>NC_139386.1:49797500-52297500 GCF_054392235.1 Sus scrofa
GCCGTCGGTGCCACGGGGCCTTGGCACTGAGCGGCCGAACTGGCTCAGAGGGCATGGCTGCGGCCTGGCGGCATAAGGCCTTCGCGCGCCCAATCCTGCTTCCCCGCCAAGGAGAACCCGTGGGGAGTGGGTTTCGGGCACCGGAGACCCCCAGCAAGGACACAGGGCCCAGGGAGCCAGGGGCAGCCCCGCCCCGCTTTGCCCTCTGGAGAGCAAAGGGCCGGGGGCGTAAACGGCTTGCGTTGCTTTCATGAGCCTAGGCGCGTTGGGGCTGTTGTTGGCTGCCCGAGGAGACTTTCCCTTTGCACAATGCAGCTGCCAGAAGCTCGTTTTGGGCCGTCGGTTCGACGGGGCCTCGGCGATGAGCGGCCGAGGTGGCTCAGGTGGCATGGTTGGGGCGTGGACCCAGAAGGTCTTCGAGCGCCCAATCCTGCTTCCCCGCCAAGGAGAACCCGTGGGGAGTGGGTTTCGGGCACCGGAGACCCCCAGCAAAGCAGCAGGGCCCAGGGAGCCAGGGGCAGCCCCGCACCGCTTTGCCCTCTGGAGAGCGGAGGGCCGGGGGCGAAAACGGCTTGCGTTGCTTTCCTGAGCCGAGGCGCGTTGGGGCTGTTGTTGGCTGCCCGAGGAGACTTTCCCTTTGCACAAGGCAGCTGCCAGAAGCTCGTTTTGGGCCGTCGGTGCCACGGGGCCTCGGCACAGAGCGGCCGTGCTGGCTCAGGGGGCATGGCTGCGGCCTGGGCGCAGAAGGCCTTCGCGCGCCCAATCCTGCTTCCCCACCAAGGAGAACCCGTCGGGAGTGGGTTTCGGGCACCGGAGACCCCCAGCACAGCAGCAGGGCCTAGGGGGCCAGGGGCAGCCCTGCACCGCTTGGCCCTCTGGAGAGCGGAGGGCGGGGGGCGAAAACGGCTTGCGTTGCTTTCATGAGCCTAGGCGCATTCGGGCTGTTGTTGGCTGCCCGAGGAGACTTTCCCTTTGCAAAATGCAGCCGCCAGAAGCTCGTTTTGGGCCGTCGGTGCGACGGGGCCTCGGCGATGAGCGGCCGAGGTGGCTCAGGGGGCATGGTTGGGGCGTGGGCCCAGAAGGATTTCGCGCGCCCAATCCTGCTTCCCCGCCAAGGAGAACCCGTGGGGAGGGGGTTTCGGGCACCGGAGAACCCCAGCAAAGACACAGGGCCCAGGGAGCCAGGGGCAGCCCTGCCCCGCTTTGCCCTCTGGAGAGTGGAGGGCCGGGGGCGAAAACGGCTTGCGTTGCTTTCCTGAGCCGAGGCGCGTTGGGGCTGTTTTTGGATGCCCGAGGAGACTTTCCCTTTGCACAATGCAACTGCCAGAAGCTCGTTTTGGGCCGTCGGTGCGACGGGGCCTCGGCGCAGAGCGGCCGAGCTGGCTCAGGCGGCATGGCTGCGGCCTGGGCACGGAAGGCCTTCGCGCGCCCAATCCTGCTTCCCCGCCAAGGAAACCCTTGGGGAGTGTGTTTCGGGCATCGGAGACCCCCAGCAAAGCAGCAGTGACCAGGGAGCCAGGGGCAGCCCCGCCCCGCTTTGCACGCTGGAGGGCGGAGGGCCGGGGGCGAAAAGGGCTTGCGTTGCTTTCATGAGCCGAGGCGCGTTGGGGCTGTTGTTGGCTGCCCGAGGAGACTTTCCCTTTGCACAATGCAGCTGCCAGAAGCTCGTTTTGGGCCGTCGGTGCGACGGGGCCTCGGCGCTGAGCGCCCGAGCTGGCTCAGGGTGCATGGCTGCGGCCTGGGCGCAGAAGGTCTTCGCGCGCCAAATCCTGCTTCCCCGCCAAGGAGAACCCGTGGGGAGTGGGTTTCGGGCACCGGAGACCCCCAGCACAGCAGCAGGGCCTAGGGAGCCAGGGACAGCCCTGCACCGCTTGGCCCTCTGGAGAGGGGAGGGCTGGGGGTGAAAACGGCTTGTGTTGCTTTCATGAGACTAGGCGAATTCGGGCTGTTGTTGTCTGCCCGAGGAGACTTTCCCTTTGCAAAATGCAGCCGCCAGAAGCTCGTTTTGGGCCGTCGGTGCGACGGGGCCTCGGCGCTGAGCGGCCGAGCTGGCTCAGGGCGCATGGTTTGGGCGTGGGCCCAGAAGGTCTTCGAGCGCCCAATCCTGCTTCCCCGCCAAGGAGAACCCGTCGGGAGTTGGTTCCGGGCACCGGAGACCCCTACCACAGCAGCAGGGCCTAGGGAGCCAGGGGCAGCCCTGCACCGCTTGGCCCTCTGGAGAGCGGAGGGCCGGGGGCAAAAACGGCTTGCGTTGCTTTTCTGAGCCAAGGCGCGTTGGGGCTGTTGTTGGCTGCCCGAGGAGACTTTCCCTTTGCACAATGCAGCCGCCAGAAGGTCGTTTTGGGCCGTCGGTACGACGGGGCCTCGGCGATGAGCGGCCGAGGTGGCTCAGGGGGCATGGTTGGGGCGTGGGCCCAGAAGGTCTTCGAGCGCCCAATCCTGCTTCCCCGCCAAGGAGAACCCGTGGGGAGTGGGTTTCGGGCACCGGAGACCCCCAGCAAAGCAGCAGGGCCCAGGGAGCCAGGGGCAGCCCCGCCCCGCTTTGCCCTCTGGAGAGCAAAGGGCCGGGGGCGTAAACGGCTTGCGTTGCTTTCATGAGCCTAGGCGCGTTGGGGCTGTTGTTGGCTGCCCGAGGAGACTTTCCCTTTGCACAATGCAGCTGCCAGAAGCTCGTTTTGGGCCGTCGGTTCGACGGGGCCTCGGCGATGAGCGGCCGAGGTGGCTCAGGTGGCATGGTTGGGGCGTGGACCCAGAAGGTCTTCGAGCGCCCAATCCTGCTTCCCCGCCAAGGAGAACCCGTGGGGAGTGGGTTTCGGGCACCGGAGACCCCCAGCAAAGCAGCAGGGCCCAGGGAGCCAGGGGCAGCCCCGCACCGCTTTGCCCTCTGGAGAGCGGAGGGCCGGGGGCGAAAACGGCTTGCGTTGCTTTCCTGAGCCGAGGCGCGTTGGGGCTGTTGTTGGCTGCCCGAGGAGACTTTCCCTTTGCACAAGGCAGCTGCCAGAAGCTCGTTTTGGGCCGTCGGTGCCACGGGGCCTCGGCACAGAGCGGCCGTGCTGGCTCAGGGGGCATGGCTGCGGCCTGGGCGCAGAAGGCCTTCGCGCGCCCAATCCTGCTTCCCCGCCAAGGAGAACCCGTCGGGAGTGGGTTTCGGGCACCGGAGACCCCCAGCACAGCAGCAGGGCCTAGGGGGCCAGGGGCAGCCCTGCACCGCTTGGCCCTCTGGAGAGCGGAGGGCGGGGGGCGAAAACGGCTTGCGTTGCTTTCATGAGCCTAGGCGCATTCGGGCTGTTGTTGGCTGCCCGAGGAGACTTTCCCTTTGCAAAATGCAGCCGCCAGAAGCTCGTTTTGGGCCGTCGGTGCGACGGGGCCTCGGCGATGAGCGGCCGAGGTGGCTCAGGGGGCATGGTTGGGGCGTGGGCCCAGAAGGATTTCGCGCGCCCAATCCTGCTTCCCCGCCAAGGAGAACCCGTGGGGAGGGGGTTTCGGGCACCGGAGAACCCCAGCAAAGACACAGGGCCCAGGGAGCCAGGGGCAGCCCTGCCCCGCTTTGCCCTCTGGAGAGTGGAGAGCCGGGGGCGAAAACGGCTTGCGTTGCTTTCCTGAGCCGAGGCGCGTTGGGGCTGTTTTTGGATGCCCGAGGAGACTTTCCCTTTGCACAATGCAACTGCCAGAAGCTCGTTTTGGGCCGTCGGTGCGACGGGGCCTCGGCGCAGAGCGGCCGAGCTGGCTCAGGCGGCATGGCTGCGGCCTGGGCGCAGAAGGCCTTTGCGCGCCCAATCCTGCTTCCCCGCCAAGGAGAACCCGTGGGGAGTGGGTTTCGGGCACCGGAGACCCCCAGCAAAGCAGCAGGGCCCAGGGAGCCAGGGGCTGCCCACCCCACTTTGCCCTCTGGAGAGTGGAGGGCCGGGGGCGAAAACGGCTTGCGTTGCTATCCTGAGCGGAGGCGCGTTGGGGCTGTTGTTGGCTGCCCGAGGAGAATTTCCCTTTGCACAATGCAGCTGCCAGAAGCTCGTTTTGGGCCGTCGGTGCCACGGGGCCTCAGCGCTGAGCGGCCGAGCTGGCTCAGGGGGCATGGCTGCGGCCTGGGCGCAGAAGGCCTTCGCGCGCCCAATCCTGCTTCCCCGCCAAGGAGAACCCGTCGGGAGTGGGTTTCGGGCACCGGAGACCCCCAGCACAGCAGCAGGGCCTAAGGGGCCAGGGGCAGCCCTGCACCGCTTGGCCCTCTGGAGAGCGGAGGGCGGGGGACGAAAACGGCTTGCGTTGCTTTCATGAGCCTAGGCGCATTCGGGCTGTTGTTGGCTGCCCGAGGAGACTTTCCCTTTGCAAAATGCAGCCGCCAGAAGCTCGTTTTGGGCCGACGGTGCGACGGGGCCTCGGCGATGAGCGGCCGAGATGGCTCAGGAGGCATGGTTGGGGCGTGGGCCCAGAAGGATTTCGCGCGCCCAATCCTGCTTCCCCGCCAAGGAGAACCCGTGGGGAGGGGGTTTCGGGCACCGGAGAACCCCAGCAAAGACACAGGGCCCAGGGATCCAGGGGCAGCCCTGCACCGCTTGGCCCTCTGGAGAGCGGAGGGCCGGGGGCAAAAACGGCTTGCGTTGCTTTCCTGAGCCGAGGCGCGTTGGGGCTGTTGTTGGCTGCCCGAGGAGATTTTCCCTTTGCACAATGCAGCCGCCAGAAGCTCGTTTTGGGCCGTCGGTGCGACGGGGCCTCGGCGATGAGCGGCCGAGCTGGCTCAGGGGGCATGGTTGGGGCGTGGGCCCAGAGTGTCTTCGAGCGCCCAATCCTGCTTCCCCGCCAAGGAGAACCCGTGGGGAGTGGGTTTCGGGCACCGGAGACCCCCAGCAAAGCAGCAGGGCCCAGGGAGCCAGGGGCAGCCCCGCACCGCTTTGCCCTCTGGAGAGCGGAGGGCCGGGGGCGAAAACGGCTTGCGTTGCTTTCCTGAGCCAAGGCGCGTTGGGGCTGTTGTTGGCTGCCCGAGGAGACTTTCCCTTTGCACAAGGCAGCTGCCAGAAGCTCGTTTTGGGCCGTCGGTGCCACGGGGCCTTGGCACTGAGCGGCCGAACTGGCTCAGAGGGCATGGCTGCGGCCTGGCGGCATAAGGCCTTCGCGCGCCCAATCCTGCTTCCCCGCCAAGGAGAACCCGTGGGGAGTGGGTTTCGGGCACCGGAGACCCCCAGCAAGGACACAGGGCCCAGGGAGCCAGGGGCAGCCCCGCCCCGCTTTGCCCTCTGGAGAGCAAAGGGCCGGGGGCGTAAACGGCTTGCGTTGCTTTCATGAGCCTAGGCGCGTTGGGGCTGTTGTTGGCTGCCCGAGGAGACTTTCCCTTTGCACAATGCAGCTGCCAGAAGCTCGTTTTGGGCCGTCGGTTCGACGGGGCCTCGGCGATGAGCGGCCGAGGTGGCTCAGGTGGCATGGTTGGGGCGTGGACCCAGAAGGTCTTCGAGCGCCCAATCCTGCTTCCCCGCCAAGGAGAACCCGTGGGGAGTGGGTTTCGGGCACCGGAGACCCCCAGCAAAGCAGCAGGGCCCAGGGAGCCAGGGGCAGCCCCGCACCGCTTTGCCCTCTGGAGAGCGGAGGGCCGGGGGCGAAAACGGCTTGCGTTGCTTTCCTGAGCCGAGGCGCGTTGGGGCTGTTGTTGGCTGCCCGAGGAGACTTTCCCTTTGCACAAGGCAGCTGCCAGAAGCTCGTTTTGGGCCGTCGGTGCCACGGGGCCTCGGCACAGAGCGGCCGTGCTGGCTCAGGGGGCATGGCTGCGGCCTGGGCGCAGAAGGCCTTCGCGCGCCCAATCCTGCTTCCCCACCAAGGAGAACCCGTCGGGAGTGGGTTTCGGGCACCGGAGACCCCCAGCACAGCAGCAGGGCCTAGGGGGCCAGGGGCAGCCCTGCACCGCTTGGCCCTCTGGAGAGCGGAGGGCGGGGGGCGAAAACGGCTTGCGTTGCTTTCATGAGCCTAGGCGCATTCGGGCTGTTGTTGGCTGCCCGAGGAGACTTTCCCTTTGCAAAATGCAGCCGCCAGAAGCTCGTTTTGGGCCGTCGGTGCGACGGGGCCTCGGCGATGAGCGGCCGAGGTGGCTCAGGGGGCATGGTTGGGGCGTGGGCCCAGAAGGATTTCGCGCGCCCAATCCTGCTTCCCCGCCAAGGAGAACCCGTGGGGAGGGGGTTTCGGGCACCGGAGAACCCCAGCAAAGACACAGGGCCCAGGGAGCCAGGGGCAGCCCTGCCCCGCTTTGCCCTCTGGAGAGTGGAGGGCCGGGGGCGAAAACGGCTTGCGTTGCTTTCCTGAGCCGAGGCGCGTTGGGGCTGTTTTTGGATGCCCGAGGAGACTTTCCCTTTGCACAATGCAACTGCCAGAAGCTCGTTTTGGGCCGTCGGTGCGACGGGGCCTCGGCGCAGAGCGGCCGAGCTGGCTCAGGCGGCATGGCTGCGGCCTGGGCACGGAAGGCCTTCGCGCGCCCAATCCTGCTTCCCCGCCAAGGAAACCCTTGGGGAGTGTGTTTCGGGCATCGGAGACCCCCAGCAAAGCAGCAGTGACCAGGGAGCCAGGGGCAGCCCCGCCCCGCTTTGCACGCTGGAGGGCGGAGGGCCGGGGGCGAAAAGGGCTTGCGTTGCTTTCATGAGCCGAGGCGCGTTGGGGCTGTTGTTGGCTGCCCGAGGAGACTTTCCCTTTGCACAATGCAGCTGCCAGAAGCTCGTTTTGGGCCGTCGGTGCGACGGGGCCTCGGCGCTGAGCGCCCGAGCTGGCTCAGGGTGCATGGCTGCGGCCTGGGCGCAGAAGGTCTTCGCGCGCCAAATCCTGCTTCCCCGCCAAGGAGAACCCGTGGGGAGTGGGTTTCGGGCACCGGAGACCCCCAGCACAGCAGCAGGGCCTAGGGAGCCAGGGACAGCCCTGCACCGCTTGGCCCTCTGGAGAGGGGAGGGCTGGGGGTGAAAACGGCTTGTGTTGCTTTCATGAGACTAGGCGAATTCGGGCTGTTGTTGTCTGCCCGAGGAGACTTTCCCTTTGCAAAATGCAGCCGCCAGAAGCTCGTTTTGGGCCGTCGGTGCGACGGGGCCTCGGCGCTGAGCGGCCGAGCTGGCTCAGGGCGCATGGTTTGGGCGTGGGCCCAGAAGGTCTTCGAGCGCCCAATCCTGCTTCCCCGCCAAGGAGAACCCGTCGGGAGTTGGTTCCGGGCACCGGAGACCCCTACCACAGCAGCAGGGCCTAGGGAGCCAGGGGCAGCCCTGCACCGCTTGGCCCTCTGGAGAGCGGAGGGCCGGGGGCAAAAACGGCTTGCGTTGCTTTTCTGAGCCAAGGCGCGTTGGGGCTGTTGTTGGCTGCCCGAGGAGACTTTCCCTTTGCACAATGCAGCCGCCAGAAGGTCGTTTTGGGCCGTCGGTACGACGGGGCCTCGGCGATGAGCGGCCGAGGTGGCTCAGGGGGCATGGTTGGGGCGTGGGCCCAGAAGGTCTTCGAGCGCCCAATCCTGCTTCCCCGCCAAGGAGAACCCGTGGGGAGTGGGTTTCGGGCACCGGAGACCCCCAGCAAAGCAGCAGGGCCCAGGGAGCCAGGGGCAGCCCCGCCCCGCTTTGCCCTCTGGAGAGCGGAGGGCCGGGGTCGAAAACGGCTTGCGTTGCTTTCCTGAGCCGAGGCGCGTTGGGGCTGTTGTTGGCTGCCCGAGGAGACTTTCCCTTTGCACAATGCAGCTGCCAGAAGCTTGTTTTGGGCCGTCGGTGCGACGGGGCCTCGGCGCTGAGCGGCCGAGCTGGCTCAGGGTGCATGGCTGCGGCCTGGGCGCAGAAGGTCTTCGCGCGCCAAATCCTGCTTCCCCGCCAAGGATAACCCGTGGGGAGTGTGTTTCGGGCATCGGAGACCCCCAGCAAAGCAGCAGGGCCCAGGGAGCCAGGGGCAGCCCCGCCCCGCTTTGCCCTCTGGAGAGCGGAGGGCCGGGGGCGAAAACGGCTTGCGTTGCTTTCCTGAGCCGAGGCGCGTTGGGGCTGTTGTTGGCTGCCGGAGGAGACTTTCCCTTTGCAGAACGCAGCCGCCAGAAGCTCGTTTTGGGCCGTCGGTGCGACGGGCCCTCGGCGATGGGCGGCCGAGGTGGCTCAGGGGGCATGGTTGGGGCGTGGGCCCAGAAGGATTTCGCGCGCCCAATCCTGCTTCCCCGCCAAGGAGAACCCGAGGGGAGGGGGTTTCGGGCACCGGAGAACCCCAGCAAAGACACAGGGCCCAGGGAGCCAGGGGCAGCCCTGCCCCGCTTTGCCCTCTGGAGAGCGGAGGGCCAGGGTCGAAAACGGCTTGTGTTGCATTCCTGAGCCGAGGCGCGTTGGGGCTGTTGTTGGCTGCCCGAGGAGACTTTCCCTTTGCACAAGGCAGCTGCCAAAAGCTCGTTTAGGGCCGTCGGTGCAACTGGGCCTCGGCGCTGAGCGGCCGAGCTGGCTCAGGGGGCATGGCTGCGGCCTGGGCGCAGAAGGCCTTCGCGCGCCCAATCCTGCTTCCCCACCAAGGAGAACCCGTCGGGAGTGGGTTTCGGGCACCGGAGTCCCCCAGCACAGCAGCAGGGCCTAGGGAGCCAGGGGCAGCCCTGCACCGCTTGGCCCTCTGGAGAGCGGAGGGCGGGGGGCGAAAACGGCTTGTGTTGCTTTCATGAGCCTAGGCGCATTCGGGCTGTTGTTGGCTGCCCGAGGAGACATTCCCTTTGCAAAATGCAGCCTCCAGAAGCTCGTTTTGGGCCGTCGGTGCGACGGGGCCTCGGCGATGAGCGGCCGAGGTGGCTCAGGGGGCATGGCTGCGGCCTGGGCACAGAAGGTCTTCGAGCGCCCAATCCTGCTTCCCCGCCAAGGAGAACCCGTCGGGAGTTGGTTTCGGGCACCGGAGACCCCTAGCACAGCAGCAGGGCCTAGGGAGCCAGGGGCAGCCCTGCACCGCTTGGCCCTCTGGAGAGCGGAGGGCCGGGGGCAAAAACGGCTTGCATTGCTTTCCTGAGCCGAGGCGCGTTGGGGCTGTTTTTGGCTGCCCAAGGAGATTTTCCCTTTGCACAATGCAGCCGCCAGAAGCTCGTTTGGGGCCGTCGGTGCGACGGGGCCTCGGCGATGAGCGGCCGAGCTGGCTCAGGGGGCATGGTTGGGGCGTGGGCCCAGAAGGTCTTCGAGCGCCCAATCCTGCTTGCCCGCCAAGGAGAACCCGTGGGGAGTGGGTTTCGGGCACCGGAGACCCCCAGCAAAGCAGCAGGGCCCAGGGAGCCAGGGGCAGCCCCGCACCGCTTTGCCCTCTGGAGAGCGGAGGGCCGGGGGCGAAAACGGCTTGTGTTGCTTTCCTGAGCCAAGGCGCGTTGGGGCTGTTGTTGGCTGCCCGAGGAGACTTTCCCTTTGCACAATGCAGCCGCCAGAAGCTCGTTTTGGGCCGTCGGTGCGACGGGGCCTCGGCGATGAGCGGCCGAGCTGGCTCAGGGGGCATGGTTGGGGCGTGGGCCCAGAGTGTCTTCGAGCGCCCAATCCTGCTTCCCCGCCAAGGAGAACCCGTGGGGAGTGGGTTTCGGGCACCGGAGACCCCCAGCAAAGCAGCAGGGCCCAGGGAGCCAGGGGCAGCCCCGCACCGCTTTGCCCTCTGGAGAGCGGAGGGCCGGGGGCGAAAACGGCTTGCGTTGCATTCCTGAGCCAAGGCGCGTTGGGGCTGTTGTTGGCTGCCCGAGGAGACTTTCCCTTTGCACAAGGCAGCTGCCAGAAGCTCGTTTTGGGCCGTCGGTGCCACGGGGCCTTGGCACTGAGCGGCCGAACTGGCTCAGAGGGCATGGCTGCGGCCTGGCGGCATAAGGCCTTCGCGCGCCCAATCCTGCTTCCCCGCCAAGGAGAACCCGTGGGGAGTGGGTTTCGGGCACCGGAGACCCCCAGCAAGGACACAGGGCCCAGGGAGCCAGGGGCAGCCCCGCCCCGCTTTGCCCTCTGGAGAGCAAAGGGCCGGGGGCGTAAACGGCTTGCGTTGCTTTCATGAGCCTAGGCGCGTTGGGGCTGTTGTTGGCTGCCCGAGGAGACTTTCCCTTTGCACAATGCAGCTGCCAGAAGCTCGTTTTGGGCCGTCGGTTCGACGGGGCCTCGGCGATGAGCGGCCGAGGTGGCTCAGGTGGCATGGTTGGGGCGTGGACCCAGAAGGTCTTCGAGCGCCCAATCCTGCTTCCCCGCCAAGGAGAACCCGTGGGGAGTGGGTTTCGGGCACCGGAGACCCCCAGCAAAGCAGCAGGGCCCAGGGAGCCAGGGGCAGCCCCGCACCGCTTTGCCCTCTGGAGAGCGGAGGGCCGGGGGCGAAAACGGCTTGCGTTGCTTTCCTGAGCCGAGGCGCGTTGGGGCTGTTGTTGGCTGCCCGAGGAGACTTTCCCTTTGCACAAGGCAGCTGCCAGAAGCTCGTTTTGGGCCGTCGGTGCCACGGGGCCTCGGCACAGAGCGGCCGTGCTGGCTCAGGGGGCATGGCTGCGGCCTGGGCGCAGAAGGCCTTCGCGCGCCCAATCCTGCTTCCCCACCAAGGAGAACCCGTCGGGAGTGGGTTTCGGGCACCGGAGACCCCCAGCACAGCAGCAGGGCCTAGGGGGCCAGGGGCAGCCCTGCACCGCTTGGCCCTCTGGAGAGCGGAGGGCGGGGGGCGAAAACGGCTTGCGTTGCTTTCATGAGCCTAGGCGCATTCGGGCTGTTGTTGGCTGCCCGAGGAGACTTTCCCTTTGCAAAATGCAGCCGCCAGAAGCTCGTTTTGGGCCGTCGGTGCGACGGGGCCTCGGCGATGAGCGGCCGAGGTGGCTCAGGGGGCATGGTTGGGGCGTGGGCCCAGAAGGATTTCGCGCGCCCAATCCTGCTTCCCCGCCAAGGAGAACCCGTGGGGAGGGGGTTTCGGGCACCGGAGAACCCCAGCAAAGACACAGGGCCCAGGGAGCCAGGGGCAGCCCTGCCCCGCTTTGCCCTCTGGAGAGTGGAGGGCCGGGGGCGAAAACGGCTTGCGTTGCTTTCCTGAGCCGAGGCGCGTTGGGGCTGTTTTTGGATGCCCGAGGAGACTTTCCCTTTGCACAATGCAACTGCCAGAAGCTCGTTTTGGGCCGTCGGTGCGACGGGGCCTCGGCGCAGAGCGGCCGAGCTGGCTCAGGCGGCATGGCTGCGGCCTGGGCACGGAAGGCCTTCGCGCGCCCAATCCTGCTTCCCCGCCAAGGAAACCCTTGGGGAGTGTGTTTCGGGCATCGGAGACCCCCAGCAAAGCAGCAGTGACCAGGGAGCCAGGGGCAGCCCCGCCCCGCTTTGCACGCTGGAGGGCGGAGGGCCGGGGGCGAAAAGGGCTTGCGTTGCTTTCATGAGCCGAGGCGCGTTGGGGCTGTTGTTGGCTGCCCGAGGAGACTTTCCCTTTGCACAATGCAGCTGCCAGAAGCTCGTTTTGGGCCGTCGGTGCGACGGGGCCTCGGCGCTGAGCGCCCGAGCTGGCTCAGGGTGCATGGCTGCGGCCTGGGCGCAGAAGGTCTTCGCGCGCCAAATCCTGCTTCCCCGCCAAGGAGAACCCGTGGGGAGTGGGTTTCGGGCACCGGAGACCCCTACCACAGCAGCAGGGCCTAGGGAGCCAGGGGCAGCCCTGCACCGCTTGGCCCTCTGGAGAGCGGAGGGCCGGGGGCAAAAACGGCTTGCGTTGCTTTCCTGAGCCAAGGCGCGTTGGGGCTGTTGTTGTCTGCCCGAGGAGACTTTCCCTTTGCACAATGCAGCCGCCAGAAGGTCGTTTTGGGCCGTCGGTGCGACGGGCCCTCGGCGATGGGCGTCCGAGGTGGCTCAGGGGGCATGGTTGGGGCGTGGGCCCAGAAGGATTTCGCGCGCCCAATCCTGCTTCCCCGCCAAGGAGAACCCGAGGGGAGGGGGTTTCGGGCACCGGAGAACCCCAGCAAAGACACAGGGCCCAGGGAGCCAGGGGCAGCCCTGCCCCGCTTTGCCCTCTGGAGAGCGGAGGGCCAGGGTCGAAAACGGCTTGTGTTGCATTCCTGAGCCGAGGCGCGTTGGGGCTGTTGTTGGCTGCCCGAGGAGACTTTCCCTTTGCACAAGGCAGCTGCCAAAAGCTCGTTTAGGGCCGTCGGTGCAACTGGGCCTCGGCGCTGAGCGGCCGAGCTGGCTCAGGGGGCATGGCTGCGGCCTGGGGGCAGAAGGCCTTCGCGCGCCCAATCCTGCTTCCCCACCAAGGAGAACCCGTCGGGAGTGGGTTTCGGGCACCGGAGTCCCCCAGCACAGCAGCAGGGCCTAGGGAGCCAGGGGCAGCCCTGCACCGCTTGGCCCTCTGGAGAGCGGAGGGCGGGGGGCGAAAACGGCTTGTGTTGCTTTCATGAGCCTAGGCGCATTCGGGCTGTTGTTGGCTGCCCGAGGAGACATTCCCTTTGCAAAATGCAGCCTCCAGAAGCTCGTTTTGGGCCGTCGGTGCGACGGGGCCTCGGCGATGAGCGGCCGAGGTGGCTCAGGGGGCATGGCTGCGGCCTGGGCACAGAATGTCTTCGAGCGCCCAATCCTGCTTCCCCGCCAAGGAGAACCCGTCGGGAGTTGGTTTCGGGCACCGGAGACCCCTAGCACAGCAGCAGGGCCTAGGGAGCCAGGGGCAGCCCTGCACCGCTTGGCCCTCTGGAGAGCGGAGGGCCGGGGGCGAAAACGGCTTGCATTGCTTTCCTGAGCCGAGGCGCGTTGGGGCTGTTTTTGGCTGCCCAAGGAGATTTTCCCTTTGCACAATGCAGCCGCCAGAAGCTCGTTTTGGGCCGTCGGTGCGACGGGGCCTCGGCGATGAGCGGCCGAGCTGGCTCAGGGGGCATGGTTGGGGCGTGGGCCCAGAAGGTCTTCGAGCGCCCAATCCTGCTTGCCCGCCAAGGAGAACCCGTGGGGAGTGGGTTTCGGGCACCGGAGACCCCCAGCAAAGCAGCAGGGCCCAGGGAGCCAGGGGCAGCCCTGCCCCGCTTTGCCCTCTGGAGAGCGGAGGGCCGGGGGCGAAAACGGCTTGTGTTGCTTTCCTGAGCCAAGGCGCGTTGGGGCTGTTGTTGGCTGCCCGAGGAGACTTTCCCTTTGCACAAGGCAGCTGCCAGAAGCTCGTTTTGGGCCGTCGGTGCCACGGGGCCTCGGCACAGAGCGGCCGTGCTGGCTCAGGGGGCATGGCTGCGGCCTGGGCGCAGAAGGCCTTCGCGCGCCCAATCCTGCTTCCCCGCCAAGGAGAACCCATCGGGAGTGGGTTTCGGGCACCGGAGACCCCCAGCACAGCAGCAGGGCCTAGGGAGCCAGGGGCAGCCCTGCACCGCTTGGCCCTCTGGAGAGCGGAGGGCCGGGGGCGAAAACGGCTTGCGTTGCTTTCCTGAGCCGAGGCGCGTTAGGGCTGTTGTTGGCTGCCCGAGGAGACATTCCCTTTGCACAATGCAACTGCCAGAAGCTCGTTTTGGGCCGTCGGTGCGACGGGGCCTCGGCGCAGAGCGGACGAGCTGGCTCAGGCGGCATGGCTGCGGCCTGGGCACGGAAGGCCTTCGAGCGCCCAATCCTGCTTCCCCGCCAAGAAGAACCCGTGGGGAGTGGGTTTCGGGCACCAGAGACCCCCAGCAAAGACACAGGGCCCAGTGAGCCAGGGGCAGCCCCGCCCCTCTTTGCCCTTTGGAGAGCGGAGGGCCGGGGGCGAATACGGCTTGCGTTGCTTTCCTGAGCCGAGGCGCGTTGGGGCTGTTGTTGGCTGCCCGAGGAGACTTTCCCTTTGCACAATGCAGCTGCCAGAAGCTCGTTTTGGGCCGTCGGTGCCACGGGGCCTTGGCGCTGAGCGGCCGAACTGGCTCAGGGGGCATGGCTGCGGCCTGGGCGCAGAAGGCCTTCGCGCGCCCAATCCTGCTTCCCCGCCAAGGAGAACCCGTGGGGAGTGGGTTTCGGGCACCGGAGACCCCCAGCAAGGACACAGGGCCCAGGGAGCCAGGGGCAGCCCCGCCCCGCTTTGCCCTCTGGAGGGCGGAGGGCCGGGGGCGAAAACGGCTTGCGTTGCTATCCTGAGCCGAGGCGCGTTGGGGCTGTTGTTGGCTGCCCGAGGAGACTTTCCCTTTGCACAATGCAGCCGCCAGAAGCTCGTTTTGGGCCTTCGGTGCGACGGGGCCTCGGCGCTGAGCGGCGGAACTGGCTCAGGGGGCATGCCTGGGGCGTGGGCGTAGAAGGACTTCGCGCGCCCAATCCTGCTTCCCCGCCAAGGAAACCCTTGGGGAGTGTGTTTCGGGCATCGGAGACCCCCAGCAAAGCAGCAGTGACCAGGGAGCCAGGGGCAGCCCCGCCCCGCTTTGCACTCTGGAGGGCGGAGGGCCGGGGGCGAAAAGGGCTTGCGTTGCTTTCATGAGCCGAGGCGCGTTGGGGCTGTTGTTGGCTGCCCGAGGAGACTTTCCCTTTGCACAATGCAGCTGCCAGAAGCTTGTTTTGGGCCGTCGGTGCGACGGGGCCTCGGCGCTGAGCGGCCGAGCTGGCTCAGGGTGCATGGCTGCGGCCTGGGCGCACAAGGTCTTCGCGCGCCAAATCCTGCTTCCCCGCCAAGGAGAACCCGTGGGGAGTGGGTTTCGGGCACCGGAGACCCCCAGCACAGCAGCAGGGCCTAGGGAGCCAGGGACAGCCCTGCACCGCTTGGCCCTCTGGAGAGGGGAGGGCTGCGGGTGAAAACGGCTTGTGTTGCTTTCATGAGACTAGGCGAATTCGGGCTGTTGTTGGCTGCCAGAGGAGACTTTCCCTTTGCAAAATGCAGCCGCCAGAAGCTCGTTTTGGGCCGTCGGTGCGACGGGGCCTCGGCGCTGAGCGGCCGAGCTGGCTCAGGGCGCATGGTTTGGGCGTGGGCCCAGAAGGTCTTCGAGCGCCCAATCCTGCTTCCCCGCCAAGGAGAACCCGTCGGGAGTTGGTTTCGGGCACCGGAGACCCCTAGCACAGCAGCAGGGCCTAGGGAGCCAGGGGCAGCCCTGCACCGCTTGGCCCTCTGGAGAGCGGAGGGCCGGGGGCAAAAACGGCTTGCATTGCTTTCCTGAGCCGAGGCGCGTTGGGGCTGTTTTTGGCTGCCCAAGGAGATTTTCCCTTTGCACAATGCAGCCGCCAGAAGCTCGTTTTGGGCCGTTGGTGCGACGGGGCCTCGGCGATGAGCGGCCGAGCTGGCTCAGGGGGCATGGTTTGGGCGTGGGCCCAGAAGGTCTTCGAGCGCCCAATCCTGCTTGCCCGCCAAGGAGAACCCGTGGGGAGTGGGTTTCGGGCACCGGAGACCCCCAGCAAAGCAGCAGGGCCCAGGGAGCCAGGGGCAGCCCCGCACCGCTTTGCCCTCTGGAGAGCGGAGGGCCGGGGGCGAAAACGGCTTGTGTTGCTTTCCTGAGCCAAGGCGCGTTGGGGCTGTTGTTGGCTGCCCGAGGAGACTTTTCCTTTGCACAAGGCAGCTGCCAGAAGCTCGTTTTGGGCCGTCGGTGCCACGGGGCCTCGGCACAGAGCGGCCGTGCTGGCTCAGGGGGCATGGCTGCGGCCTGGGCGCAGAAGGCCTTCGCGCGCCCAATCCTGCTTCCCCGCCAAGGAGAACCCGTCGGGAGTGGGTTTCGGGCACCGGAGACCCCCAGCACAGCAGCAGGGCCTAGGGAGCCAGGGGCAGCCCTGCACCGCTTGGCCCTCTGGAGAGCGGAGGGCCGGGGGCGAAAACGGCTTGCGTTGCTTTCCTGAGCCGAGGCGCGTTAGGGCTGTTGTTGGCTGCCCGAGGAGACATTCCCTTTGCACAATGCAACTGCCAGAAGCTCGTTTTGGGCCGTCGGTGCGACGGGGCCTCGGCGCAGAGCGGCCGAGCTGGCTCAGGCGGCATGGCTGCGGCCTGGGCACGGAAGGCCTTCGCGCGCCCAATCCTGCTTCCCCGCCAAGGAAACCCTTGGGGAGTGTGTTTCGGGCATCGGAGACCCCCAGCAAAGCAGCAGTGACCAGGGAGCCAGGGGCAGCCCCGCCCCGCTTTGCACGCTGGAGGGCGGAGGGCCGGGGGCGAAAAGGGCTTGCGTTGCTTTCATGAGCCGAGGCGCGTTGGGGCTGTTGTTGGCTGCCCGAGGAGACTTTCCCTTTGCACAATGCAGCTGCCAGAAGCTTGTTTTGGGCCGTCGGTGCGACGGGGCCTCGGCGCTGAGCGCCCGAGCTGGCTCAGGGTGCATGGCTGCGGCCTGGGCGCAGAAGGTCTTCGCGCGCCAAATCCTGCTTCCCCGCCAAGGAGAACCCGTGGGGAGTGGGTTTCGGGCACCGGAGACCCCCAGCACAGCAGCAGGGCCTAGGGAGCCAGGGACAGCCCTGCACCGCTTGGCCCTCTGGAGAGGGGAGGGCTGGGGGTGAAAACGGCTTGTGTTGCTTTCATGAGACTAGGCGAATTCGGGCTGTTGTTGTCTGCCCGAGGAGACTTTCCCTTTGCAAAATGCAGCCGCCAGAAGCTCGTTTTGGGCCGTCGGTGCGACGGGGCCTCGGCGCTGAGCGGCCGAGCTGGCTCAGAGCGCATGGTTTGGGCGTGGGCCCAGAAGGTCTTCGAGCGCCCAATCCTGCTTCCCCGCCAAGGAGAACCCGTCGGGAGTTGGTTTCGGGCACCGGAGACCCCTACCACAGCAGCAGGGCCTAGGGAGCCAGGGGCAGCCCTGCACCGCTTGGCCCTCTGGAGAGCGGAGGGCCGGGGGCAAAAACGGCTTGCGTTGCTTTCCTGAGCCGAGGCGCGTTGGGGCTGTTGTTGGCTGCCCGAGGAGACTTTCCCTTTGCACAATGCAGCCGCCAGAAGGTCGTTTTGGGCCGTCGGTACGACGGGGCCTCGGCGATGAGCGGCCGAGGTGGCTCAGGGGGCATGGTTGGGGCGTGGGCCCAGAAGGTCTTCGAGCGCCCAATCCTGCTTCCCCGCCAAGGAGAACCCGTGGGGAGTGGGTTTCGGGCACCGGAGACCCCCAGCAAAGCAGCAGGGCCCAGGGAGCCAGGGGCAGCCCCGCCCCGCTTTGCCCTCTGGAGAGCGGAGGGCCGGGGTCGAAAACGGCTTGCGTTGCTTTCCTGAGCCGAGGCGCGTTGGGGCTGTTGTTGGCTGCCCGAGGAGACTTTCCCTTTGCACAATGCAGCTGCCAGAAGCTTGTTTTGGGCCGTCGGTGCGACGGGGCCTCGGCGCTGAGCGGCCGAGCTGGCTCAGGGTGCATGGCTGCGGCCTGGGCGCAGAAGGTCTTCGCGCGCCAAATCCTGCTTCCCCGCCAAGGATAACCCGTGGGGAGTGTGTTTCGGGCATCGGAGACCCCCAGCAAAGCAGCAGGGCCCAGGGAGCCAGGGGCAGCCCCGCCCCGCTTTGCCCTCTGGAGAGCGGAGGGCCGGGGGCGAAAACGGCTTGCGTTGCTTTCCTGAGCCGAGGCGCGTTGGGGCTGTTGTTGGCTGCCGGAGGAGACTTTCCCTTTGCAGAACGCAGCCGCCAGAAGCTCGTTTTGGGCCGTCGGTGCGACGGGCCCTCGGCGATGGGCGGCCGAGGTGGCTCAGGGGGCATGGTTGGGGCGTGGGCCCAGAACGATTTCGCGCGCCCAATCCTGCTTCCCCGCCAAGGAGAACCCGAGGGGAGGGGGTTTCGGGCACCGGAGAACCCCAGCAAAGACACAGGGCCCAGGGAGCCAGGGGCAGCCCTGCCCCGCTTTGCCCTCTGGAGAGCGGAGGGCCAGGGTCGAAAACGGCTTGTGTTGCATTCCTGAGCCGAGGCGCGTTGGGGCTCTTGTTGGCTGCCCGAGGAGACTTTCCCTTTGCACAAGGCAGCTGCCAAAAGCTCGTTTAGGGCCGTCGGTGCAACTGGGCCTCGGCGCTGAGCGGCCGAGCTGGCTCAGGGGGCATGGCTGCGGCCTGGGCGCAGAAGGCCTTCGCGCGCCCAATCCTGCTTCCCCACCAAGGAGAACCCGTCGGGAGTGGGTTTCGGGCACCGGAGTCCCCCAGCACAGCAGCAGGGACTAGGGAGCCAGGGGCAGCCCTGCACCGCTTGGCCCTCTGGAGAGCGGAGGGCGGGGGGCGAAAACGGCTTGTGTTGCTTTCATGAGCCTAGGCGCATTCGGGCTGTTGTTGGCTGCCCGAGGAGACATTCCCTTTGCAAAATGCAGCCTCCAGAAGCTCGTTTTGGGCCGTCGGTGCGACGGGGCCTCGGCGATGAGCGGCCGAGGTGGCTCAGGGGGCATGGTTGGGGCGTGGGCCCAGAAGGTCTTCGAGCGCCCAATCCTGCTTCCCCGCCAAGGAGAACCCGTCGGGAATTGGTTTCGGGCACCGGAGACCCCTAGCACAGCAGCAGGGCCTAGGGAGCCAGGGGCAGCCCTGCACCGCTTGGCCCTCTGGAGAGCGGAGGGCCGGGGGCAAAAACGGCTTGCATTGCTTTCCTGAGCCGAGGCGCGTTGGGGCTGTTTTTGGCTGCCCAAGGAGATTCTCCCTTTGCACAATGCAGCCGCCAGAAGCTCGTTTTGGGCCGTCGGTGCGACGGGGCCTCGGCGATGAGCGGCCGAGCTGGCTCAGGGGGCATGGTTGGGGCGTGGGCCCAGAAGGTCTTCGAGCGCCCAATCCTGCTTGCCCGCCAAGGAGAACCCGTGGGGAGTGGGTTTCGGGCACCGGAGACCCCCAGCAAAGCAGCAGGGCCCAGGGAGCCAGGGGCAGCCCCGCACCGCTTTGCCCTCTGGAGAGCGGAGGGCCGGGGGCGAAAACGGCTTGTGTTGCTTTCCTGAGCCAAGGCGCGTTGGGGCTGTTGTTGGCTGCCCGAGGAGACTTTCCCTTTGCACAAGGCAGCTGCCAGAAGCTCGTTTTGGGCCGTCGGTGCCACGGGGCCTCGGCACAGAGCGGCCGTGCTGGCTCAGGGGGCATGGCTGCGGCCTGGGCGCAGAAGGCCTTCGCGCGCCCAATCCTGCTTCCCCGCCAAGGAGAACCCGTCGGGAGTGGGTTTCGGGCACCGGAGACCCCCAGCACAGCAGCAGGGCCTAGGGAGCCAGGGGCAGCCCTGCACCGCTTGGCCCTCTGGAGAGCGGAGGGCCGGGGGCGAAAACGGCTTGCGTTGCTTTCCTGAGCCGAGGCGCGTTGGGGCTGTTGTTGGCTGCCCGAGGAGACATTCCCTTTGCACAATGCAACTGCCAGAAGCTCGTTTTGGGCCGTCGGTGCGACGGGGCCTCGGCGCAGAGCGGCCGAGCTGGCTCAGGCGGCATGGCTGCGGCCTGGGCACGGAAGGCCTTCGAGCGCCCAATCCTGCTTCCCCGCCAAGAAGAACCCGTGGGGAGTGGGTTTCGGGCACCAGAGACCCCCAGCAAAGACACAGGGCCCAGGGAGCCAGGGGCAGCCCCGCCCCTCTTTGCCCTTTGGAGAGCGGAGGGCCGGGGGCGAATACGGCTTGCGTTGCTTTCCTGAGCCGAGGCGCGTTGGGGCTGTTGTTGGCTGCCCGAGGAGACTTTCCCTTTGCACAATGCAGCTGCCAGAAGCTCGTTTTGGGCCGTCGGTGCCACGGGGCCTTGGCGCTGAGCGGCCGAACTGGCTCAGGGGGCATGGCTGCGGCCTGGGCGCAGAAGGCCTTCGCGCGCCCAATCCTGCTTCCCCGCCAAGGAGAACCCGTGGGGAGTGGGTTTCGGGCACCGGAGACCCCCAGCAAGGACACAGGGCCCAGGGAGCCAGGGGCAGCCCCGCCCCGCTTTGCCCTCTGGAGAGCGGAGGGCCGGGGGCGAAAACGGCTTGCGTTGCTTTCCTGAGCCGAGGCGCGTTGGGGCTGTTGTTGGCTGCCCGAGGAGACTTTCCCTTTGCACAATGCAGCCGCCAGAAGCTCGTTTTGGGCCTTCGGTGCGACGGGGCCTCGGCGCTGAGCGGCGGAACTGGCTCAGGGGGCATGCCTGGGGCGTGGGCGTAGAAGGACTTCGCGCGCCCAATCCTGCTTCCCCGCCAAGGAAACCCTTGGGGAGTGTGTTTCGGGCATCGGAGACCCCCAGCAAAGCAGCAGTGACCAGGGAGCCAGGGGCAGCCCCGCCCCGCTTTGCACGCTGGAGGGCGGAGGGCCGGGGGCGAAAAGGGCTTGCGTTGCTTTCATGAGCCGAGGCGCGTTGGGGCTGTTGTTGGCTGCCCGAGGAGACATTCCCTTTGCACAATGCAGCTGCCAGAAGCTTGTTTTGGGCCGTCGGTGCGACGGGGCCTCGGCGCTGAGCGGCCGAGCTGGCTCAGGGTGCATGGCTGCGGCCTGGGCGCACAAGGTCTTCGCGCGCCTAATCCTGCTTCCCCGCCAAGGAGAACCCGTGGGGAGTGGGTTTCGGGCACCGGAGACCCCCAGCACAGCAGCAGGGCCTAGGGAGCCAGGGACAGCCCTGCACCGCTTGGCCCTCTGGAGAGGGGAGGGCTGGGGGTGAAAACGGCTTGTGTTGCTTTCATGAGACTAGGCGAATTCGGGCTGTTGTTGTCTGCCCGAGGAGACTTTCCCTTTGCAAAATGCAGCCGCCAGAAGCTCGTTTTGGGCCGTCGGTGCGACGGGGCCTCGGCGCTGAGCGGCCGAGCTGGCTCAGGGCGCATGGTTTGGGCGTGGGCCCAGAAGGTCTTCGAGCGCCCAATCCTGCTTCCCCGCCAAGGAGAAACCGTCGGGAGTTGGTTTCGGGCACCGGAGACCCCTACCACAGCAGCAGGGCCTAGGGAGCCAGGGGCAGCCCTGCACCGCTTGGCCCTCTGGAGAGCGGAGGGCCGGGGGCAAAAACGGCTTGCATTGCTTTCCTGAGCCGAGGCGCGTTGGGGCTGTTGTTGGCTGCCCAAGGAGATTTTCCCTTTGCACAACGCAGCCGCCAGAAGCTCGTTTTGGGCCGTCGGTGCGACGGGGCCTCGGCGATGAGCGGCCGAGCTGGCTCAGGGGGCATGGTTGGGGCGTGGGCCCAGAAGGTCTTCGAGCGCCCAATCCTGCTTGCCCGCCAAGGAGAACCCGTGGGGAGTGGGTTTCGGGCACCGGAGACCCCCAGCAAAGCAGCAGGGCCCAGGGAGCCAGGGGCAGCCCCGCACCGCTTTGCCCTCTGGAGAGCGGAGGGCCGGGGGCGAAAACGGCTTGCGTTGCTTTCCTGAGCCGAGGCGCGTTGGGGCTGTTGTTGGCTGCCCGAGGAGACTTTCCCTTTGCACAATGCAGCCGCCAGAAGCTCGTTTTGGGCCTTCGGTGCGACGGGGCCTCGGCGCTGAGCGGCGGAACTGGCTCAGGGGGCATGCCTGGGGCGTGGGCGTAGAAGGACTTCGCGCGCCCAATCCTGCTTCCCCGCCAAGGAAACCCTTGGGGAGTGTGTTTCGGGCATCGGAGACCCCCAGCAAAGCAGCAGTGACCAGGGAGCCAGGGGCAGCCCCGCCCCGCTTTGCACTCTGGAGGGCGGAGGGCCGGGGGCGAAAAGGGCTTGCGTTGCTTTCATGAGCCGAGGCGCGTTGGGGCTGTTGTTGGCTGCCCGAGGAGACTTTCCCTTTGCACAATGCAGCTGCCAGAAGCTTGTTTTGGGCC
This sequence comes from Sus scrofa, assembly GCF_054392235.1. Classification (NCBI taxonomy): domain Eukaryota; kingdom Metazoa; phylum Chordata; class Mammalia; order Artiodactyla; family Suidae; genus Sus; species Sus scrofa. The sequence goes on from NC_139386.1 coordinate 49,818,936, forward strand.
GTCGGTGCGACGGGGCCTCGGCGCTGAGCGGCCGAGCTGGCTCAGGGTGCATGGCTGCGGCCTGGGCGCACAAGGTCTTCGCGCGCCAAATCCTGCTTCCCCGCCAAGGAGAACCCGTGGGGAGTGGGTTTCGGGCACCGGAGACCCCCAGCACAGCAGCAGGGCCTAGGGAGCCAGGGACAGCCCTGCACCGCTTGGCCCTCTGGAGAGGGGAGGGCTGCGGGTGAAAACGGCTTGTGTTGCTTTCATGAGACTAGGCGAATTCGGGCTGTTGTTGGCTGCCCGAGGAGACTTTCCCTTTGCAAAATGCAGCCGCCAGAAGCTCGTTTTGGGCCGTCGGTGCGACGGGGCCTCGGCGCTGAGCGGCCGAGCTGGCTCAGGGCGCATGGTTTGGGCGTGGGCCCAGAAGGTCTTCGAGCGCCCAATCCTGCTTCCCCGCCAAGGAGAACCCGTCGGGAGTTGGTTTCGGGCACCGGAGACCCCTAGCACAGCAGCAGGGCCTAGGGAGCCAGGGGCAGCCCTGCACCGCTTGGCCCTCTGGAGAGCGGAGGGCCGGGGGCAAAAACGGCTTGCATTGCTTTCCTGAGCCGAGGCGCGTTGGGGCTGTTGTTGGCTGCCCAAGGAGATTTTCCCTTTGCACAATGCAGCCGCCAGAAGCTCGTTTTGGGCCGTCGGTGCGACGGGGCCTCGGCGATAAGCGGCCGAGCTGGCTCAGGGGGCATGGTTGGGGCGTGGGCCCAGAAGGTCTTCGAGCGCCCAATCCTGCTTGCCCGCCAAGGAGAACCCGTGGGGAGTGGGTTTCGGGCACCGGAGACCCCCAGCAAAGCAGCAGGGCCCAGGGAGCCAGGGGCAGCCCCGCACCGCTTTGCCCTCTGGAGAGCGGAGGGCCGGGGGCGAAAACGGCTTGTGTTGCTTTCCAGAGCCAAGGCGCGTTGGGGCTGTTGTTGGCTGCCCGAGGAGACATTCCCTTTGCACAATGCAACTGCCAGAAGCTCGTTTTGGGCCGTCGGTGCGACGGGGCCTCGGCGCAGAGCGGCCGAGCTGGCTCAGGCGGCATGGCTGCGGCCTGGGCACGGAAGGCCTTCGAGCGCCCAATCCTGCTTCCCCGCCAAGAAGAACCCGTGGGGAGTGGGTTTCGGGCACCAGAGACCCCCAGCAAAGACACAGGGCCCAGGGAGCCAGGGGCAGCCCCGCCCCTCTTTGCCCTTTGGAGAGCGGAGGGCCGGGGGCGAATACGGCTTGCGTTGCTTTCCTGAGCCGAGGCGCGTTGGGGCTGTTGTTGGCTGCCCGAGGAGACTTTCCCTTTGCACAATGCAGCTGCCAGAAGCTCGTTTTGGGCCGTCGGTGCCACGGGGCCTTGGCGCTGAGCGGCCGAACTGGCTCAGGGGGCATGGCTGCGGCCTGGGCGCAGAAGGCCTTCGCGCGCCCAATCCTGCTTCCCCGCCAAGGAGAACCCGTGGGGAGTGGGTTTCGGGCACCGGAGACCCCCAGCAAGGACACAGGGCCCAGGGAGCCAGGGGCAGCCCCGCCCCGCTTTGCCCTCTGGAGAGCGGAGGGCCGGGGGCGAAAACGGCTTGCGTTGCTTTCCTGAGCCGAGGCGCGTTGGGGCTGTTGTTGGCTGCCCGAGGAGACTTTCCCTTTGCACAATGCAGCCGCCAGAAGCTCGTTTTGGGCCTTCGGTGCGACGGGGCCTCGGCGCTGAGCGGCGGAACTGGCTCAGGGGGCATGCCTGGGGCGTGGGCGTAGAAGGACTTCGCGCGCCCAATCCTGCTTCCCCGCCAAGGAAACCCTTGGGGAGTGTGTTTCGGGCATCGGAGACCCCCAGCAAAGCAGCAGTGACCAGGGAGCCAGGGGCAGCCCCGCCCCGCTTTGCACTCTGGAGGGCGGAGGGCCGGGGGCGAAAAGGGCTTGCGTTGCTTTCATGAGCCGAGGCGCGTTGGGGCTGTTGTTGGCTGCCCGAGGAGACTTTCCCTTTGCACAATGCAGCTGCCAGAAGCTTGTTTTGGGCCGTCGGTGCGACGGGGCCTCGGCGCTGAGCGGCCGAGCTGGCTCAGGGTGCATGGCTGCGGCCTGGGCGCACAAGGTCTTCGCGCGCCAAATCCTGCTTCCCCGCCAAGGAGAACCCGTGGGGAGTGGGTTTCGGGCACCGGAGACCCCCAGCACAGCAGCAGGGCCTAGGGAGCCAGGGACAGCCCTGCACCGCTTGGCCCTCTGGAGAGGGGAGGGCTGCGGGTGAAAACGGCTTGTGTTGCTTTCATGAGACTAGGCGAATTCGGGCTGTTGTTGGCTGCCCGAGGAGACTTTCCCTTTGCAAAATGCAGCCGCCAGAAGCTCGTTTTGGGCCGTCGGTGCGACGGGGCCTCGGCGCTGAGCGGCCGAGCTGGCTCAGGGCGCATGGTTTGGGCGTGGGCCCAGAAGGTCTTCGAGCGCCCAATCCTGCTTCCCCGCCAAGGAGAACCCGTCGGGAGTTGGTTTCGGGCACCGGAGACCCCTAGCACAGCAGCAGGGCCTAGGGAGCCAGGGGCAGCCCTGCACCGCTTGGCCCTCTGGAGAGCGGAGGGCCGGGGGCAAAAACGGCTTGCATTGCTTTCCTGAGCCGAGGCGCGTTGGGGCTGTTGTTGGCTGCCCAAGGAGATTTTCCCTTTGCACAATGCAGCCGCCAGAAGCTCGTTTTGGGCCGTCGGTGCGACGGGGCCTCGGCGATGAGCGGCCGAGCTGGCTCAGGGGGCATGGTTGGGGCGTGGGCCCAGAAGGTCTTCGAGCGCCCAATCCTGCTTGCCCGCCAAGGAGAACCCGTGGGGAGTGGGTTTCGGGCACCGGAGACCCCCAGCAAAGCAGCAGGGCCCAGGGAGCCAGGGGCAGCCCCGCACCGCTTTGCCCTCTGGAGAGCGGAGGGCCGGGGGCGAAAACGGCTTGCGTTGCTTTCCTGAGCCGAGGCGCGTTGGGGCTGTTGTTGGCTGCCCGAGGAGACTTTCCCTTTGCACAATGCAGCCGCCAGAAGCTCGTTTTGGGCCTTCGGTGCGACGGGGCCTCGGCGCTGAGCGGCGGAACTGGCTCAGGGGGCATGCCTGGGGCGTGGGCGTAGAAGGACTTCGCGCGCCCAATCCTGCTTCCCCGCCAAGGAAACCCTTGGGGAGTGTGTTTCGGGCATCGGAGACCCCCAGCAAAGCAGCAGTGACCAGGGAGCCAGGGGCAGCCCCGCCCCGCTTTGCACTCTGGAGGGCGGAGGGCCGGGGGCGAAAAGGGCTTGCGTTGCTTTCATGAGCCGAGGCGCGTTGGGGCTGTTGTTGGCTGCCCGAGGAGACTTTCCCTTTGCACAATGCAGCTGCCAGAAGCTTGTTTTGGGCCGTCGGTGCGACGGGGCCTCGGCGCTGAGCGGCCGAGCTGGCTCAGGGTGCATGGCTGCGGCCTGGGCGCACAAGGTCTTCGCGCGCCAAATCCTGCTTCCCCGCCAAGGAGAACCCGTGGGGAGTGGGTTTCGGGCACCGGAGACCCCCAGCACAGCAGCAGGGCCTAGGGAGCCAGGGACAGCCCTGCACCGCTTGGCCCTCTGGAGAGGGGAGGGCTGCGGGTGAAAACGGCTTGTGTTGCTTTCATGAGACTAGGCGAATTCGGGCTGTTGTTGGCTGCCCGAGGAGACTTTCCCTTTGCAAAATGCAGCCGCCAGAAGCTCGTTTTGGGCCGTCGGTGCGACGGGGCCTCGGCGCTGAGCGGCCGAGCTGGCTCAGGGCGCATGGTTTGGGCGTGGGCCCAGAAGGTCTTCGAGCGCCCAATCCTGCTTCCCCGCCAAGGAGAACCCGTCGGGAGTTGGTTTCGGGCACCGGAGACCCCTAGCACAGCAGCAGGGCCTAGGGAGCCAGGGGCAGCCCTGCACCGCTTGGCCCTCTGGAGAGCGGAGGGCCGGGGGCAAAAACGGCTTGCATTGCTTTCCTGAGCCGAGGCGCGTTGGGGCTGTTGTTGGCTGCCCAAGGAGATTTTCCCTTTGCACAATGCAGCCGCCAGAAGCTCGTTTTGGGCCGTCGGTGCGACGGGGCCTCGGCGATAAGCGGCCGAGCTGGCTCAGGGGGCATGGTTGGGGCGTGGGCCCAGAAGGTCTTCGAGCGCCCAATCCTGCTTGCCCGCCAAGGAGAACCCGTGGGGAGTGGGTTTCGGGCACCGGAGACCCCCAGCAAAGCAGCAGGGCCCAGGGAGCCAGGGGCAGCCCCGCACCGCTTTGCCCTCTGGAGAGCGGAGGGCCGGGGGCGAAAACGGCTTGTGTTGCTTTCCTGAGCCAAGGCGCGTTGGGGCTGTTGTTGGCTGCCCGAGGAGACTTTTCCTTTGCACAAGGCAGCTGCCAGAAGCTCGTTTTGGGCCGTCGGTGCCACGGGGCCTCGGCACAGAGCGGCCGTGCTGGCTCAGGGGGCATGGCTGCGGCCTGGGCGCAGAAGGCCTTCGCGCGCCCAATCCTGCTTCCCCGCCAAGGAGAACCCGTCGGGAGTGGGTTTCGGGCACCGGAGACCCCCAGCACAGCAGCAGGGCCTAGGGAGCCAGGGGCAGCCCTGCACCGCTTGGCCCTCTGGAGAGCGGAGGGCCGGGGGCGAAAACGGCTTGCGTTGCTTTCCTGAGCCGAGGCGCGTTAGGGCTGTTGTTGGCTGCCCGAGGAGACATTCCCTTTGCACAATGCAACTGCCAGAAGCTCGTTTTGGGCCGTCGGTGCGACGGGGCCTCGGCGCAGAGCGGCCGAGCTGGCTCAGGCGGCATGGCTGCGGCCTGGGCACGGAAGGCCTTCGAGCGCCCAATCCTGCTTCCCCGCCAAGAAGAACCCGTGGGGAGTGGGTTTCGGGCACCGGAGACCCCCAGCAAGGACACAGGGCCCAGGGAGCCAGGGGCAGCCCCGCCCCGCTTTGCACTCTGGAGAGCGGAGGGCCGGGGGCGAAAACGACTTGCGTTGCTTTCCTGAGCCGAGGCGCGTTGGGGCTGTTGTTGGCTGCCCGAGGAGACTTTCCCTTTGCACAATGCAGCCGCCAGAAGCTCGTTTTGGGCCGTCGGTGCGACGGGGCCTCGGCGCTGAGCGGCGGAACTGGCTCAGGGGGCATGCCTGGGGCGTGGGCGTAGAAGGACTTCGCGCGCCCAATCCTGCTTCCCCGCCAAGGAAACCCTTGGGGAGTGTGTTTCGGGCATCGGAGACCCCCAGCAAAGCAGCAGTGACCAGGGAGCCAGGGGCAGCCCCGCCCCGCTTTGCACTCTGGAGGGCGGAGGGCCGGGGGCGAAAAGGGCTTGCGTTGCTTTCATGAGCCGAGGCGCGTTGGGGCTGTTGTTGGCTGCCCGAGGAGACTTTCCCTTTGCACAATGCAGCTGCCAGAAGCTTGTTTTGGGCCGTCGGTGCGACGGGGCCTCGGCGCTGAGCGCCCGAGCTGGCTCAGGGTGCATGGCTGCGGCCTGGGCGCAGAAGGTCTTCGCGCGCCAAATCCTGCTTCCCCGCCAAGGAGAACCCGTGGGGAGTGGGTTTCGGGCACCGGAGACCCCCAGCACAGCAGCAGGGCCTAGGGAGCCAGGGACAGCCCTGCACCGCTTGGCCCTCTGGAGAGGGGAGGGCTGCGGGTGAAAACGGCTTGTGTTGCTTTCATGAGACTAGGCGAATTCGGGCTGTTGTTGGCTGCCCGAGGAGACTTTCCCTTTGCAAAATGCAGCCACCAGAAGCTCGTTTTGGGCCGTCGGTGCGACGGGGCCTCAGCGCTGAGCGGCCGAGCTGGCTCAGGGCGCATGGTTTGGGCGTGGGCCCAGAAGGTCTTCGAGCGCCCAATCCTGCTTCCCCGCCAAGGAGAACCCGTCGGGAGTTGGTTTCGGGCACCGGAGACCCCTAGCACAGCAGCAGGGCCTAGGGAGCCAGGGGCAGCCCTGCACCGCTTGGCCCTCTGGAGAGCGGAGGGCCGGGGGCAAAAACGGCTTGCGTTGCTTTCCTGAGCCGAGGCGCGTTGGGGCTGTTGTTGGCTGCCCGAGGAGACTTTCCCTTTGCACAATGCAGCCGCCAGAAGGTCGTTTTGGGCCGTCGGTGCGACGGGGCCTCGGCGATGAGCGGCCGAGGTGGCTCAGGGGGCATGGTTGGGGCGTGGGCCCAGAAGGTCTTCGAGCGCCCAATCCTGCTTGCCCGCCAAGGAGAACCCGTGGGGAGTGGGTTTCGGGCACCGGAGACCCCCAGCAAAGCAGCAGGGCCCAGGGAGCCAGGGGCAGCCCCGCCCCGCTTTGCCCTCTGGAGAGCGGAGGGCCGGTGTCGAAAACGGCTTGCGTTGCTTTCCTGAGCCGAGGCGCGTTGGGGCTGTTGTTGGCTGCCCGAGGAGACTTTCCCTTTGCACAATGCAGCTGCCAGAAGCTTGTTTTGGGCCGTTGGTGCGACGGGGCCTCGGCGCTGAGCGGCCGAGCTGGCTCAGGGTGCACGGCTGCGGCCTGGGCGCAGAAGGTCTTCGCGTGCCAAATCCTGCTTCCCCGCCAAGGATAACCCGTGGGGAGTGTGTTTCGGGCATCGGAGACCCCCAGCAAAGCAGCAGGGCCCAGGGAGCCAGGGGCAGCCCCGCCCCGCTTTGCCCTCTGGAGAGCGGAGGGCCGGGGGCGAAAACGGCTTTGCGTTGCTTTCCTGAGCCGAGGCGCGTTGGGGCTGTTGTTGGCTGCCGGAGGAGACTTTCCCTTTGCAGAACGCAGCCGCCAGAAGCTCGTTTTGGGCCGTCGGTGCGACGGGCCCTCGGCGATGGGCGGCCGAGGTGGCTCAGGGGGCATGGCTGGGGCGTGGGCCCAGAAGGATTTCGCGCGCCCAATCCTGCTTCCCCGCCAAGGAGAACCCGAGGGGAGGGGGTTTCGGGCACCGGAGAACCCCAGCAAAGACACAGGGCCCAGGGAGCCAGGGGCAGCCCTGCCCCGCTTTGCCCTCTGGAGAGCGGAGGGCCAGGGTCGAAAACGGCTTGTGTTGCATTCCTGAGCCGAGGCGCGTTGGGGCTGTTGTTGGCTGCCCGAGGAGACTTTCCCTTTGCACAAGGCAGCTGCCAAAAGCTCGTTTAGGGCCGTCGGTGCAACTGGGCCTCGGCGCTGAGCGGCCGAGCTGGCTCAGGGGGCATGGCTGCGGCCTGGGCGCAGAAGGCCTTCGCGCGCCCAATCCTGCTTCCCCACCAAGGAGAACCCGTCGGGAGTGGGTTTCGGGCACCGGAGTCCCCCAGCACAGCAGCAGGGCCTAGGGAGCCAGGGGCAGCCCTGCACCGCTTGGCCCTCTGGAGAGCGGAGGGCGGGGGGCGAAAACGGCTTGTGTTGCTTTCATGAGCCTAGGCGCATTCAGGCTGTTGTTGGCTGCCCGAGGAGACATTCCCTTTGCAAAATGCAGCCTCCAGAAGCTCGTTTTGGGCCGTCGGTGCGACGGGGCCTCGGCGATGAGCGGCCGAGGTGGCTCAGGGGGCATGGTTGGGGCGTGGGCCCAGAAGGTCTTCGAGCGCCCAATCCTGCTTCCCCGCCAAGGAGAACCCGTCGGGAGTTGGTTTCGGGCACCGGAGACCCCTAGCACAGCAGCAGGGCCTAGGGAGCCAGGGGCAGCCCTGCACCGCTTGGCCCTCTGGAGAGCGGAGGGCCGGGGGCAAAAACGGCTTGCGTTGCTTTCCTGAGCCGAGGCGCGTTGGGGCTGTTGTTGGCTGCCCAAGGAGATTTTCCCTTTGCACAAGGCAGCTGCCAGAAGCTCGTTTTGGGCCGTCGGTGCGACGGGGCCTCGGCGATGAGCGGCCGAGCTGGCTCAGGGGGCATGGTTGGGGCGTGGGCCCAGAAGGTCTTCGAGCGCCCAATCCTGCTTGCCCGCCAAGGAGAACCCGTGGGGAGTGGGTTTCGGGCACCGGAGACCCCCAGCAAAGCAGCAGGGCCCAGGGAGCCAGGGGCAGCCCCGCACCGCTTTGCCCTCTGGAGAGCGGAGTGCCGGGGGCGAAAACGGCTTGCGTTGCTTTCCTGAGCCAAGGCGCGTTGGGGCTGTTGTTGGCTGCCCGAGGAGACTTTTCCTTTGCACAATGCAGCTGCCAGAAGCTCGTTTTGGGCCGTCGGTGCCACGGGGCCTTGGCGCTGAGCGGCCGAACTGGCTCAGGGGGCATGGCTGCGGCCTGGGCGCAGAAGGCCTTCGCGCGCCCAATCCTGCTTCCCCGCCATGGAGAACCCGTGGGGAGTGGGTTTCGGGCACCGGAGACCCCCAGCAAGGACACAGGGCCCAGGGAGCCAGGGGCAGCCCCGCCCCGCTTTGCCCTCTGGAGAGCGGAGGGCCGGGGGCGAAAACGGCTTGCGTTGCTTTCCTGAGCCGAGGCGCGTTGGGGCTGTTGTTGGCTACCCGAGGAGACTTTCCCTTTGCACAATGCAGCCGCCAGAAGCTCGTTTTGGGCCTTCGGTGCGACGGGGCCTCGGCGCTGAGCGGCGGAACTGGCTCAGGGGGCATGCCTGGGGCGTGGGCGTAGAAGGACTTCGCGCGCCCAATCCTGCTTCCCCGCCAAGGAAACCCTTGGGGAGTGTGTTTCGGGCATCGGAGACCCCCAGCAAAGCAGCAGTGACCAGGGAGCCAGGCGCAGCCCCGCCCCGCTTTGCACTCTGGAGGGCGGAGGGCCGGGGGCGAAAACGGCTTGCGTTGCTTTCCTGAGCCGAGGCGCGTTGGGGCTGTTGTTGGCTGCCCGAGGAGACTTTCCCTTTGCACAATGCAGCTGCCAGAAGCTTGTTTTGGGCCGTCGGTGCGACGGGGCCTCGGCGCTGAGCGCCCAAGCTGGCTCAGGGTGCATGGCTGCGGCCTGGGCGCAGAAGCTCTTCGCGCGCCAAATCCTGCTTCCCCGCCAAGGAGAACCCGTGGGGAGTGGGTTTCGGGCACCGGAGACCCCCAGCACAGCAGCAGGGCCTAGGGAGCCAGGGACAGCCCTGCACCGCTTGGCCCTCTGGAGAGGGGAGGGCTGCGGGTGAAAACGGCTTGTGTTGCTTTCATGAGACTAGGCGAATTCGGGCTGTTGTTGGCTGCCCGAGGAGACTTTCCCTTTGCAAAATGCAGCCACCAGAAGCTCGTTTTGGGCCGTCGGTGCGACGGGGCCTCGGCGCTGAGCGGCCGAGCTGGCTCAGGGCGCATGGTTTGGGCGTGGGCCCAGAAGGTCTTCGAGCGCCCAATCCTGCTTCCCCGCCAAGGAGAACCCGTCGGGAGTTGGTTTCGGGCACCGGAGACCCCTAGCACAGCAGCAGGGCCTAGGGAGCCAGGGGCAGCCCTGCACCGCTTGGCCCTCTGGAGAGCGGAGGGCCGGGGGCAAAAACGGCTTGCGTTGCTTTCCTGAGCCGAGGCGCGTTGGGGCTGTTGTTGGCTGCCCGAGGAGACTTTCCCTTTGCACAATGCAGCCGCCAGAAGGTCGTTTTGGGCCGTCGGTGCGACGGGGCCTCGGCGATGAGCGGCCGAGGTGGCTCAGGGGGCATGGTTGGGGCGTGGGCCCAGAAGGTCTTCGAGCGCCCAATCCTGCTTGCCCGCCAAGGAGAACCCGTGGGGAGTGGGTTTCGGGCACCGGAGACCCCCAGCAAAGCAGCAGGGCCCAGGGAGCCAGGGGCAGCCCCGCCCCGCTTTGCCCTCTGGAGAGCGGAGGGCCGGGGGCGAAAACGGCTTTGCGTTGCTTTCCTGAGCCGAGGCGCGTTGGGGCTGTTGTTGGCTGCCGGAGGAGACTTTCCCTTTGCAGAACGCAGCCGCCAGAAGCTCGTTTTGGGCCGTCGGTGCGACGGGCCCTCGGCGATGGGCGGCCGAGGTGGCTCAGGGGGCATGGCTGTGGCGTGGGCCCAGAAGGATTTCGCGCGCCCAATCCTGCTTCCCCGCCAAGGAGAACCCGAGGGGAGGGGGTTTCGGGCACCGGAGAACCCCAGCAAAGACACAGGGCCCAGGGAGCCAGGGGCAGCCCTGCCCCGCTTTGCCCTCTGGAGAGCGGAGGGCCAGGGTCGAAAACGGCTTGTGTTGCATTCCTGAGCCGAGGCGCGTTGGGGCTGTTGTTGGCTGCCCGAGGAGACTTTCCCTTTGCACAAGGCAGCTGCCAGAAGCTTGTTTTGGGCCGTCGGTGCGACGGGGCCTCGGCGCTGAGCGGCCGAGCTGGCTCAGGGTGCATGGCTGCGGCCTGGGCGCACAAGGTCTTCGCGCGCCAAATCCTGCTTCCCCGCCAAGGAGAACCCGTGGGGAGTGGGTTTCGGGCACCGGAGACCCCCAGCACAGCAGCAGGGCCTAGGGAGCCAGGGACAGCCCTGCACCGCTTGGCCCTCTGGAGAGGGGAGGGCTGCGGGTGAAAACGGCTTGTGTTGCTTTCATGAGACTAGGCGAATTCGGGCTGTTGTTGGCTGCCCGAGGAGACTTTCCCTTTGCACAAGGCAGCTGCCAGAAGCTGGTTTTGGGCCGTCGGTGCGACGGGGCCTCGGCGCTGAGCGGCCGAGCTGGCTCAGGGCGCATGGTTTGGGCGTGGGCCCAGAAGGTCTTCGAGCGCCCAATCCTGCTTCCCCGCCAAGGAGAACCCGTCGGGAGTTGGTTTCGGGCACCGGAGACCCCTAGCACAGCAGCAGGGCCTAGGGAGCCAGGGGCAGCCCTGCACCGCTTGGCCCTCTGGAGAGCGGAGGGCCGGGGGCAAAAACGGCTTGCATTGCTTTCCTGAGCCGAGGCGCGTTGGGGCTGTTGTTGGCTGCCCAAGGAGATTTTCCCTTTGCACAATGCAGCCGCCAGAAGCTCGTTTTGGGCCGTCGGTGCGACGGGGCCTCGGCGATGAGCGGCCGAGCTGGCTCAGGGGGCATGGTTGGGGCGTGGGCCCAGAAGGTCTTCGAGCGCCCAATCCTGCTTGCCCGCCAAGGAGAACCCGTGGGGAGTGGGTTTCGGGCACCGGAGACCCCCAGCAAAGCAGCAGGGCCCAGGGAGCCAGGGGCAGCCCCGCACCGCTTTGCCCTCTGGAGAGCGGAGGGCCGGGGGCGAAAACGGCTTGCGTTGCTTTCCTGAGCCGAGGCGCGTTGGGGCTGTTGTTGGCTGCCCGAGGAGACTTTCCCTTTGCACAATGCAGCCGCCAGAAGCTCGTTTTGGGCCTTCGGTGCGACGGGGCCTCGGCGCTGAGCGGCGGAACTGGCTCAGGGGGCATGCCTGGGGCGTGGGCGTAGAAGGACTTCGCGCGCCCAATCCTGCTTCCCCGCCAAGGAAACCCTTGGGGAGTGTGTTTCGGGCATCGGAGACCCCCAGCAAAGCAGCAGTGACCAGGGAGCCAGGGGCAGCCCCGCCCCGCTTTGCACTCTGGAGGGCGGAGGGCCGGGGGCGAAAAGGGCTTGCGTTGCTTTCATGAGCCGAGGCGCGTTGGGGCTGTTGTTGGCTGCCCGAGGAGACTTTCCCTTTGCACAATGCAGCTGCCAGAAGCTTGTTTTGGGCCGTCGGTGCGACGGGGCCTCGGCGCTGAGCGGCCGAGCTGGCTCAGGGCGCATGGTTTGGGAAGTGGGCCCAGAAGGTCTTCGAGCGCCCAATCCTGCTTGCCCGCCAAGGAGAACCCGTCGGGAGTTGGTTTCGGGCACCGGAGACCCCCAGCAAAGCAGCAGGGCCCAGGGAGCCAGGGGCCGCCCCGCACCGCTTTGCCCTCTGGAGAGCGGAGGGCCGGGGACGAAAACGGCTTGTGTTGCTTTCCTGAGCCAAGGCGCGTTGGGGCTGTTGTTGGCTGCCCGAGGAGACTTTTCCTTTGCACAAGGCAGCTGCCAGAAGCTCGTTTTGGGCCGTCGGTGCCACGGGGCCTCGGCACAGAGCGGCCGTGCTGGCTCAGGGGGCATGGCTGCGGCCTGGGCGCAGAAGGCCTTCGCGCGCCCAATCCTGCTTCCCCGCCAAGGAGAACCCGTCGGGAGTGGGTTTCGGGCACCGGAGACCCCCAGCACAGCAGCAGGGCCTAGGGAGCCAGGGGCAGCCCTGCACCGCTTGGCCCTCTGGAGAGCGGAGGGCCGGGGGCGAAAACGGCTTGCGTTGCTTTCCTGAGCCGAGGCGCGTTAGGGCTGTTGTTGGCTGCCCGAGGAGACATTCCCTTTGCACAATGCAACTGCCAGAAGCTCGTTTTGGGCCGTCGGTGCGACGGGGCCTCGGCGCAGAGCGGCCGAGCTGGCTCAGGCGGCATGGCTGCGGCCTGGGCACGGAAGGCCTTCGAGCGCCCAATCCTGCTTCCCCGCCAAGAAGAACCCGTGGGGAGTGGGTTTCGGGCACCAGAGACCCCCAGCAAAGACACAGGGCCCAGGCAGCCAGGGGCAGCCCCGCCCCTCTTTGCCCTTTGGAGAGCGGAGGGCCGGGGGCGAATACGGCTTGCGTTGCTTTCCTGAGCCGAGGCGCGTTGGGGCTGTTGTTGGCTGCCCGAGGAGACTTTCCCTTTGCACAATGCAGCTGCCAGAAGCTCGTTTTGGGCCGTCGGTGCCACGGGGCCTTGGCGCTGAGCGGCCGAACTTGCTCAGGGGGCATGGCTGCGGCCTGGGCGCAGAAGGCCTTCGCGCGCCCAATCCTGCTTCCCCGCCAAGGAGAACCCGTGGGGAGTGGGTTTTGGGCACTGGAGACCCCCAGCAAAGACACAGGGCCCAGGGAGCCAGGGGCAGCCCCGCCCCGCTTTGCCCTCTGGAGAGCGGAGGGCCGGGGGCGAAAACGGCTTGCGTTGCTTTCCTGAGCCGAGGCGCGTTGGGGCTGTTGTTGGCTGCCCGAGGAGACTTTCCCTTTGCACAATGCAGCCGCCAGAAGCTCGTTTTGGGCCGTCGGTGCGACGGGGCCTCGGCGCTGAGCGGCGGAACTGGCTCAGGGGGCATGCCTGGGGCGTGGGCGTAGAAGGACTTCGCGCGCCCAATCCTGCTTCCCCGCCAAGGAAACCCTTGGGGAGTGTGTTTCGGGCATCGGAGACCCCCAGCAAAGCAGCAGTGACCAGGGAGCCAGGGGCAGCCCCGCCCCGCTTTGCACTCTGGAGGGCGGAGGGCCGGGGGCGAAAAGGGCTTGCGTTGCTTTCATGAGCCGAGGCGCGTTGGGGCTGTTGTTGGCTGCCCGAGGAGACTTTCCCTTTGCACAATGCAGCTGCCAGAAGCTTGTTTTGGGCCGTCGGTGCGACGGGGCCTCGGCGCTGAGCGCCCGAGCTGGCTCAGGGTGCATGGCTGCGGCCTGGGCGCAGAAGGTCTTCGCGCGCCAAATCCTGCTTCCCCGCCAAGGAGAACCCGTGGGGAGTGGGTTTCGGGCACCGGAGACCCCCAGCACAGCAGCAGGGCCTAGGGAGCCAGGGACAGCCCTGCACCGCTTGGCCCTCTGGAGAGGGGAGGGCTGCGGGTGAAAACGGCTTGTGTTGCTTTCATGAGACTAGGCGAATTCGGGCTGTTGTTGGCTGCCCGAGGAGACTTTCCCTTTGCAAAATGCAGCCACCAGAAGCTCGTTTTGGGCCGTCGGTGCGACGGGGCCTCAGCGCTGAGCGGCCGAGCTGGCTCAGGGCGCATGGTTTGGGCGTGGGCCCAGAAGGTCTTCGAGCGCCCAATCCTGCTTCCCCGCCAAGGAGAACCCGTCGGGAGTTGGTTTCGGGCACCGGAGACCCCTAGCACAGCAGCAGGGCCTAGGGAGCCAGGGGCAGCCCTGCACCGCTTGGCCCTCTGGAGAGCGGAGGGCCGGGGGCAAAAACGGCTTGCGTTGCTTTCCTGAGCCGAGGCGCGTTGGGGCTGTTGTTGGCTGCCCGAGGAGACTTTCCCTTTGCACAATGCAGCCGCCAGAAGGTCGTTTTGGGCCGTCGGTGCGACGGGGCCTCGGCGATGAGCGGCCGAGGTGGCTCAGGGGGCATGGTTGGGGCGTGGGCCCAGAAGGTCTTCGAGCGCCCAATCCTGCTTGCCCGCCAAGGAGAACCCGTGGGGAGTGGGTTTCGGGCACCGGAGACCCCCAGCAAAGCAGCAGGGCCCAGGGAGCCAGGGGCAGCCCCGCCCCGCTTTGCCCTCTGGAGAGCGGAGGGCCGGTGTCGAAAACGGCTTGCGTTGCTTTCCTGAGCCGAGGCGCGTTGGGGCTGTTGTTGGCTGCCCGAGGAGACTTTCCCTTTGCACAATGCAGCTGCCAGAAGCTTGTTTTGGGCCGTCGGTGCGACGGGGCCTCGGCGCTGAGCGCCCGAGCTGGCTCAGGGTGCATGGCTGCGGCCTGGGCGCAGAAGGTCTTCGCGCGCCAAATCCTGCTTCCCCGCCAAGGAGAACCCGTGGGGAGTGTGTTTCGGGCATCGGAGACCCCCAGCAAAGCAGCAGGGCCCAGGGAGCCAGGGGCAGCCCCGCCCCGCTTTGCCCTCTGGAGAGCGGAGGGCCGGGGGCGAAAACGGCTTTGCGTTGCTTTCCTGAGCCGAGGCGCGTTGGGGCTGTTGTTGGCTGCCGGAGGAGACTTTCCCTTTGCAGAACGCAGCCGCCAGAAGCTCGTTTTGGGCCGTCGGTGCGACGGGCCCTCGGCGATGGGCGGCCGAGGTGGCTCAGGGGGCATGGCTGGGGCGTGGGCCCAGAAGGATTTCGCGCGCCCAATCCTGCTTCCCCGCCAAGGAGAACCCGAGGGGAGGGGGTTTCGGGCACCGGAGAACCCCAGCAAAGACACAGGGCCCAGGGATCAGGGGCAGCCCGGCCCCGCTTTGCCCTCTGGAGAGCGGAGGGCCAGGGTCGAAAACGGCTTGTGTTGCATTCCTGAGCCGAGGCGCGTTGGGGCTGTTGTTGGCTGCCCGAGGAGACTTTCCCTTTGCACAAGGCAGCTGCCAAAAGCTCGTTTAGGGCCGTCGGTGCAACTGGGCCTCGGCGCTGAGCGGCCGAGCTGGCTCAGGGGGCATGGCTGCGGCCTGGGCGCAGAAGGCCTTCGCGCGCCCAATCCTGCTTCCCCACCAAGGAGAACCCGTCGGGAGTGGGTTTCGGGCACCGGAGTCCCCCAGCACAGCAGCAGGGCCTAGGGAGCCAGGGGCAGCCCTGCACCGCTTGGCCCTCTGGAGAGCGGAGGGCGGGGGGCGAAAACGGCTTGTGTTGCTTTCATGAGCCTAGGCGCATTCAGGCTGTTGTTGGCTGCCCGAGGAGACATTCCCTTTGCAAAATGCAGCCTCCAGAAGCTCGTTTTGGGCCGTCGGTGCGACGGGGCCTCGGCGATGAGCGGCCGAGGTGGCTCAGGGGGCATGGTTGGGGCGTGGGCCCAGAAGGTCTTCGAGCGCCCAATCCTGCTTCCCCGCCAAGGAGAACCCGTCGGGAGTTGGTTTCGGGCACCGGAGACCCCTAGCACAGCAGCTGGGCCTAGGGAGCCAGGGGCAGCCCTGCACCGCTTGGCCCTCTGGAGAGCGGAGGGCCGGGGGCAAAAACGGCTTGCGTTGCTTTCCTGAGCCGAGGCGCGTTGGGGCTGTTGTTGGCTGCCCAAGGAGATTTTCCCTTTGCACAAGGCAGCTGCCAGAAGCTCGTTTTGGGCCGTCGGTGCGACGGGGCCTCGGCGATGAGCGGCCGAGCTGGCTCAGGGGGCATGGTTGGGGCGTGGGCCCAGAAGGTCTTCGAGCGCCCAATCCTGCTTGCCCGCCAAGGAGAACCCGTGGGGAGTGGGTTTTGGGCACCGGAGACCCCCAGCAAAGCAGCAGGGCCCAGGGAGCCAGGGGCAGCCCCGCACCGCTTTGCCCTCTGGAGAGCGGAGTGCCGGGGGCGAAAACGGCTTGCGTTGCTTTCCTGAGCCAAGGCGCGTTGGGGCTGTTGTTGGCTGCCCGAGGAGACTTTTCCTTTGCACAAAGCAGCTACCAGAAGCTCGTTTTGGGCCGTCGGTGCCACGGGGCCTTGGCACTGAGCGGCCGAACTGGCTCAGAGGGCATGGCTGCGGCCTGGGGCATAAGGCCTTCGCGCGCCCAATCCTGCTTCCCCGCCAAGGAGAACCCGTGGGGAGTGGGTTTCGGGCACCGGAGACCCCCAGCAAGGACACAGGGCCCAGGGAGCCAGGGGCAGCCCCGCCCCGCTTTGCCCTCTGGAGAGCGAAGGGCCGGGGGCGTAAACGGCTTGCGTTGCTTTCATGAGCCTAGGCGCGTTGGGGCTGTTGTTGGCTGCCCGAGGAGACTTTCCCTTTGCAGAATGCAGCAGCCAGAAGCTCGTTTTGGGCCGTCGGTGCGACGGGGTCTCGGCGATGATAGGCCGAGGTGGCTCAGGGGTCATGGTTGGGGCGTGGGCCCAGAAGGTCTTCGAGCGCCCAATCCTGCTTCCCCGCCAAGGAGAACCCGTGGGGAGTGGGTTTCGGGCACCGGAGACCCCCAGCAAAGCAGCAGGGCCCAGGGAGCCAGGGGCAGCCCCGCCCCGCTTTGCCCTCTGGAGAGCGGAGGGCCGGGGTCGAAAACGGCTTGCGTTGCTTTCCTGAGCCGAGGCGCATTGGGGCTGTTGTTGGCTGCCCGAGGAGACTTTCCCTTTGCACAATGCAGCCGCCAGAAGCTCGTTTTGGGCCGTCGGTGCGACGGGGCCTCGGCGCTGAGCGGCCGAACTGCTCAGGGGGCATGGCTGGGGCGTGGGCGTAGAAGGACTTCGCGCGCCCAATCCTGCTTCCCCGCCAAGGAAACCCGTGGGGAGTGTGTTTCGGGCATCGGAGACCCCCAGCAAAGCAGCAGGGCCCAGGGAGCCAGGGCAGCCCCGCCCCGCTTTGCCCTCTGGAGGGCGGAGGGCCGGGGGCGAAAAGGGCTTGTGTTGCTTTCATGAGCCGAGGCGCGTTGGGGCTGTTGTTGGCTGCCGGAGGAGACTTTCCCTTTGCAGAACGCAGCCGCCAGAAGCTCGTTTTGGGCCGTCGGTGCGACGGGCCCTCGGCGATGGGCGGCCGAGGTGGCTCAGGGGGCATGGTTGGGGCGTGGGCCCAGAAGGATTTCGCGCGCCCAATCCTGCTTCCCCGCCAAGGAGAACCCGTGGGGAGGGGGTTTCGGGCACCGGAGAACCCCAGCAAAGACACAGGGCCCAGGGAGCCAGGGGCAGCCCTGCCCCGCTTTGCCCTCTGGAGAGCGGAGGGCCAGGGTCGAAAACGGCTTGCGTTGCTTTCCTGAGCCGAGGCGCGTTGGGGCTGTTGTTGGCTGCCCGAGGAGACTTTCCCTTTGCACAATGCAGCCGCCAGAAGCACCTTTTGGGCCGTCGGTGCGACGGGGCCTCGGCGATGAGCGGCCGAGTTGGCTCAGGGGGCATGGTTTGGGCCTGGGCCCAGAAGGTCTTCGAGCGCCCAATCCTGCTTCCCCGCCAAGGAGAACCCATCGGGAGTTGGTTTCGCGCACCGGAGACCCCTAGCACAGCAGCAGGGCCTAGGGAGCCAGGCGCAGCCCTGCACCGCTTGGCCCTCTGGAGAGCGGAGGGCCGGGGGCGAAAACGGCTTGCGTTGCTTTCCTGAGCCGAGGCGCGTGGGGGCTGTTGTTGGCTGCCCGAGGAGACTTTCCCTTTGCACAATGCAGCTGCCAGAAGCTCGTTTTGGGCCGTCGGTGCCACGGGGCCTCGGCACAGAACGGCCGTGCTGGCTCAGGGGGCATGGCTGCGGCCTGGGCGCAGAAGGCCTTCGCGCGCCCAATCCTGCTTCCCCGCCAAGGAGAACCCGTCGGGAGTGGGTTTCGGGCACCGGAGACCCCCAGCAAAGCAGCAGGGCCCAGGGAGCCAGGGGCAGCCCCGCCCCGCTTTGCCCTCTGGAGAGCGGAGGGCCGGGGTCGAAAACGGCTTGCGTTGCTTTCCTGAGCCGAGGCGCGTTGGGGCTGTTGTTGGCTGCCCGAGGAGATTTTCCCTTTGCACAATGCAGCCGCCAGAAGCTCGTTTTGGGCCTTCGGTGCGACGGGGCCTCGGCGCTGAGCGGCCGAACTGGCTCAGGGGGCATGGCTGGGGCGTGGGCGTAGAAGGACTTTGCGCGCCCAATCCTGCTTCCCCGCCAAGGAAACCCGTGGGGAGTGTGTTTCGGGCATCGGAGACCCCCAGCAAAGCAGCAGGGACCAGGGAGCCAGGGGCAGCCCCGCCCCGCTTTGCCCTCTGGAGGGCGGAGGGCCGGGGGCGAAAAGGGCTTGCGTTGCTTTCATGAGCCGAGGCGCGTTGGGGCTGTTGTTGGCTGCCCGAGGAGACTTTCCCTTTGCACAATGCAGCTGCCAGAAGCTTGTTTTGGGCCGTCGGTGCGACGGGGCCTCGGCGCTGAGCGGCCGAGCTGGCTCAGGGTGCATGGCTGCGGCCTGGGCGCAGAAGGACTTCGCGCGAAAAATCCTGCTTCCCCGCCAAGGAGAACCCGTGGGGAGTGGGTTTCGGGCACCGGAGACCCCCAGCAAGGACACAGGGCCCAGGGAGCCAGGGGCAGCCCCGCCCCGCTTTGCCTTCTGGAGAGCTGAGGGCCGGGGGCGAAAACGGCTTGCGTTGCTTTCCTGAGCCGAGGCGCGTTGGGGCTGTTGTTGGCTGCCCGAGGAGACTTTCCCTTTGCACAATGCAGCCGTCAGAAGCTCGTTTTGGGCCGTCAGTGCGACGGGGACTCGGCGCTGAGCGGCCGAGCTGGCTCATGGGGCATGGTTGGGGCGTGGGCCCAGAAGGCCTTCGCGCGCCCAATCCTGCTTACCCTCCAAGGAGAACCCGTGGGGAGTGGGTTTCGGGCACCGGAGACCCCCAGCAAAGCAGCAGTGCCCAGGGAGCCCGGGGCAGCCCCGCCCCGCTTTGCCCTCAGGAGAGCGGAGGGCCGGGGGCGAAAACGGCTTGCGTTGCTTTCCTGAGCCGAGGCGCGTTGGGGCTGTTCTTGGCTGCACGAGGAGAGTTTCCCTTTGCACAATGCAGCTGCCAGAAGCTCCTTTTGGGCCGTCGGTGCGACGGGGCCTCGGCGCTGAGCGGCCGAGCTGCCTCAGGGGGCATGGCTGCGGCCTGGGCGCAGAAGGCCTTCGCGCGCCCAATCCTGCTTCCCCGCCACGGAGATCCCGTGGGGAGTGGGTTTCGGGCACCGGAGACCCCCAGCAAAACAGCAGGGCCCAGGGAGCCAGGGGCAGCCCCGCCCCGCTTTGCCCTCTGGAGAGCAGAGGGCGGGGGGCGAAAACGGCTTGCGATGCTTTCCTGAGCCGAGGCGCGTTGGGGCTGTTGTTGGCTGCCCGAGGAGACTTTCCCTTTGCACAATGCACCTTCCAGAAGCGCGTTTTCGGCCGACGGTGCCACGGGGCCTCGGCGCTGAGCGGCCGAGCTCGCTCAGGGGGCATGGCTGTGGCCTGGGCGCAGAAGGCCTTCGCGCGCCCAATCCTGCTTCCCCGCCAAGGAGAACCCGTCGGGAGTGGGTTTCGGGCACCGGAGACCCCCAGCACAGCAGCAGGGCCTAGGGAGCCAGGGGCAGCCCTGCACCGCTTGGCCCTCTGGAGAGCGGAGGGCCGGGGGCGAAAACGGCTTGCGTTGCTTTCCTGAGCCGAGGCGCGTTGGGGCTGTTGTTGGCTGCCCGAGGAGACTTTCCCTTTGCACAATGCAGCCGCCAGAAGCTCGTTTTGGGCCGTCGGTGCGACGGGGCCTCGGCGATGAGCGGCCGAGCTGGCTCAGGGGGCATGGTTGGGGCGTGGCCCCAGAATTCCTTCGTGCGCCCAATCCTGCTTCCCCTCCAAGGAGAACCCGTGGGGAGTGGGTTTCGAGCACCGGAGACCCCCAGCAAAGCAGCAGGGCCCAGGGAGCCAGGGGCAGCCCCGCCCCGCTTTGCCCTCTGGAGAGCGGCGGGCCGGGGTCGAAAACGGCTTGCATTGCTTTCCTGAGCCGAGGCGCGTTGGGGCTATTGTTGGCTGCCCGAGGAGACTTTCCCTTTGCACAATGCAGCCGCCAGAAGCTCGTTTTGGGCCTTCGGTGCGACGGGGCCTCGGCGCTGAGCGGCCGAACTGGCTCAGGGGGCATGGCTGGGGCGTGGGCCCAGAAGGTCTTCGAGCGCCCAATCCTGCTTCCCCGCCAATGAAACCCGTGGGGAGTGTGTTTCGGGCATCGGAGACCCCCAGCAAAGCAGCAGGGAACAGGGAGCCAGGGGCAGCCCCGCCCCGCTTTGCCCTCTGGAGGGCGGAGGGCCGGGGGCGAAAAGGGCTTGCGTTGCTTTCATGAGCCGAGGCGTGTTGGGGCTGTTGTTGGCTGCCCGAGGAGACTTTCACTTTGCACAATGCAGCTGCCAGAAGCTTGTTTTGGGCCGTCGGTGCGACGGGGCCTCGGCGCTGAGCGGCCGAGCTGGCTCAGGGTGCATGGCTGCGGCCTGGGCGCAGAAGGCCTTCGCGCGCCCAATCCTGCTTCCCCGCCAAGGAGAACCCGTGGGGAGTGGGTTTCGGGCACCGGAGACCCCCAGCACAGCAGCAGGGCCTAGGGAGCCAGGGGCAGCCCTGCACCGCTTGTCCCTCTGGAGAGCGGAGGGCGGAGGGCGAAAATGGCTTGCGTTGCTTTCCTGAGCCGAGGCGCGTTGGGGCTGTTGTTGGCTGCCCGAGGAGACTTTCCCTTTGCACAATGCAGCCGCCAGAAGCTCGTTTTGGGCCGTCGGTGCGACGGGGTCTCGGCGATGATAGGCCGAGGTGGCTCAGGGGTCATGGTTGGGGCGTGGGCCCAGAAGGTCTTCGAGCGCCCAATCCTGCTTCCCTGCCAAGGAGAACCCGTGGGGAGTGGGTTTCGGGCACCGGAGACCCCCAGCAAAGCAGCAGGGCCCAGGGAGCCAGGGGCAGCCCCGCCCCGCTTTGCCCTCTGGAGAGCGGAGGGCCGGGGGCGAAAACGGCTTGCATTGCTTTCCTGAGCCGAGGCGCGTTGGGGCTGTTGTTGGCTGCACGAGGAGACTTTCCCTTTGCACAATGCAGCCGCCAGAAGCTCGTTTTGGGCCGTCGGTGCGACGGGGCCTCGGCGATGAGCGGCCGAGCTGGCTCAGGCGGCATGGCTGCGGCCTGGGGGCAGAAGGCCTTCGCGCGCCCAATCCTGCTTCCCCGCCAAGGAGAACCCGTGGGGAGTGGGTTTCGGGCACCGGAGACCCCCAGCAAGGACACAGGGCCCAGGGAGCCAGGGGCAGCCCCGCCCCGCTTTGCCCTCTGGAGAGCGGAGGGCCGGGGGCGAAAACGGCTTGCGTTGCTTTCCTGAGCCGAGGCGCGTTGGGGCTGTTGTTGGCTGCACGAGGAGACTTTCCCTTTGCACAATGCAGCCGCCAGAAGCTCGTTTTGGGCCGTCGGTGCGACGGGGTCTCGGCGATGATAGGCCGAGGTGGCTCAGGGGGCATGGTTGGGGCGTGGGCCCAGAAGGTCTTCGAGCGCCCAATCCTGCTTCCCCGCCAAGGAGAACCCGTGGGGAGTGGGTTTCGGGCACCGGAGACCCCCAGCAAAGCAGCAGGGCCCAGGGAGCCAGGGGCAGCCCCGCCCCGCTTTGCCCTCTGGAGAGCGGAGGGCCGGGGTCGAAAACGGCTTGCGTTGCTTTCCTGAGCCGAGGCGCGTTGCGGCTGTTGTTGGCTGCCCGAGGAGACTTTCCCTTTGCACAATGCAGCCGCCAGAAGCTCGTTTTGGGCCTTCGGTGCGACGGGGCCTCGGCGCTCAGCGGCCGAACTGGCTCAGGGGGCATGGCTGGGGCGTGGGCGTAGAAGGACTTCGCGCGCCCAATCCTGCTTCCCCGCCAAGGAAACCCGTAGGGAGTGTGTTTCGGGCACCGGAGACCCCCAGCAAAGCAGCAGGGCCCAGGGAGCCAGGGGCAGCCCCGCCCCGCTTTGCCCTCTGGAGGGCGGAGGGCCGGGGGCGAAAAGGGCTTGCGTTGCTTTCATGAGCCGAGGCGCGTTGGGGCTGTTGTTGGCTGCCCGAGGAGACTTTCCCTTTGCACAATGCAGCTGCCAGAAGCTTGTTTTGGGCCGTCGGTGCGACGGGGCCTCGGCGCTGAGCTGCCGAGCTGCCTCAGGGGGCATGGCTGCGGCCTGGGCGCAGAAGGCCTTCGCGCGCCCAATCCTGCTTCCCCGCCAAGGAGAACCCGTCGGGAGTGGGTTTCGGGCACCGGAGACCCCCAGCACAGCAGCAGGGCCTAGGGAGCCAGGGGCAGCCCTGCACCGCTTGGCCCTCTGGAGAGCGGAGGGCCGGGGGCGAAAACGGCTTGCGTTGCTTTCCTGAGCCGAGGCGCGTTGGGGCTGTTGTTGGCTGCCCGAGGAGACTTTCCCTTTGCACAATGCAGCCGCCAGAAGCTCGTTTTGGGCCGTCGGTGCGACGGGGCCTCGGCGATGAGCGGCCGAGCTGGCTCAGGGGGCATGGTTGGGGCGTGGCCCCAGAATTCCTTCGTGCGCCCAATCCTGCTTCCCCTCCAAGGAGAACCCGTGGGGAGTGGGTTTCGAGCACCGGAGACCCCCAGCAAAGCAGCAGGGCCCAGGGAGCCAGGGGCAGCCCCGCCCCGCTTTGCCCTCTGGAGAGCGGAGGGCCGGGGGCGAAAACGGCTTGCGTTGCTTTCCTGAGCCGAGGCGCGTTGGGGCTGTTGTTGGCTGCACGAGGAGACTTTCCCTTTGCACAATGCAGCCGCCAGAAGCTCGTTTTGGGCCGTCGGTGCGACGGGGTCTCGGCGATGATAGGCCGAGGTGGCTCAGGGGGCATGGTTGGGGCGTGGGCCCAGAAGGTCTTCGAGCGCCCAATCCTGCTTCCCCGCCAAGGAGAACCCGTGGGGAGTGGGTTTCGGGCACCGGAGACCCCCAGCAAAGCAGCAGGGCCCAGGGAGCCAGGGGCAGCCCCGCCCCGCTTTGCCCTCTGGAGAGCGGAGGGCCGGGGTCGAAAACGGCTTGCGTTGCTTTCCTGAGCCGAGGCGCGTTGCGGCTGTTGTTGGCTGCCCGAGGAGACTTTCCTTTTGCACAATGCAGCCGCCAGAAGCTCGTTTTGGGCCTTCGGTGCGACGGGGCCTCGGCGCTCAGCGGCCGAACTGGCTCAGGGGGCATGGCTGAGGCGTGGGCGTAGAAGGACTTCGCGCGCCCAATCCTGCTTCCCCGCCAAGGAAACCCGTAGGGAGTGTGTTTCGGGCACCGGAGACCCCCAGCAAAGCAGCAGGGCCCAGGGAGCCAGGGGCAGCCCCGCCCCGCTTTGCCCTCTGGAGGGCGGAGGGCCGGGGGCGAAAAGGGCTTGCGTTGCTTTCCTGAGCCGAGGCGCGTTGGGGCTGTTGTTGGCTGCCCGAGGAGACTTTCCCTTTGCACAATGCACCTTCCAGAAGCGCGTTTTCGGCCGACGGTGCCAAGGGGCCTCGGCGCTGAGCGGCCGAGCTCGCTCAGGGGGCATGGCTGCGGCCTGGGCGCAGAAGGCCTTCGCGCGCCCAATCCTGCTTCCCCGCCAAGGAGAACCCGTCGGGAGTGGGTTTCGGGCACCGGAGACCCCCAGCACAGCAGCAGGGCCTAGGGAGCCAGGGGCAGCCCTGCACCGCTTGGCCCTCTGGAGAGCGGAGGGCCGGGGGCGAAAACGGCTTGCGTTGCTTTCCTGAGCCGAGGCGCGTTGGGGCTGTTGTTGGCTGCCCGAAGAGACTTTCCCTTTGCACAATGCAGCCACCAGAAGCTCGTTTTGGGCCGTCGGTGCGACGGGGCCTCGGCGATGAGCGGCCGCGGTGGCTCAGGGGGCATGGTTGGGGCGTGGGCCCAGAATTCCTTCCCGCGCCCAATCCTGCTTCCCCACCAAGGAGAACCCGTCGGGAGTTGGTTTCGGGCACCGGAGACCCCTAGCACAGCAGCAGGGCCTAGGGAGCCAGGGGCAGCCCTGCACCGCTTGGCCCTCAGGAGAGCGGAGGGCCGGGGGCAAAAACGGCTTGCGTTGCTTTCCTGAGCCGAGGCGCGTTGGGGCTGTTGTTGGCTGCCTGAGGACACTTTCCCTTTGCACAATGCAGCTGCCAGAAGCTCGTTTTGGGCCGTCGGTGCGACGGGGCCTCGGCGCAGAGCGGCTGAGCTTGCTCAGGCGGCATGGCTGCGGCCTGGGCGCAGAAGGCCTTCGAGCGCCCAATCCTGCTTCCCCGCCAAGAAGAAACCGTGCGGAGTGCGTTTCGGGCACCGGAGACCCCCAGCAAAGACACAGGGCCCAGGGAGCCAGGGGCAGCTCCGCCCCTCTTTGCCCTTTGGAGAATGGAGGGCCGGGGGCGAAAACGGCTTGCGTTGCTTTCCTGAGCCGAGGCGCGTTGGGGCTGTTGTTGGATGCCCGAGGAGACTTTCCCTTTGCACAAGACAGCTGCCAAAATCTCGTTTAGGGCCGTCGGTGCAACGGGGCCTCGGCGCTGAGCGGCTGAGCTGGCTCAGGGGGCATGGCTGCGGCCTGGGCGCAGAAGGCCTTCGCGCGCCCAATCCTGCTTCCCCACCAAGGAGAACCCGTCGGGAGTGGGTTACGGGCACCGGAGACCCCAAGCACTGCAGCAGGGCCCAGGGAGCCAGGGGCAGCCCTGCACCGCTTGGCCCTCTGGAGAGCGGAGGGCGGGGGGCGAAAACGGCTTGTGTTGCTTTCATGAGCCTAGGCGCATTCGGGCTGTTGTTGGCTGCCCGAGGAGACATTCCCTTTGCAAAATGCAGCCTCCAGAAGCTCGTTTTGGGCCGTCGGTGCGACGGGGCCTCGGCGATGAGCGGCCGAGGTGGCTCAGGAGGCATGGTTGGGGCGTGGGCCCAGAAGGTCTTCGAGCGCCCAATCCTGCTTCCCCGCCAAGGAGAACCCGTGGGGAGTGGGTTTCGGGCACCGGAGACCCACAGCAAAGCAGCAGGGCCCAGGGAGCCAGGGGCAGCCCCGCACCGCTTTGCCCTCTGGAGAGCGGAGGGCCGGGGGCGAAAACGGCTTGCGTTGCTTTCCTGAGCCAAGGCGCGTTGGGGCTGTTGTTGGCTGCCCGAGGAGACTTTTCCTTTGCACAATGCAGTTGCCAGAAGCTCGTTTTGGGCCGTCGGTGCCACGGGGCCTTGGCACTGAGCGGCCGAACTGGCTCAGAGGGCATGGCTGCGGCCTGGGGGAATAAGGCCTTCGCGCGCCCAATCCTGCTTCCCCGCCAAGGAGAACCCGTGGGGAGTGGGTTTCGGGAACGGAGACCCCCAGCAAAGCAGCAGGGCCCAGGGAGCCAGGGGCAGCCCCGCCCCGCTTTGCCCTCTGGAGAGCAGAGGGCGGGGGGCGAAAACGGCTTGCGTTGCTTTCCTGAGCCGAGGCGCGTTGGGGCTGTTGTTGGCTGCCCGAGGAGACTTTCCCTTTGCACAATGCAGCTACCAGAAGCTCGTTTTGGGCCGTCGGTGCGACGGGCCCTCGGCGATGGGCGGCCGAGGTGGCTCAGGGGGCATGGTTGGGGCGTGGGCCCAGAAGGATTTCGCGCGCCCAATCCTGCTTCCCCGCCAAGGAGAACCCGTGGGGAGGGGGTTTCGGGCACCGGAGAACCCCAGCAAAGACACAGGGCCCAGGGAGCCAGGGGCAGCCCTGCCCCGCTTTGCCCTCTGGAGAGCGGAGGGCCAGGGCGAAAACGGCTTGCGTTGCATTCCTGAGCCGAGGCGCGTTGGGGCTGTTTTTGGCTGCCCGAGGAGACTTTCCCTTTGCACAATGCAGCCGCCAGAAGCACCTTTTGGGCCGTCGGTGCGACGGGGCCTCGGCGATGAGCGGCCGAGGTGGCTCAGGGGGCATGGTTTGGGCCTGGGCCCAGAAGGTCTTCGAGTGCCGAATCCTGCTTCCCCACCAAGGAGAACCCGTCGGGAGTTGGTTTCGGGCACCGGAGACCCCTAGCACAGCAGCAGGGCCTAGGGAGCCAGGGGCAGCCCTGCACCGCTTGGCCCTCTGGAGAGCGGAGGGCCGGGGGCAAAAACGGCTTGCGTTGCTTTCCTGAGCCGAGGCGCGTTGGGGCTGTTGTTGGCTGCCTGAGGAGACTTTCCCTTTGCACAATGCAGCTGCCAGAAGCTCGTTTTGGGCCATCGGTGCGACGGGGCCTCGGCGCAGAGCGGCTGAGCTGGCTCAGGCGGCATGGCTGCGGCCTGGGCGCAGAAGGCCTTCGAGCGCCCAATCCTGCTTCCCCGCCAAGAAGAACCCGTGCGGAGTGCGTTTCGGGCACCGGAGACCCCCAGCAAAGACACAGGGCCCAGGGAGCCAGGGGCAGCTCCGCCCCTCTTTGCCCTTTGGAGAGCGGAGGGCCGGGGGCGAAAAAGGCTTGCGTTGCTTTCTTAAGCCGAGGCGCGTTTGGGCTGTTGTTGGCTGCCCTAGGAGACTTTCCCTTTGCACAATGCAGCTGCCAGAAGCTCGTTTTGGGCCGTCGGTGCCACGGGGCCTTGGCACTGAGCGGCCGAACTGGCTCAGAGGCCATGGCTGCGGCCTGGGGGCATAAGGACTTCGCGCGCCCAATCCTGCTTCCCCGCCAAGGAGAACCCGTGGGGAGTGGGTTTCGGGCACCGGAGGCCCCCAGCAAGGACACAGGGCCCAGGGAGCCAGGGGCAGCCCCGCCCCGCTTTGCCCTCTGTAGAGCGAAGGGCCGGGGGCGTAAAAGGCTTGCGTTGCTTTCATGAGCCTAGGCGCGTTGGGGCTGTTGTTGGCTGCCCGAGGAGACTTTCCCTTTGCACAATGCAGCTGCCAGAAGCTCGTTTTGGGCCGTCCGTGCGACGGGGCCTCGGCGATGAGCGGCCGAGGTGGCTCAGGGGGCATGGTTGGGGCGTGGATCCAGAAGGTCTTCGAGCGCCCAATCCTGCTTCCCCGCCAAGGAGAACCCGTGGGGAGTGGGTTTCGGGCACCGGAGACCCCCAGCAAAGCAGCAGGGCCCAGGGAGCCAGGGGCAGCCCCGCACCGCTTTGCCCTCTGGAGAGCGGAGGGCCGGGGGCGAAAACGGCTTGCGTTGCTTTCCTGAGCCAAGGCGCGTTGGGGCTGTAGTTGGCTGCCCGAGGAGACTTTCCCTTTGCACAATGCAGCTGCCAGAAGCTCGTTTTGGGCCGTCGGTGCCACGCGGCCTCGGCACAGAGCGGCCGTGCTGGCTCAGGGGGCATGGCTGCGGCCTGGGCGCAGAAGGCCTTCGCGCGCCCAATCCTTCTTCCCCGCTAAGGAGAACCCGTGGGGAGTGGGTTTTGGGCACCGGAGACCCCCAGCAAAGCAGCAGGGCCCAGGGATCCCGGGGCAGCCCCGCCCCGCTTTGCCCTCTGGAGAGCGGAGGGCCGGGGGCGAAAACGGCTTGCGTTGCTTTCCTGAGCCGAGACGCGTTGGAGCTGTTGTTGGCTGTCCGAGGAGTCTTTCCCTTTGCACAATGCAGCCGCCAGAAGCTCGTTTTGGTCCGTAGGTGCGAAGGGGCCTCGGCGCTGAGCGGCCGAACTGTCTCAGGGGGCATGGCTGGGGCGTGGGCGTAGAAGGCTTTCGCGCGCCCAATCCTTCTTCTCCGCCAAGGATAACCCGTGGGGAGTGTGTTTCGGGCATCGGAGACCCCCAGCAAAGCAGCAGGGCCCAGGGAGCCAGGGGCAGCCCCGCCCCTCTTTGCCCTTTGGAGAGCGGAGGGCCGGGGGCGAATACGGCTTGCGTTGCTTTCCTGAGCCGAGGCGCGTTGGGGCTGTTGTTGGCTGCCCGAGGAGACTTTCCCTTTGAACAATGCAGCTTCCAGAAGCTCGTTTTGGGCCGTCAGTGCCACGGGGCCTTGGCACTGAGCGGCCGAACTGGCTCAGGGGGCATGGCTGCGGCCTGGGGGCAGAAGGCCTTCGCGCGCCCAATCCTGCTTCCCCGCCAAGGAGAACCCGTGGGGAGTGGGTTTCGGGCACCGGAGACCCCCAGGAAGGACACAGGGCCCAGGGAGCCAGGGGCAGCCCCGCCCCGCTTTGCCCTCTGGAGAGCGGAGGGCCGGGGGCGAAAACGGCTTGCGTTGCTTTCCTGAGCCGAGGCGCGTTGGGGCTGTTCTTGGCTGCACGAGGAGACTTTCCCTTTGCACAATGCAGCTGCCAGAAGCTCGTTTTGGGCCTTCGGTGCGACGGGGCCTCGGCGCTGAGCGGCCGAGCTGCCTCAGGGGGCATGGCTGCGGCCTGGGCGCAGAAGGCCTTCGCGCGCCCAATCCTGCTTCCCCGCCAAGGAGAACCTGTCGGGAGTGGGTTTCGGGCACCGGAGACCCCCAGCACAGTAGCAGGGCCTAGGGAGCCAGGGGCAGCCCTGCACCGCTTGGCCCTCTGGAGAGCGGAGGGCCGGGGGCGAAAACGGCTTGCGTTGCTTTCCTGAGCCGAGGCGCGTTGGGGCTGTTGTTGGCTGCCCGAGGAGACTTTCCCTTTGCACAATGCAGCCGCCAGAAGCTCGTTTTGGGCCGTCGGTGCGACGGGGCCTCGGCGATGAGCAGCCGAGCTGGCTCAGGGGGCATGGTTGGGGCGTGGGCCCAGAATTCCTTCGCGCGCCCAATCCTGCTTCCCCGCCAAGGAGAACCCGAGGAGAGTGGGTTTCGGGCACCGGAGACCCCCAGCAAAGCAGCAGGGCCCAGGGAGCCAGGGGCAGCCCCGCCCCGCTTTGCCCTCTGGAGAGCGGAGGGTCGGGGTCGAAAACGGCTTGCGTTGCTTTCCTGAGCCGAGGCGCGTTGGGGCTGTTGTTGGCTGCCCGAGGAGACTTTCCCTTTGCACAATGCAGCCGCCAGAAGCTCATTTTGGGCCTTCGGTGCGACGGGGCCTCGGCGCTGAGCGGCCGAACTGGCTCAGGGGGCATGGCTGGGGCGTGGGCGTAGAAGGACTTCGCGCGCCTAATCCTGCTTCCCCGCCAAGGAAACCCGTGGGGAGTGTGTTTCGGGCATCGGAGACCCCCAGCAAAGCAGCATGGACCAGGGAGCCAGGGGCAGCCCCGCCCCGCTTGGCCCTCTGGAGGGCGGAGGGCCGGGGGCGAAAAGGGCTTGCGTTGCTTTCATGAGCCGAGGCGCGTTGGGGCTGTTGTTGGCTGCCCGAGGAGATTTTCCCTTTGCACAATGCACCTTCCAGAAGCGCGTTTTCGGCCGACGGTGCCACGGGGCCTCGGCGCTGAGCGGCCGAGCTGGCTCAGGGGGCATGGCTGCGGCCTGGGCGCAGAAGGCCTTCGCGCGCCCAATCCTGGTTCCCCGCCAAGGAGAACCCGTGGCGAGTGGATTTCGGGCATCGGAGACCCCCAGCAAAGCAGCAGGGACCAGGGAGCCAGGGGCAGCCCTGCATCGCTTGGCCCTCTGGAGAGCGGAGGGCCGGGGGTGAAAACGGCTTGCGTTGCTTTCCTGAGCCGAGGCGCGTTGGGGCTGTTGTTGGCTGCCCGAGGAGACTTTCCCTTTGCACAATGCAGCCGCCAGAAGCTCGTTTTGGGCCGTCAGTGCGACGGGGCCTCGGCGATGAGCGGCCGAGCTGGCTCAGGGGGCATGGTTGGGGCGTGGGCCCAGAATTCCTTCGCGCGCCCAATCCTGCTTCCCCTCCAAGGAGAACCCGTGGGGAGTGGGTTTCGGGCACCGGAGACCCCCAGCAAAGCAGCAGGGCCCAGGGAGCCAGGGGCAGCCCCGCCCCGCTTTGCCCTCTGGAGAGCGGAGGACCAGGTTTGAAAACGGCTTGCGTTGCATTCCTGAGCTGAGGCACGTTGGGGCTGTTGTTGGCTGCCCGAGGAGACTTTCCCTTTGCACAATGCAGCTGCCAGAAGCTTGGTTTGGGCCGTCGGTGCGACGGGGCCTCGGCGCAGAGCGGCCGAGCTGGCTCAGGCGGCATGATGCAGCCTGGGCGCAGAAGGCCTTCGCGCCCCCAATCCTGCTTCCCCGACAAGAAGAACCCGTGGGGAGTGGGTTTCGGGCACCGGAGACCCCCAGCAAAGACAGAGGGCCCAGGGAGCCAGGGGCAGCTCCGCCCCTCTTTGCCCATTGGAGAGCGGAGGGCCGGGGGCGAAAACGGCTTGCGTTGCTTTCCTGAGCCGAGGCGCGTTGGGGCTGTTGTTGGCTGCCCGAGGAGACTTTCCCTTTGCACAATGCAGCTGCCAGAAGCTCGTTTTGGGCCGTCGGTGCCACGGGGCCTCGGCACAGAGCGGCCGTGCTGGCTCAGGGGGCACGGTTGCGGCCTGGGCGCAGAAGGCCTTCGCGCGCCCAATCCTGCTTCCCCGCCAAGGAGAACCAGTGGGGAGTGGGTTTCGGGCACCGGAGACCCCCAGCAAAGACACAGGGCCCAGGGAGCCAGGGGCAGCCCCGCCCCTCTTTGCCCTTTGGAGATCGGAGGGCGGGGGGCGAAAACGGCTTGCGTTGCTTTCCTGAGCCGAGGCGCGTTGGGGCTGTTGTTGGCTGCCCGAGGAGACTTTCCCTTTGCACAATGCAGCTGCCAGAAGCTCCTTTTGGGCCGTCGGTGCGATGGGGACTAGGCGCAGAGCGGCCGAGCTGGCTCAGGCGGCATGGCTGCGGCCTGGGCGCAGAAGGCCTTCGCGCGCCCAATCCTGCTTCCCCGCCAAGAAGAACCCGTGGGGAGTGGGTTTCGGGCACCGGAGACCCCCAGCAAAGACACAGGGGCCTGGGAGCCAGGGGCAGCTCCGCCCATCTTTGCACTTTGGAGAGCGGATGGCCGGGGGCGAAAACGGCTTGCGTTGCTTTCCTGAGCCGAGGCGCGTTGGGGCTGTTGTTGGCTGCCCGAGGAGACTTTCCCTTTGCACAATGCAGCTGCCAGAAGCTCGTTTTGGGCCGTCGGTGCCACGGGGCCTCGGCACAGAGCGGCCGTGCTGGCTCAGGGGGCACGGTTGCGGCCTGGGCGCAGAAGGCCTTCGCGCGCCCAATCCTGCTTCCCCGCCAAGGAGAACCAGTGGGGAGTGGGTTTCGGGCACCGGAGACCCCCAGCAAAGTAGCAGGGCCCAGGGAGCCAGGGGCAGCCCCGCCCCTCTTTGCCCTTTGGAGAGCGGAGGGCGGGGGGCGAAAACGGCTTGCGTTGCTTTCCTGAGCCGAGGCGCGTTGGGGCTGTTGTTGGCTGCCCGAGGAGACTTTCCCCTTGCACAATGCAGCTGCCAGAAGCTCGTTTTGGGCCGTCGGTTCCACGGGGCCTTGGCACTGAGCGCCCGAACTGGCTCAGGGGCATAGCTTCGGACTGGGGGCAGAAGGTCTTCGCGCGCCCAATCCTGCTTCCCCGCCAAGGAGAACCCGTGGGGAGTGGGTTTCGGGCACCGGAGACCCCCAGCAAGGACACATGGCCCAGGGAGCCAGGGGCAGCCCCGCCCCGCTTTGCCCTCTGGAGAGCGGAGGGCCGGGGGCGAAAACGGCTTGCGTTGCTTTCATGAGCCTAGGCGCGTTGGGGCTGTTGTTGGCTGCCCGAGGAGACTTTCCCTTTGCACAATGCAGCCGCCAGAAGCTCGTTTTGGGCCGTCGGTGCGACGGGGCCTCGGCAATGAGCGGCCGAGCTGGCTCAGGGGGCATGGCTGCGGCCTGGGCGCAGAAGGCCTTTGAGCGCCCAATCCTGCTTCCCCGTCAAGAAGAACCCGTGGGGAGTGGGTTTCGGGCATCGGAGACCCCCAGCAAAGCAACAGGGCCCAGGGAGCCAGGGGCAGCCCCGCCCCGCTTTGCCCTCTGGAGAGCGGAGGGCCGGGGGCGAAAACGGCTTGCGTTGCTTTCCTGAGCCGAGGCGCGTTGGGGCTGTTGTTGGCTGCCCGAGGAGACTTTCCCTTTGCACAAGGCAGCGGCCAGAAGCTCGTTTTGGGCCGTCGGTGCCACGGGGCCTCGGCACAGAGCGGCCGTGCTGGCTCAGGGGGCATGGCTGCGGCCTGGGCGCAGAAGGCCTTCGCGCGCCCAATCCTGCTTCCCCGCCAAGGAGAACCCGTCGGGAGTGGGTTTCGGGCACCGGAGACCCCCAGCACAGCAGCAGGGCCTAGGGAGCCAGGGGCAGCCCTGCACCGCTTGGCCCTCTGGAGAGCGGAGGGCCGGGGGCGAAAACGGCTTGCGTTGCTTTCCTGAGCCGAGGCGCGTTAGGGCTGTTGTTGGCTGCCCGAGGAGACATTCCCTTTGCACAATGCAACTGCCAGAAGCTCGTTTTGGGCCGTCGGTGCGACGGGGCCTCGGCGCAGAGCGGCCGAGCTGGCTCAGGCGGCATGGCTGCGGCCTGGGCACGGAAGGCCTTCGAGCGCCCAATCCTGCTTCCCCGCCAAGAAGAACCCGTGGGGAGTGGGTTTCGGGCACCAGAGACCCCCAGCAAAGACACAGGGCCCAGGCAGCCAGGGGCAGCCCCGCCCCTCTTTGCCCTTTGGAGAGCGGAGGGCCGGGGGCGAATACGGCTTGCGTTGCTTTCCTGAGCCGAGGCGCGTTGGGGCTGTTGTTGGCTGCCCGAGGAGACTTTCCCTTTGCACAATGCAGCTGCCAGAAGCTCGTTTTGGGCCGTCGGTGCCACGGGGCCTTGGCGCTGAGCGGCCGAACTGGCTCAGGGGGCATGGCTGCGGCCTGGGCGCAGAAGGCCTTCGCGCGCCCAATCCTGCTTCCCCGCCAAGGAGAACCCGTGGGGAGTGGGTTTCGGGCACTGGAGACCCCCAGCAAAGACACAGGGCCCAGGGAGCCAGGGGCAGCCCCGCCCCGCTTTGCCCTCTGGAGAGCGGAGGGCCGGGGGCGAAAACGGCTTGCGTTGCTTTCCTGAGCCGAGGCGCGTTGGGGCTGTTGTTGGCTGCCCGAGGAGACTTTCCCTTTGCACAATGCAGCCGCCAGAAGCTCGTTTTGGGCCGTCGGTGCGACGGGGCCTCGGCGCTGAGCGGTGGAACTGGCTCAGGGGGCATGCCTGGGGCGTGGGCGTAGAAGGACTTCGCGCGCCCAATCCTGCTTCCCCGCCAAGGAAACCCTTGGGGAGTGTGTTTCGGGCATCGGAGACCCCCAGCAAAGCAGCAGTGACCAGGGAGCCAGGGGCAGCCCCGCCCCGCTTTGCACTCTGGAGGGCGGAGGGCCGGGGGCGAAAAGGGCTTGCGTTGCTTTCATGAGCCGAGGCGCGTTGGGGCTGTTGTTGGCTGCCCGAGGAGACTTTCCCTTTGCACAATGCAGCTGCCAGAAGCTTGTTTTGGGCCGTCGGTGCGACGGGGCCTCGGCGCTGAGCGCCCGAGCTGGCTCAGGGTGCATGGCTGCGGCCTGGGCGCAGAAGGTCTTCGCGCGCCAAATCCTGCTTCCCCGCCAAGGAGAACCCGTGGGGAGTGGGTTTCGGGCACCGGAGACCCCCAGCACAGCAGCAGGGCCTAGGGAGCCAGGGACAGCCCTGCACCGCTTGGCCCTCTGGAGAGGGGAGGGCTGCGGGTGAAAACGGCTTGTGTTGCTTTCATGAGACTAGGCGAATTCGGGCTGTTGTTGGCTGCCCGAGGAGACTTTCCCTTTGCAAAATGCAGCCACCAGAAGCTCGTTTTGGGCCGTCGGTGCGACGGGGCCTCAGCGCTGAGCGGCCGAGCTGGCTCAGGGCGCATGGTTTGGGCGTGGGCCCAGAAGGTCTTCGAGCGCCCAATCCTGCTTCCCCGCCAAGGAGAACCCGTCGGGAGTTGGTTTCGGGCACCGGAGACCCCTAGCACAGCAGCAGGGCCTAGGGAGCCAGGGGCAGCCCTGCACCGCTTGGCCCTCTGGAGAGCGGAGGGCCGGGGGCAAAAACGGCTTGCGTTGCTTTCCTGAGCCGAGGCGCGTTGGGGCTGTTGTTGGCTGCCCGAGGAGACTTTCCCTTTGCACAATGCAGCCGCCAGAAGGTCGTTTTGGGCCGTCGGTGCGACGGGGCCTCGGCGATGAGCGGCCGAGGTGGCTCAGGGGGCATGGTTGGGGCGTGGGCCCAGAAGGTCTTCGAGCGCCCAATCCTGCTTGCCCGCCAAGGAGAACCCGTGGGGAGTGGGTTTCGGGCACCGGAGACCCCCAGCAAAGCAGCAGGGCCCAGGGAGCCAGGGGCAGCCCCGCCCCGCTTTGCCCTCTGGAGAGCGGAGGGCCGGTGTCGAAAACGGCTTGCGTTGCTTTCCTGAGCCGAGGCGCGTTGGGGCTGTTGTTGGCTGCCCGAGGAGACTTTCCCTTTGCACAATGCAGCTGCCAGAAGCTTGTTTTGGGCCGTTGGTGCGACGGGGCCTCGGCGCTGAGCGGCCGAGCTGGCTCAGGGTGCACGGCTGCGGCCTGGGCGCAGAAGGTCTTCGCGCGCCAAATCCTGCTTCCCCGCCAAGGATAACCCGTGGGGAGTGTGTTTCGGGCATCGGAGACCCCCAGCAAAGCAGCAGGGCCCAGGGAGCCAGGGGCAGCCCCGCCCCGCTTTGCCCTCTGGAGAGCGGAGGGCCGGGGGCGAAAACGGCTTTGCGTTGCTTTCCTGAGCCGAGGCGCGTTGGGGCTGTTGTTGGCTGCCGGAGGAGACTTTCCCTTTGCAGAACGCAGCCGCCAGAAGCTCGTTTTGGGCCGTCGGTGCGACGGGCCCTCGGCGATGGGCGGCCGAGGTGGCTCAGGGGGCATGGCTGGGGCGTGGGCCCAGAAGGATTTCGCGCGCCCAATCCTGCTTCCCCGCCAAGGAGAACCCGAGGGGAGGGGGTTTCGGGCACCGGAGAACCCCAGCAAAGACACAGGGCCCAGGGAGCCAGGGGCAGCCCTGCCCCGCTTTGCCCTCTGGAGAGCGGAGGGCCAGGGTCGAAAACGGCTTGTGTTGCATTCCTGAGCCGAGGCGCGTTGGGGCTGTTGTTGGCTGCCCGAGGAGACTTTCCCTTTGCACAAGGCAGCTGCCAAAAGCTCGTTTAGGGCCGTCGGTGCAACTGGGCCTCGGCGCTGAGCGGCCGAGCTGGCTCAGGGGGCATGGCTGCGGCCTGGGCGCAGAAGGCCTTCGCGCGCCCAATCCTGCTTCCCCACCAAGGAGAACCCGTCGGGAGTGGGTTTCGGGCACCGGAGTCCCCCAGCACAGCAGCAGGGCCTAGGGAGCCAGGGGCAGCCCTGCACCGCTTGGCCCTCTGGAGAGCGGAGGGCGGGGGGCGAAAACGGCTTGTGTTGCTTTCATGAGCCTAGGCGCATTCAGGCTGTTGTTGGCTGCCCGAGGAGACATTCCCTTTGCAAAATGCAGCCTCCAGAAGCTCGTTTAGGGCCGTCGGTGCGACGGGGCCTCGGCGATGAGCGGCCGAGGTGGCTCAGGGGGCATGGTTGGGGCGTGGGCCCAGAAGGTCTTCGAGCGCCCAATCCTGCTTCCCCGCCAAGGAGAACCCGTCGGGAGTTGGTTTCGGGCACCGGAGACCCCTAGCACAGCAGCAGGGCCTAGGGAGCCAGGGGCAGCCCTGCACCGCTTGGCCCTCTGGAGAGCGGAGGGCCGGGGGCAAAAACGGCTTGCGTTGCTTTCCTGAGCCGAGGCGCGTTGGGGCTGTTGTTGGCTGCCCAAGGAGATTTTCCCTTTGCACAAGGCAGCTGCCAGAAGCTCGTTTTGGGCCGTCGGTGCGACGGGGCCTCGGCGATGAGCGGCCGAGCTGGCTCAGGGGGCATGGTTGGGGCGTGGGCCCAGAAGGTCTTCGAGCGCCCAATCCTGCTTGCCCGCCAAGGAGAACCCGTGGGGAGTGGGTTTTGGGCACCGGAGACCCCCAGCAAAGCAGCAGGGCCCAGGGAGCCAGGGGCAGCCCCGCACCGCTTTGCCCTCTGGAGAGCGGAGTGCCGGGGGCGAAAACGGCTTGCGTTGCTTTCCTGAGCCAAGGCGCGTTGGGGCTGTTGTTGGCTGCCCGAGGAGACTTTTCCTTTGCACAATGCAGCTACCAGAAGCTCGTTTTGGGCCGTCGGTGCCACGGGGCCTTGGCACTGAGCGGCCGAACTGGCTCAGAGGGCATGGCTGCGGCCTGGGGCATAAGGCCTTCGCGCGCCCAATCCTGCTTCCCCGCCAAGGAGAACCCGTGGGGAGTGGGTTTCGGGCACCGGAGACCCCCAGCAAGGACACAGGGCCCAGGGAGCCAGGGGCAGCCCCGCCCCGCTTTGCCCTCTGGAGAGCGAAGGGCCGGGGGCGTAAACGGCTTGCGTTGCTTTCATGAGCCTAGGCGCGTTGGGGCTGTTGTTGGCTGCCCGAGGAGACTTTCCCTTTGCACAATGCAGCTGCCAGAAGCTCGTTTTGGGCCGTCGGTGCGACGGGGCCTCGGCGATGAGCGGCCGAGATGGCTCAGGTGGCATGGTTGGGGCGTGGACCCAGAAGGTCTTCGAGCGCCCAATCCTGCTTCCCCGCCAAGGAGAACCCGTGGGGAGTGGGTTTCGGGCACCGGAGACCCCCAGCAAAGCAGCAGGGCCCAGGGAGCCAGGGGCAGCCCCGCACCGCTTTGCCCTCTGGAGAGCGGAGGGCCGGGGGCAAAAACGGCTTGCGTTGCTTTCCTGAGCCGAGGCGCGTTGGGGCTGTTGTTGGCTGCCCGAGGAGACTTTCCCTTTGCACAAGGCAGCTGCCAGAAGCTCGTTTTGGGCCGTCGGTGCCACGGGGCCTCGGCACAGAGCAGCCGTGCTGGCTCAGGGGGCATGGCTGCGGCCTGGGCGCAGAAGGCCTTCGCGCGCCCAATCCTGCTTCCCCGCCAAGGAGAACCCGTCGGGAGTGGGTTTCGGGCACCGGAGACCCCCAGCACAGCAGCAGGGCCTAGGGAGCCAGGGGCAGCCCTGCACCGCTTGGCCCTCTGGAGAGCGGAGGGCCGGGGGCGAAAACGGCTTGCGTTGCTTTCCTGAGCCGAGGCGCGTTGGGGCTGTTGTTGGATGCCCGAGGAGACTTTCCCTTTGCACAATGCAGCCGCCAGAAGCTCGTTTTGGGCCTTCGGTGCGCCGGGGCCTCGGCGCTGAGCGGCGGAACTGGCTCAGGGGGCATGCCTGGGGCGTGGGCGTAGAAGGACTTCGCGCGCCCAATCCTGCTTCCCCGCCAAGGAAACCCTTGGGGAGTGTGTTTCGGGCATCGGAGACCCCCAGCAAAGCAGCAGTGACCAGGGAGCCAGGGGCAGCCCCGCCCCGCTTTGCACTCTGGAGGGCGGAGGGCCGGGGGCGAAAAGGGCTTGCGTTGCTTTCATGAGCCGAGGCACGTTGGGGCTGTTGTTGGCTGCCCGAGGAGACTTTCCCTTTGCACAATGCAGCTGCCAGAAGCTTGTTTTGGGCCGTCGGTGCGACGGGGCCTCGGCGCTGAGCGCCCGAGCTGGCTCAGGATGCATGGCTGCGGCCTGGGCGCAGAAGGTCTTCGCGCGCCAAATCCTGCTTCCCCACCAAGGAGAACCCGTGGGGAGTGGGTTTCGGGCACCGGAGACCCCCAGCACAGCAGCAGGGCCTAGGGAGCCAGGGACAGCCCTGCACCGCTTGGCCCTCTGGAGAGGGGAGGGCTGGGGGCGAAAACGGCTTGTGTTGCTTTCATGAGACTAGGCGAATTCGGGCTGTTGTTGGCTGCCCGAGGAGACTTTCCCTTTGCAAAATGCAGCCGCCAGAAGCTCGTTTTCGGCCGTCGGTGCGACGGGGCCTCGGCGCTGAGCGGCCGAGCTGGCTCAGGGCGCATGGTTTGGGCGAGGGCCCAGAAGGTCTTCGAGCGCCCAATCCTGCTTCCCCGCCAAGGAGAACCCGTGGGGAGTGGGTTTCGGGCACCGGAGACCCCCAGCAAAGCAGCAGGGCCCAGGGAGCCAGGGGCAGCCCCGCCCCGCTTTGCCCTCTGGAGAGCGGAGGGCCGGGGTCGAAAACGGCTTGGTTTGCTTTCCTGAGCCGAGGCGCGTTGGGGCTGTTGTTGGCTGCCCGAGGAGACTCTCCCTTTGCACAATGCAGCCGCCAGAAGCACCTTTTGGGCCGTCGGTGCGACGGGGCCTCGGCGATGAGCGGCCGAGGTGGCTCAGGGGGCATGGTTTGGGCCTGGGCCCAGAAGGTCTTCGAGCGCCCAATCCTGCTTCCCCGCCTCGGAGAACCCGTGGGGAGTTGGTTTCGGGCACCGGAGACCCCTAGCACAGCAGCAGGGCCTAGGGAGCCAGGCGCAGCCCTGCACCGCTTGGCCCTCTGGAGAGCGGAGGGCCGGGGGCAAAAACGGCTTGCGTTGCTTTCCTGAGCCGAGGCGCGTTGGGGCTGTTGTTGGCTGCCTGAGGAGACTTTCCCTTTGCACAATGCAGCTGCCAGAAGCTCGTTTTGGGCCGTCGGTGACACGAGGCCGCGGCACAGAGCGGCCGAGCTGGCTCAGGGGGCATGGCTGCGGCCTGGGCGCAGAAGGCCTTCGCGCGCCCAATCCTGCTTCCCCGCCAAGGAGAACACGTGGCGAGTGGGATTCGGGCACCGGAGACCCCCAGCAAAGACACAGGGCCCAGGGAGCCAGGGGCACCTCCGCCCCTATGTGCCCTTTGGAGAGCGGAGGGCCGGGGGCGAAAACGGCTTGCGTTGCTTTCCTGAGCCGAGGCGCGTTGGGGCTGTTGTTGGCTGCCCGAGGAGACTTTCCCTTTGCAGAATGCAGCAGCCAGAAGCTCGTTTTGGGCCGTCGGTGCGACGGGGTCTCGGCGATGATAGGCCGAGGTGGCTCAGGGGTCATGGTAGGGGCGTGGGACCAGAAGGTCTTCGAGCGCCCAATCCTGCTTCCCCGCCAAGGAGAACCCGTGGGGAGTGGGTTTCGGGCACCGGAGACCCCCAGCAAAGCAGCAGGGCCCAGGGAGCCAGGGGCAGCCCCGCCCCGCTTTGCCCTCTGGAGAGCGGAGGGCCGGGGTCGAAAACGGCTTGCGTTGCTTTCCTGAGCCGAGGCGCATTGGGGCTGTTGTTGGCTGCCCGAGGAGACTTTCCCTTTGCACAATGCAGCCGCCAGAAGCTCGTTTTGGGCCGTCGGTGCGACGGGGCCTCGGCGCTGAGCGGCCGAACTGCTCAGGGGGCATGGCTGGGGCGTGGGCGTAGAAGGACTTCGCGCGCCCAATCCTGCTTCCCCGCCAAGGAAACCCGTGGGGAGTGTGTTTCGGGCATCGGAGACCCCCAGCAAAGCAGCAGGGCCCAGGGAGCCAGGGCAGCCCCGCCCCGCTTTGCCCTCTGGAGGGCGGAGGGCCGGGGGCGAAAAAGGCTTGTGTTGCTTTCATGAGCCGAGGCGCGTTGGGGCTGTTGTTGGCTGCCGGAGGAGACTTTCCCTTTGCAGAACGCAGCCGCCAGAAGCTCGTTTTGGGCCGTCGGTGCGACGGGCCCTCGGCGATGGGCGGCCGAGGTGGCTCAGGGGGCATGGTTGGGGCGTGGGCCCAGAAGGATTTCGCGCGCCCAATCCTGCTTCCCCGCCAAGGAGAACCCGTGGGGAGGGGGTTTCGGGCACCGGAGAACCCCAGCAAAGACACAGGGCCCAGGGAGCCAGGGGCAGCCCTGCCCCGCTTTGCCCTCTGGAGAGCGGAGGGCCAGGGTCGAAAACGGCTTGCGTTGCTTTCCTGAGCCGAGGCGCGTTGGGGCTGTTGTTGGCTGCCCGAGGAGACTTTCCCTTTGCACAATGCAGCCGCCAGAAGCACCTTTTGGGCCGTCGGTGCGACGGGGCCTCGGCGATGAGCGGCCGAGTTGGCTCAGGGGGCATGGTTTGGGCCTGGGCCCAGAAGGTCTTCGAGCGCCCAATCCTGCTTCCCCGCCAAGGAGAACCCATCGGGAGTTGGTTTCGCGCACCGGAGACCCCTAGCACAGCAGCAGGGCCTAGGGAGCCAGGCGCAGCCCTGCACCGCTTGGCCCTCTGGAGAGCGGAGGGCCGGGGGCGAAAACGGCTTGCGTTGCTTTCCTGAGCCGAGGCGCGTGGGGGCTGTTGTTGGCTGCCCGAGGAGACTTTCCCTTTGCACAATGCAGCTGCCAGAAGCTCGTTTTGGGCCGTCGGTGCCACGGGGCCTCGGCACAGAACGGCCGTGCTGGCTCAGGGGGCATGGCTGCGGCCTGGGCGCAGAAGGCCTTCGCGCGCCCAATCCTGCTTCCCCGCCAAGGAGAACCCGTCGGGAGTGGGTTTCGGGCACCGGAGACCCCCAGCAAAGCAGCAGGGCCCAGGGAGCCAGGGGCAGCCCCGCCCCGCTTTGCCCTCTGGAGAGCGGAGGGCCGGGGTCGAAAACGGCTTGCGTTGCTTTCCTGAGCCGAGGCGCGTTGGGGCTGTTGTTGGCTGCCCGAGGAGATTTTCCCTTTGCACAATGCAGCCGCCAGAAGCTCGTTTTGGGCCTTCGGTGCGACGGGGCCTCGGCGCTGAGCGGCCGAACTGGCTCAGGGGGCATGGCTGGGGCGTGGGCGTAGAAGGACTTTGCGCGCCCAATCCTGCTTCCCCGCCAAGGAAACCCGTGGGGAGTGTGTTTCGGGCATCGGAGACCCCCAGCAAAGCAGCAGGGACCAGGGAGCCAGGGGCAGCCCCGCCCCGCTTTGCCCTCTGGAGGGCGGAGGGCCGGGGGCGAAAA
This sequence comes from Sus scrofa, assembly GCF_054392235.1. Classification (NCBI taxonomy): domain Eukaryota; kingdom Metazoa; phylum Chordata; class Mammalia; order Artiodactyla; family Suidae; genus Sus; species Sus scrofa. The sequence goes on from NC_139386.1 coordinate 49,859,009, forward strand.
GGGCTTGCGTTGCTTTCATGAGCCGAGGCGCGTTGGGGCTGTTGTTGGCTGCCCGAGGAGACTTTCCCTTTGCACAATGCAGCTGCCAGAAGCTTGTTTTGGGCCGTCGGTGCGACGGGGCCTCGGCGCTGAGCGGCCGAGCTGGCTCAGGGTGCATGGCTGCGGCCTGGGCGCAGAAGGACTTCGCGCGAAAAATCCTGCTTCCCCGCCAAGGAGAACCCGTGGGGAGTGGGTTTCGGGCACCGGAGACCCCCAGCAAGGACACAGGGCCCAGGGAGCCAGGGGCAGCCCCGCCCCGCTTTGCCTTCTGGAGAGCTGAGGGCCGGGGGCGAAAACGGCTTGCGTTGCTTTCCTGAGCCGAGGCGCGTTGGGGCTGTTGTTGGCTGCCCGAGGAGACTTTCCCTTTGCACAATGCAGCCGTCAGAAGCTCGTTTTGGGCCGTCAGTGCGACGGGGACTCGGCGCTGAGCGGCCGAGCTGGCTCATGGGGCATGGTTGGGGCGTGGGCCCAGAAGGCCTTCGCGCGCCCAATCCTGCTTACCCTCCAAGGAGAACCCGTGGGGAGTGGGTTTCGGGCACCGGAGACCCCCAGCAAAGCAGCAGTGCCCAGGGAGCCCGGGGCAGCCCCGCCCCGCTTTGCCCTCAGGAGAGCGGAGGGCCGGGGGCGAAAACGGCTTGCGTTGCTTTCCTGAGCCGAGGCGCGTTGGGGCTGTTCTTGGCTGCACGAGGAGAGTTTCCCTTTGCACAATGCAGCTGCCAGAAGCTCCTTTTGGGCCGTCGGTGCGACGGGGCCTCGGCGCTGTGCGGCCGAGCTGCCTCAGGGGGCATGGCTGCGGCCTGGGCGCAGAAGGCCTTCGCGCGCCCAATCCTGCTTCCCCGCCACGGAGATCCCGTGGGGAGTGGGTTTCGGGCACCGGAGACCCCCAGCAAAACAGCAGGGCCCAGGGAGCCAGGGGCAGCCCCGCCCCGCTTTGCCCTCTGGAGAGCAGAGGGCGGGGGGCGAAAACGGCTTGCGTTGCTTTCCTGAGCCGAGGCGCGTTGGGGCTGTTGTTGGCTGCCCGAGGAGACTTTCCCTTTGCACAATGCACCTTCCAGAAGCGCGTTTTCGGCCGACGGTGCCACGGGGCCTCGGCGCTGAGCGGCCGAGCTCGCTCAGGGGGCATGGCTGTGGCCTGGGCGCAGAAGGCCTTCGCGCGCCCAATCCTGCTTCCCCGCCAAGGAGAACCCGTCGGGAGTGGGTTTCGGGCACCGGAGACCCCCAGCACAGCAGCAGGGCCTAGGGAGCCAGGGGCAGCCCTGCACCGCTTGGCCCTCTGGAGAGAGGAGGGCCGGGGCGAAAACGGCTTGCGTTGCTTTCCTGAGCCGAGGCGCGTTGGGGCTGTTGTTGGCTGCCCGAGGAGACTTTCCCTTTGCACAATGCAGCCGCCAGAAGCTCGTTTTGGGCCGTCGGTGCGACGGGGCCTCGGCGATGAGCGGCCGAGCTGGCTCAGGGGGCATGGTTGGGGCGTGGCCCCAGAATTCCTTCGTGCGCCCAATCCTGCTTCCCCTCCAAGGAGAACCCGTGGGGAGTGGGTTTCGAGCACCGGAGACCCCCAGCAAAGCAGCAGGGCCCAGGGAGCCAGGGGCAGCCCCGCCCCGCTTTGCCCTCTGGAGAGCGGCGGGCCGGGGTCGAAAACGGCTTGCATTGCTTTCCTGAGCCGAGGCGCGTTGGGGCTATTGTTGGCTGCCCGAGGAGACTTTCCCTTTGCACAATGCAGCCGCCAGAAGCTCGTTTTGGGCCTTCGGTGCGACGGGGCCTCGGCGCTGAGCGGCCGAACTGGCTCAGGGGGCATGGCTGGGGCGTGGGCCCAGAAGGTCTTCGAGCGCCCAATCCTGCTTCCCCGCCAATGAAACCCGTGGGGAGTGTGTTTCGGGCATCGGAGACCCCCAGCAAAGCAGCAGGGAACAGGGAGCCAGGGGCAGCCCCGCCCCGCTTTGCCCTCTGGAGGGCGGAGGGCCGGGGGCGAAAAGGGCTTGCGTTGCTTTCATGAGCCGAGGCGTGTTGGGGCTGTTGTTGGCTGCCCGAGGAGACTTTCACTTTGCACAATGCAGCTGCCAGAAGCTTGTTTTGGGCCGTCGGTGCGACGGGGCCTCGGCGCTGAGCGGCCGAGCTGGCTCAGGGTGCATGGCTGCGGCCTGGGCGCAGAAGGCCTTCGCGCGCCCAATCCTGCTTCCCCGCCAAGGAGAACCCGTGGGGAGTGGGTTTCGGGCACCGGAGACCCCCAGCACAGCAGCAGGGCCTAGGGAGCCAGGGGCAGCCCTGCACCGCTTGTCCCTCTGGAGAGCGGAGGGCGGAGGGCGAAAATGGCTTGCGTTGCTTTCCTGAGCCGAGGCGCGTTGGGGCTGTTGTTGGCTGCCCGAGGAGACTTTCCCTTTGCACAATGCAGCCGCCAGAAGCTCGTTTTGGGCCGTCGGTGCGACGGGGTCTCGGCGATGATAGGCCGAGGTGGCTCAGGGGTCATGGTTGGGGCGTGGGCCCAGAAGGTCTTCGAGCGCCCAATCCTGCTTCCCTGCCAAGGAGAACCCGTGGGGAGTGGGTTTCGGGCACCGGAGACCCCCAGCAAAGCAGCAGGGCCCAGGGAGCCAGGGGCAGCCCCGCCCCGCTTTGCCCTCTGGAGAGCGGAGGGCCGGGGGCGAAAACGGCTTGCATTGCTTTCCTGAGCCGAGGCGCGTTGGGGCTGTTGTTGGCTGCACGAGGAGACTTTCCCTTTGCACAATGCAGCCGCCAGAAGCTCGTTTTGGGCCGTCGGTGCGACGGGGCCTCGGCGATGAGCGGCCGAGCTGGCTCAGGCGGCATGGCTGCGGCCTGGGGGCAGAAGGCCTTCGCGCGCCCAATCCTGCTTCCCCGCCAAGGAGAACCCGTGGGGAGTGGGTTTCGGGCACCGGAGACCCCCAGCAAGGACACAGGGCCCAGGGAGCCAGGGGCAGCCCCGCCCCGCTTTGCCCTCTGGAGAGCGGAGGGCCGGGGGCGAAAACGGCTTGCGTTGCTTTCCTGAGCCGAGGCGCGTTGGGGCTGTTGTTGGCTGCACGAGGAGACTTTCCCTTTGCACAATGCAGCCGCCAGAAGCTCGTTTTGGGCCGTCGGTGCGACGGGGTCTCGGCGATGATAGGCCGAGGTGGCTCAGGGGGCATGGTTGGGGCGTGGGCCCAGAAGGTCTTCGAGCGCCCAATCCTGCTTCCCCGCCAAGGAGAACCCGTGGGGAGTGGGTTTCGGGCACCGGAGACCCCCAGCAAAGCAGCAGGGCCCAGGGAGCCAGGGGCAGCCCCGCCCCGCTTTGCCCTCTGGAGAGCGGAGGGCCGGGGTCGAAAACGGCTTGCGTTGCTTTCCTGAGCCGAGGCGCGTTGCGGCTGTTGTTGGCTGCCCGAGGAGACTTTCCCTTTGCACAATGCAGCCGCCAGAAGCTCGTTTTGGGCCTTCGGTGCGACGGGGCCTCGGCGCTCAGCGGCCGAACTGGCTCAGGGGGCATGGCTGGGGCGTGGGCGTAGAAGGACTTCGCGCGCCCAATCCTGCTTCCCCGCCAAGGAAACCCGTAGGGAGTGTGTTTCGGGCACCGGAGACCCCCAGCAAAGCAGCAGGGCCCAGGGAGCCAGGGGCAGCCCCGCCCCGCTTTGCCCTCTGGAGGGCGGAGGGCCGGGGGCGAAAAGGGCTTGCGTTGCTTTCATGAGCCGAGGCGCGTTGGGGCTGTTGTTGGCTGCCCGAGGAGACTTTCCCTTTGCACAATGCAGCTGCCAGAAGCTTGTTTTGGGCCGTCGGTGCGACGGGGCCTCGGCGCTGAGCTGCCGAGCTGCCTCAGGGGGCATGGCTGCGGCCTGGGCGCAGAAGGCCTTCGCGCGCCCAATCCTGCTTCCCCGCCAAGGAGAACCCGTCGGGAGTGGGTTTCGGGCACCGGAGACCCCCAGCACAGCAGCAGGGCCTAGGGAGCCAGGGGCAGCCCTGCACCGCTTGGCCCTCTGGAGAGCGGAGGGCCGGGGGCGAAAACGGCTTGCGTTGCTTTCCTGAGCCGAGGCGCGTTGGGGCTGTTGTTGGCTGCCCGAGGAGACTTTCCCTTTGCACAATGCAGCCGCCAGAAGCTCGTTTTGGGCCGTCGGTGCGACGGGGCCTCGGCGATGAGCGGCCGAGCTGGCTCAGGGGGCATGGTTGGGGCGTGGCCCCAGAATTCCTTCGTGCGCCCAATCCTGCTTCCCCTCCAAGGAGAACCCGTGGGGAGTGGGTTTCGAGCACCGGAGACCCCCAGCAAAGCAGCAGGGCCCAGGGAGCCAGGGGCAGCCCCGCCCCGCTTTGCCCTCTGGAGAGCGGAGGGCCGGGGGCGAAAACGGCTTGCGTTGCTTTCCTGAGCCGAGGCGCGTTGGGGCTGTTGTTGGCTGCACGAGGAGACTTTCCCTTTGCACAATGCAGCCGCCAGAAGCTCGTTTTGGGCCGTCGGTGCGACGGGGTCTCGGCGATGATAGGCCGAGGTGGCTCAGGGGGCATGGTTGGGGCGTGGGCCCAGAAGGTCTTCGAGCGCCCAATCCTGCTTCCCCGCCAAGGAGAACCCGTGGGGAGTGGGTTTCGGGCACCGGAGACCCCCAGCAAAGCAGCAGGGCCCAGGGAGCCAGGGGCAGCCCCGCCCCGCTTTGCCCTCTGGAGAGCGGAGGGCCGGGGTCGAAAACGGCTTGCGTTGCTTTCCTGAGCCGAGGCGCGTTGCGGCTGTTGTTGGCTGCCCGAGGAGACTTTCCTTTTGCACAATGCAGCCGCCAGAAGCTCGTTTTGGGCCTTCGGTGCGACGGGGCCTCGGCGCTCAGCGGCCGAACTGGCTCAGGGGGCATGGCTGGGGCGTGGGCGTAGAAGGACTTCGCGCGCCCAATCCTGCTTCCCCGCCAAGGAAACCCGTAGGGAGTGTGTTTCGGGCACCGGAGACCCCCAGCAAAGCAGCAGGGCCCAGGGAGCCAGGGGCAGCCCCGCCCCGCTTTGCCCTCTGGAGGGCGGAGGGCCGGGGGCGAAAAGGGCTTGCGTTGCTTTCCTGAGCCGAGGCGCGTTGGGGCTGTTGTTGGCTGCCCGAGGAGACTTTCCCTTTGCACAATGCACCTTCCAGAAGCGCGTTTTCGGCCGACGGTGCCAAGGGGCCTCGGCGCTGAGCGGCCGAGCTCGCTCAGGGGGCATGGCTGCGGCCTGGGCGCAGAAGGCCTTCGCGCGCCCAATCCTGCTTCCCCGCCAAGGAGAACGCGTCGGGAGTGGGTTTCGGGCACCGGAGACCCCCAGCACAGCAGCAGGGCCTAGGGAGCCAGGGGCAGCCCTGCACCGCTTGGCCCTCTGGAGAGCGGAGGGCCGGGGGCGAAAACGGCTTGCGTTGCTTTCCTGAGCCGAGGCGCGTTGGGGCTGTTGTTGGCTGCCCGAAGAGACTTTCCCTTTGCACAATGCAGCCACCAGAAGCTCGTTTTGGGCCGTCGGTGCGACGGGGCCTCGGCGATGAGCGGCCGCGGTGGCTCAGGGGGCATGGTTGGGGCGTGGGCCCAGAATTCCTTCCCGCGCCCAATCCTGCTTCCCCACCAAGGAGAACCCGTCGGGAGTTGGTTTCGGGCACCGGAGACCCCTAGCACAGCAGCAGGGCCTAGGGAGCCAGGGGCAGCCCTGCACCGCTTGGCCCTCAGGAGAGCGGAGGGCCGGGGGCAAAAACGGCTTGCGTTGCTTTCCTGAGCCGAGGCGCGTTGGGGCTGTTGTTGGCTGCCTGAGGACACTTTCCCTTTGCACAATGCAGCTGCCAGAAGCTCGTTTTGGGCCGTCGGTGCGACGGGGCCTCGGCGCAGAGCGGCTGAGCTTGCTCAGGCGGCATGGCTGCGGCCTGGGCGCAGAAGGCCTTCGAGCGCCCAATCCTGCTTCCCCGCCAAGAAGAAACCGTGCGGAGTGCGTTTCGGGCACCGGAGACCCCCAGCAAAGACACAGGGCCCAGGGAGCCAGGGGCAGCTCCGCCCCTCTTTGCCCTTTGGAGAATGGAGGGCCGGGGGCGAAAACGGCTTGCGTTGCTTTCCTGAGCCGAGGCGCGTTGGGGCTGTTGTTGGATGCCCGAGGAGACTTTCCCTTTGCACAAGACAGCTGCCAAAATCTCGTTTAGGGCCGTCGGTGCAACGGGGCCTCGGCGCTGAGCGGCTGAGCTGGCTCAGGGGGCATGGCTGCGGCCTGGGCGCAGAAGGCCTTCGCGCGCCCAATCCTGCTTCCCCACCAAGGAGAACCCGTCGGGAGTGGGTTACGGGCACCGGAGACCCCAAGCACTGCAGCAGGGCCCAGGGAGCCAGGGGCAGCCCTGCACCGCTTGGCCCTCTGGAGAGCGGAGGGCGGGGGGCGAAAACGGCTTGTGTTGCTTTCATGAGCCTAGGCGCATTCGGGCTGTTGTTGGCTGCCCGAGGAGACATTCCCTTTGCAAAATGCAGCCTCCAGAAGCTCGTTTTGGGCCGTCGGTGCGACGGGGCCTCGGCGATGAGCGGCCGAGGTGGCTCAGGAGGCATGGTTGGGGCGTGGGCCCAGAAGGTCTTCGAGCGCCCAATCCTGCTTCCCCGCCAAGGAGAACCCGTGGGGAGTGGGTTTCGGGCACCGGAGACCCACAGCAAAGCAGCAGGGCCCAGGGAGCCAGGGGCAGCCCCGCACCGCTTTGCCCTCTGGAGAGCGGAGGGCCGGGGGCGAAAACGGCTTGCGTTGCTTTCCTGAGCCAAGGCGCGTTGGGGCTGTTGTTGGCTGCCCGAGGAGACTTTTCCTTTGCACAATGCAGTTGCCAGAAGCTCGTTTTGGGCCGTCGGTGCCACGGGGCCTTGGCACTGAGCGGCCGAACTGGCTCAGAGGGCATGGCTGCGGCCTGGGGGAATAAGGCCTTCGCGCGCCCAATCCTGCTTCCCCGCCAAGGAGAACCCGTGGGGAGTGGGTTTCGGGAACGGAGACCCCCAGCAAAGCAGCAGGGCCCAGGGAGCCAGGGGCAGCCCCGCCCCGCTTTGCCCTCTGGAGAGCAGAGGGCGGGGGGCGAAAACGGCTTGCGTTGCTTTCCTGAGCCGAGGCGCGTTGGGGCTGTTGTTGGCTGCCCGAGGAGACTTTCCCTTTGCACAATGCAGCTACCAGAAGCTCGTTTTGGGCCGTCGGTGCGACGGGCCCTCGGCGATGGGCGGCCGAGGTGGCTCAGGGGGCATGGTTGGGGCGTGGGCCCAGAAGGATTTCGCGCGCCCAATCCTGCTTCCCCGCCAAGGAGAACCCGTGGGGAGGGGGTTTCGGGCACCGGAGAACCCCAGCAAAGACACAGGGCCCAGGGAGCCAGGGGCAGCCCTGCCCCGCTTTGCCCTCTGGAGAGCGGAGGGCCAGGGCGAAAACGGCTTGCGTTGCATTCCTGAGCCGAGGCGCGTTGGGGCTGTTTTTGGCTGCCCGAGGAGACTTTCCCTTTGCACAATGCAGCCGCCAGAAGCACCTTTTGGGCCGTCGGTGCGACGGGGCCTCGGCGATGAGCGGCCGAGGTGGCTCAGGGGGCATGGTTTGGGCCTGGGCCCAGAAGGTCTTCGAGTGCCGAATCCTGCTTCCCCACCAAGGAGAACCCGTCGGGAGTTGGTTTCGGGCACCGGAGACCCCTAGCACAGCAGCAGGGCCTAGGGAGCCAGGGGCAGCCCTGCACCGCTTGGCCCTCTGGAGAGCGGAGGGCCGGGGGCAAAAACGGCTTGCGTTGCTTTCCTGAGCCGAGGCGCGTTGGGGCTGTTGTTGGCTGCCTGAGGAGACTTTCCCTTTGCACAATGCAGCTGCCAGAAGCTCGTTTTGGGCCATCGGTGCGACGGGGCCTCGGCGCAGAGCGGCTGAGCTGGCTCAGGCGGCATGGCTGCGGCCTGGGCGCAGAAGGCCTTCGAGCGCCCAATCCTGCTTCCCCGCCAAGAAGAACCCGTGCGGAGTGCGTTTCGGGCACCGGAGACCCCCAGCAAAGACACAGGGCCCAGGGAGCCAGGGGCAGCTCCGCCCCTCTTTGCCCTTTGGAGAGCGGAGGGCCGGGGGCGAAAAAGGCTTGCGTTGCTTTCTTAAGCCGAGGCGCGTTTGGGCTGTTGTTGGCTGCCCTAGGAGACTTTCCCTTTGCACAATGCAGCTGCCAGAAGCTCGTTTTGGGCCGTCGGTGCCACGGGGCCTTGGCACTGAGCGGCCGAACTGGCTCAGAGGCCATGGCTGCGGCCTGGGGGCATAAGGACTTCGCGCGCCCAATCCTGCTTCCCCGCCAAGGAGAACCCGTGGGGAGTGGGTTTCGGGCACCGGAGGCCCCCAGCAAGGACACAGGGCCCAGGGAGCCAGGGGCAGCCCCGCCCCGCTTTGCCCTCTGTAGAGCGAAGGGCCGGGGGCGTAAAAGGCTTGCGTTGCTTTCATGAGCCTAGGCGCGTTGGGGCTGTTGTTGGCTGCCCGAGGAGACTTTCCCTTTGCACAATGCAGCTGCCAGAAGCTCGTTTTGGGCCGTCCGTGCGACGGGGCCTCGGCGATGAGCGGCCGAGGTGGCTCAGGGGGCATGGTTGGGGCGTGGATCCAGAAGGTCTTCGAGCGCCCAATCCTGCTTCCCCGCCAAGGAGAACCCGTGGGGAGTGGGTTTCGGGCACCGGAGACCCCCAGCAAAGCAGCAGGGCCCAGGGAGCCAGGGGCAGCCCCGCACCGCTTTGCCCTCTGGAGAGCGGAGGGCCGGGGGCGAAAACGGCTTGCGTTGCTTTCCTGAGCCAAGGCGCGTTGGGGCTGTAGTTGGCTGCCCGAGGAGACTTTCCCTTTGCACAATGCAGCTGCCAGAAGCTCGTTTTGGGCCGTCGGTGCCACGCGGCCTCGGCACAGAGCGGCCGTGCTGGCTCAGGGGGCATGGCTGCGGCCTGGGCGCAGAAGGCCTTCGCGCGCCCAATCCTTCTTCCCCGCTAAGGAGAACCCGTGGGGAGTGGGTTTTGGGCACCGGAGACCCCCAGCAAAGCAGCAGGGCCCAGGGATCCCGGGGCAGCCCCGCCCCGCTTTGCCCTCTGGAGAGCGGAGGGCCGGGGGCGAAAACGGCTTGCGTTGCTTTCCTGAGCCGAGACGCGTTGGAGCTGTTGTTGGCTGTCCGAGGAGTCTTTCCCTTTGCACAATGCAGCCGCCAGAAGCTCGTTTTGGTCCGTAGGTGCGAAGGGGCCTCGGCGCTGAGCGGCCGAACTGTCTCAGGGGGCATGGCTGGGGCGTGGGCGTAGAAGGCTTTCGCGCGCCCAATCCTTCTTCTCCGCCAAGGATAACCCGTGGGGAGTGTGTTTCGGGCATCGGAGACCCCCAGCAAAGCAGCAGGGCCCAGGGAGCCAGGGGCAGCCCCGCCCCTCTTTGCCCTTTGGAGAGCGGAGGGCCGGGGGCGAATACGGCTTGCGTTGCTTTCCTGAGCCGAGGCGCGTTGGGGCTGTTGTTGGCTGCCCGAGGAGACTTTCCCTTTGAACAATGCAGCTTCCAGAAGCTCGTTTTGGGCCGTCAGTGCCACGGGGCCTTGGCACTGAGCGGCCGAACTGGCTCAGGGGGCATGGCTGCGGCCTGGGGGCAGAAGGCCTTCGCGCGCCCAATCCTGCTTCCCCGCCAAGGAGAACCCGTGGGGAGTGGGTTTCGGGCACCGGAGACCCCCAGGAAGGACACAGGGCCCAGGGAGCCAGGGGCAGCCCCGCCCCGCTTTGCCCTCTGGAGAGCGGAGGGCCGGGGGCGAAAACGGCTTGCGTTGCTTTCCTGAGCCGAGGCGCGTTGGGGCTGTTCTTGGCTGCACGAGGAGACTTTCCCTTTGCACAATGCAGCTGCCAGAAGCTCGTTTTGGGCCTTCGGTGCGACGGGGCCTCGGCGCTGAGCGGCCGAGCTGCCTCAGGGGGCATGGCTGCGGCCTGGGCGCAGAAGGCCTTCGCGCGCCCAATCCTGCTTCCCCGCCAAGGAGAACCTGTCGGGAGTGGGTTTCGGGCACCGGAGACCCCCAGCACAGTAGCAGGGCCTAGGGAGCCAGGGGCAGCCCTGCACCGCTTGGCCCTCTGGAGAGCGGAGGGCCGGGGGCGAAAACGGCTTGCGTTGCTTTCCTGAGCCGAGGCGCGTTGGGGCTGTTGTTGGCTGCCCGAGGAGACTTTCCCTTTGCACAATGCAGCCGCCAGAAGCTCGTTTTGGGCCGTCGGTGCGACGGGGCCTCGGCGATGAGCAGCCGAGCTGGCTCAGGGGGCATGGTTGGGGCGTGGGCCCAGAATTCCTTCGCGCGCCCAATCCTGCTTCCCCGCCAAGGAGAACCCGTGGAGAGTGGGTTTCGGGCACCGGAGACCCCCAGCAAAGCAGCAGGGCCCAGGGAGCCAGGGGCAGCCCCGCCCCGCTTTGCCCTCTGGAGAGCGGAGGGTCGGGGTCGAAAACGGCTTGCGTTGCTTTCCTGAGCCGAGGCGCGTTGGGGCTGTTGTTGGCTGCCCGAGGAGACTTTCCCTTTGCACAATGCAGCCGCCAGAAGCTCATTTTGGGCCTTCGGTGCGACGGGGCCTCGGCGCTGAGCGGCCGAACTGGCTCAGGGGGCATGGCTGGGGCGTGGGCGTAGAAGGACTTCGCGCGCCTAATCCTGCTTCCCCGCCAAGGAAACCCGTGGGGAGTGTGTTTCGGGCATCGGAGACCCCCAGCAAAGCAGCATGGACCAGGGAGCCAGGGGCAGCCCCGCCCCGCTTGGCCCTCTGGAGGGCGGAGGGCCGGGGGCGAAAAGGGCTTGCGTTGCTTTCATGAGCCGAGGCGCGTTGGGGCTGTTGTTGGCTGCCCGAGGAGATTTTCCCTTTGCACAATGCACCTTCCAGAAGCGCGTTTTCGGCCGACGGTGCCACGGGGCCTCGGCGCTGAGCGGCCGAGCTGGCTCAGGGGGCATGGCTGCGGCCTGGGCGCAGAAGGCCTTCGCGCGCCCAATCCTGGTTCCCCGCCAAGGAGAACCCGTGGCGAGTGGATTTCGGGCATCGGAGACCCCCAGCAAAGCAGCAGGGACCAGGGAGCCAGGGGCAGCCCTGCATCGCTTGGCCCTCTGGAGAGCGGAGGGCCGGGGGTGAAAACGGCTTGCGTTGCTTTCCTGAGCCGAGGCGCGTTGGGGCTGTTGTTGGCTGCCCGAGGAGACTTTCCCTTTGCACAATGCAGCCGCCAGAAGCTCGTTTTGGGCCGTCAGTGCGACGGGGCCTCGGCGATGAGCGGCCGAGCTGGCTCAGGGGGCATGGTTGGGGCGTGGGCCCAGAATTCCTTCGCGCGCCCAATCCTGCTTCCCCTCCAAGGAGAACCCGTGGGGAGTGGGTTTCGGGCACCGGAGACCCCCAGCAAAGCAGCAGGGCCCAGGGAGCCAGGGGCAGCCCCGCCCCGCTTTGCCCTCTGGAGAGCGGAGGACCAGGTTTGAAAACGGCTTGCGTTGCATTCCTGAGCTGAGGCACGTTGGGGCTGTTGTTGGCTGCCCGAGGAGACTTTCCCTTTGCACAATGCAGCTGCCAGAAGCTTGGTTTGGGCCGTCGGTGCGACGGGGCCTCGGCGCAGAGCGGCCGAGCTGGCTCAGGCGGCATGATGCAGCCTGGGCGCAGAAGGCCTTCGCGCCCCCAATCCTGCTTCCCCGACAAGAAGAACCCGTGGGGAGTGGGTTTCGGGCACCGGAGACCCCCAGCAAAGACAGAGGGCCCAGGGAGCCAGGGGCAGCTCCGCCCCTCTTTGCCCATTGGAGAGCGGAGGGCCGGGGGCGAAAACGGCTTGCGTTGCTTTCCTGAGCCGAGGCGCGTTGGGGCTGTTGTTGGCTGCCCGAGGAGACTTTCCCTTTGCACAATGCAGCTGCCAGAAGCTCGTTTTGGGCCGTCGGTGCCACGGGGCCTCGGCACAGAGCGGCCGTGCTGGCTCAGGGGGCACGGTTGCGGCCTGGGCGCAGAAGGCCTTCGCGCGCCCAATCCTGCTTCCCCGCCAAGGAGAACCAGTGGGGAGTGGGTTTCGGGCACCGGAGACCCCCAGCAAAGACACAGGGCCCAGGGAGCCAGGGGCAGCCCCGCCCCTCTTTGCCCTTTGGAGAGCGGAGGGCGGGGGGCGAAAACGGCTTGCGTTGCTTTCCTGAGCCGAGGCGCGTTGGGGCTGTTGTTGGCTGCCCGAGGAGACTTTCCCTTTGCACAATGCAGCTGCCAGAAGCTCCTTTTGGGCCGTCGGTGCGATGGGGACTAGGCGCAGAGCGGCCGAGCTGGCTCAGGCGGCATGGCTGCGGCCTGGGCGCAGAAGGCCTTCGCGCGCCCAATCCTGCTTCCCCGCCAAGAAGAACCCGTGGGGAGTGGGTTTCGGGCACCGGAGACCCCCAGCAAAGACACAGGGGCCTGGGAGCCAGGGGCAGCTCCGCCCATCTTTGCACTTTGGAGAGCGGATGGCCGGGGGCGAAAACGGCTTGCGTTGCTTTCCTGAGCCGAGGCGCGTTGGGGCTGTTGTTGGCTGCCCGAGGAGACTTTCCCTTTGCACAATGCAGCTGCCAGAAGCTCGTTTTGGGCCGTCGGTGCCACGGGGCCTCGGCACAGAGCGGCCGTGCTGGCTCAGGGGGCACGGTTGCGGCCTGGGCGCAGAAGGCCTTCGCGCGCCCAATCCTGCTTCCCCGCCAAGGAGAACCAGTGGGGAGTGGGTTTCGGGCACCGGAGACCCCCAGCAAAGTAGCAGGGCCCAGGGAGCCAGGGGCAGCCCCGCCCCTCTTTGCCCTTTGGAGAGCGGAGGGCGGGGGGCGAAAACGGCTTGCGTTGCTTTCCTGAGCCGAGGCGCGTTGGGGCTGTTGTTGGCTGCCCGAGGAGACTTTCCCCTTGCACAATGCAGCTGCCAGAAGCTCGTTTTGGGCCGTCGGTTCCACGGGGCCTTGGCACTGAGCGCCCGAACTGGCTCAGGGGCATAGCTTCGGACTGGGGGCAGAAGGTCTTCGCGCGCCCAATCCTGCTTCCCCGCCAAGGAGAACCCGTGGGGAGTGGGTTTCGGGCACCGGAGACCCCCAGCAAGGACACATGGCCCAGGGAGCCAGGGGCAGCCCCGCCCCGCTTTGCCCTCTGGAGAGCGGAGGGCCGGGGGCGAAAACGGCTTGCGTTGCTTTCATGAGCCTAGGCGCGTTGGGGCTGTTGTTGGCTGCCCGAGGAGACTTTCCCTTTGCACAATGCAGCCGCCAGAAGCTCGTTTTGGGCCGTCGGTGCGACGGGGCCTCGGCAATGAGCGGCCGAGCTGGCTCAGGGGGCATGGCTGCGGCCTGGGCGCAGAAGGCCTTTGAGCGCCCAATCCTGCTTCCCCGTCAAGAAGAACCCGTGGGGAGTGGGTTTCGGGCATCGGAGACCCCCAGCAAAGCAACAGGGCCCAGGGAGCCAGGGGCAGCCCCGCCCCGCTTTGCCCTCTGGAGAGCGGAGGGCCGGGGGCGAAAACGGCTTGCGTTGCTTTCCTGAGCCGAGGCGCGTTGGGGCTGTTGTTGGCTGCCCGAGGAGACTTTCCCTTTGCACAATGCAGCGGCCAGAAGCTCGTTTTGGGCCGTCGGTGCCACGGGGCCTCGGCACTGAGCGGCCGAACTGGCTCAGGGGGCATGGCTGCGGCCTGGGCACAGAAGGCCTTCGCGCGCCCAATCCTGCATCCCCGCCAAGGAGAACCCGTGGGGAGTGGGTTTCGGGCACCGGAGAACCCCAGCAAAGACACAGGGCCCAGGGAGCAGGGGAAGCCCTGCCCCGCTTTGCCCTCTGGAGAGCGGAGGACCAGGTTTGAAAACGGCTTGCGTTGCATTCCTGAGCTGAGGCGCGTTGGGGCTGTTGTTGGCTGCCCGAGGAGACTTTCCCTTTGCACAATGCAGCTGCCAGAAGCTTGGTTTGGGCCGTCGGTGCGACGGGGCCTCGGCGCAGAGCGGCCGAGCTGGCTCAGGCGGCATGATGCAGCCTGGGCGCAGAAGGCCTTCGCGCCCCCAATCCTGCTTCCCCGACAAGAAGAACCCGTGGGGAGTGGGTTTCGGGCACCGGAGACCCCCAGCAAAGACACAGGGCCCAGGGAGCCAGGGGCAGCTCCGCCCCTCTTTGCCCATTGGAGAGCGGAGGGCCGGGGGCGAAAACGGCTTGCGTTGCTTTCCTGAGCCGAGGCGCGTTGGGGCTGTTCTTGGCTGCACGAGGAGACTTTCCCTTTGCACAATGCAGCTGCCAGAAGCTCGTTTTGGGCCTTCGGTGCGACGGGGCCTCGGCGCTGAGCGGCCGAGCTGCCTCAGGGGGCATGGCTGCGGCCTGGGCGCAGAAGGCCTTCGCGCGCCCAATCCTGCTTCCCCGCCAAGGAGAAGCTGTCGGGAGTGGGTTTCGGGCACCGGAGACCCCCAGCACAGTAGCAGGGCCTAGGGAGCCAGGGGCAGCCCTGCACCGCTTGGCCCTCTGGAGAGCGGAGGGCCGGGGGCGAAAACGGCTTGCGTTGCTTTCCTGAGCCGAGGCGCGTTGGGGCTGTTGTTGGCTGCCCGAGGAGACTTTCCCTTTGCACAATGCAGCCGCCAGAAGCTCGTTTTGGGCCGTCGGTGCGACGGGGCCTCGGCGATGAGCAGCCGAGCTGGCTCAGGGGGCATGGTTGGGGCGTGGGCCCAGAATTCCTTCGCGCGCCCAATCCTGCTTCCCCGCCAAGGAGAACCCGTGGAGAGTGGGTTTCGGGCACCGGAGACCCCCAGCAAAGCAGCAGGGCCCAGGGAGCCAGGGGCAGCCCCGCCCCGCTTTGCCCTCTGGAGAGCGGAGGGTCGGGGTCGAAAACGGCTTGCGTTGCTTTCCTGAGCCGAGGCGCGTTGGGGCTGTTGTTGGCTGCCCGAGGAGACTTTCCCTTTGCACAATGCAGCCGCCAGAAGCTCATTTTGGGCCTTCGGTGCGACGGGGCCTCGGCGCTGAGCGGCCGAACTGGCTCAGGGGGCATGGCTGGGGCGTGGGCGTAGAAGGACTTCGCGCGCCCAATCCTGCTTCCCCGCCAAGGAAACCCGTGGGGAGTGTGTTTCGGGCATCGGAGACCCCCAGCAAAGCAGCATGGACCAGGGAGCCAGGGGCAGCCCCGCCCCGCTTGGCCCTCTGGAGGGCGGAGGGCCGGGGGCGAAAAGGGCTTGCGTTGCTTTCATGAGCCGAGGCGCGTTGGGGCTGTTGTTGGCTGCCCGAGGAGATTTTCCCTTTGCACAATGCACCTTCCAGAAGCGCGTTTTCGGCCGACGGTGCCACGGGGCCTCGGCGCTGAGCGGCCGAGCTGGCTCAGGGGGCATGGCTGCGGCCTGGGCGCAGAAGGCCTTCGCGCGCCCAATCCTGGTTCCCCGCCAAGGAGAACCCGTGGCGAGTGGATTTCGGGCATCGGAGACCCCCAGCAAAGCAGCAGGGACCAGGGAGCCAGGGGCAGCCCTGCATCGCTTGGCCCTCTGGAGAGCGGAGGGCCGGGGGTGAAAACGGCTTGCGTTGCTTTCCTGAGCCGAGGCGCGTTGGGGCTGTTGTTGGCTGCCCGAGGAGATTTTCCCTTTGCACAATGCCCCCGCCAGAAGCTCGTTTTGGGCCGTCAGTGCGACGGGGCCTCGGCGATGAGCGGCCGAGCTGGCTCAGGGGGCATGGTTGGGGCGTGGGCCCAGAATTCCTTCGCGCGCCCAATCCTGCTTCCCCTCCAAGGAGAACCCGTGGGGAGTGGGTTTCGGGCACCGGAGACCCCCAGCAAAGCAGCAGGGCCCAGGGAGCCAGGGGCAGCCCCGCCCCGCTTTGCCCTCTGGAGAGCGGAGGACCAGGTTTGAAAACGGCTTGCGTTGCATTCCTGAGCTGAGGCACGTTGGGGCTGTTGTTGGCTGCCCGAGGAGACTTTCCCTTTGCACAATGCAGCTGCCAGAAGCTTGGTTTGGGCCGTCGGTGCGACGGGGCCTCGGCGCAGAGCGGCCGAGCTGGCTCAGGCGGCATGATGCAGCCTGGGCGCAGAAGGCCTTCGCGCCCCCAATCCTGCTTCCCCGACAAGAAGAACCCGTGGGGAGTGGGTTTCGGGCACCGGAGACCCCCAGCAAAGACAGAGGGCCCAGGGAGCCAGGGGCAGCTCCGCCCCTCTTTGCCCATTGGAGAGCGGAGGGCCGGGGGCGAAAACGGCTTGCGTTGCTTTCCTGAGCCGAGGCGCGTTGGGGCTGTTGTTGGCTGCCCGAGGAGACTTTCCCTTTGCACAATGCAGCTGCCAGAAGCTCGTTTTGGGCCGTCGGTGCCACGGGGCCTCGGCACAGAGCGGCCGTGCTGGCTCAGGGGGCACGGTTGCGGCCTGGGCGCAGAAGGCCTTCGCGCGCCCAATCCTGCTTCCCCGCCAAGGAGAACCAGTGGGGAGTGGGTTTCGGGCACCGGAGACCCCCAGCAAAGACACAGGGCCCAGGGAGCCAGGGGCAGCCCCGCCCCTCTTTGCCCTTTGGAGAGCGGAGGGCGGGGGGCGAAAACGGCTTGCGTTGCTTTCCTGAGCCGAGGCGCGTTGGGGCTGTTGTTGGCTGCCCGAGGAGACTTTCCCCTTGCACAATGCAGCTGCCAGAAGCTCGTTTTGGGCCGTCGGTTCCACGGGGCCATGGCACTGAGCGCCCGAACTGGCTCAGGGGCATAGCTTCGGACTGGGGGCAGAAGGTCTTCGCGCGCCCAATCCTGCTTCCCCGCCAAGGAGAACCCGTGGGGAGTGGGTTTCGGGCACCGGAGACCCCCAGCAAGGACACATGGCCCAGGGAGCCAGGGGCAGCCCCGCCCCGCTTTGCCCTCTGGAGAGCGGAGGGCCGGGGGCGAAAACGGCTTGCGTTGCTTTCATGAGCCTAGGCGCGTTGGGGCTGTTGTTGGCTGCCCGAGGAGACTTTCCCTTTGCACAATGCAGCCGCCAGAAGCTCGTTTTGGGCCGTCGGTGCGACGGGGCCTCGGCAATGAGCGGCCGAGCTGGCTCAGGGGGCATGGCTGCGGCCTGGGCGCAGAAGGCCTTCGAGCGCCCAATCCTGCTTCCCCGTCAAGAAGAACCCGTGGGGAGTGGGTTTCGGGCATCGGAGACCCCCAGCAAAGCAGCAGGGCCCAGGGAGCCAGGGGCAGCCCCGCCCCGCTTTGCCCTCTGGAGAGCGGAGGGCCGGGGGCGAAAACGGCTTGCGTTGCTTTCCTGAGCCGAGGCGCGTTGGGGCTGTTGTTGGCTGCCCGAGGAGACTTTCCCTTTGCACAATGCAGCGGCCAGAAGCTCGTTTTGGGCCGTCGGTGCCACGGGGCCTCGGCACTGAGCGGCCGAACTGGCTCAGGGGGCATGGCTGCGGCCTGGGCACAGAAGGCCTTCGCGCGCCCAATCCTGCATCACCGCCAAGGAGAACCCGTGGGGAGTGGGTTTCGGGCACCGGAGAACCCCAGCAAAGACACAGGGCCCAGGGAGCAGGGGAAGCCCTGCCCCGCTTTGCCCTCTGGAGAGCGGAGGACCAGGTTTGAAAACGGCTTGCGTTGCATTCCTGAGCTGAGGCGCGTTGGGGCTGTTGTTGGCTGCCCGAGGAGACTTTCCCTTTGCACAATGCAGCTGCCAGAAGCTCGTTTTGGGCCGTCGGTGCCACGGGGCCTCGGCACAGAGCGGCCGTGCTGGCTCAGGGGGCACGGTTGCGGCCTGGGCGCAGAAGGCCTTCGCGCGCCCAATCCTGCTTCCCCGCCAAGGAGAACCAGTGGGGAGTGGGTTTCGGGCACCGGAGACCCCCAGCAAAGACACAGGGCCCAGGGAGCCAGGGGCAGCCCCGCCCCTCTTTGCCCTTTGGAGAGCGGAGGGCGGGGGGCGAAAACGGCTTGCGTTGCTTTCCTGAGCCGAGGCGCGTTGGGGCTGTTGTTGGCTGCCCGAGGAGACTTTCCCTTTGCACAATGCAGCTGCCAGAAGCTCCTTTTGGGCCGTCGGTGCGATGGGGACTAGGCGCAGAGCGGCCGAGCTGGCTCAGGCGGCATGGCTGCGGCCTGGGCGCAGAAGGCCTTCGCGCGCCCAATCCTGCTTCCCCGCCAAGAAGAACCCGTGGGGAGTGGGTTTCGGGCACCGGAGACCCCCAGCAAAGACACAGGGGCCTGGGAGCCAGGGGCAGCTCCGCCCATCTTTGCACTTTGGAGAGCGGATGGCCGGGGGCAAAAACGGCTTGCGTTGCTTTCCTGAGCCGAGGCGCGTTGGGGCTGTTGTTGGCTGCCCGAGGAGACTTTCCCTTTGCACAATGCAGCTGCCAGAAGCTCGTTTTGGGCCGTCGGTGCCACGGGGCCTCGGCACAGAGCGGCCGTGCTGGCTCAGGGGGCACGGTTGCGGCCTGGGCGCAGAAGGCCTTCGCGCGCCCAATCCTGCTTCCCCGCCAAGGAGAACCAGTGGGGAGTGGGTTTCGGGCACCGGAGACCCCCAGCAAAGACACAGGGCCCAGGGAGCCAGGGGCAGCCCCGCCCCTCTTTGCCCTTTGGAGAGCGGAGGGCGGGGGGCGAAAACGGCTTGCGTTGCTTTCCTGAGCCGAGGCGCGTTGGGGCTGTTGTTGGCTGCCCGAGGAGACTTTCCCCTTGCACAATGCAGCTGCCAGAAGCTCGTTTTGGGCCGTCGGTTCCACGGGGCCATGGCACTGAGCGCCCGAACTGGCTCAGGGGCATAGCTTCGGACTGGGGGCAGAAGGTCTTCGCGCGCCCAATCCTGCTTCCCCGCCAAGGAGAACCCGTGGGGAGTGGGTTTCGGGCACCGGAGACCCCCAGCAAGGACACATGGCCCAGGGAGCCAGGGGCAGCCCCGCCCCGCTTTGCCCTCTGGAGAGCGGAGGGCCGGGGGCGAAAACGGCTTGCGTTGCTTTCATGAGCCTAGGCGCGTTGGGGCTGTTGTTGGCTGCCCGAGGAGACTTTCCCTTTGCACAATGCAGCCGCCAGAAGCTCGTTTTGGGCCGTCGGTGCGACGGGGCCTCGGCAATGAGCGGCCGAGCTGGCTCAGGGGGCATGGCTGCGGCCTGGGCGCAGAAGGCCTTCGAGCGCCCAATCCTGCTTCCCCGTCAAGAAGAACCCGTGGGGAGTGGGTTTCGGGCATCGGAGACCCCCAGCAAAGCAGCAGGGCCCAGGGAGCCAGGGGCAGCCCCGCCCCGCTTTGCCCTCTGGAGAGCGGAGGGCCGGGGGCGAAAACGGCTTGCGTTGCTTTCCTGAGCCGAGGCGCGTTGGGGCTTTTGTTGGCTGCCCGAGGAGACTTTCCCTTTGCACAATGCAGCGGCCAGAAGCTCGTTTTGGGCCGTCGGTGCCACGGGGCCTCGGCACTGAGCGGCCGAACTGGCTCAGGGGGCATGGCTGCGGCCTGGGCACAGAAGGCCTTCGCGCGCCCAATCCTGCATCACCGCCAAGGAGAACCCGTGGGGAGTGGGTTTCGGGCACCGGAGAACCCCAGCAAAGACACAGGGCCCAGGGAGCAGGGGAAGCCCTGCCCCGCTTTGCCCTCTGGAGAGCGGAGGACCAGGTTTGAAAACGGCTTGCGTTGCATTCCTGAGCTGAGGCGCGTTGGGGCTGTTGTTGGCTGCCCGAGGAGACTTGCCCTTGGCACAATGCAGCTGCCAGAAGCTTGGTTTGGGCCGTCGGTGCGACGGGGCCTCGGCGCAGAGCGGCCGAGCTGGCTCAGGCGGCATGATGCAGCCTGGGCGCAGAAGGCCTTCGCGCCCCCAATCCTGCTTCCCCGACAAGAAGAACCCGTGGGGAGTGGGTTTCGGGCACCGGAGACCCCCAGCAAAGACAGAGGGCCCAGGGAGCCAGGGGCAGCTCCGCCCCTCTTTGCCCATTGGAGAGCGGAGGGCCGGGGGCGAAAACGGCTTGCGTTGCTTTCCTGAGCCGAGGCGCGTTGGGGCTGTTGTTGCCTGCCCGAGGAGACTTTCCCTTTGCACAATGCAGCGGCCAGAAGCTCGTTTTGGGCCGTCTGCCACGGGGCCTCGGCACTGAGCGGCCGAACTGGCTCAGGGGGCAAGGCTGCGGCCTGGGCACAGAAGGCCTTCGCGCGCCCAATCCTGCATCCCCGCCAAGGAGAACCCGTGGGGAGTGGGTTTCGGGCACCGGAGAACCCCAGCAAAGACACAGGGCCCAGGGAGCAGGGGAAGCCCTGCCCCGCTTTGCCCTCTGGAGAGCGGAGGACCAGGTTTGAAAACGGCTTGCGTTGCATTCCTGAGCTGAGGCGCGTTGGGGCTGTTGTTGGCTGCCCGAGGAGACTTTCCCTTTGCACAATGCAGCTGCCAGAAGCTTGGTTTGGGCCGTCGGTGCGACGGGGCCTCGGCGCAGAGCGGCCGAGCTGGCTCAGGCGGCATGATGCAGCCTGGGCGCAGAAGGCCTTCGCGCCCCCAATCCTGCTTCCCCGACAAGAAGAACCCGTGGGGAGTGGGTTTCGGGCACTGGAGACCCCCAGCAAAGACAGAGGGCCCAGGGAGCCAGGGGCAGCTCCGCCCCTCTTTGCCCATTGGAGAGAGGAGGGCCGGGGGCGAAAACGGCTTGCGTTGCTTTCCTGAGCCGAGGCGCGTTGGGGCTGTTGTTGGCTGCCCGAGGAGACTTTCCCTTTGCACAATGCAGCTGCCAGAAACTCGTTTTGGGCCGTCGGTGCGACGGGGCCTCGGGGCAGAGCGGCCGAGCTGGCTCAGGCGGCATGGCTGCGGCCTGTGCGCAGAAGGCCTTCGCGCGCCCAATTGCTTCCCCGCCAAGAAGAACCCGTGGGGAGTGGGTTTCGGGCACCAGAGACCCCCAGCAAAGACACAGGGCCTAGGGAGCCAGGGGCAGCCCCGCACCTCTTTGCCCTTTGGAGAGCGGAGGGACGGGGGCGAAAACGGCTTGCGTTGCTTTCCTGAGCCGAGGCGCGTTGGGGCTGTTGTTGGCTGCCCGAGGAGACTTTCCCTTTGCACAATGCAGCTGCCAGAAGCTCGTTTTGGGCCGTCGCTGCCACGGGGCCTCGGCACAGAGTGGCCGTGCTGGCTCAGGGGGCACGGTTGCGGCCTGGGCGCAGAAGGCCTTCGCGCGCCCAATCCTGCTTCCCCGCCAAGGAGAACCAGTGGGGAGTGGGTTTCGGGCACCGGAGACCCCCAGCAAAGACACAGGGCCCAGGGAGCCAGGGGCAGCCCCGCCCCTCTTTGCCCTTTGGAGAGCGGAGGGCGGGGGGCGAAAACGGCTTGCGTTGCTTTCCTGAGCCGAGGCGCGTTGGGGCTGTTGTTGGCTGCCCGAGGAGACTTTCCCTTTGCACAATGCAGCTGCCAGAAGCTCGTTTTGGGCCATCGGTTCCACGGGGCCTTGGCACTGAGCGCCCGATCTGGCTCAGGGGCATAGCTTCGGCCTGGGGGCAGAAGGCCTTCGCGCGCCCAATCCTGCTTCCCCGCCAAGGAGAACCCGTGGGGAGTGGGTTTCGGGCACCGGAGACCCCCAGCAAGGACACATGGCCCAGGGAGCCAGGGGCAGCCCCGCCCCGCTTTGCCCTCTGGAGAGCGGAGGGCCGGGGTCGAAAACGGCTTGCGTTGCTTTCCTGAGCCTAGGCGCGTTGGGGCTGTTGTTGGCTGCCCGAGGTGACTTTCCCTTTGCACAATGCAGCCGCCAGAAGCTCGTTTTGGGCCGTCGGTGCGACGGGGCCTCGGCAATGAGCCGCCGAGCTGGCTCAGGGGGCATGGCTGCGGCCTGGGCGCAGAAGGCCTTCGAGCGCCCAATCCTGCTTCCCCGCCAAGAAGAACCCGTGGGGAGTGGGTTTCGGGCATCGGAGACCCCCAGCAAAGCAGCAGGGCCCAGGGAGCCAGGGGCAGCCCCGCCCCGCTTTGCCCTCTGGAGAGCGGAGGGCCGGGGGCGAAAACGGCTTGCGTTGCTTTCCTGAGCCGAGGCGCGTTGGGGCTGTTGTTGCCTGCCCGAGGAGACTTTCCCTTTGCACAATGCAGCTGCCAGAAGCTCCTTTTGGGCCGTCGGTGCGATGGGGACTAGGCGCAGAGCGGCCGAGCTGGCTCAGGCGGCATGGCTGCGGCCTGGGCGCAGAAGGCCTTCGCGCGCCCAATCCTGCTTCCCCGCCAAGAAGAACCCGTGGGGAGTGGGTTTCGGGCACCGGAGACCCCCAGCAAAGACACAGGGGCCTGGGAGCCAGGGGCAGCTCCGCCCCTCTTTGCACTTTGGAGAGCGGAGGGCCGGGGGCGAAAACGGCTTGCGTTGCTTTCGTGAGCCGAGGCGCATTGGGGCTGTTGTTGGCTGCTCGAGGAGACTTTCCCTTTGCACAATGCAGCTGCCAGAAGCTCGTTTTGGGCCGTCGGTGCCACGGGGCCTCGGCACAGAGCGGCCGTGCTGGCTCAGGGGGCACGGTTGCGGCCTGGGCGCAGAAGGCCTTCGCGCGCCCAATCCTGCTTCCCCGCCAAGGAGAACCAGTGGGGAGTGGGTTTCGGGCACCGGAGACCCCCAGCAAAGACACAGGGCCCAGGGAGCAGGGGAAGCCCTGCCCCGCTTTGCCCTCTGGAGAGCGGAGGACCTGGTTTGAAAACGGCTTGCGTTGCATTCCTGAGCTGAGGCGCATTGGGGCTGTTGTTGGCTGCCCGAGGAGACTTTCCCTTTGCACAATGCAGCTGCCAGAAGCTTGGTTTGGGCCGACGGTGCGACGGGGCCTCGGCGCAGAGCGGCCGAGCTGGCTCAGGCGGCATGATGCAGCCTGGGCGCAGAAGGCCTTCGCGCCCCCAATCCTGCTTCCCCGCCAAGGAGAACCCGTGGGGAGTGGGTTTCGGGCACCGGAGACCCCCAGCAAGGACACATGGCCCAGGGAGCCAGGGGCAGCCCCGCCCCGCTTTGCCCTCTGGAGAGCGGAGGGCCGGGGGCGAAAACGGCTTGCGTTGCTTTCATGAGCCTAGGCGCGTTGGGGCTGTTGTTGGCTGCCCGAGGAGACTTTCCCTTTGCACAATGCAGCTGCCAGAAGCTCGTTTTGGGCCGTCGGTGCGACGGGGCCTCGGCAATGAGCGGCCGAGCTGGCTCAGGGGGCATGGCTGCGGCCTGGGCGCAGAAGGCCTTCGAGCGCCCAATCCTGCTTCCCCGTCAAGAAGAACCCGTGGGGAGTGGGTTTCGGGCATCGGAGACCCCCAGCAAAGCAGCAGGGCCCAGGGAGCCAGGGGCAGCCCCGCCCCGCTTTGCCCTCTGGAGAGCGGAGGGCCGGGGGCGAAAACGGCTTGCGTTGCTTTCCTGAGCCGAGGCGCGTTGGGGCTGTTGTTGCCTGCCCGAGGAGACTTTCCCTTTGCACAATGCAGCGGCCAGAAGCTCGTTTTGGGCCGTCGGTGCCACGGGGCCTCGGCACTGAGCGGCCGAACTGGCTCAGGGGGCATGGCTGCGGCCTGGGCACAGAAGGCCTTCGCGCGCCCAATCCTGCATCCCCGCCAAGGAGAACCCGTGGGGAGTGGGTTTCGGGCACCGGAGAACCCCAGCAAAGACACAGGGCCCAGGGAGCAGGGGAAGCCCTGCCCCGCTTTGCCCTCTGGAGAGCGGAGGACCAGGTTTGAAAACGGCTTGCGTTGCATTCCTGAGCTGAGGCGCGTTGGGGCTGTTGTTGGCTGCCCGAGGAGACTTTCCCTTTGCACAATGCAGCTGCCAGAAGCTTGGTTTGGGCCGTCGGTGCGAAGGGGCCTCGGCGCAGAGCGGCCGAGCTGGCTCAGGCGGCATGATGCAGCCTGGGCGCAGAAGGCCTTCGCGCCCCCAATCCTGCTTCCCCGACAAGAAGAACCCGTGGGGAGTGGGTTTCGGGCACCGGAGACCCCCAGCAAAGACACAGGGCCCAGGGAGCCAGGGGCAGCTCCGCCCCTCTTTGCCCATTGGAGAGCGGAGGGCCGGGGGCGAAAACGGCTTGCGTTGCTTTCCTGAGCCGAGGCGCGTTGGGGCTGTTGTTGCCTGCCCGAGGAGACTTTCCCTTTGCACAATGCAGCGGCCAGAAGCTCGTTTTGGGCCGTCGGTGCCACGGGGCCTCGGCACTGAGCGGCCGAACTGGCTCAGGGGGCAAGGCTGCGGGCTGGGCACAGAAGGCCTTCGCGCGCCCAATCCTGCATCCCCGCCAAGGAGAACCCGTGGGGAGTGGGTTTCGGGCACCGGAGAACCCCAGCAAAGACACAGGGCCCAGGGAGCAGGGGAGCCCTGCCCCGCTTTGCCCTCTGGAGAGCGGAGGACCAGGTTTGAAAACGGCTTGCGTTGCATTCCTGAGCTGAGGCGCGTTGGGGCTGTTGTTGGCTGCCCGAGGAGACTTTCCCTTTGCACAATGCAGCTGCCAGAAGCTTGGTTTGGGCCGTCGGTGCGACGGGGCCTCGGCGCAGAGCGGCCGAGCTGGCTCAGGCGGCATGATGCAGCCTGGGCGCAGAAGGCCTTCGCGCCCCCAATCCTGCTTCCCCGACAAGAAGAACCCGTGGGGAGTGGGTTTCGGGCACCGGAGACCCCCAGCAAAGACAGAGGGCCCAGGGAGCCAGGGGCAGCTCCGCCACTCTTTGCCCATTGGAGAGAGGAGGGCCGGGGGCGAAAACGGCTTGCGTTGCTTTCCTGAGCCGAGGCGCGTTGGGGCTGTTGTTGGCTGCCCGAGGAGACTTTCCCTTTGCACAATGCAGCTGCCAGAAACTCGTTTTGGGCCGTCGGTGCGACGGGGCCTCGGGGCAGAGCGGCCGAGCTGGCTCAGGCGGCATGGCTGCGGCCTGTGCGCAGAAGGCCTTCGCGCGCCCAATTGCTTCCCCGCCAAGAAGAACCCGTGGGGAGTGGGTTTCGGGCACCAGAGACCCCCAGCAAAGACACAGGGCCTAGGGAGCCAGGGGCAGCCCCGCCCCTCTTTGCCCTTTGGAGAGCGGAGGGACGGGGGCGAAAACGGCTTGCGTTGCTTTCCTGAGCCGAGGCGCGTTGGGGCTGTTGTTGGCTGCCCGAGGAGACTTTCCCTTTGCACAATGCAGCTGCCAGAAGCTCGTTTTGGGCCGTCGGTGCCACGGGGCCTCGGCACAGAGCGGCCGTGCTGGCTCAGGGGGCACGGTTGCGGCCTGGGCGCAGAAGGCCTTCGCGCGCCCAATCCTGCTTCCCCGCCAAGGAGAACCAGTGGGGAGTGGGTTTCGGGCACCGGAGACCCCCAGCAAAGACACAGGGCCCAGGGAGCCAGGGGCAGCCCCGCCCCTCTTTGCCCTTTGGAGAGCGGAGGGCGGGGGGCGAAAACGGCTTGCGTTGCTTTCCTGAGCCGAGGCGCGTTGGGGCTGTTGTTGGCTGCCCGAGGAGACTTTCCCTTTGCACAATGCAGCTGCCAGAAGCTCGTTTTGGGCCGTCGGTTCCACGGGGCCTTGGCACTGAGCGCCCGAACTGGCTCAGGGGCATAGCTTCGGCCTGGGGGCAGAAGGCCTTCGCGCGCCCAATCCTGCTTCCCCGCCAAGGAGAACCCGTGGGGAGTGGGTTTCGGGCACCGGAGACCCCCAGCAAGGACACATGGCCCAGGGAGCCAGGGGCAGCCCCGCCCCGCTTTGCCCTCTGGAGAGCGGAGGGCCAGGGGGCGAAAACGGCTTGCGTTGCTTTCCTGAGCCTAGGCGCGTTGGGGCTGTTGTTGGCTGCCCGAGGTGACTTTCCCTTTGCACAATGCAGCCGCCAGAAGCTCGTTTTGGGCCGTCGGTGCGACGGGGCCTCGGCAATGAGCCGCCGAGCTGGCTCAGGGGGCATGGCTGCGGCCTGGGCGCAGAAGGCCTTCGAGCGCCCAATCCTGCTTCCCCGCCAAGAAGAACCCGTGGGGAGTGGGTTTCGGGCACCGGAGACCCCCAGCAAAGACACAGGGGCCTGGGAGCCAGGGGCAGCTCCGCCCATCTTTGCACTTTGGAGAGCGGAGGGCCGGGGGCGAAAACGGCTTGCGTTGCTTTCCTGAGCCGAGGCGCGTTGGGGCTGTTGTTGGCTGCCCGAGGAGACTTTCCCTTTGCACAATGCAGCTGCCAGAAGCTCCTTTTGGGCCGTCGGTGCGATGGGGACTAGGCGCAGAGCGGCCGAGCTGGCTCAGGCGGCATGGCTGCGGCCTGGGCGCAGAAGGCCTTCGCGCGCCCAATCCTGCTTCCCCGCCAAGAAGAACCCGTGGGGAGTGGGTTTCGGGCACCGGAGACCCCCAGCAAAGACACAGGGGCCTGGGAGCCAGGGGCAGCTCCGCCCCTCTTTGCACTTTGGAGAGCGGAGGGCCGGGGGCGAAAACGGCTTGCGTTGCTTTCCTGAGCCGAGGCGCATTGGGGCTGTTGTTGGCTGCCCGAGGAGACTTTCCCTTTGCACAATGCAGCTGCCAGAAGCTCGTTTTGGGCCGTCGGTGCCACGGGGCCTCGGCACAGAGCGGCCATGCTGGCTCAGGGGGCACGGTTGCGGCCTGGGCGCAGAAGGCCTTCGCGCGCCCAATCCTGCTTCCCCGCCAAGGAGAACCCGTGGCGAGTGGGTTTCGGGCACCGGAGACCCCCAGCAAAGACACAGGGCCCAGGGAGCAGGGGAAGCCCTGCCCCGCTTTGCCCTCTGGAGAGCGGAGGACCTGGTTTGAAAACGGCTTGCGTTGCATTCCTGAGCTGAGGCGCATTGGGGCTGTTGTTGGCTGCCCGAGGAGACTTTCCCTTTGCACAATGCAGCTGCCAGAAGCTTGGTTTGGGCCGTCGGTGCGACGGGGCCTCGGCGCAGAGCGGCCGAGCTGGCTCAGGCGGCATGATGCAGCCTGGGCGCAGAAGGCCTTCGCGCCCCCAATCCTGCTTCCCCGCCAAGGAGAACCAGTGGGGAGTGGGTTTCGGGCACCGGAGACCCCCAGCAAAGACACAGGGCCCAGGGAGCCAGGGGCAGCCCCGCCCCTCTTTGCCCTTTGGAGAGCGGAGGGCGGGGGGCGAAAACGGCTTGCGTTGCTTTCCTGAGCCGAGGCGCGTTGGGGCTGTTGTTGGCTGCCCGAGGAGACTTTCCCCTTGCACAATGCAGCTGCCAGAAGCTCGTTTTGGGCCGTCGGTTCTACGGGGCCTTGGCACTGAGCGCCCGAACTGGCTCAGGGGCATAGCTTCGGACTGGGGGCAGAAGGCCTTCGCGCGCCCAATCCTGCTTCCCCGCCAAGGAGAACCCGTGGGGAGTGGGTTTCGGGCACCGGAGACCCCCAGCAAGGACACATGGCCCAGGGAGCCAGGGGCAGCCCCGCCCCGCTTTGCCCTCTGGAGAGCGGAGGGCCGGGGGCGAAAACGGCTTGCGTTGCTTTCATGAGCCTAGGCGCGTTGGGGCTGTTGTTGGCTGCCCGAGGAGACTTTCCCTTTGCACAATGCAGCCGCCAGAAGCTCGTTTTGGGCCGTCGGTGCGACGGGGCCTCGGCAATGAGCGGCCGAGCTGGCTCAGGGGGCATGGCTGCGGCCTGGGCGCAGAAGGCCTTCGAGCGCCCAATCCTGCTTCCCCGTCAAGAAGAACCCGTGGGGAGTGGGTTTCGGGCATCGGAGACCCCCAGCAAAGCAGCAGGGCCCAGGGAGCCAGGGGCAGCCCCGCCCCGCTTTGCCCTCTGGAGAGCGGAGGGCCGGGGGCGAAAACGGCTTGCGTTGCTTTCCTGAGCCGAGGCGCGTTGGGGCTGTTGTTGCCTGCCCGAGGAGACTTTCCCTTTGCACAATGCAGCGGCCAGAAGCTCGTTTTGGGCCGTCGGTGCCACGGGGCCTCGGCACTGAGCGGCCGAACTGGCTCAGGGGGCATGGCTGCGGCCTGGGCACAGAAGGCCTTCGCGCGCCCAATCCTGCATCCCCGCCAAGGAGAACCCGTGGGGAGTGGGTTTCGGGCACCGGAGAACCCCAGCAAAGACACAGGGCCCAGGGAGCAGGGGAAGCCCTGCCCCGCTTTGCCCTCTGGAGAGCGGAGGACCAGGTTTGAAAACGGCTTGCGTTGCATTCCTGAGCTGAGGCGCGTTGGGGCTGTTGTTGGCTGCCCGAGGAGACTTTCCCTTTGCACAATGCAGCTGCCAGAAGCTTGGTTTGGGCCGTCGGTGCGACGGGGCCTCGGCGCAGAGCGGCCGAGCTGGCTCAGGCGGCATGATGCAGCCTGGGCGCAGAAGGCCTTCGCGCCCCCAATCCTGCTTCCCCGACAAGAAGAACCCGTGGGGAGTGGGTTTCGGGCACCGGAGACCCCCAGCAAAGACAGAGGGCCCAGGGAGCCAGGGGCAGCTCCGCCCCTCTTTGCCCATTGGAGAGCGGAGGGCCGGGGGCGAAAACGGCTTGCGTTGCTTTCCTGAGCCGAGGCGCGTTGGGGCTGTTGTTGCCTGCCCGAGGAGACTTTCCCTTTGCACAATGCAGCGGCCAGAAGCTCGTTTTGGGCCGTCGGTGCCACGGGGCCTCGGCACTGAGCGGCCGAACTGGCTCAGGGGGCAAGGCTGCGGCCTGGGCACAGAAGGCCTTCGCGCGCCCAATCCTGCATCCCCGCCAAGGAGAACCCGTGGGGAGTGGGTTTTCGGGCACCGGAGAACCCCAGCAAAGACACAGGGCCCAGGGAGCAGGGGAAGCCCTGCCCCGCTTTGCCCTCTGGAGAGCGGAGGACCAGGTTTGAAAACGGCTTGCGTTGCATTCCTGAGCTGAGGCGCGTTGGGGCTGTTGTTGGCTGCCCGAGGAGACTTTCCCTTTGCACAATGCAGCTGCCAGAAGCTTGGTTTGGGCCGTCGGTGCGACGGGGCCTCGGCGCAGAGCGGCCGAGCTGGCTCAGGCGGCATGATGCAGCCTGGGCGAAGAAGGCCTTCGCGCCCCCAATCCTGCTTCCCCGACAAGAAGAACCCGTGGGGAGTGGGTTTCGGGCACCGGAGACCCCCAGCAAAGACAGAGGGCCCAGGGAGCCAGGGGCAGCTCCGCCCCTCTTTGCCCATTGGAGAGCGGAGGGCCGGGGGCGAAAACGGCTTGCGTTGCTTTCCTGAGCCGAGGCGCGTTGGGGCTGTTGTTGGCTGCCCGAGGAGACTTTCCCTTTGCACAATGCAGCTGCCAGAAACTCGTTTTGGGCCGTCGGTGCGACGGGGCCTCGGGGCAGAGCGGCCGAGCTGGCTCAGGCGGCATGGCTGCGGCCTGTGCGCAGAAGGCCTTCGCGCGCCCAATTGCTTCCCCGCCAAGAAGAAACCGTGGGGAGTGGGTTTCGGGCACCAGAGACCCCCAGCAAAGACACAGGGCCTAGGGAGCCAGGGGCAGCCCCGCCCCTCTTTGCCCTTTGGAGAGCGGAGGGACGGGGGCGAAAACGGCTTGCGTTGCTTTCCTGAGCCGAGGCGCGTTGGGGCTGTTGTTGGCTGCCCGAGGAGACTTTCCCTTTGCACAATGCAGCTGCCAGAAGCTCGTTTTGGGCCGTCGGTGTCACGGGGCCTCGGCACAGAGCGGCCGTGCTGGCTCAGGGGGCACGGTTGCGGCCTGGGCGCAGAAGGCCTTCGCGCGCCCAATCCTGCTTCCCCGCCAAGGAGAACCAGTGGGGAGTGGGTTTCGGGCACCGGAGACCCCCAGCAAAGACACAGGGCCCAGGGAGCCAGGGGCAGCCCCGCCCCTCTTTGCCCTTTGGAGAGCGGAGGGCGGGGGGCGAAAACGGCTTGCGTTGCTTTCCTGAGCCGAGGCGCGTTGGGGCTGTTGTTGGCTGCCCGAGGAGACTTTCCCTTTGCACAATGCAGCTGCCAGAAGCTCGTTTTGGGCCGTCGGTTCCACGGGGCCTTGGCACTGAGCGCCCGAACTGGCTCAGGGGCATAGCTTCGGCCTGGGGGCAGAAGGCCTTCGCGCGCCCAATCCTGCTTCCCCGCCAAGGAGAACCCGTGGGGAGTGGGTTTCGGGCACCGGAGACCCCCAGCAAAGACACAGGGCCCAGGGAGCAGGGGAAGCCCTGCCCCGCTTTGCCCTCTGGAGAGCGGAGGACCTGGTTTGAAAACGGCTTGCGTTGCATTCCTGAGCTGAGGCGCATTGGGGCTGTTGTTGGCTGCCCGAGGAGACTTTCCCTTTGCACAATGCAGCTGCCAGAAGCTTGGTTTGGGCCGTCGGTGCGACGGGGCCTCGGCGCAGAGCGGCCGAGCTGGCTCAGGCGGCATGATGCAGCCTGGGCGCAGAAGGCCTTCGCGCCCCCAATCCTGCTTCCCCGCCAAGGAGAACCCGTGGGGAGTGGGTTTCGGGCACCGGAGACCCCCAGCAAGGACACATGGCCCAGGGAGCCAGGGGCAGCCCCGCCCCGCTTTGCCCTCTGGAGAGCGGAGGGCCGGGGGCGAAAACGGCTTGCGTTGCTTTCATGACCCTAGGCGCGTTGGGGCTGTTGTTGGCTGCCCGAGGAGACTTTCCCTTTGCACAATGCAGCCGCCAGAAGCTCGTTTTGGGCCGTCGGTGCGACGGGGCCTCGGCAATGAGCGGCCGAGCTGGCTCAGGGGGCATGGCTGCGGCCTGGGCGCAGAAGGCCTTCGAGCGCCCAATCCTGCTTCCCCGTCAAGAAGAACCCGTGGGGAGTGGGTTTCGGGCATCGGAGACCCCCAGCAAAGCAGCAGGGCCCAGGGAGCCAGGGGCAGCCCCGCCCCGCTTTGCCCTCTGGAGAGCGGAGGGCCGGGGGCGAAAACGGCTTGCGTTGCTTTCCTGAGCCGAGGCGCGTTGGGGCTGTTGTTGCCTGCCCGAGGAGACTTTCCCTTTGCACAATGCAGCGGCCAGAAGCTCGTTTTGGGCCGTCGGTGCCACGGGGCCTCGGCACTGAGCGGCCGAACTGGCTCAGGGGGCATGGCTGCGGCCTGGGCACAGAAGGCCTTCGCGCGCCCAATCCTGCATCCCCGCCAAGGAGAACCCGTGGGGAGTGGGTTTCGGGCACCGGAGAACCCCAGCAAAGACACAGGGCCCAGGGAGCAGGGGAAGCCCTGCCCCGCTTTGCCCTCTGGAGAGCGGAGGACCAGGTTTGAAAACGGCTTGCGTTGCATTCCTGAGCTGAGGCGCGTTGGGGCTGTTGTTGGCTGCCCGAGGAGACTTTCCCTTTGCACAATGCAGCTGCCAGAAGCTTGGTTTGGGCCGTCGGTGCGAAGGGGCCTCGGCGCAGAGCGGCCGAGCTGGCTCAGGCGGCATGATGCAGCCTGGGCGCAGAAGGCCTTCGCGCCCCCAATCCTGCTTCCCCGACAAGAAGAACCCGTGGGGAGTGGGTTTCGGGCACCGGAGACCCCCAGCAAAGACACAGGGCCCAGGGAGCCAGGGGCAGCTCCGCCCCTCTTTGCCCATTGGAGAGCGGAGGGCCGGGGGCGAAAACGGCTTGCGTTGCTTTCCTGAGCCGAGGCGCGTTGGGGCTGTTGTTGCCTGCCCGAGGAGACTTTCCCTTTGCACAATGCAGCGGCCAGAAGCTCGTTTTGGGCCGTCGGTGCCACGGGGCCTCGGCACTGAGCGGCCGAACTGGCTCAGGGGGCAAGGCTGCGGCCTGGGCACAGAAGGCCTTCGCGCGCCCAATCCTGCATCCCCGCCAAGGAGAACCCGTGGGGAGTGGGTTTCGGGCACCGGAGAACCCCAGCAAAGACACAGGGCCCAGGGAGCAGGGGAGCCCTGCCCCGCTTTGCCCTCTGGAGAGCGGAGGACCAGGTTTGAAAACGGCTTGCGTTGCATTCCTGAGCTGAGGCGCGTTGGGGCTGTTGTTGGCTGCCCGAGGAGACTTTCCCTTTGCACAATGCAGCTGCCAGAAGCTTGGTTTGGGCCGTCGGTGCGACGGGGCCTCGGCGCAGAGCGGCCGAGCTGGCTCAGGCGGCATGATGCAGCCTGGGCGCAGAAGGCCTTCGCGCCCCCAATCCTGCTTCCCCGACAAGAAGAACCCGTGGGGAGTGGGTTTCGGGCACCGGAGACCCCCAGCAAAGACAGAGGGCCCAGGGAGCCAGGGGCAGCTCCGCCACTCTTTGCCCATTGGAGAGAGGAGGGCCGGGGGCGAAAACGGCTTGCGTTGCTTTCCTGAGCCGAGGCGCGTTGGGGCTGTTGTTGGCTGCCCGAGGAGACTTTCCCTTTGCACAATGCAGCTGCCAGAAACTCGTTTTGGGCCGTCGGTGCGACGGGGCCTCGGGGCAGAGCGGCCGAGCTGGCTCAGGCGGCATGGCTGCGGCCTGTGCGCAGAAGGCCTTCGCGCGCCCAATTGCTTCCCCGCCAAGAAGAACCCGTGGGGAGTGGGTTTCGGGCACCAGAGACCCCCAGCAAAGACACAGGGCCTAGGGAGCCAGGGGCAGCCCCGCCCCTCTTTGCCCTTTGGAGAGCGGAGGGACGGGGGCGAAAACGGCTTGCGTTGCTTTCCTGAGCCGAGGCGCGTTGGGGCTGTTGTTGGCTGCCCGAGGAGACTTTCCCTTTGCACAATGCAGCTGCCAGAAGCTCGTTTTGGGCCGTCGGTGCGACGGGGCCTCGGCAATGAGCGGCCGTGCTGGCTCAGGGGGCACGGTTGCGGCCTGGGCGCAGAAGGCCTTCGCGCGCCCAATCCTGCTTCCCCGCCAAGGAGAACCCGTGGGGAGTGGGTTTCGGGCACCGGAGACCCCCAGCAAGGACACATGGCCCAGGGAGCCAGGGGCAGCCCCGCCCCGCTTTGCCCTCTGGAGAGCGGAGGGCCGGGGGCGAAAACGGCTTGCGTTGCTTTCCTGAGCCTAGGCGCGTTGGGGCTGTTGTTGGCTGCCCGAGGTGACTTTCCCTTTGCACAATGCAGCCGCCAGAAGCTCGTTTTGGGCCGTCGGTGCGACGGGGCCTCGGCAATGAGCCGCCGAGCTGGCTCAGGGGGCATGGCTGCGGCCTGGGCGCAGAAGGCCTTCGAGCGCCCAATCCTGCTTCCCCGCCAAGAAGAACCCGTGGGGAGTGGGTTTCGGGCACCGGAGACCCCCAGCAAAGACACAGGGGCCTGGGAGCCAGGGGCAGCTCCGCCCCTCTTTGCACTTTGGAGAGCGGAGGGCCGGGGGCGAAAACGGCTTGCGTTGCTTTCGTGAGCCGAGGCGCGTTGGGGCTGTTGTTGGCTGCCCGAGGAGACTTTCCCTTTGCACAATGCAGCTGCCAGAAGCTCGTTTTGGGCCGTCGGTGCCACGGGGCCTCGGCACAGAGCGGCCGTGCTGGCTCAGGGGGCACGGTTGCGGCCTGGGCGCAGAAGGCCTTCGCGCGCCCAATCCTGCTTCCCCGCCAAGGAGAACCAGTGGCGAGTGGGTTTCGGGCACCGGAGACCCCCAGCAAAGACACAGGGCCCAGGGAGCAGGGGAAGCCCTGCCCCGCTTTGCCCTCTGGAGAGCGGAGGACCTGGTTTGAAAACGGCTTGCGTTGCATTCCTGAGCTGAGGCGCATTGGGGCTGTTGTTGGCTGCCCGAGGAGACTTTCCCTTTGCACAATGCAGCTGCCAGAAGCTTGGTTTGGGCCGTCGGTGCGACGGGGCCTCGGCGCAGAGCGGCCGAGCTGGCTCAGGCGGCATGATGCAGCCTGGGCGCAGAAGGCCTTCGCGCCCCCAATCCTGCTTCCCCGCCAAGGAGAACCAGTGGGGAGTGGGTTTCGGGCACCGGAGACCCCCAGCAAAGACACAGGGCCCAGGGAGCCAGGGGCAGCCCCGCCCCTCTTTGCCCTTTGGAGAGCGGAGGGCGGGGGGCGAAAACGGCTTGCGTTGCTTTCCTGAGCCGAGGCGCGTTGGGGCTGTTGTTGGCTGCCCGAGGAGACTTTCCCCTTGCACAATGCAGCTGCCAGAAGCTCGTTTTGGGCCGTCGGATCTACGGGGCCTTGGCACTGAGCGCCCGAACTGGCTCAGGGGCATAGCTTCGGACTGGGGGCAGAAGGCCTTCGCGCGCCCAATCCTGCTTCCCCGCCAAGGAGAACCCGTGGGGAGTGGGTTTCGGGCACCGGAGACCCCCAGCAAGGACACATGGCCCAGGGAGCCAGGGGCAGCCCCGCCCCGCTTTGCCCTCTGGAGAGCGGAGGGCCGGGGGCGAAAACGGCTTGCGTTGCTTTCATGAGCCTAGGCGCGTTGGGGCTGTTGTTGGCTGCCCGAGGAGACTTTCCCTTTGCACAATGCAGCCGCCAGAAGCTCGTTTTGGGCCGTCGGTGCGACGGGGCCTCGGCAATGAGCGGCCGAGCTGGCTCAGGGGGCATGGCTGCGGCCTGGGCGCAGAAGGCCTTCGCGCGCCCAATCCTGCTTCCCCGTCAAGAAGAACCCGTGGGGAGTGGGTTTCGGGCATCGGAGACCCCCAGCAAAGCAGCAGGGCCCAGGGAGCCAGGGGCAGCCCCGCCCCGCTTTGCCCTCTGGAGAGCGGAGGGCCGGGGGCGAAAACGGCTTGCGTTGCTTTCCTGAGCCGAGGCGCGTTGGGGCTGTTGTTGCCTGCCCGAGGAGACTTTCCCTTTGCACAATGCAGCGGCCAGAAGCTCGTTTTGGGCCGTCGGTGCCACGGGGCCTCGGCACTGAGCGGCCGAACTGGCTCAGGGGGCATGGCTGCGGCCTGGGCACAGAAGGCCTTCGCGCGCCCAATCCTGCATCCCCGCCAAGGAGAACCCGTGGGGAGTGGGTTTCGGGCACCGGAGAACCCCAGCAAAGACACAGGGCCCAGGGAGCAGGGGAAGCCCTGCCCCGCTTTGCCCTCTGGAG
This sequence comes from Sus scrofa, assembly GCF_054392235.1. Lineage (NCBI taxonomy): Eukaryota > Metazoa > Chordata > Mammalia > Artiodactyla > Suidae > Sus > Sus scrofa. Next base: position 49,893,436 of record NC_139386.1, read on the forward strand.
AGCGGAGGACCAGGTTTGAAAACGGCTTGCGTTGCATTCCTGAGCTGAGGCGCGTTGGGGCTGTTGTTGGCTGCCCGAGGAGACTTTCCCTTTGCACAATGCAGCTGCCAGAAGCTTGGTTTGGGCCGTCGGTGCGACGGGGCCTCGGCGCAGAGCGGCCGAGCTGGCTCAGGCGGCATGATGCAGCCTGGGCGCAGAAGGCCTTCGCGCCCCCAATCCTGCTTCCCCGACAAGAAGAACCCGTGGGGAGTGGGTTTCGGGCACCGGAGACCCCCAGCAAAGACAGAGGGCCCAGGGAGCCAGGGGCAGCTCCGCCCCTCTTTGCCCATTGGAGAGCGGAGGGCCGGGGGCGAAAACGGCTTGCGTTGCTTTCCTGAGCCGAGGCGCGTTGGGGCTGTTGTTGCCTGCCCGAGGAGACTTTCCCTTTGCACAATGCAGCGGCCAGAAGCTCGTTTTGGGCCGTCGGTGCCACGGGGCCTCGGCACTGAGCGGCCGAACTGGCTCAGGGGGCAAGGCTGCGGCCTGGGCACAGAAGGCCTTCGCGCGCCCAATCCTGCATCCCCGCCAAGGAGAACCCGTGGGGAGTGGGTTTCGGGCACCGGAGAACCCCAGCAAAGACACAGGGCCCAGGGAGCAGGGGAAGCCCTGCCCCGCTTTGCCCTCTGGAGAGCGGAGGACCAGGTTTGAAAACGGCTTGCGTTGCATTCCTGAGCTGAGGCGCGTTGGGGCTGTTGTTGGCTGCCCGAGGAGACTTTCCCTTTGCACAATGCAGCTGCCAGAAGCTTGGTTTGGGCCGTCGGTGCGACGGGGCCTCGGCGCAGAGCGGCCGAGCTGGCTCAGGCGGCATGATGCAGCCTGGGCGCAGAAGGCCTTCGCGCCCCCAATCCTGCTTCCCCGACAAGAAGAACCCGTGGGGAGTGGGTTTCGGGCACCGGAGACCCCCAGCAAAGACAGAGGGCCCAGGGAGCCAGGGGCAGCTCCGCCCCTCTTTGCCCATTGGAGAGCGGAGGGCCGGGGGCGAAAACGGCTTGCGTTGCTTTCCTGAGCCGAGGCGCGTTGGGGCTGTTGTTGGCTGCCCGAGGAGACTTTCCCTTTGCACAATGCAGCTGCCAGAAACTCGTTTTGGGCCGTCGGTGCGACGGGGCCTCGGGGCAGAGCGGCCGAGCTGGCTCAGGCGGCATGGCTGCGGCCTGTGCGCAGAAGGCCTTCGCGCGCCCAATTGCTTCCCCGCCAAGAAGAAACCGTGGGGAGTGGGTTTCGGGCACCAGAGACCCCCAGCAAAGACACAGGGCCTAGGGAGCCAGGGGCAGCCCCGCCCCTCTTTGCCCTTTGGAGAGCGGAGGGATGGGGGCGAAAACGGCTTGCGTTGCTTTCCTGAGCCGAGGCGCGTTGGGGCTGTTGTTGGCTGCCCGAGGAGACTTTCCCTTTGCACAATGCAGCTGCCAGAAGCTCGTTTTGGGCCGTCGGTGCCACGGGGCCTCGGCACAGAGCGGCCGTGCTGGCTCAGGGGGCACGGTTGCGGCCTGGGCGCAGAAGGCCTTCGCGCGCCCAATCCTGCTTCCCCGCCAAGGAGAACCAGTGGGGAGTGGGTTTCGGGCACCGGAGACCCCCAGCAAAGACACAGGGCCCAGGGAGCCAGGGGCAGCCCCGCCCCTCTTTGCCCTTTGGAGAGCGGAGGGCGGGGGGCGAAAACGGCTTGCGTTGCTTTCCTGAGCCGAGGCGCGTTGGGGCTGTTGTTGGCTGCCCGAGGAGACTTTCCCTTTGCACAATGCAGCTGCCAGAAGCTCGTTTTGGGCCGTCGGTTCCACGGGGCCTTGGCACTGAGCGCCCGAACTGGCTCAGGGGGCATGGCTGCGGCCTGGGCGCAGAAGGCCTTCGAGCGCCCAATCCTGCTTCCCCGCCAAGAAGAACCCGTGGCGAGTGGTTTTCGGGCATCGGAGACCCCCAGCAAAGCAGCAGGGCCCAGGGAGCCAGGGGCAGCCCCGCCCCGCTTTGCCCTCTGGAGAGCGGAGGGCCGGGGGCGAAAACGGCTTGCGTTGCTTTCGTGAGCCGAGGCGCATTGGGGCTGTTGTTGGCTGCCCGAGGAGACTTTCCCTTTGCACAATGCAGCTGCCAGAAGCTCGTTTTGGGCCGTCGCTGCCACGGGGCCTCGGCACAGAGCGGCCGTGCTGGCTCAGGGGGCACGGTTGCGGCCTGGGCGCAGAAGGCCTTCGCGCGCCCAATCCTGCTTCCCCGCCAAGGAGAACCAGTGGGGAGTGGGTTTCGGGCACCGGAGACCCCCAGCAAAGACACAGGGCCCAGGGAGCAGGGGAAGCCCTGCCCCGCTTTGCCCTCTGGAGAGCGGAGGACCTGGTTTGAAAACGGCTTGCGTTGCATTCCTGAGCTGAGGCGCATTGGGGCTGTTGTTGGCTGCCCGAGGAGACTTTCCCTTTGCACAATGCAGCTGCCAGAAGCTTGGTTTGGGCCGTCGGTGCGACGGGGCCTCGGCGCAGAGCGGCCGAGCTGGCTCAGGTGGCATGATTCAGCCTGGGCGCAGAAGGCCTTCGCGCCCCCAATCCTGCTTCCCCGCCAAGGAGAACCAGTGGGGAGTGGGTTTCGGGCACCGGAGACCCCCAGCAAAGACACAGGGCCCAGGGAGCCAGGGGCAGCCCCGCCCCTCTTTGCCCTTTGGAGAGCGGAGGGCGGGGGGCGAAAACGGCTTGCGTTGCTTTCCTGAGCCGAGGCGCGTTGGGGCTGTTGTTGGCTGCCCGAGGAGACTTTCCCCTTGCACAATGCAGCTGCCAGAAGCTCGTTTTGGGCCGTCGGTTCCACGGGGCCTTGGCACTGAGCGCCCAAACTGGCTCAGGGGCATAGCTTCGGACTGGGGGCAGAAGGCCTTCGCGCGCCCAATCCTGCTTCCCCGCCAAGGAGAACCCGTGGGGAGTGGGTTTCGGGCACCGGAGACCCCCAGCAAGGACACATGGCCCAGGGAGCCAGGGGCAGCCCCGCCCCGCTTTGCCCTCTGGAGAGCGGAGGGCCGGGGGCGAAAACGGCTTGCGTTGCTTTCATGAGCCTAGGCGCGTTGGGGCTGTTGTTGGCTGCCCGAGGAGACTTTCCCTTTGCACAATGCAGCCGCCAGAAGCTCGTTTTGGGCCGTCGGTGCGACGGGGCCTCGGCAATGAGCGGCCGAGCTGGCTCAGGGGGCATGGCTGCGGCCTGGGCGCAGAAGGCCTTCGAGCGCCCAATCCTGCTTCCCCGTCAAGAAGAACCCGTGGGGAGTGGGTTTCGGGCATCGGAGACCCCCAGCAAAGCAGCAGGGCCCAGGGAGCCAGGGGCAGCCCCGCCCCGCTTTGCCCTCTGGAGAGCGGAGGGCCGGGGGCGAAAACGGCTTGCGTTGCTTTCCTGAGCCGAGGCGCGTTGGGGCTGTTATTGCCTGCCCGAGGAGACTTTCCCTTTGCAGAATGCAGCTGCCAGAATCTTGGTTTGGGCCGTCGGTGCGACGGGGCCTCGGCGCAGAGCGGCCGAGCTGGCTCAGGCGGCATGATGCAGCCTGGGCGCAGAAGGCCTTCGCGCCCCCAATCCTGCTTCCCCGACAAGAAGAACCCGTGGGGAGTGGGTTTCGGGCACCGGAGACCCCCAGCAAAGACAGAGGGCCCAGGGAGCCAGGGGCAGCTCCGCCCCTCTTTGCCCATTGGAGAGCGGAGGGCCGGGGGCGAAAACGGCTTGCGTTGCTTTCCTGAGCCGAGGCGCGTTGGGGCTGTTGTTGCCTGCCCGAGGAGACTTTCCCTTTGCACAATGCAGCGGCCAGAAGCTCGTTTTGGGCCGTCGGTGCCACGGGGCCTCGGCACTGAGCGGCCGAACTGGCTCAGGGGGCAAGGCTGCGGCCTGGGCACAGAAGGCCTTCGCGCGCCCAATCCTGCATCCCCGCCAAGGAGAACCCGTGGGGAGTGGGTTTCGGGCACCGGAGAACCCCAGCAAAGACACAGGACCCAGGGAGCAGGGGAAGCCCTGCCCCGCTTTGCCCTCTGGAGAGCGGAGGACCAGGTTTGAAAACGGCTTGCGTTGCATTCCTGAGCTGAGGCGCGTTGGGGCTGTTGTTGGCTGCCCGAGGAGACTTTCCCTTTGCACAATGCAGCTGCCAGAAGCTTGGTTTGGGCCGTCGGTGCGACGGGGCCTCGGCGCAGAGCGGCCGAGCTGGCTCAGGCGGCATGATGCAGCCTGGGCGCAGAAGGCCTTCGCGCCCCCAATCCTGCTTCCCCGACAAGAAGAACCCGTGGGGAGTGGGTTTCGGGCACCGGAGACCCCCAGCAAAGACAGAGGGCCCAGGGAGCCAGGGGCAGCTCCGCCCCTCTTTGCCCATTGGAGAGAGGAGGGCCGGGGGCGAAAACGGCTTGCGTTGCTTTCCTGAGCCGAGGCGCGTTGGGGCTGTTGTTGGCTGCCCGAGGAGACTTTCCCTTTGCACAATGCAGCTGCCAGAAACTCGTTTTGGGCCGTCGGTGCGACGGGGCCTCGGGGCAGAGCGGCCGAGCTGGCTCAGGCGGCATGGCTGCGGCCTGTGCGCAGAAGGCCTTCGCGCGCCCAATTGCTTCCCCGCCAAGAAGAACCCGTGGGGAGTGGGTTTCGGGCACCAGAGACCCCCAGCAAAGACACAGGGCCTAGGGAGCCAGGGGCAGCCCCGCCCCTCTTTGCCCTTTGGAGAGCGGAGGGCCGGGGGCGAAAACGGCTTGCGTTGCTTTCCTGAGCCGAGGCGCGTTGGGGCTGTTGTTGGCTGCCCGAGGAGACTTTCCCTTTGCACAATGCAGCTGCCAGAAGCTCGTTTTGGGCCGTCGGTGCCACGGGGCCTCGGCACAGAGCGGCCGTGCTGGCTCAGGGGGCACGGTTGCGGCCTGGGCGCAGAAGGCCTTCGCGCGCCCAATCCTGCTTCCCCGCCAAGGAGAACCCGTGGGGAGTGGGTTTCGGGCACCGGAGACCCCCAGCAAGGACACATGGCCCAGGGAGCCAGGGGCAGCCCCGCCCCGCTTTGCCCTCTGGAGAGCGGAGGGCCGGGGGCGAAAACGGCTTGCGTTGCTTTCCTGAGCCTAGGCGCGTTGGGGCTGTTGTTGGCTGCCCGAGGTGACTTTCCCTTTGCACAATGCAGCCGCCAGAAGCTCGTTTTGGGCCGTCGGTGCGACGGGGCCTCGGCAATGAGCCGCCGAGCTGGCTCAGGGGGCATGGCTGCGGCCTGGGCGCAGAAGGCCTTCGAGCGCCAATCCTGCTTCCCCGCCAAGAAGAACCCGTGGCGAGTGGTTTTCGGGCATCGGAGACCCCCAGCAAAGCAGCAGGGCCCAGGGAGCCAGGGGCAGCCCCGCCCCGCTTTGCCCTCTGGAGAGCGGAGGGCCGGGGGCGAAAACGGCTTGCGTTGCTTTCCTGAGCCGAGGCGCGTTGGGGCTGTTGTTGCCTGCCCGAGGAGACTTTCCCTTTGCACAATGCAGCTGCCAGAAGCTCCTTTTGGGCCGTCGGTGCGATGGGGACTAGGCGCAGATGGCCGAGCTGGCTCAGGCGGCATGGCTGCGGCCTGGGCGCAGAAGGCCTTCGCGCGCCCAATCCTGCTTACCCGCCAAGAAGAACCTGTGGGGAGTGGGTTTCGGGCACCGGAGACCCCCAGCAAAGACACAGGGGCCTGGGAGCCAGGGGCAGCTCCGCCCCTCTTTGCACTTTGGAGAGCGGAGGGCCGGGGGCGAAAACGGCTTGCGTTGCTTTCCTGAGCCGAGGCGCATTGGGGCTGTTGTTGGCTGCCCGAGGAGACTTTCCCTTTGCACAATGCAGCTGCCAGAAGCTCGTTTTGGGCCGTCGGTGCCACGGGGCCTCGGCACAGAGCGGCCGTGCTGGCTCAGGGGGCACGGTTGCGGCCTGGGCGCAGAAGGCCTTCGCGCGCCCAATCCTGCTTCCCCGCCAAGGAGAACCAGTGGGGAGTGGGTTTCGGGCACCGGAGACCCCCAGCAAAGACACAGGGCCCAGGGAGCAGGGGAAGCCCTGCCCCGCTTTGCCCTCTGGAGAGCGGAGGACCTGGTTTGAAAACGGCTTGCGTTGCATTCCTGAGCTGAGGCGCATTGGGGCTGTTGTTGGCTGCCCGAGGAGACTTTCCCTTTGCACAATGCAGCTGCCAGAAGCTTGGTTTGGGCCGTCGGTGCGACGGGGCCTCGGCGCAGAGCGGCCGAGCTGGCTCAGGCGGCATGATGCAGCCTGGGCGCAGAAGGCCTTCGCGCCCCCAATCCTGCTTCCCCAACAAGAAGAACCCGTGGGGAGTGGGTTTCGGGCACCGGAGACCCCCAGCAAAGACAGAGGGCCCAGGGAGCCAGGGGCAGCTCCGCCCCTCTTTGCCCATTGGAGAGCGGAGGGCCGGGGGCGAAAACGGCTTGCGTTGCTTTCCTGAGCCTAGGCGCGTTGGGGCTGTTGTTGGCTGCCCGAGGAGACTTTCCCTTTGCACAATGCAGCTGCCAGAAACTCGTTTTGGGCCGTCGGTGCGACGGGGCCTCGGGGCAGAGCGGCCGAGCTGGCTCAGGCGGCATGGCTGCGGCCTGGGCGCAGAAGGCCTTCGCGCGCCCAATTGCTTCCCCGCCAAGAAGAACCCGTGGGGAGTGGGTTTCGGGCACCAGAGACCCCCAGCAAAGACACAGGGCCTAGGGAGCCAGGGGCAGCCCCGCCCCTCTTTGCCCTTTGGAGAGCAGAGGGCCGGGGGCGAAAACGGCTTGCGTTGCTTTCCTGAGCCGAGGCGCGTTGGGGCTGTTGTTGGCTGCCCGAGGAGACTTTCCCTTTGCACAATGCAGCTGCCAGAAGCTCGTTTTGGGCAGTCGGTGCCACGGGGCCTCGGCACAGAGCGGCCGTGCTGGCTCAGGGGGCACGGTTGCGGCCTGGGCGCAGAAGGCCTTCGCGCGCCCAATCCTGCTTCCCCGCCAAGGAGAACCAGTGGGGAGGGGGTTTCGGGCACCGGAGACCCCCAGCAAAGACACAGGGCCCAGGGAGCCAGGGGCAGCCCCGCCCCTCTTTGCCCTTTGGAGAGCGGAGGGCGGGGGGCGAAAACGGCTTGCGTTGCTTTCCTGAGCCGAGGCGCGTTGGGGCTGTTGTTGGCTGCCGGAGGAGACTTTCCCCTTGCACAATGCAGCTGCCAGAAGCTCGTTTTGGGCCGTCGGTTCCACGGGGCCTTGGCACTGAGCACCCGAACTGGCTCAGGGGCATAGCTTCGGCCTGGGGGCAGAAGGCCTTCGCGCGCCCAATCCTGCTTCCCCGCCAAGGAGAACCCGTGGGGAGTGGGTTTCGGGCACCGGAGACCCCCAGCAAGGACACATGGCCCAGGGAGCCAGGGGCAGCCCCGCCCCGCTTTGCCCTCTGGAGAGCGGAGGGCCGGGGGCGAAAACGGCTTGCGTTGCTTTCATGAGCCTAGGCGCGTTGGGGCTGTTGTTGGCTGCCCGAGGAGACTTTCCCTTTGCACAATGCAGCCGCCAGAAGCTCGTTTTGGGCCGTCGGTGCGACGGGGCCTCGGCAATGAGCGGCCGAGCTGGCTCAGGGGGCATGGCTGCGGCCTGGGCGCAGAAGGCCTTCGAGCGCCCAATCCTGCTTCCCCGTCAAGAAGAACCCGTGGGGAGTGGGTTTCGGGCATCGGAGACCCCCAGCAAAGCAGCAGGGCCCAGGGAGCCAGGGGCAGCCCCGCCCCGCTTTGCCCTCTGGAGAGCGGAGGGCCGGGGGCGAAAACGGCTTGCGTTGCTTTCCTGAGCCGAGGCGCGTTGGGGCTGTTGTTTGCTGCCCGAGGAGACTTTCCCTTTGCACAATGCAGCGGCCAGAAGCTCGTTTTGGGCCGTCGGTGCCACGGGGCCTCGGCACTGAGCGGCCGAACTGGCTCAGGGGGCATGGCTGCAGCCTGGGCACAGAAGGCCTTCGCGCGCCCAATCCTGCATCCCCGCCAAGGAGAACCCGTGGGGAGTGGGTTTCGGGCACCGGAGAACCCCAGCAAAGACACAGGGCCCAGGGAGCAGGGGAAGCCCTGCCCCGCTTTGCCCTCTGGAGAGCGGAGGACCAGGTTTGAAAACGGCTTGCGTTGCTTTCCTGAGCCGAGGCGCGTTGGGGCTGTTGTTGGCTGCCCGAGGAGACTTTCCCTTTGCACAATGCAGCTGCCAGAAACTCGTTTTGGGCCGTCGGTGCGACGGGGCCTCGGGGCAGAGCGGCCGAGCTGGCTCAGGCGGCATGGCTGCGGCCTGGGCGCAGAAGGCCTTCGCGCGCCCAATTGCTTCCCCGCCAAGAAGAACCCGTGGGGAGTGGGTTTCGGGCACCAGAGACCCCCAGCAAAGACACAGGGCCTAGGGAGCCAGGGGCAGCCCCGCCCCTCTTTGCCCTTTGGAGAGCAGAGGGCCGGGGGCGAAAACGGCTTGCGTTGCTTTCCTGAGCCGAGGCGCGTTGGGGCTGTTGTTGGCTGCCCGAGGAGACTTTCCATTTGCACAATGCAGCTGCCAGAAGCTCGTTTTGGGCAGTCGGTGCCACGGGGCCTCGGCACAGAGCGGCCGTGCTGGCTCAGGGGGCACGGTTGCGGCCTGGGCGCAGAAGGCCTTCGCGCGCCCAATCCTGCTTCCCCGCCAAGGAGAACCAGTGGGGAGGGGGTTTCGGGCACCGGAGACCCCCAGCAAAGACACAGGGCCCAGGGAGCCAGGGGCAGCCCCGCCCCTCTTTGCCCTCTGGAGAGCGGAGGGCGGGGGGCGAAAACGGCTTGCGTTGCTTTCCTGAGCCGAGGCGCGTTGGGGCTGTTGTTGGCTGCCCGAGGAGACTTTCCCCTTGCACAATGCAGCTGCCAGAAGCTCGTTTTGGGCCGTCGGTTCCACGGGGCCTTGGCACTGAGCACCCGAACTGGCTCAGGGGCATAGCTTCGGCCTGGGGGCAGAAGGCCTTCGCGCGCCCAATCCTGCTTCCCCGCCAAGGAGAACCCGTGGGGAGTGGGTTTCGGGCACCGGAGACCCCCAGCAAGGACACATGGCCCAGGGAGCCAGGGGCAGCCCCGCCCCGCTTTGCCCTCTGGAGAGCGGAGGGCCGGGGGCGAAAACGGCTTGCGTTGCTTTCCTGAGCCTAGGCGCGTTGGGGCTGTTGTTGGCTGCCCGAGGAGACTTTCCCTTTGCACAATGCAGCCGCCAGAAGCTCGTTTTGGGCCGTCGGTGCGACGGGGCCTCGGCAATGAGCCGCCGAGCTGGCTCAGGGGGCATGGCTGCGGCCTGGGCGCAGAAGGCCTTCGAGCGCCAATCCTGCTTCCCCGCCAAGAAGAACCCGTGGCGAGTGGTTTTCGGGCATCGGAGACCCCCAGCAAAGCAGCAGGGCCCAGGGAGCCAGGGGCAGCCCCGCCCCGCTTTGCCCTCTGGAGAGCGGAGGGCCGGGGGCGAAAACGGCTTGCGTTGCTTTCCTGAGCCGAGGCGCGTTGGGGCTGTTGTTGCCTGCCCGAGGAGACTTTCCCTTTGCACAATGCAGCTGCCAGAAGCTCCTTTTGGGCCGTCGGTGCGATGGGGACTAGGCGCAGAGCGGCCGAGCTGGCTCAGGCGGCATGGCTGCGGCCTGGGCGCAGAAGGCCTTCGCGCGCCCAATCCTGCTTCCCCGCCAAGAAGAACCCGTGGGGAGTGGGTTTCGGGCACCGGAGACCCCCAGCAAAGACACAGGGGCCTGGGAGCCAGGGGCAGCTCCGCCCCTCTTTGCACTTTGGAGAGCGGAGGGCCGGGGGCGAAAACGGCTTGCGTTGCTTTCCTGAGCCGAGGCGCATTGGGGCTGTTGTTGGCTGCCCGAGGAGACTTTCCCTTTGCACAATGCAGCTGCCAGAAGCTCGTTTTGGGCCGTCGGTGCCACGGGGCCTCGGCACAGAGCGGCCGTGCTGGCTCAGGGGGCACGGTTGCGGCCTGGGCGCAGAAGGCCTTCGCGCGCCCAATCCTGCTTCCCCGCCAAGGAGAACCAGTGGGGAGTGGGTTTCGGGCACCGGAGACCCCCAGCAAAGACACAGGGCCCAGGGAGCAGGGGAAGCCCTGCCCCGCTTTGCCCTCTGGAGAGCGGAGGACCTGGTTTGAAAACGGCTTGCGTTGCATTCCTGAGCTGAGGCGCATTGGGGCTGTTGTTGGCTGCCCGAGGAGACTTTCCCTTTGCACAATGCAGCTGCCAGAAGCTTGGTTTGGGCCGTCGGTGCGACGGGGCCTCGGCGCAGAGCGGCCGAGCTGGCTCAGGCGGCATGATGCAGCCTGGGCGCAGAAGGCCTTCGCGCCCCCAATCCTGCTTCCCCAACAAGAAGAACCCGTGGGGAGTGGGTTTCGGGCACCGGAGACCCCCAGCAAAGACAGAGGGCCCAGGGAGCCAGGGGCAGCTCCGCCCCTCTTTGCCCATTGGAGAGCGGAGGGCCGGGGGCGAAAACGGCTTGCGTTGCTTTCCTGAGCCTAGGCGCGTTGGGGCTGTTGTTGGCTGCCCGAGGAGACTTTCCCTTTGCACAATGCAGCTGCCAGAAACTCGTTTTGGGCCGTCGGTGCGACGGGGCCTCGGGGCAGAGCGGCCGAGCTGGCTCAGGCGGCATGGCTGCGGCCTGGGCGCAGAAGGCCTTCGCGCGCCCAATTGCTTCCCCGCCAAGAAGAACCCGTGGGGAGTGGGTTTCGGGCACCAGAGACCCCCAGCAAAGACACAGGGCCTAGGGAGCCAGGGGCAGCCCCGCCCCTCTTTGCCCTTTGGAGAGCAGAGGGCCGGGGGCGAAAACGGCTTGCGTTGCTTTCCTGAGCCGAGGCGCGTTGGGGCTGTTGTTGGCTGCCCGAGGAGACTTTCCATTTGCACAATGCAGCTGCCAGAAGCTCGTTTTGGGCAGTCGGTGCCACGGGGCCTCGGCACAGAGCAGCCGTGCTGGCTCAGGGGGCACGGTTGCGGCCTGGGCGCAGAAGGCCTTCGCGCGCCCAATCCTGCTTCCCCGCCAAGGAGAACCAGTGGGGAGGGGGTTTCGGGCACCGGAGACCCCCAGCAAAGACACAGGGCACAGGGAGCCAGGGGCAGCCCCGCCCCGCTTTGCCCTCTGGAGAGCGGAGGGCCGGGGGCGAAAACGGCTTGCGTTGCTTTCCTGAGCCGAGGCGCGTTGGGGCTGTTGTTTCCTGCCCGAGGAGACTTTCCCTTTGCACAATGCAGCGGCCAGTAGCTCGTTTTGGGCCGTCGGTGCCACGGGGCCTCGGCACTGAGCGGCCGAACTGGCTCAGGGGGCATGGCTGCGGCCTGGGCACAGAAGGCCTTCGCGCGCCCAATCCTGCATCCCCGCCAAGGAGAACCCGTGGGGAGTGGGTTTCGGGCACCGGAGAACCCCAGCAAAGACACAGGGCCCAGGGAGCAGGGGAAGCCCTGCCCCGCTTTGCCCTCTGGAGAGCGGAGGACCAGGTTTGAAAACGGCTTGCGTTGCATTCCTGAGCTGAGGCGCGTTGGGGCTGTTGTTGGCTGCCCGAGGAGACTTTCCCTTTGCACAATGCAGCTGCCAGAAGCTTGGTTTGGGCCATCGGTGCGACGGGGCCTCGGCGCAGAGCGGCCGAGCTGGCTCAGGCGGCATGGCTGCGGCCTGGGCGCAGAAGGCCTTCGCGCGCCCAATCCTGCTTCCCCGCCAAGGAGAACCCGTGGCGAGTGGGTTTCGGTCATCGGAGACCCCCAGCACAGCAGCAGGGCCCAGGGAGCCAGGGGCATCCCCGCCCCGCTTTGCCCTCTGGAGAGCGGAGGGCCGGGGGCGAAAACGGCTTGCGTTGCTTTCCTGAGCCGAGGCGCTTTGGGGCTGTTGTTGGCTGCCCGAGGAGACTTTCCCTTTGCAGAATGCAGCCGCCAGAAGCTCGTTTTGGGCCGTCGGTGCGAGTGGGCCTCAGCGCTGAGCGGCAGAGCTGACTCAGGGCGCATGGCTGCGGCCTGGGCGCAGAAGGCCTTCGCGGGCCCAATCCTGCTTCCCCGCCAAGGAGAACCCGTGGCGAGTGGGTTTCGGTCATCGGAGAACCCCAGCACAGCAGCAGGGCCCAGGGAGCCAGGGGCAGCCCCGCCCCGCTTTGCCCTCTGGAGAGCGGAGGGCCGGGGGCGAAAACGGCTTGCGTTACTTTCCTGAGCCGAGGCGCGTTGGGGCTGTTGTTGGCTGCCCGAGGAGACTTTCCCTTTGCACAATACAGCTGCCAGAAGCTCGTTTTGGGCCGTCGGTGCCACGGGGCCTCAGCGCTGAGCGGCCGAGTTGGCTCAGGGGGCATGGCTACGGCCTGGGCGCAGAAGGCCTTCGAGTGCCCAATCCTGCTTCCCCGCCAAGGAGAACCCGTGGCGAGTGGGTTTCGGGCATCGGAAACCCCCAGCAAAGCAGCAGGGCCCAGGGAGCCAGGGGCAGCCCCGCCCCGCTTTGCCTTCTGGAGAGCGGAGGGCCAGGGGCGAAAACGGCTTGCGTTGCTTTCCTGAGCCGAGGCGCGTTGGGGCTGTTGTTGGCTGCCCGAGGAGACTTTCCCTTTGCACAATGCAGCTGCCAGAAGCTCGTTTTGGGCCGTCGGTGCCACGGGGCCTCGGCACAGAGCGGCCGTGCTGGCTCAGGGGGCACGGTTGCGGCCTGGGCGCAGAAGGCCTTCGCGCGCCCAATCCTGCTTCCCCGCCAAGGAGAACCAGTGGGGAGTGGGTTTCGGGCACCGGAGACCCCCAGCAAAGACACAGGGCCCAGGGAGCCAGGGGCAGCCCCGCCCCTCTTTGCCCTTTGGAGAGCGGAGGGCGGGGGGCGAAAACGGCTTGCGTTGCTTTCCTGAGCCGAGGCGCGTTGGGGCTGTTGTTGGCTGCCCGAGGAGACTTTCCCTTTGCACAATGCAGCTGCCAGAAGCTCGTTTTGGGCCGTCGGTTCCACGGGGCCTTGGCACTGAGCGCCCGAACTGGCTCAGGGGCATAGCTTCGGCCTGGGCACAGAAGGCCTTCGCGCGCCCAATCCTGCATCCCCGCCTAGGAGAACCCGTGGGGAGTGGGTTTCGGGCACCGGAGAACCCCAGCAAAGACACAGGGCCCAGGGAGCAGGGGAAGCCCTGCCCCGCTTTGCCCTCTGGAGAGCGGAGGACCAGGTTTGAAAACGGCTTGCGTTGCATTCCTGAGCTGAGGCGCGTTGGGGCTGTTGTTGGCTGCCCGAGGAGACTTTCCCTTTGCACAATGCAGCTGCCAGAAGCTTGGTTTGGGCCGTCGGTGCGACGGGGCCTCGGCGCAGAGCGGCCGAGCTGGCTCAGGCGGCATGATGCAGCCTGGGCGCAGAAGGCCTTCGCGCCCCCAATCCTGCTTCCCCGACAAGAAGAACCCGTGGGGACTGGGTTTCGGGCACCGGAGACCCCCAGCAAAGACAGAGGGCCCAGGGAGCCAGGGGCAGCTCCGCCCCTCTTTGCCCATTGGAGAGCAGAGGGCCGGGGGCGAAAACGGCTTGCGTTGCTTTCCTGAGCCGAGGCGCGTTGGGGCTGTTGTTGGCTGCCCGAGGAGACTTTCCCTTTGCACAATGCAGCTGCCAGAAACTCGTTTTGGGCCGTCGGTGCGACGGGGCCTCGGGGCAGAGCGGCCGAGCTGGCTCAGGCGGCATGGCTGCGGCCTGTGCGCAGAAGGCCTTCGCGCGCCCAATTGCTTCCCCGCCAAGAAGAACCCGTGGGGAGTGGGTTTCGGGCACCAGAGACCCCCAGCAAAGACACAGGGCCTAGGGAGCCAGGGGCAGCCCCGCCCCTCTTTGCCCTTTGGAGAGCGGAGGGCCGGGGGCGAAAACGGCTTGCGTTGCTTTCCTGAGCCGAGGCGCGTTGGGGCTGTTGTTGGCTGCCCGAGGAGACTTTCCCTTTGCACAATGCAGCTGCCAGAAGCTCGTTTTGGGCCGTCGCTGCCACGGGGCCTCGGCACAGAGCGGCCGTGCTGGCTCAGGGGGCACGGTTGCGGCCTGGGCGCAGAAGGCCTTCGCGCGCCCAATCCTGCTTCCCCGCCAAGGAGAACCAGTGGGGAGTGGGTTTCGGGCACCGGAGACCCCCAGCAAAGACACAGGGCCCAGGGAGCCAGGGCCAGCCCCGCCCCTCTTTGCCCTTTGGAGAGCGGAGGGCGGGGGGCGAAAACGGCTTGCGTTGCTTTCCTGAGCCGAGGCGCGTTGGGGCTGTTGTTGGCTGCCCGAGGAGACTTTCCCTTTGCACAATGCAGCTGCCAGAAGCTCGTTTTGGGCCGTCGGTTCCACGGGGCCTTGGCACTGAGCGCCCGAACTGGCTCAGGGGCATAGCTTCGGCCTGGGGGCAGAAGGCCTTCGCGCGCCCAATCCTGCTTCCCCGCCAAGGAGAACCCGTGGGGAGTGGGTTTCGGGCACCGGAGACCCCCAGCAAGGACACATGGCCCAGGGAGCCAGGGGCAGCCCCGCCCCGCTTTGCCCTCTGGAGAGCGGAGGGCCGGGGGCGAAAACGGCTTGCGTTGCTTTCATGAGCCTAGGCGCGTTGGGGCTGTTGTTGGCTGCCCGAGGAGACTTTCCCTTTGCACAATGCAGCTGCCAGAAGCTTGGTTTGGGCCGTCGGTGCGACGGGGCCTCGGCGCAGAGCGGCCGAGCTGGCTCAGGCGGCATGATGCAGCCTGGGCGCAGAAGGCCTTCGCGCCCCCAATCCTGCTTCCCCAACAAGAAGAACCCGTGGGGAGTGGGTTTCGGGCACCGGAGACCCCCAGCAAAGACAGAGGGCCCAGGGAGCCAGGGGCAGCTCCGCCCCTCTTTGCCCATTGGAGAGCGGAGGGCCGGGGGCGAAAACGGCTTGCGTTGCTTTCCTGAGCCTAGGCGCGTTGGGGCTGTTGTTGGCTGCCCGAGGAGACTTTCCCTTTGCACAATGCAGCTGCCAGAAACTCGTTTTGGGCCGTCGGTGCGACGGGGCCTCGGGGCAGAGCGGCCGAGCTGGCTCAGGCGGCATGGCTGCGGCCTGGGCGCAGAAGGCCTTCGCGCGCCCAATTGCTTCCCCGCCAAGAAGAACCCGTGGGGAGTGGGTTTCGGGCACCAGAGACCCCCAGCAAAGACACAGGGCCTAGGGAGCCAGGGGCAGCCCCGCCCCTCTTTGCCCTTTGGAGAGCAGAGGGCCGGGGGCGAAAACGGCTTGCGTTGCTTTCCTGAGCCGAGGCGCGTTGGGGCTGTTGTTGGCTGCCCGAGGAGACTTTCCATTTGCACAATGCAGCTGCCAGAAGCTCGTTTTGGGCAGTCGGTGCCACGGGGCCTCGGCACAGAGCGGCCGTGCTGGCTCAGGGGGCACGGTTGCGGCCTGGGCGCAGAAGGCCTTCGCGCGCCCAATCCTGCTTCCCCGCCAAGGAGAACCAGTGGGGAGGGGGTTTCGGGCACCGGAGACCCCCAGCAAAGACACAGGGCCCAGGGAGCCAGGGGCAGCCCCGCCCCGCTTTGCCCTCTGGAGAGCGGAGGGCCGGGGGCGAAAACGGCTTGCGTTGCTTTCCTGAGCCGAGGCGCTTTGGGGCTGTTGTTTGCTGCCCGAGGAGACTTTCCCTTTGCACAATGCAGCGGCCAGAAGCTCGTTTTGGGCCGTCGGTGCCACGGGGCCTCGGCACTGAGCGGCCGAACTGGCTCAGGGGGCATGGCTGCGGCCTGGGCACAGAAGGCCTTCGCGCGCCCAATCCTGCATCCCCGCCAAGGAGAACCCGTGGGGAGTGGGTTTCGGGCACCGGAGAACCCCAGCAAAGACACAGGGCCCAGGGAGCAGGGGAAGCCCTGCCCCGCTTTGCCCTCTGGAGAGCGGAGGACCAGGTTTGAAAACGGCTTGCGTTGCATTCCTGAGCTGAGGCGCGTTGGGGCTGTTGTTGGCTGCCCGAGGAGACTTTCCCTTTGCACAATGCAGCTGCCAGAAGCTTGGTTTGGGCCATCGGTGCGACGGGGCCTCGGCGCAGAGCGGCCGAGCTGGCTCAGGCGGCATGGCTGCGGCCTGGGCGCAGAAGGCCTTCGCGCGCCCAATCCTGCTTCCCCGCCAAGGAGAACCCGTGGCGAGTGGGTTTCGGTCATCGGAGACCCCCAGCACAGCAGCAGGGCCCAGGGAGCCAGGGGCATCCCCGCCCCGCTTTGCCCTCTGGAGAGCGGAGGGCCGGGGGCGAAAACGGCTTGCGTTGCTTTCCTGAGCCGAGGCGCTTTGGGGCTGTTTTTGGCTGCCCGAGGAGACTTTCCCTTTGCAGAATGCAGCCGCCAGAAGCTCGTTTTGGGCCGTCGGTGCGAGGGGGCCTCAGCGCTGAGCGGCAGAGCTGACTCAGGGCGCATGGCTGCGGCCTGGGCGCAGAAGGCCTTCGCGGGCCCAATCCTGCTTCCCCGCCAAGGAGAACCCGTGGGGAGTGGGTTTCGGCAATCGGAGACCCCCAGCAAAGCAGCAGGGCCCAGGGAGCCAGGGGCAGCCCCGCCCCGCTTTGCCCTCTGGAGAGCAGAGGGCCGGGGGCGAAAACGGCTTGCATTGCTTTCCTGAGCCGAGGCGCGTCGGGGCTGTTGTTGGCTGCCCGAGGAGACTTTCCCTTTGCACAATGCAGCTGCCAGAAGCTCGTTTTGGGCCGTCGGTGCGACGGGGCCTCGGCGCTGATTGGCCGAGCTGGCTCAGGGGGCATGGCTGCGGCCTGGGCGCAGAAGGCCTTCGCGCGCCCAATCCTGCTTCCCCGCCAAGGAGAACCCGTGGCGAGTGGGTTTCGGTCATCGGAGAACCCCAGCACAGCAGCAGGGCCCAGGGAGCCAGGGGCAGCCCCGCCCCGCTTTGCCCTCTGGAGAGCGGAGGGCCGGGGGCGAAAACGGCTTGCGTTGCTTTCCTGAGCCGAGGCGCGTTGGGGCTGTTGTTGGCTGCCCGAGGAGACTTTCCCTTTGCACAATACAGCTGCCAGAAGCTCGTTTTGGGCCGTCGGTGCCACGGGGCCTCAGCGCTGAGCGGCCGAGCTGGCTCAGGGGGCATGGCTACGGCCTGGGCGCAGAAGGCCTTCGAGTGCCCAATCCTGCTTCCCCGCCAAGGAGAACCCGTGGCGAGTGGGTTTCGGGCATCGGAAACCCCCAGCAAAGCAGCAGGGCCCAGGGAGCCAGGGGCAGCCCCGCCCCGCTTTGCCCTCTGGAGAGCGGAGGGCCGGGGGCGAAAACGGCTTGCGTTGCTTTCCTGAGCCGAGGCGCGTTGGGGCTGTTGTTGGCTGCCCGAGGAGACTTTCCCTTTGCACAATGCAGCTGCCAGAAGCTCGTTTTGGGCCGTCGGTGCCACGGGGCCTCGGCACAGAGCGGCCGTGCTGGCTCAGGGGGCACGGTTGCGGCCTGGGCGCAGAAGGCCTTCGCGCGCCCAATCCTGCTTCCCCGCCAAGGAGAACCAGTGGGGAGTGGGTTTCGGGCACCGGAGACCCCCAGCAAAGACACAGGGCCCAGGGAGCCAGGGGCAGCCCCGCCCCTCTTTGCCCTTTGGAGAGCGGAGGGCGGGGGGCGAAAACGGCTTGCATTGCTTTCCTGAGCCGAGGCGCGTTGGGGCTGTTGTTGGCTGCCCGAGGAGACTTTCCCTTTGCACAATGCAGCTGCCAGAAGCTCGTTTTGGGCCGTCGGTTCCACGGGGCCTTGGCACTGAGCGCCCGAACTGGCTCAGGGGCATAGCTTCGGCCTGGGCACAGAAGGCCTTCGCGCGCCCAATCCTGCATCCCCGCCTAGGAGAACCCGTGGGGAGTGGGTTTCGGGCACCGGAGACCCCCAGCAAAGACACAGGGCCCAGGGAGCAGGGGAAGCCCTGCCCCGCTTTGCCCTCTGGAGAGCGGAGGACCAGGTTTGAAAACGGCTTGCGTTGCATTCCTGAGCTGAGGCGCGTTGGGGCTGTTGTTGGCTGCCCGAGGAGACTTTCCCTTTGCACAATGCAGCTGCCAGAAGCTTGGTTTGGGCCGTCGGTGCGACGGGGCCTCGGCGCAGAGCGGCCGAGCTGGCTCAGGCGGCATGATGCAGCCTGGGCGCAGAAGGCCTTCGCGCCCCCAATCCTGCTTCCCCGACAAGAAGAACCCGTGGGGAGTGGGTTTCGGGCACCGGAGACCCCCAGCAAAGACAGAGGGCCCAGGGAGCCAGGGGCAGCTCCGCCCCTCTTTGCCCATTGGAGAGCAGAGGGCCGGGGGCGAAAACGGCTTGCGTTGCTTTCCTGAGCCGAGGCGCGTTGGGGCTGTTGTTGGCTGCCCGAGGAGACTTTCCCTTTGCACAATGCAGCTGCCAGAAACTCGTTTTGGGCCGTCGGTGCGACGGGGCCTCGGGGCAGAGCGGCCGAGCTGGCTCAGGCGGCATGGCTGCGGCCTGTGCGCAGAAGGCCTTCGCGCGCCCAATTGCTTCCCCGCCAAGAAGAACCCGTGGGGAGTGGGTTTCGGGCACCAGAGACCCCCAGCAAAGACACAGGGCCTAGGGAGCCAGGGGCAGCCCCGCCCCTCTTTGCCCTTTGGAGAGCGGAGGGCCGGGGGCGAAAACGGCTTGCGTTGCTTTCCTGAGCCGAGGCGCGTTGGGGCTGTTGTTGGCTGCCCGAGGAGACTTTCCCTTTGCACAATGCAGCTGCCAGAAGCTCGTTTTGGGCCGTCGCTGCCACGGGGCCTCGGCACAGAGCGGCCGTGCTGGCTCAGGGGGCACGGTTGCGGCCTGGGCGCAGAAGGCCTTCGCGCGCCCAATCCTGCTTCCCCGCCAAGGAGAACCAGTGGGGAGTGGGTTTCGGGCACCGGAGACCCCCAGCAAAGACACAGGGCCCAGGGAGCCAGGGCCAGCCCCGCCCCTCTTTGCCCTTTGGAGAGCGGAGGGCGGGGGGCGAAAACGGCTTGCGTTGCTTTCCTGAGCCGAGGCGCGTTGGGGCTGTTGTTGGCTGCCCGAGGAGACTTTCCCTTTGCACAATGCAGCTGCCAGAAGCTCGTTTTGGGCCGTCGGTTCCACGGGGCCTTGGCACTGAGCGCCCGAACTGGCTCAGGGGCATAGCTTCGGCCTGGGGGCAGAAGGCCTTCGCGCGCCCAATCCTGCTTCCCCGCCAAGGAGAACCCGTGGGGAGTGGGTTTCGGGCACCGGAGACCCCCAGCAAGGACACATGGCCCAGGGAGCCAGGGGCAGCCCCGCCCCGCTTTGCCCTCTGGAGAGCGGAGGGCCGGGGGCGAAAACGGCTTGCGTTGCTTTCATGAGCCTAGGCGCGTTGGGGCTGTTGTTGGCTGCCCGAGGTGACTTTCCCTTTGCACAATGCAGCCGCCAGAAGCTCGTTTTGGGCCGTCGGTGCGACGGGGCCTCGGCAATGAGCCGCCGAGCTGGCTCAGGGGGCATGGCTGCGGCCTGGGCGCAGAAGGCCTTCGAGCGCCCAATCCTGCTTCCCCGCCAAGAAGAACCCGTGGCGAGTGGTTTTCGGGCATCGGAGACCCCCAGCAAAGCAGCAGGGCCCAGGGAGCCAGGGGCAGCCCCGCCCCGCTTTGCCCTCTGGAGAGCGGAGGGCCGGGGGCGAAAACGGCTTGCGTTGCTTTCCTGAGCCGAGGCGCGTTGGGGCTGTTGTTTGCTGCCCGAGGAGACTTTCCCTTTGCACAATGCAGCTGCCAGAAGCTCCTTTTGGGCCGTCGGTGCGATTGGGACTAGGCGCAGAGCGGCCGAGCTGGCTCAGGCGGCATGGCTGCGGCCTGGGCGCAGAAGGCCTTCGCGCGCCCAATCCTGCTTCCCCGCCAAGAAGAACCCGTGGGGAGTGGGTTTCGGGCACCGGAGACCCCCAGCAAAGACACAGGGGCCTGGGAGCCAGGGGCAGCTCCGCCCCTCTTTGCACTTTGGAGAGCGGAGGGCCGGGGGCGAAAACGGCTTGCGTTGCTTTCCTGAGCCGAGGCGCGTTGGGGCTGTTGTTGGCTGCCCGAGGAGACTTTCCCTTTGCACAATGCAGCTGCCAGAAGCTCGTTTTGGGCCGTCGGTGCCACGGGGCCTCGGCACAGAGCGGCCGTGCTGGCTCAGGGGGCACGGTTGCGGCCTGGGCGCAGAAGGCCTTCGCGTGCCCAATCCTGCTTCCCCGCCAAGGAGAACCAGTGGGGAGTGGGTTTCGGGCACCGGAGACCCCCAGCAAAGACACAGGGCCCAGGGAGCCAGGGCCAGCCCCGCCCCTCTTTGCCCTTTGGAGAGCGGAGGGCGGGGGGCGAAAACGGCTTGCGTTGCTTTCCTGAGCCGAGGCGCGTTGGGGCTGTTGTTGGCTGCCCGAGGAGACTTTCCCTTTGCACAATGCAGCTGCCAGAAACTCGTTTTGGGCCGTCGGTGCGACGGGGCCTCGGGGCAGAGCGGCCGAGCTGGCTCAGGCGGCATGGCTGCGGCCTGGGCGCAGAAGGCCTTCGCGCGCCCAATTGCTTCCCCGCCAAGAAGAACCCGTGGGGAGTGGGTTTCGGGCACCAGAGACCCCCAGCAAAGACACAGGGCCTAGGGAGCCAGGGGCAGCCCCACCCCTCTTTGCCCTTTGGAGAGCGGAGGGCCGGGGGCGAAAACGGCTTGCGTTGCTTTCCTGAGCCGAGGCGCGTTGGGGCTGTTGTTGGCTGCCCGAGGAGACTTTCCCCTTGCACAATGCAGCTGCCAGAAGCTCGTTTTGGGCCGTCGGTTCCACGGGGCCTTGGCACTGAGCGCCCGAACTGGCTCAGGGGCATAGCTTCGGCCTGGGGGCAGAAGGCCTTCGCGCGCCCAATCCTGCTTCCCCGCCAAGGAGAACCCGTGGGGAGTGGGTTTCGGGCACCGGAGACCCCCAGCAAGGACACATGGCCCAGGGAGCCAGGGGCAGCCCCGCCCCGCTTTGCCCTCTGGAGAGCGGAGGGCCGGGGGCGAAAACGGCTTGCGTTGCTTTCATGAGCCTAGGCGCGTTGGGGCTGTTGTTGGCTGCCCGAGGAGACTTTCCCTTTGCACAATGCAGCCGCCAGAAGCTCGTTTTGGGCCGTCGGTGCGACGGGGCCTCGGCAATGAGCGGCCGAGCTGGCTCAGGGGGCATGGCTGCGGCCTGGGCGCAGAAGGCCTTCGAGCGCCCAATCCTGCTTCCCCGTCAAGAAGAACCCGTGGGGAGTGGGTTTCGGGCATCGGAGACCCCCAGCAAAGCAGCAGGGCCCAGGGAGCCAGGGGCAGCCCCGCCCCGCTTTGCCCTCTGGAGAGCGGAGGGCCGGGGGCGAAAACGGCTTGCGTTGCTTTCCTGAGCCGAGGCGCGTTGGGGCTGTTGTTTGCTGCCCGAGGAGACTTTCCCTTTGCACAATGCAGCGGCCAGAAGCTCGTTTTGGGCCGTCGGTGCCACGGGGCCTCGGCACTGAGCGGCCGAACTGGCTCAGGGGGCATGGCTGCGGCCTGGGCACAGAAGGCCTTCGCGCGCCCAATCCTGCATCCCCGCCAAGGAGAACCCGTGGGGAGTGGGTTTCGGGCACCGGAGAACCCCAGCAAAGACACAGGGCCCAGGGAGCAGGGGAAGCCCTGCCCCGCTTTGCCCTCTGGAGAGCGGAGGACCAGGTTTGAAAACGGCTTGCGTTGCATTCCTGAGCTGAGGCGCGTTGGGGCTGTTGTTGGCTGCCCGAGGAGACTTTCCCTTTGCACAATGCAGCTGCCAGAAGCTTGGTTTGGGCCGTCGGTGCGACGGGGCCTCGGCGCAGAGCGGCCGAGCTGGCTCAGGCGGCATGATGCAGCCTGGGCGCAGAAGGCCTTCGCGCCCCCAATCCTGCTTCCCCGACAACAAGAACCCGTGGGGAGTGGGTTTCGGGCACCGGAGACCCCCAGCAAAGACAGAGGGCCCAGGGAGCCAGGGGCAGCTCCGCCCCTCTTTGCCCATTGGAGAGCGGAGGGCCGGGGGCGAAAACGGCTTGCGTTGCTTTCCTGAGCCGAGGCGCGTTGGGGCTGTTGTTGGCTGCCCGAGGAGACTTTCCCTTTGCACAATGCAGCTGCCAGAAGCTCGTTTTGGGCCGTCGGTGCCACGGGGCCTCGGCACAGAGCGGCCGTGCTGGCTCAGGGGGCACGGTTGCGGCCTGGGCGCAGAAGGCCTTCGCGCGCCCAATCCTGCTTCCCCGCCAAGGAGAACCAGTGGGGAGTGGGTTTCGGGCACCGGAGACCCCCAGCAAAGACACAGGGCCCAGGGAGCCAGGGGCAGCCCCGCCCCTCTTTGCCCTTTGGAGAGCGGAGGGCGGGGGGCGAAAACGGCTTGTGTTGCTTTCCTGAGCCGAGGCGCGTTGGGGCTGTTGTTGGCTGCCCGAGGAGACTTTCCCTTTGCACAATGCAGCTGCCAGAAGCTCGTTTTGGGCCGTCGGTTCCACGGGGCCTTGGCACTGAGCGCCCGAACTGGCTCAGGGGCATAGCTTCGGCCTGGGGGCAGAAGGCCTTCGCGCGCCCAATCCTGCTTCCCCGCCAAGGAGAACCCGTGGGGAGTGGGTTTCGGGCACCGGAGACCCCCAGCAAGGACACATGGCCCAGGGAGCCAGGGGCAGCCCCGCCCCGCTTTGCCCTCTGGAGAGCGGAGGGCCGGGGGCGAAAACGGCTTGCGTTGCTTTCATGAGCCTAGGCGCGTTGGGGCTGTTGTTGGCTGCCCGAGGAGACTTTCCCTTTGCACAATGCAGCCGCCAGAAGCTCGTTTTGGGCCGTCGGTGCGACGGGGCCTCGGCAATGAGCCGCCGAGCTGGCTCAGGGGGCATGGCTGCGGCCTGGGCGCAGAAGGCCTTCGAGCGCCCAATCCTGCTTCCCCGCCAAGAAGAACCCGTGGCGAGTGGTTTTCGGGCATCGGAGACCCCCAGCAAAGCAGCAGGGCCCAGGGAGCCAGGGGCAGCCCCGCCCCGCTTTGCCCTCTGGAGAGCGGAGGGCCGGGGGCGAAAACGGCTTGCGTTGCTTTCCTGAGCCGAGGCGCGTTGGGGCTGTTGTTGGCTGCCCGAGGAGACTTTCCCTTTGCACAATGCAGCTGCCAGAAGCTCCTTTTGGGCCGTCGGTGCGATGGGGACTAGGCGCAGAGCGGCCGAGCTGGCTCAGGCGGCATGGCTGCGGCCTGGGCGCAGAAGGCCTTCGCGCGCCCAATCCTGCTTCCCCGCCAAGAAGAACCCGTGGGGAGTGGGTTTCGGGCACCGGAGACCCCCAGCAAAGACACAGGGGCCTGGGAGCCAGGGGCAGCTCCGCCCCTCTTTGCCCATTGGAGAGCGGAGGGCCGGGGGCGAAAACGGCTTGCGTTGCTTTCCTGAGCCTAGGCGCGTTGGGGCTGTTGTTGGCTGCCCGAGGAGACTTTCCCTTTGCACAATGCAGCTGCCAGAAACTCGTTTTGGGCCGTCGGTGCGACGGGGCCTCGGGGCAGAGCGGCCGAGCTGGCTCAGGCGGCATGGCTGCGGCCTGGGCGCAGAAGGCCTTCGCGCGCCCAATTGCTTCCCCGCCAAGAAGAACCCGTGGGGAGTGGGTTTCGGGCACCAGAGACCCCCAGCAAAGACACAGGGCCTAGGGAGCCAGGGGCAGCCCCGCCCCTCTTTGCCCTTTGGAGAGCAGAGGGCCGGGGGCGAAAACGGCTTGCGTTGCTTTCCTGAGCCGAGGCGCGTTGGGGCTGTTGTTGGCTGCCCGAGGAGACTTTCCCTTTGCACAATGCAGCTGCCAGAAGCTCGTTTTGGGCCGTCGGTGCCACGGGGCCTCGGCACAGAGCGGCCGTGCTGGCTCAGGGGGCACGGTTGCGGCCTGGGCGCAGAAGGCCTTCGCGCGCCCAATCCTGCTTCCCCGCCAAGGAGAACCAGTGGGGAGTGGGTTTCGGGCACCGGAGACCCCCAGCAAAGACACAGGGCCCAGGGAGCCAGGGGCAGCCCCGCCCCGCTTTGCCCTCTGGAGAGCGGAGGGCCGGGGGCGAAAACGGCTTGCGTTGCTTTCCTGAGCCGAGGCGCGTTGGGGCTGTTGTTTGCTGCCCGAGGAGACTTTCCCTTTGCACAATGCAGCGGCCAGAAGCTCGTTTTGGGCCGTCGGTGCCACGGGGCCTCGGCACTGAGCGGCCGAACTGGCTCAGGGGGCATGGCTGCGGCCTGGGCACAGAAGGCCTTCGCGCGCCCAATCCTGCATCCCCGCCAAGGAGAACCCGTGGGGAGTGGGTTTCGGGCACCGGAGAACCCCAGCAAAGACACAGGGCCCAGGGAGCAGGGGAAGCCCTGCCCCGCTTTGCCCTCTGGAGAGCGGAGGACCAGGTTTGAAAACGGCTTGCGTTGCATTCCTGAGCTGAGGCGCGTTGGGGCTGTTGTTGGCTGCCCGAGGAGACTTTCCCTTTGCACAATGCAGCTGCCAGAAGCTTGGTTTGGGCCATCGGTGCGACGGGGCCTCGGCGCAGAGCGGCCGAGCTGGCTCAGGCGGCATGGCTGCGGCCTGGGCGCAGAAGGCCTTCGCGCGCCCAATCCTGCTTCCCCGCCAAGGAGAACCCGTGGCGAGTGGGTTTCGGGCACCGGAGACCCCCAGCAAGGACACATGGCCCAGGGAGCCAGGGGCAGCCCCGCCCCGCTTTGCCCTCTGGAGAGCGGAGGGCCGGGGGCGAAAACGGCTTGCGTTGCTTTCCTGAGCCGAGGCGCTTTGGGGCTGTTGTTGGCTGCCCGAGGAGACTTTCCCTTTGCAGAATGCAGCCGCCAGAAGCTCGTTTTGGGCCGTCGGTGCGAGGGGGCCTCAGCGCTGAGCGGCAGAGCTGACTCAGGGCGCATGGCTGCGGCCTGGGCGCAGAAGGCCTTCGCGGGCCCAATCCTGCTTCCCCGCCAAGGAGAACCCGTGGGGAGTGGGTTTCGGCAATCGGAGACCCCCAGCAAAGCAGCAGGGCCCAGGGAGCCAGGGGCAGCCCCGCCCCGCTTTGCCCTCTGGAGAGCAGAGGGCCGGGGGCGAAAACGGCTTGCGTTGCTTTCCTGAGCCGAGGCGCGTCGGGGCTGTTGTTGGCTGCCCGAGGAGACTTTCCCTTTGCACAATGCAGCTGCCAGAAGCTCGTTTTGGGCCGTCGGTGCGACGGGGCCTCGGCGCTGATTGGCCGAGCTGGCTCAGGGGGCATGGCTGCGGCCTGGGCGCAGAAGGCCTTCGCGCGCCCAATCCTGCTTCCCCGCCAAGGAGAACCCGTGGCGAGTGGGTTTCGGTCATCGGAGAACCCCAGCACAGCAGCAGGGCCCAGGGAGCCAGGGGCAGCCCCGCCCCTCTTTGCCCTTTGGAGAGCGGAGGGCGGGGGGCGAAAACGGCTTGCGTTGCTTTCCTGAGCCGAGGCGCGTTGGGGCTGTTGTTGGCTGCCCGAGGAGACTTTCCCTTTGCACAATGCAGCTGCCAGAAGCTCGTTTTGGGCCGTCGGTTCCACGGGGCCTTGGCACTGAGCACCCGAACTGGCTCAGGGGCATAGCTTCGGCCTGGGCACAGAAGGCCTTCGCGCGCCCAATCCTGCATCCCCGCCTAGGAGAACCCGTGGGGAGTGGGTTTCGGGCACCGGAGAACCCCAGCAAAGACACAGGGCCCAGGGAGCAGGGGAAGCCCTGCCCCGCTTTGCCCTCTGGAGAGCGGAGGACCAGGTTTGAAAACGGCTTGCGTTGCATTCCTGAGCTGAGGCGCGTTGGGGCTGTTGTTGGCTGCCCGATGAGACTTTCCCTTTGCACAATGCAGCTGCCAGAAGCTTGGTTTGGGCCGTCGGTGCGACGGGGCCTCGGCGCAGAGCGGCCGAGCTGGCTCAGGCGGCATGATGCAGCCTGGGCGCAGAAGGCCTTCGCGCCCCCAATCCTGCTTCCCCGACAAGAAGAACCCGTGGGGAGTGGGTTTCGGGCACCGGAGACCCCCAGCAAAGACAGAGGGCCCAGGGAGCCAGGGGCAGCTCCGCCCCTCTTTGCCCATTGGAGAGCAGAGGGCCGGGGGCGAAAACGGCTTGCGTTGCTTTCCTGAGCCGAGGCGCGTTGGGGCTGTTGTTGGCTGCCCGAGGAGACTTTCCCTTTGCACAATGCAGCTGCCAGAAACTCGTTTTGGGCCGTCGGTGCGACGGGGCCTCGGGGCAGAGCGGCCGAGCTGGCTCAGGCGGCATGGCTGCGGCCTGTGCGCAGAAGGCCTTCGCGCGCCCAATTGCTTCCCCGCCAAGAAGAACCCGTGGGGAGTGGGTTTCGGGCACCAGAGACCCCCAGCAAAGACACAGGGCCTAGGGAGCCAGGGGCAGCCCCGCCCCTCTTTGCCCTTTGGAGAGCGGAGGGCCGGGGGCGAAAACGGCTTGCGTTGCTTTCCTGAGCCGAGGCGCGTTGGGGCTGTTGTTGGCTGCCCGAGGAGACTTTCCCTTTGCACAATGCAGCTGCCAGAAGCTCGTTTTGGGCCGTCGCTGCCACGGGGCCTCGGCACAGAGCGGCCGTGCTGGCTCAGGGGGCACGGTTGCGGCCTGGGCGCAGAAGGCCTTCGCGCGCCCAATCCTGCTTCCCCGCCAAGGAGAACCAGTGGGGAGTGGGTTTCGGGCACCGGAGACCCCCAGCAAAGACACAGGGCCCAGGGAGCCAGGGGCAGCCCCGCCCCTCTTTGCCCTTTGGAGAGCGGAGGGCGGGGGGCGAAAACGGCTTGCGTTGCTTTCCTGAGCCGAGGCGCGTTGGGGCTGTTGTTGGCTGCCCGAGGAGACTTTCCCTTTGCACAATGCAGCTGCCAGAAGCTCGTTTTGGGCCGTCGGTTCCACGGGGCCTTGGCACTGAGCGCCCGAACTGGCTCAGGGGCATAGCTTCGGCCTGGGGGCAGAAGGCCTTCGCGCGCCCAATCCTGCTTCCCCGCCAAGGAGAACCCGTGGGGAGTGGGTTTCGGGCACCGGAGACCCCCAGCAAGGACACATGGCCCAGGGAGCCAGGGGCAGCCCCGCCCCGCTTTGCCCTCTGGAGAGCGGAGGGCCGGGGGCGAAAACGGCTTGCGTTGCTTTCATGAGCCTAGGCGCGTTGGGGCTGTTGTTGGCTGCCCGAGGAGACTTTCCCTTTGCACAATGCAGCCGCCAGAAGCTCGTTTTGGGCCGTCGGTGCGACGGGGCCTCGGCAATGAGCCGCCGAGCTGGCTCAGGGGGCATGGCTGCGGCCTGGGCGCAGAAGGCCTTCGAGCGCCCAATCCTGCTTCCCCGCCAAGAAGAACCCGTGGCGAGTGGTTTTCGGGCATCGGAGACCCCCAGCAAAACAGCAGGGCCCAGGGAGCCAGGGGCAGCCCCGCCCCGCTTTGCCCTCTGGAGAGCGGAGGGCCGGGGGCGAAAACGGCTTGCGTTGCTTTCCTGAGCCGAGGCGCGTTGGGGCTGTTGTTGCCTGCCCGAGGAGACTTTCCCTTTGCACAATGCAGCTGCCAGAAGCTCCTTTTGGGCCGTCGGTGCGATTGGGACTAGGCGCAGAGCGGCCGAGCTGGCTCAGGCGGCATGGCTGCGGCCTGGGCGCAGAAGGCCTTCGCGCGCCCAATCCTGCTTCCCCGCCAAGAAGAACCCGTGGGGAGTGGGTTTCGGGCACCGGAGACCCCCAGCAAAGACACAGGGGCCTGGGAGCCAGGGGCAGCTCCGCCCCTCTTTGCACTTTGGAGAGCGGAGGGCCGGGGGCGAAAACGGCTTGCGTTGCTTTCCTGAGCCGAGGCGCGTTGGGGCTGTTGTTGGCTGCCCGAGGAGACTTTCCCTTTGCACAATGCAGCTGCCAGAAGCTCGTTTTGGGCCGTCGGTGCGACGGGGCCTCGGCACAGAGCGGCCGTGCTGGCTCAGGGGGCACGGTTGCGGCCTGGGCGCAGAAGGCCTTCGCGTGCCCAATCCTGCTTCCCCGCCAAGGAGAACCAGTGGGGAGTGGGTTTCGGGCACCGGAGACCCCCAGCAAAGACACAGGGCCCAGGGAGCCAGGGGCAGCCCCGCCCCTCTTTGCCCTTTGGAGAGCGGAGGGCGGGGGGCGAAAACGGCTTGCGTTGCTTTCCTGAGCCGAGGCGCGTTGGGGCTGTTGTTGGCTGCCCGAGGAGACTTTCCCTTTGCACAATGCAGCTGCCAGAAACTCGTTTTGGGCCGTCGGTGCGACGGGGCCTCGGGGCAGAGCGGCCGAGCTGGCTCAGGCGGCATGGCTGCGGCCTGGGCGCAGAAGGCCTTCGCGCGCCCAATTGCTTCCCCGCCAAGAAGAACCCGTGGGGAGTGGGTTTCGGGCACCAGAGACCCCCAGCAAAGACACAGGGCCTAGGGAGCCAGGGGCAGCCCCACCCCTCTTTGCCCTTTGGAGAGCGGAGGGCCGGGGGCGAAAACGGCTTGCGTTGCTTTCCTGAGCCGAGGCGCGTTGGGGCTGTTGTTGGCTGCCCGAGGAGACTTTCCCCTTGCACAATGCAGCTGCCAGAAGCTCGTTTTGGGCCGTCGGTTCCACGGGGCCTTGGCACTGAGCGCCCGAACTGGCTCAGGGGCATAGCTTCGGCCTGGGGGCAGAAGGCCTTCGCGCGCCCAATCCTGCTTCCCCGCCAAGGAGAACCCGTGGGGAGTGGGTTTCGGGCACCGGAGACCCCCAGCAAGGACACATGGCCCAGGGAGCCAGGGGCAGCCCCGCCCCGCTTTGCCCTCTGGAGAGCGGAGGGCCGGGGGCGAAAACGGCTTGCGTTGCTTTCATGAGCCTAGGCGCGTTGGGGCTGTTGTTGGCTGCCCGAGGAGACTTTCCCTTTGCACAATGCAGCCGCCAGAAGCTCGTTTTGGGCCGTCGGTGCGACGGGGCCTCGGCAATGAGCGGCCGAGCTGGCTCAGGGGGCATGGCTGCGGCCTGGGCGCAGAAGGCCTTCGAGCGCCCAATCCTGCTTCCCCGTCAAGAAGAACCCGTGGGGAGTGGGTTTCGGGCATCGGAGACCCCCAGCAAAGCAGCAGGGCCCAGGGAGCCAGGGGCAGCCCCGCCCCGCTTTGCCCTCTGGAGAGCGGAGGGCCGGGGGCGAAAACGGCTTGCGTTGCTTTCCTGAGCCGAGGCGCGTTGGGGCTGTTGTTTGCTGCCCGAGGAGACTTTCCCTTTGCACAATGCAGCGGCCAGAAGCTCGTTTTGGGCCGTCGGTGCCACGGGGCCTCGGCACTGAGCGGCCGAACTGGCTCAGGGGGCATGGCTGCGGCCTGGGCACAGAAGGCCTTCGCGCGCCCAATCCTGCATCCCCGCCAAGGAGAACCCGTGGGGAGTGGGTTTCGGGCACCGGAGAACCCCAGCAAAGACACAGGGCCCAGGGAGCAGGGGAAGCCCTGCCCCGCTTTGCCCTCTGGAGAGCGGAGGACCAGGTTTGAAAACGGCTTGCGTTGCATTCCTGAGCTGAGGCGCGTTGGGGCTGTTGTTGGCTGCCCGAGGAGACTTTCCCTTTGCACAATGCAGCTGCCAGAAGCTTGGTTTGGGCCGTCGGTGCGACGGGGCCTCGGCGCAGAGCGGCCGAGCTGGCTCAGGCGGCATGATGCAGCCTGGGCGCAGAAGGCCTTCGCGCCCCCAATCCTGCTTCCCCGACAAGAAGAACCCGTGGGGAGTGGGTTTCGGGCACCAGAGACCCCCAGCAAAGACAGAGGGCCCAGGGAGCCAGGGGCAGCTCCGCCCCTCTTTGCCCATTGGAGAGCGGAGGGCCGGGGGCGAAAACGGCTTGCGTTGCTTTCCTGAGCCGAGGCGCGTTGGGGCTGTTGTTGGCTGCCCGAGGAGACTTTCCCTTTGCACAATGCAGCTGCCAGAAGCTCGTTTTGGGCCGTCGGTGCCACGGGGCCTCGGCACAGAGCGGCCGTGCTGGCTCAGGGGGCACGGTTGCGGCCTGGGCGCAGAAGGCCTTCGCGCGCCCAATCCTGCTTCCCCGCCAAGGAGAACCAGTGGGGAGTGGGTTTCGGGCACCGGAGACCCCCAGCAAAGACACAGGGCCCAGGGAGCCAGGGGCAGCCCCGCCCCTCTTTGCCCTTTGGAGAGCGGAGGGCGGGGGGCGAAAACGGCTTGCGTTGCTTTCCTGAGCCGAGGCGCGTTGGGGCTGTTGTTTGCTGCCCGAGGAGACTTTCCCTTTGCACAATGCAGCTGCCAGAAGCTCGTTTTGGGCCGTCGGTTCCACGGGGCCTTGGCACTGAGCGCCCGAACTGGCTCAGGGGCATAGCTTCGGCCTGGGGGCAGAAGGCCTTCGCGCGCCCAATCCTGCTTCCCCGCCAAGGAGAACCCGTGGGGAGTGGGTTTCGGGCACCGGAGACCCCCAGCAAGGACACATGGCCCAGGGAGTCAGGGGCAGCCCCGCCCCGCTTTGCCCTCTGGAGAGCGGAGGGCCGGGGGCGAAAACGGCTTGCGTTGCTTTCATGAGCCTAGGCGCGTTGGGGCTGTTGTTGGCTGCCCGAGGAGACTTTCCCTTTGCACAATGCAGCCGCCAGAAGCTCGTTTTGGGCCGTCGGTGCGACGGGGCCTCGGCAATGAGCCGCCGACCTGCTCAGGGGGCATGGCTGCGGCCTGGGCGCAGAAGGCCTTCGAGCGCCCAATCCTGCTTCCCCGCCAAGAAGAACCCGTGGCGAGTGGTTTTCGGGCATCGGAGACCCCCAGCAAAGCAGCAGGGCCCAGGGAGCCAGGGGCAGCCCCGCCCCGCTTTGCCCTCTGGAGAGCGGAGGGCCGGGGGCGAAAACGGCTTGCGTTGCTTTCCTGAGCCGAGGCGCGTTGGGGCTGTTGTTGGCTGCCCGAGGAGACTTTCCCTTTGCACAATGCAGCTGCCAGAAGCTCCTTTTGGGCCGTCGGTGCGATGGGGACTAGGCGCAGAGCGGCCGAGCTGGCTCAGGCGGCATGGCTGCGGCCTGGGCGCAGAAGGCCTTCGCGCGCCCAATCCTGCTTCCCCGCCAAGAAGAACCCGTGGGGAGTGGGTTTCGGGCACCGGAGACCCCCAGCAAAGACACAGGGGCCTGGGAGCCAGGGGCAGCTCCGCCCCTCTTTGCCCATTGGAGAGCGGAGGGCCGGGGGCGAAAACGGCTTGCGTTGCTTTCCTGAGCCGAGGCGCGTTGGGGCTGTTGTTGGCTGCCCGAGGAGACTTTCCCTTTGCACAATGCAGCTGCCAGAAGCTCGTTTTGGGCCGTCGGTGCCACGGGGCCTCGGCACAGAGCGGCCGTGCTGGCTCAGGGGGCACGGTTGCGGCCTGGGCGCAGAAGGCCTTCGCGCGCCCAATCCTGCTTCCCCGCCAAGGAGAACCAGTGGGGAGTGGGTTTCGGGCACCGGAGACCCCCAGCAAAGACACAGGGCCCAGGGAGCCAGGGGCAGCCCCGCCCCTCTTTGCCCTTTGGAGAGCGGAGGGCGGGGGGCGAAAACGGCTTGCATTGCTTTCCTGAGCCGAGGCGCGTTGGGGCTGTTGTTGGCTGCCCGAGGAGACTTTCCCCTTGCACAATGCAGCTGCCAGAAGCTCGTTTTGGGCCGTCGGTTCCACGGGGCCTTGGCACTGAGCGCCCGAACTGGCTCAGGGGCATAGCTTCGGCCTGGGGGCAGAAGGCCTTCGCGCGCCCAATCCTGCTTCCCCGCCAAGGAGAACCCGTGGGGAGTGGGTTTCGGGCACCGGAGACCCCCAGCAAGGACACATGGCCCAGGGAGCCAGGGGCAGCCCCGCCCCGCTTTGCCCTCTGGAGAGCGGAGGGCCGGGGGCGAAATCGGCTTGCGTTGCTTTCATGAGCCTAGGCGCGTTGGGGCTGTTGTTGGCTGCCCGAGGAGACTTTCCCTTTGCACAATGCAGCCGCCAGAAGCTCGTTTTGGGCCGTCGGTGCGACGGGGCCTCGGCAATGAGCGGCCGAGCTGGCTCAGGGGGCATGGCTGCGGCCTGGGCGCAGAAGGCCTTCGAGCGCCCAATCCTGCTTCCCCGTCAAGAAGAACCCGTGGGGAGTGGGTTTCGGGCATCGGAGACCCCCAGCAAAGCAGCAGGGCCCAGGGAGCCAGGGGCAGCCCCGCCCCGCTTTGCCCTCTGGAGAGCGGAGGGCCGGGGGCGAAAACGGCTTGCGTTGCTTTCCTGAGCCGAGGCGCGTTGGGGCTGTTGTTGCCTGCCCGAGGAGACTTTCCCTTTGCACAATGCAGCGGCCAGAAGCTCGTTTTGGGCCGTCGGTGCCACGGGGCCTCGGCACTGAGCGGCCGAACTGGCTCAGGGGGCATGGCTGCGGCCTGGGCACAGAAGGCCTTCGCGCGCCCAATCCTGCATCCCCGCCAAGGAGAACCCGTGGGGAGTGGGTTTCGGGCACCGGAGAACCCCAGCAAAGACACAGGGCCCAGGGAGCAGGGGAAGCCCTGCCCCGCTTTGCCCTCTGGAGAGCGGAGGACCAGGTTTGAAAACGGCTTGCGTTGCATTCCTGAGCTGAGGCGCGTTGGGGCTGTTGTTGGCTGCCCGAGGAGACTTTCCCTTTGCACAATGCAGCTGCCAGAAGCTTGGTTTGGGCCGTCGGTGCCACGGGGCCTCGGCGCAGAGCGGCCGAGCTGGCTCAGGCGGCATGATGCAGCCTGGGCGCAGAAGGCCTTCGCGCCCCCAATCCTGCTTCCCCGACAAGACGAACCCGTGGGGAGTGGGTTTCGGGCACCGGAGACCCCCAGCAAAGACAGAGGGCCCAGGGAGCCAGGGGCAGCTCCGCCCCTCTTTGCCCATTGGAGAGCGGAGGGCCGGGGGCGAAAACGGCTTGCGTTGCTTTCCTGAGCCGAGGCGCGTTGGGGCTGTTGTTGCCTGCCCGAGGAGACTTTCCCTTTGCACAATGCAGCGGCCAGAAGCTCGTTTTGGGCCGTCGGTGCGACAGGGCCTCGGCACTGAGCGGCCGAACTGGCTCAGGGGGCAAGGCTGCGGCCTGGGCACAGAAGGCCTTCGCGCGCCCAATCCTGCATCCCCGCCTAGGAGAACCCGTGGGTAGTGGGTTTCGGGCACCGGAGAACCCCAGCAAAGACACAGGGCCCAGGGAGCAGGGGAAGCCCTGCCCCGCTTTGCCCTCTGGAGAGCGGAGGACCAGGTTTGAAAACGGCTTGCGTTGCATTCCTGAGCTGAGGCGCGTTGGGGCTGTTGTTGGCTGCCCGATGAGACTTTCCCTTTGCACAATGCAGCTGCCAGAAGCTTGGTTTGGGCCGTCGGTGCGACGGGGCCTCGGCGCAGAGCGGCCGAGCTGGCTCAGGCGGCATGATGCAGCCTGGGCGCAGAAGGCCTTCGCGCCCCCAATCCTGCTTCCCCGACAAGAAGAACCCGTGGGGAGTGGGTTTCGGGCACCGGAGACCCCCAGCAAAGACAGAGGGCCCAGGGAGCCAGGGGCAGCTCCGCCCCTCTTTGCCCATTGGAGAGCGGAGGGCCGGGGGCGAAAACGGCTTGCGTTGCTTTCCTGAGCCGAGGCGCGTTGGGGCTGTTGTTGGCTGCCCGAGGAGACTTTCCCTTTGCACAATGCAGCTGCCAGAAGCTCGTTTTGGGCCGTCGGTGCCACGGGGCCTCGGCACAGAGCGGCCGTGCTGGCTCAGGGGGCACGGTTGCGGCCTGGGCGCAGAAGGCCTTCGCGCGCCCAATCCTGCTTCCCCGCCAAGGAGAACCAGTGGGGAGTGGGTTTCGGGCACCGGAGACCCCCAGCAAAGACACAGGGCCCAGGAAGCCAGGGCCAGCCCCGCCCCTCTTTGCCCTTTGGAGAGCGGAGGGCGGGGGGCGAAAACGGCTTGCGTTGCTTTCCTGAGCCGAGGCGCGTTGGGGCTGTTGTTGGCTGCCCGAGGAGACTGTCCCCTTGCACAATGCAGCTGCCAGAAGCTCGTTTTGGGCCGTCGGTTCCACGGGGCCTTGGCACTGAGCGCCCGAACTGGCTCAGGGGCATAGCTTCGGCCTGGGGGCAGAAGGCCTTCGCGCGCCCAATCCTGCTTCCCCGCCAAGGAGAACCCGTGGGGAGTGGGTTTCGGGCACCGGAGACCCCCAGCAAGGACACATGGCCCAGGGAGCCAGGGGCAGCCCCGCCCCGCTTTGCCCTCTGGAGAGCGGAGGGCCGGGGGCGAAAACGGCTTGCGTTGCTTTCATGAGCCTAGGCGCGTTGGGGCTGTTGTTGGCTGCCCGAGGAGACTTTCCCTTTGCACAATGCAGCCGCCAGAAGCTCGTTTTGGGCCGTCGGTGCGACGGGGCCTCGGCAATGAGCCGCCGAGCTGGCTCAGGGGGCATGGCTGCGGCCTGGGCGCAGAAGGCCTTCGAGCGCCCAATCCTGCTTCCCCGCCAAGAAGAACCCGTGGCGAGTGGTTTTCGGGCATCGGAGACCCCCAGCAAAGCAGCAGGGCCCAGGGAGCCAGGGGCAGCCCCGCCCCGCTTTGCCCTCTGGAGAGCGGAGGGCCGGGGGCGAAAACGGCTTGCGTTGCTTTCCTGAGCCGAGGCGCGTTGGGGCTGTTGTTGGCTGCCCGAGGAGACTTTCCCTTTGCACAATGCAGCTGCCAGAAGCTCCTTTTGGGCCGTCGGTGCGATGGGGACTAGGCGCAGAGCGGCCGAGCTGGCTCAGGCGGCATGGCTGCGGCCTGGGCGCAGAAGGCCTTCGCGCGCCCAATCCTGCTTCCCCGCCAAGAAGAACCCGTGGGGAGTGGGTTTCGGGCACCGGAGACCCCCAGCAAAGACACAGGGGCCTGGGAGCCAGGGGCAGCTCCGCCCCTCTTTGCCCATTGGAGAGCGGAGGGCCGGGGGCGAAAACGGCTTGCGTTGCTTTCCTGAGCCGAGGCGCGTTGGGGCTGTTGTTGGCTGCCCGAGGAGACTTTCCCTTTGCACCATGCAGCTGCCAGAAGCTCGTTTTGGGCCGTCGGTGCGACGGGGCCTCGGCACAGAGCGGCCGTGCTGGCTCAGGGGGCACGCTTGCGGCCTGGGCGCAGAAGGCCTTCGCGCGCCCAATCCTGCTTCCCCGCCAAGGAGAACCAGTGGGGAGTGGGTTTCGGGCACCGGAGACCCCCAGCAAAGACACAGGGCCCAGGGAGCCAGGGGCAGCCCCGCCCCTCTTTGCCCTTTGGAGAGCGGAGGGCGGGGGGCGAAAACGGCTTGCGTTGCTTTCCTGAGCCTAGGCGCGTTGGGGCTGTTGTTGGCTGCCCGAGGAGACTTTCCCCTTGCACAATGCAGCTGCCAGAAGCTCGTTTTGGGCCGTCGGTTCCACGGGGCCTTGGCACTGAGCGCCCGAACTGGCTCAGGGGCATAGCTTCGGCCTGGGGGCAGAAGGCCTTCGCGCGCCCAATCCTGCTTCCCCGCCAAGGAGAACCCGTGGGGAGTGGGTTTCAGGCACCGGAGACCCCCAGCAAGGACACATGGCCCAGGGAGCCAGGGGCAGCCCCGCCCCGCTTTGCCCTCTGGAGAGCGGAGGGCCGGGGGCGAAAACGGCTTGCGTTGCTTTCATGAGCCTAGGCGCGTTGGGGCTGTTGTTGGCTGCCCGAGGAGACTTTCCCTTTGCACAATGCAGCCGCCAGAAGCTCGTTTTGGGCCGTCGGTGCGACGGGGCCTCGGCAATGAGCGGCCGAGCTGGCTCAGGGGGCATGGCTGCGGCCTGGGCGCAGAAGGCCTTCGAGCGCCCAATCCTGCTTCCCCGTCAAGAAGAACCCGTGGGGAGTGGGTTTCGGGCATCGGAGACCCCCAGCAAAGCAGCAGGGCCCAGGGAGCCAGGGGCAGCCCCGCCCCGCTTTGCCCTCTGGAGAGCGGAGGGCCGGGGGCGAAAACGGCTTGCGTTGCTTTCCTGAGCCGAGGCGCGTTGTGGCTGTTGTTGCCTGCCCGAGGAGACTTTCCCTTTGCACAATGCAGCGGCCAGAAGCTCGTTTTGGGCCGTCGGTGCCACGGGGCCTCGGCACTGAGCGGCCGAACTGGCTCAGGGGGCATGGCTGCGGCCTGGGCACAGAAGGCCTTCGCGCGCCCAATCCTGCATCCCCGCCAAGGAGAACCCGTGGGGAGTGGGTTTCGGGCACCGGAGAACCCCAGCAAAGACACAGGGCCCAGGGAGCAGGGGAAGCCCTGCCCCGCTTTGCCCTCTGGAGAGCGGAGGACCAGGTTTGAAAACGGCTTGCGTTGCATTCCTGAGCTGAGGCGCGTTGGGGCTGTTGTTGGCTGCCCGAGGAGACTTTCCCTTTGCACAATGCAGCTGCCAGAAGCTTGGTTTGGGCCGTCGGTGCCACGGGGCCTCGGCGCAGAGCGGCCGAGCTGGCTCAGGCGGCATGATGCAGCCTGGGCGCAGAAGGCCTTCGCGCCCCCAATCCTGCTTCCCCGACAAGACGAACCCGTGGGGAGTGGGTTTCGGGCACCGGAGACCCCCAGCAAAGACAGAGGGCCCAGGGAGCCAGGGGCAGCTCCGCCCCTCTTTGCCCATTGGAGAGCGGAGGGCCGGGGGCGAAAACGGCTTGCGTTGCTTTCCTGAGCCGAGGCGCGTTGGGGCTGTTGTTGCCTGCCCGAGGAGACTTTCCCTTTGCACAATGCAGCGGCCAGAAGCTCGTTTTGGGCCGTCGGTGCCACGGGGCCTCGGCACTGAGCGGCCGAACTGGCTCAGGGGGCAAGGCTGCGGCCTGGGCACAGAAGGCCTTCGCGCGCCCAATCCTGCATCCCCGCCAAGGAGAACCCGTGGGGAGTGGGTTTCGGGCACCGGAGAACCCCAGCAAAGACACAGGGCCCAGGGAGCAGGGGAAGCCCTGCCCCGCTTTGCCCTCTGGAGAGCGGAGGACCAGGTTTGAAAACGGCTTGCGTTGCATTCCTGAGCTGAGGCGCGTTGGGGCTGTTGTTGGCTGCCCGAGGAGACTTTCCCTTTGCACAATGCAGCTGCCAGAAGCTTGGTTTGGGCCGTCGGTGCGACGGGGCCTCGGCGCAGAGCGGCCGAGCTGGCTCAGGCGGCATGATGCAGCCTGGGCGCAGAAGGCCTTCGCGCCCCCAATCCTGCTTCCCCGACAAGAAGAACCCGTGGGGAGTGGGTTTCGGGCACCGGAGACCCCCAGCAAAGACAGAGGGCCCAGGGAGCCAGGGGCAGCTCCGCCCCTCTTTGCCCATTGGAGAGCGGAGGGCCGGGGGCGAAAACGGCTTGCGTTGCTTTCCTGAGCCGAGGCGCGTTGGGGCTGTTGTTGGCTGCCCGAGGAGACTTTCCCTTTGCACAATGCAGCTGCCAGAAACTCGTTTTGGGCCGTCGGTGCGACGGGGCCTCGGGGCAGAGCGGCCGAGCTGGCTCAGGCGGCATGGCTGCGGCCTGGGCGCAGAAGGCCTTCGCGCGCCCAATTGCTTCCCCGCCAAGAAGAACCCGTGGGGAGTGGGTTTCGGGCACCAGAGACCCCCAGCAAAGACACAGGGCCTAGGGAGCCAGGGGCAGCCCCGCCCCTCTTTGCCCTTTGGAGAGCGGAGGGCCGGGGGCGAAAACGGCTTGCGTTGCTTTCCTGAGCCGAGGCGCGTTGGAGCTGTTGTTGGCTGCCCGAGGAGACTTTCCCTTTGCACAATGCAGCTGCCAGAAGCTCGTTTTGGGCCGTCGCTGCCACGGGGCCTCGGCACAGAGCGGCCGTGCTGGCTCAGGGGGCACGGTTGCGGCCTGGGCGCAGAAGGCCTTCGCGCGCCCAATCCTGCTTCCCCGCCAAGGAGAACCAGTGGGGAGTGGGTTTCGGGCACCGGAGACCCCCAGCAAAGACACAGGGCCCAGGGAGCCAGGGGCAGCCCCGCCCCTCTTTGCCCTTTGGAGAGCGGAGGGCGGGGGGCGAAAACGGCTTGCGTTGCTTTCCTGAGCCGAGGCGCGTTGGGGCTGTTGTTGGCTGCCCGAGGAGACTTTCCCCTTGCACAATGCAGCTGCCAGAAGCTCGTTTTGGGCCGTCGGTTCCACGGGGCCTTGGCACTGAGCGCCCGAACTGGCTCAGGGGCATAGCTTCGGCCTGGGGGCAGAAGGCCTTCGCGCGCCCAATCCTGCTTCCCCGCCAAGGAGAACCCGTGGGGAGTGGGTTTCGGGCACCGGAGACCCCCAGCAAGGACACATGGCCCAGGGAGCCAGGGGCAGCCCCGCCCCGCTTTGCCCTCTGGAGAGCGGAGGGCCGGGGGCGAAAACGGCTTGCGTTGCTTTCATGAGCCTAGGCGCGTTGGGGCTGTTGTTGGCTGCCCGAGGAGACTTTCCCTTTGCACAATGCAGCCGCCAGAAGCTCGTTTTGGGCCGTCGGTGCGACGGGGCCTCGGCAATGAGCGGCCGAGCTGGCTCAGGGGGCATGGCTGCGGCCTGGGCGCAGAAGGCCTTCGAGCGCCCAATCCTGCTTCCCCGTCAAGAAGAACCCGTGGGGAGTGGGTTTCGGGCATCGGAGACCCCCAGCAAAGCAGCAGGGCCCAGGGAGCCAGGGGCAGCCCCGCCCCGCTTTGCCCTCTGGAGAGCGGAGGGCCGGGGGCGAAAACGGCTTGCGTTGCTTTCCTGAGCCGAGGCGCGTTGGGGCTGTTGTTGCCTGCCCGAGGAGACTTTCCCTTTGCACAATGCAGCGGCCAGAAGCTCGTTTTGGGCCGTCGGTGCCACGGGGCCTCGGCACTGAGCGGCCGAACTGGCTCAGGGGGCATGGCTGCGGCCTGGGCACAGAAGGCCTTCGCGCGCCCAATCCTGCATCCCCGCCAAGGAGAACCCGTGGGGAGTGGGTTTCGGGCACCGGAGAACCCCAGCAAAGACACAGGGCCCAGGGAGCAGGGGAAGCCCTGCCCCGCTTTGCCCTCTGGAGAGCGGAGGACCAGGTTTGAAAACGGCTTGCGTTGCATTCCTGAGCTGAGGCGCGTTGGGGCTGTTGTTGGCTGCCCGAGGAGACTTTCCCTTTGCACAATGCAGCTGCCAGAAGCTTGGTTTGGGCCGTCGGTGCGACGGGGCCTCGGCGCAGAGCGGCCGAGCTGGCTCAGGCGGCATGATGCAGCCTGGGCGCAGAAGGCCTTCGCGCCCCCAATCCTGCTTCCCCGACAAGAAGAACCCGTGGGGAGTGGGTTTCGGGCACCGGAGACCCCCAGCAAAGACAGAGGGCCCAGGGAGCCAGGGGCAGCTCCGCTCCTCTTTGCCCATTGGAGAGCGGAGGGCCGGGGGCGAAAACGGCTTGCGTTGCTTTCCTGAGCCGAGGCGCGTTGGGGCTGTTGTTGGCTGCCCGAGGAGACTTTCCCTTTGCACAATGCAGCGGCCAGAAGCTCGTTTTGGGCCGTCGGTGCCACGGGGCCTCGGCACTGAGCGGCCGAACTGGCTCAGGGACAAGGCTGCGGCCTGGGCACAGAAGGCCTTCGCGCGCCCAATCCTGCATCCCCGCCTAGGAGAACCCGTGGGGAGTGGGTTTCGGGCACCGGAGAACCCCAGCAAAGACACAGGGCCCAGGGAGCAGGGGAAGCCCTGCCCCGCTTTGCCCTCTGGAGAGCGGAGGACCAGGTTTGAAAACGGCTTGCGTTGCATTCCTGAGCTGAGGCGCGTTGGGGCTGTTGTTGGCTGCCCGAGGAGACTTTCCCTTTGCACAATGCAGCTGCCAGAAGCTTGGTTTGGGCCGTCGGTGCGACGGGGCCTCGGCGCAGAGCGGCCGAGCTGGCTCAGGCGGCATGATGCCGCCTGGGCGCAGAAGGCCTTCGCGCCCCCAATCCTGCTTCCCCGACAAGAAGAACCCGTGGGGAGTGGGTTTCGGGCACCGGAGACCCCCAGCAAAGACAGAGGGCCCAGGGAGCCAGCGGCAGCTCCGCCCCTCTTTGCCCATTGGAGAGCGGAGGGCCGGGGGCGAAAACGGCTTGCGTTGCTTTCCTGAGCCGAGGCGCGTTGGGGCTGTTGTTGGCTGCCCGAGGAGACTTTCCCTTTGCACAATGCAGCTGCCAGAAACTCGTTTTGGGCCATCGGTGCGACGGGGACTCGGGGCAGAGCGGCCGAGCTGGCTCAGGCGGCATGGCTGCGGCCTGTGCGCAGAAGGCCTTCGCGCGCCCAATTGCTTCCCCGCCAAGAAGAACCCGTGGGGAGTGGGTTTCGGGCACCAGAGACCCCCAGCAAAGACACAGGGCCTAGGGAGCCAGGGGCAGCCCCGCCCCTCTTTGCCCTTTGGAGAGCGGAGGGCCGGGGGCGAAAACGGCTTGCGTTGCTTTCCTGAGCCGAGGCGCGTTGAGGCTGTTGTTGCCTGCCCGAGGAGACTTTCCCTTTGCACAATGCAGCTGCCAGAAGCTCGTTTTGGGCCGTCGCTGCCACGGGGCCTCGGCGCAGAGCGGCCGAGCTGGCTCAGGCGGCATGATGCAGCCTGGGCGCAGAAGGCCTTCGCGCGCCCAAATCTGCTTCCCCGCCAAGGAGAACCCGTGGGGAGTGGGTTTCGGGCACCGGAGACCCCCAGCAAGGACACATGGCCCAGGGAGCCAGGGGCAGCCCCGCCCCGCTTTGCCCTCTGGAGAGCGGAGGGCCGGGGGCGAAAACGGCTTGCGTTGCTTTCATGAGCCTAGGCGCGTTGGGGCTGTTGTTGGCTGCCCGAGGTGACTTTCCCTTTGCACAATGCAGCCGCCAGAAGCTCGTTTTGGGCCGTCGGTGCGACGGGGCCTCGGCAATGAGCCGCCGAGCTGGCTCAGGGGGCATGGCTGCGGCCTGGGCGCAGAAGGCCTTCGAGCGCCCAATCCTGCTTCCCCGCCAAGAAGAACCCGTGGCGAGTGGTTTTCGGGCATCGGAGACCCCCAGCAAAGCAGCAGGGCCCAGGGAGCCAGGGGCAGCCCCGCCCCGCTTTGCCCTCTGGAGAGCGGAGGGCCGGGGGCGAAAACGGCTTGCGTTGCTTTCCTGAGCCGAGGCGCGTTGGGGCTGTTGTTGCCTGCCCGAGGAGACTTTCCCTTTGCACAATGCAGCTGCCAGAAGCTTGGTTTGGGCCGTCGGTGCGACGGGGCCTCGGCGCAGAGCGGCCGAGCTGGCTCAGGCGGCATGATGCAGCCTGGGCGCAGAAGGCCTTCGCGCGCCCAAATCTGCTTCCCCGCCAAGGAGAACCCGTGGGGAGTGGGTTTCGGGCACCGGAGACCCCCAGCAAGGACACATGGCCCAGGGAGCCAGGGGCAGCCCCGCCCCGCTTTGCCCTCTGGAGAGCGGAGGGCCGGGGGCGAAAACGGCTTGCGTTGCTTTCATGAGCCTAGGCGCGTTGGGGCTGTTGTTGGCTGCCCGAGGTGACTTTCCCTTTGCACAATGCAGCCGCCAGAAGCTCGTTTTGGGCCGTCGGTGCGACGGGGCCTCGGCAATGAGCCGCCGAGCTGGCTCAGGGGGCATGGCTGCGGCCTGGGCGCAGAAGGCCTTCGAGCGCCCAATCCTGCTTCCCCGCCAAGAAGAACCCGTGGCGAGTGGTTTTCGGGCATCGGAGACCCCCAGCAAAGCAGCAGGGCCCAGGGAGCCAGGGGCAGCCCCGCCCCGCTTTGCCCTCTGGAGAGCGGAGGGCCGGGGGCGAAAACGGCTTGCGTTGCTTTCCTGAGCCGAGGCGCGTTGGGGCTGTTGTTGCCTGCCCGAGGAGACTTTCCCTTTGCACAATGCAGCTGCCAGAAGCTCGTTTTGGGCCGTCGCTGCCACGGGGCCTCGGCACAGAGCGGCCGTGCTGGCTCAGGGGGCACGGTTGCGGCCTGGGCGCAGAAGGCCTTCGCGCGCCCAATCCTGCTTCCCCGCCAAGGAGAACCAGTGGGGAGTGGGTTTCGGGCACCGGAGACCCCCAGCAAAGACATAGGGCCCAGGGAGCCAGGGCCAGCCCCGCCCCTCTTTGCCCTTTGGAGAGCGGAGGGCGGGGGGCGAAAACGGCTTGCGTTGCTTTCCTGAGCCGAGGCGCGTTGGGGCTGTTGTTGGCTGCCCGAGGAGACATTCCCCTTGCACAATGCAGCTGCCAGAAGCTCGTTTTGGGCCGTCGATTCCACGGGGCCTTGGCACTGAGCGCCCGAACTGGCTCAGGGGCATAGCTTCGGCCTGGGGGCAGAAGGCCTTCGCGCGCCCAATCCTGCTTCCCCGCCAAGGAGAACCCGTGGGGAGTGGGTTTCGGGCACCGGAGACCCCCAGCAAGGACACATGGCCCAGGGAGCCAGGGGCAGCCCCGCCCCGCTTTGCCCTCTGGAGAGCGGAGGGCCGGGGGCGAAAACGGCTTGCGTTGCTTTCCTGAGCCGAGGCGCGTTGGGGCTGTTGTTGGCTGCCCGAGGAGACTTTCCCTTTGCACAATGCAGCTGCCAGAAACTCGTTTTGGGCGGTCGGTGCGACGGGGCCTCGGGGCAGAGCGGCCGAGCTGGCTCAGGCGGCATGGCTGCGGCCTGGGCGCAGAAGGCCTTCGCGCGCCCAATTGCTTCCCCGCCAAGAAGAACCCGTGGGGAGTGGGTTTCGGGCACCAGAGACCCCCAGCAAAGACACAGGGCCTAGGGAGCCAGGGGCAGCCCCGCCCCTCTTTGCCCTTTGGAGAGCGGAGGGCCGGGGGCGAAAACGGCTTGCGTTGCTTTCCTGAGCCGAGGCGCTTTGGGGCTGTTGTTGGCTGCCCGAGGAGACTTTCCCTTTGCACAATGCAGCTGCCAGAAGCTCGTTTTGGGCCGTCGGTGCACGGGGCCTCGGCACAGAGCGGCCGTGCTGGCTCAGGGGGCACGGTTGCGGCCTGGGCGCAGAAGGCCTTCGCGCGCCCAATCCTGCTTCCCCGCCAAGGAGAACCAGTGGGGAGTGGGTTTCGGGCACCGGAGACCCCCAGCAAAGACACAGGGCCCAGGGAGCCAGGGGCAGCCCCGCCCCTCTTTGCCCTTTGGAGAGCGGAGGGCGGGGGGCGAAAACGGCTTGCGTTGCTTTCCTGAGCCGAGGCGCGTTGGGGCTGTTGTTGGCTGCCCGAGGAGACATTCCCCTTGCACAATGCAGCTGCCAGAAGCTCGTTTTGGGCCGTCGATTCCACGGGGCCTTGGCACTGAGCGCCC
This sequence comes from Sus scrofa, assembly GCF_054392235.1. Classification (NCBI taxonomy): domain Eukaryota; kingdom Metazoa; phylum Chordata; class Mammalia; order Artiodactyla; family Suidae; genus Sus; species Sus scrofa. Next base: position 49,936,046 of record NC_139386.1, read on the forward strand.
GAACTGGCTCAGGGGCATAGCTTCGGCCTGGGGGCAGAAGGCCTTCGCGCGCCCAATCCTGCTTCCCCGCCAAGGAGAACCCGTGGGGAGTGGGTTTCGGGCACCGGAGACCCCCAGCAAGGACACATGGCCCAGGGAGCCAGGGGCAGCCCCGCCCCGCTTTGCCCTCTGGAGAGCGGAGGGCCGGGGGCGAAAACGGCTTGCGTTGCTTTCATGAGCCTAGGCGCGTTGGGGCTGTTGTTGGCTGCCCGAGGAGACTTTCCCTTTGCACAATGCAGCCGCCAGAAGCTCGTTTTGGGCCGTCGGTGCGACGGGGCCTCGGCAATGAGCGGCCGAGCTGGCTCAGGGGGCATGGCTGCGGCCTGGGCGCAGAAGGCCTTCGAGCGCCCAATCCTGCTTCCCCGTCAAGAAGAACCCGTGGGGAGTGGGTTTCGGGCATCGGAGACCCCCAGCAAAGCAGCAGGGCCCAGGGAGCCAGGGGCAGCCCCGCCCCGCTTTGCCCTCTGGAGAGCGGAGGGCCGGGGGCGAAAACGGCTTGCGTTGCTTTCCTGAGCCGAGGCGCGTTGGGGCTGTTGTTGCCTGCCCGAGGAGACTTTCCCTTTGCACAATGCAGCTGCCAGAAGCTCGTTTTGGGCCGTCGGTGCCACGGGGCCTCGGCACTGAGCGGCCGAACTGGCTCAGGGGGCATGGCTGCGGCCTGGGCACAGAAGGCCTTCGCGCGCCCAATCCTGCATCCCCGCCAAGGAGAACCCGTGGGGAGTGGGTTTCGGGCACCGGAGAACCCCAGCAAAGACACAGGGCCCAGGGAGCAGGGGAAGCCCTGCCCCGCTTTGCCCTCTGGAGAGCGGAGGACCAGGTTTGAAAACGGCTTGCGTTGCATTCCTGAGCTGAGGCGCGTTGGGGCTGTTGTTGGCTGCCCGAGGAGACTTTCCCTTTGCACAATGCAGCTGCCAGAAGCTTGGTTTGGGCCGTCGGTGCGACGGGGCCTCGGCGCAGAGCGGCCGAGCTGGCTCAGGCGGCATGATGCAGCCTGGGCGCAGAAGGCCTTCGCGCCCCCAATCCTGCTTCCCCGACAAGAAGAACCCGTGGGGAGTGGGTTTCGGGCACCGGAGACCCCCAGCAAAGACAGAGGGCCCAGGGAGCCAGGGGCAGCTCCGCCCCTCTTTGCCCATTGGAGAGCGGAGGGCCGGGGGCGAAAACGGCTTGCGTTGCTTTCCTGAGCCGAGGCGCGTTGGGGCTGTTGTTGCCTGCCCGAGGAGACTTTCCCTTTGCACAATGCAGCGGCCAGAAGCTCGTTTTGGGCCGTCGGTGCCACGGGGCCTCGGCACTGAGCGGCCGAACTGGCTCAGGGGGCAAGGCTGCGGCCTGGGCACAGAAGGCCTTCGCGCGCCCAATCCTGCATCCCCGCCAAGGAGAACCCGTGGGGAGTGGGTTTCGGGCACCGGAGAACCCCAGCAAAGACACAGGGCCCAGGGAGCAGGGGAAGCCCTGCCCCGCTTTGCCCTCTGGAGAGCGGAGGACCAGGTTTGAAAACGGCTTGCGTTGCATTCCTGAGCTGAGGCGCGTTGGGGCTGTTGTTGGCTGCCCGAGGAGACTTTCCCTTTGCACAATGCAGCTGCCAGAAACTCGTTTTGGGCCGTCGGTGCGACGGGGCCTCGGGGCAGAGCGGCCGAGCTGGCTCAGGCGGCATGGCTGCGGCCTGGGCGCAGAAGGCCTTCGCGCGCCCAATTGCTTCCCCGCCAAGAAGAACCCGTGGGGAGTGGGTTTCGGGCACCAGAGACCCCCAGCAAAGACACAGTGCCTAGGGAGCCAGGGGCAGCCCCGCCCCTCTTTGCCCTTTGGAGAGCGGAGGGCCGGGGGCGAAAACGGCTTGCGTTGCTTTCCTGAGCCGAGGCGCGTTGGGGCTGTTGTTGGCTGCCCGAGGAGACTTTCCCTTTGCACAATGCAGCTGCCAGAAGCTCGTTTTGGGCCGTCGCTGCCACGGGGCCTCGGCACAGAGCGGCCGTGCTGGCTCAGGGGGCACGGTTGCGGCCTGGGCGCAGAAGGCCTTCGCGCGCCCAATCCTGCTTCCCCGCCAAGGAGAACCAGTGGGGAGTGGGTTTCGGGCACCGGAGACCCCCAGCAAAGACACAGGGCCCAGGGAGCCAGGGGCAGCCCCGCCCCTCTTTGCCCTTTGGAGAGCGGAGGGCGGGGGGCGAAAACGGCTTGCGTTGCTTTCCTGAGCCGAGGCGCGTTGGGGCTGTTGTTGGCTGCCCGAGGAGACTTTCCCTTTGCACAGTGCAGCTGCCAGAAGCTCGTTTTGGGCCGTCGGTTCCAAGGGGCCTTGGCACTGAGCGCCCGAACTGGCTCAGGGGCATATATTCGGCCTGGGGGCAGAAGGCCTTCGCGCGCCCAATACTGCTTCCCCGCCAAGGAGAACCCGTGGGGAGTGGGTTTCGGGCACCGGAGACCCCCAGCAAGGACACATGGCCCAGGGAGCCAGGGGCAGCCCTGCCCCGCTTTGCCCTCTGGAGAGCGGAGGGCCGGGGGCGAAAACGGCTTGCGTTGCTTTCATGAGCCTAGGCGCGTTGGGGCTGTTGTTGGCTGCCCGAGGTGACTTTCCCTTTGCACAATGCAGCCGCCAGAGGCTCGTTTTGGGCCGTCGGTGCGACGGGGCCTCGGCAATGAGCCGCCGAGCTGGCTCAGGGGGCATGGCTGCGGCCTGGGCGCAGAAGGCCTTCGAGCGCCCAATCCTGCTTCCCCGCCAAGAAGAACCCGTGGCGAGTGGTTTTCGGGCATCGGAGACCCCCAGCAAAGCAGCAGGGCCCAGGGAGCCAGGGGCAGCCCCGCCCCGCTTTGCCCTCTGGAGAGCGGAGGGCCGGGGGCGAAAACGGCTTGCGTTGCTTTCCTGAGCCGAGGCGCGTTGGGGCTGTTGTTGCCTGCCCGAGGAGACTTTCCCTTTGCACAATGCAGCTGCCAGAAGCTCCTTTTGGGCCGTCGGTGCGATGGGGACTAGGCGCAGAGCGGCCGAGCTGGCTCAGGCGGCATGGCTGCGGCCTGGGCGCAGAAGGCCTTCGTGCGCCCAATTGCTTCCCCGCCAAGAAGAACCCGTGGGGAGTGGGTTTCGGGCACCAGAGACCCCCAGCAAAGACACAGGGCCCTGGGAGCCAGGGGCAGCCCCGCCCCTCTTTGCCCTCTGGAGAGCCGAGGGCCGGGGGCGAAAAAGGCTTGCGTTGCTTTCCTGAGCCGAGGCGCGTTGGGGCTGTTGTTGGCTGCCCGAGGAGACTTTCCCTTTGCAGAATGCAGCCGCCAGAAGCTCCTTTTGGGCCGTCGGTGCGACGGGGCCTCGGCGATGATAGGCCGAGGTGGCTCAGGGGGCATGGTTGGGGCGTGGGCCCAGAAGGTCTTCGAGCGCCCAATCCTGCATCCCCGCCAAGGAGAACCCGTGGGGAGTGGGTTTCGGGCACCGGAGACCCCCAGCAAGGACACAGGGCCCAGGGAGCCAGGGGCAGCCCCGCCCCGCTTTGCCCTCTGGAGAGCAGAGGGCCGGGGGCGAAAACGGCTTGCGTTGCTTTCCTGAGCCGAGGCGCGTTGGGGCTGTTGTTGGCTGCCCGAGGAGACTTTCCCTTTGCACAATGCAGCTGCCAGAAGCTCGTTTTGGGCCGTCGGTGCGACAGGGCCTCGGCGCTGAGCGGCCGAGCTGGCTCAGGGGGCATGGCTGCGGCCTGGGCGCAGAAGGACTTCGCACGCCCAATCCTGCTTCCCCGCCAAGGAGATCCCGTGCGGAGTGGGTTTCGGGCACCGGAGACCCCCAGCAAAGCAGCAGGGCCCAGGGAGCCAGGGGCAGCCCCGCCCCGCTTTGCCCTCTGGAGAGCGGAGGGCCGGGGGCGTAAACGGCTTGCGTTGCTTTCCTGAGCCGAGGCGCGTTGGGGCTGTTGTTGGCTGCCCGAGGAGACTTTCCCTTTGCACAATGCAGCTGCCAGAAGCTCGTTTTGGGCCGTCGGTGCGACGGGGCCTTGGCAATGACCGGCCGAGCTGGCTCAGGGGGCATGGCTGCGGCCTGGGCGCAGAAGGCCTTCGCGCGCCCAATCCTGCTTCCCCGCCAAGGAGATCCCGTGGGGAGTCGGTTTCGGGCACCGGAGACCCCCAGCAAAGACACAGGGCCCAGGGAGCCAGGGGCAGCCCCGCCCCGCTTTGCCCTCTGGAGAGCGGAGGGCCGGGGGCGTAAACGGTTTGCGTTGCTTTCCTGAGCCGAGGCGCGTTGGGGCTGTTGTTGGCTGCCCGAGGAGACTTTCCCTTTGCACAATGCAACTGCCAGAAGCTCGTTTTGGGCCGTCGGTGCCACGGGGCCTCGGCTCTGAGCGGCTGTGCTGGTACAGGGGGCATGGCTGCGGCCTGGGCGCAGAAGGCCTTCGCGCGCCCAATTCTGCTTCCCCGCAAAGGAGAACCCGTGGGGAGTGGGTTTCGGGCACCGGAGACCCCCAGCAAAGCAGCAGGGACCAGGGAGCCAGGGGCAGCGCCGCCCCTCTTTGCCCTTTGTATAGCGGAAAGCCGGGGGCGAAAACGGCTTGCGTTGCTTTCCTGAGCCGAGGCGCGTTGGGGCTGTTGTTTGCTGCCCGAGGAGACTTTCCCTTTGCACAATGCAGCTGCCAGAAGCTCGTTTTGGGCCGTCGGTGCGACGGGGCCTCGGCGCTGAGCGGCCGAGCTGGCTCAGGGGGCATGGCTGCGGCCTGGGCGCAGAAGGCCTTCGCGCGCCCAATCCTGCTTCCCCGCCAAGGAGATCCCGTGGGGAGTGGGTTTCGGGCACCGGAGACCCCCAGCAAAGACACAGGGCCCAGGGAGCCAGGGGCAGCCCCGCCCCGCTTTGCACTCTGGAGAGCGGAGGGCCGGGGCGAAAACGGCTTGCGTTGTTTTCCTGAGCCGAGGCGCGTTGGGTTGTTGTTGGCTGCACGAGGAGACTTTCCCTTTGCAGAATGCAGCCGCCAGAAGCTCGTTTTGGGCCGTCGGTGCGAGGGGGCCTCAGCGCTGAGCGGCAGAGCTGGCTCAGGGCGCATGGCTGCGGCCTGGGCGCAGAAGGCCTTCGCGCGCCCAATCCTGCTTCCCCGCCAAGGAGAACCCGTGGGGATTGGTTTCGGGAATCGGAGACCCCCAGCAAATACACAGGGCCCAGGGAGCCAGGGGCAGCCCCGCCCCGCGTTGCCCTCTGGAGAGCGGAGGGCCGGGGGCGAAAACGGCTTGCGTTGCTTTCCTGAGCCGAGACGCGTTGGGGCTGTTGTTGGCTGACCTAGGAGACTTTCCCTTTGAAGAATGCAGCCGCCAGAAGCTCGTTTTGGGCCGTCGGTGCGACGGGGCCTCGGCAATGACCGGCCGAGCTGGCTCAGGGGGCATGGCTGCGGCCTGGGCGCAGAAGGCCTTCGCGCGCCCAATCCTGCTTCCCCGCCAAGGAGATACCGTGGGGAGTGGGTTTCGGGCACCGGAGACCCCCAGCACAGCAGCAGGGCCTAGGGAGCCAGGGGCAGCCCTGTACCGCTTGGCCCTCTGGAGAGTGGAGGGCCGGGGGCAAAAACGGCTTGCGTTGCTTTCCTGAGCCGAGGCGCGTTAGGGCTGTTGTTGGCTGCCCGAGGAGACTTTCCCTTTGCACAATGCATTGCCAGAAGCTCGTTTTGGGCCGTCGGTGCGACGGGGCCTCGGGGCAGAGCGGCCGAGCTGGCTCAGTGGGCATGGCTGCGGCCTGGGCGCAGAAGGCCTTCGCGCGCCCAATTGCTTCCCCGCCAAGAAGAACCCGTGGGGAGTGGGTTTCGGGCACCAGAGACCCCCAGCAAAGACACAGGGCCCAGGGAGCCAGGGGCAGCCCTGCACCGCTTGGCCCTCTGGAGAGCGGAGGGCCGGGGGCGAAAACGGCTTGCGTTGCTTTCCTGAGCCGAGGCGCGTTGGGGCTGTTGTTGGCTGCCCGAGGAGACTTTCCCTTTGCAGAATGCAGCCGCCAGAAACTCCTTTTGGGCCGTCGGTGAGAGGGGGCCTCAGCGCTGAGCGGCAGAGCTGGCTCAGGGCGCATGGCTGCGGCCTGGGCACAGAAGGCCTTCGCGCGGCCAATCCTGCTTCCCCGCCAAGGAGAACTCGTGGGGATTGGTTTCGGGAATCGGAGACCCCCAGCAAATACACAGGGCCCAGGGAGCCAGGGGCAGCCCCGCCCCGCGTTGCCCTCTGGAGAGCGGAGGGCCGGGGGCGAAAACGGCTTGCGTTGCTTTCCTGAGCCGAGGCGCGTTGGGGCTGTTGTTGGCTGCCCGAGGAGATTTTCCCTTTGCACAATGCAGCCGCCAGAAGCTCGTTTTGTGCCGTCGGTGCGACGGGGCCTCGGCGATGAGCGGCCGAGCTGGCTCAGGGGGCATGGTTTGGGCGTGGGCCCAGAAGGTCTTCGAGCGCCCAATCCTGCTTCCCCGCCAAGGAGAACCCGTCGGAAGTTGGTTTCGGGCACCGGAGACCCCTAGCACAGCAGCAGGGCCTAGGGAGCCAGGGGCAGCCCTGCACCGCTTGGCCCTCTGGAGAGCGGAGGGCCGGGGGCAAAAACGGCTTGCGTTGCTTTCCTGAGCCGAGGCGCGTTGGGGCTGTTGTTGGCTGCCCGAGGAGACTTTCCCTTTGCACAATGCATTGCCAGAAGCTCGTTTTGGGCCGTCGGTGCGACAGGGCCTCGGCGCTGAGCGGCCGAGCTGGCTCAGGGGGCATGGCTGCGGCCTGGGCGCAGAAGGACTTCGCACGCCCAATCCTGCTTCCCCGCCAAGGAGATCCCGTGCGGAGTGGGTTTCGGGCACCGGAGACCCCCAGCACAGCAGCAGGGCCTAGGGAGCCAGGGGCAGCAATGCACCGCTTGGCCCTCTGGAGAGCGGAGGGCCGGGGGCGAAAACGGCTTGCGTTGCTTTCCTGAGCCGAGGCACGTTGGGTCTGTAGTTGGCTGCCCGAGGAGACTTTCCCTTTGCACAATGCAACTGCCAGAAGCTCGTTTTGGGCCGTCGGTGCCACGGTGCCTCGGCACTGAGCGGCCGTGCTGGTACAGGGGGCATGGCTGCGGCCTGGGCGCAGAAGGCCTTCGCGCGCCCAATTCTGCTTCCCCGCAAAGGAGAACCCCTGGGGAGTGGGTTTCGGGCACCGGAGACCCCCAGCAAAGCAGCAGGGACCAGGGAGCCAGGGGCAGCGCCGCCCCTCTTTGCCCTTTGTATAGCGGAAAGCCGGGGGCGAAAACGGCTTGCGTTGCTTTCCTGAGCCGAGGCGCGTTGGGGCTGTTGTTTGCTGCCCGAGGAGACTTTCCCTTTGCACAATGCAGCTGCCAGAAGCTCGTTTTGGGCCGTCGGTGCCACGGGGCCTCGGCGCTGAGCGGCCGAGCTGGCTCAGGGGGCATGGCTGCGGCCTGTGCGCAGAAGGCCTTCGTGCGCCCAATCCTGCTTCCCCGCCAAGAAGAACCCGTGGGGAGTGGGATTCGGGCACCGGAGACCCCCAGCAAGGACACATGGCCCAGGGAGCCAGGGGCAGCCCCGCCCCGCTTTGCCCTCTGGAGAGCGGAGGGCCGGGGTCGAAAACGGCTTGCGTTGCTTTCATGAGCCTAGGCGCGTTGGGGCTGTTGTTGGCTGCCCGAGGTGACTTTCCCTTTGCACAATGCAGCCGCCAGAGGCTCGTTTTGGGCCGTCGGTGCGACGGGGCCTCGGCAATGAGCCGCCGAGCTGGCTCAGGGGGCATGGCTGCGGCCTGGGCGCAGAAGGCCTTCGAGCGCCCAATCCTGCTTCCCCGCCAAGAAGAACCCGTGGCGAGTGGTTTTCGGGCATCGGAGACCCCCAGCAAAGCAGCAGGGCCCAGGGAGCCAGGGGCAGCCCCGCCCCGCTTTGCCCTCTGGAGAGCGGAGGGCCGGGGGCGAAAACGGCTTGCGTTGCTTTCCTGAGCCGAGGCGCGTTGGGGCTGTTGTTGCCTGCCCGAGGAGACTTTCCCTTTGCACAATGCAGCTGCCAGAAGCTCCTTTTGGGCCGTCGGTGCGATGGGGACTAGGCGCAGAGCGGCCGAGCTGGCTCAGGCGGCATGGCTGCGGCCTGGGCGCAGAAGGCCTTCGCGCGCCCAATCCTGCTTCCCCGCCAAGAAGAACCCGTGGGGAGTGGGTTTCGGGCACTGGAGACCCCCAGCAAAGACACAGGGGCCTGGGAGCCAGGGGCAGCTCCGCCCCTCTTTGCACTTTGGAGAGCGGAGGGCCGGAGGCGAAAACGGCTTGCGTTGCTTTCCTGAGCCGAGGCGCGTTGGGGCTGTTGTTGGCTGCCCGAGGAGACTTTCCCTTTGCACAATGCAGCTGCCAGAAGGTCGTTTTGGGCCGTCGGTGCCACGGGGCCTCGGCACAGAGCGGCCGTGCTGGCTCAGGGGGCACGGTTGCGGCCTGGGCGCAGAAGGCCTTCGCGCGCCCAATCCTGCTTCCCCGCCAAGGAGAACCAGTGGGGAGTGGGTTTCGGGCACCGGAGACCCCCAGCAAAGACACAGGGCCCAGGGAGCCAGGGCCAGCCCCGCCACTCTTTGCCCTTTGGAGAGCGGAGGGCGGGGGGCGAAAACGGCTTGCGTTGCTTTCCTGAGCCGAGGCGCGTTGGGGCTGTTGTTGGCTGCCCGAGGAGACTTTCCCCTTGCACAATGCAGCTGCCAGAAGCTCGTTTTGGGCCGTCGGTTCCACGGGGCCTTGGCACTGAGCGCCCGAACTGGCTCAGGGGCATAGTTTCGGCCTGGGGGCAGAAGGACTTCGCGCGCCCTATCCTGCTTCCCCGCCAAGGAGAACCCGTGGGGAGTGGGTTTCGGGCACCGGAGACCCCCAGCAAAGACACAGGGCCCAGGGAGCAGGGGAAGCCCTGCCCCGCTTTGCCCTCTGGAGAGCGGAGGACCAGGTTTGAAAACGGCTTGCGTTGCATTCCTGAGCTGAGGCGCATTGGGGCTGTTGTTGGCTGCCCAAGGAGACTTTCCCTTTGCACAATGCAGCTGCCAGAAGCTTGGTTTGGGCCGTCGGTGCGACGGGGCCTCGGCGCAGAGCGGCCGAGCTGGCTCAGGCGGCATGATGCAGCCTGGGCGCAGAAGGCCTTCGCGCCCCCAATCCTGCTTCCCCGACAAGAAGAACCCGTGGGGAGTGGGTTTCGGGCACCGGAGACCCCCAGCAAAGACAGAGGGCCCAGGGAGCCAGGGGCAGCTCCGCCCCTCTTTGCCCATTGGAGAGCGGAGGGCCGGGGGCGAAAACGGCTTGCGTTGCTTTCCTGAGCCGAGGCGCGTTGGGGCTGTTGTTGGCTGCCCGAGGAGACTTTCCCTTTGCACAATGCAGCTGCCAGAAACTCGTTTTGGGCCGTCGGTGCGACGGGGCCTCGGGGCAGAGCGGCCGAGCTGGCTCAGGCGGCATGGCTGCGGCCTGGGCGCAGAAGGCCTTCGCGCGCCCAATTGCTTCCCCGCCAAGAAGAACCCGTGGGGAGTGGGTTTCGGGCACCAAAGACCCCCAGCAAAGACACAGGGCCTAGGGAGCCAGGGGCAGCCCCGCCCCTCTTTGCCCTTTGGAGAGCGGAGGGACGGGGGCGAAAACGGCTTGCGTTGCTTTCCTGAGCCGAGGCGCGTTGGGGCTGTTGTTGGCTGCCCGAGGAGACTTTCCCTTTGCACAATGCAGCTGCCAGAAGCTCGTTTTGGGCCGTCGGTGCCACGGGGCCTCGGCACAGAGCGGCCGTGCTGGCTCAGGGGGCACGGTTGCGGCCTGGGCGCAGAAGGCCTTCGCGCGCCCAATCCTGCTTCCCCGCCAAGGAGAACCAGTGGGGAGTGGGTTTCGGGCACCGGAGACCCCCAGCAAAGACACAGGGCCCAGGGAGCCAGGGGCAGCCCCGCCCCTCTTTGCCCTTTGGAGAGCGGAGGACGGGGGGCGAAAACGGCTTGCGTTGCTTTCCTGAGCCGAGGCGCGTTGGGGCTGTTGTTGGCTGCCCGAGGAGACTTTCCCCTTGCACAATGCAGCTGCCAGAAGCTCGTTTTGGGCCGTCGGTTCCACGGGGCCTTGGCACTGAGCGCCCGAACTGGCTCAGGGGCATAGCTTCGGCCTGGGGGCAGAAGGCCTTCCCGCGCCCATTCCTGCTTCCCCGCCAAGGAGAACCCGTGGGGAGTGGGTTTCGGGCACCGGAGACCCCCAGCAAGGACACATGGCCCAGGGAGCCAGGGGCAGCCCCGCCCCGCTTTGCCCTCTGGAGAGCGGAGGGCCGGGGGCGAAAACGGCTTGCGTTGCTTTCATGAGCCTAGGCGCGTTGGGGCTGTTGTTGGCTGCCCGAGGAGACTTTCCCTTTGCACAATGCAGCCGCCAGAACCTCGTTTTGGGCCGTCGGTGCGACGGGGCCTCGGCAATGAGCGGCCGAGCTGGCTCAGGGGGCATGGCTGCGGCCTGGGCGCAGAAGGCCTTCGAGCGCCCAATCCTGCTTCCCCATCAAGAAGAACCCGTGGGGAGTGTGTTTCGGGCATCGGAGACCCCCAGCAAAGCAGCAGGGCCCAGGGAGCCAGGGGCAGCCCCGCCCCGCTTTGCCCTCTGGAGAGCGGAGGGCCGGGGGCGAAAACGGCTTGCGTTGCTTTCCTGAGCCGAGGCGCGTTGGGGCTGTTGTTGCCTGCCCGAGGAGACTTTCCCTTTGCACAATGCAGCGGCCAGAAGCTCGTTTTGGGCCGTCGGTGCCACGGGGCCTCGGCACTGAGCGGCCGAACTGGCTCAGGCGGCATGGCTGCGGCCTGGGCACAGAAGGCCTTCGCGCGCCCAATCCTGCATCCCCGCCAAGGAGAACCCGTGGGGAGTGGGTTTCGGGAACCGGAGACCCCCAGCAAAGCAGCAAGGCCCAGGGAGCCAGGGGCAGCCCCGCCCCGCTTTGCCCTCTGGAGAGCGGAGGGCCGGGGTTGAAAACGGCTTGCGTTGCTTTCCTGAGCCGAGGCGCGTTGGGGCTGTTGTTGGCTGCCCGAGGAGACTTTCCCTTTGCACAATGCAGCTGCCAGAAGCTCGTTTTGGGCCGTCGGTGCAACAGGGCCTCGGCGCTGAGCGGCCGAGCTGGCTAAGGGGGCATGGCTGCGGCCTGGGCGCAGAAGGACTTCGCACGCCCAATCCTGCTTCCCCGCCAAGGAGATCCCGTGTGGAGTGGGTTTCGGGCACCGGAGACCCCCAGCAAAGCAGCAGGGCCTAGGGAGCCAGGGGCAGCCCTGCACCGCTTGGCCCTCTGGAGAGCGGAGGGCCGGGGGCGAAAACGGCTTGCGTTGCTTTCCTGAGCCGAGGCACGTTGGGTCTGTAGTTGGCTGCCCGAGGAGACTTTCCCTTTGCAGAATGCAACTGCCAGAAGCTCGTTTTGGGCCGTCGGTGCGACGGGGCCTCGCCGCAGAGTGGCCGAGCTGGCTCAGGCGGCATGGCTGCGGCCTGGGCGCAGAAGGCCTTCGCGCGCCCAATCCTGCTTCCCCGCCAAGGAGATCCCGTGGGGAATGGGTTTCGGGCACCAGAGAGCCCCAGCAAAGACACAGGGCCCAGGGAGCCAGGGGCAGCACCGCCCCGCTTTGCCCTCTGGAGAGCGGAGGGCCGGGGCGAAAACGGCTTGCGTTGCTTTCCTGAGCCGAGGCGCGTTGGGGCTGTTGTTGGCTGCCCGAGGAGACTTTCCCTTTGCAGAATGCAGCCGCCAGAAGCTCGTTTTGGGCCGTCGGTGCGAGGGGGGCTCAGCGCTGAGCGGCAGAGCTGGCTCAGGGCGCATGGTTGGGGCGTGGGCCCAGAAGGTCTTCGAGCGCCCAATCCTGCTTCCCCGCCAAGGAGAACCCGTGGGGAGTGGGTTTCGGGCACCGGAGACCCCCAGCAAAGCAGCAGGGCCTAGGGAGCCAGGGGCAGCCCTGCACCGCTTGGCCCTCTGGAGAGCGGAGGGCCGGGGGCGAAAACGGCTTGCGTTGCTTTCCTGAGCCGAGGCACGTTGGGTCTGTAGTTGGCTGCCCGAGGAGACTTTCCCTTTGCAGAATGCAACTGCCAGAAGCTCGTTTTGGGCCGTCGGTGCGACGGGGCCTCGCCGCAGAGTGGCCGAGCTGGCTCAGGGGGCATGGCTGCGGCCTGGGCGCAGAAGGCCTTCGAGCGCCCAATCCTGCTTCCCCGCCAAGAAGAACCCGTGGGGAGTGGGTTTCCGGCACCGGAGACCCCCTGCAAAGACACAGGGCCCAGGGAGCCAGGGGCAGCTCCGCCCCTCTTTACCCTTTGGAGAGCGGAGGGCCGGGGGCGAAAACGGCTTGCGTTGCTTTCCTGAGCCGAGGCGCGTTGGGGCTGTTGTTGGCTGCCCGAGGAGACTTTCCCTTTGCACAATGCAGCTGCCAGAAGCTCGTTTTGGGCCGTCGGTGCGACGGGGCCTCGGCAATGACCGGCCGAGCTGGCTCAGGGGGCATGGCTGCGGCATGGGCGCAGAAGGCCTTCGCGCGCCCAATCCTGCTTCCCCGCCAAGGAGATCCCGTGGAGAATGGGTTTCGGGCACCGGAGAGCCCCAGCAAAGACACAGGGCCCAGGGAGCCAGGGGCAGCCCCGCCCCGCTTTGCCCTCTGGAGAGCGGAGGGCCGGGGGCGAAAACGGCTTGCGTTGCTTTCCTGAGCCGAGGCGCGTTGGGGCTGTTGTTGGCTGCCCGAGGAGACTTTCCCTTTGCACAATGCAGCTGCCAGAAACTCGTTTTGGGCCGTCGGTGCCACGGGGCCTCGGGGCAGAGCGGCCGAGCTGGCTCAGGGGGCATGGCTGCGGCCTGGGCGCAGAAGGCCTTCGCGCGCCCAATTGCATCCCCGCCAAGAAGAACCCGTGGGGAGTGGGTTTCGGGCACCAGAGACCCCCAGCCAAGACACAGGGCCTAGGGAGCCAGGGGCAGCCCCGCCCCTCTTTGCCCTATGGAGAGCGGAGGGACGGGGGCGAAAACGGCTTGCGTTGCTTTCCTGAGCCGAGGCGCGTTGGGGCTGTTGTTGGCTGCCCGAGGAGACTTTCCCTTTGCACAATGCAGCTGCCAGAAGCTCGTTTTGGGCCGTCGGTGCCACGGGGCCTCGGCACAGTGCGGCCGTGCTGGCTCAGGGGGCACGGTTGCGGCCTGGGCGCAGAAGGCCTTCGCGCGCCCAATCCTGCTTCCCCGCCAAGGAGAACCAGTGGGGAGTGGGTTTCGGGCACCGGAGACCCCCAGCAAAGACACAGGGCCCAGGGAGCCAGGGGCAGCCCCACCCCTCTTTGCCCTTTGGAGAGCGGAGGGCGGGGGGCGAAAACGGCTTGCGTTGCTTTCCTGAGCCGAGGCGCGTTGGGGCTGTTGTTGGCTGCCCGAGGAGACTTTCCCCTTGCACAATGCAGCTGCCAGAAGCTCGTTTTGGGCCGTCGGTTCCACGGGGCCTTGGCACTGAGCGCCCGAACTGGCTCAGGGGCATAGCTTCGGCCTGGGGGCAGAAGGCCTTCGCGCGCCCAATCCTGCTTCCCCGCCAAGGAGAACCCGTGGGGAGTGGGTTTCGGGCACCGGAGACCCCCAGCAAGGACACATGGCCCAGGGAGCCAGGGGCAGCCCCGCCCCGCTTTGCCCTCTGGAGAGCGGAGGGCCGGGGGGGAAAACGGCTTGCGTTGCTTTCATGAGCCTAGGCGCGTTGGGGCTGTTGTTGGCTGCCCGAGGAGACTTTCCCTTTGCACAATGCAGCCGCCAGAACCTCGTTTTGGGCCGTCGGTGCGACGGGGCCTCGGCAATGGGCGGCCGAGCTGGCTCAGGGGGCATGGCTGCGGCCTGGGCGCAGAAGGCCTTCGTGCGCCCAATCCTGCTTCCCCGTCAAGAAGAACCCGTGGGGAGTGTGTTTCGGGCATCGGAGACCCCCAGCAAAGCAGCAGGGCCCAGGGAGCCAGGGGCAGCCCCGCCCCGCTTTGCCCTCTGGAGAGCGGAGGGCCGGGGGCGAAAACGGCTTGCGTTGCTTTCCTGAGCCGAGGCGCGTTGGGGCTGTTGTTGCCTGCCCGAGGAGACTTTCCCTTTGCACAATGCAGCGGCCAGAAGCTCGTTTTGGGCCGTCGGTGCGACGGGGCCTCGGCACTGAGCGGCCGAACTGGCTCAGGGGGCATGGCTGCGGCCTGGGCACAGAAGGCCTTCGCGCGCCCAATCCTGCATCCCCGCCAAGGAGAACCCGTGGGGAGTGGGTTTCGGGAACCGGAGACCCCCTGCAAAGACACAGGGCCCAGGGAGCCAGGGGCAGCTCCGCCCCTCTTTGCCCTTTGGAGAGCGGAGTTCCGGGGGCGAAAACGGCTTGCGTTGCTTTCCTGAGCCGAGGCGCGTTGGGGCTGTTGTTGGCTGCCCGAGGAGACTTTCCCTTTGCAGAATGCAACTGCCAGAAGCTCGTTTTGGGCCGTCGGTGCGACGGGGCCTCGCCGCAGTGTGGCCGAGTTGGCTCATGCGGCATGGCTGCGGCCTGGGCGCAGAAGGCCTTCGAGCGCCCAATCCTGCTTCCCCGCCAAGAAGAACCCGTGGGGAGTGGGTTTCCGGCACCGGAGACCCCCTGCAAAGACACAGGGCCCAGGGAGCCAGGGGCAGCTCCGCCCCTCTTTGCCCTTTGGAGAGCGGAGGGCCGGGGGCGAAAACGGCTTGCGTTGCTTTCCTGAGCCGAGGCGCGTTGGGGCTGTTGTTTGCTGCCCGAGGAGACTTTCCCTTTGCACAATGCAGCTGCCAGAAGCTCGTTTTGGGCCGTCGGTGCGACGGGGCCTCGGCAATGACCGGCCGAGCTGGCTCAGGGGGCATGGCTGCGGCCTGGGCGCAGAAGGCCTTCGCGCGCCCAATCCTGCTTCCCCGCCAAGGAGATCCCGTGGGGAATGGGTTTCGGGCACCGGAGAGCCCCAGCAAAGACAGAGGGCCCAGGGAGCCAGGGGCAGCCCCGCCCCGCTTTGCCCTCTGGAGAGCGGAGGGCCGGGGCGAAAACGGCTTGCGTTGCTTTCCTGAGCCGAGGCGCGTTGGGGCTGTTGTTGGCTGCCCGAGGAGACTTTCCCTTTGCAGAATGCAGCCGCCAGAAGCTCGTTTTGGGCCGTCGGTGCGAGGGGGCCTCAGCGCTGAGCGGCAGAGCTGGCTCAGGGCGCATGGCTGCGGCCTGGGCGCAGAAGGCCTTCGCGCGCCCAATCCTGCTTCCCCGCCAAGGAGAACCCGTGGGGATTGGTTTCGGGAATCGGAGACCCCCAGCAAATACACAGGGCCCAGGGAGCCAGGGGCAGCCCCGCCCCGCGTTGCCCTCTGGAGAGCGGAGGGCCGGGGGCGAAAACGGCTTGCGTTGCTTTCCTGAGCCGAGGCGCGTTGGGGCTGTTGTTGGCTGCCCGAGGAGACTTTCCCTTTGAAGAATGCAGCCGCCAGAAGCTCGTTTTGGGCCGTCGGTGCCACGGGGCCTCGGCGCTGAGCGGCCGAACTGGATCAGGGGGCATGGCTGCGGTCTGGGCGCAGAAGGCCTTCGCGCGCCCAATCCTGCTTCCCCGCCAAGGAGAACCCGTCGGGAGTGGGTTTCGGGCACCGGAGACCCCCAGCAAGGACACAGGGCCCAGGGAGCCAGGGGCAGCTCCACCCCGCTTTGCCCTCTGGAGAGCGGAGGGCCGGGGGCGAAAAAGGCTTGCGTTGCTTTCCTGAGCCGAGGCGCGTTGGGGCTGTTGTTGGCTGCCCGAGGAGACTTTCCCTTTGCAGAATGCAGCCGCCAGAAGCTCCTTTTGGGCCGTCGGTGCGACGGGGACTCGGCGATGATAGGCCGAGGTGGCTCAGGGGGCATGGTTGGGGCGTGGGCCCAGAAGGTCTTCGAGCGCCCAATCCTGCTTCCCCGCCAAGGAGAACCCGTGGGGAGTGGGTTTCGGGCACCGGAGACACCCAGCAAAGCAGCAGGGACCAGGGAGCCAGGGGCAGCCCCGCCCCGCTTTGCCCTCTGGAGAGCGGAGGGCCGGGGTTGAAAACGGCTTGCGTTGCATTCCTGAGCCGAGGCGCGTTGGGGCTGTTGTTGGCTGCCCGAGGAGACTTTCCCTTTGCACAATGCAGCTGCCAGAAGCTCGTTTTGGGCCGTCGGTGCAACAGGGCCTCGGCGCTGAGCTGCCGAGCTGGCTCAGGCGGCATGGCTGCGGCCTGGGCGCAGAAGGCCTTCGAGCGCCCAATCCTGCTTCCCCGCCAAGAAGAACCCGTGGGGAGTGGGTTTCGGGCACCGGAGACCCCCTGCAAAGACACAGGGCCCAGGGAGACAGGGGCAGCTCCGCCCCACTTTGCCCTCTGGAGAGCGGAGGGCCGGGGGCGAAAACGGCTTGCGTTGCTTTCCTGAGCCGAGGCGCGTTGGGGCTGTTGTTTGCTGCCCGAGGAGACTTTCCCTTTGCACAATGCAGCTGCCAGAAGCTCGTTTTGGGCCGTCGGTGCGACGGGGCCTCGGCAATGACCGGCCGAGCTGGCTCAGGGGGCATGGCTGCGGCCTGGGCGCAGAAGGCCTTCGCGCGCGCAATCCTGCTTCCCCGCCAAGGAGATCCCGTGGGGAATGGGTTTCGGGCACCGGAGAGCCGCAGCAAAGACACAGGGCCCAGGGAGCCAGGGGCAGCCCTGCACCGCTTGGCCCTCTGGAGAGCGGAGGGCCGGGGGCAAAAACGGCTTGCGTTGCTTTCCTGAACCGAGGCGCGTTGGGGCTGTTGTTGCCTGCCCGAGGAGACTTTCCCTTTGCACAATGCAGCTGCCAGAAGCTCGTTTTGGGCCGTCGGTGCCACGGGGCCTCGGCACTGAGCGGCCGAACTGGCTCAGGGGGCATGGCTGCGGCCTGGGCGCAGAAGGCCTTCGCGCACCCAATCCTGCATCCCCGCCAAGGAGAACCCGTCGGGAGTGGGTTTCGGGCACCGGAGAACCCCAGCAAAGACACAGGGCCCAGGGAGCAGGGGAAGCCCTGCCCCGCTTTGCCCTCTGGAGAGCGGAGGGCCAGGTTTGAAAACGGCTTGCGTTGCATTCCTGAGCCGAGGCGCGTTGGGGCTGTTGTTGGCTGCCCAAGGAGACTTTCCCTTTGCACAATGCAGCTGCCAGAAGCTTGTTTTGGGCCGTCGGTGCGACGGGGCCTCGGCAATGACCGGCCGAGCTGGCTCAGGGTGCATGGCTGCGGCCTGGGCGCAGAAGGCCTTCGCGCCCCCAATCCTGCTTCCCCGCCAAGGAGATCCCGTGGGGAGTGGGTTTCGGGCACCGGAGACCCCCAGCACAGCAGCAGGGCCTAGGGAGCCAGGGGCAGCCCTGCACCGCTTGGCCCTCTGGAGAGCGGAGGGCCGGGGGCAAAAACGGCTTGCGTTGCTTTCCTGATCTGAGGCGCGTTGGGGCTGTTGTTGGCTGCCCGAGGAGCCTTTCCCTTTGCACAATGCATTGCCAGAAGCTCGTTTTGGGCCGTCGGTGCGACGGGGCCTCGGGGCAGAGCGGCCGAGCTGGCTCAGGCGGCATGGCTGCGGCCTGGGCGCAGAAGGCCTTCGCGCGCCCAATTGCTTCCCCGCCAAGAAGAACCCGTGGGGAGTGGGTTTCGGGCACCAGAGACCCCCAGCAAAGACACAGGGCCCTGGGAGCCAGGGGCAGCCCCGCCCCTCTTTGCCCTCTGGAGAGCCGAGGGCCGGGGGCGAAAAAGGCTTGCGTTGCTTTCCTGAGCCGAGGCGCGTTGGGGCTGTTGTTGGCTGCCCGAGGAGACTTTCCCTTTGCAGAATGCAGCCGCCAGAAGCTCCTTTTGGGCCGTCGGTGCGACGGGGCCTCGGCGATGATAGGCCGAGGTGGCTCAGGGGGCATGGTTGGGGCGTGGGCCCAGAAGGTCTTCGAGCGCCCAATCCTGCATCCCCGCCAAGGAGAACCCGTGGGGAGTGGGTTTCGGGCACCGGAGACCCCCAGCAAGGACACAGGGCCCAGGGAGCCAGGGGCAGCCCCGCCCCGCTTTGCCCTCTGGAGAGCGGAGGGCCGGGGGCGTAAACGGCTTGCGTTGCTTTCCTGAGCCGAGGCGCGTTGGGGCTGTTGTTGGCTGCCCGAGGAGACTTTCCCTTTGCACAATGCAGCTGCCAGAAGCTCGTTTTGGGCCGTCGGTGCGACGGGGCCTTGGCAATGACCGGCCGAGCTGGCTCAGGGGGCATGGCTGCGGCCTGGGCGCAGAAGGCCTTCGCGCGCCCAATCCTGCTTCCCCGCCAAGGAGATCCCGTGGGGAGTCGGTTTCGGGCACCGGAGACCCCCAGCAAAGACACAGGGCCCAGGGAGCCAGGGGCAGCCCCGCCCCGCTTTGCCCTCTGGAGAGCGGAGGGCCGGGGGCGTAAACGGTTTGCGTTGCTTTCCTGAGCCGAGGCGCGTTGGGGCTGTTGTTGGCTGCCCGAGGAGACTTTCCCTTTGCACAATGCAACTGCCAGAACCTCGTTTTGGGCCGTCGGTGCCACGGGGCCTCGGCTCTGAGCGGCTGTGCTGGTACAGGGGGCATGGCTGCGGCCTGGGCGCAGAAGGCCTTCGCGCGCCCAATTCTGCTTCCCCGCAAAGGAGAACCCGTGGGGAGTGGGTTTCGGGCACCGGAGACCCCCAGCAAAGCAGCAGGGACCAGGGAGCCAGGGGCAGCGCCGCCCCTCTTTGCCCTTTGTATAGCGGAAAGCCGGGGGCGAAAACGGCTTGCGTTGCTTTCCTGAGCCGAGGCGCGTTGGGGCTGTTGTTTGCTGCCCGAGGAGACTTTCCCTTTGCACAATGCAGCTGCCAGAAGCTCGTTTTGGGCCGTCGGTGCGACGGGGCCTCGGCGCTGAGCGGCCAAGCTGGCTCAGGGGGCATGGCTGCGGCCTGGGCGCAGAAGGCCTTCGCGCGCCCAATCCTGCTTCCCCGCCAAGGAGATCCCGTGGGGAGTGGGTTTCGGGCACCGGAGACCCCCAGCAAAGACACAGGGCCCAGGGAGCCAGCGGCAGCCCCGCCCCGCTTTGCCCTCTGGAGAGCGGAGGGCCGGGGCGAAAACGGCTTGCGTTGTTTTCCTGAGCCGAGGCGCGTTGGGTTGTTGTTGGCTGCACGAGGAGACTTTCCCTTTGCAGAATGCAGCCGCCAGAAGCTCGTTTTGGGCCGTCGGTGCGAGGGGGCCTCAGCGCTGAGCGGCAGAGCTGGCTCAGGGCGCATGGCTGCGGCCTGGGCGCAGAAGGCCTTCGCGCGCCCAATCCTGCTTCCCCGCCAAGGAGAACCCGTGGGGATTGGTTTCGGGAATCGGAGACCCCCAGCAAATACACAGGGCCCAGGGAGCCAGGGGCAGCCCCGCCCCGCGTTGCCCTCTGGAGAGCGGAGGGCCGGGGGCGAAAACGGCTTGCGTTGCTTTCCTGAGCCGAGACGCGTTGGGGCTGTTGTTGGCTGACCTAGGAGACTTTCCCTTTGAAGAATGCAGCCGCCAGAAGCTCGTTTTGGGCCGTCGGTGCGACGGGGCCTCGGCAATGACCGGCCGAGCTGGCTCAGGGGGCATGGCTGCGGCCTGGGCGCAGAAGGCCTTCGCGCGCCCAATCCTGCTTCCCCGCCAAGGAGATACCGTGGGGAGTGGGTTTCGGGCACCGGAGACCCCCAGCACAGCAGCAGGGCCTAGGGAGCCAGGGGCAGCCCTGTACCGCTTGGCCCTCTGGAGAGTGGAGGGCCGGGGGCAAAAACGGCTTGCGTTGCTTTCCTGAGCCGAGGCGCGTTGGGGCTGTTGTTGGCTGCCCGAGGAGACTTTCCCTTTGCACAATGCATTGCCAGAAGCTCGTTTTGGGCCGTCGGTGCGACGGGGCCTCGGGGCAGAGCGGCCGAGCTGGCTCAGGCGGCATGGCTGCGGCCTGGGCGCAGAAGGCCTTCGCGCGCCCAATTGCTTCCCCGCCAAGAAGAACCCGTGGGGAGTGGGTTTCGGGCACCAGAGACCCCCAGCAAAGACACAGGGCCCAGGGAGCCAGGGGCAGCCCTGCACCGCTTGGCCCTCTGGAGAGCGGAGGGCCGGGGGCGAAAACGGCTTGCGTTGCTTTCCTGAGCCGAGGCGCGTTGGGGCTGTTGTTGGCTGCCCGAGGAGACTTTCCCTTTGCAGAATGCAGCCGCCAGAAGCTCCTTTTGGGCCGTCGGTGAGAGGGGGCCTCAGCGCTGAGCGGCAGAGCTGGCTCAGGGCGCATGGCTGCGGCCTGGGCACAGAAGGCCTTCGCGCGGCCAATCCTGCTTCCCCGCCAAGGAGAACTCGTGGGAATTGGTTTCGGGAATCGGAGACCCCCAGCAAATACACAGGGCCCAGGGAGCCAGGGGCAGCCCCGCCCCGCGTTGCCCTCTGGAGAGCGGAGGGCCGGGGGCGAAAACGGCTTGCGTTGCTTTCCTGAGCCGAGGCGCGTTGGGGCTGTTGTTGGCTGCCCGAGGAGATTTTCCCTTTGCACAATGCAGCCGCCAGAAGCTCGTTTTGTGCCGTCGGTGCGACGGGGCCTCGGCGATGAGCGGCCGAGCTGGCTCAGGGGGCATGGTTTGGGCGTGGGCCCAGAAGGTCTTCGAGCGCCCAATCCTGCTTCCCCGCCAAGGAGAACCCGTCGGAAGTTGGTTTCGGGCACCGGAGACCCCTAGCACAGCAGCAGGGCCTAGGGAGCCAGGGGCAGCCCTGCACCGCTTGGCCCTCTGGAGAGCGGAGGGCCGGGGGCAAAAACGGCTTGCGTTGCTTTCCTGAGCCGAGGCGCGTTGGGGCTGTTGTTTGCTGCCCGAGGAGACTTTCCCTTTGCACAATGCAGCTGCCAGAAACTCGTTTTGGGCCGTCGGTGCCACGGGGCCTCGGCACTGAGCGGCCGTGCTGGTACAGGGGGCATGGTTGCGGCCTGGGCGCAGAAGGCCTTCGCGCGCCCAATTCTGCTTCCCCGCAAAGGAGAACCCGTGGGGAGTGGGTTTCGGGCACCGGAGACCCCCAGCAAAGCAGCAGGGACCAGGGAGCCAGGGGCAGCGCCGCCCCTCTTTGCCCTTTTTAGAGCGGAAAGCCGGGGGCGAAAACGGCTTGCGTTGCTTTCCTGAGCCGAGGCGCGTTGGGGCTGTTGTTTGCTGCCCAGGAGACTTTCCCTTTGCACAATGCAGCCGCCAGAAGCTCCTTTTGGGCCGTCGGTGCGACGGGGCCTCGGCAATGAGCGGCCGAGCTGGCTCAGTGGGCATGGCTGCGGCCTGGGCGCAGAAGGCCTTCGCGCGCCCAATCCTGCTTCCCCGCCAAGGAGATCACGTGGGGAGTGGGTTTCGGGCACCGGAGACCCCCAGCACAGCAGCAGGGCCCAGGGAGCCAGGGGCAGCCCCGCCCCGCTTTGCCCTCTGGAGAGCGGAGGGCCGGGGGCGAAAACGGCTTGCGTTGCTTTCCTGAGCCGAGGCGCGTTGGGGCTGTTGTTGGCTGCCCGAGGAGACTTTCCCTTTGCAGAATGCAGCCGCCAGAAGCTCGTTTTGGGCCGTTGGTGAGAGGGGGCCTCAGCGCTGAGCGGCAGAGCTGGCTCAGGGCGCATGGCTGCGGCCTGGGCACAGAAGGCCTTCGCGCGGCCAATCCTGCTTCCCCGCCAAGGAGAACCCGTCGGAAGTTGGTTTCGGGCACCGGAGACCCCTAGCACAGCAGCAGGGCCTAGGGAGCCAGGGGCAGCCCTGCACCGCTTGGCCCTCTGGAGAGCGGAGGGCCGGGGGCAAAAACGGCTTGCGATGCTTTCCTGAGCCGAGGCGCGTTGGGGCTGTTGTTGGCTGCCCGAGGAGACTTTCCCTTTGCACAATGCATTGCCAGAAGCTCGTTTTGGGCCGTCGGTGCGACAGGGCCTCGGCGCTGAGCGGCCGAGCTGGCTCAGGGGGCATGGCTGCGGCCTGGGCGCAGAAGGACTTCGCACGCCCAATCCTGCTTCCCCGCCAAGGAGATCCCGTGCGGAGTGGGTTTCGGGCACCGGAGACCCCCAGCACAGCAGCAGGGCCTAGGGAGCCAGGGGCAGCAATGCACCGCTTGGCCCTCTGGAGAGCGGAGGGCCTGGGGCGAAAACGGCTTGCGTTGCTTTCCTGAGCCGAGGCACGTTGGGTCTGTAGTTGGCTGCCCGAGGAGACTTTCCCTTTGCACAATGCAACTGCCAGAAGCTCGTTTTGGGCCGTCGGTGCCACGGGGCCTCGGCACTGAGCGGCCGTGCTGATACAGGGGGCATGGCTGCGGCCTGGGCGCAGAAGGCCTTCGCGCGCCCAATTCTGCTTCCCCGCAAAGGAGAACCCCTGGGGAGTGGGTTTCGGGCACCGGAGACCCCCAGCAAAGCAGCAGGGACCAGGGAGCCAGGGGCAGCGCCGCCCCTCTTTGCCCTTTGTATAGCGGAAAGCCGGGGGCGAAAACGGCTTGCGTTGCTTTCCTGAGCCGAGGCGCGTTGGGGCTGTTGTTTGCTGCCCGAGGAGACTTTCCCTTTGCACAATGCAGCTGCCAGAAGCTCGTTTTGGGCCGTCGGTGCCACGGGGCCTCGGCGCTGAGCGGCCGAGCTGGCTCAGGGGGCATGGCTGCGGCCTGTGCGCAGAAGGCCTTCGTGCGCCCAATCCTGCTTCCCCGCCAAGAAGAACCCGTGGGGAGTGGGATTCGGGCACCGGAGACCCCCAGCAAAGACACAGGGGCCAGGGTGCCAGGGGCAGCTCCGCCCCTCTTTGCACTTTGGAGAGCAGAGGGCCGGGGGCGAAAACGGCTTGCGTTGCTTTCATGAGCCGAGGCGCGTTGGGGCTGTTGTTGGCTGCCCGAGGAGACTTTCCCTTTGCACAATGCAGCTGCCAGAAGCTCGTTTTGGGCCGTCGGTGCGACGGGGCCTCGGCAATGACCGGCCGAGCTGGCTCAGGGGGCATGGCTGCGGCCTGGGCGCAGAAGGCCTTCGCGCGCCCAATCCTGCTTCCCCGCCAAGGAGATCCCGTGGGGAGTGGGTTTCGGGCACCGGAGACGCCCAGCAAAGACACAGGGCCCAGGGAGCCAGGGGCAGCCCCGCCCCGCTTTGCCCTCTGGAGAGCGGAGGGCCGGGGGCGAAAAAGGCTTGCGTTGCTTTCCTGAGCCGAGGCGCATTGGGGCTGTTGTTGGCTGCCCGAGGAGACTTTCCCTTTTCAGAATGCAGCCGCCAGAAGCTCCTTTTGGGCCGTCGGTGCGACGGGGACTCGGCGATGATAGGCCGAGCTGGCTCAGGGGGCATGGTTGGGGCGTGGGCCCAGAAGGTCTTCGAGCGCCCAATCCTGCTTCCCCGCCAAGGAGAACCCGTGGGGAGTGGGTTTCGGGCACCGGAGACCCCCAGCAAAGCAGCAGGGCCCAGGGAGCCAGGGGCAGCCCCGCCCCGCTTTGCCCTCTGGAGAGCGGAGGGCCGGGGGAGAAAACGGCTTGCGTTGCTTTCCTGAGCCGAGGCGCGTTGGGGCTGTTGTTGGCTGCCCGAGGAGACTTTCCCTTTGCAGAATGCAGCCACCAGAAGCTCGTTTTGGGCCGTCGGTGAGAGGGGGCCTCAGCGCTGAGCGGCAGAGCTGGCTCAGGGCGCATGGCTGCGGCCTGGGCACAGAAGGCCTTCGCGCGGCCAATCCTGCTTCCCCGCCAAGGAGAACCCGTGGGGATTGGTTTCGGGAATCGGAGACCCCCAGCAAATACACAGGGCCCAGGGAGCCAGGGGCAGCCCCGCCCCGCGTTGCCCTCTGGAGAGCGGAGGGCCGGGGGCGAAAACGGCTTGCGTTGCTTTCCTGAGCCGAGGCGCGTTGGGGCTGTTGTTGGCTGCCCGAGGAGACTTTCCCTTTGCACAATGCAGCCGCCAGAAGCTCGTTTTGGGCCGTCGGTGAGAGGGGGCCTCAGCGCTGAGCGGCAGAGCTGGCTCAGGGCGCATGGCTGCGGCCTGGGCACAGAAGGCCTTCGCGCGGCCAATCCTGCTTCCCCGCCAAGGAGAACCCGTGGCGAGTGGGTTTCGGGAATCGGAGACCCCCAGCAAATACACAGGGCCCAGGGAGCCAGGGGCAGCCCCGCCCCGCGTTGCCCTCTGGAGAGCGGAGGGCCGGGGGCGAAAACGGCTTGCGTTGCTTTCCTGAGCCGAGGCGCGTTGGGGCTGTTGTTGGCTGCCCGAGGAGATTTTCCCTTTGCACAATGCAGCCGCCAGAAGCTCGTTTTGTGCCGTCGGTGCGACGGGGCCTCGGCGCTGAGCGGCCGAGCTGGCTCAGGGGGCATGGTTTGGGCGTGGGCCCAGAAGGTCTTCGAGCGCCCAATCCTGCTTCCCCGCCAAGGAGAACCCGTCGGAAGTTGGTTTCGGGCACCGGAGACCCCTAGCACAGCAGCAGGGCCTAGGGAGCCAGGGGCAGCCCTGCACCGCTTGGCCCTCTGGAGAGCGGAGGGCCGGGGGCAAAAACGGCTTGTGTTGCTTTCCTGAGCCGAGGCGCGTTGGGGCTGTTGTTGGCTGCCCGAGGAGACTTTCCCTTTGCACAATGCAGCTGCCAGAAGCTCGTTTTGGGCCGTCGGTGCGACAGGGCCTCGGCGCTGAGCGGCTGAGCTGGCTCAGGGGGCATGGCTGCGGCCTGGGCGCAGAAGGACTTCGCACGCCCAATCCTGCTTCCCCGCCAAGGAGATCCCGTGCGGAGTGGGTTTCGGGCACCGGAGACCCCCAGCACAGCAGCAGGGCCTAGGGAGCCAGGGGCAGCAATGCACCGCTTGGCCCTCTGGAGAGCGGAGGGCCGGGGGCGAAAACGGCTTGCGTTGCTTTCCTGAGCCGAGGCACGTTGGGTCTGTAGTTGGCTGCCCGAGGAGACTTTCCCTTTGCACAATGCAACTGCCAGAAGCTCGTTTTGGGCCGTCGGTGCCACGGGGCCTCGGCACTGAGCGGCCGTGCTGGTACAGGGGGCATGGCTGCGGCCTGGGCGCAGAAGGCCTTCGCGCGCCCAATTCTGCTTCCCCGCAAAGGAGAACCCCTGGGGAGTGGGTTTCGGGCACCGGAGACCCCCAGCAAAGCAGCAGGGACCAGGGAGCCAGGGGCAGCGCCGCCCCTCTTTGCCCTTTGTATAGCGGAAAGCCGGGGGCGAAAACGGCTTGCGTTGCTTTCCTGAGCCGAGGCGCGTTGGGGCTGTTGTTGGCTGCCCGAGGAGACTTTCCCTTTGCACAATGCAGCTGCCAGAAGCTCGTTTTGGGCCGTCGGTGCGACGGGGCCTCGGCAATGACCGGCCGAGCTGGCTCAGGGGGCATGGCTGCGGCCTGGGCGCAGAAGGCCTTCGCGCGCCCAATCCTGCTTCCCCGCCAAGGAGATCCCGTGGGGAGTGGGTTTCGGGCACCGGAGACCCCCAGCAAAGACACAGGGCCCAGGGAGCCAGGGGCAGCCCCGCCCCGCTTTGCCCTCTGGAGAGCGGACGGCCTGGGGCGAAAAAGGCTTGCGTTGCTTTCCTGAGCCGAGGCGCATTGGGGCTGTTGTTGGCTGCCCGAGGAGACTTTCCCTTTGCAGAATGCAGCCGCCAGAAGCTCCTTTTGGGCCGTCGGTGCGACGGGGACTCGGCGATGATAGCCCGAGCTGGCTCAGGGGGCATGGTTGGGGCGTGGGCCCAGAAGGTCTTCGAGCGCCCAATCCTGCTTCCCCGCCAAGGAGAACCCGTGGGGAGTGGGTTTCGGGCACCGGAGACCCCCAGCAAAGCAGCAGGGCCCAGGGAGCCAGGGGCAGCCCCGCCCCGCTTTGCCCTCTGGAGAGCGGAGGGCCGGGGGCGAAAACGGCTTGCGTTGCTTTCCTGAGCCGAGGCGCGTTGGGGCTGTTTTTGGCTGCCCGAGGAGACTTTCCCTTTGCACAATGCAGCTGCCAGAAGCTCGTTTTGGGCCGTCGGTGCGACAGGGCCTCGGCGCTGAGCGGCCGAGCTGGCTCAGGGGGCATGGCTGCAGCCTGGGCGCAGAAGGACTTCGCACTCCCAATCCTGCTTCCCCGCCAAGGAGATCCCGTGCGGAGTGGGTTTCGGGCACCGGAGACCCCCAGCAAAGCAGCAGGGCCTAGGGAGCCAGGGGCAGCCCTGCACCGCTTGGCCCTCTGGAGAGCGGAGGGCCGGGGGCGAAAACGGCTTGCGTTGCTTTCCTGAGCCGAGGCGCGTTGGGTCTGTAGTTGGCTGCCCGAGGAGACTTTCCTCTTGCACAATGCAGCTGCCAGAAACTCGTTTTGGGCCGTCGGTGCCACGGGGCCTCGGCACTGAGCGGCCGTGCTGGTACAGGGGGCATGGTTGCGGCCTGGGCGCAGAAGGCCTTCGCGCGCCCAATTCTGCTTCCCCGCAAAGGAGAACACGTGGGGAGTGGGTTTCGGGCACCGGAGACCCCCAGCAAAGCAGCAGGGACCAGGGAGCCAGGGGCAGCGCCGCCCCTCTTTGCCCTTTGTAGAGCGGAAAGCCGGGGGCGAAAACGACTTGCGTTGCTTTCCTGAGCCGAGGCGCGTTGGGGCTGTTGTTTGCTGCCCGAGGAGACTTTCCCTTTGCACAATGCAGCCGCCAGAAGCTCCTTTTGGGCCGTCGGTGCGACGGGGCCTCGGCAATGAGCGGCCGAGCTGGCTCAGGGGGCATGGCTGCGGCCTGGGCGCAGAAGGCCTTCGCGCGCCCAATCCTGCTTCCCCGCCAAGGAGATCACGTGGGGAGTGGGTTTCGGGCACCGGAGACCCCCAGCACAGCAGCAGGGCCCAGGGAGCCAGGGGCAGCCCCGCCCCGCTTTGCCCTCTGGAGAGCGGAGGGCCGGGGGCGAAAACGGCTTGCGTTGCTTTCCTGAGCCGAGGCGCGTTGGGGCTGTTGTTGGCTGCCCGAGGAGACTTTCCCTTTGCAGAATGCAGCCGCCAGAAGCTCGTTTTGGGCCGTCGGTGAGAGGGGGCCTCAGCGCTGAGCGGCAGAGCTGGCTCAGGGCGCATGGCTGCGGCCAGGGCACAGAAGGCCTTCGCGCGGCCAATCCTGCTTCCCCGCCAAGGAGAACCCGTGGGGATTGGTTTCGGGAATCGGAGACCCCCAGCAAATACACAGGGCCCAGGGAGCCAGGGGCAGCCTCGCCCCGCGTTGCCCTCTGGAGAGCGGAGGGCCGGGGGCGAAAACGGCTTGCGTTGCTTTCCTGAGCCGAGGCGCGTTGGGGCTGTTGTTGGCTGCCCGAGGAGATTTTCCCTTTGCACAATGCAGCCGCCAGAAGCTCGTTTTGTGCCGTCGGAGCGACGGGGCCTCGGCGCTGAGCGGCCGAGCTGGCTCAGGGGGCATGGTTTGGGCGTGGGCCCAGAAGGTCTTCGAGCGCCCAATCCTGCTTCCCCGCCAAGGAGAACCCGTCGGAAGTTGGTTTCGGGCACCGGAGACCCCTAGCACAGCAGCAGGGCCTAGGGAGCCAGGGGCAGCCCTGCACTGCTTGGCCCTCTGGAGAGCGGAGGGCCGGGGGCAAAAACGGCTTGCGTTGCTTTCCTGAGCCGAGGCGCGTTGGGGCTGTTGTTGGCTGCCCGAGGAGACTTTCCCTTTGCACAATGCAGCTGGCAGAAGCTCGTTTTGGGCCGTCGGTGCGACGGGGCCTCGGCGCAGAGCGGCCGAGCTGGCTCAGGGGGCATGGCTGCGGCCTGGGCGCAGAAGGCCTTCGAGCGCCCAATCCTGCTTCCCCGCCAAGGAGAACCCGTCGGGAGTGGGTTTCGGGCACCGGAGACCCCCTGCAAAGACACAGGGCCCAGGGAGCCATGGGCAGCTCCGCCCCTCTTTGCCCTTTGGAGAGCGGAGGGCCGGGGCGAAAACGGCTTGCGTTGCTTTCCTGAGCCGAGGCGCGTTGGGGCTGTTGTTCGCTGCCCGAGGAGACTTTCCCTTTGTACAATGCACCTTCCAGAAGCTCGTTTTGGGCCGTCGGTGTCACGGGGCCTCGGCGCTGAGCGGCCGAACTGGCTCAGGGGGCATGGCTGCGGCCTGGGCGCAGAAGGCCTTCGCGCGCCCAATCCTGCTTCCCCGCCAAGGAGAACCCGTCGGGAGTGGGTTTCGGGCACCGGAGACCCCCAGCACAGCAGCAGGGCCTAGGGAGCCAGGGGCAGCCCTGCCCCGCTTTGCCATCAGGAGAGAGGAGGCCCGGGGGCGAAAACGGCTTGCGTTGCTTTCCTGAGCCGAGGCGCGTTTTGGTTGTTGTTGGCTGCACGAGGAGACTTTCCCTTTGCACAATGCACCTTCCAGAAGCTCGTTTTTGGCCGTCGGTGCGACGGGGCCTCGGCGCTGTGCGGCCGAACTGGCTCAGGGGGCATGGCTGCGGCCTGGGCGCAGAAGGCCTTCGCGGGCCCAATCCTGCTTCCCCGCCAAGGAGAACCCGTCGGGAGTGGGTTTCGGGCACCGGAGACCCCCAGCACAGCAGCAGGGCCTAGGGAGGCAGGGGCAGCCCTGCACCGCTTTGTCCTCTGGAGAGCGGAGGGCCGGGGGCGAAAACGGCTTGCGTTGCTTTCCTGAGCCGAGGCGCGTTGGGGCTGTTGTTGGCTGCCCGAGGAGACTTTCCCTTTGCACAATGCAGCTGCCAGAAGCTCGTTTTGGGCCGTCGGTGCCACGGGGCCTCGGCACTGAGCGGCCGAACTGGCTCAGGGGGCATGGCTGCGGCCTGGGCGCAGAAGGCCTTCGCGAGCCCAATCCTGCATCCCCGCCAAGGAGAACCCGTGGGGAGTGGGTTTCGGGCACCGGAGAACCCCAGCAAAGACACAGGGCCCAGGGAGCAGGGGCAGACCTGCCCCGCTTTGCCCTCTGGAGAGCGGAGGGCCAGGTTCGAAAACGGCTTGCGTTGCATTCCTGAGCCGAGGCGCGTTGGGGCTGTTGTTGGCTGCCCGAGAAGACTTTCCCTTTGCACAATGCAGCTGCCAGAAGCTTGTTTTGGGCCGTCGTTGCGACGGGGCATCGGCGCAGAGCGGCCAAGCTGGCTCAGGGGGCATGGCTGCGGCCTGGGCGCAGAAGGCCTTCGCGCGCCCAATCCTGCTTCCCCACCAAGGAGAACCCGTGGGGATTGGTTTCGGGAATCGGAGACCCCCAGCAAATACACAGGGCCCAGGGAGCCAGGGGCAGCCCCGCCCCGCGTTGCCCTCTGGAGAGCGGAAGGCCGGGGGCGAAAACGGCTTGCGTTGCTTTCCTGAGCCGAGGCGCGTTGGGGCTGTTGTTGGCTGCCCGAGGAGATTTTCCCTTTGCACAATGCAGCCGCCAGAAGCTCGTTTTGTGCCGTCGGTGCGACGGGGCCTCGGCGCTGAGCGGCCGAGCTGGCTCAGGGGGCATGGTTTGGGCGTGGGCCCAGAAGGTCTTCGAGCGCCCAATCCTGCTTCCCCGCCAAGGAGAACCCGTCGGAAGTTGGTTTCGGGCACCGGAGACCCCTAGCACAGCAGCAGGGCCTAGGGAGCCAGGGGCAGCCCTGCACCGCTTGGCCCTCTGGAGAGCGGAGGGCCGGGGGCAAAAACGGCTTGCGTTGCTTTCCTGAGCCGAGGCGCGTTGGGGCTGTTGTTGGCTGCCCGAGGAGACTTTCCCTTTGCACAATGCAGCTGGCAGAAGCTCGTTTTGGGCCGTCAGTGCGACGGGGCCTCGGCGCAGAGCGGCCGAGCTGGCTCAGGCGGCATGGCTGCGGCCTGGGCGCAGAAGGCCTTCGAGCGCCCAATCCTGCTTCCCCGCCAAGGAGAACCCGTCGGGAGTGGGTTTCGGGCACCGGAGACCCCCTGCAAAGACACAGGGCCCAGGGAGCCATGGGCAGCTCCGCCCCTCTTTGCCCTTTGGAGAGCGGAGGGCCGGGGCGAAAACGGCTTGCGTTGCTTTCCTGAGCCGAGGCGCGTTGGGGCTGTTGTTCGCTGCCCGAGGAGACTTTCCCTTTGTACAATGCACCTTCCAGAAGCTCGTTTTGGGCCGTCGGTGTCACGGGGCCTCGGCGCTGAGCGGCCGAACTGGCTCAGGGGGCATGGCTGCGGCCTGGGCGCAGAAGGCCTTCGCGCGCCCAATCCTGCTTCCCCGCCAAGGAGAACCCGTCGGGAGTGGGTTTCGGGCACCGGAGACCCCCAGCACAGCAGCAGGGCCTAGGGAGCCAGGGGCAACCCTGCCCCGCTTTGCCATCAGGAGAGAGGAGGCCCGGGGGCGAAAACGGCTTGCGTTGCTTTCCTGAGCCGAGGCGCGTTGGGGTTGTTGTTGGCTGCACGAGGAGACTTTCCCTTTGCACAATGCACCTTCCAGAAGCTCGTTTTGGGCCGTCGGTGCGACGGGGCCTCGGCGCTGAGCGGCCGAACTGGCTCAGGGGGCATGGCTGCGGCCTGGGCGCAGAAGGCCTTCGCGGGCCCAATCCTGCTTCCCCGCCAAGGAGAACCCGTCGGGAGTGGGTTTCGGGCACCGGAGACCCCCAGCACAGCAGCAGGGCCTAGGGAGGCAGGGGCAGCCCTGCACCGCTTTGTCTTCTGGAGAGCGGAGGGCCGGGGGCGAAAACGGCTTGCGTTGCTTTCCTGAGCCGAGGCGCGTTGGGGCTGTTGTTGGCTGCCCGAGGAGACTTTCCCTTTGCACAATGCAGCTGCCAGAAGCTCGTTTTGGGCCGTCGGTGCCACGGGGCCTCGGCACTGAGCGGCCGAACTGGCTCAGGGGGCATGGCTGCGGCCTGGGCGCAGAAGGCCTTCGCGAGCCCAATCCTGCATCCCCGCCAAGGAGAACCCGTGGGGAGTGGGTTTCGGGCACCGGAGAACCCCAGCAAAGACACAGGGCCCAGGGAGCAGGGGCAGACCTGCCCCGCTTTGCCCTCTGGAGAGCGGAGGGCCAGGTTCGAAAACGGCTTGCGTTGCATTCCTGCGCCGAGGCGCGTTGGGGCTGTTGTTGGCTGCCCGAGGAGACTTTCCCTTTGCACAATGCAGCTGCCAGAAGCTTGTTTTGGGCCGTCGTTGCGACGGGGCATCGGCGCAGAGCGGCCAAGCTGGCTCAGGGCGCATGGCTGCGGCCTGGGCGCAGAAGGCTTTCGCGCGCCCAATCCTGCTTCCCCACCAAGGAGATCCCGTGGGGATTGGTTTCGGGAATCGGAGACCCCCAGCAAATACACAGGGCCCTGGGAGCCAGGGGCAGCCCCGCCCCGCGTTGCCCTCTGGAGAGCGGAGGGCCAGGGGCTAAAACGGCTTGCGTTGCTTTCCTGAGCCGAGACGCGTTGGGGCTGTTGTTGGCTGCCCGAGGAGACTTTCCCTTTGAAGAATGCAGCCGCCAGAAGCTCCTTTTGGGCCGTCGGTGCGACGGGGCCTCGGCGCAGAGCGGCCGAACTGGCTCAGGCGGCATGGCTGCGGCCTGGGCGCAGAAAGCTTTCGCGAGCCCAATCCTGCTTCCCCGCCAAGGAGAACCCGTCGGGAGTGGGTTTCGGGCACCGGAGACCCCCAGCACAGCAGCAGGGCCTAGGGAGCCAGGGGCAGCCCTGCACCGCTTTGCCCTCTGGAGAGCGGAGGGCCGGGGGCGAAAACGGCTTGCGTTGCTTTCCTGAGCCGAGGCGCGTTGGGGCTGTTGTTGCCTGCCCGAGGAGACTTTCCCTTTGCACAATGCAGCTGCCAGAAGCTCGTTTTGGGCCGTCGGTGCCACGGGGCCTCGGCACTGAGCGGCCGAACTGGCTCAGGGGGCATGGCTGCGGCCTGGGCGCAGAAGGCCTTCGCGCGCCCAATCCTGCATCTCCGCCAAGGAGAACCCGTGGGGAGTGGGTTTCGGGGACCGGAGAACCCCAGCAAAGACACAGGGCCCAGGGAGCAGGGGAAGCCCTGCCCCGCTTTGCCCTCTGGAGAGCGGAGGGCCAGGTTTGAAAACGGCTTGCGTTGCATTCCTGAGCCGAGGGGCGTTGGGGCTGTTGTTGGCTGCCCGAGGAGACTTTCCCTTTGCACAATGCAGCTGCCAGAAGCTCGTTTTGGGCCGTCGGTGCCACGGGGCCTTGGCACTGAGCGGCCGAACTGGCTCAGGGGGCATGGCTGCGTCCTGGGCGCAGAAGGCCTTCGCGCGCCCAATTCTGCATCCCCGTCAAGGAGAACCCGTGGGGAGTGGGTTTCGGGCACCGGAGACCCCCAGCAAGGACACAGGGCCCAGGGAGCCAGGGGCAGCCCCGCCCCGCTTTGCCCTCTGGAGAGCGGAGGGCCGGGGGCGAAAACGGCTTGCGTTGCTTTCCTGAGCCGAGGCGCGTTGGGGCTGTTGTTGGCTGCCCGAGGAGACTTTCCCTTTGCAGAATGCAGCCGCCAGAAGCTCCTTTTGGGCCGTCGGTGCGACGGGGACTCGGCGATGATAGGCCGAGGTGGCTCAGGGGGCATGGTTGGGGCGTGGGCCCAGAAGGTCTTCGAGCGCCCAATCCTGCTTCCCCGCCAAGGAGAACCCGTGGGGAGTGGGTTTCGGGCACCGGAGACCCCCAGCAAAGCAGGAGGGCCCAGGGAGCCAGGGGCAGCCCCGCCCCGCTTTGCCCTCTGGAGAGCGGAGGGCCGGGGGCGAAAACGGCTTGCGTTGCTTTCCTGAGCCGAGGCGCGTTGGGGCTGTTGTTGGCTGCCCGAGGAGACTTTCCCTTTGCACAATGCAGCTGCCAGAAGCTCGTTTTGGGCCGTCGGTGCGACAGGGCCTCGGCGCTGAGCGGCCGAGCTGGCTCAGGGGGCATGGCTGCGGCCTGGGCGCAGAAGGCCTTCGCGCGCCCAATCCTGCTTCCCCGCCAAGGATAACGCGTGGGGAGTGTGTTTCGGGCATCGGAGACCCCCAGCAAAGCAGCAGGGCCCAGGGAGCCAGGGGCAGCCCCGCCCCGCTTTGCCCTCTGGAGAGCGGAGGGCCGCGGGCGAAAACGGCTTGCGTTGCTTTCATGAGCAGAGGCGCATTGGGGCTGTTGTTGGCTGCCCGAGGAGATTTTCCCTTTGCACAATGCAGCCGCCAGAAGCTCGTTTTGGGCCGTTGGTGCGACGGGGCCTCGGCGATGAGCGGCCGAGCTGGCTCAGGGGGCATGGTTTGGGCGTGGGCCCAGAAGGTCTTCGAGCGCCCAATCCTGCTTCCACGCCAAGGAGAACCCGTCGGGAGTTGGTTTCGGGCACCGGAGACCCCTAGCACAGCAGCAGGGCCTAGGGAGCCCGGGGCAGCCCTGCACCGCTTGGCCCTCTGGAGAGCGGAGGGCCGGGGGCAAAAACGGCTTGCGTTGCTTTCCTGAGCCGAGGCGCGTTGGGGCTGTTGTTGGCTGCCCGAGGAGACTTTCCCTTTGCACAATGCAGCTGCCAGAAGCTCGTTTTGGGCCGTCGGTGCCACGGGGCCTCGGCACTGAGCGGCCGAACTGGCTCAGGGGGCATGGCTGCGGCCTGGGCGCAGAAGGCCTTCGCGCGCCCAATCCTGCATCCCCGCCAAGGAGAACCCATGGGGAGTGGGTTTCGGGCACCGGAGAACCCCAGCAAAGACACAGGGCCCAGGGAGCAGGGGAAGCCCTGCCCCGCTTTGCCCTCTGGAGAGCGGAGGGCCAGGTTTGAAAACGGCTTGCGTTGCATTCCTGAGCCGAGGCGCGTTGGGGCTGTTGTTGGCTGCCCGAGGAGACTTTCCCTTTGCACAATGCAGCCGCCAGAAGCTCGTTTTGGGCCGTCGGTGAGAGGGGGCCTCAGCGCTGAGCTGCAGAGCTGGCTCAGGGCGCATGGCTGCGGCCAGGGCACAGAAGGCTTTCGCGCGGCCAATCCTGATTCCCCGCCAAGGAGAACCCGTGGGGATTGGTTTCGGGAATCGGAGACCCCCAGCAAATACACAGGGCCCAGGGAGCCAGGGGCAGCCCCGCCCCGCGTTGCCCTCTGGAGAGCGGAAGGCCGGGGGCGAAAACGGCTTGCGTTGCTTTCCTGAGCCGAGGCGCGTTGGGGCTGTTGTTGGCTGCCCGAGGAGATTTTCCCTTTGCACAATGCAGCCGCCAGAAGCTCGTTTTGTGCCGTCGGTGCGACGGGGCCTCGGCGCTGAGCGGCCGAGCTGGCTCAGGGGGCATGGTTTGGGCGTGGGCCCAGAAGGTCTTCGAGCGCCCAATCCTGCTTCCCCGCCAAGGAGAACCCGTCGGAAGTTGGTTTCGGGCACCGGAGACCCCTAGCACAGCAGCAGGGCCTAGGGAGCCAGGGGCAGCCCTGCACCGCTTGGCCCTCTGGAGAGCGGAGGGCCGGGGGCAAAAACGGCTTGCGTTGCTTTCCTGAGCCGAGGCGCGTTGGGGCTGTTGTTGGCTGCCCGAGGAGACTTTCCCTTTGCACAATGCAGCTGGCAGAAGCTCGTTTTGGGCCGTCAGTGCGACGGGGCCTCGGCGCAGAGCGGCCGAGCTGGCTCAGGCGGCATGGCTGCGGCCTGGGCGCAGAAGGCCTTCGAGCGCCCAATCCTGCTTCCCCGCCAAGGAGAACCCGTCGGGAGTGGGTTTCGGGCACCGGAGACCCCCTGCAAAGACACAGGGCCCAGGGAGCCATGGGCAGCTCCGCCCCTCTTTGCCCTTTGGAGAGCGGAGGGCCGGGGCGAAAACGGCTTGCGTTGCTTTCCTGAGCCGAGGCGCGTTGGGGCTGTTGTTCGCTGCCCGAGGAGACTTTCCCTTTGTACAATGCACCTTCCAGAAGCTCGTTTTGGGCCGTCGGTGTCACGGGGCCTCGGCGCTGAGCGGCCGAACTGGCTCAGGGGGCATGGCTGCGGCCTGGGCGCAGAAGGCCTTCGCGCGCCCAATCCTGCTTCCCCGCCAAGGAGAACCCGTCGGGAGTGGGTTTCGGGCACCGGAGACCCCCAGCACAGCAGCAGGGCCTAGGGAGCCAGGGGCAACCCTGCCCCGCTTTGCCATCAGGAGAGAGGAGGCCCGGGGGCGAAAACGGCTTGCGTTGCTTTCCTGAGCCGAGGCGCGTTGGGGTTGTTGTTGGCTGCACGAGGAGACTTTCCCTTTGCACAATGCACCTTCCAGAAGCTCGTTTTGGGCCGTCGGTGCGACGGGGCCTCGGCGCTGAGCGGCCGAACTGGCTCAGGGGGCATGGCTGCGGCCTGGGCGCAGAAGGCCTTCGCGGGCCCAATCCTGCTTCCCCGCCAAGGAGAACCCGTCGGGAGTGGGTTTCGGGCACCGGAGACCCCCAGCACAGCAGCAGGGCCTAGGGAGGCAGGGGCAGCCCTGCCCCGCTTTGTCTTCTGGAGAGCGGAGGGCCGGGGGCGAAAACGGCTTGCGTTGCTTTCCTGAGCCGAGGCGCGTTGGGGCTGTTGTTGCCTGCCCGAGGAGACTTTCCCTTTGCACAATGCAGCTGCGAGAAGCTCGTTTTGGGCCGTCGGTGCCACGGGGCCTCGGCACTGAGCGGCCGAACTGGCTCAGGGGGCATGGCTGCGGCCTGGGCGCAGAAGGCCTTCGCGAGCCCAATCCTGCATCCCCGCCAAGGAGAACCCGTGGGGAGTGGGTTTCGGGCACCGGAGAACCCCAGCAAAGACACAGGGCCCAGGGAGCAGGGGCAGACCTGCCCCGCTTTGCCCTCTGGAGAGCGGAGGGCCAGGTTCGAAAACGGCTTGCGTTGCATTCCTGAGCCGAGGCGCGTTGGGGCTGTTGTTGGCTGCCCGAGGAGACTTTCCCTTTGCACAATGCAGCTGCCAGAAGCTTGTTTTGGGCCGTCGTTGCGACGGGGCATCGGCGCAGAGCGGCCAAGCTGGCTCAGGGCGCATGGCTGCGGCCTGGGCGCAGAAGGCTTTCGCGCGCCCAATCCTGCTTCCCCACCAAGGAGATCCCGTGGGGATTGGTTTCGGGAATCGGAGACCCCCAGCAAATACACAGGGCCCTGGGAGCCAGGGGCAGCCCCGCCCCGCGTTGCCCTCTGGAGAGCGGAGGGCCAGGGGCTAAAACGGCTTGCGTTGCTTTCCTGAGCCGAGACGCGTTGGGGCTGTTGTTGGCTGCCCGAGGAGACTTTCCCTTTGAAGAATGCAGCCGCCAGAAGCTCGTTTTGGGCCGTCGATGCGACGGGGCCTCGGCGCTGAGCGGCCGAACTGGCTCAGGCGGCATGGCTGCGGCCTGGGCGCAGAAGGCTTTCGCGAGCCCAATCCTGCTTCCCCGCCAAGGAGAACCCGTCGGGAGTGGGTTTCGGGGACCGGAGAACCCCAGCAAAGACACAGGGCCCAGGGAGCAGGGGAAGCCCTGCCCCGCTTTGCCCTCTGGAGAGCGGAGGGCCAGGTTTGAAAACGGCTTGCGTTGCATTCCTGAGCCGAGGGGCGTTGGGGCTGTTGTTGGCTGCCCGAGGAGACTTTCCCTTTGCACAATGCAGCTGCCAGAAGCTCGTTTTGGGCCGTCGGTGCCACGGGGCCTTGGCACTGAGCGGCCGATCTGGCTCAGGGGGCATGGCTGCGTCCTGGGCGCAGAAGGCCTTCGCGCGCCCAATCCTGCATCCCCGTCAAGGAGAATCCGTGGCGAGTGGGTTTCGGGCACCGGAGACCCCCAGCAAGGACACAGGGCCCAGGGAGCCAGGGGCAGCCCCGCCCCGCTTTGCCCTCTGGAGAGCGGAGGGCCGGGGGCGAAAACGGCTTGCGTTGCTTTCCTGAGCCGAGGCGCGTTGGGGCTGTTGTTGGCTGCCCGAGGAGACTTTCCCTTTGCAGAATGCAGCCGCCAGAAGCTCCTTTTGGGCCGTCGGTGCGACGGGGACTCGGCGATGATAGGCCGAGGTGGCTCAGGGGGCATGGTTGGGGCGTGGGCCCAGAAGGTCTTCGAGCGCCCAATCCTGCTTCCCCGCCAAGGAGAACCCGTGGGGAGTGGGTTTCGGGCACCGGAGACCCCCAGCAAAGCAGGAGGGCCCAGGGAGCCAGGGGCAGCCCCGCCCCGCTTTGCCCTCTGGAGAGCGGAGGGCCGGGGGCGAAAACGGCTTGCGTTGCTTTCCTGAGCCGAGGCGCGTTGGGGCTGTTGTTGGCTGCCCGAGGAGACTTTCCCTTTGCACAATGCAGCTGCCAGAAGCTCGTTTTGGGCCGTCGGTGCGACAGGGCCTCGGCGCTGAGCGGCCGAGCTGGCTCAGGGGGCATGGCTGCGGCCTGGGCGCAGAAGGCCTTCGCGCGCCCAATCCTGCTTCCCCGCCAAGGATAACGCGTGGGGAGTGTGTTTCTGGCATCGGAGACCCCCAGCAAAGCAGCAGGGCCCAGGGAGCCAGGGGCAGCCCCGCCCCGCTTTGCCCTCTGGAGAGCGGAGGGCCGCGGGCGAAAACGGCTTGCGTTGCTTTACTGAGCCGAGGCGCGTTGGGGCTGTTGTTGGCTGCCCGAGGAGACTTTCCCTTTGCAGAATGCAGCTGCCAGAAGCTCGTTTTGGGCCGTCGGTGCGACAGGGCCTCGGCGCTGAGCGGCCGAGCTGGCTCAGGGGGCATGGCTGCGGCCTGGGCGCAGAAGGCCTTCGCGCGCCCAATCCTGCTTCCCCGCCAAGGATAACGAGTGGGGAGTGTGTTTCGGGCATCGGAGACCCCCAGCAAAGCAGCAGGGCCCAGGGAGCCAGGGGCAGCCCCGCCCCGCTTTGCCCTCTGGAGAGCGGAGGGCCGCGGGCGAAAACGGCTTGCGTTGCTTTCATGAGCCGAGGCGCATTGGGGCTGTTGTTGGCTGCCCGAGGAGATTTTCCCTTTGCACAATGCAGCCGCCAGAAGCTCGTTTTGGGCCGTTGGTGCGACGGGGCCTCGGCGATGAGCGGCCGAGCTGGCTCAGGGGGCATGGTTTGGGCGTGGGCCCAGAAGGTCTTCGAGCGCCCAATCCTGCTTCCACGCCAAGGAGAACCCGTCGGGAGTTGGTTTCGGGCACCGGAGACCCCTAGCACAGCAGCAGGGCCTAGGGAGCCAGGGGCAGCCCTGCACCGCTTGGCCCTCTGGAGAGCGGAGGGCCGGGGGCAAAAACGGCTTGCGTTGCTTTCCTGAGCCGAGGCGCGTTGGGGCTGTTGTTGGCTGCCCGAGGAGACTTTCCCTTTGCACAATGCAGCTGCCAGAAGCTCGTTTTGGGCCGTCGGTGCCACGGGGCCTCGGCACTGAGCGGCCGAACTGGCTCAGGGGGCATGGCTGCGGCCTGGGCGCAGAAGGCCTTCGCGCGCCCAATCCTGCATCCCCGCCAAGGAGAACCCATGGGGAGTGGGTTTCGGGCACCGGAGAACCCCAGCAAAGACACAGGGCCCAGGGAGCAGGGGAAGCCCTGCCCCGCTTTGCCCTCTGGAGAGCGGAGGGCCAGGTTTGAAAACGGCTTGCGTTGCATTCCTGAGCCGAGGCGCGTTGGGGCTGTTGTTGGCTGCCCGAGGAGACTTTCCCTTTGCACAATGCAGCTGCCAGAATCTTGTTTTGGGCCGTCGGTGCGACGGGGCCTCGGCAATGACCGGCCGAGCTGGCTCAGGGTGCATGGCTGCGGCCTGGGCGCAGAAGGCCTTCGCGCGCCCAATCCTGCTTCCCCGCCAAGGAGATACCGTGGGGAGTGGGTTTCGGGCACCGGAGAACCCCAGCACAGCAGCAGGGCCTAGGGAGCCAGGGGCAGCCCTGCACCGCTTGGCCCTCTGGAGAGCGGAGGGCCGGGGGCAAAAAAGGCTTGCGTTGCTTTCCTGAGCCGAGGCGCGTTGGGGCTGTTGTTGGCTGCCCGAGGAGCCTTTCCCTTTGCACAATGCATTGCCAGAAGCTCGTTTTGGGCCGTCGGTGCGACGGGGCCTCGGGGCAGAGCGGCCGAGCTGGCTCAGGGTGCATGGCTGCGGCCTGGGCGCAGAAGGCCTTCGCTCGCCCAATTGCTTCCCCGCCAAGAAGAACCCGTGGGGAGTGGGTTTCGGGCACCAGAGACCCCCAGCAAAGACACAGGGCCCAGGGAGCCAGGGGCAGCCCCGCCCCTCTTTGCCCTCTGGAGAGCGGAGGGCCGGGGGCGAAAAAGGCTTGCGTTGCTTTCCTGAGCCGAGGCGCGTTGGGGCTGTTGTTGGCTGCCCGAGGAGACTTTCCCTTTGCAGAATGCAGCCGCCAGAAGCTCCTTTTGGCCGTCGGTGCGACGGGGACTCGGCGATGATAGGCCGAGGTGGCTCAGGGGGCTTGGTTGGGGCGTGGGCCCAGAAGGTCTTCGAGCGCCCAATCCTGCTTCCCCGCCAAGGAGAACCCGTGGGGAGTGGGTTTCGGGCACCGGAGACCCCCAGCAAATACACAGGGCCCAGGGAGCCAGGGGCAGCCCCGCCCCGCTTTGCCCTCTGGAGAGCGGAGGGCCGGGGGCGAAAACGGCTTGCGTTGCTTTACTGAGCCGAGGCGCGTTGGGGCTGT
The DNA here is from genome assembly GCF_054392235.1 of Sus scrofa. Classification (NCBI taxonomy): domain Eukaryota; kingdom Metazoa; phylum Chordata; class Mammalia; order Artiodactyla; family Suidae; genus Sus; species Sus scrofa. The sequence continues at coordinate 49,975,083 of NC_139386.1, forward strand.
TGTTGGCTGCCCGAGGAGACTTTCCCTTTGCAGAATGCAGCTGCCAGAAGCTCGTTTTGGGCCGTCGGTGCGACAGGGCCTCGGCGCTGAGCGGCCGAGCTGGCTCAGGGGGCATGGCTGCGGCCTGGGCGCAGAAGGACTTCGCACGCCCAATCCTGCTTCCCCGCCAAGGAGATCCCGTAGGGAGTGGGTTTCGGGCACCGGAGACCCCCAGCACAGCAGCAGGGCCTAGGGAGCCAGGGGCAGCCCTGCACCGCTTGGCCCTCTGGAGAGCGGAGGGCCGGGGGCGAAAACGGCTTGCGTTGCTTTCCTGAGCCGAGGCACGTTGGGTCTGTAGTTGGCTGCCCGAGGAGACTTTCCCTTTGCACAATGCAACTGCCAGAAGCTCGTTTTGGGCCGTCGGTGCCACGGGGCCTCGGCACTGAGCGGCCGTGCTGGTACAGGGGGCATGGCTGCGGCCTGGGCGCAGAAGGCCTTCGCGCGCCCAATTCTGCTTCCCCGCAAAGGAGAACCACTGGGGAGTGGGTTTCGGGCACCGGAGACCCCCAGCAAAGCAGCAGGGACCAGGGAGCCAGGGGCAGCGCCGCCCCTCTTTGCCCTTTGTATAGCGGAAAGCCGGGGGCGAAAACGGCTTGCGTTGCTTTCCTGAGCCGAGGCGCGTTGGGGCTGTTGTTTGCTGCCCGAGGAGACTTTCCCTTTGCACAATGCAGCTGCCAGAAGCTCGTTTTGGGCCGTCGGTGCGACGGGGACTAGGCGAAGAGCGGCCGAGCTGGCTTAGGCGGCATGGCTGCGGCCTGGGCGCAGAAGGCCTTCGCGCGCCCAATCCTGCTTCCCCGCCAAGAAGAACCCGTGGGGAGTGGGTTTCGGGCACCGGAGACCCCCAGCAAAGACACAGGGGCCAGGGAGGCAGGGGCAGCTCCGCCCCTCTTTGCACTTTGGAGAGCGGAGGGCCGGGGGCGAAAACGGCTTGCGTTGCTTTCCTGAGCCTAGGCGCGTTGGGGCTGTTGTTGGCTGCCGGAGGAGACTTTCCCTTTGCACAATGCAGCTGCCAGAAGCTCGTTTTGGGCCGTCGGTGAGACGGGGCCTCGGCAATGACCAGCCGAGCTGGCTCAGGGGGCATGGCTGCGGCCTGTGCGCAGAAGGCCTTCGCGCGCCCAATCCTGCTTCCCCGCCAAGGAGATCCCGTGGGGAGTGGGTTTCGGGCACCGGAGACCCCCAGCAAAGACACAGGGCCCAGGGAGCCAGGGGCAGCCCCGCCCCGCTTTGCCCTCTGGAGAGCGGAGGGCCGGGGGCGAAAAAGGCTTGCGTTGCTTTCCTGAGCCGAGGCGCGTTGGGGCTGTAGTTGGCTGCCCGAGGAGACTTTCCCTTTGCAGAATGCAGCCGCCAGAATCTCCTTTTGGGCCGTCGGTGCGACGGGGACTCGGCGATGATAGGCCGAGGTGGCTCAGGGGGCATGGTTGGGGCGTGGGCCCAGAAGGTCTTCGAGCGCCCAATCCTGCTTCCCCGCCAAGGAGAACCCGTGGGGAGTGGGTTTCGGGCACCGGAGACCCCCAGCAAAGCAGCAGGGCCCAGGGAGCCAGGGGCAGCCCCGCCCCGCTTTGCCCTCTGGAGAGCGGAGGGCCGGGGGCGAAAACGGCTTGCGTTGCTTTCCTGAGCCGAGGCGCGTTGGGGCTGTTGTTGGCTGCCCGAGGAGATTTTCCCTTTGCACAATGCAGCCGCCAGAAACTCGTTTTGGGCCGTTATGCGACGGGGCCTCGGCAATGGTCGGCCGAGCTGGCTAAGGGGGCATGGTTTGGGCGTGGGCCCAGAAGGCCTTCGCGCCCCCAATCCTGCTTCCCCGCCAAGGAGATCCCGTGGGGAGTGGGTTTCGGGCACCGGAGACCCCCAGCACAGCAGCAGGGCCTAGGGAGCCAGGGGCAGCCCTGCACCGCATGGCCCTCTGGAGAGCGGAGGGCCGGGGGCAAAAACGGCTTGCGTTGTTTCCTGAGCCGAGGCGTGTTGGGGCTGTTGTTGGCTGCCCGAGGAGACTTTCCCTTTGCACAATGCAGCTGCCAGAAGCTCGTTTTGGGCCGTCGGTGCCACGGGGCCTCGGCGCAGAGCGGCCGAGCTGGCTCAGGCGGCATGGCTGCAGAATGGGCGCAGAAGGCCTTTGCGCCCCCAATCCTGCTTCCCCGACAAGAAGAACCCGTGGGGAGTGGGTTTCGGGCACCGGAGACCCCCAGCAAAGACAGAGGGCCCAGGGAGCCAGGGGCAGCTCCGCCCCTCTTTGCCCATTGGAGAGCGGAGGGCCGGGGGCGAAAATGGCTTGCGTTGCTTTCCTGAGCCGAGGCGCGTTGGGGCTGTTGTTGGCTGCCCGAGGAGACTTTCCCTTTGCACAATGCAGCTGCCAGAAGCTCGTTTTGGGCCGTCGGTGTGACGGGGCCTCGGCACTGAGAGGCAGAGCTGGCTCAGGGGGCATGGCTGCGGCCTGGGCGCAGAAGGCCTTCGCGCGCCCAATCCTACTTCCCCGCCAAGGAGATCCCCTGGGGAGTGGGTTTCGGGCATCGGAGACCCCCAGCAAAGCAGCAGGGCCCAGGGAGCCAGGGGCAGCCCCGCCCCGCTTTGCCCTCTGGAGAGCGGAGGGCCGGGGGCGAAATCGGCTTGCGTTGCTTTCCTGAGCCGAGGCGCGTTGGGGCTGTTGTTGGCTGCCCGAGGAGACTTTCCCTTTGCACAATGCACCTTCCAGAAGCTCGTTTTGGGCCGTCGGTGCAACGGGGCCTCAGCGCTGAGAGGCAGAGCTGGCTCAGGGGGCATGGCTGCGGCCTGGGCGCAGAAGGCCTTCGCGCGCCCAATCCTGCTTCCCCGCCAAGGAGAACCCGTGGGGAGTGGGTTTCGGGCACCGGAGACCCCCAGCAAAGTAGCAGGGCCCAGGGAGCCAGGGGCAGCCCGCCCCGCTTTGCCCTCTGGAGAGCGGAGGGCCGGGGGCGAAAACGCCTTGCGTTGCTTTCCTGAGCCGAGGCGCGTTGGGGCTGTTGTTGGCTGCCCGAGGAGACTTTCCCTTTGCACAATGCAGCTGCCAGAAGCTCGTTTTGGGCCGTCGGTGCCACGGGGCCTCAGCGCAGAGCGGCCGAGATGGCTCAGGGGGCATGGCTGCGGCCTGGGCGTAGAAGGGCTTCGCGCGCCCAATCCTGCTTCTCCGCCAAGGAGAACCCGTGGGGAGTGGGTTTTGGGCACCGGAGACCCCCAGCAAAGCAGCAGGGCCCTGGGAGACAGGGGCAGCCCCGCCCCGCTTTGCCCTCTGGAGAGCGGAGGGCCGGGGGCGAAAACGGCTTGCGTTGCTTTCCTGAGCCGAGGCGCTTTGGGGCTGTTGTTGGCTGCCTGAGAAGACTTTCCCTTTGCACAAGGCAGCTGCCAGAAGCTCGTTTTGGGCCGTCGGTGCAACGGGGCCTCAGCGCTGAGAGGCAGAGCTGGCTCAGGGGGCATGGCTGCGGCCTGGGCCCAGAAGGCCTTCGCGCGCCCAATCCTGCTTCCCCGCCAAGGAGAACCCGTGGCGAGTGGGTTTCGGGCATCGGAGACCCCCAGCAAAGCAGCAGGGCCCAGGGAGCCAAGGGCAGCCCCGCCCCGCTTTGCCCTCTGGAGAGCGGAGGGCCGGGGGCGAAATCGGCTTGCGTTGCTTTCCTGAGACGAGGCGCGTTGGGGCTGTTGTTGGCTGCCCGAGGAGACTTTCCCTTTGCACAATGCACCTTCCAGAAGCTCGTTTTGTGCCGTCGGTGCCACGGGGCCTCGGCACAGAGCGGCCGAGCTGGCTCAGGGGGCATGGCTGCGGCCTGGGCGCAGAAGGCCTTCGCGCGCCCAATCCTGCTTCCCCGCCAAGGAGAACCCGTGGGGAGTGGGTTTCGGGCAAGGGAGACCCCCAGCAAAGCAGCAGGGCCCAGGGAGCCAGGGGCAGCCCCGCCCCGCTTTGCACTCTGGAGAGTGGAGGGCCGGGGCGAAAAAGGCTTGCGTTGCTTTCCTGAGCCGAGGCGCGTTGGGGCTATTGTTGGCTGCCCGAGGAGACTTTCCCTTTGCACAATGCAGCTGCCAGAAGCTCGTTTTGGGCCGTCGGTGCGACGGGGCCTCGGCGCTGAGCGGCCGAGCTGGCTCAGGGGGCATGGCTGCGGCCTGGGCGCAGAAGGCCTTCGCGCGCCCAATCCTGCTTCCCCGCCAAGGAGAACCCGTGGGGAGTGGGTTTCGGGCACCGGAGACCCCCAGCAAGGACACAGGGCCCAGGGAGCCAGGGGCAGCCCCGCCCCGCTTTGCCCTCTGGAGAGCGGAGGGCCTGGGGCGAAAACGGCTTGCATTGCTTTCCTGAGCCGAGGCGCATTGGGGCTGTTGTTGGCTGCCCGAGGAGACTTTCCCTTTGCAGAATGCAGCCGCCAGAAGCTCGTTTTGGGCCATCGGTGCGAGGGGGCCTCAGCGCTGAGCGGCAGAGCTGGCTCAGGGCGCAAGGCTGCGGCCTGGGCGCAGAAGGCCTTCGCGCGCCCAATCCTGCTTCCCCGCCAAGGAGAACCCGTGGGGAGTGGGTTTCGGGAATCGGAGACCCCCAGCAAATACACAGGGCCCAGGGAGCCAGGGGCAACCCCGCCCCGCTTTGCCCTCTGGAGAGCGGAGGGCCAGGGGCGAAAACGGCTTGCGTTGCTTTCCTGAGACGAGGCGCGTTGGGGCTGTTGTTGGCTGCCCGAGGAGACTTTCCCTTTGCACAAGGCAGCTGCCAGAAGCTCGTTTTGGGCCGTCGGTGCAACAGGGCCTCGGCTCTGAGTGGCCGAGCTGGCTCAGGGGGCATGGCTGCGGCCTGGGCCCAGAAGGCCTTCGCGCGCCCAATCCTGCTTCCCCGCCAAGGAGAACCCATGGCGAGTGGGGTTCGGGCATCGGAGACCCCCAGCAAAGCAGCAGGGCCCAGGGAGCCAAGGGCAGCCCCGCCCCGCTTTGCCCTCTGGAGAGCGGAGGGCCGGGGGCGAAATCGGCTTGCGTTGCTTTCCTGAGCCGAGGCGCGTTGGGGCTGTTGTTGGCTGCCCGAGGAGACTTTCCCTTTGCACAAGGCAGCTGCCAGAAGCTCGTTTTGGGCCGTCGGTGCAACAGGGCCTCGGCTCTGAGTGGCCGAGCTGGCTCAGGGGGCATGGCTGCGGCCTGGGCCCAGAAGGCCTTCGCGCGCCCAATCCTGCTTCCCCGCCAAGGAGAACCCGTGGCGAGTGGGATTCGGGCATCGGAGACCCCCAGCAAAGCAGCAGGGCCCAGGGAGCCAAGGGCAGCCCCGCCCCAATTTGCCCTCTGGAGAGCGGAGGGCCGGGGGCGAAATCGGCTTGCGTTGCTTTCCTGAGCCGAGGCGCGTTGGGGCTCTTGTTGGCTGCCCGAAGAGACTTTCCCTTTGCACAATGCAACTGCCAGAAGCTCGTTTTGTGCCGTCGGTGCCACGGGGCCTCGGCACAGAGCGGCCGAGCTGTCTCAGGGGGCATGGCTGCGGCCTGGGCGCAGAAGGCCTTCGCGCGCCCAATCCTGCTTCCGCGCCAAGGAGAACCCGTGGGGAGTGGGTTTCGGGCACCGGAGACCCCCACCACAACAGCAGGGCCTAGGGACCCAGGGGCAGCCCTGCACCGCTTGGCCCTCTGGAGAGCGGAGGGCCGGGGGTGATAACGGCTTGCGTTGCTTTCCTGAGCCGAGGCGCGTTGGGGCTGTTGTTTGCTGCCCGAGGAGACTTTCCCTTTGCACAAGGCAGCTGCCAGAAGCTCGTTTTGGGCCATCGGTGCGACGGGGCCTCAGCGCTGAGCGGCAGAGCTGGCTCAGGGCGCAAGGCTGCGGCCTGGGCGCAGAAGGCCTTCGCGCGCCCAATCCTGCTTCCCCGCCAAGGAGAACCCGTGGGGAGTGGGTTTCGGGAATCGGAGACCCCCAGCAAATACACAGGGCCCAGGGAGCCAGGGGCAGCCCCGCCCCGCTTTGCCCTCTGGAGAGCGGAGGGCCAGGGGCGAAAATGGCTTGCGTTGCTTTCCTGAGCCGAGGCGCGTTGGGGCTGTTGTTGGCTGCCCGAGGAGACTTTCCCTTTGCACAAGGCAGCTGCCAGAAGCTCGTTTTGGGCCGTCGGTGCAACAGGGCCTCGGCTCTGAGTGGCCGAGCTGGCTCAGGGGGCATGGCTGCGGCCTGGGCCCAGAAGGCCTTCGCGCGCCCAATCCTGCTTCCCCGCCAAGGAGAACCCGTGGCGAGTGGGGTTCGGGCATCGGAGACCCCCAGCAAAGCAGCAGGGCCCAGGGAGCCAAGGGCAGCCCCGCCCCGCTTTGCCCTCTGTAGAGCGGAGGGCCGGGGGCGAAATCGGCTTGCGTTGCTTTCCTGAGCCGAGGCGCGTTGGGGCTGTTGTTGGCTGCCCGAGGAGACTTTCCCTTTGCACAATGCAACTGCCAGAAGCTCGTTTTGTGCCGTCGGTGCCACGGGGCCTCGGCACAGAGCGGCCGAGCTGTCTCAGGGGGCATGGCTGCGGCCTGGGCGCAGAAGGCCTTCGCGCGCCCAATCCTGCTTCCCCGCCAAGGAGAACCCGTCGGGAGTGGGTTTCGGGCACCGGAGACCCCCACCACAACAGCAGGGCCTAGGGACCCAGGGGCAGCCCTGCACCGCTTGGCCCTCTGGAGAGCGGAGGGCCGGGGGTGATAACGGCTTGCGTTGCTTTCCTGAGCCGAGGCGCGTTGGGGCTGTTGTTTGCTGCCCGAGGAGACTTTCCCTTTGCACAAGGCAGCTGCCAGAAGCTCGTTTTGGGCCATCGGTGCGACGGGGCCTCAGCGCTGAGCGGCAGAGCTGGCTCAGGGCGCAAGGCTGCGGCCTGGGCGCAGAAGGCCTTCGCGCGCCCAATCCTGCTTCCCCGCCAAGGAGAACCCGTGGGGAGTGGGTTTCGGGAATCGGAGACCCCCAGCAAATACACAGGGCCCAGGGAGCCAGGGGCAGCCCCGCCCCGCTTTGCCCTCTGGAGAGCGGAGGGCCAGGGGCGAAAACGGCTTGCGTTGCTTTCCTGAGCCGAGGCGCGTTGGGGCTGTTGTTGGCTGCCCGAGGAGACTTTCCCTTTGCACAATGCAGCTGCCAGAAGCTCGTTCTGGGCCGTCAGTGCGACTGGGCCTCGGCGCTGGGCGGCCGAGCTGGCTCAGGGGGCATGGCTGCGGCCTGGGCGCAGAAGGCCTTCGCGCGCTCAATCCTGCTTCCCCGCCAAGGAGAACCCTTGGGGAGTAGGTTTCGGGAATCGGTGATCCCCAGCAAAGCAGCAGGGCCCAGGGAGCCAGGGGCAGCCCCGCCCCGCTTTGCCCTCTGGAGAGCGGAGGGCGGGGCGAAAACGGCTTGCGTTGCTTTCCTGAGCCGAGGCGCGTTGGGGCTGTTGTTGGCTGCCCGAGGAGACCTTCCCTTTGCACAATGCAACTGCCAGAAGCTCGTTTTGTGCCCTCGGTGCCACGGGGCCTCGGCACAGAGCGGCCGAGCTGTCTCAGGGGGCATGGCTGCGGCCTGGGCGCAGAAGGCCTTCGCGCGCCCAATCCTGCTTCCCCGCCAAGGAGAACCCGTCGGGAGTGGGTTTCGGGCAGCGGAGACCCCCACCACAACAGCAGGGCCTAGGGACCCAGGGGCAGCCCTGCACCGCTTGGCCCTCTGGAGAGCGGAGGGCCGGGGGTGATAACGGCTTGCGTTGCTTTCCTGATCCGAGGCGCGTTGGGGCTGTTGTTGGCTGCCCGAGGAGACTTTCCCTTTGCACAATGCAACTGCCAGAAGCTCGTTTTGGGCCGTCGGTGCGACGGGGCCTCGGCGCTGAGCGGCTGAGCTGGCTCAGGGGGCATGGCTGGGGCCTGGGCGCAGAAGGCCTTCGCACGCCCAATCCTGCTTCCCCGCCAAGGAGAACCCGTGGGGAGTGGGTTTCGGGCACCGGAGACCCCCAGCAAAGCAGCAGGGCCCAGGGAGCCAGGGGCAGCCCCGCCCCGCTTTGCCCTCTGGAGAGCGGAGGGCCGGGGGCGAAAACCGCTTGCGTTGCTTTCCTGAGCCGTGGCGCGTTGGGGCTGTTGTTGGCTGCCCGAGGAGACTTTCCCTTTGCACAATGCAGCTGCCAGAAGCTCGTTTTGGGCCGTCGGTGCGACGGGGCCTCGGCGCTGAGCGGCCGAGCCGGCTCAGGGGGCATGGCTGCGGCCTGGGCGCAGAAGGCCTTCGCGCGCCCAATCCTGTTTCCCCGCCAAGGAGAACCCGTGGGGAGTGGGTTTCGGGAATCGGAGACCCCCAGCAAATACACAGGGCCCAGGGAGCCAGGGGCAGCCCCGCCCCGCTTTGCCCTCTGGAGAGCGGAGGGCCAGGGGCGAAAACGGCTTGCGTTGCTTTCCTGAGCCGAGGCGCGTTGGGGCTGTTGTTGGCTGCCCGAGGAGACTTTCCCTTTGCACAAGGCAGCTGCCAGAAGCTCGTTTTGGGCCGTCGGTGCAACAGGGCCTCGGCTCTGAGTGGCCGAGCTGGCTCAGGGGGCATGGCTGCGGCCTGGGCCCAGAAGGCCTTCGCGCGCCCAATCCTGCTTCCCCGCCAAGGAGAACCCGTGGCGAGTGGGGTTCGGGCATCGGAGACCCCCAGCAAAGCAGCAGGGCCCAGGGAGCCAAGGGCAGCCCCGCCCCGCTTTGCCCTCTGTAGAGCGGAGGGCCGGGGGCGAAATCGGCTTGCGTTGCTTTCCTGAGCCGAGGCGCGTTGGGGCTGTTGTTGGCTGCCCGAGGAGACTTTCCCTTTGCACAATGCAGCTGCCAGAAGCTCGTTTTGGGCCGTCGGTGCGACGGGGCCTCGGCGCTGAGCGGCCGAGCCGGCTCAGGGGGCATGGCTGCGGCCTGGGCGCAGAAGGCCTTCGCGCGCCCAATCCTGCTTCCCCGCCAAGGAGAACCCGTGGGGAGTGGGTTTCGGGCACCGGAGACCCCCAGCAAGGACACAGGGCCCAGGGAGCCAGGGGCAGCCCAGCCCCGCTTTGCCCTCTGGAGAGCGGAGGGCCTGGGGCGAAAACGGCTTGCGTTGCTTTCCTGAGCCGAGGCGCATTGGGGCTGTTGTTGGCTGCCCGAGGAGACTTTCCCTTTGCAGAATGCAGCCGCCAGAAGCTCGTTTTGGGCCATCGGTGCGAGGGGGCCTCAGGGCTGAGCGGCAGAGCTGGCTCAGGGCGCAAGGCTGCGGCCTGGGCGCAGAAGGCCTTCGCGCGCCCAATCCTGCTTCCCCGCCAAGGAGAACCCGTGGGGAGTGGTTTTCGGGAATCGGAGACCCCCAGCAAATACACAGGGCCCAGGGAGCCAGGGGCAGCCCCGCCCCGCTTTGCCCTCTGGAGAGCGGAGGGCCAGGGGCGAAAACGGCTTGCGTTGCTTTCCTGAGCCGAGGCGCGTTGGGGCTGTTGTTGGCTGCCCGAGGAGACTTTCCCTTTGCACAAGGCAGCTGCCAGAAGCTCGTTTTGGGCCGTCGGTGCAACGGGGCCTCGGCTCTGAGTGGCCGAGCTGGCTCAGGGGGCATGGCTGCGGCCTGGGCGCAGAAGGCCTTCGCGCGCCCAATCCTACTTCCCCGCCAAGGAGAACCCGTGGCGAGTGGGTTTCGGGCATCGGAGACCCCCAGCAAAGCAGCAGGGCCCAGGGAGCCAGGGGCAGCCCCGCCCCGCGTTGCCCTCTGGAGAGCGGAGGGCCGGGGGCGAAAACGGCTTGCGTTGCTTTCATGAGCCTAGGCGCGTTGGGGCTGTTGTTGGCTGCCCGAGGAGACTTTCCCTTTGCACAATGCAGCCGCCAGAAGCTCGTTTTGGGCCGTCGGTGCGACGGGGCCTCGGCAATGAGCCGCCGAGCTGGCTCAGGGTGCATGGCTGCGGCCTGGGCGCAGAAGGCCTTCGAGCGCCCAATCCTGCTTCCCCGCCAAGAAGAACCCGTGGCGAGTGGTTTTCGGGCATCGGAGACCCCCAGCAAAGCAGCAGGGCCCAGGGAGCCAGGGGCAGCCCCGCCCCGCTTTGCCCTCTGGAGAGCGGAGGGCCGGGGGCGAAAACGGCTTGCGTTGCTTTCCTGAGCCGAGGCGCGTTGGGGCTGTTGTTGGCTGCCCGAGGAGACTTTCCCTTTGCACAATGCAACTGCCAGAAGCTCGTTTTGGGCCATCGGTGCGACGGGGACTAGACGCAGAGCGGCCGAGCTGGCTCAGGCGGCATGGCTGCGGCCTGGGCGCAGAAGGCCTTCGCGCGCCCAATCCTGCTTCCCCGCCAAGAAGAACCCGTGGGGAGTGGGTTTCGGGCACCGGAGACCCCCTGCAAAGACACAGGGCCCAGGGAGCCAGGGGCAGCTCCGCCCATCTTTGCACTTTGGAGAGCGGAGGGCCGGGGGCGAAAACGGCTTGCGTTGCTTTCCTGAGCCGAGGCGCGTTGGGGCTGTTGTTGGCTGCCCGAGGAGACTTTCCCTTTGCACAATGCAGCTGCCAGAAGCTCGTTTTGGGCCGTCGGTGCCACGGGGCCTCGGCACAGAGCGGCCGAGCTGGCTCAGGGGGCACGGTTGCGGCCTGGGCGCAGAAGGCCTTCGCGCGCCCAATCCTGCTTCCCCGCCAAGGAGAACCCGTGGGGAGTGGGTTTCGGGCACCGGAGACCCCCAGCAAAGCAGCAGGGACCAGGGAGCCAGGGGCAGCCCCGCCCCTCTTTGCCCTTTGGAGAGCGGAGGGCGGGGGGCTAAAACGGCTTGCGTTGCTTTCCTGAGCCGAGGCGCGTTGGGGCTGTTGTTGGCTGCCCGAGGAGACTTTCCCCTTGCACAATGCAGCTGCCAGAAGCTCGTTTTGGGCCGTCGGTTCCACGGGGCCTTGGCACTGAGCGCCCGAACTGGCTCAGGGGCATAGCTTCGGCCTGGGGGCAGAAGGCCTTCGATCGCCCAATCCTGCTTCCCCGCCAAGGAGAACCCGTGGGGAGTGGGTTTCCGGCACCGGAGACCCCCAGCAAGGACACATGGCCCAGGGAGCCAGGGGCAGCCCCGCCCCGCTTTGCCCTCTGGAGAGCGGAGGGCCGGGGGCGAAAACGGCTTGCGTTGCTTTCATGAGCCTAGGCGCGTTGGGGCTGTTGTTGGCTGCCCGAGGAGACTTTCCCTTTGCACAATGCAGCCGCCAGAAGCTCGTTTTGGGCCGTCGGTGCGACGGGGCCTCGGCAATGAGCGGCCGAGCTGGCTCAGGGGGCATGGCTGCGGCCTGGGCGCAGAAGGCCTTCGAGCGCCCAATCCTGCTTCCCCGTCAAGAAGAACCCGTGGGGAGTGGGTTTCGGGCATCGGAGACCCCCAGCAAAGCAGCAGGGCCCAGGGAGCCAGGGGCAGCCCCGCCCCGCTTTGCCCTCTGGAGAGCGGAGGGCCGGGGGCGAAAACGGCTTGCGTTGCTTTCCTGCGCCGAGGCGCGTTGGGGCTGTTGTTGCCTGCCCGAGGAGACTTTCCCTTTGCACAATGCAGCGGCCAGAAGCTCGTTTTGGGCCTTTGGTGCCACGGGGCCTCGGCACTGAGCGGCCGAACTGGCTCAGGGGGCATGGCTGCGGCCTGGGCACAGAAGGCCTTCGCGCGCCCAATCCTGCATCCCCGCCAAGGAGAACCCGTGGGGAGTGGGTTTCGGGCACCGGAGAACCCCAGCAAAGACACAGGGCCCAGGGAGCAGGGGAAGCCCTGCCCCGCTTTGCCCTCTGGAGAGCAGAGGGCCAGGTTTGAAAACGGCTTGCGTTGCATTCCTGAGCTGAGGCGCGTTGGGGCTGTTGTTGGCTGCCCGAGGAGACTTTCCCTTTGCACAATGCAGCTGCCAGAAGCTTGGTTTGGGCCGTCGGTGCGACGGGGCCTCGGCGCAGAGCGGCCGAGCTGGCTCAGGCGGCATGATGCAGCCTGGGCGCAGAAGGCCTTCGCGCCCCCAATCCTGCTTCCCCGACAAGAAGAACCCGTGGGGAGTGGGTTTCGGGCACCGGAGACCCCCAGCAAAGACAGAGGGCCCAGGGAGCCAGGGGCAGCTCCGCCCCTCTTTGCCCATTGGAGAGCGGAGGGCCGGGGGCGAAAACGGCTTGCGTTGCTTTCCTGAGCCGAGGCGCGTTGGGGCTGTTGTTGGCTGCCCGAGGAGACTTTCCCTTTGCACAATGCAGCTGCCAGAAACTCGTTTTGGGCCGTCGGTGCGACGGGGCCTCGGGGCAGAGCGGCCGAGCTGGCTCAGGCGGCATGGCTGCGGCCTGGGCGCAGAATGCCTTCGCGCTCCCAATTGCTTCCCCGCCAAGAAGAACCCGTGGGGAGTGGGTTTCGGGCACCAGAGACCCCCAGCAAAGACACAGGGCCCAGGGAGCCAGGGGCAGCGCCGCGCCTCTTTGCCCTTTGGAGAGCGGAGGGCCAGGGGCGAAAACGGCTTGCGATGCTTTCCTGAGCCGAGGCGCGTTGGGGCTGTTGTTGGCTGCCCGAGGAGACTTTCCCTTTGCACAATGCAGCTACCAGAAGCTCGTTTTGGGCCGTCGGTGCCACGGGGCCTTGGCACTGAGCGGCCGAACCGGCTCAGGGGGCATGGCTGCGTCCTGGGCGCAGAAGGCCTTCGCGCGCCCAATCCTGCATCCCCGCCAAGGAGAACCCGTGGGGAGTGGGTTTCGGGCACCGGAGACCCCCAGCAAGGACACAGGGCCCAGGGAGCCAGGGGCAGCCCCGCCCCGCTTTGCCCTCTGGAGAGCGGAGGGCCGGGGGCGAAAAAGGCTTGCGTTGCTTTCCTGAGCCGAGGCGCGTTGGGGCTGTTGTTGGCTGCCCGAGGAGACTTTCCCTTTGCAGAATGCAGCCGCCAGAAGCTCCATTTGGGCCGTCGGTGCGACGGGGACTCGGCGATGATAGGCCGAGGTGGCTCAGGGTGCATGTTTGGGGCGTGGGCCCAGAAGGACTTCGAGCGCCCAATCCTGCTTCCCCGCCAAGGAGAACCCGTGGGGAGTGGGTTTCGGGCACCGGAGACCCCCAGCAAAGCAGCAGGGCCCAGGGAGCCAGGGGCAGCCCCGCCCCGCTTTGCCCTCTGGAGAGCGGAGGGCCGGGGTTGAAAACGGCTTGCGTTGCTTTCCTGAGCCGAGGCGCGTTGGGGCTGTTGTTGGCTGCCCGAGGAGACTTTCCCTTTGCACAATGCAGCTGCCAGAAGCTAGTTTTGGGCCGTCGGTGCAACAGGGCCTCGGCGCTGAGCGGACGAGCTGGCTCAGGGGGCATGGCTGCGGCCTGGGCGCAGAAGGACTTCGCACGCCCAATTCTGCTTCCCCGCCAAGGACATCCCGTGCGGAGTGGGTTTCGGGCACCGGAGACCCCCAGCAAAGCAGCAGGGCCTAGGGAGCCAGGGGCAGCCCTGCACCGCTTGGCCCTCTGGAGAGCGGAGGGCCGGGGGCGAAAACGGCTTGCGTTGCTTTCCTGAGCCGAGGCACGTTGGGTCTGTAGTTGGCTGCCCGAGGAGACTTTCCCTTTGCAGAATGCAACTGCCAGAAGCTCGTTTTGGGCCGTCGGTGCCACGGGGCCACGGCACTGAGCGGCCGTGCTGGTACAGGGGGCATGGCTGCGGCCTGGGCGCAGAAGGCTTTCGCGCGCCCAATTCTGCTTCCCCGCAAAGGAGAACCCGTGGGGAGTGGGTTTCGGGCACCGGAGACCCCCAGCAAAGCAGCAGGGACCAGGGAGCCAGGGGCAGCGCCGCCCCTCTTTGCCCTTTGTATAGCGGAAAGCCGGGGGCGAAAACGGCTTGCGTTGCTTTCCTGAGCCGAGGCGCGTTGGGGCTGTTGTTTGCTGCCCGAGGAGACTTTCCCTTTGCACAATGCAGCTGCCAGAAGCTCGTTTTGGGCCGTCGGTGCGACGGGGACTAGGCGCAGAGCGGCCGAGCTGGCTTAGGCGGCATGGCTGCGGCCTGGGCGCAGAAGGCCTTCGCGCGCCCAATCCTGCTTCCCCGCCAAGAAGAACCCGTGGGGAGTGGGTTTCGGGCACCGGAGACCCCCAGCAAAGACACAGGGGCCAGGGAGCCAGGGGCAGCTCCGCCCCTCTTTGCACTTTGGAGAGCGGATTGCCGGGGGCCAAAACGGCTTGCGTTGCTTTCATGAGCCTAGGCGCGTTGGGGCTGTTGTTGGCTGCCCGAGGAGACTTTCCCTTTGCACAATGCAGCCGCCAGAAGCTCGTTTTGTGCCGTCGGTGCGACGGGGCCTCGGCAATGACCGGCCGAGCTGGCTCAGGGGGCATGGCTGCGGCCTGGGCGCAGAAAGCCTTCGCGCGCCCAATCCTGCTTCCCCGCCAAGGAGATCCCGTGGGGAGTGGGTTTCGGGCACCGGAGACCCCCAGCAAAGACACAGGGCCCAGGGAGCCAGGGGCAGCCCCGCCCCGCTTTGCCCTCTGGAGAGCGGAGGGCCGGGGGCGAAAACGGCTTGCGTTGCTTTCCTGAGCCGAGGCGCGTTGGGGCTGTTGTTGGCTGCCCGAGGAGACTTTCCCTTTGCAGAATGCAGCCGGCAGAAGCTCGTTTTGGGCCTTCGGTGCGAGGGGGCCTCAGCGCTGAGCGGCAGAGCTGGCTCAGGGCGCATGGCTGTGGCCTGGGCGCAGAAGGCCTTCGCGCGCCCAATCCTGCTTCCCCGCCAAGGAGAACCCGTGGGGATTGGTTTCGGGAATCGGAGACCCCCAGCAAATACACAGGGCCCAGGGAGCCAGGGGCAGCCCCGCCCCGCGTTGCCCTCTGGAGAGCGGAGGGCCGGGGGCGAAAACGGCTTGCGTTGCTTTCCTGAGCCGAGACGCGTTGGGGCTGTTGTTGGCTGCCCGAGGAGACTTTCCCTTTGCAGAATGAAGCTGCCAGAAGCTCGTTTTGGGCCGTAGGTGCGACGGGGCCTCGGCGCTGAGCGGCCGAACTGGCTCAGGGGGCATGGATGGGGCGTGGGCGTAGAAGGACTTCGCGCGCCCAATCCTGCTTCCCCGCCAAGGATAAACCGTGGGGAGTGTGTTTCGGGCATCGGAGACCCCCAGCAAAGCAGCAGGGCCCAGGGAGCCAGGGGCAGCCCCGCCCCGCTTTGCCCTCTGGAGAGCGGAGGGCCGGGGGCGAAAACGGCTTGCGTTGCTTTCCTGAGCCGAGGCGCGTTGGGGCTGTTGTTGGCTGCCCGAGGAGACTTTCCCTTTGCACAATGCAACTGCCAGAAGCTCGTTTTGGGCCATCGGTGCGACGGGGACTAGAGGCAGAGCGGCCGAGCTGGCTCAGGCGGCATGGCTGCGGCCTGGGCGCAGAAGGCCTTCGCGCGCCCAATCCTGCTTCCCCGCCAAGAAGAACCCGTGGGGAGTGGGTTTCGGGCACCGGAGACCCCCTGCAAAGACACAGGGCCCAGGGAGCCAGGGGCAGCTCCGCCCATCTTTGCACTTTGGAGAGCGGAGGGCCGGGGGCGAAAACGGCTTGCGTTGCTTTCCTGAGCCGAGGCGCGTTGGGGCTGTTGTTGGCTGCCCGAGGAGACTTTCCCTTTGCACAATGCAGCTGCCAGAAGCTCGTTTTGGGCCGTCGGTGCCACGGGGCCTCGGCACAGAGCGGCCGTGCTGGCTCAGGGGGCACGGTTGCGGCCTGGGCGCAGAAGGCCTTCGCGCGCCCAATCCTGCTTCCCCGCCAAGGAGAACCCGTGGGGAGTGGGTTTCGGGCACCGGAGACCCCCAGCAAAGCAGCAGGGACCAGGGAGCCAGGGGCAGCCCCGCCCCTCTTTGCCCTTTGGAGAGCGGAGGGCGGGGGGCTAAAACGGCTTGCGTTGCTTTCCTGAGCCGAGGCGCGTTGGGGCTGTTGTTGGCTGCCCGAGGAGACTTTCCCCTTGCACAATGCAGCTGCCAGAAGCTCGTTTTGGGCCGTCGGTTCCACGGGGCCTTGGCACTGAGCGCCCGAACTGGCTCAGGGGCATAGCTTCGGCCTGGGGGCAGAAGGCCTTCGATCGCCCAATCCTGCTTCCCCGCCAAGGAGAACCCGTGGGGAGTGGGTTTCCGGCACCGGAGACACCCAGCAAGGACACATGGCCAAGGGAGCCAGGGGCAGCCCCGCCCCGCTTTGCCCTCTGGAGAGCGGAGGGCCGGGGGCGAAAACGGCTTGCGTTGCTTTCATGAGCCTAGGCGCGTTGGGGCTGTTGTTGGCTGCCCGAGGAGACTTTCCCTTTGCACAATGCAGCCGCCAGAAGCTCGTTTTGGGCCGTCGGTGCGACGGGGCCTCGGCAATGAGCGGCCGAGCTGGCTCAGGGGGCATGGCTGCGGCCTGGGCGCAGAAGGCCTTCGAGCGCCCAATCCTGCTTCCCCGTCAAGAAGAACCCGTGGGGAGTGGGTTTCGGGCATCGGAGACCCCCAGCAAAGCAGCAGGGCCCAGGGAGCCAGGGGCAGCCCCGCCCCGCTTTGCCCTCTGGAGAGCGGAGGGCCGGGGGCGAAAACGGCTTGCGTTGCTTTCCTGCGCCGAGGCGCGTTGGGGCTGTTGTTGCCTGCCCGAGGAGACTTTCCCTTTGCACAATGCAGCGGCCAGAAGCTCGTTTTGGGCCTTTGGTGCCACGGGGCCTCGGCACTGAGCGGCCGAACTGGCTCAGGGGGCATGGCTGCGGCCTGGGCACAGAAGGCCTTCGCGCGCCCAATCCTGCATCCCCGCCAAGGAGAACCCGTGGGGAGTGGGTTTCGGGCACCGGAGAACCCCAGCAAAGACACAGGGCCCAGGGAGCAGGGGAAGCCCTGCCCCGCTTTGCCCTCTGGAGAGCAGAGGGCCAGGTTTGAAAACGGCTTGCGTTGCATTCCTGAGCTGAGGCGCGTTGGGGCTGTTGTTGGCTGCCCGAGGAGACTTTCCCTTTGCACAATGCAGCTACCAGAAGCTCGTTTTGGGCCGTCGGTGCCACGGGGCCTTGGCACTGAGCGGCCGAACCGGCTCAGGGGGCATGGCTGCGTCCTGGGCGCAGAAGGCCTTCGCGCGCCCAATCCTGCATCCCCGCCAAGGAGAACCCGTGGGGAGTGGGTTTCGGGCACCGGAGACCCCCAGCAAGGACACAGGGCCCAGGGAGCCAGGGGCAGCCCCGCCCCGCTTTGCCCTCTGGAGAGCGGAGGGCCGGGGGCGAAAAAGGCTTGCGTTGCTTTCCTGAGCCGAGGCGCGTTGGGGCTGTTGTTGGCTGCCCGAGGAGACTTTCCCTTTGCAGAATGCAGCCGCCAGAAGCTCCATTTGGGCCGTCGGTGCGACGGGGACTCGGCAATGATAGGCCGAGGTGGCTCAGGGTGCATGTTTGGGGCGTGGGCCCAGAAGGACTTCGAGCGCCCAATCCTGCTTCCCCGCCAAGGAGAACCCGTGGGGAGTGGGTTTCGGGAACCGGAGACCCCCAGCAAAGCAGCAGGGCCCAGGGAGCCAGGGGCAGCCCCGCCCCGCTTTGCCCTCTGGAGAGCGGAGGGCCGGGGTTGAAAACGGCTTGCGTTGCTTTCCTGAGCCGAGGCGCGTTGGGGCTGTTGTTGGCTGCCCGAGGAGACTTTCCCTTTGCACAATGCAGCTGCCAGAAGCTCGTTTTGGGCCGTCGGTGCAACAGGGCCTCGGCGCTGAGCGGCCGAGCTGGCTCAGGGGGCATGGCTGCGGCCTGGGCGCAGAAGGACTTCGCACGCCCAATTCTGCTTCCCCGCCAAGGACATCCCGTGCGGAGTGGGTTTCGGGCACCGGAGACCCCCAGCAAAGCAGCAGGGCCTAGGGAGCCAGGGGCAGCCCTGCACCGCTTGGCCCTCTGGAGAGCGGAGGGCCGGGGGCGAAAACGGCTTGCGTTGCTTTCCTGAGCCGAGGCACGTTGGGTCTGTAGTTGGCTGCCCGAGGAGACTTTCCCTTTGCAGAATGCAACTGCCAGAAGCTCGTTTTGGGCCGTCGGTGCCACGGGGCCTCGGCACTGAGCGGCCGTGCTGGTACAGGGGGCATGGCTGCGGCCTGGGCGCAGAAGGCTTTCGCGCGCCCAATTCTGCTTCCCCGCAAAGGAGAACCCGTGGGGAGTGGGTTTCGGGCACCGGAGACCCCCAGCAAAGCAGCAGGGACCAGGGAGCCAGGGGCAGCGCCGCCCCTCTTTGCCCTTTGTATAGCGGAAAGCCGGGGGCGAAAACGGCCTGCGTTGCTTTCCTGAGCCGAGGCGCGTTGGGGCTGTTGTTTGCTGCCCGAGGAGACTTTCCCTTTGCACAATGCAGCTGCCAGAAGCTCGTTTTGGGCCGTCGGTGCGACGGGGACTAGGCGCAGAGCGGCCGAGCTGGCTTAGGCGGCATGGCTGCGGCCTGGGCGCAGAAGGCCTTCGCGCGCCCAATCCTGCTTCCCCGCCAAGAAGAACCCGTGGGGAGTGGGTTTCGGGCACCGGAGACCCCCAGCAAAGACACAGGGGCCAGGGAGCCAGGGGCAGCTCCGCCCCTCTTTGCACTTTGGAGAGCGGAGGGCCGGGGGCCAAAACGGCTTGCGTTGCTTTCATGAGCCTAGGCGCGTTGGGGCTGTTGTTGGCTGCCCGAGGAGACTTTCCCTTTGCACAATGCAGCCGCCAGAAGCTCGTTTTGGGCCGTCGGTGCGACGGGGCCTCGGCAATGACCGGCAGAGCTGGCTCAGGGGGCATGGCTGCGGCCTGGGCGCAGAAAGCCTTCGCGCGCCCAATCCTGCTTCCCCGCCAAGGAGATCCCGTGGGGAGTGGGTTTCGGGCACCGGAGACCCCCAGCAAAGACACAGGGCCCAGGGAGCCAGGGGCAGCCCCGCCCCGCTTTGCCCTCTGGAGAGCGGAGGGCCGGGGTTGAAAACGGCTTGCGTTGCTTTCCTGAGCCGAGGCGCGTTGGGGCTGTTGTTGGCTGCCCGAGGAGACTTTCCCTTTGCAGAATGCAGCCGGCAGAAGCTCGTTTTGGGCCTTCGGTGCGAGGGGGCCTCAGCGCTGAGCGGCAGAGCTGGCTCAGGGCGCATGGCTGTGGCCTGGGCGCAGAAGGCCTTCGCGCGCCCAATCCTGCTTCCCCGCCAAGGAGAACCCGTGGGGATTGGTTTCGGGAATCGGAGACCCCCAGCAAATACACAGGGCCCAGGGAGCCAGGGGCAGCCCCGCCCCGCGTTGCCCTCTGGAGAGCGGAGGGCCGGGGGCGAAAACAGCTTGCGTTGCTTTCCTGAGCCGAGACGCGTTGGGGCTGTTGTTGGCTGCCCGAGGAGACTTTCCCTTTGCAGAATGAAGCTGCCAGAAGCTCGTTTTGGGCCGTAGGTGCGACGGGGCCTCGGCGCTGAGCGGCCGAACTGGCTCAGGGGGCATGGATGGGGCGTGGGCGTAGAAGGACTTCGCGCGCCCAATCCTGCTTCCCCGCCAAGGATAAACCGTGGGGAGTGTGTTTCAGGCATCGGAGACCCCCAGCAAAGCAGCAGGGCCCAGGGAGCCAGGGGCAGCCCCGCCCCGCTTTGCCCTCTGGAGAGCGGAGGGCTGGGGGCGAAAACGGCTTGCGATGCTTTCATGAGCCTAGGCGCATTGGGGCTGTTGTTGGCTGCCCGAGGAGACTTTCCCTTTGCACAATACAGCTGCCAGAAGCTCGTTTTGGGCCGTCGGTGCGACGGGGCCTCGGCGATGAGCGGCCGAGCTGGCTCAGGGGGCATGGTTTGGGCGTGGGCCCAGAAGGTCTTCGAGCGCCCAATCCTGCTTCCCCGCCAAGGAGAACCCGTCGGGAGTTGGTTTCGGGCACCGGAGACCCCTAGCACAGCAGCAGGGCCTAGGGAGCCAGGGGCAGCCCTGCACCGCTTGGCCCTCTGGAGAGCGGAGGGCCGGGGGCAAAAACGGCTTGCGTTGCTTTCCTGAGCCGAGGCGCGTTGGGGCTGTTGTTGGCTGCCCGAGGAGACTTTCCCTTTGCACAATGCACCGTCCAGAAGCTCGTTTTGGGCCGTCTTTGCGACGGGGCCTCGCCGCAGAGTGGCCGAGCTGGCTCAGGCGGCATGGCTGCGGCCTGGGCGCAGAAGGCCTTCGAGCGCCCAATCCTGCTTCCCCGCCAAGAAGAACCCGTGGGGAGTGGGTTTCGGGCACCGGAGACCCCCTGCAAAGACACAGGGCCCAGGGAGCCAGGGGCAGCTCCGCCCCTCTTTGCCCTTTGGAGAGCGGAGGGCCGGGGGCGAAAACGGCTTGCGTTGCTTTCCTGAGCCGAGGCGCGTTGGGGCTGTTGTTTGCTGCCCGAGGAGACTTTCCCTTTGCACAATGCTGCTGCCAGAAGCTCGTTTTGGGCCGTCGGTGCGACGGGGCCTCGGCAATGACCGGCCGAGCTGGCTCAGGGGGCATGGCTGCGGCCTGGGCGCAGAAGGCCTTCGCGCGCCCAATCCTGCTTCCCCGCCAAGGAGATCCCGTGGGGAGTGGGTTTCGGGCACCGGAGACCCCCAGCAAAGACACAGGGCCCAGGGAGCCAGGGGCAGCCCCGCCCCGCTTTGCCCTCTGGAGAGCAGAGGGCCGGGGCGAAAACGGCTTGCTTTGCTTTCCTGAGCCGAGGCGCGTTGGGGCTGTTGTTGGCTGCCCGAGGAGACTTTCCCTTTGCAGAATGCAGCCGCCAGAAGCTCGTTTTGGGCCGTCGGTGCGAGGGGGCCTCAGCGCTGAGCGGCAGAGCTGGCTCAGGGCGCATGGCTCCGGCCTGGGCGCAGAAGGCCTTCGCGCGCCCAATCCTGCTTCCCCGCCAAGGAGAACCCGTGGGGATTGGTTTCGGGAATCGGAGACCCCCAGCAAAGACACAGGCCCCAGGGAGCCAGGGGCAGCCCCGCCCCGCGTTGCCCTCTGGAGAGCGGAGGGCCGGGGGCGAAAAGGGCTTGCGTTGCTTTCCTGAGCCGAGACGCGTTGGGGCTGTTGTTGGCTGCCCGAGGAGACTTTCCCTTTGAAGAAAGCAGCCGCCAGAATCTCGTTTTGGGCCGTCGGTGCCACGGGGCCTCGGCGCTGAGCGGCCGAACTGGATCAGGGGGCATGGCTTCGGCCTGGGCGCAGAAGGCCTTCGCGCGCCCAATCCTGCTTCCCCGCCAAGGAGAACCCGTCGGGAGTGGGTTTCGGGCACCAGAGACCCCCAGCAAGGACACAGGGCCCAGGGAGCCAGGGGCAGCTCCGCCCCGCTTTGCCCTCCTGAGAGCGGAGGGCCGGGGGCGAAAAAGGCTTGCGTTGCTTTCCTGAGCCGAGGCGCGTTGGGGCTGTTGTTGGCTGCCCGAGGAGACTTTCCCTTTGCAGAATGCAGCCGCCAGAAGCTCCTTTTTGGCCGTCGGTGCGACGGGGACTCGGCGATGATAGGCCGAGGTGGCTCAGGGGGCATGGTTGGGGCGTGGGCCCAGAAGGCCTTCGCGCGCCCAATCCTGCTTCCCCGCCAAGGATAACGCGTGGGGAGTGTGTTTCGGGCATCGGAGACCCCCAGCAAAGCAGTAGGGCCCAGGGAGCCAGGGGCAGCCCCGCCCCGCTTTGCCCTCTGGAGAGCGGAGGGCCGCGGGCGAAAAACGGCTTGCGTTGCTTTCATGAGCCTAGGCGCGTTGGGGCTGTTGTTGGCTGCCCGAGGAGATTTTCCCTTTGCACAATGCAGCCGCCAGAAGCTCGTTTTGGGCCGTCGGTGCGACGGGGCCTCGGCGATGAGCGGCCGAGCTGGCTCAGGGGGCATGGTTTGGGCGTGGGCCCAGAAGGTCTTCGAGCGCCCAATCCTGCTACCACACCAAGGAGAACCCGTCGGGAGTTGGTTTCGGGCACCGGAGACCCCTAGCACAGCAGCAGGGCCTAGGGAGCCAGGGGCAGCCCTGCACCGCTTGGCCCTCTGGAGAGCGGAGGGCCGGGGGCAAAAACGGCTTGCGTTGCTTTCCTGAGCCGAGGCGCGTTGGGGCTGTTGTTGCCTGCCCGAGGAGACTTTCCCTTTGCACAATGCAGCTGCCAGAAGCTCGTTTTGGGCCGTCGGTGCCACGGGGCCTCGGCACTGAGCGGCCGAACTGGCTCAGGGGGCATGGCTGCGGCTTGGGCGCAGAAGGCCTTCGCGCGCCCAATCCTGCATCCCCGCCAAGGAGAACCCGTGGGGAGTGGGTTTCGGGCACCGGAGAACCCCAGCAAAGACACAGGGCCCAGGGAGCAGGGGAAGCCCTGCCCCGCTTTGCCCTCTGGAGAGCGGAGGGCCAGGTTTGAAAACGGCTTGCGTTGCATTCCTGAGCCGAGGCGCGTTGGGGCTGTTGTTGGCTGCCCGAGGAGACTTTCCCTTTGCACAATGCAGCTGCCAGAAGCTCCTTTTGGGCCGTCGGTGCGACGGGGCCTCGGCGATGGTAGGCCGAGGTGGCTCAGGGGGCATGGTAGGGGCGTGGGCCCAGAAGGTCTTCGCGCGCCCAATCCTGCTTCCCCGCCAAGGAGAACCCGTCGGGAGTGGGTTTCGGGCACCGGAGACCCCCAGCAAAGACACAGGGCCCAGGGAGCCAGGGGCAGCCCCGCCCCTCTTTGCCCTCTGGAGAGCGGAGGGCCTGGGGCGAAAACGGCTTGCGTTGCTTTCCTGAGCCGAGGCACGTTGGGTCTGTAGTTGGCTGCCCGAGGAGACTTTCCCTTTGCACAATGCAACTGCCAGAAGCTCGTTTTGGGCCGTCGGTGCCACGGGGCCTCGGCACTGAGCGGCCGTGCTGGTACAGCGGGCATGGCTGCGGCCTGGGCGCAGAAGGCCTTCGCGCGCCCAATTCTGCTTCCCCGCAAAGGAGAACCCCTGGGCAGTGGGTTTCGGGCACCGGAGACCCCCAGCAAAGCTCAGGGACCAGGGAGCCAGGGGCAGCGCCGCCCCTCTTTGCCCTTTGTATAGCGGAAATCCGGGGGCGAAAACGGCTTGCGTTGCTTTCCTGAGCCGAGGCGCGTTGGGGCTGTTGTTGGCTGCCCGAGGAGACTTTCCCTTTGCACAATGCAGCTGCCAGAAGCTCGTTTTGGGCCGTCGGTGCCACGGGGACTAGGCGCAGAGCGGCCGAGCTGGCTTAGGCGGCATGGCTGCGGCCTGGGCGCAGAAGGCCTTCGCGCGCCCAATCCTGCTTCCCCGCCAAGAAGAACCCGTGGGGAGTGGGTTTCGGGCACCGGAGACCCCCAGCAAAGACACAGGGGCCAGGGAGCCAGGGGCAGCTCCGCCCCTCTTTGCACTTTGGAGAGCGGAGGGCCGGGGGCGAAAACGGCTTGCGTTGCTTTCATGAGCCGAGGCGCATTGGGGCTGTTGTTGGCTGCCCGAGGAGACTTTCCCTTTGCACAATGCTGCTGCCAGAAGCTCGTTTTGGGCCGTCGGTGCGACGGGGCCTCGGCAATGACCGGCCGAGCTGGCTCAGGGGGCATGGCTGCGGCCTGGGCGCAGAAGGCCTTCGCGCGCCCAATCCTGCTTCCCCGCCAAGGAGATCCCGTGGGGAGTGGGTTTCGGGCACCGGAGACCCCCAGCAAAGACACAGGGCCCAGGGAGCCAGGGGCAGCCCCGCCCCGCTTTGCCCTCTGGAGAGCGGAGGGCCGGGGGCGAAAACGGCTTGCGTTGCTTTCCTGAGCCGAGGCGCGTTGGGGCTGTTGTTGGCTGCCCGAGGAGACTTTCCCTTTGCAGAATGCAGCCGGCAGAAGCTCGTTTTGGGCCTTCGGTGCGAGGGGGCCTCAGCGCTGAGCGGCAGAGCTGGCTCAGGGCGCATGGCTGCGGCCTGGGCGCAGAAGGCCTTCGCGCGCCCAATCCTGCTTCCCCGCCAAGGAGAACCCGTGGGGATAGGTTTCGGGAATCGGAGACCCCCAGCAAATACACAGGGCCCAGGGAGCCAGGGGCAGCCCCGCCCCGCGTTGCCCTCTGGAGAGCGGAGGGCCGGGGGCGAAAAGAGCTTGCGTTGCTTTCCTGAGCCGAGACGCGTTGGGGCTGTTGTTGGCTGCCCGAGGAGACTTTCCCTTTGCAGAATGAAGCTGCCAGAAGCTCGTTTTGGGCCGTAGGTGCGACGGGGCCTCGGCGCTGAGCGGCCGAACTGTCTCAGGGGGCATGGATGGGGCGTGGGCGTAGAAGGACTTCGCGCGCCCAATCCTGCTTCCCCGCCAAGGATAAACCGTGGGGAGTGTGTTTCGGGCATCGGAGACCCCCAGCAAAGCAGCAGGGCCCAGGGAGCCAGGGGCAGCCCCGCCCCGCTTTGCCCTCTGGAGAGCGGAGGGCTGGGGGCAAAAACGGCTTGCGTTGCTTTCCTGAGCCGAGGCGCGTTGGGGCTGTTGTTGGCTGCCCGAGGAGACTTTCCCTTTGCACAATGCACCTTCCAGAAGCTCGTTTTGGGCCGTCGGTGCGACGGGGCCTCGCCGCAGAGTGGCCGAGCTGGCTCAGGCGGCATGGCTGCGGCCTGGGCGCAGACGGCCTTCGAGCGCCCAATCCTGCTTCCCCGCCAAGAAGAACCCATGGGGAGTGGGTTTCGGGCACCGGAGACCCCCTGCAAAGACACAGGGCCCAGGGAGCCAGGGGCAGCTCCGCCCCTCTTTGCCCTTTGGAGAGCGGAGGGCCGGGGGCGAAAACGGCTTGCGTTGCTTTCCTGAGCCGAGGCGCGTTGGGGCTGTTGTTTGCTGCCCGAGGAGACTTTCCCTTTGCACAATGCAGCTGCCAGAAGCTCGTTTTGGGCCGTCGGTGCCACGGGGCCTCGGCAATGACCGGCCGAGCTGGCTCAGGGGGCATGGCTGCGGCCTGGGCGCAGAAGGCCTTCGCGCGCCCAATCCTGCTTCCCCGCCAAGGAGATCCCGTGGGAGGTGGGTTTCGGGCACCGGAGACCCCCAGCAAAGACACAGGGCCCAGGGAGCCAGGGGCAGCCCCGCCCCGCTTTGCCCTCTGGAGAGCGGAGGGCCGGGGCGAAAACGGCTTGCTTTGCTTTCCTGAGCCGAGGCGCGTTGGGGCTGTTGTTGGCTGCCCGAGGAGACTTTCCCTTTGCAGAATGCAGCCGCCAGAAGCTCGTTTTGGGCCGTCGGTGCGAGGGGGCCTCAGCGCTGAGCGGCAGAGCTGGCTCAGGGCGCATGGCTGCGGCCTGGGCGCAGAAGGCCTTCGCGCGCCCATTCCTGCTTCCCCGCCAAGGAGAACCCGTGGGGATTGGTTTCGGGAATCGGAGACCCCCAGCAAATACACAGGGCCCAGGGTGCCAGGGGCAGCCCCGCCCCGCGTTGCCCTCTGGAGAGCGGAGGGCCGGGGGCGAAAAGGGCTTGCGTTGCTTTCCTGAGCCGAGACGCATTGGGGCTGTTGTTGGCTGCCCGAGGAGACTTTCCCTTTGAAGAATGCAGCCGCCAGAAGCTCGTTTTGGGCCGTCGGTGCCACGGGGCCTCGGCGCTGAGCGGCCGAACTGGATCAGGGGGCATGGCTGCGGCCTGGGCGCAGAAGGCCTTCGCGCGCCCAATCCTGCTTCCCCGCCAAGGAGAACCCGTCGGGAGTGGGTTTCGGGCACCGGAGACCCCCAGCAAGGACACAGGGCCCAGGGAGCCAGGGGCAGCTCCGCCCCGCTTTGCCCTCTGGAGAGCGGAGGGCCGGGGGCGAAAAAGGCTTGCGTTGCTTTCCTGAGCCGAGGCGCGTTGGGGCTGTTGTTGGCTGCCCGAGGAGACTTTCCCTTTGCAGAATGCAGCCGCCAGAAGCTCCTTTTGGGCCGTCGGTGCGACGGGGACTCGGCGATGATAGGCCGAGGTGGCTCAGGGGGCATGGTTGGGGCGTGGGCCCAGAAGGCCTTCGCGCGCCCAATCCTGCTTCCCCGCCAAGGATAACGCGTGGGGAGTGTGTTTCGGGCATCGGAGACCCCCAGCAAAGCAGTAGGGCCCAGGGAGCCAGGGGCAGCCCCGCCCCGCTTTGCCCTCTGGAGAGCGGAGGGCCGCGGGCGAAAAACGGCTTGCGTTGCTTTCATGAGCCTAGGCGCGTTGGGGCTGTTGTTGGCTGCCCGAGGAGATTTTCCCTTTGCACAATGCAGCCGCCAGAAGCTCGTTTTGGGCCGTCGGTGCGACGGGGCCTCGGCGATGAGCGGCCGAGCTGGCTCAGGGGGCATGGTTTGGGCGTGGGCCCAGAAGGTCTTCGAGCGCCCAATCCTGCTACCACGCCAAGGAGAACCCGTCGGGAGTTGGTTTCGGGCACCGGAGACCCCTAGCACAGCAGCAGGGCCTAGGGAGCCAGGGGCAGCCCTGCCCCGCTTTGCCCTCTGGAGAGCGGAGGGCCGCGGGCGAAAAACGGCTTGCGTTGCTTTCATGAGCCTAGGCGCGTTGGGGCTGTTGTTGGCTGCCCGAGGAGATTTTCCCTTTGCACAATGCAGCCGCCAGAAGCTCGTTTTGGGCCGTCGGTGCCACGGGGCCTCGGCACTGAGCGGCCGAACTGGCTCAGGGGGCATGGCTGCGGCCTGGGCGCAGAAGGCCTTCGCGCGCCCAATCCTGCATCCCCGCCAAGGAGAACCCGTGGGGAGTGGGTTTCGGGCACCGGAGAACCCCAGCAAAGCCACAGGGCCCAGGGAGCCAGGGGCAGCCCCGCCCCTCTTTGCCCTCTGGAGAGCGGAGGGCCTGGGGCGAAAACGGCTTGCGTTGCTTTCCTGAGCCGAGGCACGTTGGGTCTGTAGTTGGCTGCCCGAGGAGACTTTCCCTTTGCACAATGCAACTGCCAGAAGCTCGTTTTGGGCCGTCGGTGCCACGGGGCCTCGGCACTGAGCGGCCGTGCTGGTACAGGGGGCATGGCTGCGGCCTGGGCGCAGAAGGCCTTCGCGCGCCCAATTCTGCTTCCCCGCAAAGGAGAACCCCTGGGCAGTGGGTTTCGGGCACCGGAGACCCCCAGCAAAGACACAGGGGCCAGGGAGCCAGGGGCAGCTCCGCCCCTCTTTGCACTTTGGAGAGCGGAGGGCCGGGGGCGAAAACGGCTTGCGTTGCTTTCATGAGCCGAGGCGCGTTGGGGCTGTTGTTGGCTGCCCGAGGAGACTTTCCCTTTGCACAATGCTGCTGCCAGAAGCTCGTTTTGGGCCGTCGGTGCGACGGGGCCTCGGCAATGACCGGCCGAGCTGGCTCAGGGGGCATGGCTGCGGCCTGGGCGCAGAAGGCCTTCGCGCGCCCAATCCTGCTTTCCCGCCAAGGAGTTCCCGTGGGGAGTGGGTTTCGGGCACCGGAGACCCCCAGCAAAGACACAGGGCCCAGGGAGCCAGGGGCAGCCCCGCCCCGCTTTGCCCTCTGGAGAGCGGAGGGCCGGGGGCGAAAACGGCTTGCGTTGCTTTCCTGAGCCGAGGCGCATTGGGGCTCTTGTTGGCTGCCCGAGGAGACTTTCCCTTTGCAGAATGCAGCCGCCAGAAGCTCGTTTTGGGCCGTCGGTGCGACGGGGCCTCGGCGCTGAGCGGCCGATCTGGCTCAGGGGGCATGGCTGCGGCCTGGGCGCAGAAGGCCTTCGCGCGCCCAATCCTGCTTCCCCGCCAAGGAGAACCCGTCGCGAGTGGGTTTCGGGCACCGAAGACCCCCAGCACAGCAGCAGGGCCTAGGGAGCCAGGGGCAGACCTGCACCGCTTGGCCCTCTGGAGAGCGGAGGGCGGGGGCGAAAACGGCTTGCGTTGCTTTCCTGAGCCGAGGCGCGTTGGGGCTGTTGTTGGCTGCCCGAGGAGACTTTCCCTTTGCACAATGCAGCCGCCAGAAGCTCGTTTTGTGCCGTCGGTGCGACGGGGCCTCGGCGATGAACGGCCGAGCTGGCTCAGGCGGCATGGCTGCGGCCTGGGCGCAGAAGGCCTTCGAGCGCCCAATTGCTTCCCCGCCAAGAAGAACCCGTGGGGAGTGGGTTTCGGGCACCGGAGACCCCCTGCAAAGACACAGGGCCCAGGGAGCCATGGGCAGCTCCGCCCGTCTTTGCCCTTTGGAGAGCGGAGGGCCGGGGCGAAAACGGCTTGCGTTGCTTTCCTGAGCCGAGGCGCGTTGGGGCTGTTGTTCGCTGCCCGAGGAGACTTTCCCTTTGCACAATGCACCTTCCAGAAGCTCGTTTTGGGCCGTCGGTGCCACGGGGCCTCGGCGCTGAGCGGCCGAACTGGCTCAGGGGGCATGGCTGCGGCCTGGGCGCAGAAGGCCTTCGCGCGCCCAATCCTGCTTCCCCGCCAAGGAGAACCCGTCGGGAGTGGGTTTCGGGCACCGGAGACCCCCAGCACAGCAGCAGGGCCTAGGGAGCCAGGGGCAGCCTTGCATCGCTTTGCCCTCTGGAGAGCGGAGTGCCGGGGGCGAAAACGGCTTGCGTTGCTTTCCTGAGCCGAGGCGCGTTGGGGCTGTTGTTGGCTGCCCGAGGAGACTTTCCCTTTGCACAATGCAGCTGCCAGAAGCTCGTTTTGGGCCGTCGGTGCCACGGGGCCTCGGCACTGAGCGGCCGAAATGGCTCAGGGGGCATGGCTGCGGCCTGGGCGCAGAAGGACTTCGCGCGCCCAATCCTGCATCCCCGCCAAGGAGAACCCGTGGGGAGTGGGTTTCGGGCACCGGAGAACCCCAGCAAAGACACAGGGCCCAGGGAGCAGGGGAAGCCCTGCCCCGCTTTGCCCTCTGGAGAGCGGAGGGCCAGGTTTGAAAACGGCTTGCGTTGCATTCCTGAGCCGAGGCGCGTTGGGGCTGTTGTTGGCTGCCCGAGGAGACTTTGCCTTTGCACAATGCAGCTGCCAGAAGCTTGTTTTGGGCCGTCGGTGCGACGGGGCCTCGGCGCTGAGCGGCCAAGCTGGCTCAGGGGGCATGGCTGCGGCCTGGGCGCAGAAGGCCTTTGCGCCCCCAATCCTGCTTCCCCGCCAAGGAGATCCCGTGGGGAGTGGGTTTCGGGCACCGGAGACACCCAGCACAGCAGCAGGGCCTAGGGAGCCAGGGGCAGCCCTGCACCGCTTGGCCCTCTGGAGAGCGGAGGGCCAGGGGCAAAAACGGCTTGCGTTGCTTTCCTGAGCCGAGGCGCGTTGGGGCTGTTGTTCGCTGCCCGAGGAGACTTTCCCTTTGCACAATGCAGCTGCCAGAAGCTCGTTTTGGGCCGTCGGTGCGACGGGGCCTCGGGGCAGAGCGGCCGAGCTGGCTCAGGCAGCATGGCTGCGGCCTGGGCGCAGAAGGCCTTCGCGCGCCCAATTGCTTCCCCGCCAAGAAGAACCCGTGGGGAGTGGGTTTCGGGCACCAGAGACCCCCAGCAAAGACACAGGGCCCAGGGAGCCAGGGGCAGCCCCGCCCCTCTTTGCCCTCTGGAGAGCGGAGGGCCGGGGGCGAAAACGGCTTGCGTTGCTTTCCTGAGCCGAGGCGCGTTGGGGCTGTTGTTGGCTGCCCGAGGAGACTTTCCCTTTGCACAATGCAGCTGCCAGAAGCTCGTTTTGGGCCGTCGGTGCCACGGGGCCTTGGCACTGAGCGGCCGAACTGGCTCAGGGGGCATGGCTGCGGCCTGGGCGCAGAAGGCCTTTGTGCGCCCAATCCTGCTTCCCCGCCAAGGATAACCCGTGGCGAGTGGGTTTCGGGCACCGGAGACCCCCAGCAAAGCAGCAGGGCCCAGGGAGCCAGGGGCAGCCCGCCCCGCTTTGCCATCAGGAGAGAGGAGGCCCGGGGGCGAAAACGGCTTGCGTTGCTTTCCTGAGCCGAGGCGCGTTGGGGCTGTTGTTGGCTGCACGAGGAGACTTTCCCTTTGCACAATGCACCTTCCAGAAGCTGGTTGTGGGCCGTCGGTGCGACGGGGCCTCGGCGCTGAGCGGCCGAACTGGCTCAGGCGGCATGGCTGCGGCCTGGGCGCAGAAGGCCTTCGCGGGCCCAATCCTGCTTCCCCGCCAAGGAGAACCCATCGGGAGTGGGTTTCGGGCACCGGAGACCCCCAGCACAGCAGCAAGGCCTAGGGAGCCAGGGGCAGCCCTGCACCGCTTTGTCCTCTGGAGAGCGGAGGGCCGGGGGCGAAAACGGCTTGCGTTGCTTTCCTGAGCCGAGGCGCGTTGGGGCTGTTGTTGGCTGCCCGAGGAGACTTTCCCTTTGCACAATGCAGCTGCCAGAAGCTCGTTTTGGGCCGTCGGTGCGACGGGGCCTCGGCGCTGAGCGGCCGATCTGGCTCAGGGGGCATGGCTGCGGCCTGGGCGCAGAAGGCCTTCGCGCGCCCAATCCTGCTTCCCCGCCAAGGAGAACCCATCGGGAGTGGGTTTCGGGCACCGAAGACTCCCAGCACAGCAGCAGGGCCTAGGGAGCCAGGGGCAGACCTGCACCGCTTGGCCCTCTGGAGAGCGGAGGGCCGGGGGCGAAAACGGCTTGCGTTGCTTTCCTGAGCCGAGGCGCGTTGGGGCTGTTGTTCGCTGCCCGAGGAGACTTTCCCTTTGCACAATGCAGCCGCCAGAAGCTCGTTTTGTGCCGTCGGTGCGACGGGGCCTCGGCGATGAGCGGCCGAGCTGGCTCAGGCGGCATGGCTGCGGCCTGGGCGCAGAAGGCCTTCGAGCGCCCAATCCTGCTTCCCAGCCAAGAAGAACCCGTGGGGAGTGGGTTTCGGGCACCGGAGACCCCCTGCAAAGACACAGGGCCCAGGGAGCCATGGGCAGCTCCGCCCGTCTTTGCCTTTGGAGAGCGGAGGGCCGGGGCGAAAACGGCTTGCGTTGCTTTCCTGAGCCGAGGCGCGTTGGGGCTGTTGTTCGCTGCCCGAGGAGACTTTCCCTTTGCACAATGCACCTTCCAGAAGCTCGTTTTGGGCCGTCGGTGCCACGGGGCCTCGGCACTGAGAGGCCGAACTGGCTCAGGGGGCATGGCTGCGGCCTGGGCGCAGAAGGACTTCGCGCGCCCAATCCTGCATCCCCGCCAAGGAGAACCCGTGGGGAGTGGGTTTCGGGTACCGGAGAACCCCAGCAAAGACACAGGGCCCAGGGAGCAGGGGAAGCCCTGCCCCGCTTTGCCCTCTGGAGAGCGGAGGGCCAGGTTTGAAAACGGCTTGCGTTGCATTCCTGAGCCGAGGCGCGTTGGGGCTGTTGTTGGCTGCCCGAGGAGACTTTCCCTTTGCACAATGCAGCTGCCAGAAGCTCGTTTTGGGCCGTCGGTGCCACGGGGCCTTGGCACTGAGCGGCCGAACGGGCTCAGGGGGCATGGCTGCGGCCTGGGCGCAGAAGGCCTTTGTGCGCCCAATCCTGCTTCCCCGCCAAGGATAACCCGTGGCGAGTGGGTTTCGGGCACCGGAGACCCCCAGCAAAGCAGCAGGGCCCAGGGAGCCAGGGGCAGCCCGCCCCGCTTTGCCATCAGGAGAGAGGAGGCCCGGGGGCGAAAACGGCTTGCGTTGCTTTCCTGAGCCGAGGCGCGTTGGGGCTGTTGTTGGCTGCACGAGGAGACTTTCCCTTTGCACAATGCACCTTCCAGAAGCTGGTTTTGGGCCGTCGGTGCGACGGGGCCTCGGCGCTGAGCGGCCGAACTGGCTCAGGCGGCATGGCTGCGGCCTGGGCGCAGAAGGCATTCGCGGGCCCAATCCTGCTTCCCCGCCAAGGAGAACCCGTCGGGAGTGGGTTTCGGGCACCGGAGACCCCCAGCACAGCAGCAAGGCCTAGGGAGCCAGGGGCAGCCCTGCACCGCTTTGTCCTCTGGAGAGCGGAGGGCCGGGGGCGAAAACGGCTTGCGTTGCTTTCCTGAGCCGAGGCGCGTTGGGGCTGTTGTTGGCTGCCCGAGGAGACTTTCCCTTTGCACAATGCAGCTGCCAGAAGCTCGTTTTGGGCCGTCGGTGCCACGGGGCCTCGGCACTGAGCGGCCGAACTGGCTCAGGGGGCATGGCTGCGGCCTGGGCGCAGAAGGCCTTCGCGAGCCCAATCCTGCATCCCCGCCAAGGAGAACCCGTGGGGAGTGGGTTTCGGGCACCGGAGAACCCCAGCAAAGACACAGGGCCCAGGGAGCAGGGGCAGACCTGCCCCGCTTTGCCCTCTGGAGAGCGGAGGGCCAGGTTCGAAAACGGCTTGCGTTGCATTCCTGAGCCGAGGCGCGTTGGGGCTGTTGTTGGCTGCCCGAGGAGACTTTGCCTTTGCACAATGCAGCTGCCAGAAGCTTGTTTTGGGCCGTCGGTGCGACGGGGCATCGGCGCTGAGCGGCCAAGCTGGCTCAGGGTGCATGGCTGCGGCCAGGGCGCAGAAGGCCTTCGCGCCCCCAATCCTGCTTCCCCGCCAAGGAGATCCCGTGGGGAGTGGGTTTCGGGCACCGGAGACCCCCAGCACAGCAGCAGGGCCTAGGGAGCCAGGGGCAGCCCTGCACCGCTTGGCCCTCTGGAGAGCGGAGGGCCGGGGGCAAAAACGGCTTGCGTTGCTTTCCTGAGCCGAGGCGCGTTGGGGCTGTTGTTGGCTGCCCGAGGAGACTTTCCCTTTGCACAATGCAGCTGCCAGAAGCTCGTTTTGGTCCGTCGGTGCCACGGGGCCTCAGCGCAGAGCGGCCGAGATGGCTCAGGGGGCATGGCTGCGGCCTGGGCGCAGAAGGGCTTCGCGCGCCCAATCCTGCTTCTCCGCCAAGGAGAACCCGTGGGGAGTGGGTTTCGGGCACCGGAGACCACCAGCAAAGCAGCAGGGCCCCGGGAGACAGGGGCAGCCCCGCCCCGCTTTGCCCTCTGGAGAGTGGAGGGCCGGGGGCGAAAACGGCTTGCGTTGCTTTCCTGAGCCGAGGCGCTTTGGGGCTGTTGTTGGCTGCCCGAGAAGACTTTCCCTTTGCACAAGGCAGCTGCCAGAAGCTCGTTTTGGCCCGTCGGTGCAACGGGGCCTCAGCGCTGAGAGGAGGAGCTGGCTCAGGGGGCATGGCTGCGGCCTGGGCCCAGAAGGCCTTCGCGCGCCCAATCCTGCTTCCCCGGCAAGGAGAACCCGAGGCGAGTGGGTTTCGGGCATCGGAGACCCCCAGCAAAGCAGCAGGGCCCAGGGAGCCAAGGGCAGCCCCGCCCCGCTTTGCCCTCTGGAGAGCGGAGGGCCGGGGGCGAAATCGGCTTGCGTTGCTTTCCTGAGCCGAGGCGCGTTGGGGCTGTTGTTGGCTGCCCGAGGAGACTTTCCCTTTGCACAATGCACCTTCCAGAAGCTCGTTTTGTGCCGTCGGTGCCACGGGGCCTCGGCACAGAGCGGCCGAGCTGGCTCAGGGGGCATGGCAGCGGCCTGGGCGCAGAAGGCCTTCGCGCGCCCAATCCTGCTTTCCCGCCAAGGAGAACCCGTCGGGAGTGGGTTTCGGGCACCGGAGACCCCCAGCAGGGACACAGGGCCCAGGGAGCCAGGGGCAGCCCTGCACCGCTTGGCCCTCTGGAGAGCGGAGGGCCGGGGTTGATAACGGCTTGCGTTGCTTTCCTGAGCCGAGGCGCGTTGGGGCTGTTGTTTGCTGCCCGAGGAGACTTTCCCTTTGCACAAGGCAGCTGCCAGAAGCTCGTTTTGGGCCGTCGGTGCGACGGGGCCTCGGCGCTGAGCGGCCGAGCTGGCTCAGGGGGCATGGCTGCGGCCTGGGCGCAGAAGGCCTTCGCGCGCCCAATCCTGCTTCCCCGCCAAGGAGAACCCGTGGGGAGTGGGTTTCGGTCACCGGAGACCCCCAGCAAAGCAGCAGGGCCCAGGGAGCCAGGGGCAGCCCCGCCCCGCTTTGCACTCTGGAGAGTGGAGGGCCGGGGCGAAAAAGGCTTGCGTTGCTTTCTTGAGCCGAGGCGCGTTGGGGCTGTTGTTGGTGCCCGAGGAGACTTTCCCTTTGCACAATGCAGCTGCCAGAAGCTCGTTTTGGGCCGTCGGTGCCACGGGGCCTCGGCACTGAGCGGCCGAACTGGCTCAGGGGGCATGGCTGCGGCCTGGGCGCAGAAGGCCTTCGCGCCCCCAATCCTGGTTCCCCGCCAAGGAGAACCCGTGGGGAGTGGGTTTCGGGCACCGGAGACCCCCAGCAAGGACACAGGGCCCAGGGAGCCAGGGGCAGCCCCGCCCCACTTTGCCCTCTGGAGAGCGGAGGGCCAGGGGCGTAAACGGCTTGCGTTGCTTTCATGAGCCTAGGCGCGTTGGGGCTGTTGTTGGCTGCCCGAGGAGACTTTCCCTTTGCAGAATGCAGCCGCCAGAAGCTCGTTTTGGGCCGACGGTGCGACGGGGCCTCGGCGCTGAGCGGCCGAGCTGGCTCAGGGGGCATGGCTGCGGCCTGGGGGCAGAAGGCCTTCGCGCGCCCAATCCTGCTTCCCCGCCAAGGAGAACCCGTGGCGAGTGGGTTTCAGGCATCGGAGAACCCCAGCAAAGCAGCAGGGCCCAGGGAGCCAGGGGCAGCCCCGCCCCTCTTTGCCCTCTGGAGAGCGGAGGGCGGGGGGCGAAAACGGATTGCGTTGCTTTCCTGAGCCGAGGCGCGTTGGGTCTGTAGTTGGCTGCCTGAGGAGACTTTCCCTTTGCACAATGCAGTTGCCAGAAGCTCGTTTTGGGCCGTCGGTGCCACGGGGCCTCGGCACTGAGCAGCCGTGCTGGTACAGGGGGCATGGCTGCGGCCTGGGCGCAGAAGGCCTTCGCGCGCCCAATTCTGCTTCCCCGCAAAGGAGAACCCGTCGGGAGTGGGTTTCGGGCACCGGAGAACCCCAGCAAAGACACAGGGCCCAGGGAGCCAGGGGCAGCTCCGCCCCTCTTTGCCCTCTGGAGAGCGGAGGGCCGGGGTCGAAAACGGCTTGCGTTGCTTTTCTGAGCCGAGGCGCGTTGGGGCTGTTGTTTGCTGCCCGAGGAGACTTTCCCTTTGCAGAATGCAGCCGCCAGAAGCTCGTTTTGGGCCATCGGTGCGACGGGGACTAGGCGCAGAGCTGCCGAGCTGGCTCAGGGCGCAAGGCTGCGGCCTGGGCGCAGAAGGCCTTCGCGCGCCCAATCCTGCTTCCCCGCCAAGGAGAACCCGTGGCGAGTGGGTTTCGGGCATCGGAGACCCCCAGCAAAGCAGCAGGGCCCAGGGAGCCAGGGGCAGCCCCGCCCCGCTTTGCCCTCTGGAGAGCGGAGGGCCGGGGGCGAAAACGGCTTGCGTTGCTTTCTTGAGCCGAGGCGCGTTGGGGCTGTTGTTGGCTGCCCGAGGAGACTTTCCCTTTGCACAATGCAGCTGCCAGAAGCTCGTTTTGGGCCGTCGGTGCCACGGGGCCTCGGCACTGAGCGGCCGAACTGGCTCAGGGGGCATGGCTGCGGCCTGGGCGCAGAAGGCCTTCGCGCCCCCAATCCTGGTTCCCCGCCAAGGGGAACCCGTGGGGAGTGGGTTTCGGGCACCGGAGACCCCCAGCAAGGACACAGGGCCCAGGGAGCCAGGGGCAGCCCCGCCCCACTTTGCCCTCTGGAGAGCGGAGGGCCAGGGGCGAAAACGGCTTGCGTTGCTTTCATGAGCCTAGGCGCGTTGGGGCTGTTGTTGGCTGCCCGAGGAGACTTTCCCTTTGCAGAATGCAGCCGCCAGAAGCTCGTTTTGGGCCGACGGTGCGACAGGGCCTCGGCGCTGAGCGGCCGAGCTGGCTCAGGGGGCATGGCTGCGGCCTGGGCGCAGAAGGCCTTCGCGCGCCCAATCCTGCTTCCCCGCCAAGGAGAACCCGTGGCGAGTGGGTTTCAGGCATCGGAGAACCCCAGCAAAGCAGCAGGGCCCAGGGAGCCAGGGGCAGCCCCGCCCCTCTTTGCCCTCTGGAGAGCGGAGGGCGGGGGGCGAAAACGGATTGCGTTGCTTTCCTGAGCCGAGGCGCGTTGGGTCTGTAGTTGGCTGCCTGAGGAGACTTTCCCTTTGCACAATGCAGTTGCCAGAAGCTCGTTTTGGGCCGTCGGTGCCACGGGGCCTCGGCACTGAGCGGCCGTGCTGGTACAGGGGGCATGGCTGCGGCCTGGGCGCAGAAGGCCTTCGCGCGCCCAATTCTGCTTCCCCGCAAAGGAGAACCCGTCGGGAGTGGGTTTCATGCACCGGAGACCCCCAGCAAATCAGCAGGTACCAGGGAGCCAGGGGCAGCTCCGCCCCTCTTTGCCCTCTGGAGAGCGGAGGGCCGGGGTCGAAAACGGCTTGCGTTGCTTTCCTGAGCCGAGGCGCGTTGGGGCTGTTGTTTGCTGCCCGAGGAGACTTTCCCTTTGCACAATGCAGCTGCCAGAAGCTCGTTTTGGGCCGTCGGTGCGACGGGGACTAGGCGCAGAGCGGCCGAGCTGGCTCAGGCGGCATGGCTGCGGCCTGGGCGCAGAAGGCCTTCGAGCGCCCAATCCTGCTTCCCCGCCAAGAAGAACCCGTGGGGAGTGGGTTTCGGGCACCGGAGACCCCCAGCAAAGACACAGGGGCCAGGGAGCCAGGGGCAGCTCCGCCCCTCTTTGCACTTTGGAGAGCGGAGGGCCGGGGGCGAAAACGGCTTGCGTTGCTTTCCTGAGCCGAGGCGCGTTGGGGCTGTTGTTTGCTGCCCGAGGAGACTTTCCCTTTGCACAATGCAGCTGCCAGAAGCTCGTTTTGGGCCGTCGGTGCCACGGGGCCTCGGCACAGAGCGGCCGTGCTGGCTCAGGGGGCACGGTTGCGGCCTGGGCGCAGAAGGCCTTCGCGCGCCCAATCCTGCTTCCCCGCCAAGGAGAACCAGTGGGGAGTGGGTTTCAGGCACCGGAGACCCCCAGCAAAGACACAGGGCCCAGGGAGCCAGGGGCAGCCCCGCCCCGCTTTGCCCTCTGGAGAGCGGAGGGCCGGGGGCGAAAACGGCTTGCGTTGCATTCCTGAGCCGAGGCGCGTTGGGGCTGTTGTTGGCTGCCCGAGGAGACTTTCCCTTTGCACAATGCAGCTGCCAGAAGCTCGTTTTGGGCCGTCGGTGCCACGGGGCCTTGGCACTGAGCGGCCGAACTGGCTCAGGGGGCATGGCTGCGGCCTGGGCGCAGAAGGCCTTTGTGCGCCCAATCCTGCTTCCCCGCCAAGGATAACCCGTGGCGAGTGGGTTTCGGGCACCGGAGACCCCCAGCAAAGCAGCAGGGCCCAGGGAGCCAGGGGCAGCCCGCCCCGCTTTGTCATCAGGAGAGAGGAGGCCCGGGGGCGAAAACGGCTTGCGTTGCTTTCCTGAGCCGAGGCGCGTTGGGGCTGTTGTTGGCTGCACGAGGAGACTTTCCCTTTGCACAATGCACCTTCCAGAAGCTGGTTTTGGGCCGTCGGTGCGACGGGGCCTCGGCGCTGAGCGGCCGAACTGGCTCAGACGGCATGGCTGCGGCCTGGGCGCAGAAGGCCTTCGCGGGCCCAATCCTGCTTCCCCGCCAAGGAGAACCCGTCGGGAGTGGGTTTCGGGCACTGGAGACCCCCAGCACAGCAGCAAGGCCTAGGGAGCCAGGGGCAGCCCTGCACCGCTTTGTCCTCTGGAGAGCGGAGGGCCGGGGGCGAAAACGGCTTGCGTTGCTTTCCTGAGCCGAGGCGCGTTGGGGCTGTTGTTGGCTGCCCGAGGAGACTTTCCCTTTGCACAATGCAGCTGCCAGAAGCTCGTTTTGGGCCGTCGGTGCCACGGGGCCTCGGCACTGAGCGGCCGAACTGGCTCAGGGGGCATGGCCTCGGCCTGGGCGCAGAAGGCCTTCGCGAGCCCAATCCTGCATCCCCGCCAAGGAGAACCCGTGGGGAGTGGGTTTCGGGCACCGGAGAACCCCAGCAAAGACACAGGGCCCAGGGAGCAGGGGCAGACCTGCCCCGCTTTGCCCTCTGGAGAGCGGAGGGCCAGGTTCGAAAACGGCTTGCGTTGCATTCCTGAGCCGAGGCGCGTTGGGGCTGTTGTTGGCTGCCCGAGGAGACTTTCCCTTTGCACAATGCAGCTGCCAGAAGCTTGTTTTGGGCCGTCAGTGCGACGGGGCATCGGCGCTGAGCGGCCAAGATGGCTCAGGGTGCATGGCTGCGGCAGGGCGCAGAAGGCCTTCGCGCCCCCAATCCTGCTTCCCCGCCAAGGAGATCCCGTGGGGAGTGGGTTTCGGGCACCGGAGACCCCCAGCACAGCAGCAGGGCCTAGGGAGCCAGGGGCAGCCCTGCACCGCTTGGCCCTCTGGAGAGCGGAGGGCCGGGGGCAAAAACGGCTTGCGTTGCTTTCCTGAGCCGAGGCGCGTTGGGGCTGTTGTTGGCTGCCCGAGGAGACTTTCCCTTTGCACAATGCAGCTGCCAGAAGCTCGTTTTGGGCCGTCGGTGCGACGGGGCCTCGGCGCAAAGCGGCCGAGCTGGCTCAGGCGGCATGGCTGCAGAATGGGCGCAGAAGGCCTTCGCGCCCCCAATCCTGCTTCCCCGACAAGAAGAACTCGTGGGGAGTGTGTTTCGGGCACCGGAGACCCCCAGCAAAGACAGAGGGCCCAGGGAGCCAGGGGCAGCTCCGCCCCTCTTTGCCCATTTGAGAGCGGAGGGCCGGGGGCGAAAATGGCTTGCGTTGCTTTCCTGAGCCGAGGCGCGTTGGGGCTGTTGTTGGCTGCCCGAGGAGACTTTCCCTTTGCACAATGCAGCTGCCAGAAGCTCGTTTTGGGCCGTCGGTGTGGCGGGGCCTCGGCACTGAGCGGCCGAGCTGGCTCAGGGGGCATGGCTGCGGCCTGGGCGCAGAAGGCCTTCGCGCGCCCAATCCTTCTTCCCCGCCAAGGAGATCCCGTGGGGAGTGGGTTTCGGGCATCGGAGACCCCCAGCAAAGCAGCAGGGCCCAGGGAGCCAGGGGCAGCCCCGCCCCGCTTTGCCCTCTGGAGAGGGGAGGGCCGGGGCGAAAACGGCTTGCGTTGCTTTCCTGATCCGAGGCGCGTTGGGGCTGTTGTTGGCTGCCCGAGGAGACTTTCCCTTTGCACAATGCAGCTGCCAGAAGCTCGTTTTGGGCCGTCGGTGCCACGGGGCCTCAGCGCAGAGCGGCCGAGATGGCTCAGGGGGCATGGCTGCGGCCTGGGCGCAGAAGGGCTTCGCGCGCCCAATCCTGCTTCTCCGCCAAGGAGAACCCGTGGGGAGTGGGTTTCGGGCACCGGAGACCACCAGCAAAGCAGCAGGGCCCCGGGAGACAGGGGCAGCCCCGCCCCGCTTTGCCCTCTGGAGAGTGGAGGGCCGGGGGCGAAAACGGCTTGCGTTGCTTTCCTGAGCCGAGGCGCTTTGGGGCTGTTGTTGGCTGCCATAGAAGACTTTCCCTTTGCACAAGGCAGCTGCCAGAAGCTCGTTTTGGGCCGTCGGTGCAACGGGGCCTCAGCGCTGAGAGGAGGAGCTGGCTCAGGGGGCATGGCTGCGGCCTGGGCCCAGAAGGCCTTCGCGCGCCCAATCCTGCTTCCCCGGCAAGGAGAACCCGTGGCGAGTGGGTTTCGGGCATCGGAGACCCCCAGCAAAGCAGCAGGGCCCAGGGAGCCAAGGGCAGCCCCGCCCCGCTTTGCCCTCTGGAGAGCGGAGGGCCGGGGGCGAAAACAGCTTGCGTTGCTTTCCTGAGCCGAGGCGCGTTGGGGCTGTTGTTGGCTGCCCGAGGAGACTTTCCCTTTGCACAATGCACCTTCCAGAAGCTCGTTTTGGGCTTCGGTGCCACGGGGCCTCGGCACTGAGCGGCCGAGCTGGCTCAGGGGGCATGGCTGCGGCCTGGGCGCAGAAGGCCTTCGCGCGCCCAATCCTGCTTCCCCGCCAAGGAGAACCCGTCGGGAGTGTGTTTCGGGCACCGGAGACCCCCACCACAACAGCAGGGCCTAGGGAGCCAGGGGCAGCCCTGCACCGCTTTGCCCTCTCGAGAGCAGAGGGCCGGCGGTGAAAACGGCTTGCGTTGCTTTCCTGAGCCGAGGCGCGTTGGGGCTGTTGTTGGCTGCCCGAGGAGACTTTCCCTTTGCACAAGGCAGCTGCCAGAAGCTCGTTTTGGGCCGTCGGTGCCACGGGGCCTCGGCGCTGAGCGGCCGAGCTGGCTCAGGGGGCATGCCTGCGGCCTGGGCGCAGAAGGCCTTCGCGCGCCCAATCCTGCTTCCCAGCCAAAGAGAACCCGTGGGGAGTGGGTTTCGGGCACCGGAGACCCCCAGCAAAGTAGCAGGGCCCAGGGAGCCAGGGGCAGCCCGCCCCGCTTTGCCCTCTGGAGAGCGGAGGGCCGGGGGCGAAAACGGCTTGCGTTGCTTTCCTGAGCCGAGGCGCGTTGGGGCTGTTGTTGGCTGCCCGAGGAGACTTTCCCTTTGCACAATGCAGCTGCCAGAAGCTCGTTCTGGGCCGTCAGTGCGACTGGGCCTCGTCGCTGGGCGGCCGAGCTGTCTCAGGGGGCATGGCTGCGGCGTGGGCGCAGAAGGCCTTCGCGCGCCCAATCCTGCTTCCCCGCCAAGGAGAACCCTTGGGGAGTAGGTTTCGGGAATCGGTGATCAACAGCAAAGCAGCAGGGCCCAGGGAGCAGGGGCAGACCTGCCCCGCTTTGCCCTCTGGAGAGCGGAGGGCCGGGGGCGAAAACGGCTTGCGTTGCTTTCCTGAGCCGAGGCGCGTTGGGGCTGTTGTTGGCTGCCCGAGGAGACTTTCCCTTTGCACAATGCAGCTGCCAGAAGCTCGTTTTGGGCCGTCGGTGCCACGGGGCCTCGGCACTGAGCGGCCGAACTGGCTCAGGTGGCATGGCTGCGGCCTGGGCGCAGAAGGCCTTCGCGAGCCCAATCCTGCATCCCCGACAAGGAGAACCCGTCGGGAGTGGGTTTCGGGCACCGGAGAACCCCAGCAAAGACACAGGGCCCAGGGAGCAGGGGCAGACCTGCCCCGCTTTGCCCTCTGGAGAGCGGAGGGCCAGGTTCGAAAACGGCTTGCGTTGCATTCCTGAGCCGAGGCGCGATGGGGCTGTTGTTGGCTGCCCGAGGAGACTTTCCCTTTGCACAATGCAGCTGCCAGAAGCTTGTTTTGGGCCGTCGGTGCGACGGGGCATCGGCGCTGAGCGGCCAAGATGGCTCAGGGTGCATGGCTGCGGCCAGGGCGCAGAAGGCCTTCGCGCCCCCAATCCTGCTTCCCCGCCAAGGAGATCCCGTGGGGAGTGGGTTTCGGGCACCGGAGACCCCCAGCACAGCAGCAGGGCCTAGGGAGCCAGGGGCAGCCCTGCACCGCTTGGCCCTCTGGAGAGCGGAGGGCCGGGGGCAAAAACGGCTTGCGTTGCTTTCCTGAGCCGAGGCGCGTTGGGGCTGTTGTTGGCTGCCCGAGGAGACTTTCCCTTTGCACAATGCAGCTGCCAGAAGCTCGTTTTGGGCCGTCGGTGCGACGGGGCCTCGGCGCAAAGCGGCCGAGCTGGCTCAGGCGGCATGGCTGCAGAATGGGCGCAGAAGGCCTTCGCGCCCCCAATCCTGCTTCCCCGACAAGAAGAACTCGTGGGGAGTGTGTTTCGGGCACCGGAGACCCCCAGCAAAGACAGAGGGCCCAGGGAGCCAGGGGCAGCTCCGCCCCTCTTTGCCCATTGGAGAGCGGAGGGCCGGGGGCGAAAATGGCTTGCGTTGCTTTCCTGAGCCGAGGCGCGTTGGGGCTGTTGTTGGCTGCCCGAGGAGACTTTCCCTTTGCACAATGCACCTTCCAGAAGCTCGTTTTGGGCTTCGGTGCCACGGGGCCTCGGCACTGAGCGGCCGAGCTGGCTCAGGGGGCATGGCTGCGGCCTGGGCGCAGAAGGCCTTCGCGCGCCCAATCCTGCTTCCCCGCCAAGGAGAACCTGTCGGGAGTGGGTTTCGGGCACCGGAGACCCCCACCACAACAGCAGGGCCTAGGGAGCCAGGGGCAGCCCTGCACCGCTTTGCCCTCTCGAGAGCAGAGGGCCGGCGGTGAAAACGGCTTGCGTTGCTTTCCTGAGCCGAGGCGCGTTGGGGCTGTTGTTGGCTGCCCGAGGAGACTTTCCCTTTGCACAAGGCAGCTGCCAGAAGCTCGTTTTGGGCCGTCGGTGCCACGGGGCCTCGGCGCTGAGCGGCCGAGCTGGCTCAGGGGGCATGCCTGCGGCCTGGGCGCAGAAGGCCTTCGCGCGCCCAATCCTGCTTCCCAGCCAAAGAGAACCCGTGGGGAGTGGGTTTCGGGCACCGGAGACCCCCAGCAAAGTAGCAGGGCCCAGGGAGCCAGGGGCAGCCCGCCCCGCTTTGCCCTCTGGAGAGCGGAGGGCCGGGGGCGAAAACGGCTTGCGTTGCTTTCCTGAGCCGAGGCGCGTTGGGGCTGTTGTTGGCTGCCCGAGGAGACTTTCCCTTTGCACAATGCAGCTGCCAGAAGCTCGTTCTGGGCCGTCAGTGCGACTGGGCCTCGTCGCTGGGCGGCCGAGCTGTCTCAGGGGGCATGGCTGCGGCGTGGGCGCAGAAGGCCTTCGCGCGCCCAATCCTGCTTCCCCGCCAAGGAGAACCCTTGGGGAGTAGGTTTCGGGAATCGGTGATCCCCAGCAAAGCAGCAGGGCCCAGGGAGCAGGGGCAGACCTGCCCCGCTTTGCCCTCTGGAGAGCGGAGGGCCGGGGGCGAAAACGGCTTGCGTTGCTTTCCTGAGCCGAGGCGCGTTGGGGCTGTTGTTGGCTGCCCGAGGAGACTTTCCCTTTGCACAATGCAGCTGCCAGAAGCTCGTTTTGGGCCGTCGGTGCCACGGGGCCTCGGCACTGAGCGGCCGAACTGGCTCAGGTGGCATGGCTGCGGCCTGGGCGCAGAAGGCCTTCGCGAGCCCAATCCTGCATCCCCGACAAGGAGAACCCGTCGGGAGTGGGTTTCGGGCACCGGAGAACCCCAGCAAAGACACAGGGCCCAGGGAGCAGGGGCAGACCTGCCCCGCTTTGCCCTCTGGAGAGCGGAGGGCCAGGTTCGAAAACGGCTTGCGTTGCATTCCTGAGCCGAGGCGCGATGGGGTGTTGTTGGCTGCCCGAGGAGACTTTCCCTTTGCACAATGCAGCTGCCAGAAGCTTGTTTTGGGCCGTCGGTGCGACGGGGCATCGGCGCTGAGCGGCCAAGATGGCTCAGGGTGCATGGCTGCGGCCAGGGCGCAGAAGGCCTTCGCGCCCCCAATCCTGCTTCCCCGCCAAGGAGATCCCGTGGGGAGTGGGTTTCGGGCACCGGAGACCCCCAGCACAGCAGCAGGGCCTAGGGAGCCAGGGGCAGCCCTGCACCGCTTGGCCCTCTGGAGAGCGGAGGGCCGGGGGCAAAAACGGCTTGCGTTGCTTTCCTGAGCCGAGGCGCGTTGGGGCTGTTGTTGGCTGCCCGAGGAGACTTTCCCTTTGCACAATGCAGCTGCCAGAAGCTCGTTTTGGGCCGTCGGTGCGACGGGGCCTCGGCGCAAAGCGGCCGAGCTGGCTCAGGCGGCATGGCTGCAGAATGGGCGCAGAAGGCCTTCGCGCCCCCAATCCTGCTTCCCCGACAAGAAGAACTCGTGGGGAGTGTGTTTCGGGCACCGGAGACCCCCAGCAAAGACAGAGGGCCCAGGGAGCCAGGGGCAGCTCCGCCCCTCTTTGCCCATTGGAGAGCGGAGGGCCGGGGGCGAAAATGGCTTGAGTTGCTTTCCTGAGCCGAGGCGCGTTGGGGCTGTTGTTGGCTGCCCGAGGAGACTTTCCCTTTGCACAATGCAGCTGCCAGAAGCTCGTTTTGGGCCGTCGGTGTTGCGGGGCCTCGGCACTGAGCGGCCGAGCTGGCTCAGGGGGCATGGCTGCGGCCTGGGCGCAGAAGGCCTTCGCGCGCCCAATCCTACTTCCCCGCTAAGGAGATCCCGGGGGGAGTGGGTTTCGGGCATCGGAGACCCCCAGCAAAGCAGCAGGGCCCAGGGAGCCAGGGGCAGCCCCGCCCCGCTTTGCCCTCTGAAGAGCGGAGGGCCGGGGCGAAAACGGCTTGCGTTGCTTTCCTGATCCGAGGCGCGTTGGGGCTGTTGTTGGCTGCCCGAGGAGACTTTCCCTTTGCACAATGCAGCTGCCAGAAGCTCGTTTTGGGCCGTCGGTGCCACGGGGCCTCAGCGCAGAGCGGCCGAGATGGCTCAGGGGGCATGGCTGCGGCCTGGGCGCAGAAGGGCTTCGCGCGCCCAATCCTGCTTCTCCGCCAAGGAGAACCCGTGGGGAGTGGGTTTCGGGCACCGGAGACCACCAGCAAAGCAGCAGGGCCCCGGGAGACAGGGGCAGCCCCGCCCCGCTTTGCCCTCTGGAGAGTGGAGGGCCGGGGGCGAAAACGGCTTGCGTTGCTTTCCTGAGCCGAGGCGCTTTGGGGCTGTTGTTGGCTGCCAGAGAAGACTTTCCCTTTGCACAAGGCAGCTGCCAGAAGCTCCTTTTGGGCCGTCGGTGCAACGGGGCCTCAGCGCTGAGAGGAGGAGCTGGCTCAGGGGGCATGGCTGGGGCCTGGGCCCAGAAGGCCTTCGCGCGCCCAATCCTGCTTCCCCGGCAAGGAGAACCCGTGGCGAGTGGGTTTCGGGCATCGGAGACCCCCAGCAAAGCAGCAGGGCCCAGGGAGCCAATTGCAGCCCCGCCCCGCTTTGCCCTCTGGAGAGCGGAGGGCCGGGGGCGAAAACAGCTTGCGTTGCTTTCCTGAGCCGAGGCGCGTTGGGGCTGTTGTTGGCTGCCCGAGGAGACTTTCCCTTTGCACAATGCACCTTCCAGAAGCTCGTTTTGGGCTTCGGTGCCACGGGGCCTCGGCACTGAGCGGCCGAGCTGGCTCAGGGGGCATGGCTGCGGCCTGGGCGCAGAAGGCCTTCGCGCGCCCA
Source organism: Sus scrofa (assembly GCF_054392235.1). NCBI lineage: Eukaryota > Metazoa > Chordata > Mammalia > Artiodactyla > Suidae > Sus > Sus scrofa. The sequence goes on from NC_139386.1 coordinate 50,019,406, forward strand.
ATCCTGCTTCCCCGCCAAGGAGAACCCGTCGGGAGTGGGTTTCGGGCACTGGAGACCCCCACCACAACAGCAGGGCCTAGGGAGCCAGGGGCAGCCCTGCACCGCTTTGCCCTCTCGAGAGCAGAGGGCCGGCGGTGAAAACGGCTTGCGTTGCTTTCCTGAGCCGAGGCGCGTTGGGGCTGTTGTTGGCTGCCCGAGGAGACTTTCCCTTTGCACAAGGCAGCTGCCAGAAGCTCGTTTTGGGCCGTCGGTGCCACGGGGCCTCGGCGCTGAGCGGCCGAGCTGGCTCAGGGGGCATGACTGCGGCCTGGGCGCAGAAGGCCTTCGCGCGCCCAATCCTGCTTCCCAGCCAAGGAGAACCCGTGGGGAGTGGGTTTCGGGCACCGGAGACCCCCAGCAAAGTAGCAGGGCCCAGGGAGCCAGGGGCAGCCCGCCCCGCTTTGCCCTCTGGAGAGCGGAGGGCCGGGGGCGAAAACGGCTTGCGTTGCTTTCCTGAGCCGAGGCGCGTTGGGGCTGTTGTTGGCTGCCCGAGGAGACTTTCCCTTTGCACAATGCAGCTGCCAGAAGCTCGTTCTGGGCCGTCAGTGCGACTGGGCCTCGTCGCTGGGCGGCCGAGCTGGCTCAGGGGGCATGGCTGCGGCGTGGGATCAGAAGGCCTTCGCGCGCCCAATCCTGCTTCCCCGCCAAGGAGAACCCTTGGGGAGTAGGTTTCGGGAATCGGTGATCCCCAGCAAAGCAGCAGGGCCCAGGGAGCAGGGGCAGACCTGCCCCGCTTTGCCCTCTGGAGAGCGGAGGGCCGGGGGCGAAAACGGCTTGCGTTGCTTTCCTGAGCCGAGGCGCGTTGGGGCTGTTGTTGGCTGCCCGAGGAGACTTTCCCTTTGCACAATGCAGCTGCCAGAAGCTCGTTTTGGGCCGTCGGTGCCACGGGGCCTCGGCACTGAGCGGCCGAACTGGCTCAGGTGGCATGGCTGCGGCCTGGGCGCAGAAGGCCTTCGCGAGCCCAATCCTGCATCCCCGCCAAGGAGAACCCGTCGGGAGTGGGTTTCGGGCACCGGAGAACCCCAGCAAAGACACAGGGCCCAGGGAGCAGGGGCAGACCTGCCCCGCTTTGCCCTCTGGAGAGCGGAGGGCCAGGTTCGAAAACGGCTTGCGTTGCATTCCTGAGCCGAGGCGCGTTGGGGCTGTTGTTGGCTGCCCGAGGAGACTTTCCCTTTGCACAATGCACCTGCCAGAAGCTTGTTTTGGGCCGTCGGTGCGACGGGGCATCGGCGCTGAGCGGCCAAGATGGCTCAGGGTGCATGGCTGCGGCCAGGGCGCAGAAGGCCTTCGCGCCCCCAATCCTGCTTCCCCGCCAAGGAGATCCCGTGGGGAGTGGGTTTCGGGCACCGGAGACCCCCAGCACAGCAGCAGGGCCTAGGGAGCCAGGGGCAGCCCTGCACCGCTTGGCCCTCTGGAGAGCGGAGGGCCGGGGGCAAAAACGGCTTGCGTTGCTTTCCTGAGCCGAGGCGCGTTGGGGCTGTTGTTGGCTGCCCGAGGAGACTTTCCCTTTGCACAAGGCAGCTGCCAGAAGCTCGTTTTGGGCCGTCGGTGCCACGGGGCCTCGGCACTGAGCGGCAGAGCTGGCTCAGGGGGCATGGCTGCGGCCTGGGCGCAGAAGGCCTTCGCGCGCCCAATCCTGCTTCCCCGCCAAGGAGAACCCGTCGGGAGTGGGTTTCGGGCACCGGAGACCCCCACCACAACAGCAGGGCCTAGGGAGCCAGGGGCAGCCCTGCACCGCTTTGCCCTCTCGAGAGCGGAGGGCCGGGGTTGAAAACGGCTTGCGTTGCTTTCCTGAGCCGAGGCGCGTTGGGGCTGTTGTTGGCTGCCCGAGGAGACTTTCCCTTTGCACAAGGCAGCTGCCAGAAGCTCGTTTTGGGCCGTCGGTGCCCCGGGGCCTCGGCGCTGAGCGGCCGAGCTGGCTCAGGGGGCATGCCTACGGCCTGGGCGCAGAAGGCCTTCGCGCGCCCAATCCTGCTTCCCCGCCAAGGAGAACCCGTGGGGAGTGGGTTTCGGGCACCGGAGACCCCCAGCAAAGTAGCAGGGCCCAGGGAGCCAGGGGTAGCCCGCCCCGCTTTGCCCTCTGGAGAGCGGAGGGCCGGGGGCGAAAACGGCTTGCGTTGCTTTCCTGAGCCGAGGCGCGTTGGGGCTGTTGTTGGCTGCCCGAGGAGACTTTCCCTTTGCACAATGCAGCTGCCAGAAGCTCATTCTGGGCCGTCAGTGCGACTGGGCCTCGGCGCTGGGCGGCCGAGCTGGCTCAGGGGGCATGGCTGCGGCCTGGGCGCAGAAGGCCTTCGCGCGCCCAATCCTGCTTCCCCGCCAAGGAGAACCCTTGGGGAGTAGGTTTCGGGAATCGGTGATCCCCAGCAAAGCAGCAGGGCCCAGGGAGCCAGGGGCAGCCCCGCCCCGCTTTGCCCTCTGGAGAGCGGAGGGCCGGGGGCGAAAACGGCTTGCGTTGCTTTCCTGATCCGAGGCGCGTTGGGGCTGTTGTTGGCTGCCCGAGGAGACTTTCCCTTTGCACAATGCAGCTGCCAGAAGCTCGTTTTGGGCCGTCGGTGCCACGGGGCCTCAGCGCAGAGCGGCCGAGATGTCTCAGGGGGCATGGCTGCGGCCTGGGCGCAGAAGGGCTTCGCGCGCCCAATCCTGCTTCTCCGCCAAGGAGAACCCGTGGGGAGTGGGTTTCGGGCACCGGAGACCACCAGCAAAGCAGCAGGGCCCCGGGAGACAGGGGCAGCCCCGCCCCGCTTTGCCCTCTGGAGAGTGGAGGGCCGGGGGCGAAAACGGCTTGCGTTGCATTCCTGAGCCGAGGCGCTTTGGGGCTGTTGTTGGCTGCCAGAGAAGACTTTCCCTTTGCACAAGGCAGCTGCCAGAAGCTCGTTTTGGGCCGTCGGTGCAACGGGGCCTCAGCGCTGAGAGGAGGAGCTGGCTCAGGGGGCATGGCTGCGGCCTGGGCCCAGAAGGCCTTCGCGCGCCCAATCCTGCTTCCCCGGCAAGGAGAACCCGTGGCGAGTGGGTTTCGGGCATCGGAGACCCCCAGCAAAGCAGCAGGGCCCAGGGAGCCAAGGGCAGCCCCGCCCCGCTTTGCCCTCTGGAGAGCGGAGGGCCGGGGGCGAAATCGGCTTGCGTTGCTTTCCTGAGCCGAGGCGCGTTGGGGCTGTTGTTGGCTGCCCGAGGAGACTTTCCCTTTGCACAATGCACCTTCCAGAAGCTCGTTTTGTGCCGTCGGTGCCACGGGGCCTCGGCACAGTGCGGCCGAGCTGGCTCAGGGGGCATGGCTGCGGCCTGGGCGCAGAAGGCCTTCGCGCGCCCAATCCTGCTTCCCCGCCAAGGAGAACCCGTCGGGAGTGGGTTTCGGGCACCGGAGACCCCCACCACAACAGCAGGGCCTAGGGACCAAGGGGCAGCCCTGCACCGCTTGGCCCTCTGGAGAGCGGAGGGCCGGGGTTGATAACGGCTTGCGTTGCTTTCCTGAGCCGAGGCGCGTTGGGGCTGTTGATTGCTGCCCGAGGAGACTTTCCCTTTGCACAAGGCAGCTGCCAGAAGCTCGTTTTGGGCCGTCGGTGCCACGGGGCCTCGGCGCTGAGCGGCCGAGCTGGCTCAGGGGGCATGGCTGCGGCCTGGGCGCAGAAGGCCTTCGCGCGCCCAATCCTGCTTCCCCGCCAAGGAGAACCCGTGGGGAGTGGGTTTCGGTCACCGGAGACCCCCAGCAAAGCAGCAGGGCCCAGGGAGCCAGGGGCAGCCCCGCCCCGCTTTGCACTCTGGAGAGTGGAGGGCCGGGGCGAAAAAGGCTTGCGTTGCTTTCCTGAGCCGAGGCGCGTTGGGGCTGTTGTTGGCTGCCCGAGGAGACTTTCCCTTTGCACAATGCAGCTGCCAGAAGCTCGTTTTGGGCCGTCGGTGCGACGGGGCCTCGGCGCTGAGCGGCCGAGCTGGCTCAGGGGGCATGGCTGCGGCCTGGGCGCAGAAGGCCTTCGCGCGCCCAATCCTACTTCCCCGCCAAGGAGAACCCGTGGCGAGTGGGTTTCGGGCATCGGAGACCCCCAGCAAAGCAGCAGGGCCCAGTGAGCCAGGGGCAGCCCCGCCCCGCTTTGCCCTCTGGAGAGCGGAGGGCCGGGGGCGAAAACGGCTTGCGTTGCTTTCCTGATCCGAGGCGCGTTGGGGCTGTTTTTGCCTGCCCGAGGAGACTTTCCCTTTGCAGAATGCAGCGGCCAGAAGCTCGTTTTGGGCCATCGGTGCGAGGGCGCCTCAGCGCTGAGCGGCAGAAGTGGCTCAGGGCGCAAGGCTGCGGCCTGGGCGCAGAAGGCCTTCGCGCGCCCAATCCTGCTTCCCCGCCAAGGAGAACCCGTGGGGAGTGGGTTTCGGGCACCGGAGACCCCCAGCAAAGCAGCAGGGCCCAGGTAGCCAAGGGCAGCCCCGCCCCGCTTTGCCCTCTGGAGAGCGGAGGGCCGGGGCGAAAACGGCTTGCGTTATTTCCTGAGCAGAGGCGCATTGGGGCTGTTGTTGGCTGCCCGAGGAGACTTTCCCTTTGCACAATGCAGCCGCCAGAAGCTCGTTTTGGGCCGTCGGTGCGACGGGGCCTCGGCGCTGAGCGGCTGAGCTGGCTCAAGTGGCATGGATGCGGCGTGGGCGCAGAAGGCCTTCGCGGGCCCAATCCTGCTTCCCCGCCAAGGAGAACCCGTGGGGAGTGGGTTTCGGGCACTGGAGACCCCCAGCAAAGTAGCAGGGCCCAGGAAGCCAGGGGCAGCCCCGCCCCGCAATGTCCTCTGGAGAGCGGAGGGCCGGGGGCGAAAACGGCTTGCGTTGCTTTCCTGAGCCGAGGCGCGTTGGGGCTGTTGTTGGCTGCCCGAGGAGACTTTCCCTTTGCACAGTGCAGCTACCAGAAGCTCGTTTTGGGCCGTCGGTGCGAAGGGGCCTCGGCGCAGAGCGGTCGAGCTGGCTCAGGCGGCATGGCTGCGGCCTGGGCGCAGAAGGCCTTCGCGGGCCCAATCCTGCTTCCCCACCAAGGAGAACCCGTGGGGAGTGGGTTTCGGGCACCGGAGACCCCCAGCAAAGCAGCAGGGCCCAGGAAGCCAGGGGCAGCCCCGCCCCGCTTTGTCCTCTGGAGAGCGGAGGGCCGGGGCGAAAACGGCTTGCGTTGCTTTCCTGAGCCGAGGCGCGTTGGGGCTGTTGTTGGCTGCCCGAGGAGACTTTCCCTTTGCAGAATGCAGCTACCAGAAGCTCGTTTTGGGCCTTCGGTGCGATGGTGCCTCGGCAATGAGCGGCCGATGTGGCTCAGGGGGCATGGTTGGGGTGTGGGCCCAGAAGGCCTTCGCGCGCCCAATCCTGCTTCCCCACCAAGGAGAACCCGTGGGGAGTGGGTTTCGGGCACCGGAGACCCCCCGCAAAGCAGCAGGGCCCAGGGTGCCAGGGGCAGCCCCGCCCCGCTTTGCCCTCTGGAGAGCAGAGGGCCGGGGCGAAAACGGCTTGCGTTGCTTTCCTGAGCCGAGGCGCGTTGGGGCTGTTGTTGGCTGCCCGAGGAGACTTTCCCTTTGCACAATGCAGCTGCCAGAAGCTCGTTTTGGGCCGTCGGTGCGACGGGGCCTCGTCACTGAGCGGTCGAACTGGCTCAGGGGGCATGGTTGGGGCGTGGGCGCAGAAGGCCTTCGCGCGCCCAATCCTGCTTCCCCGCCAAGGAGAACCCGTGCGGAGTGGGATTCGGGCACCGGATACCCCCAGCAAAGCAGCAGGGCCCAGGGAGCCAGGGGCAGCCCCGCCCCGCTTTGCCCTCTGGAGAGCGGAGTGCCGGGGGCGAAAACAGCTTGCGATGCTTTCCTGAGCCGAGGCGCGTTGGGGCTGTTGTTGGCTGCCCGAGGAGACTTTCCCTTTGCACAATGCAGCTGCCAGAAGCTCGTTTTGGGCCGTCGGTGCGACGGCGCCTCTGTGCTGAGCGGCCGAGATGGGTCAGGCGGCATGGCTGCGGCCTGGGCGCAGAAGGCCTTCGCGCGCCCAATCCTGCTTCCCCGCCAAGGAGAACCCGTGGGGAGTGGGTTTCGGGCACCGGAGACCCCCAGCAAAGCAGCAGGGCCCAGGGAGCCAGGGGCAGCCCCGCCCCGCTTTGCCCTCTGGAGAGCAGAGGGCCAGGGTCGAAAACGGCTTGCGTTGCTTTCCTGAGCCGAGGCGCGTTGGGGCTGTTGTTGGCTGCCCGAGGAGACTTTCCCTTTGCACAGTGCAGCTACCAGAAGCTCGTTTTGGGCCGTCGGTGCGAAGGGGCCTCGGCACTGAGCGGCCGAGCTGGCTCAGGCGGCATGGCTGCGGCCTGGGCGCAGAAGGCCTTCGCGGGCCCAATTCTGCTTCCCCACCAAGGAGAACCCGTGGGGAGTGGGTTTCGGGCACCGGAGACCCCCAGCAAAGCAGCAGGGCCCAGGAAGCCAGGGGCAGCCCCGCCCCGCTTTGCCCTCTGGAGAGCGGAGGGCCGGGGGCGAAAACGGCTTGCGTTGCTTTCCTGAGCCGAGGCGCGTTGGGGCTGTTGTTGGCTGCCCGAGGAGACTTTCCCTTTGCACAATGCAGCCGCCAGAAGCTCGTTTTGGGCCGTCGGTGCGACGGGGCCTCGGCGCTGAGCGGCCGAGCTGGCTCAGGCGGCATGGCTGCGGCCTGGGCGCAGAAGGCCTTCGCGCGCCCAATCCTGCTTCCCCGCCAAGGAGAACCCGTGGGGAGTGGGTTTCGGGCACCGGAGACCCCCAGCAAAGCAGCAGGGCCCAGGGAGCCAAGGGCAGCCCCGCCCCGCTTTGCCCTCTGGAGAGCGGAGGGCCGGGGCGAAAACGGCTTGCGTTGCTTTCCTGAGCCGAGGCGCGTTGGGGCTGTTGTTGGCTGCCCGAGGAGACTTTCCCTTTGCAGAATGCAGCTACCAGAAGCTCGTTTTGGGCCTTCGGTGCGATGGTGCCTCGGCAATGAGCGGCCGAGGTGGCTCAGGGGGCATGGTTGGGGCGTGGGCCCAGAAGGCCTTCGCGCGCCCAATCCTGCTTCCCCACCAAGGAGAACCCGTGGGGAGTGGGTTTCGGGAACCGGAGACCCCCAGCAAAGCAGCAGGGCCCAGAGAGCCAGGGGCAGCCCCGCCCCGATTTGCCCTCTGGAGAGCGGAAGGCCGGGGGCCAAAACGGCTTGCGTTGCTTTCCTGATCCGAGGCGCGTTGGGGCTGTTGTTGGCTGCCGGAGGAGACTTTCCCTTTGCACAATGCAGCCGCCAGAAGCTCATTTTGGGCCGTCGGTGCGACGGGGCTCGGCGCTGAGCGGCCGAGCTGGCTCAGGTGGCATGGTTGCGGCCTGGGCGCAGAAGGCCTTCGTCCGCCCAATCCTGCTTCCCCGCCAAGGAGAACCTGTGGGGAGTGGGTTTCGGGCACCGGGGACCCCCAGCAAAGCAGCAGGGCCCAGGAAGCCAGCGGCAGCCCCGCCCCGCTTTGCCCTCTGGAGAGCGGAGGGCCAGGGGCGAAAATGGCTTGCGTTGCTTTCCTGAGCCGAGGCGCGTTGGGGCTGTTGTTGGCTGCCCGAGGAGACTTTCCCTTTGCACAATGCAGCCGCCAGAAGCTCGTTTTGGGCCGTCGGTGCGACGGCGCCTCTGTGCTGAGCGGCCGAGAAGGGTCAGGCGGCATGGCTGCGGCCTGGGCGCAGAAGGCATTCGCGCGCCCAATCCTGCTTCCCCGCCAAGGAGAACCCGTGGGGAGTGGGTTTCGGGCACCGGAGACCCCCAGCAAAGCAGCAGGGCCCAGAGAGCCAGGGGCAGCCCCGCCCCGATTTGCCCTCTGGAGAGCGGAAGGCCGGGGGCCAAAACGGCTTGCGTTGCTTTCCTGATCCGAGGTGCGTTGGGGCTGTTGTTGGCTGCCGGAGGAGACTTTCCCTTTGCACAATGCAGCCGCCAGAAGCTCGTTTTGGGCCGTCGGTGCGACGGGGCTCGGCGCTGAGCGGCCGAGCTGGCTCAGGTGGCATGGCTGCGGCCTGGGCGCAGAAGGCCTTCGCGGGCCCAATCCTGCTTCCCCACCAAGGAGAACCCGTGGGGAGTGGGTTTCGGGCACCGGAGACCCCCAGCAAAGCAGCAGGGCCCAGGAAGCCAGGGGCAGCCCCGCCCCGCTTTGTCCTCTGGAGAGCGGAGGGCCGGGGGCGAAAACGGCTTGCGTTGCTTTCCTGAGCCGAGGCGCGTTGGGGCTGTTGTTGGCTGCCCGAGGAGACTTTCCCTCTGCACAATGCAGCCACCAGAAGCTCGTTTTGGGCCGTCGGTGCGACGGGGCCTTGGCGCTGAGCGGCCGAGCTGGCTCAGGGGGCATGGATGCGGCCTGGGCGCAGAAGGCCTTCGCGCGCCCAATCCTGCTTCCCCGCCAAGGAGAACCCGTGCGGAGTGGGATTCGGGCACCGGATACCCCCAGCAAAGCAGCAGGGCCCAGGGAGCCAGGGGCAGCCCCGCCCCGCTTTGCCCTCTGGAGAGCGGAGTGCCGGGGGCGAAAACAGCTTGTGATGCTTTCCTGAGCCGAGGCGCGTTGGGGCTGTTGTTGGCTGCCCGAGGAGACTTTCCCTTTGCACAATGCAGCTGCCAGAAGCTCGTTTTGGGCCGTCGGTGCGACGGCGCCTCTGTGCTGAGCGGCCGAGATGGGTCAGGCGGCATGGCTGCGGCCTGGGCGCAGAAGGCCTTCGCGCGCCCAATCCTGCTTCCCCGCCAAGGAGAACCCGTGGGGAGTGGGTTTAGTGAATCGGAGCCCCCCAGCAAAGCAGCAGGGCCCCGGGAGCCAGGGGCAGCCCCGCCCCGCTTTGCCCTCTGGAGAGCGGAGGGCCTGAGGCGAAAACAGCTTGCCTTGCTTTCCTGAGCCGAGGCGCGTTGGGGCTGTTGTTGGCTGCCCGAGGAGACTTTCCCTTTCCACAATGCAGCCGCCAGAAGCTCGTTTTGGGCCGTCGGTGCGACGGGGCCTCGGCGCTGAGCGGCCGAGATGGGTCAGGCGGCATGGCTGCGTCCTGGGCGCAGAAGGGCTTCGCGCGCCCAATCCTGCTTCCCCGCCAAGGAGAACCCGTGGGGAGTGGGTTTCGGGCACCGGAGACCCCCAGCAAAGCAGCAGGGCCCAGAGAGCCAGGGGCAGCCCCGCCCCGCTTTGCCCTCTGGAGAGCGGATGGCCGGGGGCCAAAACGGCTTGCGTTGCTTTCCTGAGCCAAGGCGCATTGGGGCTGTTGTTGGCTGCCCGAGGAGACTTTCCCTTTGCACAATGCAGCTACCAGAAGCTCGTTTTGGGCCGTCGGTGCGACGGGGCCTCGGCGCTGAGCGGTCGAGCTGGCTCAGGGGGCATGGCTGCGGCCTGGGCGCAGAAGGCCTTCGCGCGCCCAATCCTGCTTCCCCGCCAAGGAGAACCCGTGGGGAGTGGGTTTCGGGCACCGGAGACCCCCAGCAAAGCAGCAGGGCCCAGGGAGCCAGGGGCAGCCCCGCCACGCTTTGCCCTCTGGAGAGCGGAGGGCCGGGGCGAAAACGGCTTGTGTTGCTTTCCTGAACCGAGGCGCGTTGGGGCTGTTGTTGGCTGCCCGAGGGGACTTTCGCTTTGCACAATGCAGCCGCCAGAAGCTCGTTTTGGGCCGTCGGTGCGACGGGGCCTCGGCGCTGAGCGGCTGAGCTGCCTCAGGTGGCATGGCTGCGGATGGGCGCAGAAGGCCTTCGCGGGCCCAATCCTGCTTCCCCGCCAAGGAGAACCCGTGGGGAGTGGGTTTCGGGAATCGGAGACCCCCAGCAAATACACAGGGCCCAGGAAGCCAGGGGCAGCCCCGCCCCGCTTTGTCCTCTGGAGAGCGGAGGGCCGGGGGCGAAAACGGCTTGCGTTGCTTTCCTGAGCCGAGGCGCGTTGGGGCTGTTGTTGGCTGCCCGAGGAGACTTTCCCTTTGCACAGTGCAGCTACCAGAAGCTCGTTTTGGGCCGTCGGTGCGAAGGGGCCTCGGCACTGAGCGGCCGAGCTGGCTCAGGCGGCATGGCTGCGGCCTGGGCGCAGAAGGCCTTCGCGGGCCCAATCCTGCTTCCCCACCAAGGAGAACCCGTGGGGAGTGGGTTTCGGGCACCGGAGACCCCCAGCAAAGCAGCAGGGCCCAGGGAGCCAGGGGCAGCCCCGCCCCGCTTTGCCCTCTGGAGAGCAGAGGGCCAGGGTCGAAAACGGCTTGCGTTGCTTTCCTGAGCAGAGGCGCATTGGGGCTGTTGTTGGCTGCCCGAGGAGACTTTCCCTTTGCACAATTCAGCTACCAGAAGCTCGTTTTGGGCCGTCGGTGCGAAGGGGCCTCGGCACTGAGCGGCCGAGCTGGCTCAGGCGGCATGGCTGCGGCCTGGGCGCAGAAGGCCTTCGCGGGCCCAATCCTGCTTCCCCACCAAGGAGAACCCGTGGGGAGTGGGTTTCGGGCACCGGAGACCCACAGCAAAGCAGCAGGGCCCAGGGAGCCAGGGGCAGCCCCGCCCCGCTTTGCCCTCTGGAGAGCGGAGGGCCGGGGCGAAAACGGCTTGCGTTGCTTTCCTGAGCCGAGGCGCGTTGGGGCTGTTGTTGGCTGCCCGAGGAGACTTTCCCTTTGCACAATGCAGCCGCCAGAAGCTCGTTTTGGGCCGTCGGTGCGAAGGGGCCTCGGCGCTGAGCGGCCGAGCTGGCTCAGGCGGCATGGCTGCGGCCTGGGCGCAGAAGGCCTTCGCGCGCCCAATCCTGCTTCCCCGCCAAGGAGAACCCGTGGGGAGTGGGTTTCGGGCACCGGAGACCCCCAGCAAAGCAGCAGGGCCCAGGGAGCCAAGGGCAGCCCCGCCCCGCTTTGCCCTCTGGAGAGCGGAGGGCCGGGGCGAAAACGGCTTGCGTTGCTTTCCTGAGCCGAGGCGCGTTGGGGCTGTTGTTGGCTGCCCGAGGAGACTTTCCCTTTGCAGAATGCAGCTACCAGAAGCTCGTTTTGGGCCTTCGGTGCGATGGTGCCTCGGCAATGAGCGGCCGAGGTGGCTCAGGGGGCATGGTTGGGGCGTGGGCCCAGAAGGCCTTCGCGCGCCCAATCCTGCTTCCCCACCAAGGAGAACCCGTGGGGAGTGGGTTTCGGGAACCGGAGACCCCCAGCAAAGCAGCAGGGCCCAGAGAGCCAGGGGCAGCCCCGCCCCGATTTGCCCTCTGGAGAGCGGAAGGCCGGGGGCCAAAACGGCTTGCGTTGCTTTCCTGATCCGAGGCGCGTTGGGGCTGTTGTTGGCTGCCGGAGGAGACTTTCCCTTTGCACAATGCAGCCGCCAGAAGCTCATTTTGGGCCGTCGGTGCGAAGGGGCCTCGGCACTGAGCGGCCGAGCTGGCTCAGGCGGCATGGCTGCGGCCTGGGCGCAGAAGGCCTTCGCGGGCCCAATCCTGCTTCCCCACCAAGGAGAACCCGTGGGGAGTGGGTTTCGGGCACCGGAGACCCACAGCAAAGCAGCAGGGCCCAGGGAGCCAGGGGCAGCCCCGCCCCGCTTTGCCCTCTGGAGAGCGGAGGGCCGGGGCGAAAACGGCTTGCGTTGCTTTCCTGAGCCGAGGCGCGTTGGGGCTGTTGTTGGCTGCCCGAGGAGACTTTCCCTTTGCACAATGCAGCCGCCAGAAGCTCGTTTTGGGCCGTCGGTGCGAAGGGGCCTCGGCGCTGAGCGGCCGAGCTGGCTCAGGCGGCATGGCTGCGGCCTGGGCGCAGAAGGCCTTCGCGGGCCCAATCCTGCTTCCCCACCAAGGAGAACCCGTGGGGAGTGGGTTTCGGGCACCGGAGACCCACAGCAAAGCAGCAGGGCCCAGGGAGCCAGGGGCAGCCCCGCCCCGCTTTGCCCTCTGGAGAGCGGAGGGCCGGGGCGAAAACGGCTTGCGTTGCTTTCCTGAGCCGAGGCGCGTTGGGGCTGTTGTTGGCTGCCCGAGGAGACTTTCCCTTTGCACAATGCAGCCGCCAGAAGCTCGTTTTGGGCCGTCGGTGCGAAGGGGCCTCGGCGCTGAGCGGCCGAGCTGGCTCAGGCGGCATGGCTGCGGCCTGGGCGCAGAAGGCCTTCGCGCGCCCAATCCTGCTTCCCCGCCAAGGAGAACCCGTGGGGAGTGGGTTTCGGGCACCGGAGACCCCCAGCAAAGCAGCAGGGCCCAGGGAGCCAAGGGCAGCCCCGCCCCGCTTTGCCCTCTGGAGAGCGGAGGGCCGGGGCGAAAACGGCTTGCGTTGCTTTCCTGAGCCGAGGCGCGTTGGGGCTGTTGTTGGCTGCCCGAGGAGACTTTCCCTTTGCAGAATGCAGCTACCAGAAGCTCGTTTTGGGCCTTCGGTGCGATGGTGCCTCGGCAATGAGCGGCCGAGGTGGCTCAGGGGGCATGGTTGGGGCGTGGGCCCAGAAGGCCTTCGCGCGCCCAATCCTGCTTCCCCACCAAGGAGAACCCGTGGGGAGTGGGTTTCGGGAACCGGAGACCCCCAGCAAAGCAGCAGGGCCCAGAGAGCCAGGGGCAGCCCCGCCCCGATTTGCCCTCTGGAGAGCGGAAGGCCGGGGGCCAAAACGGCTTGCGTTGCTTTCCTGATCCGAGGCGCGTTGGGGCTGTTGTTGGCTGCCGGAGGAGACTTTCCCTTTGCACAATGCAGCCGCCAGAAGCTCATTTTGGGCCGTCGGTGCGACGGGGCTCGGCGCTGAGCGGCCGAGCTGGCTCAGGTGGCATGGTTGCGGCCTGGGCGCAGAAGGCCTTCGTCCGCCCAATCCTGCTTCCCCGCCAAGGAGAACCCGTGGGGAGTGGGTTTCGGGCACCGGGGACCCCCAGCAAAGCAGCAGGGCCCAGGAAGCCAGGGGCAGCCCCGCCCCGCTTTGCCCTCTGGAGAGCGGAGGGCCAGGGGCGAAAATGGCTTGCGTTGCTTTCCTGAGCCGAGGCGCGTTGGGGCTGTTGTTGGCTGCCCGAGGAGACTTTCCCTTTGCAGAATGCAGCTACCAGAAGCTCGTTTTGGGCCGTCGGTCCGACGGGGCCTCGGCGATGAGCGGCCGAGGTGGCTCAGGGGGCATGGTTGGGGCGTGGGCGCAGAAGGCCTTCGCGGGCCCAATCCTGCTTCCCCACCAATGAGAACCAGTGGGGAGTGGGTTTCGGGCACCGGAGACCCCCAGCAAAGCAGCAGGGCCCAGGGAGCCAGGGGCAGCCCCGCCCCGCTTTGTCCTCTGGAGAGCGGAGGGCCGGGGTCGAAAACGGCTTGCGTTGCTTTCCTGAGCCGAGGCGCGTTGGGGCTGTTGTTGGCTGCCCGAGGAGACTTTCCCTTTGCACAATGCAGCCGCCAGAAGCTCGTTTTGGGCCGTCGGTGCCACGGGGCCTCGGCGCTGAGCGGCCGAGCTGGCTCAGGGGGCATGGATGCGGCCTGGGCGCAGAAGGCCTTCGCGGGCCCAATCCTGCTTCCCCACCAAGGAGAACCCGTGGGGAGTGGGTTTCGGGCACCGGAGACCCCCAGCAAAGCAGCAGGGCCCAGGAAGCCAGGGGCAGCCCCGCCCCGCTTTGTCCTCTGGAGAGCGGAGGGCCGGGGGCGAAAACGGCTTGCGTTACTTTCCTGAGCCGAGGCGCGTTGGGGCTGTTGTTGGCTGCCCGAGGAGACTTTCCCTTTGCACAATGCAGCCGCCAGAAGCTCGTTTTGGGCCGTCGGTGCGATGGGGCCTCGGCGCTGAGCGGCCGAGCTGGCTCAGGCGGCATGGCTGCGGCCTGCGCGCAGAAGGCTTTCGCGCGCCCAATCCTGCTTCCCCGCCAAGGAGAACCCGTGGGGAGTGGGTTTCGGGCACCGGAGACCCCCAGCAAAGCAGCAGGGCCCAGGTAGCCAAGGGCAGCCCCGCCCCGCTTTGCCCTCTGGAGAGCGGAGGGCCGGGGCGAAAACGGCTTGCGTTGCTTTCCTGAGCAGAGGCGCATTGGGGCTGTTGTTGGCTGCCCGAGGAGACTTTCCCTTTGCACAATTCAGCTACCAGAAGCTCGTTTTGGGCCGTCGGTGCGGCGGGGCCAAGGCGCTGAGCGGCCGAGCTGGCTCAGGGGGCATGGATGCGGCCTGGGCGCAGTAGGGCTTCGCGCGCCCAATTCTGCTTCCCCGCCAAGGAGAACCCGTGGGGAGTGGGTTTCGGGCACCGGAGACCCCCAGCAAAGCAGCAGGGCCCAGGGAGCCAGGGGCAGCCCCGCCCCGCTTTGCCCTCTGGAGAGCGGAGTGCCGGGGGCGAAAACAGCTTGCGATGCTTTCCTGAGCCGAGGCGCGTTGGGGCTGTTGTTGGCTGCCCGAGGAGACTTTCCCTTTGCACAATGCAGCTGCCAGAAGCTCGTTTTGGGCCGTCGGTGCGACGGCGCCTCTGTGCTGAGCGGCCGAGATGGGTCAGGCGGCATGGCTGCGGCCTGGGCGCAGAAGGCCTTCGCGCGCCCAATCCTGCTTCCCCGCCAAGGAGAACCCGTGGGGAGTGGGTTTAGTGAATCGGAGCCCCCCAGCAAAGCAGCAGGGCCCAGGGAGCCAGGGGCAGCCCCGCCCCGCTTTGCCCTCTGGAGAGCGGAGGGCCTGAGGCGAAAACAGCTTGCCTTGCTTTCCTGAGCCGAGGCGCGTTGGGGCTGTTGTTGGCTGCCCGAGGAGACTTTCCCTTTCCACAATGCAGCCGCCAGAAGCTCGTTTTGGGCCGTCGGTGCGACGGGGCCTCGGCGCTGAGCGGCCGAGATGGGTCAGGCGGCATGGCTGCGTCCTGGGCGCAGAAGGGCTTCGCGCGCCCAATCCTGCTTCCCCGCCAAGGAGAACCCGTGGGGAGTGGGTTTCGGGCACCGGAGACCCCCAGCAAAGACACAGGGCCCAGGGAGCCAGGGGCAGCCCCGCCACGCTTTGCCCTCTGGAGAGCGGAGGGCCGGGGCGAAAACGGCTTGTGTTGCTTTCCTGAACCGAGGCGCGTTGGGGCTGTTGTTGGCTGCCCGAGGGGACTTTCGCTTTGCACAATGCAGCCGCCAGAAGCTCGTTTTGGGCCGTCGGTGCGACGGGGCCTCGGCGCTGAGCGGCTGAGCTGCCTGAGGTGGCATGGCTGCGGATGGGCGCAGAAGGCCTTCGCGGGCCCAATCCTGCTTCCCCGCCAAGGAGAACCCGTGGGGAGTGGGTTTCGGGCACTGGAGACCCCCAGCAAAGTAGCAGGGCCCAGGAAGCCAGGGGCAGCCCCGCCCCGCTTTGTCCTCTGGAGAGCGGAGGGCCGGGGGCGAAAACGGCTTGCGTTGCTTTCCTGAGCCGAGGCGCGTTGGGGCTGTTGTTGGCTGCCCGAGGAGACTTTCCCTTTGCAGAATGCAGCTACCAGAAGCTCGTTTTGGGCCGTCGGTGCGACGGGGCCTCGGCGATGAGCGGCCGAGGTGGCTCAGGGGGCATGGTTGGGGCGTGGGCGCAGAAGGCCTTCGCGGGCCCAATCCTGCTTCCCCACCAAGGAGAACCAGTGGGGAGTGGGTTTCGGGCACCGGAGACCCCCAGCAAAGCAGCAGGGCCCAGGGAGCCAGGGGCAGCCCCGCCCCGCTTTGTCCTCTGGAGAGCGGAGGGCCGGGGGCGAAAACGGCTTGCGTTGCTTTCCTGAGCCGAGGCGCGTTGGGGCTGTTGTTGGCTGCCCGAGGAGACTTTCCCTTTGCACAATGCAGCCGCCAGAAGCTCGTTTTGGGCCGTCGGTGCCACGGGGCCTCGGCGCTGAGCGGCCGAGCTGGCTCAGGGGGCATGGATGCGGCCTGGGCGCAGAAGGCCTTCGCGGGCCCAATCCTGCTTCCCCACCAAGGAGAACCCGTGGGGAGTGGGTTTCGGGCACCGGAGACCCCCAGCAAAGCAGCAGGGCCCAGGAAGCCAGGGGCAGCCCCGCCCCGCTTTGTCCTCTGGAGAGCGGAGGGCCGGGGGCGAAAACGGCTTGCGTTACTTTCCTGAGCCGAGGCGCGTTGGGGCTGTTGTTGGCTGCCCGAGGAGACTTTCCCTTTGCACAATGCAGCCGCCAGAAGCTCGTTTTGGGCCGTCGGTGCGACGGGGCCTCGGCACTGAGCGGCCGAGCTGGCTCAGGCGGCATGGCTGCGGCCTGCGCGCAGAAGGCTTTCGCGCGCCCAATCCTGCTTCCCCGCCAAGGAGAACCCGTGGGGAGTGGGTTTCGGGCACCGGAGACCCCCAGCAAAGCAGCAGGGCCCAGGTAGCCAAGGGCAGCCCCGCCCCGCTTTGCCCTCTGGAGAGCGGAGGGCCGGGGCGAAAACGGTTTGCGTTGCTTTCCTGAGCAGAGGCGCATTGGGGCTGTTGTTGGCTGCCCGAGGAGACTTTCCCTTTGCACAATTCAGCTACCAGAAGCTCGTTTTGGGCCGTCGGTGCGGCGGGGCCAAGGCGCTGAGCGGCCGAGCTGGCTCAGGGGGCATGGATGCGGCCTGGGCGCAGTAGGGCTTCGCGCGCCCAATTCTGCTTCCCCGCCAAGGAGAACCCGAGGGGAGTGGGTTTCGGGCACCGGAGACCCCCAGCAAAGCAGCAGGGCCCAGGGTGCCAGGGGCAGCCCCGCCCCGCTTTGCCCTCTGGAGAGCAGAGGGCCGGGGGCGAAAACGGCTTGCGTTGCTTTCCTGAGCCGAGGCGCGTTGGGGCTGTTGTTGGCTGCCCGAGGAGACTTTCCCTTTGCACAATGCAGCTGCCAGAAGCTCGTTTTGGGCCATCAGTGCGAAGGGGCCTCGGCGCTGAGCGGCCGAGCTGGCTCAGGGGGCATGGCTACGGCCTGGGCGCAGAAGGCCTTCGCCCGCCCAATCCTGCCTCCCCGCCAATGTGAACCCGTGGGGAGTGGGTTTCGGGCACCGGAGACCCCCAGCAAAGCAGCAGGGCCCAGGGAGCCAGGGGCAGCCCCGCCCCGCTTTGCCCTCTGGAGAGCGGAGGGCCGGGGGCGAAAACGGCTTGCGTTGCTTTCCTGAGCCGAGGCGCGTTGGGGCTGTTGTTGGCTGCCCGAGGAGACTTTCCCTTTGCACAATGCAGCTGCCAGAAGCTCGTTTTGGGCCGTCGGTGCGCCGGGGCCTCGTCACTGAGCGGCCGAACTGGCTTAGGGGGCATGGCTGGGGCGTGGTCGTAGAAGGCCTTCGCGCGCCCAATCCTGCTTCCCCGCCAAGGAGAACCCGTGGGGAGTGGGTTTAGGGAATCGGAGACCCCCAGCAAAGCAGCAGGGCCCAGGGAGCCAGGGGCAGCCCCGCCCCGCTTTGCCCTCTGGAGAGCGGAGGGCCTGAGGCGAAAACAGCTTGCCTTGCTTTCCTGAGCCGAGGCGCGTTGGGGCTGTTGTTGGCTGCCCGAGGAGACTTTCCCTTTGCACAATGCAGCCGCCAGAAGCTCGTTTTGGGCCGTAGGTGCGACGGGGCCTCGGCGCTGAGCGGCTGAGCTGGCTCAGGTGGCATGGATGCGGCGTGGGCGCAGAAGGCCTTCGCGGGCCCAATCCTGCTTCCCCGCCAAGGAGAACCCGTGGGGAGTGGGTTTCAGGCACTGGAGACCCCCAGCAAAGTAGCAGGGCCCAGGAAGCCAGGGGCAGCCCCGCCCCGCAATGTCCTCTGGAGAGCGGAGGGCCGGGGGCGAAAACGGCTTGCGTTGCTTTCCTGAGCCGAGGCGCGTTGGGGCTGTTGTTGGCTGCCCGAGGAGACTTTCCCTTTGCACAGTGCAGCTACCAGAAGCTCGTTTTGGGCCGTCGGTGCGAAGGGGCCTCGGCGCTGAGCGGCCGAGCTGGCTCAGGCGGCATGGCTGCGGCCTGGGCGCAGAAGGCCTTCGCGGGCCCAATCCTGCTTCCCCACCAAGGAGAACCCGTGGGGAGTGGGTTTCGGGCACCGGAGACCCCCAGCAAAGCAGCAGGGCCCAGGGAGCCAGGGGCAGCCCCGCCCCGCTTTGCCCTCTGGAGAGCGGAGGGCCGGGGGCGAAAACGGCTTGCGTTGCTTTCCTGAGCCGAGGCGCGTTGGGGCTGTTGTTGGCTGCCCGAGGAGACTTTCCCTTTGCACAATGCAGCCGCCAGAAGCTCGTTTTGGGCCGTCGGTGCGACGGGGCCTCGGCGCTGAGCGGCCGAGCTGGCTCAGGCGGCATGGCTGCGGCCTGGGCGCAGAAGGCCTTCGCGCGCCCAATCCTGCTTCCCCGCCAAGGAGAACCCGTGGGGAGTGGGTTTCGGGCACCGTAGACCCCCAGCAAAGCAGCAGGGCCCAGGGAGCCAAGGGCAGCCCCGCCCCGCTTTGCCCTCTGGAGAGCGGAGGGCCGGGGCGAAAACGGCTTGCGTTGCTTTCCTGAGCAGAGGCGCATTGGGGCTGTTGTTGGCTGCCCGAGGAGACTTTCCCTTTGCACAATTCAGCTACCAGAAGCTCGTTTTGGGCCGTCGGTGCGACGGGGCCAAGGCGCTGAGCGGCCGAGCTGGCTCAGGGGGCATGGATGCGGCCTGGGCGCAGTAGGGCTTCGCGCGCCCAATTCTGCTTCCCCGCCAAGGAGAACCCGTGGGGAGTGGGTTTCGGGCACCGGAGACCCCCAGCAAAGCAGCAGGGCCCAGGGAGCCAGGGGCAGCCCCGCCCCGCTTTGCCCTCTGGAGAGCAGAGGGCCGGGGGCGAAAACGGCTTGCGTTGCTTTCCTGAGCCGAGGCGCGTTGGGGCTGTTGTTGGCTGCCCGAGGAGACTTTCCCTTTGCACAATGCAGCTGCCAGAAGCTCGTTTTGGGCCGTCGGTGCGCCGGGGCCTCGTCACTGAGCGGCCGAACTGGCTTAGGGGGCATGGCTGGGGCGTGGTCGTAGAAGGACTTCGCGCGCCCAATCCTGCTTCCCCGCCAAGGAGAACCCGTGGGGAGTGGGTTTAGTGAATCGGAAACCCCCAGCAAAGCAGCAGGGCCCAGGGAGCCAGGGGCAGCCCCGCCCCGCTTTGCCCTCTGGAGAGCGGAGGGCCTGAGGCGAAAACAGCTTGCCTTGCTTTCCTCAGCCGAGGCGCGTTGGGGCTGTTGTTGGCTGCCCGAGGAGACTTTCCCTTTGCACAATGCAGCCGCCAGAAGCTCGTTTTGGGCCGTCGGTGCGACGGGGCCTCGGCGCTGAGCGGCCGAGATGGGTCAGGCGGCATGGCTGCGTCCTGGGCGCAGAAGGGCTTCGCGCGCCCAATCCTGCTTCCCCGCCAAGGAGAACCCGTGGGGAGTGGGTTTCGGGCACCGGAGACCCCCAGCAAAGCAGCAGGGCCCAGGGAGCCAGGGGCAGCCCCGCCACGCTTTGCCCTCTGGAGAGCGGAGGGCCGGGGCGAAAACGGCTTGTGTTGCTTTCCTGAGCCGAGGCGCGTTGGGGCTGTTGTTGGCTGCCCGAGGGGACTTTCCCTTTGCACAATGCAGCCGCCAGAAGCTCGTTTTGGGCCGTCGGTGCGACGGGGCCTCGGCGCTGAGCGGCTGAGCTGCCTCAGGTGGCATGGCTGCGGATGGGCGCAGAAGGCCTTCGCGGGCCCAATCCTGCTTCCCCGCCAAGGAGAACCCGTGGGGAGTGGGTTTCGGGCACTGGAGACCCCCAGCAAAGTAGCAGGGCCCAGAGAGCCAGGGGCAGCCCCGCCCTGCTTGCCCTCTGGAGAGCGGAGGGCCGGGGGCGAAAACGGCTTGCGTTGCTTTCCTGAGCCGAGGCCCGTTGGGGCTGTTGTTGGCTGCCCGAGGAGACTTTCCCTTTGCACAATGCATCTACCAGAAGCTCGTTTTGGGCCGTCGGTGCGACGGGACCTCGGCGCTGAGCGGCCGAGCTGGCTCAGGGGGCATGAATGCGGCCTGGGCGCAGAAGGCCTTCGCGGGCCCAATCCTGCTTCCCCGCCAAGGAGAACCCGTGGGGAGTGGGTTTCGGGCACCGGAGACCCCCAGCAAAGCAGCAGGGCCCAGGGAGCCAGGGGCAGCCCCGCCCCGCTTTGCCCTCTGGAGAGCGGAGGGCCGGGGGCGAAAACGGCTTGCGTTACTTTCCTGAGCCGAGGCGCGTTGGGGCTGTTGTTGGCTGCCCGAGGAGACTTTCCCTTTGCACAATGCAGCCGCCAGAAGCTCGTTTTGGGCCGTCGGTGCGACGGGGCCTCGGCGCTGAGCGGCCGAGCTGGCTCAGGCGGCATGGCTGCGGCCTGCGCGCAGAAGGCTTTCGCGCGCCCAATCCTGCTTCCCCGCCAAGGAGAACCCGTGGGGAGTGGGTTTCGGGCACCGGAGACCCCCAGCAAAGCAGCAGGGCCCAGGTAGCCAAGGGCAGCCCCGCCCCGCTTTGCCCTCTGGAGAGCGGAGGGCCGGGGCGAAAACGGCTTGCGTTGCTTTCCTGAGCAGAGGCGCATTGGGGCTGTTGTTGGCTGCCCGAGGAGACTTTCCCTTTGCACAATTCAGCTACCAGAAGCTCGTTTTGGGCCGTCGGTGCGGCGGGGCCAAGGCGCTGAGCGGCCGAGCTGGCTCAGGGGGCATGGATGCGGCCTGGGCGCAGTAGGGCTTCGCGCGCCCAATTCTGCTTCCCCGCCAAGGAGAACCCGTGGGGAGTGGGTTTCGGGCACCGGAGACCCCCAGCAAAGCAGCAGGGCCCAGGGTGCCAGGGGCAGCCCCGCCCCGCTTTGCCCTCTGGAGAGCAGAGGGCCGGGGGCGAAAACGGCTTGCGTTGCTTTCCTGAGCCGAGGCGCGTTGGGGCTGTTGTTGGCTGCCCGAGGAGACTTTCCCTTTGCACAATGCAGCTGCCAGAAGCTCGTTTTGGGCCATCAGTGCGAAGGGGCATCGGCGCTGAGCGGCCGAGCTGGCTCAGGGGGCATGGCTACGGCCTGGGCGCAGAAGGCCTTCGCCCGCCCAATCCTGCCTCCCCGCCAATGTGAACCCGTGGGGAGTGGGTTTCGGGCACCGGAGACCCCCAGCAAAGCAGCAGGGCCCAGGGAGCCAGGGGCAGCCCCGCCCCGCTTTGCCCTCTGGAGAGCGGAGGGCCGGGGGCGAAAACGGCTTGCGTTGCTTTCCTGAGCCGAGGCGCGTTGGGGCTGTTGTTGGCTGCCCGAGGAGACTTTCCCTTTGCACAATGCAGCTGCCAGAAGCTCGTTTTGGGCCGTCGGTGCGCCGGGGCCTCGTCACTGAGCGGCCGAACTGGCTTAGGGGGCATGGCTGGGGCGTGGTCGTAGAAGGACTTCGCGCGCCCAATCCTGCTTCCCCGCCAAGGAGAACCCGTGGGGAGTGGGTTTAGGGAATCGGAGACCCCCAGCAAAGCAGCAGGGCCCAGGGAGCCAGGGGCAGCCCCGCCCCGCTTTGCCCTCTGGAGAGCGGAGGGCCTGAGGCGAAAACAGCTTGCCTTGCTTTCCTGAGCCGAGGCGCGTTGGGGCTGTTGTTGGCTGCCCGAGGAGACTTTCCCTTTGCACAATGCAGCTGCCAGAAGCTCGTTTTGGGCCGTCGGTGCGACGGGGCCTCGTCACTGAGCGGTCGAACTGGCTCAGGGGGCATGGTTGGGGCGTGGGCGCAGAAGGCCTTCGCGCGCCCAATCCTGCTTCCCCGCCAAGGAGAACCCGTGCAGAGTGGGATTCGGGCACCGGATACCCCCAGCAAAGCAGCAGGGCCCAGGGAGCCAGGGGCAGCCCCGCCCCGCTTTGCCCTCTGGAGAGCGGAGGGCCGGGGCGAAAACGGCTTGCGTTGCTTTCCTGAGCAGAGGCGCATTGGGGCTGTTGTTGGCTGCCCGAGGAGACTTTCCCTTTGCACAATGCAGCCGCCAGAAGCTCGTTTTGGGCCGTCGGTGCGACGGGGCCTCGGCGCTGAGCGGCTGAGCTGGCTCAGGTGGCATGGATGCGGCGTGGGCGCAGAAGGCCTTCGCGGGCCCAATCCTGCTTCCCCGCCAAGGAGAACCCGTGGGGAGTGGGTTTCAGGCACTGGAGACCCCCAGCAAAGTAGCAGGGCCCAGGAAGCCAGGGGCAGCCCCGCCCCGCAATGTCCTCTGGAGAGCGGAGGGCCGGGGGCGAAAACGGCTTGCGTTGCTTTCCTGAGCCGAGGCGCGTTGGGGCTGTTGTTGGCTGCCCGAGGAGACTTTCCCTTTGCACAGTGCAGCTACCAGAAGCTCGTTTTGGGCCGTCGGTGCGAAGGGGCCTCGGCGCTGAGCGGCCGAGCTGGCTCAGGCGGCATGGCTGCGGCCTGGGCGCAGAAGGCCTTCGCGGGCCCAATCCTGCTTCCCCACCAAGGAGAACCCGTGGGGAGTGGGTTTCGGGCACCGGAGACCCCCAGCAAAGCAGCAGGGCCCAGGGAGCCAGGGGCAGCCCCGCCCCGCTTTGCCCTCTGGAGAGCGGAGGGCCGGGGGCGAAAACGGCTTGCGTTGCTTTCCTGAGCCGAGGCGCGTTGGGGCTGTTGTTGGCTGCCCGAGGAGACTTTCCCTTTGCACAATGCAGCCGCCAGAAGCTCGTTTTGGGCCGTCGGTGCGACGGGGCCTCGGCGCTGAGCGGCCGAGCTGGCTCAGGCGGCATGGCTGCGGCCTGGGCGCAGAAGGCCTTCGCGCGCCCAATCCTGCTTCCCCGCCAAGGAGAACCCGTGGGGAGTGGGTTTCGGGCACCGTAGACCCCCAGCAAAGCAGCAGGGCCCAGGGAGCCAAGGGCAGCCCCGCCCCGCTTTGCCCTCTGGAGAGCGGAGGGCCGGGGCGAAAACGGCTTGCGTTGCTTTCCTGAGCAGAGGCGCATTGGGGCTGTTGTTGGCTGCCCGAGGAGACTTTCCCTTTGCACAATTCAGCTACCAGAAGCTCGTTTTGGGCCGTCGGTGCGACGGGGCCAAGGCGCTGAGCGGCCGAGCTGGCTCAGGGGGCATGGATGCGGCCTGGGCGCAGTAGGGCTTCGCGCGCCCAATTCTGCTTCCCCGCCAAGGAGAACCCGTGGGGAGTGGGTTTCGGGCACCGGAGACCCCCAGCAAAGCAGCAGGGCCCAGGGAGCCAGGGGCAGCCCCGCCCCGCTTTGCCCTCTGGAGAGCGGAGGGCCTGAGGCGAAAACAGCTTGCCTTGCTTTCCTCAGCCGAGGCGCGTTGGGGCTGTTGTTGGCTGCCCGAGGAGACTTTCCCTTTGCACAATGCAGCCGCCAGAAGCTCGTTTTGGGCCGTAGGTGCGACGGGGCCTCGGCGCTGAGCGGCCGAGATGGGTCAGGCGGCATGGCTGCGTCCTGGGCGCAGAAGGGCTTCGCGCGCCCAATCCTGCTTCCCCGCCAAGGAGAACCCGTGGGGAGTGGGTTTCGGGCACCGGAGACCCCCAGCAAAGCAGCAGGGCCCAGAGAGCCAGGGGCAGCCCCGCCCCGCTTTGCCCCCTGGAGAGCGGATGGCCGGGGGCCAAAACGGCTTGCGTTGCTTTCCTGAGCCAAGGCGCATTGGGGCTGTTGTTGGCTGCCCGAGGAGACTTTCCCTTTGCACAAAGCAGCTACCAGAAGCTCGTTTTGGGCCGTCGGTGCGACGGGGCCTCGGCGCTGAGCGGTCGAGCTGGCTCAGGGGGCATGGCTGCGGCCTGGGCGCAGAAGGCCTTCGCGCGCCCAATCCTGCTTCCCCGCCAAGGAGAACCCGTGGGGAGTGGGTTTCGGGCACCGGAGACCCCCAGCAAAGCAGCAGGGCCCAGGGAGCCAGGGGCAGCCCCGCCACGCTTTGCCCTCTGGAGAGCGGAGGGCCGGGGCGAAAACGGCTTGTGTTGCTTTCCTGAGCCGAGGCGCGTTGGGGCTGTTGTTGGCTGCCCGAGGGGACTTTCCCTTTGCACAATGCAGCCGCCAGAAGCTCGTTTTGGGCCGTCGGTGCGACGGGGCCTCGGCGCTGAGCGGCTGAGCTGCCTCAGGTGGCATGGCTGCGGATGGGCGCAGAAGGCCTTCGCGGGCCCAATCCTGCTTCCCCGCCAAGGAGAACCCGTGGGGAGTGGGTTTCGGGCACTGGAGACCCCCAGCAAAGTAGCAGGGCCCAGAGAGCCAGGGGCAGCCCCGCCCCGCTTTGCCCTCTGGAGAGCGGAGGGCCGGGGGCGAAAACGGCTTGCGTTGCTTTCCTGAGCCGAGGCCCGTTGGGGCTGTTGTTGGCTGCCCGAGGAGACTTTCCCTTTGCACAATGCATCTACCAGAAGCTCGTTTTGGGCCGTCGGTGCGACGGGACCTCGGCGCTGAGCGGCCGAGCTGGCTCAGGGGGCATGAATGCGGCCTGGGCGCAGAAGGCCTTCGCGGGCCCAATCCTGCTTCCCCGCCAAGGAGAACCCGTGGGGAGTGGGTTTCGGGCACCGGAGACCCCCAGCAAAGCAGCAGGGCCCAGGGAGCCAGGGGCAGCCCCGCCCCGCTTTGCCCTCTGGAGAGCGGAGGGCCGGGGCGAAAACGGCTTGCGTTGCTTTCCTGAGCCGAGGCGCGTTGGGGCTGTTGTTGGCTGCCCGAGGAGCCTTTCCCTTTGCACAATGCAGCTACCAGAAGCTCGTTTTGGGCCGTCGGTGCGACGGGGCCTCGGCGCTGAGCGGCCGAGCTGGCTCAGGGGGCATGAATGCGGCCTGGGCGCAGAAGGCCATCGCGGGCCCAATCCTGCTTCCCCGCCAAGGAGAACCCGTGGGGAGTGGGTTTGGGACACCGGAGACCCCCAGCAAAGCAGCAGGGCCCAGGGAGCCAGGGGCAGCCCCGCCCCGCTTTGCCCTCTGGAGAGCGGAGTGCCGGGGGCGAAAACGGCTTTCGTTGCTTTCCTGAGCCGAGGCGCGTTGGGGCTGTTGTTGGCTGCCCGAGGAGACTTTCCCTTTGCACAATGCAGCTACCAGAAGCTCGTTTTGGGCCGTCGGTGCGACGGTGCCTCGGCGATGAGCGGCCGAGTTGGCTCAGGGGGCATGGTTGGGGCGTGGGCCCAGAAGGCCTTCGCGCGCCCAATCCTGCTTCCCCGCCAAGGAGAACCCGTGGGGAGTGGGTTTCGGGCACCGGAGACCCCCAGCAAAGCAGCAGGGCCCAGGGTGCCAGGGGCAGCCCCGCCCCGCTTTGCCCTGTGGAGAGCGGAGGGCCGGGGGCGAAAACGGCTTGCGTTGCTTTCCTGAGCCGAGGCGCGTTGGGGCTGTTGTTGGCTGCCCGAGGAGACTTTCCCTTTGCACAATGCAGCTGCCAGAAGCTCGTTCTGGTCCGTCGGTGCGACGGGGCCTCGGCGCTGAGCGGCCGAGCTGGCTCAGGGGGCATGGCTGCGGCCTGGGCGCAGAAGGCCTTCGAGCGCCCAATCCTGTTTCCCCGCCAAGGAGAACCCGTGGGGAGTGGGTTTCGGGCACCGGAGACCCCCAGCAAAGCAGCAGGGCCCAGGGAGCCAGGGGCAGCCCCGCCCCGCTTTGCCCTGTGGAGAGCGGAGGGCCGGGGGCGAAAACGGCTTGCTTTGCTTTCCTGAGCCGAGGCGCGTTGGGGCTGTTGTTGGCTGCCCGAGGAGACTTTCCTTTTGCACAATGCAGCTGCCAGAATCTCGTTTTGGGCCGTCGGTGCGACCGGGCGACGGCGCTGAGCGGCCGATCTGGCTCAGGGGGCATGGCTGCAGTCTGGGCGGAGAAGGACTTCGCCCGCCGAATCCTGCTTCCCTGCCAAGGAGATACCCTGGGGGTGGGTTTCGGGCGCCGGAAAACCCCAACAAAGCATCAGGGCACAGGGAGTCAGTGGCAGTCCCGCCCCGCTTTGCCCCCTGGAGAGCAGAGGACAGGGGGCGAAAAAGGCTTGCGTTGCTTTCCTGAGCCGAGGCGCGTTGGGGGTGTTGTTTGCTGCCCGAGGAGAGTTACTCTTTGCACAATGCAGCTGCCAGAAGCTCGTTTTGAGCCGTTGGTGCGACGGGGACTCGGCGCTGAGCGGCCGAGCTGGCTCAGGGGGCATGGCTGCGGCCTGGGCCCAGAAGGCCTTCGCGCGCCCAATCCTGCTTCCCCACCAAGGAGAACCCGTGGGGAATGGGTTTCGGGCACCAGAGAACCCCAGTAAAGCAGCAGGGCCTAGGGAGCCAGGGCAGCCTGTCCCGCTTTTCCCTCTGGAGAGCAGAGGGCCGGGGGCGAAAACGGCTTGCGTTGCTTTCCTGAGCTGAAGCACGTTGGGGCTGTTGATTGCTGCCTGAAGAGACTTTCCCTTTGCACAATGCAGCTTCCAGAAGCTCGTTTTGGGCCGTCGGTGCGAAGGGGCCTCGGCGCAGAGCGGCAGAGCTGGCTCAGGGGGCATGGCTCGGCCTGGGCCCAGAAGGCCTTCGCGTGCCCAATTCTGCTTCCCCGCCAAGGAGAACTCGTGGGGAGTGGGTGTCGGGTGCCGGGGGCCAACAGCAAAGCAGCAGGGCCCATGGAACCAGGGGCAGCCCCGCCCCGCTTTGCCCTCTGGAGAGCTGAGGGCCCGGGGCGAAAACGGCTTGCCTTGCTTTCCTGAGCTGAGGCGCGTTGGGGCTCTTGATTGCTGCCTGAGGAGACTTTCCCTTTGCAGAATGCAGCTGCCAGAAGCTCGTTTTGGGCCGTCGGTGCGACGGGGCCTTGCTGCTGAGTGGCCGAGCTGGCTCAGGGGGCATGGATGCGGCCTGGGCGCAGAAGGTCTTCGCACGCCCAATACTGCTTCCCCGCCAAGGAGAACCCGTGGGGAGTGGGTTTCGGGCATCGGAGACCCCCAGCAAAGCAGCAGGGCCCAGGGAGCCAGGGGCAGCCCCGCCCCTCTTTGCCCTCTGGAGTGCGGAGTGCCGGGGGCGAAAACGGCTTGCGTTGCTTTCCTGAGCCGAGGCGCGTTGGGGCTGTTGTTGGCTGCCCGAGGAGACTTTCCCTTTGCACAAGGCAGCTGCCAGAAGCTCGTTTTGGGCCGTCGGTGCGACGGGGTCTCGTCACTGAGCGGTCGAACTGGCTCAGGGGGCATGGCTGGGGCGTGGTCGTAGAAGGACTTCGCGCGCCCAATCCTGCTTCCCCACCAAGGAGAACCCGTGGGGAGTGGGTTTCGGGAATCGGAGACCACCAGCAAAGCAGCAGGGCCCAGGGAGCCAGGGGCAGCCCCGCCCCGCTTTGCCCTCTGGAGAGCGGAGGGCCTGAGGCGAAAACGGCTTGCCTTGCTTTCCTGAGCCGAGGCGCGTTGGGGCTGTTGTTGGCTGCCCGAGGAGAATTTCGCTTTGCACAATGCAGCTACCAGAAGCTCGTTTTGGGCCGTCGGTGCGACGGGGCCTCGGCGCTGAGTGGCCGAGCTGGCTCAGGGGGCATGGCTGCGGCCTGGGCGCAGAAGGACTTCCCGGGCCCAATCCTGCTTCCCCACCAAGGAGAACCCGTGGGGAGTGGGTTTCGGGTAACGGAGACCCCCAGCAAAGCAGCAGGGCCCAGGAAGCCAGGGGCAGCCCCGCCCCGCTTTGTCCTCTGGAGAGCGGAGGGCCGGGGCGAAAACGTCTTGCGTTGCTTTCCTGAGCCGAGGCGCGTTGGGGCTGTTGTTTGCTGCCCGAGGAGACTTTCCTTTTGCACAATGCAGCTGCCAGAATCTCGTTTTGGGCCGTCGGTGCGACGGGGCCTCGGCGCTGAGCGGCCGAGCTGGCTCATGGGGCATGGCTGCGGCCTGGGCGCAGAAAGCCTTCGCGCGCCCAATCCGGCTTCCCCGCCAAGGAGAACCCGTGCGGAGTGGGTTTCGGGCACCGGAGACCCCCAGCAAAGCAGCAGGGCCCAGGGAGCCAGGGGCAGCCCCGCCCCGCTTTGCCCTCTGGAGAGCGGAGGGCCGGGAGCGAAAACGGCTTGCGTTGCTTTCCTGAGCCGAGGCGCGTTGGGGCTGTTGTTGGCTGCCCGAGGAGACTTTCCCTTTGCACAATGCAGCTGCCAGAAGCTCGTTTTGGGCCGTCGGTGCGACGGCGCCTCTGTGCTGAGCGGCCGAGATGGGTCAGGCGGCATGGCTGCGGCCTGGGCGCCGAAGGCCTTCGCGCGCCCAATCCTGCTTCCCCGCCAAGGAGAACCCGTGGGGAGTGGGTTTCGGGCACCGGAGACCCCCAGCAAAGCAGCAGGGCCCAGGGAGCCAGGGGCAGCCCCGCCCCGCTTTGCCCTCTGGAGAGCAGAGGGCCAGGGTCGAAAACGGCTTGCGTTGCTTTCCTGAGCCGAGGCGCGTTGGGGCTGTTGTTGGCTGCCCGAGGAGACTTTCCCTTTGCACAGTGCAGCTACCAGAAGCTCGTTTTGGGCCGTCGGTGCGAAGGGGCCTCGGCACTGAGCGGCCGAGCTGGCTCAGGCGGCATGGCTGCGGCCTGGGCGCAGAAGGCCTTCGCGGGCCCAATTCTGCTTCCCCACCAAGGAGAACCCGTGGGGAGTGGGTTTCGGGCACCGGAGACCCCCAGCAAAGCAGCAGGGCCCAGGGAGCCAGGGGCAGCCCCGCCCCGCTTTGCCCTCTGGAGAGCGGAGGGCCGGGGCGAAAACGGCTTGCGTTGCTTTCCTGAGCCGAGGCGCGTTGGGGCTGTTGTTGGCTGCCCGAGGAGACTTTCCCTTTGCACAATGCAGCAGCCAGAAGCTCGTTTTGGGCCGTCGGTGCGAAGGGGCCTCGGCGCTGAGCGGCCGAGCTGGCTCAGGCGGCATGGCTGCGGCCTGGGCGCAGAAGGCCTTCGCGCGCCCAATCCTGCTTCCCCGCCAAGGAGAACCCGTGGGGAGTGGGTTTCGGGCACCGGAGACCCCCAGCAAAGCAGCAGGGCCCAGGGAGCCAAGGGCAGCCCCGCCCCGCTTTGCCCTCTGGAGAGCGGAGGGCCGGGGCGAAAACGGCTTGCGTTGCTTTCCTGAGCCGAGGCGCGTTGGGGCTGTTGTTGGCTGCCCGAGGAGACTTTCCCTTTGCAGAATGCAGCTACCAGAAGCTCGTTTTGGGCCTTCGGTGCGATGGTGCCTCGGCAATGAGCGGCCGAGGTGGCTCAGGGGGCATGGTTGGGGCGTGGGCCCAGAAGGCCTTCGCGCGCCCAATCCTGCTTCCCCACCAAGGAGAACCCGTGGGGAGTGGGTTTCGGGAACCGGAGACCCCCAGCAAAGCAGCAGGGCCCAGAGAGCCAGGGGCAGCCCCGCCCCGATTTGCCCTCTGGAGAGCGGAAGGCCGGGGGCCAAAACGGCTTGCGTTGCTTTCCTGATCCGAGGCGCGTTGGGGCTGTTGTTGGCTGCCGGAGGAGACTTTCCCTTTGCACAATGCAGCCGCCAGAAGCTCATTTTGGGCCGTCGGTGCGACGGGGCTCGGCGCTGAGCGGCCGAGCTGGCTCAGGTGGCATGGTTGCGGCCTGGGCGCAGAAGGCCTTCGTCCGCCCAATCCTGCTTCCCCGCCAAGGAGAACCCGTGGGGAGTGGGTTTCGGGCACCGGGGACCCCCAGCAAAGCAGCAGGGCCCAGGAAGCCAGCGGCAGCCCCGCCCCGCTTTGCCCTCTGGAGAGCGGAGGGCCAGGGGCGAAAATGGCTTGCGTTGCTTTCCTGAGCCGAGGCGCGTTGGGGCTGTTGTTGGCTGCCCGAGGAGACTTTCCCTTTGCACAATGCAGCCGCCAGAAGCTCGTTTTGGGCCGTCGGTGCGACGGCGCCTCTGTGCTGAGCGGCCGAGAAGGGTCAGGCGGCATGGCTGCGGCCTGGGCGCAGAAGGCATTCGCGCGCCCAATCCTGCTTCCCCGCCAAGGAGAACCCGTGGGGAGTGGGTTTCGGGCACCGGAGACCCCCAGCAAAGCAGCAGGGCCCAGAGAGCCAGGGGCAGCCCCGCCCCGATTTGCCCTCTGGAGAGCGGAAGGCCGGGGGCCAAAACGGCTTGCGTTGCTTTCCTGATCCGAGGTGCGTTGGGGCTGTTGTTGGCTGCCGGAGGAGACTTTCCCTTTGCACAATGCAGCCGCCAGAAGCTCGTTTTGGGCCGTCGGTGCGACGGGGCTCGGCGCTGAGCGGCCGAGCTGGCTCAGGTG
The DNA here is from genome assembly GCF_054392235.1 of Sus scrofa. Classification (NCBI taxonomy): domain Eukaryota; kingdom Metazoa; phylum Chordata; class Mammalia; order Artiodactyla; family Suidae; genus Sus; species Sus scrofa. The sequence goes on from NC_139386.1 coordinate 50,049,137, forward strand.
GCATGGCTGCGGCCTGGGCGCAGAAGGCCTTCGCGGGCCCAATCCTGCTTCCCCACCAAGGAGAACCCGTGGGGAGTGGGTTTCGGGCACCGGAGACCCCCAGCAAAGCAGCAGGGCCCAGGAAGCCAGGGGCAGCCCCGCCCCGCTTTGTCCTCTGGAGAGCGGAGGGCCGGGGGCGAAAACGGCTTGCGTTGCTTTCCTGAGCCGAGGCGCGTTGGGGCTGTTGTTGGCTGCCCGAGGAGACTTTCCCTCTGCACAATGCAGCCACCAGAAGCTCGTTTTGGGCCGTCGGTGCGACGGGGCCTTGGCGCTGAGCGGCCGAGCTGGCTCAGGGGGCATGGATGCGGCCTGGGCGCAGAAGGCCTTCGCGCGCCCAATCCTGCTTCCCCGCCAAGGAGAACCCGTGCGGAGTGGGATTCGGGCACCGGATACCCCCAGCAAAGCAGCAGGGCCCAGGGAGCCAGGGGCAGCCCCGCCCCGCTTTGCCCTCTGGAGAGCGGAGTGCCGGGGGCGAAAACAGCTTGTGATGCTTTCCTGAGCCGAGGCGCGTTGGGGCTGTTGTTGGCTGCCCGAGGAGACTTTCCCTTTGCACAATGCAGCTGCCAGAAGCTCGTTTTGGGCCGTCGGTGCGACGGCGCCTCTGTGCTGAGCGGCCGAGATGGGTCAGGCGGCATGGCTGCGGCCTGGGCGCAGAAGGCCTTCGCGCGCCCAATCCTGCTTCCCCGCCAAGGAGAACCCGTGGGGAGTGGGTTTAGTGAATCGGAGCCCCCCAGCAAAGCAGCAGGGCCCCGGGAGCCAGGGGCAGCCCCGCCCCGCTTTGCCCTCTGGAGAGCGGAGGGCCTGAGGCGAAAACAGCTTGCCTTGCTTTCCTGAGCCGAGGCGCGTTGGGGCTGTTGTTGGCTGCCCGAGGAGACTTTCCCTTTCCACAATGCAGCCGCCAGAAGCTCGTTTTGGGCCGTCGGTGCGACGGGGCCTCGGCGCTGAGCGGCCGAGATGGGTCAGGCGGCATGGCTGCGTCCTGGGCGCAGAAGGGCTTCGCGCGCCCAATCCTGCTTCCCCGCCAAGGAGAACCCGTGGGGAGTGGGTTTCGGGCACCGGAGACCCCCAGCAAAGCAGCAGGGCCCAGAGAGCCAGGGGCAGCCCCGCCCCGCTTTGCCCTCTGGAGAGCGGATGGCCGGGGGCCAAAACGGCTTGCGTTGCTTTCCTGAGCCAAGGCGCATTGGGGCTGTTGTTGGCTGCCCGAGGAGACTTTCCCTTTGCACAATGCAGCTACCAGAAGCTCGTTTTGGGCCGTCGGTGCGACGGGGCCTCGGCGCTGAGCGGTCGAGCTGGCTCAGGGGGCATGGCTGCGGCCTGGGCGCAGAAGGCCTTCGCGCGCCCAATCCTGCTTCCCCGCCAAGGAGAACCCGTGGGGAGTGGGTTTCGGGCACCGGAGACCCCCAGCAAAGCAGCAGGGCCCAGGGAGCCAGGGGCAGCCCCGCCACGCTTTGCCCTCTGGAGAGCGGAGGGCCGGGGCGAAAACGGCTTGTGTTGCTTTCCTGAACCGAGGCGCGTTGGGGCTGTTGTTGGCTGCCCGAGGGGACTTTCGCTTTGCACAATGCAGCCGCCAGAAGCTCGTTTTGGGCCGTCGGTGCGACGGGGCCTCGGCGCTGAGCGGCTGAGCTGCCTCAGGTGGCATGGCTGCGGATGGGCGCAGAAGGCCTTCGCGGGCCCAATCCTGCTTCCCCGCCAAGGAGAACCCGTGGGGAGTGGGTTTCGGGAATCGGAGACCCCCAGCAAATACACAGGGCCCAGGAAGCCAGGGGCAGCCCCGCCCCGCTTTGTCCTCTGGAGAGCGGAGGGCCGGGGGCGAAAACGGCTTGCGTTGCTTTCCTGAGCCGAGGCGCGTTGGGGCTGTTGTTGGCTGCCCGAGGAGACTTTCCCTTTGCACAGTGCAGCTACCAGAAGCTCGTTTTGGGCCGTCGGTGCGAAGGGGCCTCGGCACTGAGCGGCCGAGCTGGCTCAGGCGGCATGGCTGCGGCCTGGGCGCAGAAGGCCTTCGCGGGCCCAATCCTGCTTCCCCACCAAGGAGAACCCGTGGGGAGTGGGTTTCGGGCACCGGAGACCCCCAGCAAAGCAGCAGGGCCCAGGGAGCCAGGGGCAGCCCCGCCCCGCTTTGCCCTCTGGAGAGCAGAGGGCCAGGGTCGAAAACGGCTTGCGTTGCTTTCCTGAGCAGAGGCGCATTGGGGCTGTTGTTGGCTGCCCGAGGAGACTTTCCCTTTGCACAATTCAGCTACCAGAAGCTCGTTTTGGGCCGTCGGTGCGAAGGGGCCTCGGCACTGAGCGGCCGAGCTGGCTCAGGCGGCATGGCTGCGGCCTGGGCGCAGAAGGCCTTCGCGGGCCCAATCCTGCTTCCCCACCAAGGAGAACCCGTGGGGAGTGGGTTTCGGGCACCGGAGACCCACAGCAAAGCAGCAGGGCCCAGGGAGCCAGGGGCAGCCCCGCCCCGCTTTGCCCTCTGGAGAGCGGAGGGCCGGGGCGAAAACGGCTTGCGTTGCTTTCCTGAGCCGAGGCGCGTTGGGGCTGTTGTTGGCTGCCCGAGGAGACTTTCCCTTTGCACAATGCAGCCGCCAGAAGCTCGTTTTGGGCCGTCGGTGCGAAGGGGCCTCGGCGCTGAGCGGCCGAGCTGGCTCAGGCGGCATGGCTGCGGCCTGGGCGCAGAAGGCCTTCGCGCGCCCAATCCTGCTTCCCCGCCAAGGAGAACCCGTGGGGAGTGGGTTTCGGGCACCGGAGACCCCCAGCAAAGCAGCAGGGCCCAGGGAGCCAAGGGCAGCCCCGCCCCGCTTTGCCCTCTGGAGAGCGGAGGGCCGGGGCGAAAACGGCTTGCGTTGCTTTCCTGAGCCGAGGCGCGTTGGGGCTGTTGTTGGCTGCCCGAGGAGACTTTCCCTTTGCAGAATGCAGCTACCAGAAGCTCGTTTTGGGCCTTCGGTGCGATGGTGCCTCGGCAATGAGCGGCCGAGGTGGCTCAGGGGGCATGGTTGGGGCGTGGGCCCAGAAGGCCTTCGCGCGCCCAATCCTGCTTCCCCACCAAGGAGAACCCGTGGGGAGTGGGTTTCGGGAACCGGAGACCCCCAGCAAAGCAGCAGGGCCCAGAGAGCCAGGGGCAGCCCCGCCCCGATTTGCCCTCTGGAGAGCGGAAGGCCGGGGGCCAAAACGGCTTGCGTTGCTTTCCTGATCCGAGGCGCGTTGGGGCTGTTGTTGGCTGCCGGAGGAGACTTTCCCTTTGCACAATGCAGCCGCCAGAAGCTCATTTTGGGCCGTCGGTGCGAAGGGGCCTCGGCACTGAGCGGCCGAGCTGGCTCAGGCGGCATGGCTGCGGCCTGGGCGCAGAAGGCCTTCGCGGGCCCAATCCTGCTTCCCCACCAAGGAGAACCCGTGGGGAGTGGGTTTCGGGCACCGGAGACCCACAGCAAAGCAGCAGGGCCCAGGGAGCCAGGGGCAGCCCCGCCCCGCTTTGCCCTCTGGAGAGCGGAGGGCCGGGGCGAAAACGGCTTGCGTTGCTTTCCTGAGCCGAGGCGCGTTGGGGCTGTTGTTGGCTGCCCGAGGAGACTTTCCCTTTGCACAATGCAGCCGCCAGAAGCTCGTTTTGGGCCGTCGGTGCGAAGGGGCCTCGGCGCTGAGCGGCCGAGCTGGCTCAGGCGGCATGGCTGCGGCCTGGGCGCAGAAGGCCTTCGCGGGCCCAATCCTGCTTCCCCACCAAGGAGAACCCGTGGGGAGTGGGTTTCGGGCACCGGAGACCCACAGCAAAGCAGCAGGGCCCAGGGAGCCAGGGGCAGCCCCGCCCCGCTTTGCCCTCTGGAGAGCGGAGGGCCGGGGCGAAAACGGCTTGCGTTGCTTTCCTGAGCCGAGGCGCGTTGGGGCTGTTGTTGGCTGCCCGAGGAGACTTTCCCTTTGCACAATGCAGCCGCCAGAAGCTCGTTTTGGGCCGTCGGTGCGAAGGGGCCTCGGCGCTGAGCGGCCGAGCTGGCTCAGGCGGCATGGCTGCGGCCTGGGCGCAGAAGGCCTTCGCGCGCCCAATCCTGCTTCCCCGCCAAGGAGAACCCGTGGGGAGTGGGTTTCGGGCACCGGAGACCCCCAGCAAAGCAGCAGGGCCCAGGGAGCCAAGGGCAGCCCCGCCCCGCTTTGCCCTCTGGAGAGCGGAGGGCCGGGGCGAAAACGGCTTGCGTTGCTTTCCTGAGCCGAGGCGCGTTGGGGCTGTTGTTGGCTGCCCGAGGAGACTTTCCCTTTGCAGAATGCAGCTACCAGAAGCTCGTTTTGGGCCTTCGGTGCGATGGTGCCTCGGCAATGAGCGGCCGAGGTGGCTCAGGGGGCATGGTTGGGGCGTGGGCCCAGAAGGCCTTCGCGCGCCCAATCCTGCTTCCCCACCAAGGAGAACCCGTGGGGAGTGGGTTTCGGGAACCGGAGACCCCCAGCAAAGCAGCAGGGCCCAGAGAGCCAGGGGCAGCCCCGCCCCGATTTGCCCTCTGGAGAGCGGAAGGCCGGGGGCCAAAACGGCTTGCGTTGCTTTCCTGATCCGAGGCGCGTTGGGGCTGTTGTTGGCTGCCGGAGGAGACTTTCCCTTTGCACAATGCAGCCGCCAGAAGCTCATTTTGGGCCGTCGGTGCGACGGGGCTCGGCGCTGAGCGGCCGAGCTGGCTCAGGTGGCATGGTTGCGGCCTGGGCGCAGAAGGCCTTCGTCCGCCCAATCCTGCTTCCCCGCCAAGGAGAACCCGTGGGGAGTGGGTTTCGGGCACCGGGGACCCCCAGCAAAGCAGCAGGGCCCAGGAAGCCAGGGGCAGCCCCGCCCCGCTTTGCCCTCTGGAGAGCGGAGGGCCAGGGGCGAAAATGGCTTGCGTTGCTTTCCTGAGCCGAGGCGCGTTGGGGCTGTTGTTGGCTGCCCGAGGAGACTTTCCCTTTGCAGAATGCAGCTACCAGAAGCTCGTTTTGGGCCGTCGGTCCGACGGGGCCTCGGCGATGAGCGGCCGAGGTGGCTCAGGGGGCATGGTTGGGGCGTGGGCGCAGAAGGCCTTCGCGGGCCCAATCCTGCTTCCCCACCAATGAGAACCAGTGGGGAGTGGGTTTCGGGCACCGGAGACCCCCAGCAAAGCAGCAGGGCCCAGGGAGCCAGGGGCAGCCCCGCCCCGCTTTGTCCTCTGGAGAGCGGAGGGCCGGGGTCGAAAACGGCTTGCGTTGCTTTCCTGAGCCGAGGCGCGTTGGGGCTGTTGTTGGCTGCCCGAGGAGACTTTCCCTTTGCACAATGCAGCCGCCAGAAGCTCGTTTTGGGCCGTCGGTGCCACGGGGCCTCGGCGCTGAGCGGCCGAGCTGGCTCAGGGGGCATGGATGCGGCCTGGGCGCAGAAGGCCTTCGCGGGCCCAATCCTGCTTCCCCACCAAGGAGAACCCGTGGGGAGTGGGTTTCGGGCACCGGAGACCCCCAGCAAAGCAGCAGGGCCCAGGAAGCCAGGGGCAGCCCCGCCCCGCTTTGTCCTCTGGAGAGCGGAGGGCCGGGGGCGAAAACGGCTTGCGTTACTTTCCTGAGCCGAGGCGCGTTGGGGCTGTTGTTGGCTGCCCGAGGAGACTTTCCCTTTGCACAATGCAGCCGCCAGAAGCTCGTTTTGGGCCGTCGGTGCGATGGGGCCTCGGCGCTGAGCGGCCGAGCTGGCTCAGGCGGCATGGCTGCGGCCTGCGCGCAGAAGGCTTTCGCGCGCCCAATCCTGCTTCCCCGCCAAGGAGAACCCGTGGGGAGTGGGTTTCGGGCACCGGAGACCCCCAGCAAAGCAGCAGGGCCCAGGTAGCCAAGGGCAGCCCCGCCCCGCTTTGCCCTCTGGAGAGCGGAGGGCCGGGGCGAAAACGGCTTGCGTTGCTTTCCTGAGCAGAGGCGCATTGGGGCTGTTGTTGGCTGCCCGAGGAGACTTTCCCTTTGCACAATTCAGCTACCAGAAGCTCGTTTTGGGCCGTCGGTGCGGCGGGGCCAAGGCGCTGAGCGGCCGAGCTGGCTCAGGGGGCATGGATGCGGCCTGGGCGCAGTAGGGCTTCGCGCGCCCAATTCTGCTTCCCCGCCAAGGAGAACCCGTGGGGAGTGGGTTTCGGGCACCGGAGACCCCCAGCAAAGCAGCAGGGCCCAGGGAGCCAGGGGCAGCCCCGCCCCGCTTTGCCCTCTGGAGAGCGGAGTGCCGGGGGCGAAAACAGCTTGCGATGCTTTCCTGAGCCGAGGCGCGTTGGGGCTGTTGTTGGCTGCCCGAGGAGACTTTCCCTTTGCACAATGCAGCTGCCAGAAGCTCGTTTTGGGCCGTCGGTGCGACGGCGCCTCTGTGCTGAGCGGCCGAGATGGGTCAGGCGGCATGGCTGCGGCCTGGGCGCAGAAGGCCTTCGCGCGCCCAATCCTGCTTCCCCGCCAAGGAGAACCCGTGGGGAGTGGGTTTAGTGAATCGGAGCCCCCCAGCAAAGCAGCAGGGCCCAGGGAGCCAGGGGCAGCCCCGCCCCGCTTTGCCCTCTGGAGAGCGGAGGGCCTGAGGCGAAAACAGCTTGCCTTGCTTTCCTGAGCCGAGGCGCGTTGGGGCTGTTGTTGGCTGCCCGAGGAGACTTTCCCTTTCCACAATGCAGCCGCCAGAAGCTCGTTTTGGGCCGTCGGTGCGACGGGGCCTCGGCGCTGAGCGGCCGAGATGGGTCAGGCGGCATGGCTGCGTCCTGGGCGCAGAAGGGCTTCGCGCGCCCAATCCTGCTTCCCCGCCAAGGAGAACCCGTGGGGAGTGGGTTTCGGGCACCGGAGACCCCCAGCAAAGACACAGGGCCCAGGGAGCCAGGGGCAGCCCCGCCACGCTTTGCCCTCTGGAGAGCGGAGGGCCGGGGCGAAAACGGCTTGTGTTGCTTTCCTGAACCGAGGCGCGTTGGGGCTGTTGTTGGCTGCCCGAGGGGACTTTCGCTTTGCACAATGCAGCCGCCAGAAGCTCGTTTTGGGCCGTCGGTGCGACGGGGCCTCGGCGCTGAGCGGCTGAGCTGCCTGAGGTGGCATGGCTGCGGATGGGCGCAGAAGGCCTTCGCGGGCCCAATCCTGCTTCCCCGCCAAGGAGAACCCGTGGGGAGTGGGTTTCGGGCACTGGAGACCCCCAGCAAAGTAGCAGGGCCCAGGAAGCCAGGGGCAGCCCCGCCCCGCTTTGTCCTCTGGAGAGCGGAGGGCCGGGGGCGAAAACGGCTTGCGTTGCTTTCCTGAGCCGAGGCGCGTTGGGGCTGTTGTTGGCTGCCCGAGGAGACTTTCCCTTTGCAGAATGCAGCTACCAGAAGCTCGTTTTGGGCCGTCGGTGCGACGGGGCCTCGGCGATGAGCGGCCGAGGTGGCTCAGGGGGCATGGTTGGGGCGTGGGCGCAGAAGGCCTTCGCGGGCCCAATCCTGCTTCCCCACCAAGGAGAACCAGTGGGGAGTGGGTTTCGGGCACCGGAGACCCCCAGCAAAGCAGCAGGGCCCAGGGAGCCAGGGGCAGCCCCGCCCCGCTTTGTCCTCTGGAGAGCGGAGGGCCGGGGGCGAAAACGGCTTGCGTTGCTTTCCTGAGCCGAGGCGCGTTGGGGCTGTTGTTGGCTGCCCGAGGAGACTTTCCCTTTGCACAATGCAGCCGCCAGAAGCTCGTTTTGGGCCGTCGGTGCCACGGGGCCTCGGCGCTGAGCGGCCGAGCTGGCTCAGGGGGCATGGATGCGGCCTGGGCGCAGAAGGCCTTCGCGGGCCCAATCCTGCTTCCCCACCAAGGAGAACCCGTGGGGAGTGGGTTTCGGGCACCGGAGACCCCCAGCAAAGCAGCAGGGCCCAGGAAGCCAGGGGCAGCCCCGCCCCGCTTTGTCCTCTGGAGAGCGGAGGGCCGGGGGCGAAAACGGCTTGCGTTACTTTCCTGAGCCGAGGCGCGTTGGGGCTGTTGTTGGCTGCCCGAGGAGACTTTCCCTTTGCACAATGCAGCCGCCAGAAGCTCGTTTTGGGCCGTCGGTGCGACGGGGCCTCGGCGCTGAGCGGCCGAGCTGGCTCAGGCGGCATGGCTGCGGCCTGCGCGCAGAAGGCTTTCGCGCGCCCAATCCTGCTTCCCCGCCAAGGAGAACCCGTGGGGAGTGGGTTTCGGGCACCGGAGACCCCCAGCAAAGCAGCAGGGCCCAGGTAGCCAAGGGCAGCCCCGCCCCGCTTTGCCCTCTGGAGAGCGGAGGGCCGGGGCGAAAACGGCTTGCGTTGCTTTCCTGAGCAGAGGCGCATTGGGGCTGTTGTTGGCTGCCCGAGGAGACTTTCCCTTTGCACAATTCAGCTACCAGAAGCTCGTTTTGGGCCGTCGGTGCGGCGGGGCCAAGGCGCTGAGCGGCCGAGCTGGCTCAGGGGGCATGGATGCGGCCTGGGCGCAGTAGGGCTTCGCGCGCCCAATTCTGCTTCCCCGCCAAGGAGAACCCGAGGGGAGTGGGTTTCGGGCACCGGAGACCCCCAGCAAAGCAGCAGGGCCCAGGGTGCCAGGGGCAGCCCCGCCCCGCTTTGCCCTCTGGAGAGCAGAGGGCCGGGGGCGAAAACGGCTTGCGTTGCTTTCCTGAGCCGAGGCGCGTTGGGGCTGTTGTTGGCTGCCCGAGGAGACTTTCCCTTTGCACAATGCAGCTGCCAGAAGCTCGTTTTGGGCCATCAGTGCGAAGGGGCATCGGCGCTGAGCGGCCGAGCTGGCTCAGGGGGCATGGCTACGGCCTGGGCGCAGAAGGCCTTCGCCCGCCCAATCCTGCCTCCCCGCCAATGTGAACCCGTGGGGAGTGGGTTTCGGGCACCGGAGACCCCCAGCAAAGCAGCAGGGCCCAGGGAGCCAGGGGCAGCCCCGCCCCGCTTTGCCCTCTGGAGAGCGGAGGGCCGGGGGCGAAAACGGCTTGCGTTGCTTTCCTGAGCCGAGGCGCGTTGGGGCTGTTGTTGGCTGCCCGAGGAGACTTTCCCTTTGCACAATGCAGCTGCCAGAAGCTCGTTTTGGGCCGTCGGTGCGCCGGGGCCTCGTCACTGAGCGGCCGAACTGGCTTAGGGGGCATGGCTGGGGCGTGGTCGTAGAAGGCCTTCGCGCGCCCAATCCTGCTTCCCCGCCAAGGAGAACCCGTGGGGAGTGGGTTTAGGGAATCGGAGACCCCCAGCAAAGCAGCAGGGCCCAGGGAGCCAGGGGCAGCCCCGCCCCGCTTTGCCCTCTGGAGAGCGGAGGGCCTGAGGCGAAAACAGCTTGCCTTGCTTTCCTGAGCCGAGGCGCGTTGGGGCTGTTGTTGGCTGCCCGAGGAGACTTTCCCTTTGCACAATGCAGCCGCCAGAAGCTCGTTTTGGGCCGTAGGTGCGACGGGGCCTCGGCGCTGAGCGGCTGAGCTGGCTCAGGTGGCATGGATGCGGCGTGGGCGCAGAAGGCCTTCGCGGGCCCAATCCTGCTTCCCCGCCAAGGAGAACCCGTGGGGAGTGGGTTTCAGGCACTGGAGACCCCCAGCAAAGTAGCAGGGCCCAGGAAGCCAGGGGCAGCCCCGCCCCGCAATGTCCTCTGGAGAGCGGAGGGCCGGGGGCGAAAACGGCTTGCGTTGCTTTCCTGAGCCGAGGCGCGTTGGGGCTGTTGTTGGCTGCCCGAGGAGACTTTCCCTTTGCACAGTGCAGCTACCAGAAGCTCGTTTTGGGCCGTCGGTGCGAAGGGGCCTCGGCGCTGAGCGGCCGAGCTGGCTCAGGCGGCATGGCTGCGGCCTGGGCGCAGAAGGCCTTCGCGGGCCCAATCCTGCTTCCCCACCAAGGAGAACCCGTGGGGAGTGGGTTTCGGGCACCGGAGACCCCCAGCAAAGCAGCAGGGCCCAGGGAGCCAGGGGCAGCCCCGCCCCGCTTTGCCCTCTGGAGAGCGGAGGGCCGGGGGCGAAAACGGCTTGCGTTGCTTTCCTGAGCCGAGGCGCGTTGGGGCTGTTGTTGGCTGCCCGAGGAGACTTTCCCTTTGCACAATGCAGCCGCCAGAAGCTCGTTTTGGGCCGTCGGTGCGACGGGGCCTCGGCGCTGAGCGGCCGAGCTGGCTCAGGCGGCATGGCTGCGGCCTGGGCGCAGAAGGCCTTCGCGCGCCCAATCCTGCTTCCCCGCCAAGGAGAACCCGTGGGGAGTGGGTTTCGGGCACCGTAGACCCCCAGCAAAGCAGCAGGGCCCAGGGAGCCAAGGGCAGCCCCGCCCCGCTTTGCCCTCTGGAGAGCGGAGGGCCGGGGCGAAAACGGCTTGCGTTGCTTTCCTGAGCAGAGGCGCATTGGGGCTGTTGTTGGCTGCCCGAGGAGACTTTCCCTTTGCACAATTCAGCTACCAGAAGCTCGTTTTGGGCCGTCGGTGCGACGGGGCCAAGGCGCTGAGCGGCCGAGCTGGCTCAGGGGGCATGGATGCGGCCTGGGCGCAGTAGGGCTTCGCGCGCCCAATTCTGCTTCCCCGCCAAGGAGAACCCGTGGGGAGTGGGTTTCGGGCACCGGAGACCCCCAGCAAAGCAGCAGGGCCCAGGGAGCCAGGGGCAGCCCCGCCCCGCTTTGCCCTCTGGAGAGCAGAGGGCCGGGGGCGAAAACGGCTTGCGTTGCTTTCCTGAGCCGAGGCGCGTTGGGGCTGTTGTTGGCTGCCCGAGGAGACTTTCCCTTTGCACAATGCAGCTGCCAGAAGCTCGTTTTGGGCCGTCGGTGCGCCGGGGCCTCGTCACTGAGCGGCCGAACTGGCTTAGGGGGCATGGCTGGGGCGTGGTCGTAGAAGGACTTCGCGCGCCCAATCCTGCTTCCCCGCCAAGGAGAACCCGTGGGGAGTGGGTTTAGTGAATCGGAAACCCCCAGCAAAGCAGCAGGGCCCAGGGAGCCAGGGGCAGCCCCGCCCCGCTTTGCCCTCTGGAGAGCGGAGGGCCTGAGGCGAAAACAGCTTGCCTTGCTTTCCTCAGCCGAGGCGCGTTGGGGCTGTTGTTGGCTGCCCGAGGAGACTTTCCCTTTGCACAATGCAGCCGCCAGAAGCTCGTTTTGGGCCGTCGGTGCGACGGGGCCTCGGCGCTGAGCGGCCGAGATGGGTCAGGCGGCATGGCTGCGTCCTGGGCGCAGAAGGGCTTCGCGCGCCCAATCCTGCTTCCCCGCCAAGGAGAACCCGTGGGGAGTGGGTTTCGGGCACCGGAGACCCCCAGCAAAGCAGCAGGGCCCAGGGAGCCAGGGGCAGCCCCGCCACGCTTTGCCCTCTGGAGAGCGGAGGGCCGGGGCGAAAACGGCTTGTGTTGCTTTCCTGAGCCGAGGCGCGTTGGGGCTGTTGTTGGCTGCCCGAGGGGACTTTCCCTTTGCACAATGCAGCCGCCAGAAGCTCGTTTTGGGCCGTCGGTGCGACGGGGCCTCGGCGCTGAGCGGCTGAGCTGCCTCAGGTGGCATGGCTGCGGATGGGCGCAGAAGGCCTTCGCGGGCCCAATCCTGCTTCCCCGCCAAGGAGAACCCGTGGGGAGTGGGTTTCGGGCACTGGAGACCCCCAGCAAAGTAGCAGGGCCCAGAGAGCCAGGGGCAGCCCCGCCCTGCTTTGCCCTCTGGAGAGCGGAGGGCCGGGGGCGAAAACGGCTTGCGTTGCTTTCCTGAGCCGAGGCCCGTTGGGGCTGTTGTTGGCTGCCCGAGGAGACTTTCCCTTTGCACAATGCATCTACCAGAAGCTCGTTTTGGGCCGTCGGTGCGACGGGACCTCGGCGCTGAGCGGCCGAGCTGGCTCAGGGGGCATGAATGCGGCCTGGGCGCAGAAGGCCTTCGCGGGCCCAATCCTGCTTCCCCGCCAAGGAGAACCCGTGGGGAGTGGGTTTCGGGCACCGGAGACCCCCAGCAAAGCAGCAGGGCCCAGGGAGCCAGGGGCAGCCCCGCCCCGCTTTGCCCTCTGGAGAGCGGAGGGCCGGGGGCGAAAACGGCTTGCGTTACTTTCCTGAGCCGAGGCGCGTTGGGGCTGTTGTTGGCTGCCCGAGGAGACTTTCCCTTTGCACAATGCAGCCGCCAGAAGCTCGTTTTGGGCCGTCGGTGCGACGGGGCCTCGGCGCTGAGCGGCCGAGCTGGCTCAGGCGGCATGGCTGCGGCCTGCGCGCAGAAGGCTTTCGCGCGCCCAATCCTGCTTCCCCGCCAAGGAGAACCCGTGGGGAGTGGGTTTCGGGCACCGGAGACCCCCAGCAAAGCAGCAGGGCCCAGGTAGCCAAGGGCAGCCCCGCCCCGCTTTGCCCTCTGGAGAGCGGAGGGCCGGGGCGAAAACGGCTTGCGTTGCTTTCCTGAGCAGAGGCGCATTGGGGCTGTTGTTGGCTGCCCGAGGAGACTTTCCCTTTGCACAATTCAGCTACCAGAAGCTCGTTTTGGGCCGTCGGTGCGGCGGGGCCAAGGCGCTGAGCGGCCGAGCTGGCTCAGGGGGCATGGATGCGGCCTGGGCGCAGTAGGGCTTCGCGCGCCCAATTCTGCTTCCCCGCCAAGGAGAACCCGTGGGGAGTGGGTTTCGGGCACCGGAGACCCCCAGCAAAGCAGCAGGGCCCAGGGTGCCAGGGGCAGCCCCGCCCCGCTTTGCCCTCTGGAGAGCAGAGGGCCGGGGGCGAAAACGGCTTGCGTTGCTTTCCTGAGCCGAGGCGCGTTGGGGCTGTTGTTGGCTGCCCGAGGAGACTTTCCCTTTGCACAATGCAGCTGCCAGAAGCTCGTTTTGGGCCATCAGTGCGAAGGGGCATCGGCGCTGAGCGGCCGAGCTGGCTCAGGGGGCATGGCTACGGCCTGGGCGCAGAAGGCCTTCGCCCGCCCAATCCTGCCTCCCCGCCAATGTGAACCCGTGGGGAGTGGGTTTCGGGCACCGGAGACCCCCAGCAAAGCAGCAGGGCCCAGGGAGCCAGGGGCAGCCCCGCCCCGCTTTGCCCTCTGGAGAGCGGAGGGCCGGGGGCGAAAACGGCTTGCGTTGCTTTCCTGAGCCGAGGCGCGTTGGGGCTGTTGTTGGCTGCCCGAGGAGACTTTCCCTTTGCACAATGCAGCTGCCAGAAGCTCGTTTTGGGCCGTCGGTGCGCCGGGGCCTCGTCACTGAGCGGCCGAACTGGCTTAGGGGGCATGGCTGGGGCGTGGTCGTAGAAGGACTTCGCGCGCCCAATCCTGCTTCCCCGCCAAGGAGAACCCGTGGGGAGTGGGTTTAGGGAATCGGAGACCCCCAGCAAAGCAGCAGGGCCCAGGGAGCCAGGGGCAGCCCCGCCCCGCTTTGCCCTCTGGAGAGCGGAGGGCCTGAGGCGAAAACAGCTTGCCTTGCTTTCCTGAGCCGAGGCGCGTTGGGGCTGTTGTTGGCTGCCCGAGGAGACTTTCCCTTTGCACAATGCAGCTGCCAGAAGCTCGTTTTGGGCCGTCGGTGCGACGGGGCCTCGTCACTGAGCGGTCGAACTGGCTCAGGGGGCATGGTTGGGGCGTGGGCGCAGAAGGCCTTCGCGCGCCCAATCCTGCTTCCCCGCCAAGGAGAACCCGTGCAGAGTGGGATTCGGGCACCGGATACCCCCAGCAAAGCAGCAGGGCCCAGGGAGCCAGGGGCAGCCCCGCCCCGCTTTGCCCTCTGGAGAGCGGAGGGCCGGGGCGAAAACGGCTTGCGTTGCTTTCCTGAGCAGAGGCGCATTGGGGCTGTTGTTGGCTGCCCGAGGAGACTTTCCCTTTGCACAATGCAGCCGCCAGAAGCTCGTTTTGGGCCGTCGGTGCGACGGGGCCTCGGCGCTGAGCGGCTGAGCTGGCTCAGGTGGCATGGATGCGGCGTGGGCGCAGAAGGCCTTCGCGGGCCCAATCCTGCTTCCCCGCCAAGGAGAACCCGTGGGGAGTGGGTTTCAGGCACTGGAGACCCCCAGCAAAGTAGCAGGGCCCAGGAAGCCAGGGGCAGCCCCGCCCCGCAATGTCCTCTGGAGAGCGGAGGGCCGGGGGCGAAAACGGCTTGCGTTGCTTTCCTGAGCCGAGGCGCGTTGGGGCTGTTGTTGGCTGCCCGAGGAGACTTTCCCTTTGCACAGTGCAGCTACCAGAAGCTCGTTTTGGGCCGTCGGTGCGAAGGGGCCTCGGCGCTGAGCGGCCGAGCTGGCTCAGGCGGCATGGCTGCGGCCTGGGCGCAGAAGGCCTTCGCGGGCCCAATCCTGCTTCCCCACCAAGGAGAACCCGTGGGGAGTGGGTTTCGGGCACCGGAGACCCCCAGCAAAGCAGCAGGGCCCAGGGAGCCAGGGGCAGCCCCGCCCCGCTTTGCCCTCTGGAGAGCGGAGGGCCGGGGGCGAAAACGGCTTGCGTTGCTTTCCTGAGCCGAGGCGCGTTGGGGCTGTTGTTGGCTGCCCGAGGAGACTTTCCCTTTGCACAATGCAGCCGCCAGAAGCTCGTTTTGGGCCGTCGGTGCGACGGGGCCTCGGCGCTGAGCGGCCGAGCTGGCTCAGGCGGCATGGCTGCGGCCTGGGCGCAGAAGGCCTTCGCGCGCCCAATCCTGCTTCCCCGCCAAGGAGAACCCGTGGGGAGTGGGTTTCGGGCACCGTAGACCCCCAGCAAAGCAGCAGGGCCCAGGGAGCCAAGGGCAGCCCCGCCCCGCTTTGCCCTCTGGAGAGCGGAGGGCCGGGGCGAAAACGGCTTGCGTTGCTTTCCTGAGCAGAGGCGCATTGGGGCTGTTGTTGGCTGCCCGAGGAGACTTTCCCTTTGCACAATTCAGCTACCAGAAGCTCGTTTTGGGCCGTCGGTGCGACGGGGCCAAGGCGCTGAGCGGCCGAGCTGGCTCAGGGGGCATGGATGCGGCCTGGGCGCAGTAGGGCTTCGCGCGCCCAATTCTGCTTCCCCGCCAAGGAGAACCCGTGGGGAGTGGGTTTCGGGCACCGGAGACCCCCAGCAAAGCAGCAGGGCCCAGGGAGCCAGGGGCAGCCCCGCCCCGCTTTGCCCTCTGGAGAGCGGAGGGCCTGAGGCGAAAACAGCTTGCCTTGCTTTCCTCAGCCGAGGCGCGTTGGGGCTGTTGTTGGCTGCCCGAGGAGACTTTCCCTTTGCACAATGCAGCCGCCAGAAGCTCGTTTTGGGCCGTAGGTGCGACGGGGCCTCGGCGCTGAGCGGCCGAGATGGGTCAGGCGGCATGGCTGCGTCCTGGGCGCAGAAGGGCTTCGCGCGCCCAATCCTGCTTCCCCGCCAAGGAGAACCCGTGGGGAGTGGGTTTCGGGCACCGGAGACCCCCAGCAAAGCAGCAGGGCCCAGAGAGCCAGGGGCAGCCCCGCCCCGCTTTGCCCCCTGGAGAGCGGATGGCCGGGGGCCAAAACGGCTTGCGTTGCTTTCCTGAGCCAAGGCGCATTGGGGCTGTTGTTGGCTGCCCGAGGAGACTTTCCCTTTGCACAAAGCAGCTACCAGAAGCTCGTTTTGGGCCGTCGGTGCGACGGGGCCTCGGCGCTGAGCGGTCGAGCTGGCTCAGGGGGCATGGCTGCGGCCTGGGCGCAGAAGGCCTTCGCGCGCCCAATCCTGCTTCCCCGCCAAGGAGAACCCGTGGGGAGTGGGTTTCGGGCACCGGAGACCCCCAGCAAAGCAGCAGGGCCCAGGGAGCCAGGGGCAGCCCCGCCACGCTTTGCCCTCTGGAGAGCGGAGGGCCGGGGCGAAAACGGCTTGTGTTGCTTTCCTGAGCCGAGGCGCGTTGGGGCTGTTGTTGGCTGCCCGAGGGGACTTTCCCTTTGCACAATGCAGCCGCCAGAAGCTCGTTTTGGGCCGTCGGTGCGACGGGGCCTCGGCGCTGAGCGGCTGAGCTGCCTCAGGTGGCATGGCTGCGGATGGGCGCAGAAGGCCTTCGCGGGCCCAATCCTGCTTCCCCGCCAAGGAGAACCCGTGGGGAGTGGGTTTCGGGCACTGGAGACCCCCAGCAAAGTAGCAGGGCCCAGAGAGCCAGGGGCAGCCCCGCCCCGCTTTGCCCTCTGGAGAGCGGAGGGCCGGGGGCGAAAACGGCTTGCGTTGCTTTCCTGAGCCGAGGCCCGTTGGGGCTGTTGTTGGCTGCCCGAGGAGACTTTCCCTTTGCACAATGCATCTACCAGAAGCTCGTTTTGGGCCGTCGGTGCGACGGGACCTCGGCGCTGAGCGGCCGAGCTGGCTCAGGGGGCATGAATGCGGCCTGGGCGCAGAAGGCCTTCGCGGGCCCAATCCTGCTTCCCCGCCAAGGAGAACCCGTGGGGAGTGGGTTTCGGGCACCGGAGACCCCCAGCAAAGCAGCAGGGCCCAGGGAGCCAGGGGCAGCCCCGCCCCGCTTTGCCCTCTGGAGAGCGGAGGGCCGGGGCGAAAACGGCTTGCGTTGCTTTCCTGAGCCGAGGCGCGTTGGGGCTGTTGTTGGCTGCCCGAGGAGCCTTTCCCTTTGCACAATGCAGCTACCAGAAGCTCGTTTTGGGCCGTCGGTGCGACGGGGCCTCGGCGCTGAGCGGCCGAGCTGGCTCAGGGGGCATGAATGCGGCCTGGGCGCAGAAGGCCATCGCGGGCCCAATCCTGCTTCCCCGCCAAGGAGAACCCGTGGGGAGTGGGTTTGGGACACCGGAGACCCCCAGCAAAGCAGCAGGGCCCAGGGAGCCAGGGGCAGCCCCGCCCCGCTTTGCCCTCTGGAGAGCGGAGTGCCGGGGGCGAAAACGGCTTTCGTTGCTTTCCTGAGCCGAGGCGCGTTGGGGCTGTTGTTGGCTGCCCGAGGAGACTTTCCCTTTGCACAATGCAGCTACCAGAAGCTCGTTTTGGGCCGTCGGTGCGACGGTGCCTCGGCGATGAGCGGCCGAGTTGGCTCAGGGGGCATGGTTGGGGCGTGGGCCCAGAAGGCCTTCGCGCGCCCAATCCTGCTTCCCCGCCAAGGAGAACCCGTGGGGAGTGGGTTTCGGGCACCGGAGACCCCCAGCAAAGCAGCAGGGCCCAGGGTGCCAGGGGCAGCCCCGCCCCGCTTTGCCCTGTGGAGAGCGGAGGGCCGGGGGCGAAAACGGCTTGCGTTGCTTTCCTGAGCCGAGGCGCGTTGGGGCTGTTGTTGGCTGCCCGAGGAGACTTTCCCTTTGCACAATGCAGCTGCCAGAAGCTCGTTCTGGTCCGTCGGTGCGACGGGGCCTCGGCGCTGAGCGGCCGAGCTGGCTCAGGGGGCATGGCTGCGGCCTGGGCGCAGAAGGCCTTCGAGCGCCCAATCCTGTTTCCCCGCCAAGGAGAACCCGTGGGGAGTGGGTTTCGGGCACCGGAGACCCCCAGCAAAGCAGCAGGGCCCAGGGAGCCAGGGGCAGCCCCGCCCCGCTTTGCCCTGTGGAGAGCGGAGGGCCGGGGGCGAAAACGGCTTGCTTTGCTTTCCTGAGCCGAGGCGCGTTGGGGCTGTTGTTGGCTGCCCGAGGAGACTTTCCTTTTGCACAATGCAGCTGCCAGAATCTCGTTTTGGGCCGTCGGTGCGACCGGGCGACGGCGCTGAGCGGCCGATCTGGCTCAGGGGGCATGGCTGCAGTCTGGGCGGAGAAGGACTTCGCCCGCCGAATCCTGCTTCCCTGCCAAGGAGATACCCTGGGGGTGGGTTTCGGGCGCCGGAAAACCCCAACAAAGCATCAGGGCACAGGGAGTCAGTGGCAGTCCCGCCCCGCTTTGCCCCCTGGAGAGCAGAGGACAGGGGGCGAAAAAGGCTTGCGTTGCTTTCCTGAGCCGAGGCGCGTTGGGGGTGTTGTTTGCTGCCCGAGGAGAGTTACTCTTTGCACAATGCAGCTGCCAGAAGCTCGTTTTGAGCCGTTGGTGCGACGGGGACTCGGCGCTGAGCGGCCGAGCTGGCTCAGGGGGCATGGCTGCGGCCTGGGCCCAGAAGGCCTTCGCGCGCCCAATCCTGCTTCCCCACCAAGGAGAACCCGTGGGGAATGGGTTTCGGGCACCAGAGAACCCCAGTAAAGCAGCAGGGCCTAGGGAGCCAGGGCAGCCTGTCCCGCTTTTCCCTCTGGAGAGCAGAGGGCCGGGGGCGAAAACGGCTTGCGTTGCTTTCCTGAGCTGAAGCACGTTGGGGCTGTTGATTGCTGCCTGAAGAGACTTTCCCTTTGCACAATGCAGCTTCCAGAAGCTCGTTTTGGGCCGTCGGTGCGAAGGGGCCTCGGCGCAGAGCGGCAGAGCTGGCTCAGGGGGCATGGCTCGGCCTGGGCCCAGAAGGCCTTCGCGTGCCCAATTCTGCTTCCCCGCCAAGGAGAACTCGTGGGGAGTGGGTGTCGGGTGCCGGGGGCCAACAGCAAAGCAGCAGGGCCCATGGAACCAGGGGCAGCCCCGCCCCGCTTTGCCCTCTGGAGAGCTGAGGGCCCGGGGCGAAAACGGCTTGCCTTGCTTTCCTGAGCTGAGGCGCGTTGGGGCTCTTGATTGCTGCCTGAGGAGACTTTCCCTTTGCAGAATGCAGCTGCCAGAAGCTCGTTTTGGGCCGTCGGTGCGACGGGGCCTTGCTGCTGAGTGGCCGAGCTGGCTCAGGGGGCATGGATGCGGCCTGGGCGCAGAAGGTCTTCGCACGCCCAATACTGCTTCCCCGCCAAGGAGAACCCGTGGGGAGTGGGTTTCGGGCATCGGAGACCCCCAGCAAAGCAGCAGGGCCCAGGGAGCCAGGGGCAGCCCCGCCCCTCTTTGCCCTCTGGAGTGCGGAGTGCCGGGGGCGAAAACGGCTTGCGTTGCTTTCCTGAGCCGAGGCGCGTTGGGGCTGTTGTTGGCTGCCCGAGGAGACTTTCCCTTTGCACAAGGCAGCTGCCAGAAGCTCGTTTTGGGCCGTCGGTGCGACGGGGTCTCGTCACTGAGCGGTCGAACTGGCTCAGGGGGCATGGCTGGGGCGTGGTCGTAGAAGGACTTCGCGCGCCCAATCCTGCTTCCCCACCAAGGAGAACCCGTGGGGAGTGGGTTTCGGGAATCGGAGACCACCAGCAAAGCAGCAGGGCCCAGGGAGCCAGGGGCAGCCCCGCCCCGCTTTGCCCTCTGGAGAGCGGAGGGCCTGAGGCGAAAACGGCTTGCCTTGCTTTCCTGAGCCGAGGCGCGTTGGGGCTGTTGTTGGCTGCCCGAGGAGAATTTCGCTTTGCACAATGCAGCTACCAGAAGCTCGTTTTGGGCCGTCGGTGCGACGGGGCCTCGGCGCTGAGTGGCCGAGCTGGCTCAGGGGGCATGGCTGCGGCCTGGGCGCAGAAGGACTTCCCGGGCCCAATCCTGCTTCCCCACCAAGGAGAACCCGTGGGGAGTGGGTTTCGGGTAACGGAGACCCCCAGCAAAGCAGCAGGGCCCAGGAAGCCAGGGGCAGCCCCGCCCCGCTTTGTCCTCTGGAGAGCGGAGGGCCGGGGCGAAAACGTCTTGCGTTGCTTTCCTGAGCCGAGGCGCGTTGGGGCTGTTGTTTGCTGCCCGAGGAGACTTTCCTTTTGCACAATGCAGCTGCCAGAATCTCGTTTTGGGCCGTCGGTGCGACGGGGCCTCGGCGCTGAGCGGCCGAGCTGGCTCATGGGGCATGGCTGCGGCCTGGGCGCAGAAAGCCTTCGCGCGCCCAATCCGGCTTCCCCGCCAAGGAGAACCCGTGCGGAGTGGGTTTCGGGCACCGGAGACCCCCAGCAAAGCAGCAGGGCCCAGGGAGCCAGGGGCAGCCCCGCCCCGCTTTGCCCTCTGGAGAGCGGAGGGCCGGGAGCGAAAACGGCTTGCGTTGCTTTCCTGAGCCGAGGCGCGTTGGGGCTGTTGTTGGCTGCCCGAGGAGACTTTCCCTTTGCACAATGCAGCTGCCAGAAGCTCGTTTTGGGCCGTCGGTGCGACGGGGCCTCTGCGCTGAGCGGCCGAGCTGGCTTAGGCGGCATGGCTGCGGCCTGGGCGCGGAAGGCTTTCGCGCGCCCAATCCTGCTTCCCCGCCAAAGAGAACCCGTGGGGAGTGTGTTTCGGGCAACGGAGACCCCCAGCAAAGCAGCAGGGCCCAGGGAGCCAGGTGCAGCCCCGCCCCGCTTTGCCCTCTGGAGAGCGGAGGGCCGGGGGCGAAAACGGCTTGCGTTGCTTTCCTGAGCCGAGGCGCATTGGGGCTGTTGTTGGCTGCCCGAGGAGACTTTCCCTTTGCACAATGCAGCTACCAGAAGCTCGTTTTGGGCCGTCGGTGCGACGGTGCCTCGGCGATGAGCGGCCGAGGTGGCTCAGGGGGCATGGTTGGGGCGTGGGCCCAGAAGGCCTTCGCGCGCCCAATCCTGCTTCCCCGCCAAGGAGAACCCGTGGGGAGTGGGTTTCGGGCACCGGAGACCCCCAGCAAAGCAGCAGGGCCCAGGGTGCCAGGGGCAGCCCCGCCCCGCTTTGCCCTCTGGAGAGCAGAGGGCCGGGGGCGAAAACGGCTTGCGTTGCTTTCCTGAGCCGAGGCGCGTTGGGGCTGTTGTTGGCTGCCCGAGGAGACTTTCCCTTTGCACAATGCAGCTGCCAGAAGCTCGTTCTGGGCCGTCGGTGCGACGGGGCCTCGGCGCTGAGCGGCCGAGCTGGCTCAGGGGGCATGGCTGCGGCCTGGGCGCAGAAGGCCTTCGAGCGCCCAATCCTGTTTCCCCGCCAAGGAGAACCCGTGGGGAGTGGGTTTCGGGCACCGGAGACCCCCAGCAAAGCAGCAGGGCCCAGGGAGCCAGGGGCAGCCCCGCCCCGCTTTGCCCTGTGGAGAGCGGAGGGCCGGGGGCGAAAACGGCTTGCGTTGCTTTCCTGAGCCGAGGCGCGTTGGGGCTGTTGTTGGCTGCCCGAGGAGACTTTCCTTTTGCACAGTGCAGCTGCCAGAATCTCGTTTTGGGCCGTCGGTGCGACCGGGCCACGGCGCTGAGCGGCCGATCTGGCTCAGGGGGCATGGCTGCAGTCTGGGCGGAGAAGGACTTCGCCCGCCGAATCCTGCTTCCCTGCCAAGGAGATACCCTGGGGGTGGGTTTCGGGCGCCGGAGAACCCCAACAAAGCATCAGGGCACAGGGAGTCAGTGGCAGTCCCGCCCCGCTTTGCCCCCTGGAGAGCAGAGGACAGGGGGCGAAAAAGGCTTGCGTTGCTTTCCTGAGCCGAGGCGCGTTGGGGCTGTTGTTTGCTGCCCGAGGAGAGTTACTCTTTGCACAATGCAGCTGCCAGAAGCTCGTTTTGAGCCGTTGGTGCGACGGGGACTCGGCGCTGAGCGGCCGAGCTGGCTCAGGGGGCATGGCTGCGGCCTGGGCCCAGAAGGCCTTCGCGCGCCCAATCCTGCTTCCCCACCAAGGAGAACCCGTGGGGAATGGGTTTCGGGCACCAGAGAACCCCAGTAAAGCAGCAGGGCCTAGGGAGCCAGGGCAGCCTGTCCCGCTTTTCCCTCTGGAGAGCAGAGGGCCGGGGGCGAAAACGGCTTGCGTTGCTTTCCTGAGCTGAAGCACGTTGGGGCTGTTGATTGCTGCCTGAAGAGACTTTCCCTTTGCACAATGCAGCTTCCAGAAGCTCGTTTTGGGCCGTCGGTGCGACGGGGCCTCGGCGCAGAGCGGCAGAGCTGGCTCAGGGGGCATGGCTCGGCCTGGGCCCAGAAGGCCTTCGCGTGCCCAATTCTGCTTCCCCGCCAAGGAGAACTCGTGGGGAGTGGGTGTCGGGTGCCGGAGGCCAACAGCAATGCAGCAGGGCCCATGGAGCCAGGGGCAGCCCCGCGCCGCTTTGCCCTCTGGAGAGCTGAAGGCCCGGGGCGAAAACGGCGTGCCTTGCTTTCCTGAGCTGAGGCGCGTTGGGGCTCTTGATTGCTGCCCGAGGAGACTTTCCCTTTGCACAATGCAGCTGCCAGAAGCTCGTTTTGGGCCGTCGGTGCGACGGGGCCTCGGCGCTGAGTGGCCGAGCTGGCTCAGGGGGCATGGCTGCGGCCTGTGCTCAGAAGGCCTTCGCGCGAAAAATCCTGCTTCCCCGCCAAGGAGAACCCGTGGGGAGTGGGTTTCGGGCGCCAGAGACCCCCAGCAAAGCAGCAGGGCCCATGGAGCCAGGGGCAGCCCCGCCCCGCTTTGCCCTCTGGAGAGCTGAGGGCCCGGGGCGAAAACGGCTTGCCTTGCTTTCCTGAGCTGAGGCGCTTTGGGGCTCTTGAATGCTGCCTGAGGAGATTTCCCTTTGCAGAATGCAGCAGCCAGAAGCTCGTTTTGGGCCGTCGGTGCGACGGGGCCTCGGCGCTGAACTGCCGAGCTGGCTCAGGATGCATGGCTGGGGCGTGGGCCCAGAAAGCCTTCGTGCGCCCAATCCTGCTTCCCCGTCAAGGAGAACCCGTGGGGAGTGGGTTTCGGGCACCGGAGACCCACAGCAAAGCAGCAGGGCCCAGGGAGCCAGGGGCAGCCCCGCCCCGCTTTGCCCTCTGGAGAGCGGAAGTCCGGGGGCGAAAACGGCTTATGTTACTTTCTTCAGCGGAGGCACGTTGGGGCTGTTGTTGGCTGCCCGAGGAGACTTTCCTTTTGCTGAATGCAGCTGCCAGAAGTTCGTTTTGGGCCGTCGGTGCGACGAGGCCTCGGCGCTGAGCGGCCGAGCTGGTTCAGGGGGCATGGCTGCGGCCTGGGCGCAGAAGGCCTTCGCGTGCCCAATCCTGCTTCCCCGCCAAGGAGAACTCGTGGGGAGTGGGTGTCGGGTGCCGGGGGCCAACAGCAAAGCAGCAGGGCCCATGGAACCAGGGGCAGCCCCGCCCCGCTTTGCCCTCTGGAGAGCTGAGGGCCCGGGGCGAAAACGGCTTGCCTTGCTTTCCTGAGCTGAGGCGCTTTGGGGCTCTTGAATGCTGCCTGAGGAGATTTCCCTTTGCAGAATGCAGCTGCCAGAAGCTCGTTTTGGGCCGTCGGTGCGACGGGGCCTCGGCGCTGAGTGGCCGAGCTGGCTCAGGGGGCATGGCTCGGCCTGGGCCCAGAAGGCCTTCGCGGGCCCAATCCTGCTTCCCCGCCAAGGAGAACCCCTGGGCAGTGGGTTTCAGGCCCCGGAGATCACCAGCAAAGCAGCAGGGCCCAGGGAGCTAGGGGCAGCCCCGCCCCGCTTTGCCCTCTGGAGAGCGGAGGGCCCGGGGCTAACAAGGCTTGCCTTGCTTTCCTGAGTTGAGGCGCGTTGGGGCTGTTGACGGCTTCCCGAGGAGACTTTCCCTTTGCAGAATGCAGCTGCCAGAAGCTCGTTTTGGGCCGTCGGTGCGACGGGGCCTCGGCGCTGAGCGGCCGAGTTGGCTCAGGTGGCATGGCTGCGGCCTGGGCGCAGAAGGCCTTCGCGCGCCCAATCCTGCTTCCCCGCCAAGGAGAACCCGTGGGGAGTGGGTTTCGGGCGCCAGAGAACCCAGCAAAGCAGCAGGGCCTAGGGAGCCAGGGCAGACCGCCCCGCGTTGCCCTCTGGAGAGCAGAGGGCCGGGGGCGAAAACGGCTTGCGTTGCTTTCCTGAGCTGAAGCGCGTTGGGGCTGTTGATTGCTGCTTCATGAGACTTTCCCTTTGCACAATGCAGCTTCTAGAAGCTCGTTTTGGGCCGTCGGTGCGACGGGGCCTCGGCGCTGAGCGGCCGAGCTGGCTCAGGGGGCATGGCTGCGGCCTGGGCGCAGAAGGCCTTCGCGCGCCCAATCCTGCTTCTCCACCAAGGAGAACCCGTGGGGAGTGTGTTTCGGGCACCAGAGAACCCCAGTAAAGCAGCAGGGCCTAAGGAGCCAGGGCAGTCTGCCCCGCTTTGCCCTCTGGAGACCGGATGGCCGGGGGCGAAAACGGCTTGCGTTAATTTCCTGAGCCGAGGCGCATTGGGGCTGTTGTTGGCTGCCCGAGGAGACTTTCCCTTTGCACAATGCAGCTGCCAGAAGCCCATTTTGGGCCGTCGGTGCGACGGGACCTTGGCGCTGAGCAGTGGAGCTGGCTAAGGGGCATGGCTGCGGCCTGGGCGTAGAAGGCCTTCGCGCGCCCAATCCTACTTCCCCGCCAAGGAAAACCCGTGGGGAGTGGGTTTCGGGCGCCAGAGAACCCAGCATAGCAGCAGGGCCTAGGGTGCATGGGCAGCCCGCCCTGGTTTGCCTTCTGGAGAGTAGAGGGCCGGGGCGAAAACGGCTTGCGTTGCTTTCCTGAGCCGAGGAGCGTTGGGGCTGTTGTTGGCTGCCCGAGGAGACTTTCCCTTTGCACAATGCAGCTTCCAGAAGCTCGTTTTGGGCCGTCGGTGCGACGGGGCCTCAGCGCTGTGCGGCCAAGCTGGCTCAGGGGGCATCGCTGCAGCCTGGGCCCAGAAGGCCTTCGAGCGCCCAATCCTGCTTCCCCACCAAGGAGAACCCGTGGGGAGTGGGTTTCGGGCGCCAGAGACCCCCAACAAAGCAGCAGGGCCCATGGAGTCAGGGGCAGCCCCGCCCCGCTTTGCCCCCTGGAGAGCAGAGGGCCGGGGGCGAAAATGGCTTGCGTTGCTTTCCTGAGCCGAGGCGCGTTGGGGGTGTTGTTGGCTGCCGGAGGAGACTTACCCTTTGCACAATGCAGCTGCCAGAAGCTCGTTTTGTGCCGTCGGTGCGACGGGGCCTCGGCGCTGAGCGGCCGAGCTGGCTCAGGGGGCATGGCTGCGGCCTGGGCGCAGAAGGCCTTCGCGCGCCCAATCCTGCTTCCCCAACAAGGAGAACCCGTGGGGAGTGGGTTTCGGGCACCAGAGAACCCCAGTAAAGCAGCAGGGCCTAGGGAGCCAGGGACGCCTGCCCCGCTTTGCCCTCTGGAGAGCGGAGGGCCAGGGGCGAAATCGGCTTGCGTTAATTTCTTGAGCCAAGGCGCATTGGGGCTGTTGTTTGCTGCCAGAGGAGTCTTTCCCTTTGCACAATGCAGCTGCCAGAAGCCCGTTTTGGGCCGTCGGTGCGACGGGGCCTCGGGGCTGTGCGGCTGGCTCAGGGAGCATGGCTGCGTCTTGGGCGCAGAAGGCCTTCGCGCACCCAATCCTGCTTCCCTGACAAGGAGAACCCGTGGGGAGTGGGTTTCGGGCGCCTGAGACACCCAGCAAAGCAGCAGGGCCCAGGGATCCAGGGGCAGCCCCGCCCCGCTTTGCCCTGTGGAGAGAGGAGGGCCAGGGGCGAAAAGGGCTTGCGTTGCTTTCCTGAGCCGAGGCGCGTTGGGGCTGTTGTTGGCTGCTGGAGGAGACTTTCCCTTTGCACAAGGGGGCTGCCAGAAGCTCGTTTTGGGCCGTCGGTGCGACGTGGCCTCTGCGCTGAGCTGTCGAGCTGGCTCAGGGGGCATGGCTGCGGCCTGGGCGCAGAAGGCCTTTGCGCGCCCAATGCTGCTTCCCCGCCAAGGAGAACCCGTGGGGAGTGGGTTTCGGGCGCCGGAGAACCCCAACAAAGCAGCAGGGCCCAGGGAGCCAGGGGCAGCCCCGCCCCGCTTTGCCCTCTGGAGAGCAGAGGGCCGGGGGCGAAAACGGCTTGCGTTGCTTTCCTGAGCCGAGGCACATTGGGGCTGTTGTTGGCTGCCCGAGGAGACTTTCCCTTTGCCGAATACAGCCGCCAGAAGCTCGTTTTGGGCCGTCGGTGCGAAGGGGTCTCGGCGCTGAGCGGCCGAGCTGGCTCAGGGGACATGGCTGGTGCGTGGGCCCAAAAGGCCTTCGCGCGCCCTATCCTGCTTCCCCGCCAAGGAGAACCCGTGTGGAGTAGGTTTCGGGCACCAGAGAACCCCAGCAAAGCAGCAGGGCCTAGGGAGCCAGGGCAGCCTGCCCCGCTTTGCCCTCTTGAGAGCCGAGTGCCGGGGGCGAAAACGGCTTGCGTTGCTTTCCTGAGCCGAGGCGCGTTGGGGCTGTTGTTGGCTGCCGGAGGAAAATTTCCCTTTGCAGAATGCAGCTGCCAGAATTTCGTTTTGCGCCGTCGGTGCGACGGGGCATCGGCGCTGAGCGGCCTAGCTGGCAGAGGGGGCATGGCTGGGGCGTGGGCAAAAAAGGCCTTCGCGCGAAAAATCCTGCTTCCCCGCCAAGGAGAACCCGTGGGGAGTGGGTTTCGGGCAACAGAGACCCCCAGCAAAGCAGCAGGGCCCAGGGAGCCAGGGGCAGCCCCGCCCCGCATTGCCCTCTGGAGAGCGGAGGGCCCGGGGCTAAAAAGGCTTGCCTTGCTTTACTGAGTTGAGGCGCGTTGGGTCTGTAGTTGGCTGCCCGAGGAGACTTTCCCTTTGCACAATGCAGCTGCCAGAAGCCCATTTTGGGCCGTCGGTGCGACGGGACCTTGGCGCTGAGCAGTGGAGCTGGCTAAGAGGCATGGCTGCGGCCTGGGCGTAGAAGGCCTTCGCGCGCCCAATCCTACTTCCCCGCCAAGGAAAACCCGTGGGGAGTGGGTTTCGGGCGCCAGAGAACCCAGCATAGCAGCACGGCCTAGGGTGCATGGGCAGCCCGCCCTGGTTTGCCTTCTGGAGAGCAGAGGGCCGGGGCGAATACGGCTTGCGTTGCTTTCCTGAGCCGAGGAGCGTTGGGGCTGTTGTTGGCTGCCCGAGGAGACTTTCCCTTTGCACAATGCAGCTTCCAGAAGCTCGTTTTGGGCCGTCGGTGCGACGGGGCCTCAGCGCTGTGCGGCCAAGCTGGCTCAGGGGGCATCGCTGCAGCCTGGGCCCAGAAGGCCTTCGAGCGCCCAATCCTGCTTCCCCACCAAGGAGAACCCGTGGGGAGTGGGTTTCGGGCGCCGGAGACCCCCAACAAAGCAGCAGGGCCCATGGAGTCAGGGGCAGCCCCGCCCCGCTTTGCCCCCTGGAGAGCAGAGGGCCGGGGGCGAAAATGGCTTGCGTTGCTTTCCTGAGCCGAGGCGCGTTGGGGGTGTTGTTGGCTGCCGGAGGAGACTTACCCTTTGCACAATGCAGCTGCCAGAAGCTCGTTTTGTGCCGTCAGTGCGACGGGGCCTCGGCGCTGAGCGGCCGAGCTGGCTCAGGGGGCATGGCTGCGGCCTGGGCGCAGAAGGCCTTCGCGCGCCCAATCCTGCTTCCCCAACAAGGAGAACCCGTGGGGAGTGGGTTTCGGGCACCAGAGAACCCCAGTAAAGCAGCAGGGCCTAGGGAGCCAGGGACGCCTGCCCCGCTTTGCCCTCTGGAGAGCGGAGGGCCAGGGGCGAAATCGGCTTGCGTTAATTTCTTGAGCCAAGGCGCATTGGGGCTGTTGTTTGCTGCCCGAGGAGTCTTTCCCTTTGCACAATGCAGCTGCCAGAAGCCCGTTTTGGGCCGTCGGTGCGACGGGGCCTCGGGGCTGTGCGGCTGGCTCAGGGAGCATGGCTGCGTCTTGGGCGCAGAAGGCCTTCGCGCACCCAATCCTGCTTCCCTGACAAGGAGAACCCGTGGGGAGTGGGTTTCGGGCGCCTGAGACACCCAGCAAAGCAGCAGGGCCCAGGGATCCAGGGGCAGCCCCGCCCCGCTTTGCCCTGTGGAGAGAGGAGGGCCAGGGGCGAAAACGGCTTGCGTTGCTTTCCTGAGCCGAGGCGCATTGGGGCTGTTGTTGGCTGCTGGAGGAGACTTTCCCTTTGCACAAGGGGGCTGCCAGAAGCTCGTTTTGGGCCGTCGGTGCGACGTGGCCTCTGCGCTGAGCTGCCGAGCTGGCTCAGGGGGCATGGCTGCGGCCTGAGCGCAGAAGGCCTTTGCGCGCCCAATGCTGCTTCCCCGCCAAGGAGAACCCGTGGGGAGTGGGTTTCGGGCGCCGGAGAACCCCAACAAAGCAGCAGGGACCAGGGAGCCAGGGGCACCCCCGCCCCGCTTTGCCCTCTGGAGACCAGAGGGCCGGGGGCGAAAACGGCTTGCGTTGCTTTCCTGAGCCGAGGCGCATTGGGGCTGTTGTTGGCTGCCCGAGGAGACTTTCCCTTTGCCGAATACAGCCGCCAGAAGCTCGTTTTGGGCCGTCGGTGCGAAGGGGTCTCGGCGCTGAGCGGCCGAGCTGGCTCAGGGGACATGGCTGGTGCGTGGGCCCAAAAGGCCTTCGCGCGCCCTATCCTGCTTCCCCGCCAAGGAGAACCCGTGTGGAGTAGGTTTCGGGCACCAGAGAACCCCAGCAAAGCAGCAGGGCCTAGGGAGCCAGGGCAGCCTGCCCCGCTTTGCCCTCTTGAGAGCCGAGTGCCGGGGGCGAAAACGGCTTGCGTTGCTTTCCTGAGCCGAGGCGCGTTGGGGCTGTTGTTGGCTGCCGGAGGAAAATTTCCCTTTGCAGAATGCAGCTGCCAGAATCTCGTTTTGCGCCGTCGGTGCGACGGGGCATCGGCGCTGAGCGGCCTAGCTGGCAGAGGGGGCATGGCTGGGGCGTGGGCAAAAAAGGCCTTCGCGCGCCCAATCCTGCTTCCCCGCCAAGGAGAACCCGTGGGGAGTGGGTTTCGGGCAACAGAGACCCCCAGCAAAGCAGCAGGGCCCAGGGAGCCAGGGGCAGCCCCGCCCCGCTTTGCCCTCTGGAGCGGAGGGCCCGGGGCTAAAAAGGCTTGCCTTGCTTTACTGAGTTGAGGCGCGTTGGGGCTGTTGACGGCTGCCCGAGGAGATTTCCCTTTGCAGAATGCAGCTGCCAGAAGCTCGTTTTGGGCCGTCGGAGCGAAGGGGCCTCGGCGCTGAGCGGCCGATTTGGCTCAGGTGGCATGGCTGCGGCCTGGGCGCAGAAGGCCTTCGCGCGCCCAATCCTGCTTCCCCGCCAAGGAGAACCCGTGGGGAGTGGGTTTCGGGCACCAGAGACCCCTAGCAAAGCAGCAGGGCCTAGGGAGCCAGGGTAGCCCGCCCCGCGTTGCCCTCTGGAGAGCGGAGGTCCGGGGGCGAAAATGGCTTGCGTTGCTTTCCTGAGCCGAGGCGCGTTGGGGCTGTTGTTGGCTGCCCGAGGAGTCTTTCCCTTTGTAGAATGCAGCTGCCAGAAGCTCGTTTTGGTCCGTCGGTGCGAAGGAGCCTCGGCGCTGAGCGGCCCAGCTGGCTCAGGCGTCATGGCTGCGGCCTGGGCTCAGAAGGCCTTCGCGCGCAAAATCCTGCTTCCCCGCCAAGGAGAACCCGTGGGGAGTTGGTTTCGGGCACCGGAGACCCCCAGCAAATCAGCAGGGCCCAGGGAGCCAGGGGCAGCCCCGCCCCGCTTTGCCATCTGGAGAGCAGAGGGCCGGGGGCGAAAATGGGTTGCGTTGCTTTCCTGAGCTGAAGCGCGTTGGGCTGTTGATTGCTGCCTCAAGAGACTTTCCCTTTGCACAATGCAGCTTCCAGAAGCTCGTTTTGGGCCGTCGGTGCGACGGGGCCTCGGCGCTGAGCGGCCGAGCTGGCTCAGGGGGATTGGCTGCGGCCTGGGCGCAGAAGGCCTTCGCGCGCCCAATCCTGCTTCCCCGCCAAGGAGAACCCGTGGGGAGTGGGTTTCGGGCACCAGAGACCCCCAGTAAAGCAGCAGGGCCTAGGGAGCCAGGGCAGTCTGCCCCGCTTTGCCCTCTGGAGAGCGAATGGCCGGGGGCGAAAACAGCTTGCGTTAATTTCCTGAGCCGAGGCGCACTGGGGCTGTTGTTGGCTGCCCGAGGAGACTTTCCCTTTGCACAATGCAGCTGCCAGAAGCCCGTTTTGGGCCGTCGGTGCGACGGGACCTTGGCGCTGATCGGCGGAGCTGGCTCAGGGGGCATGGCTGCGGCCTGGGCGTAGAAGGCCTTCGCGCGCCCAGTCCTGCTTCCCCGCTAAGGAGAACCCGTGGGGAGTGGGTTTCAGGCGCCAGAGAACCCAGCAAAGCAGCAGGGCCTAGGGTGCATGGGCAGCCCGCCCAGGTTTGCCTTCTGGAGAGCAGAGGGCCGGGGCGAAAACGGCTTGCGTTGCTTTCCTGAGCCGAGGAGCATTGGGGCTGTTGTTGGCTGCCGGAGGAGATTTTCCCTTTGCACAATGCAGCTTCCAGAAGCTCGTTTTGGGCCGTTGGTGCGACGGGGCCTCGGCGCTGAGCTGCCGAGCTAGCTCAGGGTGCATGGCTGCGGCCTGGGCGCAGAAGGGCTTCGCGCGCCCAATCCTGCTTCCCCGCCAAGGAGAACCCGTGGGGAGTGGGTTTCGGGCGCCAGAGACCCCCAGCAAAGCAGCAGGGCCTAGGGAGCCAGGGCAGACCGCCCCGCGTTGCCCTCTGGAGTGCAGCGGGCCGGGGGCGAAAACGGCTTGCGTTGCTTTCCTGAGCTGAAGCGCGTTGGGGCTGTTGATTGCTGCCTCAAGAGACTTTCCCTTTGCACAATGCAGCTTCCAGAAGCTCGTTTTGGGCCGTCGGTGCGACGGGGCCTCGGCGCTGAGCGGCCGAGCTGGCTCAGGGGGCATGGCTGTGGCCTGGGCGCAGAAGGCCTTCGCGCGCCCAATCCTGCTTCTCCACCAAGGAGAACCCGTGGGGAGTGGGTTTCGGGCACCAGAGAACCCCAGTAAAGCAGCAGGGCCTAAGGAGCCAGGGCAGTCTGCCCCGCTTTGCCCTCTGGAGACCGGATGGCCGGGGGCGAAAACGGCTTGCGTTAATTTCCTGAGCCGAGGCGCATTGGGGCTGTTGTTGGCTGCCCGAGGAGACTTTCCCTTTGCACAATGCAGCTGCCAGAAGCCCATTTTGGGCCGTCGGTGCGACGGGACCTTGGCGCTGAGCGGTGGAGCTGGCTAAGGGGCATGGCTGCGGCCTGGGCGTAGAAGGCCTTCGCGCGCCCAATCCTGCTTCCCTGACAAGGAGAACCCATGGGGAGTGGGTTTCGGGCGCCTGAGACACCCAGCAAAGCAGCAGGGCCCAGGGTGCCAGGGGCAGCCCCGCCCCGCTTTGCCCCCTGGAGAGCAGAGGGCCGGGGGCGAAAATGGCTTGCGTTGCTTTCCTGAGCCGAGGCGCGTTGGGGGTGTTGTTGGCTGCCTGAGGAGACTTTCCCTTTGCACAATGCAGCTGCCAGAAGCTCGTTTTGGGCTGTCGGTGCGACGGGGCCTCGGCGCTGAGCGGCCGAGCTGGCTCAGGGGGCATGGCTGCGGCCTGGGCGCAGAAGGCCTTCGCGCGCCCAATCCTGCTTCCCCAACAAGGAGAACCCGTGGGGAGTGGGTTTCGGGCACCAGAGAACCCCAGTAAAGCAGCAGGGCCTAGGGAGCCAGGGACGCCTGCCCCGCTTTGCCCTCTGGAGAGCGGAGGGCCAGGGGCGAAATCGGCTTGCGTTAATTTCTTGAGCCAAGGCGCATTGGGGCTGTTGTTTGCTGCCCGAGGAGTCTTTCCCTTTGCACAATGCAGCTGCCAGAAGCCCGTTTTGGGCCGTCGGTGCGACGGGGCCTCGGGGCTGTGCGGCTGGCTCAGGGAGCATGGCTGCGTCTTGGGCGCAGAAGGCCTTCGCGCACCCAATCCTGCTTCCCTGACAAGGAGAACCCATGGGGAGTGGGTTTCGGGCGCCTGAGACACCCAGCAAAGCAGCAGGGCCCAGGGATCCAGGGGCAGCCCCGCCCCGCTTTGCCCTGTGGAGAGAGGAGGGCCAGGGGCGAAAACGGCTTGCGTTGCTTTCCTGAGCCGAGGCGCGTTGGGGCTGTTGTTGGCTGCTGGAGGAGACTTTCCCTTTGCACAAGGGGGCTGCCAGAAGCTCGTTTTGGGCCGTCGGTGCGACGTGGCCTCTGCGCTGAGCTGCCGAGCTGGCTCAGGGGGCATGGCTGCGGCCTGGGCGCAGAAGGCCTTTGCGCGCCCAATGCTGCTTCCCCGCCAAGGAGAACCCGTGGGGAGTGGGTTTCGGGCGCCGGAGAACCCCAACAAAGCAGCAGGGCCCAGGGAGCCAGGGGCAGCCCCGCCCCGCTTTGCCCTCTGGAGAGCAGAGGGCCGGGGGCGAAAACGGCTTGCGTTGCTTTCCTGAGCCGAGGCGCATTGGGGCTGTTGTTGGCTGCCCGAGGAGACTTTCCCTTTGCCGAATACAGCCGCCAGAAGCTCGTTTTGGGCCGTCGGTGCGAAGGGGTCTCGGCGCTGAGCGGCCGAGCTGGCTCAGGGGACATGGCTGGTGCGTGGGCCCAAAAGGCCTTCGCGCGCCCTATCCTGCTTCCCCGCCAAGGAGAACCCGTGTGGAGTAGGTTTCGGGCACCAGAGAACCCCAGCAAAGCAGCAGGGCCTAGGGAGCCAGGGCAGCCTGCCCCGCTTTGCCCTCTTGAGAGCCGAGTGCCGGGGGCGAAAACGGCTTGCGTTGCTTCCCTGAGCCGAGGCGCGTTGGGGCTGTTGTTGGCTGCCGGAGGAAAATTTCCCTTTGCAGAATGCAGCTGCCAGAATCTCGTTTTGCGCCGTCGGTGCGACGGGGCATCGGCGCTGAGCGGCCTAGCTGGCAGAGGGGGCATGGCTGGGGCGTGGGCAAAAAAGGCCTTCGCGCGAAAAATCCTGCTTCCCCGCCAAGGAGAACCCGTGGGGAGTGGGTTTCGGGCAACAGAGACCCCCAGCAAAGCAGCAGGGCCCAGGGAGCCAGGGGCAGCCCCGCCCCGCTTTGCCCTCTGGAGAGCAGAGGGCTGGGGAGGAAAATGGCTTGCGTTGCTTTCCTGAGCTGAAGCGCGTTGGGCTGTTGATTGCTGCCTGAAGAGACTTTCCCTTTGCACAATGCAGCTTCCAGAAGCTCGTTTTGGGCCGTCGGTGCGACGGGGCCTTGGCGCTGAGCGGCCGAGCTGGCTCAGGGGGATTGGCTGCGGCCTGGGCGCAGAAGGCCTTCGCGCGCCCAATCCTGCTTCCCCGCCAAGGAGAACCCGTGGGGAGTGGGTTTCGGGCACCAGAGACCCCCAGTAAAGCAGCAGGGCCTAGGGAGCCAGGGCAGTCTGCCCCGCTTTGCCCTCTGGAGAGCGAATGGCCGGGGGCGAAAACAGCTTGCGTTAATTTCCTGAGCCGAGGCGCACTGGGGCTGTTGTTGGCTGCCCGAGGAGACTTTCCCTTTGCACAATGCAGCTGCCAGAAGCCCGTTTTGGGCCGTCGGTGCGACGGGACCTTGGCGCTGAGCGGCAGAGCTGGCTCAGGGGGCATGGCTGCGGCCTGGGCGTAGAAGGCCTTCGCGCGCCCAGTCCTGCTTCCCCGCTAAGGAGAACCCGTGGGGAGTGGGTTTCAGGCGCCAGAGAACCCAGCAAAGCAGCAGGGCCTAGGGTGCATGGGCAGCCCGCCCAGGTTTGCCTTCTGGAGAGCAGAGGGCCGGGGCGAAAACGGCTTGCGTTGCTTTCCTGAGCCGAGGAGCATTGGGGCTGTTGTTGGCTGCCGGAGGAGATTTTCCCTTTGCACAATGCAGCTTCCAGAAGCTCGTTTTGGGCCGTCGGTGCGACGGGGCCTCGGCGCTGAGCTGCCGAGCTAGCTCAGGGGGCATGGCTGCGGCCTGGGCGCAGAAGGCCTTCGCGTGCCCAATCCTGCTACCCCGCCAAGGAGAACCCGTGGGGAGTGGGTTTCGGGCACCAGAGACCCCCAGCAAAGCAGCAGGGCCCAGGGAGCCAGGGGCAGCCCCGCCCCGCTTTGCCCTCTGGAGAGGGGAGGGCCGGGGGCGAAAATGGCTTGCGTTGCTTTCCTGAGCTGAGGCGCATTGGGGCCGTTGATTGCTGCCCGAGGAGACTTTCCCTTTGCACAATGCAGCTTCCAGAAGCTCGTTTTGGGCCGTCGGTGCGACGGGGCCTCGGCGCTGAGCGGCCGAGCTGGCTCAGGGGGCATGGCTGCGGCCTGGGCGCAGAAGGCCTTCGCGCGCCCAATACTGCTTCTCCACCAAGGAGAACCCGTGGGGAGTGGGTTTCGGGCACCAGAGAACCCCAGTAAAGCAGCAGGGCCTAAGGAGCCAGGGCAGTCTGCCCCGCTTTGCCCTCTGGAGACCGGATGGCCGGGGGCGAAAACGGCTTGCGTTAATTTCCTGAGCCGAGGCGCATTGGGGCTGTTGTTGGCTGCCCGAGGAGACTTTCCCTTTGCACAATGCAGCTGCCAGAAGCCCATTTTGGGCCGTCGGTGCGACGGGACCTTGGCGCTGAGCGGTGGAGCTGGCTAAGGGGCATGGCTGCGGCCTGGGCGTAGAAGGCCTTCGCGCGCCCAATCCTACTTCCCCGCCAAGGAAAACCCGTGGGGAGTGGGTTTCGGGCGCCAGAGATCCCAGCATAGCAGCAGGGCCTAGGGTGCATGGGCAGCCCGCCCTGCTTTGCCTTCTGGAGAGCAGAGGGCCGGGGCGAAAACGGCTTGCGTTGCTTTCCTGAGCCGAGGAGCGTTGGGGCTGTTGTTGGCTGACCGAGGAGACTTTCCCTTTGCACAATGCAGCTGCCAGAAGCCCGTTTTGGGCCGTCGGTGGGACGGGGCCTCGGGGCTGTGCGGCTGGCTCAGGGAGCATGGCTGCATCTTGGGCGCAGAAGGCCTTCGCGCACCCAATCCTGCTTCCCTGACAAGGAGAACCCGTGGGGAGTGGGTTTCGGGCACCTGAGACACCCAGCAAAGCAGCAGGGCCCAGGGATCCAGGGGCAGCCCCGCCCCGCTTTGCCCTGTGGAGAGAGGAGGGCCAGGGGCGAAAACGGCTTGCGTTGCTTTCCTGAGCCGAGGCGCGTTGGGGCTGTTGTTGGCTGCTGGAGGAGACTTTCCCTTTGCACAAGGGGGCTGCCAGAAGCTCGTTTTGGGCCGTCGGTGCGACGTGGCCTCTGCGCTGAGCTGCCGAGCTGGCTCAGGGGGCATGGCTGCGGCCTGGGCGCAGAAGGCCTTCGCGCGCCCTATCCTGCTTCCCCGCCAAGGAGAACCCGTGTGGAGTAGGTTTCGGGCACCAGAGAACCCCAGCAAAGCAGCAGGGCCTAGGGAGCCAGGGCAGCCTGCCCCGCTTTGCCCTCTTGAGAGCCGAGTGCCGGGGGCGAAAACGGCTTGCGTTGCTTTCCTGAGCCGAGGCGCGTTGGGGCTGTTGTTGGCTGCCGGAGGAAAATTTCCCTTTGCAGAATGCAGCTGCCAGAATCTCGTTTTGCGCCGTCGGTGCGACGGGGCATCGGCGCTGAGCGGCCTAGCTGCCAGAGGGGGCATGGCTGGGGCGTGGGCAAAAAAGGCCTTCGCGCGAAAAATCCTGCTTCCCCGCCAAGGAGAACCCGTGGGGAGTGGGTTTCAGGCAACAGAGACCCCCAGCAAAGCAGCAGGGCCCAGGGAGCCAGGGGCAGCCCCGCCCCGCTTTGCCCTCTGGAGAGCGGAGGGCCCGGGGCTAAAAAGGCTTGCCTTGCTTTACTGAGTTGAGGCGCGTTGGGGCTGTTGACGGCTGCCAGAGGAGATTTCCCTTTGCAGAATGCAGCTGCCAGAAGCTCGTTTTGGGCCGTCGGTGCGACGGGGCCTCGGCGCTGAGCAGCCGATTTGGCTCAGGTGGCATGGCTGCGGCCTGGGCGCAGAAGGCCTTCGCGCGCCCAATCCTGCTTCCCCGCCAAGGAGAACCCGTGTGGAGTGGGTTTCGGGCACCAGAGACCCCTAGCAAAGCAGCAGGGCCTAGGGAGCCGGGGTAGCCCGCCCCGCGTTGCCCTCTGGAAAGCGGAGGTCCGGGGGCGAAAATGGCTTGCGTTGCTTTCCTGAGCCGAGGTGCGTTGGGGCTGTTGTTGGCTGCCCGAGGAGTCTTTCCCTTTGTAGAATGCAGCTGCCAGAAGCTCGTTTTGGTCCGTCGGTGCGAAGGAGCCTCGGCGCTGAGCGGCCCAGCTGGCTCAGGCGTCATGGCTGCGGCCTGGGCTCAGAAGGCCTTCGCGCGCAAAATCCTGCTTCCCCGCCAAGGAGAACCCGTGGGGAGTGGGTTTCGGGCACCGGAGACCCCCAGCAAATCAGCAGGGCCCAGGGAGCCAGGGGCAGCCCCGCCCCGCTTTGCCCTCTGGAGAGCAGAGGGCCAGGGGCGAAAATGGCTTGCGTTGCTTTCCTGAGCTGAAGCGCGTTGGGCTGTTGATTGCTGCCTGAAGAGACTTTCCCTTTGTACAATGCATCTTCCAGAAGCTCGTTTTGGGCCGTCGGTGCGACGGGGCCTCGGCGCTGAGCGGCCGAGCTGGCTCAGGCGGATTGGCTGCGGCCTGGGCGCAGAAGGCCTTCGCGCGCCCAATCCTGCTTCCCCGCCAAGGAGAACCCGTGGGGAGTGGGTTTCGGGCACCAGAGACCCCCAGTAAAGCAGCAGGGCCTAGGGAGCCAGGGCAGTCTGCCCCGCTTTGCCCTCTGGAGAGCGAATGGCCGGGGGCGAAAACAGCTTGCGTTAATTTCCTGAGCCGAGGCGCACTGGGGCTGTTGTTGGCTGCCCGAGGAGACTTTCCCTTTGCACAATGCAGCTGCCAGAAGCCCGTTTTGGGCCGTCGGTGCGACGGGACCTTGGCGCTGAGCGGCGGAGCTGGCTCAGGGGGCATGGCTGCGGCCTGGGCATAGAAGGCCTTCGCGCGCCCAGTCCTGCTTCCCCGCTAAGGAGAACCCGTGGGGAGTGGGTTTCAGGCGCCAGAGAACCCAGCAAAGCAGCAGGGCCTAGGGTGCATGGTCAGCCCGCCCAGGTTTGCCTTCTGGAGAGCAGAGGGCCGGGGCGAAAACGGCTTGCGTTGCTTTCCTGAGCCGAGGAGCGTTGGGGCTGTTGTTGGCTGCCCGAGGAGACTTTCCCTTTGCACAATGCAGCTTCCAGAAGCTCGTTTTGGGCCGTCGGAGCGACGGGGCCTCGGCGCTGAGCTGCCGAGCTAGCTCAGGGGGCATGGCTGCGGCCTGGGCGCAGAAGGCCTTCGCGTGCCCAATCCTGCTACCCCGCCAAGGAGAACCCGTGGGGAGTGGGTTTCGGGCGCCGGAGAACCCCAACAAAGTAGCAGGGCCCAGGGAGCCAGGGGCACCCCGCCCCGCTTTGCCCTCTTGAGAGCAGAGGGCCGGAGGCGAAAACGGCTTGCGTTGCTTTCCTGAGCCGAGGCGCATTGGGGCTGTTGTTGGCTGCCAGAGGAGACTTTCCCTTTGCCGAATGCAGCCGCCAGAAGCTCGGTTTGGGCCGTCGGTGCGAAGGGGTCTCGGCGCTGAGCGGCCGAGCTGGCTCAGGGGACATGGCTGGGGCGTGGACCCAAAAGGCCTTCGCGCGCCCAATCCTGCTTCCCCGCCAAGGAGAACCCGTGTGGAGTAGGTTTCGGGCACCAGAGAACCCCAGCAAAGCAGCAGGGCCTAGGGAGCCAGGGCAGCCTGCCCCGCTTTGCCCTCTTGAGAGCCGAGTGCCGGGGGCGAAAACGGCTTGCGTTGCTTTCCTGAGCCGAGGCGCGTTGGGGCTGTTGTTGGCTGCCGGAGGAAAATTTCTCTTTGCAGAATGCAGCTGCCAGAATCTCGTTTTGCGCTGTCGGTGCGACGGGGCATCGCCGCTGAGCGGCCTAGCTGGCAGAGGGGGCATGGCTGGGGCGTGGGCAAAAAAGGCCTTCGCGCGCAAAATCCTGCTTCCCTGCCAAGGAGTACCCGTGGGGAGTGGGTTTCGGGCACTGGAGACCCCCAGCAAAGCAGCAGGGCCGAGGAAGCTAGGGGCAGCCACGCCCCGCTTTGCCCTCTGGAGAGCAGAGGGCCGGGGGCGAAAACGGCTTGCGTTGCTTTCCTGAGCCGAGGCGCGTTGGGGCTGATGTTGGCTGCCCGAGGAGCCTTTCCCTTTGCACAATGCAGCTGCCAGAAGCTCGTTTTGGGCCTTCGGTTTGACGGGGCCTCGGCGCTGAGCGGCCGAGGTGGCTCAGGGGGCATGGCGGCGGCCTGGGCGCAGAAAGCCTTCGCGTGCCCAATCCTGCTTCCCCGCCAAGGAGAACACGTGGGGACTGGGTTTCGGGCACCGGAGACCCCCAGCAAAGCAGCAGGGCCCAGGGAGCCAGGGGCAGCCCCGCCCCGCATGCCCTCTGGAGAGCAGAAGGCCGGGGGCGAAAACGGCTTGCGTTGCTTTCCTGAGCTGAGGCGCGTTGGGGCTGTTGTTGGCTGTCCGAGGAGACTTTCCCTTTACAGAATGCAGCTGCCAGAAGCTCATTTTGGGCCGTCGGTGCGACGGGGCCTCGGCGCTGAGCGGCCGAGCTGGCTCAGGGGGCATGGCTGGGGCGTGGGCCCAGAAAGCCTTCGTGCGCCCAATCCTGCTTCCCCGCCAAGGAGCACCCGTAGGGAGTGGGTTTCGGGCACCGGAGACCCCCAGCAAAGCAGCAGGGCTCAGGGAGCCAGGGGCATCCCCGCCCCGCTTGCCCTCTGGAGAGCGTGGGCCGGGGGCGAAAACGGCTTGCGTAGCTTTCCTGAGCTGAGGCGCGTTGGGGCTGTTGATTGCTGCCCGAGGAGATTTTCCCTTTGCAGAATGCAGCTGCCAGAAGCTCGTTTTGGGCCGTCGGTGTGACGGGGCCTCGGCGCTGTTCGCCCGAGCTAGGCTCAGGGGGCAAGGTTGCGGCTAGGGCGTAGAAGGCCTTTGCGCGCCCAATCCTGCTTCCCCGCCAAGGAGATCCCGTGGGGAGTGGGTTTCGGGCGCCGGAGACCCCCAGCAAAGCAGCAGGGCCCAGGCAGCCAGGGGCCACCCCGCCCCGCTTTGCCCTCTGGAGAGCGGAGGGCCGGGGGCGAAAACGGCTTGCGTTGCTTTCCTGAGCCGAGGCGCGTTGGGGCTGTTGTTGGCTGCCCGAGGAGAATTTCCCTTTGCAGAATGCAGCTGCCAGAAGCTCCTTTTGGGCCGTCGGTGCGACGGGGCCTCGGCGCTGAGCTGCTGACCTGGCTAAGGGGCATGGCTGGGGCGTTGGCCCAGAAGGTATTCGCGCGCCCAATCCTGCTTCCCCGCCAAGGAGAACCCGTGGGGAGTGGGTTTCGGACGCCAGAGACCCCCAGCAAAGCAGCACGGCCCAGGGAGCCAGGGGAGCCCCGCCCCGCTTTGCCCTCTGGAGAGCGGAGGGCCGGGGGCTAAAACGGCTTGCTTTGCTTTCCTGAGCTGAGGCACGTTGGTGCTGTTGATTGCTGCCCGCGGAGACTTTCCCTTTGCACAATGCAGCCGCCAGTAGCTCGTTTTGGTCCGTCGGTGCGACAGGGACTCAGCCCTGAGCGGCCGAGCTGACTCAGGGGGCATGGCTGCGGCCTGGGCGCAGGAGGCCTTCGCGCGCCCAAACCTGCTTCCCCGCCAAGGAGAACTGCTGCGGAGTGGGTTTTGGATGCCGGAGACCCCCAGCAAAGACACAGGGCCCAGGGAGCCAGGGGGAGCCCAGTCCCGCCTTGCCCTCTGGAGATTGGAGGGCCGGGTGTGAAAACGGCTTGCGTTGCTTTCCTCAGCCGACGCACCTTGGGGCTGGTCGAACCCGTGGGCACTCAGACCCAGGCCCGAGTGGCCGGGGACAGCTGGTCGACCCAACAGGATTTTGGAGCCGGGCCGGAGTCGCTCGGGACAGCTGGTCGACCCCGAGGGCTTTCGGACCCAACTGTGAGGGTCCGGGGACAGGTGGTCGACACCGAGGCCACTCGGACCCGGGCCTGATTCGCCCAGGACACCTATTTGACACCTCAGGCCCTCAGACACTGGCCCGTTTACCCGGGAGAACAGGTCGAACGCGCGGGCTATCCGACCAGAGTGTGATGCGCCTGGGAGGGCCGGTCGAAACCGCGGGCCCTCGGACCAGGGCCCGAATGGCCCGGCAAAGTTGTTCGACACGGCGGGGCCTCGGACTGGAGTGTGAGTCGCCAGGGACAGCTGGTTGACACCTTGAGCCCTCGAAGAAAGGCCCAAGTCATGCGGGACAGCTGGTCCACACAACGGGACCTCGCCCAGGACCCTAGTTGTGCGAGACAGCTGGTCGAAACTGCTGGACCTCGGTCCCGGCCCGAGTCGCCCGTGACACCTGGTCGAACCTGCGGGCACTGGAACCGGGCCCCGGTCACCCGGGACAGTTGTTCGACACCGCCGGCCCACGGACTTGAGTGCGAATAGCCAGGGACAGATGGTTGACACCAAGGGCCTTTGGACTCCGGCCCCAGAGGCCAGGGACAGCTGGTTGACCCCGTGGGCTCTCGAAAGAAGGCCCAAGACATGCGGGACAGCTGGTTGACCCCGGGACCTCGGAAAAGAACCCGAGGCGCCCGCGAGAGTTGGTTCACACCACCGGCCTTCGGACCCGGGCCCGAGTCACCCTGGAAAGCTGGTCGACCACGGGGGCCCTCGGACCCAAGCACAAGCGGCCCGGGAGAGCTGGTCGAGACCGCGGGCCCTCAGAGCTGGGCAGCAATCGCCTGGGACAGCTGGTCGACCCCGCGGGCCATTGGGCACGGGCCCGAGTCGCCCAGGAGCCCTGGTGGAGCCGGTGGACACTCAGACCCGGGCCTGATTCGCCAAAGATATCGGATCGACCTCGCGGGTACTCGGACACTTGCACGAGTCGCCAGGGACAGCTCTGCCAACCCTTGACCCTTGGGCACGCGCCCGAGTCGCCCTTGAGACCTAGTCAAACCCGCAGATCATTGGATCTGGGCCCCAGTCGCCAAAGACATCGGGGCGACCTCGTGGGCCCACGGATGCGAGCGCGAGGCGTCCAGGACCCTTTGTCGACACCGCGGCCCCTCCAACCAGGGCCCGAGGCGCGCGGAACACCTGGTGGACCCAGCGGGCCATCGGGCACGGGCCCAAGTCACCCGGGACAGCTGGTCGACCTCGGGACCT
Source organism: Sus scrofa (assembly GCF_054392235.1). Taxonomy (NCBI): domain Eukaryota; kingdom Metazoa; phylum Chordata; class Mammalia; order Artiodactyla; family Suidae; genus Sus; species Sus scrofa. Next base: position 50,089,449 of record NC_139386.1, read on the forward strand.
AGGACCTGAACCCGAGTCGCCTGGGACAGTTGTTCGACATGGCGGGGCTTCGGACTGGAGTGTGAGTCGCCAGGGACAGCTGGTTGACCCCGTGGGCTCTCGAAAGAAGGCCCAAGACATGCGGGACAGCTGGTTGACCCCGGGACCTCGGAAAAGAACCCGAGGCTCCCGCGAGATTTGTTCACTCCACCGGCCTTCGGACCCGGGCCCGAGTCGCCCTGGACACCTGGTCGACCACGGGGGCCCTCGGACCCAAGCACAAGCGGCCCGGGAGTGCTGGTCGAGACCGCAGGCCCTGGGAGCTGGACCGCAATCGCCTGGGACAGCTGGTCGACCCCGCGGGCCATGGGCCACGGGCCCGAGTCGCCCAGGAGCCCTGGTCGAGCCCGTGGGCACTCAGACGCGGGCCTGATTCGCCAAAGGTATCGGAACGACCTCGCGGGTACACGTACAATTGCACGAGGCGCCCGGGACAGATGTGCCACCCCGTGCGCCCTTGGGCACGGGCCCGTGTCGCCCGTGAGACCTGGTCAAACCCGCAGATCATTGGATCCGGGCCCCAGTCGCCAAAGACATCGGGTCGACCTCGTGGGCCCACGGATGCGAGTGGGAGGCATCCAGGACACTTCGTCGACACCACGGCCCCTCCAAGCAGGGCCCGAGGCACGCGGCACACCTGGGCGACCCAGCGGGCCATCGGGCACGGGCCCGAGTCACCCGGGACAGCTGGTCGACCTCGGGACCTCGGACCTGAACCCGAATCGCCCGGGAGGGTTGGTCGACACCGCGGGCCCTCGGGCACCGGACTGTGTCGCCCGGGACCGCTGCTTGCCCCGGGGGCCCTCGGACACCTGCGCGAGTCGCCAGGGACAGCTGTTCGACACCCGGTCCCTCGGGCAGAGTCCAAATCCCCCGGGAGTGCTGGTGAACATCACGGGCCCTCGGGCACGGGCCTGAGATGCCCGGGAAGGCTGATCGACACTGCACGCCCTCTGACAAGGTCCCATGCCTCCCAGGACAGATGGTCGACCCCGCGGTTCTGCAGACCCAGTGCCGTGTCGCGGGGGACAGCTGGTCGACACCGTGGGCCCTCGGACCCGAGTGGGATTGGTCCGGGACTGCTGGTCGAACCCGTGGGCATTCAGACCCAGGCCCGAGTGGCCCGGGACAGCTGGTCGACCCCGTGGGCCCTCGCACCCAACCGCGAATGGCCCGGAACAGCTGGTCAACCCCACAGGATTTCGGAGCCGGGCCGGAGTCGCCCGGGACAGCTGGTCGACCCCGAGGGCTTTCGGACTCAACCGTGAGGGTCCGGGGACAGCTAGTCGACACCAAGGGCACTTGACCCGGCCTGATTCGCACAGGACACCTATTTGACACCTCAGGCCCTCAGACACGGGGCCGTGTCCCCCGGGAAAACTGGTCGAACCCGCGGGCTATCCGACCAGAGTGTGATGCGCCTGGGAGGGCTGGTCGAACCCGCGGGCCCTCGGACCAGGGCCCGAGTCGCCCGGGACAGTTGTTCGACACTGCGGGGCCTCGGACTTGAGTGTGAGTCACCAGGGACAGCTGGTTGACCCCTTGGGCCCTCGAGAAAAGGCCCAAGTCATGCGGGACAGCTGGTCAACACAACGGGACCTCGGACCCGGACACTAGTTGCGCAAGACAGCTGGTCGAAACTGCGGGACTTCGGACCCAGGCCCGAATCACATGAGACAGCTGGTCGAACCTGCGGGCACTCGGACCCGGGCCCCAGTCGCCCGGGACAGTTGTTCGATGCCGCGGGCCTACGGACTTGAGTGCAAATCGCCAGGGACAGATGGTTGACACCAAGGGCCTTCGGACTCCGGCCCCAGAGGCCAGGGAAAGCTGGTTGACCCCGTGGGCCCTCGAAAGAAGGCCCAAGACATGCGGGACAGCTGATTGACCCCGGGACCTCGGAAAAGAACCCGAGGCACGAGCGAGAGTTGGTTCACACCACCGGCCTTCGGACCCGGGCCCGAGTCGCCCTGGAAAGCTGGTCGACCACGGGGGCCCTCGGACACAAGCACAAGCGGCCCGGGAGAGCTGGTCGACACCGCGGGCCCTCGGAGCTGGGCCGCAATCGCCAGGGAGAGCTGGTCGACCCCGCGGGCCATTGGGCACGGGCCCGAGTCACCCAGGAGCCCTGGTGGAGCCGGTGGGCACTCAGCCCCGGGCCTGATACGCCAAAGATATCGGATCGACCTCGTGGGTACTCGGACACTTGCACAAGTCTCCCGGGACTGCTGTGCCACCCCGTGCGCCCTTGGGCACGGGCCCGCGTCGCCCGTGAGACCTGGTCAAACCCGCAGATCATTGGATCCGGGCCCCAGTCGCCAAAGACATCGGGTCGACCTCGTGGGCCCACGGATGCGAGCGCGAGTCGTCCAGTACACTTCGTCGACACCGCGGACTCTCCAACCAGGGTCCGAGGCGCAGGGCACACCTGGGCAACCCATAGGGCCATCGGGCACGGGCCCGAGTCACCCGGGACAGCTGGTCGACCTCGGGACCTCGGACCTGAACCCGAATCGCCCGGGAGGGTTGGTCGACACCGCGGGCCCTCGGGCACCGGACTGTGTCGCCCGGGACCGCTGCTTGCCCCGGGGGCCCTCGGACACCTGGGCGAGTCGCCAGGGACAGCTGTTCGACACCCGGTCCCTCGGGCAGAGTCCAAATCCCCCGGGAGTGCTGGTGAACATCACGGGCCCTCGGGCACGGGCCTGAGATGCCCGGGAAGGCTGATCGACACTGCACGCCCTCTGACAAGGTCCCATGTCTCCCAGGAAAGCTGGTCGACCCCGCGGTTCTTCAGACCCAGTGCCGTGTCGCGGGGGACAGCTGGTCGACCCGTGGGCCCTCGGACCCGAGTGGGATTGGCCCGGGAGAGCTGGTCGAACCCGTGGGCACTCCGACCCAGGCCCGAGTAGCCCGGGACAGCTGGTCGACCCCGTGGGCCCTCGCACCCAACCGCGAGTGGCCCGGAACAGCTGGTCGACCCCACAGGATTTCGGAGCCGGGCCGGAGTCGCCCGGGACAGCTGGTCGACCCCGAGGGCTTTCGGACCCAACCGTGAGGTTCCGGGGACAGCTGGTCGACACCGAGGGCACTCGGACCCGGCCTGATTCGCACAGGACACCTATTTGACACCTCAGGCCCTCAGACTCGGGGCCGTTTCCCCCGGGAAAACTGGTCGAACCCGCGGGCTATCCGACCAGAGTGTGATGCGCCTGGGAGGGCTGGTCGAACCCGCGGGCCCTCGGACCAGGGCCCGAGTCGCCCGGGACAGTTGTTCGACACTGCGGGGCCTCGGACTGGAGTGTGAGTCGCCAGGGACAGCTGGTTGACCCCTTGGGCCCTCGAGAAAAGGCCCAAGTCATGCGGGACAGCTGGTCGACACAACAGGACCTCGGACCCGGACACTAGTTGCTCGAGACAGCTGGTCGAAACTGCGGGACTTCGGACCCGGGCCCGAGTCACATGAGACAGCTGGTCGAACCTGCGGGCACTCGGACCCGGGCCCCAGTCGCCCGGGACAGTTGTTCGACCCTGCGGGCCCACGGACTTGAGTGCGAATCGCCAGGGGCAGATGGTTGACACCAAGGGCCTTTGGACTCGGGCCCCAGGCGCCAGGGACGGCTGGTTCACCCCGTGGGCCCTCGAAAGAAGGCCCAAGACATGCGGGACAGCTGGTTGACCCCGGGACCTCGGAAAAGAACCCGAGGCACGCGCGAGAGTTGGTTCACACCACCGGCCTTCGGACCCGGGCCCGAGTCGCCCTGGAAAGCTGGTCGACCACGGGTGCCCGCAGACACAAGCACAAGCGGCCCGGGAGAGGTGGTCGAGACCGCGGGCCCTCGGAGCTAGGCCGCAATCGCCAGGGAGAGCTGGTCGACCCCGCGGGCCATTGGGCACGGGCCCGAGTCGCCCAGGAGCCCTGGTGGAGCCGGAGGGCACTCTGCCCCGGGCCTGATTCGCCATAGATATCGGATCGACCTCGCAGGTACTCGGACACTTGCACGAGTCTCCCGGGACTGCTGTGCCACCCCGTGCGCCCTTGGGCACGGGCCCGCGTAGCCCGTGAGACCTGGTCAAACCCGCAGATCATTGGATCCGGGCCCCAGTCGCCAAAGACATCGGGTCGACCTCGTGGGCCCACGGATGCGAGCGCGAGGCGTCCAGGACCCTTCGTCGAAACCACGGCCCCTCCAACCAGGGTCCGAGGCGCGCAGCACACCTGAGCGACCCAGCGGGCCAAGGGGAAGGGGCCGAGTCACCCGGGACAGCTGGTCGAACTCGGGACCTCGGACCTGAACCCGAATCGCCCGGGAGAGTGGGTCGACACCGCGGGCCCTCGGGCACGGGACTGAGTCGCCCGGGACCGCTGGTTGCCCCGGGGGCCCTCGGACACCTGCGCGAGTCGCCCGGGACAGCTGTTCGACACCCGGTCCCTCGGGCACAGTCCAAATCCCCCGGGAGTGCTGGTGAACCTCACGGGCCCTCGGGCACGGGCCTGAGATGCCCGGGAAGGCTGGTCGACACCGCACGCCCTCTGACAAGGTCCCATGTCTCCCAGGACAGCTGGTCGACCCCGCGGTTTTTCTGACCCGCGGCCGAGTCGCGGGGGACAGCTGGTCCACACCGTGGGCCCTCGGACCCGAGTGGGATTGGCCTGGGAGAGCTGGTCGAACCCGTGGGCACTCAGACCCAGGCCCGAGTGGCCCAGGACAGCTGGTCGACCCCGTGGGCCCTCGGACCCAACCGCGAGTGGCCCGGAACAGCGGGTCGACCCCGCAGGATTTCAGAGCCGGGCCGGAGTCACCCGGGACAGCTGGTCGACCCCGAGGGTTTCGGACCCAACCGTGAGGGTCCGGGGACAGCTGGTCGACACCGAGGGCACTCGGACCCGGGCCCGATTCGCCCAGGACACCTATTTGACACCTCAGGGCCTCAGACACGGGCCCCTTTCCCCTGGGAGAACGGGTCGAACCCGCGGGCTATCCGACCAGAGTGTGATGCGCCTGGGAGGGCTGGTCGAACCCGCGGGCCCTCGGACCAGGGCCCGAGTCGCCCGGGACAGTTGTACGACACGGCGCGGCCTCGGACTGGAGTGTGAGTCGCCAGGGACAGCTGGTTGACCGCTTGGGCCCTCAAAAAAGGCCCAAGTCATGCGGGACAGCTGGTCGACACAACGGGACCTCGGACCCGGACACTAGTTGCGCGAGACAGCTGGTCGAAACTGCGGCACCTCGGACCCGGGCCCGAGTCACACGAGACAGCTGGTCGAACCTGCGGGCACTCGGACCCGGGCCCCAGGCGCCCGGGACAGTTGTTCGATCCCGCGGCCGATGGACTTGTGTGCGAATCTCCAGGGAAAGATGGTTGACACCAAGGGCCTTGGACTCCGGCCCCAGAGCCCACGGACAGCTGGTTGACCCCGTGGGCCCTCGAAAGGAGGCCCAAGACATGCGGGACAGCTGGTTGACCCCGGGACCTCGGAAAAGAACCCGAGGCGCCCGCGAGAGTTGGTTCACACCACCGGCCTTCGGACCCGGGCCCGAGTCGCCCTGGAAAGCTGGTCGACCACGGGGGCCCTCGGACCCAAGCACAAGCGGCCCGGGAGAGCTGGTCGAGACCGCGGGCCCTCGGAGCTGGGCCGCAATCGCCTGGGACAGCTGGTCGACCCCGCGGGCCATTGGGCACGGGCCCGAGTCGCCCAGGAGCCCTGGTGGAGCCGGTGGACACTCAGACCCGGGCCTGATTCGCCAAAGATATCGGATCGACCTCGCGGGTACTCGGACACTTGCACGCGTCTCCCGGGACAGCTGTGCCACCCCGTGCGCCCTTGGGCACGGGCCCGCGTCGCCCGTGAGACCTGGTCAAACCCGCAGATCATTGGATCCGGGCCCCAGTCGCCAAAGACATCGGGTCGACCTCATGGGCCCACGGATGCGAGCGCGAGGCGTCCAGGACCCTTCGTCGACACCACGGCCCCTCCAACCAGGGTCCGAGGCGCGCGGCACACCTGAGCGACCCAGCGGGCCATCGGGCACGGGCCCGAGTCACCCGGGACAGCTGGTCGAGCTCGGGACCTCGGACGTGAACCCGAATCGCCCGGGAGAGTGGGTCGACACCGCGGGCCCTCGGGCACGGCACTGAGTCGCCCGGGACCGCTGGTTGCCCCGGGGGCCCTCGAACACCTGCGCGAGTCGCCCGGGACAGCTGTTCGACACCTGGTCCCTCGGGCACAGTCCAAATCCCCCGGGAGTGCTGGTGAACCTCACGGGCCCTCGGGCACGGGCCTGAGATGCCCGGGAAGGCTGGTCGACACCGCACGCCCTCTGACAAGGTCCCATGTCTCCCAGGACAGCTGGTCGACCCCGCGGTTTTTCCGACCCGGGGCCGAGTCGCGGGGGACAGCTGGTCGACACCGTGGGCCCTCGGACCCGAGTGGGATTGGCCCGGGAGAGCTGGTCGAACCCGTGGGCATTCAGACCCAGGCCCGAGTGGCCCGGGACAGCTGGTCGACCCCGTCGGCCCTCGCACCCAACCGCGAGTGGCCCGGAACAGCGGGTCGACCCCGCAGGATTTCAGAGCCGGGCCGGAGTCGCCCGGGACAGCTGGTCGACCCCGAGGGTTTCGGACCCAACCGTGAGGGTCCGGGGACAGCTGGTCGACACCGAGGGCACTCGGACCCGGGCCCGATTGGCCCAGGACACCTATTTGACACCTCAGGGCCTCAGACACGGACCCCTTTCCCCTGGGAGAACGGGTCGAACCCGCGGGCTATCCGACCAGAGTGTGATGCGCCTGGGAGGGCTGGTCGAACCCGCGGGGCCTCGGACGAGGGCCCGAGTCGCCCGGGAGAGTTGTACGACACGGCGGGACCTCGGACTGGAGTGTGAGTCGCCAGGGACAGCTGGTTGACCCCTTGAGCCCTCGAGAAAAGGCCCAAGTCATACGGGACAGCTGGTCGACACAACGGGACCTCGGAAAAGAACCCAAGGTGCCCGCGAGAGTTGGTTCACACCACCGGCCTTCGGACCCGGCCCCGAGTCGCCCTGGAAAGCTGGTCGACCACGGGGGCCCTCGGACCCAAGCACAAGTGGCCCGGGAGAGCTGGTGGACACCGCGGGCCCTTGGGCACGGGACTGAGTCGCCCGGGACCGCTGGTTGCCCCGGGGGCCCTCGGACACCTGCGCGAGTCGCCCGGGACAGCTGTTCGACACCCGGTCCCTCGGGCACAGTCCAAATCCCCCGGGAGTGCTGGTGAACATCACGGGCCCTCGGGCACGGGCCTGAGATGCCCGGGAAGGCTGGTCGACACCGCACGCCCTCTGACAAGGTCCCATGTCCCCCAGGACAGCTGGTTGACCCCGCGGTTTTTCCAACCCGGGGCTGAGTCGCGGGGGACAGCTGGTCGACACCGTGGGCCCTCGGACCCGAGTGGGATTGGCCCGGGAGAGCTGGTCGAACCCGTGGGCACTCAGACCCAGGCCCGAGTGGCCCGGGACAGCTGGTCGACCCCGTGGGTCCTCACACCCAACCGCGAGTGGCCCGGAACAGCGGGTCAACCCCGCAGGATTTCAGAGCCGGGCCGGAGTCGCCCGGGACAGCTGGTCGACCCCGAGGGTTTCGGACCCAACCGTGAGGGTCCGGGGACAGCTGGTCGACACCGAGGGCACTCGGACCCGGGCCCGATTCGCCCAGGACACCTATTTGACACCTCAGGGCCTCAGACACGGGCCCCTTTCCCCTGGGAGAAGGGGTCGAACCCGCGGGCTATCCGACCAGAGTGTGATGCGCCTGGGAGGGCTGGTCGAACCTGCGGGGCCTCGGACCAGGGCCCGAGTCGCCCGGGACAGTTGTTCGACACGGCGGGGCCTCGGACTGGAGTGTGAGTCGCCAGGGACAGCTGGTTGACCCCTTGGGCCCTCGAGAAAAGGCCCAAGTCATGCGGGACAGCTGGTCGACACAACGGGACCTCGGACCCGGACACTAGTTGCGCGAGACAGCTGGTCGAAACTGCGGCACCTCAGACCCGGACCCGAGTCACATGAGAGAGCGGGTCGAACCTGCGGGCACTTGGACTCGGGCCCCACTCGCCCGGGACAGTTGTTCGACCCCGCGGGCCCACGGACTTGAGTGCGAATCACCAGGGACAGATTGTTGACACCAAGGGCCTTTGGACTCGGGCCCCAGTCGCCAGGGACAGCTGGTTGACCCCGTGGGCCCTCGAAAGAAGGCCCAAGACATGCGGGACAGCTGGTTGACCCCGGGACCTCGGAAAAGAACCCAAGGCGCCCGCCAGAGTTGGTTCACACCACCGGCCTTCGGACCCGGGCCCGAGTCGCCCTGGAAAGCTGGTCGAACACGGGTGCCCTCGGACCCAAGCACAAGCGGCCCGGGAGAGCTGGTCGAGACCGCGGGCCCTCGGAGCTGGGCCGCAATCGCCTGGGAAAGCTGGTCGACCCTGCGGGCCATTGGGAACGGGCCCGAGTCGCCCAGGAGCCCTGGTGGAGCCGGTGGACACTCAGACCCGGGCCTGATTCGCCAAAGATATCGGATCGACCTTGTGGGTACACGGACACTTGCACGGAAAGTCGCCCGGGACAGATGTGCCACCCCGTGCGCCCTTGGGCACGGGCCCGCGTCGCCCGTGAGACCTGGTCAAACCCGCAGATCATTGGATCCGGGCCCCAGTCGCCAAAGACATCGGGTCGACCTCGTTGGCGAACGGATGCGAGCGTGAGGCGTCCAGGAACCTTCGTCGACACCGCGGCCCCTCCAAGCAGGGCCCGAGGCGCGCATCACACCTGGACGACCCAGCGGGCCATCGGGCACGGGCCCGAGTCACCCGGGACAGCTGGTCGACCTCGGGACCTCGGACCTGAACCCGAATCGCCCGGGAGAGTTGGTCGACACCGCGGGCCCTCGGGCACGGGACTGAGTCGCCCGGGACCGCTGGTTGCCCCGGGGGCCCTCGGACACCTGCGCGAGTCGCCCGGGACAGCTGTTCGACACCCGGTCCCTCGGGCACAGTCCAAATCCCCCGGGAGTGCTGGTGAACATCACGGGCCCTCGGGCACGGGCCTGAGATGCCCGGGAAGGCTGGTCGACACCGCACGCCCTCTGACAAGGTCCCATGTCCCCCAGGACAGCTGGTTGACCCCGCGGTTTTTCCAACCCGGGGCTGAGTCGCGGGGGACAGCTGGTCAACACCGTGGGCCCTCGGACCCGAGTGGGATTGGCCCGGGAGAGCTGGTCGAACCCGTGGGCACTCAGACCCAGGCCCGAGTGGCCCGGGACAGCTGGTCGACCCCGTGGGTCCTCACACCCAACCGCGAGTGGCCCGGAACAGCGGGTCAACCCCGCAGGATTTCAGAGCCGGGCCGGAGTCGCCCGGGACAGCTGGTCGACCCCGAGGGTTTCGGACCCAACCGTGAGGGTCCGGGGACAGCTGGTCGACACCGAAGGCACTCGGACCCGGGCCCGATTCGCCCAGGACACCTATTTGACACCTCAGGGCCTCAGACACGGGCCCCTTTCCCCTGGGAGAAGGGGTCGAACCCGCGGGCTATCCGACCAGAGTGTGATGCGCCTGGGAGGGCTGGTCGAACCTGCGGGGCCTCGGACCAGGGCCCGAGTCGCCCGGGACAGTTGTTCGACACGGCGGGGCCTCGGACTGGAGTGTGAGTCGCCAGGGACAGCTGGTTGACCCCTTGGGCCCTCGAGAAAAGGCCCAAGTCATGCGGGACAGCTGGTCGACACAACGGGACCTCGGACCCGGACACTAGTTGCGCGAGACAGCTGGTCGAAACTGCGGCACCTCAGACCCGGACCCGAGTCACATGAGAGAGCGGGTCGAACCTGCGGGCACTTGGACTCGGGCCCCAATCGCCCGGGACAGTTGTTCGACCCCGCGGGCCCACGGACTTGAGTGCGAATCACCAGGGACAGATTGTTGACACCAAGGGCCTTTGGACTCGGGCCCCAGTCGCCAGGGACAGCTGGTTGACCCCGTGGGCCCTCGAAAGAAGGCCCAAGACATGCGGGACAGCTGGTTGACCCCGGGACCTCGGAAAAGAACCCAAGGCGCCCGCCAGAGTTGGTTCACACCACCGGCCTTCGGACCCGGGCCCGAGTCGCCCTGGAAAGCTGGTCGAACACGGGTGCCCTCGGACCCAAGCACAAGCGGCCCGGGAGAGCTGGTCGAGACCGCGGGCCCTCGGAGCTGGGCCGCAATCGCCTGGGAAAGCTGGTCGACCCTGCGGGCCATTGGGAACGGGCCCGAGTCGCCCAGGAGCCCTGGTGGAGCCTGTGGGCACTCAGACCCGGGCCTGATTCGCCAAAGATATCGGATCGACCTTGTGGGTACACGGACACTTGCACGGAAAGTCGCCCGGGACAGATGTGCCACCCCGTGCGCCCTTGGGCACGGGCCCGCGTCGCCCGTGAGACCTGGTCAAACCCGCAGATCATTGGATCCGGGCCCCAGTCGCCAAAGACATCGGGTCGACCTCGTTGGCGAACGGATGCGAGCGTGAGGCGTCCAGGAACCTTCGTCGACACCGCGGCCCCTCCAAGCAGGGCCCGAGGCGCGCATCACACCTGGACGACCCAGCGGGCCATCGGGCACGGGCCCGAGTCACCCGGGACAGCTGGTCGACCTCGGGACCTCGGACCTGAACCCGAATCGCCCGGGAGAGTTGGTCGACACCGCGGGCCCTCGGGCACGGGACTGAGTCGCCCGGGACCGCTGGTTGCCCCGGGGGCCCTAGGACACCTGCGCGAGTCGCCCGGGACAGCTGTTCCACAACCAGGCCCTCGGGCACAGTCCAAATCCCCCAGGCGTGCTGGTGAACATCACGGGCCCTCGGGCACGGGCCTGAGATGCCCGGGAAGGCTGGTCGACACCGCACGCCCTCTGACAAGGTCCCATGTCTCCCAGGAAAGCTGGTCGACCCCGCGGTTCTTCAGACCGGGGGCCGTGTCGCGGGGGACAGCTGGTCGACCCGTGGGCCCTCGGACCCGAGTGGGATTGGCCCGGGAGAGCTGGTCGAACCCGTGGGCACTCCGACCCAGGCCCGAGTAGCCCGGGACAGCTGGTCGACCCCGTGGGCCCTCGCACCCAACCGCGAGTGGCCCGGAACAGCTGGTCGACCCCACAGGATTTCGGAGCTGGGCCGGAGTCGCCCGGGACAGCTGGTCGACCCCGAGGGCTTTCGGACCCAACCGTGAGGTTCCGGGGACAGCTGGTCGACACCGAGGGCACACGGACCCGGGCCTGATTCGCCCAGGACACCTATTTGACACCTCAGGCCCTCAGAGACGGGCCCGTTTCCCCCGGGAGAACTGGTCGAACCCGCGGGCTATCCGACCAGAGTGTGATGTGCCTGGGAGGGCTGGTCGAACCCGCGGGCCTTCGGACCAGGCCTCGAGTCGCCCGGGACAGTTGTTCGACACGGCGGGGCCACGGACTGGAGTGTGAGTCGCCAGGGACAGCTGGTTGACCCCTTGGGCCCTCGAGAAAAGGCCCAAGTCATGCGGGACAGCTGGTCGACACAACGGGACCTCGGACACGGACACTCGTTGCAGGAGAGAGCTGGTCCAAACTGCGGCACCTCAGACCCGGACCCGAGTCACACGAGAGAGCGGGTCGAACCTGCGGGGACTTGGACTCGGGCCCCAATCGCCCGGGACAGTTGTTCGACACGGCGGGGCCTCAGACTGGAGTGTGAGTCGCCAGGGACAGCTGGTTGCCCCCTTGGGCCCTCGAGAAAAGGCCCAAGTCATGCGGGACAGCTGGTCGACACAACGGGACCTCGGACCCGGAACCTAGTTGCGCGAGACAGCTGGTCGAAACTGTGGAACCTCGGACCCGGGCCCGAGTGACACGAGACAGCGGGTCAAAACTGCGGGCACTCGGACCCGGGCCCGAGTCACACGAGATAGCTGGTCGAACCTGCGGGCACTTGGACCCGGGCCCCAATCGCCCGGGACAGTTGTTCGACCCCGCGGGCCCAAGGACTTGAGTGCGAATCGCCAGGGACAGATGGTTGACACCAAGGGCCTTTGGACTCGGGCCCCAGTCGCCAGGGACAGCTGGTTGACCCCGTGGGCCCTCGAAAGAAGGCCCAAGACATGCGGGACAGCTGGTTGACCACGGGACCTCGGAAAAGAACCCAAGGCGCCCGCCAGAGTTGGTTCACACCACCGGCCTTCGGACCCGGGCCCGAGTCACCCTGGACAGTTGGTAGACCACGGGGGCCCACGGACCCAAGCACAAGCGGCCCGGGGTGAGCTGGTCGAGACCGCGGGCCCTCAGAGCTGGGCCGGAATCGCCTGGGAAAGCTGGTCGACCCCGCGGGCCATTGGGCACGGGCCCGAGTCGCCCGGGACTGTTGTTCGACAAGGCGGGGCCTCGGACTGGAATGTGAGTCGCCAGGGACAGCTGGTTGACCCCTTGGGCCCTCGAGAAAAGGCCCAAGTCATGCGGGACAGCTGGTCGACACAACGGGACCTCGGACCCGGAACCTAGTTGCGCGAGACAGCTGGTCGAAACTGCGGAACCTCGGACCCGGGCCCGAGTCACACGAGACAGCGGGTCAAAACTGCGGGCACTCGGACCCGGGCCTGAGTCACACGAGATAGCTGGTCGAACCTGCGGGCACTTGGACCCGGGCCCCAATCGCCCGGGACAGTTATTCGACACCGCGGGCCCAAGGACTTGAGTGCGAATCGCCAGGGACAGATGGTTGACACCAAGGGCCTTTGGACTCGGGCACCAGTCGCCAGGGACAGCTGGTTGACCCCGTGGGCCCTCGAAAGAAGGCCCAAGACATGCGGGACAGCTGGTTGACCCCGGGACCTCGGAAAAGAACCCAAGGCGCCCGCCAGAGTTGGTTCACACCACCGGCCTTCGGACCCGGGCCCGAGTCACCCTGGACAGTTGGTCGACCACGGGGGCCCTCGGACCCAAGCACAAGCGGCCCGGGAGAGCTGGTCGAGACCGCGGGCCCTCGGAGCTGGGCCGCAATCGCCTGGGACAGCTGGTCGACCCCGCGGGCCATGGGGCACGGGCCCAAGTCGCCCAGGAGCCCTGGTCGAGCCCGTGGGCACTCAGACCCGGGCCTGATTCGCCAAAGATATCGGATCGACCTCGTGGGTACTCGGACACTTGCACGAGATGCCCGGGGCAGATGTGCCACCCCGTGCGCCCTTGGGCACGGGCCCGCGTCGCCCGTGAGACCTGGTCAAACCCGCAGATCATTGGATCCGGGCCCCAGTCGCCAAAGACATCGGGTCGACCTCGTGGGCCCACGGATGCGGGCGCGAGGCATCCAGGACCCTTCGTCGACACCACGGCCCCTCCAACCAGGGCCCGAGGCGCGCGGAACACCTGGTGGACCCAGCGGGCCATCGGGCACGGGCCCGAGTCACCCGGGACAGCTGGTCGACCTCGGGACCTCGGACCTGAACCCGAATCGCCCGGGAGAGTTGGTCGACACCGCGGGCCCTCGGGCACGGGACTGAGTCGCCCGGGACCGCTGGTTGCCCCGGGGGCCCTCGGACACCTGCGCGAGTCGCCCGGGACAGCTGTTCCACAACCAGGCCCTCGGGCACAGTCCAAATCCCCCAGGCGTGCTGGTGAACATCACGGGCCCTCGGGCACGGGCCTGAGATGCCCGGGAAGGCTGGTCGACACCGCACGCCCTCTGACAAGGTCCCATGTCTCCCAGGAAAGCTGGTCGACCCCGCGGTTCTTCAGACCCGGGGCCGTGTCGCGGGGGACAGCTGGTCGACCCGTGGGCCCTCGGACCCAAGTGGGATTGGCCCGGGAGAGCTGGTCCACCCCGTGGGCCTTCGGACCCAACCGCGAGTGGCCTGGAACAGCTGGTCGACCCCACAGGATTTCGGAGCTGGGCCGGTGTCGCCCGGGACAGCTGGTCGACCCCGAGGGCTTTCGTACCGAACCGTGAGGTTCCGGGGACAGCTGGTCGACACCGAGGGCACTCGGACCCGGGCCCGATGCGCCCAGGACACCAATTTGACACCTCAGGCCCACAGAGACGGGCCCGTTTCCCCCGGGAGAACTGGTCGAACCCGCGGGCTATCCGACCAGAGTGTGATGTGCCTGGGAGGGCTGGTCGAACCCGCGGGCCCTCGGACCAGGGCCCGAGTCGCCCGGGACAGTTGTTCGACACGGCGGGGCCTCGGACTGGAGTGTGAGTCGCCAGGGACAGCTGGTTGACCCCTTGGGCCCTCGAGAAAAGGCCCAAGTCATGCGGGTCGACACAACGGGACCTCGGACCCGGACACTAGTTGCGGGAGACAGCTGGTCGAAACTGCGGCACCTCAGACCCGGACCCGAGTCACACGAGAGAGCGGGTCGAACCTGCGGGCACTTGGACTCGGGCCCCAATCGCCCGGGACAGTTGTTCGACCCCGCGGGCCCACGGACTTGAGTGCGAATCGCCAGGGACAGATTGTTGACACCAAGGGCCTTTGGACTCGGGCCCCAGTCGCCAGGGACAGCTGGGACTCGGAGCTGGGCCGGAATCGCCTGGGAAAGCTGGTCGACACTGCAGGCCATTGGGCACGGGCCCGAGTCGCCCAGGAGCCCTGGTCGAGCCCGTGGGCACTCAGACCCGGGCCTGATTCGCCAGAGATATCGGATCGACCTCGTGGGTACACGGACACTTGCACGAGTCGCCCGGGACAGATGTGCCACCCCGTGCGCCCTTGGGCACGGGCCCGCGTCGCCCGTGAGACCTGGTCAAACCCGCAGATCATTGGATCCGGGCCCCAGTCGCCAAAGACATCGGGTCGACCTCGTGGGCCCACGGATGCGAGCGCGAGGCGTCCAGGACCCTTCGTCGACACCGCGGCCCCTCCAACCAGGGCCCGAGGCGCGCGGAACACCTGGACGACCCAGCGGGCCATCGGGCACGGGCCCGAGTCACCCGGGACAGCTGGTCGACCTCGGCACCTCGGACCTGCACCCGAATCGCCCGGGAGAGTTGGTCGACACCACGGGCCCTCGGGCACGGGACTGAGTCGCCCGGGACCGCTGGTTGCCCCGGGGGCCCTCGGACACCTGCGCGAGTCGCCCGGGACAGCTGTTCCACAACCAGGCCCTCGGGCACAGTCCAAATCCCCCAGGCGTGCTGGTGAACATCACGGGCCATCGGGCACGGGCCTGAGATGCCCGGGAAGGCTGGTCGACACCGCACGCCCTCTGACAAGGTCCCATGTCTCCCAGGAAAGCTGGTCGACCCCGCGGTTCTTCAGACCCGGGGCCGTGTCGCGGGGGACAGCTGGTCGACCCGTGGGCCCTCGGACCCGAGTGGGATTGGCCCGGGAGAGCTGGTCGAACCCGTGGGCACTCAGACCCAGGCCCGAGTGGCCCAGGACAGCTGGTCGACCCCGTGGGCCCTCGGACCCAACCGCGAGTGGCCCGGAACAGCTGGTCGACCCCACAGGATTTCGGAGCTGGGCCGGAGTTGCCCGGGACAGCTGGTCGACCCCGAGGGCTTTCGGACCGAACCGTGAGGTTCCGGGGACAGCTGGTCGACACCGAGGGCACTCGGACCCGGGCCCGATGCGCCCAGGACACCAATTTGACACCTCAGGCCCTCAGAGACGGGCCCGTTTCCCCCGGGAGAACTGGTCGAACCCGCGGGCTATCCGACCAGAGTGTGATGTGCCTGGGAGGGCTGGTCGAACCCGCGGGCCCTCGGACCAGGGCCCGAGTCGCCCGGGACAGTTGTTCGACACGGCGGGGCCTCGGACTGGAGTGTGAGTCGCCAGGGACAGCTGGTTGACCCCTTGGGCCCTCGAGAAAAGGCCCAAGTCATGCGGGTCGACACAACGGGACCTCGGACCTGGACACTAGTTGCGGGAGACAGCTGGTCGAAACTGCGGCACCTCGGACCCGGGCCCGAGTCACACGAGACAGCTGGTCGAACCTGCGGGCACTCGGACCCGGGCCCCAGTCGCCCGGGACAGTTGTTCGACCCCGCGGTCCCACGGACATGAGTGCAAAGAGCCAGGGACAGATGGTTGACACCAAGGGCTTTTGGGATCGGGCCCCAGTCGCCAGGGACAGCTGGTTGACCCCGTGGGCCCTCGAAAGAAGGCCCAAGACATGCGGGACAGCTGGTTGACCCCGGGACCTCGGAAAAGAACCCAAGGCGCCCGCGAGAGTTGGTTCACACCACCGGCCTTCGGACCCGGGCCCGAGTCACCCTGGAGAGTTGGTAGACAACGGGGGCCCTCGGACCCAAGCACAAGCGGCCCGGGAGAGCTGGTCGAGTCCGCGGGTCCTCAGAGCTGGGCCGGAATCGCCTGGGAAAGCTGGTCGACCCCGCGGGCCATTGGGCAAGGGCCCGAGTCGCCCGGGACTGTTGTTCGACACGGCGGGGCCTCGGACTGGAATGTGAGTCGCCAGGGACAGCTGGTTGACCCCTTGGGCCTTCGAGAAAAGGCCCAAGTCATGCGGGACAGCTGGTCGACACAACGGGACCTCGGACCCGGAACCTAGTTGCGCGAGACAGCTGGTCGAAACTGCGGAACCTCGGACCCGGGCCCGAGTCACACGAGACAGCGGGTCAAAACTGCGGGCACTAGGACCCGGGCCCGAGTCACACGAGATAGCTGGTCGAACCTGCGGGCACTTGGACCCGGGCCCCAATCGCCCGAGACAGTTGTTCGACCCCGCGGGCCCAAGGACTTGAGTGCGAATCGCCAGGGACAGATGGTTGACACCAAGGGCCTTTGGACTCGGGCCCCAGTCGCCAGGGACAGCTGGTTGACCCCGTGGGCCCTCGAAAGAAGGCCCAAGACATGCGGGACAGCTGGTTGACCACGGGACCTCGGAAAAGAACCCAAGGCGCCCGCCAGAGTTGGTTCACACCACCGGCCTTCGGACCCGGGCCCGAGTCACCCTGGACAGTTGGTCGACCAAGGGGGCCCACGGACACAAGCACAAGCGGCCCGGGAGAGCTGGTCGAGACCGCGGGCCCTCGGAGCTGGGCCGCAATCGCCTGGGACAGCTGGTCGACCCCGCGGGCCATGGGGCACGGGCCCGAGTCGCCCAGGAGCCCTGGTCGAGCCCGTGGGCACTCAGACCCGGGCCTGATTCGCCAGAGATATCGGATCGACCTCGTGGGTACACGGACACTTGCACGAGTCGCCCGGGACAGATGTGCAACCCCGTGCGCCCTTGGGCACGGGCCCGCGTCGCCCGTGAGACCTGGTCAAACCCGCAGATCATTGGATCCGGGCCCCAGTCGCCAAAGACATCGGGTCGACCTCGTGGGCCCACGGATGCGAGCGCGAGGCGTCCAGGACCCTTCGTCGACCCCGTGGCCCCTCCAACCAGGGCCCGAGGCGCGCGGAACACCTGGACGACCCAGCGGGCCATCGGGCACGGGCCCGAGTCACCCGGGACAGCTGGTCGACCTCGGCACCTCGGACCTGCACCCGAATCGCCCGGGAGAGTTGGTCGACACCGCGGGCCCTCGGGCACGGGACTGAGTCGCCCGGGACCGCTGGTTGCCCCGGGGGCCCTCGGACACCTGCGCGAGTCGCCCGGGACAGCTGTTCCACAACCAGGCCCTCGGGCACAGTCCAAATCCCCCAGGCGTGCTGGTGAACATCACGGGCCCTCGGGCACGGGCCTGAGATGCCCGGGAAGGCTGGTCGACACCGCACGCCCTCTGACAAGGTCCCATGTCTCCCAGGAAAGCTGGTCGACCCCGCAGTTCTTCAGACCCGGGGCCGTGTCGCGGGGGACAGCTGGTCGACCCGTGGGCCCTCGGACCCGAGTGGGATTGGCCCGGGAGAGCTGGTCGAACCCGTGGGCACTCCGACCCAGGCCCAAGTGGCCTGGGACAGCTGGTCGACCCCGTGGGCCCTCGGACCCAACCGCGAGTTGCCTGGAACAGCTGGTCGACCCCACAGGATTTCGGAGCTGGGCCGGAGTTGCCCGGGACAGCTGGTCGACCCCGAGGGCTTTCGGACCGAACCGTGAGGTTCCGGGGACAGCTGGTCGACACCGAGGGCACTCGGACCCGGGCCCGATGCGCCCAGGACACCTATTTGACACCTCAGGCCCTCAGAGACGGTCCGGTTTCCCCCGGGAGAACTGGTCGAACCCGCGGGCTATCCGACCAGAGTGTGATGCGCCTGGGAGGGCTGGTCGAACCCGCGGGCCCTCGGACCAGGGCCCGAGTCGCCCGGGACAGTTGTTGGACACGGCGGGGCCTCGGACTGGAGTGTGAGTCGCCAGGGACAGCTGGTTGACCCCTTGGGCCCTCGAGAAAAGGCCCAAGTCATGCGGGACAGCTGGTCGACACAACTGGACCTCGGACCCGGACCCTAGTTGCGCGAGACAGCTGGTCGAAACTGCGGAACCTCGGACCCGGGCCCGAGTCACACGAGACAGCGGGTCAAAACTGCGGGCACTAGGACCCGGGCCCGAGTCACACGAGACTGCTGGTCGAACCTGCGGGCACTTGGACCCGGGCCCCAATCGCCCGGGACAGTTGTTCGACCCCGCGGGCCCAAGGACTTGAGTGCGAATCGCCAGGGACAGATGGTTGACACCAAGGGCTTTTGGGATCGGGCCCCAGTCGCCAGGGACAGCTGGTTGACCCCGTGGGCCCTCGAAAGAAGGCCCAAGACATGCGGGACAGCTGGTTGACCCCGGGACCTCGGAAAAGAACCCAAGGCGCCCGCCAGAGTTGGTTCACACCACCGGCCTTCGGACCCGGGCCCGAGTCACCCTGGACAGTTGGTCGACCACAGGGGCCCTCGGACCCAAGCACAAGCGGCCCGGGAGAGCTGGTCGAGACCGCGGGCCCTCGGAGCTGGGCCGCAATCGCCTGGGACAGCTGGTCGACCCCGCGGGCCATGGGGCACGGGACCGAGTCGCCCAGGAGCCCTGGTCGAGCCCGTGGGCACTCAGACCTGGGCCTGATTCGCCAGAGATATCGGATCGACCTCGTGGGTACACGGACACTTGCACGAGTCGCCCGGGACAGATGTGCCACCCCGTGCGCCCTTGGGCACGGGCCCGCGTCGCCCGTGAGACCTGGTCAAACCCGCAGATCATTGGATCCGGGCCCCAGTCGCCAAAGACATCGGGTCGACCTCGTGGGCCCACGGATGCGAGCGCGAGGCGTCCAGGACCCTTCGTCGACACCGCGGCCCCTCCAACCAGGGCCCGAGGCGCGCGGAACACCTGGACGACCCAGCGGGCCATCCGGCACGGGCCCGAGTCACCCGGGACAGCTGGTCGACCTCGGCACCTCGGACCTGCACCCGAATCGCCCGGGAGAGTTGGTCGACACCGCGGGCCCTCGGGCACGGGACTGAGTCGCCCGGGACCGCTGGTTGCCCCGGGGGCCCTCGGACACCTGCGCGAGTCGCCCGGGACAGCTGTTCCACAACCAGGCCCTCGGGCACAGTCCAAATCCCCCAGGCGTGCTGGTGAACATCACGGGCCCTCGGGCACGGGCCTGAGATGCCCGGGAAGGCTGGTCGACACCGCACGCCCTCTGACAAGGTCCCATGTCTCCCAGGAAAGCTGGTCGACCCCGCGGTTCTTCAGACCCGGGGCCGTGTCGCGGGGGACAGCTGGTCGACCCGTGGGCCCTCGGACCCGAGTGGGATTGGCCCGGGAGAGCTGGTCGAACCCGTGGGCACTCAGACCCAGGCCCGAGTGGCCCAGGACAGCTGGTCGACCCCGTGGGCCCTCGGACCCAACCGCGAGTGGCCCGGAACAGCTGGTCGACCCCACAGGATTTCGGAGCTGGGCCGGAGTCGCCCGGGACAGCTGGTCGACCCCGAGGGCTTTCGGACCGAACCGTGAGGTTCCGGGGACAGCTGGTCGACACCGAGGGCACTCGGACCCGGGCCCGATGCGCCCAGGACACCAATTTGACACCTCAGGCCCTCAGAGACGGGCCCGTTTCCCCTGGGAGAACTGGTCGAACCCGCGGGCTATCCGACCAGAGTGTGATGTGCCTGGGAGGGCTGGTCGAACCTGCGGGCCCTCGGACCAGGGCCCGAGTCGCCCGGGACAGTTGTTGGACACGGCGGGGCCTCGGACTGGAGTGTGAGTCGCCAGGGACAGCTGGTTGACCCCTTGGGCCCTCGAGAAAAGGCCCAAGTCATGCGGGTCGACACAACGGGACCTCGGACCCGGACCCTAGTTGCGGGAGACAGCTGGTCGAAACTGGGGCACCTCAGACCCGGACCCGAGTCACACGAGAGAGCGGGTCGAACCTGCGGGCACTTGGACTCGGGCCCCAATCGCCCGGGACAGTTGTTCGACCCCGCGGGCCCACGGACTTGAGTGCGAATCACCAGGGACAGATTGTTGACACCAAGGGCCTTTGGACTCGGGCCCCAGTCGCCAGGGACAGCTGGTTGACCCCGTGGGCCCTCGAAAGAAGGCCCAAGACATGCGGCACAGCTGGTTGACCCCGGGACCTCGGAAAAGAACCCAAGGCGCCCGCGAGAGTTGGTTCACACTACCGGTCTTCGGACCCGGGCCCTGTCGCCCTGGAAAGCTGGTCGAACACGGGGGACCTCGGACCCAAGCACAAGCGGCCCGGGAGAGCTGGTCGAGACCGCGGGCCCTCGGAGCTGGGCCGGAATCGCCTGGGAAAGCTGGTCGACACTGCAGGCCATTGGGCACGGGCCCGAGTCGCCCAGGAGCCCTGGTCGAGCCCGTGGGCACTCAGACCCGGGCCTGATTCGCCAAAGATATCGGATCGACCTCGTGGGTACACGGACACTTGCACGGAAAGTCGCCCGGGACAGATGTGCCACCCCGTGCGCCCTTGGGCACGGGCCCGCGTTGCCCGTGAGACCTGGTCAAACCCGAACATCATTGGATCCGGGCCCCAGTCGCCAAAGACTTCGGGTCGACCTCGTTGGCCCACGGATGCGAGCGTGAGGCGTCCAGGAACCTTCGTCGACACCGCGGCCCCTCCAAGCAGGGCCCGAGGCGCGCGTCACACCTGGACGACCCAGCGGGCCATCGGGCACGGGCCCGAGTCACCCGGGACAGCTGGTCGACCTCGGGACCTCGGACCTGAACCCGAATCGCCCGGGAGAGTTGGTCGACACCACGGGCCCTCGGGCACGGGACTGAGTCGCCCGGGACCGCTGGTTGCCCCGGGGGCCCTCGGACACCTGCGCGAGTCGCCCGGGACAGCTGTTCCACAACCAGGCCCTCGGGCACAGTCCAAATCCCCCAGGCGTGCTGGTGAACATCACGGGCCCTCGGGCACGGGCCTGAGATGCCCGGGAAGGCTGGTCGACACCGCACGCCCTCTGACAAGGTCCCATGTCTCCCAGGAAAGCTGGTCGACCCCGCAGTTCTTCAGACCCGGGGCCGTGTCGCGGGGGACAGCTGGTCGACCCGTGGGCCCTCGGACCCGAGTGGGATTGGCCTGGGAGAGCTGGTCGAACCCGTGGGCAATCCGACCCAAGCCTGAGTGGCCCGGGACAGCTGGTCGACCCCGTGGGCCCTCGGACCCAACCGCGAGTGGCCTCGAACAGCTGGTCGACTCCACAGGATTTCGGAGCTGGGCCGGAGTCGCCCGGGACAGCTGGTCGACCCCGAGGGCTTTCGGACCCAACCATGAGGTTCCGGGGATAGCTGGTCGACAACGAGGGCACTCGGACCCGGGCCCGATTTGCCCAGGAAACCTATTTGGCACCTCAGGCCCTCAGAGACGGGCCCATTTCCCCCGGGAGAATGGTCGAACCCGCGGGCTATCCGACCAGAGTGTGATGCGCCTGGGAGGGCTGGTCGAACCCGCGGGCCCTCGGACCAGGGCCCGAGTCGCCCGGGACAGTTGTTCGACACGGCGGGGCCTCGGACTGGAGTGTGAGTCGCCAGGGACAGCTGGTTGACCCCTTGGGCCCTCGAGAAAAGGCCCAAGTCATGCGAGTCGACACAACGGGACCTCGGACCCGGACACTATTTGCGGGAGACAGCTGGTCGAAACTGCGGAACCTCGGACCCAGGCCTGAGTCACACGAGACAGCGGGTCAAAACTGCGGGCACTCGGACCCGGGCCCGAGTCACACGAGACAGCTGGTCGAACCTGCGGGCTCTCGGACCCGGGCCCCAGTCGCCCGGGACAGTTGTTCGACCCCGCGGTCCCACGGACATGAGTGCGAATCGCCAGGGACCGATGGTTGACACCAAGGGCTTTTGGGATCGGGCCCCAGTCGCCAGGGACAGCTGGTTGACCCCGTGGGCCCTCGAAAGAAGGCCCAAGACATGCGGGACAGCTGGTTGACCACGGGACCTCGGAAAAGAACCCAAGGCGCCCGCCAGAGTTGGTTCACACCACCGGCCTTCGGACCCGGGCCCGAGTCACCCTGGACAGTTGGTCGACCACGGGGGCCCTCGGACACAAGCACAAGCGGCCCGGGAGAGCTGGTCGAGACCGCGGGCCCTCGGAGCTGGGCCGCAATCGCCTGGGACAGCTGGTCGACCCCGCGGGCCATGGGGCACGGGCCCGAGTCGCCCAGGAGCCCTGGTCGAGCCCGTGGGCACTCAGACCCGGGCCTGATTCGCCAGAGATATCGGATCGACCTCGTGGGTACACGGACACTTGCACGAGTCGCCCGGGACAGATGTGCAACCCCGTGCGCCCTTGGGCACGGGCCCGCGTCGCCCGTGAGACCTGGTCAAACCCGAACATCATTGGATCCGGGCCCCAGTCGCCAAAGACATCGGGTCGACCTCGTGGGCCCACGGATGCGAGCGCGAGGCGTCCAGGACCCTTCGTCGACACCGCGGCCCCTCCAACCAGGGCCCGAGGCGCGCGGAACACCTGGACGACCCAGCGGGCCATCGGGCACGGGCCCGAGTCACCCGGGACAGCTGGTCGACCTCGGCACCTCGGACCTGCACCCGAATCGCCCGGGAGAGTTGGTCGACACCGCGGGCCCTCGGGCACGGGACTGAGTCGCCCGGGACCGCTGGTTGCCCCGGGGGCCCTCGGACACCTGCGCGAGTCGCCCGGGACAGCTGTTCCACAACCAGGCCCTCGGGCACAGTCCAAATCCCCCAGGCGTGCTGGTGAACATCACGGGCCCTCGGGCACGGGCCTGAGATGCCCGGGAAGGCTGGTCGACACCGCACGCCCTCTGACAAGGTCCCATGTCTCCCAGGAAAGCTGGTCGACCCCGCAGTTCTTCAGACCCGGGGCCGTGTCGCGGGGGACAGCTGGTCGACCCGTGGGCCCTCGGACCCGAGTGGGATTGGCCCGGGAGAGCTGGTCGAACCCGTGGGCACTCCGACACAGGCCCAAGTGGCCTGGGACAGCTGGTCGACCCCGTGGGCCCTCGGACCCAACCGCGAGTGGCCTGGAACAGCTGGTCGACCCCACAGGATTTCGGAGCTGGGCCGGAGTTGCCCGGGACAGCTGGTCGACCCCGAGGGCTTTCGGACCGAACCGTGAGGTTCCGGGGACAGCTGGTCGACACCGAGGGCACTCGGACCCGGGCCCGATGCGCCCAGGACACCTATTTGACACCTCAGGCCCTCAGAGACGGTCCGGTTTCCCCCGGGAGAACTGGTCGAACCCGCGGGCTATCCGACCAGAGTGTGATGCGCCTGGGAGGGCTGGTCGAACCCGCGGGCCCTCGGACCAGGGCCCGAGTCGCCCGGGACAGTTGTTGGACACGGCGGGGCCTCGGACTGGAGTGTGAGTCGCCAGGGACAGCTGGTTGACCCCTTGGGCCCTCGAGAAAAGGCCCAAGTCATGCGGGACAGCTGGTCGACACAACTGGACCTCGGACCCGGACCCTAGTTGCGCGAGACAGCTGGTCGAAACTGCGGCACCTCGGACCCGGGCCCGAGTCACACGAGACAGCGGGTCAAAACTGCGGGCACTAGGACCCGGGCCCGAGTCACACGAGACTGCTGGTCGAACCTGCGGGCACTTGGACCCGGGCCCCAATCGCCCGGGACAGTTGTTCGACCCCGCGGGCCCAAGGACTTGAGTGCGAATCGCCAGGGACAGATGGTTGACACCAAGGGCTTTTGGGATCGGGCCCCAGTCGCCAGGGACAGCTGGTTGACCCCGTGGGCCCTCGAAAGAAGGCCCAAGACATGCGGGACAGCTGGTTGACCACGGGACCTCGGAAAAGAACCCAAGGCGCCCGCCAGAGTTGGTTCACACCACCGGCCTTCGGACCCGGGCCCGAGTCACCCTGGACAGTTGGTCGACCACAGGGGCCCTCGGACCCAAGCACAAGCGGCCCGGGAGAGCTGGTCGAGACCGCGGGCCCTCGGAGCTGGGCCGCAATCGCCTGGGACAGCTGGTCGACCCCGCGGGCCATGGGGAACGGGCCCGAGTCGCCCAGGAGCCCTGGTCGAGCCCGTGGGCACTCAGACCCGGGCCTGATTCGCCAGAGATATCGGATCGACCTCGTGGGTACACGGACACTTGCACGAGTCGCCCGGGACAGATGTGCCACCCCGTGCGCCCTTGGGCACGGGCCCGCGTCGCCCGTGAGACCTGGTCAAACCCGCAGATCATTGGATCCGGGCCCCAGTCGCCAAAGACATCGGGTCGACCTCGTGGGCCCACGGATGCGAGCGCGAGGCGTCCAGGACCCTTCGTCGACACCGCGGCCCCTCCAACCAGGGCCCGAGGCGCGCGGAACACCTGGACGACCCAGCGGGCCATCGGGCACGGGCCCGAGTCACCCGGGACAGCTGGTCGACCTCGGCACCTCGGACCTGCACCCGAATCGCCCGGGAGAGTTGGTCGACACCGCGGGCCCTCGGGCACGGGACTGAGTCGCCCGGGACCGCTGGTTGCCCCGGGGGCCCTCGGACACCTGCGCGAGTCGCCCGGGACAGCTGTTCCACAACCAGGCCCTCGGGCACAGTCCAAATCCCCCAGGCGTGCTGGTGAACATCACGGGCCCTCGGGCACGGGCCTGAGATGCCCGGGAAGGCTGGTCGACACCGCACGCCCTCTGACAAGGTCCCATGTCTCCCAGGAAAGCTGGTCGACCCCGCAGTTCTTCAGACCCGGGGCCGTGTCGCGGGGGACAGCTGGTCGACCCGTGGGCCCTCGGACCCGAGTGGGATTGGCCCGGGAGAGCTGGTCGAACCCGTGGGCACTCCGACCCAGGCCCAAGTGGCCTGGGACAGCTGGTCGACCCCGTGGGCCCTCGGACCCAACCGCGAGTTGCCTGGAACAGCTGGTCGACCCCACAGGATTTCGGAGCTGGGCCGGAGTTGCCCGGGACAGCTGGTCGACCCCGAGGGCTTTCGGACCGAACCGTGAGGTTCCGGGGACAGCTGGTCGACACCGAGGGCACTCGGACCCGGGCCCGATGCGCCCAGGACACCTATTTGACACCTCAGGCCCTCAGAGACGGTCCGGTTTCCCCCGGGAGAACTGGTCGAACCCGCGGGCTATCCGACCAGAGTGTGATGCGCCTGGGAGGGCTGGTCGAACCCGCGGGCCCTCGGACCAGGGCCCGAGTCGCCCGGGACAGTTGTTCGACACGGCGGGGCCTCGGACTGGAGTGTGAGTCGCCAGGGACAGCTGGTTGACCCCTTGGGCCCTCGAGAAAAGGCCCAAGTCATGCGGGACAGCTGGTCGACACAACTGGACCTCGGACCCGGACCCTAGTTGCGCGAGACAGCTGGTCGAAACTGCGGAACCTCGGACCCGGGCCCGAGTCACACGAGACAGCGGGTCAAAACTGCGGGCACTAGGACCCGGGCCCGAGTCACACGAGACTGCTGGTCGAACCTGCGGGCACTTGGACCCGGGCCCCAATCGCCCGGGACAGTTGTTCGACCCCGCGGGCCCAAGGACTTGAGTGCGAATCGCCAGGGACAGATGGTTGACACCAAGGGCTTTTGGGATCGGGCCCCAGTCGCCAGGGACAGCTGGTTGACCCCGTGGGCCCTCGAAAGAAGGCCCAAGACATGCGGGACAGCTGGTTGACCCCGGGACCTCGGAAAAGAACCCAAGGCGCCCGCCAGAGTTGGTTCACACCACCGGCCTTCGGACCCGGGCCCGAGTCACCCTGGACAGTTGGTCGACCACAGGGGCCCTCGGACCCAAGCACAAGCGGCCCGGGAGAGCTGGTCGAGACCGCGGGCCCTCGGAGCTGGGCCGCAATCGCCTGGGACAGCTGGTCGACCCCGCGGGCCATGGGGAACGGGACCGAGTCGCCCAGGAGCCCTGGTCGAGCCCGTGGGCACTCAGACCTGGGCCTGATTCGCCAGAGATATCGGATCGACCTCGTGGGTACACGGACACTTGCACGAGTCGCCCGGGACAGATGTGCCACCCCGTGCGCCCTTGGGCACGGGCCCGCGTCGCCCGTGAGACCTGGTCAAACCCGCAGATCATTGGATCCGGGCCCCAGTCGCCAAAGACATCGGGTCGACCTCGTGGGCCCACGGATGCGAGCGCGAGGCGTCCAGGACCCTTCGTCGACACCGCGGCCCCTCCAACCAGGGCCCGAGGCGCGCGGAACACCTGGACGACCCAGCGGGCCATCCGGCACGGGCCCGAGTCACCCGGGACAGCTGGTCGACCTCGGCACCTCGGACCTGCACCCGAATCGCCCGGGAGAGTTGGTCGACACCGCGGGCCCTCGGGCACGGGACTGAGTCGCCCGGGACCGCTGGTTGCCCCGGGGGCCCTCGGACACCTGCGCGAGTCGCCCGGGACAGCTGTTCCACAACCAGGCCCTCGGGCACAGTCCAAATCCCCCAGGCGTGCTGGTGAACATCACGGGCCCTCGGGCACGGGCCTGAGATGCCCGGGAAGGCTGGTCGACACCGCACGCCCTCTGACAAGGTCCCATGTCTCCCAGGAAAGCTGGTCGACCCCGCGGTTCTTCAGACCCGGGGCCGTGTCGCGGGGGACAGCTGGTCGACCCGTGGGCCCTCGGACCCGAGTGGGATTGGCCCGGGAGAGCTGGTCGAACCCGTGGGCACTCAGACCCAGGCCCGAGTGGCCCAGGACAGCTGGTCGACCCCGTGGGCCCTCGGACCCAACCGCGAGTGGCCCGGAACAGCTGGTCGACCCCACAGGATTTCGGAGCTGGGCCGGAGTCGCCCGGGACAGCTGGTCGACCCCGAGGGCTTTCGGACCGAACCGTGAGGTTCCGGGGACAGCTGGTCGACACCGAGGGCACTCGGACCCGGGCCCGATGCGCCCAGGACACCAATTTGACACCTCAGGCCCTCAGAGACGGGCCCGTTTCCCCTGGGAGAACTGGTCGAACCCGCGGGCTATCCGACCAGAGTGTGATGTGCCTGGGAGGGCTGGTCGAACCTGCGGGCCCTCGGACCAGGGCCCGAGTCGCCCGGGACAGTTGTTGGACACGGCGGGGCCTCGGACTGGAGTGTGAGTCGCCAGGGACAGCTGGTTGACCCCTTGGGCCCTCGAGAAAAGGCCCAAGTCATGCGGGTCGACACAACGGGACCTCGGACCCGGACCCTAGTTGCGGGAGACAGCTGGTCGAAACTGGGGCACCTCAGACCCGGACCCGAGTCACACGAGAGAGCGGGTCGAACCTGCGGGCACTTGGACTCGGGCCCCAATCGCCCGGGACAGTTGTTCGACCCCGCGGGCCCACGGACTTGAGTGCGAATCACCAGGGACAGATTGTTGACACCAAGGGCCTTTGGACTCGGGCCCCAGTCGCCAGGGACAGCTGGTTGACCCCGTGGGCCCTCGAAAGAAGGCCCAAGACATGCGGCACAGCTGGTTGACCCCGGGACCTCGGAAAAGAACCCAAGGCGCCCGCGAGAGTTGGTTCACACTACCGGTCTTCGGACCCGGGCCCTGTCGCCCTGGAAAGCTGGTCGAACACGGGGGCCCTCGGACCCAAGCACAAGCGGCCCGGGAGAGCTGGTCGAGACCGCGGGCCCTCGGAGCTGGGCCGGAATCGCCTGGGAAAGCTGGTCGACACTGCAGGCCATTGGGCACGGGCCCGAGTCGCCCAGGAGCCCTGGTCGAGCCCGTGGGCACTCAGACCCGGGCCTGATTCGCCAAAGATATCGGATCGACCTCGTGGGTACACGGACACTTGCACGGAAAGTCGCCCGGGACAGATGTGCCACCCCGTGCGCCCTTGGGCACGGGCCCGCGTTGCCCGTGAGACCTGGTCAAACCCGAACATCATTGGATCCGGGCCCCAGTCGCCAAAGACTTCGGGTCGACCTCGTTGGCCCACGGATGCGAGCGTGAGGCGTCCAGGAACCTTCGTCGACACCGCGGCCCCTCCAAGCAGGGCCCGAGGCGCGCGTCACACCTGGACGACCCAGCGGGCCATCGGGCACGGGCCCGAGTCACCCGGGACAGCTGGTCGACCTCGGGACCTCGGACCTGAACCCGAATCGCCCGGGAGAGTTGGTCGACACCACGGGCCCTCGGGCACGGGACTGAGTCGCCCGGGACCGCTGGTTGCCCCGGGGGCCCTCGGACACCTGCGCGAGTCGCCCGGGACAGCTGTTCCACAACCAGGCCCTCGGGCACAGTCCAAATCCCCCAGGCGTGCTGGTGAACATCACGGGCCCTCGGGCACGGGCCTGAGATGCCCGGGAAGGCTGGTCGACACCGCACGCCCTCTGACAAGGTCCCATGTCTCCCAGGAAAGCTGGTCGACCCCGCAGTTCTTCAGACCCGGGGCCGTGTCGCGGGGGACAGCTGGTCGACCCGTGGGCCCTCGGACCCGAGTGGGATTGGCCTGGGAGAGCTGGTCGAACCCGTGGGCAATCCGACCCAAGCCTGAGTGGCCCGGGACAGCTGGTCGACCCCGTGGGCCCTCGGACCCAACCGCGAGTGGCCTCGAACAGCTGGTCGACTCCACAGGATTTCGGAGCTGGGCCGGAGTCGCCCGGGACAGCTGGTCGACCCCGAGGGCTTTCGGACCCAACCATGAGGTTCCGGGGATAGCTGGTCGACAACGAGGGCACTCGGACCCGGGCCCGATTTGCCCAGGAAACCTATTTGGCACCTCAGGCCCTCAGAGACGGGCCCATTTCCCCCGGGAGAATGGTCGAACCCGCGGGCTATCCGACCAGAGTGTGATGCGCCTGGGAGGGCTGGTCGAACCCGCGGGCCCTCGGACCAGGGCCCGAGTCGCCCGGGACAGTTGTTCGACACGGCGGGGCCTCGGACTGGAGTGTGAGTCGCCAGGGACAGCTGGTTGACCCCTTGGGCCCTCGAGAAAAGGCCCAAGTCATGCGGGTCGACACAACGGGACCTCGGACCCGGACACTAGTTGCGGGAGACAGCTGGTCGAAACTGCGGAACCTCGGACCCAGGCCTGAGTCACACGAGACAGCGGGTCAAAACTGCGGGCACTCGGACCCGGGCCCGAGTCACACGAGACAGCTGGTCGAACCTGCGGGCACTCGGACCCGGGCCCCAGTCGCCCGGGACAGTTGTTCGACCCCGCGGTCCCACGGACATGAGTGCGAATCGCCAGGGACAGATGGTTGACACCAAGGGCTTTTGGGATCGGGCCCCAGTCGCCAGGGACAGCTGGTTGACCCCGTGGGCCCTCGAAAGAAGGCCCAAGACATGCGGGACAGCTGGTTGACCCCGGGACCTCGGAAAAGAACCCAAGGCGCCCGCGAGAGTTGGTTCACACCACCGGCCTTCGGACCCGGGCCCGAGTCACCCTGGAGAGTTGGTAGACAACGGGGGCCCTCGGACCCAAGCACAAGCGGCCCGGGAGAGCTGGTCGAGTCCGCGGGTCCTCAGAGCTGGGCCGGAATCGCCTGGGAAAGCTGGTCGACCCCGCGGGCCATTGGGCAAGGGCCCGAGTCGCCCGGGACTGTTGTTCGACACGGCGGGGCCTCGGACTGGAATGTGAGTCGCCAGGGACAGCTGGTTGACCCCTTGGGCCTTCGAGAAAAGGCCCAAGTCATGCGGGACAGCTGGTCGACACAACGGGACCTCGGACCCGGAACCTAGTTGCGCGAGACAGCTGGTCGAAACTGCGGAACCTCGGACCCGGGCCCGAGTCACACGAGACAGCGGGTCAAAACTGCGGGCACTAGGACCCGGGCCCGAGTCACACGAGACTGCTGGTCGAACCTGCGGGCACTTGGACCCGGGCCCCAATCGCCCGGGACAGTTGTTCGACCCCGTGGGCCCAAGGACTTGAGTGCGAATCGCCAGGGACAGATGGTTGACACCAAGGGCCTTTGGACTCGGGCCCCAGTCGCCAGGGACAGCTGGTTGACCCCGTGGGCCCTCGAAAGAAGGCCCAAGACATGCGGGACAGCTGCTTGACCACGGGACCTCGGAAAAGAACCCAAGGCGCCCGCCAGAGTTGGTTCACACCACCGGCCTTCGGACCCGGGCCCGAGTCACCCTGGACAGTTGGTCGACCACGGGGGCCCTCGGACACAAGCACAAGCGGCCCGGGAGAGCTGGTCGAGACCGCGGGCCCTCGGAGCTGGGCCGCAATCGCCTGGGACAGCTGGTCGACCCCGCGGGCCATGGGGCACGGGCCCGAGTCGCCCAGGAGCCCTGGTCGAGCCCGTGGGCACTCAGACCCGGGCCTGATTCGCCAGAGATATCGGATCGACCTCGTGGGTACACGGACACTTGCACGAGTCGCCCGGGACAGATGTGCAACCCCGTGCGCCCTTGGGCACGGGCCCGCGTCGCCCGTGAGACCTGGTCAAACCCGAACATCATTGGATCCGGGCCCCAGTCGCCAAAGACATCGGGTCGACCTCGTGGGCCCACGGATGCGAGCGCGAGGCGTCCAGGACCCTTCGTCGACCCCGCGGCCCCTCCAACCAGGGCCCGAGGCGCGCGGAACACCTGGACGACCCAGCGGGCCATCGGGCACGGGCCCGAGTCACCCGGGACAGCTGGTCGACCTCGGCACCTCGGACCTGCACCCGAATCGCCCGGGAGAGTTGGTCGACACCGCGGGCCCTCGGGCACGGGACTGAGTCGCCCGGGACCGCTGGTTGCCCCGGGGGCCCTCGGACACCTGCGCGAGTCGCCCGGGACAGCTGTTCCACAACCAGGCCCTCGGGCACAGTCCAAATCCCCCAGGCGTGCTGGTGAACATCACGGGCCCTCGGGCACGGGCCTGAGATGCCCGGGAAGGCTGGTCGACACCGCACGCCCTCTGACAAGGTCCCATGTCTCCCAGGAAAGCTGGTCGACCCCGCAGTTCTTCAGACCCGGGGCCGTGTCGCGGGGGACAGCTGGTCGACCCGTGGGCCCTCGGACCCGAGTGGGATTGGCCCGGGAGAGCTGGTCGAACCCGTGGGCACTCCGACACAGGCCCAAGTGGCCTGGGACAGCTGGTCGACCCCGTGGGCCCTCGGACCCAACCGCGAGTTGCCTGGAACAGCTGGTCGACCCCACAGGATTTCGGAGCTGGGCCGGAGTTGCCCGGGACAGCTGGTCGACCCCGAGGGCTTTCGGACCGAACCGTGAGGTTCCGGGGACAGCTGGTCGACACCGAGGGCACTCGGACCCGGGCCCGATGCGCCCAGGACACCTATTTGACACCTCAGGCCCTCAGAGACGGTCCGGTTTCCCCCGGGAGAACTGGTCGAACCCGCGGGCTATCCGACCAGAGTGTGATGCGCCTGGGAGGGCTGGTCGAACCCGCGGGCCCTCGGACCAGGGCCCGAGTCGCCCGGGACAGTTGTTGGACACGGCGGGGCCTCGGACTGGAGTGTGAGTCGCCAGGGACAGCTGGTTGACCCCTTGGGCCCTCGAGAAAAGGCCCAAGTCATGCGGGACAGCTGGTCGACACAACTGGACCTCGGACCCGGACCCTAGTTGCGCGAGACAGCTGGTCGAAACTGCGGCACCTCGGACCCGGGCCCGAGTCACACGAGACAGCGGGTCAAAACTGCGGGCACTAGGACCCGGGCCCGAGTCACACGAGACTGCTGGTCGAACCTGCGGGCACTTGGACCCGGGCCCCAATCGCCCGGGACAGTTGTTCGACCCCGCGGGCCCAAGGACTTGAGTGCGAATCGCCAGGGACAGATGGTTGACACCAAGGGCTTTTGGGATCGGGCCCCAGTCGCCAGGGACAGCTGGTTGACCCCGTGGGCCCTCGAAAGAAGGCCCAAGACATGCGGGACAGCTGGTTGACCACGGGACCTCGGAAAAGAACCCAAGGCGCCCGCCAGAGTTGGTTCACACCACCGGCCTTCGGACCCGGGCCCGAGTCACCCTGGACAGTTGGTCGACCACAGGGGCCCTCGGACCCAAGCACAAGCGGCCCGGGAGAGCTGGTCGAGACCGCGGGCCCTCGGAGCTGGGCCGCAATCGCCTGGGACAGCTGGTCGACCCCGCGGGCCATGGGGAACGGGCCCGAGTCGCCCAGGAGCCCTGGTCGAGCCCGTGGGCACTCAGACCCGGGCCTGATTCGCCAGAGATATCGGATCGACCTCGTGGGTACACGGACACTTGCACGAGTCGCCCGGGACAGATGTGCCACCCCGTGCGCCCTTGGGCACGGGCCCGCGTCGCCCGTGAGACCTGGTCAAACCCGCAGATCATTGGATCCGGGCCCCAGTCGCCAAAGACATCGGGTCGACCTCGTGGGCCCACGGATGCGAGCGCGAGGCGTCCAGGACCCTTCGTCGACACCGCGGCCCCTCCAACCAGGGCCCGAGGCGCGCGGAACACCTGGACGACCCAGCGGGCCATCGGGCACGGGCCCGAGTCACCCGGGACAGCTGGTCGACCTCGGCACCTCGGACCTGCACCCGAATCGCCCGGGAGAGTTGGTCGACACCGCGGGCCCTCGGGCACGGGACTGAGTCGCCCGGGACCGCTGGTTGCCCCGGGGGCCCTCGGACACCTGCGCGAGTCGCCCGGGACAGCTGTTCCACAACCAGGCCCTCGGGCACAGTCCAAATCCCCCAGGCGTGCTGGTGAACATCACGGGCCCTCGGGCACGGGCCTGAGATGCCCGGGAAGGCTGGTCGACACCGCACGCCCTCTGACAAGGTCCCATGTCTCCCAGGAAAGCTGGTCGACCCCGCGGTTCTTCAGACCCGGGGCCGTGTCGCGGGGGACAGCTGGTCGACCCGTGGGCCCTCGGACCCGAGTGGGATTGGCCCGGGAGAGCTGGTCGAACCCGTGGGCACTCAGACCCAGGCCCGAATGGCCCAGGACAGCTGGTCGACCCCGTGGGCCCTCGGACCCAACCGCGAGTGGCCCGGAACAGCTGGTCGACCCCACAGGATTTCGGAGCTGGGCCGGAGTCGCCCGGGACAGCTGGTCGACCCCGAGGGCTTTCGGACCGAACCGTGAGGTTCCGGGGACAGCTGGTCGACACCGAGGGCACTCGGACCCGGGCCCGATGCGCCCAGGACACCAATTTGACACCTCAGGCCCTCAGAGACGGGCCCGTTTCCCCCGGGAGAACTGGTCGAACCCGCGGGCTATCCGACCAGAGTGTGATGTGCCTGGGAGGGCTGGTCGAACCCGCGGGCCCTCGGACCAGGGCCCGAGTCGCCCGGGACAGTTGTTGGACACGGCGGGGCCTCGGACTGGAGTGTGAGTCGCCAGGGACAGCTGGTTGACCCCTTGGGCCCTCGAGAAAAGGCCCAAGTCATGCGGGTCGACACAACGGGACCTCGGACCCGGACACTAGTTGCGCGAGACAGCTGGTCGAAACTGGGGCACCTCAGACCCGGACCCGAGTCACACGAGAGAGCGGGTCGAACCTGCGGGCACTTGGACTCGGGCCCCAATCGCCCGGGACAGTTGTTCGACCCCGCGGGCCCACGGACTTGAGTGCGAATCACCAGGGACAGATTGTTGACACCAAGGGCCTTTGGACTCGGGCCCCAGTCGCCAGGGACAGCTGGTTGACCCCGTGGGCCCTCGAAAGAAGGCCCAAGACATGCGGCACAGCTGGTTGACCCCGGGACCTCGGAAAAGAACCCAAGGCGCCCGCGAGAGTTGGTTCACACTACCGGTCTTCGGACCCGGGCCCTGTCGCCCTGGAAAGCTGGTCGAACACGGGGGCCCTCGGACCCAAGCACAAGCGGCCCGGGAGAGCTGGTCGAGACCGCGGGCCCTCGGAGCTGGGCCGGAATCGCCTGGGAAAGCTGGTCGACACTGCAGGCCATTGGGCACGGGCCCGAGTCGCCCAGGAGCCCTGGTCGAGCCCGTGGGCACTCAGACCCGGGCCTGATTCGCCAAAGATATCGGATCGACCTCGTGGGTACACGGACACTTGCACGGAAAGTCGCCCGGGACAGATGTGCCACCCCGTGCGCCGTTGGGCACGGGCCCGCGTCGCCCGTGAGACCTGGTCAAACCCGAACATCATTGGATCCGGGCCCCAGTCGCCAAAGACATCGGGTCGACCTCGTGGGCCCACGGATGCGAGCGTGAGGCGTCCAGGAACCTTCGTCGACACCGCGGCCCCTCCAAGCAGGGCCCGAGGCGCGCGTCACACCTGGACGACCCAGCGGGCCATCGGGCACGGGCCCGAGTCACCCGGGACAGCTGGTCGACCTCGGGACCTCGGACCTGAACCCAAATCGCCCGGGAGAGTTGGTCGACACCACGGGCCCTCGGGCACGGGACTGAGTCGCCCGGGACCGCTGGTTGCCCCGGGGGCCCTCGGACACCTGCGCGAGTCGCCCGGGACAGCTGTTCCACAACCAGGCCCTCGGGCACAGTCCAAATCCCCCAGGCGTGCTGGTGAACATCACGGGCCCTCGGGCACGGGCCTGAGATGCCCGGGAAGGCTGGTCGACACCGCACGCCCTCTGACAAGGTCCCATGTCTCCCAGGAAAGCTGGTCGACCCCGCAGTTCTTCAGACCCGGGGCCGTGTCGCGGGGGACAGCTGGTCGACCCGTGGGCCCTCGGACCCGAGTGGGATTGGCCTGGGAGAGCTGGTCGAACCCGTGGGCAATCCGACCCAGGCCTGAGTGGCCCGGGACAGCTGGTCGACCCCGTGGGCCCTCGGACCCAACCGCGAGTGGCCTCGAACAGCTGGTCGACTCCACAGGATTTCGGAGCTGGGCCGGAGTCGCCCGGGAGAGCTGGTCGACCCCGAGGGCTTTCGGACCCAACCATGAGGTTCCGGGGATAGCTGGTCGACAACGAGGGCACTCGGACCCGGGCCCGATTTGCCCAGGAAACCTATTTGGCACCTCAGGCCCTCAGAGACGGGCCCATTTCCCCCGGGAGAATGGTCGAACCCGCGGGCTATCCGACCAGAGTGTGATGCGCCTGGGAGGGCTGGTCGAACCCGCGGGCCCTCGGACCAGGGCCCGAGTCGCCCGGGACAGTTGTTCGACACGGCGGGGCCTCGGACTGGAGTGTGAGTCGCCAGGGACAGCTGGTTGACCCCTTGGGCCCTCGAGAAAAGGCCCAAGTCATGCAGAACAGCTGGTCGACACAACGGGACCTCGGACCCGGACACTAGTTGCGCGAGACAGCTGGTCGAAACTGCGGAACCTCTGACCCGGACCTGAGTCACACGAGACAGCGGGTCAAAACTGCGGGCACTCGGACCCGGGCCCGAGTCACACGAGACAGCTGGTCGAACCTGCGGGCACTCGGACCCGGGCCCCAGTCGCCCGGGACAGTTGTTCGACCCCGCGGTCCCACGGACATGAGTGCGAAGAGCCAGGGACAGATGGTTGACACCAAGGGCTTTTGGGATCGGGCCCCAGTCGCCAGGGACAGCTGGTTGACCCCGTGGGCCCTCGAAAGAAGGCCCAAGACATGCGGGACAGCTGGTTGACCCCGGGACCTCGGAAAAGAACCCAAGGCGCCCGCGAGAGTTGGTTCACACCACCGGCCTTCGGACCCGGGCCCGAGTCACCCTGGAGAGTTGGTAGACAACGGGGGCCCTCGGACCCAAGCACAAGCGGCCCGGGAGAGCTGGTCGAGTCCGCGGGTCCTCAGAGCTGGGCCGGAATCGCCTGGGAAAGCTGGTCGACCCCGCGGGCCATTGGGCAAGGGCCCGAGTCGCCCGGGACTGTTGTTCGACACGGCGGGGCCTCGGACTGGAATGTGAGTCGCCAGGGACAGCTGGTTGACCCCTTGGGCCTTCGAGAAAAGGCCCAAGTCATGCGGGACAGCTGGTCGACACAACGGGACCTCGGACCCGGAACCTAGTTGCGCGAGACAGCTGGTCGAAACTGCGGAACCTCGGACCCGGGCCCGAGTCACACGAGACAGCGGGTCAAAACTGCGGGCACTCGGACCCGGGCCCGAGTCACACGAGATAGCTGGTCGAACCTGCGGGCACTTGGACCCGGGCCCCAATCGCCCGGGACAGTTGTTCGACCCCGCGGGCCCAAGGACTTGAGTGCGAATCGCCAGGGACAGATGGTTGACACCAAGGGCCTTTGGACTCGGGCCCCAGTCGCCAGGGACAGCTGGTTGACCCCGTGGGCCCTCGAAAGAAGGCCCAAGACATGCGGGACAGCTGGTTGACCACGGGACCTCGGAAAAGAACCCAAGGCGCCCGCCAGAGTTGGTTCACACCACCGGCCTTCGGACCCGGGCCCGAGTCACCCTGGACAGTTGGTAGACCACGGGGGCCCTCGGACCCAAGCACAAGCGGCCCGGGAGAGCTGGTCGAGACCGCGGGCCCACGGAGCTGGGCCGGAATCGCCTGGGACAGCTGGTCGACCCCGCGGGCCATGGGGCACGGGCCCAAGTCGCCCAGGAGCCCTGGTCGAGCCCGTGGGCACTCAGATCCGGGCCTGATTCGCCAAAGATATCGGATCGACCTCGTGGGTACTCGGACACTTGCACGAGATGCCCGGGACAGATGTGCCACCCCGTGCGCCCTTGGGCACGGGCCCGCGTCGCCCGTGAGACCTGCTCAAACCCGCAGATCATTGGATCGGGGCCCCAGTCGCCAAAGACATCGGGTCGACCTCGTGGGCCCACGGATGCGAGCGCGAGGCGTTAAGCACCCTTCGTCGACACCGCAGCCCCTCCAACCAGGGCCCGAGGCGCGCGGAACACCTGGTGGACCCAGCGGGCCATCGGGCACGGGCCCGAGTCACCCGGGACAGCTGGTCGACCTCGGGACCTCGGACCTGAACCCGAATCGCCCGGGAGAGTTGGTCGACACCGCGGGCCCTCGGGCACGGGACTGAGTGGCCCGGGACCGCTGGTTGCCCCGGGGGCCCTCGGACACCTGCGCGAGTCGCCCGGGACAGCTGTTCCACAACCAGGCTCTCGGGCACAGTCCAAATCCCCCAGGCGTGCTGGTGAACATCACGGGCCATCGGGCACGGGCCTGAGATGCCCGGGAAGGCTGGTCGACACCGCACGCCCTCTGACAAGGTCCCATGTCTCCCAGGAAAGCTGGTCGACCCCGCGGTTCTTCAGACCCGGGGCCGTGTCGCGGGGGACAGCTGGTCGACCCGTGGGCCCTCGGAACCGAGTGGGATTGGCCCGGGAGAGCTGGTCGACCCCGTGGGCCCTCGGACCCAACCGCGAGTGGCCTGGAACAGCTGGTCGACCCCACAGGATTTCGGAGCTGGGCCGGTGTCGCCCGGGACAGCTGGTCGACCCTGAGGGCTTTCGGACCCAACCGTGAGGTTCCGGGGACAGCTGGTCGACACCGAGGGCACTCGGACCCGGGCCCGATTCGCCCAGGACACCTATTTGACACCTCAGGCCCTCAGAGACGGGCCCGTTTCCCCCGGGAGAACTGGTCGAACCCGCGGGCTATCCGACCAGAGTGTGATGCGCCTGGGAGGGCTGGTCGAACACGCGGGCCCTCGGACCAGGGCCCGAGTCGCCCGGGACAGTTGTTCGACACGGCGGGGCCTCGGATTGGAGTGTGAGTCGTCAGGGACAGCTGGTTGACCCCTTGGGCCCTCGAGAAAAGGCCCAAGTCATGCGGGACAGCTGGTCGACACAACTGGACCTCGGACCCGGACCCTAGTTGCGCGAGACAGCTGGTCGAAACTGCGGCACCTCGGACCCGGACCTGAGTCACACGAGACAGCGGGTCAAAACTGCGGGCACTCGGACACGGTCCCGAGTCACACGAGACAGCTGGTCGAACCTG
This sequence comes from Sus scrofa, assembly GCF_054392235.1. NCBI lineage: Eukaryota > Metazoa > Chordata > Mammalia > Artiodactyla > Suidae > Sus > Sus scrofa. The sequence goes on from NC_139386.1 coordinate 50,127,563, forward strand.
CGGGCACTCGGACCCGGGCCCCAGTCGCCCGGGACAGTTGTTCGACCCTGCGGGCCCACGGACTTGAGTGCGAATCGCCAGGGACCGATGGTTGACACCAAGGGCTTTTGGGATCGGGCCCCAGTCGCCAGGGACAGCTGGTTGACCCCGTGGGCCCTCGAAAGAAGGCCCAAGACATGCGGGACAGCTGGTTGACCCCGGGACCTCGGAAAAGAACCCAAGGCGCCCGCCAGAGTTGCTTCACACCACCGGCCTTCGGACCTGGGCCCGAGTCGTCCTGGAAAGCTGGTCCAACACGGGGGCCCTCGGACCCAAGCACAAGCGGCCCGGGAGAGCTGGTCGAGACCGCGGGCCCTCAGAGCTGGGCCGGAATCGCCTGGGAAAGCTGGTCGACCCTGCGGGCCATTGGGCACGGGCCCGAGTCGCCCAGGGGCCCTGGTCGAGCCCGTGGGCACTCAGACCCGGGCCTGATTCGCCAAAGATATCGGATCGACCTTGTGGGTACACGGACACTTGTACGAGTCGCCCGGGACAGATGTGCCACCCCGTGCGCCCTTGGGCACGGGCCCGCGTCGCCCGTGAGACCTGGTCAAACCCGCAGATCATTGGATCCGGGCCCCAGTCGCCAAAGACATCGGGTCGACCTCGTGGGCCCACGGATGCGAGCGCGAGGCGTTAAGCACCCTTCGTCGACACCGCGGCCCCTCCAACCAGGGCCCGAGGCGCGCGGAACACCTGGTGGACCCAGCGGGCCATAGGGCACGGGCCCGAGTCACCCGGGACAGCTGGTCGACCTCGGGACCTCGGACCTGCACCCGAATCGCCCGGGAGAGTTGGTCGACACCGCGGGCCCTCGGGCACGGGACTGAGTCGCCCGGGACCGCTGGTTGCCCCGGGGGCCCTCGGACACCTGCGCGAGTCGCCCGGGACAGCTGTTCCACAACCAGGCCCTCGGGCACAGTCCAAATCCCCCAGGCGTGCTGGTGAACATCACGGGCCCTCGGGCACGGGCCTGAGATGCCCGGGAAGGCTGGTCGACACCGCACGCCCTCTGACAAGGTCCCATGTCTCCCAGGAAAGCTGGTCGACCCCGCGGTTCTTCAGACCCGGGGCCGTGTCGCGGGGGACAGCTGGTCGACCCGTGGGCCCTCGGACCCGAGTGGGATTGGCCCGGGAGAGCTGGTCGAACCCGTGGGCACTCCGACCCAGGCCCAAGTGGCCTGGGACAGCTGGTCGACCCCGTGGGCCCTCGGACCCAACCGCGAGTTGCCTGGAACAGCTGGTCGACCCCACAGGATTTCGGAGCTGGGCCGGAGTTGCCCGGGACTGCTGGTCGACCCCGAGGGCTTTCGGACCGAACCGTGAGGTTCCGGGGACAGCTGGTCGACACCGAGGGCACTCGGACCCGGGCCCGATGCGCCCAGGACACCTATTTGACACCTCAGGCCCTCAGAGACGGTCCGGTTTCCCCCGGGAGAACTGGTCGAACCCGCGGGCTATCCGACCAGAGTGTGATGCGCCTGGGAGGGCTGGTCGAACCCGCGGGCCCTCGGACCAGGGCCCGAGTCGCCCGGGACAGTTGTTGGACACGGCGGGGCCTCGGACTGGAGTGTGAGTCGCCAGGGACAGCTGGTTGACCCCTTGGGCCCTCGAGAAAAGGCCCAAGTCATGCGGGACAGCTGGTCGACACAACTGGACCTCGGACCCGGACCCTAGTTGCGCGAGACAGCTGGTCGAAACTGCGGAACCTCGGACCCGGGCCCGAGTCACACGAGACAGCGGGTCAAAACTGCGGGCACTCGGACCCGGGCCCGAGTCACACGAGACTGCTGGTCGAACCTGCGGGCACTTGGACCCGGGCCCCAATCGCCCGGGACAGTTGTTCGACCCCGCGGGCCCAAGGACTTGAGTGCGAATCGCCAGGGACAGATGGTTGACACCAAGGGCTTTTGGGATCGGGCCCCAGTCGCCAGGGACAGCTGGTTGACCCCGTGGGCCCTCGAAAGAAGGCCCAAGACATGCGGGACAGCTGGTTGACCCCGGGACCTCGGAAAAGAACCCAAGGCGCCCGCCAGAGTTGGTTCACACCACCGGCCTTCGGACCCGGGCCCGAGTCACCCTGGACAGTTGGTCGACCACAGGGGCCCTCGGACCCAAGCACAAGCGGCCCGGGAGAGCTGGTCGAGACCGCGGGCCCTCGGAGCTGGGCCGCAATCGCCTGGGACAGCTGGTCGACCCCGCGGGCCATGGGGCACGGGCCCGAGTCGCCCAGGAGCCCTGGTCGAGCCCGTGGGCACTCAGACCCGGGCCTGATTCGCCAGAGATATCGGATCGACCTCGTGGGTACACGGACACTTGCACGAGTCGCCCGGGACAGATGTGCAACCCCGTGCGCCCTTGGGCACGGGCCCGCGTCGCCCGTGAGACCTGGTCAAACCCGCAGATCATTGGATCCGGGCCCCAGTCGCCAAAGACATCGGGTCGACCTCGTGGGCCCACGGATGCGAGCGCGAGGCGTCCAGGACCCTTCGTCGACCCCGCGGCCCCTCAAACCAGGGCCCGAGGCGCGCGGAACACCTGGACGACCCAGCGGGCCATCGGGCACGGGCCCGAGTCACCCGGGACAGCTGGTCGACCTCGGGACCTCGGACCTGCACCCGAATCGCCCGGGAGAGTTGGTCGACACCGCGGGCCCTCGGGCACGGGACTGAGTCGCCCGGGACCGCTGGTTGCCCCGGGGGCCCTCGGACACCTGCGCGAGTCGCCCGGGACAGCTGTTCCACAACCAGGCCCTCGGGCACAGTCCAAATCCCCCAGGCGTGCTGGTGAACATCACGGGCCCTCGGGCACGGGCCTGAGATGCCCGGGAAGGCTGGTCGACACCGCACGCCCTCTGACAAGGTCCCATGTCTCCCAGGAAAGCTGGTCGACCCCGCAGTTCTTCAGACCCGGGGCCGTGTCGCGGGGGACAGCTGGTCAACCCGTGGGCCCTCGGACCCGAGTGGGATTGGCCCGGGAGAGCTGGTCGAACCCGTGGGCACTCCGACCCAGGCCCAAGTGGCCTGGGACAGCTGGTCGACCCCGTGGGCCCTCGGACCCAACCGCGAGTTGCCTGGAACAGCTGGTCGACCACACAGGATTTCGGAGCTGGGCCGGAGTTGCCCGGGACAGCTGGTCGACCCCGAGGGCCTTCGGACCGAACCGTGAGGTTCCGGGGACAGCTGGTCGACACCGAGGGCACTCGGACCCGGGCCCGATGCGCCCAGGACACCTATTTGACACCTCAGGCCCTCAGAGACGGTCCGGTTTCCCCCGGGAGAACTGGTCGAACCCGCGGGCTATCCGACCAGAGTGTGATGCGCCTGGGAGGGCTGGTCGAACCCGCGGGCCCTCGGACCAGGGCCCGAGTCGCCCGGGACAGTTGTTGGACACGGCGGGGCCTCGGACTGGAGTGTGAGTCGCCAGGGACAGCTGGTTGACCCCTTGGGCCCTCGAGAAAAGGCCCAAGTCATGCGGGACAGCTGGTCGACACAACTGGACCTCGGACCCGGACCCTAGTTGCGCGAGACAGCTGGTCGAAACTGCTGCACCTCGGACCCGGGCCCGAGTCACACGAGACAGCGGGTCAAAACTGCGGGCACTCGGACCCGGGCCCGAGTCACACGAGACTGCTGGTCGAACCTGCGGGCACTTGGACCCGGGCCCCAATCGCCCGGGACAGTTGTTCGACCCCGCGGGCCCAAGGACTTGAGTGCGAATCGCCAGGGACAGATGGTTGACACCAAGGGCTTTTGGAATCGGGCCCCAGTCGCCAGGGACAGCTGGTTGACCCCGTGGGCCCTCGAAAGAAGGCCCAAGACATGCGGGACAGCTGGTTGACCCCGGGACCTCGGAAAAGAACCCAAGGCGCCCGCCAGAGTTGGTTCACACCACCGGCCTTCGGACCCGGGCCCGAGTCACCCTGGACAGTTGGTCGACCACAGGGGCCCTCGGATCCAAGCACAAGCGGCCCGGGAGAGCTGGTCGAGACCGCGGGCCCTCGGAGCTGGGCCGCAATCGCCTGGGACAGCTGGTCGACCCCGCGGGCCATGGGGCACGGGCCCGAGTCGCCCAGGAGCCCTGGTCGAGCCCGTGGGCACTCAGACCCGGGCCTGATTCGCCAGAGATATCGGATCGACCTCGTGGGTACACGGACACTTGCACGAGTCGCCCGGGACAGATGTGCCACCCCGTGCGCCCTTGGGCACGGGCCCGCGTCGCCCGTGAGACCTGGTCAAACCCGCAGATCATTGGATCCGGGCCCCAGTCGCCAAAGACATCGGGTCGACCTCGTGGGCCCACGGATGCGAGCGCGAGGCGTCCAGGACCGTTCGTCGACACCGCGGCCCCTCCAACCAGGGCCCGAGGCGCGCGGAACACCTGGACGACCCAGCGGGCCATCGGGCACGGGCCCGAGTCACCCGGGACAGCTGGTCGACCTCGGCACCTCGGACCTGCACCCGAATCGCCCGGGAGAGTTGGTCGACACCGCGGGCCCTCGGGCACGGGACTGAGTCGCCCGGGACCGCTGGTTGCCCCGGGGGCCCTCGGACACCTGCGCGAGTCGCCCGGGACAGCTGTTCCACAACCAGGCCCTCGGGCACAGTCCAAATCCCCCAGGCGTGCTGGTGAACATCACGGGCCATCGGGCACGGGCCTGAGATGCCCGGGAAGGCTGGTCGACACCGCACGCCCTCTGACAAGGTCCCATGTCTCCCAGGAAAGCTGGTCGACCCCGCGGTTCTTCAGACCCGGGGCCGTGTCGCGGGGGACAGCTGGTCGACCCGTGGGCCCTCGGACCCGAGTGGGATTGGCCCGGGAGAGCTGGTCGAACCCGTGGGCACTCAGACCCAGGCCCGAGTGGCCCAGGACAGCTGGTCGACCCCGTGGGCCCTCGGACCCAACCGCGAGTGGCCCGGAACAGCTGGTCGACCCCACAGGATTTCGGAGCTGGGCCGGAGTTGCCCGGGACAGCTGGTCGACCCCGAGGGCTTTCGGACCGAACCGTGAGGTTCCGGGGACAGCTGGTCGACAACGAGGGCACTCGGACCCGGGCCCGATTCGCCCAGGAAACCTATTTGGCACCTCAGGCCCTCAGAGACGGGCCCATTTCCCCCGGGAGAATGGTCGAACCCGCGGGCTATCCGACCAGAGTGTGATGCGCCTGGGAGGGTTGGTCGAACCCGCGGGCCCTCGGACCAGGGCCCGAGTCGCCCGGGACAGTTGTTCGACACGGCGGGGCCTCGGACTGGAGTGTGAGTCGCCAGGGACAGCTGGTTGACCCCTTGGGCCCTCGAGAAAAGGCCCAAGTCATGCGGAACAGCTGGTCGACACAACGGGACCTCGGACCCGGACACTAGTTGCGCGAGACAGCTGGTCGAAACTGCGGAACCTCGGACCCAGGCCTGAGTCACACGAGACAGCGGGTCAAAACTGCGGGCACTCGGACCCGGGCCCGAGTCACACGAGACAGCTGGTCGAACATGCGGGCACTCGGACCCGGGCCCCAGTCGCCCGGGACAGTTGTTCGACCCCGCGGTCCCACGGACATGAGTGCGAAGAGCCAGGGACAGATGGTTGACACCAAGGGCCTTTGGACTCGGGCCCCAGTCGCCAGGGACAGCTGGTTGACCCCGTGGGCCCTCGAAAGAAGGCCCAAGACATGCGGGACAGCTGGTTGACCCCGGGACCTCGGAAAAGAACCCAAGGCGCCCGCCAGAGTTGGTTCACACCACCGGCCTTCGGACCCGGGCCCGAGTCACCCTGGAGAGTTGGTAGACAACGGGGGCCCTCGGACCCAGGCACAAGCGGCCCGGGAGAGCTGGTCGAGTCCGCGGGTCCTCAGAGCTGGGCCGGAATCGCCTGGGAAAGCTGGTCGACCCCGCGGGCCATTGGGCACGGGCCCGAGTCGCCCGGGACTGTTGTTCGACACGGCGGGGCCTCGGACTGGAATTTGAGTCGCCAGGGACAGCTGGTTGACCCCTTGGGCCTTCGAGAAAAGGCCCAAGTCATGCGGGACAGCTGGTTGACACAACGGGACCTCGGACCCGGAACCTAGTTGCGCGAGACAGCTGGTCGAAACTGCGGAACCTCGGACCCGGGCCCGAGTCACACGAGACAGCGGGTCAAAACTGCGGGCACTCGGACCCGGGCCCGAGTCACACGAGATAGCTGGTCGAACCTGCGTGCACTTGGACCCGGGCCCCAATCGCCCGGGACAGTTGTTCGACCCCGCGGGCCCAAGGACTTGAGTGCGAATCGCCAGGGACAGATGGTTGACACCAAGGGCCTTTGGACTCGGGCCCCAGTCGCCAGGGACAGCTGGTTGACCCCGTGGGCCCTCGAAAGAAGGCCCAAGACATGCGGGACAGCTGGTTGACCACGGGACCTCGGAAAAGAACCCAAGGCGCCCGCCAGAGTTGGTTCACACCACCGGCCTTCGGACCCGGGCCCGAGTCACCCTGGACAGTTGGTAGACCACGGGGGCCCTCGGACCCAAGCACAAGCGGCCCGGGAGAGCTGGTCGAGACCGCGGGCCCTCGGAGCTGGGCCGGAATCGCCTGGGACAGCTGGTCGACCCCGCGGGCCATGGGGCACGGGCCCAAGTCGCCCAGGAGCCCTGGTCGAGCCCGTGGACACTCAGACCCGGGCCTGATTCGCCAAAGATATCGGATCGACCTCGTGGGTACACGGACACTTGCACGAGATGCCCGGGACAGATGTGCCACCCCGTGCGCCCTTGGGCACGGGCCCGCGTCGCCCGTGAGACCTGGTTAAACCCGCAGATCATTGGATCCGGGCCCCATTCGCCAAAGACATCGGGTCGACCTCGTGGGCCCACGGATGCGAGCGCGAGGCGTCCAGGACCCTTCGTCGACACCACGGCCCCTCCAACCAGGGCCCGAGGCACGCGGAACAGCTGGTGGACCCAGCGGGCCATCGGGCACGGGCCCGAGTCACCCGGGACAGCTGGTCGACCTCGGGACCTCGGACCTGAACCCGAATCGCCCGGGAGAGTTGGTCGACACCGCGGGCCCTCGGGCACGGGACTGAGTGGCCCGGGACCGCTGGTTGCCCCGGGGGCCCTCGGACACCTGCGCGAGTCGCCCGGGACAGCTGTTCCACAACCAGGCCCTCGGGCACAGTCCAAATCCCCCAGGCGTGCTGGTGAACATCACGGGCCATTGGGCACGGGCCTGAGATGCCCGGGAAGGCTGGTCGACACCGCACGCCCTCTGACAAGGTCCCATGTCTCCCAGGAAAGCTGGTCGACCCCGCGGTTCTTCAGACCCGGGGCCGTGTCGCGGGGGACAGCTGGTCGACCCGTGGGCCCTCAGAACCGAGTGGGATTGGCCCGGGAGAGCTGGTCGACCCCGTGGGCCCTCGGACCCAACCGCGAGTGGCCTGGAACAGCTGGTCGACCCCACAGGATTTCGGAGCTGGGCCGGTGTCGCCCGGGACAGCTGGTCGACCCTGAGGGCTTTCGGACCCAACCGTGAGGTTCCGGGGACAGCTGGTCGACACCGAGGGCACTCGGACCCGGGCCCGATGCGCCCAGGACACCTATTTGACACCTCAGGCCCTCAGAGACGGGCCCGTTTCCCCCGGGAGAACTGGTCGAACCCGCGGGCTATCCGACCAGAGTGTGATGCGCCTGGGAGGGCTGGTCGAACCCGCGGGCCCTCGGACCAGGGCCCGAGTCGCCCGGGACAGTTGTTGGACACGGCGGGGCCTCGGACTGGAGTGTGAGTCGCCAGGGACAGCTGGTTGACCCCTTGGGCCCTCGAGAAAAGGCCCAAGTCATGCGGGACAGCTGGTCGACACAACGGGACCTCGGACCTGGACACTAGTTGCGCGAGACAGCTGGTCAAAACTGCGGAACCTCGGACCCGGACCTGAGTCACACGAGACAGCGGGTCAAAACTGCGGGCACTCGGACCCGGTCCCGAGTCACACGAGACAGCTGGTCGAACCTGCGGGCACTCGGACCCGGGCCCCAGTCGCCCGGGACAGTTGTTCGACCCTGCGGGCCCACGGACTTGAGTGCGAATCGCCAGGGACCGATGGTTGACACCAAGGGCTTTTGGGATCGGTCCCCAGTCGCCAGGGACAGCTGGTTGACCCCGTGGGCCCTCGAAAGAAGGCCCAAGACATGCGGGACAGCTGGTTGACCCCGGGACCTCGGAAAAGAACCCAAGGCGCCCGCGAGAGTTGCTTCACACCACCGGCCTTCGGACCCGGGCCCGAGTCGTCCTGGAAAGCTGGTCGAACACGGGGGCCCTCGGACCCAAGCACAAGCGGCCCGGGAGAGCTGGTCGAGACCGCGGGCCCTCAGAGCTGGGCCGGAATCGCCTGGGAAAGCTGGTCGACCCTGCGGGCCATTGGGCACGGGCCCGAGTCGCCCAGGAGCCCTGGTAGAGCCCGTGGGCACTCAGACCCGGGCCTGATTCGCCAAAGATATCGGATCGACCTTGTGGGTACACGGACACTTGTACGAGTCGCCCGGGACAGATGTGCCACCCCGTGCGCCCTTGGGCACGGGCCCGCGTCGCCCGTGAGACCTGGTCAAACCCGCAGATCATTGGATCCGGGCCCCAGTCGCCAAAGACATCGGGTCGACCTCATGGGCCCACGGATGCGAGCGCGAGGCGTTAAGCACACTTCGTCGACACCGCGGCCCCTCCAACCAGGGCCCGAGGCGCGCGGAACACCTGGTGGACCCAGCGGGCCATCGGGCACGGGCCCGAGTCACCCGGGACAGCTGGTCGACCTCGGGACCTCGGACCTGCACCCGAATCGCCCGGGAGAGTTGGTCGACACCGCGGGCCCTCGGGCACGGGACTGAGTCGCCCGGGACCGCTGGTTGCCCCGGGGGCCCTCGGACACCTGCGCGAGTCGCCCGGGACAGCTGTTCCACAACCAGGCCCTCGGGCACAGTCCAAATCCCCCAGGCGTGCTGGTGAACATCACGGGCCCTCGGGCACGGGCCTGAGATGCCCGGGAAGGCTGGTCGACACCGCACGCCCTCTGACAAGGTCCCATGTCTCCCAGGAAAGCTGGTCGACCCCGCGGTTCTTCAGACCCAGGGCCGTGTCGCGGGGGACAGCTGGTCGACCCGTGGGCCCTCGGACCCGAGTGGGATTGGCCCGGGAGAGCTGGTCGAACCCGTGGGCACTCCGACCCAGGCCCGAGTGGCCCGGGACAGCTGGTCGACCCCGTGGGCCCTCGGACCCAACCGCGAGTGGCCCGGAACAGCTGGTCGACCCCACAGGATTTCGGAGCTGGGCCGGAGTCGCCCGGGATAGCTGGTCGACCCCGAGGGCTTTCGGACCCAACCGTGAGGTTCCGGGGACAGCTGGTCGACCCCGAGGGCACTCGGACCCGGGCCTGATTCGCCCAGGACACCTATTTGACACCTCAGGCCCTCAGAGACGGGCCCGTTTCCCCCGGGAGAACTGGTCGAACCCGCAGGCTATCCGACCAGAGTGTGAGGCGCCTGGGAGGGCTGGTCAAACCCGCGGGCCCTCGGACCAGGGCCCGAGTCGCCCGGGACAGTTGTTGGACACGGCGGGGCCTCGGACTGGAGTGTGAGTCGCCAGGGACAGCTGGTTGACCCCTTGGGCCCTCGAGAAAAGGCCCAAGTCATGCGGGACAGCTGGTCGACTCAACGGGACCTCGGACCCGGACCCTAGTTGCGCGAGACAGCTGGTCGAAACTGCGGCACCTCGGACCCGGGCCCGAGTCACACGAGACAGCGGGTCAAAACTGCGGGGACTCGGACCCGGGCTCGAGTCACACGAGACAGCTGGTCGAACCTGCGGGCACTCGGACCCGGGCCCCAATCGCCCGGGACAGTTGTTCGACCCCGCGGGCCCACGGACTTGAGTGCGAATCGCCAGGGACAGATGGTTGACACCAAGGGCCTTTGGACTCGGGCCCCAGTCGCCAGGGACAGCTGGTTGACCCCGTGGGCCCTCGAAAGAAGGCCCAAGACATGCGGGACAGCTGGTTGACCCCGGGACCTCGGAAAAGAACCCAAGGCGCCCGCCAGAGTTGGTTCACACCACCGGCCTTCGGACCCGGGCCCGAGTCACCCTGGACAGTTGGTCGACCACGGGGGCCCTCGGACCCAAGCACAAGCGGCCCGGGAGAGCTGGTCGAGACCGCGGGCCCTCGGAGCTGGGCCGCAATCGCCTGGGACAGCTGGTCGACCCCGCGGGCCATGGGGCACGGGCCCGAGTCGCCCAGGAGCCCTGGTCGAGCCCGTGGGCACTCAGACCCGGGCCTGATTCGCCAGAGATATCGGATCGACCTCGTGGGTACACGGACACTTGCACGAGTCGCCCGGGACAGATGTGCCACCCCGTGCGCCCTTGGGCACGGGCCCGCGTCGCCCGTGAGACCTGGTCAAACCCGCAGATCATTGGATCCGGGCCCCAGTCGCCAAAGACATCGGGTCGACCTCGTGGGCCCACGGATGCGAGCGCGAGGCGTCCAGGACCCTTCGTCGACCCCGCGGCCCCTCCAACCAGGGCCCGAGGCGCGCGGAACACCTGGACGACCCAGCGGGCCATCGGGCACGGGCCCGAGTCACCCGGGACAGCTGGTCGACCTCGGCACCTCGGACCTGCACCCGAATCGCCCGGGAGAGTTGGTCGACACCGCGGGCCCTCGGGCACGGGACTGAGTCGCCCGGGACCGCTGGTTGCCCCGGGGGCCCTCGGACACCTGCGCGAGTCGCCCGGGACAGCTGTTCCACATCCAGGCCCTCGGGCACAGTCCAAATCCCCCAGGCGTGCTGGTGAACATCACGGGCCCTCGGGCACGGGCCTGAGATGCCCGGGAAGGCTGGTCGACACCGCACGCCCTCTGACAAGGTCCCATGTCTCCCAGGAAAGCTGGTCGACCCCGCGGTTCTTCAGACCCGGGGCCGTGTCGCGGGGGACAGCTGGTCGACCCGTGGGCCCTCGGACCCGAGTGGGATTGGCCCGGGAGAGCTGGTCGAACCCGTGGGCACTCCGACCCAGGCCCGAGTGGCCCGGGACAGCTGGTCGACCCCGTGGGCCCTCGGACCCAACCGCGAGTGGCCCGGAACAGCTGGTCGACCCCACAGGATTTTGGAGCTGGGCCGGAGTTGCCCGGGACAGCTGGTCGACCCCGAGGGCTTTCGGACCCAACCGTGAGGTTCCAGGGACAGCTGGTCGACCCCGAGGGCACTCGGACCCGGGCCTGATTCGCCCAGGACACCTATTTGGCACCTCAGGCCCTCAGAGACGGGCCCATTTCCCCCGGGAGAATGGTCGAACCCGCGGGCTATCCGACCAGAGTGTGATGCGCCTGGGAGGGTTGGTCGAACCCGCGGGCCCTCGGACCAGGGCCCGAGTCGCCCGGGACAGTTGTTCGACACGGCGGGGCCTCGGACTGGAGTGTGAGTCGCCAGGGACAGCTGGTTGACCCCTTGGGCCCTCGAGAAAAGGCCCAAGTCATGCGGAACAGCTGGTCGACACAACGGGACCTCGGACCCGGACACTAGTTGCGCGAGACAGCTGGTCGAAACTGCGGAACCTCGGACCCAGGCCTGAGTCACACGAGACAGCGGGTCAAAACTGCGGGCACTCGGACCCGGGCCCGAGTCACACGAGACAGCTGGTCGAACCTGCGGGCACTCGGACCCGGGCCCCAGTCGCCCGGGACAGTTGTTCGACCCCGCGGTCCCACGGACATGAGTGCTTAGAGCCAGGGACAGATGGTTGACACCAAGGGCCTTTGGACTCGGCCCCAGTCGCCAGGGACAGCTGGTTGACCCCGTGGGCCCTCGAAAGAAGGCCCAAGACATGCGGGACAGCTGGTTGACCCCGGGACCTCGGAAAAGAACCCAAGGCGCCCGCGAGAGTTGGTTCACACCACCGGCCTTCGGACCCGGGCCCGAGTCACCCTGGAGAGTTGGTAGACAACGGGGGCCCTCGGACCCAAGCACAAGCGGCCCGGGAGAGCTGGTCGAGTCCGCGGGTCCTCAGAGCTGGGCCGGAATCGCCTGGGAAAGCTGGTCGACCCCGCGGGCCATTGGGCACGGGCCCGAGTCGCCCGGGACTGTTGTTCGACACGGCGGGGCCTTGGACTGGAATGTGAGTCGCCAGGGACAGCTGGTTGACCCCTTGGGCCTTCGAGAAAAGGCCCAAGTCATGCGGGACAGCTGGTCGACACAACGGGACCTCGGACCCGGAACCTAGTTGCGCGAGACAGCTGGTCGAAACTGCGGAACCTCGGACCCGGGCCCGAGTCACACGAGACAGCGGGTCAAAACTGCGGGAACTCGGACCCGGGCCCGAGTCACACGAGATAGCTGGTCGAACCTGCGGGCACTTGGACCCGGGCCCCAATCGCCCGGGACAGTTGTTCGACCCCGCGGGCCCAAGGACTTGAGTGCGAATCGCCAGGGACAAATGGTTGACACCAAGGGCCTTTGGACTCGGGCCCCAGTCGCCAGGGACAGCTGGTTGACCCCGTGGGCCCTCGAAAGAAGGCCCAAGACATGCGGGACAGCTGGTTGACCCCGGGACCTCGGAAAAGAACCCAAGGCGCCCGCCAGAGTTGGTTCACACCACCGGCCTTCGGACCCGGGCCCGAGTCACCCTGGACAGTTGGTAGACCACGGGGGCCCTCGGACCCAAGCACAAGCGGCCCGGGAGAGCTGGTCGAGACCGCGGGCCCTCGGAGCTGGGCCGCAATCGCCTGGGACAGCTGGTCGACCCCGCGGGCCATGGGGCACGGGCCCAAGTCGCCCAGGAGCCCTGGTCGAGCCCGTGGGCACTCAGACCCGGGCCTGATTCGCCAAAGATATCGGATCGACCTTGTGGGTACTCGGACACTTGCACGAGACGCCCGGGACAGATGTGCCACCCCGTGCGCCCTTGGGCACGGGCCCGCGTCGCCCGTGAGACCTGGTTAAACCCGCAGATCATTGGATCCGGGCCCCAGTCGCCAAAGACATCGGATCGACCTCGTGGGCCCACGGATGCGAGCGCGAGGCATCCAGGACCCTTCGTCGACACCACGGCCCCTCCAACCAGGGCCCGAGGCACGCGGAACACCTGGTGGACCCAGCGGGCCATCGGGCACGGGCCCGAGTCACCCGGGACAGCTGGTCGACCTCGGGACCTCGGACCTGAACCCGAATCGCCCGGGAGAGTTGGTCGACACCGCGGGCCCTCGGGCACGGGACTGAGTCGCCCGGGACCGCTGGTTGCCCCGGGGGCCCTCGGACACCTGCGCGAGTCGCCCGGGACAGCTGTTCCACAACCAGGCCCTCGGGCACAGTCCAAATCCCCCAGGCGTGCTGGTGAACATCACGGGCCATCGGGCACGGGCCTGAGATGCCCGGGAAGGCTGGTCGACACCGCACGCCCTCTGACAAGGTCCCATGTCTCCCAGGAAAGCTGGTCGACCCCGCGGTTCTTCAGACCCGGGGCCGTGTCGCGGGGGACAGCTGGTCGACCCGTGGGCCCTCGGAACCGAGTGGGATTGGCCCGGGAGAGCTGGTCGACCCCGTGGGCCCTCGGACCCAACCGCGAGTGGCCTGGAACAGCTGGTCGACCCCACAGGATTTCGGAGCTGGGCCGTTGTCGCCCGGGACAGCTGGTCGACCCTGAGGGCTTTCGGACCCAACCGTGAGGTTCCGGGGACAGCTGGTCGACACCGAGGGCACTCGGACCCGGGCCCGATTCGCCCAGGACACCTATTTGACACCTCAGGCCCTCAGAGACGGGCCCGTTTCCCCCGGGAGAACTGGTCGAACCCGCGGGCTATCCGACCAGAGTGTGATGCGCCTGGGAGGGCTGGTCGAACACGCGGGCCCTCGGACCAGGGCCCGAGTCGCCCGGGACAGTTGTTGGACACGGCGGGGCCTCGGACTGGAGTGTGAGTCGCCAGGGACAGCTGGTTGACCCCTTGGGCCCTCGAGAAAAGGCCCAAGTCATGCGGGACAGCTGGTCGACACAACGGGACCTCGGACCCGGACACTAGTTGCGCGAGACAGCTGGTCGAAACTGCGGAACCTCGGACCCGGACCTGAGTCACACGAGACAGCGGGTCAAAACTGCGGGCACTCGGACCCGGTCCCGAGTCACACGAGACAGCTGGTCGAACCTGCGGGCACTCGGACCCGGGCCCCAGTCGCCCGGGACAGTTGTTCGACCCTGCGGGCCCACGGACTTGAGTGCGAATCGCCAGGGACCGATGGTTGACACCAAGGGCTTTTGGGATCGGGCCCCAGTCGCCAGGGACAGCTGGTTGACCCCGTGGGCCCTCGAAAGAAGGCCCAAGACATGCGGGACAGCTGGTTGACCCCGGGACCTCGGAAAAGAACCCAAGGCGCCCGCCAGAGTTGGTTCACACCACCGGCCTTCGGACCCGGGCCCGAGTCGTCCTGGAAAGCTGGTCGAACACGGGGGCCCTCGGACCCAAGCACAAGCGGCCCGGGAGAGCTGGTCGAGACCGCGGGCCCTCAGAGCTGGGCCGGAATCGCCTGGGAAAGCTGGTCGACCCTGCGGGCCATTGGGCACGGGCCCGAGTCGCCCAGGAGCCCTGGTCGAGCCCGTGGGCACTCAGACCCGGGCCTGATTCGCCAAAGATATCGGATCGACCTTGTGGGTACACGGACACTTGTACGAGTCGCCCGGGACAGATGTGCCACCCCGTGCGCCCTTGGGCACGGGCCCGCGTCGCCCGTGAGACCTGGTCAAACCCGCAGATCATTGGATCCGGGCCCCAGTCGCCAAAGACATCGGGTCGACCTCGTGGGCCCACGGATGCGAGCGCGAGGCGTTAAGCACACTTCGTCGACACCGCGGCCCCTCCAACCAGGGCCCAAGGCGCGCGGAACACCTGGTGGACCCAGCGGGCGATCGGGCACGGGCCCGAGTCACCCGGGACAGCTGGTCGACCTCGGGACCTCGGACCTGCACCCGAATCGCCCGGGAGAGTTGGTCGACACCGCGGGCCCTCGGGCACGGGACTGAGTCGCCCGGGACCGCTGGTTGCCCCGGGGGCCCTCGGACACCTGCGCGAGTCGCCCGGGACAGCTGTTCCACAACCAGGCCCTCGGGCACAGTCCAAATCCCCCAGGCGTGCTGGTGAACATCACGGGCCCTCAGGCACGGGCCTGAGATGCCCGGGAAGGCTGGTCGACACCGCACGCCCTCTGACAAGGTCCCATGTCTCCCAGGAAAGCTGGTCGACCCCGCGGTTCTTCAGACCCGGGGCCGTGTCGCGGGGGACAGCTGGTCGACCCGTGGGCCCTCGGACCCGAGTGGGATTGGCCCGGGAGAGCTGGTCGAACCCGTGGGCACTCCGACCCAGGCCCGAGTGGCCCGGGACAGCTGGTCGACCCCGTGGGCCCTCGGACCCAACCGCGAGTGGCCCGGAACAGCTGGTCGACCCCACAGGATTTCGGAGCTGGGCCGGAGTCGCCCGGGACAGCTGGTCGACCCCGAGGGCTTTCGGACCCAACCGTGAGGTTCCGGGGACAGCTGGTCGACCCCGAGGGCACTCGGACCCGGGCCTGATTCGCCCAGGACACCTATTTGACACCTCAGGCCCTCAGAGACGGGCCCGTTTCCCCCGGGAGAACTGGTCGAACCCGCAGGCTATCCGACCAGAGTGTGAGGCGCCTGGGAGGGCTGGTCAAACCCGCGGGCCCTCGGACCAGGGCCCGAGTCGCCCGGGACAGTTGTTGGACACGGCGGGGCCTCGGACTGGAGTGTGAGTCGCCAGGGACAGCTGGTTGACCCCTTGGGCCCTCGAGAAAAGGCCCAAGTCATGCGGGACAGCTGGTCGACTCAACGGGACCTCGGACCCGGACCCTAGTTGCGCGAGACAGCTGGTCGAAACTGCGGCACCTCGGACCCGGGCCCGAGTCACACGAGACAGCGGGTCGAAACTGCGGGGACTCGGACCCGGGCTCGAGTCACACGAGACAGCTGGTCGAACCTGCGGGCACTCGGACCCGGGCCCCAATCGCCCGGGACAGTTGTTCGACCCCGCGGGCCCACGGACTTGAGTGCGAATCGCCAGGGACAGATGGTTGACACCAAGGGCCTTTGGACTCGGGCCCCAGTCGCCAGGGACAGCTGGTTGACCCCGTGGGCCCTCGAAAGAAGGCCCAAGACATGCGGGACAGCTGGTTGACCCCGGGACCTCGGAAAAGAACCCAAGGCGCCCGCCAGAGTTGGTTCACACCACCGGCCTTCGGACCCGGGCCCGAGTCACCCTGGACAGTTGGTCGACCACGGGGGCCCTCGGACCCAAGCACAAGCGGCCCGGGAGAGCTGGTCGAGACCGCGGGCCCTCGGAGCTGGGCCGCAATCGCCTGGGACAGCTGGTCGACCCCGCGGGCCATGGGGCACGGGCCCGAGTCGCCCAGGAGCCCTGGTCGAGCCCGTGGGCACTCAGACCCGGGCCTGATTCGCCAGAGATATCGGATCGACCTCGTGGGTACACGGACACTTGCACGAGTCGCCCGGGACAGATGTGCCACCCCGTGCGCCCTTGGGCACGGGCCCGCGTCGCCCGTGAGACCTGGTCAAACCCGCAGATCATTGGATCCGGGCCCCAGTCGCCAAAGACATCGGGTCGACCTCGTGGGCCCACGGATGCGAGCGCGAGGCGTCCAGGACCCTTCGTCGACACCGCGGCCCCTCCAACCAGGGCCCGAGGCGCGCGGAACACCTGGACGACCCAGCGGGCCATCGGGCACGGGCCCGAGTCACCCGGGACAGCTGGTCGACCTCGGGACCTCGGACCTGCACCCGAATCGCCCGGGAGAGTTGGTCGACACCGCGGGCCCTCGGGCACGGGACTGAGTCGCCCGGGACCGCTGGTTGCCCCGGGGGCCCTCGGACACCTGCGCGAGTCGCCCGGGACAGCTGTTCCACAACCAGGCCCTCGGGCACAGTCCAAATCCCCCAGGCGTGCTGGTGAACATCACGGGCCCTCGGGCACGGGCCTGAGATGCCCGGGAAGGCTGGTCGACACCGCACGCCCTCTGACAAGGTCCCATGTCTCCCAGGAAAGCTGGTCGACCCCGCGGTTCTTCAGACCCGGGGCCGTGTCGCGGGGGACAGCTGGTCGACCCGTGGGCCCTCGGACCCGAGTGGGATTGGCCCGGGAGAGCTGGTCGAACCCGTGGGCACTCCGACCCAGGCCCGAGTGGCCCGGGACAGCTGGTCGACCCCGTGGGCCCTCGGACCCAACCGCGAGTGGCCCGGAACAGCTGGTCGACCCCACAGGATTTCGGAGCTGGGCCGGAGTCGCCCGGGACAGCTGGTCGACCCCGAGGGCTTTCGGACCGAACCGTGAGGTTCCGGGGACAGCTGGTCGACCCCGAGGGCACTCGGACCCGGGCCTGATTCGCCCAGGACACCTATTTGACACCTCAGGCCCTCAGAGACGGGCCCGTTTCCCCCGGGAGAACTGGTCGAACCCGCAGGCTATCCGACCAGAGTGTGAGGCGCCTGGGAGGGCTGGTCAAACCCGCGGGCCCTCAGACCAGGGCCCGAGTCGCCGGGGACAGTTGTTGGACACGGCGGGGCCTCGGACTGGAGTGTGAGTCGCCAGGGACAGCTGGTTGACCCCTTGGGCCCTTGAGAAAAGGCCCAAGTCATGCGGGACAGCTGGTCGACACAACGGGACCTCGGACCCGGACCCTAGTTGCGCGAGACAGCTGGTCGAAACTGCGGCACCTCGGACCCGGGCCCGAGTCACACGAGAGAGCGGGTCGAAACTGCGGGGACTCGGACCCGGGCTCGAGTCACACGAGACAGCTGGTCGAACCTGCGGGCACTCGGACTCGGGCCCCAATCGCCCGGGACAGTTGTTCGACCCCGCGGGCCCACGGACTTGAGTGCGAATCGCCAGGGACAGATGGTTGACACCAAGGGCCTTTGGACTCGGGCCCCAGTCGCCAGGGACAGCTGGTTGACCCCGTGGGCCCTCGAAAGAAGGCCCAAGACATGCGGGACAGCTGGTTGACCCCGGGACCTCGGAAAAGAACCCAAGGCGCCCGCGAGAGTTGCTTCACACCACCGGCCTTCGGACCCGGGCCCGAGTCGTCCTGGAAAGCTGGTCGAACACGGGGGCCCTCGGACCCAAGCACAAGCGGCCCGGGAGAGCTGGTCGAGACCGCGGGCCCTCAGAGCTGGGCCGGAATCGCCTGGGAAAGCTGGTCGACCCTGCGGGCCATTGGGCACGGGCCCGAGTCGCCCAGGAGCCCTGGTAGAGCCCGTGGGCACTCAGACCCGGGCCTGATTCGCCAAAGATATCGGATCGACCTTGTGGGTACACGGACACTTGTACGAGTCGCCCGGGACAGATGTGCCACCCCGTGCGCCCTTGGGCACGGGCCCGCGTCGCCCGTGAGACCTGGTCAAACCCGCAGATCATTGGATCCGGGCCCCAGTCGCCAAAGACATCGGGTCGACCTCGTGGGCCCACGGATGCGAGCGCGAGGCGTTAAGCACACTTCGTCGACACCGCGGCCCCTCCAACCAGGGCCCGAGGCGCGCGGAACACCTGGTGGACCCAGCGGGCCATCGGGCACGGGCCCGAGTCACCCGGGACAGCTGGTCGACCTCGGGACCTCGGACCTGCACCCGAATCGCCCGGGAGAGTTGGTCGACACCGCGGGCCCTCGGGCACGGGACTGAGTCGCCCGGGACCGCTGGTTGCCCCGGGGGCCCTCGGACACCTGCGCGAGTCGCCCGGGACAGCTGTTCCACAACCAGGCCCTCGGGCACAGTCCAAATCCCCCAGGCGTGCTGGTGAACATCACGGGCCCTCGGGCACGGGCCTGAGATGCCCGGGAAGGCTGGTCGACACCGCACGCCCTCTGACAAGGTCCCATGTCTCCCAGGAAAGCTGGTCGACCCCGCGGTTCTTCAGACCCAGGGCCGTGTCGCGGGGGACAGCTGGTCGACCCGTGGGCCCTCGGACCCGAGTGGGATTGGCCCGGGAGAGCTGGTCGAACCCGTGGGCACTCCGACCCAGGCCCGAGTGGCCCGGGACAGCTGGTCGACCCCGTGGGCCCTCGGACCCAACCGCGAGTGGCCCGGAACAGCTGGTCGACCCCACAGGATTTCGGAGCTGGGCCGGAGTCGCCCGGGATAGCTGGTCGACCCCGAGGGCTTTCGGACCCAACCGTGAGGTTCCGGGGACAGCTGGTCGACCCCGAGGGCACTCGGACCCGGGCCTGATTCGCCCAGGACACCTATTTGACACCTCAGGCCCTCAGAGACGGGCCCGTTTCCCCCGGGAGAACTGGTCGAACCCGCAGGCTATCCGACCAGAGTGTGAGGCGCCTGGGAGGGCTGGTCAAACCCGCGGGCCCTCGGACCAGGGCCCGAGTCGCCCGGGACAGTTGTTGGACACGGCGGGGCCTCGGACTGGAGTGTGAGTCGCCAGGGACAGCTGGTTGACCCCTTGGGCCCTCGAGAAAAGGCCCAAGTCATGCGGGACAGCTGGTCGACTCAACGGGACCTCGGACCCGGACCCTAGTTGCGCGAGACAGCTGGTCGAAACTGCGGCACCTCGGACCCGGGCCCGAGTCACACGAGACAGCGGGTCGAAACTGCGGGGACTCGGACCCGGGCTCGAGTCACACGAGACAGCTGGTCGAACCTGCGGGCACTCGGACCCGGGCCCCAATCGCCCGGGACAGTTGTTCGACCCCGCGGGCCCACGGACTTGAGTGCGAATCGCCAGGGACAGATGGTTGACACCAAGGGCCTTTGGACTCGGGCCCCAGTCGCCAGGGACAGCTGGTTGACCCCGTGGGCCCTCGAAAGAAGGCCCAAGACATGCGGGACAGCTGGTTGACCCCGGGACCTCGGAAAAGAACCCAAGGCGCCCGCCAGAGTTGGTTCACACCACCGGCCTTCGGACCCGGGCCCGAGTCACCCTGGACAGTTGGTCGACCACGGGGGCCCTCGGACCCAAGCACAAGCGGCCCGGGAGAGCTGGTCGAGACCGCGGGCCCTCGGAGCTGGGCCGCAATCGCCTGGGACAGCTGGTCGACCCCGCGGGCCATGGGGCACGGGCCCGAGTCGCCCAGGAGCCCTGGTCGAGCCCGTGGGCACTCAGACCCGGGCCTGATTCGCCAGAGATATCGGATCGACCTCGTGGGTACACGGACACTTGCACGAGTCGCCCGGGACAGATGTGCCACCCCGTGCGCCCTTGGGCACGGGCCCGCGTCGCCCGTGAGACCTGGTCAAACCCGCAGATCATTGGATCCGGGCCCCAGTCGCCAAAGACATCGGGTCGACCTCGTGGGCCCACGGATGCGAGCGCGAGGCGTCCAGGACCCTTCGTCGACCCCGCGGCCCCTCCAACCAGGGCCCGAGGCGCGCGGAACACCTGGACGACCCAGCGGGCCATCGGGCACGGGCCCGAGTCACCCGGGACAGCTGGTCGACCTCGGCACCTCGGACCTGCACCCGAATCGCCCGGGAGAGTTGGTCGACACCGCGGGCCCTCGGGCACGGGACTGAGTCGCCCGGGACCGCTGGTTGCCCCGGGGGCCCTCGGACACCTGCGCGAGTCGCCCGGGACAGCTGTTCCACAACCAGGCCCTCGGGCACAGTCCAAATCCCCCAGGCGTGCTGGTGAACATCACGGGCCCTCGGGCACGGGCCTGAGATGCCCGGGAAGGCTGGTCGACACCGCACGCCCTCTGACAAGGTCCCATGTCTCCCAGGAAAGCTGGTCGACCCCGCGGTTCTTCAGACCCGGGGCCGTGTCGCGGGGGACAGCTGGTCGACCCGTGGGCCCTCGGACCCGAGTGGGATTGGCCCGGGAGAGCTGGTCGAACCCGTGGGCACTCCGACCCAGGCCCGAGTGGCCCGGGACAGCTGGTCGACCCCGTGGGCCCTCGGACCCAACCGCGAGTGGCCCGGAACAGCTGGTCGACCCCACAGGATTTTGGAGCTGGGCCGGAGTTGCCCGGGACAGCTGGTCGACCCCGAGGGCTTTCGGACCCAACCGTGAGGTTCCAGGGACAGCTGGTCGACCCCGAGGGCACTCGGACCCGGGCCTGATTCGCCCAGGACACCTATTTGGCACCTCAGGCCCTCAGAGACGGGCCCATTTCCCCCGGGAGAATGGTCGAACCCGCGGGCTATCCGACCAGAGTGTGATGCGCCTGGGAGGGTTGGTCGAACCCGCGGGCCCTCGGACCAGGGCCCGAGTCGCCCGGGACAGTTGTTCGACACGGCGGGGCCTCGGACTGGAGTGTGAGTCGCCAGGGACAGCTGGTTGACCCCTTGGGCCCTCGAGAAAAGGCCCAAGTCATGCGGAACAGCTGGTCGACACAACGGGACCTCGGACCCGGACACTAGTTGCGCGAGACAGCTGGTCGAAACTGCGGAACCTCGGACCCAGGCCTGAGTCACACGAGACAGCGGGTCAAAACTGCGGGCACTCGGACCCGGGCCCGAGTCACACGAGACAGCTGGTCGAACCTGCGGGCACTCGGACCCGGGCCCCAGTCGCCCGGGACAGTTGTTCGACCCCGCGGTCCCACCTACATGAGTGCGAAGAGCCAGGGACAGATGGTTGACACCAAGGGCCTTTGGACTCGGGCCCCAGTCGCCAGGGACAGCTGGTTGACCCCGTGGGCCCTCGAAAGAAGGCCCAAGACATGCGGGACAGCTGGTTGACCCCGGGACCTCGGAAAAGAACCCAAGGCGCCCGCGAGAGTTGGTTCACACCACCGGCCTTCGGACCCGGGCCCGAGTCACCCTGGAGAGTTGGTAGACAACGGGGGCCCTCGGACCCAAGCACAAGCGGCCCGGGAGAGCTGGTCGAGTCCGCGGGTCCTCAGAGCTGGGCCGGAATCGCCTGGGAAAGCTGGTCGACCCCGCGGGCCATTGGGCACGGGCCCGAGTCGCCCGGGACTGTTGTTCGACACGGCGGGGCCTTGGACTGGAATGTGAGTCGCCAGGGACAGCTGGTTGACCCCTTGGGCCTTCGAGAAAAGGCCCAAGTCATGCGGGACAGCTGGTCGACACAACGGGACCTCGGACCCGGAACCTAGTTGCGCGAGACAGCTGGTCGAAACTGCGGAACCTCGGACCCGGGCCCGAGTCACACGAGACAGCGGGTCAAAACTGCGGGCACTCGGACCCGGGCCCGAGTCACACGAGATAGCTGGTCGAACCTGCGGGCACTTGGACCCGGGCCCCAATCGCCCGGGACAGTTGTTCGACCCCGCGGGCCCAAGGACTTGAGTGCGAATCGCCAGGGACAAATGGTTGACACCAAGGGCCTTTGGACTCGGGCCCCAGTCGCCAGGGACAGCTGGTTGACCCCGTGGGCCCTCGAAAGAAGGCCCAAGACATGCGGGACAGCTGGTTGACCCCGGGACCTCGGAAAAGAACCCAAGGCGCCCGCCAGAGTTGGTTCACACCACCGGCCTTCGGACCCGGGCCCGAGTCACCCTGGACAGTTGGTAGACCACGGGGGCCCTCGGACCCAAGCACAAGCGGCCCGGGAGAGCTGGTCGAGACCGCGGGCCCTCGGAGCTGGGCCGCAATCGCCTGGGACAGCTGGTCGACCCCGCGGGCCATGGGGCACGGGCCCAAGTCGCCCAGGAGCCCTGGTCGAGCCCGTGGGCACTCAGACCCGGGCCTGATTCGCCAAAGATATCGGATCGACCTTGTGGGTACTCGGACACTTGCACGAGACGCCCGGGACAGATGTGCCACCCCGTGCGCCCTTGGGCACGGGCCCGCGTCGCCCGTGAGACCTGGTTAAACCCGCAGATCATTGGATCCGGGCCCCAGTCGCCAAAGACATCGGATCGACCTCGTGGGCCCACGGATGCGAGCGCGAGGCATCCAGGACCCTTCGTCGACACCACGGCCCCTCCAACCAGGGCCCGAGGCACGCGGAACACCTGGTGGACCCAGCGGGCCATCGGGCACGGGCCCGAGTCACCCGGGACAGCTGGTCGACCTCGGGACCTCGGACCTGAACCCGAATCGCCCGGGAGAGTTGGTCGACACCGCGGGCCCTCGGGCACGGGACTGAGTCGCCCGGGACCGCTGGTTGCCCCGGGGGCCCTCGGACACCTGCGCGAGTCGCCCGGGACAGCTGTTCCACAACCAGGCCCTCGGGCACAGTCCAAATCCCCCAGGCGTGCTGGTGAACATCACGGGCCATCGGGCACGGGCCTGAGATGCCCGGGAAGGCTGGTCGACACCGCACGCCCTCTGACAAGGTCCCATGTCTCCCAGGAAAGCTGGTCGACCCCGCGGTTCTTCAGACCCGGGGCCGTGTCGCGGGGGACAGCTGGTCGACCCGTGGGCCCTCGGAACCGAGTGGGATTGGCCCGGGAGAGCTGGTCGACCCCGTGGGCCCTCGGACCCAACCGCGAGTGGCCTGGAACAGCTGGTCGACCCCACAGGATTTCGGAGCTGGGCCGTTGTCGCCCGGGACAGCTGGTCGACCCTGAGGGCTTTCGGACCCAACCGTGAGGTTCCGGGGACAGCTGGTCGACACCGAGGGCACTCGGACCCGGGCCCGATTCGCCCAGGACACCTATTTGACACCTCAGGCCCTCAGAGACGGGCCCGTTTCCCCCGGGAGAACTGGTCGAACCCGCGGGCTATCCGACCAGAGTGTGATGCGCCTGGGAGGGCTGGTCGAACACGCGGGCCCTCGGACCAGGGCCCGAGTCGCCCGGGACAGTTGTTGGACACGGCGGGGCCTCGGACTGGAGTGTGAGTCGCCAGGGACAGCTGGTTGACCCCTTGGGCCCTCGAGAAAAGGCCCAAGTCATGCGGGACAGCTGGTCGACACAACGGGACCTCGGACCCGGACACTAGTTGCGCGAGACAGCTGGTCGAAACTGCGGAACCTCGGACCCGGACCTGAGTCACACGAGACAGCGGGTCAAAACTGCGGGCACTCGGACCCGGTCCCGAGTCACACGAGACAGCTGGTCGAACCTGCGGGCACTCGGACCCGGGCCCCAGTCGCCCGGGACAGTTGTTCGACCCTGCGGGCCCACGGACTTGAGTGCGAATCGCCAGGGACCGATGGTTGACACCAAGGGCTTTTGGGATCGGGCCCCAGTCGCCAGGGACAGCTGGTTGACCCCGTGGGCCCTCGAAAGAAGGCCCAAGACATGCGGGACAGCTGGTTGACCCCGGGACCTCGGAAAAGAACCCAAGGCGCCCGCCAGAGTTGGTTCACACCACCGGCCTTCGGACCCGGGCCCGAGTCGTCCTGGAAAGCTGGTCGAACACGGGGGCCCTCGGACCCAAGCACAAGCGGCCCGGGAGAGCTGGTCGAGACCGCGGGCCCTCAGAGCTGGGCCGGAATCGCCTGGGAAAGCTGGTCGACCCTGCGGGCCATTGGGCACGGGCCCGAGTCGCCCAGGAGCCCTGGTCGAGCCCGTGGGCACTCAGACCCGGGCCTGATTCGCCAAAGATATCGGATCGACCTTGTGGGTACACGGACACTTGTACGAGTCGCCCGGGACAGATGTGCCACCCCGTGCGCCCTTGGGCACGGGCCCGCGTCGCCCGTGAGACCTGGTCAAACCCGCAGATCATTGGATCCGGGCCCCAGTCGCCAAAGACATCGGGTCGACCTCGTGGGCCCACGGATGCGAGCGCGAGGCGTTAAGCACACTTCGTCGACACCGCGGCCCCTCCAACCAGGGCCCAAGGCGCGCGGAACACCTGGTGGACCCAGCGGGCGATCGGGCACGGGCCCGAGTCACCCGGGACAGCTGGTCGACCTCGGGACCTCGGACCTGCACCCGAATCGCCCGGGAGAGTTGGTCGACACCGCGGGCCCTCGGGCACGGGACTGAGTCGCCCGGGACCGCTGGTTGCCCCGGGGGCCCTCGGACACCTGCGCGAGTCGCCCGGGACAGCTGTTCCACAACCAGGCCCTCGGGCACAGTCCAAATCCCCCAGGCGTGCTGGTGAACATCACGGGCCATCGGGCACGGGCCTGAGATGCCCGGGAAGGCTGGTCGACACCGCACGCCCTCTGACAAGGTCCCATGTCTCCCAGGAAAGCTGGTCGACCCCGCGGTTCTTCAGACCCGGGGCCGTGTCGCGGGGGACAGCTGGTCGACCCGTGGGCCCTCGGACCCGAGTGGGATTGGCCCGGGAGAGCTGGTCGAACCCGTGGGCACTCCGACCCAGGCCCGAGTGGCCCGGGACAGCTGGTCGACCCCGTGGGCCCTCGGACCCAACCGCGAGTGGCCCGGAACAGCTGGTCGACCCCACAGGATTTCGGAGCTGGGCCGGAGTCGCCCGGGACAGCTGGTCGACCCCGAGGGCTTTCGGACCCAACCGTGAGGTTCCGGGGACAGCTGGTCGACCCCGAGGGCACTCGGACCCGGGCCTGATTCGCCCAGGACACCTATTTGACACCTCAGGCCCTCAGAGACGGGCCCGTTTCCCCCGGGAGAACTGGTCGAACCCGCAGGCTATCCGACCGGAGTATGAGGCGCCTGGGAGGGCTGGTCAAACCCGCGGGCCCTCGGACCAGGGCCCGAGTCGCCCGGGACAGTTGTTGGACACGGCGGGGCCTCGGACTGGAGTGTGAGTCGCCAGGGACAGCTGGTTGACCCCTTGGGCCCTTGAGAAAAGGCCCAAGTCATGCGGGACAGCTGGTCGACACAACGGGACCTCGGACCCGGACCCTAGTTGCGCGAGACAGCTGGTCGAAACTGCGGCACCTCGGACCCGGGCCCGAGTCACACGAGACAGCGGGTCGAAACTGCGGGGACTCGGACCCGGGCTCGAGTCACACGAGACAGCTGGTCGAACCTGCGGGCACTCGGACCCGGGCCCCAATCGCCCGGGACAGTTGTTCGACCCCGCGGGCCCACGGACTTGAGTGCGAATCGCCAGGGACAGATGGTTGACACCAAGGGCCTTTGGACTCGGGCCCCAGTCGCCAGGGACAGCTGGTTGACCCCGTGGGCCCTCGAAAGAAGGCCCAAGACATGCGGGACAGCTGGTTGACCCCGGGACCTCGGAAAAGAACCCAAGGCGCCCGCCAGAGTTGGTTCACACCACCGGCCTTCGGACCCGGGCCCGAGTCACCCTGGACAGTTGGTCGACCACGGGGGCCCTCGGACCCAAGCACAAGCGGCCCGGGAGAGCTGGTCGAGACCGCGGGCCCTCGGAGCTGGGCCGCAATCGCCTGGGACAGCTGGTCGACCCCGCGGGCCATGGGGCACGGGCCCGAGTCGCCCAGGAGCCCTGGTCGAGCCCGTGGGCACTCAGACCCGGGCCTGATTCGCCAGAGATATCGGATCGACCTCGTGGGTACACGGACACTTGCACGAGTCGCCCGGGACAGATGTGCCACCCCGTGCGCCCTTGGGCACGGGCCCGCGTCGCCCGTGAGACCTGGTCAAACCCGCAGATCATTGGATCCGGGCCCCAGTCGCCAAAGACATCGGGTCGACCTCGTGGGCCCACGGATGCGAGCGCGAGGCGTCCAGGACCCTTCGTCGACACCGCGGCCCCTCCAACCAGGGCCCGAGGCGCGCGGAACACCTGGACGACCCAGCGGGCCATCGGGCACGGGCCCGAGTCACCCGGGACAGCTGGTCGACCTCGGGACCTCGGACCTGCACCCGAATCGCCCGGGAGAGTTGGTCGACACCGCGGGCCCTCGGGCACGGGACTGAGTCGCCCGGGACCGCTGGTTGCCCCGGGGGCCCTCGGACACCTGCGCGAGTCGCCCGGGACAGCTGTTCCACAACCAGGCCCTCGGGCACAGTCCAAATCCCCCAGGCGTGCTGGTGAACATCACGGGCCCTCGGGCACGGGCCTGAGATGCCCGGGAAGGCTGGTCGACACCGCACGCCCTCTGACAAGGTCCCATGTCTCCCAGGAAAGCTGGTCGACCCCGCGGTTCTTCAGACCCGGGGCCGTGTCGCGGGGGACAGCTGGTCGACCCGTGGGCCCTCGGACCCGAGTGGGATTGGCCCGGGAGAGCTGGTCGAACCCGTGGGCACTCCGACCCAGGCCCGAGTGGCCCGGGACAGCTGGTCGACCCCGTGGGCCCTCGGACCCAACCGCGAGTGGCCCGGAACAGCTGGTCGACCCCACAGGATTTCGGAGCTGGGCCGGATTCGCCCGGGACAGCTGGTCGACCCCGAGGGCTTTCGGACCGAACCGTGAGGTTCCGGGGACAGCTGGTCGACCCCGAGGGCACTCGGACCCGGGCCTGATTCGCCCAGGACACCTATTTGACACCTCAGGCCCTCAGAGACGGGCCCGTTTCCCCCGGGAGAACTGGTCGAACCCGCAGGCTATCCGACCAGAGTGTGAGGCGCCTGGGAGGGCTGGTCAAACCCGCGGGCCCTCAGACCAGGGCCCGAGTCGCCGGGGACAGTTGTTGGACACGGCGGGTCCTCGGACTGGAGTGTGAGTCGCCAGGGACAGCTGGTTGACCCCTTGGGCCCTTGAGAAAAGGCCCAAGTCATGCGGGACAGCTGGTCGACACAACGGGACCTCGGACCCGGACCCTAGTTGCGCGAGACAGCTGGTCGAAACTGCGGCACCTCGGACCCGGGCCCGAGTCACACGAGAGAGCGGGTCGAAACTGCGGGGACTCGGACCCGGGCTCGAGTCACACGAGACAGCTGGTCGAACCTGCGGGCACTCGGACTCGGGCCCCAATCGCCTGGGACAGTTGTTCGACCCCGCGGGCCCACGGACTTGAGTGCGAATCGCCAGGGACAGATGGTTGACACCAAGGGCCTTTGGACTCGGGCCCCAGTCGCCAGGGACAGCTGGTTGACCCCGTGGGCCCTCGAAAGAAGGCCCAAGACATGCGGGACAGCTGGTTGACCCCGGGACCTCGGAAAAGAACCCAAGGCGCCCGCCAGAGTTGGTTCACACCACCGGCCTTCGGACCCGGGCCCGAGTCACCCTGGACAGTTGGTCGACCACGGGGGCCCTCGGACCCAAGCACAAGCGGCCCGGGAGAGCTGGTCGAGACCGCGGGCCCTCGGAGCTGGGCCGCAATCGCCTGGGACAGCTGGTCGACCCCGCGGGCCATGGGGCACGGGCCCGAGTCGCCCAGGAGCCCTGGTCGAGCCCGTGGGCACTCAGACCCGGGCCTGATTCGCCAGAGATATCGGATCGACCTCGTGGGTACACGGACACTTGCACGAGTCGCCCGGGACAGCTGTGCCACCCCGTGCGCCCTTGGGCACGGGCCCGCGTCGCCCGTGAGACCTGGTCAAACCCGCAGATCATTGGATCCGGGCCCCAGTCGCCAAAGACATCGGGTCGACCTCGTGGGCCCACGGATGCGAGCGCGAGGCGTCCAGGAACCTTCGTCGACCCCGCGGCCCCTCCAACCAGGGCCCGAGGCGCGCGGAACACCTGGACGACCCAGCGGGCCATCGGGCACGGGCCCGAGTCACCCGGGACAGCTGGTCGACCTCGGGACCTCGGACCTGCACCCGAATCGCCCGGGAGAGTTGGTCGACACCGCGGGCCCTCGGGCACGGGACTGAGTCGCCCGGGACCGCTGGTTGCCCTGGGGGCCCTCGGACAACTGCTCGAGTCGCCCGGGACAGCTGTTCCACAACCAGGCCCTCGGGCACAGTCCAAATCCCCCAGGCGTGCTGGTGAACATCACGGGCCCTCGGGCACGGGCCTGAGATGCCCGGGAAGGCTGGTCGACACCGCACGCCCTCTGACAAGGTCCCATGTCTCCCAGGAAAGCTGGTCGACCCCGCAGTTCTTCAGACCCGGGGCCGTGTCGCGGGGGACAGCTGGTCGACCCGTGGGCCCTCGGACCCGAGTGGGATTGGCCCGGGAGAGCTGGTCGAACCCGTGGGCACTCCGACCCAGGCCCAAGTGGCCTGGGACAGCTGGTCGACCCCGTGGGCCCTCGGACCCAACCGCGAGTTGCCTGGAACAGCTGGTCGACCCCACAGGATTTCGGAGCTGGGCCGGAGTTGCCCGGGACAGCTGGTCGACCCCGAGGGCTTTCGGACCGATCCGTGAGGTTCCGGGGACAGCTGGTCGACACCGAGGGCACTCGGACCCGGGCCCGATGCGCCCAGGACACCTATTTGACACCTCAGGCCCTCAGAGACGGTCCCGTTTCCCCCGGGAGAACTGGTCGAACCCGCGGGCTATCCGACCAGAGTGTGATGCGCCTGGGAGGGCTGGTCGAACCCGCGGGCCCTCGGACCAGGGCCCGAGTCGCCCGGGACAGTTGTTGGACACGGCGGGGCCTCGGACTGGAGTGTGAGTCGCCAGGGACAGCTGGTTGCCCCCTTGGGCCCTCGAGAAAAGGCCCAAGTCATGCGGGACAGCTGGTCGACACAACGGGACCTCGGACCCGGACCCTAGTTGCGCGAGACAGCTGGTCGAAACTGCGGCACCTCGGACCCGGGCCCGAGTCACACGAGACAGCGGGTCAAAACTGCGGGCACTCGGACCCGGGCCCGAGTCACACGAGACTGCTGGTCGAACCTGCGGGCACTCGGACCCGGGCCCCAATCGCCCGGGACAGTTGTTCGACCCCGCGGGCCCACGGACTTTAGTGCGAATCGCCAGGGACAGATGGTTGACACCAAGGGCTTTTGGGATCGGGCCCCAGTCGCCAGGGACAGCTGGTTGACCCCGTGGGCCCTCGAAAGAAGGCCCAAGACATGCGGGACAGCTGGTTGACCCCGGGACCTCGGAAAAGAACCCAAGGCGCCCACCAGAGTTGGTTCACACCACCGGCCTTCGGACCCGGGCCCGAGTCGTCCTGGAAAGCTGGTCGAACACGGGGGCCCTCGGACCCAAGCACAAGCGGCCCGGGAGAGCTGGTCGAGACCGCGGGCCCTCAGAGCTGGGCCGGAATCGCCTGGGAAAGCTGGTCGACCCTGCGGGCCATTGGGCACGGGCCCGAGTCGCCCAGGAGCCCTGGTCGAGCCCGTGGACACTCAGACCCGGGCCTGATTCGCCAAAGATATCGGATCGACCTTGTGGGTACACGGACACTTGTACGAGTCGCCCGGGACAGATGTGCCACCCCGTGCGCCCTTGGGCACGGGCCCGCGTCGCCCGTGAGACCTGGTCAAACCCGCAGATCATTGGATCCGGGCCCCAGTCGCCAAAGACATCGGGTCGACCTCGTGGGCCCACGGATGCGAGCGCGAGGCGTTAAGCACCCTTCGTCGACACCGCGGCCCCTCCAACCAGGGCCCGAGGCATGCGGAACACCTGGTGGACCCAGCGGGCCATCGGGCACGGGCCCGAGTCACCCGGGACAGCTGGTCGACCTCGGGACCTCGGACCTGCACCCGAATCGCCCGGGAGAGTTGGTCGACACCGCGGGCCCTCGGGCACGGGACTGAGTCGCCCGGGACCGCTGGTTGCCCCGGGGGCCCTCGAACACCTGCGCGAGTCGCCCGGGACAGCTGTTCCACAACCAGGCCCTCGGGCACAGTCCAAATCCCCCAGGCGTGCTGGTGAACATCACGGGCCCTCGGGCACGGGCCTGAGATGCCCGGGAAGGCTGGTCGACACCGCACGCCCTCTGACAAGGTCCCATGTCTCCCAGGAAAGCTGGTCGACCCCGCAGTTCTTCAGACCCGGGGCCGTGTCGCGGGGGACAGCTGGTCGACCCGTGGGCCCTCGGACCCGAGTGGGATTGGCCCGGGAGAGCTGGTCGAACCCGTGGGCACTCCGACCCAGGCCCGAGTGGCCCGGGACAGCTGGTCGACCCCGTGGGCCCTCGGACCCAACCGCGAGTGGCCCGGAACAGCTGGTCGACCCCACAGGATTTCGGAGCTGGGCCGGAGTCGCCCGGGACAGCTGGTCGACCCCGAGGGCTTTCGGACCCAACCGTGAGGTTCCGGGGACAGCTGGTCGACCCCGAGGGCACTCGGACCCGGGCCCGATTCGCCCAGGACACCTATTTGACACCTCAGGCCCTCAGAGACGGGCCCGTTTCCCCCGGGAGAACTGGTCGAACCCGCAGGCTATCCGACCAGAGTGTGAGGCGCCTGGGAGAGCTGGTCAAACCCGCAGGCCCTCGGACCAGGGCCCGAGTCGCCCGGGACAGTTGTTGGACACGGCGGGGCCTCGGACTGGAGTGTGAGTCGCCAGGGACAGCTGGTTGACCCCTTAGGCCCTTGAGAAAAGGCCCAAGTCATGCGGGACAGCTGGTCGACACAACGGGACCTCGGACCCGGACCCTAGTTGCGCGAGACAGCTGGTCGAAACTGCGGCACCTCGGACCCGGGCCCGAGTCACACGAGACAGCGGGTCGAAACTGCGGGGACTCGGACCCGGGCTCTAGTCACACGAGACAGCTGGTCGAACCTGCGGGCACTCGGACCCGGGCCCCAATCGCCCGGGACAGTTGTTCGACCCCGCGGGCCCACGGACTTGAGTGCGAATCGCCAGGGACAGATGGTTGACACCAAGGGCCTTTGGACTCGGGCCCCAGTCGCCAGGGACAGCTGGTTGACCCCGTGGGCCCTCGAAAGAAGGCCCAAGACATGCGGGACAGCTGGTTGACCCCGGGACCTCGGAAAAGAACCCAAGGCGCCCGCCAGAGTTGGTTCACACCACCGGCCTTCGGACCCGGGCCCGAGTCACCCTGGACAGTTGGTCGACCACGGGGGCCCTCGGACCCAAGCACAAGCGGCCCGGGAGAGCTGGTCGAGACCGCGGGCCCTCGGAGCTGGGCCGCAATCGCCTGGGACAGCTGGTCGACCCCGCGGGCCATGGGGCACGGGCCCGAGTCGCCCAGGAGCCCTGGTCGAGCCCGTGGGCACTCAGACCCGGGCCTGATTCGCCAGAGATATCGGATCGACCTCGTGGGTACACGGACACTTGCACCAGTCGCCCGGGACAGATGTGCCACCCCGTGCGCCCTTGGGCACGGGCCCGCGTCGCCCGTGAGACCTGGTCAAACCCGCAGATCATTGGATCCGGGCCCCAGTCGCCAAAGACATCGGGTCGACCTCGTGGGCCCACGGATGCGAGCGCGAGGCGTCCAGGACCCTTCGTCGACCCCGCGGCCCCTCCAACCAGGGCCCGAGGCGCGCGGCACACCTGGACGACCCAGCGGGCCATCGGGCACGGGCCCGAGTCACCCGGGACAGCTGGTCGACCTCGGGACCTCGGACCTGCACCCGAATCGCCCGGGAGAGTTGGTCGACACCGCGGGCCCTCGGGCACGGGACTGAGTCGCCCGGGACCGCTGGTTGCCCCGGGGGCCCTCGGACACCTGCGCGAGTCGCCCGGGACAGCTGTTCCACAACCAGGCCCTCGGGCACAGTCCAAATCCCCCAGGCGTGCTGGTGAACATCACGGGCCCTCGGGCACGGGCCTGAGATGCCCGGGAAGGCTGGTCGACACCGCACGCCCTCTGACAAGGTCCCATGTCTCCCAGGAAAGCTGGTCGACCCCGCAGTTCATCAGACCCGGGGCCGTGTCGCGGGGGACAGCTGGTCGACCCGTGGGCCCTCGGACCCGAGTGGGATTGGCCCGGGAGAGCTGGTCGAACCCGAGGGCACTCCGACCCAGGCCCAAGTGGCCTGGGACAGCTGGTCGACCCCGTGGGCCCTCGGACCCAACCGCGAGTTGCCTGGAACAGCTGGTCGACCCCACAGGATTTCGGAGCTGGGCCGGAGTTGCCCGGGACAGCTGGTCGGCCCCGAGGGCTTTCGGACCGAACCGTGAGGTTCCGGGGACAGCTGGTCGACACCGAGGGCAATCGGACCCGGGCCCGATGCGCCCAGGACACCTATTTGACACCTCAGGCCCTCAGAGACGGTCCCGTTTCCCCCGGGAGAACTGGTCGAACCCGCGGGCTATCCGACCAGAGTGTGAGGCGCCTGGGAGGGCTGGTCGAACCCGCGGGCCCTCGGACCAGGGCCCGAGTCGCCCGGGACAGTTGTTGGACACGGCGGGGCCTCGGACTGGAGTGTGAGTCGCCAGAGACAGCTGGTTGACCCCTTGGGCCCTCGAGAAAAGGCCCAAGTCATGCGGGACAGCTGGTCGACACAACTGGACCTCGGACCCGGACCCTAGTTGCGCGAGACAGCTGGTCGAAACTGCTGCACCTCGGACCCGGGCCCGAGTCAAACGAGACAGCGGGTCAAAACTGCGGGCACTCGGACCCGGGCCCGAGTCACACGAGACTGCTGGTCGAACCTGCGGGCACTCGGACCCGGGCCCCAATCGCCCGGGACAGTTGTTCGACCCCGCGGGCCCACGGACTTTAGTGCGAATCGCCAGGGACAGATGGTTGACACCAAGGGCTTTTGGGATCGGGCCCCAGTCGCCAGGGACAGCTGGTTGACCCCGTGGGCCCTCGAAAGAAGGCCCAAGACATGCGGGACAGCTGGTTGACCCCGGGACCTCGGAAAAGAACCCAAGGCGCCCGCCAGAGTTGGTTCACACCACCGGCCTTCGGACCCGGGCCCGAGTCACCCTGGACAGTTGGTCGACCACGGGGGCCCTCGGACCCAAGCACAAGCGGCCCGGGAGAGCTGGTCGAGACCGCGGGCCCTCGGAGCTGGGCCGCAATCGCCTGGGACAGCTGGTCGACCCCGCGGGCCATGGGGCACGGGCCCGAGTCGCCCAGGAGCCCTGGTCGAGCCCGTGGGCACTCAGACCCGGGCCTGATTCGCCAGAGATATCGGATCGACCTCGTGGGTACACGGACACTTGCACCAGTCGCCCGGGACAGATGTGCCACCCCGTGCGCCCTTGGGCACGGGCCCGCGTCGCCCGTGAGACCTGGTCAAACCCGCAGATCATTGGATCCGGGCCCCAGTCGCCAAAGACATCGGGTCGACCTCGTGGGCCCACGGATGCGAGCGCGAGGCGTCCAGGACCCTTCGTCGACCCCGCGGCCCCTCCAACCAGGGCCCGAGGCGCGCGGAACACCTGGACGACCCAGCGGGCCATCGGGCACGGGCCCGAGTCACCCGGGACAGCTGGTCGACCTCGGGACCTCGGACCTGCACCCGAATCGCCCGGGAGAGTTGGTCGACACCGCGGGCCCTCGGGCACGGGACTGAGTCGCCCGGGACCGCTGGTTGCCCCGGGGGCCCTCGGACACCTGCGCGAGTCGCCCGGGACAGCTGTTCCACAACCAGGCCCTCGGGCACAGTCCAAATCCCCCAGGCGTGCTGGTGAACATCACGGGCCCTCGGGCACGGGCCTGAGATGCCCGGGAAGGCTAGTCGACACCGCACGCCCTCTGACAAGGTCCCATGTCTCCCAGGAAAGCTGGTCGACCCCGCGGTTCTTCAGACCGGGGGCCGTGTCGCGGGGGACAGCTGGTCGACCCGTGGGCCCTCGGACCCGAGTGGGATTGGCCCGGGAGAGCTGGTCGAACCCGTGGGCACTCAGACCCAGGCCCGAGTGGCCCAGGACAGCTGGTCGACCCCGTGGGCCCTCGGACCCAACCGCGAGTGGCCCGGAACAGCTGGTTGACCCCACAGGATTTCGGAGCTGGGCCGGAGTCGCCCGGGACAGCTGGTCGACCCCGAGGGCTTTCGTACCGAACCGTGAGGTTCCGGGGATAGCTGGTCGACACCGAGGGCACTCGGACCCGGGCCCGATGCGCCCAGGACACCAATTTGACACCTCAGGCCCTCAGAGACGGGCCCGTTTCCCCCGGGAGAACTGGTCGAACCCGCGGGCTATCCGACCAGAGTGTGATGCGCCTGGGAGGGCTGGTCGAACCCGCGGGCCCTCGGACCAGGGCCCGAGTCACCCGGGACAGTTGTTGGACACGGCGGGGCCTCGGACTGGAGTGTGAGTCGCCCGGGAGAGTTGTTCGACAAGGCGGGGCCTCGGACTTGAGTGTGAGTTGCCAGGGACAGCTGGTTGACCCCTTGGGCCCTCGAGAAAAGGCCCAAGTCATGCGGGACAGCTGGTCGACACAACGGGACCTCGGACCCGGAACCTAGTTGCGCGAGACAGCTGGTCGAAACTGCGGCACCTCGGACCCGGGCCCGAGTCACACGAGACAGCGGGTCAAAACTGCGGGCACTCGGACCCGGGCCCGAGTCACACGAGACAGCTGGTCGAACCTGAGGGCACTCGGACCCGGGCCCCAATCGCCCGGGACCGTTGTTCGACCCCGCGGGCCCACGGACTTGAGTGCGAATCGCCAGAGACCGATGGTTGACACCAAGGGCTTTTGGGATCGGGCCCCAGTCGCCAGGGACAGCTGGTTGACCCCGTGTGCCCTCGAAAGAAGGCCCAAGACATACGGGACAGCTGGTTGACCCCGGGACCTCGGAAAAAAACCCAAGGCGCCCGCGAGAGTTGGTTCACACCAACGGCCTTCGGACCCGGGCCCGAGGCGCCGTGGACTGCTGGTCGACCACGGGGGCCCTCGGACCCAAGCACAAGCGGCCCGGGAGAGCTGGTCGAGACCGCGGGCCCTCGGAGCTGGGCCGCAGTCACCTGGGACAGCTGGCCGACCCCGCGGGCCATTGGGCACGGGCCCGGGTCGCCCAGGAGCCCTGGTCGAGCCCGTGGGCACTCAGACCCGGGCCTGATTCGCCAGAGATATCAGATCGACCTCGTGGGTACTCGGACACTTGCACGAGATGCCCGGGACAGATGTGCCACCCCGTGCGCCCTTGGGCACGGGCCCGCGTCGCCCGTGAGACCTGGTCAAACCCGCAGATCATTGGATCCGGGCCCCAGTCGCCAAAGACATCGGGTCGACCTCGTGGGCCCACGGATGCGAGCGCGAGGCGTTAAGCACCCTTCGTCGACACCGCGGCCCCTCCAACCAGGGCCCGAGGCGCGCGGCACACCTGGACGACCCAGCGGGCCATCGGGCACGGGCCCGAGTCACCCGGGACATTTGGTCGACCTCGGGACCTCAGACCTGAACCCGAATCGCCCAGGAGAGTTGGTCGACACCGCGGGCCCTCGGGCACGGGACTGAGTCGCCCGGGACCGCTGGTTGCCCCGGGGGCCCTCGGACAATTGCGCGAGTCGCCCGGGACAGCTGTTCGACACCCGGTCCCTCGGGCACAGTCCAAATCCCCCAGGCGTGCTGGTGAACATCACGGGCCCTCGGGCACGGGCCTGAGATGCCCGGGAAGGCTGGTCGACACCGCACGCCCTCTGACAAGGTCCCATGTCTCCCAGGAAAGCTGGTCGACCCCGCGGTTCTTCAGACCCGGGGCCGTGTCGTGGGGGAAAGCTGGTCGACCCGTGGGCCCTCGGACCCGAGTGGGATTGGCCCGGGAGAGCTGGTCGAACCCGTGGGCACTCAGACCCAGGCCCGAGTGGCCCAGGACAGCTGGTCGACCCCGTGGGCCCTCGGACCCAACCGCGAGTGGCCCGGAACAGCTGGTCGACCCCACAGGATTTCGGAGCTGGGCCGGAGTCGCCCGGGACAGCTGGTCGACCCCGAGGGCTTTCGGACCCAACCGTGAGGTTCCGGGGACAGCTGGTCGACACCGAGGGCACTCGGACCCGGGCCCGATGCGCCCAGGACACCTATTTGACACCTCAGGCCCTCAGAGACGGGCCCGTTTCCCCCGGGAGAACTGGTCGAACCCGCAGGCTATCCGACCAGAGTGTGATGTGCCTGGGAGGGCTGGTCAAACCCGCGGGCCCTCGGACCAGGGCCCGAGTCGCCCGGGACAGTTGTTGGACACGGCGGGGCCTCGGACTGGAGTGTGAGTCGCCAGGGACAGCTGGTTGACCCCTTGGGCCCTTGAGAAAAGGCCCAAGTCATGCGGGACAGCTGGTCGACACAACGGGACCTCGGACCCGGACCCTAGTTGCGCGAGACAGCTGGTCGAAACTGCGGCACCTCGGACCCGGGCCCGAGTCACACGAGACAGCGGGTCGAAACTGCGGCACCTCAGACCCGGACCCGAGTCACACGAGAGAGCGGGTCGAACCTGCGGGCACTCGGACCCGGGCCCCAATCGCCCGGGACAGTTGTTCGACCCCGCGGGCCCACGGACTTGAGTGCGAATCGCCAGGGACAGATGGTTGACACCAAGGGCCTTTGGACTCGGGCCCCAGTCGCCAGGGACAGCTGGTTGACCCCGTGGGCCCTCGAAAGAAGGCCCAAGACATGCGGGACAGCTGGTTGACCCCGGGACCTCGGAAAAGAACCCAAGGCGCCCGCCAGAGTTGGTTCACACCACCGGCCTTCGGACCCGGGCCCGAGTCACCCTGGACAGTTGGTCGACCACGGGGGCCCTCGGACCCAAGCACAAGCGGCCCGGGAGAGCTGGTCGAGACCGCGGGCCCTCGGAGCTGGGCCGCAATCGCCTGGGACAGCTGGTCGACCCCGCGGGCCATGGGGCACGGGCCCGAGTCGCCCAGGAGCCCTGGTCGAGCCCGTGGGCACTCAGACCCGGGCCTGATTCGCCAGAGATATCGGATCGACCTCGTGGGTACTCGGACACTTGCACGAGATGCCCGGGACAGATGTGCCACCCCGTGCGCCCTTGGGCACGGGCCCGCGTCGCCCGTGAGACCTGGTCAAACCCGCAGATCATTGGATCCGGGCCCCAGTCGCCAAAGACATCGGGTCGACCTCGTGGGCCCACGGATGCGAGCGCGAGGCGTTAAGCACCCTTCGTCGACACCGCGGCCCCTCCAACCAGGGCCCGAGGCGCGCGGCACACCTGGACGACCCAGCGGGCCATCGGGCACGGGCCCGAGTCACCCGGGACAGCTGGTCGACCTCGGGACCTCAGACCTGAACCCGAATCGCCCAGGAGAGTTGGTCGACACCGCGGGCCCTCGGGCACGGGACTGAGTCGCCCGGGACCGCTGGTTGCCCCGGGGGCCCTCGGACAATTGCGCGAGTCGCCCGGGACAGCTGTTCGACACCCGGTCCCTCGGGCACAGTCCAAATCCCCCAGGCGTGCTGGTGAACATCACGGGCCCTCGGGCACGGGCCTGAGATGCCCGGGAAGGCTGGTCGACACCGCACGCCCTCTGACAAGGTCCCATGTCTCCCAGGAAAGCTGGTCGACCCCGCGGTTCTTCAGACCCGGGGCCGTGTCGCGGGGGAAAGCTGGTCGACCCGTGGGCCCTCGGACCCGAGTGGGATTGGCCCGGGAGAGCTGGTCGAACCCGTGGGCACTCAGACCCAGGCCCGAGTGGCCCAGGACAGCTGGTCGACCCCGTGGGCCCTCGGACCCAACCGCGAGTGGCCCGGAACAGCTGGTCGACCCCACAGGATTTCGGAGCTGGGCCGGAGTCGCCCGGGACAGCTGGTCGACCCCGAGGGCTTTCGGACCCAACCGTGAGGTTCCGGGGACAGCTGGTCGACACCGAGGGCACTCGGACCCGGGCCCGATGCGCCCAGGACACCAATTTGACACCTCAGGCCCTCAGAGACGGGCCCGTTTCCCCCGGGAGAACTGGTCGAACCCGCGGGCTATCCGACCAGAGTGTGATGTGCCTGGGAGGGCTGGTCGAACCCACGGGCTCTCGGACCAGGGCCCGAGTCGCCCGGGACAGTTGTTCGACACGGCGGGGCCTCGGACTGGAGTGTGAGTCGCCAGGGACAGCTGGTTGACCCCTTGGGCCCTCGAGAAAAGGCCCAAGTCATGCGGGTCGACACAACGGGACCTCGGACCCGGACACTAGTTGCGGGAGACAGCTGGTCGAAACTGCGGCACCTCGGACCCGGACCCGAGTCACACGAGAGAGCGGGTCGAACCTGCGGGCACTTGGACTCGGGCCCCAATCGCCCGGGACAGTTGTTCGACCCCGCGGGCCCACGGACTTGAGTGCGAATCGCCAGGGACAGATTGTTGACACCAAGGGCCTTTGGACTCGGGCCCCAGTCGCCAGGGACAGCTGGTTGACCCCGTGGGCCCTCGAAAGAAGGCCCAAGACATGCGGCACAGCTGGTTGACCCCGGGACCTCGGAAAAGAACCCAAGGCGCCCGCGAGAGTTGGTTCACACTACCTGCCTTCGGACCCGGGCCCTGTCGCCCTGGAAAGCTGGTCGAACACGGGGGCCCTCGGACCCAAGCACAAGCGGCCCGGGAGAGCTGGTCGAGACCGCGGGCCCTCGGAGCTGGGCCGGAATCGCCTGGGAAAGCTGGTCGACACTGCAGGCCATTGGGCACGGGCCCGAGTCGCCCAGGAGCCCTGGTCGAGCCCGTGGGCACTCAGACCCGGGCCTGATTCGCCAAAGATATCGGATCGACTTGTGGGTACACGGACACTTGCACGGAAAGTCGCCCGGGACAGATGTGCCACCCCGTGCGCCCTTGGGCACGGGCCCGCGTCGCCCGTGAGACCTGGTCAAACCCGAACATCATTGGATCCGGGCCCCAGTCGCCAAAGACTTCGGGTCGACCTCGTTGGCCCACGGATGCGAGCGTGAGGCGTCCAGGAACCTTCGTCGACACCGCGGCCCCTCCAAGCAGGGCCCGAGGCGCGCGTCACACCTGGACGACCCAGCGGGCCATCGGGCACGGGCCCGAGTCACCCGGGACAGCTGGTCGACCTCGGGACCTCGGACCTGCACCCGAATCGCCCGGGAGAGTTGGTCGACACCGCGGGCCCTCGGGCACGG
This sequence comes from Sus scrofa, assembly GCF_054392235.1. Taxonomy (NCBI): domain Eukaryota; kingdom Metazoa; phylum Chordata; class Mammalia; order Artiodactyla; family Suidae; genus Sus; species Sus scrofa. Next base: position 50,167,199 of record NC_139386.1, read on the forward strand.
GACTGAGTCGCCCGGGACCGCTGGTTGCCCCGGGGGCCCTCGGACAATTGCGCGAGTCGCCCGGGACAGCTGTTCGACACCCGGTCCCTCGGGCACAGTCCAAATCCCCCAGGCGTGCTGGTGAACATCACGGGCCCTCGGGCACGGGCCTGAGATGCCCGGGAAGGCTGGTCGACACCGCACGCCCTCTGACAAGGTCCCATGTCTCCCAGGAAAGCTGGTCGACCCCGCGGTTCTTCAGACCCGGGGCCGTGTCGCGGGGGAAAGCTGGTCGACCCGTGGGCCCTCGGACCCGAGTGGGATTGGCCCGGGAGAGCTGGTCGATCCCGTGGGCACTCAGACCCAGGCCCGAGTGGCCCAGGACAGCTGGTCGAACCCGTGGGCCCTCGGACCCAACCGCGAGTGGCCCGGAACAGCTGGTCGACCCCACAGGATTTCGGAGCTGGGCCGGAGTCGCCCGGGACAGCTGGTCGACCCCGAGGGCTTTCGGACCCAACCGTGAGGTTCCGGGGACAGCTGGTCGACACCGAGGGCACTCGGACCCGGGCCCGATGCGCCCAGGACACCAATTTGACACCTCAGGCCCTCAGAGACGGGCCCGTTTCCCCCGGGAGAACTGGTCGAACCCGCGGGCTATCCGACCAGAGTGTGATGTGCCTGGGAGGGCTGGTCGAACCCGCGGGCCCTCGGACCAGGGCCCGAGTCGCCCGGGACAGTTGTTCGACACGGCGGGGCCTCGGACTGGAGTGTGAGTCGCCAGGGACAGCTGGTTGACCCCTTGGGCCCTCGAGAAAAGGCCCAAGTCATGCGGGTCGACACAACGGGACCTCGGACCCGGACACTAGTTGCGGGAGACAGCTGGTCGAAACTGCGGCACCTCAGACCCGGACCCGAGTCACACGAGAGAGCGGGTCGAACCTGCGGGCACTTGGACTCGGGCCCCAATCGCCCGGGACAGTTGTTCGACCCCGCGGGCCCACGGACTTGAGTGCGAATCGCCAGGGACAGATTGTTGACACCAAGGGCCTTTGGACTCGGGCCCCAGTCGCCAGGGACAGCTGGTCGACCCCGTGGGCCCTCGAAAGAAGGCCCAAGACATGCGGCACAGCTGGTTGACCCCGGGACCTCGGAAAAGAACCCAAGGCGCCCGCGAGAGTTGGTTCACACTACCTGCCTTCGGACCCGGGCCCTGTCGCCCTGGAAAGCTGGTCGAACACGGGGGCCCTCGGACCCAAGCACAAGCGGCCCGGGAGAGCTGGTCGAGACCGCGGGCCCTCGGAGCTGGGCCGGAATCGCCTGGGAAAGCTGGTCGACACTGCAGGCCATTGGGCACGGGCCCGAGTCGCCCAGGAGCCCTGGTCGAGCCCGTGGGCACTCAGACCCGGGCCTGATTCGCCAAAGATATCGGATCGACTTGTGGGTACACGGACACTTGCACGGAAAGTCGCCCGGGACAGATGTGCCACCCCGTGCGCCCTTGGGCACGGGCCCGCGTCGCCCGTGAGACCTGGTCAAACCCGAACATCATTGGATCCGGGCCCCAGTCGCCAAAGACTTAGGGTCGACCTCGTTGGCCCACGGATGCGAGCGTGAGGCGTCCAGGAACCTTCGTCGACACCGCGGCCCCTCCAAGCAGGGCCCGAGGCGCGCGTCACACCTGGACGACCCAGCGGGCCATCGGGCACGGGCCCGAGTCACCCGGGACAGCTGGTCGACCTCGGGACCTCGGACCTGCACCCGAATCGCCCGGGAGAGTTGGTCGACACCGCGGGCCCTCGGGCACGGGACTGAGTCGCCCGGGACCGCTGGTTGCCCCGGGGGCCCTCGGACACCTGCGCGAGTCGCCCGGGACAGCTGTTCCACAACCAGGCCCTCGGGCACAGTCCAAATCCCCCAGGCGTGCTGGTGAACATCACGGGCCCTCGGGCACGGGCCTGAGATGCCCGGGAAGGCTGGTCGACACCGCACGCCCTCTGACAAGGTCCCATGTCTCCCAGGAAAGCTGGTCGACCCCGCAGTTCTTCAGACCCGGGGCCGTGTCGCGGGGGACAGCTGGTCGACCCGTGGGCCCTCGGACCCGAGTGGGATTGGCCCGGGAGAGCTGGTCGAACCCGTGGGCAATCCGACCCAGGCCCGAGTGGCCCGGGACAGCTGGTCGACCCCGTGGGCCCTCGGACCCAACCGCGAGTGGCCTGGAACAGCTGGTCGACCCCACAGGATTTCGGAGCTGGGCCGGAGTCGCCCGGGACAGCTGGTCGACCCCGAGGGCTTTCGGACCCAACCATGAGGTTCCGGGGATAGCTGGTCGACAACGAGGGCACTCGGACCCGGGCCCGATTCGCCCAGGAAACCTATTTGGCACCTCAGGCCCTCAGAGACGGGCCCGTTTCACCCGGGAGAACTGGTCGAACCCGCGGGCGATCCGACCAGAGTGTGATGCGCCTGGGAGGGCTGGTCGAACCCGCGGGCCCTCGGACCAGGGCCCGAGTCGCCCGGGACAGTTGTTGGACACGGCGGGGCCTCGGACTGGAGTGTGAGTCGCCAGGGACAGCTGGTTGACCCCTTGGGCCCTCGAGAAAAGGCCCAAGTCATGCGGGACAGCTGGTCGACACAACGGGACCTCGGACCCGGACCCTAGTTGCGCGAGACAGCTGGTCGAAACTGCGGAACCTCGGACCCGGACCTGAGTCACACGAGACAGCGGGTCAAAACTGCGGGCACTCGGACCCGGTCCCGAGTCACACGAGACAGCTGGTCGAACCTGCGGGCACTCGGACCCGGGCACCAGTCGCCCGGGACAGTTGTTCGACCCTGCGGGCCCACGGACTTGAGTGCGAATCGCCAGGGACCGATGGTTGACACCAAGGGCTTTTGGGATCGGGCCCCAGTCGCCAGGGACAGCTGGTTGACCCCGTGGGCCCTCGAAAGAAGGCCCAAGACATGCGGGACAGCTGGTTGACCCCGGGACCTCGGAAGAGAACCCAAGGCGCCCGCGAGAGTTGCTTCACAGCACCGGCCTTCGGACCCGGGCCCGAGTCGTCCTGGAAAGCTGGTCGAACACGGGGGCCCTCGGACCCAAGCACAAGCGGCCCGGGAGAGCTGGTCGAGACCGCGGGCCCTCAGAGCTGGGCCGGAATCGCCTGGGAAAGCTGGTCGACCCTGCGGGCCATTGGGCACGGGCCCGAGTCGCCCAGGAGCCCTGGTCGAGCCCGTGGACACTCAGAACCGGGCCTGATTCGCCAAAGATATCGGATCGACCTTGTGGGTACACGGACACTTGTACGAGACGCCCGGGACAGATGTGCCACCCCGTGCGCCCTTGGGCACGGGCCCGCGTCGCCCGTGAGACCTGCTCAAACCCGCAGATCATTGGATCCGGGCCCCAGTCGCCAAAGACATCGGGTCGACCTCGTGGGCCCACGGATGCGAGCGCGAGGCGTTAAGCACCCTTCGTCGACACCGCGGCCCCTCCAACCAGGGCCCGAGGCACGCGGAACACCTGGTGGACCCAGCGGGCCATCGGGCACGGGCCCGAGTCACCCGGGACAGCTGGTCGACCTCGGGACCTCGGACCTGCACCCGAATCGCCCGGGAGAGTTGGTCGACACCGCGGGCCCTCGGGCACGGGACTGAGTCGCCCGGGACCGCTGGTTGCCCCGGGGGCCCTCGGACACCTGCGCGAGTCGCCCGGGACAGCTGTTCCACAACCAGGCCCTCGGGCACAGTCCAAATCCCCCAGGCGTGCTGGTGAACATCACGGGCCCTCGGGCACGGGCCTGAGATGCCCGGGAAGGCTGGTCGACACCGCACGCCCTCTGACAAGGTCCCATGTCTCCCAGGAAAGCTGGTCGACCCCGCGGTTCTTCAGACCCGGGGCCGTGTCGCGGGGGAAAGCTGGTCGACCCGTGGGCCCTCGGACCCGAGTGGGATTGGCCCGGGAGAGCTGGTCGAACCCGTGGGCACTCCGACCCAGGCCCGAGTGGCCCGGGACAGCTGGTCGACCCCGTGGGCCCTCGGACCCAACCGCGAGTGGCCCGGAACAGCTGGTCGACCCCACAGGATTTCGGAGCTGGGCCGGAGTCGCCCGGGACAGCTGGTCGACCCCGAGGGCTTTCGGACCCAACCGTGAGGTTCCGGGGACAGCTGGTCGACACCGAGGGCACTCGGACCCGGGCCCGATGCGCCCAGGACACCAATTTGACACCTCAGGCCCTCAGAGACGGGCCCGTTTCCCCCGGGAGAACTGGTCGAACCCGCGGGCTATCCGACCAGAGTGTGATGTGCCTGGGAGGGCTGGTCGAACCCACGGGCTCTCGGACCAGGGCCCGAGTCGCCCGGGACAGTTGTTCGACACGGCGGGGCCTCGGACTGGAGTGTGAGTCGCCAGGGACAGCTGGTTGACCCCTTGGGCCCTCGAGAAAAGGCCCAAGTCATGCGGGTCGACACAACGGGACCTCGGACCCGGACACTAGTTGCGGGAGACAGCTGGTCGAAACTGCGGCACCTCAGACCCGGACCCGAGTCACACGAGAGAGCGGGTCGAACCTGCGGGCACTTGGACTCGGGCCCCAATCGCCCGGGACAGTTGTTCGACCCCGCGGGCCCACGGACTTGAGTGCGAATCGCCAGGGACAGATTGTTGACACCAAGGGCCTTTGGACTCGGGCCCCAGTCGCCAGGGACAGCTGGTTGACCCCGTGGGCCCTCGAAAGAAGGCCCAAGACATGCGGCACAGCTGGTTGACCCCGGGACCTCGGAAAAGAACCCAAGGCGCCCGCGAGAGTTGGTTCACACTACCTGCCTTCGGACCCGGGCCCTGTCGCCCTGGAAAGCTGGTCGAACACGGGGGCCCTCGGACCCAAGCACAAGCGGCCCGGGAGAGCTGGTCGAGACCGCGGGCCCTCGGAGCTGGGCCGGAATCGCCTGGGAAAGCTGGTCGACACTGCAGGCCATTGGGCACGGGCCCGAGTCGCCCAGGAGCCCTGGTCGAGCCCGTGGGCACTCAGACCCGGGCCTGATTCGCCAAAGATATCGGATCGACTTGTGGGTACACGGACACTTGCACGGAAAGTCGCCCGGGACAGATGTGCCACCCCGTGCGCCCTTGGGCACGGGCCCGCGTCGCCCGTGAGACCTGGTCAAACCCGAACATCATTGGATCCGGGCCCCAGTCGCCAAAGACTTAGGGTCGACCTCGTTGGCCCACGGATGCGAGCGTGAGGCGTCCAGGAACCTTCGTCGACACCGCGGCCCCTCCAAGCAGGGCCCGAGGCGCGCGTCACACCTGGACGACCCAGCGGGCCATCGGGCACGGGCCCGAGTCACCCGGGACAGCTGGTCGACCTCGGGACCTCGGACCTGCACCCGAATCGCCCGGGAGAGTTGGTCGACACCGCGGGCCCTCGGGCACGGGACTGAGTCGCCCGGGACCGCTGGTTGCCCCGGGGGCCCTCGGACACCTGCGCGAGTCGCCCGGGACAGCTGTTCCACAACCAGGCCCTCGGGCACAGTCCAAATCCCCCAGGCGTGCTGGTGAACATCACGGGCCCTCGGGCACGGGCCTGAGATGCCCGGGAAGGCTGGTCGACACCGCACGCCCTCTGACAAGGTCCCATGTCTCCCAGGAAAGCTGGTCGACCCCGCAGTTCTTCAGACCCGGGGCCGTGTCGCGGGGGACAGCTGGTCGACCCGTGGGCCCTCGGACCCGAGTGGGATTGGCCCGGGAGAGCTGGTCGAACCCGTGGGCAATCCGACCCAGGCCCGAGTGGCCCGGGACAGCTGGTCGACCCCGTGGGCCCTCGGACCCAACCGCGAGTGGCCTGGAACAGCTGGTCGACCCCACAGGATTTCGGAGCTGGGCCGGAGTCGCCCGGGACAGCTGGTCGACCCCGAGGGCTTTCGGACCCAACCATGAGGTTCCGGGGATAGCTGGTCGACAACGAGGGCACTCGGACCCGGGCCCGATTCGCCCAGGAAACCTATTTGGCACCTCAGGCCCTCAGAGACGGGCCCGTTTCACCCGGGAGAACTGGTCGAACCCGCGGGCGATCCGACCAGAGTGTGATGCGCCTGGGAGGGCTGGTCGAACCCGCGGGCCCTCGGACCAGGGCCCGAGTCGCCCGGGACAGTTGTTGGACACGGCGGGGCCTCGGACTGGAGTGTGAGTCGCCAGGGACAGCTGGTTGACCCCTTGGGCCCTCGAGAAAAGGCCCAAGTCATGCGGGACAGCTGGTCGACACAACGGGACCTCGGACCCGGACCCTAGTTGCGCGAGACAGCTGGTCGAAACTGCGGAACCTCGGACCCGGACCTGAGTCACACGAGACAGCGGGTCAAAACTGCGGGCACTCGGACCCGGTCCCGAGTCACACGAGACAGCTGGTCGAACCTGCGGGCACTCGGACCCGGGCACCAGTCGCCCGGGACAGTTGTTCGACCCTGCGGGCCCACGGACTTGAGTGCGAATCGCCAGGGACCGATGGTTGACACCAAGGGCTTTTGGGATCGGGCCCCAGTCGCCAGGGACAGCTGGTTGACCCCGTGGGCCCTCGAAAGAAGGCCCAAGACATGCGGGACAGCTGGTTGACCCCGGGACCTCGGAAGAGAACCCAAGGCGCCCGCGAGAGTTGCTTCACAGCACCGGCCTTCGGACCCGGGCCCGAGTCGTCCTGGAAAGCTGGTCGAACACGGGGGCCCTCGGACCCAAGCACAAGCGGCCCGGGAGAGCTGGTCGAGACCGCGGGCCCTCAGAGCTGGGCCGGAATCGCCTGGGAAAGCTGGTCGACCCTGCGGGCCATTGGGCACGGGCCCGAGTCGCCCAGGAGCCCTGGTCGAGCCCGTGGACACTCAGAACCGGGCCTGATTCGCCAAAGATATCGGATCGACCTTGTGGGTACACGGACACTTGTACGAGACGCCCGGGACAGATGTGCCACCCCGTGCGCCCTTGGGCACGGGCCCGCGTCGCCCGTGAGACCTGCTCAAACCCGCAGATCATTGGATCCGGGCCCCAGTCGCCAAAGACATCGGGTCGACCTCGTGGGCCCACGGATGCGAGCGCGAGGCGTTAAGCACCCTTCGTCGACACCGCGGCCCCTCCAACCAGGGCCCGAGGCACGCGGAACACCTGGTGGACCCAGCGGGCCATCGGGCACGGGCCCGAGTCACCCGGGACAGCTGGTCGACCTCGGGACCTCGGACCTGCACCCGAATCGCCCGGGAGAGTTGGTCGACACCGCGGGCCCTCGGGCACGGGACTGAGTCGCCCGGGACCGCTGGTTGCCCCGGGGGCCCTCGGACACCTGCGCGAGTCGCCCGGGACAGCTGTTCCACAACCAGGCCCTCGGGCACAGTCCAAATCCCCCAGGCGTGCTGGTGAACATCACGGGCCCTCGGGCACGGGCCTGAGATGCCCGGGAAGGCTGGTCGACACCGCACGCCCTCTGACAAGGTCCCATGTCTCCCAGGAAAGCTGGTCGACCCCGCGGTTCTTCAGACCCGGGGCCGTGTCGCGGGGGAAAGCTGGTCGACCCGTGGGCCCTCGGACCCGAGTGGGATTGGCCCGGGAGAGCTGGTCGAACCCGTGGGCACTCCGACCCAGGCCCGAGTGGCCCGGGACAGCTGGTCGACCCCGTGGGCCCTCGGACCCAACCGCGAGTGGCCCGGAACAGCTGGTCGACCCCACAGGATTTCGGAGCTGGGCCGGAGTCGCCCGGGACAGCTGGTCGACCCCGAGGGCTTTCGGACCCAACCGTGAGGTTCCGGGGACAGCTGGTCGACACCGAGGGCACTCGGACCCGGGCCCGATGCGCCCAGGACACCAATTTGACACCTCAGGCCCTCAGAGACGGGCCCGTTTCCCCCGGGAGAACTGGTCGAACCCGCGGGCTATCCGACCAGAGTGTGATGTGCCTGGGAGGGCTGGTCGAACCCACGGGCTCTCGGACCAGGGCCCGAGTCGCCCGGGACAGTTGTTCGACACGGCGGGGCCTCGGACTGGAGTGTGAGTCGCCAGGGACAGCTGGTTGACCCCTTGGGCCCTCGAGAAAAGGCCCAAGTCATGCGGGTCGACACAACGGGACCTCGGACCCGGACACTAGTTGCGGGAGACAGCTGGTCGAAACTGCGGCACCTCGGACCCGGACCCGAGTCACACGAGAGAGCGGGTCGAACCTGCGGGCACTTGGACTCGGGCCCCAATCGCCCGGGACAGTTGTTCGACCCCACGGGCCCACGGACTTGAGTGCGAATCGCCAGGGACAGATTGTTGACACCAAGGGCCTTTGGACTCGGGCCCCAGTCGCCAGGGACAGCTGGTTGACCCCGTGGGCCCTCGAAAGAAGGCCCAAGACATGCGGCACAGCTGGTTGACCCCGGGACCTCGGAAAAGAACCCAAGGCGCCCGCGAGAGTTGGTTCACACTACCTGCCTTCGGACCCGGGCCCTGTCGCCCTGGAAAGCTGGTCGAACACGGGGGCCCTCGGACCCAAGCACAAGCGGCCCGGGAGAGCTGGTCGAGACCGCGGGCCCTCGGAGCTGGGCCGGAATCGCCTGGGAAAGCTGGTCGACACTGCAGGCCATTGGGCACGGGCCCGAGTCGCCCAGGAGCCCTGGTCGAGCCCGTGGGCACTCAGACCCGGGCCTGATTCGCCAAAGATATCGGATCGACTTGTGGGTACACGGACACTTGCACGGAAAGTCGCCCGGGACAGATGTGCCACCCCGTGCGCCCTTGGGCACGGGCCCGCGTCGCCCGTGAGACCTGGTCAAACCCGAACATCATTGGATCCGGGCCCCAGTCGCCAAAGACTTCGGGTCGACCTCGTTGGCCCACGGATGCGAGCGTGAGGCGTCCAGGAACCTTCGTCGACACCGCGGCCCCTCCAAGCAGGGCCCGAGGCGCGCGTCACACCTGGACGACCCAGCGGGCCATCGGGCACGGGCCCGAGTCACCCGGGACAGCTGGTCGACCTCGGGACCTCGGACCTGCACCCGAATCGCCCGGGAGAGTTGGTCGACACCGCGGGCCCTCGGGCACGGGACTGAGTCGCCCGGGACCGCTGGTTGCCCCGGGGGCCCTCGGACAATTGCGCGAGTCGCCCGGGACAGCTGTTCGACACCCGGTCCCTCGGGCACAGTCCAAATCCCCCAGGCGTGCTGGTGAACATCACGGGCCCTCGGGCACGGGCCTGAGATGCCCGGGAAGGCTGGTCGACACCGCACGCCCTCTGACAAGGTCCCATGTCTCCCAGGAAAGCTGGTCGACCCCGCGGTTCTTCAGACCCGGGGCCGTGTCGCGGGGGAAAGCTGGTCGACCCGTGGGCCCTCGGACCCGAGTGGGATTGGCCCGGGAGAGCTGGTCGAACCCGTGGGCACTCAGACCCAGGCCCGAGTGGCCCAGGACAGCTGGTCGACCCCGTGGGCCCTCGGACCCAACCGCGAGTGGCCCGGAACAGCTGGTCGACCCCACAGGATTTCGGAGCTGGGCCGGAGTCGCCCGGGACAGCTGGTCGACCCCGAGGGCTTTCGGACCCAACCGTGAGGTTCCGGGGACAGCTGGTCGACACCGAGGGCACTCGGACCCGGGCCCGATGCGCCCAGGACACCAATTTGACACCTCAGGCCCTCAGAGACGGGCCCGTTTCCCCCGGGAGAACTGGTCGAACCCGCGGGCTATCCGACCAGAGTGTGATGTGCCTGGGAGGGCTGGTCGAACCCGCGGGCCCTCGGACCAGGGCCCGAGTCGCCCGGGACAGTTGTTCGACACGGCGGGGCCTCGGACTGGAGTGTGAGTCGCCAGGGACAGCTGGTTGACCCCTTGGGCCCTCGAGAAAAGGCCCAAGTCATGCGGGTCGACACAACGGGACCTCGGACCCGGACACTAGTTGCGGGAGACAGCTGGTCGAAACTGCGGCACCTCAGACCCGGACCCGAGTCACACGAGAGAGCGGGTCGAACCTGCGGGCACTTGGACTCGGGCCCCAATCGCCCGGGACAGTTGTTCGACCCCGCGGGCCCACGGACTTGAGTGCGAATCGCCAGGGACAGATTGTTGACACCAAGGGCCTTTGGACTCGGGCCCCAGTCGCCAGGGACAGCTGGTTGACCCCGTGGGCCCTCGAAAGAAGGCCCAAGACATGCGGCACAGCTGGTTGACCCCGGGACCTCGGAAAAGAACCCAAGGCGCCCGCGAGAGTTGGTTCACACTACCTGCCTTCGGACCCGGGCCCTGTCGCCCTGGAAAGCTGGTCGAACACGGGGGCCCTCGGACCCAAGCACAAGCGGCCCGGGAGAGCTGGTCGAGACCGCGGGCCCTCGGAGCTGGGCCGGAATCGCCTGGGAAAGCTGGTCGACACTGCAGGCCATTGGGCACGGGCCCGAGTCGCCCAGGAGCCCTGGTCGAGCCCGTGGGCACTCAGACCCGGGCCTGATTCGCCAAAGATATCGGATCGACTTGTGGGTACACGGACACTTGCACGGAAAGTCGCCCGGGACAGATGTGCCACCCCGTGCGCCCTTGGGCACGGGCCCGCGTCGCCCGTGAGACCTGGTCAAACCCGAACATCATTGGATCCGGGCCCCAGTCGCCAAAGACTTCGGGTCGACCTCGTTGGCCCACGGATGCGAGCGTGAGGCGTCCAGGAACCTTCGTCGACACCGCGGCCCCTCCAAGCAGGGCCCGAGGCGCGCGTCACACCTGGACGACCCAGCGGGCCATCGGGCACGGGCCCGAGTCACCCGGGACAGCTGGTCGACCTCGGGACCTCGGACCTGCACCCGAATCGCCCGGGAGAGTTGGTCGACACCGCGGGCCCTCGGGCACGGGACTGAGTCGCCCGGGACCGCTGGTTGCCCCGGGGGCCCTCGGACACCTGCGCGAGTCGCCCGGGACAGCTGTTCCACAACCAGGCCCTCGGGCACAGTCCAAATCCCCCAGGCGTGCTGGTGAACATCACGGGCCCTCGGGCACGGGCCTGAGATGCCCGGGAAGGCTGGTCGACACCGCACGCCCTCTGACAAGGTCCCATGTCTCCCAGGAAAGCTGGTCGACCCCGCAGTTCTTCAGACCCGGGGCCGTGTCGCGGGGGACAGCTGGTCGACCCGTGGGCCCTCGGACCCGAGTGGGATTGGCCCGGGAGAGCTGGTCGAACCCGTGGGCAATCCGACCCAGGCCCGAGTGGCCCGGGACAGCTGGTCGACCCCGTGGGCCCTCGGACCCAACCGCGAGTGGCCTGGAACAGCTGGTCGACCCCACAGGATTTCGGAGCTGGGCCGGAGTCGCCCGGGACAGCTGGTCGACCCCGAGGGCTTTCGGACCCAACCATGAGGTTCCGGGGATAGCTGGTCGACAACGAGGGCACTCGGACCCGGGCCCGATTCGCCCAGGAAACCTATTTGGCACCTCAGGCCCTCAGAGACGGGCCCGTTTCACCCGGGAGAACTGGTCGAACCCGCGGGCTATCCGACCAGAGTGTGATGCGCCTGGGAAGGCTGGTCGAACCCGCGGGCCCTCGGACCAGGGCCCGAGTCGCCCGGGACAGTTGTTGGACACGGCGGGGCCTCGGACTGGAGTGTGAGTCGCCAGGGACAGCTGGTTGACCCCTTGGGCCCTCGAGAAAAGGCCCAAGTCATGCGGGACAGCTGGTCGACACAACGGGACCTCGGACCCGGACACTAGTTGCGCGAGACAGCTGGTCGAAACTGCGGAACCTCGGACCCGGACCTGAGTCACACGAGACAGCGGGTCAAAACTGCGGGCACTCGGACCCGGTCCCGAGTCACACGAGACAGCTGGTCGAACCTGCGGGCACTCGGACCCGGGCACCAGTCGCCCGGGACAGTTGTTCGACCCTGCGGGCCCACGGACTTGAGTGCGAATCGCCAGGGACCGATGGTTGACACCAAGGGCTTTTGGGATCGGGCCCCAGTCGCCAGGGACAGCTGGTTGACCCCGTGGGCCCTCGAAAGAAGGCCCAAGACATGCGGGACAGCTGGTTGACCCCGGGACCTCGGAAGAGAACCCAAGGCGCCCGCGAGAGTTGCTTCACAGCACCGGCCTTCGGACCCGGGCCCGAGTCGTCCTGGAAAGCTGGTCGAACACGGGGGCCCTCGGACCCAAGCACAAGCGGCCCGGGAGAGCTGGTCGAGACCGCGGGCCCTCAGAGCTGGGCCGCAATCGCCTGGGAAAGCTGGTCGACCCTGCGGGCCATTGGGCACGGGCCCGAGTCGCCCAGGAGCCCTGGTCGAGCCCGTGGACACTCAGAACCGGGCCTGATTCGCCAAAGATATCGGATCGACCTTGTGGGTACACGGACACTTGTACGAGACGCCCGGGACAGATGTGCCACCCCGTGCGCCCTTGGGCACGGGCCCGCGTCGCCCGTGAGACCTGCTCAAACCCGCAGATCATTGGATCCGGGCCCCAGTCGCCAAAGACATCGGGTCGACCTCGTGGGCCCACGGATGCGAGCGCGAGGCGTTAAGCACCCTTCGTCGACACCGCGGCCCCTCCAACCAGGGCCCGAGGCACGCGGAACACCTGGTGGACCCAGCGGGCCATCGGGCACGGGCCCGAGTCACCCGGGACAGCTGGTCGACCTCGGGACCTCGGACCTGCACCCGAATCGCCCGGGAGAGTTGGTCGACACCGCGGGCCCTCGGGCACGGGACTGAGTCGCCCGGGACCGCTGGTTGCCCCGGGGGCCCTCGGACACCTGCGCGAGTCGCCCGGGACAGCTGTTCCACAACCAGGCCCTCGGGCACAGTCCAAATCCCCCAGGCGTGCTGGTGAACATCACGGGCCCTCGGGCACGGGCCTGAGATGCCCGGGAAGGCTGGTCGACACCGCACGCCCTCTGACAAGGTCCCATGTCTCCCAGGAAAGCTGGTCGACCCCGCGGTTCTTCAGACCCGGGGCCGTGTCGCGGGGGAAAGCTGGTCGACCCGTGGGCCCTCGGACCCGAGTGGGATTGGCCCGGGAGAGCTGGTCGAACCCGTGGGCACTCCGACCCAGGCCCGAGTGGCCCGGGACAGCTGGTCGACCCCGTGGGCCCTCGGACCCAACCGCGAGTGGCCCGGAACAGCTGGTCGACCCCACAGGATTTCGGAGCTGGGCCGGAGTCGCCCGGGACAGCTGGTCGACCCCGAGGGCTTTCGGACCCAACCGTGAGGTTCCGGGGACAGCTGGTCGACCCCGAGGGCACTCGGACCCGGGCCTGATTCGCCCAGGACACCTATTTGACACCTCAGGCCCTCAGAGACGGGCCCGTTTCCCCCGGGAGAACTGGTCGAACCCGCAGGCTATCCGACCAGAGTGTGATGCGCCTGGGAGGGCTGGTCGAACCCGCGGGCCCTCGGACCAGGGCCCGAGTCGCCCGGGACAGTTGTTGGACACGGCGGGGCCTCGGACTGGAGTGTGAGTCGCCAGGGACAGCTGGTTGACCCCTTGGGCCCTTGAGAAAAGGCCCAAGTCATGCGGGACAGCTGGTCGACACAACGGGACCTCGGACCCGGACCCTAGTTGCGCGAGACAGCTGGTCGAAACTGCGGCACCTCGGACCCGGGCCCGAGTCACACGAGACAGCGGGTCGAAACTGCGGGGACTCGGACCCGGGCTCGAGTCACACGAGACAGCTGGTCGAACCTGCGGGCACTCGGACCCGGGCCCCAATCGCCCGGGACAGTTGTTCGACCCCGCGGGCCCACGGACTTGAGTGCGAATCGCCAGGGACAGATGGTTGACACCAAGGGCCTTTGGACTCGGGCCCCAGTCGCCAGGGACAGCTGGTTGACCCCGTGGGCCCTCGAAAGAAGGCCCAAGACATGCGGGACAGCTGGTTGACCCCGGGACCTCGGAAAAGAACCCAAGGCGCCCGCCAGAGTTGGTTCACACCACCGGCCTTCGGACCCGGGCCCGAGTCACCCTGGACAGTTGGTCGACCACGGGGGCCCTCGGACCCAAGCACAAGCGGCCCGGGAGAGCTGGTCGAGACCGCGGGCCCTCGGAGCTGGGCCGCAATCGCCTGGGACAGCTGGTCGACCCCGCGGGCCATGGGGCACGGGCCCGAGTCGCCCAGGAGCCCTGGTCGAGCCCGTGGACACTCAGACCCGGGCCTGATTCGCCAGAGATATCGGATCGAACTCGTGGGTACACGGACACTTGCACGAGTCGCCCGGGACAGATGTGCAACCCCGTGCGCCCTTGGGCACGGGCCCGCGTCGCCCGTGAGACCTGGTCAAACCCGCAGATCATTGGATCCGGGCCCCAGTCGCCAAAGACATCGGGTCGACCTCGTGGGCCCACGGATGCGAGCGCGAGGCGTCCAGGACCCTTCGTCGACCCCGCGGCCCCTCCAACCAGGGCCCGAGGCGCGCGGAACACCTGGACGACCCAGCGGGCCATCGGGCACGGGCCCGAGTCACCCGGGACAGCTGGTCGACCTCGGGACCTCGGACCTGCACCCGAATCGCCCGGGAGAGTTGGTCGACACCGCGGGCCCTCGGGCACGGGACTGAGTCGCCCGGGACCGCTGGTTGCCCCGGGGGCCCTCGGACACCTGCGCGAGTCGCCCGGGACAGCTGTTCCACAACCAGGCCCTCGGGCACAGTCCAAATCCCCCAGGCGTGCTGGTGAACATCACGGGCCCTCGGGCACGGGCCTGAGATGCCCGGGAAGGCTGGTCGACACCGCACGCCCTCTGACAAGGTCCCATGTCTCCCAGGAAAGCTGGTCGACCCCGCAGTTCTTCAGACCCGGGGCCGTGTCGCGGGGGACAGCTGGTCGACCCGTGGGCCCTCGGACCCGAGTGGGATTGGCCCGGGAGAGCTGGTCGAACCCGTGGGCACTCCGACCCAGGCCCAAGTGGCCCGGGACAGCTGGTCGACCCCGTGGGCCCTCGGACCCAACCGCGAGGGGCCTGGAACAGCTGGCCGACCCCACAGGATTTCGGAGCTGGGCTGGAGTCGCCCGGGACAGCTGGTCCACCCCGAGGGCTTTCGGACCCAACCGTGAGGTTCCGGGGACAGCTGGTCGACCCCGAGGGCACTCGGACCCGGGCCCGATTCGCCCAGGACACCTATGTGACACCTCAGGCCCTCAGAGACGGTCCGGTTTCCCCCGGGAGAACTGGTCGAACCCGCGGGCTATCCGACCAGAGTGTGATGCGCCTGGGAGGGCTGGTCGAAACCGCGGGCCCTGGGACCAGGGCCCGAGTCGCCCGGGACAGTTGTTGGACACGGCGGGGCCTCGGACTGGAGTGTGAGTCGCCAGGGACAGCTGGTTGACCCCTTGGGCCCTCGAGAAAAGGCCCAAGTCATGCGGGACAGCTGGTCGACACAACGGGACCTCGGACCCGGAACCTAGTTGCGCGAGACAGCTGGTCGAAACTGCGGCACCTCGGACCCGGGCCCGAGTCACACGAGACAGCGGGTCAAACTGCGGGCACTCGGACCTGTGCCTGAGTCACACGAGACAGCTGGTCGAACCTGCGGGCACTTGGACCCGGGCCCCAATCGCCCGGGACATTTGTTCGACCTCGCGGGCCCACGGACTTGAGTGCGAATCGCCAGGGACAGATGGTTGACACCAAGGGCCTTTGGACTCGGGACCCAGTCGCCAGGGACAGCTGGTTGACCCCGTGGGCCCTCAAAGGAAGGCCCAAGACATGCGGGACAGCTGGTTGACCCCGGGACCTCGGAAAAGAACCCAAGGTGCCCGCAAGAGTTGGTTCACACCACCGGCCTTCGGACCCGGGCCCGAGGCACCCTGGACAGCTGGTAGACCACGGGGGCCCTCGGACCCAAGCACAAGCGGCCCGGGAGAGCTGGTCGAGACCGCGGGCCCTCGGAGCTGGGCCGCAGTCGCCTGGGACAGCTGACCGACCCCGAAGGCCATTGGGCACGGGCCCGGGTCGCCCAGGAGGCCTGATCGAGCCCGTGAGCACTCAGACCCGGGCCTGATTCGCCAAAGATATCGGATCGATATCGGGGGTCCTCGGACCCTTGCACGAATCGCCCGGGACAGATGTGCCACCCCGTGCGCCGTTGGGCACGGGCCCGCGTCGCCCGTGAGACCTGGTCAAACCCGCAGATCATTGGATCTGGGCCCCAGTCGCCAAAGACATCGGGTCAACCTCGTGGGCTCACGGATAGGAGTGCGAGGCGTCCAGGACCCTTCGTCGACACCGCGGCCCCTCCAACCAGGGCCCGAGGCGCGCGGAACACCTGGACGACCCAGCGGGCCATCGGGCACGGGCCCGAGTCACCCGGGACAGCTGGTCGACCTCGGGACCTCGGACCTGCACCCGAATCGCCCGGGAGAGTTGGTCGACACCGCGGGCCCTCGGGCACGGGACTGAGTCGCCCGGGACCGCTGGTTGCCCCGGGGGCCCTCGGACACCTGCGCGAGTCGCCCGGGACAGCTGTTCCACAACCAGGCCCTCGGGCACAGTCCAAATCCCCCAGGCGTGCTGGTGAACATCACGGGCCATCGGGCACGGGCCTGAGATGCCCGGGAAGGCTGGTCGACACCGCACGCCCTCTGACAAGGTCCCATGTCTCCCAGGAAAGCTGGTCGACCCCGCGGTTCTTCAGACCCGGGGCCGTGTCGCGGGGGACAGCTGGTCGACCCGTGGGCCCTCGGACCCGAGTGGGATTGGCCCGGGAGAGCTGGTCGAACCCGTGGGCACTCCGACCCAGGCCCGAGTGGCCCGGTACAGCTGGTCGACCCCGAGGGCTTTCAGACCCAACCGTGAGGGTCCGGGGACAGGTGGTCGACACCGAGGGCACTCGGACCCGGCCTGATTCGCACAGGACACCTATTTGACACCTCAGGCCCTCAGACACGGGCCCGTTTCTCCCGGGAGATCTGGTCCAACTCGCGGGCTATCCGACCTGAGTGTGATGCGCCTGGGAGGGCTGGTCGAACCCGCGGGCCCCCGGACCAGGGCCCGAGTCGCCCGGGACAGTTGTTCGACACGGCGGGGCCTCGGACTGGAGTGTGAGTCGCCAGGGACAGCTGGTTAACCCTTGGGCCCTCGAAAAAAGGCCCAATTCATGCGGGACAGCTGGTCGACACAACGGGACCTCGGACCTGGACCCTAGTTGCGCGAGACAGCTGGTCGAAACTGCGGAACCTCGGACCCAGGCCTGAGTCACACGAGACAGCGGGTCAAAACTGCGGGCACTCGGACCCCGGCCCCAGTCGCCCGGGACAGTTGTTCGAACCTGCGGGCACTTTTACCCGGGCCCCAATCGCACGGGACAGTTGTTCCACCCCGCGGGCCCACGGACTTGAGTGCGAATCACCAGGGACCGATGGTTGACACCAAGGGATTTTGGGATCGGGCCCCAGTCGCCAGGGACAGCTGGTTGACCCCGTGGGCCCTCGAAAGAAGGCCCAAGACATGCGGGACAGCTGGTTGACCCTGGGACCTCGAAAAAGAACCCAAGGCGCCCGCGAGAGTTGGTTCACACCACCGGCCTTCGGACCCGGGCCCGAGGCGCCCTGGACAGTTGGTCGACCACGGGGGCCCTCGGACCCAAGCACAAGCGGCCCGGGAGAGCTGGTCGAGACCGCGGGTCCTCGGAGCTGGGCCGCAATCGCCTGGGACAGCTGGTCGACCCCGCGGGCCATTTGGCCCAGGCCCGAGTCGCCCAGGAGCCCTTGTCGAGCCCGTGGGCACTCAGACCCGGGCCTGATTCGCCAAAGATATCGGATCGACCTCGTGGGTACACGGACACTTGCACGAGTCGCCCAGGACAGATGTGCCACCCCGTGCGCCCTTGGGCACGGGCCCGCGTCGCCCGTGAGACCTGGTCAAACCCGCAGATCATTGGATCCGGGCCCCAGTCGCCAAAGACATCGGGTCGACCCCGTGGGCCCACGGATGCGAGCGCGAGGCGTCCAGGACCCTTCGTCAACCCCACGGCCCCTCCAAGCAGGGCCCGAGGCGCGCGGAACACCTGGTGGACCCAGCGGGCCATCGGGCACGGGCCCGAGTCACCCGGGACAGCTGGTCAACCTCGGGACCTCGGACCTGCACCCGAATCGCCCGGGAGAGTTGGTCGACACCGCGGGCCCTCGGGCACGGCACTGAGTCGCCCGGGACCGCTGGTTGCCCCGGGGGCCCTCGGACACCTGCGCGAGTCGCCCGGGACAGCTGTTCCACAACCAGGCCCTCGGGCACAGTCCAAATCCCCCAGGCGTGCTGGTGAACATCACGGGCCCTCGGGCACGGGCCTGAGATGCCCGGGAAGGCTGGTCGACACCGCACGCCCTCTGACAAGGTCCCATGTCTCCCAGGAAAGCTGGTCGACCCCGCGGTTTTTCAGACCCGGGGCCGTGTCGCGGGGGACAGCTGGTCGACCCGTGGGCCCTCGGACCCGAGTGGGATTGGCCCGGGAGAGCTGGTCGAACCCGTGGGCACTCCGACCCAGGCCCAAGTGGCCTGGGACAGCTGGTCGACCCCGTGGGCCCTCGGACCCAACCGCGAGGGGCCTGGAACAGCTGGTCGACCCCACAGGATTTCGGAGCTGGGCCGGAGTCGCCCGGGACAGCTGGTCCACCCCGAGGGCTTTCGGACCCAACCGTGAGGTTCCGGGGACAGCTGGTCGACCCCGAGGGCACTCGGACCCGGGCCCGATTCGCCCAGGACACCTCTTTGACACCTCAGGCCCTCAGAGACGGTCCCGTTTCCCCCGGGAGAACTGGTCGAACCCGCGGGCTATCCGACCAGAGTGTGATGCGCCTGGGAGGGCTGGTCGAAACCGCGGGCCCTGGGACCAGGGCCCGAGTCGCCCGGGACAGTTGTTGGACACGGCGGGGCCTCGGACTGGAGTGTGAGTCGCCAGGGACAGCTGGTTGACCCCTTGGGCCCTCGAGAAAAGGCCCAAGTCATGCGGGACAGCTGGTCGACACAACGGGACCTCGGACCCGGAACCTAGTTGCGCGAGACAGCTGGTCGAAACTGCGGCACCTCGGACCCGGGCCCGAGTCACACGAGACAGCGGGTCAAACTGCGGGCACTCGGACCTGGGCCTGAGTCACACGAGACAGCTGGTCGAACCTGCGGGCACTTGGACCCGGGCCCCAATCGCCCGGGACATTTGTTCGACCTCGCGGGCCCACGGACTTGAGTGCGAATCGCCAGGGACAGATGGTTGACACCAAGGGCCTTTGGACTCGGGACCCAGTCGCCAGGGACAGCTGGTTGACCCCGTGGGCCCTCAAAGGAAGGCCCAAGACATGCGGCACAGCTGGTTGACCCCGGGACCTCGGAAAAGAACCCAAGGTGCCCGCAAGAGTTGGTTCACACCACCGGCCTTCGGACCCGGGCCCGAGTCACCCTGGACAGCTGGTAGACCACGGGGGCCCTCGGACCCAAGCACAAGCGGCCCGGGAGAGCTGGTCGAGACCGCGGGCCCTTGGAGCTGGGCCGCAGTCGCCTGGGACAGCTGGCCGACCCCGAAGGCCATTGGGCACGGGCCCGGGTCGCCCAGGAGGCCTGATCGAGCCCGTGAGCACTCAGACCCGGGCCTGATTCGCCAAAGATATCGGATCGATATCGGGGGTCCTCGGACCCTTGCACGAATCGCCCGGGACAGATGTGCCACCCCGTGCGCCGTTGGGCACGGGCCCGCGTCGCCCGTGAGACCTGGTCAAACCCGCAGATCATTGGATCTGGGCCCCAGTCGCCAAAGACATCGGGTCAACCTCGTGGGCTCACGGATAGGAGTGCGAGGCGTCCAGGACCCTTCGTCGACGCCACGGCCCCTCCAACCAGGGCCTGAGGCGGGCGGAACACCTGGTGGACCCAGCGGGCCATCGGGCACGGGCCCGAATCACCCGGGACAGCTGGTCGACCTCGGGACCTCGGACCTGCACCCGAATCGCCCGGGAGAGTTGGTCGACACCGCGGGCCCTCGGGCACGGGACTGAGTCGCCCGGGACCGCTGGTTGCCCCGGGGGCCCTCGGACACCTGCGCGAGTCGCCCGGGACAGCTGTTCCACAACCAGGCCCTCGGGCACAGTCCAAATCCCCCAGGCGTGCTGGTGAACATCACGGGCCATCGGGCACGGGCCTGAGATGCCCGGGAAGGCTGGTCGACACCGCACGCCCTCTGACAAGGTCCCATGTCTCCCAGGAAAGCTGGTCGACCCCGCGGTTCTTCAGACCCGGGGCCGTGTCGCGGGGGACAGCTGGTCGACCCGTGGGCCCTCGGACCCGAGTGGGATTGGCCCGGGAGAGCTGGTCGAACCCGTGGGCACTCCGACCCAGGCCCGAGTGGCCCGGTACAGCTGGTCGACCCCGAGGGCTTTCAGACCCAACCGTGAGGGTCCGGGGACAGGTGGTCGACACCGAGGGCACTCGGACCCGGCCTGATTCGCACAGGACACCTATTTGACACCTCAGGCCCTCAGACACGGGCCCGTTTCTCCCGGGAGATCTGGTCCAACTCGCGGGCTATCCGACCTGAGTGTGATGCGCCTGGGAGGGCTGGTCGAACCCGCGGGCCCCTGGACCAGGGCCCGAGTCGCCCGGGACAGTTGTTCGACACGGCGGGGCCTCGGACTGGAGTGTGAGTCGCCAGGGACAGCTGGTTAACCCTTGGGCCCTCGAAAAAAGGCCCAATTCATGCGGGACAGCTGGTCGACACAACGGGACCTCGGACCTGGACCCTAGTTGCGCGAGACAGCTGGTCGAAACTGCGGAACCTCGGACCCAGGCCTGAGTCACACGAGACAGCGGGTCAAAACTGCGGGCACTCGGACCCCGGCCCCAGTCGCCCGGGACAGTTGTTCGAACCTGCGGGCACTTTTACCCGGGCCCCAATCGCACGGGACAGTTGTTCCACCCCGCGGGCCCACGGACTTGAGTGCGAATCACCAGGGACCGATGGTTGACACCAAGGGATTTTGGGATCGGGCCCCAGTCGCCAGGGACAGCTGGTTGACCCCGTGGGCCCTCGAAAGAAGGCCCAAGACATGCGGGACAGCTGGTTGACCCTGGGACCTCGAAAAAGAACCCAAGGCGCCCGCGAGAGTTGGTTCACACCACCGGCCTTCGGACCCGGGCCCGAGGCGCCCTGGACTGCTGGTCGACCACGGGGGCCCTCGGACCCAAGCACAAGCGGCCCGGGAGAGCTGGTCGAGACCGCGGGCCCTCGGAGCTGGGCCGGAATCGCCTGGGACAGCTGGTCGACCCCGCGGGCCATTTGGCCCGGGCCCGAGTCGCCCAGGAGCCCTTGTCGAGCCCGTGGGCACTCAGACCCGGGCCTGATTCGCCAAAGATATCGGATCGACCTCGTGGGTACACGGACCCTTGCACGAGTCGCCCAGGACAGATGTGCCACCCCGTGCGCCCTTGGGCACGGGCCCGCGTCACCCGTGAGACCTGGTCAAACCCGCAGATCATTGGATCCGGGCCCCAGTCGCCAAAGACATCGGGTCGACCCCGTGGGCCCACGGATGCGAGCGCGAGGCGTCCAGGACCCTTCGTCAACCCCACGGCCCCTCCAAGCAGGGCCCGAGGCGCGCGGAACACCTGGTGGACCCAGCGGGCCATCGGGCACGGGCCCGAGTCACCCGGGACAGCTGGTCAACCTCGGGACCTCGGACCTGCACCCGAATCGCCCGGGAGAGTTGGTCGACACCGCGGGCCCTCGGGCACGGCACTGAGTCGCCCGGGACCGCTGGTTGCCCCGGGGGCCCTCGGACACCTGCGCGAGTCGCCCGGGACAGCTGTTCCACAACCAGGCCCTCGGGCACAGTCCAAATCCCCCAGGCGTGCTGGTGAACATCACGGGCCCTCGGGCACGGGCCTGAGATGCCCGGGAAGGCTGGTCGACACCGCACGCCCTCTGACAAGGTCCCATGTCTCCCAGGAAAGCTGGTCGACCCCGCGGTTCTTCAGACCCGTGGCCGTGTCGCGGGGACAGCTGGTCGACCCCACAGGATTTCGGAGCCGGGCCGGTGTTTCCCGGGACAGCTGGTCGACCCCGAGGGCTTTCGGACCCAACCGTGAGGGTCCGGGGACAGGTGGTCGACACCGAGGGCACTCGGACATGGGCCCGATTCGCCCAGGACACCTATTTGACACCTCAGGCCCTCAGACACGGGCCCGTTTCCCCCGGGAGAACTGGTCGTACCCGCGGGCTATCCGACCAGAGTGTGATGCGCCTGGGAGGGCTGGTCGAAACCGCGGGCTCTCGGACCAGCGCCCGAGTCTCCCGGGACAGTTGTTCAACACGGCGGGGCCTCGGACTGGAGTGTGAGTTGCCAGGGACAGCTGGTTGACCCCTTAGGCCCTCGAAAAAAGGCCCAGGTCATGCGGGACAGCTGGTCGACACAACGGGACCTCGGACCCGGACCCTAGTTGCGCGAGACAGCTGGTCGAAACTTCGGGAACTCGGACACGGGCCCGAGTCCCACGAGACACCTGGTCGACCATGCGGGCCATCGGACCTGAGCGCGATTGGCCCAGAGAGCTATCGAACACGAGGGCCATCAGACACAAGCTCGAGTCTCCCGGGAGAACGAGTCGAACACACGTGCCATCGGACCCAAGCTCGAGTCGCCCGGGAGAGCTGCTTGAACACGTGGGCCTTCGGATCTGGGCCCAAATCACGCGGGACAGTTGGTGGACCCCGCAGGCCCTCAGACCCGGGCCCGAGTCGCCCGTGACACCTGGTGGAGCCTGCTGGCCCTCAGGCACGAGTCTGATTCTCCTGGGAGAGACTGTTGACACCACGGGCCCTCGGACCCGGCCCCAGTCACCCAGGACAGCTGGTCAACACCGCGGGCCCTAGGACACAATTGCGAGTAGCCCGAGAGAGCTGATCGAACCAGCAGGTCCTTGGAGCTGGTCCGGTGTCTCCCGGGATATCCTGTTGACACCGCGGGGCCTCGGGCACGGGCCCAATTCACCCGGGATACCTGGTCAAACCCACGGATCAGTAGAACCGGGCCCCAGTTGCCAAAGATATCGTGTTGACCTCGTTGGCCCTCGGATCCGAGCACGAGACGTCCTGGACCCCTGGTTGACACCGCGGCCGCTCCAACCAGGGCCCGAGTGGCTCGGCACACCTGGTCGACCCAGCGGGCCATCGGGCACGGGCCCGAGTCACCCGGGACAGCTGGTCGACCTCAGGACCTCGGACCTGAACCCGAATCGCCCGGGAGAGTTGGTCGACACCGCGGGCCCTTGGGCACCGGACTGAGTCGCCCAGGACCGCTGGTTGTCCCGGGGGCCCTGGACACATCCGCGAGTCGCCCAGGACAGCTGTTCGACACCCGGTCCCTCGGGAACAGTCCGAGTCCCCCGGGAGTGCTGTTGGACACCACAGGCCCTTGGGCACGGGCCTGAGATGCCCGGGAAGGCTTGTCGACACCGCACGCCCTCTGACAAGGTCCCATGTCTCCCAGGACAGCTAGTCAAACCCACGGGCCCTCAGGCATGGGCCCGAGTCCCCGGCTACAGCTGTCCGACCTCTCAGGCCCTCAGTCCTGGGCCTGATTCACACAGGACAGCTGGTTGAACACGCAGGCCCTACGACCCGAGCGCGATTCGCCCAGGCGGGCTGGTCGACCCCGCAGGCCCTCGGACCCAGGCCTGAGTTGCCTGGTATAGCTGGTCGACCCCACGTGCCTTCGGACTCGAATGCAAGTCGCCCGGGACTGCTGGTCGACACCGAGGGCCTTCTGTCCCGGGCCCCAGTCACCCGGGGCAGCTGGTCGTCCCCGTGGGCCTTCTCTCCCGGGCCCCAGTCACCCGGGACAGCTGGTCAACCCCGCGGGCCCTAGGAAACAATTGCAAGTGGCCCGAGAGAGCTGTTTGACACCGCAGGTCCTCGGAGCCGGGCCGGAGTCACCCATCACATCTGGTGACCCCGCGGGTCTTCGGGCACGGGCCCCAGTTGCCCGGTAGACCTGGTCAAACCCGTGGAGCATTGGACCGGGGCCAGAGTCGCTCGGAACAGCTGGTCGAACCCGTGGCCGCTCAGGAACGGTCCCAAGTCACCCCGCAGAGCTGGTCGACACCTTTGGGGCATTGGACCCGAACGCATATCCCCCGAATCAAATGGTCGAACCCGTGGGCCCTCGGAAATGGGCCTGAGTGTCCCCGGACAGCTGGTTGACACAACAGGGCCTTGTGTACGGGCCCGATACCCCGTGATAGCTGGACAACACCACGGGCTCTCGGACCCGGGCCCGAGTCGCCTGGGACGCAGGGTCAAAACTGCGGTCCCCCAACCAGGACCCAAGTCGCCCAGGACGGCTGGTTGACCCCGAGGGACAGCGGACCCGAACTCGAGTCACCTGGGAGAGTTGGTCGACACCACGGGCCCTCGGGCACGGGCCCGAGTCACCCTGAGACAGCTGGTCGAACCCGAGGGCCTTTGGACCCAGGCCCCAGTCGCTCGGGAGAGCAGGTCGACCCCGCGGGCCCTCGGGCATGAGCCCGAGTTGCCCCGTAGAACCAATCGGCCCCGCGGGCAATCGGACCCGAGGGTGATTCGCCCGGGAGAGCCGGTCGAACCCGCAGGCCCTCAGACACAAGCGCGAGTGCCCGGGACCACTGATCAAAACCTCGTGCTCTCGGAACGAGCACGAGTCGCCCAGGACAGCGGGTCGTCACCTAGGGCCTTCGGACCCGGGCCGGAAATGCCTGGGACAGCTGGTCGACCCCGAGGGCCTTCGGACCCAAGCACGAGTGTCCCGGGACAGCTGGTCGACCCCACGGACGCTCGGGCATGAGCCCGAGTCCCCCGCGACAGCCTGTCGACACCGCAGGCTCTCGGAACCGGGCCCGAGTCCCACCGGACATTTGTTCGACACCGCGGGCCCTGGGACTTGAGTGCGAGTCGCCAGGGACAGATGGTTGACACTGAGGGCCTTTGGTCTCGGGCCCCAATCGCCAGGGACAGCTGGATGACAGCGTGGGACCTCAAAAAAAGGCACAAGTCATGCGGGGCAGCTGGTGGACACAACGGGACCTAGGACCCGGACCCTAGTTGCGCGGGACAGCTGGTCGAATCTGTGGGCCCTCGGACCAAGGTCCGAGTCACACGAGGCTGCTGGTCGAATCTGCGGGCACTCGGACACGGGCCCCTGTCGCCCGGGACAGCTGGTCAACCCTATGGTCCCTCGGACCCATGCACGAGTGGCCTCGGAGAAATGGTCGAGCCTGCGGTTCTTCAAAGCCGGGCCGGAGTCACCCGGGGGAGCTGGTCAACACCCGGACCCTCAGTCACGTTCTGAGTTGCCTGGGAAGGCTGGTCGACCTCACAGGCCTTCGGGCACAGGCCCGAGACTCCCGGGACAGCCTGTCGACACCTCAGGCCCTTGGACGAGGGTCCCTGTCGCCCGGAACATCTGCTCGACCCTACGGGCCAAAGGACTTAAGTGCGAGTCACCAGGGAAAGATGATTGACACCGAGGGCCTTTGGACTCGGGCCCCAGTCGCCAGGGACAGCTGGTTGACCCCGTGGGCCCTCGAAAGAAGGCCCAAGACATGCGGGACAGCTGGTTGACGCCGGGACCTCGGAAAAGAACCCAAGGCGCCCGCCAGAGTTGGTTCACACCACCGGCCTTCGGACCCGGGCCCGAGTCACCCTGGACAGTTGGTCGACCACGGGGGCCCTCGGACCCAAGCACAAGCGGCCCGGGAGAGCTGGTCGAGACCGCGGGCCCTCGGAGCCAGGCCAGAATCGCCTGGGACAGCTGCTTCGCCACGGGACCTCGGACCTGAATCCGAGTCGCCCGGGAGAGCTGGTCGACCCCGTGGTTCTTCAGACCCGGGGCCGAGTCGCGTGGGACACCTGATCGACCCCGTGGGCCCTTGGACCCGAGTGCGATTGGCCCGGGAGAGCTGGTCTAACCCGTGGGCACGCAGATCCGGGCCAGATTGGCCCAGGACAGCTGATCGACCCCGCGGGCCCTCGGACCAAAGCACGAGTGGCCCGAAACAGCTGCTCCACCCCACAGGCTTTCGGACCCAATCACAATTGTCCAGGGACAGCTGGTAGACACCGATGGCACTCGGACCCGGGCCCTATTTTCCCGGGACAACAGGTTGACCCCGCAGGGCGTTGGGCATGGGCCCAAGTTGCCCGGGACTGCTGGTCGACCCCAAGGGCATTCGGACCCAAGCGCGAGTTGCCAGGAACAGCTGGTCGACCCCGCAGGTCCTCGGACCCAAGTCGAGTGTCCCAGAAGAGCTGGTGGAACCCGCATGCGTTTGGAGGCGGGTTGGAGTCGCCCGGGACAGCTGGTCGACCCCGAGGGCGTTCGGGCTCACACATGAATTTCCCGGGAGAGCTAGTCGACCCCACGGCCCTCAGACCTGAGTGCGAGTTGCCAGGGACAGATGGTCTACACCAAGGGCCTTTGGACTCGGGCCCAAGGGTCAGGGAGAGCTGGTCGACCCCGTGGGCCCTCAAACCATGGCCTGAGTCATGCGGGAGAGCTGGTCGAACCCGCGGGCCATAGGACACCATACGAGTGGCCCGGGAGAGTGGTTCCACACATCAGGTTCTTGGATCCCGGCTGCAGTCTCCCGGTACATCTGGTTGACACTGCAGCCCCTCGGACCCGGGCCCGAGTCCCCCCGGATAGCTGGTCGAACCCGTGGGCACTCGGGCACATTCCCGAGTTGCTCTGGATGCCTCATCTACACCGTGTGCCCTCAGACAAGATCCTGAGTCTCCCGAGACAGCTGGTCGACCGCTCATGCCCTCGGACACGGGCTCGAGTTCCCCGGGACAACTGGTCGAACCCGCGGGCATTCCGATCAGAGCGCGATTCGCCTGGGAGAGCTGGTCGAACCCGCGGGCGCTCGGACCAGGGCCCGAGTCGCCCGGGACAGCTGGTCGACCCCGCAGGCCCTCGGACCCGAGTGCGAGACGCCAGAGACAGATGGTCTACACCGAGGGCCTTTGGACTCAGGCCCCAGTCGCCAGGGACAGCTGGTCGACACCACGGGCCCTCGAACCAGGGCCCGAGTCGTGCGGGACAGCTGGTCCACACCGCGAGAACTTGGACCTAGACCCTAGTTGTGCGGTACAGCTGGTTGATCCTGCGGGCCATCGGACCCGGTTCCTAGTCGTCCGGGACAGCTGGTCGAATCCGAGGGCCCTCGGATCCGGCCCGGAGTTGCCCCGAATAGCTGGTCGATACCGCGGGCTTTCATACCCGAGCACGATTTGCCCATGAGAGCTGCTCAAACCCGCGGGCCATCGGAACTGGGCCCGAGAGCCTGGGACAGCAGGTCGACACCGAGGGCCCTCGGACCTGGGTCCTACTCGCCCTGGAGAGCTGGTCGAATCCGTGGGTCCTCGAACCCGGCCCGGAGTCACCCCGAAGAGTTGGTCGACCCTGCGGGCCATCAGACTCGAGCGCGATTGGCCCGTGAGAGCTGGTCGCATACGCGGGCCATCTGACTCAAGTGAGAGTAGCCCGGGACATCTTGTCGAACACGCGGGCCCTAGGAACTGGGCCCCAGTCGTGCGGGAGAGCTGGTCAAACCCTCGGGCCTTTGGACCCGGGCCTGAGTTACCAGGACAGCTGGTTGACACTGAGGGCCCTCGGACCCAGGCCCGATCGCCCGGAACTGCTGGTCGACCCCGTGAACCCTTGGACCCGGCCCGGGGCCTCCTATGACGGCTTGTCAACACCATGGGGCCTCGGGCACGGGGCCGAATCGCCCCAGAGACCTGGTCGACACCGCGGGCCATCGGACACGAGTGCGATTCACCCAGGAGAGCTGTTCAAACCCGTGGGCCTTCGGACCCGGGCCCGAGTGGCCCGGGACAGCTGGTCAACACTACGGGCCCTCAGACCCATGCACAAGTGGCCCGGGAGAGATGGTCGAGCCTGCGGGCCTTCAGAGGCAGGCCGAAGTTGCCCGGGAGAGCTTGTCAACATCCGGGCTCTCAGGCATGGTCCGAGTGGCCTGGGAAGGCTGGTCGACACCATGGGCCCTCGGGCACGGGCCCAAGACTCCCGGAACAGCTGGTCGACCCCTCAGGCCCTCGGAACAGGGTCCGTGTTGCCCGAGACAGCTGCTCGACCCCGCGGGCCAATGGACTTAAGTGCGAGTCACCAGGGACAGATGTTTGACACCGAGGGCCTTTGGACTCAGGCCCCAGTCGCCAGGGACAGCTGGTTGACCGGGTGGGCCCTCGAAAAAAGGCCCAAATCATGCGGGATAGCTGGTCAACACCACGGGACCTCAGACCCGGGACCGAGTCGCACGGGACAGCTGGTCAAACCTACGAGCACTCAGACCCGGGCCCGATTTGCCAAAGACATCGGGTCAACCTCGCGGGCACTCACACATTAGCCCGAGTCGCCTGGGAGTGCTGGTCGACCCCATGGGCAATCGGACTCAAGCGCGGGTTGCCAGGGATAGCTGTTCGACCCCAAGGGCCTTCAGAGCCGGGACCGAGTCCCCCGGGAAAACTGGTGGACCCTGCTGGCCCTCGGGCATGGGCCTGATTCCCCTGGGACAGCATTTTGACCTCATGGGCCCTGGACCAGGCCCCGGTCGCCGGGGATAGCTGGTCAACATCTGTGCACCTTCGGTCGTGGGCCACAGTGGCCTGGGACAGCTGGTCGACCCCGCGTGACATAGGACGCAAGCGCGAGTTGTACGGGACAGCTGGTCGACCTGGCGGGCTCTCGGACATGGGCCCGAGTGGCCTGGGAGAGCTGGTTGAAAACGCGGGTCCTCGGACCGGAGTGCAAGTGACCCGGGAGTGGATGTCGACCAAGCGGGACCTTGTGCCTGGGTCCGATTTGCCTGGGACTGCAGGTCGACACCGCGGGCCCTCGGACCCAAGCACGAGTGTCCGGGGATAACTGGTCAACACCGTGGGCCCTCAGAGCCAGGCCGGAGTTGCCCGGGATATCTGGTTGAACCCGTGGGCCCTTGGGCATGGGCCCGAGTCGCCCAGGAGACCAGGTCGACCCTGCGGGCACTCGGGCACAGGCCCGAGTTCCCGGAACAGCTGGTCGACACTGAGGGCCCTCGGACCCAGGCTCGAGTCACACGGGACAGCTGGTCGACCGTGGGACCACGGACCAGGAACCAAGTCGCCTGGGAGAGTTGGTCGACAATACCTGCCCTCGGACCCGGGCCTGTGTGGCCAGGGCCAACTTGGGGACACTGATGGCAGTCGGGCATTTTCCCGAGACCCCCGGTATAGCTGGTCGAACACTCATGCACTCGGACCAAGGCGCGAATCCCCCGGGACAGTCCTTTGACACCGGTGGCCCTCAGGCACGTGCCCGATTCTACCGGGACAGCTGGTCGACACAGCGGGACATCGGTCATGGGCCCGAGTCGCCGGGGACAGCTGTCGTCTGCGGGACCTCGGATCAGGAACCGAGTCGCCCGGGAGAGTTGGTCCAAACCACCGGCTTTTAGACCCGGGCCCGAGTCGCCCGGGACAGCTGATCAACCCAGTGGGCGCTCGGACAAAAGCACGAGTGGCCGAGGAGAGCTGGTAGAACCTGTGAGCCCCTGGCCATGGGCCCGAGTCTCCCAGGATTCCTGGTGAACCCCGTGGGCACTCGGACCTGGGCCTCATTCTCCGAAGCCATCGGATTGACCTCACAGGCACTCGGACACTAGTGTGAGTCGCCCTGGACTGCTGGTGCACCCCACGGGCAATCGGACCCAAGCGCGGGGCGCCAGGGACAGCTGGTCAACCCCGTGGGGCTTCAGACACGGGCCCGAGTCGCCCAGGAGAACTGGTGGACCCTGCTGGCCCTCGAACACGGCCCTGATTCCCCTAGGACAGCCTGTCGACCCCGTGGGCCTTCAGACCTGGCCCAGAGTCGCCCGGGACAGCTGGTCGACCCCTAGGGTCCTAGGACTCAATTGCGAGTGGCCCAGGAGAGCTGTTCGAACGAGCAGGTACTTCGAGCCGGGCCGGAGTCGCCCGGAACATCTGGTTGACGCCGCGGGGCCTCAGGCACTGGCCCAAGTCATCCGGGAGACCTGGTCAAACCCGCGGGACATGGGACCTGAACTCGAGTCACCTGGGAGAGTTCGTCGACACCACTGGCCCTCGGCCACGGGCCCGAGTCAACCAAGACCGCTGGTCGACCACGCGGGCCATCGGACCCAACCTTGAGTCGTCCGGGAGAGCTGCACGAACATGCGGGCTTTTGGACTCGGGCCGAAATAGCGCGGGACAGTTGGTCGACCCCGCGGGCGATCGGACCCGGGCCCAAGTGGCAGGAATATCTGGTCGACATCCTGGGCCCTCAGACACAGGCCCAAGTCGCCCGGGACAACTGGTGGACCCTGCTGGCCCTCGGTCACGGGCCTGATTCCCCTGGGACAGCCTGTCGACACCACGGGCCCTCGGACGCGGGCACGATTCCCCCGATACAGCATGTTCATCCAGAGGGCACTCGGACCCGGGCCCGAGTCACCCGGGACAGCTGGTCGAACCCGCGGGTCTTCGGGCACGGGACCGAGTCGCCCAGGAAACCTGGTCGAACCCGCGGGACATCCGACCTGAACTCGAGTCACCTGGGAGAGTTTGTCGACACCACTGGCCCTCGGCCACGGGCCCGAGTCACCCAAGACAGCTGGTCGACCACGCGGGCCATCGGACCCGAGCGACATTGGCCCGGGAGAGCTGGTCGAACATGCGTGCCATCGGACCCAATCTCGACTCACCCGGGAGAGCTGCTCGAACACGCGGGCCTTCGGACCCGGGACCGAATCACGCGGGACAGTTGGTTGACACCGCGGACCCTCGCACCCGGGCCCAAGTGCCGGGAATATCTGATCGACATCCTGGGCCCTCAAACCCGAGCCCGAGTCGCCCGGGACAACTGGTGGACCCTGTGGCCCTCGGGCATGGGCCTGATTCCCCTGGGAGAGCCTGTCGACACCACAGGCCCTCGGAACCGGCCCTGGTCACCCAGAACAGGTGGTCGACCCCAACACCTTCGGACCCGGGCCCCAGTTGCCCGGAAGAGCGTTTTGACCCAGCAGGGCCTCGGAGCCGGGCCGGAGTCTCCAGCGATATCTGGTTTACTCCGCTGGGCCTCAGGCACGGGCCCAATTCGCCTGGGAAACCTGGTCGACCCCGCAGGACATCGGACCAGAACTCGTGTCACCGGGGAGAGTTGGTCGACACCACTGGCCATCAGCCGCGGGCCCGAGTCACCCGAGACAGCTGGTCGACCACGGACGCCTGGTCGACCCAGCGGGCCCTCGGACCCAAGCACGAGTGGCCCGTGACAGCTGGTCGACCCCGAGGGACTTCGCTCCCGGGCCCCAGTCGCCCGGGTCAGCTGGTCGACACCTCGGGTCCTAGGACACAGTTGCGAGTGGCCCGGGAGAGCTGTTCGACCCCGCAGGTCCTCGGAGCCGGGCCGGAGTCACCCGGAACATCTGGTTGACCCCGCGGGGCCTCAGGCACTGGCCCGAGTCACCCGGGAGACCTGGTCGAACCCGCGGGACATGGGACCTGAACTCGAGTCACCTGGGAGAGTTCGTCGACACCACTGGCCCTCGGCCACGGTCCCGAGTCACCCAAGACAGCTGGTCGACCACGTGGGCCCTCGGATCCAAGCTCGAGTCGTCCGGGAGAGCTGCTCGAACATGCGGGCCTTCAGACCTGTTCCCCAATCGTGCAGGACAGTTGGTCGACCCCGCCGGACCTAGCACCCGGGCCCAAGTGCCCGGAATATCTGGTCGACATCCTGGGCCCTCAGACACGGGACTGAGTCGCCCGGGTCAACTGGTGGAACCTGCTGGCCCTCGGGCACGGGCCTGATTCCCCTGGGACAGCCTTTCGACACCACAGGCCCTCGGACCCGGTCACGAATCCCCCGGGAGAGCCTATTTATTCTGCAGGCCATTGGACCCGGACCCAAATCACACGGGACAGCTGGTCGAACCCGCGTGTTTTCGGGCACGGGCCCGAGTCACCATGGACGCCTGGTCGACACTGAGGTCCCTCCGACCAGGGCCCAAGTCGCCCGGACAGCTGGTCGACGCCCCGGGCCCTCGGGCCCAAGCACGAGTGGTCCGGAAGAGCTGCTCGAGCCCGCGGGCCCTCGGAGCCAGGTTGAGTCGCCCGGGACAGCTGGTCAAACACGCGGGTCTTTGGGTACGGGCCCAAGTGGCCCAGGAGAACTGGTTGATCCCGTGGGCACTCGGACCCGGACCCGATTCGCCAAAGACATCGGGTCACCTCGGGGGCACTTGGACACTAGCGCGAGTCACCAGGGACAGCTGGTCGACCCCGCGGGCCTTCAGACCAGTGCCCGTTTCGCCCGGGACAACTGGTGGACCCTGCTGGCCCTCGGGCACGGGCCTGATTCCCCTGGGACAGCCTGTCGACACCACGGCCCCTCGGTCCCAGCCCTGGTAGTCCGGAACAGCTGGTCGACACCGAGGCCTTCGGACCCGGGCCCCAGTCACCCGGGAGAGCGTTTCGACCCCGCAGGTCCTCGGAGCTGGGCCGGAGTCGCCCAGAATATTTGGTTTACACTGCGGGGCCTTGGACACGGGCCCGATTCGCCCTGGACAGCTGGTCGACCACGGGGGGCCCTCGGACCCAAGCACAAGCGGCCCGGGAGAGCTGGTCGAGACTGCGGGCCCTCGGAGCTGGGCCGCAATCGCCTGGGACAGCTGGTCGACCCCGCGGGCCATTGGGCACGGGCCCGAGTCGCCCAGGAGCCCTGGTCGAGCCTGTGGGCACTCAGACCCGGGCCTGATTCGCCAAAGATATCGGATCGACCTCGCGGGTACTCGGACACTTGCACGAGTCGCCCGGGATGGCTGTGCCACGCCGTGCGCCCTTGGGCACAGGCCCACGTCGCCCTTGAGACCTGGTCAAACCCGCAGATCATTGGATCCGGGCCCCAGTCCCCAAAGAGATCGTGTCAACCTCGTGGGCCCACGGATGCGAGCGCGAGTCGTCCTGGACCCTTCGTCGACACCGCGGCCCCTCCAACCAGGGCCTGAGCCGCGCGGCACAACTGGGCGACCCAGCGGGCCATCGGGCACGGGCCCGAGTCGCCAGGGACAGCCTGCCGACCACGCAGGCCCTCTGACACAGGCAGGAGGCACCCGGGATAGCTGGTCGACGCCGAGGGCCCTCGGCCACGGGCCCGAGTCGCCCTGGATCCCTGCTCGTCACCGCGGGCCCTCAGACAAGATCCCGAGTGTCCCTGGACTGCTGGACGACCCCTCAGGCACTCGGACCCGGGCCCGACTCACCGGGGAGAGCTGGTCGACCCCTTGGGAACTCGGATCCAGGCCCGAGTCGCCCGGGAGAGCTGGTCCACCCCGTGGGTCCTCAGACTCTACTGCGTGTCGCACGGGACAGTTGGTCAACACCGAAGGCCTTCGGACCCGGGCCCAGGTCGCCAGGGACAAGTGGTCGACCGCGTGGGTACCCGGACCTGGGCCCGAGTCACGCGTGACCGCTGGTCGACACCGCAGGGTCTCTGACCCAAGCGCAAGTGACCTGGGACATCCGGTCGACACCGCAGGCACTCGGAGTCGGGCTGGAGTCGCTTGGGACACCGGGTCGAACCCAAGGGCCTTCGGATCCGGGCCCCAGTCGCCCTGGACAACTGGTCGACCCCGCGGGCCCTCAGACCCAGGCGTGAGTGTCCCGGGACAGCTTGTCGACCCCGCAGGCCCTCGGACCCGAGCCCGTGTTGCCACGGACAACTTGTGGACACCGCTGGCACTCGGGCATGTTCCCGAGTCCCCTGGGATAGCTGGTCGAACACTCAGGCCCTCGGACTCAGGCGCGAGGCCCCCGGGACAGACTGCTTAACACGCAGGCCATCGGACCCGGGCCCGAGGCACCCGGGATAGCTGGTCGACGAAGAGGGCCCTCGGGCACGGGCCCGAGTCGCCCTGGACGCCTGCTCGACACCGCGGGCCCTCAGACAAGATCCCGAGTGTCCTGGGACAGCTGGTCGACCCCTCAGGCCCTCGGACCCGGGCCCGAGTCCCCCAGGGCAGCTGGTCGAACCTGCGGGCTATCCGACCAGAGCACGATTCGCCTGGGAGGGCTGGTCAAACCCGCGGGCCCTCGGACCAGCGCCCAAGTCACCCGGGTCAGTTGGTCGACCGGGCAGGACTTCAGACTCGAGTGCGAGTCGCCAGGGACAGATGGTCTACACCGAGGGTTTTTGAACTTGGGCCCCAATAGCCAGGGACAACTGGTCGACCCGTGGGCCCTCGAACCAGGGCCCGAGTCGTGCGGGACAGCTGGTCCACACCGTGGGACCTCGGACCTGGACTCTAGTTGTGTGGGAAAAGTGGTGGAACCTGCGGGACCTCGGACCCCGGCCCGAGTCGCAAGGGACAGCTGCTCGAACCCACGGGCCATCGGAAACGGGCCCGAGAGCCTGGGACAGCAGGTCCACCCCGAGGGCATTCGGACCCAAGCACGAGTGTCCGGGGAGAGCTGGTCGACCCCGAGGGCACTCGCACCTGGGCCCGATTCACCCGGGAAAAGAGGTTGACCCCGGAGGGCGTTGGGCACGGGCCCGAGTGGCCCGGGACTGCTGGTCGACCATGCGCACAATCGGACCCGAGCGTGATTGGCCTGGGAGAGCTGGTCGAACACGCGGGCCTTCGGACACGGGCCCGAGTCACCAGGGACTGCTGGTGGACCCCGTCTGCCCTTGCACCTGGACCGGAGTCGCCCAGGATGGCTTGTCGACACCGCGGGCCCTTGGGCATGGGCCCGAAACGCCCGGGAGAGCTGGTCGACCCCGCGGGGCATCGGAGACGAGCGCGATTCTCCCCGAACAGCTGGTGGAAACCGTGGGCCCTCAGACCCGGGCCCGAGTTCCCGGGGAGAGCTGGTCGACCCACGGGAACTCGGACCCAGGCCCGAGTCGCCCGGGCCAACTGGTCCACACTGCGGGGCCTCGGACTCGACTGCGAGTCCCCCGGGACTGCTGGTCGAACCCGCGGGCTGTCCGACCAGAGCGCGATTCGCCTGGGAGGGCTGGTCGAACCTGCGGGCCCTCGGACCAGTGCCCGAGTCGCCCGGGAGAGTTGATCGACCCCGCGGGCCCTGGGACTAGAGTGCGAGATGCCAGAGACAGATGGTCTACACCGAGGGCCTTTGGACTCGAGCCCCAATCGCCAGGGACAGCAGGTCCACCCCGCGGGCCATCGGACTCGAGTGCGAGTCGCCCGGGACAGTTGGTCAACACCGAAGGACTTCGGACCCGGGCCCCAGTCGCCAGGGACAAGTGGCCAACCCTGTGGGTACCCGAACCTGGGCCCGAGTCGCGCGTGACAGGTGGTCCACACCGTAAGGTCTCTGACCCAAGCGCGAGTGTCCTGGGACATCTGGTCGACACCTCGGGCACTCGGAGCCGTGCCGGAGACGCTTGGGACACCGGGTCGAACCCGAGGGCCTTCGGATCCGGGCCCCAGTTACCCTGGACAACTGGTCGACCCCGCGGTCCCTCAGACCCAAGTGTGAGAGTCCCGGGACAGCTGGTCGACCCCGCGGGCCCTCGGACCCGGGCCCGTGTCGCCACAGACAACTTGTGGACACCGCTGGCACTCGGGCAGGTTCCCGAGTACCCTGGGATAGCTGGTCGACGCCGAGGGCCCTCAGGCATGGGCCCGAGTAGCTCTGGACGCCTGCTCGACACCGCGGGCCCAGAGACAAGATCCCGAGTCTCCTGGGACAGCTGGTCGAACCCTCAGGCCCTCGGACCTGGCCTGAGTCCCCCGGGACAGCTGGTCGAACCTGCGGGCTATCCGACCAGAGCGCGATTCGCCTGGGAGGGCTGGTCGAACCCGCGGGCCCTCGGACTTGAATGCGAGTCTCCAGGGACAGATGGTCTACATCGAGGGCCTTTGGACTGGTGCCCCAATCGCCAGGGACAGCTGGTCAACACTGTGGGCCGTCGAAACAGGGCCCGAGTCGTGCGGGACAGCTGGTCCACACCACGGGACCACGGACCTGGACCCTAGTTTTGCGGGACAGCTGGTGGAACCTGCGGGACCTCCGACCCCGGCCCGAGTCGCGCTGGACGCCTGCTCGACACCGCGGGCTCTCAGACCAGATAGCGAGTGTTCCGGGACAGCTGGTCGTCCCCTCAGGCCCTCGGACCTGGCCCGAGTCCCCCGGGACAGCTGGTCGAACCCTCGGGCTGTCCGACTAGAGCGCGATTCGCCTGGGAGGGCTGGTCGAACCCGTGGGCCCTCGGACCAGGGCCCGAGTCGCCCGGGGAAGTTGGTCGACCCCGCGTGCCTTCGGACTCGAGGGCGAGTCGCCAGGGACAGATGGTGTACAATGAGGGCTTTTGAACTTGGACCCCAATCGCCAGGGACAAATGGTCGACCCATGCGCCCTCGAACCAGGGCCCGAGTCATGCGGGACAGCTGGTCCACACCGCGGGACCTCGGACCTGGACCCTAGTTGTGCGGGACAAGTGGTGGAACCTGCGAGACCTCGGACCCCGGCCCGAGTCGCACGGGACAGCTGCTTGAACCCGCGGGCCATCGGAACCGGGCCAAGGAGCCTGGGACAGCAGGTCCACCCCGAGGGCATTCGGACCCAAGCACGAGTGTCCGGGGACACCTGGTCGACCCCGAGGGCACTCGGACTTGGGCCCGATTCGCCCGGGAGAACAGGTTGAACCTGCGGGGCGTTGGGCACAGGCCCGAGTCGCCCGGGATTGCTGGTCGACCATGCGGGCAAACGGACCAGCGCGTGATTGGCCTGGGAGAGCTGTTCCACGCCGTGGGGCCTCGGACTCGACTGCGAGTCGCCCGGGACAGTTGGTCAACACCAAAGGTCTTCAGATCCGGGCCCCAGTCGCCAGGGACACGTGGTCGAACACGTGGGTACCCGGACCTGGGCTTGAGTTGCACGTGACAGCTGGTCGACACCGCAGGGTCTCTGACCCAAGCGCGAGTGTCCTGGGTCATCTGGTCGACACCGCGTGCACTCGGAGCTGGGCCGGAGTCGCTTGGGACACCGGGTCGAACCCGAGGGCCTTCGGATCTGGGCCCCAGTCGCCCTGGACAACTGGTTGACCCCGCGGGCCCTCAGACCCAAGCGTGAGAGTACCGGGACAGCTGGTCGACCCCGCGGGCCCTCGGACCCGGGCCCGTGTCGCCACGGACAACTTGTGGACACGGCTGGCACTCGGGCATGTTCCCGAGTCCCCTGGGATAGCTGGTCGAACACTCAGGCCCTTGGACCCAGGAGCGAGGCCCCCGGGACAGCCTGCTGACCACGCAGGCCCTCGGACCTGGGCCAGAGGCACCCGGGACACCTGGTGGAACCCGCGGAACTCGGGCACGGGCCCGAGTCGCCATAGACGCCTGCTCGACACCGCGGGCCCTCAGACAAGATCCGAGTCTCCCGGGACAGCGGTCAACCACTGAGGCCCTTGAACCCGGGCCCGTGTACCCCGGTACAGCTGGTCGAACCCGCGGGCTATCCGACCAGAGCGCGATTCGCCTGGGAGGGCTGGTCGAACCTGCGGGCCGTCGGACCCAAGTGCCAGTCGCCTGGGACAGATGGTCTACACCGAGGGCCTATGGACTTGGGCCCCAGTCACCAGGGACAGCTTGTCGACCTGAGGGGCCCTCGGAAAAAGCCCCAAGACTTGCGGGACAGCTGGTAGACACCACGGACGTCAGACACGGACCCTAGTTGCAGAGGACATCTGGTCGAACATGCGGGCCCTTGGACGTGGGCCTGAGTCACACGGAACAGCTGGTCAACCCCCCCGGGTCCACGGACCCAAGCACGAGTGTCTTGGAACAGCTGGTCGAGCCCGCGGGCCCTCGGAGCCGGGCCAGAGTCGCCCGGGACAGCTGGACGACCCCGAGTGCCCTTGGGCACGGTCCGGAGTCGCCCAGGAGACCTGGTCGAACCCGTGGGCACTCGGACCTGGGCCCGATTCGCCAAAGATATCGGATCAACCTCGCGGGCACACGGACACTAACATGAGTCGCCCGGGACTGCTGGTCGACCCCGCAGGATTTCGGAGCCGGGCCGGAGTCGCCCGGGACAGCTGGTCGACCCCGAGGGCTTTCGGACCCAAGCGTGGGTGTCCGGGGACAGGTGGTCGACACCGAGGGCATTCGGACAGGGCCC
This sequence comes from Sus scrofa, assembly GCF_054392235.1. Lineage (NCBI taxonomy): Eukaryota > Metazoa > Chordata > Mammalia > Artiodactyla > Suidae > Sus > Sus scrofa. Next base: position 50,205,332 of record NC_139386.1, read on the forward strand.
GATTCGCCCAGGTCAACAGGTTCACCCCACGGGGGGTTGGGCACGGGCCCGAGTCACTCGGGACTGCTGGTCGACCACGCGGGCCATCGGACCCGAGCGCGATTGGCCCGGGAGAGATATCGAACACGCGGGCCATCAGACACAAGATCGAGTTGCCCCGGAGAGCTGCTCGAACACGCGTGCCTTTGGACCCAGGCCCAATTCGCACGGGACAGTTGGTTGAATCCGCGGTTGCTCGGAGCCGGGCCCAATTGCCCGGAATATCTGGTTGACATCCTGGGCCCTCAGACCCGGGCCCAAGTCGCCTGGGACACCTGGTGGACCCTGCAGGCCCTCGGGCAAGGGCCTGATTCTCCTGGGACAGCCTGTCGACACCACGGGCCCTCGGACAAGGCCCCGGTCACCCGGGAGAGCTGGTCGACCCCGCGGACCCTTTGGCACGGGCTCAAGTCACCCAGGAGACCTGGTCGAACACGTGGGCACTCGGTCCTGGGCCTGATTCGCCAAGACATCGGATCGAACTCACAGGCACTCGGACACTAGCGGGAGTGGCCCTGGTCTGCTGGTCGAACACATGGGCAATCAGACCCAAGCGTGGGTCACGAGGGACAGCTGGTCGACCCCGCAGGCCTTCAGACCCGGGCTGAGTGGCCCGAGACAACTGGTGGAAACCTGGTAGCCCTCGGGCACGGGCCTGATTCCCCTGGGACAGCCTGTTGAATCCACGGGCCCTCGGACCCGGCCCCGGGCGTCCAGGACAGACGGTTGACCCTGTGTGCCTTCAGTCCTTGGCCACAGTTGCCTGGGACAGCTGGTCGACACCACGTGCCCTAGGACGCAAGCGCGAGTGGCCCGGCACGGCCGGTCCACCCCTGTGCGCCTTCAGTCCTGGGCCCCAGTCACCCGGGACAGCTGGTCCACCCCGCGTGCCCTAGGACACAATTGCGAGTGGCCCGGGAATGCTGTTCGAACCAGGAGGTCCTTGGAGCCGGGCCGGAGTTTCCCGGGACATCCTGTTGACACCAGGGGACCTCGGGCCCAGGCCTGAGTCACCCGTGATCCCTGGTCAAACCCGCGGAACTTCGGAACCGGGCCCCAGTTGCCAAAGAAATCTAGTCGACCTTGTGGGCCCTCGATTCCTAGGACGACTCGTCCAGGACCCGTGGATGACACTGCGGCCCCTCCAACCAGGGCCCGAGGCACGCGGGACAGCTGGTGGACCCAGCGGGACATCGGGCACGTGCCCGTGTCACCCGGGACACCTGGTCGACCATGGGACATCGGACCAGAACCCGAGTCGCCTGGGAGAGTAGGTCGACACCGTGGGCCCTCGGACCCGGGCCCGTGTCACCAGGGCCATCTTGTGGACACTGCTGGCACTCGGGCATGTTCCTGAGTCCCCCAGGATAGCTGGTTGAAAACTCTTGCCCTCGGACCCAGGCGCGAGGCCCCCGGGACAGCCGGCCAACCCCGCCCGCACTCGGACCCAGGCCTGAGTCACCCGGGATAGCTGGTCGACACCGCAGGCCCTCGGGCACAGGCCCAAGTCCACCTGAACACCTGGTCGACACCGCGGCCCCTCCAACCAGGGCCCGAGGCGCGCGGCACACCTGGCCGACCCAGCGGGCCATTGGGCACAGGCCCGAGTCACCCGGGACAGCTGGTCGACCTCGGGACCTCGGACCTGAACCCGAATCGCCCGGGAGAGTTGGTCGACACCACGGGCCCTCGGGCAACGGACTGAGTCACCCGGGACCGCTGGTTGCCCCGGGGTGCCTCGGACACCTGCGCGAGTCACCCGGGACATCTGTTCGACTCCCGGTCCCTCGGGCACAGTCTGAGTCCCCCGGAAGTGCTGGTGAACACCACGGGCCCTCGAGCACAGGCCTGAGATGCCCGGGAAGGCTGGTCGACACCGCACGCCCTCTGACAAGGTCCCATGTCTCCCAGGACAGCTGGTCGACCCCGCGGTTTTTCTGACCCGCGGCCGAGTCGCGGGGGACAGCTGGTCCACACCACTGGCATGGGCCCGAGGCCCCCGGGACAGCTGTCCGACCGCTAAGGCCCACAGACCTGGGCCTGATTCACACGGGACAGCTGGTTGAACACGCAGGCCCCACACTCCGAGCCCAATTCGCCCGGGCCGGCTGGTCGACCCCGTGGGCCCTCGGACCCAGGCCCGAGTCGCCTGGTATAGCTGGTCGACCCCACGGGACCTCGGAATCGAGTGCAAGTCTCCCGGGACAGCTGTTCGACACCGAGGGCCTTGGACCCGGGCCAGAATCTCCCAGGACCGCTGGTTTCCCCGGGGTCCTTGGACACATGGGTGAGTCGCCCAAGACAGCTGTTCAACACCCGGTCCCTTGGGCACAGTCCGAGTCCCCCGGGCTTGCTGGTGAACACCACAGGCCCTCGGGCAGGGGCCTGAGATGCCCGGGAAGATGACAACAGGTGGAAACCTGCTAGCACTCGGGCTCGGGCCTGATTCCCCTGGGACAGCCTGTCGTAACCATGGGCCGTTAGACCCGGACATGGTCGTCTGGGACAGCCGGTTGACCCCTGTGCACCTTCAGTCCTGGGCCACAGTCGACTGGGACAGCTGGTCGACACCGTGTGCCCTAGGACGCATGGGCGAGTGGCCCGGCACGGCTGGTCGACACCAAGGGCCTTCGGACCCGGGCCCCAGTCACCCGGGAGAGCTGGTCGACACCACGGGCCCTAGGACACAATTACGAGTGGCCCAGGAGAGCTGTTCGAACCAGCAGGTCCTTGGATCCGGGCCGGAGTATCCGGGGATATCCTGTTGACACTGCGGGGCCTCGGGCACGGGCCCAATTCACCCGGGATACCTGGTCAAACCCACGGATCATTAGAACCGGGCCCCAGTTGCCAAAGACATCGAGTTGACCTCGTTGGCCCTCGGGTCTGAGCACGAGTCGTCCTGGACCCCTGGTTGACACCGCGGCCCCTCCAACCACGGCCCGAGGCACGCGGGACAGGTGGTTGACCACAGGGGCCCTCGGACCCAAGCACGAGTGGGCCGGGAGGGCAGGTCGAGACCGCGGGCCCTCGGAGCCAAGCCGGAATCGCCTGGGACAGCTGGTCGACCGCGCGGGCCCTTGGGCACGGGCCAGAGTCGCCCAGGAGCCCTGGTCGAGCCCGTGGGCACTCAGACCCGGGCCCGATGCGCCAAAGACATCGGATCGACCTCGTGGGCACTCGGACACTTTCACGAGTCGCCCGGGACAGTTGGGACACCCTGCAGGCCCTTGGGCACGGGCCCGAGTCCCCCGTGAGACCTGGTCCAACCCGCAGATCATTGGATCCGGGCTCCAGTCGCCAAAGACATCGGGTCGACCTCGTGGGCCCACGGATCTGAGCGCGAGTCGTCCAGGACCCCTCGTCGACACCACGTCCCCTCCAACCAGGGCCCGAGTGGCACAGCAAACCTGGTCAATCCAGCGGGCCACCGGGCATGGGCCCGTGTCACCCAGGACAGCTGGTCGTACTCGGGACCTTGGACCTGAACCCGAATCGCCCGGGAGAGTTGGTCGACACCACGGGCCCTCGGGCACCGGACTGAGTCGCCCGGGACAGTGGGTTGCCCCGGGGGCCCTCGGACAGGTGCGCGAGACGCCCGGGACAGCTGTTTGACACCCGGTCCCTCGGGCACACTCCGAGTCCCCCGGGAGTGCTGGTGAACATCACGGGCCCTCGGGCACGGGCCTGAGATGCCCGGGAAGGCTGGTCGACACCGCACGCCCTGTGACAAGGTCCCATGTCTCCCAGGACAGCTGGTTGACACGGCGAGCCCTCAGGCATGGGTCCGATTCCCCGGCTACAGCTGTCCGACCTCTCAGGCCCTCAGTCCTTGGCATGATCCACGCGGGATAGCTGGTTGAACACGCAGGCCTTACGACCTGAGCGCGATTTGCCCGGGCGGGCTGGTCGACCCCACGGGCCCTCAAACCCAGCCCCGAGTCGCCTGGTATAGCTGGTCGAACCCACGGGCCCTCGGACTTGAGTGTGAGGCACGCGGGACAGGTGGTTGACAACGGGGGCCCTCGGACCCAAGCACAAGTGGCCCGGGAGTGCTGGTCAAGACCGCGGGCCCTTGGAGCCGAGCCGGAATCGCCTGGGACAGCTGGTCAAACCCGCGGGCACTTGGGCACGGGCCAGAGTCGCCCAGGAGCCCTGGTCGAAACTGTGGGCACTCAGACCCGGGCCCGATGCGCCAAAGACATCGGATCAACCTCGCGGGCACTCGGACACTTTCACGAGTCGCCTGGGACATTTGGGCCACTCTGCGGGCCCTTGGGCACAGGCCCGAGTCCCCCGTGAGACCTGGTCCAACCCGCAGATCATTGGATCCGGGCCCCAGTCGCCAAAGACATCGGGTCGACCCCGTGGGCCCACGGATGCGAGCGCAAGTCGTTCAGGACCCCTCGTCGACACCACGGCCCCTCAAACCAGGGCCCGAGTGGCTCGGCACACCTGGTCGACCCAGCAGGCCACCGGGCACGGGCCCGAGTCACCCAGGACAGCTGGTCGACCCCGCCGGCCCTAGGACACAATTGCGAGTGGCCCGAGAGAGCTGTTTGACACCGCAGGTCCTCGGATCCGGGCCGGAGTCGCCCATCACATCTGGTGACCCCGCGGGGCCTCGGGCACGGGCCCCAGTCGCCCGGGAGACCTGGTCAAACCTGCGGAGCATTGGAACCAGACCAGTGTTGCTCAGAACAGCTGGTCGACCGAGTGGGCGCTCGGGAATGGTCCCAAGTCGCCCCGCAGAGCTGGTCGACCCCTTCGGGCCATTGGACCCGGGCGATTTGCGCTCAAACCCGTGGGCCCTTGGAAACGGGCCTGAGTGGCCCCGGACAGCTAGTTGACCCCACGGGGCCTTGGGCACGGGCCCGATGCCCCGGGATAGGTGGACGACACCGCGGGCTCTCGGACTCGGGCCCGAGTCGCCTGGGACGCCTGGGACGCCTGGTCAAAACTGCGGTCCCCCAACCAGGACCCAAGTCGCCTAGGACGGCTGGTTGACCCCGCGGGACAGCGGACCCGAACTCGAGACACCTGGGAGAGTTGGTCGACACCACGGGCCGTCGGGCACGGGCCCGAGTCACCCGAGACAGCTGGTCGAACTCGAGGGCCTTTGGACCCAGGCCCCAGTCGCTCGGGATAGCAGGTCGACCCCGCGGGCCCTCTGGCATGAGCCCGAGTTGCCCTGTAGAAACACTTGGCCCCGTGGGCAATCGGACCTGAGGGTGATTCGCCCGGGAGAGCCGGTCGAACCCGCAGGACCTCAGACACAAGAGCGAGTCACCCGGGACCACTGATCAAAAACTCGGTCTCTCGGACTTGAGCACGAGTCGCCCAGGACAGCTGGTCGACACCTAGGGCCTTCGGACCCGGGCCGGAAATGCCCGGGACAGCTGGTCGACCCCGAGGGCCTTCGGACCCAAGCACGAGTGTCCCGGGACAGCTGGTTAACCCCACGGGACCTCGGGCAAGAGCCCGAGTGCCCCACGACAGCCTGTCGCCCCCGCAGGCTCTCGGAACTGGGCCCGAGTCCCCCCGGACATTTGTTCGACACCACGGGCCCTCGGACTTGAGTGTGAGTCGCCAGGGACAGATGGTTGACACCAAGGGCCTTTGGACTCGGGCCCCAGTCGCCAGGGACAGCTGGTTGACTCCGGGACCTCGGAAAAGAACCCGAGGCGCCCACGAGAGTTGGTTCACACCACCGGCCTTCGGACCTGGGCCAGAGTCGCCCTGGCCAGCTGGTCAACCCCGAGGGCTTTCGGACCCAAGCGTGAGTGTCCGGGGACAGGTGGTCGACACCGAGGGCACTCGGACCCGGGCCCAATTCGTCCGGGACATCAGGTTCACCCAGCGGGGCATTGGGCACGGGCCCGAGTCACCCATGAGACCTGGTCAATCCCGTAGATCATTGGATCCTGGCCCCAGTCGCCAAGACATCGGGTCGACCTTGTGGGCACACAGATCCAAGCGCGAGTCGTCTTGGACCCTTTGTCGACACCACGGCCCCTCCAACCAGGGCCCGAGTCGCGCGGCACACCTGGTCGACCCAGCGGGCCACCGGGCACGGGCCCGAGTCACCCGGGACAGCTGGTCGACCCCGCCGGCCCTAGGACACAATTGCGAGTGGCCCGAGAGAGCTGTTTGACACCGCAGGTCCTCGGATCCGGGCCGGAGTCGCCCATCACATCTGGTGACCCCGCGGGGCCTCGGGCACGGGCCCCAGTCGCCCGGGAGACCTGGTCAAACCTGCGGAGCATTGGAACCAGACCAGTGTTGCTCAGAACAGCTGGTCGACCGAGTGGGCGCTCGGGAATGGTCCCAAGTCGCCCCGCAGAGCTGGTCGACCCCTTCGGGCCATTGGACCCGGGCGATTTGCGCTCAAACCCGTGGGCCCTTGGAAACGGGCCTGAGTGGCCCCGGACAGCTAGTTGACCCCACGGGGCCTTGGGCACGGGCCCGATGCCCCGGGATAGGTGGACGACACCGCGGGCTCTCGGACTCGGGCCCGAGTCGCCTGGGACGCCTGGGACGCCTGGTCAAAACTGCGGTCCCCCAACCAGGACCCAAGTCGCCTAGGACGGCTGGTTGACCCCGCGGGACAGCGGACCCGAACTCGAGACACCTGGGAGAGTTGGTCGACACCACGGGCCGTCGGGCACGGGCCCGAGTCACCCGAGACAGCTGGTCGAACTCGAGGGCCTTTGGACCCAGGCCCCAGTCGCTCGGGATAGCAGGTCGACCCCGCGGGCCCTCTGGCATGAGCCCGAGTTGCCCTGTAGAAACACTTGGCCCCGTGGGCAATCGGACCTGAGGGTGATTCGCCCGGGAGAGCCGGTCGAACCCGCAGGACCTCAGACACAAGAGCGAGTCACCCGGGACCACTGATCAAAAACTCGGTCTCTCGGACTTGAGCACGAGTCGCCCAGGACAGCTGGTCGACACCTAGGGCCTTCGGACCCGGGCCGGAAATGCCCGGGACAGCTGGTCGACCCCGAGGGCCTTCGGACCCAAGCACGAGTGTCCCGGGACAGCTGGTTAACCCCACGGGACCTCGGGCAAGAGCCCGAGTGCCCCACGACAGCCTGTCGCCCCCGCAGGCTCTCGGAACTGGGCCCGAGTCCCCCCGGACATTTGTTCGACACCACGGGCCCTCGGACTTGAGTGTGAGTCGCCAGGGACAGATGGTTGACACCAAGGGCCTTTGGACTCGGGCCCCAGTCGCCAGGGACAGCTGGTTGACTCCGGGACCTCGGAAAAGAACCCGAGGCGCCCACGAGAGTTGGTTCACACCACCGGCCTTCGGACCTGGGCCAGAGTCGCCCTGGCCAGCTGGTCAACCCCGAGGGCTTTCGGACCCAAGCGTGAGTGTCCGGGGACAGGTGGTCGACACCGAGGGCACTCGGACCCGGGCCCAATTCGTCCGGGACATCAGGTTCACCCAGCGGGGCATTGGGCACGGGCCCGAGTCACCCATGAGACCTGGTCAATCCCGTAGATCATTGGATCCTGGCCCCAGTCGCCAAGACATCGGGTCGACCTTGTGGGCACACAGATCCAAGCGCGAGTCGTCTTGGACCCTTTGTCGACACCACGGCCCCTCCAACCAGGGCCCGAGTCGCGCGGCACACCTGGTCGACCCAGCGGGCCACCGGGCACGGGCCCGAGTCACCCGGGACAGCTGGTCGACCCCGCCGGCCCTAGGACACAATTGCGAGTGGCCCGAGAGAGCTGTTTGACACCGCAGGTCCTCGGATCCGGGCCGGAGTCGCCCATCACATCTGGTGACCCCGCGGGGCCTCGGGCACGGGCCCCAGTCGCCCGGGAGACCTGGTCAAACCTGCGGAGCATTGGAACCAGACCAGTGTTGCTCAGAACAGCTGGTCGACCGAGTGGGCGCTCGGGAATGGTCCCAAGTCGCCCCGCAGAGCTGGTCGACCCCTTCGGGCCATTGGACCCGGGCGATTTGCGCTCAAACCCGTGGGCCCTTGGAAACGGGCCTGAGTGGCCCCGGACAGCTAGTTGACCCCACGGGGCCTTGGGCACGGGCCCGATGCCCCGGGATAGGTGGACGACACCGCGGGCTCTCGGACTCGGGCCCGAGTCGCCTGGGACGCCTGGGACGCCTGGTCAAAACTGCGGTCCCCCAACCAGGACCCAAGTCGCCTAGGACGGCTGGTTGACCCCGCGGGACAGCGGACCCGAACTCGAGACACCTGGGAGAGTTGGTCGACACCACGGGCCGTCGGGCACGGGCCCGAGTCACCCGAGACAGCTGGTCGAACTCGAGGGCCTTTGGACCCAGGCCCCAGTCGCTCGGGATAGCAGGTCGACCCCGCGGGCCCTCTGGCATGAGCCCGAGTTGCCCTGTAGAAACACTTGGCCCCGTGGGCAATCGGACCTGAGGGTGATTCGCCCGGGAGAGCCGGTCGAACCCGCAGGACCTCAGACACAAGAGCGAGTCACCCGGGACCACTGATCAAAAACTCGGTCTCTCGGACTTGAGCACGAGTCGCCCAGGACAGCTGGTCGACACCTAGGGCCTTCGGACCCGGGCCGGAAATGCCCGGGACAGCTGGTCGACCCCGAGGGCCTTCGGACCCAAGCACGAGTGTCCCGGGACAGCTGGTTAACCCCACGGGACCTCGGGCAAGAGCCCGAGTGCCCCACGACAGCCTGTCGCCCCCGCAGGCTCTCGGAACTGGGCCCGAGTCCCCCCGGACATTTGTTCGACACCACGGGCCCTCGGACTTGAGTGTGAGTCGCCAGGGACAGATGGTTGACACCAAGGGCCTTTGGACTCGGGCCCCAGTCGCCAGGGACAGCTGGTTGACTCCGGGACCTCGGAAAAGAACCCGAGGCGCCCACGAGAGTTGGTTCACACCACCGGCCTTCGGACCTGGGCCAGAGTCGCCCTGGCCAGCTGGTCAACCCCGAGGGCTTTCGGACCCAAGCGTGAGTGTCCGGGGACAGGTGGTCGACACCGAGGGCACTCGGACCCGGGCCCAATTCGTCCGGGACATCAGGTTCACCCAGCGGGGCATTGGGCACGGGCCCGAGTCACCCATGAGACCTGGTCAATCCCGTAGATCATTGGATCCTGGCCCCAGTCGCCAAGACATCGGGTCGACCTTGTGGGCACACAGATCCAAGCGCGAGTCGTCTTGGACCCTTTGTCGACACCACGGCCCCTCCAACCAGGGCCCGAGTCGCGCGGCACACCTGGTCGACCCAGCGGGCCATCGGGCACTGGCCCGAGTCACCCGGGACAGCTGGTTCGACGTGGGACCTCGGACCTGAACCCGAGTCGCCCGGGACAGCTGATCAACCCCGTGGGCCCTTGGACCCGAGTGCGATTGGCCCGGGTGAGCTGGTCGAACCCGTGGGCACGCAGACCCGGGCCAGATTGGCCCAGGACAGCTGGTCGACCCCACGGGCCCTCGGACTCAAGTGCGAGTGGCCCGAAACAGCTGCTCCACCCCACAGGCTTTCGGACGCAATCCCGAGTGTCCAGGGACAGCTGATAGACACCGAGGGCACTCGGACCTGGGCCCGATTCGCCCGGGACAACAGGTTGACCCCGCAGGGCGTTCGGCACAGGCCCTAGTCGCCCGAGACTGCTGGTCGACCATGCCGCCATCGGACCCGAGCGCAATTGGCCCGGGAGAGCTGGTCGAACATGCGGGGAATCGGACCCAAGCTCGAGTCACCCGGGTGAGCCGCTTGAACACACGGGCCTTCAGACCCGGGCCCGAATCGCGCGGGATAGTTGGTCGACCACGCGGGCAATCAGACCCGGGCCCAAGTCGCCCGGGACTACTTGTCGAACACGCAGACCCTAGGAACTATGCCCGAGTCGTGCAGGAGAGCTGCTCGAATGCGCGGGTCTTCGGATCCGGGGCCGAGTTACCAGGACAGCTGGTCGACACTGAGGGCCCACGGACCCGGGCCCGATCGCCCGGGACAGCTATTCGACCCCGTGAGCCCTCGGACCCGGGCTGGAGTCGCCTAGGATGGCTGTTGAAACCGCAGGGCCTCGGGCAAGGGCGCGAATCGCCCAAGAGAGTTGGTCGACACCGCTGGCCATCAGACACGAGTGCGATTCACCCGGGAGAGCTTTTCGAACCCGTGGGCCTTCAGACTCGGGCCCGAGGGGCCCGGGACATCTGGCCGACCCCGAGGGGCCCTTGGACCCAAGCACAAGTGGCCCGGATAGTTGGTCTATCCCATGGTAGCTCAGACACGGGACCGAGTTGGATGGGATAACTGGTCGACCCGTGTCAGCTCGAACACGGGAGGGGACGGCCGGGATAGGTTTTCAACACTACAGCTCCTCGGACCAGGGTCCGAGTCGGCTGGGAACGCTGGTTGCTCCGGGGGCCCTCAGACCCAGGCGCGAATCACCCAGGACAGCCTGCAAACCCCGCAGGACCTCGGACACGAGCCCTAGCCACCCGGGATACCTGGTGGAACCCGCAGACCTCGGGCAAGGGCCCGAGTCGCCATGGACGCCTGCTCGACACCGCGGGCCCTCAGATAAGATCCGAGTCTCCCGGGACAGCGGTCAACCACTGAGGCCCTTGAACCCGGGCCCGTGTCCCCCGGGACAGCTGGTCGAACCCGCGGGCTATCCGACCAGAGCGCGATTTGCCTGGGAGGGCTGGTCGAACCCGCGGGCTGTCGGACCCGGGTGCGAGTCGCCTGGGACAGATGGTCTACACCGAGGGCCTTTGGACTTGGGCCCCAGTGACCAGGGACAGCTGGTTGACCTGAGGGGCCCTCGGAAAAAGGCCCAAGACATGCGGGACAGCTGGTCGACACCACGGGACGTCAGACCCGGACCCTAGTTGCAGAGGACATCTGGTCGAACATGCGGGCCCTTGGACGCGGGCCTGAGTCGCACGGAACAGCTGGTCAAACCCCCGGGTCCACGGACCCAAGCACGAGTGTCTTGGAACAGCTGGTCGAGCCCGCGGGCCCTCAGAGCCGGGCCAGAGTCGCCCGGGACAGCTGGTCGACCCCGAGTGCCCTTGGGCATGGGCCAGAGTCGCCCAGGAGACCTGGTCGAACCCATGGGCACTCGGACCCGGGCCCGATTCGCCAAAGATATCGGATCGACCTCGCGGGCACACGGACACTAACATGAGTCACCCGGGACTGCTGGTCGACCCCGCAGGATTTCGGAGCCGGGCCGGAGTCGCCCGACGACAGCTGGTCGACCCCGAGGGCTTTCGGACCCAAGCGTGGGTGTCCAGGGACAGGTGGTCGACACCGAGGGCATTCGGACCCAGGCCCGATTCACCCGGGAAACAGGTTCACCCCACGGGGGGTTGGGCATGGGCCCGAGTCGCCCGGGACTGCTGGTCGACCACGCGGGCCATCGGACCCAAGCTCGAGTCACCCGGGAGAGCTGCTCGAACACGCGGGCCTTTGGACCCGGGCCCAAATCGCACGGGACAGTTGGTGAACCCCGCGGGCGCTCGGAGCCAGGCCCAATTGCCCGGAATATCTGGTTGACATCCTGGGCCCTCAGACCCGGGCCCGAGTCGCCCGGGACAGAAGGTGGACCCTGCTGGCCCTTGGGCATGGGCCTGATTCTCCTGGGAGAGCCTGTCGACACCACAGGCCCTCCGACACTGCCCCGGTCACCCGGGACAGCTGGTAGACCCCGCGGACCCTTGGGCATGGGCCCAAATCACCCAGGAGACCTGGTCGAACACGTGGCACTCGGACCCGGGCCTGATTCGCCAAGACATCGGATCGAACTCACAGGCACTCGGACACTAGCGGGAGTCGCCTTGTTCTGCCGGTGGACCCCATGGGCAATCGGACCCAAGCACGGGACGTGAGGGACAGCTGGTCGACCCCACGGACCCTCAGGCATGGGCCCGAGTCGCCCGGGACGACTTGTGTAAACCTGCTGGCCCTCGGGAACAGGCCTGATTCTCCTAGGACAGACTGTCGACACCACAGGCCCTCGGACCCGGCCCCGGTTGCCCGGGACTGCTGGTCGTCAAGGAGGACCCTTGGGTTGGGCCCGAGTCGCCCAGGAGACCTGGTCCACACCGTGGGCACTTGGACCCGGGCATGATAAGCCAAAACATCGGATCGAACTCACAGGAACTCGGACACTAGCAGGAGTGGCCCTGGTCTGCTGGTCGACCACATGGGCAATCCGACCCAAGCGCGGGTCACGAGGGACAGCTGGTCAACCCCGCGGGCCTTCAGACCCAGGCCTGAGTGGCCCGGGAAAACTGGTGGAAATCTGCTAGCCCTCGGGCACGGGCCTGATTCCCCTGGGACAGCCTGTTGACTCCACGGGCCCTCGGATCCGGCCCCGGTCGCCCGGGACAGCTGGTCGACCCTGCGGACCCTTGGGCATGGGCCCGAGTCGCCCAGGGGACCTGGTCGACCCCGTGGGCACTCGGACACGGGCCTGATTCGCCAAGACATCGGATCAAACTCATAGGCACTCGGACACTAGCGGGAGAGGCCAGGTCGGCCAGTCGACTGCATGGGCAATCGGACCCAAGCGCGGGTTGCGAGGGACAGCTGGTCGACTCCGCAGGCCTTCAGACACGGGCCCGAGTCGCCCGGGACAACTGGTGGAACCTGCTAGCCCTTGGGCAGGGGCCTGATTTCCCTGGGACAGCCTGTCGAAACCAAGGGCCAGCAGACCCAGCCCCGGTCGTCATGGACAGCCGGTTGAGCCCTGTGTGCCTTCAGTCCTCAGCCACAGTCGCCTGGGACAGCTAGTCGACACCGCATGACCTAGGACGCATGGGCAAGTGGCCCGGCATGGCTGGTCGACCCCAGGGCCTTCGGACCCAGGCCCCAGTCACCCGGGAGAGCTGGTCGACCCCGCATACCCTAGGACACAATTTCGAGTGGCCCAGGAGAGCTGTTCGAACCAGCAGGTCCTTGGATCCGGGCCGGAGTATCCCGGGATATCCTGTTGACACCGCGGGGCCTTGGGCACGGACCCAATTCACCCAGGATACCTGGTCAAACCCACGGATCATTAGAACCGGGCCCCAGTTGCCAAAGACATCGAGTTGACCTCGTTGGCCCTCGGATTCGAGCACGAGTCATCTTGGACACCTGGTTGACACCGCGGCCCCTCCAACCAGGGCCTGAGGCACGCGGGACAGGTGGTTGACCACGGGGGCCCTCGGACCCAAGCACAAGTGGCCCGGGAGAGCTGGTCGAGACCGCGGGCCCTTGGAGCCGAGCCGGAATCACCTGGGACAGCTGGTCAAAACCGTGGGCACTTGGGCACGGGCCAGAGTCACCCAGGAGCCCTGGTCGAAACTGTGGGCACTCAGACCCGGGCCCGATGCGCCAAAGACATCGGATCGACATCGTGGGCACTCGGACACTTTCACGAGTAGCCCGGGACAGCTGGGCCACCCTGCAGGCCCTTGGGCACGGGCCTGAGTCCCCCGTGAGACCTGGTCAAACCCGCAGATGGTTGGATCCGGGCCCCAGTCGCCAAAGACATCGGGTCGACCTCGTGGGCCCACAGATGCGAGCGCGAGTCATCCAGGATCCCTCGTCGACACCGCGGCCCCTCCAACCAGGGCCCGAGTGGCTTGGCACACCTGATCGACCCAGCGGGCCACCGGGCACGGTCCCGAGGCACCCGGGACAGCTGGTCGACCTCGGGACCTCGGACCTGAACCCGAATCGCCCGGGAGAGTTGGTCGACACCGCGGGCCCTCGGGCACTGGACTGTGTCGCCCGGGACCGCTGGTTGCCGGGAGCCCTCGGACACATGCGCAAGTCGCCCGGGACAGATGTTCGACACCCGGTCCCTCGGGCACACTCCGAGTCCCCGGGAGTGCTGGTGAACACCACGGGCCCTCAGGCACGGGCCTGAGATGCCCGGGAAGGCTTGTCGACACCACACGCCCTGTAACAAGGACCCATGTCTCCCAGCACAGCTGGTTGACACCGCAGGCCCTCAGGCATGGTCCCGAGTCCTCGACTACAGCTGTCCGACCTCTCTGGCCGTCAGTCCTGGGCCTGATTCACGCGGGAGAGCTGGTTGAACACGCAGGCCCTATGACCCTAGCGCGATTTGCCCGGGCGGGCTGGTCGACCCCGTGGGCCTTCCATCCCGGGCCCCAGTCACACGGGACAGCTGGTCGACCCCGCGGGCCCAAGACACAATTGCAAGTGGCCCGAGAGAGCTGTTTGACATCGCAGGTCCTCAGAGACGGCCCGGAGTCGCCCATCACATCTGGTGAAACTGTGGGGCCTCGGGCACGGGCCCCAGTCACCCGGGAGAGCTGGTCGACCCCGTGGAGCATTGGAACCGGGCCAGAGTCGCTCGGAACAGCTGGTCGACCCCGTGGGCGCTTGGGAATGGTCCCAAGTCGCCCCGCAGAGCTGGTCGACCCCTTCGGGCCATTGGACCCGAGCGCAAATCGCCCGGGTCCAATGGTCGAACCCGTGGGCCCTCGGAAACGGGCCTGAGTGGCCTCGGACAGCTGGTTGAACCCACGGGGCCTTGGGCACGGGCCCGATGCCCCGGGATATCTGGACGACACTGCAGGCTCTCGGACCCGGGCCCGAGTCGCCTGGGACGCGTGGTCAAAACTGCAGTCCCCCAACCAGGACCCAAGTCGCCCAGGATGGCTGGTTGACCCGCGGGACAGCGGACCCGAACTCGCGTCACCTGGGAGAGTTGGTGGACACCATGGGCCCTCGGGCACGGGCCCGAGTCACCCGAGACAGCTGGTCGAACCCGAGGGCCTTGGACCCAGGCCCCAGTCGCTTGGGATAGCAGGTCGACCCCGCGGGCCCTCTGGCATGAGCCCAAGTTGCCCTGTAGAACCACTCGGCCCCACGGGCAATCGGACCCGAGGGTCATTCGCCCGGGAGAGCCGGTCGAACCCGCAGGACCTCAGACACAAGCGCGAGTCGCCCGGGACTGCTGATCAAAAACTCGGTCTCTCGGACTCGAGCACGGGTCGCCCAGGACAGCTGGTCGACACCTAGGGCCTTCGGACCCGGGCCGGAAATGCCTGGGACAGCTGGTCGACCCTGAGGGCCTTTGGACACAAGCATGAGTGTCCCGGGACAGCTAGTTGACCCCATGTGCCCTCAGGCAAGAGCCCGAGTCCCCCGCGACAGCCTGTCGAACCCGCAGGCTCTCGGAACCGGGCCCGCGTCCCCGCGGACATTTGTTCGACACCGCGGGCCCTCGGACTTGAGTGTGAGTCACCAGGGACAGATGGTTGACACCGAGGGCCTTTGGACTCGGGCCCCAATCGCCAGGGACAGCTGGTTGACAGCGTGGGACCTCAAAAAAAGGCACAAGTCATGTGGGACAGCTGGTGGACACAACAGGACCTAGGACCCGGATCCTAGTTGCGCGGGACAGCTGGTCGAAACTGCGGGCCCTCAGACCAGGGCCCGAGTCACACGAGGCACCTGGTCGAATCTGCAGGCACTCGGACACGGGCCCCTGTCGCCCGGGAGAGCTGGTCAACCCTACAGGCCCTCGGACCCATGCACGAGTGGTCCGGGAGAGATGGTCGAGCCTGCGGGTCTTCAGAGCCGGGCCGGAGTCGCCCGGGAGAGCTTGTCAACACCCGGACCCTCAGTCACAGTCCGAGTCGCCTGGGAAGGCTGATTGACACCGTGGGCCCTCGGGCACGGGCCCGAGACTCCCAGGACAGCCTGTCGACGCCTCAGGCCCTCGGACGAGGGTCCATGTCGCCCGGAACAGCTGCTTGACCCCACGGGCCAACGGACTTAAGTGCGAGTCGCCAGGGAAAGATGTTTGACCCCGAGGGCCTTTGGACTCAGTCCCCAGTCGCCAGGGACAGCTGGTTGACCAGGTGGGCACTCGAAAAAAGGCCCAAGACATGCGGGACAGCTGGATGACCCCGGGACCTCGGACAATAACCTAAGGCGCCCGGGAGAGTTGGTTCACACCTCCGGCCTTCGGACCCGGGCCCGAGTCGCCCTGGACAGCTGGTCGAACACGGGGGCCCTCGGACCCAAGCACAAGCGGCCCGGGAGAGCTGGTCGAGACCGCGGGCCCTCGGAGCCAGGCCAGAATCGCCCGGGACAGCTGATTCACCGCGGGTCCTCGGACCTGAATCCGAGTCAACCGGGACAGCTGGTCGACCCCGCGTTTCTTCAGACCCGGGGCCGAGTCGCGGGGGACACCTGATCAACCCCGTGGGCCCTTGGACCCGAATGTGATTGGCCCGGGAGAGCTGGTCTAACCCGTGGGCACGCAGACCCGGGACAGATTGGCCCAGGAGAGCTGGTCGACCCCACGGGCCCTCGGACTCAAGCGCGAGTGGCCCAAAACAGCTGCTCCAGCCCACAGGCTTTCGGACCCAATCACGATTGTCCAGGGACAGCTGATAGACCCTGAGGGCACTCGGACCCGGGCCCGATTTGTCCGGGACATCAGGTTGCCCCCGCAGTGTGTTGGGCGTGGGCCCAAGTCGCCCGGGACTGCTGGTCGACCCCAAGGGCATTGGGACACAATCGCGAGTTGCCAGGGACAGCTGGTCGACCCCGCGGGCCCTCGGACCCAAGTGCGAGTGGCCCAGAAAAGCTGGTTGACTCCGCAGGCGTTCGGAGGCGGGCTGGAGTCGCCCGGGACAGCTGGTCGACCCCGAGGGCGTTCGGGCTCACACATGAATTTCCCGGGACAGCTAGTCAACCCCGAGGCCCTCAGACCTGAGTGCGAGTTGTCAGGGACAGATGGTATACACCAAGGGCCTTTGGACTCGGGCCCCAGTGCCAGGGACAGCTGGTTGACCCCGTGGAACCTCAAACCATGGCCCGAGTCGTGCGGGACAGCTGGTCGAACCCGCGGGCCATAGGACACCATACGAGTGGCCCGGGAGAGCAGTTCCACCCATCAGGTCCTTGGATCCCAGCTGGAGTCTCCCGGTACATCTGGTTGACCCCGCAGGACCTCGGACCCAGGCCCGAGTCGCCCGGGACAGTTGGTCGACCCCGCGGGCCCTCGGACCCAAGTGCGAGACGCCAGAGACAGATGGTCTACACCAAGGGCCTTTGGAATCGGGCCCCAGTCACCAGGGACAGCTGGTCGACCCCGCGGGCCCTCGAACCAGGGCCCGAGTCATGCGGGACAGCTGGTCCACACCGCTGGACCTCGGACCTAGACCCTAGTTGTGAGGTACAGCTGGTCGATCCTGCAGGCCCTCGGACCCGGGTCCTAGTCGTCCAGGACAGCTGGTTGAATCCGTGGGCCCTCGGATCCGGCCCGGAGTCGCCCCAAATAGCTGGTCGATACCACAGGCTATCATACCCGAGCACGATTTGCCCATGAGAGCTGCTCAAACCCGCGGGCCATCGGAACCGGGCCCGAGAGCCTGGGACAGCAGGTTGACACCGAGGGCCCTCGGACCCGGGTCCTACTCGCCCTGGACAGCTGGTCAAATCCTTTGGTCCTCGGACACGGCCCAGAGTTGCCCCGAAGAGTTGGTCGACCCTGCGGGCCATCAGACATGAACACGATTGGCCCGTGAGAGCTGGTCGAATACACGGGCCATCTGACTCAAGTCTGAGTAGCCCAGGACAGCTTGTCGAACACGCGGGCCCTATGAACTGGGCCCGAGTCGTGAGGGAGAGCTGGTCGAACGCTCGGGCCTTTGGACCCGGGCCCGAGTTACCAGGACAGCTGGTTGACACTGAGGGCCCTCGGACCCAGGCCCGATCGCCCGGGACTGCTGGTCGACCTCGTGAACCCTTGGACCCGGCCCGGGGTCGCCTAGGACGGCTTGTCAACACCGTGGGGCATCAGGCACAGGCCAGAATCGCCCCAGAGACCTGGTCGACACCGCGGGCCATCTGACACGAGTGCGATTCACCCGGGAGAGCTGTTCAAACCTGTGGGCCTTCGGACCTGGGCCCGAGTCGCCCGGGACAGCTGGTCAACACTACGGGCCCTCAGACCCATGCACGAGTGGCCCAGGAGAGATGGTCGAGCCTGCGGGCCTTCAGAGGCGGGCCGGAGTTGCCCGGGAGAGCTTGTCAACATTCGGGCTGTCAGGCATGGTCCGAGTGGCCTGGGAAGGGGGGTCGACACCATGGGCCCTCGGGCACGGGCCCAAGACTCCCGGGACAGCTGGTCGACCCCTCAGGCCCTCGGACCAGGGTTCGTGTTGCCCGGGACAGCTGTTCGACCCCGCGGGCCAACGGACTTAAGTGCGAGTCGCCAGGGACAGATGTTTGACACCGAGGGCCTTTGGACTCAGGCCCCAGTCGCCAGGGACAGCTGGTTGACCGGGTGGGCCCTCAAAAAAAGGCCCAAATCATGCAGGATAGCTGGTCAACACCACGGGACCTCAGACCCGGGCCCGAGTCACACGGTACAGCTGGTAGAACCTGCGGGCACTCGGACCCGGGCCCGAGGCGCCCGGGACAATTGGTCAACCACCCAGTCCCTCGGACCCAAGCACGAGTGGCTCGGAAGAGCTGGTCGAGCCCGTGGGCCATTGGAGCCTGGCCTGAGTGGTCTCGGACTGCTGGTGGACACCGTGGGCCCTTGGGCACCAGCCCGAGTCGCCCAGGAGACCTGGTCGACACTGTGGGCACTCGGACCCTAGCACAATTCAACAAAGACATCGGATCAACCTCGCGGGCACTCGGACACTAGCGCGAGTCACCCGGGACTGCTGGTCGACCCCACGGGCATTCGGACCCAAGCGCGAGTCACCAGGGACAGTTGGTTGACCCTGCAGGCCCTCGGACTCAAGTGCAAGTGTACCGGGACAGCTGGTCGACCCCGAGGGCGTTCAGACTAAAGCATGAATGTCCCGGGAAAGCTAGTCGACCCCGCGGGCCCTCGGACCCAGGCCTGAGTCACCCAGGAAAACTGGTGGACCCCGCTGGCCCTCGAGCACTGGCCCGAGTTCCCTGCGACAGCCTGCTGACACCGCAGGCCCTTGGACCCGGCCCCTGTCGTCCGTGACAGCCGGTGGACCCCTGTGCGCCTTCAGTCCTGGACCACAGTCGCCTGGGACATCTGGTTGACTCCGCGTGCCCTAGGACGCAAGCACGAGTTGCCCGGCACGGCTGGTTGACTCAGCGGGCCCTAGGACACATTTGCACGTGGCCTGGGAGAGCTGTTCGAACCAGCAGGTCCTTGGAGCCGGGCCGGAGTCTCCCGGGACATGCTGTTGACACCGCGGGGCCTCGAGCACTGGCCGAAGTCACCCGGGATATCTGGTCAAACCCACGGATCACTGGACCCGGGCCCCAGTGGCCAAAGACCATCGGGTCGACCTCGTGGGCCCTCGCATCCGAGCACGAGTCGTCCTGGACCCGTGGTCGACATTGCAGCCCCCCAACCAGGGCCCGAGTCACGCGGGACAGCTGGTCGACCCAGCGGGCCATCAGGCACGGGCCCGAGAAACCCGGGACAGCTGGTCGACCCTGTGGGCCCTTGGACCCAACCGCGAGTGGCCCGGAACAGCTGGTCGACCCCACAGGATTTCGGAGCAGGGCCGGAGTCGCCCGGGACAGCTGGTCGACCCCGAGGGCTTTCGGACCGAACCGTGAGGGTCCGGGGACAGGTGGTCGACACCGAGGGCACTCGGACCAGGGCCCGATTCGCCCAGGACATCTATTTGACCCCTCAGGCCCGCAGACACGGGCCCGGTTCCCCCGGGAGAACTGGTCGAACCCGCGGGCTATCCGACCAGAGTGTGATGCGCCTGGGAGGGCTAGTCGAACCCGCGGGCCTTCGGACCAGGGCCTGAGTCGCCCGGGACAGTTGTTCGACACGGCGGGGCCTCGGACTTGAGTGTGAGTCGCCAGGGACAGCTGGTTGACCCCTTGGGCCCTCGAAAAAAGGCCCAAGTCATGCGGGACAGCTGGTCGACACAACGGGACCTCGGACCCGGACCCTAGTTGCGCGAGACAGCTGTTCCAAATTGCGGGACCTCGGACCCGGGCCCGAGTCACACGAGACAGTGGTAGAACCTGCGGGCACTCGGACCCGGGCCCGAGTCGCACGGGACAGCTGGTCGAACCTGCGGGCACTCGGACCCGGGCCCGAGGCGCCCGGGACAATTGGTCAACCACCCAGTCCCTCGGACCCAAGCACGAGTGGCTCGGAAGGGCTGGTCAAGCCCGCGGGCCACTGGAGCTGGGCCCGAGTCACCTGGGACAGCTGGTCGACACCACGGGCCCTTGGGCACCAGCCCGAGTTGTCCAGGAGACCTGGTCGACCCTGTGGGCACTCGGACCCTAGCACAATTCGCCGAAGACATCAGATCGACCTCGTGGGCACTCGGACACTAGCGCGAGTCACCCGGGACTGCTGGTCGACCCCACGGGCATTCGGACCCAGCGCGAGTCACCAGGGACAGCTGGTCAACCCCACAGGCCCTCAGACTCAAGTGCAAGTGTACCGGGACAGCTGGTCGACCCCGAGGGCGTTCAGACTAAAGCATGAATGTCCCGGGAAAGCTAGTCGACCCCGCGGGCCCTCGGACCCAGGCCTGAGTCACCCATGATAACTGGTGGACCCCGCTGGCCCTCGGGCACTGGCCCGACTTCCCTGGGACAGCCTGCTGACACCGCAGGCCCTCAGACCCGGCCCCGAGTCTCCCGGGACAGCTGGTCGACCCTGTGGGCCTTTTGTTACGGTCCACAGTCGCCCAGGACAGCTGGTCGAACCTGCGTGCCCTAGGACGCAAGTGCGAGTGTCCGGGGACATATGGTGGACAAGGCGGGCACTCGGACCCGGGCCCGATTAGCCCGGGACAGCAGTTTGACACCACGGGGCGTTGGGCATGGGCCCGAGTTCCCCGGGACTGCTGGTCGACAACGCGGA
The DNA here is from genome assembly GCF_054392235.1 of Sus scrofa. NCBI lineage: Eukaryota > Metazoa > Chordata > Mammalia > Artiodactyla > Suidae > Sus > Sus scrofa. The sequence continues at coordinate 50,226,216 of NC_139386.1, forward strand.
CACTCAGGCTAGGACCCGAGTCACCCCGGAGAGCTGGTCGACGCCGCGGGCACTCGAGCACGGGCCCGAGTGCCCGGGACAGCTGGTCGACACTGTGGGTCCTCGGACCCAGGCCTGAAACGCCCGGGACAGCTAGTCAAGCACGTGGGCCATCGGACAAGGCCCGGAGTCGCCCAGGACAGCAGGTCGACAATGCGGACCCTCAGGCACGGGCCCCAATCGACCCGTAGAACTGGTCGACACCGCGGGCCATTGGACCCGAATGCGATTGGCCCGGGAGAGCTGGTCGAGCCCGTGGGCCCTCGGACCCAAGCACGAGTGGCCCGGAACAGCTGGTCGACCCCGAGGGCGTTTGGACCCAATCACGTGTGTCCCGGGACAGCTAATTGACGCCGCGGACCCTCATACCCAGGCATGAGTCACCCGGGAAATCTCGTGGACCCCGCTGGCCATCGGGCACGGGCCCGAGTCCCCCGGGGCAGCCTGTTGATCCCGCAGGCCCTCGGACCTGGGCCCGAGCCACCCGGGACAGCTGTTCGAACCCGCAGTCTTTGGGCAAGGGCCCGAGTCGCCCTGGATGCCTGGTTGACACCGCGGTGCCTCCGACCAGGGTCCGTGTTGCCCGGACAGCTGGGGATCCCACGCCAGCTCAGACCCTGGACCAAGTAGGCCGTGATGGCTGGTCAACCTGCGGCACCTCGGACCCGGGACCGAGTTGGATGGGATAACTGATCGACCCGCCTCAGCTCGAACATGGGAGGGGACGGCCGGGGTAGGTTTTCAACACTACAGCTCCTCGGACCAGGGTCCGAGTCGGCTGGGATATCTGGTCGAAAGCGCGGTCCCTCCGACAAAGGCCCGATTCCCCCGGGATATCTGATCGACCCAGCGGGACATCAGTCATGGGCCCGAGTAGCCCGGGACAGCAGGTCGACCGCGAGATCTCGGACAAGAACCCGAGGTGCCCGGGAGAGTGGGTAGACACCACCGGCCTTCGGACCCGGGCCCGAGTCCCCCGGGACAGCTGGACGACGCCACGGGCACTTTGGCATGGGCCCGAGTGGCCCAGGAGTCCTGGTCCACCCGATGGGCACTCGGACTCGGGCCCGATTCGCCAAAGGCATCGGATCGACCTCGCGGGAAATCGGACACAAGCACGAGTTGCGCGGGACAGCTGATCGACACCTAGGGCCTTCAGACCCGGGCCGGCGACGCCCGGGAGAGCTGTTCGACCCCGAGGGCCTTCGGACCCAAGCTGGTCAACACCGTGGGCCCTCAGAGCCGGGCCGGAGTTGCCTGGGACATCTGTTTGAACCCGCGGGCCCTTGGGCATGGGCCCGAGGCGCACAGGAGACCTGGTCGACCCCGCGGGCACTCGGGCACAGGCCCGAGTTCCCAGGAGAGCTGGTCGACACTGAGGGTCCTCGGACCCAGGCCCGAGTTGCCCGGGACAGCTAGTCGATCCCGAGGGCCCTCGGACACAGCCTGGAGTCGCCCAGGACAGCTTGTCGCCACCACGGGCCCTCAGACACGGGCCCAAATCGACTCGGAGAACTGGTCGACACCGCGGGCCATCGGACCCGAGTGCGATTTGCCTGGGAGAGCTGGTGGAACTCCCGGGCCCTCAGACGCAAGCGTGAGTGTCCCGGGCTAGCTAGTCGACCCCACGGGCCCTCGGACCCAGGCCTGAGTCGCCCGGGAAAACTGGTGGACACCGCTAGCCCTCGGGCAATGGTCCAATTCACCGGGACAGCTGGTCGATCCAGCGGGACATTGGTCATGGGCACGAGTTACCCGGGACAGCTGGTCGACCGCGGAACCTCGAAAAGAACCAAAGTCGCCCAGGAGAGATGGTCGAAACCACCGGACTTCGGACGCGGGACCAAGTCACCCGGGACAGCTGGTTAACCCCCCGGCCCCTCGGACCCAAACACGAGTTGCCCGGAAGAGCTGCTCGAGCCCACGGGCACTTGGAGATGGGCTGAGTTGCCCAAGACACCTGCTCGACCCTGCAGGCCCTTGGGCACGGGCCCGAGTGACCCAGGAGACCTGGTCGACCCCATGGCCACTCGGGCTCAGGCCTGACTCGCCAAAGATATCGGGTCACCTCGCAGGCACTTGCACACTAGCGCGCATTGCCAGGGACAGCTGGGCGACCCTGCGGGCCTTCAGTCCTGGACCCGAGTCGCCGGGACAACTGATAGAACCTGCTGGCCCCTGGGCACGGGCCTGATTCCCCTGGGAGGGCCTGTTGACACCACGTGCCCTCGGACCCGGCCCCGAGTCGCCCGGGAGAGCTGGTCGACCCCGAGGACATTCGGACCCGGGCCCCAGTCACCCGGGACAGCTGATCGACCCCGCGGGCCCTAGGACACAATTACGATTGGCCCGGGAGAGCTGTTTGAACCAGAAGGTCCTTGGAGCCGGGCCGGAGTCTCCGGGGATATCTGGTTGACCCAGCGGGGCCTCAAGCACTGGACCGAGTCGCCCAGGAGACCTGGTCGAACCCACGGGACATGGGACCTGAACTCAAGTCACCTGGGAGAGTTCGTTGACACCACTGGCCCTCGGCCACGGGTCCGAGTCACCCAAGACAGCTGGTCGACAACGCGGGCCATCGGACCCGAGCACCATTGGCCCAGGAGAGCTGGTCGAACATGCGGGCCATTGGACCCAATCTCGACTCGCCCGGGAGAGCTGCTCCAACACGCGGGCCTTCGGATCCGAGCCCGAATCATGCGGGATAGTTGGTTGACACCGCGGGCCCTCGCACCCGGGCCCAAGTGCCCGGAATATCTGGTCAACATCATGGTCCCTCAGACCCAGGCCCGAGTCGCCCAGGACAACAGGTTGACCCTGCTGGCCCTCCTGCATGGGCCTGATTCGCCTGGGACAGCCTGTCGACACCACGGGCCCTTGGAACAGGCCCTGGTCGACCGGAACAGGTGGTCGACGCCGAGGGCCTTCGGACCCGGGCCCTAGTCGCCCGGGAGAGCGTTTCAACCCAGCAGGTCCTTGGGGCCGGGCCAGAGTCTCCCGGGATATCTGGTTTACACCGCGGGGCCTCTGGCACGGGCCCGGATCGCCCGGGAAACCTGGTCGAACCCGTGGGACATCGGATCTGAACTTGAGTCCCCTGGGAGTGTTGGTCAACACCACTGGCCCTCGGCCACGGGCCCGAGTTACCCGAAACAGCTGGTCGACCACGGACGCCGGGTCGACGCAGCGGGCCCTCGGACCCAAGCACGAGTGGCCTGCATAGTTGGTCTATCCCGTGGTAGCTCAGACACGGGACCGAGTTGGATGGGATAACTGGTCGACCCGCGTCAGCTCGAATACGGGAGGGGAAGGCCGGGATAGGTTTTCAACACTACAGCTCCTCGGACCAGGGTCCGAGTCTGCTGGGAAGGCTGGATGCTCCGGGGCCCCTCGGACCCAGGCGCGAGTCACCCGGGACAGCCTGCAAACCCCGCAGGACCTCGGACACGAGCCCTAGCCACCCGGGATACCTGGTGGAACCCGCGGACCACGGGCATGGGCTCGAGTCGCCATGGACACCTGGTCAACTCCACGGGCACTCAGAGAAGATCCGAGTCTCCCGGGAGAGCTGGTCAACCACTGAGGCCCATGGACCCGGGCCCGTGTCCCCCGGGACAGCTGGTCGAACCCTCGGGCTATCCGACCAGAGTGCGATTCGCTTGGGAGGGCTGGTCGAACCTGCGGGCCGTCGGACCCGAGAGCGAGTCGCCTGGGACAGATGGTCTACACCGAGGGCCTTTGGACTTGGGCCCCAGTCACCAGGGACAGCTGGTCAACCCGAGGGGCCCTCGAAAAAAGGCCCAAGACATGCGGGACAGCCGGTCGACACCACGGGACGTCAGACCCGGACCCTAGTTGCAGAGGACAGCTGGTCGAACATGCGAGCCCTTGGACCCGGGCCTGAGTCGCACGGAACAGCTGGTCCACACCCCCGGCCCTCGGACCCAAGCACGAGTGGCTTGGAAAAGCTGGTCGAGCCGGCGGGCCCTCGGAGCCGGGCCAGAGTCGCCCGGGACAGCTGGACGACCCCGAGTGCCCTTGGGCACGGGCCGGAGTTGCCCAGGAGACCTGGTCAACCAGTGGGCATTCGGACCCGGGACCGATTTGCCAAAGATATCAGATCGACCTCGCGAGCACTCAGACACTAGCACGAGTCGCCCGGGACTGATGGTCAACCCCGCAGGATTTCGGAGCCGGGCTGGATTCGCCCGGGACAGCTGGTCGACCACACGGGCCATCGGACCCGAGCGTGATTGGCCCGGGAGAGCTGGTCGAACACGCGGGCCATCGGACCCAAGCTCGAGTTACCCGGGAGAGCTGCTCGAAAATGCGGGCCTTCGGACCTAGGCCCAAATCGCACGGGACAGTTGGTGGAACCCACGGGCCCTCGGACCCGGGCCCAAGTGCCTGGAACATCTGGTCGACATCCTGGGCCCTCAGACCCGGGCCCGAGTCTCCCGGGACACCTGGTGAACCCTGCTGGCCCTCGGGCACTGGCCTGAATCCCCTGGGACAGCCTGTCGACACCACGGGCCCTCGGACCCTGCCGGGGCGCCCGGGACAGCTGGTCGACACTCTGGACCCTTGGGCACGGGCCCGAGTCGCCCAGGAGACCTGTTGGACCCCGTGGGCACTCGGTCCCGGGCCTGATTTGCCAAGACATCGGATCGAACTCACAGGCACTCGGACACTAGCGGGAGTCGCCCTGGTCAGCAGGTCGACCCCATGTGCAATCAGACCCAAGCGCGGGTCACGAGGGACAGCTGGTGGACCCCATGGGCCCTCAGGCATGGGCCCGATTCGCCCGGAACAACTGGTTTAAACCTGGTAGCCCTCGGGCAGGGGCCTGATTCCCCTGGGACAGCATGTCACAACCACGGGCCCTCGGATCCGGCCCCGGTCGTCATGGACAGCCGGGCAACACCTGTGCGCCTTCAGTCCTGGGCCACAGTCGCCTGGGACAGCTGGTCGACACCGCGTGCCCTAGGACGCATGGGCGAGTGGCCCAGCATGGCTGGTCGACCCTGAGGGCCTTCGGACCTGGGCCCCAGTCACCCGGGAGAGCTGGTTGACCCCACGGGCCCTAGGACACATTTGCGAGTGGCCCGGAAGAGCTGTTCGAACCAGCAGGTTCTTGGAGCTGGGCCGGAGTCTCCCGGGACATCGTGTTGACACCGCGGGGCCTCGGGCATGGGCCTGAGTCACCCGGGATCCCTCGTCAAACCCGCGGATCATTGCAACCAGGCCTACGTTGCCAAAGACATTGGGTCGTCCTCGTGGGCTCTCGCATTTGAGCACGAGTGGTCCTAGACCCATGGTCGAATCTGCGGCCCCTCCAACCAGGGCCCCAGGCGCGTGGGACAGCTGGTCGACCCAGCGGGACATCGGGCACGGTCCCGAGTCAGTGGGGACACCTGGTCGACCGCGGGACCTCGGACCAAAAGCCGAGTCGCCCGGGAGAGTAGGTCGAAACCGCGGGCCCTCTGACAATATCCCAGGACAGCTGGTCGACATCGCCGGCCCTCAGGCATGGGCCCAAGTCGCCCGGGACAGCTGGCCAACCCCGCGGTTCTTCAGACCCAGGGCCGAGTCGCGGGGGACAGCTGGTTGACACCATTGGCCCTCGTACCTGAGTGCGATTGGTGCAGGAGAGCTGGTGGAACCCGTGGGCACTCAGACTCAGTCCCGAGTGGCCCGGGACAGCTGGTCGACCCCGTGGACCCTCGAACACAAGCGCGAGTGGCCTGGAAATGCTGCTCGACCCCACAGGATTTCAGATCCGGGCCGGAGTCACCCGGGACAGCTGGTCGACCCCTAGGGCTTTCAGACCCAAGTGTGAGTGTGCGGGGACAGGTGGTCGACACCGAGGGCACTCGGACCCAGGCCCGATTCGCACGGAACATCAGGTTCACCTCACGTGGTGTTGGGCATGCGCCCGAGTAGCCCGGGACTGCTGGTCAACCACACGGGCCATCGGACCCGAGCGCGATTGGCCCAGGAGAGCTGGTCAAACACGCGGGCCATCAGACACAAGCTCGGGTCGCCTGGGAGAGCTGGTCGAACAAGCGGGCCATCAGACCCAAGCTCGAGTCGCCTGGGAGAGCTGTTCGAACACGCGGGCCTTCGGACCCGGGCCCAAATCACACGGGACAGTTGGGAGACCCCGCGGACCTTCGGACCCGGGACCAAGTGCCAGGAACATCTGGCCGACATCCTGGGCCCTCAGACCCGGGCCCGAGTCGCCCGGGACACCGGGTGGACCCTGCTGGCCCTCGGGCACGGGCCAGATTCTCCTGGGACAGCCTGTCGACACCACGGGCCCTCGGACACGGCCCCAGTGGCCCGGGACATCTGGTCGACACTGCGGTCCCTTGGGCACAGGCCCGAGTCACCCAGGAGACCTGGTCATCCCGTGGGCACTTGGATCCGGGCCTGATTCGCCAAGACATCGGATCGAACTCACAGGCACTCGGACACTAGCGGGAGACGCCCTGGTCTGCAGGTCGACCCCATGGGCAATCAGACCCAAGCACGGGTCGCGAGGGACAGCTGGTCGACCCCGCGGCCCTTCAGACACGGGCGCGAGTCACCCGGGACAACTGCTGGGCCCTCCTAGCACTCGGGCATCGGCCTGATTCCCCTGGGACAGGCTGTTGAAACTACGGACTTCGGACCCGGCCCCGGTTGTCCGGGACAGCCGGTCGAGCCCTGTGCGCCTTCAGTCCTGGGCCACAGTCGCCTGGGACAGCTGGTCGACTCCGCGTGCCCTAGGACGCAAGCGCGAGTTGCCCGGCACGGCTGGTTGACTCCACGGGCCCTAAGACACATTTGCGAGTGGCCCGGGAGAGCTGTTCGAAGAAGCAGGTCCTTGGAGCCGGGCCGGAGTCTCCCGGGACATGCTGTTGACACTGCGGGGCCTCGAGCACGGGCCCGAATCACCCGGGATTCCTGGTCAAACCCGCGGATAATTGGAACCGGACCCCAGTAGCCAAAGACATCGGGTCGACCTCGTGGGCCCTCGGATACGAGCACGAGTCGTCCTGGACCTGTGGACGACACTGCGACCCCTCCAACCAGGGTCCGAGTCGCGCGGGAGAGCTGGTCGACCCAGCGAGATATCGGGCACGGGCCCGAGTCAGCCGGAACACCTGGTCGACCACGGCACCTTTTTCCAGAACCCGAGTCGCCCGGGAGAGTAGGTCGACCCCGCGGGCCCTCGGACCCGGGCCCGTGTCGCCAGGGCCAACTTGTGGACACTGCTGGCACTCGGGCATGTTCCTGAGTCCCCCGGGATAGCTGGTTGAAAACTCAGGCCCTCGGACCCAGGCGCGAGTCCCCCGGGACAGCCTGCCAACCCTGCCCGCCCTCAGACCCAGGCCCGAGTCACCCGGGATAGCTGCTCGACGCCGCTGGCCCTCAGGCACAAGCCCGAGGTGACCTGGGTGCCTGGTAGACACCGCGGCCCCTCCAACCAGGGCCCGAGGCACGCGGCACACCTGGGCGACCCAGCGGGCCATTGGGCACGGGCCCGAGTTACCCGGGACAGCTGGTCGACCTCGGGACCTCGGACCTGAACCTGAATTGCCCAGGGGAGTTGGTCGACACCGCAAGCCCTCGGGCACTGGACTGAGTCGCCCAGGACCGCTGGTTGCCCCGGGGGCCCTCGGACACCTGCGCGAGACGCCCGGGACAGCTGTACCACACCCGGTCCCTCGGGCACAGTCCGAGTCCCCCGGGAGTGCTGGTGAACACCACGGGCCCTCGGGCACGGGCCTGAGATGCCCGGGAGGGCTGGTCGACACCGCACGCCCTCTGACAAGGTCCCATTTATCCTAGGACAGCTGGTCGACAACGCGGGCCCTCAGGCATGGGCCCGAGGCCCCTGGGACAGCTGTCCAACCTCTCAGGGCCTCAGACCTGGACCTGATGCACGCGGGACAGCTGGTTGAACACTTAGGCCCTACGACCTGAGCGCGATTTGCCCGGGCCAGCTGGTCGACCCCGCGGGCCCTCGGACCCAGGCCTGAGTCACCTGGTATAGCTGGTCGACCCACGGGCCCTCGGATTCGAGTGCGAGTCACCAGGAAAAGCTGGTCAACACCGAGGGCCTTGGGATCTGGGCCAGAGTCTCACGGGACCGCTGCTTGACCCCGGGGGTCCTCGGATCCAAGCGCGAGGCGCCTGGGACAGCTGTTCGACACCCAGGCCCTCAGGCATGGTCCGATTCCCCCAGGAGAGCTGGTGAACACCACGGGACCTCTGGCTTGGGCCTAAGACGCCCGGGACAGCTGGTCGACCCCGTGGGCCTTCGGTCCCGGGCTCCAGTCACCCAGGACAGCTGGTCGACCCCGCCGGCCCTAGGACACAATTGCGAGTGGCCCGAGAGAGCTGTTTGACTCCGCAGGTCCTCGGAGCCGGTCCGGAGTCGCCTGGCACATCTGCTGACACCGCGGGGCCTCGGACACGGGCCCCAGTCGCCCGGGAGACCTGGACAAACCCGCGGAGCATTGGAACCGGGCCAGAGTCGCTCGGGACAGTTGGTCAACCCCGTGGGAGTTCGGGAACGGTCCCACGTCACCCCACAGTGCTGGTCGACCCCTTCGAGCCATTGGACCCCAGCACAAATCGCCCGGGTCCAATTGTCGAACCCGTGGGCCCTCGGAACTGGGCCAGAGTGGCCCTGGACAGCTGAATGTCCCCACGGGGCCTTGGGCACGGGCCCGATACCCCAGGATAGCTGGACAACACCGCGGGCTCTCGGACCAGGGCCCGAGTCGCCTGGGACGCCTGGTCAAAACTGCGGTCCCCCAACCAGGACCCAAGTCACCCAGGATGGCTGGTCGACCCCGCGGGACATCGGACCTGAACTCGAGTCACCTGGGAGAGTTGGTCGACACCACGGGCCCTCGGGCACGAGCCCGAGTCACCCGAGACAGCTAGTCGAACCCGAGGGCCTTTGGACCCAGGCCCCAGTCGCTCGGGATAGCAGGTCGAACCCGCGGGCCCTCTGGCATGAGACCGAGTTGCCCCGTAGTACCACTCAGCCCCGCGGGCAATCGGACCTGAGGGTGATTCGCCCGGGAGAGCCGGTCGAACCCGCAGGCCCTCAGACACAAGAGCGAGTCGCCCGGGACCGCTGATCAAAAACTCGGGCTCTCGGACTCGAGCACGAGTCGCCCGGGACAGCTGGTCGACCCCGAGTGCCTTCGGACCCAAGCACGAGTGCCCCGGGACAGCTGGTCGACCCCACGGGCACTCGGGCCAGTGCCCAAGTCCCACGGGACAGCCAGTCGACCCCTCAGTCCCTCGGACCTGGGCCCGAGTGCCCGGAATATCTGGTCGACATCATGGTCCCTCAGACCCGGGCCCGAGTCGCCCGGGACAACTGGTTGACCCTGCGGGCCCTCGGGCACGGGCCTGATTCACCTGGGACAGCCTGTCGACACCACGGCCCCTCGGACCCGGGCCCGAGTCCCCCAGGACAGCCTGTCGACCCCTCAGGCCCTTGGAAACGGGCCCGAGTCACCCGGGATAGCTCATCAATCCCCGGTTCTTCAGACCCGGGGCCGAGTCACGTGGGACAGCTGGTAGACCGAGGGACGTCAGACAAGTATCCGAGTCACCCGGGACAGCTGGTCGACCACTCGGGCCCTTGTGCATGGGCCAGAGTAGCCCAGGAGACCTAGTCGACCCCGTGGGCATTGGGACCCGGGCCCTATTCGCCAAAGACATCGGGTCGGCTTCAAGTTCCCTCGGATCCGAGCGCGAATCATCCAGGACCCGTGGTCGACACCGCAGCCCCTCCAACCAGGGCTAGTGTCGCGCAGGACAGCCGGTCGACCCAGCGGGACATCGGGCACGGGCCCGAGTCACCCGGGACAGGTGGTCGACCTCGGGACCTCAGACCAGAACCCGATTCGCCCAGCAGAGTTGGTCGACACCGCGGGCCCTCGGGTACCGGCCTGAGTCGCCTGGGACAGGTGGTCAATCCTGCGGGCCCTCGGACTTGTGCCTGAGTCGCCGGGGACCACTGGTTGACACCGGGGGTCCTCAGACCCAAGCACGAGTCCCCTGAGACAGCTGTTTGACACCCGGGCTCTCAGGAACGGTCCAAATCCCCCGGGAGTGCTGGTGAACACCACGGGCCCTCGGGCACGGGTCTGAGATGCCCGGGAAGGCTGGTCGACACAGCGCGTCCACTGACAAGGTCCCAAGTCTCCCAGGACAGCTGGTCGAACCCGCAGGCGCTCAGGCATGGGCCCGAGTCCCCCGGGACAGCTGGCCGACCCCGCAGGCCCTCGGACCTGGGCCCGAGTCGCGCGGGACAGCTGGTTGAAAACGCGGGTCCTCGGTCTGGTGCGCAAGTGGCCCGGGAGAGGAGGTCGACCAAGCGGGACCTCGGGCCCGGGCCCGATTTGCCCGGGACTGCTGGTCGACCCCGCGGGTCCTTGGGTACGGGCCCGAGTCAACCAGGAGACCTGGTCGACCCCGTGGGCACTCGGACCCGGGCCCGATTCGCCAAAGACATCGGGTCGACCTCGCGGGCACTCGCACAATAGCCCGAGTCGCCTGGGAGTGCTGGTCGACCCCATGGGCAATCGGACCCAAGCGCGGGTTGCCAGGGAGAGCTGTTCGACCCCAAGGGCCTTCAGAGCCGGGACCGAGTCCCCCGGGACAACTGGTGGACCCTGCTGGCCCTCGGGCACGGGCCTGATTCCCCTGGGACAGCCTTTTGACCTCATGGGCCCTGGACCAGGCCCCGGTCGCCGGGGATAGCTGGTCAACATCTGTGCACCTTCGGTCGTGGGCCACAGTCGCCTGGGACAGCTGGTCGACCCTGCGTGACATAGGACGCAAGCGCGAGTTGTACGGGACAGCTGGTCGACACCGAGGGCCTTCGGACCCGGGCCCCAGTCGCACAGGACAGCTGGTCGACACCGCGGGATCTCGGACATGGGCCCGTGTGGCCTGGGAGAGCTGGTTGAAAATGCGGGTCCTCGGACAGGAGCGCAGGTTACCCGAGAGTGGATGTCGACCAAGCGGGACCTCGGGCCCGGGTCCGATTTGCCTGGGACTGCAGGTCGACACCGCGGGCCCTCGGCCCCAAGCACGAGTGTCCCGGGATAACTGGTCAACACCGTGGGCCCTCAGAGCCGGGCCGGAGTTGCCCGGGACATCTGGTTGAACCCGTGGGCCCTTGGGCATGGGCCCGAGTCGCCCAGGAGACCAGGTCGACCCCGCGGGCACTCGGGCACAGGCCCGAGTTCCGGGAACAGCTGGTCGACACTGAGGGTCCTCGGACCCAGGCCCGAGTCACACGGGACAGCTGGTCGACCGTGGGACCACGGACCAGGACCCGAGTCGTCCGGGAGAGTTGGTCGACAATGCGGGCCCTCGGACCCGGGCCCGTGTCGCCAGGGCCAACTTGGGGACACTGATGGCAGTCGGGCATTTTCCCGAGACCCCCGGTATAGCTGGTCGAACACTCATGCACTCGGATCCAGGCGCGAATCCCCCGGGACAGCCTTTCGACACCGGTGGCCCTCAGGCACGTGCCCGATTCCACCGGGACAGCGGGTCGACCCAGCGGGACATCGGTCATGGCCCCGAGTCGCCGGGGACAGCTGTCGTCCGTGGGACCTCGGATCAGGAACCCAGTCGCCCGGGAGAGTTGGTCGAAACCACCGGCCTTCAGACGGGGGCCCAAGTCGCCCGGGACAGCTGATCGACCCAGCGGGCCCTCGGACCAAAGCACGAGTGGCCGAGGAGAGCTGGTAGACCCTGTGAGCCCCTGGCCATGGGCCCGAGTCTCCCAGGAGTCCTGGTGGACCCCGTGGGCACTCGGACCTGGGCCTGATTCGCCGAAGCCATCGGATCGACCTCACAGGCACTCGGACAATAGCGTGAGTCTTCCTGGACTGCTGGTGCACCCCATGGGCAATCGGACCCAAGCGCGGGGCGCCAGGGACAGCTGGTCAACCCCACGGGCCTTCAGACACGGGCCCGAGTCGCCCGGGACAACTGGTGGGCGCTGCTGGCCCTTGGACAAGGGCCTGATTCCCCTGGGACAGCCTGTCGACCCCGCGGGGCTTCAGACACGGGCCCGAGTCGCCTGGGACAACTGGTGGACCCTGCTAGCCCTCGGACAAGGGCCTGATTCCCCTGAGACAGCCTGTCGACCCCGTGGGCCTTCAGACCCGGCCCCAAGTCGCCCAGGACAGCTGGTGAACCCCGCGCGTCCTAGGACACAATTGCGAGTGGCCGGGGAGAGCTGTTCAAACCAGCATGTACTTGGAGCCGGCCCGGAGTCACCCGGAACATCTGGTTGACGCCGCGGGGCCTCGGGCACAGGCCCGAGTCGCCCGGGAGACCTGGTCGAACCCGCGGGACATGGGACCTGAACTCGAGTCACCTGGGAGTGTTTGTCGACACCACTGGCCCTCGGCCACGGACCCGAGTCACCCAAGAAAGCTGGTCGACCACGCGGGCCATCGGACCCAAGCTCGAGTCGTCCGGGAGAGCTGCTTGAACATGCGGGCCTTCTGACCCGTTCCCGAATCGTGCGGGACAGTTGGTCGACCCCGCCGGACCTCGCACCCAGGCCCAAGTGCCCGGAATATCTGGTCGACATCCTGGGCCCTCAGACACGGGACTGAGTCACCTGGGTCAACTGGTAGAACCTGCTGGCCCGCGGGACAGCCTGTCGATTCCCCTGGGACAGCCTGTCGACACCACGGGCCCTCGGACCCGGGCACGAATCCCCCGTGTGAGCCTATTCATCCCGCAGGCCCTCGGACCCGGACACAAATCACAGGGGAGAGCTGGACGAACCTGCGGGTTTTTGGGCACAGGCCCGAGTCACCATGGACGCCTGGTCGACACCGCGGCCCCTCCATCCAGGGCTCAAGTCGCCCGGACAGCTGGTCGACGCCCCGGGCCCTCGGACCCAAGCACGAGTGGTCCGGAAGAGCTGCTTGAGCCCACGGGGCCTCGGAGCCGGGTTGAGTCACCCGGGACAGCTGGTCGAACAAGCGGGTCCTTGGGCACGGGCCCGAGTGGCCCAGGAAAACTGGTCGATCCCGTTGGCACTCGGACCCGGACCCGATTCGCCAAAGACATCGGGTCACCTCGGGGGCACTTGGACACTAGCGCGGGTCGCCAGGGACAGCTGCTCGACCCCGCGGGCCTACAGACCCGGGCCCGAGTCGCCCGGGACAACTGGTGGACCCTGCTGGCCCTTGGGCACGGGCCTGATTCCCCTGGGACAGCCTGTCGACCCCACGGGCCTTCAGACCCGGCCCTGAGTGGCCCGGGACAGGTGGTAGACTCTGTGGTCCTTCAGTCACGTGCCCCAGTAGCCCGGGACAGCTGGTCGAACCCGCGTGTCCTAGGACGCAAGCGCGAGTGGCCTGGGACTGCTGGTCGACCCCGAGGGCATTCGCTCCCGGGCCCCAGTCGCCCGGGACAGCTGGTCGACACCGCGGGTCCATGGGTACGGGCCATAGTGGCCCAGAACTGGTCGATCCCGTGTGCACTTGGACCCAGACCCGATTCGCCAAAGACATCGGGTCACCTCGGGGGCACTTCGACACTAGCGCGGGTCGCCAGGGACAGCTCGTCGACCCCGTGGGCCTTCAGACCCGTGCCCGAGACGCCCGGGAAAACTGGTGGACCCTGCTGGCCCTCGGGCATGGGCCTGATTCCCCTGGGACAGCCTGTCGACACCACGGGCCCTCGGTCCCGGCCCTGGTCGCCCGGAACAGCTGATCGACACCGAGGCCTTCAGACCCGGACCCCAGTCGCCCTGGAGAGCGTTTCGACCCCGCAGGTCCTCGGAGCCGGGCCGGAGTCGCCCGGAATATTTGGTTTACACTGCGGGGCCTTGGTCACGGGCCCGATTCGCCCGGGACACCTGCTCGAACCCGCGGGACATCGGACCTGAACTCGAGTCACCTGGGAGAGTTGGTCGACACCACTGGCCCTCGACCACGGGCCCGAGTCCCCCGAGACAGCTGGTCGACCACGGACGCCTGGTCGACCCAGCTGGCCCTCGGACTCAAGCACGAGTGGCCCGTGAGAGCTGGTCGACCCGATGGCCATTTGAAACAGGCGCGAGTCACCTGGGAGAGCTGGTCGACCCCACAGGCCCTTGGAAAAGGGCCCGAGTCCCCCGGGAGAGCTCGTCGACCGAGGGACCTCGGACAAGTACCCGAGTTGCCCGGGACAGCTGGTTGACCCCTCGGGCCCTTGTGCATGGGCCAGAGTCGCCCAGGAGACCTGGTCGACCCCGTGGGCATTCGGACCTGGGCCCTATTCGCCAAAGACATCGGGTGAACCTCGTGGTCCCTCAGATCTGAGCGTGAATCGTCCAGGACCCGTGGTCAACACCGCGGCCCCTCCAACCAGGGCTAGTGTCTCGCAGGACAGCTGGTCAACCCAGTGGGATATCGGGAACGGCCCAAGTCACCTGGGACAGGTGGTCGACCGCGGAACCTCGGACCAGAACCCAATTCGCCCGGCAGAGTTGTTCGACACCGCAGGCCCTTGGGTACCGGCCCGAGTCGCCTGGGACAGGTGGTCAATCCTGCGGGCCCTCGGACTTGTGCCTGAGTCGCCGGGGACCACTGGTTGACACTGGGAGCCCTCAGACCCAAGCACGAGTCCCCCGAGACAGCTGTTCGATACCCGGGTCCTCAGGAACGGTCCGAGTCCCCCGGGAGTGCTGGTGAACACCACGGGCCCTCGGGCACGGGTCTGAGATGCCCGGGAAGGCTGGTCGACACAGCGCGTCCACTGACAAGGTCCCAAGTCTCCCAGGACAGCTGGTCGAAACCGCAGTGCTCAGGCATGGGCCCGAGTCCCCCGGGACAGCTGGCCGACCCCTCAGGCCCTCGGACCCGGGCCCGAGTCACGCGGGACAGATGGTTGAAAACGCAGGTCCTCGGACTGGAGCGCAAGTGGCCCGGGAGAGGAGGTCGACCAAGCGGGACCTCGGGCCTGGGCCCGATTTGCTCGGGACTGCTGGTCGACCCCGTGAGTCCTTGGGTACGGGCCCGAGTCACCTGTGAGTGCTGGTCGACCCCATGGCCAATCGGACACAAGCACGAGTTGCCAGGGACAGCTGTTCGACCCCAAAGGCCTTCAGAGCCGGGACCGAGTCCCCCGGGACAACTGGTGGACCCTGCTGGCCCTCGGGCACGGGCCTGATTCCCCTGGGACAGCCTTTTGACCTCATGGGCCCTGGACCAGGCCCCGGTCGCCGGGGATTGCTGGTCAACATCTGTGCACCTTCGGTCGTGGGCCACATTCGCCTGGGACAGCTGGTCGACCCTGCGTGACATAGGACGCAAGCGCGAGTTGTACGGGACAGCTGGTCGACACTGAGGGCCTTCGGACCCGGGCCCCAGTCGCCCGGGACAGCTGGTCGACCTCGCGGGCTCTCGGACATGGGCCCGAGTGGCCTGGGAGAGCTGGTTGAAAACGCGGGTCCTCGGACAGGAGTGCAAGTGACCCGGGAGTGGATGTCGACCAAGCGGGACCTTGGGACCGGGTCCGATTTGCCTGGGACTGCAGGTCGACACCGTGGGCCCTGGCCCCAAGCACGAGTGTCCCGGGATAACTGGTCAACACCGTGGGCCCTCAGAGCCGGGCCGGAGTTGCCCGGGACATATGGTTGAACCCGCGGTCCCTTGGGCATGGGCCCCAGTCGCCCAGGAGACCTGGTCGACCCCGCGGGCACTCGGGCACAGGCCCGAGGTCCCAGGAGAGCTGGTCGACACTGAGGGCCCTCGGACCCAGGCCCGAGTCGCCGGGGACAGCTAGTCAACCCCGTGGGCCCTCGAACACGGCCCGGAGTCGCCCAGGACAGCTTGTCGACACCACGGGCCCTCAGACACGGGCACAAATCGACTCGGAGAACTGGTCGACACAGCAGGCCATCGGACCCAGGTGTGATTTGCCTGGGAGAGCTAGTCGAATGCGTGGGCACTCAGACCCGGGCCCGAGTGGCCTGGGACAGCTGGTCGACCCCGCGGGCCCTCAGACGCAAGCGTGAGTATCCCGGGCTAGCTAGTCGAACCCACGGGCCCTCGGACCCAGGCCTGAGTCGCCCGGGAAAACTGGTGGACACCGCTAGCCCTCGGGCAAGGTCCCGATTCACCGGGACAGCTGGTCGACCCAGCGGGACATTGGTCATGGGCACGAGTCACCCGGGACAGCTGGTCGACCGCGGAGCCTCGAAAAGAACCAAAGTCGCCCAGGAGAGATGGTCGAAACCACCAGACTTCGGACGCGGGACCAAGTCACCCGGGACAGCTGGTTAACCCCCCGGCCCCTCGGACCCAAACACGAGTTGCCCGGAAGAGCTGCTCGAGCCCGCGGGCACTTGGAGATGGGCTGAGTTGCCCAAGACACCTGCTCGACCCTGCAGGCCCTTGGGCACGGGCCCGAGTGACCCAGGAGACCTGGTCGACCCCATGGGCACTCGGGCTCAGGCCTGACTCGCCAAAGATATCGGGTCACCTCGCGGGCACTTGCACACTAGCGCGCATTGCCAGGGACAGCTGGGCGACCCTGCGGGCCTTCAGTCCTGGACCCGAGTCGCCGGGACAACTGATAGAACCTGCTGGCCCCTGGGCACGGGCCTGATTCCCCTGGGAGGGCCTGTTGACACCACGTGCCCTCGGACCCGGCCCCGAGTCGCCCGGGAGAGCTGGTCGACCCCGAGGGCCTTCGGACCCGGGCCCTATTCGCCCGGGAGAGCGTTTCAACCCAGCAGGTCCTTGGGCAGGGCCTGAGTCTCCCGGGATATATGTTTTACACCACGGGGCCTCTGGCACGGGCCCGGATCGCCCGAGAAACCTGGTCGAACCCGTGGGACATCGGATCTGAACTCGACTCACCTGGGAGTGTTGGTCGACACCACTGGCCCTCGGCCACGGGCCCGAGTCACCCGATACAGCTGGTCGACCACAGACGCCTGGTCGACCCAGCGGGCCGTCGGACCCAAGCACGAGTGGCCCGTGAGAGCTGGTCGACCCCGCGGGCACTCTGAGCGGGCCCGGAGCCACCCGGGACAGCTGGTCGACACCTAGGGCCTTCGGATCCGGGCTGGAAATCCCCGGGACAGCTGGTCGACCCCGAGGGACTTCGGACCCAAGCACGAGTGTCCCGGGAGAGCTGGTCGACCCCATGTGCCCTCGGGCAAGAGCCCGAGTCCCCCGCGAGAGCCTGTCGACCCTGCAGACTCTCGGAACCGGGCCTGAGTCCCCCCGGACATTTGTTCGACATCGCGGGCCCTCGGACTTGAGTACGAGTTGCCAGGGACAGATGGTCGACCCCGCGGTTCTTCAGACCCGGGGCCGAGTCGCGTGGGACACCTGATCGACCCCGTGGGCCCTTGGACCTGAGTGCGATTGGCCCGGGAGAGCTGGTCTAACCCGTGGGCACGCAGACTCGGGCCAGATTGGCCCAGGAGAGCTGGTCGACCCCGCGGGTCCTCGGACCCAAGCGCGAGTGGCCCGAAACAGCTGCTCCACCCCACAGGCTTTCGGACCCAATCACGATTGTCCAGGGACAGCTGGTAGACACCGATGGCACTCGGACGTGGGCCCGATTTGCCCGAGACAACATGTTGACCCCGCAGGGCGTTGGGCATGGGCCCAAGTCGCCCGGGACTGCTGGTCGATCCCAAGGGCATTGGGACCCAAGCGCGAGTAACCCGGGACAGCTGGTCGACCCCGCGGCCCTAAGACCTGAGTGCGAGTTGCCAGGGACAGATGGTATACACCAAGGGCCTTTGGACTCGGGCGCCAGTGCCAGGGACAGCTGGTCGACCCCGTGGGCCTTCAAACCAGGGCCCGAGTCGTGCTGGACAGCTGGTCGAAACCGCGGGCCATAGGACAGAACTACGAGTGGCCCGGGAGAGCAGTTCCACCCATCAGGTCCTTGGATCCCGGCTGGAGTCTCCCGGTACATCTGGTTGACACCGCAGGCCCTCGGAACCGGGCCCGAGTCACGCGGGATAGCTGGTTGAACCAGTGGGCCCTCGGGCCCAGGCCCGAGTCCCCCGGGACAGCCTGCCGTCCCCGCAGGCCCTTGGACCCGGGACCTAGTCACCCTGGATAGCTGGTCGAACCCGGGGGCCCTCGGGCACGTTCCCGAGTCGCTCTGGATGACTCGTCTACACCGCGTGCCCTCAGACAAGAGCCTGAGTTCCCGGTACAGCTGGTCCACCCCTCATGTCTTCAGACACGGGCCCGAGTCCCCCGGGACAGCTGGTCGAACCCGCGGGCATTCCGATCAGAGCGCGATTCGCCTGGGAGGGCTGGTCGAACCCACGGGCCCTTGGACCAGGGCCCGAATCGCCCGGGACAGTTGGTCCACCCCGCGGGCCCTCGGACCCGAGTGGGAGACGCCAGAGACAGATGGTCTACACCGAGGGCCTTTGGACTCGTGCCCCAGACACCAGGGACAGCTGGTCGACCCCGCGGGCCCTCGAACCAGGGCCCGAGTCGTGCGGGACAGCTGGTCCACACCGTGGGACCTTGGACCTAGACCCTAGTTGTGCGGTACAGCTGGTCGATCCTGCGGGCCCTCGGACCTGGGTCCTAGTCGTCCGGGACAGCTGGTCGAATCCGTGCGCCCTCGGATCCGGCGTGGAGTCGCCCCGAATAGCTGGTCGATACCGCGGGCTATCATACCCGAGCACGATTGGCCCATGAAAGCTGCTCAAACCCGCGGGCCATCAGAACAGGGCCCAAGAGCCTGGGACAGCATGTCGACACCGAGGGCCCTCGGACCCGGGTCCTACTCGCCCTGGAGAGCTGGTCGAATCCGTGGGTCCTCGAACCCGGCCCGGAGTCACCCCGAAGAGTTGGTCAACCCTGCGGGCCATCAGACTCGAGCACGATTGGCCCGTGAGAGCTGGTCGGATACACGGGCCATCTGACTCAAGTCTGAGTAGCCCAGGACAGCTTGTCGAACGCGCGGGCCCTAGGAACTGGGCCCGAGTCATGTGGGAGAGCTGGTCAAACGCTCGGGCCTTTGGACCCGGGCCCGAGTTACCAGGACAGCTGGTTGACACTGAGGGACCTCGGACCCAGGCCCGATCGCCCGGGACTGCTGGTCGACCCCGTGAACCCTTGGACCCGGCCCGGGGTTGCCTAGGACGGCTTGTCAACAACGTGGGGCCTCGGGCACGGGCCAGAATCGCCCCAGAGACCTGGTCGACACCGCGGGCCATCTGACACGAGTGCGATTCACCCGGGAGAGCTGTTCAAACCCGTGGGCCTTTGGACCCGGGCCCAAGTCGCCCGGGACAGCTGGTCAACCCTACGGGCCCTCAGACCCATGCAGGAGTGCCCCAGGAGAGATGGTCGAGCCTGCGGGCCTTCAGAGGCGGGCCGGAGTTGCCTGGGAGAGCTTGTCAACATCCGGGCTCTCAGGCACGGTCCGAGTGGCCTGGGAAGGCTGGTCGACACCATGGGCCCTCGGGCACGGGCGCAAGACTCCCGGGACAGCTGGTCGACCCCTCAGGCCCTCGGACCAGGGTCCGTGTTGCCCGGGACAGCTGCTCGACCCCGCGGGCCAACGGAATTTACTGCGAGTCTCCAGGGACAGATGTTTGACACAGAGGGCCTCTGGAGTCAGGCCCCATTCGCCAGGGACACCTGGTTGACCGGGTGGGCCCTCGAAAAAAGGCCCAAATCATGCGGGATAGCTGGTCAACACCACAGGACCTCAGACCCGGGCCCGAGTCGCACGGGACAGCAGGTACAACGTGCAGGCACTTGACCCGGGCCCGAGTCACACTGTACAGCTGGTCGAACCTGTGGGCACTCGGACCCGGGCCCGAGGCGCCTGGGACAATTGATCAACCACCCAGTCCTTTGGACCCAAGCACTAGTGGCTCAGAAGAGCTGGTCGAGCCCGTGGGCCATTGGAGCCGGGTCTGAGTCGCCTGGGACAGCTGGTCGACACCTTGGGCCATTGGGCACGAGCCCGAGTCGCCCAGGAGACCTGGTCGACCTCATGGGCACTCGGACCTCGGCGCGATTCGCCAAAGATATCAGATCAACCTCGCGGGCACTCGGACACTATCGGGAGTCACCCGGGACTGCTGGTCGACCCCACGGGCATTCGGACCCAAGCGCGAGTCACCAGGGACAGCTGGTCGACCCCGCACGTCCTTGGACCCAAGTGCAAGTGTACCGGGACAGCTGGTCGACCCCGAGGGCGTTCAGACTAAAGCATGAATGTCCCGGGAAAGCTAGTCAACCCCGCGGGGCCTCGGACCCAGGCCTCAGTCACCCAGGAAAACTGGTGGACCCCGTTGGCCCTCGGGCACTGGCCCGAGTCCCCTGGGACAGCCTGCTGACACCGCAGGCCCTCGGACCCGGCCCCGAGTCACACGGGATAGCTGGTCGAGCCCGCAGGCCCTCGGACCCAAGTGCGAGTTGTCCGGGACAGCTGGTCAACCCCGAGGGCTTTCGGACTCAGGCATGAATGTCCCAGGATAGCTAGTCGACCCCGCGGGCCCTCGGACCCAGCCCTGAGTCACCCGGGAAAACTGGTGGACACTGCTGGCCCTAGGGCAAGGGCCTGAGTCCCCCAGGACAGCCTGCCGACACCGCAGGCCCTCGGACCCGGGCCCGAGGCACCTGGGATAGCTGGTCGAACCCGCGGGCCCTCGGGCACGTTCCCGAGTCGCTCTGGACACCTGGTCTACACCGCGTGCCCTCAGAACAGATCCCGAGTCTCCTGGGACAGCTGGTCGACCCCTCAGGCCCTCGGACACAGGCCCGAGTCCCCCGGAACAACTGGTCAAAACTGCGGGCTATATGACCAGAGCGCAATTCGCCTGGGAGGTCTGGTCGAACCCGCAGGCCCATGGACACGGCCCAGAGTTGCCCGGGACAGCTGGTCGACCCCACAGGCCCTTGGGCACGGGCCCGAGTCGCCCAGGAAACCTGGTCGACCATGTGGGCACTCAGACCCGGGCCCGATTCGCCAAATATATTGGGTGGACCTCGCGGGCACTCGGACACTAGCGAGAGACGCCTGGGACTGCTGGTGGAACCCACGGGCAATCGGACCCAATCGCGAGTCACCAGGGACAGCTGGTCGAACCCGCGAGTCTTCGGGCACGGGCCCGAGTCACCCTGGATGCCTGGTCTACACCGCGGTCCCTCCGAACAGGGCCCGACTCGCCTGGACAGCTGGTCGAAGCTCCGGGCCCTCAGACCCAAGCACGAGTGGCCCGGAAGAGCTGCTCGAGCCCGCCGGCCCTCTGAGCCAGCACGGATTCAACCGGGAGAGCTGGTCGACACCACTGGCCCTCGGACACGGGCCCGAGTCACCCGAGACAGCTGGTCGACCACGGATGCCTGGTCGACCCAGCGGGCCCTCAGACCCAAGCACGAGTGGCCCGTGAAAGCTGGTCGACCCCGCGGGCCCTCTGAGCCGGCCTGGAGTCACCCGGGAGAGCTGGTCGACCCCGTGGTCGACCGAAACAGCTGGACGACCCCGCGGGCACTTTGGCACGGGCCCGAGTGGCCCAGGAGACCTGGTCGACCCGATGGGCACTCGGACTCGGGCCCGATTTGCCAAAGGCATCGGATCGACATCCCGGGAAATTGGATCCAAACGCGAGTTGCCTGGGACAGCTGACCGACACCTAGGGCCTTCAGACCCGGCCCGGAGACGCCCGGGAGAGCTGTTCGACCCCGAGGGCCTTCGGACCCAAGCACGAGTGTCCCGGGACAGCTGGTCGACCCCACGGGCCCTCGGGCAAGAGCCCAAGTCCAAAGGGACAGCCAGTCAACCCCTCAGTCCCTCGGACCCGGGCCCGAGTCCCCCGGGACAGCCTGTCGACCCCTCAGGCCCTTGGAAATGGGCCCGAGTCACCCGGGACAGCTCGTCAATCCCCGGTTCTTCAGACCCAGGCCCGAGTCGCCTGGGACGCCTGGTCAAAACTGCGGTCCCCCAACCAGGACCCAAGTCGCCCAGAACGGCTGGTTGACCCCGCGGGATTTTGGACCTGAACTCGAGTCACCTGGGAGAGTTGGGCGACCCCTCGGGCCCTCGGGCACGGTCCCGAATCACCCGAGACAGCTGTTCGAACCCGAGGGTCTTTGGACACAGGCCACAGTCGCTCGGGATAGCAGGTCGACCCCGCGGGCCCTCGGGCATGAGCCCGAGTTCCCCTGAAGAACCCCTTGGCCCCACGGGCAATCGGACCCGAGGGTGATTCGCCCGGGAGACCCGGTCGAACCCGCAGGCCCTCAGACACAAGCGCGAGTGCCCGGGACCACTGATCAAAAACTTGGGCTCTCGCATCGAGCACAAGTCGCCCGGGACAGCTGGTCGACACCTAGGGCCTTCGGATCCGGGCCGGAAATCCCCGGGACAGCTGGTCGACCCCATGTGCCCTCGGGCAAGAGCCCGAGTCCCCCGCGACAGCCTGTCGACCCTGCAGGCTCTCGGAACCGGGCCCGAGTCCCCCCGGACATTTGTTCGACACCGCGGGCCCTCGGACTTGAGTGCGAGTCACCAGGGACAGATGGTTGACACTGAGGGCCTTTGGACTCGGGCCCCAGTCGCCAGGGACAGCTGGTTGACAGCGTGGGACCTCAAAAAAAGGCACAAGTCATGCGGGACAGCTGGTGGACACAACGGGACCTAGGACCCGGACCCTAGTTGCGCGGGACAGCTGGTCGAAACTGCGGGCCCTCAGACCAGGGCCCGAGTCACACGAGGCAGCTGGTCGAATCTGCAGGCACTCGGACACGGGCCCCTGTCTCCCGGGACAGCTGGTCAACCCTACGGGCCCTCGGACCCATGCACAAGTGGCCCGGGAGAGATGGTCGAGCCTGCGGGTCTTCAGAGCCGGGCCGGAGTCGCCCGGGAGAGCTGGTCAACACCCGGACCCTCAGTCACGGTCCGAGTTGCCTGGGAAGGCTGGTCAACACCGTGGGCCCTCGGGCACGGGCCGGAGACTCCCGGGACAGCCTGTCGACCCCTCAGGCCCTCGGACGAGGGTCCCTGTCGCCCGGAACAGCTGCTCAACCCTACGGGCCAAAGGACTTAAGTGCAAGTCGCCAGGGACAGATGTTTGACACCGAGGGCCTTTGGACTCGGGCCCCAGTCACCAGGGACAGCTGGTCGACCCCCTTGGGCCTTTAGACGCGGGCCCGACTCGCCCGGGTCAACAGGTGGACCCTGCTGGCCCTCGGGCACAGGCCTGATTTCCCTGGGACAGCCTGTCAATACAACGGGCCCTCAGACTCGGCCCCGAGTCACACGGGAGAGCTGATCGACCCCGTGGGCCTTCGGTTACAGGCCACAGTGGCCCAGGACAGCTGGTCGAACCCGCGTGCCCTAGGACGCAAGTGCGAGTGTCCGGGGACATATGGTGGACAAGGCGGGCACTCGGACCCGGGCCCGATTAGCCCGGGACAGCAGTTTGACACCGCGGGGCGTTGGGCATGGGCCCGAGTCCCCCGGGACTGCTGGTCGACAACGCGGGCACTCAGGCTAGGACCCGAGTCACCCCGGAGAGCTGGTCGACACCGCGTGCACACGAGCACGGGCCCGAGTGCCCGGGACAGCTGGTCGACACTGTGGGCCCTCGAACCCAGGCCCGAAACGCCCGGGACAGCTAGTCAAGCACGTGGGCCATCGGACGAGGCCCAGAGTCGCCCAGGACAGCAGGTCGACAACGCGGACCCTCAGGCACGGGCCCCAATCGACCCGTAGAACTGGTCGACACCGCGGGCCATTGGACCCGAATGCGATTGGCCCGGGAGAGCTGGTCGAGCCCGTGGGCCCTCGGACCCAAGCACGAGTGGCCCGGAACAGCTGGTCGACCCCGAGGGCGTTTGGACCCAATCACGTGTGTCCCGGGACAGCTAATTGACGCCGCGGACCCTCTGACCCAGGCATGAGTCACCCGGGAAATCTCGTGGACCCCGCTGGCCATCGGGCACGGGCCCGAGTCCCCCGGGGCAGCCTGTTGATCCCGCAGGCCCTCGGACCTGGGCCCGAGCCACCCGGGACAGCTGTTCGAACCCGCGGTCTTTGGGCAAGGGCCCGAGTCGCCCTGGATGCCTGGTTGACACCGCGGTGCCTCCGACCAGGGCCCGAGTCGCCCGGACAGCTGGGGATCCCGCGCCAGCTCAGACCCAGGACCAAGTAGGCCGGGATGGCTGGTCAACCCGCGGCACCTCGGACCCGGGACCGAGTTGGATGGGATAACTGATCGACCCGCCTCAGCTCGAACACGGGAGGGGACGGCCGGGATAGGTTTTCAACACTACAGCTCCTCGGACCAGGGTCCGAGTCGGCTGGGATATCTGGTCGAAAGCGCGGTCCCTCCGACAAAGGCCCGATTCCCCCGGGATATCTGATCGACCCAGCGGGACATCAGTCATGGGCCCGAGTAGCCCGGGACAGCAGGTCGACCGCGAGATCTCGGACAAGAACCCGAGGTGCCTGGGAGAGTTGGTAGACACCACCGGCCTTCGGACCCGGGACCGAGTCGCCCGGAACACCTGGACGACCCCGCGGGCACTTTGGCATGGGCCCGAGTGGCCCAGGAGACCTGGTCGACCCGATGGGCACTCGGACTCGGGCCCGATTCGCCAAAGGCATCGGATCGACCTCGCGGGAAATCAGACACAAGCGCGAGTTGCGCGGGACAGCTGATCGACACCTAGGGCCTTCAGACCCGGGCCGGAGACGCCCGGGAGAGTTCTTTGACCCCAAGGGCCTTCGGACCCAAGCACGAGTGTCCCAGGACAGCTGGTCGACCCCACGGGTACTCGGGCCAGTGCCCAAGTCCCACGGGACAGCCAGTCGACCCCTTAGTCCCTCGGACCTGGGCCCGAGTGCCAGAATATCTGGTCGACATCATGGTCCCTCAGACCCGGGCCCGAGTAGCCCGGGACAACTGGTTGAATCTGCTGGCACTCGGGTACAGGCCTGATTCCCCTGGGACAGCCTGTCGACACCATGGGCCTTTGGACCCAGCCCTGGTCGCCCGGAACAGGTGGTCGACCCCGAGGGCCTTCGGACCCGGGCCCTAGTCGCCCGGGAGAGCATTTCAACCCAGCAGGTCCTTGGGGCCGGGCCGAAGTCTCCCGGGATATAGGGTTTACACCGCGGGGCCTCTGGCACAGGCCCGAATCGCCCAGGAAACCTGGTCGAACCCGTGGGACATCGGATCTGAACTCGAGTCACCTGGGAGTGTTGGTCGACACCACTGTCCCTCGGCCACGGGCCCGAGTCACCCGAGACAGCGGGTCGACCACGAATGCATCGTCGACCCAGCGGGCCCTCGGACCCAAGCACGAGTGGCCCGTGATAGCTAGTCGACCCCGCGGGCCTTCAGACCGGGGCCTGAGTCGCCCGGGAAAACTGGTGGACCCTGCTGGCCCTCGGGCACGGGCCTGATTCCCCTGGGACAGCCTGTCGACACCACGGGGCCTCGGACCAGGCCCCGTTCGCCCGGGAAAGCTGGTCAACCCCTGTGCGTCCTCCGTCCCGGGCCACAGTCGCCTGGGACAGCTGGTAGATGCCGCGTGCCCTAGGACATAATTGCAAGTGGCCCGGGAGAGCGGTTCCACCCATCAGGTGCTTGGAGCCGGGCCGGAGGCTCCCGGGATATCTGGTTGAACCCGCGGGGATCCTGCAAGGGCCCGAGTCACCTGGGAGACCTGGTCAAACCCGCGGATCATTGGAACCGGGTCCCAGTGCCAAAGACATCGGGTCGACCTCGAGGGCCCTCAGATCCGAGCACGAGTCGTCCTGGACCCGTGGTCGACACCACGGCCCTTCCAACCAGGGCTCGTTTCACGCGGGACAGCTGGTCGACCCAGTGGGATATCGGGCACTGGCCCGAGTCATCGGGACAGCTGGTCGACCGCGGGGCCTCCGACCAGGACCCGAGTCGCCCGGGAGAGTTGGTCGACAATGCGGGCCCTCAGACCCGGGCCCGCGTCGCCAGGGCCAACTTGTGGACACTGATGGCACTCGGGCATGTTCTGGAGACCCCTGATATAGCTGGTCGAACACTCATGCACTCGGACCCAGGCGCGAATGGCCCGGGAGAGCCTTTCGACACCGGTGGCCCTCAGGCATGGGCCCGATTCCACCGGGACAGCTAGTTGACCCAGCAGGACATCGGTCATAGACCCGAGTCGCCGGGGAAATCTGTTCGTCCGCGGGACCTCGGATCAGGAACCGAGTCGCCCGGGAGAGTTGGTCGAAACCACCGGCCTTGACCCGGGCCCAAGTCGCCTGGGACAGCTGATCGACCCAGCGGGCCCTCGGACCCAAGCACGAGTGTCCCGGGAGAACTGGTAGACCCCACGGGCACATGGCCATGGGCCCGAGTCTCCCAGGAGTCCTGGCGGACCCATGGGCCCTCGACTCGGGCCTGCTTAGCCAAAGACATCAGATCGACCTCACAGGCACTCGACACTAGCGCGAGTCGCCCTGGACTGCTGGTGCGCCCCACGGGCAATCGGACCAAAGCGCGGGTCGCCAGGGACAGCTGGTCCACCCCGCGGGCCTTCAGACACGGGCCCGAGTCACCCTGGACGCCTGGTCTACACCGCAGTCCCTCCGAAGAGGGCCCGACTCGCCTGGAAAGCTGGTCGACGCCCCGGGCCCTCGGACACAAGCACGAGTGGCCCGGAAGAGCTGCTCGAGCCCGCGGGCCCTCGGAGCCGGGTCGAGTCGCCCGGGACAGCTGGTGACCCCGCGGGCCGTTGGGCACGGGCCCGAGTGGCGCAGGAGAACTGGTCGACCCCGTGGGTGCTCGGACCCGGACCCGATTCGCCAAAGATATCGGGTCACCCTGCGGGCACTTGGACACTAGCGCAGGTCGCCAGGGACAGCTGGTCAACCCCGCGGGCCTTCAAACCCGGACCCGAATCACACGGGACACCTGGTGGACACTGCTGGGCCTCGGGCACAGGCCTGATTCTCCTGGGACAGCCTGTTGACACCACGGGCCCTCGGACACGGCCCTGGTCGTCCGGAACAGGTGGTCGACACCGAGGCCTTCGGACCCGGGCCCCAGTCGCCCTGGACAGCTGGTCGAGCCCAGGGGCCCTCGGGCCCAAGCACGAGTGGCTCGGAGGAGCTGGTCGAGGCCGAAGGCCCTCGGACCCGGGCCCGAATCGCGCGGGACAGCTGATTGAATCTGCTGGCCCTCCAAACCGAGCGTGATTCGCCAGGGAGGGCTGGTCAACCCCGCGGGCTCTCGGACCTGGGCCCGAGTTGCCTGGGAGACCTGGTTGAAAACGTGGGTCCTCGGACAGGAGCGCAAGTGGATCGGGAGAGGAGGTCGACCAAGCGGGACCTCGGACCCAAGCGTGAGTGTCCCGGGATAGCTGGTCATCACCGCGGGCCGTCGGAACAGGACCGGAGTCGCACGGGACATCTGGTTGACACCACGGGCCCTTGGGCATGGGCCCGAGTCGCCCGGGAGACCTGGTCGACCCTGCGGGCACTCGGGCACGGGCCCGAGAAGCCCGGGACTGCGAGTCGACCACGTGGGCCCTTGGACCTGGACCAGTGTCGCCCAGGACAGCTTTTTGACACCACGGGCCTTCGGGCATGGCCCAGATCGACCCGGAGAACTGGTTGCAACCACGGGCCATCAGACCCGAGCGTGATTTGCCCGGGAGAGCTGGTCGAACGCGTGGACACTCAAATGCAGGCCCGAGTGGCCTGGGACAGCTGGTCGACCCCGTGGGCCCTGAGACCCAAGCGCGAGGGTCCCAGGCAAGCTATACGACCCCGCGGGCCCTCGGACGCAGGCCTGAGTCGCCCAGGAAAGCTGGTGGACCCCACTGGCCATTGGGCAGGGGCCCGATTCCCCCGGGACAGCTGGTTGACCGCGGGACCTCGGAAAAGAACCTGAGTCTCCCGGGAGAGTTGGTCGAAACCAACGGCCTTTGGACCTGGACCTGAGTCACCCGGGATAGCGGGCCGCACCCGCGGGCCCTCAGACTTAAGCGCGAGTGGCCCGGAATGACTGGTCGACCCCGAAGTCTGTGGAGCCAGGCCGGAGTCGCCCGGGAGAGCTGATCGACAGCGAGGGCTCTCGGACACAAGCGCGAATGTCCGGGGACAGCTGGTAGACCCCGCGGGCCCTCGGATACAAGCGCGAGTGGCCCGGAAGAGCTGGTAAACCCCGCAGGCTTTTGGAGCCAGGCCGGAGTCGCCCGGGAAGGCAGGTACACCCGGAGGGCCTACGAACCCAAGCACGAGTGTCCGGGGACAGCTGGTCGACACCAGGGCACTCGGACCTGGGCCCGATTAGCCCGGGACAGCAGTTTGACACCGCGGGGCGTTGGGCATGGGCCCGAGTCCCCCGGGACTGCTGGTCGACAACGCGGGCACTCAGGCTAGGACCCGAGTCACCCCGGAGAGCTGGTCGACACCGCGTGCACACGAGCACGGGCCCGAGTGCCCGGGACAGCTGGTCGACACTGTGGGCCCTCGAACCCAGGCCCGAAACGCCCGGGACAGCTAGTCAAGCACGTGGGCCATCGGACGAGGCCCAGAGTCGCCCAGGACAGCAGGTCGACAACGCGGACCCTCAGGCACGGGCCCCAATCGACCCGTAGAACTGGTCGACACCGCGGGCCATTGGACCCGAATGCGATTGGCCCGGGAGAGCTGGTCGAGCCCGTGGGCCCTCGGACCCAAGCACGAGTGGCCCGGAACAGCTGGTCGACCCCGAGGGCGTTTGGACCCAATCACGTGTGTCCCGGGACAGCTAATTGACGCCGCGGACCCTCTGACCCAGGCATGAGTCACCCGGGAAATCTCGTGGACCCCGCTGGCCATCGGGCACGGGCCCGAGTCCCCCGGGGCAGCCTGTTGATCCCGCAGGCCCTCGGACCTGGGCCCGAGCCACCCGGGACAGCTGTTCGAACCCGCGGTCTTTGGGCAAGGGCCCGAGTCGCCCTGGATGCCTGGTTGACACCGCGGTGCCTCCGACCAGGGCCCGAGTCGCCCGGACAGCTGGGGATCCCGCGCCAGCTCAGACCCAGGACCAAGTAGGCCGGGATGGCTGGTCAACCCGCGGCACCTCGGACCCGGGACCGAGTTGGATGGGATAACTGATCGACCCGCCTCAGCTCGAACACGGGAGGGGACGGCCGGGATAGGTTTTCAACACTACAGCTCCTCGGACCAGGGTCCGAGTCGGCTGGGATATCTGGTCGAAAGCGCGGTCCCTCCGACAAAGGCCCGATTCCCCCGGGATATCTGATCGACCCAGCGGGACATCAGTCATGGGCCCGAGTAGCCCGGGACAGCAGGTCGACCGCGAGATCTCGGACAAGAACCCGAGGTGCCTGGGAGAGTTGGTAGACACCACCGGCCTTCGGACCCGGGACCGAGTCGCCCGGAACACCTGGACGACCCCGCGGGCACTTTGGCATGGGCCCGAGTGGCCCAGGAGACCTGGTCGACCCGATGGGCACTCGGACTCGGGCCCGATTCGCCAAAGGCATCGGATCGACCTCGCGGGAAATCAGACACAAGCGCGAGTTGCGCGGGACAGCTGATCGACACCTAGGGCCTTCAGACCCGGGCCGGAGACGCCCGGGAGAGTTCTTTGACCCCAAGGGCCTTCGGACCCAAGCACGAGTGTCCCAGGACAGCTGGTCGACCCCACGGGTACTCGGGCCAGTGCCCAAGTCCCACGGGACAGCCAGTCGACCCCTTAGTCCCTCGGACCTGGGCCCGAGTGCCAGAATATCTGGTCGACATCATGGTCCCTCAGACCCGGGCCCGAGTAGCCCGGGACAACTGGTTGAATCTGCTGGCACTCGGGTACAGGCCTGATTCCCCTGGGACAGCCTGTCGACACCATGGGCCTTTGGACCCAGCCCTGGTCGCCCGGAACAGGTGGTCGACCCCGAGGGCCTTCGGACCCGGGCCCTAGTCGCCCGGGAGAGCATTTCAACCCAGCAGGTCCTTGGGGCCGGGCCGAAGTCTCCCGGGATATAGGGTTTACACCGCGGGGCCTCTGGCACAGGCCCGAATCGCCCAGGAAACCTGGTCGAACCCGTGGGACATCGGATCTGAACTCGAGTCACCTGGGAGTGTTGGTCGACACCACTGTCCCTCGGCCACGGGCCCGAGTCACCCGAGACAGCGGGTCGACCACGAATGCATCGTCGACCCAGCGGGCCCTCGGACCCAAGCACGAGTGGCCCGTGATAGCTAGTCGACCCCGCGGGCCTTCAGACCGGGGCCTGAGTCGCCCGGGAAAACTGGTGGACCCTGCTGGCCCTCGGGCACGGGCCTGATTCCCCTGGGACAGCCTGTCGACACCACGGGGCCTCGGACCAGGCCCCGTTCGCCCGGGAAAGCTGGTCAACCCCTGTGCGTCCTCCGTCCCGGGCCACAGTCGCCTGGGACAGCTGGTAGATGCCGCGTGCCCTAGGACATAATTGCAAGTGGCCCGGGAGAGCGGTTCCACCCATCAGGTGCTTGGAGCCGGGCCGGAGGCTCCCGGGATATCTGGTTGAACCCGCGGGGATCCTGCAAGGGCCCGAGTCACCTGGGAGACCTGGTCAAACCCGCGGATCATTGGAACCGGGTCCCAGTGCCAAAGACATCGGGTCGACCTCGAGGGCCCTCAGATCCGAGCACGAGTCGTCCTGGACCCGTGGTCGACACCACGGCCCTTCCAACCAGGGCTCGTTTCACGCGGGACAGCTGGTCGACCCAGTGGGATATCGGGCACTGGCCCGAGTCATCGGGACAGCTGGTCGACCGCGGGGCCTCCGACCAGGACCCGAGTCGCCCGGGAGAGTTGGTCGACAATGCGGGCCCTCAGACCCGGGCCCGCGTCGCCAGGGCCAACTTGTGGACACTGATGGCACTCGGGCATGTTCTGGAGACCCCTGATATAGCTGGTCGAACACTCATGCACTCGGACCCAGGCGCGAATGGCCCGGGAGAGCCTTTCGACA
Organism: Sus scrofa; assembly: GCF_054392235.1. NCBI lineage: Eukaryota > Metazoa > Chordata > Mammalia > Artiodactyla > Suidae > Sus > Sus scrofa. The sequence goes on from NC_139386.1 coordinate 50,257,259, forward strand.
CCGGTGGCCCTCAGGCATGGGCCCGATTCCACCGGGACAGCTAGTTGACCCAGCAGGACATCGGTCATAGACCCGAGTCGCCGGGGAAATCTGTTCGTCCGCGGGACCTCGGATCAGGAACCGAGTCGCCCGGGAGAGTTGGTCGAAACCACCGGCCTTGACCCGGGCCCAAGTCGCCTGGGACAGCTGATCGACCCAGCGGGCCCTCGGACCCAAGCACGAGTGTCCCGGGAGAACTGGTAGACCCCACGGGCACATGGCCATGGGCCCGAGTCTCCCAGGAGTCCTGGCGGACCCATGGGCCCTCGACTCGGGCCTGCTTAGCCAAAGACATCAGATCGACCTCACAGGCACTCGACACTAGCGCGAGTCGCCCTGGACTGCTGGTGCGCCCCACGGGCAATCGGACCAAAGCGCGGGTCGCCAGGGACAGCTGGTCCACCCCGCGGGCCTTCAGACACGGGCCCGAGTCACCCTGGACGCCTGGTCTACACCGCGGTCCCTCCGAAGAGGGCCCGACTCGCCTGGAAAGCTGGTCGACGCCCCGGGCCCTCGGACACAAGCACGAGTGGCCCGGAAGAGCTGCTCGAGCCCGCGGGCCCTCGGAGCCGGGTCGAGTCGCCCGGGACAGCTGGTGACCCCGCGGGCCGTTGGGCACGGGCCCGAGTGGCGCAGGAGAACTGGTCGACCCCGTGGGTGCTCGGACCCGGACCCGATTCGCCAAAGATATCGGGTCACCCTGCGGGCACTTGGACACTAGCGCAGGTCGCCAGGGACAGCTGGTCAACCCCGCGGGCCTTCAAACCCGGACCCGAATCACACGGGACACCTGGTGGACACTGCTGGGCCTCGGGCACAGGCCTGATTCTCCTGGGACAGCCTGTTGACACCACGGGCCCTCGGACACGGCCCTGGTCGTCCGGAACAGGTGGTCGACACCGAGGCCTTCGGACCCGGGCCCCAGTCGCCCTGGACAGCTGGTCGAGCCCAGGGGCCCTCGGGCCCAAGCACGAGTGGCTCGGAGGAGCTGGTCGAGGCCGAAGGCCCTCGGACCCGGGCCCGAATCGCGCGGGACAGCTGATTGAATCTGCTGGCCCTCCAAACCGAGCGTGATTCGCCAGGGAGGGCTGGTCAACCCCGCGGGCTCTCGGACCTGGGCCCGAGTTGCCTGGGAGACCTGGTTGAAAACGTGGGTCCTCGGACAGGAGCGCAAGTGGATCGGGAGAGGAGGTCGACCAAGCGGGACCTCGGACCCAAGCGTGAGTGTCCCGGGATAGCTGGTCATCACCGCGGGCCGTCGGAACAGGACCGGAGTCGCACGGGACATCTGGTTGACACCACGGGCCCTTGGGCATGGGCCCGAGTCGCCCGGGAGACCTGGTCGACCCTGCGGGCACTCGGGCACGGGCCCGAGAAGCCCGGGACTGCGAGTCGACCACGTGGGCCCTTGGACCTGGACCAGTGTCGCCCAGGACAGCTTTTTGACACCACGGGCCTTCGGGCATGGCCCAGATCGACCCGGAGAACTGGTTGCAACCACGGGCCATCAGACCCGAGCGTGATTTGCCCGGGAGAGCTGGTCGAACGCGTGGACACTCAAATGCAGGCCCGAGTGGCCTGGGACAGCTGGTCGACCCCGTGGGCCCTGAGACCCAAGCGCGAGGGTCCCAGGCAAGCTATACGACCCCGCGGGCCCTCGGACGCAGGCCTGAGTCGCCCAGGAAAGCTGGTGGACCCCACTGGCCATTGGGCAGGGGCCCGATTCCCCCGGGACAGCTGGTTGACCGCGGGACCTCGGAAAAGAACCTGAGTCTCCCGGGAGAGTTGGTCGAAACCAACGGCCTTTGGACCTGGACCTGAGTCACCCGGGATAGCGGGCCGCACCCGCGGGCCCTCAGACTTAAGCGCGAGTGGCCCGGAATGACTGGTCGACCCCGAAGTCTGTGGAGCCAGGCCGGAGTCGCCCGGGAGAGCTGATCGACAGCGAGGGCTCTCGGACACAAGCGCGAATGTCCGGGGACAGCTGGTAGACCCCGCGGGCCCTCGGATACAAGCGCGAGTGGCCCGGAAGAGCTGGTAAACCCCGCAGGCTTTTGGAGCCAGGCCGGAGTCGCCCGGGAAGGCAGGTACACCCGGAGGGCCTACGAACCCAAGCACGAGTGTCCGGGGACAGCTGGTCGACACCAGGGCACTCGGACCTGGGCCCGATTAGCCCGGGACAGCAGTTTGACACCGCGGGGCGTTGGGCATGGGCCCGAGTCCCCCGGGACTGCTGGTCGACAACGCGGGCACTCAGGCTAGGACCCGAGTCACCCCGGAGAGCTGGTCGACACCGCGTGCACACGAGCACGGGCCCGAGTGCCCGGGACAGCTGGTCGACACTGTGGGCCCTCGAACCCAGGCCCGAAACGCCCGGGACAGCTAGTCAAGCACGTGGGCCATCGGACGAGGCCCAGAGTCGCCCAGGACAGCAGGTCGACAACGCGGACCCTCAGGCACGGGCCCCAATCGACCCGTAGAACTGGTCGACACCGCGGGCCATTGGACCCGAATGCGATTGGCCCGGGAGAGCTGGTCGAGCCCGTGGGCCCTCGGACCCAAGCACGAGTGGCCCGGAACAGCTGGTCGACCCCGAGGGCGTTTGGACCCAATCACGTGTGTCCCGGGACAGCTAATTGACGCCGCGGACCCTCTGACCCAGGCATGAGTCACCCGGGAAATCTCGTGGACCCCGCTGGCCATCGGGCACGGGCCCGAGTCCCCCGGGGCAGCCTGTTGATCCCGCAGGCCCTCGGACCTGGGCCCGAGCCACCCGGGACAGCTGTTCGAACCCGCGGTCTTTGGGCAAGGGCCCGAGTCGCCCTGGATGCCTGGTTGACACCGCGGTGCCTCCGACCAGGGCCCGAGTCGCCCGGACAGCTGGGGATCCCGCGCCAGCTCAGACCCAGGACCAAGTAGGCCGGGATGGCTGGTCAACCCGCGGCACCTCGGACCCGGGACCGAGTTGGATGGGATAACTGATCGACCCGCCTCAGCTCGAACACGGGAGGGGACGGCCGGGATAGGTTTTCAACACTACAGCTCCTCGGACCAGGGTCCGAGTCGGCTGGGATATCTGGTCGAAAGCGCGGTCCCTCCGACAAAGGCCCGATTCCCCCGGGATATCTGATCGACCCAGCGGGACATCAGTCATGGGCCCGAGTAGCCCGGGACAGCAGGTCGACCGCGAGATCTCGGACAAGAACCCGAGGTGCCTGGGAGAGTTGGTAGACACCACCGGCCTTCGGACCCGGGACCGAGTCGCCCGGAACACCTGGACGACCCCGCGGGCACTTTGGCATGGGCCCGAGTGGCCCAGGAGACCTGGTCGACCCGATGGGCACTCGGACTCGGGCCCGATTCGCCAAAGGCATCGGATCGACCTCGCGGGAAATCAGACACAAGCGCGAGTTGCGCGGGACAGCTGATCGACACCTAGGGCCTTCAGACCCGGGCCGGAGACGCCCGGGAGAGTTCTTTGACCCCAAGGGCCTTCGGACCCAAGCACGAGTGTCCCAGGACAGCTGGTCGACCCCACGGGTACTCGGGCCAGTGCCCAAGTCCCACGGGACAGCCAGTCGACCCCTTAGTCCCTCGGACCTGGGCCCGAGTGCCAGAATATCTGGTCGACATCATGGTCCCTCAGACCCGGGCCCGAGTAGCCCGGGACAACTGGTTGAATCTGCTGGCACTCGGGTACAGGCCTGATTCCCCTGGGACAGCCTGTCGACACCATGGGCCTTTGGACCCAGCCCTGGTCGCCCGGAACAGGTGGTCGACCCCGAGGGCCTTCGGACCCGGGCCCTAGTCGCCCGGGAGAGCATTTCAACCCAGCAGGTCCTTGGGGCCGGGCCGAAGTCTCCCGGGATATAGGGTTTACACCGCGGGGCCTCTGGCACAGGCCCGAATCGCCCAGGAAACCTGGTCGAACCCGTGGGACATCGGATCTGAACTCGAGTCACCTGGGAGTGTTGGTCGACACCACTGTCCCTCGGCCACGGGCCCGAGTCACCCGAGACAGCGGGTCGACCACGAATGCATCGTCGACCCAGCGGGCCCTCGGACCCAAGCACGAGTGGCCCGTGATAGCTAGTCGACCCCGCGGGCCTTCAGACCGGGGCCTGAGTCGCCCGGGAAAACTGGTGGACCCTGCTGGCCCTCGGGCACGGGCCTGATTCCCCTGGGACAGCCTGTCGACACCACGGGGCCTCGGACCAGGCCCCGTTCGCCCGGGAAAGCTGGTCAACCCCTGTGCGTCCTCCGTCCCGGGCCACAGTCGCCTGGGACAGCTGGTAGATGCCGCGTGCCCTAGGACATAATTGCAAGTGGCCCGGGAGAGCGGTTCCACCCATCAGGTGCTTGGAGCCGGGCCGGAGGCTCCCGGGATATCTGGTTGAACCCGCGGGGATCCTGCAAGGGCCCGAGTCACCTGGGAGACCTGGTCAAACCCGCGGATCATTGGAACCGGGTCCCAGTGCCAAAGACATCGGGTCGACCTCGAGGGCCCTCAGATCCGAGCACGAGTCGTCCTGGACCCGTGGTCGACACCACGGCCCTTCCAACCAGGGCTCGTTTCACGCGGGACAGCTGGTCGACCCAGTGGGATATCGGGCACTGGCCCGAGTCATCGGGACAGCTGGTCGACCGCGGGGCCTCCGACCAGGACCCGAGTCGCCCGGGAGAGTTGGTCGACAATGCGGGCCCTCAGACCCGGGCCCGCGTCGCCAGGGCCAACTTGTGGACACTGATGGCACTCGGGCATGTTCTGGAGACCCCTGATATAGCTGGTCGAACACTCATGCACTCGGACCCAGGCGCGAATGGCCCGGGAGAGCCTTTCGACACCGGTGGCCCTCAGGCATGGGCCCGATTCCACCGGGACAGCTAGTTGACCCAGCAGGACATCGGTCATAGACCCGAGTCGCCGGGGAAATCTGTTCGTCCGCGGGACCTCGGATCAGGAACCGAGTCGCCCGGGAGAGTTGGTCGAAACCACCGGCCTTGACCCGGGCCCAAGTCGCCTGGGACAGCTGATCGACCCAGCGGGCCCTCGGACCCAAGCACGAGTGTCCCGGGAGAACTGGTAGACCCCACGGGCACATGGCCATGGGCCCGAGTCTCCCAGGAGTCCTGGCGGACCCATGGGCCCTCGACTCGGGCCTGCTTAGCCAAAGACATCAGATCGACCTCACAGGCACTCGACACTAGCGCGAGTCGCCCTGGACTGCTGGTGCGCCCCACGGGCAATCGGACCAAAGCGCGGGTCGCCAGGGACAGCTGGTCCACCCCGCGGGCCTTCAGACACGGGCCCGAGTCACCCTGGACGCCTGGTCTACACCGCGGTCCCTCCGAAGAGGGCCCGACTCGCCTGGAAAGCTGGTCGACGCCCCGGGCCCTCGGACACAAGCACGAGTGGCCCGGAAGAGCTGCTCGAGCCCGCGGGCCCTCGGAGCCGGGTCGAGTCGCCCGGGACAGCTGGTGACCCCGCGGGCCGTTGGGCACGGGCCCGAGTGGCGCAGGAGAACTGGTCGACCCCGTGGGTGCTCGGACCCGGACCCGATTCGCCAAAGATATCGGGTCACCCTGCGGGCACTTGGACACTAGCGCAGGTCGCCAGGGACAGCTGGTCAACCCCGCGGGCCTTCAAACCCGGACCCGAATCACACGGGACACCTGGTGGACACTGCTGGGCCTCGGGCACAGGCCTGATTCTCCTGGGACAGCCTGTTGACACCACGGGCCCTCGGACACGGCCCTGGTCGTCCGGAACAGGTGGTCGACACCGAGGCCTTCGGACCCGGGCCCCAGTCGCCCTGGACAGCTGGTCGAGCCCAGGGGCCCTCGGGCCCAAGCACGAGTGGCTCGGAGGAGCTGGTCGAGGCCGAAGGCCCTCGGACCCGGGCCCGAATCGCGCGGGACAGCTGATTGAATCTGCTGGCCCTCCAAACCGAGCGTGATTCGCCAGGGAGGGCTGGTCAACCCCGCGGGCTCTCGGACCTGGGCCCGAGTTGCCTGGGAGACCTGGTTGAAAACGTGGGTCCTCGGACAGGAGCGCAAGTGGATCGGGAGAGGAGGTCGACCAAGCGGGACCTCGGACCCAAGCGTGAGTGTCCCGGGATAGCTGGTCATCACCGCGGGCCGTCGGAACAGGACCGGAGTCGCACGGGACATCTGGTTGACACCACGGGCCCTTGGGCATGGGCCCGAGTCGCCCGGGAGACCTGGTCGACCCTGCGGGCACTCGGGCACGGGCCCGAGAAGCCCGGGACTGCGAGTCGACCACGTGGGCCCTTGGACCTGGACCAGTGTCGCCCAGGACAGCTTTTTGACACCACGGGCCTTCGGGCATGGCCCAGATCGACCCGGAGAACTGGTTGCAACCACGGGCCATCAGACCCGAGCGTGATTTGCCCGGGAGAGCTGGTCGAACGCGTGGACACTCAAATGCAGGCCCGAGTGGCCTGGGACAGCTGGTCGACCCCGTGGGCCCTGAGACCCAAGCGCGAGGGTCCCAGGCAAGCTATACGACCCCGCGGGCCCTCGGACGCAGGCCTGAGTCGCCCAGGAAAGCTGGTGGACCCCACTGGCCATTGGGCAGGGGCCCGATTCCCCCGGGACAGCTGGTTGACCGCGGGACCTCGGAAAAGAACCTGAGTCTCCCGGGAGAGTTGGTCGAAACCAACGGCCTTTGGACCTGGACCTGAGTCACCCGGGATAGCGGGCCGCACCCGCGGGCCCTCAGACTTAAGCGCGAGTGGCCCGGAATGACTGGTCGACCCCGAAGTCTGTGGAGCCAGGCCGGAGTCGCCCGGGAGAGCTGATCGACAGCGAGGGCTCTCGGACACAAGCGCGAATGTCCGGGGACAGCTGGTAGACCCCGCGGGCCCTCGGATACAAGCGCGAGTGGCCCGGAAGAGCTGGTAAACCCCGCAGGCTTTTGGAGCCAGGCCGGAGTCGCCCGGGAAGGCAGGTACACCCGGAGGGCCTACGAACCCAAGCACGAGTGTCCGGGGACAGCTGGTCGACACCAGGGCACTCGGACCTGGGCCCGATTCGCCCGGAACAACAGGTTCACCCCGCGGGGCGTTGGGCACGGGCCCGAGTCCACCGAGAGTGCTGGTCGAACACGCCGGCCATCGGACCCAAGCTCGAGTCGCCCGGGAGAGCTGGTCGAGCATGCGGGCCGTCGGACCCAGGTCCGAGTCGCCAGGGACTGCTGGTCGACCCCGTCTGCCCTTGCACCTGGACCGGAGTCGCCCAGGATGGCTTGTCAACATCGCGGGCCCTTGGGCACGGGCCCGAATCGCCCCGAGGAGCTGATCGACCCCGCGGGGCATCGGAGACGAGCACGATTCTCCCCAAACAGCTGGTGGAAACCGTGGGCCCTCAGACCCGGGCACGAGTCCCCGGGGAGAGCTGATCGACCCCGCGGGAACTCGGACCCAGGCTCGAGTCGCCCGGGACCGCTGGTCCACACCACGGGAACTCACACGACTGCGAGTCGCCCGGGACAGTTGGTCAACACCGAAGGCCTTCGGACCCGGGCCCCAGTTGCCAGGGACAAGTGGTCGACCCCGTGGGTACCCGGACCTGGGCCCGAGTCGCGCGTGACAGGTGGTTGACACCGCAGGGTCTCTGACCCAAGCGCGAGTGTCCTGGGACAGCTGGTCGACCCCGCAGGCCCTCGGACCAGGGCCCGTGTCACCACGGACAACTTCTGGACACCGCTGGCACTCGGGCTTGTTCCCGAGTCCCCTGGGATAGCTGGTCGAAAACTCAGGCCCTCGGACCCAGGCGCGAGGCCCCCGGGACAGCCTGCCGACCATGCAGGCCCTCGGACCCGGGCCTGAGGCACCCGGGATAGCTGGTCGACGCCGAGGGCCCTCGGGCACGGGCCCGAGTCGCCCTGGACGCCTGCTCGACACCGCGGGCCCTCAGGCAAGATTCCGAATCTCCGGAACAGCCTGCCGACCACGCAGGCCCTCGGACCCGGGCCCGAGTCCCCGGGGATAGCTGGTTGAACCCGCGGGCTATCCGACCAGAGTCCGATTCGCCTGGGAGGGCTGGTCGAACCCGCGGGCCCTCGGACCAGGGCCCGAGTCGCCCGGGACAGTTGGTCGACCCCGCGGGCCCTCGGACTCGAGTGCGAGTCGCCAGGGACAGATGGTCTACACCGAGGGCCTTTGGACTCGGTCCCCAATCGCCAGGGACAGCTGGTCGACGCTGTGGGCCCTCGAACCAGGGCCCGAGTCGTGCGCGACAGCTGGTCCACACCGCGGGACCTCGGACCTGGACCCTAGTTGTGCGGGACAGCTGGTGGAACCTGCGGGACCTCGGATCCCGGCCCGAGTCGCACGGGACAGCTTCTCGAACCCACGGGCCATCAGAACCGGGCCCGAGAGCCTCGGACAGCAGGTCCACCCCGAGGGCATTCGGACCCAAGCACGAGTGTCCGGGGAGAGCTGGTCGACCCCGAGGGCACTCGGACATGGGACCGATTCGCCCGGGACAACAGGTTGACCCCGCGGGGCGTTGGGCACAGGCCCGAGTCGCCCGGGACTGCTGGTCGACCACGCGGGCAATCGGACCCGAGCTTGATTGGCCTGGGAGAGCTGGTCGAACACGCGGGCCTTCGGACCCGGGCCCGAGTCGCCCTGGAGAGCTGGTCGAGCCCGGGGGCCCTCGGGCCCAAGCACGAGTGGCCCGGAGGAGCTGGTCTAGGCCGAAGGCCCTCGGACCTGGGCCCGAATCGCGCGGGACAGCTGATTGAATCTGCTGGCCCTCCAAACCGAGCGTGATTCGCCAGGGAGGGCTGGTCAACCCCGCGGGCTCTCGGACCTGGGCCCGAGTTGCCTGGGAGACCTGGTTGAAAACGTGGGTCCTCGGACAGGAGCGCAAGTGGATCGGGAGAGGAGGTCGACCAAGCGGGACCTCAGACCCAAGCATGAGTGTCCCGGGATAGCTGGTCATCACCGCGGGCCGTCGGAACAGGACCGGAGTCACACGGGACATCTGGTTGACACCGCGGGCCCTTGGGCATGGGCCCGAGTTGCCCGGGAGACCTGGTCGACCCTGCGGGCACTCGGGCACGGGCCCGAGAAGCCCGGGACTGCGAGTCGACCACGTGGGCCCTTGGACCCGGACCGGTGTCGCCCAGTACAGCTTTTTGACACCACGGGCCTTCGGGCACGGCCCAGATCGACCCGGAGAACTGGTTGCAACCACGGGCCATCAGACCCGAGCGTGATTTGCCCGGGAGAGCTGGTCGAACGCGTGGGCACTCAAATGCAGGCCCGAGTGGCCTGGGACAGCTGGTCGACCCTGTGGGCCCTGAGACCCAAGCGCGAGGGTCCCAGGCAAGCTATACGACCCCGCGGGCCCTCGGATGCAGGCCTGAGTCGCCCAGGAAAGCTGGTGGACCCCGCTGGCCATTGGGCAGGGGCCCGATTCCCCCGGGACAGCTGGTCGACCCAGTGGGAGGTTGGTCATGGGCCCGAGTCGTCCGGGACAGCTGGTCGACCGCGGGAACTCGGAAAAGAACCCGAGTCTCCCGGGAGAGTTGGTCGAAACCAACGGCCTTTGGACCCGGACCTGAGTCACCCGGGATAGCGGGCCGCACCCACGGGCCCTCAGACTCAAGCGCGAGTGGCCCGGAATGACTGGTCGACCCCGAAGTCTGTGGAGCCAGGCCGGAGACGCCCAGGACAGCTGGTCGACCCCGCGGGCCCTCGGACACAAGCGCGAGTGGCCCGGAAGAGCTGGTAAACCCCGCAGGCTTTTGGAGCCAGGCCGGAGTCGCCTGGGAAGGCAGGTACACCCGGAGGGCCTATGGACCCAAGCACGAGTGTCCGGGGACAGCTGGTCGACACCAGGGCACTCGGACCTGGGCCCGATTCGCCCGGAACAACAGGTTCACCCCGCGGGGCGTTGGGCACGGGCCCGAGTCCACCGAGACTGCTGGTCGAACACGCCGGCCATCGGACCCAAGCTGGAGTCGCCCGGGAGAGCTGGTCTGCGAATTGCCCGGGACAGTTGGTCAACACCGAAGGCCTTCGGACCCGGGCCCCAGTTGCCAAGGACAAGTGATCGACCCCGTGGGTACCCGGACCTGGGCCCGAGTCGCGCGTGACAGGTGGTCGACACCGCAGGGTCTCTGACCCAAGCGCGAGTGTCCTGGGACATCTGGTCGACACCACGGGCACTCGGAGCCGGGCCGGAGTCACTTGGGACACCGGGTCGAACCCGAGGGACTTCGGATCCGGGCCCCAGTCGCCCTGGACAACTGGTCGACCCTGCGGGCCCTCGGACCCGGGCCCGTGTCGCCACGGACAACTTGTGGACACCGCCGGCACTAGGGCATGTTCCCAAGTCCCCTGGGATAGCTGGTCGAACACTCAGGCCCTCGGACCCAGGCGCGAGGCCCCCGGGACAGCCTGCCGACCACGCAAGCCCTCGGACCCGGGCCCGAGTCCCCGGGGATAGTTGGTCGAACCTGCGGGCTATCCGACCAGAGCCCGATTCGCCTGGGAGGGCTGGTCGAACCCGCGGGCCCTCAGACCAGGGCCCGAGTCGCCCGGGACAGTTGGTCGACCCCGCGGGCCCTCGGACTCAAGTGCGAGTCGCCAGGGAGAGATGGTCTACACCGAGGGCCTTTGGACTCGGTCCCCAATCGCCAGGGACAGCTGGTCGACGCCGTGGGCCCTCGAACCAGGGCCCGAGTTGTGCGCGACAGCTGGTCCACACCGTGGGACCTCGGACCTGGACCCTAGTTGTGCGGGACAGCTGGTGGAACCTGCGGGACCTCGGACCCCGGCCCGAGTCGCACGGGACAGCTTCTCGAACCTACGGGCCATCGGACCCGGGCCCGAGAGCCTGGGACAGCAGGTCCACCCCGAGGGCATTCGGACCCAAGCACGAGTGTCCGGGGAGAGCTGGTCAACCCCGAGGGCACTCAGACCTGGGCCCAATTCGCCCGGGACAAGAGGTTGACCCCGCGGGGCGTTGGGCACGGGCCCGAGTCACCCGGGACAGCTGGTCGCCCATGTGGGCAATCAGACCCAAGCGTGATTGGCCTGGGAGAGCTAGTCGAAAACGCAGGCCTTCGGACCCGGGCCCGTGTCGCCACGGACAACTTGTGGACACCGCTGGCACTCGGGCGTGTTCCCGAGTGCCCTGGGATAGCTGGTCGAACACTCAGGCCCTCGCACCCAGGCGCGAGGCCCCCGGGACAGCCTGCTGACCACGCAGGCCCTCGGACCCGGGCCCGAGGCACCCAGGATAGCTGGTCGACGCCGAGGGCCCTCGGGCACGGGCCCGAGTCGCCCTGGACGCCTGCTCAACACTGCGGGCCCGCAGACAAGATCGCGAGTGTCCTGGGACATCTGGTCGACCCCTCAGGCCCTCAGACCAGGGCCCGAGTCAAGAACTACAGCTGATCCACACCGCGGGACCTCGGACCTGGACCCTAGTTGTGCAGGACAGCTGGTGGAACCTGCGGGACCTCGGACCCCGGCCCGAGTCGCTCGGGACAGCTGCTCGAACCCGCGGGCCATCGGAACTGGGCCCGAGAGCCTGGGACTGCAGATCAACCCTGAGGGCATTCGGATCCAAGCACGAGTGTCCGGGGACAGCTGGTCGACCCTGAGGGCACTAGGACCTGTACCTGATTCGCCCGGGACAAGAGGTTGACCCCGCGGGGCATTGGGCACGGGCCCGAGTCACCCGGGTCAGAGTCGCTTCGGACACCTGGTCGAACCCGAGGGCCTTCGGATCCAGGCAATAGTCGCCCTGGACAGCTGGTCGTCCCCGCGGGCCCTCAGACCAAAGCGTGAGTGTCCCGGGACAGCTGGTCGACCCCGCGGGCTATCCGACCAGAGCGCGATTCGCCTGGGAGGTCTGGTCGAACCTGCGGGCCCTCGGACCAGGGCCCGAGTCGCCCAGGACAGTTGGTCGACCCCCGGGCCCTCGGACCTGGGCTGTTGTCGCCACGGACAACTTGTGGACACTGCCTGCACTCGGGCATGTTCCCAAGTCCCCTGGGATAGCTGGTCGAACACTCAGGCCCTAGGACCAAGGCGCGAGTCCCCCGGGACAGCCTGCCGACCACGCAGGCCCTCGGACATGGGCCCGAGTCACCCGGGACAGCTGGTCGATGCCGAGGGCCCTCGGGCACAGGCCCGAGTCGCCCTGGACGCCTGCTCGACACTGCGGGCCCGCAGACAAGATCGCGAGTGTCCTGGGACAGCTGGTCGACCCCTCAGGCCCTCGGACCAGGGCCCGAGTCGCCCGGGACAGTTGGTCGACCCCGCGGGCCCTCGGACTCAAGCGCGAGTCGCCAGGGACAGATGGTCTACACCGAGGGCCTTTGGACTCGGTCCCCAATCGCCAGGGAGAGCTGGTCGACGCCGTGGGCCCTCGAACCACGGCCCTAGTCGTGCGGGACAGCTGGTCCACACCGCGGGACCTCGGACCTGGACCCTAGTTGTTCGGGACAGCTGGTGGAACCTGCGGGACCTCGGACCCCGGCCCGAGTTGCACGGGACAGGTGCTCGAACCCGCGGGCCAATGGAACAGGGCCCGAGAGCCTGGGATAGCAGGTCCACCCCGAGGGCATTCGGACCCAAGCACGAGTGTCCGGGGACAGCTGGTCGACACCGACGGCACTCGAACCTGGGCCTGAGTCATGCGGGACAGCTGGTCCACACCGCGGGACCTCGGACCTGGACCCTAGTTGTGCGGGTCACCTGGTGGAACCTGCGGGAACTCGGACCCCGGCCCGAGTCCCACGGGACAGATGCTCGAACCCACAAGCCATCGGAACCGGGCCAGAGAGCCTGGGACAACAGGTCGACACCGAGGGCCCTTGGACCCGGGGCCTAGTCGCAATGGACAGCTGGTTGAATCCATGGGTCCTCGGACCCGGCCCGGAGTCGCCCCGAAGAGTTGGTCGACCCCGCGGGCCTTCAGACTCGAGCACGATTGGCCCGTGAGAGCTGGTCGAATACGTGGGCCATCTGACTCAAGTGAGAGTAGCCCAGGACAGCTTGTCGAACACGCGGGCCCTAGGAACTGGGCCCGAGTCGTGCGGGAGAGGTGGTCGAACCCGCGGGCCTTCGGACCCGGGCCCGAGTTACAGGACAGCTGGTCGACACTGAGGGCCCTCGGAACCGGCCCGAGGCGCACGGGACAGCTGGTCGACACTGTGGACCCTCGGACCCAGGCCCGAGTCAGCCGGGACAGCTAGTCGACCCCGTGGGCCATCGGACCCGGCCCGGAGTCACCCAGGACAGCTTGTAGACACCACGGGCCCTCAGGCACGGGCCCCAATCGACCCGGAGAACTGGTCGACACCGCGGGCCATCGGACCCGAGCGCGATTGGCCCGGGAGAGCTGGTCGAACGCGTGGGCACTGAGCCCCGGGCCCGAGTGGCCCGGAACAACTGGTCGACCCCGTGGGCCCTCAGACACAAGCGCAGGTGGCCTGGAACAGCTGGTCGACCCCACAGGATTTCGGAGCCGGGCCGGAGTCGCCCGGGACAGCTGGTCGACCCCGAGGGCGTTCGGACCCAAGCGCGAGTGTCCCGGGACAGCTCCTCGACCCTCTAGGCCCGCAGACCAGGGCCCGAGTACCCCGGGACAGCCTGTCGATCCCACAGGCCCTTGGGCGCGTGCCCGAGACCCCGGGACAGCTGGACGACACCGCGGGCTCTCAGACCCGGGCCCGAGTCGCCTCGGATGCCTGGTCAACACCACTGTCCCCCGACCAGGACCCAAGTGGCCCAGGACGGCTGGGTTAAGGATCTGGCATTGCTGTAGGCTGTGGTGTGGGTTGCAGATGCAGCTCAGATCCCACATTGCTGTGGCTCTGGCATAGGCCAGTGGCTACAGCTCCAATTAGACCCCTAGCCTGGGAACCTCCATATGTTGCAGGAGTGGCTCAAGAAAAGGCAAAAAAAGACAAAAACAAAAAAACAAAAAAAAGTGAAAACACAGATCTTTTTTTTTTCCATTTTTTATTACTCAAAGGAATTTATCACATCTGTAGTTGTATAATGATCATAACAATCTGATTTCACAGGATTTCCATCCCACAGCCCAGGCACATCCCCCACCCCCCAAACTGTCTCCTCCAGAGACCATAAGTTTTTCAACGTCTGTGAGTCAGCATCTGTTCTGCAAAGAAGTTCCGTCTGTCCTTTATCAGATTCCACATGTCACTGAAAGCATTGGATGTTGGTGTCTCATTGTATGGCTGACTTCACTTAGGACTAAACCAAGATGAAATAGAAAAGATGACTTCACTTAGCATGATAGTTTCTAGGTCCATCCATGTTGTAAAAAATGCTGGTATTTCATTCTTTTTAATGGCTGAGTAATATTCCATTGTGTATATGTACCACATCTTCTGGATCCACTCCTCTGTTGATGGACATTTAGGTTGTTTCCATGTCTTGGCTATTGTAAATAGTGCTGCAATGAACATTGGAGTACATGTGTCTTTGTGAGTTGTGGTTTTCTCTGGATAGATATCCGGGAGTGGGATTGCTGGATCAAATGGTAGTTCTATGTTTAGTTTTCTGAGGTATCTCCATAATGCTTTCCACAGTGGTTGCACCAATTTACAATCCCACCAATAGTGTCATAGGGTTCCTTTTTCTCCACACCATCTCCAGCACTTATTGTTTGTAGACTTTTGGATGATGGCTGGTGTAAGGTGGTACCTCAGAGTGGTTTTGATTTGCATCTCTCTAACAATGAGTGACGTTGAACATCTTTTCATGTGTTTCTTGGCCATCTGTATGTCTTCTTTGGAGAATTGTCTGTTTAGATATTCTGCCCATTTTTTTGTGGGGTTGTTTGTTTTTTTGGTGTGGAACTGCAGAAGTTGTTTATAAATTTTGGAGATTAATCCCTTGTCAGTTGATTCACTTGCAAAGATTTTCTCCCATTTTGTGGGTTGTCTTTTTGTGTTGTTTAGGGTTTCCTTTGCTGTGCAGAAACTTTGAAGTTTAATTGAGTCCCATTTGTTTATTTTTCTTTTTATTGTCAATACTCTGATAGGTGGATCTGAGACGATATTGCTGTCGTTTATGTCAGAGAGTGTTTGGCCTATGTTTTCCTCTAGGAGCTTGATAGTGTCTGCTCTTATATCTAGGTCTTTAATCCATTTGGAGTTTATTGTTGTGTATGGTGTTAGGGAGTGTTCTCATTTCATTCTTTTCCATGTGCTGTCCAGTTTTCCCAGCACCACTTATTGAACAAGCTGTCCTTTCTCCATTGTATATTCTTGCCTCTTTGTCATAGATTAGTTGGCTGTAGGTGCATGGGTTTAATTCTGGGCTTTCTATCCTGTTCCACTGTTCTATATTTCTGTCTTTGTGCCAGTACCATGCAGTTTTGATGACTGTTGCTTTGTAGTATAGTCTTAAGTCCAGGAGCCTGATTCCTCCAGCTCCATTTTTCTTTTTCAGGATGTCTTTGGCTATTCTGGGTCTTTTGTGCTTCCAAACAAACTTTAAAATATTTTGTTCGAGCTCTGTGTAAAATGTCCTTGGTAATTTGATAGGGATTGCATTGAAGGTGTAGATTGCCTTAGGTAGTATAGTCATTTTGATAATATTAACTCTTCCAATAGATGGTATATCTTTCCATCTATTTGCGTCATCTATGATTTCTTTCATCAGTGGCTTGTAGTTTTCAGAGTATAGGTCTTTTGTTTCTTTAGGTAGGTTTACAAACAAAGAAAACCATAGAAAAGATCAATGAGACAAAAAGCTGGTTCTTTGGAAAGAGCAACAAAATTGATAAACCCCTAGCCAGACTTATCAAGAAAAAAAGAGAGAGGACTCAAATCAATAAAATTAGAAATGAAAAAGGAAAAGTAACAACGGACATCACAGAAATACAAAGGATCATAAGAGACTATTATATGCAACTATATGCCAATAAAATGCAAAACCTAGGAGAAATGGACAAATTCTTAGAAAAGTATAATCTTCCAAGACTAAACCAAGATGAAATAGAAAAGATGAATGGACCCATCACAGGAACTGAAATTGAAACTGTGATTAAAAAACTTCCAACAAACAAAAGTCCAGGACCAGATCGCTTCACAGGCGAATTCCATCAAACATTTAGAGAAGAGCTAACACCTCTCCTTCTGAAACTATTTCAAAAAATTGCAGAGAAAGGGATACTCCCAAACTCATTCTATGAGGCCACCATCATCCTGGTACCGAAACCAGACGAAGATACCACAAAAAAAGAGAACCATAGGCTAATTTCACTGATGTACATCGATGCAAAAATCCTAAACAAAATACTAGCAAACCTCATCCAACAATACATTAAAAGGATTGTACATCATGATCAAGTGGGATTTATCCCAGAGATGTGAGGGTTCTTCAATATCCACAAATCTATCAGTGTGATACACCACATTAACAATCTGAGGAATAAAAACCATATGATACTCTCAATAGACATGAAAAAAGCCTTTGACAAAATCCAACACCCATTTCTGATAAAAAGCCCTTCAGAAAGTGGGCATAAAGGGAACCTACCTCAACATGATAAAGGCCATATACGACCAACACATAGCAAACATCATTTTCAATGGTGAGAAGCTGAAAGAATTCCCATTGAGATCAGGAAAAAGACAAGGATGTCTGCTCTAGCCACTACTCTTCAACATAGTTCTGGAAGTCCTAGCCACAGCAATCAGAGAAGTAAATGAAATAAAAGGAATCCAAATTGGAAAGGAAGAGGTAAAACTATCACTATTTGCAGATGACAGGATCCTATACCTAGAGAATCCTAAAGACTCTACCAGAAAACTGTTAGAGCTCATCCATTAATTTGGCAAAGTTGCAGGATACAAAATCAATACACAGAAATCGACGGCATATCTATATACTAACAATGAAAAAGCAGAAAAGAAAACTAGGGAAGCAATCCCGTTTACCATCACATCCAAAAGAATGAAATACCTAGTAGAAAACACAGATCTTATGGAGGGTAATACCTTCATCTTCTTTGATTACTGTGACATTACTTAAACAACAAATTTCAGGCTTTCTTATTCAAAACACTGTTTCACTCACTCAAGAACATACTACCTAAGGGTCCCTTGCTGTAGCTGTAACTTTTCTCCACTCAACCTAAAGAAGTAACAACTTTGATTATGCTTTCTGTAAAGCAAACCTTTCAGATTTCAGTTTAGCTCTATATCAGAAGCCACATCCAAAAGCAAGCAGGACTGCCATAATATACTAATCACTCCAGATGTTACATATCAGGTACTTCCTTTCATAGAAGAACACTGCTAGAGAAGTTCATTTGAGAACTAACTCTAATGAACTATTGGAATCTTGTGGTGATTTTCTGTTGTATAATGATGAAAAAGTTCACAATTCTTTATATCATTGAAGTATTGGTCTTGAGGACAGCAGTCAGTAAGCATTTGCCTGTAGTTGGCATTAAAACCTGAAACCATAATCCTGCCAGCTTGAACTTTGTGTAAGAAGCACTTTCCAAAAAAAAAGTATTGTCTGTGAACAAGATTGCCATATATTATTCAGAGAAGTAACACAGATCATTAGCAGACTAGTCTGTTCAAATGCTTTGAGTACTGTGACATGTCTTAACAAACTTCAGGGTCCCTAGTTCAAACACTCTTTCTCTCACAGAAAGAACACACAGCATAAGGGTAGACTGCTCTCACTGATAATATTTGCAACATATAAATCAGTGACAAATTTGATTCTTCTTTCTGTAAAGCAAGCATTTCAGAGGTGGAGCACTCTGAATTTAACTCCCTATCACATGCTGTGGATGAAAATGAGCATGCCTTCCAGATTTTACCAATCACTCCAGGTGTCACTTACCAGGCATAGCAGTTCCCTTCATAGAAGAATACTGTTAGTGAAACTAATTTGAAAACTAACTTGAACCAGCTATGGAATCTTGTGCAAAGTATTAGTTGTACAAGTGTGAAAAAGTTTACACTTCTTCATGTTATTTAGGTGTAGGTTTTCAGGACGGCAGCCAAACAAGCATATACCTGTAGTAGGAATTAAAAAACTGAGATAGTGGTGCTTCCTGCTTGAAGCTTGGGTAAAAAGATACTTTCCAGCAAAAGAATCTTCTGGGTGAAAGATTGCCCTATTTTATTCACAGAGGAAACCCAGAACCTAAGGAGGCTAGACCATTCATATGCTTTCAGTGCTGTGACATGTCTTAACAAACTTCAGGCTTCCTAGATCAAACCTCTATTTCACTCACTGAAAGAACAGACAGGGTAGACTGCTTTCCCTAAAAATGGCTGCAATATACTTAAAAGACTAAGATATTTGATTATGCTTTCTGTAAAGTTAATGTTTCAGATGCTGAGCACTCTGTATTTAGCTCCATATCCCACCCATGGGCAAAAGTAAGTATGCCTGCTAGATTTTACCAATTACTCCAGACATCACATACCATGCACAGTAATTCCCTTCATAGAAGAACACAGAGAAACTCATTTGAGAACTAACTTGGATGGGCTACTGGAATCTTGTGGTATTTTTATTGTCTAGAGGTGAAAAAGTTCACAGTTATTTATATTATTGAGATATTGGTCTTGAGGACAGCAGCCAACAAGCATATGCCTGGAGGAGGAATTAAAACCTGAGATAGTAATCCTGCCCACTTGAACCTGGGCTAAGAAGCACTTTCCAGAAGTATTCTCTGGGCACAAGGTTTCCCTATATTATTTACAGAGGAAACACAGATCCTAAGCAGGTTAGGCCCTTTATAGAACACTTTGGGAGAAAATTATTTAGGAACAGACTAGTAAAAGTTTCTGGTTTCTCCTGGTGTATTTTCCTTGTATAAAAGTGAAAATGTTCATATCTTACAATACTATTTGGTTATTGTTATTGAGAAGATCAACAACAAGACTGTGCTGGCAGTAGAAATTAAAACCTCAGAAAAATCCTGCCCACTTGAGCCTTGTGTAGAAAGCTCCTTACAGAATATACATTCTCAGAGAGCAAGATTGCCACTTCTTATTCAAAGTGGAAACATACATATTAAGCAGACGAGGCTGTTCATCTGCTTTGCATGCTGTGACATGACTTAAAAAACAAACCTCAGGCTTTCTTATACAAAAAAACTATTTCCCTCACTCAGAACACACTGTCCAATGGCGCTCTGCTCTGGCTATAAAGGTTTGTCACTTACCTAAAGAACTAGAAATTTTCACCATCTCTCTGGAAACACACACAGACAATACACCAGTATACCAACTATCAAGGGGATAACAGCCTGTACTCACCAAGGAAAGAGATGACATCATTAAAATCAAAAGCAGCACTAATACCAAAAAAAAAAAAAAAAAAAAAAAAGCCCTCACAAAATACCCAGGGGCACTCTCCCATATAAACAGCCCTCTAAGACTGCAGTAATTATTTTCCCTAACCTCACAGAAAAATATATATATGAAGAAGCTCAGGAACCATTTCCAGTCAAAAGAACAGGAGAAGCCCCCTGAAGGGGCAAACAATGAAATAGACCTCTGCAGTCTAACAGACACCATGTTCAAAAAGGAGATAGTGAAAATACTGAAGGAATTAAGACTGAATTAGGAGGAATTAACAGAAGATATGGACTTTAATACAGATTACTTTATAAAGGAGCTAGAACATTTAAGGAGAAACCAAGAAGAATTAGAAAATTCATTTGCAGAGATGCAAGCTGAGTTAAAGGTACTGAAAAGCAGAATGAATTATGCAGAGGAATGAATAGTGACTTGGAAAATAGAATAATAGAATTCAAAGCAGACAGAAAACCAAATGAAAGAAAAAACCATGAAAGCAATAAAAGATCTATGGGATAATATAAACTGGGCCAATCTACACATAACATAATTGGGATTTCTGAAAGAGAAGAAAAAGAAAAGGAGATTGAAAATATATTTGAAGAAATTATGGCTGAAAACTTTCCAAATCTAAAGGAAACAGATATTAAGATACAGGAAGCACAGAGGGTCCCAAACAAGCTGAATCCAAACAGACCCACACCAAGATATATTATAATCAAAATGGCAAAAGTTAAAGATAAGGAGTGGATTCTAAAGGCAGCAAGAGAAAATAAAAGGAAAATGAAAAGTCATAAGGGAATCTCCATAAGGCTATCAGATTTCTCTACAGAAACACTGCAGGCCAGATGAGAATGGCAAGATATATTCAAAGTTCTAAAAGGGAAAATTTGCAGCCTAGAATACTCTTCCCATCAAGATTATCATTTAAAATAGAAGGATAAATAAAGAATTTCTCCAACAAACAAAAACTAAAAGAATATATCAATACTAAACCCATTCTAAAAGAAATAATGAAAGGTATCTTCTAAATAGGAAATAAGTAGAGAAAATCGCAATTGGAAAGTAATCACTTAAATAAGCTAGTATACAGATCTAAATGAACAAACTAAAAAACCCAAAAAACTCTGGATACTAGTTGGGTTTGTAACCAACTGAGCCACAACAACTCCTATAATTTCTCTTTAATGTGGTAAAGGTGCATGTTTAATAAACCCAAACAACTTTAGTTTCCCTCTCACAAGAAAAAAAATAATAGGTAAGTTTAGAAAATGTTCAAGAATTTTATCTTATAATGATCTATACATTTAATAAGTCATCTAGTTATTTAATAAAACTTAAAAATGTCAAATTACCAAAAATCAGGTAAAACTATTTCAGGTAGATATTTCTAAAATGTAATTATCTTTAAAGTGTTCATTTAAGAACTTTTATTCCATTTATCTCTATTTTATCACTTGACAATATCATAACAATAAATACATTGCCTTGTTGACAAATTAACAAACAGTATAAACTCATTGACTTCCCTAAACTTAGGCACAACAAAGGTATTATACTTAATATCAATGACTCTAAAGCCAGGTCTGTATCTATATATTCAAACAACAAATTTAAACTAACTTTAATATCACATTTTATCACCGAATATTGCCAGATCATGTAAACCTGAAATTTATTTAGCTCAGTTTTTCTTGTATTTAGAAATAATTTTTAAGTGCTTATTTTTTCTTTATGCCAAATAGAGCTCATTAATACCAAAGACAAAGACACATACTGAGACATACATATATTCACACAGAGATCTCATAGCTAATCTTAAAATTTGATCTATAGAGTTTAATGACCAGGACGTATTACAAAGGAAAATCTTCTGTTTACATTTCATAGGTTTGTACCTGAAAACATTCCAATTCTGGAGACTACACCTCAAGGGGCAGCATTCATGGGAGCAATTTGAGTTTCTCACAGCTGGCACATAAATGTACACACAGTACAAAATAAACATACAAAGAACAAAATCTGATTCCTGCAGGAGAAAATCATAAGGGTTACATCTAACAATTTCCTCAACTTTTTCAAATAAAAGTTCCTCTTTTTAACAATAAACATGGAAATGGAAAGATAGAGAATCATGACTGTACGTGTCATGGCAATTCAGCTGGCAAATGTAAAATCAAAAATAGTGGTTGGAAGAGTTAAATGTAATTACTTGAAATTAAAAGCCTCTTCCCTCTCCTTTTTTAATTTTTTTTTGTTTTGAAATTCTACTAATTAAATTAAAACTGAAGTCTCAGGCAATGTGAGCTATATTTGTATATTAAGGATATGAGAATTGTTAACAGCATGCTTTCTCCTGGACAGGTATTATGGCCACATAGTGTAAACTCAGTTTTTTCCTTATTCCTAGGAATAAACTAAAGGTTGACCAATTTCCCAGAATTTTCTGAAAGGGAAAATCAGATGGAATTGAAGAGGAAACAATTCCCATGTTTGAGCAAAATCAACCCCTACATGTGCCATGGGAGAAAACCAGAACCCTTGCCAGCAGATGGGAACCTCAAATCCAAATAACACAATCAGAAAGTTAAGATTGGCTTCCAAGTCTCCCTAAGCCAATGACCTCATTCTAAATGGCACTTTACAGATGAGATTTCAGAAACAGAAAAAAATAAATTTCCACGTGGTAACTAAGAGTTCCCCAGAAGGAGTGATGTCAAAGGAACCTCAGAGTTCATGCCTAGGGACTTACACAAATGCTGGCGGAGGTGTCATGAGGTTCCAGATGCTATTTTCTCCTTCCTCAAAATTAATTCCTCAGTGTAGTAAATTCAGGCTGGTTTTGGTGGGAGAAAGAGAGGAATGTCCTCAAGGTGAAGGTGGTCTCAGCAGCTGCTAGGGTAGTCTATCTTCCACCTTCCATTCCCACTCTGGAATTCCCACTGCTGGGATGGCATGCATGCCTTCATCAAGAGTCCCAGGTGATCTGGCCTTCTAAGAAATCCTCCAAACCTCTGATCTCCTGAAAGTGGTCAGCTGGGATGGAGGAAGAACTCAGAGTTTCCAATCAACCCAGGTAATACATGTGGCGGGGGGGCACATGAACCAGAGTCAGATCCTGAATGAGCATATAAGTTTTCTAACCAAAACACTGCCTCTTTATACTGGCACCAATTATATCTCAGAGAAAAGTTTTGGGTGAAGAAGAAAGTACAGATTTATGTCTTTGCCAGGCAAAGGAAACAGGCTGATACCTCAAAACCGTGTCCTGGCTTGAGAGGAGATAGTAAGGGGTTTATAGGTTTGGTTGGGAATACAGTGTATATGATTAAGATGTCTACATTATTCTCCCTCCATGGGTCACTTCAAGGTTGTCAATCCAGTGTCATTTATTCCAGTGATAGATTCTGGCTGTCTTTGTGTTTATGATTCCTTGGCCTTCCCTCTGGAAGAAGATTGCTTACAGGGGAGGGGTATTAGAGAGTGTTTCAATTACAAAAGAAAAGATTAGGTGCAAAATAACCCCAAAAATAAGCATTAGTAAAAGAAAGCAAGGAGTAAATCTTTTCACAAATAAAAAACATTTAGAGTAAGTTTGTTGGCCAAGGCAGGGCATAATATTATGGAGACTGTTTTTAATTAATTTAACTTAATTTTAATTTAATTAATGTTTTAATGCATTTTTACATGTAACAACTTTGCCTAACCATTAACTATTTAGTCAGTGTTTTGAAACTGAGGGGAAGTCTGGCAGGACAAAGACAACTTTTGGCTTTAAAACACAAGTGTTACCAGAACTCATCCTCTACTCACCAGTACTGAATAGAAATGCAGAAACAGAGTTTTGGGTGAAGGAGAAAAAATAGCCTGGTTACTTTTCCAGGTAAAGGAGGGTTACAGGAGATTAATGCCTTAAATACTGTGCCACCTTAGGAAAGACTGGGAGGTGGTTTTATAATTTTGGAGGTGAAAAATAGGGCTGGAGATAAGGATCTGGGTGAGGCAATCTTGCATTGTTTTCAAAGGTGGTGTTCAATGGTTTGGTGTTCTTTCTGGAATAAAGAATTCTTCATTAACATCTTCCATTTGTTTGGAGTGTTTAGTTTCAAAAAAGAACTCAAAAATATTGTTATATCCATACTCCTTGAGGAGTAGCAAAGACCCTGCTCCCAAAGCTGTACTCTTTTTCTTGATTGCTCCTTTCTGGTCTCTGCATCCCCTCCCTTCCCTGATTAACAATTGTTTGAGCCTGCCCTTTGGAACCTGTGGAAGGACATGGAGGTTGAAGTTTATTCCCTAAAAATAAGCAATGGTAGATACAGAAGGGCTTGTGTGCCTAGGAGCTCCACAAGGTGCTAGCTCAGTTACACAATGACTCAGGTGCTTGTACATGGTTTCACTTCTTTCCAAAGTGAAACTGCTCTGAGCCAGAAAGCAGCTTTGTATACATAAGTCTGGTTGGTCTCCATGTCACTGCAGGGCTGGCTCCATGAGTCAATTTTACTTGGCCTGTCACAAGTCTGTGCCTTTTATGCTATTTAAGCTTACTGTCCCAAGGAACTAATCCCAGAAGGTTGACATCCAGCATTTCCCAGACTGTTAAAAGAAAGTGTGAGGTTGTCCCTGTAGCCACTTGAGAATTTTCAGTTTCCATTGTGAACTGGAGTTTGGCACTTCCGTTCTGCTTCCATGTGGATTAAATCATTATCACTCCAGCTGCTGATCTGCAACACCCTCTATGGGGGAGCTCAGTATGGAAATAAGGAGTAAGGCACTCTGTGCTCTGGGAAAACTGGAAGAATAGGTGTTCAGATAGATGTTTTGCGGAGATTTTATGAACCCAATTCTTGCAGCTCCTTGTATGTCAAAAAAACACTAAAATCCTTCATGGTGATATCTGCTCTTTGGGTCTAGTGGTAACTTTCATGGACCAGGATCAAATATCTATAAAATGTGTGCATAGCTGCATGCACCTCCCTCTTCACAATTACCACATATATCCTGATAGTCCCCCTTTTCTCTTTGGGGTGGTATTTCAGAGCTATCTGAAATGCTGCTTCCTCAGCTGTAGTTAAGTCAACAGAATATGGCACAGTCATCAAAGAGTGTAGCCACCACAGAGGGTGAACCAGTGAGCCCTGAAGGAACTAAGGAAGGAAACCTGACATCTAGCAGCCATCAGACTGCAGCCATTCCTAACAGCTAATGCTAAAGAAACTCAGACTGTGAAAAACAGGGTATTGGCCCTGATAGCAGAAGTGCATATAAAAGGAATAATTTCAATGAACCCAGGCCATTGCATCTTCCCTTTAAAAATCTCTAAGTTCTTTAAGTTGAGATATCTGGTTTTCTGTAAATTTTTGTTCCTACTACCCATCCTTAGTTACCAAAAAACTCCTATATATCCTGACTCCCCACTTGTCTTCTCAGAGCAGTTTTCTCAGGGTTATTGAGATGCTGCCTTGCAGGCCTAAATCCTAGTTTTTCCCAAAATAAAACTTAACTTTCAATTTTTAGGATATGCATTTTTTTTAATCAACACTAGGGAAATGCCTGCTTCAACTCTGCTATACATTTCAGCTTGGGCCAGATCCACTGTGAAAATATATTTCTTCACTGAAAAAAAAACTGGGCAACCCAGATCTTACAAAGAGTGGGGAAATCACAGATCCTTTCTTTTAGGATGAAGTCTGCAGGTCAGGCTCAGTGCCAGACAAAGTTATGTTTTCACAAAGCAAAGCAGTTTCTCAGAGGCAATATTGCCTATAATTTCCAGCAGGTGGGGAACCTCCAATTCAGGATATCTCATGCTCTCTTAATCCAATCTGTGTGCAAAAATCCCAGTGCCTATTATTCCTCTCCAGTTGGTGGTGTCTACTCTCTATGCAGAAAGTGTTGAAACTAATCTGAATCACTATCATTAGTAAAAGATCTAGAGTTTCCCTTTCATCAAGTTACATCTTCCCAGGGTCCAGGGTGTTGTCCAAACCTGGTGCTCAAATTCAGTGATAGAAGTCACCACAGGCAGGACTCTGGGGCTAATTCCATCTTTCATTGATAGAGAGGTGTGTATCCAAAGATTTTGAAGTTCCTAGGTCAGACACAAATATGTCAATGTCTTGGAAGAACTCAACTCTCCCATAGAACTTGTCAAACACAGACTAACTACCTTGGAAACTTAAGCCTTAAGCACCTTCAAAGATACACTAAGACATCCTGGTGTTTGGGCTACCATCTCATTGTATGCAAGAAGTTCTGAGCAAAAGCAGTTCATTGAGAATCAGAGTGCATACAATTGCTCTCATGTAGCTCAATCCAATATTTCAACAGAATGGTGACCCAAGTATTTATCAAGGAACCAGGGTGTGACTTACTGTTTTACCATATCACAAATAGAGGTCCCTTATATTGTCAAGGGAGCCTTAGAAAATCCAGTGACTGACACTATGGAAGCAAATTAATCCCATGCAGGCCACTAGGATGAGTGACATTGTAAAAGAATTTTATTTCTGTAGCTAGTCAGTAATGCTTGCAAAGACATTGGGTGGATAAAACCTTTACTGTAAAAAATTTCAAAAAGTAAATACTTCAATCCAGGGAAACCCAAAGTGTTCCCACAGTCAATGTTGCCTCAGAACATGGGTGTCTGAGATCAGGCAGTCTCTGAAGGCATGAGTCCTCCATAAAAACAGCTACCAAAAAATAAATAAATAAATAAAGAATGCCCAACATTATGGCAGCTACTTTTTCCTTAATGTCTGTCTAAGGTGTCTATGAACAAGCATTTCCCTCTCCTCTGAAATCAATTTTACTCCTTGAGAGGCAGGATTGTACTTCATTCCGTAGCCTTATAGAAGAAAGTGTGTGTGACTAATTCAATTCAGGGTAGAGGTCACCCATTCTAGATTTACCCTCCTTTCACTGTGCAAGAATGCTGGCATTGGACTATCCCAAGTTCCCTTGTTAGAGTCACCTAAACTCTTTTCAGCTGGCAGGATGTCTTCTGTGGAGACCTTGGGCAAGGTCACATCACTACCTCTTTTTAAAAGGGAAGCCATTCTTAGACAGAAATAAGACTAGGATACAGAGTCTCCATGTCACTGTAGGCCTGGCTCCCTGATTCAATTTTTGTGGTCTGACACATGCCTGTGCTACTCATGCCCATAAAGCAGACTGTGCCAAGGAACTGGTCTGGCTTGGTCTCAATGACAGAGCAGGCCTGACCCCCATGAGGCAATATAATTTTTACTGACACAACCCTATGCTTCTCATGCCTTCAAGCAGCCTGTCTCATGGAACTAACATCATAAGGGTGGCATCCAGCCATTCCCTGGACCATGAAAAAAGAGGATGAGGTTTTCCCTGTGGCCACTTGGGAATTTTCAGTTTCCATTGAGCCTCAGGAAAATGACTGCTCCAACTCTGGCATCCAATTTAGTCCAGGCCTGAACAGTGAGAAAAAAACTTTCCTCACTGAAAACAATCAAACAAACAAACAAAAAAACAAACCTAGATTTCCACCCAGCCCTTCCACAGAGTGAGGACATGCTTTCCCATAGGTTGCAGCCTGCAGGTCAGACCTAGTGAAGGGAAAAGAGTTACTTTGTTGCAAAATGAAACAATTTTTTAGCAGCAAATCTACCTCTATATTTCTGGGGATGGGATATTCAAATTTGGAATATTGCATACTCTCTGGATCCAACCTGTGCACAAAAAAAGCCATTACCTATTTTCCTCTCCAGTTGGCCATGTGTGCTTTTTATGGGACAAGCACTGTTGCAAAGCAAAGCAGTTTCTCAGTGGAAAATTTCCTTCCTTCCCTGGGGGTGGCTACCTTCAGTTCATAACATAGGGGACTCTTTGGAAATAATCTGCTCACAAATAGCCCAGAGCTTATTATTCCTCTCCAGTTGGCAGTGTCTAATTTCTATGGGACAAGTGCTGAAATAAGCCTGGATCACTACCCTCAGGAATAGGTCTAAAGTTTTTTTTTGGATCCAGGGTGTCTTCCAAACCTGGTGTTCCATGTCAATGATAGAAGGCCTCAGAGGTAGGACTTTGGTGTTGAGTCCTTTCTTCATTGATAGGTGTTGCCCTCCACTCTCCACAATAACAATACATAATTGAGATTGAAAACCTAGACCTTTCACCCAAACACCAAGGGACTTTCAGAGAGTAACCCATTTTGTACTGAGTCCCCAGTACAGTTTTTCTAACAGTGTTCTTCTGTGAAGGGAGGTGCTATATCTGAGGAGTGATGTTTGGAGTGATTGGTAAATCTAGCAGACAAACCTGCCTTTGTACTTGGCATGTGACATGGAGCTAAACTCAATCATGCTGAGCATTTGAAAAGTTATCTTCTGTGAGAACACATTCAAATATGTTAGTTTTCTTAGGAAAGTGGGCAACATTTTCTAGCCAGAGCAAATCACCACTAAGCCTTGTGTTCTTTGAGTGAATGGAAGAGAGGCTTGATTTAGGAAGCAAGTAGCCTGTTGCTTAAGACATGTCACTGTACTCAGAACTGAGGAGAGGCCTAAACTAGCTAAGAACTGTGTTTCCATTGTGAATAAGGAGGGTACACTAGTGGCACTCTTGCATCCAGAAAATACTTCGGCTAGAAGGCGTTTCCTACACAAGATTCAAATGGGGCAGGATTTCTTTCTCAGTGTTGGACCTTAGTGCTATCATGGTCTTATGGTCCATTTTACTCAATACAAATATCTAAATGATACTGGGATCTGAGACCTCATTCACATGCATAAAAAGAAAATGTTCCAAGAGTCATCAGAAGGCCTTTCAAGTGAGTTCACAGCACAGTGTTCTTTTGTCAAGAGAGGTGCTATCCCTGGCATGTGAAGTCTGGAGTGATTGCTACAGTGTTCTTTTGTCAAGAGAGGTGCTATCCCTGGGATGTGAAGTCTGGAGTGATTGCTAACATCTAGTAGGCATGTTTGCTTTTGGAAATTGCATGTGATATTGACCTAAACTCAGAGTGCCATACATTTGAAAGGTTAGCTTTGCAGAAATCTAGCTAAACATGTTATTTCCCTTAAAAAAATGTTCATGCATTTCTAGCCAAAGAAAAGCACTGCTAGACCTTGTGTTCATTCGTTAAGTGGAATATAGATGTCAATTAGGAAGTATGTAGTCTGATGTTTAACATATCTGTCATTGGTCAAAACAGAGGAACAGCCTTGTTAAGCAAAGTTCTGTGTTTGCTATGTGAGTAAAGGATGCACTGAATGCCCTCTTTCATCTGGAAAATCCCTCCCTGGAAGGAGCTTCTAACAAAAGGCTGTTTTTCAAGGTTGGAATCCTAATGCTAACATTGTCTGGCTCTATGCTCTCCACAATACCAATACCTAACTGAGATCTTTCACCTATATGCAAAAGGACTTTCCAAGAGTAACCAGAAGCCCTATCAAGTGAGCCCCCAATACAGTTTTACTAATAGTGTTCTGTGAAGGAATATACTATGTTTGATGTGTGAAGTCTGGAGTGATTGGTAACATCTAGTTAGACAAGCTTGACTTTGTACATTGCATATGCTATTGAACTAAACTCACAGTGCTGAGAATTTGCAAGTTTAGCTCTGCTTAAAGCATAGTAAATCATGTAAGTTCTCTTTTTTAAAAAGTGGGCATGTATTTCTAGACAAGGAAATGTACCATTAGGCCTGTGATCTCTCAATGAGTGGAATACAGGTTTGAACTAGGAACAATGTATCCTGTTATTAAGGCACCTGTAACATTGCTAAAAATAGAGGAACGGCTTAGTTAAGCCATGCTCTGTGTTTGCAATGTGAGTAAGTGAAGCTACATGAAAGTCCTTTTTCACCCACATTATCCCCCCATGGAAGGACTTTCTATCATAAGGCTTAATGGCAGGATTTATTTTCAGGATTGAAATACCAGCCCTAGCACTGTTCACCCTCCCTCTCCACAATAACAATAACTAATTGAGATTTGGAATCTAGACTTCTTTCACCCATTGTTACATTTTTGTACATAGGAAGTAGTAGTACCAGGCCTTATTAAAAAGGAAAATCATAAATTACATTGGTTTGTAATGAAAGTGGTCCAGTCCTGGAGGATGCAACTCAAGGGGCTGCATTTAGTTAAAGAATTTGAATTTCCCCTAGATGGCACACTTATATAAAAGACAAATGCACAAAACTAATTTCTCAGGACAAAATCAAGATTTAAGTCCAAAAATTTTACAAAAAAGACTCTTTCTTTTTAACACAAGCCATATGGAAAAGGAAGGATAAGGAATCATGACTCTGCTTGTCGTGGCAACTCACTTGGCAAATATAATACCAAAAAGAACAGTTAGAATAAGTTCAATTTACTTACTTGAGTTTGAAAAAAGCCTCTTAGATTTTTTTTCTTAACTTGGAGTTCTAGTAATTAACCCAAGGAAAAAGTCTCAGGCAAAGTGGGCCATGTGTGTATTTTAAGGATATGATAAGAGTCAACTTCAAGTTTTCTCCTAGGCATATTTTCATCCTCATAGGACCAGACTTGAAAAAAATTATTTTATCAAACAAACTTTCTTCAACTGCATGAGAAAAAAGAACTATTTTGAGAATTTCAAGAGTTCCATATCAAACTAATTTTCTCTGGAGTATAAAGTATATTCTGACTACATGATGTTAAATCCTTTTTTAATCATTCATAGGTTTAAAGCTAAAGGTTGACCAGGTTTTTCTTTTTTAAAAAAATTAGTTGGTGGGTTAAGTTAGATAAAATCATAAAGATGAGAGCAGAAATCAATAAAGAAGAGATACAAAAAAAAATAGAAAAAAATCTATAAAACTAAGAGCTGGTTCTATGTAAAGGTAAACAAAAATTGAAAAACTCTGGCCAGAATCACCAAGAAGAGGAGAAGAAAAGCCCAAATAAACAAAATAAGAAATTAAAAGGAGAAACCTCACTGATACTGCAAAAACACAAAAAACCATAAGAGAATACTATAAACTATTATATACCAACAAATTTGACAACCTAGGAGAAATGGAAAACTTTAGAGAGACTAACAGCCCTCCAAAACTGAACCAAGAAGAAATTGATCAAGTGAATGAAACTATCACTAGAAAAAAATGAATATGTAATAAAAATACTCCTTACAAAAAAAAGGACAGATGGCTTCAGAGGGAATCCTATCAAACATACAAAGAAGAACATATACGCATTCTTCTGAAACTTTCCAAAAGCTTGAAGAAGAAGGAACACACCCAAAGATATTTTATGATGCCACCATCGTCCTAATACCAAAATAAAAGAAACTAAAAAGAAAATTAAAAGCCAATTATTTTGATGAATATAGACACAAAAATTCTCAACAAAATTTTAGCCACCAGAATCCAACAAAATATAAAAAAGATCATACACCACAACCAAGTGAGATTCATTACAGGTTCACAATGATGGTTCAACATAATGCAAATGAATCATCCTCATATACCACATTAACAAATGAAAAATCAAAAACCACATGGTATCAACAGATGCATAAAAAGCATTGGGCAAAGTCCAACATCCATTCATGATCAAAACTGTTACCAAAGTGGGTATAGAAGGAACATATCTTAACATAATCAAAGCCATTTATGACAAACCCACAGCAAATATAATACTCAATGGAGAAAATTTGAAAGATTTCACACTAATATCTGGAAAAAAACAGGGATGCCCACTCTCACCACTGTTATTTAACATAGTCCTGGAAGTCCTAGCCATAGCCATCAGACAAACAAAAGAAATAAAGTGTATCCAAAATGGAAGAGAAGAGGTAAAATTGTCACTGTATGCAGATGACATGATACAATCTATAGAAAATCCCAAGGACTCAACCCAAAAATGACTTGAACTGATCAACAAATTCAGCAAAGTAGCAGGATATAAGATGAACATTCAGAAATCAGTCACATTTCTGTATACTAACAATAAAATATTAGAAAAGGAATACAAAAATACAATACCTTTTAAAATTACACCCCAAAAAATCAAATACCTGGGAGTAAACCTGACCAAGGAGGTGAAAGACATATATGCTGAGAACTATAAAACATTAATCAAGGAAACTAAAGAACATGTAAAGAAATGGAAAGATATTCCATGCTCCTGGGTTGGAAAAAATTAATATTGTAAAAATGGCCATGCTACCCAAAGCAATCTACAAATCCAAAGCAATCCCTATCAAATTACCCATGACATTTTTCACAGAACTAGAACAAACCATCCAAAAATTTTTGGGAACCACAAAAGACCCAAAATTGCCAAAGCAAGTTTGAGGAACAAAAACCAAGCAGGAGGCATAGCTCTCTCAGACTTCAGGCAATATTGCAAAGCCACATTAATCAAAATGATGTGGAAAAGGTA
This sequence comes from Sus scrofa, assembly GCF_054392235.1. Lineage (NCBI taxonomy): Eukaryota > Metazoa > Chordata > Mammalia > Artiodactyla > Suidae > Sus > Sus scrofa. The sequence goes on from NC_139386.1 coordinate 50,289,041, forward strand.
CCAAAACAGACATACAGACCAATGCAACAGAATAGAGAACCCAGAAATAAACCCAGACACCTATAGTCATTTAATCTTTAACAAAGTGTGCAAGAATCTAAAATGGAAAAAAGTCTCTTAAGTAGCCCCATGTTATTCAATGAAACTGGAGCATACCCACACACCATGCACCAAAAATCAACTCAAAATGACTTAAAGACTTAAATATAAGACAAGATATCTTCAAACTCCTAAAAGAGGACATAGGCAAAACATTCTGATATCAACTTTACAAATGTTTTCTTAGGTCAGTCTCCCAAGGCAATAGAATTAAACACAAACATAAACCAATGGGACCTAATCAAACTGACAAGATTTTGCACAGTGAAGGAAAGCATTAAAAAAAAAAGACAACCTATGGAATGGGGGAAAGTAGTTTCAAACAGTGCAACTGATAAAGGCTTGATACCTAAAATATACAAACAAATTATACAGCTCAACAATGAAAAATCAACAACAATTAAAACATGGAGAAAAGACTGAATATACATTTCTCCAAAGTAAATATACAAATGGCCAAAACCACATGAATAAATGCTTAACATCACTAATTTTTAGAGAAATGCAAATCAAAATTACCATGAGATACCACCTCACACCAGTCAGAATTGCTATCATTAATAACTCCAAAGATGACAAATGCTGGAGATGGTGTGGAGAAAAGGTAACCCTCCTACAGTGTTGGTGAGAATGTAAATTGGTACAACCACTAACAAAAACAGTATAGAGATATCTCAGATAACTAAATATAGAACTTCCTTATGACCCAGAAATCCCGCACTTGGGCATATATCCAGACAAAACCTTCCTTGAAAAAACACATGCACCCATATGTTTACTGCAGCACTTTTTACAATAGCCAAGACATGGAAACAACCTAAATGTTAAGAAGATGTTAAATGTTTAATTAAGAAGTTGTGGTATATATACATAATGGAATATTACTCATCCATAAAAAGGAACAAAATCATGCCATTTACAGAAACATGCATGGAATCAGAGACTCTCATACTAAGTGAAGTAAGTCAGAAAGAGAAAGACAAATACCATATGATATCACATATCTTGAATGTAAATTATGGCACAAATGAAAAGAAAAGAAATCTATGGATTTGGAGAATAGACTTATGGTTGCCAAGGGGAGGTGGATAGAATGGGATAGACTGGGAATCTGGGGTTAATAAATACAAGCTATTGCGTTTGGCATGGATAAGCAATGAGATCCTGCTCTATAGCACTGGGAACTATATATCTAGTCACTTACAATGGAGGATAATGTGAGAAAAAGAATGTATATATATATATATATGTGTGTGTGAGTGGGTCACTTTGCTGTACAGTAGAAAATTAACAGAACACTGTAAACAAAACATGATGGATAAAATAAAAATCACTTTAGTAATTTTTTTAAAAAGCTCAAATTTTTTTTTTCTCAAAGAACACTCAGGTTGCCCTCTAGTGAAAGCATTTCCCATTTAAGCTCGAGCAAACAGTACTGGCTCTAATAAACCAACAAACAAGGCAAAACCAAAGCCAAAACCCTCACCCTTTGGAAATCACAAATAAACAAGTGGCAGAGATAAGTGTATCATTTACAATAGAAGGCGGAGGAGGAGGAGGAGGAGGATTAGGATGGAGGAAACCACAATTGGAAAGCAGTCACTTAAATAAGCCAGCATATAGAAAGATGAAGATTTTTTTAAAATGTCATCAAAGTCATACAATATAGGGAAGAAAAGAAAGAAAATATAGATGCTTTTTTTATTTTAATGATGTGTTTGAGCCTATGTGACTATCAGGCTAAAGCAAGCAGACATTGGAAGAGATTAACATTCTTAAAAAACAGGGCAACCACAAATCAAAACCAAACATTGTATTCACAAAAATTGAAAAGTACTCAACCATAAAATAAGTGGAAACCAAAAAAAGAAAGGAAGAAAAAAGAAACATAGAATCGATTGGAAAGAAAGGTTTAAAATGGCAATAAATACATATCTATCAGTAATCACCTTAAATGTCAATGGACTGAATGCTCAAATCAAAAGACACAAAGTGGCAGATTGGATAAAAAAAAGCAAAAACCTTCAATATGCTGTCTACAAGAAACTCATCTTAGGGCAAAGGACACATATGGATTGAAAGTGAGGGCATGGGAAAATATATTTCATGCCAATGGGCAAGACAGGAAATCAGGAGTTGCAATTCTCATATCAGACAAAATAGAGGTTAAAACAATGGCCATAAAGAAAGACAAAGAAGGACACTATTGGTCCACCTAAGAAGACGCCCCTATATATACCTCAATATACATGCCCCTAACATAGGAGCACCCAGATACCTCCAACAAATATTATCAGACATAAAAGGAGAAATTGATAGGAATACAATCATAGTATGAGACATTAACACCCCAATCACATCAATGGACAGATCCTCAAGACAGAAAATCATAAAGCAACAGAGATCCTAAAAGACACAATAGAACAGTTAGACTTAATGAACATTTTCAGGACATTACATCCAAAAAAACCCAGAGTACACATTCTTCTCAAGTGCACATGGAACATTCTCAAGAATCGACCACGTATTGGAACACAAAGCTAACCTCAACAAATTTAGCAGCATAGAAATTATCTCAGGTATCTTCTCTGACCACAACGTCATGAAATTAGAAATCAACCATGGGAAAAGGAAAGAGAAAAAACCTACTACAGGGAGACTAAACAACATGCTACTAAAAACCCAATGGGTCAATGAGGAAATCAAGAAGAAAATTAAAAAATACCTGGAAACAAATGATAATGAAGGCACAACCACTCAAAACCTATGGGAGGCTGCAAAAGCAGTGCTTGGAGGGATGTTCATACAAATACAAGCCTTCCTCAAAAAAGAAAAAAAAATCTGAAATCGACAACTTAACCCAACACTTACATGAATTAGAAAAAGAAGCACAAGCAAAACCTAAAGTCAGCAGAAGGAAGGAAATCATAAAATCAGAGAGGAAATCAATAAAATAGAGATTCAAAAAACAATAGGTAAAATCAATAAAGCAAAAAGCTGGTTCTTTGAAAAGGAAAAAAAAATGACCAACTCTATCTAGACTCACCAAAAAGAGGAGAGAAAAAACCCAAATAAACAAAATAAGAAATGAAAAAGGAAAAGTAACAATGGATACTACAGAAATACAAAAAAACCATAAGAGGATACTATCAACAAGTGTATGTCAAAAAATTAGTCAACCTAAAAGAAATGGACAACTTTCTAGAGACTTACAGCCTGCTAAAAATGAATGAAGAAGAAATAGATCAACTGAACAGACCAATCACTAGAAATGAAATAGAATATGTCATAAAAACACTCCCTACAAATAAAAGTCCATGACCAGATGGCTTCACAGGCAAATTCTACCAAACATTCAAAGAAAAAATATACCAATCCTCTTTACACTTTGCCAAAATTTGTACAAGAAGGAACACACCCAAAGATATTCTATGATGCCACCATCACCCTAATTCCAAAATCAAACAATGATACAACCAAAAAAGAAAACTATTGGCCAATAACATTGAGAAAAAGAGATGCAAATTTTATCAAGAAAATTTTAAGCAACCGAATCCTGAAACATATAAAAAAAGACAAGCTGGGATTCATCTCAGTCTCACAATGATGGTTGAACATATACAAATCAATCAACATCATACACCACATTAACAAAAGAAAAGTCAAAAATCCATAATCTTCACAATAGATGCAGAAAAAGCATTTGACAAAGCCCAACATCCATTCATGATCAAAACTGTCACCAAAGTGTGTATAGAGGGAACATACCTTTACATAGTCAAAGCCATTTGTAACAAACACACAGCAAATATAATATTCAATGGGGAATAACTGAAAGCCTTCCCACTAAAGTCTGGAACAAGACAGGGATGCCCACTCTCACCACTGTTATTCAACATAGTACTGGAAGTCCTAGCCACAGCCATCAGACACAGAAAAGAAATAAAAGGCGTCCATAGAGGAAGAGAAGAGGTAAAACTGGCACTGTATGCAGATGACATGATACTGTATATAGAAAACCCTAAGGACCCAACTCAAAAACGACTTGAACTGATCAACAATTTCAGCAGAGTAGCAGGATATAAGGTTAACATTCAGAAATCAGTTGCATTTCTGTATACTAACAATGAAATATTAGAAAAAGAATACAAAAATAACATACCTTTTAAAATTACACCCCAAAAACTCAAATACCTGGGAATACACCTGCCCAAGGAGGGAAAAGATGTCTATGCTGAGAACTATAAAATGTTAATCAAGGAAATTAAGGAACATGTAAAGAAATGGAAAGATATCCCATGTGCCTGGGTTGGAAAAAATGAATATTGTAAAAATGGCCATACTACCCAAAGCAATCTACAGATCCAATGAAATTCCTATCAAATTACCTATGACATTTTTCACAGAACTAGAACAAACAATCCAAACATTTATATGGAACCACAAAAGACCCAGAATTGGCAAGGCAATCCTGAGGGACAAAAACCAAGCAGGAGGCATAACTCTCCCAGACTTCAGGCAACATTACAAAGCCATAGTCATCAAGAGAGTGTGGGATGGGTACCAAAACAGACAGACCAATAGAACAGAGTAGAGAACCCAGAAATAAATCCAGCTACCTACAGTCAATCAATCTTTGACGAGGGAGGCAAGAACATAAAATGGAAAAAAGACAGTCTTTTCAGCAAGAATTGCTGGGAAACCTGGACAGCTGCATGCAAATCAATGACACTAGAACACACCCTCACGCCATGCACAAAAATAAACTCAAAATGGCTGAAAGACTTAAATATACGACAGGACACCATCAAACTCCCAGAAGAGAACATAGGCAAAACACTCTCGGACATCAACATCATGAATATTTCCTCACGTCAGTCTCCCAAAGCAACAGAAAGAAAAGCAAAAGTAAACCAATGGGACCTAATCAAACTGGCAAGCTTTTGCACAGCAAAGGAAACCAAAAAGACAACTTACAGGATGGGAGAAAATACTTCCAAAGGATGCAACTGACAAGGGCCTAATCTCTAAAATATACAAGCAACTTATACAACTCAACAGCAAAAAGGCCAACCACCCAATGGAAAAATGGGCAAAAGACCTGAACAGACATTTCTCCAAGGAAGGTATACAGATGGCCAACAAGCACATGAAAAAATGTTCAACATCCCTGATTATTAGAGAAATGCACATCAAAATTACCATGAGATACCACCTCACACCAGTCAGATTGGCCATCATCAATAAGTCCACAAAGGACAAGTGCCAGAGGGGGTATGGAGAATAGGGAACCCTCCTGCACTCTTGGTGGGAATGTAAGTTGTTACAACAGTATGGAAAACAGTATGAAGATAACCTCAGAAATCTATACATAGAACTGCCATATGATCCAGCAATCCCACTCTTGGGCATATATCTGGACAAAACTTTCCTTAAAGAAGACACATGCACCCACATGTTTGTTGCAGCCCTATTCACAAGAGCCAACATGTGGAAACAACCTATATGTTCATCGACAGATGATTGAATTAGGAAGAAGTGGTATATATACACAATGGAATACTACTCAGCCATAAAACGATCAAACTAATGCCATTTGCATCGACGTGCTTGGAACTAGAGACTCATACTGAGTGAAGTAAGTGAGAAAGCAAAAGGCAAATGCTGTATATCACATATCTGGAATCTAATATAAGGCACAAATGAACCTTTCCACAGAAAACAAATTCATGGACTTGGAGAGTAGACTTGTGGTTGCCAAGGGGGAGGGGGAGAGTGTGGGATGGATGGAGTGCTTGGTGTTAACAGATAGAGACTATTGACTTTGGAATGGATTAGCAATGAGATCCTGCTCTATAGCCCTGGGAACTATGTCTGGTCAGTTATGGTGGAGAATGATAATGTGAGAAAAATTAATGTATACAGGTATGTGTAACTGGGTCACCATGCTGTACCATAGAAATTTGACTGAATACTGTAAACCACCTCTAATGGAAAGAATAAACATCTTTTTATAATGACAAAACAGAAAAAGCTTTCTCTATCAAATATTAGCAATAATTTTCCTGCATAGAGCATTTTTGTTTTAGGTGTTTCCCTTTCATAATTTTAAATATATTATGCCTCTCCCTTTTGGCCTATAGAATTTCTGCTAGAAAATCTCCTGATTAGCTATGGGGTTCTCTTGTATGGTATTTCTTGCTTTATCTTTTTTACATTTATTATTTTTTAATTTTCTTTAATTTTTCAGTTTGATTAGTATGTGTCTCAGCATGTTACTCTGCATATATCCTGTATAAAACCCTCCATGATTCCTGGACTTGAGTGAGTGTTTTGTCTCACATGTTAGGAAAGTTTTCATCCATAATATCTTTAAACATTTTCTCAGGCCCTTCCTCTATCTTCCTTTTGGGACCCCTAAAATGAGATATCTTATATTTAGTCTTGTTGCAGAGATTGCTTGGACTGTCCCCATTTCTTTTAATTCTTTTTCCCCCTATTCTTTTCCAAAGCAGTGGTTTCCACCTCTCTATCTTCCACCTCACTTATTTATTATTCTGTCTCAAATATTATGCCACTGATTCCTTCTGAAATATTTTTCATTTTAGTTATTGTATTATTCATTTTTGTTTCTTTTTTAATAATTTTTTTTATTTTCCCTCTGTACAGCAAGGGGGTCAGGTTATCCTTACATGTATACATTACAATTACATTTTTCCCCCACCCTTTCTTCTGTTGCAACATGAGTATCTAGACAAAGTTCTCAATGCCATTCAGCAGGATCTCCTTGTAAATCTATTCTAAGTTGTGTCTGATAAGCCCAAGCTCACAATCCCTCCCACTCCCTCCCCCTCCCATCAGGCAGCCACAAGTCTCTTCTCCAAGTCCATGATTTTATTTTCTGAGGAGATGTTCATTTGTGCTGGATATTAGATTCCAGTTATAAGTGATATCATATGGCATTTGTCTTTGTCTTTCTGGCTCATGTCACTCAGTATGAGATTCTCTAGTTCCATCCGTGTTGCTGCACATGGCATTATGTCATTCATTTTTATGGCTGAGTAGTATTCCCTTGTGTATATATACCACTTCTTCCCAATCCAATCATCTGTCGATGGACATTTGGGTTGTTTCCATATCCTGGCTATTGTGAAGAGTGCTGCAATGAACATGCGGGTGCACGTGTTTCTTTTAAGTAGCGTTTTGTCCGGATAGATGCCTAAGAGTGGGATTGCGGGGTCATATGGAAGTTCTATGTATAGAATTCTAAGGTATCTCCAAACTGTTCTCCATACGGGCTGTACCAGTTTACATTCCCACCAGCAGTTCAGGAGGGTTTCCTTTTCTCCACAGCCCCTCCAGCACTTGTTATTTGTGGATTTATTAATGATGGCCATTCTGACTGGTGTGAGGTGATATCTCATGGTAGTTTTGATTTGCATTTCTCTTATGATCAGCAATGTTGAGCATTTCTTCGTGTGTTTGCTGGCCATCTGTATATCTTCTTTGGAGAAATGTCTATTCAGGACTTTGGCCCATTTTTCCATTGATTGATTGGATTTTTTGCTGTTGGGTGGTATAAGTTGTTTATATATTCTAGAGATTAAGCCCTTGTCGGTTGCATCATTTGAAACTATTTTCTACCATTCTGTAAGTTGTCTTTTTGTTTTCTTTTGAGTTTCCTTTGCTGTGCAAAAGCTTTTCAGTTTGATGAGGGCCCATGGGTTTATTTTTGCTCTTATTTCTATTGCTTTCGGAGACTGATGTGAGGAAATATTCATGATGTTGATGTCGATGTCCGAGAGTGTTTTGCCTATGTTCTCTTCTGGGAGTTTGATGGTGTCCTGTCATATATTTAAGTCTTTCAGCCATTTTGAGTTTATTTTTGTGCATGGTGTGAGGGTGTGTTCTAGTTTCATTGCTTTGCATGCAGCTGTCCAGGTTTCTCAGCAATGCTTGCTGAATGGACTTTCTCTTTCCCATTTTATGTTCTTGCCTCCCTTGTCAAAGATTACTTGACCACAGGTGTCAGGGTTTATTTCCAGGTTCTCTCTTCTGTTCCATTGGTCTGTCTGTCTGTTTGATGGCTGGGGCTTTGTAGTATTTTTTGAAGTCTGGGAGAGTTATGCCTCCTGCTTGGTTTTTGTTTCTCAGGATTGCTTTGGTGATTCTGGGTCTTTTGTTGTTCCTTATAAATGTTTGGATTGTGTGTTCTAGTTCTGTGAAAAATGTCATGGGTAATTTGATAGGGATTGCATTGAATCTGTAGGTTGCTTTCGGGAGTATGGCCATTTTTACAAAACTGATTTTTTCAATCCATGAACATGGAATATCTTTCCATTTCTTCACACACATCTTTGATTTCTTTGATTAAAGTTTTATAGTTCTCGGCATATAGGTCCTTTACCTCCTTGGTGAGGGGTATTCCCAGGTATTTGATTTTGTGAGGTGCAATTTTAAAAGGTATTGTATTTTTGTATTCCCTTTCTAATGTTTCATTGCTGGTATACAGAAATGCAACTGACTTCTGAATGTTTATCCTATATCCTGCTACTTTGCTGAATTTATTCATCAGTTCAAGGAGCTTTTGGGTTGAGTCCTTAGGGTTTTCTAGGTATGGTATCATGTCATCTGCATACAGTGACAGTTTTATCTCCTCTCTCCCTATATGGATGCCTTTTATTTCTTTTGTTTGTCTAATTGCTGTGGCTAGGACTTCCAAAACGATGTTGAAGAGCAGTGGTGAGAGTGGGCATGCCTGTCTTGTTCCAGATTTGAGTGAGAAGGCTTTCAGTTTTTCCCCATTGAGGATTATATTTGCTGTGGGTTTATCATAAATGGCTTTGATTATGCTCAGGAATGTTCCCTCTACACCCACTTTGGCGAGGGCCTTGATCATGAAGGGATGTTGGACTTTGTCAAATGCTTTTTCTGTGTCTATTGAGATGATCATATGATTTCTGACTTTTCTTTTGTTAATGTGGTGTATGACGCTGATTGATTTGCGTATGTTAATGTGGTGTATGATGCTGATTGATTTCCATGTGAACCTGGGATGAACCCTACCTGGTCACGGTGTATAATTTTTTGCTATGTTGTTGGATTCGGTTGGCTAAGATTTTGTTGAGAATTTTTGCATCTATATGCATCAAAGGTATTGGCCGATAGTTTTCTTTTTTGGTGGTATCCCTGTGTGGTTTTGGAATTAGGGTGATGGTGGCATCATAGAATGTCTTTGGGAGTATGCCTTCTTCTTCAACTTTTTGAAAGAGTTTAAGGAGGATGGGCACCAATTCCTCTTTATATGTTTGATAAAATTTACCTGTGAAGCCATCTGGTCCTGAACTTTTATTTGTAGGGAGTGTTTTTATGACCTCTTCCATTTCATTACTAGTGATCGGTCTGTTCAGTTGGTCTGTTTCTTCTTGATTCAGGTTTGGCAGGCTGTAAGATTCTATAAAATTGTCCATTTTTTCCAGATTGTCAAACTTGTTGCCGTATAGTTGTTCATAGTATTCTCTTATGGTTTTTTGTATTTCTGCTGTATCCGTTGTGATTTCTCCTTTTTCATTTATAATTTTGGTTATTTGGGTTCTTCCTCTCCTCTTTTTAGTGAGTCTGGCCAGGGGGTTGTCAATTTTGTTCACCTTTTCAAAGAACCAGCTCTTGGTTTTATTAATTTTCTATATTGATTTTTGAGTCTCTATTTTATTGATTTCCTCTCTGATCCTTATGATTTCCTTCCTTCTGCTGACTTTAGGTCTTTTTTCTTCTTCTTTTTCTAATTCGTTTAGGTGGAGGGTTAAGTTGTCAATTTGGGATCTTTCTTCTTTTTTGAGAAAGGCCTGTATCGCTATAAATTTCCCTCTGAGCACTGCTTTTGCAGCATCCTATAGATTTTGAGAGGTTGTGTCTTCATTATCATTTGTTCCCAGGTATTTTTTAATTTCCTTCTTGATTTCCTCATTGATCCATTGGGTGTTTAGTAGCATGTTGTTTAGTCTCCCTGTAGTAGGTGTTTTCTCTTTCCTTTTCCCACGGTTAATTTCTAACTTCATGGCGTTGTGGTCAGAGAAGATACCTGAGATAATTTCTATGCTCCTACATTTGTTGAGGTTAGCTTTGTGTCCCAATATGTGGTTGATTCTTGAGAATGTTCCATGAGCATTTGAGAAGAATATTTATTCTGCTTTTTTTGGATGTAGTGTCCTGAAGATATCAATTAAGTCTAAGTGTTTCTATTGTTTCCTTTAGGATCTCTGTTGCTTTATTGGTTTTCTGTCTAGAGGATCAGTCCATTGATGTGAGGGGGGTATTAAGGTCTCCTACTATGATTGTATTCTCATCAATAGCTCCCTTTATGTCTGTTAATATTTGTTGTATGTATCTGGGTGCTCCTGTATTGGGGGCATATATGTTGACGATAGTAACATCCTCTCCTTGGATGGATCCCTTAATCATTAAGTAGTGTCCTTCTTTGTCTTTCTTTATGTCTTTTGTTTTAAAGTCTATTTTGTCTGATATGAGTATTGCAACTCCAGCTTTCCTGTCATGTCTATGGGCATGAAATATTTTTCCCCACCCCTTCACTTTCAATCTATATGTATCCTTTGTCCTAAGGTGAGTTTCTTGTAGGCAGCATATTGATGGTTTTTGCCTTTTTATCCACTCAGCCACTCTGTGTCTTTTGATTGGGGCATTCAGTCCATTGACAGTTAAGGTGATAATTGATAGATGATTATTTATTGCCATTTGAACCTCGCGTTCCAGTTGTTTCTATGTTCTCTCTTCTTCCTTTCTTTTTTTTTTTTTTTTTTGGTTGGATGATCTCTGGTTATTATTTGCTTGAGTGTTTTTTTTTTCCATTTTTTTGCAAATGCAATATTTGGTTTTGGCTTGTGGTTGCCCTGTTTTTTAAGTATGCTAACCCCTTCCCATAATTGTGTGTTTTAGCCTGATGGTCCTGTAAGTTCAAACACTTCATTATTATATTAAAATTAAGAAGAGAAACATACAAACAAACAACCAAAAGGGTTATTTACTTCCTAACATCCCTTGCCCACATTTTATGGTTTTGATGACTCTTTTTTATTTTTTTCTTTTTAACTTTATTTTGTTTGAAGCATGTTCATGATTAAATCTGTATGCTGGCTTATTTGAGTGACTGATCTCTGATTGCGTTTTCCTCAGTCCTAGTTCTTCCTCTTCTTCTTCTTCTTCTTTTTTTTTTCTTTTCTTTTCTTTTTTCTTCCCTTTCCTTCCTTTCTTTTTGGTATAGAGAAGCCCTTTCAATATTTCCTTTAACTTGGGCTTTGTGATGTTGTATTCTTTAAGTTTTTGTTTGTTGGAAAAAAATTTTTATTTCCCCTTCTATTTTAAATGATATTCTTGCTGGATAGAGTATTCTAGGTTGCCTATTTTTTCCGTTTAGCACTTTAAATATCTTTTGCTATTCCCCCCTGGCCTGTAGTTTTTCTGTAGAGAAATCAGCTGATAATCTTATGGGGGTTCCCTTGTAGGTAACTTTCTGCTTTTCTCTTGCTGCCTTTAGGATCCTCTCTTTATCACTAACTTTTGCCATTTTTATTATGATGTGTCTTGGTGTGGGTCTGTTTGGGTTCAACTTGTTTGGGGCCCTCTGTGCTTCTTGTATCTTGAACCCAGTATCCTTTAGATTTGGGAACTTTCCAGTGATAATTTCTTCAAATATATTTTCCATCCCCTTATCTTTTTCTACTCCTTCTGGAATTCCTATTATGTGTAGATTGGCTCACTTATATTATCCCATATGTCTCTTATATTGCTTTCCAGTTTTTTGATTCGGTTTTCCGTCTGTTGACCAGATTGAGTGATTTCCATTATTCTATCTTCCATATCACTGATTCGTCCTTCTGCATTATTCATTCTGGTTTTTACTGCCCCTAGTTCAATTTGCATCTCTGCCAATGAATGTTCTAGTTTTTCTTGGCTCCTCCTTATATTTTCTAGTTCCTTTCTGAGGGTGTCTGCATTACTGTTCATATCTTCTCTTAATTCCTTCAGTCTTTTCACTATTTCTCTTTTGAACTCCAGGTCTGTCAGACTGCAGAGATCTGTTTCATTGTTGACTGTTTTAGGTGAGTTCTCCTGTTGGTTTGAGTGGGGGTGGTTTCTCAGCTCCTTCATCTTGCTTGTTGTTTTCTTTTTCCTGGTGGCGTTGTATTCTCCATGACCGGGCAGTGTTTGCCTTGTCACTGCCATGAAATGTTTCCTGAGGGCTGGCGTTGTTGGTCAGTCTTTTTTGAGGCAGTGTGGCTTTTCTGGAGTGTTGGTGGGTCTAACAGGGTGTCTTTGAAGCAAAGGAGGACTTCCTGAGGGCAGACAGGACTGGGAGGTCCACCCCACGATGGTAGCAGATTTCACTTTGTCATGCAGAGCTTGCTCTGGTTTTTTTAGGCTGTGGGGGTTCTTTCAGGGGTTTGGCGGTGTTGGGCAGCTGTTCCTCAGGAGTGCAGCACCCCCTGGGGGCTGGAGCAGCTATCCGGGTCACTGAGAACCTAAGAGGCTCTTCCCTAGGGCAGCCTAACTCAGAAGGACGGCCTGAGAATGTAGGTGGATCTTTTCACAGTCTAGCTGAGCTTGTTGCAGCTTTTCTGGGCTGCAGGGTCTCTTCCAGGGGGCTGGTGGTGCTGGGCAGTTATTTCACGGGAGTGGGGCACCCCCTGGGGGCTTGGGCGGGTAGCAGGGCCGCTGGAAACCCAAGAGGCTCCTCCCCAGGGCAGCCTGACTCAGAAAGACTGTCTGAGATCTTTTCCTGACTCAGCCATGCTTGTTGCAGCTTTTCTGGGCTGCAGGGGGTCCTGCCTGGAGCTGGCAGTCCTATGCAGCTGATCCACTAGGGCACCCCCTGGGGGCTTGGGAGCATAGCAGGGCTGCCAGAAATCCAAGAGGCTCCTCTTCAGGGAAGCCCAACTCAGAAAAACTGTCCAAGAATTAGGCAGATCTATTCATGGCCTGGCTAGGCTTGTTCTAGCTTTTCTAGGCTGCAGGCCTTTTCTCGGTAGCCGGTGGTGTTTGGTGCTGCTCTGCGGAAGTGTAGCACCTCCAAAGGGCAAGCAGGTCTGTGCAGGGACAGCCCCTGCGGTGGTAGGCTTCAGGCAATTGTTGAGGCCAGCCCTCCTGGATGGCAGGCATCCCCAGGTCCCGTGAGAGCATAGGGGGTGGTGGGGGTGGGGGGAGGGAATGCACTGGGAAGCACAGCTTTCTGCTAGCTAGCAGGCCTGTAAGCTTGCTGTGGCATGGGGGATATTCTATGGTGACCCACCCCTTCTTCTCTCCCCTCCCCAGCATGGGCGCAGACCAGGCTCTTCTCCCAGGTTCCCTCTGAGGCGGCTTTCCACTTCCCCCCCCCTGGAGTATTGCTCCCTTCCTTTGTAACAGCTTTGTTTTCTAGTCTCCCAGGTAGTCTCTGCCCCGTCAAATGATTTCTAGAACTCCCAAGCAGTTTCCACTCCGCCCCACCCCCCCAGCCCGGTGACTAATCTCTGGAGCTGAGGTCTTGGTGCCCAGCCCCCACCCAGGCGTCCCCGGGCCCTTTCTCGGGGACTAACCTTCAGAGGCAAGGTCTCAGTGCCCAACCCCCACCCAGGAGTCTCAATTTTTGGTGACTGTGCCCGTAGTTCAGATGGTCCGTTTGGTTCTTGATCAGCTTTTCTGTACTCCAACTTACTGCTACACTCTTCTCTGCATCTGGAGATTCCTTCAGTTCGTTTGATCTTTCCCCCATGTAGGTGACTTTCCAGGGTGCGGGATCCCTTTCTCCTCCTCAGTTCCCTTTTGGGAGCACCCGTCCCACTCGGATTCACTTTCTCTCACTCTCCTCTTTTCTCCCGTTCTGCCCAGTAATGTCATGAACTTCTTGCTGTTATTGTAGTTTAGGTTCCTCTGCCAGCGGTTGGTTGCTGTTCTGTGCGAGTCATTTATTCTGTAGATGTGTTTTTTTGTTGTGTTTGTGGGAGAGGGCGAGCATGTCCCCCTACTCCTCCGCCATCTTGTCCTCCCATTTTTGTTTGTTCTTTAAATTTATAGCTCTTTTTAAACTATTCTTACACTTGTTGATCTGTGCCTCATTCTTTTTCTGAGATTTTGGATCATCCTTACTATCTTTACTCTAAATTATTTTTCAGGTGGTTTGCCTATTTTCCCTTCATTTTACTTTTTTTATCTTGTTTCTTTATCTAAAACATTTTTCTGTCTTCTCATTTTTCTCCTAATTTTCTGCTCTTGCGTTCCTTCTACAGGTTGCAGGATTGTAATTCCTCTTGTTTCTATTCTCTGCTTCCATGGTGGGTAAGGTTTGTCTAGAGGTGGTTCAGGATTCCTGGTCAAGGGACTGGTGACTACCCACTGGTTTATGGAGCTGTGTCTTATCCCTCTGGTAGTCAAGGTCTTGCCAAAGTTGTGTTTTCAGAGGTGGCTGTGAGCTCAGGTGAAATGTAGGCAGCCTGTCCAGACTGATTTAGTTTCCTTGTTTTTTGCTTTTTTTTGCTTTTATCAGGGCTGTACCTGTGGCATATGGAAGTTCCCAGGGTAGGGACTGAATTGGAGCTGAAGCTGCTGGCCTATACACAGCCACAGCAATATGGGATCCAAGCCACATCTGCAACTGACACCACAGCTCATGGTAACACTGGATCCTTAACCCACTGAGTGAGGCCAGGGATCAAACCCACATCCTCATGGATTCTAGTTAGGTTTGTTAACACTGATCCATGATGAGAACTGCCTGTCTGGGCAGTTTTTGATATGAATGTATGCCACCACATTCCTCAGTATATGCTGGCTTTTATCCCCTTGAGAGGAGGTGTGATTATGTTGTTACCTGAACCTATACTGGATATTGAGTGGGACCTCATCTTTTCTCTGTAGTTGTCATGGACAGTGTCTGTTCTCTAGTCATTCAAGTAGGAATGCCCATATCTATGTCTAAGCTGTGTTTCTGATCTGTGCTGTGAGATATGTTGTACTTGAGTGCTCCCACTAGGAGAGGAGACCCTGAGTATTCTTCTGTTCTTTTATGTGAGTGTGCTCTGTTGTGTCACCTTTTAATGCAGTTTCACAAAATACACTGTTATTGGAACTACTCTTGGCCCCACATTAATCATGGATCTGCTGGTAATTGTCCCTGCCATTTCAGGTATTGAGCTATGCTGAATACTGATGAGACATTGATTTTTTAAGACAATAATGTAAATATTTACTGAGAACACACTAATTGTGTTCTGGGAATTTTACCTGTGACCCTTTAATCTTCACAATGACCCTGTGGGCTAAGTACAAATTTAATCCCCATTTAAAAATGGGAAAACTGAAACACCAAGAAAGATGATAAAACTTGCTACAAACAGCTTGGGTTTGAGGTCCCAGATGGCCACCAGAGCTTAAACTCTAAGTTCTTAAATTAGACAACTTATTCCTACTCACAAGGAAACAAATTCCAGAGGTTAAATAATATACTTCAGGAAGATACTTGTGAGATGGGTTAGAATTTGAAAACAACACCCTGTAATATATACACACTTCCCAGGGATTATAGCCTCAGTTTCTTTTCTGCCTCTCTGTGACTTCTTTTTTTATTCTTTCCCAAGCCATTTTCTTCCTGTCACATCTTATCTTTATCTTCTCTTTGCCTGTTTCTAAATAACTTTTCTATATTTATCACTATATATTTACTTCATTTTCCCTTAGCTTGTAAAGGATTATGTAAGAAGAAACAATGAAATATAATGATCAAGTGCACATGGGCCTGAGTTTTGCCCTTGCTCTGATGCTCAGCTGTGTGACTTTGAGTAAGGTACTTAATCCCAAATTTCTTGCCTCCTATTTGTAAATTAAAACTACAGAACAAACCTCACAAGGCTAACTGAATATTAAAAATCATAACTCTTGTAGATTGCCTTTTCTAGCATCTTGCTCATAGCAAGGATTCAGTAATATAAGGCTGATAACATTCTTGTCATCATAATTATCATTATAAGCATATGTTATTTATTTTAAGATGTCTGAAATGTGTCAAAATATCATTTAAATTTCCTTTTTTTTTAATATGAAAAATTGCTCAACAAAGGTGGCCTCTCTTTTTGAATAGCCAGAAATAACAAAAGTTAAATTGTTGCTATTATAACCCAACCTCTGGTCTCCAGGGTAAAGTTGGTGAAGTCTAATTTTAGAATAAATTTTTACATTAAAAATGAATTCCTTAGTGAGGATAATAGCTATATTAGGTGGTTTTTTTTTTTTTTTTTTTTTTTTTTGCTTTTATGTGGGTCATGAGCTGAAAAGAGACTTATCTTTAAGAGGCCCCCCAGAGTCATAACTCTTGGTGCTTATTGATGACACCAGGCTACAGTGAAAGAGCAGAGTAATATGTTCATTATCCATTACCCATTACCTTTCAATCAATTATTGCTTTCCTGGAAACAAAAAAATGAATAGAGAAAACTCACCTTTCAAAAGAGCACTTTCTAATCAAAGTAAAGTGAACAGTCTGGTAATACAGAAAAGTAATTGTCACAATAATCCCTCAGCTAGTGAAGATAATTCCTTTTTTCCTTAAACAATTGTTGAAAACATTATGTTCTTGACTTAATAAGAAAGATGAACTCAAATTCTAATATTACCTTTCACTTTTATCTGTGTTGAAAATGTAAAAGCAAATTTTGATTTCTAGAACATGATTAGTCATTATTTCTAAATTGTCTCTTTTAAGCATAATTAAATTTGGCCAGGTTTTAGGAAACCCTTTTTATTTTTTAGTATGTTCAGAGCATATTCATCTTTCTTAGTCCCACTGTCACAGTGCCTCTCTTCCCACACCTTCTTTTCCCATTAACATACTTTTAAAGTAGTATATGTAGATTTTTCAAGAGTTATCCCAATGCTCAGAGCATAGTTTGTACACCAAAATGTTTAATGAAATTTACACAATCCTAGGGAGTAAATTTAATCTTAACATCTGCATTAATTGCATACACATCCCTCATCCCTTAGAATTCATGAAGGAAAACATCCTTATAAAATCTCCAAACTCCCTGTTAAGACATCCTCAGGCTTACCATCTAGATGTCCTATAAAAAAGATAGCAGGATCCCCCTAGGTTTATCAGTTTTTTTTTTATTGAAATCATACTGCTACCATGCCCCTAAAACGTCTATCAGATGATTCGTCAGATGATTCTTTATGAATTCAACATTTATGTTCCTCATGACATTTTTGCACCACTGCTTCTGTTGACTAAATAATTTTTGTATTTTTTCTGCCTTGACATTTGAATATAATCATAGATTTTTCACATTTATCAGCTTTAATTATGATTGGAGCATTTTACATTAAAAATTATTCCATTTGCCTTTTACAAAATGATTTGATCTCAAAAATTCTTTTGATTGGAAAACTGATTTGCATGGGGTGATATACCCTCAGATGCACACTTCTCTGGAAAACAGCTCATGAATGCATTGTACAACACACCACGTCTATCTTTGACCTCCCTAATTTGTGACTGTCCAGCTCTGCTGCACACAGTTTTACCTCGTACCTAATGGCCCAAGTCCTCTGCCTGGTTTTTACAGTCACCTGAATCCTGCTTCACTGGAAACACTAGGTTCCCAAATGGACCAACCAGGCCTGCTGCAATCTTCTTTATTTGACCTTACCATTTGAGGATTTCCATCTGTTAGAAAACAGTTTCAATGCTGATACATAGATAAACTAATTCCAGTTAAAGATGATCCTTGGGGGTTCTAAATATGTCTCTTGATGTCCCACTAACTCTCTCCATCCCAAAGAATATCACAATGTTAAAAATGTAGCTTCTGCTCAAGAAATGCTTATAAATAAACAATAACAAAAATAATCATGTAAAACCCCCAAGAGATTGAAAATGTTGCTCTTAATATTAACATAGAAAAAGTCTTTTAAAATAATGAAGGACCTTGAGTGTAAGCCATGGACAAAACAATGATGTGTATCTTGGAGGAACAGAATCTTCTTAGGTTCCCATATCCCAGGCTAGCTGTCATGTTGGATCTGCAGCTACCAACCTATGCCACAGCCACAGCCACTCAGGATCCAAGACTTATCTGCCATCTACACCACAGCTCAAGGCAACATCAGATCCTTAATACACTAAGTAAGGCCAGGGATTGAACCTGAATCCTCATGGATACTAATCGTGTTCATAACCTGCTGAGCCACAATAGGAACTCCCAGTATCTTTTTTAAAATTTAAATTTATTGATGTATAATTGACTTACATGTTGTATTAGTTTCAGTTGTACAGCAAAGTGAATCAGTCATACATCTGAATATATCCATTCTTTTTACCCATATAAATTATTACAATTAAGAAGATTTTCCTGTACTATACTTCAGTTTCTTAAAGTTTGTATCATTTGTGATCATTGTGCAATGGAAGGAAATCTCAGTCTTATTGCAGTTTCTGTCCCTCCAGGGAGAAACCAATCCTCTTGTTTTTTCTGCCTTTGCTCACATTGTCTACATCTCCCCTCTCTAAGCATCTCAAACCCTTTCATAGACATTCCTCTAAGCATAGAAGAAAATGAATAGACACCCATAGCATGCTGAGAGTGTTAGGAGTTATCAAGAGCAGATTTACCACAAACATTTAATTTATTTAAAGTTTCTAAGCTAACATAACAATTTTACCTTGATTTTCATTTAATCTGCATTAAAATATGAAACTATACAATATGTTTTTCCCCAATTCTCTATCCACCCTTCAATACTCTCATCTTCCTTTTACTCCATAGTATATCTAGATTTTCACTGAGATTTGGAAAAGGACTCTCACTATCAACCCAGGGCATGCAAATTCCTCTCTAAAGTTAAGCAGAATTTTTTAATAATTATCATGTTAAAAACAGCACGCAATTGTATAAGAACTATAAAGCAGTTATCTTTAACTTATGGTTTCAACTACAACCAAAATTCCCTTTGATTCAAATTTTCTATTAGAAAATTTTATTGTGAAGAGAGAGACAAAATGGTGGAAGAGTAGGGGGACATGTTCGTCCTCTCCCACAAACACAGACACATAAAAACACATCTACAGGATAAATGACTCACACATAACAGCAACCAATCACTGGCAGAAGAACCTAAACTCCAATAATGGCAAGAATTTTGTGACATTACTAGGTAAAACAAGAGAAAAGAGGAGGATGAGAGAAGGGGAATCTGAGCTGGATGGGCACTCCCGAAAGGGAACTGTGGAGGAGAAAGTGATCCTGCACCCTGGAGAGTCACCTACTTGATGGAAAGATCAACCAAACCAGAGGAATCTCCAGATGCAGAGAAGAGTGTAGCAGTAAGTCAGAATTCTGAAAAGCAGATCGAGAACCGAACAGATCATCTGAACTATGGGCACAGTCACCAAAAATTGAGATGCCTGGGTGGGAGCTGGGTGCCAAGACCTCGGCTCCAGAGGTGAGTCCCAAGGAAAGGGATGGGGGGTGGGGTGGATCAGAGATTGCTTGGGAGGTTTAGAAACATGTCTGTCAAGTTTGAACAGGGCAGAGACTGCCTGCGGGAGTAGAAAGCAGAGTGTCACGGGGGAGGGAGCAATACGCTAAGGGCACGGAAGTGGAAAGAAACATCAGAGGGAACCTGGGAGAAGAGCCAGGCCTGTGTCCATGTTGGGGAGGGGAGAGAAGAATGGGTGGGTCCCCATAGAATACTCCCCATGCCACAGCAATCTTACCAGCCCTGTTAGCCATCAGAAAGCTGTGCTTCCCAGTGCATCCCCTCCCACCATGAACAACACCCCCTATGCACTCACCAGACCTGGGGCTGCCTGCTATCTGGTCAACAATTGCCAGAAGCCTGTCCCTGACCTGGCCTGCTTGTCCTTTGGAGGGGCTACACCACTGAAGAGCAACAACAAACATTGCCAGCACCCAGAAAAAGGCCTGCAGCCCAGAAAAGCTAGACCAAGCCTGGCCAGGACGTGAAAAGATCTGCCTAATTCTCAGTGAGTCCTTCCAAGTTGGGCTGCCCTGGGGAAGAGCCTCTTGGGTTTGCAGTGACCCGGAGAGCTGCTCCAGCCCCCAGGGGGTGCTGCACTCCTGAGGAACAGCTGCCCATCACCACCAACCCCCTGAAAGAACCCCACAGCATTAAAACACAAGAACACGTTCTGCCTGGTCGAATGAAATCTGCTACCATGGTGGTGTGGACCTCCCAGTCCTGTCTGGTCTCAGGAAGTCCTCCTTTGCTTCAAAGACACCCTGTTAGACCCATCAACACTCCAGAAAAGCCACACTGCCTCAAAAAAGATTGACCAACAATGCCAGCCCTCAGGAAACATTTCATGGCAGTGACAAGGCAAACACTGCCCGGTCATGGAGAATACAACGCCACCAGGAAAAAGAAAACAACAAGCAAGATGAAGGAGCTGAGAAACCACCCCCACTCAAACCAACAGGAGAACTCACCTAAAACAGTCAACAATGAAACAGATCTCTGCAGTCTGACAGACCTGGAGTTCAAAAGAGAAATAGTGAAAAGACTGAAGGAATTAAGAGAAGATATGAACAGTAATGCAGACACCCTCAGAAAGGAACTAGAAAATATAAGGAGGAGCCAAGAAAAACTAGAACATGCATTGGCAGAGATGCAAACGGAACTAAGGGCAGGAAAACCCAGAATGAATAATGCAGAAGGACGAATCAGTGATATGGAAGATAGAATAATGGAAACCACCCAATCAGGTCAGCAGACAGAAAACCAAATCAAAAAACAGGAAAGCAATATAAGAGACCTATGGGATAATATAAAGTGAGCCAATCTACACATAATAGGAATTCCAGAAGGAGAAGAAAAAGATAAGGGGATGGAAAATATATTTGAAGAAATTATCACTGGAAAGTTCCCAAATCTAAAGGATACTGGGTTCAAGATACAAGAAGCACAGAGGGCCCCAAACAAACTGAACCCAAATAGACCCACACCAAGACACATCATAATAAAAATGGCAAAAGTTAGTGATAAAGAGAGGATCCTAAAGGCAGCAAGAGAAAAACAGAAAGTTACCTACAAGGGAACCCCCATAAGATTATCAGCTGATTTCTCTACAGAAACACTACAGGCCAGGAGGGAATGGCAAGAGATATTTAAAGTGCTAAAAGCAAAAATAGGCAACCTAGAATGCTCTATCCAGCAAGAATATCATTTAAAATAGAAGGGGAAATAAAAATTTTTTCCATCAAACAAAAGCTAAAAGAATACAACTATACCAAACCCAGGCTAAAAGAAATACTGAAAGGGCTTCTCTAAACCAAAAAGAAAGGAAGGAAGGAAAGGGAAGAAAAAGAAAAAAAAAAAAAGAGGAAGAACAAGGACTGAGGAAACCGCAATCAGAGAGCAGTCACTCAAATAAGCCAGCATACAGATTTAATCATGAACATGTTTCAAACAAAATAAAGTTAAAAAGAAAAAAAAAGAGTTATCAAAATAATAAAATGTGGGCAAGGAAAGCTAGGAAATAAATAGACCCTTTTTGTTTGTTTGTTTGTATGTTTCTCTTCTTAATTTTAATATAATAATGAAGTGTTTGAACTTATAGGACCATCAGGCTAAAACACACAATTATGGGAAGGGGTTAGCATACTTAAAAAACAGGGCAACCACAAGCCAAAAGCCAAACATTGCATTCGCAAAAAAATGAAAGAAAAAAAAAACACTCAAGCAGATAATAACCAGAGATCATCCAACCAAAAAAAAAAAAAAAAGAAAAAAAAGAAAGGAAGAATGGAGACCCATAGAATCAACTGGAACACGACGTTCAAAATGGCAATAAATAATCATCTATCAATTATCACCTTAAATGTCAATGGACTGAATGCCCCAATCAAAAGACACAGAGTGGCTGAGTGGATAAAAAGGCAAAAACCATCAATATGCTGCCTACAAGAAACTCACCTTAGGACAAAGGATACATATAGATTGAAAGTGAAGGGGTGGGGAAAAATATTTCATGCCCATAGACATGACAGGAAAGCTGGAGTTGCAATACTCATATCAGACAAAATAGACTGTAAAACAAAAGACAAAAAGAAAGACAAAGAAGGACACTACTTAATGATTAAGGGATCCATCCAAGGAGAGGATGTTACTATCGTCAACATATATGCCCCCAATACAGGAGCACCCAGATACATACAACAAATATTAACAGACATAAAGGGAGCTATTGATGAGAATACAATCATAGTAGGAGACCTTAATACCCCCCTCACATCAAAGGACAGATCC
Source organism: Sus scrofa (assembly GCF_054392235.1). Taxonomy (NCBI): domain Eukaryota; kingdom Metazoa; phylum Chordata; class Mammalia; order Artiodactyla; family Suidae; genus Sus; species Sus scrofa. The sequence continues at coordinate 50,311,451 of NC_139386.1, forward strand.
TCTAGACAGAAAACCAATAAAGCAACAGAGATCCTAAAGGAAACAATAGAAACACTTAGACTTAATTGATATCTTCAGGACACTACATCCAAAAAAATCAGAATACACATTCTTCTCAAGTGCACATGGAACATTCTCAAGAATCAACCACATATTGGGACACAAAGCTAACCTCAACAAATGTAGGAGCATAGAAATTATCTCAGGTATCTTCTCTGACCACAATGCCATGAAGTTAGAAATTAACCATGGGAAAAGGAAAGAGAAAAAACCTACTCCATAGAGACTAAACAACATGCTACTAAAAAAAACAATGGATCAATGAGGAAATCAAGAAGGAAATTAAAAAATACCTGGGAACAAATGATAATGAAGACACAACCTCTCAAAATCTATAGGATGCTGCAAAAGCAGTGCTCAGAGGGAAATTTATAGCGATACAGGCCTTTCTCAAAAAAGAAGAACGATCCCAAATTGACAACTTAACCCTCCACCTAAACGAATTAGAAAAAGAAGAAGAAAAAAGACCTAAAGTCAGCAGAAGGAAGGAAATCATAAGGATCAGAGAGGAAATCAATAAAATAGAGATTCAAAAAAACAATAGAGAAAATTAATAAAACCAAGAGCTGGTTCTTTGAAAAGGTGAACAAAATTGACAACCCCCTGGCCAAACTCACTAAAAAGAGGAGAGGAAGAACCCAAATAACCAAAATTATAAATGAAAAAGGAGAAATCACAACGGATACAGCAGAAATACAAAAAACCATAAGAGAATACTATGAACAACTATATGCCAACCAATTTGACAATCTGGAAGAAGTGGGCAATTTTCTAGAATCTTAGAGCCTGCCAAACCTGAATCAAGAAGAAACAGACCAACTGAACAGACCGATCACTAGAAATGAAATTGAAGAGGTCATGAAATCACTCCCTACAAATAAAAGTCCAGGACCAGATGGCATCACAGGCGAATTCTATCGAACATATAAAGGGGAACTAGTGCCCATCCTCCTTAAACTCTTTCAAAAAGTTGAAGAAGAAGGCATACTCCCAAAGACATTCTATGATGCCACCATCACCCTAATTCCAAAAGCGGACAGAGATACCACCAAAAAAGAAAACTATCGGCCAATACCTTTGATGCATATAGATGCAAAAATTCTCAACAAAATCTTAGCCAACCAAATCCAACAACATACCAAAAAAAATCACACACCACGACCAGGTAGGGTTCATCCCAGGTTCACAAGGATGGTTCAACATACGCAAATCAATCAGCATCATACACCACATTAACTAAAGAAAAGTCAGAAATCATATGATCATCTCAATAGACACAGAAAAAGTATTTGACAAAGTCCAACATCCCTTCATGATCAAGGCCCTCGCCAAAGTGGGTGTAGAGGGAACATTCCTGAGCATAATCAAAGCCATTTATGATAAACCCACAGCAAATATAATCCTCAATGGGGAAAAACTGAAAGCCATCTCACTCAAATCTGGAACAAGACAGGCATGCCCACTCTCACCACTGCTCTTCAACATCGTTTTGGAAGTCCTAGCCACAGCAATTAGACAAACAAAAGAAATAAAAGGCATCCATATAGGAAGAGAGGAGATAAAACTGTCACTGTATGCAGATGACATGATACCATACATAGAAAACCCTAAGGACTCAACCCAAAAGCTCCTTGAACTGATTAATAAATTTAGCAAAGTAGCAGGATATAGGATTAACATTCAGAAGTCAGTTGCATTTCTGTATACCAGCAATGAAATATGAGAAAAGGAATACAAAAATACAATACCTTTTAAAATTGCACCTCACAAAATCAAATACCTCGGAATACCCCTCACCAAGGAGGTAAAGGACCTATATGCCGAGAACTATAAAACTTTAATCAAAGAAATCAAAGATGTGTGTGAAGAAATGGAAAGATATTCCATGTTCATGGATTGAAAAAATCAGTTTTGTAAAAATGGCCATACTCCCGAAAGCAACCTACAGATTCAATGCAATCCCTATCAAATTACCCATGACATTTTTCACAGAACTAGAACACACAATCCAAACATTTATAAGGAACAACAAAAGACCCAGAATCGCCAAAGCAATCCTGAGAAACAAAAACCAAGCAGGAGGCATAACTCTCCCAGACTTCAAGAAATACTACAAAGCCACAGTCATCAAAACAGTGTGGGACTGGTATCAAAACAGACAGACAGACCAATGGAACAGAAGAGAGAACCTGGAAATAAACCCTGACACCTGTGGTCAAGTAATCTTTGACAAGGGAGGCAAGAACATAAAATGGGAAAGAGAAAGTCCATTCAGCAAGCATTGCTGAGAAACCTGGACAGCTGCATGCAAAGCAATGAAACTAGAACACACCCTCACACCATGCACAAAAATAAACTCAAAATGGCTGAAAGACTTAAATATATGACAGGACACCATCAAACTCCCAGAAGAGAACATAGGCAAAACACTCTCGGACATCGACATCAACATCATGAATATTTCCTCACATCAGTCTCCGAAAGCAATAGAAATAAGAGCAAAAATAAACCCATGGGCCCTCATCAAACTGAAAAGCTTTTGCACAGCAAAGGAAACTCAAAAGAAAACAAAAAGACAACTTACGGAATGGTAGAAAATAGTTTCAAATGATGCAACTGACAAGGGCTTAATCTCTAGAATATATAAACAACTTATACAAAGCAAAGCATAAAAGTCAACAATGCAATAGAAAAATGGGCAAAAGACCTGAATAGTCATTTCTCCAAGGAAGAGATACAGATGGCCAGCAAACACACGAAGAAATGCTCAACATTGCTGATCATAAGAGAAATGCAAATCAAACTACCATGAGATACCACCTCACACCATTCAGAATGGCCCTCGGTAATAAGTCCACAAATAACAAGTGCTGGAGGGGCTGTGGAGAAAAGGGAACCCTCCTGCACTGCTGGTGGGAATGTAAACTGGTATAGCCACTATGGAGAACAGTTTGGAGATACCTTAGAAATCTATACATAGAACTTCCTTATGACCCCGCAGTCCCACTCTTGGGCATATAACTGGACAAAACTCTACTTAAAAGTTATTCGTTCACCCGCATGTTGATTGATATCCTAAAAATAGTTTTATAAAATATGAAGTATTATTAAACAGTATATTTTTACATCAATTCTATTAAGACATAGAAACCTATATTTAACCTTAAATTATTGAGGATTTTTCTGTGGAGCACCATCTATTAGTTTTCTAGGGCTGTCATAACAAAGGACCACAAACTAGGCTGGTAAAATAACAGAAATATCTTCTCAGAAATCTAATATCAGTGTGTTGTTAGGATTGATCCTTTCTGAAGTCTGTGAAGGGTAATCTGCTCCATGTATTTGTTGTTGGATTAGAAGACAACCTTACAGCAATATGACATCACCTTAGCTTACCTAACTATAATTTAATTGATAATTAGTGAGCTTTCTATCATTAGTAAGCTTTTTACCATCTATTTGTATGTAGAAAATCTTTGGTGTTGAAAACCTAATAAATGAGGTTCTAAGTATGATAAACACCGTGAAGACTTTTTCCAATGGTGATATTTAGGTAAATACATTCATGTCCTTTTCATTGAAACTGTAACTCAATACCCTAAAATTGTTTGCAAACTTCTCTAACCTACTGAATCTTACCAAATGTCTTAAAATACTAAACTCCTATGTTACTAGGCTAAGTGAAAGAGTAGGATTACATCTGTGTGCAGTAACCACCACCAGCAGTAAGATGTGACATTATTTTCATAATATGATAGGATTATTATCATGGAAGAAGAAACATATCCAGTTCCTTTAGGAATTTTAGGAGGACTACATATTTATTCTCCAGAAGTGAGAAGATTTTTTTAATTGATGTCAGGCTTCTGAGTTATTTCTAATATTATAAAATAGGTAACCAAATAAAGAATAAATAACCATTTAATGGATAAATAGATAGAACAGAAAAAAAAAACCCTCATGAAGTCCTCAGTGTCCTGGAAAGCACTATGATGAAATGATTTAAAACAAGGTTGTTGACAGATTCTGATTTTATTATTTTTAAACCACTTCCATTGTAATAATCATAACAACAATCAAAATGATGTTTTAACTTTCTTGTTAAAGAGATACATTTTGCTTTTTTAAATATTAAATATTATTCCTTTAAAATTTTTATGTTTTTGGAGTATATTTGTTTACAATGTAGTGCTATATATTCATTCTTTTTCAGGTTTTTCCCATTTAAGTTGTTAAAGAATATTGAGTAGAGTTACCTGGGTTATACAGTAGATCTATGTTGGTTACCTATTTTAAATATAGCAGTGTATACATGTTAATCTCAAACTCCTAATTTATCCTCGCTTGATTTTGTAATCTATGGGTCTGTTTCTCCTTTGTAAATAAAATTTATATCTTTTAAAATTATATTCCATATATTGCTGGTATTGTATGATATTTGTCTATCTCATTGTTCAGATTAGATATTCAGACGAAAATATTTAGGTCCATACATGTTCCTGCAAATGGTATTTTTTCAATCTTTTTAATGGCTTAATAATATTCCATCACATATATGTACATCATCTTCTTTATTCAATCCTCTGTCAACAGACATTTAGGTTTCTTCCATGTCTTGGCTATTGTAAATAGTACTGCAATGAATACAGTGGTGAATGTATCTTTTCAAATTATGGTATTCTCCAGATATATGCCCAGGAGTGGGATTGCTTGTACATATCATAGTTCTACAGTTAGGTTTTTTAAAAAAACTTCTATCCTGTTCTCTATAGTGGTTATACCAATTTTTTTGTCTCTTTTTTTTTCTTGTCTTTATAGGGCTGCACCCATGCATATTGGAGATTCCCAGGCTAGGGATCTAATCGGAGCTGTAGCTGCTGGCTTATGCCAGAGCCATAGCAATGCAGGATCCAAGCTATGTCTGCAACCTACACCACAGCTCACACCAATGCTGGATCCTTGACTCAATGAGCAAGGCCAGGGATGAAACCCACAACCTCATGGTTCCTAGTGAGATTTGTTAACCACTGAGCCATGATGGGGACTCTGATTATACCAATTTACATTCCAACAAACAGTGTAGGAGTATTCCCTCCACACCCTCTCCAGAAATTATTTTTTGCTGATTTTTTATGCTGGGCATTTTGACTAATGTGAGGTATAGCTCATTGTAGCATTTATTTGCATTTCTCTAATAATTAGTGATGTTGAACTTGGTGTTTTCATGTGTTTTGGGGCCATTTATATGTCTTCTTTGGAGAAATGTCCGTTCAGAACTTCTGCCCATTTTTTAATTGGGCTGTTTATTTTTTTTAACATGGTGCTATATGAGATATTTGTATATTTTGAAGAATCGCTCTTGTTGGTAGCTTTATTTGCAAATATTTTTTCCCATTATGTTGATTGTCTTTTTGTTTTATTTATGGTTTACTTTGCTGTGCAAAAAGCCTTTAAGTTTTATTAGGTCCCATCTGCTCATTTTTGTTCTTATTTTCATTACTCTAGATGAATCTGAAAGATATTGCTCTGGTTTATGTCAGAGAGTGTTCTGTCTATGTTTCCCCTAAGAGTTTAGCAGTATATGGTCTTTGAGTCTTTAATCCATCTTGAGTTTGCCTTTGTGTACAGTGTTAGAGATTGTTCTAACTTCATTCTTTTATGTGTATCTGTCCAGTTTTCCCAACAACACTTATTGAAATGACTGTCTTTTCTCCATTATATATTATTGCCTCCTTTGTCATAGATTAATATACCATAGTGCATGAATGACCATAGGAAAAATAATACTAAAGAAATACTGCAACCTCACAATTTTTCAAAAGATTGTTATAAAATGTCCAGAAATTCCTTTAAAAATATTCTGAAGTCTAAAACTCACAAAAATGTCAAATACTTGTGAATAGCCATACTAATGGCAGAGTAGAGAGTTCCTTGAGTTTAGGATTATAAAAACTGAAAAATTTCTTTTGGAATTATGTTGCATTTTATTATTGTCTAGAACACAGTTGCTTAGCACTAAGTCAATGGATATCAAAAATAAAACAAAAAAAGTAGAGGGATTTCATGAAATCTTATTGGCCATGGCAGAAAGGCAGCATTCAGACTTAATGATGGATCATTTTGGTGTACTCATCCAATACAATGTAAATGTCATATAGGGGGTCACACAGATTGCATGTTTTATTGTGCAACAAAAGCCAAAGATCAGATACAAGACAATCAGGATATTTTATATCACATTTTACAACATGAAGGATATTTTGGGGGGAAGCCTTTTGGATCACAATGCATATTGGCATAACCCTCAGAAGATCTGTGTCTAAACTCTTACTATACCACTTAAGAATTATATAAATGTGGACATTTTATTTAATCACATTGGGAAAGTAAGGATAACACTAAAGCCTCATTTTACATCTCAGGATTTTTATGAGCATTAAATCACCTCATATCTATAGAAGAGCAATGTAAAATGCAAAGCTCTATAAAAGTTTAATAGTTATTACTGCTACAAGAGTATTTGTTAGGAGTTCCTGTTATGGCTCAGTGGGTTAAGAATCTGACAATGTATCCATGAAAATGCAGGTTTGATCTTTGGCCTTGCTTATTGGGTTAAGTATCCAGCACTGCAGCAAGCTGCAGTGTAGGTCACATATGTGGCTCAGATCCCTTGTTGCCATAGGCTGGCTGACCTGATTTGACCTTTAGCCCAGGAAATTCCATATGCCACAGGTGGGGCCATTAATAAAGGAGTATTTGTTACATTCACATATCACTTTCAAGGTAATCTCATATAAAAAACATATGCTAATGGATTCAAATCAGTGATCAATTTCTTAAAACTTTCACTTTAGTAAAGTGCTGAATCATCATGCAAACATTTCAAATAAATGCTTTTTATTACAATAATTTATAACAGTTTTCTTCAGAACTTTAAATTGAGGTGTCACTGCCCCTTTGAGAATCTAAATTTATTTTCAATTAGAAGTTAATTTGTTTTAAAATGTATGCCATCAAGACTACCTAGTCTTGAGGGTTTCCATAGTACTGGGAACCCATTTCATTTCCCTTTTATGGAACATTAATAGGTCACATACTAATATAGCCTATTCTGAGCAAATTTTGGAAATGCATACTGGGCTGCCAAAACCTCAGCATCCTTCTGTAGCAGCTGAACTCACTGATTATTTTCTCCTCATCGTCTTATAGGACAGGGAACTGAAATCACTTGATTAGAAATAGTTATATGAGATAAGATAGCCCCCCAAAAGATACTATGAATGATAATAATTTCCAATTTGGCAATACTATCCATATAATAAAATGAGTTATAACAACAAACATACTAACAATGCTGATTATAAAATATCTAGGAATAAACTCTAAAACTTTTTCAAATAACATTATACAAATCTTGGATTAATAGTAATACATAATATATTACTGAATTCACTACATCAAATGATGTTATTGATTTAAAACTTCAACATAGTCAACATTTTTTTCAGTTATGATTTTATTATAAATGACTTTACTAGGATAGTACAGGTTAACAGAAATAGCCACAACTCTACATGAATAGTTGTGTTATCATATAACCTCACCATTTTAAAAGAATTTTTTTTAAAAAAAGGAGCTTCCTACTGGATATAAAAATGGAGCACAATGTAATAGATATTTAAAAATTTGGTATTGGTACTAGAATAGATAAATACATCAACAGCATAGAACAGACAAGCCAAAATAGACAGTGCTGGATACTTAACGCAATGATGCATAAGAAAGATCATATATAATAAAATGAGACACTTCAAAACAGCAGCTCAGTTGTCTAAATAAATGAAAGATCCCTACCTAATCCATTTATAAAAATAAATTCTAAAATTAAATACAGGATTAAATATATTTGCAAATAAAATAGAATTCTTATTTTTAAGTGAAATAATCCTATGAATAAAATAGTATTAAGCATCTAAATTCAACATTATAGTACATAATATTTAGTATATATAAATATCATATGCTTATACATACTAAATATTATATGCATTTTACTTTATCAGAAAATATGAGTGAATACTTTTATAATCTTGAAGGGATAAAAACTTCTAAATATCATCTAAAACTCAGAAGCCACACAGAGAATATTTGTTGATATTCCAATTTCATTATATAAAGCTAAATTTTCCATATAGTGAAAGGCAGCTCAAAGGCAAATTACATAAACCATAGCTAAGAAAAAAACACTATGGAACAAAATACTAAGCTCCTACAAGTCAATAACCAGGATAAAAAAAAAGATGAGTAAACATTTGAACAAATACTATGAGCAAGCAATATATTGAAGAATAGAATGAACAATTAACATAGGGAAAGATGTTCACACTCACTAATAAAAAAATCAAAACACCACACTTCTTATTAGGCTGAGAAAAAATGTATAAGATTCTATCTGGTATTTGCAAGAGATGAGGAATCTAGTACTCTCTAAATCCCTAGTTATATTTTTGGAGTGCTGTTTAAATAGCTATTAAAATCTCAAATGCATATGTTTTTTCGCTCACCAAGCAATATCATATCACAGAATCCCTGCTATCACAAAGAATGATACATCTGTAAGGATGTCCATCTATTACTATAAATTGTAATTTAAAAAGTGAAATAATATAAATTTCCCCTAAGAGAGGATGAATTTGTGACTTAATCATGCAATTCCAACAACTGAAAAATTTAGCCTAAAGAGGAGAAACAAGGAGGAAGTTATCAAGCAGAAAAGCATCAATGACATCTACAGTCAACTAATCTATGGTGAAGGAGGCAAGAATACAAAATGGAGAAAAGACAGGGCCTTCAATAAGTGGTGCTGGGCAAACTGGACAGCCACATGTAAAAGAATGAAATTCGAATGCTTCCTAACACCATACACAAAAATAAATTCAAAATGTGTTTAGGACGTAAATATAATACCAGATACTATAAAACTCTTAGAGGAAAACCTAGGTCAAACCCTTTCTGATGTAAACCACAGCAACATCTTCTCAGATCCACCTCCTTGAGTAATGACAATAAAAATAAACAAATGGGATTTAATTAAACTGAAAAATTTCTGCACAGCAAAGGAAACCCTAAATGAAACAAACAGACACCCCACAGAATGGGAGAAAGCATTTGCAAATGGAGCTACTAATATGGGATTAATGTCTAAGATTTATAAACACCTCCTGCAGTTCAATACCAAAAACACAAATGATGCCATCAAAAATGGGCAGAAGATCTAAACAGACAATTCTCCAAAGAAGACATACCAATAACCAAAAAACACATGAAAAGATCTTCAACATGACTTGTTATGAGAGAAATGCAAATCAAAACCACTATGAGGTACCACCTTAAACTGATCAGAATGGCCATCATCAAAAAGTCTACAAGAATAAATGCTGGAGAGGGTGTGGAGACAAGGGAACCCTATTACACTGTTGGGAATGTAAATTGGTGCAACTACTGTGGAAAAAAGTATGGAGATTCCTCAGAAAACTAATAATAGAATTACCATTTGATCCAGCAATCCCCCTCCTGGACATATACCCAGAGAAAACCATGACTCTAAAGGACTCATATGCTCCAATATTCATTGCAGCACTCTATACAATAGCCAAACATGGAAGCAACCTAAATGTCCATCAACAGAGGTGTGAATCAAGAAGATGGTGTACATATATACGGTGAAATATTACTTACCCATTAAAAGGAAGGAAATTATGGCATTTGAAGCAACATGGATTGACCTAGAAACCATCACTCTTAGTGAAGTCAGTGATACAGTGAAACACCAACCTCAAACGCTATCACTTACACGTGAAATCTAAAAAAAGTGATGCAAACAACTTTTTAGCAGAACAGATACTGACTCACACACTTTGAAAAACACATGGTTTCCAAATGAAACTGATTTGGGATTTGGAGGATGTGCTGGATGTTTGGGATGGAAATGCTATAAAATTTGGTTGTGATGATCTTTATAAAATTATAAATGTAATAAGATTCATTGAGTAATACAGAAAAAGGTGAAAAATGTTGATACATCTATAATATGAAATGCTATGCAGAACTTAAATCTGTATATTAATTTGGAATTATCTGTAACTTATATCTGTACATTGAAAGTGTAATGTTTTGTTTAATCCTTAAAAAAACAGCAAAAATACAAACTCTCCGAAGTAGTACATAAAGGCTATTTGAAAATTTATCAACCTAGTTCTGTTCGTGTGTTCCTCTAGAGACATGTATTTTTAAGGAACAGTATGAATATAAGTTCTTTGTTGGTATTGTCCTTGTTAAATCAATTGTAGATGACAAGTGTCACTCTGAGTTTTTTCCCCTTCAGGATCCTTTGTGAAGAATGATGACAATGATCATCATTTTGATGGAATCATTACTTTCTGATGTTACACAATCAACAGCGGCAGTCTGTGTCTTCATCTCTCTCAAATCACAGTGTACTGGTCACATGACTACAATTCCTTCACTTCTGAAGTAATTTTCGCATGGCTATCATTATTTTTATGTTTCAAACTAATACTTATATTTTCAACTGGCACAAATGCAGGCCATGAAATACATGATCTGATAAAATAATATAATTGCATTTTACTTTGGAGTATTATGCCTCTTAACTAAAATCTTTAGGATATGTTTCATAATTCTACATAGGTTAAGATATTACAATTTTCAGAATTGGAAATGTTATGTTTGCATTTGTCACAACTTTTTAAACAGGAATATATTGTCAAAATGATAATCCCCTTTCCAAATTAGCTTTGTTATTGGAGATTGGAGTTAATGTTACTTATAATGATACTTCTATTAGTGTTTTCACACCTTGTTATCCCACATATTGCTAATCTACTTTGATTTATACAATTCCTTTATTATAATCAGTGCTTAAATAACCATAAATTTCTTCATACTAGAGAAAAATAATTCTATCTCAGAAAACTGAGGAATGTTTTATAATCACACATACTCTGAGTGTGAAATTATATAATTTAATAATGTTTATATCAATAGTAAATATTTCTCTTTTCCTATGTACACCATTTCCTTCTAATATTACTTCATATAATTCCATAAAAGCAAAACAAAAAAATAAGTGAAAGGTTTTCAGAGGCCAGCCCATATTTGAGTATCTTCCGTGTAAATGTATAAATATTTAAAATTAACATGCTTTAATATTATGTACTTGCAGAAGAAATTATTTCAAAGTAAGCACTTCTTAAGAAAATATATCTATGTAATATGATTTTTTAAAAAATCCAGTTACAAATTTTTGGAGAAATTGCTCAATACAAATAGTATCTCAATTCAGTGCTATTTCTCCAGCTGATTACAAAATTACACAGGGATCTAAATACTGCCATTTTCATATATTTTTCCACCTTTTCTTCACAGATCTTTGCTCTGATTTCCTAGGAAAACAAACCTTGCCAAAGCTTTTATTTTGGCACCTCCCCAAGTTGCTTAACTCACTAGGATGGATTCTTCAAATATAACCTTGTTCTTCCACCAGAAATATGATCAAATATATTATTTCCCCACAAGGATTGATCAGCAGACTCTAAACCAGTCTCTTTTGTCTTTTCCTGCACACACTTCACTAAGGCTTCTGGCACCTTTTTAGGATTCTGGCAGCAATCAGAAATCTTTCCCACTGGGTTATTACAACACATGGTGGGAATCTCCTACACAAATATTATTTTAATGTTTTAAAATTATTTAACTGATGAGAGAACAGAAAATCCACAGCCCAGGCATTTGAATTGAAATTATCCAGGTCTTAGTTTAGATTAATAACATTGATTTCCTCAATTCTAATTTTGCTTTTTGATCAAATCCATGGCAAAACCAGTTAAGTTTTTTTAATGAGACAAAAATGTCAAATATAATTCTTATAATCAATTAAATATACATATATATATTCTAACAAATATTTACTCATTTGGTATTAATCACTATGGTGGCTATTTAAAAATAAATGCAGTATATTTCAGTTGGAAATCCATATTTATCATTTTTATCATATTTTAGGATAACAAATAAATTTTGATGTAAAATGTCTATCTAAAATACTCTTTCAAAATTTGGATAACAATTACCTCTTGGTTCTCACTAAAAAATTAAGGCTATTGATAATTAAGGATTCTAATCTAAATATGTAATTAAAACTACTAAAATGAAGGAAATATTTCTCCGTATTTTAGGAAGATGTCAGGTATGTTCTTAGTAAAAAAAGAAGTTTTATGTCTGTGAGGCTGAGATTAGATGAAGTGTAATTAGGTAAATGGATATTGTTATTAAAAGTAGGCTTGTTTTGATCACTGTTGTCTTCTTGAATTTTGTCTACAGGATCTGTCCATTGATGTGAGTGATGTGATGTCCTACCATTACTGAATTCCCATCAATTTCTAATTTTATGTCTGTTACTATTTGTTGTATGTATTTGGGTGGTCCTATATTAGGGGCATATATATTGATGAGTGTAATATCCCCTTCTTGAATTTATTTTATCTTTAAATAATGTCCTCCTTTATCTTTCTTTATGGACTTTGTTTTAAAGTTTATTTTCTGGATATGAGTATTGCAAATCCCATTTTTCTGTCATTTCCATTTGCATAAAATATCTTTATCCATTCCCCTCGCTCTCAATTTATAATGTGTCCTTTGTTGTAATGTGAGTCTCTCACAGGCAGCATATTGTAGGCTTTTTTTTTAATCCAGATTGCCACTCTATGTCTTGATTGGAGCATTTGGTCCATTGACATTTAAGGTAACTATTGATAAATATGTATTTATTGCCATTTTAAACCTTGTTTTTCAGGTGATTCTATGTTTCTTTTATCACTTATAAAACTCAACAGCAAAAAAACAAAAACAAAAACAACTCAATTGAAAAATGGGCAGGTGTCCTGAACACATATTTCTCCAAAGAAGGTACACAGATGGCAAAGAGTCCATGAAAAACTGCTTAATGTCATTATTTATTAGAGAAATGCAAATTAAAAGTATTATGAGGTATTACCTTGCACTGGTCAGAATGTCTTTCATTAACAAGTAAACAAATAACAAATGCTGGAGAGAGTGTGGAGAAAAGGGAATCCTCCTAAACTGTTGGTGGGAATGTAAAGTGGTACAACCAGTATGGAAAACATTATGGAGATTCCTCGTAAAACTAAATATGGAACTACCATATGACCCAGAAATCCCACTCATGGACATATATCCAGACAAAACTTTCATTGAAAAATATCCATGCACCTCTATGTTCATAGCAGCACTATTCACAATAGCCAAGACATGGAAACAACCTAAACATCCATCAACGATGAATGGATTAAGAAGCTGTGGTATATATACACAATGGAATACTAATCAGCAATAAAATAAAATCAAATAATGTCATTTTCAGCAACATGGATGGAATTAGAGACCATCACTCTAAGTGAAGTAAGTTAGAAAGAGAAAGGCAAATACCATATGCTATCACTTATATCTGGAATATAATATATGGCACAAATCAACCTATCTACAGGGGAAAAAACCCAATATGGATATGGAGAACAGACTTGTGCTTGCAAAGGGAGAGGGGAAGAGAGTGGGATGTACTGTGAGTTGGGGTTAATATATGCAAACTATTGCATTTGGAATGGATAGGCCATGGCTTCCTGCTGTACAGCACAGGGAAATATATTTAGTCACTTGAGATGTGGAGCATGAAGGAGGATAATGTGAGAAAAAAATATATATGTCATTTTGGTGTGTAGCAGAAATTGCCAGAACTTTGTAAATCAACTATAATAAAATTTTTTTTAAGTAGGGTGGTACAAAACTAGATTTGGTTCCTCCCTAAGAGAATAAATTTACTTAGAATTCTGCTTTTGGTAAGAGATTGTGAATTTCCTTCCTTTAAGTGATATACATTTAAGTATTCACAGCAAGCAAGAAGGATCAAGATGGCAGAGGAATAAAGCATGGTGTTCAACTTCTCCCATAAGCAAATTAAAAAAAAAAAATATCCATATAGAATGATTCACAGAGAACATCTGGTGAAAGGGAGTAGAAGAACTTAAACCTCCAAAAAAGGCAAGACACCCTCCACATAACTGGGTAAAACAAAAGGAAAAAAGAGAGAGAAAGAGAAAAGGAATTAAAATAGAGCTAGCACACCTGAGAGGGAGCTGTTAAAAAAGAAAGGAACCCACACACTGGGAAGCCACTTAACTGATGGGGAGAACAGTCAGCCAAGATGGAGGGACCTCAAAGTCACTAACAAAAGTGTATAAAAGACCTAAATTTAAGAGTTAAAATCTTAAAAATCCTTAGAAAAAAAAAGGGTGAAATTTTATGTCCCTGGATTTAGCAAATTTTTCCTAAATATTACACCAAAAGCAAAAGCAGCAAAATACAAAACAAATTGGATTTCATTAAAACTAAAAACTTTTGCACAACAACACATACAAGAAGTGAAAAGATGACCAAAAGAGTGTAGAAAATATTTGTAAATAATAATTCTGATAAGGGTGCTGTATTCAAACTACATAAAATGAAATATGTACAGCTCAACAACAAAAAAAACCCTGAAAAAGGACAGAGGACTTGACTAAATATTTATCCTCAAAGAGATAATAAATGATCAATAATTATGTGATAATATGACCAACACAAATACTTGTTAAATGAAAATCAAAATTACAATGAGATACCACTTAATACTCAACAATATAAGTCCAGTTAAAGAAATAACTGTATGATTTGAAGCCTCATAGGTTGCTGGAGTGGGATGAGATGTTCATTGTTGCAGCCTCCATGAAAAACAGTTTGGCATTTCCTCAGAAAGTTAAACAAAGCCTTACCATTGATCGACCAACTCTACTCATACCCAAAAAAATTGAAGATATAAATGGATAAATAATATATATATATACAATGAAATATTATTCAGCCATAAAAAGGAATAAGATGTATAAGTAATATAGTATAGATGAACCTTAAAAATAAAATTCAGTATGCTCATTGAAAGGGACTAAAAATAGAGACCACATATTTTATGATTCCACTTATTTGAAAAATTTAAAGTAGGTAAAACCATAGAGATAGAAAAGAGATTATTGATTATCAGGGATGGGGGAGTATGGGAATGAAGAATGACTGCTTAATGGGTATAGTGTCTCTGTTTGAGGTGATGAAGTGCTCTGAAACTAGATAGTAGTAAAAATTGTAACGCATTGTGAATGTTCTTAATGACAATGAATTATACAATTTAAAATGTTTTAAAAGGTAAATTTTATTTTATGTGAATTTTATAACAAAATACATGTACCCATAAAGTATATTTTTAAAACTGCAAAAGAAAAAGCAAAAAAAAAAAAAGGAATAAGGGAAAATGTGAGAGAATAAAATGCTTTACTTATGAAGCTGGCATTGGCTGTAACTCAAAAGTTGGCATTGGAGATGAGCCATTTCTAGTACTTGAATTGGTTCTACAGTTTTCTCTGTGTGGAGGTCTAGCATTGGATCTGATTTTAGAAATGTTACCAGAGTTGGCATGGCAGTTAGTGATAGAACTGCCTCTATGTCTGTTGTCAGTGATAGTGGTAGTCCTGGAGTTATCCTTAACTCTGAAGTTTCTCTGATGTTCAGCTGTAGCTATACATGTACCAGTTCAAATTGTGGGGATGGTTCAAGAAACCTGGCACTTATTCCAGCTCTGAACCTGGCACTAGCTATAAATATGAAATTAGTTGGGTGTTCATTACAACACTAGAGCTGGCACAGGAGTTTATGCTTTAACTGACTCTATCTTTGACAGTAGTTGATAGTGCTGAAGCTGCTAGATGTGGCAATGGAGCTGCTTCTAGCTCTGCATCTGGAATGGAAGCTGGTGATAATGTAGGTTCTATTTCTACAGCTGGTCCTATAGATAGTGCTACAGCTGGCTCTAGCCCAAGTGATGCATTGGCTCTGACCCTAGAATTCAAAATGGATCTGGAACCAGATCTTGCTGCATCCTGTCCTGCAGGGCCACAGGGAATCCTGGAAGAGGAACAACATGGTATAACAAAACACACAAGAATCTTTAAAGTTAAAAAGTGGGGAACAAAGAGGCACTCTGTTCCATAGAACAAAGGCCCCTAGGCTTTAGCCCACATAACTTTTATTAGAGCAGATGACATGATTTAACTGAATAGGCAGGAACTGGAGAGGGCAATACTAAGACCATTTCTTTGTAAGATCAAAAGAAGCGGTTTGCAATAAAACTACTGGTGCATATATCTAGGATATAGTGCAGCATCTTACAGGACCTTATGGTTAATGTAAAGCTTCCTTGTATTACCTACACAGGAGATTCTGTTCTTTAGAACTTGCATCAGCATGTATGCTTATCTGGCTTTGCCATTACAAGCATTCTTTACCTTACTGTACTTTTGCACATAAACCAAGTATTCTTTCTGCAAGGGCCAAAAGTTCAGTAGTCTTCAAAATCCCCCCATTATTATTTAGTTTTGTTTAAGAATAGTCATAATAAATTTTGATTGCAGAGCTTTCATTTGGCATCTATAGTTAAATCTGATTCTGTAGACAGCACAAAAAAGAAAAAATATGAATAAGCTAGGACAGGAAAAATAATAAAAGCAATATTATGATTTTCTTTTATTGTCCCACTGTACAGCAAGGGGGTCAGGTTATCCTTACATGTATACATTACAATTACAGTTTTTCCCCCACCTTTTCTTCTGTTGCAACATGAGTATCTACACATAGAAAATGATGATCAGCGATCAAAAGCTTAAAATCCAGACAAGATGCTTTCTATAATCTGATCTTTAGATGTGTCCTACCACATAGAACTGAATTGTTGAATATCCTTTTGAAGTGCTGGAATATCTAATGTAGCATTATGTAATCCCTAGGATCCCAAAACATGAGCCTTAATTTTTTTTCCCAATTATAATTACTCCTATTATGTTTAAGAGGAGTTATAGAGTAAGTGGTCTTATTAAAATGACAAGGAAGCTCCACCTGCATGTGAATGCTTTCCAATTCCTTGCCCTTCCAAAAAATTTCATCCCTTAAACTATCCAACTCATCTCAGAAAACAAAATCTATTGAATGCTGATCACACCACAGCTGTGATGAATTTTGGACAAGATTATTGACAAAAGTATGTTTGAACTTCCTGAGACAGGGCTATAGCTGAAGTAGCTACCAAAGTAATTACTCCAATGACAGTAAATATAGCTCCAATAATCAAACCAATCATTCATTTCTCTCTATAGAGAATCTTTTGGAATATAGTATGTAATATGTATGGTCAGATATTGTTCCCATTGATTTTTAAGATTTACAGGTACTGAAATAGCAGTGGGTTGATACATAATTATAATGGACTCACTCCTATAATATTTATTAGTACAATGATGTAAATGACAATTTGTGCATTGGATATGACATATCTGAGAAGTAGAATAGAAAGAAACTTGTATTTCATCTCCAGCCTAAGCATATAAGGAGCAAAGACACAGTTTGAACTCAGCTTGATAGGTTAAAAGTTGTATGCATAGTAAAGACTTTATTTTCTAGTCTCTTGTATAATTAACATTCCACAGGAATATTCTTTGTAAGGCTGCTGCTAATTTCCAGTGAGTATCTTGTAAAGGCCCCTTTCCAAGTGTTAATTGAGAGCCTATTAATCCCATCGTATGCCAATATATTGTTGAATTAGGGACCACTTTAAAGCATTTATCATGCACACGTACCCTAAGAGTTTGATTATTAGCAGATCTCAATTCTCCTTAATGTCCCCAATTTATTATATTATTTTGAGTAATGAAACTTTGAAGTGTATTAGCTATACAACCCTCCCATTCTCTTTCTCCCTGTATATCCTGCTAGAGTAGCCTGCCATGGCAACAAGATCTGGAATAGAGTTTTTCTCATAAATTTGTTTAGAGGGACATGTAAACAACATTTGGATCTACTCTAATTAACTGCCTAAGACAACATTGGCCTGAATAACAATTTTAGCTATGAGATCTACAGAAAGTATTGCTGTTTTTACAACTTGATTAGGAAGATATATCTATTTTACAATGCCAAATTGTGGCATTATTTGAATTAGGACCACTGTAGGTGCATTTATTGTAGGCAACACAGTTAGCATAATAGGGTTATCATAATCAATGCACTATAATTGTACTTCATTTATTTTTTCTTCAACTATCTGTAATTCTTGGAGGGCAGCAGAAGACAATGTTCTTCATTGTGAGGCAAGATTGGGATTGCCCTTTGACATTTTAAAAAGATGTGATAATTTATAGTTATTTCTAAATAATGTCATAACATTAATATATATCAATATTTTTTGGAAATCATTTGTTTTAATTTGTCACTGTATAATTGCATTTTCTGTGGCCAAATAGTGAGACCTTCTATCAAGGTTCCTAAATATTGGAATGGAGGGGTTTTTTGAATTTTATCTGGGGCTATAATGAACCCTTTTTCATTAAGATGTTTTTCTATGTCCAACAAGATACTAAAAACTTGTTCTACTGAAGCAGAAAGTATAATATCATCCATATAATGGATAATATAGGCTTCAGAGTATTGAAGTCTGACAGGAGCTAAAGATCAATCTACACAATTTTGGAGCATTGTAGGGCTATTTTTCATACACTATGGCAATACCTTCCACTGATATTGGTTCATAGATGCTTTGTTATTTAAAACAGGAATAGAGAAAGCAAATCTACACTTATCTTGAAGAAATAATGGTATAATGAAAAAACAATCCTTTAAGTCAATAATAATCAGGGTCCAATCCAAGGGAATCTTGTAGTAGGAGAAGGCAAGCCAGGTTGTAAAACACCCACAGCATACATTTTTTAATTAATTTCTCTTAAATGATGTAATCTCCATTTACCTGATTTTTTAGGAATAGTACAAATAAGAGTATTTCAAGGGCTATTAGTTTCCTAAATATGTCCTGCTTGTAATTGTTGCTGTACTAACTCAAGCTAATTTATCCTGAGTTAGGGCCCATTGATCTATCCAGACTGGATCATCATTAATCCATCATAAAGGATCTGCATGGGCCATCAGGGAATCTTCAATGGGCCCTATCAAAAATCCTTATCAAACACTACACCATATCTATCATGTTTAACTGGCAAATTTATAGGCTCTGTTATACCTTGACAATTTTTGCCAAGACCTGACTTTTCTTGATGTCCTATGTTTTTCATTAATTTCCAACCAGGGGAAGAGTCATGGGTGTCCGAAATATAAAAATTCTCAGTAGTGGATTTTAATTTCATAGCTGCAAGAAAATCCATTCCCCATAGAGTGATGGGAATATCAACTATGTAAGGTTTGAAATGACTTGTCTTCCCCTCTGGTCCAACACAGGAAAGCATATCTTTACTTTGATGAACTGTAGCTGGGGTTCCTAACCCTCTTAGCTTAGCCTCTGGAGTAACAAAATTCCATTTAGGGGGCCAATCATTATAACTAATGACTGAAACATCAGCCCTAGTATATGTTAATCCCTTAATCATTTCTCCATTGACCTTAATGGTCATTTAGTTGTGACCTCTTGAGTCTAAAAAATTTGAGAGGTGAACTTCCAAATCCTAGTGTTCCCCTCTCCTTTTAACAACTTTTTCCTACCTTAAGACACGGTAATAGCAACAATTGAGCAATTCTCATTCCTGGTTGTTAAGTGTGTATGGTAACGGATTTTGCCATTACTTTAATTTTTCCTTGATAATCTGCATCTATCACCCAAGAGAAACCTGTAAACCTTTCATAGTTATACCACTTCTCCCTCTAATGAGGCCTACAGCACTGGGAGAAAGACGGCCATAAATCCCAGTAGGGATTGCTTGAATTCCTTGTTCATAGGTTAACACTGCTACAGTGGTGCAGGGTTAGTCCAACAATGAGCAGTAGGGAGTGGCTTATGGGAGGGATTGGATTCCTTTCCTGTCTGAGCCACAGATGCCCTCATTGGTTGATGGGGCCAGGGAGGGCACTGATTCCTGTGTCCCAAGACCTGAGCATTTAGTGGGGTGTCATTCTGATGAAATTTAGGCATTGCTTTGCCCAATGATTTCTCTTTTGAAAATGAGGGCATAAACCAGTTGTTGGATAGGGTCCTGGGGATGATCCTTCTATAATAGGTGACTTTCCCATTAATTGGACTCAAGTTTACTTATTTTTTTAGGTTTCAACGTATGAATTTTTAATTTACTAAAAATGTTTCACTTGCAATTACAATATTTTTTCTCTACTGTACCACATGGTGACCCAGCTACACATACCTGTATACATTAATTTTTCTCACATTATCATTCTCCACCATAACTGACCAGACATAGTTCCCAGGGCTATAGAGCAGGATCTCATTGCTAATCCATTCCAAAGTCAATAGTCTCTATCTGTTAACACCAAGCACTCCATCCATCCCACACTCTCCCCCTCCCCCTTGGCAACCACAAGTCTACTCTCCAAGTCCATGAATTTGTTTTCTGTGGAAAGGTTCATTTGTGCCTTATATTAGATTCCAGATATGTGATATACAGCATTTGCCTTTTGCTTTCTCACTTACTTCACTCAGTATGAGTCTCTAGTTCCAAGCACGTCGATGCAAATGGCATTAGTTTGATCGTTTTATGGCTGAGTAGTATTCCATTGTGTATATATACCACTTCTTCCTAATTCAATCATCTGTCGATGAACATATAGGTTGTTTCCACATGTTGGCTCTTGTGAATAGGGCTGCAACAAACATGTGGGTGCATGTGTCTTCTTTAAGGAAAGTTTTGTCCAGATATATGCCCAAGAGTGGGATTGCTGGATCATATGGCAGTTCTATGTATAGATTTCTGAGGTTATCTTCATACTGTTTTCCATACTGTTGTAACAACTTACATTCCCACCAAGAGTGCAGGAGGGTTCCCTATTCTCCATACCCCCTCTGGCACTTGTCCTTTGTGGACTTATTGATGATGGCCAATCTGACTGGTGTGAGGTGGTATCTCATGGTAATTTTGATGTGCATTTCTCTAATAATCAGGGATGTTGAACATTTTTTCATGTGCTTGTTGGCCATCTGTATACCTTCCTTGGAGAAATGTCTGTTCAGGTCTTTTGCCCATTTTTCCATTGGGTGGTTGGCCTTTTTGCTGTTGAGTTGTATAAGTTGCTTGTATATTTTAGAGATTAGGCCCTTGTCAGTTGCATCCTTTGGAAGTATTTTCTCCCATCCTGTAAGTTGTCTTTTTGGTTTCCTTTGCTGTGCAAAAGCTTGCCAGTTTGATTAGGTCCCATTGGTTTACTTTTGCTTTTCTTTCTGTTGCTTTGGGAGACTGACGTGAGGAAATATTCATGATGTTGATGTCCGAGAGTGTTTTGCCTATGTTCTCTTCTGGGAGTTTGATGGTGTCCTGTCGTATATTTAAGTCTTTCAGCCATTTTGAGTTTATTTTTGTGCATGGCGTGAGGGTGTGTTCTAGTGTCATTGATTTGCATGCAGCTGTCCAGGTTTCCCAGCAATTCTTGCTGAAAAGACTGTCTTTTTTCCATTTTATGTTCTTGCCTCCCTCGTCAAAGATTGATTGACTGTAGGTAGCTGGATTTATTTCTGGGTTCTCTACTCTGTTCTATTGGTCTGTCTGTTTTGGTACCCATCCCACACTCTCTTGATGACTATGGCTTTGTAATGTTGCCTGAAGTCTGGGAGAGTTATGCCTCCTGCTTGGTTTTTGTCCCTCAGGATTGCCTTGCCAATTCTGGGTCTTTTGTGGTTCCATATAAATGTTTGGATTGTTTGTTCTAGTTCTGTGAAAAATGTCATAGGTAATTTGATAGGAATTTCATTGGATCTGTAGATTGCTTTGGGTAGTATGGCCATTTTTACAATATTCATTTTTTCCAACCCAGGCACATGGGATATCTTTCCATTTCTTTACATGTTCCTTAATTTCCTTGATTAACATTTTATAGTTCTCAGCATAGACATCTTTTCCCTCCTTGGGCAGGTGTATTCCCAGGTATTTGAGTTTTTGGGGTGTAATTTTAAAAGGTATGTTATTTTTGTATTCTTTTTCTAATATTTCATTGTTAGTATACAGAAATGCAACTGATTTCTGAATGTTAACCTTATATCCTGCTACTCTGCTGAAATTGTTGATCAGTTCAAGTCGTTTTTGAGTTGGGTCCTTAGGGTTTTCTATATACAGTATCATGTCATCTGCATACAGTGCCAGTTTTACCTCTTCTCTTCCTCTATGGACGCCTTTTATTTCTTTTCTGTGTCTGATGGCTGTGGCTAGGACTTCCAGTACTATGTTGAATAACAGTGGTGAGAGTGGGCATCCCTGTCTTGTTCCAGACTTTAGTGGGAAGGCTTTCAGTTATTCCCCATTGAATATTATATTTGCTGTGTGTTTGTTACAAATGGCTTTGACTATGTAAAGGTATGTTCCCTCTATACACACTTTGGTGACAGTTTTGATCATGAATGGATGTTGGGCTTTGTCAAATGCTTTTTCTGCATCTATTGTGAAGATTATGGATTTTTGACTTTTCTTTTGTTAATGTGGTGTATGATGTTGATTGATTTGTATATGTTCAACCATCATTGTGAGTCTGAGATGAATCCCAGCTGGTCTTTTTTTTTTTTTTTTTTTTTTTTTTGGTCTTTTTGCCATTTCTAGGGCTGCTTCCATGGCACATAGAGGTTCCTAGGCTAGGGGTCCAATTGGAGCTGTAGCCACCAGTCTATACTAGAGCCACAGCAACTCAGGATCCATGCCATGTCTGCGACCTATACCAAAGCTCACGGTAACACCAGATCCTTAACCCACTGAGCAAGGCCAGGGGTAGAACCTGCAACCTCAAGGTTCCTAGTCAGATTCATTAACAACTGCTCCATGACGGGAACTCTGAGCTGTTCATGTTTTGTGATAGTTTTTATATGTTTTTGGATTCAGTTGGCTAAAATTGTGTTGAGAATTTTTGCATCTATATTCATCAAAAATATTGGCTGATAGTTTTCTTTTTTGTGGTATCTTTTCCTGGAGTTGGAATTAGGGCAATGATGGTGTCATTGAATGTCTTTGAGAGTGTTCCTTCTTTTTCAACCTTTTGAAAAACTTTAAGGAGGATGGGTATAATTCTTCTTTTTATGTTTGATACAATTTGCTTTAAGCCATCTGGTCCTAGACTTTTATTTTTAGGTAGTGTTTTTATGTCATATTCAACTTCATTTCTGGTGATTGGTCTGTTCAGTTGATCTATTTCTTTTTGATTCAGTTTTGGCAAGCTGTCTATAGAAAGTTGTCTATTTCTTCTAGGTTGTCAAATTTGTTGGTATACTTTTTTTTCACAGTATTTTCTCATGGTTTTTTATATATCTGTAGTATCCATTGTGAATTCTCCTTTTTCATTTCTTATTTTATTTGGGTTTTTTTCTCTCATCTTCTTGGTGAGACTGGCCAGAGGTTTTTTAATTGCTTTTACAAAGAACCAGCTCTTGGTTTTATTGATTTATTGTAGTGTTTTTTAATCTCTATTTGACTGATTTCCTCTCTGATCTTTATGATTTTCTTCCCTCTGCTGACTTTAGGTTTTGTTTCTTCTTTTTCTAACTCATTCAGGATTTGGGTTAAGTTGTCAATTTGAGACTTTTCTTCTTGTTTGAGGAAAGTCTGTATTGCTATGAATTTCCCTCTGAGCAATTCTGTTGCAGTATCCCATAGATTTTGAATTGTTGGTCTCAAGGTATTTTTTAATTTCCTTCTTGATTTCCTCATTGACCCATTGGTTTCTTAGTAACATGTTGTTTAGTCTCCAAGTAGTTAGTTTTTTCTCCTTTCTTTTCCTGTGGTTGATTTCTAGTTTCATGCCATTGTCATTGAGAAGATACTTGAAATAATTTCTATACTCAAATTTGTTGAGGTCACTTTTGTGCCCCAGTATATAATCAATCCTTGAGAATATTACATGTGTACTTGAGAAGAACATACATTCTGATTTTTGGATGTAATATCCTGAAAATTTCCATTAAGTCTAATTTTCTATTGTGTCATTTAGGATCTCAGTTGCCTTGCTGATTTTCTGTCTAGAGGATTTGTCCATTGATGTAAGTGGGGTGTTAAAATCTCCTACTTTGATTGTATTCCTGTCAATTTCCTCTTTTATGTCTGTTAGTATCTGTTGTAGGTATCTGGGTTCTCTTATTTTAAGGACAAATATTGGATAATTGTGATATCCTCTTCTTGAATGTATCCTTTAACCATCATTGTCTTTCTTTATGGCTTTCATATAAAGTCAATTTTGTCTGATTTGAGTATCGCAACTCCTGCTTTCCTGTCTTGTCCATTGGCAAGAAATAACTTTTCCCATGCCCTCACTTTCTATCTATCTCTGTCCTTTGCCCTAAGGTGAATCTCTTATAGACAGCAGACTGGAGGTTTTGCATTTTTATCTAATCTTCCACTCTTTTTTTATTTTTATTCGAGTTTTCAGTCAATTGATATTTAACGTGATTATTGATAGATATGTATTTATTACCATTTTAAACCTTGATTTCCAGTTGATTATATGTTTCTCTTTCTTTTTTTGGTTGGATAGTTCCATTTAGTTTATGCTTGAATACTTTCCTTTTCAGTTTTTTTGAATATCATGTTTGGTTTTGATTTGTGGTTGTCCTATTTTTTTCTTTTATTTAATTTTTTATTATTATTTTTAATAGTTATTTCCCCAATACAATTTTTTTTATACTGTACAGTGTGGGGACCCAGTTACACATACATGTACACATTTTATTCTCACAAATTATCATGCTCCATCATAAGTGACTAGACATAGCTCCCAGTTCTACACAGCAGGATCTCACTGCTAATCCATTCCCAAGGCAAGAGTTTGTATCTATTAACCCAAACTCCCAAACCACCCCATTACCCTCCCCCCTTGGCAACCACAAGTCTGTTCTCTAAGTCCATGATTTTATTTTCTGTGGAAAGGTTCATTTTGCCATATATTAGATTCCAGATATAAGTGATATCTTATGGCATTTGTCTTTCTCTTTCTGACTTACTTCACTCAGTATGAGAGTCTCTAGTTCCATCCATGTTGATGCAAATGGTAGTATTTCATTCATTTGTTTCATGTCATTTCTTTTTCTTCCCTGACTGTACTATCAGTGACTTTCCATAC
Source organism: Sus scrofa (assembly GCF_054392235.1). NCBI lineage: Eukaryota > Metazoa > Chordata > Mammalia > Artiodactyla > Suidae > Sus > Sus scrofa. Next base: position 50,336,783 of record NC_139386.1, read on the forward strand.
AATGTTGAATAGAAGTAGTAAAAGCAAATACTCTTACTTTGATCCAAATCTTAAAGGGGAAAAATTTCATTCTTCTGTCATTGAATATGATGTTAGCTGTGGGCTTTTATTAATATCATTTGTCAAACTTAGGTATTTATTTCTAGTCTTTTTAAAATGAATTTTATTACATTTATAGTTGTACAATGATCTTCACAACCCAGTTTTATTAGCATTTCCATCCCCAAACCCTAGTGCATCCTCCACCAACCACAGACCGTCTCTTTTAGAGATATAAATTTTTCAAAATCTGTGGGGCAGTATCTATTCTTCAAAGAAGTTTATTGTGTCCTCTTTTTAGATTCCACATGTAAGTGATAGCATAAGATGTTGGTGTCTCACTGACTGACTTCACTTAACATGAAAGTTTCTAGGTCCATTCATGTTGCTGAAAATGCCAGTATTCATTTCCTTTTAATGGCTGAGTAATATTCCATTGTCTATCTGTACCACTTCTTGATCCACTGGTAAATGGACATTTAGGTTGTTTCCATGTCTTGGCTGTTGAAAATAGTGCTGCAATGAACTTTGGAATACATGTATCTTTTCCAGTCTTGGTTTTCTCTGGATAGATGCCCAGGAGTGGGATTGTTGTATCAAGTAGTAATTCTATTTTTAGTTTTCTGAGGAAACTCCATACTGTGGTTGTACCAAGTTACAATTCCATTGACAGTGTAATAGTGTTCCTTTCTCTCCACACCCTCTCCAACATTTATTGTTTGTAGACTTTTTGATAATGGCCATTCTGGCTGGTGTAATGTAGTACCTCATAGTGGTTTTGATTTGCATTTCTCTAATAATGAATGATGTTGAACATCTTTTCATGTGTTTTTTGGTCATTGGTATGTCTTCTTTTTTTTTTTTTTTGTCTTTTTGCCTTTTCTAGGGCTGATCTTGTGGCACGTGAAGATTCCCAGGCTAGGGGTCTAATCAGAGCTATAGCTGCCAGCCACAGCCACAGCAACAAGGGATCCGAGCTGTGTCTGCAACCTACACCATAGCTCATGGCAATGCTGTATCCTTAACCCACTGAGCAAGGCCAGGGATTGAACCTGCAACTTCACAGTTCCCAGTCAGATTCATTAACCACTAAGCCACGATAGGAACTCCTTGGTATGTCTTCTTTGAAGAATTGTGTGTTTAGATCTTCTGCCCATTTTTTGATGGTTCTTTTTTTTTTGGTATTGAGCTGCAGATGGTGTTTATATATTTTGTAGACTAATCCTTTGTCAATCACTTCATTTGAAATATTTTCTCCCATTCTGTGTGTTGTCTTTTTGCTTTGCTTAGCACTTCTCTTACTGTGCAGAAAATTTTCAGTTTAATTAAGTCCCATTTTTTATTTCTGTTTTTATTGTCACTACTCTAGGAGGTGGACCTGAGAAGATGTTGCTGAAATTTATGTCAGAGAGTGCCCTGTTTTCCTCAAAGAGCTTTATAGTATCTGGGTTTAGATGTAGGTATTTAAAACATTTTCAGTTTATTTTTGCGTATGGTGTTATGGAGTGTTCTAATTTCATTCTTTTACATGTGGCTGTCCAGTTTGCCCAGCACCATTTATTGAAGGGTCTGTCTTTTCTCCACTGTATATTCTTGCCTCCTTTGTCATAGATTGTCTTTTTTTTTTTTTTTTTTGCCATTTCTTGGGCCGCTCCCACGGCATATGGAGGTTCCCAGGCTAGAGGTCCAATTGGAGTTGTAGCTGCCAGCCTATGCCAGAGCCACAGCAACACGGGATCTGAGCCATGTCTGCGACCTACACCACAGCTCATGGCAACACCAGATCATTAACCCACTGAGCAAGGGCAGGGATCGAACCCACAACCTCATGGTTCCTAGTCAGATTCGTTAACCACTGCACCATGACGGGAACTCCTGTCATAGATTGACTGTAGGTGCTTGGGTTTAATTCTAGGATTTCTATCCTGCAACATTGGTGTATATTTCTGTTCTTGTTCCTTGACCATATGGTTTTGATGACAATAGCTTTATATTGTAGTCTGAAGCCACAGATCTTGATTCCTCCACCTCTCATTTTTCTTTTTCAGGATATCTTTGGCTATTCTGGGTCTTTTGTGCTTCCAAACAAATTTTAAAATATTTTGTTCTAGTTCAGTGAAAAATGTCATTGGTAATTTGATAGGGATTGCACTTAATCTGTAGGTACCTTGGGTAGTATAGTCATTTTGATAATATGGACTCTTTCAATCCAAGAACATGATATGTCTTTCCATCTGTTTGTGTGGGTTTGATTTCTTTCATCAGAATTTTAGCATTTTCAGATTACAGTCATTTTGTCTCTTTAGGTAGGTTTATTCTTATATCTTTTATTTTTTTGGATGCAATGGTAAACAGGATTGCTTCCCTAATTTCTCTTTCTGAACTTTCATTGTTAGTATATAGGGATGCTGTCAATTTCTGTGTATTAATTTTGTATCCTGTGACTTTGCCAAATTCATGTTTGAGCTCTAAGAATTTTCTGGTAGAGTCTTTAGGATTCTCAAGGTATAGTATCATGTCATCTGCAAATAGTGCAAATTGGTTTCCTTTTATTTCTTTTACTTCTCTGATTGCTGTGGCTAGGACTTCCAAAACTATGTTGAATAGTAGTGGCTAGAGAGGACATCCTTGTCTTGTTCCTCAACCCAGAGGGAATTTTTCAGTTTTTCACCACTGAGAATGATGTTAGCTGTGGGTTTGTCATATATGGCCTTCATTATGATGAGGTAGGTTCCATCTATGTCCACTTTCTGATGGTTTTTTATGAGGAGTGTGTGTTGGTTTTTGTCAAAGGCTTTTTCTGTGTCTATTGAGATGATCATATGGTTTTTATTCTTCAGTTTATTAATGTGTTTTCACACTGATTGATTTTGGATATTGTAACATCCTTGCATCCCTGGGATAAATCCCACTTGATCATGATGTACAAATATTTTAATGTATTGTTGGATTGAGTTTGTTAGTATTTTGTTGAGGAGTTTTGCATCTATGTTTATCAGTGAAATTGCCATGTAATTGTCTTTTTGTGGGTGGTATCTTTGTCTGGTTTTGGTACCATGGTGGTTGTGGGTTCTTAGAATGAGTTTGGGAGTGTTCCTTCCTATGAAATTTTTTTGAATTGTTTCAGAAGGATAGGTGTTATTTCTTATGCAAATGTTTGATTGAATTCACCTGTGAAGCCATCTGGTCTTGGATTTTTGTTTATTAGAAGTTTTTAATCACAGTTTCAATTTCAGTACTTGTGATTGATCTTGTTCATCTTTTTGTTTTCATTTTGGTTTAGTCTTGTAAGATTGTACTTTTCTAAGAATTTGTTCATTTCTTCTAGGTTGTCTGTTTTATTGGCATATGGTTGATTATAGTACTCTCTTATGATCCTTTGTATTTTGGTGATGTCCATTTTACCATCTCCTTTTTCATTTCTAATTTTATTGATTTGAGTCTTCTCTCTCTTTTTTTGATAAGTATGCCTAAGCACTTATCAATTTTGTTGATCTTTACAAAGAACCAGTTTTAGTTCCATTCATCTTTTCTATGACTTTCTTTGTTTCTATTTCATTGATTCCTGCTCTGATCTTTATAATTTCTTTACTTCTACTAATTTTATATCTTGTCTATTCTTCTTTCTCTAGCTGTTTTAGATGTAAATTTAGGTTGTTTATTTGAGCATTTTCTTGTTTCCTGAGGCAGGCTTGTATTGCTATAAACTTCCTCTTAAAATTGCTTTTACTGCATCCCATAGGATTTGGAATGTTGTATCTTTTTTGTCACTTGCTTCTAGCTATTTTTTAATTTCCTCTTTGATTTCTTTAGTGAACAATTGTTTGTTTAATACAATGTTGTTTAGTCTCCATGTGTTTTTGTTTTGTGTAGTTTTTTTTCCTTGTTATTTCCAGTCGTATTGTTTGTGGTTGGAAAAGATGTTTGATATGATTTCAATTTTCTTAAAGTTACTGACTCTTGACTTTGTAGCTCAGGGTGTGTTCAGTCTTAGAAAATGTTCCATGTGTGATTGAGAAGAATGTATATTCTGTTGCCTTTGAATGGAATGTCCTTTAAATATCTACTAGGTCCATCTGATCTAATGATTTATTCAGGGCCTCTGTGTCATTATTGATTATCTATCTAATTATATTTGCCACTCCCTTCCCTTTTGGCTTTCAGAGTTTCTGCTGAAAAATCTGCCTATAACCTTATTGGTGTTCCCTTGTATGTTATTTGTTTCTTTTCCCTAGATGCTTTCAATATTTTCTCTTTGTCTTTAATTTTGGTCAGTTCAGTTAATATGTGTCTTGGGATGTTCCTGCTTGGGTTTATTTTATGTGGTACTCATTGGACTTCCTGGATTTGAGTGAGTGGTCCCTTTCCCATGTCAGGGAATTTTTTGGCTATTATCTATTTGAATATTTTTTCTGCCCCTTTCTCTCTCTCTTCTCCTGTCACCCCTATAGTACAGATGTTGTTGCATTTAACCTTTTCCCAGAATTCTTTGAGACTCTCTTCATTTCTTTTCATTCTTTTTTCTCTTATCTGTTCCACATCCATGATTTCCACTAGTGTGTCCTCTACTTTGTTTATTCATTCTTCTGGATCCTGTATTCTATTTTTTGTTGCTTCTAGCGAATTTTTTACTTCAGTTATTTTATTTTGCATCTCTGCTTGCTTGTTTTAAATCTTGTATTTCTTTGCTCAGTGTTTCCTGTAAATTATCAGTCTTTGCCTCCAGTTTATTTCCAATATCTTGCATCATCTTCAGCATCATCAGTCTAAATTCTTTTACCTGGAGGCTGAGATTCTCCTAATCACTTAGTTGCTTTTCTGTTTTTTTTCACTTATCTGAATTATAATTCTCTGTCTTTTCATTTTTATAGGTCTTATATGTGGTGTCCTTTTTGCAGACAATAGAGTTGTAATCTCTCTTACTTCTTGTGTTTGCTCCCTTTGTGGCTGAAGTTGGTATGGGGCCTTGTTGTAGACTTCCTGATGGGAGGAACTTATACCTGCCCACTGCTCAGTGGGGCTGATTCCTATACCTCTGATGGGTTTTTGTCTCTGGATGATATTAGAGGTGGCTGTGTGCTTGGGGAGTCTTTAGGCAGACTGTTTACTGATGGATGGTGCTGCGATCCCACCTGGGTATTGTTTGGCCTGGGGCTTCTCAGTGCTGATATGTTTGGTCAGATTTTCCCAAAATGGCCACCTCCAGAGAAACCCATGCTGATGCATATTCCAAAGAGCTTTGCCTGCAATGTTCTTCCCCCGCCATATGCCACAGTCACGCACTGTTTTCCCAGGAGAAGCTCCAAAGTCTACTGTCAGGTCCGACCCAGGTTCTTATGGAGATTTTGCTTTGCCTTGGGACCCAGTGCATGTTAAAGTCTGTTCACACCATTCAAGAATGGGGTCTCTGTTTCCCTCAGTCCTGTGCACAAGCCCCACTGTCCTTCAATGCCAGATGCTCTGGGGGCTCTTTCTCACAATGCTAGATCCCAAGGCTTGTGGATATGATGTGGGGCTCAGAACTCTCACTCCAATAGTTGAGTCTCTGTGATACAGTTACTTTTCTTTCTGTGCGGCTTCTCACCCTTGAGGTATGGTGTTGCTTATATCATGTAATTTTCCCTCCTACCTCTTGATGTGGCCACCTGTTTGTCTTCTGGAATAGGCTATCTTTTTGAAAGTTTCTGGTCCATTTGGTTGAAAATTGCTCAGCATTTTGTTTTAATTTGGTTGTTCTTATGGGAGAGTTGAGATCCAGTCCTTCTATTCTGCCATCTTAATCCTTCAGGTTATTTTGGATTTATGGCCTCTTCCCAGAGCTGGGAAAGAGCCTGCATTCTCTCTCATACTATCTCTTCCTTTCAGCACTTTAAATACATCTTGCCACTCCCTTCCAGCCTGTAGTGTTTATGTAGATAAATCTGCTGGGTTCCTTTATAATTAACATTTTGTATTTCTCTTGCTACCTTTAGGATCCTATCTTTATCTTATAATTTTTGCCATTTTTATTATAATATGTCTTGGTCTGGGCCTGATTGGGTTCAATTGTTTGGGACTCTCTGTGCATCCTGTATCTTGATATCAGTTTCCTTTAGATTTGGAAAGTTTTCAGACATAATTTCTTCAAATATATTTTCAATCCCCTTTTATTTTTCTTTTCCTTCTGGAATTCCTATTATGCATAGATTGGCCTGCTTTATGTTATCCCATAGATCTGTCATATTGTTTCCATGTTTTTTCATTTGGTTTTCTGTTGCCTGTCCTGATTGGGTGATTTCCATTATTCTAACTTCCACATCACTAATTCATTCCTCTGCACTTTTCATTTTGTTCTTTATTGCCTTTAGCTCAGTTTGTATCTCTGCAAGTGAATTTTCTATCTTTTCTTGGCTCCTCCTTAAATGTTCTAGTTTCTTTCTAGGGAATCTGCATACTGTTCATATCTTCTCTTAATTCTCTGATATTCAACCTTAATTCCTTGAGTATTTTCACTATATCCCTTTTGAACTCAATGTCTGTCAGACTCCAGAGGTCATTTCATTGCTGACTGCTTTAGGTGAATTCTCCTCTTCCTTTAACTGGGAGTGGTTTATGAGCTCCTTCATCTTGCTTATGTTTTTATTTTTCTGTGAGATTGGGGAAGTCAGATTGTATTCTTGTAAGGCTACTTCCATGACAGAGCACCCCTTTGTATTTTTTGGGAGGTTACTATTTATTTTTGGTGTAGGAGTTTAAATATTTGCTGTCTCTTTCTTCAGTGTGATCAGGCTCATATCCCCAAGTTGCTCTGTGTGTTTTCAGGGAGATGAAGACAATGGGTAGGGCCAGCAGATAATGCCTTGTCACTGGAGTTTCAACAGCAGCAGGGACCTGCAGGAATGTGGCACAGGATACTCCTAGTTACAGGGCCCTGGGAAGTGGTGATGAGGACTAGGTTGATCTACAAGGTGACAAGAGCATTTGGCAGTAGCAGCAACAGGGTGCATGAATTCCCAGGGGAGTGACAGCAACAGCAGGGTGAGTGAGTTCCCATGGGAATGAGAACAACAACAGCTTGTGTTTGATTGCAATGCCCTCTTCTGAGGTGATTAGAACAGCATGTGATGCCTGTTCAGGGACCCTTAATGATAGCAGGCCATGCCCATCTCTGTAGCCAGTTATAAGTGTGGTGGTTTGTCCCTGCCACCTGTAGTCCATGCATGAAGCAACCCATCTCACTTAGCCCATGTAGGAGGTGCTGCACAGTCTGCTCCTAGTTGCAGGATCCTCAGAAATGACAGACATCAGGCTTGTGGGTACTTCCCAGAGCATTTGGCAGTGGCATCAGCAGGACCAGTGTGTTCCAAGGGGTGCAGGAACACCAACAGGTGATATTTGGTCACAAAGCCCTTCTCCATGGTGCCCTTGAGGTAATTGGGGCTGCAAGTGGTGCCTGCTTACAGACTCCTAGTGATGGTGGTCCCCTCCCACCTCTGGAGGCAGAGATAAATGTGGTGTTTTGCCCCACCTCCTGTATATCATGCAAGAAGTATCTTGTCCTACTTGGCCCACACAGAATGTGCTACACAAGCTGCTCCTAAGCAGGTTCCTGGGAAGGGACAGTGATCAATCAATCATCTGGGCACTGGACAGCAGCCAGGTGGGTGTGTTTCCAGGGGAGCAAGAGCAACAACTGGTTGTGTTCTGTCACAGTGTCTTTCTCTGTGGTGCACTCTGAAGTGGTTGGGGCTGCAAGTGATTTTTGTTCATATATCTGGTGGCAGGGATAACTATGGTGGTTTGCCCCCACTACCTGCAGACTGCACAATAAGCACCCTGCCCCCCTTAGCCCACACAGGAGGTGTTGCACCATCTGCTCCTTGTTGTAGGGTCTTAGGAAGGGACAGTGAGCAAATGTCTGGGTGCCACCCAGAGAATTTGGCAGTGGCAGCTGCAGGACAGGTGTGTTCCCAGGGGAGTGACAGTGAGAGCATATGTGCTTTATAGGCACCCCATTGCACTTAGCCCCCTGATGCCCTTAGCCCACACAAGAGGTGCTTGGCCATTGGTAGCCTGCACAAGAAGTGCCCAATCTCCTGTAAATTAGTGAGAGGCTTCTTGCTGCCTGCAGCCAGCAACAGAGACACCCAGTCCCCCATAGATAGCATATGGCTTCTTGCCACTAGTGGCCTGTTCCAGAGCCACCCTGCTCTCTGGGAGCCCACAAGCATGGGTGCATGCTTGGGCACAGGGAGTTTCCTACGGCAGTCTGCCCCTCCTCCTCTCACCTCCCCAACAATGGCTCCTTGCCTCTCCTGTGGGCCCAGAACTTCTCTTGGGTTCCTTCTGCCATGGCATTCCCTTCCCCAGCCCATGGTGTACTGCTCCCCCACCCATGGCACATTGCCCCTTAGCCCCCTAGGCTGACTCCACACAGTCAACCCCAGTCCTATCCTGGGGACAGACCTCTGGAGCCTAAGTCTTAGCACCCAACCCCCACCTGAGCATCTAAGGCTGTGGTGTCCAGGCCAGAGGTTCAGATGATCTGTGTGGCTCTCACTCTGCTTTGCCATTCTCAGTTCAGCTGCTTTGCTTTTCTCAGCGACTTTGAGGTCCCTCCAACTCGGCTGATCTTTCCATCAGTTTGGTGGCTTCCCAGGATATGAGTTCCTTTTCTCTTTCACAGTTCCCTCTCAGGAATGCTAGTCCCATCATGATTCCTTTCCTCTCTCTCTCTCTTTTTCTTTTGTTCTACCCATTATGTCAAGAGTTTCTTGCCATTTTGGGAGGTTCAAGTTCTTTTACCAGCATTAAGTTGATGTTATGTTTGAGTCATTTTACATTTAGATGTGGGGTTTTTTTTTATCCAAGATTTATTTATTTATTTATTTGAAGTATAACTAACCTACAACACTAGGTTAGCCCCAGGTGCACAGCATAGTGAGACAATATTTCTATACATTACAAAATGGTCACCATGATACTAATTGTCATCATACAGTTATTGCATTGTTGCTGACTATATTTCCCATGTTGTACAGGGCATCCCTATGACTCATTTATTTTATAACCTTGAAGTTTGTACCTCTTAATATTCCTCATCTATTTTACTCATAAGCCCATCTTTCCCCCCCAAAAAAACCTGTTTGTTTTCTGTATCTGTGAATCTATTTCTCTTTTGTTATACTTGTCCTTTTTTTTAGATTCCATATATAAGTGAAATTATACAGTATTTGTCTTCCTCTATCTAACTTATTTCACTTATCTTAATACTCTCTAGGTCCATCTGTGTTATAAAAAATGGTAAGAGTTTATTCCTTTTTATGTCTGAATAATATTCCATTGTATATAAATACACACCATAATTTCTTCCAAGATCAGATGAGATCAGGCACATTCAGAATGGTATGGCTCATACCATATTTTTTTTATCCACTCATCTATCAATAGACAGTGTGTTTCCAAATCTTGGCTATTGTCAACAATGCTGCAGTGCAGTGAACACAAGGGCATAAGCATCTTTTAAAATTAGTGCTTTTGTTTTCTTTGGAAAAATACTCAAAGGTGGAATTTCTAGATCCTATGGTAGTTCTATTTTTAATTTTTTGAAGAACCTCCATACTGTTTTCCACAGTGGCTGCACCAATTTACACTCCCAACAGTTTAAGTGTTCCCTTTTATCCAAATTCTTGCCAACACTAGTTATTTGTTGTTTTTTGATACTTGTCATTTTTGACAGGTGTGAGGTAGCCCTGAGAACTATCTAGTCACTTATGATGGAATATTTAATGTGAGAAAAAAAATGTATACATTTATATGTAAGTGGGTCACCATGCTATACAGTAGAAAAAAATAGATGTGTTTTTTTGATGTGTTTGTGGGAGAAGGTGATCATGCCCTCTTACTCCTCCTTAATATTTCTCTGCCTCCCCCTGATTTTTTAAAATTATTGTTCTTCCTACCTCGGAGGGAACTGAATAGTCCAGCAGTGAAAAAAAGTCCCATTACTATGGCTATTCACTTGGCTTCCTTTTGGCAGTGTTTAGGGCCACATAATATAAACTTACAAAACGAATAACTGATTAATTAAAGAGTGATGTGAGAAAATATTCTGTACATAATTTTATTCAGTTGATAATATAAACTATTCTTAAAATAAAAGATTTTTAAAGAGCATACTATTCTTTTTTAAAATATTGTCTGATCCATTTTGCACCAGATGCCTTAAAAGTCTTGGCTTATGCTTCATTTAAAATTGAAATATAATTGATTTTCAATATTATATTAGCTAAAGGTATAAGCATAGTGATTCCCTATTTTTATAAATGATACTGCAGTTAAACTTATTACAAATAATGGATATAATTCCCTATGGTGTACTGTATATCCTTGTTGCTTAACTATTTTACACATAGTAGTTTTTAGCTCTTGATCCCATACTGCAATCCTTCCTCTCCCCCTTCCTTCTCCAAAATATAAGTGATATCACACAGTGTTTGTTTTTCTCTTACTTGTTTCATCAAGCATAATATTCTCTAGGTCTTTTAAATTTGCTGCAAATGGCAGAATTTCATTCTTTTTTTGACTAATATTCCATTGTGTGTGTGTGTGTATCAAATCTTTATCCTTTTGTCTATTGATTAACCCCTTTTTGGTCATATCATTTGAAAATATTTTCTCCCTTTCAGAAGGTTGTCTTTCTGTTTTGTTAATCATTCCCTTTGCTGTGCAACACTTTAAAGTTTAATTATTTCCCATTTGTTTGTTTTTGCTTTTCTTTTGCATTAGAAAGACTTTTTTCTTTTATTTCTTTTACATTACAGAGACCAAACTTGCATTAAAGTTCATTTAAGACTGAACTTTCTTAAACATTAAAGAAAATGTTTCTGGAGTTCCCTTCATGGCACAGAAGAAATGAACCTGACTAGGAACCTTGAGGTGGTTGGTTTGATCCCTGGCCTTGCTCAGTGGGTTAAGGATCTGGCATTGCCATGAGCTGTGGTGTAGGTTGCAGATGCAGCTCAGATCCTGCATGGCTGCAGCTGTGGTATAGGCCAGCAGCTGCAGCTCCTATTGGACCCCTAGCCTGGGAACCTCCATATTGCCATGGGTGTGGCCCTGAAAAGAAAGAAAGAAAGAAAGAAAGAAAGAAAGAAAGAAAGAAAGAAAGAAAGAAAGAAAGAAAGAAAGAAAGAAAGGAAGGAAGGAAGAAAGGAAAGAAGGAAGGAAGGAAGGAAGGAAGGAAGGAAGGAAGGAAGGAAGGAAGGAAGGAAGGAAGGAAATGTTTCTATGATTTTGTCAAAGAGCATATGTTTTCTTCTAGGATTTTTATGGTTTCAGGTCTTAGATTTTTTAATCCATTCTGAAAGACTTTTGTATATGACATGAGGAAATGTTTTAAGCTCATTCTTTTAAGTGTAACTGTCCAGTTTTTCAAGCACCACTTATTGAAGTGACTGTCTTTTCTCCATTGTGTATATGTATATATATATATATATATATATATATATATATATATATATATATATATATATATACCTATTTTTCTTTTTATGGCCACTCTGTGGCATATGGAATTTCCTGAGCTAGGAGTCATATCAGAGCCACAGTTGCAGGCCTACACCACAGCCATGCCAACACCAAATCCAAGCCACATCTGTGAGGTCACTCATGCTGCAACTTGTGGCATCACCATATCCTTAACCCACTGTGTGAGATCTACTGAGCTACAACAAGAACTCCCATTGTATAGTCTTGCCTCATTTGCAATCAATTAATTGACCATATGTGTGAGTTAATTTCTTAGCTCTCTGTTGTTTCAGTGATCTTTGTGTCGTTTTTGTGTCAGTACCATGCTATTCAATTACTGTAGCTATGTGGTGCAGTCTGAAATGAGGGAGTGTGACACCTACACCATTTTTTTTCATTTTTCTCAAGATTGCTTTGTCAATTTGAAGCTTTTTGTGGCTCCATATAAATTTTAGGATTATTTGTTCTAGTTCCGTGAAAAATGTCATGAATATTTTCATAGGAATTGCTTTAAGTCTTATATTGCTTTGCATAGTATGATCATTTTAGCAATATTAATTCTTCCAATTCAAGAGTGCAAGATATCTTTCCATTTATTTTTATCACCTTCAGTTCCCTTCATCAATGTTTTAGTTTTCAGAGTATAGGTCTTTCACTTCCTTATATAAGTTTTTTCCTAGATATTTTATTCTTACTGATGTAATTTTAATCTTTAAATTTCTCTTTCTCATAATTCATTGTTAATGTGTAGAAAAGTAATAAATTTTTGTATATTAATCTTCTATCCTTTAACTTGACTCAATTTGTTTTTTAATTTTATTTTTTTAATGTAGACTTCAGGTTTTTCTATATGAAATATCATGCCATCTGCCAATACTGAGTTTTAATTCTCTCCTTACAAATTGGATAACTTTTATTTCTTTTCCACGTATTCCATGCTAGGACATCTAATAGTATGCTAAATATAAGTGATACATATAGGAATCATTGTCTTTTTATTGAATTTATATAAAACCCTTTCAGCTTTTCAACATTGAGTATGATGTTGTTCTATTATTTTGTCATTTAAGATCACTATTGCCTTATAGATTTTCTGTCTGGATGATCTGTACATTGATGTCAGTAGGATATTAAAGTCCCCTAATGTTTTTGTATTGTTGTCAATTCTTCCTTTATGTCTCTTAATTTGCTATGTTTAGGCGTTCCCATATTGGGTGCACATATGTTAATGAGTGTAGTATACTCCTTTTGTATTGATTCCTTTATCATTATATGATGCCTTATTTGTCTTTCATTGTGGAATTTTTTTCTTTATTATTTTTTAGGGCCACACTCAGCATATGGAAGTTCCCAGGCTAATGGTTCAATTGCAGCTTCAGCTGCTGGCCAGTGCCACAGGAACAGTAACGTGGGATCCAAGCCACATTAGTGACCTATGCCCAGCTTGTGGCAATGCCAGATCCTTAACTCATTGAGGAATTCCTGGGATAAAACCTGCATTCTCATGAATACTAGTCAGGTTCTTAACCTGCTGAACCACAGTGGGAACTCCTGGCATTTATTTCAAAGTTTATTTTGTCTGATAGAAGTACTTCTACTCCCACTATCCTTTTGTATCCTTTTGCTTTAATATCACTTCCCATCCCCTCACTTTCAGTCTTCCTATATCTTTAGCTCTTCCTATATCTTTAGCTCTAAAGTGAGTCTACTACAGGAACAATATAGATGGTACTTGTTTTTAATCCAATCACCAACCTATCTCTTTCAACTGGAGCATTTATTCCATTGGCATTTAAAATGAGTATTGTTAGTTACATACTTATTGTTATTTTCTTATTTGTTTTCTGCTTGTTTTTGTACTTTATTTTAATTTTATAATCTCTTTATTTGTGACTTAATAACTTTCTTTAGTGATATGTTTGTGTGCCTTTCTCTCTAGTTGTTGCATATCTATTGTATTTTTATTTGCTATTACTATAGGATTCATTTGCATTGATATATAACCATATCTAATTGTTTTAAACTGGAAATTTTTAAGTTCAAACACATTCTAAAAGAGCTACATTTTTACTTATCTTTACCACATTTTGTATTTTCAATGCTATATTTTACTATCCTTTAACTGTTTATAATAGCTGTAGTTTGTTTGCAATTTTTTTGTCTTTCAATCTTTGTACTATCTAAGTTTGTGGTTGATTTTCAGTCTTTACTATATATTTTCCTTTCCTAGTGGGATTTCCCTTTACTATAGATTCCTTTTTTCTTTTCTCCACACTTAGAGAAGACCTTTTAACATTTATTTTAGGGTCAGTTCCATACTGATAAACACTTTTAGTCTTTCCTTTTCTGATAATTTCTTTATCTTTCCTTTGATTCTAAATAGTAGTCTTGCTGGGTATAGTATCCTAAATTGCAGGTTTTTTCCTTTCAGAACTTGGAACATATCTTGCCACTCCCTTATGGGCTGCAAAATTTCTGCAGAGAAATTAACTGATAGCCTAATGGAGATATCCATGTATATGTTTTTCTCTTGCTGCCTTTGAAATTCTCTCTTTAATACTTTAATTTTGCATTAAATTATGAAATATCTTCGTGTCTATTTGAGTTCATCTTGTTTGGAATTGTCTGTGCTTCCTATTACTTTATATTTGTTTCTTTAGGTTTGGGAACTTTTCAACTATAAATTCTTCATGTACATTTCAATCCCCTTTACTTTCTTTTCCTTCTGGAACCCCTGTAATGAAAATGTTGGTGCACCTAATGTTATTTCAGAGATCTCTTAAAGAGTTTTCATTTTTTTAATTTTTAAAATTTTCTTTCTTTTAGCTATTTAGGTTTTCTTTTAGCTATTCTGATAGGGTGATTTCTATTATTCTATCTCCCAAGTCATGTATGTATTCCTTATCATTTAGTCTGTTGTTAATCCCCTCTAGTGTTTTTAAATTTTGTTTATTGAACTCTTCACTTCTGATTGGATCCTTTTTTATATATTTTCTGATTCCTGTTAAAGTCTTCAGTGTATTCATCTATGCTTTTGCTTAATTCAGCTAACTTTCTTACTAATTCTTTGAAATTTTGTCTCATCATTTACTTTTTCAAGAGTTTTCCCTTTTCAGTTGAGCATAGTTTTTCTGTCTTTCCATTTTGCTTAAATTCCTCTGCCTCTGTGGATTTAGCTGAAAAAATTACCTATTGCATTCTTTAAGTGGTGATTTCTTATGTGGGAGTATCCCTGTACATACTGAATGTGCTAAATATCTTTTGCAGAGAGCTGGGTTTGAAATGGTATAGGCCCCATAGGGGTGGTGAAGCTGAAGATGGAGTAGCATGAGTTGGAGCTAAGTGTGAAGTGGAATGTGTCCTCTACTAGGCCTTCACCACCCTATCTGTACAAAGTCTGATGCCAAGTTATTGTAGCAGAAGCCCTGAGGATTGGGCTTAGGCTGCCTCTATTCCCATTAAGTATATACTTTCCCCACTCCCAGCACTTAACCCTTGCCACATAGTGGACTATTATTGAAGCAAGTGTCAATCATGCAGATTCTCAGTTCCTGTTGGTCACAAACAGGGGTCCCATCTGTCTCTAATGCACTCCCTCTGCAGTTGCCCACAATCATTTCCTTCTTCTCAGATGCAGCCTCAAGTGTAAGTCCCATTTATCCTTCATAGCCAATAACTGTCCCTAGCCTACTCTGCCCCCTACTTAGTAGAGCTATATCACAGGAGATGTGAGTCCTGCATGGACTCTTGCTGTATATAAGGGCAAGAGCAGTGGTGCAGTAGCCACTACCAGAACTCTATGCTGCTTCTGAGGGCTAAGTGCTAACCCTTGCCACAAGCACCCCATCTAGAATCTGTCCTGGGACAAATTTACCTCTGCATTGCATAACTGAATTTTCTCTTCAGTTGTGGAAGCCTAAGATCCCACACTATAAAGTGAAGTAAGCTGATCTGAAACATTCACTTGGCTCAGGCTGGCATGAATGCTGAAGGAATTCTGGAAACCTAAATCAGTCCTCTTACTTCCCTTTCTGCCCTGCCTAGGGGGAAAGCCTGCATGTGTCTACTCATGTGAGTAGAATCCATGCTTTTATTGCCCCTTCTGTTAGTCCTAGCCATCTTTCAACTTGTCAAGGGTGCTCATGTCCCCTGTGTAGAACCATAGGACTGGGGTGCCCAATCTGAGCTCTGGCCACTCACTCCCCAGGGTAGGTCTCTGCCTGTGTGATCTCCCTTTTCTTCTGAGTCCCCTCCAGGGGCATAGGTCCTACCCTGATCATTTTTCTTCCCTTCCTATCCTTCCTACCAATTGATTTTTGATGGATATAAATCTTTCTTTAACCTAAGTTGTACATGAGTATTCTGCCTGTTTCCAGTTAATTTTCAGTAAGAATTGTTCCATAAGTAGATGTGTTTTTAATGTGTTTATGGGAGGAAATAAATTCCATATTGTCATATTCTGCTATTTTTATTGACCTTCTTATGTTACTTTATCCTTGTTCCTAATTGCATTTCTCATACTTTGGGGTACTTGTATGAAAATTCCAAATAAGATAAAGCTGTAGTACTACTTATAACCTCAGGATGGCAGGATGCTAACACATTTGACTTAGTGTATCACTAAATCTTACTTTATCTTTTTTGGAAGATCTCTTCATAATGTTTATTGGAAGGTAGAATGGGTAGGGGATTGTTTAAAAAACTAGCTCTCTCTCTTGTTCTCATTATCTCTCCCTCTACATATATGTATATTTACATGGGCATATATAAAATAGCTTATATAATAGATTATATCATTTATAGTATATAATTATATAAATTATGTGAAAATTTTATTATATAATTACTTACTTAATATACAATTATATTACAATATAAAGTAAAATATAATTAATTTTACTTCTACATATATGATTAGTGGATAAGAGTAATGTCAAATATTTAATTTGAAGTAAAACATTGTATAAATTATCATAAAAATTATATTTATTATTATTTTGTAATAATAATTATTATTTTAACAGAAGATTTTTGCATTTGTGGACCAAATAGACTGATATCCTAAAATCTTAGAGACAAGCTTATTGAGAATCGTTTGTGTAAACTGATTACAAAAGAATATGCCTCCATTTCTCAGGTAAGTTAGAAGCAATCAATAAACTCGTCTACTGAACCTAAACTTTAGTGTTATTTATTTATTTATTTATTGTCTTTTTGTCTTTTCTAGGGCTGAACCTGCAGCATATGGAGGTTTCCAGGTTAGGAGTCTAATTGGAGCTGTAGTTTCCGGACTATGCCAGAGCCACAGCAATGCAGGATCCAAGCCGCATCTGTGACCTACACCACAGCTCATGGGAATGCTGGATCCTTAACCCACTGAGTGAAGCCAGGGATTGAACCCACAAATTCATGGTTCCTAGTCAGATTCATTAACCACTGAGCCATATCAGGAACTCCTTTAGTGCTATTTTAATTTCCAAAACGTTTCTACCAAAAGAGAGGGAATAGCAAATGCTGCTGCACTTGTCAATCTGGGCAAAAGAAGCTTGGCGGAAATTTTTTGTCATGAATAAATTTAAAACAATTTGCAAAGCTTGTTTTTAAAAGTGTTATATGTGGACAACTAATTTTTTCCTCATAGATATTCTTGCTCATTGTATATTAAATCCTAAGTCTCAGTAAATAAATGCAATGTGCTTACTTTTCCCCTCTGAGTTGGTACATTTAGAAGATATGAAACTCAAATCCTTGGTACTAAGACTGGACTTTGTGTATAGAGTTGAGGTAAATTTTTCTTTCAGCATGTAAGGGGAATTTAACTATTTGATAATAATTGCCCTAAGTGCATGTTCCAGAAGCTATGATGCACTAATGGCACAATACAGGTCAGAAACTTCAGCACCAGCATCTCAGTTGCTGATCTTTATGTTTCCCAACTCCATGTTCTGAATATCCCACATTGACCTTTTTTCCCAATCCTTGCACTGTGGTGTGAAATTTTTATTCAGGCTTCCACTCTCCTTTCTGCATTTCCCTTTCATTTCTTCTACAGTCCACACTTCAGGTAACAGACAGAGGTTTCATGGGACCACCAGGTTATCTAAATGTGCAGCTTTTCCTTGTGTCCATTACCATATTATTTACTGCCCCAATATGCTTTGTCTAACAAACTTCCATTCTGGTCAGTGCCCTTTCTTGAACTATCCTCCAAAGAGACTATAAACCTTTTGACTCCAAGGCATTGGTAAGTGAAAACACTAAATATATCATATCTCCATTCTAAAAGATAGACCAAGAGTTAGTGTTAGGTGTCAAGCAATAGAATGAGGAATATTTCACTGAGGGTATGATGGCAGGTGCTCTGCTAATGCATAAAGGCAGCCTTTTGAATAGTATATGCACTGAAGTTTAAGAATTAGACGTTCTTACATCAAAACACTGGAGAACCAAAATGTTTTCTTCTTAGAACTATTTGTCAGAAAAGCTGAAAGCAGAAAAAAATCTCTTTCTTGTTTTCTATTTTCCTCTTTTCTTTCCATTTCAGCACAGCAAGGTGCTTTTGTTAACCACCACAACATAATATTTAAAGCATTCCTTTATGTCCTGGTTTCCTTAAAATTGAACAATATTCAAAATAGTTTTTAAAATTTCACTGAATTAGAGTTGATTTAGAATGTAATGTTAGTTTTAGGTATAAAGCAGTGGCTCATTATTTTGTTCTATTTAATGGCTGAATTATATGTTATTGCACATCTTTACCTCTTCCTCTGTTGATAGATATTTTGGGTGCTACTTCCATATCTTGGCTATTGTAATGAGTACTTAAATGAACATTGAGGTGTACGTATATTTTTGAAATGTAATTTTCTCTGGATATATACCTACAATTGAGATTGTAGGATAACGTTGTAAGTCTAGTTTTAGTTTTTAAGGAACATCCATACTGTTCTCGTTAGTGGCTATAACAATTTACATTTCCAGCGAAAGTGTAGGAGGATTCATATTTCTCCACAGTTGCTCCAGCATTTATTATTTATAGATTTTTGATGATGGCCATTCTGACCAGAGGTGACGTGAAACATCGTTATAGATTTGATTTACATTTCTCTAATAATTAGCAGTGTTGAGCATGCTTTCATGTGCCTCTTGGCCACTTGTATATTATCTATAGAGAAATGTCTATCTAGGTCTACTATCCAATTTTTGATAGGGTTATTACTATTATTTTTTTGACATTGAGTTGTATGAGTTGTCTGTGTATTTAGTGAATTAATCCCTTGTCAGTCAAAGATTATAGGTCTTTTTGCCTCCTTAGATAGCTTTATTCCTAGGTATTTTCTTCTTTTTGATGCTAAATGCAGTTGCTTCAATTCCCTTTCAGAACATTTGTTTTTAGTTTATAGAAATGGATTGGATTTCTGTGTTCTAATTTAGTGTTATTCAAGTTTATCAATTCATTGAGGAATACTAGTCATTTCTGGTAGCATTTTAATTTATTCTATTTTATTTTACATATATATATATTTTAATTTTATTCTCCCACTGTACAGCAAGGGGATCAAGTTATCCTTACATGTATACATTACATTTTTTCCCCACCATTTCTTCTGTTGCAACATGAGTATCTAGACAAGGTTCTCAATGCTACTCAGCAGGATCTCCTTGTAAATCTATTCTAAGTTGTGTCTGATAAGCCCAAGCTCCCAATCACTCCCACTCCCTCCCACTCCCATCGGGCAACCAAAAGTCTGTTTTCTAAGTCCATGATTTTCATTTCTGAGGAGATGTTCATTTGTGCTGGCTTTTAGATTCCAGTTATAAGTGATATCATATGGTATTTGTCTTTGTCTTTCTGACTCATTTCATTTAGTATGAGTGTCTCTAGTTACATCCATGTTGCTATAAATGGCATTATGTCATTCTTTCTTATGGCTGAGTAGTATTCCCTTGTGTATATATACCACATCTTTCCAATCCAATCATCTGTCGATGGACATTTGGGTTGTTTCCATGTCCTGGATATTGGGAATAGTGCTGCAATGAACATGCAGGTGAATGTGTCTCTTTTAAGTAGAGTTTTGGAGAGAGGACAAGATGGCGGAGGAGTAGGGGGACACGGTCGCCCTCTCCCACAAACACAACAAAAAAAGCACATCTACAGAAGAAATGACTCACACAGAACAGCAACCAATTGCTGGCAGAGGAACCTAAACTCCAATAACGGCAAGAAGTTCGTACATTATTGGGCAGAATGGGAGAAAAGACGAGAGTGAGAGAAGGTGAATCCCAGCGGGACGGGTGCTCCCGAAAGGGAACTGCGGAGGAGAAAGAGATCCCGCACCCTGGAAAGTCACCTACCGGGTGAAAGATCAAATGAACCGGAGGAATCCCCAGATTCAGAGAAGAGTGTAGCAGTAAGTCGGAGTACGGGAAAACCGATCAAGAACCCAATGGACCATCTGAACTACGGGCACAGTCACCAAAAATTGAGACGCCTGAGTGGGGGCTGGGCACCGAGACCTCGCCTCCGAAGGTTAGTCCCCAAGAAAGGGCCGGGGGACACCTGGGTGGGGGCTGGGCACCAAGACCTCGGCTCCAGAGATTAGTCCCCGGGCTAGGGGGGCGGGGAAGAGCGGAAACTGCTTGGTAGGTCTCTAAACCATTTGACAGGGCAGAGACTGCCTGGGAGACTAGAAAACAAAGCTGTCGCAGAGGAAGGGAGCAAGAGTCTACGGGTGGGGAAGTGGAAAGCCGCCTCAGAGGGAACCTGGGAGAAGAGCCTGGTCTGCGCCCGTGCTTGGGAGGGGAGAGAAGAAGGGGTGGGTCACCATAGAATATCCCCCATGCCACAGCAAGCTTACAGGCCCGCTAGCTAGCAGAAAGCTGTGCTTCCCAGTGCATTCCCTCCCCCAACCCCCGCCACACCCTACGCTCTCACAGACCTGGGGCTGCCTGCCATCCAGGAGGGCTGGCCTCAACAATTGCCTGAAGCCTACCACCGCAGGGGCTGTCCCTGCACAGACCTGCTTGCCCTTTGGAGGGGCTACACTTCCACAGAGCAGCACCAAACACCAACAGCACCCTAGAAAAGGCCTGCAGCCCAGAAAAGCTAGAACAAGCCTAGCCAGGACGTGAATAGATCGGCCTAATTCTCCGACGGTTTTTCTGAGAGGGGTGCCCTGGGGAGGAGCCTCTTGGGTCTCCAAGGGCCCTGCTACCCGCCCAAGACCCCAGGGGGTGCTAAGACCTAGTGGACCAGCTGCATAGGACTGCCAGCTCCAGGCAGGACCCCCTGCAGCCCAGAAAAGCTGCAACAAGCCTGGCCGAGTTGGGAAAAGATCTCAGACGGTCTTTCTGAGTCGGGCTGCCCTGGGGAGGAGCCTCTTGAGTCTCCAAGGGCCCTGCTACCCGCCCAAGCTCCCAGGGGGTGCCCCACTCCCGTGAAATAACTGCTCAGCACCACCACCCCCTGGAAGAGCCCCTGCAGTCCAGAAAAGCTGCAACAAGCTCGGCCAGACTGTGAAAAGATCCGCCTACATTCTCAGGCTGTCCTTCTGAGTTGGGCTGCCCTAGGGAAGAGCCTCTTAGGTTCTCAGTGACCCGGATAGCTTCTCCAGGCCCCAGGGGTTGATGCACCCCTGAAGAGCAGCTGCCCAACACCGCCAACTCCCTGAAAGAACCCCACAGCCTAAAAACACCAGAGCAAGCTCTGCATGACCAAGTGAAATCTGCTACCATCGTGGGGTGGACCTCCCAGTCCTGTCTGCCCTCAGGAAGTCCTCCTTTGTTTCAAAGACACCCTGTTAGTCCCATCAACACTCCAGAAAAGCCACCCTGCCTCAAAAAAGATTGACCAACAATGCCAGCCCTCAGGAAATATTCCACGGCAGTGACAAGGCAAACACTACCCGATAACGGAGAGTACAACTCCCTCAGGAGAAAGAAGACAACAAGCAAGATGAAGAAGCTGAGAAACCACCCCCAGTCAAACCAACAGGAGAACTCACCTAAAACAGTCAACTATGAAACAGCTCTCTGCAGTCAGACAGACCTGTAGTTCAAAAGAGAAATAGTGAAAAGACTGAAGGAATTAAGAGAAGATATGAACAGTAATGCAGATACCCTCAGAAAGGAACTAGAAAATATAAGGAGGAGCCAAGAAAAACTAGAACATTCATTGGCAGAGATGCAAACGGAACTAAGGGCAGGAAAACCCAGAATGAATAATGCAGAAGGATGAATCAGTGATATGGAAGATAGAATAATGGAAACCACCCAATCAGGTCAGCAGACAGAAAACCAAATCAAAAAACAGGAAAGCAATATAAGAGACCTATGGGATAATATAAAGTGAGCCAATCTACACATAATAGGAATTCCAGAAGGAGAAGAAAAAGATAAGGGGATGGAAAATATATTTGAAGAAATTATCACTGGAAAGTTCCCAAATCTAAAGGATACTGTGTTCAAGATACAAGAAGCACAGAGGGCCCCAAACAAACTGAACCCAAATAGACCCACACCAAGACACATCATAATAAAAATGGCAAAAGTTAGTGATAAAGAGAGGATCCTAAAGGCAGCAAGAGAAAAACAGAATGTTACCTACAAGGGAACCCCCATAAGAATATCAGCTGATTTCTCTACAGAAACACTACAGGCCAGGAGGGAATGGCAACAGATATTTAAAGTGCTCAAAGGAAAAAATAAGCAACCTAGAATACTCTATCCATCAAGAATATCATTTAAAATAGAAGGGGAAATAAAAATTTTTCCCAACAAACAAAAACGTAAAGAATACAGCAACACAAAACCCAGGTTAAAGGAAATATTGAAAGGACTTCTCTAAACCAAAAAGAAAGGAAGGAAAGGGAAGAAAAAAGAAAAGAAAAAAAAAAAAGAAGAAGAAGAAGAGGAAGAACTAGGACTGAGGAAACCGCAATCAGAGATCAGTCACTCAAATAAGCCAGCATACAGATTTAATCATGAACATGCTAAAAACAAAATAAAATTAAAAAGAAAAAAATAAAAGAGTCATCAAAACCATAAAATCTGGGCAAGAGATGTTAGGAGGTAAATAACCCTTTTTGTTTGTATGTATGTCTCTCTTCTTAATTTTAATATAATAATGAAGTGTTTGAACTTACAGGACCATCAGGCTAAAACACACAATTATGGGAAGGGGTTAGCATACTTAAAAAACAGGGCAACCACAAGCCAAAAGCAGATATTGCAATTGCAAAAAAATGAAAGAAAAATACACTCAAGCAGATAATAACAGGAGACCATCCAACCAAAAAAAAAAAAAAAAAAAGAAAGGAAGAATGGAGAACCATAGAATCAACTGGAACACGAGGATCAAATGGCAATAAATAATCATCTATCAATTATCACCTTAAATGTCAATGGACAGAATGCCCCAATCAAAAGACACAGAGTGGCTGAGTGGATAAAAAGGCAAAAACCTTCAATATGCTGCCTACAAGAAACTCACCTTAGGACAAAAGATACATATAGATTGAAAGTGAAAGGGTGGGGAAAAGTATTTCATGCCAATAGACATGACAGAAAAGCAGGAGTCGCAACGCTCATATCAGACAAAATAGACTTTAAAACAAAAGACAAAAAGAAAGACAAAAAAGGACACTATTTAATGATTAAGGGATCCATCCAAGGAGAGGATGTTACTATCATCAACATATATGCCCCAAACATAGGAGCACCCAGATACATACAACAAATATTAACAGACATAAAGGGAGATATTGATGAGAATACAATCATAGTAGGAGACCTAAATACCCCCATCACATCAATGGACAGATCCTCTAGACAGAAAACCAATAAAGCAACACAGATCCTAAAGGAAACAATAGAAAAGTTAGACTTCATTGATATCTTCAGGACACTACATCCAAAAAAATCAGAATACACATTCTTCTCAAATGCTCATGGAACATTCTCAAGAATCAACCACATATTGGGACACAAAGCTAACCTCAACAAATGTAGGAGCATAGAAATTATCTCAGGTATCTTCTCTGACCACAACGCCATGAAATTAGAAATCAACCATGGGAAAAGGAAAGAGAAAAAACCTACTACAGGGATACTAAACAACATGCTACTAAAAAACCAATGGGTCAATGAGGAAATCAAGAAGGAAATTAAAAACTACCTTGAAACAAATGATAATGAAGACACAACCTCTCAAAATCTATAGGATGCTGCGAAAGCAGAGCTCAGAGGGAAATTTATAGCGATACAGGCCTTTCTCAAAAAAGAAGAAAGATCCCAAATTGACAACTTAACCCTCCACCTAAACGAATTAGAAAAAGAAGAAGAAAAAAGACCTAAAGTCAGCAGAAGGAAGGAAATCATAAAGATCAAAGAAGAAATCAATAAAATAGAGACTCAAAAAACAATATAGAAAATTAATAAAACCAAGAGCTGGTTCTTTGAAAAGGTGAACAAAATTGACAACCCCCTGGCCAGACTCACTAAAAAGAGGAGAGAAAGAACCCAAATCACCAAAATTATAAATGAAAAAGGAGAAATCACAACGGATACTGCAGAAATACAAAAAACCATAAGAGAATACTATGAACAACTATATGGCAACAAGTTTGACAATCTGGAAGAAATGGACAATTTTCTAGAATCTTACAGCCTGCCAAAACTGAATCAAGCAGAAACAGACCAACTGAACAGACCGATCACTAGAAATGAAATTGAAGAGGTCATGAAATCACTCCCTACAAATAAAAGTCCAGGACCAGATGGCTACACAGGTGAATTTTATCAAACTTATAAAGAGGAACTGGTGCCCATCCTCCTTAAACTCTTTCAAAAGGTTGAAGAAGAAGGAATACTCCCAAAGACATTCTATGAGGCCACCATCACCCTCATTCCAAAACCAGACAGAGATACCACCAAAAAAGAAAACTATCGCCCAATATCATTGATGAATATAGATGCAAAAATTCTCAACAAAATCTTAGCCAACCGAATCCAACAACATACCAAAAAAATCATACACCACGACCAGGTAGGGTTCATCCCAGGTTCACAAGGATGGTTCAACATACGCAAATCAATCAGCATCATACACCACATTAACAAAAGAAAAGTCAGAAATCATATGATCATCTCAATAGACGCAGAAAAAGCATTTGACAAAGTCCAACATCCATTCATGATCAAGACCCTCGCCAAAGTGGGTATAGAGGGAACATTCCTGAATATAATCAAAGACATTTATGATAAACCCACAGCAAATATAATCCTCAATGGGGAAAAACTGAAAGCCTTCTCACTCAAATCTGGAGCAAGACAGGCATGCCCACTCTCACCACTGCTCTTCAACATCGTTTTGGAAGTCTTAGCCACAGCAATTAGACAAACAAAAGAAATCAAAGGCATCCATATAGGAAGAGAGGAGATAAAACTGTCACTGTATGCAGATGACATGATACCATACCTAGAAAACCCTAAGGACTCAACCCAAAAGCTCCTTGAACTGATTAATAAATTCAGCAAAGTAGCAGGATATAGGATTAACATTCAGAAGTCAGTCGCATTTCTGTATACCAGCAATGAAACATTAGAAAGGGAATACAAAAATATGATACCTTTTAAAATTGCACCTCACAAAATCAAATGCCTCGGAATACACCTCACCAAGGAGGTAAAGGACCTATATGCCGAGAACTATAAAACTTTAATCAAAGAAATCAAAGATGTGTGTGAAGAAATGGAAAGATATTCCATGTTCATGGATTGGAAAAATCAGTATTGTGAAAATGGCCATCCTACCCAAAGCAACCTACAGATTCAATGCAATCCCTATCAAATTACCCATGCCTTTTTTCACAGAACCAGAACAAACAATCCAAACATTTATATGGAACAACAAAAGACCCAGAATCGCCAAAGAAATCCTGAGAAACAAAAACCAAGCAGGAGGAAGAACTCTCCCAGACTTCAAGAAATACTACAAAGCCACAGTCATCAAAACAGTGTGGGACTGGTATCAAAACAGACAGACAGACCAATGGAACAGAAGAGAGAACCCGGAAATAAACCCTGACACCTATGGTCAATTAATCTTTGACAAGGGAGGCAAGAACATAAAATAGGAGAAAGAAAGTCCATTCAGCCAGCATTGCTGGGAAACCTGGACAGCTGCATGCAAATCAATGACACTAGAACACACCCTCACACCATGCACAAAAATAAACTCCAAATGGCTGAAAGACTTAAATATAAGACAGGACACCATCAAACTCCTAGAAGAAAACATAGGCAAAACACTCTCGGACATCAACCTCATGAATATTTTCTCAGGTCAGTCTCCCAAAGCAATAGAAATTAGAGCAAAAATGAACCCATGGGACCTCATCAAACTGAAAAGCTTTTGCACAGCAAAGGAAACCCAAAAGAAAACAAAAAGACAACTTACTGAATGGGAGAAAATAGTTTCAAATGATGCAACTGACAAGGGCTTAATCTCTAGAATATATAAGCAACTTACACAACCCAACAGCAAAAAAAACCAATCAATCAATGGAAAAATGGGCAAAAGACCTGAATAGACATTTCTCCAAAGAAGATACACAGATGGCCAGCAAACACACGAAGAAATGCTCAACATCGCTGATCATAAGAGAAATGCAAATCAAAACTACCATGAGATACCACCTCACACCATTCAGAATGGCCATCATTAATAAATCCACAAATAACAAGTGCTGGAGGGGCTGTGGAGAAAAGGGAACCCTCCTGCACTGCTGGTGGGAATGTAAACTGGTACAGCCACTATGGAGAACAGTTTGGAGATACCTTAGAAATCTATACATAGAACTTCCATATGACCCTGCAATCCCACTCTTGGGCATCTATCCGGACAAAGCTCTACTTAAAAGAGACACATGCACCCGCATGTTCATTGCAGCACTATTCACAATAGCCAGGACATGGAAACAACCCAAATGTCCATCGACAGAGGATTGGATTCGGAATATGTGGTATATATATACAATGGAATACTACTCAGCCATAAAAAAGGATGACATAATGCCATTTGTAGCAACATGGATGGAACTAGAGTATCTCATCCTGAGTGAAATGAGCCAGAAAGACAAAGACAAATACCATATGATATCACTTATTACTGGAATCTAATATCCAGCACAAATGAACATCTCCACAGAAGTGAAAATCATGGACTTGGAGAAGAGAGTTGTGGTTGCCTGATGGGAGGGGGAGGGAGTGGGAGGGGTTGGGAGCTTGGGCTTATCAGACACAACCTAGAATAGACTTACAAGGAGATCCCGCTGAATAGCATTGAGAACTATGTCTAGATACTCATGTTGCAACAGAAGAAAGGGTGGGGGAAAAACTGTAATTGTAATGTATACATGTAAGGATAACCTGACCCCCTTGCTGTACAGAGGGAAAATAAAATTAAAAAAAAAAGTAGAGTTTTGTCTTTTTTCAGGTCTTAGAAAAAAATGCTTTCAGTTTTTCCCCATTGAATATGATATTAGCTATGGGTTTGCCGTATATGTACTTTATTATGGTGAGGTAAGTCCCTTCTAAACCCACTTCCTAGAAATTTTTTTTTTATTTCATAAATGAATTTTGAATTTCATCAAAACATTTTCTTGCATCTATTGAGATGATCGTATTGATTTTCTTCCTCAGTTTGTTAATGTGGTAGTGTATCATATTTCTGTATCCATCCCTGAGATAAATTCCACTTGATTGTGGTGTATGATACTTTGAATATATAGTTGGATTTGGTTTGCTAATATTTTGTTGAGGATCTTTGCATCTATGTTCATCGTTGATCTGCCTATAATTTTCTTATTTTGTAGTATCTAGTTTTGGTATCAGTGTGATGATGGCCTTATAGAATTAGTTTGAAACCATTCCTGCCTGTACAATTTTTTGTGAGTAGTTTCAGAAGTTTAGGTGTTAATATTCTCTAACTGATATATTTCACTTGTGAAAGTCATCTGGCCCTGGACTCTTGTTTTTTTGAAAGTTTTTAAATCGCAATTTCAATTTCAGTACAGGTAATTGAACAGTTCATATTTTCTATTTCTTCCTGATTCAGTCTTAGGAAATTGTACTATTCTAAGAATTTGTCCATTTCTTCTATGTTGTTCATTTTATTGGCAAATAGTTGCCTGTAGTAATCTTTTATGATCCTTTGAATTTCTGTCATGTTAGTTTTAACTTTTTTATTTCAAATTTTATTGATTTGGGCCATCTCTTTTTTTTTTTTCTTGATGAGTTTGGCTAAGAGTGTACCAACTATAATTATCTTTTCAAGAAACACCTTTCAGTTTCATTGATCTTTTCTATTTGCTTTTTGTCTGTTTCATTTATTACTGCTCTGATCCTTATGGTTTCTTTCCTTCTACTAACTTCATATGTTTTTTCTTCTTTCTCTAGTTGTTTTAGATGTAAGGTTACATTGTTTTTCTTGTTTCCTGAGATAAGCTTGTATCACTATAAACTTCCCTCCTAGAACTGCTTTCATGCAACCCATGGGTTTTATATGGTGTTGTTTTTGTTGCCATTTGTCTCTAGATATTTTTTGATTTCCTCTTGATTTCTTCAGTAAACCATTGTTTGATATGTACCACATTGTTTAGTTTCCACAGTTTGTGTTTTGGGTGTGGTTTTTTGTTTGTTTTTGTTTTGGTTTTTTTTGGTAGTTGAATTCTAATCTCATTACATTTTAGTTGGAAAAGATGCTTGATGTGACTTCAACTTTCTTAAATTTACCAAGGACCTCTTTTGGCCCAACAAATGATCTATCCTGGTGAATGTTCTATGTGCACTTGAAAATGATGTGTATTCTGCTATTTTTAGATAGAATGCTTTATACATATCAATTAAGTCCATCCACTGGCCTAATGTGTCATTTAATGACTGTTTTTTGCTGATTTTTCTGTCTGGAGAATCTGTCCATTGAAGTAAGTGGAACATTAAATTCCACCAGTATTATTGTGTAACTGACAATTTCTCCTTTTATGTCTGTTAACTTTTGCCTTATACATTGAGATGCTCCTATATTCAGTGCATATTTGCAATTTTTATATCTTCTTGGATTTATCCTTTGATCATATGTAATGACATTCTTTGTCTCTTAAAATAGTCTTTATTTTATTTCAAGTCTTATTTTTAATTAAAAAAAATTTATTATAGTTAATTTATAATGTACTGTAAATTTCTGCTATGCAGCAAAATGACTCCGTTATACCTATATGTGTATATATACATGTGTGTATATGTATATTTATATATACACATTCTTTTTTCACATTATCCTCCATCATGTTCCAGCACAAGTGATTAGATATACTTCCCCATGCTATACAGTAGGAGCTCACTGCTTATCCACTCCAAATGCTGTAGTTTGGACCTACAACCCCAAATCCCAGTCCAGTTTTTATTTTAAAGTCTTTGTTGTCTGATATGAGTATTACTACTCCAGCTTTCTTTAGATTTCCATATGCTTGGAATACCTTCTTCCATCCCCTCATTTTCAGTCTGTATGTGTCTATAGATCTTGGGTGGATCTCTTATAGACAGACTATACATGGGTTTTGTTTTTGTATCCTTTCAGCCAGTCTATGTGTTTTGGTTGGAGTATTTAATCAGTTTGAGGTAATTATTGATATTTGTTCTTATTGTCACATTGCTAATTGTTTAGTATTTATTATTATAGGTCTATTTTTTCCCTTCCCTCTTTTTTTTCTTCTCTTGTGATTTTATGACTATTTTTAATCTTGTGTCTGGATTATTATTTTTTTGAGTATATGTCATTACAGATTTTTTATTTGTGATTAACTTGAACTTTTGATATAGCAGTCTATATAGATACATAATTAAGTTGCTGATTTCTTAATTTCAAATATCTGGCATTTGTACACTTGTCCTCTCATGATTAATATTTTAGATATATTTGTGTGTAGATGATTTCTTACCTTTACTGCACATTAGCCTTTACTGGTGAGTTTTCTCATTTCATAGTTTCCCTGTGTATAGTTTTGCCCTCTGCTTTCTCACCTAGAGAAGTTCCTTTAGTATTT
Organism: Sus scrofa; assembly: GCF_054392235.1. NCBI lineage: Eukaryota > Metazoa > Chordata > Mammalia > Artiodactyla > Suidae > Sus > Sus scrofa. Next base: position 50,366,437 of record NC_139386.1, read on the forward strand.
GTGGTGGAGCTATTTTGCTGTGCTGAATTCTTCTTGCTTTATTCTTGTCTGTAAAGCTTTAGATTTCTGTGCCAAATGTGAATGAATTTCTTGGTGGATGGAGTATTATTGTTTTTTCTCTTTTATCACTTTAGTTATTTTATTATTTATCACTTTACTTATTTTATTATTTATATTGTGCCACTCATTCTGGCTTATGGAGTTTCTGCTGAAAAATCAGCAGATAATATTATGGGGATTCCCTTGTATATTATTTGATGCTTTCCCCTTGTTCCTTTTTTTTTCTCTTTGTCTTTATTTTTTTTTAATTTGATTACTATGTGTCTTGACATGCTGCTCCATAGATTAATTCTGTCTGGAACTCTCTGCACTTCTTGGACTTGAGTAAATATTCCCTTTCCCATATTAGGGAATTTTCAGTTATCTCTTCAAATATTTTCTCAGGCCTTTTTTCACTCATTTCTCTTGTGTCAAATGGTGAATCTGATGTTGTCACGGAGGTCTCTTAAACTGGCCTCATTTATTTTCATTGTATTTTTTTCTTTATTTTCTTCTATGGCAGTGATTTTCACCACTCTATGTTACAGCTTGCTGATCCACTACCACATTTATTTTACTATCATTTTCTTCTAGTGTATTTTTCATTTCAGATATTATAGTCTTCAAATATGTTTGGTTGTTCTTTATATTTTCTAAATCTTTGTTAAAATTTATAATAACTTCTTGCTTTGTTCATTCATTCTTTTCCTAATTCTTGGATCATTTTTATGATCATTTCTCTGAACTCTTTCTGAAGTAGATTCTAGCTCCATGTCACTGTTATTCTTCTTGAGTTTTACTTTGATCCCTTACCTTGAACATATTCCTTTGCTGTTTCATTTGTTTACATTGCCTTTTGTATTTTTATGTTTGTGGTAGGTTAGATATGTTTATCAACTATGGAGAAGTGGCTCTCTGTAGAAATATCCTATATGTCCCTGTACTACACCATCTTTTCATCAGTCAAGGGCCAGAGACCAGCTGGTATCAGGATGTTATGACTTGCATTTTCAGATTCAGTGTCATAGGCTGCAGCATAAGCATTTTCTTTCCTTTGTTATCTTCCTCCTGTTGGTATAGCTAGTCTAGAGGCTTGCTTGTGCAGGCTTCCTGGTGGGAGGGGGCTTGTTCCTGGTTGCTGTGGGTGGACCTGTGTCTTGGCCCTTTGGGGGACAGGGCTGTGTCTAAGGACAGGTCTAGAGGTGACTGGGGGCTTGGGAGGTCTTTAGGCAACCTGTCTGCTGGTGGGTGGGGCTATATTCCTGCCCTGTTGCTTGTTGGGACTGAGGCCTATCTGATTTTGGGTGGGGCCAGTCTTGCTGTTAATGACCCAAGCAAAAATATATGCTTCTGGTAAAAATTCACTTATATGAACACTCCACAGTGTCTACCACCACTGTTTATAACCCCATAGAAAGCCACAGTCCCACCCTGCCTCCCTATTTGACCCTTGAAGTCCAGCAGGTATATCTTGCCTAGGCTTCCACCAAGTCATTGCTTTTACCTTGTGTCTTAGTGCACTCAAGATCTTTGTGTATTATCCAATAGTAGAGTGTCTGTGTCCTCTAGTCCTGTGGAGCTCCCAAAATCAAGCCCTACTGGACTTGAAAGTCAAATGTTCTTGGAATTCCTCCTGATGTCAGACCCCTCAGGCTTTTGTGTCTGAATTGGGGCTTAGAACTTTCATTCCTGTGGGAGAATTTTTGCAATATAATTAGTTCCAGTTTGTTGGTCACCCGTCCAGGTGGTATGTGACTTGATTTTTTTCATGAGTATGCCACTCCTTACCATCTTGTTGTGTTTGCTTCTTTATGACTTTGGATGTAAAATATCTTTTTTAGTAAGTTCCAGTCTTTTTAAATCAATCATTGTTCAGTAGTTGTGATTTTACTGTGTTTCTGAGAGAAGGTGAGCTCAAGATCCTTCTACTCCACCATATTTTGCTCCCTACTGCACATAGATTTTCCAAAACATTTTTAATGGTAAGTTGTCTGTGAGTAGAAAAGAATTAACTAAATTAAAATTAAAAAATGAACCATGTTTGAAGGATGCGAAGACTATCATTGGAAAAAAAAGTCAAGATTTAACTTGAAAAGCAAAGCAAAAATAGATATGAACAACTAAAAAAGATGAGAACAAGGATGTTACAATTTTTAGGGATGAAAAAAAGTCCAAATTCAGATATTGTAAAAAGAAGTGAATGGAAGGAGAGAAATTTAGGAAAATATCTAGGGGGAAAATGAATCAGAATAGTATTAAGCTATAAGTATTCTGAATTTTTACTAAAATTTTACTAAATTTTACTAAAATTTTGTCTAAATTTTTAAATATACAACGTCATACTTGAGATTTGACTGGACTTACTTTACTGCATCATTTAAAAATTTTGTTGAGTATTTGAACTGGTACCAGAATAAAAACTCTATGACAAGAAAGTAGCGCTAGGAGAGGAGATGTCTGTCAATTGGAAGCAATAAAAAATTAAAAATCACAATGTCACAATCACAAAGTTTCACTCGCAATATTTGGGCAAAAGCACCATGTGGTGGCTAAGATTTTGTAGTTAGATATATCTGGAGTTAAGTTTTACTCTGAAGCTTGATGGCACTGTGGCCCTTGGCTAATTTTCTCAATCCCATCTGTCTGTTAATTCCAAATTGTAGAACAGTGACTTTAACAGTGCCTATAACAGTGCCTATCACACAAAAGAATGCAATTAGTATTTGCTGAATAATTGAAGACTTTTCTGTCATCAATAATAAATTTTATTTTTTGCGGTAAGGATGAAATTAGAAAATACATGGTAGCTTATTACTATTAGACTGTATCATGAATTAAAAGTGGACTATATTCTGGTTAATATGCAATTACATAGTCAAAGTCCAGATTTTCACAAATTTTGACTCATAATCTAAGAATAAAAACTGTACTTAGGCATATGTGACCCCAGCGCTTTTACCGTGTCATCACTTAATGGATGTGTCATTGGCAACCCACATCTTATAAGATCATTGTGCTATAGGTTATTATATTACCTCACTTCATAGCACAATGGATAAATAATATGTAGTGCCATACAGTGCACACATTATATGCTTGGTAAATGATTAATAAATGAGTATATGAGAGGAAGCTAGTGGAGAGTATGAGAGAGATATCAGGTGCCATGATGAAGAATCCTCTTGCAATGCCTACCACTGTCACTGTTATGTCATTCTCTTGCCATACTGGGAAAACGGAGGTTTTATAGATATCTTGTCACTAAATTTCCAAGTATCCACCTGAATTCACATTTAGATGATACTTCAATCAAGGTCCAGAGCCTCAGTTCCTTCATATTCATTTCACTATCTCGAGGTAAAACCAACATTTGGCAGAATATGGAGTATGGATAAGTAAAAATATATGACTTCAAGGAAGTTCGTGATTTACAGAATGGAAACTGATTCAGTACATGTGAATTAGGATAAAGGGTAAAGTTATTATAGCTGTAGTGGACAACAGAGTTAGCACTGAAACTGCACATCCTTCTCAACCTTTAAGACTTTGATAATTACGGAAAAACATGGTGAACTGAGCAGATGTGGATACCACCATCTCACTCTGACTTTCCCAGGTTTATACACAAAGCAGTAGTGACAGGTAAAATATACATAAAATATTATATCATATAATTTGTAAAGAAAGAACAGAAATTAATTAGGAATCTTATACAAAGAGAAAATTTAGGAGGAACAACCAGCTGAAGACATGTGGCCTACATTGTCAATATGTGCTATGGCTGTTCTTCCAATACCCACAATGTGATAGGAAGTTAGTGCTGTACTCCCTTAATGATGGTGCCATGAAGAGATTGTGCAGTCCATGAATTAAGAGTAGATTAACTCTGTTGCCATCAGCAGCATTATTTGGGCATAGTTGCCTGGCAGGGCAGAGAAATGAGCTAAAATAAACAAGCACCCACAAGAAATATGAACATTAAGCCTATTGGTGAGATATGAATAATAACTACTTTTACAATGTAGAAACCTAGATGAGACATATATTAAAACTAGAATGGAACAAATGAAACATAAAATTTTGGTAGAGGCAAAGGCCAAACTTTTCTTCCACCTCCACAAACTAAAGCATAAGAAGAATTTCCACAACTTTCACAAGAAATGAATTAAATATTATAAAATACACAAGAAAAATTACCATCAATAAAGGCTTAGAACACAAAACAGTTGTGAAAATTCAGAGCCAGACTCTACAGATTATCAAATTAAATAAAAGGAGATTTTCAAGTGTATACTTAAAATAATAAAAGAGATAAAAGAATGATGTGATTTGTAAGATAAATTTAAGACATTGGGGAAAAGGGCAGTTGGATTTCTTAAGAACAAAATTGCAATTCTAAAAATAGAAAATATGCTATTTAAATTTAAAAGAATAGATTACACAGTAGATTATATACTGCTTCAGGAAGCATTAATGAATTAAAACCAGATCTGAGGAAATCACTCAGAATTAAAGATAGTGGAACAAATGAAAAATATAAAATTATACGGCAGAGATAATAAATAAAATCTTAACCATAAGCATTAGGAAGGTATTCAATGGTGAATATAAAGAGAATGGGTATTAGGTAATGTTCAAAGTGATAAGGGCTAAAAGTAATCCGGAATTGAAGAAAAATAGATATGGTCAGGGAAGGAGTCAATTCAGGGCTTACTTATTTCAGAGAGGCTGGTCTATTACACAGTTCTACAAAGTGGTTTGGCTGCCCTTGATCTGTGCTCTAATATTCTATATTTTTATTTTTGACCCTAGTACATTGTGACACTTTTGGGCTCAGGCATACTACCTTGTTTATCATGTATAACTAGTGCTCTGTATTCTTGGCACCCAACAAGTGCTTGATAAATACTTTTGGGTAGAAACAAGAAAGAAAGAAAGGAAGGAAGAGAAGGCAATGGAGAGAGCAAAAGAGAGAAAAAGAAAGATTGGTTAACATTAAATACTAAAGAAATCCCTGAAAGGTGTGTGTGTGTGTACTGCTTTTGCATAATAAAAGTGATTGTATATAAGCTTATTAATTGTTACATAACAGATATTTTCTATTTCCAGAGAGATAGACAAATAATTTCCAAATTTTAAAATGCTATAGATTCCACACCTTTTCAAGGTCCATCCATAATTAGTAGTATACAATTGTAACAAAAACAAGCAGTTGATAAGAACATTGAATATTTAGTGTTAACTTGGCATCTTACATCTTGCCTGACTTTTGAATGTTTGTTATAGCTTCAGATGATTGAGCTGAGTTGTAGCTATTTAAAATTGGCATATAGCATCACAGACACTCTGCCCTTTCAGTACTGGTCTACATAATACATGCTGATGTTCCATTTAAAAATAATTCTCTTTAAAATAATTGAAATTTGAAAAGATAAAAACTGAGAGTTCCTGTCATAGCTCAATGGTTTATGAATCCAACTAGGAACCATGAAGTTGTGGGTTAAATCCCTGGCCTTGCTCAGTGGGTTAGGGTTCCAGCATTGTCATGAGCTGTGGTGTAGGTCACAGACATGGCTCATATCTGGCATTGCTATGGCTTTGGTTAGAACCCTAGCCTGGGAACCTCCATATGCCATAGGAGTGGCTCTAGGAAAGGCAAAAAGACAAAAAAATTCATGAGAAAGTGTAGTGAAATTTCTGTAATCTTAGTGCACACAATTTGTCCTTTCAAAACTAAATTTACCAGACTTCAAAGAAGTATTTGAGGGAGTTCCCATTGTGACTCAGTGGAAATGAATCTGACTAATGTCCATGAGGATGTAGATTTTATCCCTTGCCTTACTCAGTGTGTTGGGGATCGAGTATTGCCATGAGCTGTGGTGTTGGTCACAGATACAGCTTGGATTCAAAGTTGCTATAACTCCGGCATAGGCTGGCAGCTGTATTTCCAATTTTATCCCTAGCCTGGGAACTTCCATATGCTGTGGGTGTGGCCATAGAAAAAGCAAAAAAAAAAAAAAAAAAAAAAAGTATTTGAGGAGTGAAATTCCACCTATGAAGCAAGATTTTTGAATTTGTTCCTCAGTTGGCATTTCACACACATTATGTCCTTTAATCATTCCCCAAATTTTCCACACAGGGATGAAGAAAATGAGGCCAAAGATAAGCTTTGTCTGTTGATTAATGTCAACATTAAAGTTGACATGAGACTGGATGTTTCAAAACCCTTCACTCTTTCCCCTGTGAAGTATATCTATTTTCACAGATTATCCCGGTTATTTTAAATGTTGTTTGAGATATTTACATGAGTGTTATGAAGAATTAATGTAATTTACTTTCCCATATAGAAGTGAGGGTATTATTCTGTGACTACAATAAAGATGAAAAATATATATATATGAAGCAACCCTTTCAGAATTAGACAATCAACAACAGGACCATGATTCTTAAGAATGGAGAAACAGAAAAGTGAGCTCCATAATCACCCTAACCTTCCTAAAACTCCTTTTTGGACCAATGCGCAAAATTTGTATCCAAGCAGATTGTGAGGATCTTACTGAGCTGATATGCCACAAATTAGAGCTAGGAAAGGGGACAAAACTAGAATAAATTCTAGAATTTTGCATTGGAATTGAGGTATTAATGTAAACTCAGAAATACGTGTAGATGTAAATATGTGTATTATGTACATGTATGTGTGTTTTTCCCAGCACTGTTTTTTGAAAAGTCTTGAAAATAGTAATACCTCAACAGCAGTCAGCAGAACCAGAGCCCAAGTCAGAACAATTTTCCTCTGAGGAACTGGTAATCTCCAAGAAATGACTGATTTTAAGGCTGCATCAGGAAAAGTACAAATGTAAGCTGAGGATATCTCATGAAAAAATAAAGAAAATGCTCAGATAATGTTGAGACATGATATTAAATAACTCAAAAGCTCTTACTGGGAAAAGCAAGGATAAATTAAGCATGAAAATAACTTCATAGTAATGTGTTCTAACTCACTGAATAAAATGTTGAAAAATGAGATTTTAACCATATAAATGTAGCTTCCCACAAAATACTTAGTAGTTATAAATGGGATAAGAGTAATTCGGTAGTGAAAACTCTAACAGATAGGACCCTAAATAAGTGACCAAAGTGCACATCATGAGAGAGAACAAAAATATTGTGTACCATCTGAAAGGAAGCAATGAAAAGAATATAGCATTAATTTTGTGATTCCTGCCACACATTCATCACCCAAAATTAATTATAAAGAAATATCAGGAAAATCCAAATCCTGAGACAATCTACAAAACAGTCATAGAAGTTGGTGTTGGTGTAAATGGCCTGTAAATGATCTTCCAAATGTCAAGATTGGGTGTTCCCTTGTGGTGCAGTGGGTTAAAGATCTGGAGTTGTCACTGCAGCAGCTTGGGTTGCCACTATGGCATGAGTTTTATCCTTGGCCCAGGAAATTCCACATGCTGTGGATGTCCCCTCCGCCCCCAAAAATATATATATATATCTAGGTCATGGAAGTCAAGGATATTTTGAGGAAATGTTCTAGACTGTATTGGACCCTCATTCTGTAAACACATTACTGGGATGATAAGAAATTGGCCCAAATATTCAATGCTAGTATTACAAAAGTATTATCTTCTTGATTTTGATGGTTGTATTCCTCATTATACCAGTATACTCTCTGACCAGAATTAATTTAAAATAGAAATCAATTAAAAACATTACTTTTAAAAAAGAATGAAAGCAGTTACCAAGTTAGTAAAATTGACAACAGTAGAAGAAAGTCTTGATCTGCTTAACAAAATCCTAAATAAATTAGAGATTGAATTTATAATTAAAAAACCTTTCCACAAAGAAAATGCCAAGCCCAAATTGCTTCACGAGTGAAATTTTACCAAATATCTAAGAATATATAGTATTTTTCTTAGACAGATGTATATTCCTATATATATTCTTAGATATAGTACATAAATCTTACCCAAACTTATTCTGAAACTAGATAAAGGGAGATTCCCAAGTCATTTTCCTAAGCCAGCATAATCCTAGTAAGTAAAGCAGAGAGTGACATTACAAAAATTTTATCTCTTTGGAATATATCAGTGGAACAAACAGTAAGTGCCTTGAATGAATCATTTGCACATGATTGCACAAATTTCTGTAAAAGTTGACTTGGAGTTCCTATCATGGCACAGTGGAAATGAAATCTGACTAGTATTCATGAGGACACAAGTTCAATCCCTGGCCTTGCTCAGTGGGTTAAGGATCTAGTGTTGCCATGAGCTGTGGTATAGATTGCAGAGGCAGCTCAGATCTGGCATTATTGTGGCTGTGGTGTAGACCAGTGGCTGCAGCTCTAATTCAACCCCTAGCCTGGGAACTTCCATATGCTGTGGGTGTGGCCCTAAAAAGATAAAAATATTTGACTACTTGAAGGAACTTTCAGAAAAGCTGCATGGAGCTTTGAGCACAGCTTGGTGAAAATAAATATTGGTATAAGGATAAGGACTGAAAGAGAACCCCAAAGCAATCATTGTACAAGTGTGGTAAGATTAGGTGACTGTTTTCTTTTTTCTTTTAAAAAATTAACATACATTCATTTTATTATATAAAAGTAAAAAAATTAATTAATACACAGTAACTTTGCATCAATCTTAGTAACATTATAGTGCATCCTAAAGCAATTGCCAAAATTTCTGTTTTTCAAAAGTTCACAAAGCAAACAAAACTGAACACTATTTAGGCATACCTATTTAATAAGTCTACAAAGGAAATAAAATTCAGAATGGTAGCCATCTCTGTGTAAGAGGAGTGACAAGACTAGATAGAGGAGTAATATATAAATGTAAGTAACTTGTAATATTCTAGACCTTGGTTTATGTAGTGAGTATATGAATGTTCATTTTATTAATTAAAAGCAAATAAAAAGATAACAATAAATGAGAAGAACATATCTGAAAATGATGTTTTTATGAACTCAGAGTGATGATTACTTTGTTGTTTACTCAGCATGTAATACGTATGTGTTTATGTGTATAAGTGTGCATGAATGAATATGTCATCTTCATTTTTATTGAAGCACAATATAATATGTTATAGGTGAACAATACAGTGACTCAAAATTTCAAAAGGTTATATTCCAGTTATATTATGATAAAATATTAGCTATATTTCCTGTGCTGTACAAAATATCCTTGTAGCTTACTTTACACATATTAGTCCATACTTCTTAATTTCATATCCCTCTACTCTCCTCTCTCCCTCTCCACTGGTAACCACTAATTTGTTTTCAATATCTGTGAGTCTGTTTCTGTTTTGTTATATGCATTAGTTTCCTGTAATTTCAAGATTACACATATGTGATGTCATAGTGTATTTGTCTTTATCCTTTTGACTTATTTCACCTAGCATAATGCCCTCCAAGTCTATCCTTTCTGCAAAAGGCAAAGTTTGAGGATTTTTTATGGTTAATTAGTAGTCCATTGTCTATACCATGTCTTCTTTATCCATTCTTCTGCTGATAGACACTTATGTTGCTTCCACATCTTGGAAATTTTAAATAATGCCACTATGAATATTGGAGTGCATGTTTCTTTTTGAATTAGTGTTCTGTTTTTTGTTTGTTTCTGTTTTGGATATATACCCAGGAGTAGAATTGCTGGCTCACGTGGTAGTTCTATTCTATTTTTAGTTTTTCAGTAACCTGTCTTCCAATTTACAGTCTCACCACAACTTACATTCCCATCAACAGTGTATGAAGGTTTACTTTTCTCCACATTCTCTCCAACATTTGTTATTTTTGTTCTTTTTTAGATATATAAATGTTTTCTTTCTTGGAACTGTACCTACACCATTTGAAAACAATGACATACTTGATTTTATTTGACATTTTGTGTCTGGTTATTTTGACCAGGATATTCACCTTCCATGCACCTGATTCCTTATCCATGAAGGCTGAAGAAAATAATTTATTTTCTTATGTCAACCGGTCAAAGCCCACATTAAGAGTTCTGATTTGAGCTCTCACCTTGGAGAGTGGGAAGCAGAGCTCTCAGCATATGTCTTAGAATGTTGAGTTAGGATAGTGGTGGGAAAGGGACTGCAGCCTTCCCTAGGCCATAAAGAAAACTGACAGCAATCCAGAGAGAGATTAAAGTTTCATCAGGAGGGACCAAATGTCTCAGATTTTCCAGATGGAAGATTGTTAATAGAAATATGTAAATACAGCGATTATGTGAAACATACATTGCAGCCCAGAGGCTGATAACCATGACAGAAAGTTTCTGGTTTAGGAATATTTCTACATAACAATTTATTACAGAGGAAAATAGAAATGCATACTAGGATAGGTAATAATAGGCACTAACATTCATTTATTGTTTCCTATAGTTACATATATAGTTACTCATTTGTGTCTTGCAACAACCTGAGGTAGGTATTATTACTTTCCACTCTAAATTCTAAAAATTGAGACTTAAAGAAGTTAACTTTTTAAGATAATAAGCAGGAGCAGGCATTTCATTCAGTTTGTTTTTGTTTGCAATAAGAGCATTGAATCACCATGTATTGACAAGTATTAATAAGAAAAAAAATGATTTTAAAAACTCATATGTCAGGTGTATTAGTAGTATAAGTAGGTCTGTGAATAAATATACTCTTAGAAAGAACTAAACTGAAATGCATTGATGATTCAACTACTTGTTGTCAATCAGTTACTTACTAGAGTACTAGAGGAAAGAAATGACATTCTCCAATAGGAAATTTTAGAAAAGGGGCATTTCCAATGGTTAAGGGACTATTCACTGGATTAAGGAAATCAATGAGAAGTTGGTAAAACACTATAAGGATAGTAATTACATGGAATCAACATCAATTGTAAGAGAAGGAGCAATTAATGAGATTCTGAGAGAGAAACAATAGCTACAGAGGTCAACCTACAGGAACTACGGCCTTGAATAAAGAGATGCAGCTTACTTATGGTAACCATAGGAAGGGATGTGTCATAAATGAGATGATGTCTGATATACCTCCCTCTCACTTCTGATTTGCTGCTGGTGCAGTCCATGATAAAAAACAGTTAGAACAAGAAGGGAATGCTTGTTGGCATAGTCAATGAAAGTCAGCTCCCAGGGCACAGAACAGGATAATGCAAGTGGAATATTCCATAACTATATTTTTTTGTCTGGTCACAAGTTTGTTTCCATATTTCCATGTCTGTCATATCTCATAAAACTGTGTTGGAAAATGGGAAATGAATCTAGAATTCTCTTCCTGATATAAGCACCTGACCATCTCTCATGCTAATAAGTAAAGAACAACTAAATATGAATTATTAAATCTTCTCTGTAGGCACATGAGAAAACAGGCTTCAGACTCCTGTCATTTACCTTATGCCTTAAGACTTGTTCTGGCCAATGGAATACATGCAGAAGTGAAATATACCACTTCAGGATCCAGATTCTAAAATAAAATGCATCACACTCTACATTCTCTCATTTCACCTGTCAGTTGATTAAATGTAGACGATACACTGGAGAAGTCCAAGGAAGCTCTGGAAGGCAGCAGAGCTATATGATGAGGATCCTTTTGTCATCACTTGAAGAACTGTCTAGGAGGGCAGCCATTGACAAAGACATGAGCAAGAAATAAACTTTGCTAAGGTAAACTGCTGGGATTTTGTGGTAGTCTTTTAGTGTAAATAACATAAATTGCACCAACTAATACAAGAGAGTCCTTTGATTCTCAGCAAAGAAGTGATATAATTAAGTATATATTTTAGTAAGATTACAAGGAACTGTGTGTGATTGGGTCACTTTGTTGTACAACAGAGATTGAAGAAGCATTGCAAATCAACTATAATTTTTTAAAAAAATATTACTTTAGAATCTTTAAAAAAGATTCTGTACAGAGAAAAACTGATGATATTGGAAGCTGGGACACAAGCTATAGGATTAGTGTAATAAATCAAGCAGGAAATAAGGTTGTTTTGAATTACAGCAATGATGGTGAAGATGACAAGAAGGTGAAGATAACAAGAAGAGGATGAAATTATAGGATATTAATAGGCCAGAGGTAAAATGTTCAGGGACTAGTTTCATGGACCTAGAGCAGTGGCTCTGAATCTTGCTTGATGAGATTTTAAATAGGTTAATGCCCAGGCTGCACTTGAGATTAACTAGATCAGAAAAAATATATTTGGCAACTCCCCTATTCCAATGAGCAGCCAAGGATGAGAACCACTGGTTTAGAACCATGGTTCTTAAGATGTGGTTCCTGGATCTGGAGTATTAGTGTTACCTGGGAACTTGATAGAAATGCAAATGTTAATATCCTACCTAAGAATCAATTGTTCCTGTTTACATTCAACTAAAATATTTCTTTTGTCTTTTTGTTTTGTTTTGTTTTGTCTTGTCTTTTTGACTTTCCTAGGACCACTCCCGCGGCATATGGAGGTTCTCAGGCTAGGGGTCTAATTGGAGTGTAGCCACCGGCCTATGCCAGAGCCACAGCAATGCAGGATCCGAGCCGCATATGCAACCTACACCATAGCTCACAGCAATGCTGGATCCTTAACCCACTGAGCAAGGCCAGGGATTGAACCCACAACCTCATGGTTCCTAGTCGGATTCGTTAACCACTGAGCCATGATGGGAACTCCTAAAATATTTCTTGATATAAAGGATTATCAGTAGTAAAACTTAAAGTTCTCCACATCAGGTCTACTAACACAGAAATTCTAGGGGGGAGGCTCAGTAGTTTGCATTTGTATCATCAACCCACAGCAACATACTTGGCACATAATCAGCTCTTATCATTTTGTTGAGTGAATAAATGAATGAAAAATCTAAAATTTCTCAACTTATGCTCTTTGTATAAAACCAGTCTCTTTTAGTTCAGATCACACTGTCCTCAGTACCACACTGGTTGACTTGTTGAAGGTATACAGATTTGTTCTTCAGCTCAAATGACGCAAAATTAATTCCTGTTATGAGCTAAATTGATTCCTTTTTTTCTAATCAGCTGTCTTCTGGGACACTGGTTTTATCTTATATTTTGCATGTACTGGTTGTCTGGGCATTAAGTCCAATTGAAGTGACTTTTTTTTTCATAGTGTCTCCAATTTAATATAGATCAATTTACTTATTACTACATACTTTATTTACATAAAGGTGTTCTCAGGTCTAGGCACAAAATTGAAAGCCAGACCTGTGGATTTTCCTTCTGCCTTTTACTGAATGACCCCAATACATCAGGATAAACAGTCAGTTAGCCAAGCAGACTACAACTGGAGGTAGATTTAGGGATTATCTAATGCAGCCTCATTTTGATATATAAGTAGGGCAACAATACAATGTGGTTTGCCAGGACATACCCCCGTATAATTATTACTAGAGCCCTCCTTCATTGTTAAGCATATCTCATTAAGAGAATTAAACATGGTCACCCAATATATAAGGAATTTGAAATCTGAGGAGTTGATGTGATCTAATCTTAAACAATTGGTACATTGGTGACAGCACTGAACACTTGGAAAAATAGTTGTTTCATCTCTATATAGTAATCTGATTTTCCAATGGATTTAAAAATCCAGCTTACATAAATCAATCTCATGCCAGCAACAATGTGGTTATTAAACATGCAGATGTGCAACCAGGTTTATTTACTTAGATTCCAGCTTCATCAGTAGCCAGATCCATGGCTTTAATTTATCCATGTCTCAGTTTCCTCATTTATAAAGAAGGATGGTACTAATAATAGCACCTAACTCTTAGGGACTTTTAAATACTGAGTTACTAATTAAATGTATATTATATGTAAACACTTAGACATTGCCTGGCACATAATAAGCATTATGCATATGTTAGATTTTATCATGTCATCTGCTATGAACTACCCTCCCCTCATTGGCACTTCATAGTCCAACAGTGATAAACTTTGGCCCAGATTATGTTGCTTCCTGAACTTGCATGTCTCTAAAAGTGAGCAGAGCAAATGCAAAGGCTGTGTCTTTTTAACTACTGCATCTCAAGTAACCAGTATGAAAATGGCAATAAGATATGCTCTTAATACCTGCTTCTTGAATAAATGAATGAAAGAATGAATAAAAATAATGGACCTATATGTGAGACAGCTATCCATGTTCCAATTTACTTTTGAAACTCCTTCTTTTGAAAAGAGTGCCTTTCAAAGAAAATCCCACGAAACTCTGTATCTTTAAGAGTCCCTGATTCCAACATGGAGAAAGAGAGACTCTGAACAAAGAGGCAGTTAAGGGAACTGACAAAATTTATACAAGACAATGGCAAAAAAAAAAAAAAAAACAACAAACAACAACCCAATTGAAAAACGGAAAGAAGACCTGAATAGACATTTCTCCAAAGAAAATACATGGCTGGCCAATAGCACATGAAAATTGTTTAACATCACTAACTGTTAGAGAGATGCAAATCAAAACTACAATTAGGTACCAACTCACACTGATTGAAATAGCCATAATTAAAAAGTCTACAAATAACAAATGCTGGAGAGGGTGTGGAGAAAAGGGAACCCTCCTACACTGTTAGTGGGAATGTATATTTGTACAACCACTATGGAAAACAGGATGGAAATACCTAAGAAAACTAAATATAGAAATATCATATGATCCAGCAATCCCACTCTCAGGCATGTATCTGAACCAAACTTCCATTGAAAAAAAAAATACATGCACCCATATGTTCATTGCACCACTATTTGCAATAGCCAAGACCTGGAAACAACCTAAATATCCATCAACAGATGAATGGATTAAGAATATGTGGTATATATACACAATGGAATAGTATTCAGTCATTAAAAATAACAAAATAATGCCACTTGCAGCAACATGGATGGAAGTAGAGACTCTCATACTAAGTGAAGTAAGTCAGAAGGAGAAAGACAAATATAATACCATATCACTTATATTTGGAATCTAATATATAGCACAAATGAACCTATATATAGAAAAAAAAAACCTCACAGACTTGGAGAACAGACTTGTGGTTTTCAAGGCAGGGGGAAGGGAGTGAGATGGACTGGGAGTTTGGTGTTAGCAGATGCAAACGATTGAATTTGGAGTAGATAAGCAATGAGATCCTGCTGCATAGCACAGGGAATTATATCTAGTCACTTGTGATGGAACATGATGGAGAATATTGTGAGAAAAAGAATGTATATATATATACATTCTGGGCCACTTTATCATACAATAGAAATTGACAGAATATTGTAAATCAACTATAATAAAAACATTTCTAAAAAATGTTATAGGGTACCAGCGGGAATTTTCCTGTTTTTATAGTGGTCTATTGTACACATATCTCAGGAACTGTAAAATTTAATTTTTCTGCATTGCCTGTAAGTTGGCAAAAAACTGAGATTAAGTATCTTCTTTGAAAGAGTGGAACTACCGATAGGGAGGGTACACTATTATTAGTAAAAAGTTCATCTATCCAATTTCACTATCTGCATATTTTTCTCTCTCAAAACTACATGGACACTTCTTCCCTCACAGATTTCATAGTAGGTGTTACTGATAGCATAGAAACCATAGAATAAAGGCAAAATTAAGTCCTTTTTGAAAATGTACCTTATTATAATGAGAATGGGTGTGTTTCTATATCTAAATTTCCTCTTCTTATAATGACACCAGTCATATTGTATTAGAGCCCACTGTAATAACCTCATTTTAACTTAATTATCTCTGTAAATATCCTGTATCCAACATTCTAAGGTACTGGAGCTAGAAGTCAACATATGATTTTGAAGGGTGTAGGAACACAATTCATCCCAAAACAGGTACATTTTTTTAAAATGTCCCACACCGACATAAATGGAAGTTCCCAGGCCAGGGATCAAATCTGAGTCACAGCTATGACCTGAGCTGCAGCTGCACCAGGCTGGGGATTGAACTTGCACATCCACAGAAACCTGAGCCTCTGAAGTCAGATTCTTAACCCACTGTCCCACAGCAGGAACTCCAAAAAGTGCTTTCTTTTAAATAATGGTGCAAAATTTTGAATATCTCTGGTATTATTATTATTGAAGGCTCTACCTTGATTAGTTATCTAGTGAATATAACTAGATGAATTCTCAGATAACAAACAGCTAACAGTATCAGGCATAGTATTCCTATTTTGTCCTATTGGACAAAATTATACCTCCTCATAAAAAGAAATTTTTCAATATAGCTAGAAAAAGTTTTAGGGCCATAAAATTCTCTTAATTATAATTCTTGACACTTAGGAAATCTAAATTACTCTTAATAAGTGCAGCCTTCTGTATCCCCAGTTCATTTTTAAAGTCTGTGCTACATATAGCACATAGTAATTATTCATTGGAGCATGGCCATTGATGTTTCAGAGTATACTAAATCAAATGAGCATAAAAAGTCTCTTATGGGAGTTCTCATTGTGGCTCAGTGGTAATGAACCTTACTAGGATCCATGAGGACATGGGTTCAATCCCTGGCCTTGCTTAGTGGGTTAAGGATCCAGCATTGCTGTGAACTCTGCTATAGGTGGCAGACATGGCTTGGATCCTGTGATGCTATAGCTGTGATCCAACCTCTAGCCTGGGAACTTCCATATGCCATGGGTGAAGCCCTGAAAACACAAAACAAACCAAAGCAAAAACCTCTTACAGTGCTTACAACCCTTAAGCTCATGTTTACTTTTCTATTATTCATCATCCCCAGAGAAGGGGGAGTTGATACCAGAGTCAAAACCACAGAAACAAGCTTTCTTGGTTAAGATTCAGTGGTATAGAACTGTGTACAATGCATCAGAAAAAAGAGAGCACGAAGGAATGAATATGCAAATTCCAGTGGTCACTGTTACTGCCTTTGAATCCTACTGGGCAACAACTGTGCCTGATCAATGGAATCACAATTCTTATAAACTATGCATATGCACAGCAAGTGAGGGGGAAACAGGGAAATAGAAGGGCAGAGGGAAGGAGATGCAAATTAACAATTTTGGACTTCTGCCTGTGTATCAGTGGAAGGGTAGGGAAAGTCTTACTATGGAACAGGTAGAATCTAAAAGCCTACATACTTTGCTCTGTACCCTGTCCTTATTTTTATCTGGAAGTAATAAACTAATCCCAAGATAAGATTTTGTATGTGTAAATATATAAATGCATATATTCATATGTATATAAATGTATATCTTTATAGACCACAGTTTCTATTTTGCAATAGCTGCTATTCACCCAAACCCTAAATTATGGGATAAAAGTGATTTCTATAATAGTTGGGGCCATAAAAATAAAGATCAGCTTAGGTAAAACAGCAGTAGGTAACACTAGCTGGAATTACTCTTTTATTCCAAGTCAACAGTGACACATATCCTCTCAGATTTGACATGACAAGCTCACCTATCTCAATTGGCAGTAATGAATTAACTTGCTAATGATAAGAGTGACCTTCAAGTCCTTTCCACAAAAAAATAAAAGGACAGCCCTTTTCTTTTATATCCTAAAGCTTTTGAATTTGATTGACATTTTATTTCTCTCTCTCTCTTTTTTTTTTTTTTTTTTTTTTGTCTTCTTAGGGCTGATACCAGAATCCAGGTTCTTGTTCATGGCAGTCAAAGAATGAACTCTGAGAATACACAGGTAGCCAGCAAGCAAAGTCTTTATTAAAGGAAAGCAAATAGCTCCTAGGGCTGCTGGGAGCAGGGAGAAGAGCTCCCTTCCTTATTGTCCTATAGGGATTTTTATCTCTTAAATGTGGGGAGGGGTGCCAACTTGGGGTCCAGAAAGATGTGGTTTTTTCCCATTGGCCTTGCTCAAATACCTATATAAGTCCTTGTCCAATAGGGGTTTTAGGGTTGTAAATGTCCTGTAAGTTTTATGGTTTCTTTGTTCTTTTTTTTTTTTCGTTGGTTAAGCCACCACTCCTCTCATTTCTTTTTATCAGTTGAGGAGTGGGCTAGAGATTTGTATTTCCTATAGTAAACAAAGCCTTTGGGGAATGCACATTTCATAAAATAAAACAAGGCCTGTGGAGCTGTTACTCCCTAGATCTCTTAAGCCACAAATGTTAATCAACACCCATATCAAAAGAGTGTATTGGAGCACATGTTCCTACACTACCTGCATTAATATTCTGCCTCAAAGCCACACCTGAGGCATATGGAGGTTCCCAGGCTAGGGGTCCAATCAGAGCTGTAGCCACCAGCCTACATCAGAGCCACAGCAATGCGGGATATGAGCTCCATCTTTGACCTATAACAGAGCTCACAGCAGTGCTGGATCCTTAACCCACTGAGCAAAGCCTGGGATCGAACCCACATCCTTATGGGTGGTAGTTGGGTTCATTAACCACTGAGCCATGATGGGAATTCCCTGGCATCTTATTTCTATTGAACTTTGTAAAAATATTGCTAAGGACTGTTTTGTTTTGTTTTTTTGTTTGTTTTGCTTTTAGGGCCACACCCATGGCATCTGGAAGTTCCCATGCTAGGAGTCAAATAGGAGCTACAGCTACCAGCCTATGGCAGAGCCATAGCAATTTGGGACTCATGCTATGTCTGCAACACACACCACAGCTCACAGCAATACCAGATCCTTAACCCACTGAGTGAGGCCAGGCATCAAATGAACCCACACCCTCATGGATACTAGTCAGGTTTGTTTCGGCTGTCCCTCAACAGGAACTTCAACTATGGACTGAATTATGTCCCTCCAAAAATTTTTTTATGTTGAAGACCTATTCCCCAATGTGATGGTATTTGGAGATGAGGGCCTTTGAGAGATTTAGATTTAGATGAGCTTATGAAGGTGAGGCCCTCATGATAGAATCAGTACCCTTATAAGAAAGGCTATCAGAGAACCCGCTCTCTTTCTCTACACACACACACACACACACACACACACACACACACACACACACACAAACGTATGCATGCATACATGCATACCTCTATCTCCCATGATAAGACTGTTGGTATTTACTGAAAAGGGGGCTGTCTCTAAGTCAGGAAGAAAGCTCTCACCAGAACCTGATCATACTGTTACCCTGATCTTAGAACTCTAGCCTCCAAAACTGCAAGAAAAAAATTTCTGCTATTTAAGTTACATAGTCTCTGGTATTTTTCTGATGGAATTTAAATAGAATAATACAAATACGGAGTATATTGATTAGTGTTTCAAATTCAGAAGCATTTAAAAAGATCTTAGAATGCAAGTGGCACTCTATCAACAGACAAATAATAAGGACACATCATTTCTTAATGAATGTGTAGGAGGGAGAAAGGAGTTTATTTAATGAGTACCTAGCAGAATGTGTTCCAGGAATATGCATTCTCATATTAAATTCAGTCATTATATGAAGTACAATATTTTTGTAGAAGAATGTGAACATAATTACTTAAGTATAAAAACTTATTCCTGTTTTTCTTTATTTCTTTGCTACATTGGAAAGATGGAATGTAAAATTCTGCTCATCAACCACCCACTCTCCAACTTCTGGGACAGTTTGAGGATTAAGTTCTTCCAATCCTTGACGGAAAAGCAATCTGTTCTTTGTTGATTGATTTTCACTAGAGTCAATTAGGAAATAAACAACAAGAAAAGAGTAGAGAGACTTCCCTAAAAAGAAAAGTGGTTTGAGAAAAGAGGGAAGAAAATAGGAGTCCATCTACCCCTTGCCACTCAGTCTTTATTTAAAAAAAAAAAAAAGATGACAACTTTGCTGGGATGGGATGGAGAGAGGGCTGAGATAAGAGAACAAGCTACTTTGAATGTTATTTATTTATGATTCCCTGGGAAGCTGAAAGATCCCATGGAAGTGGCTGGGTGACATGGCTAGGGCCAAGAATAACAGCACCTCAGAAAATGAAGGTCTTAACATTCCCCTTGGCTTCTGTCTTGTTCTTCTTGACTATTGGCCTCTAAACTCCCTTTTATTATGTATTTGCAGTTTAAAATTCTCTATGTCATTTTGAGGTGTAAATCATCTCCCAGACTCTTGCCAGTTTTACACCCCTTAAATTAGGCTATTTGATGAGAAAACAAAAGACATGGAAGTCAAGCAAGGTCCCAAAAGACTGCCAAGTTTATGCTATTGAAATCATGCATATATATTTTTGTTTTATATACATCATAAATATTATATAATGTTGGATCCAAATTTTTAACCATGAAAATTAAGGCTAAGTCTGATTTTTCTCTTGCCTACACATCTACATTCATTCTAAACAATTCTCCCTTCACTCTCCCCCTTGCACTTACATACTATCTATATGCATATACAGAACTTGTAGTTTCTCTAAAATATCATGCACTTTTTGGTTGGGATGCCCTCATATTTATCCTTCTGCCATAAATAACACTTTTTCCTCTTTTAATTCTTATGGATATTACAATTTCATGTATCATCTCTAAGTACATTTTCCTCACTCATTTCCTTTTTCCTGTCCAAGTTTGTTGTGAATCTGAACTTCTACAGCAGGTGTCCATATGCCCTCAGATCAGTGACTACCAGGCCAATTTCCAACTGCCAGGATCTATCTTCCCTCTGTCAAAAGACCTTCTTTCAGGCTCTTTCTTTGCTTGTTCAGAGAGCAGGTAGACAATGTTGAGAAATTAATGGGCTGGCCCTATTCCTCTGAGGTGCATATTACACACTGTATCCTTGAATTTCTAAGAGTTGTTAACCCAGTGGCTCACAGTAATACCTTACTTTTTATTTTATTTATTTATTAGTTTATTTATTTATTTTATCATATATTGATTTAGTTAGAGAGATGTACACAAAAACTTAAGTAAAATCTTTGACTCCATCCAGCCTGAGTTTTGATATTTTGGATAGGACAGGAAACTACCTTTGGCTTAAAACAAAGTTAAAAAAATAAAGGCTCCAATTATATTTTGTAGGAGTACAGACTTGCAAGGCTAACCTAACCAGACACTGTAGCTGATCTAATGATTTTGTTACCCATTTCAGAGCCAGCCTGCTCAGCTCCAATGTTGGCTCTTTTGCTATTAAGGCAATAATCTTAGGAACCTTGTTACAAAAGTTCAAACAAAATTTCAAAATCCTTCACATCTTCCTTGGTATGGCAGATGCAATTGGTTTTCAGTACAAGGTAGTCTGGAAACTGAAATCACTCTGTTGTAGTCTTCTGTGCTTTGGCAGCATTTTCCAAAATTTTCCTTTTCCATTCTTCATAATCCTGTGTCTGATCTTCATCTTTTTGTGTTTTATGTGGGATCTCTACTACATTCTGTTTCCCTTGCTGGAAGTTCAACCACTGTCTTCTTTTTCCTCCATGGTGGAGCAGTTGATCCTTCAGGCTCTCTGTCAAACTGCTGCCCCTTCAGGCTCTCTGTCGATCTGCTGCCCAACATTTTCTGGTGTTTACAAAGTCAATCAAAATGGCTTCTTTCACACCAGATGTGCCTACCATTTTTGTCCAC
Organism: Sus scrofa; assembly: GCF_054392235.1. Classification (NCBI taxonomy): domain Eukaryota; kingdom Metazoa; phylum Chordata; class Mammalia; order Artiodactyla; family Suidae; genus Sus; species Sus scrofa. Next base: position 50,387,920 of record NC_139386.1, read on the forward strand.
CTTCAGCTTTAGAATATTGCAGTGGTAAAAAGCGGCCTGGATAAGTCAAAATCCACTTAAAACGGTGTTTTGTGCAGTCTCTTTGAAGCCATGTTCACTGCTTCTGCACAGCTAAACTATATGTGAGGTCTCTTATTCCAATATTTGAGTTCAGGTCCAGTAAACATTCAAAAGATTTAAGGCAGCTCTGATACATCTTCTTGTTCAAACCAAAAATTTTAACTAAATAGGTCCAGTCCAAGGGGCAGCTTCATATAGGTAGTTGCAAAGTCCAGGCACATGACTACATTACTGTTTTCCATTGTACTTTCAGACAGGGCAATACACTTCATGTCGGACAGTCACAAGTACCCCTCTGCTTTCATCAGCTCCTCTGGCTCAGTTGCAGGGCTAATCGCCATATCAGACCAGACTCCATGGTTCCAGCAAACAGCAGGGAGTCCATGAAACCTGTCAGCAGACGTCATGCCTGCCTGTGATGGCCAGGCCCCAGCTCCTGCATCTGGATTGGTCAGGAGGAGAGGTTGAGAACTCCCTGCACCAGTCTTGGTATTCCTTCTGCACATGCGCATCGTGAGTGCACGCTCAGGCAGAAAGTGAACGTGGCCTGGCTGCTCCAGCTCTTTTGAGTTCTACATTATTGACAGAGTCAAACCCTGCCTTTCACTTCTGTTGTCACCTTCCTGCTGCCCATTTATTTATTTATTTATGCTCTGCTCGTGGTATGTGAAAGTTCCTGGGCAAGGGACTGAACCTGAGCCACAACAGTAATCTGAGCCACAGAAGTGTCAACGCTGGGTCCTTAACCACTAGGCCACCAGGGAACTCCTACCTTGCTTTTTATGGTTTTTTATTGTTTCCTTTATAGCAACTGCCTTCCTTTGCTTTCACTATTCCCACTTCCCTTCTGGCATTTATTTTACCTGCCGAATAAATTATTTTCACTTGAATCCTTAGGTCTGTTTCTTGGGGAAACAAAACTAGGGCAGCATCTCATAGTGCTCATCACAGTGTATTATCATTATTTGTTTGCTTTTGACCTTATTAGAGTGCCTCAAAAGCTGGGACTGCATTTTGTATCTCCACCCCCAGCAGAAAGTATATATTCTCCACCCCCAGCAGAAAGTATGCACCTTGTAAGAATTCAGTAAAAATTCACGAAATCAGTAAAACAGTGCTTAACTTGCTGAGCTGAACAAGATTTCACCAAAGCAAAATTTCTTAATCTAGAAGGAAGGGGACAAATGCATCTCACATGGCTTGGTTTAGAAGATACTTTTCAGCTTCTTGCAGAGTTTCTGTAATATAATTCTGTTAGTAGAGGTTTGTGGAATTTTTTTTCCAACTATGGTTTTGTTTATTCCTTTGCATAGATGATTCATAATGTATAATTTAGCAGCTCTTAATGTTCAGGACTGCTCTTCAGAATGAACAAATGTGCTTAATGGCAAAAAGAGTTCCTATACCTTACAGCATAGCCGTCACTTCAGGGTTATGAATTCTGCCCTTCCTTTTAATTCTGGAAATCATACCTCTATTCTTTATTATAATTTTGTTTATAGCCATCTAAATCTACCCAGAAAACAAATTCGTAGAGGACAAAAAATTTCTTGTTTATGGTTAAAATTCTGAAACATCTTTCTAAGTGATACCAGCAGTTAACACAGCAATTATGTTTATTGCTAGCATCAACAGAGCTTCTTAAAAGAAAACAAACTAAAATTTAAAAACCAAGAAAGTGATACTCTCAATTATTGTCCATTACAGCAGAGATATTTTTAAAACACCCTTCTTGGTCTGTCTTGATTCTTTCTGTATACTTACGTTCTCTTTCTCTGGTGCCATGTGTTGATTATCCCAGAAGTTTATAAGTATACATGTAAAGTATTTTTGAAACTTCCAAATAACATTTCTTCTTTGTATTCTTAGCCTACTTTAAACTTTGCAAGTGTTATTTAGAAAATATTCAGCTCAATTCTTTTTCTCCTCCTTCAGCACAAAGAGTAAGCATTCTTGTTTCACTGACATAGAACTTGACTATGTTCCTTGTGGGATATCAGTGAATGTGATCTACAACACACTCAATCAGAGGCTTTTTATAGGCTCTATGATTTGGCTTGAACAGCTTCTTTCACTGCTGCCTCTGTTGTAAGAAGTTGAGAAAGCCTTCAGGGAGTAGTGTCTGGGTACAAGTAGTATCTGGGTACAAGACTTCTGGGAACAAGAATAGGAAACAAAGGAAGCCAACCTAAGAATGAACTTACATATGAAGTGTAGCCACCACAACCCACCCATAGATCTTTGAATGAGACACTAGTTTATATTTAGCCATTGCAGTATTTGAGGGTTATTATGCAGTATCACCTCAAAGCTGACAAATGCAGCTATTTCCAAAGATTAAGACAGTTAAATTTTTGATATTCAAAAGATGGTTATATTCACTATGAATAGTAGAATTCAAATGTTGATCTTATAAAATTAAATTAATAAAACATAGATTGAGCACTTTGAAAAAAAATGTCTTAATGTCATTGGGTTTTCATTTTGTTTTCTTATTCTTCCTTTTTTTTTTCTCCACGACCATGGCCTATGGAAGTTCCCAGGCCAGGGATCAAATCTGAGCCACAGCTGTGAACTGTGCCACAGCTGCAGCAATGCCAGATCCTTAATCCACTGTGCCATGCTGGGAATTAAACCCACACCTCAGCAGCCACCCAAGCCACTGCAGTCAAATCCTTAACCCTCTGTGCCACAGAGAAAATCCAGATTTTCTTCCTTTTTGAAGTCTGAGCTATTCTATTTGCCCATTTATACATTCTAATATCTCCTAATGGAGCAAATAATTTTCTCCAAAATACAAAAATTAAAAAAAAATCACATCTTTGGCTGTTCTCACTGGAATGCTTGTGATACTAATTTGTGCACTCTTATTATATAGGCTACATATTGTGTAAGGGAGCAGAAATTTCACCTTTCTTTTATTTATAGTATTTGCAATGCAACTGACACATATGTAAGGATTCAATTAAATTTAACTGCAATGCCTTAATACTATATTCTACTCTGGTTAACCACTGGGTGTTGGGAAAACACTGTGGTAGAACAACTTGTATATAGATAGGGCTTCAGCTGTGCTTTCCTTTTCAAGAATTGAGAATCTTTATTAGAGCTTTTATTTATTCATAAAACAAATATATATTGATTATCACCCTGGCTGGTATCCGTGTTTCAACCCCCAAGAAGTTTATAGTTCAATTGAATAGAAAATGTAAGTACGAATCAAGGAGAAATATAAAGGATATTCTGTTGCCTGTCATTGAAGAAGGAGTGCTTTATTTCCTTTCCTTGCTAAGAGAGGGAATCAATAGCATGGCAATTATGCTCATTATTGGGGAGGAATAGTTTTCAACACATAATTTGATTGTGATGAAGCTAATTCTGATGATAATTCTTCATTCCTAACCATTTTATTTTCTAGCATTGCTGCAAGTAATAGCAATATCTGCTTAAAGAAAGGATATGAAAACGTCCTACTGAATACATAGTATGTTTTACAAAGAAATAAGGTTTTTGAATAAATGCCTGCAGTGCTGATTTCTCTTTGGAAGAGACAGCACTTTATTTGTTTCAGGCATTATCTACAACTGATCAGGGAAACAATCCTTGTATAGCTAATTAATAAAGACCAAAATTTACATTTTTCTGCTAGCAAATCGAATTCTAACATTCTTGAGACTGTTAATGTCTAAAAGGAAAGTTCTTGTAAGATTTATTCCATTACAAAGATCAACAAAGTATGGTGGGCTAACTAAATCTACCCATGGTCTTTTTGTTATTATTAATGAGTTATAATTGATATATAACATTATTCTAGTTTTAGATATACAACATAATTATTTGATATTTATGAATATTATAAAATTATCACCACAATAAATCTAGTTACCATCTGCCAACTGTTTTTGTATATAAAATTTTATTGAAACATGACCATGCTCATTAATGTATTTCCTAAAATAAAAAAACCTAATTTTTTTTCCATGTAGATATTTGCAGAAAAATGTTGTGCACTCCTGCTCTATTAGCTATATCATGATCAGTGACAAACTGTGAATTTTTTTTTGCATTATTGCCCCAAAATGAGTTTAACATCACTTAAGTCTTACTAGGAAGTTAGAGATAGAAGAATGAATTATATTTGAAAGCTCCCTTTGTCAGGAGATTTAAAGAACTTTTGATATTTGTTTATTCATTCGCTTAGCAAGCCTGAAAATATCAAGTCATTTATTTCCACTTTGTGGAAATCTTGATGGAGAATGTGTGCTTATATATTAATGAAAAACATTAGTGCATGTTGGGTGTTAGAAGAATAAGAAAAATCTTCAAATGATGATGAGAGTCCTTTAAACATTTCTGGATTTAAAGGCATATTAACTGTGGACAAATGGAGAGTAAACAAAAAGTAAGAAAGTAGAATTTACTTGTAAAATATTCTATAAGTCAACCTTTTATCATTTCAAAATAGTCTTTACTGACATGGTCTGAATTTAATGTTTCTATAATAGCTACTGATACCTATCTCTGCATTAAAGTGTGCATTATCTCTACAGGGACGTTAGTAATATTTGTCCAGCTCATTTATGTTACTTAGCCTGAAAGGAGAGTAGGAGAGAGGGGCATCAAGATGGCAGAGTAGGAGGGCATTGAGCTCACCTTCCATCATGAACACATCAAAACTATTTCAACATGTAGAGCAACTCTCACTGTAAACAAACTTGAGATTGGCAGAAAGGCTTTTCTCTACTAAAGAAAGTTCCACACAGAGTTAAGTATGAATGTAGGATAAGTGTTCACCAACAGATGACCATTCAGCAATTGCTATAAATATATACTGGAATATTGCTCAGCTATAATAATGAATGAAATTTTGCATTTTGCAACAGTAGGAGACCCCTGGGGGTTATTATGCTTACTGAAATAAGTCAAAGAAAGACCAAAAATGTATGTTGTCACTTAAGTGGGAAACAGAAAAAGCCCATAGATATAGCTAATAAACTAGTTGTTACCAGTGTGATACCAGTGGGGTGAGGGGCAAGATGGGGGTAGGGAATTATGAAGAATAAACTATTTTGATTAAAACATTTTAGATACTAGGATATATTGCATAGCACAAGGAAAATAGCCAACAATTTTTAGTAACTTTACTTTCTAATTAAAAAAATTGGTGGGAGTTCCAATTGTGGCTCAGTGGGTTATGAACCTGATTAGTATCTATGAGGATGTGGGTTTGATACCGGCTTCACCAAGTGGGAAAAGGATCTGGCATTTTCCTGAGCAGCTGCAGTTCTGATTTGACCCCTAGCCTGAGAACTTCCATATGTCTCAGGAGTGGCCCTTACAAAAAATTGGCTGCATTCACAGTGTGTGGATGTTCCCTGTCCAGGGATCAAATCTGTGCCATAGCATACTAAATTTTTTAAGTATTGAGATAACACAATACGGCAGAATAGAAGAAATGGATCTCACCTTCTCTCAAAAAACAACAGAATTACGACTAAATGCTGAACAACCTTCAACCAAATGGACTGAAAACTTTCAAAAAATGTATCTTACTCCAGAAGACAAAGAGAAGATGGTAGGAGGGGTGATTACGCAATATAAGCAACCACATACCCACTGGGTGGGGAGCCCATAGACTGGAAAGTAACTGTACCAGAGACTCACTTAGAGTAGTAAGAGTTCTGAGCCCCAAGCCAGGTCCCCATGCCTAGGGATCTGGCATTGGGAGAAAGAGTCCCTGGACCATCTGGCATTGAAGGCCTGTGGGGCATGTGCACAGGAGCTCTACAGGAATGGGAAAAACAGACACCCCATTCTTGAAAGGCACACACAAGATTTCATGTGCATTGGGTCCAAAGGGCAAAGTAGAGACTCCATAGGAATCTGGGACAGACCAGAGTGCAGTTATTGGAGGATCTCCTGGGAAAACGGGAGGTGACTAGGGCTTGTTGTGGGGGGAGGACATTGGAGGAAATGGACTTGGGAATATTCATCAGCGAATATTCTAAAGGTAGCCATTTTGGGAAAATCTGGCCCCACCCATTAGCACTGAGAAGCCCCAAGCCAAACAATAATCCAGGTGGGATCACAGCACCACCCACCAGTAAACAGGCTGCCTAAAGACCCCCAGGCACACAGCCACCTCTAATCTCACTCAGATACAAAGCCCTACCCAACAGAGGGATAAGAATCAGCCCAACCAACCAGTGGGCAAGTGCCAGTCCCTTTCCATTAGGAAGCCTAAAGAAAGCCCCCATGCCAACTTCAGCCACAAGGAGGCAGACATCAGAAGTAAGAGAAGCTACAATTCTATTGCCTGCAAAAAAAGAAACCACACCAAAAACCTATACAAAATGAAAAGGTAGGAGAACTATAACTCAGATAAGGACAGGAGAAAAAATCCCAGAAAAACAATTAAGTGATCTGGAGATAGTCAGCCTCCAGGAAAAAGACTTTAGACTGATGACGTTGAAGATGAAAAAGGACATTAGAAATATACCAGAGGCAAAGGCTTATAATTTACAGGACTCACTGAGCAAAGACATACAAGATTTAAAACTGGACCAAGAAGAGATGCAAAACACAATAAGTGAAATAAAAAATTCATTATAAGCAACCAACAACAGAATACAAGAGGGAGAAAAATGAATGAGCTAGGTGGAAGACAGGCTAGTGGAAATCAATAATGAAGAACATAAAAGAGAAAAAATATTGAAAAATATTGAAAAGAAATGAATACAGTCTCAGAGAACTCTGAGACAATGTTAAATGCACCAACATTTGTATTATAAGTGTGCCAGAAGGAGAAGAGAGAGAGAAAGGTCAGAAAAAAAATATTCAAAGAAATAATAGCTGAAAATTTCTCTAACATGGGAAAGGAACCACTCACTCAAATCCAGGAAACACAATGAGTACTATAGAAAATAAACCCAAGGAGGAACTCCCAGAGACACATATTAATCAAACTGACCAAAATTAAAAACAAAGAGAAAATAGTGAAAGCAGCTAAGGAAAAGAAACAAATAACATACAAGGGAACCCTGATAAGGTTATCAGTGGATTTTTCAGCAGAAACTCTGCAGGCCAGAATGGAGTGGCACAATATTCTTAAGGTGATGAAAGGAAAAAAAACTCCAACACAGAATACTTTACCCAGCAAGGCTCTCATTCACATCTGAAAGAGAAATCAAAAGCTTTACAGATGAGCAAAAGCTAAGAGAATTCAGCAACACTCAATCAGCTTTACAATAAATAGTACAGGAACTTCAGTAGGCAGAAAAGAAAAGGGCACAACCAGCAACAAAAGTACTGCAAATGATATGGCTCACCAGCAAAGGCATATACACAGGAAAGTTAGGAAATCATCCATGCACAAATATGCTACCCATATTAGAAGTTGTGAGAAGAGGAAAGTACAAATGAGAACACTGCAATTAAGAAACCAACAACCTAAAACAATCTCATTTATGTATAGATTTCTATATAAAAACTTCAGGGTAACTGCAAACCAAAAATCTACAATTGATGTACATGCATATAAGAAAATCAACTCAAATACAACACTAAGATAGTCATCAAACCACAAGAGGAGAGAAAAAGAGAAGGGAACAAAAAAGAGCAACAAAAACAAATTCAAAACTGTTAATTAAATGGCAATAAGAACATACATAACAATAATTATCTTAAATGCAAATGGACTAAATGCCCCAACCAAAAGATAAAGTGGCTGAATGGATATAAAAATAAGATGTATATATATGCTGTCTTCAAGACACCCACTTCATTTCTAGGGACACATGCAAATTGAAAGTGAAGGGATGGAGGAAAATATTCCATTCAAATGGGAATCAAATTTAAGCTGGAGTAGCAATACCCATACCAGAGAGAATAGACCTTAAAATAAAGAATAGTATAAGAGACAAAGAAGGACATTATAGTATGAGACAAAGAAGGACATTATATAAAGAAGAAGATATAACAATTGTAAGTATATATGCATCCAACATAGGATCACTCAATATGTAAGGCAACTGCTGACAACCTTAAAAGCAGAAATTGACAATTACACAGTAATAGTGGGGGGGTTTAACACCCCACTTACAGCAATGGACAGATCATCCACACAGAAATTCAACAAGGCAACACAGCCCCAAAAGGAAATATTAGACCAGATGGACCTAACAGATATTTATAGGACATTCCATCCAAGAGCAGAAGAATACACATTCTTTTCAAGTGCATACGGAACATTAAGATTGATCACATTCTGGGCCACAAATCAAGACTTTGTAACTTTAGGAAAACTGAAATCACATCAAGCATCTTTTCAAACCACAATACTAAACTACTGAAAATTAACAACAAGAAAAAAAGGAGCAAAAAATGCAAACACATGGAGACCAAACAACATGCTACTAAACAACCGAAGAATCACAGAAGAAATAAAAGAGAAAATAAAAAAATAAACATAGATGCAAATGACAACAAATATACAACACTCCAAAACCTGAGATGCAGCAAAATCAGTTCTAAGTGGCAAGCTTATAGCAATACAAGCCTACCTCAGGAAACAAGAAAAAAGCTCAAATGAACAAGCTAACTTTACATATAAAGCAGGTAATGGGAGAACAGACAAGACCTAAAGCTAGTAGAAGGAAATAAATCATAAAGATCAGAGCAGAAATCAATGAAATAGAAATGAAGAAAACCATAGAAAAGATCAATGATACTAAAAGCTGATCTTTGAAAAGATAACAAAATTGATAAGCCCTTAGCCAGACTTATAAAGAAAAAAAGAGAGAGGATTAAAATCAATAAAAGTAGAAATGAAAAAGAAGTAAAAATGGACATCACAGAAATACAAAGGACCATAAGAGACTACTATGTGCAACTGTACGTCAATAAAACAAAAAACCTAGAAGAAATGGACAAAAAGACAAGCCACAGAATGGTAGAAAATATTTGCAAATGAAGTGACTGACAGGGTATTAATCGCCAAAATTTATAAACACCTCCTGCATCTCAAATCCAATAAAACAAATGACCCCATAAAAGACTGGTCAGAGGATCTATACAGACAATTCTCCAAAGAAGACATACCAATGACCAAAAAAATACATGAAAATATTTTCAACATCTCTCATTATTAAAGAAATGCAAATCAAAACCACTATGAGGTACCACATTACACCAGCCAGAATGGCCATCATCAAAAAGTCTACAAACAAGGAAGGCTGGCAAGGGCATGGAGAAAAGGGGACCCTATTAGGCTGTTGGTGGGAATGTAAATTGGTGCAGCTACTGTGGAAAACAGTATAGAGATTCCTCAGAAAACTAAAACTAGAATTACCATTTGATCCAGCAAGCCCACTCCTGAGCATCTATCCAGAGAAAACTATGACTCAAATAGATACGTGAACACGTGTCCATTGCAGCACTCTATACAATGGCCAAGACATGGGAAAAAACCTAAATTTCCATGGACAGAGGAGTGGATAAAGAAGATAATGTATACATACACAATGGAATATTACTCAGCCAATAAAAGGAAAGAAATAATGGCATTTGCAGCATTATGTGTGGACCTAGAAATTATCATGCTAAGTGAGGTTAGTCAGACAGTGAGATATCAACATCATATGCTATCACTTACATGTGGAATCTAAAAAAAGGACAAAATGAACTTCTTTGCAGAACAGATACTGACTCACAGATTTTGAAAAATTTATGGTTTACAAAGGTGACAGGTTGGGGTGGGGAAATGTGCTGGGAGTTTGGGATGGAAATGCCATAAAATTGGGTCATGATGATCATTGCAGAAGTATAATTGTAATAAAATTCATTGAGTAATTAAAGCAATCCTGTGCCATAGCAGTGACAATGCCATATCCTTTAATTGCTATAGCACTATGGAAATTCTGTAGTAATTTTAAATGGAGTACAATAAATAAAAATATTGAAGTACTATGTTATACATCTGAAACTAATGTAATATTTTAAATCAACTATACTTTATCTTTAAAAAAGAGAATAAGAATGATTTTGTACTTGGTCCTTGCTCACATTCTTTTAATTATAAGATGTCATCACACATACTTGACAAATACATGCAGTGAAACACATCTGATGGTTTTGAGCTGGCACAGATGGAAGTTCCCTAATTTCTGTGCTAACTTTATAGTATGATTTTTAGTTGCCTATTCAGTCTGCATTTATGCAAATTACAGTCTTATTTATAAATAAGTACATAAGTAGTTCTAAGATAACATGATGACTACTGTCTAATTGGACATCTGCCAGATCTGCTTACTCTGAATGGAAGGCCATACAGTGCTTGAATCAGACCATAGCTTGAAATAAATTTCAGTCATATCTGTGCTTCTAAATCTCAATATAGAATGCATTTATTTATTATGATGACTTACACATGCTTTTTTATTTTAAAACATTTTTTATTTTCCAAATATAAAGATCTTTTTAAAATATATTTTTCATTGTTATTCCCCCCAACACAGTTTTTTTCCCACTGCACAGCATGGGGACCCAGTTGCACTTACATGTATTCGTAAATTTTTCTCCTATTTTCCTGCTCCGTTGTAAGTATCTAGACATAGTTCTCAGTGCTACACAGCAGGGTTTCATTGTTAATCCACTCCAAAAGCAATAGTTTGCCCTCTTTAACCCCAAGCTCCCAATCCCTCCACTCCCTCCCCCTCCCCCCAGGCAACCACAAGTCTATTCTCCAAGTCCATGATTTTCTGTTCTGTGGAAAAGGTTAATTTGTGATACCAGATATAAGTGATATCATAGGGTATTTGTCTTTGTCTTTCTGACTTACTTCACTCAGTATGAGAGTCTCTAGTCCATCCATGTTGCTGCCAATGGCATTATTTCATTCTTTTTTAGGGCTGAGTAGTATTCCATTGTGTATATATACCACTTCTTCCTAATCCAGTCATCTGTCGATGGACATTTGGGTTGTTTCATTTGGGTGTCTTGGCTATTGTGAATAGAGCTGCAATGAACATGCAGGTGCATGTGTCTTTTTTAAGGAAAGTTTTGTCCGGATATATGCCCAAGAGTGGGGTTGCTGGATCATATGGTAGTTCTATGCATAGATTTCTAAGGCACCTCCATACTGTTCTCCACAGTAGCTGTACCAGTTTACATTCCCACCAACAGTGCGGGAGGGTTCCCTTTTCTCCACACCCCCTCCAGCACTTGTTATTTGTTGACTTATTGATGATGGCCAGTCTGACTGGTGTGAGGGGGTATCTTGTGGTAGTTTTGATTTTCATTTCTCTAATAATCAGGGATGTTGAACATTATTCATGTGCTTGTTGGCCATCTGTATCTCTTCCTTGCAGAAATGTCTATTCAGGCCTTTTGCCCTTTTTTTCCATTGGGCAGTTAGTTGCCTTTTTTGCTGTTGAGTTGTATAAGTTGCTTGTGTATTCTAGAGATTAAGCCCTTGTCCATTGCATCATTTGAAACTATTTTCTCCCATACTGTAAGTTGCTTTTTTGTTTTCTCTTTGGTTTCCTTTGTTGTGCAAAAGCTTGTCAGTTTGATTAGGTCCCATTGGTTTACTTTTGCTTTTCTTTCTGTTGCTTTGGGAGACTGGCCTGAGAAAAACATTTGTAAGGTTGATGTCAGAGAATGTTTTGCCTATGTTCTCTTCTAGGAGTTTGATGGTGTCTTGTCTTTTATTTAAGTCCTTCAGCCATTTTGAGTTTATTTGGTGCATGGTGTGAGGGTGTATTCTAGTTTTATTGACTTGCATGCAGCTGTCCAGGTTTTCCAGCATTACTTGCTGAAAGGACTGTCTTTTCCCAATTTTATGTTCTTGCATCCCTTCTTGAAGATTATTTGACCACAGGTGTCTGGGTTAATTTCTGGGTTCTTTATTCTGCTCTATTGGTCTGTATGTCTCTTTTGGTACCTGTCCCACACTCTCTTGATGACAGTGGCTTTGCAACATTGCTTGAGATCTGGGAGAGTTATGCCTCCTGCTTGGTTTTTGTTCCTCAGGACTGCATTGGCAATTCTGGGTCTTTTGTGGCTCCACATAAATTTTTGGATTGTTTGTTCTAGTTCTGTGAAAAATGTCATGGGTAATTTAATAAGGATTGTATTGAGTCTGTAGATTTCTTTGTTGTAGTATGGCCATTTTTACAATGTTAATTTTTCCAACCCAGGAGCATGGAATATCTTTCCATTTCTTTACATCTTCTCTAATTTCCTTGATTGATGTTTTATAGTTCATGGCATATACGTCCTATACCTACTTGCTTAGGTGTATTTCCAGGTAGTTGATTTTTTTGGACGTAATTTTCAAAGTTATTTTGTTTTTGTATTCATTTTCTAATGTTTCATTTTTAGTATACAGAAAAGTAACTGATTTCTGAATGTTTATCTTCTATCCTGCTACTTTTTATTTAATTAATTTTCTATATTTACTCCTTTTTTCTAGTCAATTATGGTGAAATCATTGCTGCTTTTTTTCTAAACTTCTCTATTGATTACTCCTATTTAGCATTGTACATTTATTGATTAAATTAAAAAAAACCTCCTCTATGTGCTGACCTATATATTTTAGAAGAAATATTTTTAGACTTGAATGCATAAAGCTGGGTTCTCACCTTTTCTCTGACCCCAGTTAGTCATACAAAATGCTAGATAAATAACTCATATTATCCAAACCATTGATTATTTCTTTGTTGCATCTTTATAGATTCACAGAATTGTGGATTTTTTGGAGAAATACTGGACCAAAAGTCAGGTGATTTGAAATCTACCATTGTGTTGAACTTAGGCAATTTAATCAATCCTGTTGGCCTTCATTTAGTTCTCTCATTCGTCATCTCTTATGTAAGTATTTTCCAGTTACTGGGGCCATGCACATTCTTAACTGAGCATTTAATATTTGAGTCATTCATGGGAAACAGGTAGAATGCTTGTTTGAAGATTTATTCTCTCAAAAATGTTCATATATAACATAGAGAAGCGTTAATTTTATTTATCATTTTTATATTACATCCCTAGCACTTATTTATCTTATAATTGGAAGTTTGTACTTTTTGGCTACCTTCATTGAATCTCTCCCCACCCACCTCTGGTAATATCTGGTAACAAATCAGATTTCTGTTTCTGTGAGTTCATTTATTTTTGAAGCATAATTGACCTACAATACTATGTTAGTTCCTGGTACACAACACTGTGATTTGATATTTCTACACATTTCAAAATAGTCTAATTACCCTCTGCCACATATGAAGAAGAAATATAGTTTTTGGCTGTATTCCCCATACCCACACATAACCATGACTCTTATTTTATTTTATTTATTATTGACCACTCCCACATCCAGTGGAAGTTCCCAGGTCAAGGACTGAAACCATACCACAGCAGTGACCAGAGCCCCAGCAGTGACAACACCAAATCCATAACCCACTGAGCCACATGTATACTCCATGACTCATTTATTTTCTAATTGGAAGTCTGTATTTAGTCTCCCTTACCTATTTCCCTCTTTCCCCTACCCTCTCCTCTCCAGATACCAGCTGTTTCTTTCTCTATATTTGTGGCTCTCTTTCCGTCTGTTATATTTGTTCTTTTGTTTTGTTTTTTAGATTTCACATATAAGTGAGATTATACAGTATTTGCCTCTCTCTCTAACTTATTTCACTTAGCAAAATACCTTTTAGATCTGTCTTGTCACAAGTGGCAAGATTTCATTCCATTTTATGATTGAATAATAGCCTTTATAGATATTTACCATATCTTCTTTCTCCATTCATTTGTTTATGGGCATATAGATTACTTCTATATATTGGCTCCTTTAGATAATGCTGCAATGAATATAAAAATGCATATATCTTTTTGAATTAGTGTTTTTTTTCCTTTGGAAATGCACCGAGAACCTAGATTATATGAGTTCTATTCTTTAATTTTTTGAGGAATTTCTATATTGTTTTCTGTAGTGGCTGCACAATTTACACTCCCATCAATAGTGCATGAGACTTCCCTTTTCTTCCTATCCTCACCAACACTTGTAATTTGTCTTTTTGATAATAGCCATTCTGACAGGTGTGAGGTGATATCTCATGTGGTTTTGATTTGCATTTCCCTAATGATTAATAATGTTGCACATCTTTTTACATGCCTGTTGGATATCTGTATGCCTTCTTTGGAAAAATGTCAATACAGTTCTTCCATCCATTTTTTTATTGAGTTGTTTGATTTTTGTTGTTGAGTTGTATGAATTCTTGTATATTTTGTATATTGACCACTTAATCAGACATGTCTTTTGTCAATATATTATCCCATCAGTAGGTGACATTTTCTTTTTATTAATAGTTTTCTTTGTTTATTAAACATTTTTATTTTAAGACAGTCCCATTGGTTTATTTGAGGGACAATCTTTGCCTGAGAAGACAGGTTCAAAGAATATATACATGTTGCTAAGACTGATGTCGAAGAGCATGCTTATGTTCACTTCTGAAATTTTTGTGGTTTCAGTCTTACTCTCAAGTAATTAATAAATTTTGAGTTTTTTGTTTTCAGTTAATACATTTTTTGAATTAGTACATTTGAACTTTGTTCTTTTACATGTAGTTATCCAATTTTCCAAACACCATTTATTTAAGAGATAGTCTTTTATTTTTTTGTATATTCTTTCCTCCATCGTTGTAGATTAATTGCCCATATAAGTGTGAGTTAGCCTGGTCCTGGAACCTAGGATTCTTGGAACTTTTGTTAGCCTGCTTATGAGGAGGACAAATTCCTAAAGCCTGGCTGTGGGACCTACATGGGGTCTTAGAGATAGGAGCAAGCTCACTGTCAACCCCCTGGTGAGTAAGGTCATGTCATAATGTGTCTGAGACTTGGGTGTCCTAAGGCATCCTGTCTGCTCCTAGGTTTTGCTGTGTGCCTACACAGTTAGCTCCTTGGCTTGGAATGTCCCAGGACTGGTGATGATCAGCTGGAGTGCAGGCAATGACCCTATGCTAATAAGCCAGAAGGAGGATTCCATAATGTTACTGGCATCAATGTCTCTAGGGTGAGTCCCAGTTGACCCTTACATTTCTTGGAGGTTCTCTAGGTTCAGAAAGTGGGTCTGACCCAGGCTTCTTCCAAATTACTGGTTCCTTCCTAGATCTCAGAGCATGTGACATTTTGTGTGTTGTCTCTAAGAGTGAAGTCTATTTCCTATAATCCTCTGACTCTCCTAAAAGTAAGCATGTTGGTCTTCAAAGCCAAATGTTCTTGGGGATCTCTGGGATATGGAGCCTAATGTGGAGCTTGGATCCCAAGCTTCTTGTGAAGAACCTCAGCAATTGTAATTATCCTCCTGTTTGTGGTTTACCCGTCCAGGAATGTGGGTCTTGAGTCTGCCTAGTCTTGTCTCCATCCCACCTACTCATCTTGTTGTGGTTTCTTCTTTATGTATTTAGTTGTAGATCTTTTCTGCCAGTCTTCTCTTCATTCTTATCAAAGTTGCCATGTAAATAAATGTAATATCTGTATGTCAGTGGGAGGAGGTGAGCTCAAGTATTCATATTTACTTCATCATCTTTTTCACTTGTTTCTTAATGATATTCTTTCATAAAATTTTGACCTCCTTCCTAAGAGAGTGGTTAAAAACTCTCAGCTTGTGAATATGGGATTGTATTTCCATTGGGTCTGGGGCTATCCTCTCCTGCCCTCTTTTTTTCATTGATCCATGTTCCTCACTCTGCCACACTGACCTTTTCCCATGTAAGTCTATGCTGCAAGGCTTGTTCTCACATGCTAAATTTCTAGATATCAGTTGTACCTTGGAGTTCTCAATTCCTCTGCTGGCAATTGCTCAATAGTTATATTTTAAGAATAAATTGCTTTAAAATTACTTATTAAAGATATTTATTCTGTAAAATGTGTATTTATGAGAATACTGGCTGACATTCTGTGTCTGCCTTGTGTATCTTTACCAATTTACAGCAGTGTTTGAAGTGGCTAACATCACACCCTCCATTTGGTTGCAAGAGAATTTGTAAATAAAAACCTACCTGCAATTACCCTCCAATGGTCATTCATAGGAGATTCCCCCTTTAAGTAGCTCCCTGAGGCTTTTATATTTACTCCTATTTGCAGTTGAATAGGTGTAATTTAGTTTTTTTTTTTTTTAACAAATGCTAAATGGGCAGTTTTACTAGTTGGGCAACAAATTAAGTTTACATCCTCAACCACCTCCCATACTGCTCTCTCATACTCTGCATCACTATACACCTACCAACTTACACCTACTAATATACAGCTAATGATCCAAGGACCAGAAAACCAGGCATATTCTTATGCCCCAGAGTGCACTGAAATAACCCAAACTAGCCTACTTATCCTGTCTTGGTCATTTCTTCCCACAAAAACCACAATAAAGGCTCTTGAACAAGTGGCTCTGTGTGGCATGCTGTGTTCTCTCCAGAGAGCTGTGAGTATAACAAAACTTTAAATCTCTGTCTTGATCTGCATCAGGCCTCATCATACCTCATCCAAAGTAAAATGCTTAAAACAACAGGTTATTTTTATTTTAAATCTTTCTCAATGATAATACTTCTTATCATTAACACCAGTAAATACTGAGAATGGGGAAAAAAGGAAATAATACAATATCAAATATATTGGTCATTTTTAACAGATTCTCAGATGCTTTAAGGTAAACATATGAAATAATTTTATGTAAATGTAATACATGTTGGAGTAAAGTATATGAAATTACTTTGGAATTCACTAGATGTTTTTCCAGTGGCTTGTTGCTATTGGATGTTGTCTACCATTTGATGATTCATTCTTCTTAACATTATTAAAAAGTCCTTAAGTTTATTCACTACCAACTACTCTTTTGAAAACACACATCAAGGTAAAAAATATCTAAACATTCAGTAAATTACTGAAATATTTGGGTCCCCAGAAAGACTAAAAAAAACACCAAGGATGGAATGAACTTACATCCATCTGAAACAAGTTACAAGATACAGACACAAGCTCTCAAGCTGGGAAATTTGAGTTATTTCAAAGAAACTGAAACTAATCGGAGCTGTTGCTGCTGGCCTATGCCAGAGCCACAGCAACACAGGATCTGAGCTGCATCTATGACCTACACCAGAGCTCTTGGCAACACTGGATCTTTAACCCACTGAGCAAGGCCAGGGATCAAACCTGCAAACTCATGGTTCCTAGTCAGATTCATTAACCACTGTGCCATGATGGGAAACCCATGAATTCTTTAACTTACTTATCACATTCCCTCTCCTCTCCTCTTAGCCACCCCACCCCAAGGGATCTGGCTCTATTTTTCATCTTCATTTGCTTATAAATCTGGAAACTGCTATATAATATTTAGAAATAAATTTATGAGGAAAAAATTGTGTCACTAAAATCAATACTAATAAATATTTATGAGTACAATTAAGAAAAACTATTCTTCAAAGAAAACAAATTAATCTGAAATCCTGTCTGCAATGCAATCCATAATTTAAAGCTATATAAATATAGCACTTCTGAATGTATTTGAGAGAAATCTTGTCACTAGTCTTATGAGCACCTGATGGATCATTCGTCTTTTCTGTAGAGAGTACCAAATCCATCAAAATAAATAATAAGTAAACAAATAAATCAACATAATTTCAAATCTTCATGATTTGAGGTAATATTAGGCTGAGACTGCTCCAAAAATAAGGGGATATGTTCCTGTAAGGTATCTTTCACTTACTAATTACATCACTGAAAGGAAAAATAAAAACAAAATAAGCAAACAAAACTAAAGGAAACCAAAGCAGACATTAAGAGGGGCACACTCATGATATAATAAAATCTCCTACCCCTTAGGTGGGTAATTCACAAACTGGTGAATAATTATATTGCAGAAATTCTCCCACAGGAGTGAAAATTCTGAGAAGCAAGTCAGGCAGCACAGGCTGGGGGTCTTACATTTGGAGAAGAGCCTCCTGAGCATTTGGCTTTCAATGCCAGTAAGACTTGATTGTATGAGCTCCATTGAACTGAGGGAAGAGAGACTCTGCTCTTTGAGGGGATACACAAGGTTTTGTTTCCATGGGCTCCAGAGCAAAATCAGTGACTTCATGAGAGCCTGGGCCAGACCTATATGCTCATCTTAGAGAATCTCCTGGGGAGGGATCTAGTGGGGATGACTGTGGTTCACTGTGGGGACAAGGACACTGATATAAGAGGTATTGGGAAGTATTCATTAGCATGAGTTCTCCTGGAGGCCAAACTTTTGGTATCAAGGACTGGCCCCCCCAACAGCCTGTATGCTGCAATGGTGGAATGCCTCAAGCCAAAAACTGACATGACAGGAACACAGCCCAGCTGATCAGCAGACAGGCTACCTAAAGTCTTCATAAGCCCACAGACACCTCTGAACAAATACCTTGACATGACCCTGCCCACCAGAGGGCCAAGACCCAGGTCCATCTACCAGTGAGCAGGCACTAGACCCTCCCACTATGAAGCTCACATGAGCCTCTTGACTTGACTCACCCACCAAGTAGAAGATACCAGAAACAAGAAAAATATGATCCTGCAGCCAGGGAAATTGAGTTTGCAAATGAAAGTTTGAATATAACCTATAAGAAGCTTGTTATTAGACCTTGAATGATGAGGGAATTGTACTGTTGGGAGACATATGAAGTCCTCTATAGGTGGCCACTTTTCCACAGTTGAGAAGTGTAACTATCCTACCACATACATAAAATACAAATAGAAGCTTAGAAAAAGTGAGACAATAGAGAAAAATGTCCCAGACAAAGGAATAAGAAAAAAAAGAAGAAGAACAAATAAGTGAAGTGGAGATAGGCAATCTACCCAAGAAAGTATTCAGAATAATGATAGTAAAGATGATCCAAGAACTCGGGAAAGAATGGAAGCACAGAGTGGGACTTTATAAGAATTTTAAACAAAGACTTAAAAATATAAAGAACAAGCAGAGATGAAAAATACAATATCTAAAATATACTAAGAAAGAATCAATAGCAGAATAAATGAGGCAGAAGAATTGACCAGCAAGCTGGAAGACAGAGTAGTGGAAATCACTGCCATGAAAGTGAATAAAGAAAAAAGAATGAAAAAAAATTAGGCCAGTTTAACTGACCTCAGAGACAACATCAAATTCATCAGAATTTGGGGTCCCAGAAAGAGAACAGATACAGAAAATATATGACGTAGTGATAACTGAAAACTTCCCTAACATGGGAAATAGTCACCCAAGTCCAATAATACATAGAGGATTAATCCAATGAGCAACACATTAAAACACATAGCAATCAAATGAAAAAATAAATCAATGAGAAAATATTAAAAGGAAGAAAGGAAAAAGAAATAACATTCAAAGGAATTCCCATAAGATCATCATCTGTTTTTTTGCAGAAACTCCAAAGAACAGTTGGGAGTGTCATGATGTATCTAAAGTGATAAAGGGAAAAACCTATAGCCAAAAATACTCTATCCAACAAGACTCATTCAAATTTGATGGAGAAATCAAAAGATTTACAGGCAAGTAAAAGTTTAAGAATCCAGCACTACCAAAGTAGCTTTACAACAAATACTAAAGGAAATTCTCTAGGTGGAAAAGAAAAGACCATACCTAGAAACAAGAAAATTATGAATGGAAAAACTCCCCAGCAAAGGCAAATATACAGTAAAAGTAGGAAATCATCCACACAAAATTATGAGGTCTAAGAAAGAATGCATAAGAGGATGAGAGTACAAACAAAGGATATTTCAAATGCATTGAAATTGAGAGATCAGTAACTTAATCACATAGATGATAGATAATAGATGATAGAAAGATGATAGGGATGATAGCTAGATAATAATTGCAACTGTATATGCACCAAATATAGTAGTATCTCAATATATAAGGCAAATGTTAACAGACATAAAAGGAGAAATTGACAGTAATACAATAATACTGGGGAACTTTAACACCCAACTTATTTCAATGGACAGATCATCCAGACAGAAAATAAATGATTAAACATAAGCATTGATTGATATAGTAGACCAGTATATTGACATAATAAATAAATATAGATCATTACATCTGAAAGCAGCAGAATATATATCCTTTTCAATTGTACATGGAAGGGTTTCCAGCATAGATTGTATTCTGGACCACAAAGTAGGCCTTGGTAAATTTAAGGAAATGGAAATCACACCAACCATCTTTTCCAATCACTATACTGTGTGATGAGACATCAACTACAAGGAAAAAAAATTGTAAAAAAAAAACCTGGAGATGAAACAATATGTTACTAAATATCTAATGAATCACTGAAGAAATCAAAGAGGAAATAACAAATACATAGAATTAAATGACAATGAAAACATGAGGATCCAAAACCTATGTGATGTGACAAGTTTATAGAAAAATAGTCTCATCTCAGGAAAAAGACCTATCTAAAATAAACAACCTAGTCTTACACCTAAAGCAATTAGAGAAAAAATAACAATGCCAATGTTAGTATAAGGGAAAAAGTCTTGAAGTTCAGAGCAGAAATAAATGAAATAGATACTAAGAAAAGATCTATGAAACTATAAGATGGTTCTCTGAAACCATAAACAAAGTTGGTAAAATTTTAGCTAGACTCATCAAGAAAAAAAAAATATGCCAATCACAAACCATCAGTCCAACTACCCCCACCATCACCTCTCCTCTTCAGAAACTGTAAATTTTGCAAAGTCTATTACCTGTTTCTGTTCTCCAAATAAGCTCATTTGTATCCCCTTTTTAGATTCCACATATAAGTTACATTGGTTTTGTATTTCAATGTCTGAATATGCTTAATATGATAATCTCTAGGTCCCATCCGTGTTGCTGCAGATAGCATTATTTTATTCTCTTTTAGGGTTGAGTAATATTCTATTGTATATGTGTACTACTAATTTAAATTTAAAAAGTATAGTTGATTTACAATGTTGTGCTAATTTATACTATATAGCAAAGTGACTCATTCATATGTATATGTAAATATACGGATATGTGCTGTGCAGCAGGACCTCATTGTTTATCCATTTTTAGTTTGCATCTACTAGCCACAAACTCCCAATCCATCACACTCTCACTTCCCCCTTGGCAACCACAAGTCTGTTCCACATGTCTGTGAGTTTCTTTCTGTTCTATAGATAGATTTACCTGTGCCATATTTTAGATTTCACATGTAAGTGATATCCTATGGTATATTTTATTATCTTTCTGACTTACTTTACTTAGTATGAGAATCTCTGGTTCCATCCATGTTGCTGTAAAATGGCATTATTTTGTTCTTTTTTATGGCTGAGTAGTATTTCATTGTGGATATGATAAGTACAACATCTTCTTAATCCATTCATCTGTCAATGAACATTTAGTTTGTTTCCATGTCATGGCTGTTGTGAATAGTGCTGCAGTGAATACAACAGTGAATGTATCTTTTTGAATGAAAGTTTTGTTCAGATGTATGCCCAGGAGTTGGATTACTGGATAATACGGTAGATTTATTTTTTGTTTTTTGAGGAACCTCCATACAGTTTTCCATCATGGTTGAACCAATTCACATTCCCACCAATAGTATAAGAGGGTTCCCTTTCCTCCACACCCTCTCCAGAATTTATTATTTGTAGCCTTTTTGATGCTGGCCATTCTGGCTGGTGTAAGGTGGTACCTCATAGTAATTTTGATTGGCACTTTTCTAATGATTAGCAATGTTGAACATCTCTTCATGTATTTTTTCACCATCTGTATGTCTTCTTTGGAGAAATGTATATTTAGATCTTCTTCCCATTTACTGAAATGGTGGTTTATTTATTTTTTGGTATTGAGCTATGGGAGGTGTTTGTATATTTTGCAGATCAATCTCTTGTTAATCATGTCATTGGCAAATGTCCTCCCACTCTATGGGTTGTCCTTTCTTTTTGTTTATAGTTTCCTTTGCCATGCAAGAATTTGTAAGATTGATTAGGTCTCATTTGTTTTATTTTGTTTTTACTTTTCTAGGTAGTGGATCTGAGAAGATATTATTGTGGTTTATGTCAGAGAGTGTTCAGTCTATGTTTCTCTCTAAGAATTTATAGTATGCAAACTTATATTTAGGTCTGTAATCCATTTTGAATTTATTTTTGTGTATGATAGAGTGTTCTAGTTTCATTATTTTACATGGAGATGTCCAGTTTTCCCAGCAACCTTATTGAAGATACTGTCTTTCTCCATTGTATTCTTGCCTCCTTTGTTGTAGATTAGTTGAAAATAGGAGAGTGAGTTTATTTTTGGACTTTCTAACCTATTTCTGTTTTTGTGGCAATATTATACTGTTGCAATGACTGTAGCCTTGTAGATTGATTGGACAATGGGTTCTTGCTGTATAGCACAGAAAACTCTACCCAGTATTCTGTCATAATCTATGAGGGCAAAGAATCTGAAGGAGAATGGACATGTGTTCATGGATAACTGAATCACTTTCTTGTACAGCAGAAAGTATCAAAACATTTTAAATCAACTATATTTCAATAAAATTTAAAAAAGAAAAAAGTAGAGATGTTAAATAAATCCAGTTAAAATTGAAAAATGAGAAGTTAAAACTGACACCAGAGAAATACAAAGGCCATAAATAACTACTACAAGAAAGTATATGCCAATAAAATTGACAACCTAGAATAAATGGTCAAATTCTTATGAAGATATAATACCCCAAGACTTAGATGAGTGACCATCTATATTTCTGAAACTATTCAAAAAACTGCAGAAGGAATATTCACAAATTCATCCTATGAGGCCATCACCCTAATACAAAAACCAGATGAAGATATCATCAAAAAAGAGAAAATAGAGGCCCATATCACTGATGAACATAGATGCAAAATCCTCAACAAAATACTAGTAAAGCAAATCCAACAAAACATTAAAATGATCATACACCTGAGAGTTCCCTTCATGGTGCAGTGGATACAAATCCAACTAGTATCCATGAAGATGTAGGTTTTATCCATGGCCTCACTTAGTGGGTTAAGGATCTGGCATTGCCATGAGCTCTTGTGTAGTTTACAGATGTGTCTCAGATCCTTCATTGTTGTGGCTATGGCCTAGGTCAGCAGGTGTAGCTCCAATTAAGCCCTAGCCTGGGAAATTCCATATGCCACAAGTGCAGCTCTAAAAAAAGCACAAACAAATATCATATACCATATCAAGTGGGATTTATCCCATGGGTGCAAGGCTTCTTCAATATCTGCAAATCAGTGAGCTATCACTTTCCAAACTGAAGAATAAAAATCACTTGCTCATCTCAATAGATGCAGAAAAAGTTTTTCAGAAAATTCAACAAACATTTATAACAAAAACTCTCCAAAAAGTGGACATAAAGGGAACATACCTCAGCATAATAAAGGCCGAATGTAACAGACCCAGAGCTAACATCACTTTCCATTAAGGCATTTCCTCTATGATCAGAAACTCAACTTTTGCCACAATTTTATTCATTATAGTTGTGGAAGGCTAGCCACAGCAATCATAGTAAGAAAAGAAAAAAAGGAATCAAAATTGAAAATAATAAATAAAACTGTCACTCTTTGCCAATGATGTGATACTATACTTAGAATATTCTAATAGTTCTCATTGATGAATTGTTAAACTTGTAGGATATAAAATTAATAATCAAACTCTGCATCCATATATACTAACAATGAAATAAAGTAAAAAGAAATAAAGGAAAAAATCTTATTTACCATCACATTAAAAAGATTAAAATACCTAGAAATAAACATACCTAAGGAGGTAAAAGACCTGTAAATAGATAAAAATAAGAAAACAATAAGATTCTGATGAAAGAAATTGAAAATGACATAGATCAAAAGATATACCATTTTCTTGTTTTGGAGGAATCAATATTGTCAAAAATGACTATATTTTCCAAGGCAATATACAGGTTCACTGCAGTCCCCATCAAATTACCAATGGCATTTTCACAGATCTAGAAGATTTTTTTTTAATTTATATGGAAACACAAAGATTACAAATAGTCAAAGCATTTTTTTTTTGGTCTTATAAGACCCCACCTGTGGCATATGAAAGTTCCCAGGCTAGGGGTCAAATTGGAGCTGTACCTGCAGACTACACCCCAGCCACAGCAATGCAGGATCCAAGCCATGCCTGTGACCTTCACCACAGCTCATGGCAACAGCCCTTAACCCACTGAGTTCCCAAGAGTTAGCTTGATCTTATTTTAGCTTTTCTCTGACTCTCAATCACTGCTTCCATCTCCTGCCTCTCTCAGGGCCAGCTTCCTTTGTTTCACATCTCAGATTCCAGTGTTTGCATGTCAAAAGTCAAGCCACATGTGTAGATCAACTCCTACAAGTGTGAATCTGACTGATCCAGTTTCATTAAGGGCCTACTCTTTAAACAAACTATCATTTCTGAGGAGAGAGTGTCAGAGAATATCAACATAACTGCTGAGTCTGGCAACCCTGATGATTAAAGGGAAACTCCCAGAGAAGTCAGTGCAAAATGAACTGAGTAGATGTGCAATGAGATATCTATTTATAATTTCCCAGTGTTTGCCTGTAGTAATCACTGCCACATGAAGGACCAGGTCATAGCTCTAAGCAGATATTTATATAAGGTATTATTATTCATAATGACCAATTATTTTGCTCCAGAGTTGTTTTCTGTTGAGAGTAAGCAGTCTATACACTTCCTGGTTGTACAAAGTACCAGTTAGTTATACACAATTTTATTACTGGCCATATCTCTCAAAACTGGTTCCTATAGAATTGATACTGTTGGATTTTATCTAATAGTCTATCTTGCTCCTAGAACAAGTGTTTGTCTTGAAACTTGAAAACTGCAGGGAAGAAACTGGATGGGTTGTAACTGTCTGGAGCTTCGGGTATATTTAAATATTGGCAGGAAAGCCATTTACTTCTATGTATGAGGAAAAATTCTGGTGCACTAATTCTCTTTATCTGGATAATTTTATCTAGCATATCATCAAATATATGTAGTGACTATGTCATAAAATATTTAAGTAGAGAGAAGAAACATTTTTTCTGAGAATTTTGGGATGGGTAAATAATCACAGATCAAAGGTTCAATTTCTTTGTCCAGAATGGATTAACTAGAGGTGCCTAGTATTACTCTGGGAACTCAGCCTCAAGTCTTTGGGAAAATATAATAGACCCAGTAGCATAGTTAATTTAATTTTTATTTAACGTACAAGAGATCTTGCAAATATTTTTTTTATCTTTTTAAGGTCACACCCATGGCATATGGAGGTCCCCAGGCTAGGGGTCAAATCAGAGCTGCAGCTGCTGGACTATGCCACAGCCACAGTCATGTGGGATCCAAGCTGTGTCTGCTACCTACACCACAATTCATGGCAATGCTGGATTCTTAACACACTGAGTCAGGCTAGGAATCAAACTTGCATCCTAATGGATACTAGTCAGATTCATTTCTGCTGAGCCATGATAGGAACCGCTCAATTTATTTATTTATTTTTTACCATTATCAATACCTCCCATCTTGTTGCAGGTGAGCACAGTTGCTCAAGAGCTTGGACTTTGCATCATGAAAAGAGGGTCTTGAGTCCTGGCTCCATCTCTTTCTAGGAATGTGATGTTGAACAATATGTTTCTTTGAACTTCAGTTTCCTCATCGATAAAATGTTAAAGAATTACTATGTGGATTATGTTAATGTTCAAAAAGTTTTCACTGCTGGATCCAGGATCAAATTAACATTCAATAGGAATTGCTAACATTTACCGAGAGTTTGATATGCCAGACTCCACTCTATGCACTTATAGATATGCATATAATCCTCAAAACAATTCTATGAGGAAGGTACTACATTTATACATGTTCTACAGATTAAGGCACAGAGAGGTTCAGAAATTAATCCAAAATAACATGTCTTATAGTGGCCAATTTTAACCCAGAATGACTGGCTAACATCTGTGCTTTTAACACCATATAATACTGCATCCTTAATTAATGTTGTTATTGTTGCTGCTGCTATTACCTGAAAGTTAGAGCATGAAGTAACATGCATTCACACTAAAGCATAGTTAAATAATTTGGGAAAGAGTACTTATCTCCAAAATTGCAACCACATTTGATGTATACAGAAAAGGGCATATTATTACATTAGTTCATATGTAAGAATATTTACTATGACCAAAGATTGTATCTTCTGGTCCTATATCTGTTCTCAAAATATCTTAGAACTTTCAGAATTATATTTGCTTTCTCAAAGTATGAGAGTTGGCTGTCCTCTTTAATTTCCTCTTGTACCTTAATTATATTTAAATTCTGTTCCTCCTCAACACTTCTAATACCTGAGTATACATCTCAACCATTTATTATAATCAAATATAACTAGCTAACTTGTTAACCCACTAAGGTAGATTACCTGATAAACTCCAAAATGACATTTTGAAGACCTTCATTAACATAAATGTGGTTCTTATCTCAGATGTTATATAAAAATAAAGAAATGAATTTCATGCAGAAAAAGCTTTTGACAAAATTCAACAGCCATTTCTGAAAAATCTCTACAGAAATTGGTTATACAGGGAACCTACCTTAACATAAAAAAGGCCATATATGACAATCCCACAGCTAACATCATTCTCAACAGTGAAAAACTGAAAGCATTGCTGCTAAGATTAGGAAAAAGACAAGCATTTCCAATTTCACTGCTGTTATTCAACATAGTTTTGGAAGCCCTGGCCACAGCACAGCAATCAGAGAACAAAAATAAATTAATTAATTCAAATTGGAGAAGAAGTAAAACTATCACTGTTTGCAGGTGACATTATCTAATACCTATAAAATCCTAAAGATACTACCAGAAAACTGATAGAACTCATCAATGAATTTGGTAATGTGTCAGGATACAAAATTAATACACAGAAATCAAATACATTTCTATATACTAACAATGAATGATCAAAAAGAAAAATCAGAAAAATATTACCACTCACCATCACATCAAAAATAATAAAACAGTAGTTCCTGTTGTGGTGCAGTGGTTAACGAATCTGACTAGGAACCATGAGGTTGCGGGTTCAGTCCCTGCCCTTGCTCAGTGGGTTAACGATCCGGTGTTGCCATGAGCTGTGGTGTAGGTTGCAGACGCGGCTCGGATCCCGCATTGCTGTGGCTCTGGTGTAGGCCGGTGGCTACAGCTCCAATTGGACCCCTAGCCTGGGAATCTCCACATGCTGTGGGAGCAGCCCAAGAAATAGCAAAAGGACAAAAAATAAAAAATAAATAAAAATTAAAAAGTATCTTTCTAAAAAAAAAAATAATAATAAAACACATAGGAATAAACCTACCTTAAGAGATAAGAGACGTGTACTCTAAAAACTATAATATGCTGGTGAAATAAATCAAAGATGACACAAACAGATAGCAAGATGTAACATGCCCCTGGATTGGAAGAATCAATACTGTCAAGGTGACCTACAGATTCAATATAATCCCTCTCAAATTACCAATGACATTCTTCACACAACTAGAATAAAATATTTTAAAATTTTTATGGAAACAGAAGAGGTCCCAAATAGCCAAAGCAATATTGAAAAAGAAAAATAAACTGGAGAAATCAGGCTTTCTGACTTCAGAATATAGTATAAAACTACAGTAATCAAAACAGAATGTTACTGGCACAAAAAGATAAATCTAGATCAGTGGAAGAGGATACAACGCCCAGAAATAAACCCAAGTACCTATGGCCAACTTAACTATGAAAAAGGAGGTATGAACACACAGTGGAGGAAAGACAGTCTCTTTGATAAGTTGTTCTGGGAAAACTGGATGGCTGCATGTATAAGAATGAAATTTCTTTAACATCTAGTACAAAAATAAGCTCAAAAATGGATTAAATACCTAAACATAAGGACAGAGGTGATAAAACTCAAGGAAAACTTAGGCAGAACATAAATCACAGCAATATCTTGTTTGATCCACTTAGAATAATGACTATAGACACAGAAACAAACCAAATGAATCTAATTAAACTCAAAAGCTTTTGTGCATTAAAGGAAATCATAAAAAAACAAAAAGACAACCCACAAAATGGGAGAAAATCTTTGCAAATGATGCAACTGACAAAGAGCTTGATTTCCAAAATATAGAAACAACTCAACTCATACAACATAACAACAACAGAAAATCTAATAAAGAAAAAATGGGCAGAACCCTAAACAGACATTTCTGAAAAGAAGACATATGGATGTCCAGTAGGCACATGAAGAAAATGTACACCACTAAATTATTAGAGAAATCCAATTACAATGAGTTACCAACTTACATCCATCAGAATAGCCGTCATTAATGTCCATAAATAACAAATGTTGCAGAGGGTGTGGACAAAGGGAAACTCTTTACTCTTTTTGGGAATGTAAATTACTACAAACACTGAAAAACAGCATGAAAATTCCTCAGAAAACTAAATATAGAACTACCATATGATTTAGCAATCCCACTTCTGGGCGTATATCCAGACAAACATAAAATTCAAAATATACAAGAATCATTATTTGCATTGTATCACTATTCACAATAACCAAGACATGGTCATCAAAATGTCCATGGAGAGATTAATGGATTAAGAATATATGGTCAGTGTATACAATGGAATACTGAGCCATAATAAAGAGTAAATTAATGCCATTTTCAGCAACATGGATGCAAATGGAGATTCATACTAAGTGAAGCATGTCAGAAAGAGAAAGCAAACACCATATGATATCACTTATGTGTGGAATATAAAACATTACACAAATGAATCTATCTACCAAACAGAAACAGAAT
Source organism: Sus scrofa (assembly GCF_054392235.1). Lineage (NCBI taxonomy): Eukaryota > Metazoa > Chordata > Mammalia > Artiodactyla > Suidae > Sus > Sus scrofa. The sequence goes on from NC_139386.1 coordinate 50,416,823, forward strand.
CATAGACAGAGAATGGACTTGCTGATTCTGGGTTGGGGGAGAGGGAGACAGTAGAATGGACTTGGAGTTTGGGGTGATCAGATGCAAACTATCCCATTAAGAATGGATAAGCAGTGAGGTCCTACTTTACAGCAAAGGGAACTAAAGCCAATCTTTCAAGAAAGAACAAGATAGAATATAATAAGAGGAAAATAATGCAGTGTGGAAGGAAAAAATGGCTGTGGAGGAGTAGGACGTGAGGTTCATTACTACCATGAATACATAGAAAATCCATCTATATGTGGAATTCTTCACACAGAATATTCACTGAATGCTGACAAAAGTCCCCAAGATTCTGATATAACAAGAAAATCTTCATGAAACTGTATAGGGCAAAAGAAAGAAAGAGAAAAGAAGAGAAACAGAGAAAAAAGTAGGTCAGGAACTGCACCTAGGAGTTAACTGGAAAGAAGAAAAATGCCTGTACCCTGGGAAGTTCCCCCATATCAGTGAAGGAACCAGTCTGGACATAAGAGGGTCTTTAGAGTATTGGAGGAGAACAACACAGCCATTGGCATAAAGTAGTTTAAATGGAAATGTCCTCTACAAACTGTTAAGTCTCACTGCACTGCACTTCCCAAACATAGGCTGATGTGACCATGAACAGGAAACTGAAACTCCAGCTTTGGGGATCAGGCTGAGAGAGAGTTCTGGGGCTGGCTATGTGGGTGAAAACTAGGATTAGTAGTGCAGAGACAGGCTGAAGGGACTAGAGTATGGAGTAACTACATTTAAGGCTGCTAGCTGAGGCAACCTGGTCAGACTTGGAAGCTAGATGCCACTGATAGGGTGTGCTGAAGGGAAGGGGTGGGATCCACCACTTATAACCTTATCCCCTGAGAGGGTGCTTTTAGGCTGCAATACAGAAACTGCTCCAGCTACAAGATCTACTCTCAAGCAGTGGCTGTTTAGCAGCATTTTGGGAGAAGCCCACTGCCCTCAAGGCTATAGTGAAGGTGAAACAAGCAGTGGGAACCCTGGAAACAGGTGGAAGGAACTTGGGAACAGCACAAGCACTGTGACCAGAGCAAGCAGCTGGGAGGGAGCACAATGAAGCTACTGAAACATCACAAATGATTCTGGTAGTTGGAAGGGGACTCCTAGGCAGGCAGAGAGCCACAATTCATCAAGGTGGGCAGAAGGTGAATTTGGAAACAATGTTGACTGTGCAGGAGTCTTCATGGGGCCTTGCAGAGATCCTTAATTTACTTAGGGGTAGATAAAATTATTTCTGAAACAGCACAAATGATCTTGGGAGTTGGAAGGGGCCTCCTGGGTAGGAAAAAAGCTAGGGGGTGAAAAGTGAGTTAGCAAACAGTACAGATGCTTCAGTAGTTCAACAGGGCCTCCTGGATGGGAAGAGAGCCTCAATTTGCCTAAGGGGCAGATAAAGTTATTTCTGAAACAAAATGGTCCTTGGGAATAGCATGAACTCTATGATCCCAGCCAATGATCAAGTTGTTGGGATTTCTGAGGCAGCATACATTGCAGGGCATGTCAAAGGAGTTGAGAGGGTCATGCTGGTGCACATTTTACTTTGCAGAAGCCACAGGGAGCACTCTCTATTGGTCTGATAGTGTGATGGCCCACCAGAATTTTTCAGGACCTATAGCAGCAGAGACAGACTTTTAGCAATGGATAGGGAGCAGTCCATGCACTTGGGGATATATAGAACTCTCCCTAGATGTCAAAAAAACAGGAGTGACTATAGAATGGTTCTTGCCACTGCAGCTACAGAGATCAGCCCTGAGAGCTTCCTGGACAAAAGGAATGAGGAAAAGGAAGGACAAAAGCAGGAGAAGTTGCTGACGTTCCTATCTCCATGAAAGGATCCTGAGAGCTACCTAAAGGCAAGAGAGGGTCACAGGAGCCAGTTCTGCCCTCTCTGCTACAAAAGCAATCCTGTGAACTATGAACCACTGCCAACTCATGGACCCCATTCCTGGCAGCCATGTGGCCCTTGGGGAGGTAGTGTAATATCACTGTTTCCATTATAAGCTCTGAGTACACATGAGCTGCTACCACCACTGAGAACTCCAAGACTAGGCATCAGCTGCATCTACATACCTGCTGTCAAGGGGACAATAAACATAGAAAGTTAGATATTATATGATAACAAAGAAATAGCTATCAGACAAAGGAAGAGGTTAAAAACACACAAATACAACTAAATAAAGAGGAGGTTAGTAGTATACCTGGAAAGAATGAACAGTAATGAATAGTAAAGATGATCCAAGTTCTTGGAGGAAAAAATGAAGGCACAGATAGAGAAGTACAAAAAATGTTTAATGAAGAGTTAGAAGACTTAAGGAACAAGAAAACTAAGATGTATAGTACAATATCTGAAATGAATATACTGAAAAGGAATCAACAGCAGGATAACAGAAGCAGAAGAGTGAATAAGTAAGGTGGAAAAAAGAGTGGTGGAAATAACTGCCACAGAAAAGAATAAAGAAAAAAGAATGAAAAGAACTGAGGAGTGTCTAAGAGATCTTTGGGACAACATTAAACATACCAACATTCAGATCACAGGGGTCCTAGAAGGAGAAGAGACAGAAAGGGCCAGAGAAAATATTTGAAGAGATTATAGCCCCAAACTTCCCTAATATGGGAAATAAAACACTCACTCAAGTTGAGGAAGCACAGACAATCCCTCACAGGATAAACCCTAAGATAAACACAGTGAGACAATAATAATAAAACTGATAAAAATTAAATACAAAGAAAAAATATGAAAAACCAAAAGGGAAAAGAAATAAATATACAAGGGAAACCTCATAAGGATAGCAGCTGATATTTCAGCAGAAACTATGCAAGCTAGATGTCATGATATATTTAAGGTGATGAAAAGGAGGCATCTAGAACCATTAATTCTATACGTAGCAAGGATCTCATTCAGATTCCATGGAGAGGACAAAAGTTTTTCCAACAAACAAAAACTAAGAGAATTCAGCACCTCCAAACCAGCTGTAAAATAATTAATAAAAGAATTTCTTTGGGAAGAAAATAAAACCACAATTAGAAATAAGAAAACTTCAAAAGAGAATACTTATTGGTAAGACAAAGAAACTATAAAGGTAGAAAATTATCCATTGACAAATATGCTATCAAAACTAGCAAATATGAAGAGAAGACAAATCAAGAATATTGAAAATGTGTGTGAAAATAAGAGAACTGCAACCCACAATGATTCTGTACAAATAAAGTTTGTTATATCCAAATCTAATGCAGATCACAAACTAAAGAAATATAATGGATACAAGTATTTTAAAAAAAGAAAAATCAATCAAAACATAACACTAAAGATATTCAGTAAATCACATGAGAAGGAAGGAACAACAAAAGAGGAAGGGAAGGAGTTATCATCATAGCTTAGCAATAACGAACCTGACTAATATACATGAGGATACTGTTTCAATCTCTGACTTTGCTCAGTGGGTTAAGGATCCAGCATTGCCATGACCTGTGGTGTAAGTCACAAACACAGGTCAGATCCCACATTTCTGTGGCTGTGGATGGCAGCTGTAGCTCTGATTTGACACCTAGCCTGGGAACATGCATATGCTGATGGTGCAGCCCTTAAGAGACAAAAAAAAAAAAAAAAAAAAAAAAGGCAGGGAAAGAAAAAAAGACCCAAAACAACAATCCAGAACAATTAACAAATTGGCAACAAACACATATTTATCCATAATAACACTGACTATAAATGGATTAAGTATTCCAACCAAAAGAAAAAGACTGGCCATATGAATGCAAAAACAAAACCCATATATATGCTGCCTACAAGAGACCCATTTCAGTCCTAAGAACACAGACAGTCTGAAAGTGAGGGGATGGAAGAAAATATTGCATGCAAATGGAAATCAAAGTAAAGCAAGAGGAGCAATACTATTATCAGACAAAATAGACTAAAATAAAAAAGTCACAAGAGACCAAGTAAGATACCACATAATGATCAAAGGATCAATCCAAGAAGAGATATAACAATTGTAAATATATATGCACCTAACACAGGGGCATCTCAATATATAAGGCCACGGCTGAAAGCCATAAAAAGAGAGATCAAAAGCAGCGCAAGAATAGTGGGTTACTCTAAAACCCAAACACATCAATGGACAAATCATCCAAACAGAAAATCAATAAAGACACACAGACCTCAAATGACATCCTAAACAATAGACTTAACTGATGTTTATAGAACATTCCATACCAAAGCAGCATAATATTTATTCTTCTCCAGTGCACATGGAACCTTCTCCAGGATAGATCACATCTTGGGCAAGATCAAGCCTTGGTAAGTTCAAAAGAGTTGAAATTATTTCAAGAATTTTCTATGACCACAATGCTATGAGACTAGAAATTAACTAACAAAAAAAGAAAGAAATACAAACTCCTAGAAGCTGAAAAATATGCTCCTGAACAACCAATTGCTCATTGATGAAATCAGAAAAAAGTAAAGATACTTAGAGACAAATGACCAGGAAGATACCACAATCCAAAACCTATGGTGCAAAACAAAAGCAGTTCTAAAAAGGAAGTTTATACCATTACAATCTTATCTCAAGAAACAAGAAAAGTTCAAATAAACAACCTAAATTTACACCTAAAACAACTAGATAAAGAAGAACAGACAAAGCCCCAAACTAGTACAAGGAAAATCATAAAGATCAGAGAGGAAATAGATTAAATAGAGACAAAGAAAACAATAATGATCAATGAAAGCAAAACTTGATTCTTTGAAAAGATCACAAAAATTGATAAACTTTTGGCCAGACTCATCAAGAAAAAAAGAGGAGAGGGCTCAGATCAATAAAATCAGAAATGAAAAAGGACAAATTAAAAGTGACATCACAGAAATACAAAGGATCATAAGAGACTACTATAAACAACTATATGCCAATAAAATTGACAACCCAGAAGAAATGGATAGATGCTTAAAAGGTAATCTACCAAGACTGAACTAGGAAGAAATTGAAAACATGAATAGATCATACTGAAATTGAAAATGTGATTTAAAAACTTCCAAAAAATGAAAGTTCAGGACCTGATAAATTCGGGTGAATTCTATCAAACATTCAGAAAAGAGTTAACACCTATTCTTCTGAAACTCTTCCAAATAATAGCACAGGGTGGAACCCTCCCAAGTTCATTCTATGAGGCCACCATCATGCTGATACCAAAACCAGACAAGGATATCACACACAAAAAAGAAAACTGTAGTTCAGTATCACTGATGTACATAGAAGCAAAATTTCTCAAAAAAATATAAGCAAAAGTATATATTAAAGGGATCATACACCATGAACAAGTGGGATTTATTCAAGGGATACAGAGATGCTTCAATATCCACAAATCACCACTACTATTCAACATGGTTTTAGATAACCCAGCAATGGCAATCAAAGAAAAAAAAGAAATAAAAGAAATAATAATTGGAAAAGAGGTAAATCTATCACCGTTTGCAGATTATATGCCTAGAAAATCCTAAAGACACTGCCAGAGAACTGTTAGAACTAATCAATGAATTTGGTGAAGTTGTAGGATATAAAATTAACACAGATAAATTGACCACATTTCTATATACTAATAATTAAAGATCAAAAGGAGAAATCAGGGAAATCATCCTATTTACCATCACATAAAAATAATAAAATACCATGGTCTTGGATTGGAAGAATCAATATTGTCAAGGCAATCTACAGAGTCAATAAAATCCATATCAAATTACCACAGACATTCTTCACAGAACTAGAACCAAATATTTTAATTTTTTATAGAAATACAAAAAGACCCAGAGGAAAATATAAGCAAAATGCCCTTCAACATAAATCACAGCAACATCTTGCATCACCCACCTCCTGGAATAAGGTCAATGAAAAAAAAAATCAATGAATGTAATCTAATAATACTCAAAACTTTTACATAGCAAAGGACAACTTTAAAAAAAAAACAAAAACAAAAAGACAACCCACAGAATGGTAGAAAATATTTGCAAACATGCAAAATCCAAGGGCCTAGTCTCCAAAATATGCAAACAAGTCATACAAATCAACAATAACAAACAACCCAATTGAAAAATGGGCAGAAGACCTTAATAGACATTTCTCTAAATGAGACATGGATGACCAACAGGCACATAAAAAAAATGTTCAATATCACCAATTAGAGAGATGCAGTCAAAATTACAATGAGGTACCACTTCACACTGGTCAGAATTAACTAGTTAATAAATGACAAATTCTAGAGAGGGTGTGGAGAAAAGTGTACCCTCCTTCACTATTTGTGGGAATGTAAATTGGTACAACCACTATGGAAAACAGTATGGAGGTACCTCAGAAAACTAAATAAAGAAATACCATATGATCCAGAAATCCCACTCCAAGGCATATACCCAGACAAAACATTCATTCAAAAAGATACATGCACCATATGTTCACTGCAGCACTATTCACAATAGTAATAAACTAGAAATACACTAAATGTCCATTGATAGACAAATGAATTAAAAAGAAGTGGTAAGTATATATCATATAGTATTACTCAGCCATAAAAAAGGACAAAATACAGAATGGGAGAAAATAGTTTCAAATGATGCAACTGACAAGGGCTTAATCTCTAGAATATATAAACAACTTATACAACCCAACAGCAAAAAAACCAATCAATCAATGGAAAAATGGGCCAAAGTCCTGAATAGACATTTCTCCAAAGAAGATATACAGATGGACAACAAACACACGAAAAAATGCTCAACATCGCTGATTATAAGAGAAATGCAAATCAAAACTACCATGAGATATCACCTCACACCAGTCAGAATGGCCATCATTAAAAACAAGTGCAAATAACAAGTGCTGGAGGGGCTGTGGAGAAAAGGGAACCCTCCTGCACTGTTGGTGGGAATGTAAACTGGTACAGCCACTATGGAGAACAGTTTGGAGATACCTTAGAAATCTATACATAGAACTTCCATATGACCCTGCAATCCCACTCTTGGGCATCTATCCGGACAAAACGCTACTTAAAAGAGACACATGCACCCGCATGTTCATTGCAGCACTCTTCACAATAGCCAGGATATGGAAACAACCCAAATGTCCATCGACAGAGGATTGGATCTGGAAGAGGTGGTATATATACACAATGGAATACTACTCAGCCATAAAAAAGAATGACATAGTGCCATTTGCAGCAACATGGATGGAACTAGAGAATCTCATACTGAGTGAAATGAGTCAGAAAGACAAAGACAAATACCATATGATATCACTTATAACTGGAATCTAATATCCAGCACAAATGAACATCTCCTCAGAAAAGAAAATCATGGACTTGGAGAAGAGACTTGTGGCTGCCTGATGGGAGGGGGAGGGAGTGGGAGGGATGGAGAGCTTGGGCTTATCAGACACAACTTAGAATAGATTTACAAGGAGATCCTGCTGAATAGCATTGAGAACTTTGTCTAGATACTCATGTTGCAACAGAAGAAAGGGTGGGGGAAAAATGTAATTGTAATGTATACATGTAAGGATAACCTGACCCCCTTGCTGTACAGTGGGAAAATAAAAAAAAATATTAAAAAAATTAAATTAAATTAAATTAAAAAAAGGACAAAATAATTCCTTTTGCAGCAACATGGAGGCAACTAGAGATTCATGCTAAGTGAAGTAAGTCCAAAAGGGAAAGACAAATGCCATATGACACCTCTTGTTTGTGGAATTTAAAATATGGCACAAACGATCCTATCTACAAAATAGAAACAAAGCACAGCCAAGGATAGCAGATTTGTGGTTGCCAGGGGGAAGGGGGAGGGGGTTGGTAGATGCAAATTGTTACTTTTGGATTGGATGGACAATGGAGTCCTAGTGTACAGCACAGGAAACCATATGGGTCAATTTGCTATACAACAGAAACTGAAGAAATATTATAAATAAAGTATACTTTAATAAGAAACATTTTAAAAACAACAAGCTAATTCCATATTTATCTAGTCAAACAATCTTTGAATACTTTGGGAAAAAATGTTTAGCTTTACCATAGAACAGATGATACTGAGGTAAACTGGTTTATAATCTCATGTAATGTTTTTAAAGATTAATACAAATGAAATTTTACAGAATCTCATTAGCTATACTATGGTATAGAGCACACAAAAACACCATGTGTGGTTCAGTAAATCCAGAAAATTAACTGCAATATAGAGGTGTTTTTGTTGTAGAACTCTTTTAGGTCTCCAGGGAACCATGTGATGTTATAAAATTAAAATGAAAAAGTATTCTATTACAGTGATGCTACCTTGATGCAATTAAACCAGGGTAAATTTACTTTAAAGGTAGGTGCATTTACCCCTATAAAAGGGCTTAAAAGCCATTAGTCTAAAGCATATTTTATGTTAAAACTAGCTTGTATAACTCTTGAGTTAGAATTTCCCAAACTTCTTAAGATAAAGCACAAGGCTTTAGAGACATTTCAGAATTTCAGTGGAAACATTATGGACTATTTATTTAAATTTGGAAGACATTTATTCTCCTCTGTTTTTGTTATCAAATTTTGAGAATTTCCTTTTTATAAGTCTCTGTTTATCTGTGTGTACACATCTTTGCATTTAATTGATGTCAGTGGCCTGCCTTCCTCCTCTTGGGTAAGGAAACATTTCCTGTTGCAGCACAAGAAAGCAGTCTTGTGACTGGCTTGAATTTAAAACAACTTTCTCTATTTCCAAAGAATTAAACCTGGGCAAAGAAATTCACTAATCTAACTGGAATTAAGTATTTCACTCATACCTGAGTGTATGCTCCCTTTGAATAGTGATTATGATCAGACCTTCACAGCTGTATCAAAAATATGTCAGCTGCTACTCACAAGTACATTCAGCTTTGCAGTATCTAAAGTAGATAAAAATAAAACAACTAATAGATCACAATGGGACATAGACATGTCATTTAAATTCTGTACACTTTAATTTTCTCACCTATAAGAGATAAGGAGTTCCCATTATGGCTCAGTGGTAACTAGCCCAACTAGTATCCATGAGGATGTGGGTTTGATCCCTGGCCTCGCTCAGTGGGTTAAGGATCCAGAGTTGCTTTCAGCTACAGTGTAGGTCATAGATCTGGCTCAGATCTTACATTGCTGTGGTGTAGGCTGGCAGCTACAGCTCTGATTCAATCACTAGCCTGGGAACATCCATATGCCATGGGTGGAGCCCTTAAAAAAGACAAAAATGATATAATATTAATATATAAGACTTCCTATAACTCCAGAATTTCCAACTACTGGGAATTTTTAAAGTGTATCATTTAAGTCAGATTGATAAATTATTTCCACTTATAAAATGAGAGTAGATTCCCTGCCTCTATTTAGTAAATTTTTCCTGTCATAAAGAGCACATAATGCAATATATATGGGCCAGTGACTTGGTAAATACTAAACTCTGGCCTTATTACAACTGTTCAGCTTGGGCTTCCTAAGATATGCCACAATGGCATGTTGATTATTTTGAATTAAATGACTTATATGGCAAATGAAAGAGGGGCTCTCTGATTCTTCTTTGTGTCCTCCCAGAAGCAGAAAATAAATTTTTCCTGTGAAAGGTTAACTCCCTGCATCTGGAGATAGGATACCTTTATCCTCAGAGACAGGGAATTCAAGCCAAGAAGCCTATACAAAAACTTTGTTGCTTATTTAATTTTCTACCCCAGACCCAAATATGTTTAGCTTCTTCACATTTTGAGCATCCAAAACCTGTTTCTCCTGCCAATTACTCACAAATTTATTGAGGGTTTTTTTTTGTCTTAAAATTATGACAACTAACTGCATTAGTCACTTTGTATGTTCCTTTTCTATGAGACCTCATGATTAAAATTTGTTTCTTTTTCTCCTGTTAATCTTTCTGTGTCAATGTTATTAGTTCAGCCAAAAGAACTCAGGAGAGGTAGAAGAGATTTCCCCTTTCCCAGTAGTTGATGAGCCAGCCAGAAGGCTGACTGGACCCTGCTTCCCACCTTGAGACTACTGCAGCTGAAAGAGTCCAGGACATCTGACACAGGCCTGAAGAAGGTAATATTTCTTATCATGTCACCCTCACAAATCTCTTCCCACAGAGTCTTGATGAAGGGAAATTGGTGAGAGTTCTTTTTCTCTCTCAATTTAGATTAGTAGGAGAAATTTTGTGGAGCTGGTTTATTGGACTTAGTAACTCTTTTTCCTGCCAGATATGGTCACTGCTTTTCTTTGTCACAAGGAGGAGGGATCATAGGGCAGAATTCAAGCATACGCCCTGCAAGCCAGGCTCACATACAGGAGAGTTAACAATTCTCACAAGACAATTATCTATTTAGACAAACTTTGATGTCGGTCTTCTATGTAAAAACTGGATGAGATTTTTCCTACCATTTTGTTCTGTGTTGTGAGAATTAACTGTATGTCAAGTTAAAAAACTCTTGGCTGGATGAATAAACTGGTCTTCCAAGACACGAAGTTGCAAGCAGCATACTCTTTGTCTGGATGCTCCAGGTTTCAAGGAAGTCTGTCATAATAGATCCCAATCCATAAGGGCCCAAGCTTCATTGCTTGTTAGTGCTGAAAAAGTCTCATTCCAATGATGCCCACCTGGGGCTATATATTTGGTAGGTTCATGGCTGAATGTGCCCCCACATTCCTGTGAGATAACAGAGACACGATTTTCAATGCACCATTCTTACTGCTTGTACCAATAATGGGCTTTTACTTTCTTAGAATAAATCTGGGAGTAAACTTTCTGCTTCTTGTGAGAACTACATACTCTTTTATGATATGCCTGTTGTCACTTTAATTGAGTCTTTTTTTTCTTGTCTAGGGCTGCTCCCATGGCATATGAAGGTTCTAAGTCTATGAGTAAAATCAAAGCTGTAGCCACTGGCCTATGGCAGAGCCACAGCAATGCAGGATATGAGCCTCATCTGCAACCTACACCACACTCATGGCAACGCCAGATCCTTAAGCCAATGAGCTAGGCCAGGGATTGAACCCACAAACTCATGGTTCCTAGTCAGATTTATTAACCACTGAGCCACGATGGGAATTCCAGATCAAGTCATTTTTTTTAAGAAGGCTTATTGGTTTAAGTCACTATTTGAAATTAATGAGACTACTTGCCTATGGCCAGAAAATAGATTTTTAGATTAGATATATTTAAAAGGAAAAAAATTGAGAACTCTCATTATAAACATCTATCATTTTGTTACTTAACAGAGGAAAAAATTGAAAGAAGAAAATATGATTACTAGCCCTAAAGGGTTGCTTATTAAGGTGAAAAGACAGAAATTAGACTTAAAACAAAAATCCATTGTCTCCTTGGTCAGGTGTATTCCCTGATATTTGATATTTTAGGGGGGAAATTTTTAAAATGTAGTGTGTTTCTTTATTGCTTTTCAAAGTTTCATTGTTAGGATACAGAAATGTGACTGATTTCTGAATGTTAATCTTATATCCTCCTACTTTGCTGAATTTGTTGATCAGTTAAAGCAGTTTTTGGGTTGAGTCCTTAGGGTTTTCTACATATAGCATCACATTATCTGCATACAGTGACAGTTTTTCCTCTTGTCTTCCTATTTGAATGCATTTAATTTCTTTTGTTTGTCTGATTGCTGTGGCTAGGACTTCCAATACTACGTTGAATAACAGTGGTGAGAGTGGGCATTCCTGTCTTGTACCAGATTTTAGTGGTAAGGCGTTCACTATTATATTTGCTCCACTATTATATTTGCTGTGGTTTTGTCATAAATGGCTTTCTCCACTATTATATTTGCTGTGGGTTTGTCATAAATGGCTTTGATTATGTTAAGGAATGTTCCCTCTACACCCACTTTGGTGAGAGTTTTTACCACAAATGGATGTTGGACTTTGTCAAATGCTTTTTCTTCATTTGACATATGATCATATACTTTTTGACTTTTGTTAATGTGGTGTATGATGTTGATTGATTTGCATATGTTGAACCATCCTTGTGAACCTGGGATGAATCCTACCTGGTCATGGGATACGATCTTGTGAAAATGTTGGATTTGGTTGGCTAAAATTGTGCATACTGAGAAATAAAACATCAATCAAGGAAATTAGAGAAGATGTAAAGAAATGGAAAGATATTCCATGCTCCTGGGTTGGAAAAATTAACATTGTAAAAATGGCCATACTACAACAAAGAAATCTACAGACTCAATACAATCCCTATTAAATTACCCATGACATTTTTCACAGAACTAGAACAAACAATCCAAAAATTTATGTGGAGCCACAAAAGACCCAGAATTGCCAATGCAGTCCTGAGGAACAAAAACCAAGCAGGAGGCATAACTCTCCCAGATCTCAAGCAATGTTGCAAAGCCACTGTCATCAAGAGAGTGTGGGACAGGTACCAAAAGAGACATACAGACCAATAGAGCAGAATAAAGAACCCAGAAATTAACCCAGACACCTGTGGTCAAATAATCTTCAAGAAGGGATGCAAGAACATAAAATTGGGAAAAGACAGTCCTTTCAGCAAGTAATGCTGGAAAACCTGGACAGCTGCATGCAAGTCAATAAAACTAGAATACACCCTCACACCATGCACCAAATAAACTCAAAATGGCTGAAGGACTTAAATAAAAGACAAGACACCATCAAACTCCTAGAAGAGAACATAGGCAAAACATTCTCTGACATCAACCTTACAAATGTTTTTCTCAGGCCAGTCTCCCAAAGCAACAGAAAGAAAAGCAAAAGTAAACCAATGGGACCTAATCAAACTGACAAGCTTTTGCACAACAAAGGAAACCAAAGAGAAAACAAAAAAGCAACTTACAGTATGGGAGAAAATAGTTTCAAATGATGCAATGGACAAGGGCTTAATCTCTAGAATACACAAGCAACTTATACAACTCAACAGCAAAAAAGGCAACTAACTGCCCAATGGAAAAAATGGGCAAAAGGCCTGAATAGACATTTCTGCAAGGAAGAGATACAGATGGCCAACAAGCACATGAAAAATGTTCAACATCCCTGATTATTAGAGAAATGCAAATCAAAACTACCACAAGATACCCCCTCACACCAATGATGGCCAGTCAGACTGGCCATCATCAATAAGTCAACAAATAACAAGTGCTGGAGGGGGTGTGGAGAAAAGGGAACCCTCCCGCACTGTTGGTGGGAATGTAAACTGGTACAGCTACTGTGGAGAACAGTATGGAGGTGCCTTAGAAATCTATGCATAGAACTACCATATGATCCAGCAACCCCACTCTTGGGCATATATCCGGACAAAACTTTCCTTAAAAAAGACACATGCACCTGCATGTTCATTGCAGCTCTATTCACAATAGCCAAGACACCCAAATGAAACAACCCAAATGTCCATCGACAGATGACTGGATTAGGAAGAAGTGGTATATATACACAATGGAATACTACTCAGCCCTAAAAAAGAATGAAATAATGCCATTGGCAGCAACATGGATGGACTAGAGACTCTCATACTGAGTGAAGTAAGTCAGAAAGACAAAGACAAATACCCTATGATATCACTTATATCTGGTATCACAAATTAACCTTTTCCACAGAACAGAAAATCATGGACTTGGAGAATAGACTTGTGGTTGCCTGGGGGGAGGGGGAGGGAGTGGAGGGATTGGGAGCTTGGGGTTAAAGAGGGCAAACTATTGCTTTTGGAGTGGATTAACAATGAAACCCTGCTGTGTAGCACTGAGAACTATGTCTAGATACTTACAACGGAGCAGGAAAATAGGAGAAAAATTTACGAATACATGTAAGTGCAACTGGGTCCCCATGCTGTGCAGTGGGAAAAAAACTGTGTTGGGGGGAATAACAATAAAGTATAAACTAAAAAAAATTTTTTAATCCAAAATAAATTGCCCCATTTTTTAATTGCAATTTTTTTTCTCTTCTTATTTTTAGGGCCATACCCACGTATAGAAGTTCTCATACTAGGGTTCTAATTGGAGCTGAAACTCAGCCACCACTTCTCAGGAACATAACAGGAGCTCTTAGTGCAGTATTGTTGATTTACAATGTGTTAATATCTGTTGTACAGCAAAGTGATTCAGTTTTACATATATATACTTCTTAAAAATTTTTTTTTCCATTATGTTTTGTCATAGGATATTGAATATAGTTTTCTGTGCTATACAGTAGGACTTTGTTGTTTATCCCCTCCATATATAGAAGCTAGATCTGTTAACCCCAACCTCCTACTCCATTCCTCCTTCAACTCGCTCCCCTTTTGCAATCAAAAGTCTGTTGTCCTTGTCTATGATTTTATTTCTGCTTCATAGGTAGGTTCATTTGTTTCATATTTCAGATTCCACTTATAAGTACTATCATATGGTATTTTGTCTCTCTTTCTGACTTACTTCACTTAGTATAATAATCTCTATGTTCATCCATGTTGCTGTCAGTGGCATTAATTCATTCTCTTTTATGGTTGAGTAGTGTTCCATTTTATTTTTAATTTTTTTAATTTTTTTAATTTTTATTTTTTTATTCTGCTGTACAGTATGGGGACCAAGTTACACTTACATGTATACATTTTTTTCCTCCCTTTGTACTGTTGCAATATAAGTATCTAGATATAGTCCTCAATGCTACACAGGAGGATCTCATTGTGAATCCATTCCAAGAGCAATAGTTTGCATCTGATAGCCCCATGCTCCCGATCTTTATCCATTCATCTGTCCATGGACATTTAGGTTGTCTCCATGTCTTAGCTATTTTGAAGAATGCTACTATGAAGATATGGGTGAATGTATGTTTTTGAATTATAATTTCATATGGATAGATGCCCAGGAGTGGGATTGCTAGACCATATAGTAGTTCTATTTTTAGATTTCTGAGGAATCTCCATACTTTTTCTGTAGTGACTGTACCAACTTACATTTCCACCAACAGTGTAGGAAGGTTCCCATTTCTCCACAACTTCTTCCCAATTTCTTCCACAATTGTGTGAGGTGGTATCTTTAAATTTTGATATGCATCTCTCTAGTAATTAATAATGTCAAGCATTTTTTCATGTTCCTATTAGCCATTTGTATTTCTTCTTTAGAGAAATTTCTATTTATGTCTTCTCCTCATTTTTCTATTTGGTTGTTTTTTGTTGTTTAAATTGTATGAGTTCATTTATTTTGAAGATTAAGCCCTTGTCAATCACATAATTTGCCATATTTTTGCCTGTTCTGTATGTTGTCATCTTTTTTATGGTTTCTTTTGCTGTTCAAAAGCTCATAAGTTTGATTAGTGCCCAGTTACTTCTGTTTTTATTTCTATTTCCTTGGGAGAGTGACTTAAAACACAAAAGATTTATATTAGAGAATGTTTAGCCTATGATCTCTTATAGAAGTTTTATGGTTTCATGTCTTATGTTTCAGACTTTAAGACATTCTGAGTTTATTTTTGTGTATGGTGAGGGGGTGAATTCTAGCTTCATTGCCTTAGATGTGGTTGTCCAACTTTCCCAATATCACTTGCTGAAGAGACTGTCTTTTTCCCATTGTGTATTCTTGCCTACTTTGTCTAAGATTAAATGACCATAGGTGCCTTAGTTTATTTTGGGGCTCTCTGTTTTGTTCCATCAATCCACATGTCTGTTTTTGTGTCAATGCCATGCTGTTTTGATTACTGTAGCTTCATTGTGCTGTTTGAAGACAATGAGGTTTATGCCTCATGCTTTGTTCTTTTTCTTCAGGATTGCTTTGGCAATTCTGGTTTATTTATGATTCCATATATTTTTTATATTATTTTTATAGTTCTATGAATAATGTCAAGGATAATTTGATAAGAATCACAAGAAATCTGTTAATTGTTCTGTGCAGTGTGTATATATTATATATGTAACATATCTTTATCCAAAGAGCATAGGATATCTTTTCATTTAGTTTAATCATGTTTCATTACCTTTATTAATGTTTTATAGTTCTCAACATATGTGTCTTTCATCTCCTTGGTCAAGTTTATTCCTAAGTATTTTATTTTGGGGGATATAATTTTAAAATGAATTGCTTGTATTCCCTTTTTGATATTTCATTGTTAGTATAAAGAAATCCATTGATTTCTGAATATTGTTTGTATCCTGCTACTCTGATGAATTTCTTTATTAGGCCTAGTAGCTTTTGTGTTGAGTCCTTAGAGTTTTCTATGCATATGATTTCATCTGCACATAATGACAATCTTGCTCTTCCTTCTAATTTGGATGTATTTATTTCTTTTTCTTGTCTGATTGCTGTGGCTAGGACTTCCAAAGATATATTGAAGAAAAGAGGTGAGAGTGGGCATCCTTGACTGCTCCAGATTTTAGTGGGAAATTTTTCACTGTTTTCACTGTCATGTGTCATATTGGCTGTGGGTTTCTCATAGATAGCATTTATTATGTTGAGATATGTTCCCTCTATACCACTTTATAAGAGTTTTTATCATGAATGTATGTTGAATATTTCTGCATTTATTGAGATTATCATGTGGTTTTTTACTTTGCCTATGTGATATAACACATTGATTACTTTGCCTATGTTGAACCATCCTTGTGAAATTGGGATGAATCTCATGTGGTTGTGGAGTATGGCTTAAGTATTGCTGGATTCAATTTACCAATATTTTCTTGATAATTCTTCAAAGATATTGGCCTGTAATTTTCATTTTTGGTGATTTATTTGTCTGTGTTTGGTATTAGGTGGCTTCATAGAATGTAATTGGGAGTTTTCCCTCCTCTGAAATTTTTGCAAGAAGGATCAGTATTAAGTTCCTTGCATGATTGATAGACTTCACCTGTGAAGCCATCTGGGGCTAGACTTTTGTTAGTAGGGGTTATTTTTATTACAGATTCTATTTCACTTCTATTTATTGGTCTGTTCAAAAGAAATACTTCTTGATTCAAGTTAAGTGGACTGTATATTTCTATAAATTTGCCCATTTCTTCTAGGTTGTTAAATTTGTTGGCATAAAATTGTTTTTAGTATTTCTTTTTCATCTCTTTGTTGTGTATCCTTTTTTTTATTTCCCATTTTGTTTATCTGAGTTCTCTCTGTTTCCTTATTGGTGAGTCTGACAGAGTTTGTCAATTTTCTTCACCCTTTGAAAGAATCAGCTCTTGGTTTTATTAAACTTCTTTTCTATTTCTTATAATGTCTAATTTACTTTATTTCTTCTCTTACCATTTTTTTTCTTTCCCTCTGCTTAATTTTGGCTTTGTTTCGTCTTCCTTATCTAATTATTTTAGGTGGTAAACTAGACTGTGGATTTGAGATTATTTTTACTTGAGGAAGGGCACTAATTGCTATTGCTATGAAATTCCCCCTAAGAACTGCTTTTATTGCATCCCATAGATTGTGTGTCTTTGTGTTATTATTGCTGTTTGTCTTGAAGTATTTTTAAGTTTCCTCTTTGATTTTATCATTGACCCATTGGTTTTTTTGGTAGCACATTGTTTAATCTCCGTGAAGTTATTTTTTTCTCCTTTCTTTTTGTGTTGTTGATTTCTAATTTCATGCCATTGTGGTCAGAAAAGATGGATGAAATAATTTTTATACTCTTGAGCTGTTGAGGCCTATTTCGTGCATTAGTATGTGGTCATTACAAGAGAATATTCCATGTGCACTTGAAAAGAATGTACATTCTGTTTTATTTTGTATTTTGGGGTTTTGGGGGGATTTAATGTCCTTAAAATATCAATTAAGTCTAACTGTTCTATTGTGTCATTTCGGATCTATGTTTCTTTATTGATTTTCTATATAGAAGATCTCTCCATTGATGTGAGTAGGGTATTAGGGTCCCCTACCATTATTGCACTCCTACTAATTTCTCCTTTTCTGTCTGCTAGTCTTTGTTTTATGTATTTGGGTGCTCCTATATCACAGCATATATGTTGATGAGTGTAAGATCTTCTTTTTCTATTGATTGTTTTATAACTATGGTTTGTGCTTTTTTATATTTCTTTATATTCTTTGGAGGTCTGTTCTTGAATTGATCCTTTTATCATTAAATAATATCCTTTGTCTTTCTTTATGGCCTTTGTTTAAAGGCCATTTTGTCCCATATATATATATGACTCCTACTTTCCTGTCATTTCCATTTGCTTGAAATAACTTTCAATTCCATTGTTTTCATTTTATATGTGTCCTTTGACCTAAGGTGGGTCCACTAAAGGCAGCATATTGTAGGCTTTTGATTTTCATCCAGTCTGCCACTCTATATTTTTTATTGGAGCATTCAGTCCATTGACACTTAAGGTAATTACTGATAAATATGTATTAATTTCCATTTTAAACCTTGTTTTCCAATAGATACCATGTTTGTCCTTTATTCCATTCTTTTCCTTTCTGTAGGTTGATTTTTCCCTTTTATTTTATGCTTTTGTTCTCTTCTTTTTGTTTTTTGTGAATCTACTCTTGTTTTGCTTTGTGTTGCCCTGTTTTTAAAGTATGTTAATCCCTTCCCATATCTGCTTGCTTTAGACTGTTAGTCATATAGGTTCAAACACATTCTAAAACAAAAGAGTCTGGATTTTTTCTTACTCTCATTCCCCACATTTCATGATTTTGATGTCATTTTTTGACTTATTTATGTTTATCCTTTTGCTGTTCCTTGTGTTTATAATTGCTGTCAAAAATATAAAATTTTTCTGTTTGATTTGTATACTAGTCTATTTAACTGATTATTTTCCAAAAGTGTTTTTTTCCCATTCTGTATCTTCATACTTCTTTCCTATTCAGAGAACTATCAATATTTTATTTAGAATATGGTTAGTATTGCTGTATTCTTTTAGTTTTTGGTTGCCTGAGAAATTCTTTATTTCTCCTTCTAATATAAATGATAATATTCCTGGATAGAGTACTCTAGGCTGCATTTTTTTCCTTTTTATGACTTTCCTTTTTAATTACTCAATTTTATTATATTTATAGGTATACAACAATTATCACAACCAAAGTATAAAGCTTTTCCTTCACAAACCCTCAGTGCATCCCCCCACCCCCACACCGTCTCATTGGAAATCATAAGTTTTTCAAAGTCTGTGAGTCAGTATCTGTTATGCAAAGAAGTTCATTGTCTCATTTTTTTAGATTCTACATGTAAGTGATAGCATTTGATGTTGATGTATCAATGTCTGCCTGACTTCACTTAGCATGATAATTTCTATGTCCATTCATGTGATAAAAATGCTGCTATTTCTTTTTAATGACTGAGTAATATTCCTTATGAAATGTACCACCTCTTCTTTATCCTCCCCTCTGTTGACATTTAGGTTGTTTCCATATATTGGCTATTTTATAGAGTACTGCAATGAACATGACAAACATGTATCTTTTTGAGTCAAGGTTTTCTCTGGATATGCCCAGGAGTGGGCTTGCTGGGTCAAATGGTAGTTCTATTTTTAGTTTTATGAGGAATCTCCACATGGTTTTCCACAGTGGTTGCAACAACTTATATGCCAACCAACAATGTGATAGGGTTCCTTTTTCTCCACACCCTCTCTAGCACTTATTGTTTGTAAACTTTATGATGATTGCCATTCTGGCAGGTGTAAGGTGGTAAATCACAGTGGTTTTTGATTTGTATTTCTGTAATAATGAGTGATGTTGAAAATTTTTTCATGAATTTCTGGCCCATCCATATGTCTTCTTTGGAGAATTGTCTGTTTAGATCTTCTGCCCATTTTTTGATGGGGTTGTTTGTTTTTATAGTATTAACCTATAGGGGTGTATATAAATTTTGGAGATTAATCCCTTGTCAGTCAATTCATTTGCAAATATTTTCTCTCATTCTGCGTGTTGTCTTTTCATTTTGTTTAGGGTTTCCTTTGCTGTGCAGAAACTTTTGAATTTTTTTTTTTACCATTTTTTTATTTTTGTTTTCATTGTCGTTACTCTAAGAGGTAGATCTGAGAAGATCTTGCTGTCATTTATGTCAGAGAGTGTTTGGCCTAGGTTATGCTCTAAGAGTTTTATAGTATCCAGACTTAAATCTAGGTCTTTAATACATTTTGAGTTTATTTTTGTGAATGGTGTTAGGGAGTGTGCTAATTTCATTCTTTTATATGTGGCCATCCCGTTTTCCCATCACCACTTATTGAACAGACTGTCTTTTCTCTATTGTATAGTCTTGGCTCCTTTGTCATAGATCAGTTTCCTGTAGGTGCATGGGTTTGATTCTGGGCTTTCCATCCTGTTCCACTGATCTATATTTCTGTCTTTGTGCCAGTACCATATGGTTTTGTTGACTATTTTTTGTAGTATAGTCTGAAGTCAGGGAGCCTGATTCCTCCAGTTCCATTTTTCTTTCTCAGGATGTCTTTGGCTATTCTGTGTCTTTTGTGCTTCCAAACACACTTTACAATATTTTGTTTTAGTTCTGTGGAAAATGTCCTTGGTAATTTGATAGGAATTGCATTGAAGGTGTAGATTGCCTTGGATAGTATAATCATTTTGATAATATTGACTCTTTCAATCCAAGAAATGTCTTTCCATTTGTTTTCTTAATTTTCATTTGTTTGAGTCATCTTTGATTTCTTTCATCAGTGGCTTATAGTTTTCAGAGTATAGGTCTTTTGTCTTTTTAGGTAGGTTTACTTGTAAGTATTTTATTCTTTTTGATGTGATAATAAATGGGATTGTTTCCCTAATTTCTCTTTCTTATCTTTTGTTGTTAGTATGTAGAAATGCACTCAATTTCTGTGTATTAATTTTGTATCCTGTGACTTTGCCAAATTCATGGATGAGCTCTAACAGTTTTCTGGTAGTCTTTAGTCTAGGTATAGTCATCTGCAAATAATGATAGTTTTACTTCTTCCTTTCCAATTTGGATTCCTTTTATTTCTTTTACTTCTCTGATTGCTGTGGCTAGGACTTCCAAATCTATGTTGAATGGCAGTGGTGAGAGAGGACATCCTTGTCTTGTTCCTGGTCTCAGTGGGAATTTTTTCAGCTTTTCAACATTGAGAATGATGTTAGCTCTGGGTTTGTCATATATGGCTTTTATTATGTTGAGGTATGTTCCATCTATGCCCACTTTCTGAAGGGTTTTTTATCAGAAATGGGTATTGGATTTTTTCTGCGTCTATTGAGAGGATCATATGGATTTTATTCTTCAGTTTGTTAATGTTGTGTATCACACTGATTATTTTTGGAATTGAATCATTCTTGCAACCCTGAGATAAATCCCACCTGATCATAATGTATAATCCTTTTAAAGTATTGTTGTATTTGGTTTGCTAGTATTTTCTTGAGTGTTTTGCATCTATGTTCATCAGGAAATTTGGCCTATAATTTTTTTTTGTGGTATATTTTTCTAGTTTTGGTATGAGGGTAATGGTGACCACATATAATGGGTTTGGGTGTGTTCCTTCCTCTGCAATATTTTGGAATAGTTTCAGAAGGACAGGTGTTTTCTCTAAATGTTTAAAATAATTCACCTGTGAAGCCATCTGGTCCTGGACTTTTGCTTATTGAAATTTATTTAATCACAGTTTCAATTTCAGTACTTGTGATTGTTCCATTCATCTTTCTATTTCATCTTGGTTTAGTCTTGGAAGATCATACTTTTCTAAGAATTTGTTCATTTCTTCTAGGTTTTCTGTTTTATTGGTGTATAGTTGCATATATTACCCTCTTATGATCCTTTGTATTTCTGTGATGTCCATTGTTACTTCTCCTTTTTCATTTCTACATTTATTGATTTGAGTCCTCCCTCTTTTTTTCATAATAAGTCTGGATAAGGGCTTATCAATTTTGTTGATCTTTTCAAAGAACCACCTTTAGTATCATTGATCTTTTCTATGGTTTCCTTCATTTCTATTTCTTTGAATCCTGTTCTGATCTTTATGATTTCTTTATTTCTACTAACTCTAGGTCTTGTCTGTTCTTCTCTCTCTAGCTGCTTTAGATGTAAAGTTGTTTATTTGAGCTTTTTCTTGTTTCCTGAGGTAGGCTTTCATTGCTATAAGCTTTCCTCTTAAAACTGCTTTTCTGTATCCCAAGGTTTAAGAGTGTTGTATCTTTGTCACCATATGCTTCTAAGTATTTTTTAATTTCCTCTTTGATTTTTTCAGTGATCCTTTGGTTGTTTAGCAGCATGTTGTTTAGTTTCCATGTGTTTGTGTTTTTTGCAGTTTTTTTCTTTTTTAATGATTTTTTAATAGTTATTACCCCAATACAATTTTTTCTACTGTACAGCATGGTGACCTAGTTACACATACATGTACACATTCTATTATCACAAGTTATCATGCTCCATCATAATTGACTAGACAGAGTTCCCAGTGCTACACAGCAGAATCTCATTGCTAATCCAGTCCAAAGGCAAAAGTTTGTATCTATTAACCCCAAGCTCCCAAAGCACCCAACTCTCTCCCCCTCCCTCTTGGCAGCAACAAGTCTATTCTGCAAGTCCATAATTTTCTTTTCTGTGGAAAGGTTCATTTGTGCCTTATATTAGATTCCAGATATAAGTGATATCATATGGTATTTGTCTTTCCCTTTCTGACTTATTTCACTCAGTAAGAGCATCTCTAGTTCCATGCATGTTGCTGCAAATGGCATTATTTTGTTCTTTTTTATGGTGAGTAGTATTCCATTGTGTGTATATACCACATCTTCCTATCCAATCATCTGTTGATGGACATTTGGGTTGTTTCTATATCTTGGCTATTGTGAATAGAGCTGCAGTGAACATGTGGGTGCATGTGTATTTTGCAGGAAAGTTTTGTCTGGATACATGCCAAAGAGTGGGATTGCTGGGCAATCTATGAGGTCTCTGAGCCTATATGACTATCAGGCAACAGAAAGCAGATATTGGAAGGGCTTAACTTGCTTAAAAAACAGGGCAACCACAAATCAAAATAAAAAGTTACATTCACAAAACTGAAAAGAAAAGTACTCAAGCATAAAATAAATGGAAAACATCCAACCCAAAAAAGTAAAGAAGAAAAGAGAAACATAGAATCAACTGGAAAACAAGGTTTAAAATGGCAATAAATACATATCTATCAACAATCACCTTAAATGTGAATGGACTAAATGCTACAATAAAAATATATTTAGAGGCAGATTGGACAAAAAAGCAAAAATCATTAATTTGCTGCCTACAATAAACTCATTTTACAGCAAAGGATACATATAGATTGAATATGAGGGCATGGGAAAAGATGTTTCATGACAATGGACAAGACAGGAAAGCAGGAGTTGCAGTACTCATATCAGGCAAAATAGATTTTAAAATGAAGACCATGAAGAAAGACAAAGAAGGACACTATTTAATGGTTAAAGGATCCATTCAAGAAGAGGATATTACAATCATGAATATATATGCCCCAAATATAGAAGCACCCAGATACCTACAACAAATACTAACAGACATAAAAGGAGAAATTGGTGGGAATACTATCAAAGTAGGAGACTTTAACACTGCACTCACATCAATGGACAGATCATCTAGACATAAAATCAATAAAGCAACAGAGATCCTAAAGAAAACAATACAAAAGTAAGACTTAATTGATATTTTTAGGGCATTACATCCAAAAAAAATCAGAATACACATTCTTCTCAAGGGCACCTCAAACATTCTCAGGAGTTGATCACATATGGGGGCACAAAGCTAATGTCAACAAATTTAAGTTTATAGTAATTGTTTCAAGTATCTTCTCTGACTACAATGGCATGAAACTAGAAATCAACCACAGGAAAATAAATGAGAAAAAAACCTACTATATGGAGACTAAACAACATGCTACTAAAAAACCATTGGGTCAATGAGGAAATCAAGAAGGAAAAATTTTAAAAATACCTGAGATGAATGATTACGAAGAAAAAACCATTCAAAATCTATGGAATGCCAGAAAAGCAGTGCTC
Source organism: Sus scrofa (assembly GCF_054392235.1). Lineage (NCBI taxonomy): Eukaryota > Metazoa > Chordata > Mammalia > Artiodactyla > Suidae > Sus > Sus scrofa. The sequence continues at coordinate 50,440,732 of NC_139386.1, forward strand.
AGATGGAAGTTCATAGCAATATAGGCATTCCTCAAAAAAGAAGAAAAATCTCAATTTGACAACTTAACCCACCACCTAAATGAATTAGAAAAAGAACAAAGAAAGACTAAAATCAGCAGAAGGAAGGAAATCATAAAGATCAATGAGGAAATTAATAAAATAGAGATTCAAAAAAGAATAGACAAAATCAATCAAACCAAGAGCTGCTTCTTTGAAAAGGCAAACAAAATTGACAAACTTCTGGAGAGACTCACCAAGAAGCAGAGAGAAAAAAAACCCAATAAACATAATAAGAAATGAAAAAGGAGAAATCATAAAGGATACTGCAGAAATTAAAAAAAACATACAAAAATACTATGAACAATTATATGGCAACAAATTTAACAATATAGAAGAAATGAACAACTTTCTAGAATCTTACAGTATGCCAAAACTGGATCAAGAAGAAATAGATTATCTGAACAGACAAATCACTAGACATAAAGTTGAATATGACATAAAAACACTCCCTACAAATAAAAGTCCAGGACCAGATGGCTTCACAGGGGAATCCTACAAAACATACATAGAGGAGTTGGTGCCCATCCTCCTTAAACCTTTTCAAAAAGTTGAAGAAATAACACTCCCAAAGACATTCTATGATGCCACCATCACTCTAATTCCAATACAGACAGACATACCACCAAAAAAGAAAAATATAGGACAATATCTTTGATGAATACAGATGCAAAAATTCTCAACAAAATTTTAACCAACACAACAATATATCAAAAAGATTGTACACCATGACCACATTCATCCCAGGTTCACTAAGATGGTACAACATATGCAAATTAATCAATGTCATACACCACATTAACAAAAGAAAAGTCAAAAACCACATGATCATCTCAATAGACACAGAAAAAGAATTTGACAAAATCCAACATCCCTTCATGATAAAAACTCTCACCAAAGTGAGCATAGAGGAAACATACCTTAATACTATTAAAGCCATTTATGACAAACCCAGAGCAAATATAATACTCAATGGAGAAAAACTGAAAGCCTTCCCACTAAAATCTGGAACAAGACAGGGATGCCCACTATCACTGCTGTTATTCAACATAGTACTGGAAGTCCTAGCCACAGCAATCAGACAAACAAAAGAAATTAAAGGCATCCAAATAGGAAGAGAAGAGAAAAAACTGTCACTGTACACAGACGACATGATACTATACATAGAAAACCCTAAGGACTCAACCCAAAAACTACTTGAACTGATCAACAATTTCAGCAAAGTAGCAGGATATAAGAGTAACATTCAGAAATAAGTCACATTTCTGTATACTAATAATGAAATAGTAGAAAAGGAATACAGAAATACAATACCTTTTAAAATTCCATCCCAAAAAATCAAATACCTGGGAATACACCTGACCAAGGAGATGAAAGACTTACATGCTGAGAATGATAAAACATTAATCAAGGAAATTAAAGAAGATGTAAAGAAATGGAAAGATATTCCATGCTGCTGGGTTGGAAAAATGAATATTGTAAAAATGGCTATACTATCGAAAGCAATCTACAGAGTCGATGCAATCCTTATCAAATTACCCATGACATTTTTCACAGAACTAGAACAAACAATCCAAAAATTTATGTGGAGCCACAAAAGACCCAGAATTGCCAAAGCAGTCCTAAAGAACAAAAACCAAGCAGGAGGCATCTCTCTCCCAGACTACAGGCAATATTACAAAGCTACCTTAATCAAGACAGTGTGGGTGTTGTACCAAAAGAGACATACAGACCAATGGAGCAGAATAGAGAACCCAGAAATTTACCCAGACACCTATGGTCAATTAACCTTTGACAAAGGAGGCAAGAACATAAAATGGGGAAAAGACAGTCCTTTCAGCAAGTAATGCTGGGAAACCTGGACAGACGCATGCAAATCAATGAAACTAGAATACACCCTCATGCCATGCACCAAATAAACTCAAAATGGCTGAAGGACTTAAATATAAGACAAGACACCATCAAATTCCTGGGAGAGAACATAGGCAAAACATTCTCTGACATCAATCTTACAAATGTTTTCTCAGGTCAGTCTCCCAAAGCAACAGAAATAAAAGCAAAAATAAACCAGTAGGACCTAATCAAACTGGTAAATTTTTCACAGCAAAGGAAGCCAAAAAGAAAACAAAAAGACAACTTACGGAATGGGAGAAAATAGTTTCAAATGATGCAATGGACAAGCGCTTAATCTTTAGAATATACAAGCAACTTATACAACTCAACAGCAAAAAAGCCAACCACCCAATGGAAAAATGGGCAAAAGACCTGAATAGACATTTCTGCAAGGAAGAGATACAGATGGCCAACAAACACTAAACAATGCTCAACATCCCTGATTAGTAGAGAAATGTACCTCAAAACTCCCATGAGATACCAACTCACACTGTCAGAATGGCCATCATTAAATCCACAAACAGCAAATGCTGGAGGAGGTGTGGAGAAAAGGGAACTCTCATGCACTTTTGGTGGGAATGTAAGCTGGTAACACCTCTATGGATAACAGCATAGAGGTACCTTGGAAAACTCTACATAGAACTAGTTTATGACCCAGCAAATATCCAGACAAATCTCTCCTTAAGAAAGACACATGCACCCGCATGTTCATTGCAGCTCTATTCACAATAGCCAAGACATGAAAACAACCTAAATGTCCACTGACAGATGATTGGATTGGGAAGATGTGGTATATATACACAATGGAATACTACTCAGCCATAAAACAGAACAAAATAATACATTTGCAACATGGATGGAACTAGAGACTCTCATACTGAGTGAAGTAGGTCAGAAAGAGAAAGACAAGAACCATATGATATCAATTATATCTGGAATATAATATTTGGCACAAAGGAAACTTTCCACAGAACAGAAAATCATAGACTTTAAGAATAGACTTGTGGTTGCCAAAGGGGTAGTGGAAGGATTGGATGGGACTGGGAGCTTGGGGTAAATAGATGCAGAATGTTGCCTTTGGGATGGATTAGTACTGGGAACTCTGTCTAGTGACTTATGATGGGACATGTAATGTGAGAAAAAAAGAATATATACATGTAAGTGTAACTAGGTCACCATACTGTACAGTAGGAAAAAAATACATATATATGATAATAAAATAAAATACTAAACACTCTATGAACCCCCAGTATTCAGTTTACATATAGTTAGCAATTGACATACCATATATATATACATAATATACACATATAGGATCATAAAATCACCACTAGGAACTTCTACTCCAAGCTCTCCAAAAGCCTGTATCCCTTGCACACCTCTTGGTGATACAATACTGAGACAGTATTCTTATATGTGTGTAGTCTTATATGCCTAATGCCTGGTAACTTACTCATGGGTTGTCAAGTGAACTCCCAATGCTGCCTGTTCTCTCTTGGTGCATTTTATCCATTGCTGTTAAATAGAAGCCCTACATGAGTATATTTTGTGGAGTGCAGGGATTCCTTTCAAATATTCAAACTTTGGATTTTTTTCACAATTTAACAAAAAGGTTGATGTTTTGCTGTCTTTCCTATTGCTAATATTCTTGTACAATTTTAACACTTTCAAACAAAGTAATCTATTAAAATGATACTCAAATTTTAATTGTTTTAAAATTTAAAAATCAGTAAACAACTATAAATTTAGTAAGTCATTTTTTCTCCTTAAATCAAATATACTACAAACATGTTTAACTACCTCAAATAATTTTTCCTCTAATTTACCACTAAACCTATACTTTTTGAGGCAATGAATCCTAATAGCTTAAAGAATGATAGTGTAGGTGACTTTGGAAAATAATTCTCCCTTCCTTCCTTCCTTCCTTCCTTCCTTCCTTCCTTCCTTCCTTCCTTTCTTTCTTTCTCTCTCTCTCTCTCTTTCTTTCTTTCTTTCTTTCTGCCTCAGTCAAACATGCTGGCCAGGGATTGAACCTGAGGCCACAGCAGTGACAACACCAGATCCTTAACCCAATAGGCCACCAGAGAACTTCCAATAATTCCTATTTTTTAATTCATATTTTTATTTTATATGAGTTAATTCCTTTGAGATGTGGAATAATGTCTGAAAGGCTGTGGGTCTATGTGCCAATATGCATTGTTATAGATAAATGACTCAAATTTAGGAAGTAAAACAGTCAAAATTTCAACTATATGTATAATTTTTTGAAAATAAAAAAGGGGAATCCATTCTTTACAGCAGTTTTGTATGTATCTTGTGTCTCATAAATATCACCTGAGGATTGGTTCTATAAACAAGGCCCAGCCAGACCCAATTCCCAAAATTTTATTAAATTGTCCACGGGTGCAGTTTGTGTATGGGTATTTTTTTTAATTCATCAGGTAATGCTGATTTTTAACCAAAGTTGATAGCTATGGAACTGAGAGAAATGAAAGTCCTATTTTAGCCTGAACATACTAACCCATATTCTGTTTCAAATATGAAATGATACTTGAGACTACCCACTCCCTGCAGAATATGCTGCCCCAGGCATTACAAAGATATAGTATCACTTATATGATAGGAAATGTTTTAAAAGGTTATTTTCACTAGGCTAGGATTTGTTTGTTTGTTTGTTGTCTTTTTAGGGCTTCACCCATGGCAAATGGAGGTTCCCAGGCTAGGAGACAAATTGGAGCTGTACCTGCTGGTCTATGCCATAGCCACAGCAGCATGGGATCTGAGCCACATCTGCAACCTACACCACAGTTCATGGAAATTCTGGATTCTTAACCCACTGGGAAAGGTCAGGGATTGAACCTGCATCATCATGGATACTAGTCAGATTTGTTCCAACTGGGCCATGACAGGAACTCCTAGGCTAGTTTTTAAAACCATTTAATTGTCCCATTATAATTATTATCTATTTTAGTCTGATATTTATATAATTTAAAATTAGTGTTCTTAAGGATTACTCTAAAATGGTAGTTTTCAAACTATACTATGAGTAACCCTGGCATCTCTGGTGGGGTCTTAGAGATGCTAGGATTCTACTTTAGGCAATGGGTGGGATAAGTGGAAATCTAGCATAAAGTCTGTGGTTCCCCTTTCTTTCAACTAGAGCACGTTTCTTCCACTTTGTTGCTGCTGTGTGTGTGTGTGTGTGTGTGTGTGTGTGTGTCATATCTTTTTTCTATAGAAAAAAGGATGACTTGCAATCTAAGGAAACACTTGAAAAGTGTGGTTTAGAAATAATTATAAAATGTCAGTAGTATATTGCTTCCAAATAGTTGATATTTACTTCTCTCTTTGAAGACTAAGTTATTTTAACACACTCTTCAGCTACTGGTAGATAGAAAAATAATAAACAAGCACTTTTTTTTAGTTTAACTCACTCTCAAAACTTTCCTTTAATAGAAATGTAGCTACCAGTAGAAAATTGACAGAACACTATAAACCAGCTATATTTGAAAAATAAAAAGCATTTGAAAAGTTAAAAAAGAAAAACCATGAAATGCTCTGAAACAGATTTTAAAAAAGGAATATAGCTACTAGCATGACTTAGGAAAAAAGTATCAATTTATCTATCCATCTATGTGCCTATATATATCTATGCATTTGTCTATATTTTTAGTCATTGCTTCTATAATCTTTCTCTACTTTTATAGCACTATCACACTTGCAACACTTTTGACACCTGGTGTGTGAGTTGTCCCCACAACAAGAAACTCTCTGTGACACCAGTTGGGGCCATACAAATTAACTCAATTCTGAAATATTCTACCTGAAGATAGCATTCAGTCTCACAAGTTGAGGTCTCAGTCTCATGAAATTGTCCTCCCTCCACACTTCAGATATTATTTACATGTAGTATGTTCCAAAAGTACCCAACATTTTTCTCCAACTTGGCTACAAAGTGGAGATGACTATTACCCTGTCCTTGGGTTCAATTAGTTTACTAGAGTAGCTCACAGAACTCCAGGAAATACTTACTTATGTTATAGGCTTCAAGTCCCCTTCAAAGCCTCTGGCCAAGGCAAGAATTACCAGATCCTTATCATGTCTCAGTGTAATGCCCCCACCCCCAACTTGAGCAACCTGACATGCTCCTTCCTACTCCCTACCAGGACAAGAATGTGGACTCCTCACCCTGCCTCTATATCACCTGTCCCCTGTGCATATGCGGCATCCTGCCAAAAACCAATCAGAGGATCAAAATGCACCTCCATACAAAAACCAATCAATACTCACCCCTTATGCATGCACAGAGTGCCAGGGCAGGAAGAATCACTGGGTCAGGGTGGGAAAAACCAGGTTCCCATGCAGGTCTGCAGCATAGGGATATAAAAACAATTGTAAAGTGAGGCAGGCCCTCTTTTTCACTCACAGGTGCCCCCTCCTCTGAAAAGGTACTTTTACTTTAATAAATTTGTAAGACACCTGCCGTTTCAATGTTCTGCTGTGGTGGGGAGGGGACTGATGAAACAATGTAATTCTATCACTCTGGTACAAATTCTATCATAATGGTGCCCATGACTCAGGCGGCTCTCAGATTTCCCAGGAAGACCCACATGAGGTAGGAATTCCCTACTCCCTAGAGGGATTCTTATCATTTCTTCCTATTACTTTTCCTTTGCCATAAACCTTGAGGAAACTTCTGCTCTAGAGCCATTTTAAAAGAACCTCAGTGATTTTCTTCTGTGTCTACAGAAACTATCTCTGAACAAAACCTCAGTCTCCTTATCCAAACCTTGGGGCATCCCAGGACAATTTTTCCTCCTCCTTCTCCCTCTGTCAAGGAAAGGAACATTGGACAAGGCTAATGTTAAGGCCCCCTCCCAGAAGGATGACACCACCTAGGCTGAACAACCTAGCCTAAGATAAAGTATGCCTAAGCATTTTCTCAAGCATGGCATAGAGAACACAGGCCAGGGTGAAACCTATTTCCCTTTTGGATCCATGGGGACCCACTGTGCTAGTTGTCCAGGGAATGACTGACACTAGCCTTGGGTTCTGTGAGGGATTTAGACCATAAATCCCTTTGCCAACCTGTAAAAATCTCACCTGTCAAGGCTAGGGACACCCAGTCCTCATAGGGGTGTCCAGGGGTGCCCAGCTCTTGAGGAGCCAGAGACAACCAGATACCTCCTTTAATGCTTTACCTTCTCCTGCCATGTCATTTTAAATGTGAAACAACCAGTCATCCCCAATGATGATGTCTCTAAGATATCTTGGATTTCTCCTCTCCCTGGGTTATAGAAATCAATATGACCATGTGTTCAGGGTCAATTCTCCCTGATCATCAAGAAGTCATATTGTGCTTGCAGTGTCTCTTATCTCAATAAACTAATCTATCACCACCTCAGCTTTCTCTCTACTAGTACTTCATATCTCTCTACTACTACTTCAAAATGGAAACTATGAAACCTCGGTTTGTGTATTGTGCATGTGTATTGTGCATGTATGGCACTGCCAAAATTAATTCATAAAAGAGCTCTACTTAATTGACTTAAAGGAAATTAATCACTTACACAAATTCTCAAAACACATAAGGTAAATGGCCAGAAATAATCCTAGGTTCAAGGGAACTGGAAATATTCAATATTAAATTAATATCAGGTTTTAAAGTTAGTTTGTTGATGCAATTAATATAAATATGTCTTTAGAGTCATCAACATTAGGTATAACACCTTTGTTTTACCTGAGGTCTAATAGAAATGAAATAAGATCTTGTCAGATCTGTTGCAAAATTGGCAGTAAGAAAAATAACTTGGTATGATAAAGTTTCAATAAATAAAGTAAATGTAAATGAAATGAGAGGTTTTGGGTAAAACTTTTAGGAATAATGGTTCTAGGAATATCTACTAAAGAATGATTTCTCCAGGTATATGTTAATGCAAAAATCTAGAGTTTTGTTGAATTAAGTGATGGAAGATTATTGAATAACTGGATTGTTTCCAAATAAAATAAGATACTGAAGGAGTTCCCATCGTGGCACAGTGGTTAACGAATCCAACTAGGAACCATGAGGTTGCGGGTTCGATCCCTGCCCTTGCTCAGTGGGTTAATGATCCGGCATTGCCGTGAGCTGTGGTGTAGGTCGCAGACGCGGCTCGGATCCTGTGTTGCTGTAGCTCTGGCTAAGCTGGTAGCTAGAGCTCTGATTCGACCCCTAGCCTGGGAACCTCCATATGCCGCTGGAGCGGCCCAAGAAATGGCAAAAAGACAAAAAATAATAATAATAAGATAACTGAACACTGGCTTCATTTTACAGAGAAATAATGTTTGGTGCCACACTGAGGTATTTTCTATAAAATGTGCATCCTTTTAAAAAATTTTTTGTATTTATATTTACCAATTTAGAGAATCCCAATATAAAAGACAGTTCATGGTTACTTAAAAAGTTAGAATGTGTGTTTTAAGTAAAAAAAAAGTATGAAAATAGGAAGTAAGCTGGTGCAAAATACGGATTTGGTCTCTCTGTTAAAACAAGGTTTTTCTTGAATGCTGCCTTTGGTAATGAACTGTGTAAAGTTATCTGCCTTTGGCTAATTTCTATTTGCTTTGGGGACATTTTGTTACTTCAGCTGGGTAAACAGGTAATGTTTCACAATGATCTGTGCTTCCTCTTGACCAAGTCCTTTAAGACTATTTAGTGTTTTTAACAAACTTTCCAAATGTCAAATTCTAGTTAAATTCTTCTTGACATCTAGCTAACCGGAGGTTCTGTAGAGGGCCCTTGAGGCATCTCAGAAAATATTAAACTACCTGGGATCACTTTAGAGGTTAAATTACTGGAGGAATTCTTGCCAAATCAAAGATATGGTATATGTAGGTAAAGTTTGTTCTGATTTTATGATAAGTTAACCTCTCATTGTCAGAATTTTGCCATCCTGATGTTCTTATAATATGGCAACAGTCTACTGCTGAATTGTAGGGTTTTAAATAGGTAGACAATGGCTACATCAAATATTCAGGGCTATGGGAAATCCAAGATGGCCACTTGGCTTTTCCTGGCTCCTTGACAAACACAATTCTTATTTCATGAGTTAAAGTTTAGCTATATGGCTAATGCCCTCACAAAAATATTAAAAAATAGGTTTTCCACTTGGGGCATACTTTCTATTATCTCCAGCCATTAAGGCACCTTATTCACTGGACAAAGTATATAGGCCTTAAATTTTTTTTCACAGACTTCTTAAAATTATCGTTGTTACTATCACCCTCAATAATCAGGCAATATCAAGAAATAATGAAAAACTGGATGTGTACAGAACAAAAATTACATGGGACAAAAATGCTATGTATGATCATAATTTTTATAACTTTCATCTGATATATTTCTGGCTTCTGATCTTTATTTTTCAGATATAGAAAAACCTTTCTATTCAAGCTAGTTAAGGAATTGCAATAATTTGATAATTTACATCTGTGGATAAAATTAAAACACCTTTCTTTTTTCTCTGCCTGGTCCCTCCCTCCAGAAATTGGAGACTTATGGGTTCTGCAGCCTTATTGGATAAATAAAAAAGCATCTCCTAAAATATAAATACCTGCTCTGACCCTGACCATAAATATGAATTTTCTTCTGAGGTTACTGAAGTTAGTGTTTACTGTCTAAAACTCAGCCCTCCCCAAAATAGTTCTTTGCTGCCATGTTACATTACTGTAAAATGATATTGAAACACTAAGATAATATTCTAAACATGTTTCTAAAGCTGATTGCTATAATCTATGTTTGTTTGAATACCAGGGGGCTATACATACTGGGAAAGTATAATTTAAAACACTGTCTCTAACCTAGATAAAAGGTTTCTTAATCAGGTATTCTTAAGTGCTTCATGTACATAGAAATTGAAAACAAAATAACTCTTAAATATATATTTCTCACTTAAGAAGGGCCTCTACACTGAACTGGTCTATAGAGAGAACTACTGACTTCAAACTCACCTTAAAATGGGCTTTAATATGAAAAATGAAAAAACATCATACACCAACACCAGGACAAAAGAAGACAACATCAGAAGTATACAGCTGTCTCAAGATTGCCAGACCTGATCATATGGGTTACTTTTATTATTGGTTTATTTTCATTTTACATTTGAATCAAATGTTTTTTAACATGAGCACAATCTTATGTGAATTTTAGAAATCAGTTCAATTGTTGGGTTTTTAGTTGGGTTACCTGCAACTAGTACTTCTGATTTATCTTGGTTGTTTTCTTCCCCCCAGGTTTCTTGTAAATTGGCCCTTTGCTAATTTATTCCAGTAAAACTATAATTCTGTCAAGACCACAGTTGATATTACTATGGGCAAAGCTAGTGTATAATTTCCCTTAAAGATAAGGAGAAGACAAAGCCAGGTGAACTGGGTGATATACTGGCTGCAGTTGGTAAAATTCTTGACTTATATTACTGTTTTAACTTTTACTAATACAACCAGCTGTACAATTTTCTATTAACTGTTTTTACAAGTTTGTTATTTCATACATTACCAAATGTGTAACTGGGTCTCAGATAAAGTGATATACAGCATCATAGGAGATCAATGATCATAACATTTAACTCTGATTATGGGAAAATGCAACAAGAGGTAATAATTGCCTGGACCATAACAGACTATTAAGACATATGGTCCAGATAATTTTGGATACTGTTAATAAGGCCTAGCCCAGCAATAGCACCTTGAGTGGTCTGTCAAAAAAATCTTCACTATAGGAATAAGCATTCCTAGCACCATTGGATGAAATGACTCCCCAAAATTGTCAAATTTATGACCATGGGAGAACCCTGTGAACTGGAGATTGGCACTTGCCCTTTACCTTTGCATGGACTGAATCATGAATTGCTGTATCTGCTGACCCTCAACTTCCCCCTGGAAGGAGTTCAGGGTGGAAATCAGGAATGAGGCACTCTGTGCACTTGAAAAAACTGAGAGAACAGGCATTCAAATAGATATTTTCAGGTAAGAATTTTTATGAGCCTAAATTGCATCTTCTCATATCTAGAAAAACACTAAAATCATTAACAATGATATCTATTTTAGCTATTTAGAAGGAAAATAAAATTAGAAGACAAAATGGAATAGCTGTGGTTCAGATATCCAAGGTAATACTAGACAATATTTTGGGAGTAAATTTAGACAAATGCTTGTATTGCTAAAAACTTTAGGTTTATACACACTTGATACCACTAGCCATTCTCAAAGCAATATGTAATGGCAGCTGGGAGCTGAGACCTTATATTTTTAAGGTCTTCTCTTGTAACAACAGAAAGATAAAAAAATATAATGATAAATAGCCCCTATTATTTACATGTTAATAACACATTAACAGTTAAAACATACTTAGATAAAACTAGACAACTAACTACCTGACTACAAGTCTCCCCAAAGTACGAGGTCCAGATTGGTTTTCAGGCCTAGTATAAGAAATGAGATTTCTTTTGTCTAAAAACTTCAAACTTGTCACTTCTCCAATTATTTCTGACCAGGTCTGTTACACTTACATTAAATATATAACTGTACTAAGTGGCTTCATTACTTTATATAATTCCCTTACTGATCCTTGGCCTCAATTTTTTTATTGTTATTTTCCCAATACAATTTTTTTTTCCTACTGTACAGTATGGTGACCCAGTTACTCATACATGTATACATTCTTTTTTCTCCCATTATCATGTTCCATCATAAGTAACTAATAATAATTCTCAGTGCTACATAGCAGGATCTCATTGCTAATCCATTCCAAAAAGTAATAGTTTGAATCCATTAACTCCAAGCTCCCAATCCATCCCACTCCCTCCCCCCTCCCTGGGCAACCACAAATCTATTCTCCAAGTCCATGATTTTCTTTTCTATGAAAGGTTCATTTGTGCTGTATATTAGATTCCATATAAAATTGATATCATATGGTATTTGTCTTTCTCTTTCTGACTGACTTCACTCAGTATGAGAGTCTCTAGTTCCATCCAAGTTGCTGCAAATGGCATTATTTCATTCTTTTTATGGCTTAGTATTATACCACATCTTCCTAATCCAATCATCTGTCAATGGACATTTGGGTGTTGGCCTCAAATTTGAATCTGCTTGTTAAGTTTGTTTCTTCTAGAATACAACAAAGTCTCCAAATAAAAATTCCATGGGGTTGTCAACCAGTCAACACCCAGACAATGTTGGAAGAAGATGTTCCATAGAGCCACACCTTTCTCTTTGGAAAAGTTCTGACAGAGAGCAGGCAGAGGGAACCCAGATTCCTATAATCCCTCTATTCAGCAGGAAGAAACTAAAGCAGCTGTATCCCCTTTTCCTTATAACCTGGATTCCCAAGCACCAAAGAGGAAAATAGATAGGTATTTAGACATGAACATGTATTCAAAGAGGCCAAACACTTGGCATTCAAGAAAAAGAGGGGGGAATATTATAGGCTTCAAGTCCCCTTCAAGGAGATTAAATCCAAAGACTCTTGCCAAGACAAGAATTACTAAACCCTATCATGTCTCATTGTAATGCCCCCTCCCCCAACTTGAGCAACCTGACATGCTCCTTCCTATTTCCTACTAGGAAAAGTATGTGGACTCCACACCCCACCTCTATATCACCTGTTCCCCATGCATATGAGGCTTCCTGCCTGAAACCACTTGGAGAATCAAAATATGCCCCCATAAAAAGACCAATCAACATTCAGCCCTTACCAACACAGAGTGGGCTGGGGCAGGAAGAATCAGGTCCCACACAGGTACTCAGTTTTGGGATGTAAAAACAATTTCTGAGGAAAGACAGCAGGAGCCAAGAAAAATTTTAAGAATTGCTTAAATTTCTACTATGGAGATAATGACATCAGTCAACAGAGTAAGAATGAACATCATTTGTTTTAGGGCTGGATAACTGAAGTAAGCTAAAGAGAGAATACAAATGGCTGAAAGATCTGGTAAGCCATCAAATAAGCATTTGAACTGGGAGCTCTTCACAGGCTGATGAGATACAGACATGCCCTATAAGGGGACTCTAAATTAGTTTCTTCCTCTAATAGCACTGAGAAAGGGAAAAATGGGTAGGCAGAAAGTAAGAGGTACATTTTTAAAATATTGGATTGTTGAGTTAGTTAAATAGTAAAAAATAATGGCATATATAAATTTTATGTCAACTGGAGGGAGTGCACTAAAATGCTGAAAATTGCTGCCAATTCATGGGTATTACCTTTGCAAACACATGTTGCCATGACCATTTTTATTCTACGAGATAGACTTTTTCATCAAATAAAATAATGAAAAACTGGCGTGATTTTGCTGTACTTTCAGACAGTGCTGATATTAATGTAGATGAAATAAATTGTTTCTAAGATCAGATAACAGATATCTTCTATTTTCACTGCAGCCAATCACACAGTCTGGCTTAATCACAGAAGTAAAACAGAACATGATTATATAGGGAGTTTTAAAAAGATGTTCAGCTAAGGATTAGATTGAAATGATAGTTCAAGTAACAGTGGGATAAATACTATTGATAAAATATATGTCATGAGGTTGAAAATAAGGAAAAAGTTTAGCAGCCAAAAAAAAATTGTTGGCTGAAAATTTGTGATTGTTTCGTGAAATATTTTAGAACATATTACTGTAAAATGTAACCATCATTACAAAAACAATGCATACTTACATATTCACATCACTGCTTATACTATTTTTTCAAACCTATTAAAAATCATATTCTACACTGAGTTACACAATTTATGTTTTATCAAAGTTCAGAACACAGAAATTTTACTAAAGACTATTGTGTTGACAATGATACATTTAGCAAGACTTACTGTTTTTGTGTTTTGTTTTTTCTGAGTGGGGGACCATGCTTCACATAAGGAGGTGAATGTTCTGGAATAAGCAATGACAGATTTATTCAAGAAAATTCACTGGTGATAAGTGCTATGGAAGGGAAATTCCCCCCAGCCCCCATAAATTTTTGTGGATGGAAAATTAACACAAGACAGAGTAACAAGAGAAAGAGAAATGATATTTTAAATTTATGCACAGAAATGAAACCAAGGAAGTGTGCAAAGGTGGCAGCTCATACTTTTTAGACAAAGAAAAAGTAAGTGTGTAAAGAATTGACAAAACAAAGAAACTTAGGTTTGGATGCTCAATTAGTGAAGAGTCTAAACAGAGCTTAGGCTTGGGGTAGTAAATTAAAGAAGTAGAAAGTTGTTTTTTTTTTTTAAATGGGATTCTCAGCCCTTAATTTCGTATCTCTGATGATAAGAATGCCCTTCTACTTTCAGATGCATTTTTAATATTGAGAAATGTATTTCTTGTTTTCATGGTGACAGAGGAAGGTCAGAGTCACTTTCTTCCAACAGCTGCTTCTCAAGCAACTTCAATTCAAAATAACCAATATGCAATTGTGGCAACTTTGGGGGTGGCCATCCCTGATCCCCAACAATAGAAAAGGCCTAAGAGGCAGCCAAAAATTACAAAGCACTTTTTAAAATGTGTGTGCTGCTACTAGTGCAGAAAAAATCTGCAAATCGCCACTTTAATATTTGCTGATTGTTGATGTTTGATTATTATGTAACCAAGCACACACACACACACACACACACATACACCCTTCCATTTTTCCACAAGTCATTTGATTCCAGATATATACTGCCTAATAATGTAAACTAAACTTTTTTTAGTCAAAGGAAATATGAGTCATGAACAATTTTCTCTTTATCATTCATCTCTTCCCTTCATTCATGCACAATAATCCAAACACAAATTTATGCATGACAATTTATATATCTTTTGGAGAAATGTGCACTTCTGGTACAAAAGAAAGGCAATTTTCTCTATATATTCTCACCTTTTAAAAGTGTAACAATCAAATCAAATAGTGAGATACACAGTTCTCTTTGTATTCACCTTACTCTCAATTTTCCCTTAATTTTATAATTACCAGGAATGAAAATAGTTTAAAAGAAATTTTTCATAAAGCCTATTTTTACTATTTCTATTGATCCTTTGTAGTGATAAAACACTCTTGAAGGTAAACATCTATAATCCATTCAAGTTATTCAGAAATAGGTGTTAAGCAAATAATTACTGTGAAGGATTTTCCCATCTAATTATTTGAACCATTTGCATTAAAATTATCTTAATATTATGAGCTATACAACTTAAAGCTGTATTGTAATGCCTATATTCAAAAAGTATAAAGGTCTCAATACAATCTTTGTATTTTCACCCTAGGGAAATAGGAAAAAAGAAATCTCTATAACATCTGCTCAGTTATTTTGCTTAAAATAGTCTAAAAAATTAAGTGTATTTTATTTTATTTTTTATTTTTTTTGACTTTTGGCCTTTTATAGGGCCACTCCTGCAGCATGTGGAGGTTCCCAGGCTAGGGGTCTAATCAGAGCTGTAGCCACTGGCCTATGTCACGGCCACAGCAATGCAGGATCTGAGCCACATCTGTGACCTACACCACAGCTCATGGCAATGCTGGATCCTTAACACACTGAACAAGGCCAGGGATCAAACCCACAACCTTATGGTTCCTAGTCAGATTTGTTAATCACTGAGCCATGACAGGAACTCCAAGTGTATTTTAAAAAGAAAATTGAATCCAGAATAAGCAGAGGAAAAAATCAAAGAGCAGAAATCAATGAAAGGAAAAACTTTGAAAATGTGAAGAAAGCAAACTTCAACATTAATACAACTGATAAATCTCTAGCCAAAATAATCAAATAGTGAAGCAGAAACTTTTGATAGTATACTTCAGAGATTACACTCCCCAAAAGAAATTCCCAGATGCCAGATGGCTATATTGGAAGTTTTACCAAAAATTTAAGTTAACAACAATGTATACACATTTCCAGATCAATGGAAAACTTCCCAACTCATTCTATAAGGTAAGCATTATTTTGATTCTAAACTGAGACAAAGACATTATAAGAAAATAAAATAAACTGTACTAACTTCCCTCAAGAACACAAATTCTAAATAAAATTTATCAAATTGAATAGAAAAAATGAACTGTATTCAAAATTTGTACCAAATTACATGAGACTATAAGCAAGGCATAAAAGACATTACTATATGTACACTATGATTCTCAGGAAATTTTGATCAAGGAACCAAAGAACAAAGATGTATCCAAATTGGGAACATTAAAACTGAAGATCAATGGTGAAATCAATGGTATTCAGCACTAGGATATCTTGTTGCCTGGAAAGACAAATATCCCCTTGCCTGGAGAACACAGAAGTTTCCTACGGTATTTTTAATTGGCCATGAAACAATGCTGCTGCTACATGAGATATAAAAAGATGAGACTGGACATACATATGTTAATTGATGACAGGGACTTCAAATATTACATATTGGAGGAATGACAACAGTCAACATCAGAAATATGTTTTTAATGAAGTTAGTGTTACCCATATAACAGAAAATTTTGGAGGTTGGATTGCAGCTTAAGATTAGGGGTCTTGAATATGTCCGAGAGGAAGAAAATATTCTCTACACTTCTAGATTCTTCTGCCTGCTCTATTAAGTTGACATGAGATAGAATAACAGGAGGAAATCACACAAGTTTAATAATATGGATACATGGGAGAGACCAAAGAAACTGAGTAACTTTCCAAAATGGCTGAAATCCTTACCTTAAATACCATCTTCAGTTAAAGACAAGAGGATGTTGGCAATAGTGGTTTAGGGCTTCAAAGTGGAGAAATTCAATTCACATGGATATTAAAAAAAAAGCAAATGTTTGGTGAACAAATATTTGTTGGGCCATGAAAAGACAGTGAGACACAGAGAGAAATTTTAACAAATAGAATTTGCTAAGTTCTTCCTTTTTTACACACCTAGTTCACAAGCCATAATTATCCCTGGTGATAACTCACTTCTTAGAACTGCTCATATGTCTATATTCTTTAGGTAGTTAAGGGAAAGGTCAAATTTCTTCCTGAGTCTTTCAGGCCTTGATTATTTTCAGCCTGAAATAATCCACATTTTGGGGTGGCATATTTTGTTCCCTTATATCGCTCAAAGGAGAAAATCAAATCTTCTGAAGGTGTTGGGCCCTGGGAGGACTGTTATATAAACTTTCATTTTTCTTAAATGCAAGACCATCTCTCTTCCAATATTTTGACTTGTTACAATATCAGCAAGTGTCTGAAAGTAGAGTCACATTTTTGCTTTTCTGAAGATTTATGCTGTAGAGCAAGAATTATTGTTTTTAATTCCTTTTCCCTTCAGCTTTCCTGCAAATGAATTTAAATTCTTGTGTGGAAGCCTCCATTAATACACTAAAAGAAAGTTCTGAACAACCAATCATGCTATTTTGAATTTATTTTTTAATATCAGGGAGAAAATGTCCTAATAAGGCAGAAATTAGTAGATTCCAATGCCATAGGACCTCAAGGTTTAATGCAGTAGAATTTGCAAATTTTGTATAGAGCATTAAATAAAGGTTTTCAGATATTCTCCCTCTTTTTGAATGCATAACTCTATTTTTAACCAATTAACTTTAGGAGGAAATGCCTCTAAAAATCACCTCTATGGAAACTTAGAAGTCAGCCTCTAATCAAGTCACCTCCTGGTAATTTGTAGGAAGGCCTGGAAGAGTGTATGGACATATATGTTCTCTGTGAGAGGGGTTTTCTCCAGGGGGCCATCTAGCCTTGTTGATAACTACAATAAGAATAGCCATTAATATTTATAGTTTCTCTCTAAATTTGGCAGGATCTTCTGATGGTGGAGTTAAAAGTGAGGAATGAAGTGGAATATTGTGATTAGCAGATATAAACCCTTATATATGGAGGGAATAATGAACAAGATTTTACTGCATAGCACCAAGAACTATACTTAAGCTCCTACAGTAAACCATAATGGAAAAGAATATTTTTAAAAGAGTGTACATATATATGTATAACAATTACCTTGCTATACAGTAGAAATGAACACAACATAGTAAATCACTTATACTTCAATTTTTTAAAAAGGTATTATATAATTTAAAAACTCAACTGTTGTTCAAAGGATGTGAATTCTCCCCCCTCTGTCTCTCTCCCATCCATTTTTTAGCTTCACCTGCAGCAAGCAGGAGTTCCTAGGCCATGGAAAAAACCCATGCCACAGCAATGACCCAAGCCACAGCTGGCTGCTGCTATCATCTTGGACTCTAGAGGTGGGAACAGAGATGTAATGTCCACTATCTCCACTGAGGGTGTCATGAGTGGTGATGGTCACTGCTCTTACCCTCCCAGGAATGAGTAAGGTCCATTGCTACCAGTGCCCAAAGGGCCTGTGACAGCAACCAGGCACTGAAATCCCCCCTTCCCAGAGGGGCACATGGCTCACTGCTACACCTCCAAATGGCCTGAATCCAGGAACTGGCCACTACATCTGACTCCCTGGGAGCTTGAGTATCATGATGCTTCAGCCACTGAGGGTTCCACAACTGGGTGCTAACTTTCTGATTCAGCATCCCTGGGAGCACGTGTGTGGCTTGCAATATTTCTGCTTCCAGCAAGGATCCCACACACAGGCATCTACCTCTACTCTCACTTTCTTGGGATTGTGTGTGTCCCACAGCAGTCACTGAAGGGCCTACATCCAGGTGCCAACCACAGGCAGCCCCTGGGCTCCAGGAGGGGCCTCATAAGACACAGCCACTTCTCTCATAGAATACATCCCTAACTGCTGCCCATCTCTGAGTGTGCATGTCAGCTACTACCACTACTGAGATATTCAGGACCAGGTTACAACTGCCACATCTGCACACCTACTAACAAGAGCATAATAGTTAATGAATCCTGAGGAAAGAGACAATAGGCACACATACCAAAAACAGCTTTGTGATTAAGGAGGAAAAGCTGAAATCCCTCCTCCCAACTCTGTGAATTGCAGGTTTTCACCTCCCCCACTGGCCTTAAAAACTCAGCACTGCTGAAATATCTGAATGGATGATGAGTACTCCCACACATTAGACAGGTTTGGCTTTAGCAGCTGTGGGCTCTGTAGCCATGTACAAGGGAGCCCCCCATAAGGTTATCTGCTTTTTTTTTTTTTTAGCAGAAACGCTTTATGTCAGAAGGGAGTAGCAAGATATATTTATTAAGTTCAACAAAATATAGTCTACACAGTAGGGCTCTCATTTAAGAATTTGACAGAGAATTAAAAAGGTTTGCAGATAAGCAAAAGCTAAAAGAATTCAGCACCAACAAACCAACTTTAGTACAAATGCTAAAGGAACTTCTACAGGTTGAAAAAAAAAAGTCCACAGCTACCAACAAGAAAATTATAAACAGGAAACATAAAATAAAAGTAGGAAACGGTTCACAGAAAAATATACCAAAACCAGTAATCATGAGAAGAGGAGAAGAATGCAGAATATTGAAAATGCACTTTAAATTACAAGGCCCACAATTTAAAACAATTTTGTGTATATATAAAATTCTATATCAAAACCTCTTGGGAGGGAGTTCCTGTCATGGCTCAGCAATAACAAACCTGATTAGTATCAATGAGGATGTGCGTTTGATCCTGACCTTGCTCAGTGGGTTAAGGATTTGGCATTACCATGAGATACAGTGTAGGTCATAGATGTATCTCAGATCTGACATTGCTGTGGCTGTGGTGTAGATTGGCAACTACAGCTCCAATTTGACCCCCAGCCTGGGAACTTCCATATGCTAAAACAAACAAACAAAAAAACCACCCATGAGAAAAACAAGCCAAAAAAAAAAATACAATATGCACACTCATAAAAAAGAAAAAGCAATTCAAATACAACACTAATATAGGCAATCACAAGAAAAGGAAACAAAAGAGGAAGGAAAGAATAAATCCCACCACAACAAATGCAAAAAAATTAAGAAAATGGCAATAAGTTCATACATATTTATAATTACCTTGTCTAAATGGACAAAATGTTCCAACCAAAGATATAGCCTGGCTAAATAGATACAAAAACAAGATATGGTTTTGGTATATTTTTTTGTGGACAAGAGAGAGACCCACTCCAGACCTAGGGACACATACATAAAGTCAGGAATGGAAGAAGATGTTCTATACAAATGGAAATCAGAGGACAGCTGGGGTAGTAATACTCATATCAGACAAAATAGACTTTAAAATAAAGAATGTTACATGAGACAAGGTTATTACCTAATGATTAAAGAATCAATCCAAGAAGATGTAACTACTATAAATAATTGTGCACCCAGCATAGAAGCACCTCAATATATAACATAATTGCTAAGAGCCATAAAAGGAGAAATCAACAATAACACAATAATAATGGTGGGTTTTAAAACTCCACTTACATCAATGGAGAGATCATCCAAACAGAAAAATCAATAAAAATCATAGTCCTTAAATGACACATTAGAACAGATGGACTTAATTGTTATTTATAAAACATTCAATCAGGAAGCAACAGAATACATATTATTCTCAACTGTGTATGGAATATTATCTGAGGATAGATCACATTCCAGGTCACAAAACCAGCCATGGTAAATTTAAGAAAACCAAAAGCATATCAAGCATCTTTTCTGACCTCAACATGATAAGACCAGAAATCACTACAAAAAAAACTAAAAAATACAAACGTGTGGAGATTAAACAATATGCTACAAAACAAATAATGGATCACAGAACAAATCAAAGAGGAAATCAAACAATATCTAGAGAAAAATGAAAATAAATGCACAATGATCCAAAACCTATGGGATGCAACAAAAGCTATTATAATAGGGTAATTTGTAGCAATACAAGCTTACCTCAGGAAAAAACAAAAACCATATATAAATAACCTGACATTGCACCTAAAGCAACTAGAAGAAGAAGACCAAAGAAAACTTAAAGTTAAAAACCCGAAGGGAGGCAAATTGGTGGAAGAGTAGGGGACACACTCACCCCCTCCCACAAACAGCAAAAAACAAAAACAAAAACATCTACAAGATAAACGACTCACACAGAACAGCAACCAATTGCTGGCAGAAGAACCTAAACTCCAATAATGGCAAGAATTTTGTGACATTACTAGGTAAAACAAGAGAAAAGAGGAGAGTGAGAGAAGGGGAATCTGAGCTGGACTACTGCTCCCAAAAGGGAACTGTGGAGGAGAAAGGGATCCCACACCCTGTAAAGTCACCTACTTGATGGAAAGATCAACCAAATTGGAGGGACCTCCAGATACAGAGAAGAGTGTAGCAGTAAGTTGGAGTTCTTAAAAGCAGAGTGAGAAACGAACAGATCATCTGAACTACTGGAACAGTCACCAAAAATTGAGATGCCTGGGTGGGGGCTGGGCACCAAGACCTTGGCTCCAGAGGTTAGTCCCTGGGAAAGGGCTGGGGGATGGGGTGGAGCAGAGACTCCTTAGGGGGCCTAGGAACCAGTCTGTCAAGTTTGACAGGGCAGAGACTGCCTGAGAGAGTAGAAAGCAGAGTGTCACATGGGGAGGGAGCAATATGCTAAGGGTGGGGAAGTGGAAAGCCACATCAGAGGGAACCTGGGAGAAGAGCCGGGTCTGTGCCAGTGTTGGGGAGGGGTGAGAAGAAAGGGTGGGCCCCCATATGAATACTCCCCACACCACAGCAAGCTCACTGGCCCACTAGCTATCAGAAAGCTGTGCTTCCCAGTGCATCCCACCCCCTGCCACCCCTTATGCACATGCCGGACCTGGGGCTGCCTGCCATCTGGGAGTGCTGGCCTCAACAATTTCCAGAAGACTACCACCACAGGGGCTGTCCCTACCCTGGCCTGCTTGCCTTTGGAGGGGTTACACCCCCATGGAGCAGCACCAAACACTACCAGCCCCCAGGAAAAGGCCTGCAGCCCAGAGAAGCTAGAACAAGCTTGGCAAGCTGTGAAAAGATCTGCATAATTCTTGGAAAGTCCTTCCAAGTCGGGCAACCCTAGGGAAGATCCTCTTGGGTTCACAGTGATCCAGATAGCTCCTCCATCCCTTGGGGGGTGTTGCATTCCCACAGAACAGCTGCCCAGCACTGCCAGCTCCCTGAAGGAACCCCTGCACCCCAGAAAAGCTAGAACAAGCTTGGCCAGGTGTGAAAAGATCTGCCTAATTCTCGGACAATCCTTCTGAGTCAGGCTGCCCTGGGGAAGAGCCTCTTGGTTTCACAGTGGCCCAGCTAGCTGCTCCAGCCCTCAGTGGGTGTTGCATTCCCACAGAACAGCTGCCCAGCACCACCAGCCCCCTGCAGGAACCCCCGCACCCCAGAAAAGCTAGAACAAGCTTGGCCAGGTGTGAAAACATCTGCCTATTCTTGGACATTCCTTACGAGTCAGGCTGCCCTGGGGAAGAGGCTCTTGGGTTTGCAGTGGGCCAGCTAGCCACTCCAGCCCTCAGGGGTTGACACTCCCACAGAATAGCTGTGCAGCACTGCAGGCCCCCTGCAGGAACCCCCACACCACAGAAAAGCTAGAACAAGCTTGGCTGAGTGTGAAAAGTTCTGCCTAATTCTCACACAGTCCTCCCGAGTGGAGCTGCCCTGGGGAAGAGCCTCTTGGGTTTGCAACAGCCCAGCTAGCTGTTCCAGGCCTCAGCGGGAGCTGCACTCCCAAAGAACAGCTTCCCAGGACCAGCAGCCCCCTGGAGGAGCCCCTGCAGGCCAGAAAATCTACAACAAGCTTGGCCGGGCTGTGAAAAGAACTGCCTAATTCTTGTACAATCCTTCTGAGTGCGTCTGCTCTGGAGAAGAGCATATTGGATTTCCAGTGGCTCAGCTAGCCACTCCAGCCCTCAAGGGGAGACACAATCCAGCAAAATAGATGCTTAGCACTGCCAGCCCCCTGGAGGAGACCCTGAAGCCGAGAAAAAGCTAGAAAATGTTTCACCAGATGTAAAAAGATGTGTTTAATTCTGGGAGAGTCCTTCTAACTCAGGCTGACCTTGAGAAGAGCCTCTTGGGTTCGAAGAGGCCCAGCTAGCTGCTACAATGCTCGAGGGGTGCTACACTCCCATGGAACAACTGGGAAGGACAGCCAGATCGCTGCAAGAGCCCTCATAGCCCAGAAAAGCTACAACAAGTTTGGCCCAGCTGTGAAAAGATCTGCCTACATTCTCAGAGAGTCCTTCTGATTTGGGCTGCCCTGGGGAAGAGCCACTTGGATTCTCAGTGACCCATATAGCTCCTCCAGCCTGTGGGGGGTGCTGCACTCCTGTGGAACAGCTGACCAGGACTGCCAGCCCCCTGCAAGAGCCCCACAGCCCAAAACCACCAGAGAAAAATCTGCCAAACTGAGTGAAATCTGCTTCCATTGCGGTGTGGACCTCCCAGTCCTGGCTGACCACAGGAAGTCCTCTTTTGCTTTAGAAAGACACTGTTAGCCCTGCCAACATTCCAGAAAAGCCACACTGCCTCAAAAAAGACTGACCAACAATGCCAGCCCTCAGGAAACATTTCACGGCAGTGACAAGGCAAACACTGCCCGGTCATGGAGAATACAACGCCACCAGGAAAAAGAAAACAACAAGCAAGATGAAGGAGTTGAGAAACCACCCCCACTCAAACCAACAGGAGAACTCACCTAAAACAGTCAACAATGAAACAGATCTCGGCAGTCTGACAGACTTGGAGTTCAAAAGAGAAATAGTGAAAAGACTGAGGAATTAAGAGAAGATATGAACAGTAATGCAGACACCCTCAGAAAGGAACTAGAAAATATAAGGAGGAGCCAAGAAAAACTAGAACATGCATTGGCAGAGATGCAAACGGAACTAAGGGCAGGAAAAACCAGAATGAATAATGCAGAAGGACGAATCAGTGATATGGAAGATAGAATAATGGAAATCACACAATCAGGTCAGCAGACAGAAAACTGAATCAAAAAACAGGAAAGCAATATAAGAGGCCTATGGGATAATATAAGTGGGGAAATCTACACATAATAGGAATTCCAGAAGGAGTAGAAAAAGATAAGGGGATGGAAAACATATTTGAAGAAATTATCACTGGAAAGTTCCCAAATCTAAAGGATACTGGGTTCAAGATACAAGAAGCACAGAGGGCCCCAAACAAACTGAACCCAAATAGACCCACACCAAGACACATTATAATAAAAATGGCAAAAGTTACTGATAAAGAGAGGATCCTAAAGGCAGCAAGAGAAAAGCAGAAAGTTACCTACAAGATTAAGATTATCAGCTGATTTCTCTACAGAAACACTACAGGCCAGGAGGGAATGGCAAGAGATATTTAAAGTGCTAAAAGGAAAAAATAGGCAACCTAGAATACTCTATCCAGCAAGAATATCATTTAAAATAGAAGGGGAAATAAAAACTTTTTCCAACAAACAAAATCTAAAAGAATACAGCAATACCAAACCCAGGCTAAAAGAAATACTGAAAGGGCATCTCTAAACCAAAAAGAAAAGAAGGAAAGAAAGGGGGGAAAAGAAAAAAAAAAAAGAGGAAGAACTAGGATTAAGGAAACCACAATCAGAGAGCAGTCACTCAAATAGGCCAGCATACAGATTTAATCATGAACATGTTTCAAAAAAAATAAAACTAAAAAGAAAAAAAAGAGTTATCAAAATAATAAAATGTGGGCAAGGGATGTTAGGAAATAAATAGACCCTTTTTGTTTGTGTATTTGTATGTTTCTCTTTTAATTTTAATATAGTAATGAAGTGTTTGAACCTACAGGACCATCAGGCTAAAACACACAATTATAGGAAGGGGTTAGCATACTTAAAAAACAGGGCAACCAAAGCCAAAAACCAAACTTTGCATTCGCAAAAAAATGAAAAAAAAAAAAACAAAAACAAAAACAAAAGCAAAAACAAAAAAACACTCAAGCAGAAAATAACCAGAGACCATCCAACCAAAAAAGGAAAGGAAGAATGGAACCCCATAGAATCAATTGGAACATGGCAAAAAATAATCATCAATTATCACCTTAAATGTCAAAGGACTGAATGCCCCAATCAAAAGACACAGAGTGGCTGAGTGGATAAAGAGGCAAAAACCTTCAATATGCTGCCTAAAAGAAACTCACCTTAGGACAAAGGATACATATAGATTGAAAGTGAAGGGGTGGGGAAAAATATTTCATGCCCATAGACATGACAGGGAAGCAGGAGTTGCAATACTCATATCAGACAAAATAGACTTTAAAACAAAAGACATAAAGAAAGACAATGAAGGACACTACTTAATGATTAAGGGATCCATCCAAGGAGAGGATGTTACTATCGTCAACATATATGCCCCCAATACAGGAGCACCCAGATATATACAACAAATATTAACAGACATAAAGGGAGAAATCGAGGGGAATACAATCATACTAGGAGACTTTAATACCCCCCTCACACCAAAGGACAGATCCTCTAGACAGAAAACCAATAAAGCAACAGAGATCCTAAAGGAAACAATAGAAACACTTAGACTTAATTGACATCTTCAGGACACTACATCCAAAAAAATCAGAATACACATTCTTCTCAAGTGCACATGGAACATTCTCAAGAATCAACCACATATTGGGACACAAAGCTAACCTCAACAAATGTAGGAGCATAGAAATTATCTCAGGTATCTTCTCTGACCACAACGCCATGAAATTAGAAACCAACCATGGGAAAAGGAAAGAGAAAAAAACCTACTACAGGGAGACTAAACAACATGCTACTAAAAAAACCAATGGATCAATGAGGAAATCAAGAAGGAAATTAAAAACTACCTTGAAACAAATGATAATGAAGACACAACCTCTCAAAATCTATAGGATGCTGCGAAAGCAGTGCTCAGAGGGAAATTTATAGCGATACAGGCCTTTCTCAAAAAAGAAGAACGATCCCAAATTGACAACTTAACCCTCCACCTAAACGAATTAGAAAAAGAAGAAGAAAAAAGACCTAAAGTCAGCAGAAGGAAGGAAATCATAAGGATCAGAGAGGAAATCAATAAAATAGAGATTCAAAAAAACAATAGAGAAAATTAATAAAACCAAGAGCTGGTTCTTTGAAAAGGTAAACAAAATTGAAAACCCCCTGGCCAGACTCACTAAAAAGAGGAGAGGAAGAACCCAAATAACCAAAATTATAAATGAAAAAGGAGAAATCACAACGGATACAGCAGAAACAGAAAAAACCATAAGAGAATACTATGAACAACTATATGCCAACCAATTTGACAATCTGGAAGAAGTGGGCAATTTTCTAGAATCTTAGAGCCTGCCAAAACTGAATCAAGAAGAAACAGACCAACTGAACAGACCCATCGCTAGAAATGAAATTGAAGAGGTCATAAAAACACTCCCTACAAATAAAAGTCCAGGACCAGATGGTTTCACAGGTGAATTCTATCAAACATATAAAGAGGAACTGGTGCCCATCCTCCTTTAACTCTTTCAAAAAGTTGAAGAAGAAGGAGTACTCCCAAAGACATTCTATGATGCCACCATCACCCTCATTCCAAAACCAGGCAGAGATACCACCAAAAAAGAAAACTATCAGCCAATATCTTTGATGCATATAGATGCAAAAATTCTCAACAAAATTTTAGCTGACCAAATCCAACAACATACCAAAAAAATTATACACCATGACCAGGTTGGGTTCATCCCAGGTTCACAAGGATGGTTCAACATATGCAAATCAATCAGCATCATACACCACATTAACAAAAGAAAAGTCAGAAATCATATGATCATCTCAATAGACGCAGAAAAAGCATTTGACAAAGTCCAACATCCCTTCATGATCAAGGCCCTCGCCAAAGTGGGTGTAGAGGGAACATTCCTGAGCATAATCAAAGCCATTTATGATAAACCCACAGCAAATATAATCCTCAATGGGGAAAAACTGAAAGCCTTCTCACTCAAATCTGGAACAAGACAAGGATTCCCATTCTCACCACTGCTCTTCAACATAGTTTTGGAAGTCCTAGCCACAGCAATTAGACAAACAAAAGAAATAAAAGGCATCCATATAGGAAGAGAGGAGATAAAACTGTCACTGTACACAGACGACATGATACTATATCTAGAAAACCCTAAGGACTCAACCCCAAAACTCCTTGAACTGATGAATAAATTCAGCAAAGTAGCAGGATATAGGATTAACATTCAGAAGTCAGTCGCATTTCTGTATACCAGCAATGAAATATGAGAAAAGGAATACAAAAATACGATACCTTTTAAAATTGCACCTCACAAAATCAAATGCCTCGGAATACACCTCACCAAGGAGGTAAAGGACCTATATGCCGAGAACTATAAAACTTTAATCAAAGAAATCAAAGATGTGTGTGAAGAAATGGAAAGATATTCCATGTTCCTCGATTGGGAAAATCAGTTTTGTAAAAATGGCCATACTCCCGAAAGCAACCTACAGATTCAATGCAATCCCTATCAAATTACCCATGACATTTTTCACAGAACTAGAACACACAATCCAAACATTTATAAGGAACAACAAAAGACCCAGAATCGCCAAAGCAGTCCTGAGAAACAAAAACCCAGCAGGAGGCAGAACTCTCCCAGACTTCAAGAAATACTACAAAGCCACAGTCATCAGAACAGTGTGGGACTGGTATCAAAACAGACAGACAGACCAATGGAACAGAAGAGAGAACCCGGAAATAAACCCTGACACCTATGGTCAAGTAATCTTTGACAAGGGAGGCAAGAACATAAAATGAGAAAAAGAAAGTCTATTCAGCAAGCATTGCTGGGAAACCTGGACGGCTGCATGCAAAGCAACGACACTAGAACACACCCTCACACCATGCACAAAAATAAACTCAAAGTGGCTGAAAGACTTAAATATAAGACAGGACACCATCAAACTCCCAGAAGAGAACATAGGCAAAACACTCTCGGACATCAACCTCATGAATATTTTCTCAGGTCAGTCTCCCAAAGCAATAGAAATGAGAGCAAAAATGAACCCATGGGAACCTCATCAAACTGAAAAGCTTTTGCACAGCAAAGGAAACCCAAAAGAAAACAAAAAGACAACTTACGGAATGGGAGAAAATAGTTTCAAATGATGCAACCGACAAGGGCTTAATCTCTAGAATATGTAAGCAACTTATACAACCCAACAGCAAAAAAGCCAGTCAATCAATGGAAAAATGGGCAAAAGACCTGAATAGACATTTCTCCAAGGAAGAGATACAGATGGCCAGCAAACACACGAAGAAATGCTCAACATCGCTGATTATAAGAGAAATGCAAATCAAAACTACCATGAGATACCACCTCACACCAGTCAGAATGGCCCTCGGTAATAAGTCCACAAATAACAAGTGCTGGAGGGGCTGTGGAGAAAAGGGAACCCTCCTGCACTGCTGGTGGGAATGTAAACTGGTATAGCCACTATGGAGAACAGTTTGGAGATACCTTAGAAATCTATACATAGATCTTCCATATGACCCCGCAATCCCACTCTTGGGCATCTATCTGGACAAAACTCTACTTAAAAGAGACACGTGCACCCGCATGTTCATTGCAGCACTATTCGCAATAGCCAGGACATGGAAACAACCCAAATGTCCATCGACAGATGATTGGATTGGGAAGAAGTGGTATATATACACAAGGGAATACTACTCAGCCATTAAAAAGAATGACATAATGCCATGTGCAGCAACATGGATGGAACTAGAGAATCTCATCCTGAGTGAAATGAGCCAGAAAGACAAAGACAAATACCATATGATATCACTTATAACTGGAATCTAAAAGCCAGCACAAATGAACATCTCCACAGAGAAGAAAATCATGGACCTGGAGAATAGACTTGTGGCTGCCTGATGTGAGGGAGAAGGAGTGGGAGGGTTTGGGAGCTTGGGCTTATCAGACAAAACTTAGAGTAGATTTACAAGGAGATCCTGCTGAATAGCATTGAGAACTTTGTCTAGATACTCATGTTGCAACAGAAGAAAGGGTGGGGGAAAAATGTAATTGTAATGTATACATGTAAGGATAACCTGACCCCCTTGCTGTACAGTGGGAAAATTTAAAAGAAATTATAAAATAAAAAAAAACCCTGATTGACTTCAATATCAAACTAATTCTCTCTCTTTGCTCCTGTGTTTCATAAGAATGGTCCTATCATTCTTTCAGCAGCATATTCTTCTCTTTTCTCACTCATATTTGCAATCACTTCAAACTCCACTTACTCCTATCCATCTTTCTTCTACATTATCATGAAAACTGCAGTAAATTTGAATTTTATCATTTTATTCCAAAATTATGAACTTTTGAATGGACTTTTCTTCTTCCCGATTTATTTATTTTACTCTATCTGCACATTACTTCCAGATTAATCTTCCTCAGCAGAATATTTTGACTGGATCAATGGGGTACAAGATGTATGAAATTTATAGATTCCTGATCCACTTTTCTGAGCAATAATATTTACATGTTGTCTTTGTTTTGAACAGAGGTTGGTAAAAAAAGAGAGAAAATTTTGAGGCATGGGTGGATACCTGAGGTGTGATGACAAGTGTAGGAGAGGAATCCAAGATAATTGGAATATATGGAAAATACCCACATGCTAGCCATCTGGGAGACCAGGGAGAGGGAAAGCCTAACCTAAGTGGCATGTAAGATTAAGGGCATGAATTGTTCTACATCAGCATTTATGATAAATTTCCACACATATTTAAAGAGGAGAAAATTCTCCACCAGATTCCTGGACACTTAATTAGTATTTGGAAAGATTATCAAGGAGAACAATTTGGCCTATTAGAATAGCCATAATAAATAGAACACTAGGCAGAGCAGTGTATTCCAGAGGACCCTAACAGCAGCAGAACTCCCAGATTACCTCTCTCCACTATCCCATGAGCAAGAGACCCACCAAAAGAGGAATAGAGTATGAATTTTTTTTGTGAAGCATATATATTTATAGATGATTTTTGAGACTTTCTAATTTAAAGAGTAAAATAAATTATTGCCCACAGCATAGTGTTTGTGTGTTTGTAACAGGGCATTTGAAGAGTTAAAGGATTTAGGAAATTCTTCACAAAGTGACTTTGAAGGGCAAATACAATGTGTTATGTTAGAAGTAAAGAAGGTAGAGAAAAGCACTGAAGACCAGCCTAGCAATGTTCACCATTCCTTTTGTCCACAACCTCCTACTTCCTAATTAACTATGCAAATCCTTTCTACATTTCAGTACTAACTTTAATTGATCTTCCTTCATATATCTTTTCTGGCCACTCTGGTTGAGTTAAGCACATCTTTAGTTACTGTCTGAAGGGAACACTGAGCAATTAATAATCTACAGTGTTAGGACTTCTCTCATAACATGATGTTGAAATGCATTTAAATCTTTTATTTACATTATCTCACAACAACTCTGAAACACCTTTAGATTTGGTATTGGTTCATAATGCCTTCTTTATAGCAAATGAAGTAGTTTGACAAAAAATATATGTATATAGGAGTTCTTATTGTGGATCAATGGGTTAAGAACCTGACTTGTGTCCCTGAGGATGTGGATTTGATCCCTGACCTTTCTCAGTGTATTAAAGATCTGGCATTGCTATGATCAGTGGTGTAGGTTGTATACATGGCTGAGATCTTTCATTGCTATGCCTGTGGCATAGGCTGGCATCTACAGAACCAACTTGACCCCTAGCCTGGAAATTTTCATATGCCATGAGTGTTGTCCTAAAAAGAAAAATATATATATATATCTTATACATAATATATACATTACTTATATGGTTTAATATTGTGACAAGGCCAAGAAAAATTATGTGTATTTTACTTAAATCTAGTGAAGGGTTGGTTTCTTGATCTCAGCAGAAGTTTACTTTTTAAGATCTAGTTGTATTTGTGACTATAAAAAATTTTATTAATTATTTTACAAATTAATTATGTATTCAGGATTACTCTTTCACTTTTTATTTCCTTCTTTAAGTTATAGCCTCCCTCTCATGATTTTATCCTTAGAAGACAGTGAACAATTTTCACTTACTTTTTATTCCTTATGATATATTGCCAAGTATATTTTAGTATTTGTTAGGTGAAAACTGCTTGTTGAATTCAGCATTATTGAATTCAGAGTTAAAATTCCATGATCATGGAGCAAACTTGATGAAGATGATAAATTTATTTTATAGTCAGTAAGATATTTTCATTCATACTTATATCTCTGTATCTCTATTCCAGTTGATATATACTTGATTTGAAAATTAATTTGAGAAGAAAAATCATTTCATTTCATTTCTATGCTTAAAATAATGCCTGTAATAGTAATGCATATAGCAGCATAATATGTTTATATGAGGGTGATATTTAATTAATACTGTTTGTAAAAATCATCAATCATTTTAACATCCTTTGCTTTCAATGTGCATTTGATCAACTTAAGAGTCTTGTGAATAACTGTATTCTAAAGGGTGCCAGGAAAGAGGTAAGCCAACCAAACCAAATGTTTCCATACCCAAGTTAAAAAGTTAGCAAGAATGGGACACTGGGCAGATACTTAGAGGGAAGTGATAATAGGATGGAGGAAAAATACAATGTCAAAAATAGTTATGTAATATTGAAGTCAAATTTTACGTTAAGCATACTTGCACATTGTAAGCTTAACTAAATATTTTGTTCCTTTTTGTTTCTTCAAAATCATTTTAGTAAGTAGCCTCTCTTCTTCGTTTTAATTAGAGCTTGCATTTACATGTGGTTAGGAGTTTATAAAGCACTTTCAAGTAAATTAGGTCTTTTGATATTTACTACAGTTCATAGAGAGAAACTTAGAACAGTTAGAATATCAAGCTACATGGTCCAGTATCAGGCAGTTTTTGCCAGGGCTATTCACCTTTCAAGTCAACAAAGAATTTCAATTTCCCAAGAATGATCCAAACAAACCAATTTTCTCATTATCATTAGTCCTGAAGGAGAATGCTAATTCAACAGGTCAAAGAAAAACATCCCATTTTAGAAAAGCAAAATCCCACCTTTAAGGGGTATCTGAAAGAAGTTTGCCATTCACTTTGAGACTTGGCATTTTCCTTTCTTCTATCTTGTCCTTGTTTTCAACAGATTTCCTAATTCCCTTTTTTTGGGAGAGATGGATTAAAAGACTAAGAGTGTCTTTAATCCAAATACATGAAGTGTTAATCTTCAGTAGTCAACTCCAAAGAATGCTGTCTTTTCACATGTGATCTTTTATGTTTTAATTATAATTTAATTCAGAACATTTGACTTAATGTTACAAATCTCTTTTCTTCTCCAAAGAAATATGAGCATTCAAAGGAACACAACTTAGAAAAACATTTCCAAGTAAGTCATTCAGAGCAGCCCAAGCATTACAGGGCATTTTGTAATCATGTGGCCACACAGTGTTTTCATGAACAATTCACAGGCTTGCCATCAAATTTCATTCAATATGTAGTATTTATGTTTGCCTTAATTGAGTTTACATATTGCTTCATTAACATTTTATCCAGTGAAATGTTGACTCCAGTGCATATTACAAGTAGTGAGATAAAACTTGCTTGTGAGAAGTAAGAGATATAGCAAAATGTTGAGTCAGGGTCAAAATAAGCTTTAGAATATACTGAAACATATAAGGAAGAACATGTGAGGTAGGAAATGCTTAGATTTGGTTGAAGTGCTAAAGGGTCAGCCCAGAAATTAGTGCATAATTGTGCATAATTTTATAGGGATTGTAAAACACTGTAACTCTGTAATAATAATTTTATTATCTATTTGCTCAGTATTGTTACAAATGCTGTAACCCTTCTTAAACACCACTGAAATACCAGTATTCATATGTATAATGTATACCAAAAAAGTTTAAATACTTTTAAAATTGTGGGAACACTGCTAGAGGAATGGGACACTGGAATCAATAATGTTGGAATTTTGAAATTATTTAGCATTTTGTAAGACCCAAACTACTGACATAGAATAATGGATGAGCTTTGAAATAACTCTCCAATGGAAAAAAAGTTACTCCTCTAATTTGTTGATATTATTGCCTATGTATAGTAGCAAAATTGCCAAGACTAAAATGTGCCTCTTTAACATGAGGATTAATTTAGGTTGAGTATTAAAAAAATAAAATTCTTTTCTGCCTAAAGAATTTAGAATAAGGTCTTATAACTGGAATAGAGCTATCACTAGGGATATCTGCAAAACATTTGGTCTAAGTATGATGGGGAAAATTTGGTAAAGCTTAGAGATCAGAGTCCACTCTGTGTCCCACTGTTTCTGCACGGCCCACAAAACATCTGTTTACCAAATATTTACTTTTCCATCTCCATGTGAATTTCTCTCCTCCCATTTGATGTCCCAAACCACCACCCTCTCGTCTTCTTTTGTTTTAGTATTTAAGGTGAGGATTTCAGCCATTTTGAGAAGTTCCTCAGGTTTTTTTTTTTTTTTTTGAGTCCCTCTCATGAGTAAACATTGTAAAATTTCTGTTTGATTTTTCTCCTTTTAATCTTTCATGTCAATTTGCTTCTTAGACCAGCTGGAAGAACCTAGAAAAGAGGGAAAAAAATTTTCTCTCCAACAGTTGGTGTCCCAGGTGGAATTACCTCTCTTGACTGTATACTACTGGCCTCAAAGTTACTACAGCTAAGACATCCTGGGATGAGTGATAAAAATCTATATAAGGTAAGAATTCCTACCATGTCAGTCAGTGTCTTGGATCTCTGCCTGCAAGGCTTATTGGAAATGAGAATGGTAAGAGTATTTTCTCTTTTCTAAAATTAGACTAGAAGTATAATCTATTTGTGGGGATAGCTCCTTGAACTGAACAGCTCTTTAAAAGTTAGAATATCCTTGATTTGTTTATCATATTTCTTCCAGAGATGGTCAATATTTTTTCTTTTTCTCTATCTATTGTGTCATTCATCATAAGGAAGAAAATCATTGGTCTGATTAGATTTCCCTCTACCTTGTCATAAGTTTGAGAGTTTGGTTTGCTAATCAGTGATAAAATTATCTTTGGTCTCTGTCATCTGGAAGGTGCACATAGCAGTGTGCATTTGGAAACAAGTCTAATAGACTGGGGTTTGGAATAGTCTCTTTGTCCAGCTATGCCACATCTCATGGGAGATTATCATAAAGTGTTCCAGTCTATAAGATACCTTTGCTGCCTCAACCTTTGTTGATTTCTGTGTAAGAAAGATCTCTGTTTTCTCAGACTATTTTTGAGACTGAGCCTTTGCATAGTGAGAGTTAATCTGTTATAGGCTTAAAGTCCCCTTCAAGATTCCAAAAGCCTCTGACCATGTCTCATTGTAAAACCCCTTTCTCCACCTTGAGCAACCTGGCCTGTTCCCTCCTACTCCCCACTTGGAAGGTATGTGGCCCACTCCTCAGCCCACCTCTGTATCACTTTTTCCCCATGCAGATGAGGCATCCTGCCCAAAATCAAATGGAGGATCAAAACAGGCCTTCATACAGACAAACCTTCATCAATGCTCAGCCCTTAAGCATGGCAAATGGGGGCTGGGGAAGAAGAAATTAGTGGGCATGGGGCAGCAGAAATAAGGTCCCCAATCAGGCTAATGACATGGGAATATAGGGGAAACACAATTGTGAAAGAGGCCAGTCCCTATTCCAGGGAAGCCAACTCTCTCTGAGGGCATGAATACATTTGCCATACACTTAATTCTAGGCAACTTGATTGTGATCTCCAAGGTAACCCTGTGGAACAATGTTTTACCTTCTGATGGAAATGGACTGGGAATGGCCCCTTAAAAGTAACATAATGAGAGCTGTAACCTTCTACCTAAGATGCTCTCACTTTAAAGGGAATTCACTTTGGCTATGAATGGCTGTTCAGAATGAAATGTCCCTGCCTAGAGAGCCTGCCCACCTACATCCCTAACACTGCATTGGCTTCTACATGGCTCAACCACTGCCTCTATCCTGGGGCCACTGAGGCACTTCCCGCTGGAGTGGTCTGGTCAAAGGGCACAAAGCTCCAAATCCTTGCTGTGTGTGGGCAATAACTTAAAGAAATAATACAGAGAACCATAACAAAGCCTCTTGCACCCATAGTGCTGAGCCTGAAAAGTTACCCCCAGGTCTTTCCATAAATAGACTGGAGTCACTAATATGATGCTATTCATCAATGGCCAAACAATGGATCCTTTAAATTGAAAAAAACTTCCAAATTGCTAAATTATCAGAGAGTTCTTAACATAAGCAATTGTTTATTGATGCCTATGGAAATACCAAATTAAAAGGTGGATACAAAGAAGTATGACTAACCTTAAGAATTCCCTTAATAAGAAAGAAGGGGAAAAAAATTCAGAAATCCTTACAGAATTTGTGGTCTTTTTCTTTTTAAAAGTTTTACAGAAATGAATAAAAACATAATGTTAATTGGGAAAATAAAAAAAAAAATAGAAGGTAAATAAACCAAGGGGAAAACCAAGGAACTCTTCCTTATAAGGCAGAAACTTTTTAAAGAGTTTTTAAGGAATTAAGTCAATAAAGCAAACATTGAAAGTGGTGAAACAAAGAGGAATTATATAGGGGAAGAAATCAGAGACTAATATAAGCAGTATGGAAATCTTTGATTATTAGGAAATGAGATAAATAAAACTGACATTTATGGGGTAAAACAAACTTTTAATATAGCACTACCTAAGATAGAGTGGGCCTTGACCAACTCTGCTGTTGTTGCCCCTGTTTGGAGGACTTTTAAAAGCCAGAAAGCAAAAATTATGTGAAATCTGACCAGCAATTGCTTGGAGCAACAGTTAGGATAAGTATGTTAAAGACTGACAAAAAAGCCTAGGTGCTTTTGTTGGACCCCTCAAGGGGACCCAAAGATTTTTACATAGGAGTGGATAAAATGGCCAGGGCAAATGGAAAGGAAAAGTTTCTGGGACTCCTTGTAGGTCTGAGACTTATTATGGAGAGATAAATTTGATGGACTTGAGGTGAAATTTTATAGGAAATTGGTATATTCCAATGGGTGTAAGGTGATTACATCTTTTGCCTAATGGTATTGTGGGGATGGACATTGTGTCTCATTGGGGAACATTTCCCTTGCCTGGTATTATAAGAGTGGGCAAATAAATCTGTCCTAGACAATGTAAATTGAACATGCTAAAGGGAGCCAGTAGGGTAATCTGAGCCCACATATTGTGAAGTAGAACCTGAGGGCTAAAATAGGAGCAATAGTGGATTAGTGAACTGGTCTGAGGTTAACCTGTGCACTTAGAAAGAGGGCCATTATTGAATGCCATGTGCTGACTTTCCAAAACCATGATATAGAAACCTGAAGCTCTAGAATATAGATATATTTTGATTTTCATTTAATTGGAAATATATCTGATATAAATAAACAAATTATCTAAAATGTAGTTGGATGGGCAGATAAACTTTTTGATACTATTTTGGTAGAAGCTTGGTTTTGAGGGGGAATTAAAAGCAACATTGCCTTGCAGATTTTTGCAAAATTAGAAATGTAAAAACATCCCAAAGTCACCTGATACTGAACCAGTTTAAATAAATTGTTAGAACCTAAAACCCACACCACCAAAAAAAAAAAGAGGAAGAAGAAGAAGGAAAGAAAGAGGGCTTTTAGAAATACAAACTGCTTAAAAGTCATTTCCATAAATAGTAAAAAGCCTTTGTCATCTGATCAGATAAATTTAACATGTTCTAGCTATTATTTATAAACTAGTGAGTTTTATTTTATCTAATTCATGGCTAAACTTTTAAAATGAAATATATACAATCTCTTATTGTGTCTGTCTATATATTAATATTGTAATGTGTAACATTAAAGATACGGTATTTTTCCCCCCTGGTTAATATTGTCAAAATTAATTTGTAAAGAGCTTTAACTGACTTGAAAATAAGACCTTCCGAATTAAATATTTTGAAATCTTGAAATTGATAGAAACTAACCCAAATGTTTTTCAAGTTCTCATGATCTAGGATTAATCTTTAGTATTTAAAAGCTAAATTAAGCTTATTGGTTAATCAACATAAGAAATGTCTTTAGAGTTATAAGCATTAAATATAAACCTTTTCCTCTAATTAGATTACCAAAAGTTAAATAATTTCATCTTAACTATTTCAAAATTGTCAGCAAGAAAAATTTGGTATGATAAAAATTTCAAAAGTAATTACATAAATATTCTCTATAAGACAAATATACACTAAAATACTCCATAAGACAAATTATATTTTGTTGTATGACTACCTAAAAATAGTTTCTGAAGTTCTCTGATGGCCTATTGGTTAAGGATTCAACATTGCTACTGCCTTGTCTCAGGTTTGATCCCTGGCCTGGAAACTTCTGCATGGGCCAAATAAAAAAAAAAAAAAGTTTCTCTGAATCTTTTTGTTACTTTAAAACTTTTACTAAGGTGGTAGAAATTTATTGACTGTCTAGATCATTTCTAAATAAGATAAAATACTGAAATGTTAATTTCTAATAATTTTACCTACTTTTATCTTCTTATTACAGGAAAATTAAGATGTTTAGTTCTATTAGAAACATATCCAGTATCATATAGAAAAACTTATTATGCTTTAGGTAAATATATGTTTTTAGAAGTTATTAAATGCATTCATAAGTCTGTCAATCAAAAAAAGTATTGGTAAGCAAATTGTTCACAAGTGCTTACTTCTCAGTTTTCCCTAGAAATTAAGGTTTCTAAGGATTAAGTGTTCTAATTAATATTTGTAAGTAAAACTACTAAGGTTAATGGGGAAAATATCCTGTGTACAAGAAATTTTTGAAAGATATAGAAAATGAAAATGCATGTTGTTAAGGGAAAATAAAATCATTTTCTCTTAAAGAGAAGTTTAAAAAAAAGAAAAAGAGGGAAATCTTTCAACAAAATCTGGATTTAAAAAAAAAGAAAAAGGGTTTATAGAAATTTATGGAAAAGTAACCCTGAGAAAAATGTTTTGTGCATAATCAAGAATGGCTAAGATTACAAAGAATTTAATTGAGTGAATGAATTTTAATATTAAAAGTAAACATGAAATTTTTGAATTTGATTTTCTCTTTTAAAAGAAAAAGCTTTTGGGAATATTGATCTGTTTTTGATCGTAAATTGTCTTTACATTTAAGTAATCTATTATAACTTTTGATATTTGCTTTGGAATTCTGTAATTATCATTCTTTGTTAAATTAAATGAATTTTATTTTATTTATAGGTGTACAAACATAATCACAATCTAATTTTAGAACATTTTCAACATAAGCCCCCAGTTCTTCTGTCCACCGCCACCTGTCCCCTTTGGTAACCATAAGTTTTTCAAAGTCTGTGAATCTTTTTCTATTATGCAAATAAGTTCATTTTTATCCTTTCATTTATTTATTTTTTTAGCTTTCACATATAAGTGATAGCATGATATTTGTCTCTCATTGCCTAACTTCACTTAATATGATAATTTCTAGGTCCATCAATGGTGCTGCAAATGCCATTATTTCATTATTTTGGGGCTAATATTCCATTGTATTAATGTACCACTCTTTATCCATTCCTCTATCGATGGATATTTAGGTTGCTTGAGTGTCTTGGTTATTGTATACAGTGCTGCAATGAACATTGGGGTACATGCGTTTTTCCAGTCATGGTTTTTTTCTGGATAGATGCCCAGGAATGGGATTGCTGAATCTTTATATTTTTAGTTTTTTGAGGAACCTCCATACCACTTTCCACAGGGGCTGAAACAATTTACATTCCCACCAAAAGAGGGTTCTCCTTTCTCCACACCTTCTCTACCCTTCTCCAGCATTTATCGTTTGTAGACTTTTCGATGATGGCCACTCTGGATGGTGTAAACTGTTATTTCACAGTAGTTTTGATATGAATTTCTCTAATAATAAGTGATTTTGAGTATATATTCATGATATTTTCCCCATTTGTATGTCTTCTTTGGAGAAATGTCTGTTTAGATTTTCTGCCCATTTTTTGATGTAGTTGTTTGATTTTTTGTATATTGAGCTACAGGAGGTGTTTATATATTTTGGAGATTAATATCTTGTCAATCTCTTCATTCGTGAATATTTTCTCCCATTCTTCGTTGTTTTTTCACTTGTTTAGGGTTTCCTTTTCTGTGCAAACCTTTTTTTTTGGTGGGGGAGTGGAAACACACCTGCAGCATATGGCAGTTCCTGTACTAGGGGTAGAATTGGAGTTGCAGCTGCTGGCCTATGTCCCAGCCCAGCAACATGGAATCTGAGCTGTGTCTGTGACCTTCACCATAGCACACAACAATACCAGATCCTTAACCTACTGACCAAAGCCAGAGATAAAACCTGCGTCCTCATGGATACTAGTCTAGTTCTTAACACACTGAGGCATGGTAGGAACTCCTGCTGTACAAAAACTTTTGAGCCTAGTTAGGTCCCATTTGTTTAATTTTGTTTTTATTGTCGTTACTCTAGAAGGTGGATCTGAGAATATATTGCTTTGGTTTATGTAAGAGAGTGTTAGATCTATGTTTTCCTCTATGACTTTTATAGTATCCTGTCTTATTTTTGGTGTTTAATCAATTTTGAGTTTATTTAATATGTATGGTGTTAGAGATGTTTTTATTTGTACTATTATTTAACAGTTATTTCCCCAAAACATTTTTTTGTTTACTGTCAGCATCGTGACCCAGTTACACATACATGTACACATTCTATTTTCAAACATTATCATGCTCCATCATAAGTGACTAGACATAGTTCCAAGTGCTACACAGCAGGATCTCATTGCTAATCCATTCCAAAGGCAATAGTTTGTACCTATTAACCCCAAGCACTCAGTCAACCCCACTCCCTCCCCCTCTCCCTTGGAAACCACAAGACTATTCTCCATGTTCATGATTTTTTTCCTATGGAAAGATTCATTTGTGCCTTATATTAGATTCCAGATACAAGTGGTGTCTTTCTATTTTTGGCTTACTTCACTCAGTATGAGAGTCTTTAGAGCGATGCATGGTGTTGCAAATGGCATTATTTCATTCTTTTTTAGGGCTGAGTAATATTCCACTATGCATATAGTACTTCTTCCTAATCTAATGATCCGTCAATGGAGATTTTGGTTGTATCCATGTCTTGGCTATTGTGAATAGATTTTCCATGAACATGTGGGTGCATGTGACTTTTTGAAGGAAAGTTTTGTCCAGATATATTCCCCAGAGTGGGATTGTGGGGTCATATGGACGTTCTATGTAGAGATTTCTTTTTTTATTATTTATTTATTTTAATTTTTCCCACTGTACAGCATGGGGATCAAATTATCCTTACATATATACATTTTTCCCCTACCCTTTGTTCTGTTGCAATGTGAGTATCTAGACATGGTTCTCAATGCTACTCAGCAGGATCTCCTTGTAAATCTAAGTTGTACCTAATAACCCCAGGCTCCCAATCCCTCCCACTCCCTCCCTCTCCCCCTGGGGAGCCACAAGTCTATTCTCCAGGTCCATGATTTTCTTCTCTGTGGAGATGTTCATTTGTGCTGGCTTTTAGATTCCAGTTATAAGTGATATCATATGGTATTTGTCTTTGTCTTTCTGGCTCATTTCACTCAGGATGAGATTCTCTAGTTCCATCCATGTTGCTGCACATGGCATTATGTCATTCTTTTTAATGGCTGAGTAGTATTCCCTTGTGTATATATACCACTTCTTCCCAATCCAATCATCTGTCGATGGACATTTGGGTTGTTTCCATGTCCTGGCTATTGCGAATAGTGCTGCAATGAACATGCGGGTGCACGTGTCTCTTTTAAGTAGAGTTTTGTCCAGATAGATGCCCAAGAGTGGGATTGCGGGGTCATATGGAAGATCTATGTATAGATTTCTAAGGTATCTCCAAACTGTTCTCCATAGTGGCTATACCAGTTTACATTCCCACCAGCAGTGCAGGAGGGTTCCCTTTTCTCCACAGCCCCTCCAGCACTTGTTATTTGTGGACTTATTACCGAGGGCCATTCTGACTGGTGTGAGGTGGTATCTCATGGTAGTTTTGATTTGCATTTCTCTTATAATCAGCGATGTTGAGCATTTCTTCGTGTGTTTGCTGGCCATCTGTATCTCTTCCTTGGAGAAATGTCTATTCAGGTCTTTTGCCCATTTTTCCATTGATTGACTGGCTTTTTTGCTGTTGGGTTGTATAAGTTGCTTACATATTCTAGAGATTAAGCCCTTGTCGGTTGCATCATTTGAAACTATTTTCTCCCATTCCGTAAGTTGTCTTTTTGTTTTCTTTTGGGTTTCCTTTGCTGTGCAAAAGCTTTTCAGTTTGATGAGGTTCCCATGGGTTCATTTTTGCTCTCATTTCTATTGCTTTGGGAGACTGACCTGAGAAAATATTCATGAGGTTGATGTCCGAGAGTGTTTTGCCTATGTTCTCTTCTGGGAGTTTGATGGTGTCCTGTCTTATATTTAAGTCTTTCAGCCACTTTGAGTTTATTTTTGTGCATGGTGTGAGGGTGTGTTCTAGTGTCGTTGCTTTGCATGCAGCCGTCCAGGTTTCCCAGCAATGCTTGCTGAATAGACTTTCTTTTTCTCATTTTATGTTCTTGCCTCCCTTGTCAAAGATTACTTGACCATAGGTGTCAGGGTTTATTTCCGGGTTCTCTCTTCTGTTCCATTGGTCTGTCTGTCTGTTTTGATACCAGTCCCACACTGTTCTGATGACTGTGGCTTTGTAGTATTTCTTGAAGTCTGGGAGAGTTCTGCCTCCTGCTGGGTTTTTGTTTCTCAGGACTGCTTTGGCGATTCTGGGTCTTTTGTTGTTCCTTATAAATGTTTGGATTGTGTGTTCTAGTTCTGTGAAAAATGTCATGGGTAATTTGATAGGGATTGCATTGAATCTGTAGGTTGCTTTCGGGAGTATGGCCATTTTTACAAAACTGATTTTCCCAATCGAGGAACATGGAATATCTTTCCATTTCTTCACACACATCTTTGATTTCTTTGATTAAAGTTTTATAGTTCTCGGCATATAGGTCCTTTACCTCCTTGGTGAGGTGTATTCCGAGGCATTTGATTTTGTGAGGTGCAATTTTAAAAGGTATCGTATTTTTGTATTCCTTTTCTCATATTTCATTGCTGGTATACAGAAATGCGACTGACTTCTGAATGTTAATCCTATATCCTGCTACTTTGCTGAATTTATTCATCAGTTCAAGGAGTTTTGGGGTTGAGTCCTTAGGGTTTTCTAGATATAGTATCATGTCGTCTGTGTACAGTGACAGTTTTATCTCCTCTCTTCCTATATGGATGCCTTTTATTTCTTTTGTTTGTCTAATTGCTGTGGCTAGGACTTCCAAAACTATGTTGAAGAGCAGTGGTGAGAATGGGAATCCTTGTCTTGTTCCAGATTTGAGTGAGAAGGCTTTCAGT
Source organism: Sus scrofa (assembly GCF_054392235.1). Lineage (NCBI taxonomy): Eukaryota > Metazoa > Chordata > Mammalia > Artiodactyla > Suidae > Sus > Sus scrofa. The sequence goes on from NC_139386.1 coordinate 50,483,030, forward strand.
TTTTCCCCATTGAGGATTATATTTGCTGTGGGTTTATCATAAATGGCTTTGATTATGCTCAGGAATGTTCCCTCTACACCCACTTTGGCGAGGGCCTTGATCATGAAGGGATGTTGGACTTTGTCAAATGCTTTTTCTGCGTCTATTGAGATGATCATATGATTTCTGACTTTTCTTTTGTTAATGTGGTGTATGATGCTGATTGATTTGCGTATGTTGAACCATCCTTGTGAACCTGGGATGAACCCAACCTGGTCATGGTGTATAATTTTTTTGGTATGTTGTTGGATTTGGTCAGCTAAAATTTTGTTGAGAATTTTTGCATCTATATGCATCAAAGATATTGGCTGATAGTTTTCTTTTTTGGTGGTATCTCTGCCTGGTTTTGGAATGAGGGTGATGGTGGCATCATAGAATGTCTTTGGGAGTACTCCTTCTTCTTCAACTTTTTGAAAGAGTTAAAGGAGGATGGGCACCAGTTCCTCTTTATATGTTTGATAGAATTCACCTGTGAAACCATCTGGTCCTGGACTTTTATTTGTAGGGAGTGTTTTTATGACCTCTTCAATTTCATTTCTAGCGATGGGTCTGTTCAGTTGGTCTGTTTCTTCTTGATTCAGTTTTGGCAGGCTCTAAGATTCTAGAAAATTGCCCACTTCTTCCAGATTGTCAAATTGGTTGGCATATAGTTGTTCATAGTATTCTCTTATGGTTTTTTCTGTTTCTGCTGTATCCGTTGTGATTTCTCCTTTTTCATTTATAATTTTGGTTATTTGGGTTCTTCCTCTCCTCTTTTTAGTGAGTCTGGCCAGGGGGTTTTCAATTTTGTTTACCTTTTCAAAGAACCAGCTCTTGGTTTTATTAATTTTCTCTATTGTTTTTTTGAATCTCTATTTTATTGATTTCCTCTCTGATCCTTATGATTTCCTTCCTTCTGCTGACTTTAGGTCTTTTTTCTTCTTCTTTTTCTAATTCGTTTAGGTGGAGGGTTAAGTTGTCAATTTGGGATCGTTCTTCTTTTTTGAGAAAGGCCTGTATCGCTATAAATTTCCCTCTGAGCACTGCTTTCGCAGCATCCTATAGATTTTGAGAGGTTGTGTCTTCATTATCATTTGTTTCAAGGTAGTTTTTAATTTCCTTCTTGATTTCCTCATTGATCCATTGGTTTTTTTAGTAGCATGTTGTTTAGTCTCCCTGTAGTAGGTTTTTTTCTCTTTCCTTTTCCCATGGTTGGTTTCTAATTTCATGGCGTTGTGGTCAGAGAAGATACCTGAGATAATTTCTATGCTCCTACATTTGTTGAGGTTAGCTTTGTGTCCCAATATGTGGTTGATTCTTGAGAATGTTCCATGTGCACTTGAGAAGAATGTGTATTCTGATTTTTTTGGATGTAGTGTCCTGAAGATGTCAATTAAGTCTAAGTGTTTCTATTGTTTCCTTTAGGATCTCTGTTGCTTTATTGGTTTTCTGTCTAGAGGATCTGTCCTTTGGTGTGAGGGGGGTATTAAAGTCTCCTAGTATGATTGTATTCCCCTCGATTTCTCCCTTTATGTCTGTTAATATTTGTTGTATATATCTGGGTGCTCCTGTATTGGGGGCATATATGTTGACGATAGTAACATCCTCTCCTTGGATGGATCCCTTAATCATTAAGTAGTGTCCTTCATTGTCTTTCTTTATGTCTTTTGTTTTAAAGTCTATTTTGTCTGATATGAGTATTGCAACTCCTGCTTCCCTGTCATGTCTATGGGCATGAAATATTTTTCCCCACCCCTTCACTTTCAATCTATATGTATCCTTTGTCCTAAGGTGAGTTTCTTTTAGGCAGCATATTGAAGGTTTTTGCCTCTTTATCCACTCAGCCACTCTGTGTCTTTTGATTGGGGCATTCAGTCCTTTGACATTTAAGGTGATAATTGATGATTATTTTTTGCCATGTTCCAATTGATTCTATGGGGTTCCATTCTTCCTTTCCTTTTTTGGTTGGATGGTCTCTGGTTATTTTCTGCTTGAGTGTTTTTTTGTTTTTGCTTTTGTTTTTGTTTTTGTTTTTTTTTTTTTCATTTTTTTGCGAATGCAAAGTTTGGTTTTTGGCTTTGGTTGCCCTGTTTTTTAAGTATGCTAACCCCTTCCTATAATTGTGTGTTTTAGCCTGATGGTCCTGTAGGTTCAAACACTTCATTACTATATTAAAATTAAAAGAGAAACATACAAATACACAAACAAAAAGGGTCTATTTATTTCCTAACATCCCTTGCCCACATTTTATTATTTTGATAACTCTTTTTTTTCTTTTTAGTTTTATTTTTTTTGAAACATGTTCATGATTAAATCTGTATGCTGGCCTATTTGAGTGACTGCTCTCTGATTGTGGTTTCCTTAATCCTAGTTCTTCCTCTTTTTTTTTTTTCTTTTCCCCCCTTTCTTTCCTTCTTTTCTTTTTGGTTTAGAGATGCCCTTTCAGTATTTCTTTTAGCCTGGGTTTGGTATTGCTGTATTCTTTTAGATTTTGTTTGTTGGAAAAAGTTTTTATTTCCCCTTCTATTTTAAATGATATTCTTGCTGGATAGAGTATTCTAGGTTGCCTATTTTTTCCTTTTAGCACTTTAAATATCTCTTGCCATTCCCTCCTGGCCTGTAGTGTTTCTGTAGAGAAATCAGCTGATAATCTTAATCTTGTAGGTAACTTTCTGCTTTTCTCTTGCTGCCTTTAGGATCCTCTCTTTATCAGTAACTTTTGCCATTTTTATTATAATGTGTCTTGGTGTGGGTCTATTTGGGTTCAGTTTGTTTGGGGCCCTCTGTGCTTCTTGTATCTTGAACCCAGTATCCTTTAGATTTGGGAACTTTCCAGTGATAATTTCTTCAAATATGTTTTCCATCCCCTTATCTTTTTCTACTCCTTCTGGAATTCCTATTATGTGTAGATTTCCCCACTTATATTATCCCATAGGCCTCTTATATTGCTTTCCTGTTTTTTGATTCAGTTTTCTGTCTGCTGACCTGATTGTGTGATTTCCATTATTCTATCTTCCATATCACTGATTCGTCCTTCTGCATTATTCATTCTGGTTTTTCCTGCCCTTAGTTCCGTTTGCATCTCTGCCAATGCATGTTCTAGTTTTTCTTGGCTCCTCCTTATATTTTCTAGTTCCTTTCTGAGGGTGTCTGCATTACTGTTCATATCTTCTCTTAATTCCTCAGTCTTTTCACTATTTCTCTTTTGAACTCCAAGTCTGTCAGACTGCCGAGATCTGTTTCATTGTTGACTGTTTTAGGTGAGTTCTCCTGTTGGTTTGAGTGGGGGTGGTTTCTCAGCTCCTTCATCTTGCTTGTTGTTTTCTTTTTCCTGGTGGCGTTGTATTCTCCATGACCGGGCAGTGTTTGCCTTGTCACTGCCGTGAAATGTTTCCTGAGGGCTGGCATTGTTGGTCAGTCTTTTTTGAGGCAGTGTGGCTTTTCTGGAATGTTGGCAGGGCTAACAGTGTCTTTCTAAAGCAAAAGAGGACTTCCTGTGGTCAGCCAGGACTGGGAGGTCCACACCGCAATGGAAGCAGATTTCACTCAGTTTGGCAGAGTTTTCTCTGGTGGTTTTGGGCTGTGGGGCTCTTGCAGGGGGCTGGCAGTCCTGGTCAGCTGTTCCACAGGAGTGCAGCACCCCCCACAGGCTGGAGGAGCTATATGGGTCACTGAGAATCCAAGTGGCTCTTCCCCAGGGCAGCCCAAATCAGAAGGACTCTCTGAGAATGTAGGCAGATCTTTTCACAGCCGGGCCAAACTTGTTGTAGCTTTTCTGGGCTGTGGGGGCTCTTGCAGGGGGCTGGCAGTGTATGGTGCTGCTCTGCAGGGTTGTCGCCCCTCCACAGGGCAAGCAGGCAAGGGCAGGGACAGCCCCTGTGGTGGTGGCTTCCAGAAATTTTTGAGGCCAGCCCTCCCTGATGGCAGGCAGCCCCAGGTCCGGCGTGTGCATAAGGGGTGGCAGGATGCACTGGGAATCACAGCTTTCTGATAGCTAGCAGGCCAGTTATCTTGCTGTGGCATAGGGAGTTTTCTATGGGGGCACACCCTTTCTTCTCTCCCCTCCACAGCACTGGCACAGACCCAGCTCTTCTCCAAGGTTCCCTCTGATATTGCTTTCCACTTCCCTGCCCTTAGCACATTGCTCCCTCCCCCTGTGACACTCTGCTTTCTACTCTCCCAGGCAGTCTCTGCCCCATCAAACCTGAGAGACTTGTTCCTAGGCCCCATAAGCAGTCTCCACACTGCCCACCCCAGCCCTTTCCCAGGTACTAACCTCCAGAGCCGAGGTCTCGGTGCCCAGCCCCCACCCAAGCGTATCAATTTTTGGTGACTGTGCCAGTAGTTCAGATGATCTGTTCATTTCTCACTCTGCTTTTCAGAACTCCAACTTTTTGCTACACTCTTCTCTGCATCTAGAGATTCCTCCAATTTCGTTGATCTTTCCATCAAGTAGGTGACTTTCCAGGGTGTGGGATCCCTTTCTCCTCCACAGTTCCCTTTTGGGAGCACCTATCCAGTTCGGATTCACCTTCTCTCACTCTCCTCTTTTCTCTTGTTTTGCCTAGTAATGTCACAAGATTCTTGCTGTTATTGGAGTTTAGGTTCTGCCAGCGATGGGTTGCTGTTTTGTGCGAGTCATTTAACTTGTAGATGTTTTTTGTTGTTGTTGTGTTTGTGGGAGAGGGTAAGCATGTTCCCCTACTCTTCCACCATCTTGCCTCCTCCCCCTTATTTTAAAATTTATCTTTTGGTGTTGCCATGATTACTGATCATGAACTGAAATAGCTATATTTTGTACTCTATCTTCCATTGCAATTAAACCTGAAACCAACAGTAATTAGAGGAGATAACATAATGGTGGACTCAGCAGAGTGTGCAAACATTGTGTCAATATTTTCTCCAGAGATTTCTCCGCTATTGATTGTTGATTCAAATACTGCATTAGCATGGATGAGGTAATTTTAAATATAAAGCCGAATATTTAGCCAAGGAAAAATTATTTTGCCACATTCAAATATGTCAAGTCATGTCAGAAAGAACAGAGAGAGAAAACCTAAGCCAACATTAATGAGGTATGCAAGATAGAAAATAATGTTTTGTAAATAAATACTAGCCCTCTAAGGGCTTATCAAAAAATAGTTTCTGTCTTAGGGCATATGAATTCTGACTCATATGGAAAGGAAAAATATTTTTTTTAAAAAAAGAGCAACTCAGATGTGCTTATACCTAAATATTGAATAATTATTCTCATTAGTTCTAGGGTGATTTACATTATTATTACATAAGATAACAAACCTTGTGAGCTATGAAGGAGGAAGTTAATTATGGTTTTTAAAATTGAAGTATATATCTTGAAGTATAGTTGATATTGAATATAGTTCCCTGTGCTACACAGTAGGTTCTTCTTCATTATCTATTCTTATACTAGTGTGTTTATGTTAATCCTAAACTCCTAATTTATCCCTATGCTACATTTCTCTTCTGGTAACCACAAGTTTGTCTGTGAGTCCATTTTTATTATACATATTTAAGTTCATTCATATCATTTTCTGATATTCCACATATAAGCAATATCTTGATATTTGTCTTTGTCTGTCTGACTTCACCTAGTATGATAATCTCTAGGTCCATCCATTTTGCAGCAAATAGCTTTATTTCATTCTTTTTGTGTCTGAGTAATATTCCATTGTACAAATATGCCACATCTTCATTATCCATTCATTTGCCAGTGGACAGTTAGTTTTTTCCATGTGTTGGCTATTGCAAATTTTGCTGCAATTAGCACTGAGATTCACATAGCTTTTCAAGTTATAGTTTTCTCTGGATATATGCCTAAGAGTGGGATCATGGGATCATATAATAACTCTTTTTAGGGTTTTGTTGTTGTTGTTTTGTTTGTTTGTTTTTTCTTTTTAGAGCCATACCTGTGGCTGTTTCTAGGCTAGGGGTAGAATTGGACTGAAGCTGCTTGCCTACAACACAACCCAGCCACAGCAGATCTGTGACACATCTGTGACCTATGCTGCAGCTTGTAGAAATTCCAGATCCTTAATCACCTGAGCTGGCAAGGAGTTGAACACTCACAGACACTGAGCACAATGGGATCTATTACTTTTAGTTTTTTAAGGCACCTACATACTATACTCCATAGTGGCTGCACCAATTCACATTCCTACCCAAAGAGTAGGAGGATTCATATTTCAGTACACTCTCTCCAGCATTTACTATTTTTGATGGCGATTCTGACCTGTGCAAGATGATAATTCATCATAATTTTGATTTGGATTTTTTTATAACTATCAATACTGAACATTTTTTCATGTGCTTCTTGGTCATCTTTATGTATTCTTTGGAGAATATCTATTTAGATCTTCTGACCATTTTTGATCGTGTTGCTTTCTTTTTGGAAGGTGTTATTGAACTTCATGTATGAGCTGTTTGGAGATTAATTTTTGTCTGTCAAATCCTTTGCAAACATTTTATTCCCATTTACAAATTATTTTTTTATTTTATTGTCATTTCCTTTGCTGTGCAAAGCTTTGAATTTTAATTAGGCCCCATTTATTTATTTTTGTTTTTACTTCCATTACTCTAGGAGAAAAATCCAAAAGGATATTGTTGCAATTTATGTCCAAGATTTTTCTGCCTATGTTTTCCTCTTACATTTAGGTCTTTAATTATTTTGAGTTTATTTCTGTGTGTAAGGTTAGAAAATGTTCTAATTTCATTCTTTTGACATATAGCTATGTAATACCATGTCATCTACAAATAGTGACATTTTTACTTCTTTTCCAATTTGGATTCCTTTTATTTATTTTTCTTCTCTGACTGCTTTGGTAACATTTTCAAAACTATGTTGAATAAAAGGGGCATGATGGACATCCTTATATTTTTCCTGATCATAGTAAATTTCACCATTGACTATGATGTTAGGTGTGGGTTTGTTATATATGGTTTTAATTCCTTTGAGGTAGGTTCTCTCTATGCCCATTTTCTGGAGAGTATTTTTTATCATAAATCAATGTTGAAAATTATCAAAATATTTCCTGAATCTATTGAAATGATAACATAGTTTTTATTCTTCAATGTATTAATGCGGTGTGTCACACAGGCAGATATAAAAAAAAATTGTTGAATTCCTTGGACAAATTCCACTTGATCATGGTGTATGATCCTTTTGATATATTATTGGAATAGGTTTGCATCTATGAGGATTTTTTGCATCTATCTTCATCACTGATATCTGTCTATAATTTCTTTTTTGGTACCTTTAGTTTTGGTATCAGGGTGGTAACTGGGCTCCTGGAATGAGTTTGGAAGTATCCTCACCTCTGCAATTTTTGGAATAATTTCAGGATATATTTTTTCTAAATATTTTGTAGCATTCATTTTTAAAGACTTGTGCTCCAAGATTTTGTGTAAGTTTTCTATTTTAGTATTAGTAATTGGTGTGTTCATATTTTCTGTTTCTTCCTGGTTCATTCTTGGGAGAAAGTACCTAAGATATTGTCCATTTCTTACAGATTTGCACATTACACATTTGTCCATTTATATTATAGGCATATAGTTGCCTGCAGTAGTATTTTATGGTCCTTTGTATATCTGTGGTGTTGGTTGCAATTTCTCCTTTATAATTTCTAATGTTGATTTGGGCCTTCTCCAATTACCTCTTTATATGTCCAGCTGAAGTTTTATCAATTGATTTTTTTTTTTTGTCTTTTGTCTTTTTGTTGTTGTTGTTGTTGTTGTTATTGTTGCTATTTCTTGGGCCGCTCCCGCGGCATATGGAGGTTCCCAGGCTAGGGGTCCAATCGGAGCTGTAGCCACCGGCCTACGCCAGAGCCACAGCAACGCTGGATCCGAGCCGCGTCTGCAACCTACACCACAGCTCACGGCAACGCTGGATCGTTAACCCACTGAGCAAGGCCAGGGACCGAACCCGCAACCTCATGGTTCTTAGTCGGATTCGTTAACCACTGCGCCACGACGGGAACTCCCTCAATTGATTTTTTATGTTTTGAAAGAACCAGTTTTTTGTTTCAATGATCTTTTCTATTATTTTCTTTGTCTCTACTTCATTTATTTCTGCTCTGAAATTTATGCTTATTTTCTCTCTAATAACTTTGAGATTTGATTGTTATTCTTTCTATAGTTGTGTTAGGTGTAGGGTTAAATTATTTGAGACTTTTCTTGTTTCTTTGGGTAGGCTTGTATCACTATACATTTCTCTCTTAGAACTGCCCTAGCTGCATCCCATAGGTTTTTGTATTTTCACTCTCATTTTTATCTATGTATTTTCTATGTTTTTATTTTTACTTCCTCGATGATTCATTGGTTGTTTACTAGCGTGTTGTTTACCCCCCCATGTGTTTGTAGTTTTTGTATTTTTTTGTTGTCATGGTTTATATCTAGTCTCATAGTGATGTAGTTTGGAAATATGGTTGATATTTCCTTTTTTGTTAACCTTACTTAGGCTTAATTTATGGGCCAGCATATGATCTATCCTGAAGAATGTTTCATGTGCAGTTGAAAAAATATGTATTCTACTGCTTTTAGAAGGAATGTTCTGTAATTATGAATTAAGTCTAATGAGTCATTTAGAGCCTGTGTTTCCTTATTGATTTTCTGTCTGGATGATCTGTCCATTGATGTAAGTGGGGTATTAAATCTCCCACTATTGCTGTACTACTGTCCGTTTCTCCTTTGATGGCTGTTAACATTTGCCTTATATATTGAGATGCTCCTATGTTTGATGCATATATATTTACAATTGTTATATGTTCTTGGATTGATCCCTTAATCATTACACAGTGTTCTTTTTTTGGTCTCCTGCAATAGTCTTAAAATCTATTTGCCTGATATAAGTATTGAAACACCTGATAGTTTTAAATTGCTTCTTAATTTCCAATGCCTTTTAAATATCCTGCATTTGTACCTTCCTTCTCTCACAATTACTCATGTTGATATCATATTTTCCATGTAATTATGTTGCATATCTTTCTGTTTTTTTTGTGTATATAGATGATTTTGGTACTTTTGTCTTTTAACATCCCTATTTGTTTGTATAGATGATTTCCTACATTTATATTTTTGCTTATATAGGTGAACTTTTCTATTTCATAATTTTCTTGTTTCTAGTTGTGGATTTTTTTTCTGCCTGGTGAAGCTCATTTACTGTTTGTTGTAAAGCTGATGATAGTGCTGAATTCTTTTAGCTTTGAATTGTTTGTAAGGCATTTGATTTCTCCATCAAATCTGAATGAAAGCCTTGCTGGAGAGAGTATTATTTGTCACAAATTTTTTCCCCTTTCATCACTTTAAATGTATCATGCAGCTCCCTTCTGGGCCTAGGAGGTTCTGATTAAAAAATCAGCTGATACCCTTGTAAGTTATTTGTTTCTTCCCTTTGCTTATTTTAATATTCTCTCTATCTTTAATTTTTATCATTTTGATTACAATCTATCATGTTGTATTCCTGTGTGGTTTAATCCTGTATGGGACTCTATATTTCCTGGACTTGAGTGACTGTTTCCTTCCACAGGTTAAGGAAGTTTTCAGCTATTATCTCTTCAATTATTTTCTCAGACACTTTCCCTCTTTTTCTTCTGGAACTCCTATAATGAAAATGTTATTGTGATTGATATTGTTCCAGAAGTGTCTTAAACTGTCCTCATATTTTTTCATATTTTTCTTTATTCTTTTTTGTAGCAGTGATTTCCACTATTCTGCCCCCAACTCACTGATTCTGCCTCATTTATCCTGCTATCGATCCCTTCTAGTGTATTTTACATTTTAGTTTTGTATTCTTCAACTATGGTTGTCCTTTACATTTTATAAATCTTAGAAACTTATTGTAACTTCTCATCCTGTGCATCCATTCTTTCCCTGAGTTCTTGGATCAACTTTATGATCAATGTTCTGAACTCTTTCTTGAGTATATTGTCTAATTCCGTTTCACTTTGTTGTTGTTCTGGAATTTTATCATATTCCTTTTTCTGGACCATATTCCCCTACTATCTCATTTTGAAGGTTTTTTAAAAAAATTTTATATGTGGTAGGTTAATTATGTTTCTTGATCTTGTAGAAGTGGCCTTCTGTAGGGTATTTATTATTTGCCACAGAAGTACACTCCCCTTTCATCATCACCCAAGAGTCAGTCTTGTTCTGATGTGGTCTCTTAGCTGTATTTGCAGACTTAGTTTGCCAAGTTTCAGGATCATAGCTTTCTTGCTTCTTATTTCTACTCCCTGTCAGTTGAGGCTTGTCTAGAGGCTTCTGTAGGCTTTCTGGTGGGAAGAGCTTGTGTCTTCCCACTGGTGGGTGGAGCTGCTTCCTGGCTCTCCCATGAGGAGGGCTGTGTCAAGAGGTATGTGTAAAGGTGTCTTTGCATTCCAGAAATCTTATTCAGCCTATCTCCTGATTGAAGATGTTGTGTTCCTGTCTTTTTGGTTGTTTGGAATGAGGAATCTCAGCACTGGAATCCAAATGCTATTGAGGAGTCCAAGTCTTGGCACTTATAACTCAAGCAAGATTCAGCCTCCAGTGAGAGTTCCCGATGAATTCTCCCCAATAGCTTCACCACATTTTGGTCCCTAAGGTGAGTTATAGCCACCCCCTTCTTCCTCAAGAGACACTCCAAGGCCAGCAAGTAAGTGTGGCCCAGGGTCCTATGATGTTACTGCTTTTCACCTGGTCCCTGTTGCACATGAGGTTTTACATGCATCTTTCAAGAATAAAGTATCCATTTCTCCTAGTCTGATGGAGATCCTACAATTAGGTGCCAATGGTCTAGAAGACAAATGCTCTGGGGGCTCCTCTTTTCTTTGCCAGACCAGTAGGTTGGGGAGACTGACATGGGACTCAGGACTCTCATTCCTTTGAGAGAACTTCTGTGATGTAATTATTTTCTAGTTTGTGGGTTGCCTATCTAGGGGGTATGAGTTTGATCATATCATGAGTGTTCCCCTCTTACATTCTTGCTATGATTTCTTCTTTATGACTTTGTATATGGAATATCTTTTTTTTTGGTCAGTTCCAGTTTTTTTTAAATCAATGATTTTTCAGAAGTTAATTGTAATTTTGTGGTACTCATGGGAGGATGTGAGATCAAGGTTGTCTTCTCTGCCATTTTATCTCAATTGTGAGATCAAGGTTGTCTTTTCTGCCATTTTATCTCAATCCTAATTATATTGTAATAGTGTCTGGTGTCACATAACTTCAATTTTCCTCAATGGAGATACAGAGCTACATTTATCTAGTGTAATTTAGACTGACTAGGGAAAGGCAGAGTGAGATAGCATTCATATCTGCTTTATTTTATGGGCAGATATCATGTATATCTTAATGGGGCTAAGAACCACACATTCTCCAAATCAGATATGTATTTTTTCCAGAAATACTAGATTTCAAATTCAGGTTACTTTAACCTAGAAGTAACCACTAGGAGTATTTTTCTAATGTACTCATTACGTCTATTCAAATTATGAGTACATTACAGAGAACAGAAAAGAATAAGACCTGCCTTCATACTCATGGTGTTTTCAGGGTCTAGTGAATGAAATAGAGCTATCCACTCCCCCACAAAAGAAAAGAAAAGGAGAAGGAAGAATGATGATGAAGAAGAAGGAGAAGAGAGGAAAGGGGAAGGAGAAGGAGGGAGGAGAAGGAAAAGAAGGAGGAAGAAAGAAGAACTATGAAAGCTGATGAAGGAATTTGGCAAAGTAGCAGGATACAAGATTAACCTTTAGAAATTTGTAGCATTTCCTGATAATAACAATGAAATATCAGAAAGCAAATGTAAAAGAACATGAGTTTTGGGAGTTCCCATCGTGGCTCAGCAGAAATGAATCTGACTAGTATCCATGAGAATGCAGATTCAATCCCTGGCCTCACTCAGTAGGTTAAGGATCTGGCATTGCAGTAATCTGTGGTGTAGGTCACAGATATAGCTCAGATCTGGAGTTGCTCTGGCTATGGTGTAGCCTGGTAGCTACAGCTCCAATTTGACCCCTAGACTGGGAGCCACCATATGCCACAGGTGCAGCCCTAAAAAGACAAAAGAAAATCCAACAACAACAAAATTTAACTTTTAATATTAAACAAAAAAATTGAAATATCTAGAAGAATCTGACAAAGGAATTGAAAGATTTATATGCTGAAAATATAAAACATTGATAAAGGAAATTAAAGACAATACAAAGAAATAGAAAGATGTCTTGGGTTGTAAGAATTAATATTGTTAAAATGTCCATACTATCCAAAGCCATCTACAGATTTAATGTGATTTATATCAAATTAATTTTTCACAAAACTAGAACAAATTATCCAAAAATGTATATAGAATCATAAAGGACCCAGAATTGTGGAAAAGATAATGGCAGGGGAGAGAAAGAGGCTTAACTCTACCAGATGTCAGACAATATCAAAAAGCTACAGTAATCAAACTGTTGTATTAGTACAAAAACAGGCATAAGGATCAATAGAACAGAATGAAGAGCCCAGAAACAAAACTAGAAATCTACAGTCTATTAATCTTTGAAAAAGGAAGCAAGATATAAATGGGAAAAAAGAAAATCTCTTTTGTTCTGGGATATTTGGACAGATACATGCAAATCAATGAAATTAGAACATACTCTCACAACATACACAAAAATAAACTAAAAATGGCTTAAAAACTTAAACATAAGACATGACACCAAAAACCTAGAAGAGAATGAAGGCAAAACCTTCTAACAGAAATTGTACAAAAGTTTTATTAGTTCAGTCTCCCAAGGAAAATAGAGATAAAAACAAAAAGAAACAAATGGTACCCATAGAAACAGTGTACCTAATCAAATTTACAAACTTTTACTCAGTAAAGTAAATCATAAATAAAAATGAAAAGACAACTTATGGAATTGGAGAAAATATTTGCAAATTATGCAATCAACAAGGGCTTAATCTCCATAATATACGAACACCACTTACAACTCTAAAACAACAAAACAAAACACCCAGTTGAAAAATGGGCAGCAGTCCTAAATAGACATTTCTCCAAAGGACACATTTAGATAGCCAGTAGGAACATGATAAGATGCTCAACATCACTAATTATTATAAGAATTGGTCAGAATAGCCATCATTTAAAAGTCTACACATAAAAATCCTGGAGTGGGTATGGAGAAAAGGGAATCCTTCTACTCTGTTGGTGGCAATGTAAATCGGTACCCCCACTATGGGAAGCAATATGAATATTGCTTAGAAATCTTAGAATTACCATATGATCCAGAAATCCAACTCTTGGGCATATATTCAGACAAAAATATAATTCAAAAAGATCAATGCACCTCTATGTTCATTGCAGCACTATTTACAATAGCTGAGACATGGAAACAACCTAAATGTCCATTGACAGATGAATAGATAAAGAAGATATCAGAATCACCACCTCTTTTTACCTGATTTCTTAATGAGTGACCTGACAACTGAACTCAGGTTTCACAAGAAGTGACTTCACTTCATGTTTATACCAAGATCTGTGGGAATATAACCTGTCTAAAATATTAGAATACAAAATGAATAACAAAGAAGAACACATAGTGAAGGGAATCATTTAAAAATGCCATAAATCATTTGAGTAAAATTTTCTTTGGGTGAATGGCCTTTATTGAACAAATCAGATGTTACTGATCCAGAATAACTATGAGAAACAAATGAATATAATTGTTAGGACAATAAGAACTTAGTTGGGTAAGTATAGGTAGACTACTATAACATTGACAGAACCCTGAGCTTCATAGCTAGATTTCCCCCCAAGTATTCTTGGGTAATAAATTGGACATTTAGGAGGACATTTTATCTCTTTCAGTACTTAATAACTGGTTATTTAATTTGTGACAAAAATAGCTTAGAAAATTTACTTCTCTACAGGCCAACTGGAAAGAGCTTTCCCCATAATTATTACAAATATCTCCTAGTATCTTCCAATATTTCCCCACCTAGACTTTTCCAACCTGATTCCCACACAAATGATGGATTTTTTTTTCAAAATAAATTTCTAGGTTGCAAATTTTTTCCTTTAGCACTTTAAATATATCTTGCCACTCCCTTCTTGCCTGTAGTGTTTCTGCAGAGAAATTAGCTGATAGCCTTATGAGGTTCCCTTAATTTGGGGGAACCCCAAAATTAACACTTTCAGTTTTCTCTTGCTGCCTTTAGAATCCTCTCTTTATCTTTAAATTTTGCTACTTTTATTATAATATGTCTTGGTGTGGGCTGATTTGGATTCAACTTGTTTGGGGCCCTCTGTGCTTCCTGTATCTTGATATCTGTTTCCTTTAGATTTGGAAAGTTTTCAGACATAATTTCTTCAAATATTCTTTCAATCCCCTTTTCTTTTTCTTTTCCTTCTGGAATTCCAATTATATGTAGATGGGCCCACTTTGTATTATTCCATAGATCTCTTATATTGCTTTCATTTTTTTTATTTGGTTTTCTCTATCCTGTCCTGATTGGGTGATTTCCATTATTTTACCTTTGAAGTTACTAATTCATTCCTCCACATTATTCATACTATTCTTTGTGGCTTTATCTCTGTTTGCATCTCTGCTAATAAAATTTCTAATTTTTCTATGTTCCTCCTTATATTTCCTATTTCCTTTCTAACAGAATCTGCATTACTGTTTATATCCACCTTAATTCTTTGATATTCAGCCTTAATGCCTTCAGTGTTTCCGCTGTCTCCCTTTTGAACTCAATGTCTGTCAGAGTGCAAAGGTCCGTTTCATTATTGACTGCTTTAGGTGAATCCTCCTGTTCCTTTAACTGTGAATGGTTCCTGAGCTTCTTCCTCTTGCTTATGCCTTTCTTTTTCTGTGAGTTTAGGGAAGCCACACTATAGTCTTGGAGGACAACTTCTATGCAAGTGTACCCCATTTTATTTTGTGGGGAGTTATGATTTATTTTTGGCATGGGAGTTTGAATATTTTCTGTCTCTTTCTTCAGTGTGGGCAGACTGTTATCCCCAGGATGCTCAGTGTGTTTTCAGGGAGAAAGAGGCAATGGGTAGGGCCAGAACTCAGTGCCTGGTCACTGGGTTCTCAACAGCAGGAAGGACCTTCAGGAAGGGGGAACAGGCTACTCCTAGTTACAGGGTCCTGGGAAGTGGTAATGAGCTCTAGGCAGATATACAAAAGTGACCAGAACATTTGGCTGTAGCAGCAGCAGGGTGAGTGAGTTCCCATGGGAATGAGAAAAACAACAGCTTGTGTTTGATTGCAGTGACCTCCTCTGAAGTGATTGGAACTGCAGGTGATGCCTGTTCAGGGACCCCTACTGGTAGCAAGCCATGACCAACACTGGAGTCAGTGAAACTGCGTTGGTTTGCCCCTGTCACCTGTAGACTATGCATGATACCACCCCATCTCACTTAGTCAAAACAGGAGATGCTGCACAGGCTGGTCCTGGTTACAGGATCCGGAGAAGTGAGATCAGACATGTGGGTACCGCATGGAGCATTCAGCAGGGGCAACGAAAGGGCCAGTTTGTTCCCAGGGGTTCAAGAGCACCAACAGGTGGTGTTTGATCACAATGCCCTCCTCTGTGGTGCCCTTGAGGTGTTGGGGCTGCAAGTGATGTCTGTTCACAGACTCCTAATGGTTTCAGGCCATTCCCACCTCTGGACCCAGAGATAACTGCAGTGGTTTGCCCCCACCCCCTGTAGACCATGAAATAAGCACCTCTTCCTGCTTAGCCCCCACAGGAGCTGCTGCACAAGTTGTTCCTAATTTCAGGTCCTGGGAAGGGACAGTGATCTAGCATCTGGGCACTGCCCAGAGTGTTTGGGCAGTGGCAGTAGCAGGGTGTGTGTACTCCCAGAGGATCAAGAGCAACAACAGGTGGTGTTCCATTGCAATTTCCTTCTCTGTGGTGCCCTCTGAGGTGGTTTGGGCTGCAAGTGATTTTTGTTCAGGTATCCCCACTGGCAGTGGGCCACACCCACCTCTGGAATCAGAGATAACTGCAGTGGTTTGGCCCTGCTTCCTGCAACCATTCAAGAAGCACCCTGTCCCACTTAGCCCATGAAGGAGGTGCTTCACCAGCTGCTCCTAGTTTTATGGTTTTAGGGAGGGACAGTGACCAAGTGTCTGGGAACTGCCCAGAGCATTTTGTGGCAGAAGCTGTGGGGTGGGTGTATTCCCAGGGGAGTGAGAGCAACAGCATATTGTGCTTGGTTGCAATGCCCCCCCTTTTTGCCAACCCCTGAGGTGACCAGGGCCACAGGTTGAGCCCACTCATAGGCCTCAAGTGGTGGCAGACCATGCCTCCCTCTGGCCTCTGAGATGACCATCATGGTCTGTCCCTGCTGCCTGTAGATCATGCAAGAGGCACCATGTCACATTTAACCCTCTGATGCCTTGGCCCACACAAATTTGCCTAGCCACTGGTAGCCTGCATAAGAAAAGCTTAGTCTACTGTAAACCAAGCAAGAGTCTTCTTCCTGCCTGTAGCCTGCACCAGAGATTCCCCTCCTCTGAGAGCCCATGGGTGTGATCATGCTTGGGTGCAAGAGTTTCCTATGGTGGTCAGCCCCTCATCCTCTCACTCTCCCTAACAATGGCACCTTGCCTCTCCTGCAGGCCCATATCTTCTCCCAGTTTCCCTCTGTCATGTCATTCCACTCCCCAGCCCATAGCACACTGCTTCCCCACCCATGGTGCACTGCTCCTTAGCCCCTTAGGCTGTCTCCACACAGCCAGTCCCAGTCCTCTCCCTGGGACTGACCACCAGAGCCTAAGTCTCAGTGCCAAGCCCCCACCTGAGCAACTCAGGCTGTGTTGTGTGGGCTGGTGGTTCAGATGATCTGTGCTGCTCCCACTCTGCTTTGCCCTCCTCAGTCCAGTTGCTGTGCTTTTCTTGGTGACTTTCAGGCCCCTCTGTCTAGGCTGATCTTCCCATCAGTTAGGTGGCTTCCCAGGATGTGTGTTCTTTTTCTCCTTCACAGCTCCCTCTCAAGAATGTTAGTCCCATCCTGATTCCTTTTCTCTCTGTCTTTTTTTCTTTTGTTCTACCAGTTATATCAAGAGTTTTGTGCTTTTTTGGAGGTTTAAGTTCTCCTGCCAGCCTCCAATTGATGTTCTGTGTGAGTCGTTTTACATGTAGATGTAATTCCCAGTCCATCCCACTTTCTCCTTCACTCCATAATTCTCCTTTTATGTCTATTAACATTTTTCATACATTGAGGAGCTCCTATGTTTGGCTTATATATATTTGCAATTATTTTATCTTCTTTGATTTATCCTTTGATAATTATGTAACGTCTTTCTTTGTCTCTTGTAACCATCTTTATTTTAAAATCTACTTTGTTTGATATGAATTCTGCTACCCCAGTTTTTTACTTGCCATTTTCATGGAATATATATTTCTATACTCTCACTTTCAATCTCTATATGTCTCTAGATCTTAAGTGGGCCTCTTAAGGACAGTATGGGTGTGTGTGTGTGTGTGTGTGCACGTGCGCACGTGTGTGTAACCTTTAAGCCAGTGTATATCTTTTGGTTAAAGTGTTTAATCCATTTACTTTTGTGGTAATTATCATTATCTATGTTTTTGCCATTTTGTTCATTGTTTTGTCCAGATATATGCCCAGGAATTGGATTTCAGGATAAAAAGGTAGCTCTCTTTTTTGCTTTTTAAGCAACCTCTTTACCCAGGCTTTCATTCATATTCTTGCTTGTAGGTTTTCTCTTTGTTCGCTTTACACATATCATGCCACTTCATTCTGGCCTGCAGAGTTTCTGCTGAAAAAAATCAGCTGATAGTCTTATGGGGATTCCCTGGTATGTTATTTGATGCTTCTCCTTCTTTGTTTTAATATAATCTCTTTGTCTTTAATTTTTGTTAATTTGATTACTACATGTCTCAGCATGTTCTTCTTTGGGTTATTCCTGTATTGCACATGAAAAGATGCTCAAAATTACCAAAGCAACAGAAGTAAAAGCAATAATAAACCAATGGGATATAATCAAACTGACAAGTTTTGCACAGCAAAGGGAACCAAAAAGAAAACAAAAAGACAACTTACAGAATGGGAGAAAATATTTTCAAATGATGCAACTCGTAAAGACTTAATCTCTAAAATATGCAAACAACTTACAAACTCAACAGAAAAAAAAAAGCCAACAACCCAATGGAAAATGGGCAAAGGACCTGAAGATACATTTCTTCAAAGAAGATATACAGATGGCCAACAAGCACATGAAAAAATGCTCAACATCCCTGATAATTAGAGAAATGCACATCAAAACTACCATGAGATACAACATCATACCAGTCAGAATAGCCATCATTAATAAGTCCACAAATAACAAGTGCTGGAGGGGCTGTGGAGAAAAGGGAACCCTCCTGCACTGTTGGTGGTAATGGAAGTTGGTACAGCCCCTATAGAGAATGGTAATTGAGGAAACTTAGAAAACTATATATGGAACTATGTTATGGCCCAGCAATCCCACTCTTGGGCATATATCTGGTCAAAACTTTCCTTAAAAAGGACACATGCACCCTCATGTTCATTGCAGCACTATTCACAATAGCCAAGACATGGAAACAACCCAAATGTCCATTGACAGATGACTGGATTAGGAAGATGTGATACTATTCAGCCATAAAAAACAAAATTATGCCATTTGCAGCAACATGGATGGAACTAGAGACTCTCATACTGAGTGAAATAAGTCAGATAGAGAAAGACAAATACCATATGATATCACTTATATCTGGAATCTAATATACAGCACAAAAGAACCTTTCCACATAAAATAAAATCATGGACTTGGAGGATAGACTTGTGGTTACCAAGAGGGAAGGGGAGGGGGTGGGATAGATGGGGTGCTTATGGTTAATAGTCAGACTCTTGCCTTTGGAATGGATTTACAATGAGATCCTTCTGTTAAGCACTGGGAACTATTCTCATCACTTACAATGGAGCATGATAATGTGAGAAAAAATGTATAGATGTATGTGTAACTGGGACACCTTTCTGTACAGTAGAAAACTGACAGAACTCTGTAAACCAGCTATAATGATAAAAAAATAAAAATCATGATATAAAAAATAAAAATCACTAATTAGTAGAGGAATGCAAATAATATCAATAATGATGTATTACCTCATATCATTCAGAATGGCCTTCTTCAAAATGTCTACAGATAATAACTACTGGAGTGGGTGTAGAGGCAAATGATCCTTCCAACACTATTTTTGAGAATACAATTTGTTACAGGCACTGTAAGGAACATATAGAGTTTGCTTAAAAAGCTAAAAATAGAGTTACCTTGTGATCCTACAAGCCTATTCTGGGCATTTCTCTTGACAAGGCATAAATAACCTCAATATTAGTTGTGGCATTATTTATAGTAGCCAAAAAATGGAAGTATCCTGGCTGTCCATTAACTGATGAAAATATAAAGATGTTTTGGTTTATATATGATCCAGCAATCCTGCTTATGGGTATCCATCCAGAAAAAACTATAATTTGAAAAAATATGTGTACCGCAATGTTCATTGCAGCACTATTTACAATAGACAAGTCATGGAAGCAATCTAAACATCCATCAACGGAGGAATGGATAAAGATCTAGAACAAAGGACAATTACTCAGCCATAAAAGAGAATGAAATAAAGCCAATGGCTGCAACATGGAGGGACCTAGAGTTCATCATAATGAGTGTCATTGTCAGTGAAAGACAAATATTATATGTTATATGTGGAATATAATAAAGATAAAAGTGAACTTATTTTCAGAACAGAAACACTCACTAACATTTTAAAACTTATGGTTACTGGAGGGCTGGTGGGGGAGGGATGAACTTGGGGTCTGGTATTGGCAAATGCACACTGAAGAATGTGGTAGGATAGTCCAATAGGGACCTGCTTATCACTGATCTGTGATAAGTGGGAAAGTAATCTGAAATAGAATGGATGTGTGTACTGTATAAGTAAATCACTTTGTTGTAAAAGAGAAATTATCAAAACATTGTAAATCAACTATGCTTCAAAAAAACTTTAAAAAATGAAAAAAGAAGTTTATGCATCTATGTATATATGCCATATATATGTTTTATAATATATATATATCATATAATATATATTAGAATATTATATATAGCATTTATGATACACAATATTATTTAATTACATAGTAATATATAAAATATGTATTAGAACACTACTCAACCATAAAAATGGTTTAGATAATTCCATTTGCAGCAACATGAGTCAACCTAGAAATTACAAAATGAGTGAGGAAGACCAGATAGAGAATGACAACTATCATATGATATTTCTTATATGTGGAATCTAAAAAAATATACAAATGAACTTGTATACAAAACAAAACTAAAACTACAGACATAAAAATATTATTATCAATGCAGAATGGGTAGGAAATAATTTAGGAGCTTGGGATTAACATATACAGACTAATATATGCAAAATAGATAACCAACAAGAATCTACTGTATAGCACACTCAATAATTTGTAATAATCTATTACAGAAAATAATTTGAAAAGATTCTGAATCACTTTTCTCTATACCTGAAACTAACATTATATTGTAAATCAAACTCTACTTCACTTAAAAAATATAAATAATGAGAACATAGGCAAAAAATTCTCTGACATATACAATATCAAGTTTTTCTTAGGTTGGTCTCCAAAGGCAATAGAAATGAAACTTACAAGCATTAAAAGAGCAAAGGAAACCATGAGAAAGAAAGAGAAAGACAATTATGGAATGGGAAAAAATAGTTGTAAATGATGCAATCGACAGAGGCTTACTCTATAAAATATACAAACAACACATACAACTCAACAGCAAAAGAACAACCCAGTCAAAAAATGGGCAGAATACTTAAAAGAGACATCTCTCCAAAGAAGACATACTAATGGCCAGTAGATACAGGAAAAAATGATCAAAATCAATAATTACTACAGAAAAGCAAATCAAATCTATAATGAGGCACTCTATCACACCAGTCAGAATAGTCATCATTAATAAGCCTATAAATAACAAATGAGGAAAAAAGGGAACCCTCCTACATTATTGGTGGAAATGTAACTTGGTACCATCACTATGCAAAACATATGGAGGTTTCTCAGAAAACTAAGTAAAGAACAACCATATGATCCAGCAATCCTACTCCAGGGCATATATACAGACACTATAATTCAAAAAGTTATATGCACACATATGTTCAGAGCAGCAATATTCACAATAACCGGGACATGGAAACAACCTAAATATCCATCAATGGATGAGTGGATTAAGTGGTACATGTATAAAATGGGATATACTAGCTTACATTGAGATCCTGCTGTGTAGCACTGAGAATTATGTCTAGATACAATGGAGCATGACAATGGGAGAAAATATTATGTATACATATATGTGTCATTGGGTCCCCATGCTGTACAATGTGTGTGGGGGAATTTGTGTTAAGGGAAATAACAACAACAAAAATAAAAAAAAATTTAAAAAGAAAATAGAATATTGTTTCACAACAATGTCTAACAAAAAAAAATCAAAGATAGAAAATATCCAGCCAGCCCTTGTTAAAGTTAGGGGAATGGACACATTTCACTTTGCTGGTAGACGTATTACATTGTACCATAACTTGTTTGGAAAATATCCCAGGAGAATCTATTAAAGTTTAAAATATACATTAAAAAATAAATAAAATGGGATATACAGTGGAATACTACTCAGCTGTAAAAAAAAAAAAAAATATGCCATTTACAACCTATGAATGAACTAGACATTCTCATACTAAGTAAGTCAGAAAGAGAAAGGCAAATAATATATGATATCACTTATATGTGGAATCTAAATTATGGCACAAATGAATGTATCTATAAAACAGAAACAGACTCAGACATAGAGGACAGACTTGTGATTATCAAGGGGATGGGGGACGGAGTGGGATAGCTGGGATTTGGGGGTTGGTATTTGCAAACTATTACATTTAGAATGGATAAGCAAGGAGGTCCTGCTGTACAGCACAGGAAACTCTATCCAATCTCTTGGGATAGACCATTATGTAAGATAATATAATAAAAGGAATATGTGTGTGTGTGTGTGTATGACCAGGTCTCTTTACTATACAGCAGAAATTAATACAACATTGTAAACCAACTATACTTTAATTTTTAAAATGGGAGATCATATTAAAAAAAAACACTAAGCAAAAGTGGAAAG
The DNA here is from genome assembly GCF_054392235.1 of Sus scrofa. Taxonomy (NCBI): domain Eukaryota; kingdom Metazoa; phylum Chordata; class Mammalia; order Artiodactyla; family Suidae; genus Sus; species Sus scrofa. The sequence goes on from NC_139386.1 coordinate 50,505,283, forward strand.
GGAAAAGCAGGGATAAGAAATGAGTAATAGGGCCTTCAAAGATGGGGAGGAAATTTAATTCTGTGAGAGAATGAAATAATTTTCTCTCAGGTAGCAAAAACATTTTAATTCAATTAAATTCGGGACACCAATGAAAATTTTTGTTAAATTACCCTGCCCTTTTTCTTATATTAACTTCTTCTTGTCTCTTTAAACCTTCAGAAATAAAAAGATATTTTTAATGAGTATCATGACTTTCTCTTACTGTCCTTCAGAGAAGTACTTTAAATGAAAATATCCAATAGTGTATAAAATACTTAAATAAATAAGATGCTACTTTAGGAGTTCCCATTGTGAATCAGTGGAAACAAATTTGACTAGTATCCATGAGGATGCAGGTTCAATCTCTGGCCTCACTCAGTGGGTTAAGGATCTGGTATTGCCCTGAGCTGTGGTGTAGGTCACAGATGTGGCTCAGATCCTGCATTGCTGTGGCTGTGGTGTAGGCTAGGAGCTGCAGCTCTAATTTGACCCCTAGGCTGGGAACTTCCATATGCCAAAAGTATAGCCCTAAAAAGCCAAAACAATCAAACAAAAAGCTTCTTTAAAGTCTTCATATAAAAAAATAATCTAAATAGATGTTGAACATGATTGTTCTTTTTCTCTAGGCAAGAAAAATAATTTGATTTTTGAGTTAACCTGAAGGATTTTTGTTGTAAAGTGCTCCATAACTAAGGTAAGTCCCAAATGATGAGTAAGTTCTAATACTTTAGTTCTGTTTTCAGCCAGACAAATACAGTAATCCATTATCCTCAATTCCCACCAAAGGAGCTCTCCCATCCACCTATACCAAATATTATGCCATCAGGAACAAGGACAAAATCAAAACCTTTTATCTACAGGTTCTCTGTGTATCACCACCTCTATTATAATCATGAATTATCAAAGAAACCACATTAACAGAAAATGTTTATGTTTGCTATCCTATGCCCCAGCAAGCTGATAATCTGAAACTAATATCTTTTCATTATGTAATAAAATATTTAGTAGGTATAGGGTAGACAAAAAAAGAATGTTTATGTTTTGGATTTGGTTTTAATCTCTATTCAAGAGTTTTCTTTTTGGGGAAGGGAACCAATTTATACATATTCAATTATGTAAAGAATTGAAGAATTGCTTATAAAATATGGATTTAATGAACATTATAGATCCAAATTATTCCAGTCTTAATCATTTTTGAAAACTAGCTCTGTTTCAGTAACCCTACTAAGCTGCTTCTTAAGCCTACTCACTATGTATACCCTTTCTAATCTAACTGCTCTTTCATAGGTTTCCAGTAATTTATTAACTTCCCTTGATCATCACACTTAAGTGCTTGGCATATTTAACATTTGAGCTGACAGCCTTAATTTCAATATTGTCCTATGTGTATGAAGGTGATCCTACTGATTAACCAGCCTTTGGACAGATATTTTGATTTTTTTTCTCCAGTAATGGATATAGATTTGTTCTGGTATATGCCCTTGCTGGATAAAGCTAAGGCCATGAACCAAGCTGACTGGCCTCTGTGAGGCACTGGTCGTATACCACATGATTGAGCAATTGTTGGCACCATGAGCTAATCTGCTACATTAATGTTTACAAATATTTTGTTTCAAACCATGTCAAAACTGACATTTTTAATGCATAACTGACACTGTGCTATGAACCAGACATAGAATATTTTCTGAACTTTAACAACCCAATGAGATAGTCTTTATCTCTATTTGAACTGAAAAAAAATAGAGGCTTGAGAAAATTAGGCCATTTGCCCAAGATAACAATGAGATTAAGTAGTGAACTGAGATATGAATCCAAAATACTAGAGGCATTATTATTATTATTATTATTATTATTATTATTATTATTATTATTATGGTTCTTAGGTCTGCAGCCATGACACATGGAAGTTCCTAGGATAAGTGTTGAATTGGAGCTACAGCTGCTGGCCTATGCCACAGCCACAGCAATGTGGCATCTGAACCTGTTCTGTGACCTACACCACAGCTCAGAGCAATGCTAGGTCCCTGATCTACTGAGTGAGGCCATGTATCAAACATGCATCCTCATGGGTACTAGTCAGATTTGTTTCCACTATGCCACAGTGGGAACTCCCAAGAGGCCTCATTTTTAATCTCTACATTAAACCATCTCTTTTATGGATGGCATACATAAATTTTAGGCAATACTCCATACTCTAATGCTATAATAAGAAGAAATTAATTAAGGACTCTATACTAGAACTAAAATGTAGGATCCCCTTCATCAATAATGGGGATTTATCCTTGTTCAGGAGAAACACAAACCCTTGAATTAAACCTCCTCTTAAGAGATTCATTTCTATAGCCATAGGGTATCTGTGCCATCATATAGTAGATTGTCCTGATTATTTTTAGATATTTTCCATAAGAAAAGATTTATTAGGAAAGTGATTTACCAAATGGCCATGAGGACATTATTACATCTATTTTAGTGAGCTGGCCAGTTATGTCCTTCCTTATTTCTCAGAGGTAAGTACTTGCTGAAATCTGAACTATTGAGTCTATTAAATCTTACAGTGTGTACTCAACAAAAGCAAAATTACTTCAATTTTGAAGAACTTTGACAATGTAGGAGGTAGATTGCCCTACTGATAGTCAATAAATAAAAAGATGGAAATATGTTCTATTCAGTAAGTAAACAGAACATATTTAAATATGTTCTACATATTTCTTGTAATTTTGTAGAGAAATTCTTTTCTGTAAATAAAAAATATAGACCTTATATTTAGAATATAATACACTTTAAGTGAAAAAGCAGAAAATAAAATACATTCAGAAATTCATTTTCTACAGCTTTTTATGCTTAAACATAATAATTCATGTTTAGGTGATTATCAGAGAAAATTGAAAACTTTCTGTTTCCAAGAATAAAATGATCTATCAAGAGCTGTATGTGAGAAATATAAATTAATTTTGGTTTAAAAAATAACATATGACATGTATGATAAAATTTATTTTCATTTGTGTTTTTGGGTTTGTTTTGTTTACTTTGACCAAATAAAATTCACCATTAATTAATAATGAAAACCATAAGAAATTTTATAGTAAGTACAAAATATTGCTGTCAGATTTAGGCCTCTGCTCAAATCTCAACTCTAACACTTAACAGCTGTGTTTACACAGGCATGCTAACTCTCTAAGTTTCTAAAAATTTCCCCAAGTTTTATGGAGATATAATTGACATTTATGTTGTGTTAATTTAAGGTTTGCAGCATAATTATTTGCTAAATGTATTTATCATGCAATGATTGCAATATGTTTAGTTAACACCCATTATATAACATAATTGCACATTTTTTAAAAAAACATGAAGGATACCTTCCCATAGAATATTTGGATGACTAAATTATATTACACTCTATATGTAAAAGGATCAACATAGTATTTAGGGATCAGCATAGTACATGACATATAGCAAGTGCTTGATAATTTTTAATTGCCATCTTTTTTTTCTATCTCAATTCTCTTTCATCCAGGGAAAGTACAAGTCAATTTAAAGGCGAACACAGAAGATAACATCAGAGGAAGAGATAAAGGCAATTTTCATCTCAAGGAGTTTTAGAAAAATATAGAAAGAAAAAGAGGCAATATGGTTTATTTTTATATGAACATAATCAATAATAAACTTTAAAGAAAAAGTTAATTCATTTTACAACATCAAAAATATAGAAAGCAACAGGAAGAATATGACTTATTTTTATAAGAATGTAATCTTGATATTAAAGCTTTAAAGAAAAGAAAGTTAATTCATTTCGTAACACCAAAAATTCATTAGGGAAGCTAAGCATTCCAAAAATGAGTAGTAAATTTATTTCATTTTTAATTGTAAATTTATTTCAATTGCTACTTAAATGATGGAAAAATAACTTCTTTTGAAATTTTTTTCTTAATTTCCAACTGAGAAAACTCCAAATTTTCATTTTGAAAAATAGAAAAATAATTTTATATGGAAAGCTTTTCTAATTTCATTGAACATAATCCACATAATACAGACATTAAAGATGCCATTGCTAAACCATTTAAAACTATATTTTGTTTTCATAACTCTAAAAATATATAACTGTATCATATCTTGGAATTTTCCTACCATACCACCATCTGAGTAACATATACAATTATAATTCTAAACATTGTTCCATCACTGATATTAGTATTTGATCTTGGCAATAATCATTTCATTATTTTTTTGTTTTAACTTTCTGGAATTTTATTGAGTTTTCACAATGCCTTTGGCTTTAGAATTTGGATTTTTGATGTGACTAAATTGCAGTTGATATTTTCATAAGACTGTGATGGAAATATCCTGTTGGGGGGACAAGGAAATATGATGAAAATTTCTAAATCAGAAAAGCTTCAGAAAAATCAGCCACCCCTCCATACCTACAGACCCAACTCTTTACATTCTTTCCCCCATTTTGCCAATAAAGACTGATTTGTTTTAAACAATTAAGAAAGGAACTTTTCCAGGAATGCTGAATATTGAACATTGTTTCTGCTATCTGAGGAGCTGAGCTTTTCCCCAGCCTCAGCAGGGTGAGAAAGAGACAGTTGCTTCTAAACCTTTGATATCAAATTCATTCTTCTTCTACCTATGCTAACACAAACAGAAAGATTTAGACTAAACATCTGAATCATTGCCTTTTCTCATTTAGCTTGGCCACATTTGATGCATAGTAGTTAAGATCAGCATAATCTAGAACTTCATACTGGGTATAGTTGCTCATTATGTAGTAAGTGGTGCTCAGGCTACCCTGAGGCTGTGTAGTGACCTAATAGACTAAATTACAAATGATTACTATAGATGAGACATTTATGGACTGGTGTATTATTTCTACTTCAAATGGCTACTGTTGACTTACATCATGATTTTCACAGTGGGGGAAGAGCAACCAAATAATGGGTTAATGGAAGAAAGGTTTTAGTGTGTGCCCTCTCATCTGATTTTTTTCTAAAATTCTTTGAAACTATTATATTATATTATTCTTCCAGTTGCAAATAGTTTTGGAATGGCAGAAGTGATATTATTTTAATAAAATGTTACAAGTCCTTTATAATAATAATTTCAGTGGGTCATGTTCAAAAACCACATAGGAGTGACCTCTAAAATGTCAAACCATGTGGCAGTGCATCAGTTAAGGTCATGATGCTCACTCAATAAGGCACTCAGCTGGGGTTTTAAAGATAAGTAAAAGGTCTGTGTGTGTAGCTGTAAAAAGAATTAAGGGCACCAACAGGTACTAGAGCATCCAGGGACTCAGAGCATACTAGCACCCTATTAATCTAAGGGGACAAAGAGATAACATGATGTCACTAGGGGCCACTGAGAGTTAGACCCCAGGAAGTATAATCTCTTGACAGGAGCAACTACTACCAGAAAGCCAAAGTTGAGAAAGAGAGCAGGGAAATAAAGGCCATGAGCTTGCTTTGCTCCCACTCCTGGATGCCCATCTCATGTCTTACAAGGGCAGATACAACCAGAAGCCAGAAGACTTAAAAGTGCTCAGTTTATACAGTTGGTAAGAGTCAAATTCCTGATGCAAATAGCAAAGCAGAGAGGGCAGTCAAATCAAGGAGGGTGTTACAAAATGTGGAATAATCACTTAATCCCTCAGTTCTGGCAAGTCATAGCTGTCTTTTCGGTCTGACTCAAAATTTTTAACCACCTAGGTAAAGAAATAATGACATAGTATAAGCATAAGTCTGTGGTGAATCAACAAATCTATACACAAAATTATCCTGAAATTCAGAAAAAAAAATAAAGTGAAATAAACAGGAAAATTGGATAAGTTCTTCAATTAGGATAATTTGTGCAAGAGAATGGAGAGAAGTTGGAAAAACCCTTGATGGGAGTTCATCTTCTAAAAGATACTAGTTTCAATAGATGATGGCTCATCATGGCTTATAAAATGAATGTAATCTGGGATTGCACTTTCAGCTGCTACTGGACATTTCTGGCTGCTTCTTATACATATCCTTCAAATCCAGCTTGCCATAGCCTGATTCTGCTAACTTCCCATCTCTTTCTGGTACTGTTTAGACTCCTGTGTTCTCCTTTTGTTTGATCATGTACTGCCCACAAAGAATCTCAAGCTAGGGAGCCTTGGAATTATCTTTGTTTCTCCTTTATATCTAATATTTAATGTATCAATAAATTATTATATCTCAAAATATGGCTTGAACACTCTATTTCCTCTTCATTATCCCTTCCTTTTTCATGCCCCAATATTTCTAGACACTAGATTCCTACCACAGCCTCTTCATCATCCTGATTTCAATCCATTCTCCCTGCAACTGTCAGAATTACCATCAAATTAAAAAATAGGCACTGCAAGTCCTTACTTAGAAAAAAAATCTGATCTTACTGTGGTATATAAGATTAAGGGTGGACTCATTTATTTATGTGAGACTTATTCAAATCTCATTTCTCTATAGGACTTCTCTCCCACCACACACAAGCACATTTGCTCCAACCACAAAGCACTTCTATTCTGCAAATACTTCAAGCTCTTGTGTTTTTTACTTACTTTCTTCACTGGAAGAGTTTCTATGCCTCTGTAATTCTCACTCCATCAAATTCCTACTTACCCTTCAAGATATCTCCCAAGCATCGACCTCTGATTTCCTTCTAGAATGGGTTCTCTTGGGTCTTTTCTCTAACCTCTGGAATAACATTTGCCAAGGTATTTTTCAGTTTGTGTCTTTCCACTATCTAATTCTAATCTACCTCTACTACCTTATCACAGAGTATAACATTTGCCAAATGAAAGATATCTAAGTCTTTTTGGAATTTATTTTTTCTTTTTCGGCTGCAATCTGCAGCATATGGAAGTTCCCCAGGCTAGAGGTCATACTGGGACTGCAGGTGCTGGCCTACACCACAGCCATGGCAACACTGGATCTGAGCCACACCTTCAAATAGATCGCTAACCCACAGAGTGAGGCCTCCTGAGGCACAATGAACTCCATTTGTGGAATTTTTCATGCATTAATTAACTAATTAAGGTATATTACCTAGAGTGTAGGAGATATTCTAGTCTTACTATACTTAACATTTATTGGATTACATACAGAGTATTTTGCATGATTTGGCCATTTTAAGAAATATACAGCCAAACTACATTAGAATCAGAAGAGGACAGTTGACATAGAATCTATAGCACATATGGTATTTCAATTGTTTTTTCTATGAAAAAAGAATAAGATTATTCATTCCGTAGCCACTTCATATTCCTAAGCATATAACAATACCAAGACAAAACTAACCCTTATGTTATAAAGTTGAAATAGTAGAGAAAATGTATGCAAAGGGTTCATATATCTGACATAATAAATATTCAAAATGTAGATTTTTTTACTATTGGGATTGTATTAGTAGGCTATAACACATTAAAACAATATACCTTTTGCTTAAAATGTTATGCAAAATAGGAGTCTGCATAAGACATATACTAATGCACATTATTAACTCTTGGCTAAGAACAATACTTTTTACTCAGATGACAGCAAAACAGTTCTGCTATTCATTCTCTCTGCTTTATGTTTGATTACTCCTAAACCCCTTCATATATTATGGTTTATCCCTGTCTTAATCAAACTTCTCTTAATTGCAAGCTACAGAAGCATACTCAGCATAGCTACACACTAAGTAGGATGCATTGGGAAACACCAGGGCTTTGCCTGAAATGTGAGGTGAGGTAACACAACCATATTAAAATAGGAAATAGTAACTATTTGCTCTCCAAAGCACCATGGTCATTTCTCCTTGTATGTCTTTTATTTTTTTTCCCACTGTACAGCAAGGAGATCAAGTTATCCTTACATGTATACATTACTATTACATTTTTCCCCCACCCTTTCTTCTGTTGCAACATGAGTATCTAGACATAGTTCTCAATGCTACCCAGCAGGATCCCCTTGTAAATCTATTCTAAGTTGTGTCTGATAAGCCCAAGCTCCCGATCCCTCCCACTCCCTCCCTCTCCCCCTGGGCAGCCACAAGTCTATTCTCCAAGTCCATGATTTTATTTTCTGAGGAGATGTTCATTTGTGCTGGATATTAGATTCCAGTTACAAGTGATATCATATGGTATTTGTCTTTGTCTTTCTGACTCATTTCACTCAGTATGAGAGTCTCTAGTTCCATCCATGTTGCTGCAAATGGCATTATGTCATTCTTTTTAATGGCTGAGTAGTATTCCATTGTGTATATATACCCCATCTTCCCAATCCAATCATCTGTCAATGGACATTTGGGTTGTTTCCATGTCCTGGCTATTGCGAATAGTGCTGCAATGAACATGCAGGTGCATGTGTCTCTTTTAAGGAGAGTTTTGTCTGGATAGATGCCCAAGAGTGGGATTGCAGGGTCATATGGAAGTTCTATGGATAGATTTCTAAGGTGTCTCCAAACTGTTCTCCATACGGGCTGTACCAGTTTACATTCTGACCAGCAGTGCAGGAGGGTTCCCTTTTCTCCACAGCCCCTCCAGCACTTGTTATTTGTGGACTTATTAATGATGGCCATTCTGACTTGTATGAGGTGGTATCTCATAGTAGTTTTGATTTGCATTTCTTTTATAATCAGCGATGTTGAGCATTTTTTCATGAATTTGCTGGTCATCTGTATATCTTCTTTGGAGAAATGTCTATTCAGGTCTTTTGCCCATTTTTCCATTGAATGACTGGTTTTTTGCTTTTGGTTTGTATAAGTTGTTTATATATTCTAGAGATTAAGCCCTTGTCGGTTGCATCATTTGAAACTATTTTCTCCCATTCCGTAAGTTGTCTTTTTGTTTTCTTTTGAGTTTCCTTTGCTGTGCAAAAGCTTTTCAGTTTGGTTAGGTCCCATGGGTTTATTTTTGCAATCCTGAGAAACAAAAACCAAGCAGGAGGCAGAACTCTCCCAGACTTCAAGAAATACTACAAAGCCACAGTCATCAAAACAGTGTGGGACTGGTATCAAAACAGACAGACAGACCAATGGAACAGAAGAGAGAACCCGGAAATAAACCCTGACACCTATGGTCAATTAATCTTTGACAAGGGAGGCAAGAACATAAAATGGGAAAAAGAAAGTCTATTCAGCAAGCATTGCTGGGAAACCTGGACAGCTGCATGCAAATCAATGACACTAGAACACACCCTCACACCATGCACAAAAATAAACTCAAAGTGGCTGAAAGACTTAATATAAGACAGGACACCATCAAACCCCTAGAAGAAAACAGGCAAAACACTCTCTGACATCAACCCCATGAATATTTTCTCAGGTCAGTCTCCCAAAGCAATAGAAATAAGAGCAAAAATAAACCCATGGGACCTAATCTCCTTGTATTTCTGATTGCACCAGTTAATTTCTTTCAGACTCCAGGATGGCTTTACTTACTAATTATGGCACATGATTGAAAATGAATCCCATACCCATAAGGTTGGATTGCTACCCAGCTTAGTATGCCAGGTAGAGACTGGGTTCTCTGAACTCCAATGGCATTTCCTATGAATGAAATTTATTGGCCTTGTTTGAGTCAGTTGTTTCTCCATGACCAATCTGCTCTGGACATAGGTAACAAAACACTCTATAGGCAGCCATCCCCATCAGGAAGAGTGTAATTTTCATAGAAGTCATTTGTGGGGTAGCCAGACATCTCAAATCTGTTTACTCCATGATGCAATTTCCCACAATCAGAAAGTAGATAACTTAAATCTTACTCTGAAAAATTTCATGCATAAGTCTTTCTTTCTCAATCTAAATTAAATACCTTCTGTTATTGCTTAATTCTCAAAGTTCTTTTTCTGTTCTTAGAACACATAAAATTTCCTGGTTAAGTTAATTCTGCATAATAATCTTTCAAATAATATTACCAGATTCATTGCAGCAGGAGACTCTGGAGAATTATTTCCATTTCAATTTCCAAATGTTTAAAGATAATGAATTTTAAAAAGGTACTAATTTGATGGTCCTAAGTACCTCTCTGGAGACTGAAGCTCTCTTTTTCTGAGAGATCATTTGCTGATATCTGGGAAGGGAGTGGCACTCTGAAAAAATCATGTCTCCATGTGGAAGAGGCCATATGTTATATCCAGATAGAGTGATGAGAACTGCTCATCAAACCAGGTCCCGAAGTCAGTGGTGCTGCAGAAACAAGAAAAGAGACCCAGAAATAGAGTGGTAATCATGAGACTACTGCCTTCAAGAGACAATAGCAACCTTCTGGGCCAACTCATGGTTTTTATTTACTATTTTCTACTTCATTGTATGTGCAGGGGCTACATCAGCATTTTACTTCAAACTTATTGGAAGCAAGATATGCTAGGACAGTCATTCCTAAGCACATAAAGTAATAATAAATGTTTTAGCCCTCCCAGGCCATAATTTTTTGTTTGCTTCAAGCCATCTATGGCCTCTCCCAAAAGTCCCCCAAGGCTCCAGTCCTGAGAATGTCAGAGCTGATGGTTTTCCATCAGCAACATCAATACTTCAGCAATCTTGTTTTTGAGATGTCATTCTTTGATGTTGTTCTCATTTGTTTTGCCTCAAGGGTCATGAGAGAGTCACAAGACTTTGTAAAATATAGACTGACCTTCTACAGACAGTCTATGGTGCCAGTCTTTTCTTTCCATTCTTTGTCATGTCGCATATTCATGCCTCCAACACTAGAGTTTTTTCAGCTGCCATGAAATGGGAAAAATAAACAGAATTGAATTTTAAACTGTAAGAACAGTGAACCTTTTTATGGTGATAATAGGAGCTGATGCTCTGTGAGAAAATAGAAATGCTGCTAATGTGGAGCAGAAGAATAAAATGATGTGTTTGAGTTTCATCCAAAGTACACTGTGGAGATATAATTCAGGAATCTAGGTAGGACTAACACATAACACAGATTGGCCTTACATAAAAATAGAAATTTTCTTACAATAGTATTCTGGTAATAAGAGCTTTCATATTTCCATCAGAAAAGAAAACTCGGATTTTCTCAGGAAAAAAAGAAAGATTTATAGTAGTGAAAAACAGTTTGAAGCAAGAATAGACTATCCTGATGCCAGGAGCAGTGGGATACCAGCTTGAAGTGAGAACGACATGCATGGTTGAGGAAGGATGACCTGAAGACAGTGATTCACCCAGAAGGTAGATAAAAAAAACTCCTTTATTCACAGTATTCCAGGAAACAATGTATTCCAAGAGGGTGAAATTTGCAGACAAAGGAAACCTAAGACAGTTCCAGACACCTTGGCAGTGGTATGCACCTTGAAAATGGTACAGGCAGGAAATACAATTAGTGAAGTTAACGTTCTAATTAGACCTAGCTTTTCCAGCTTAAGATAGTTTCATAGGGTTCCATGAGTCAGCAAAGAATGGAGTAGGGGAAGCCAGTACTAGGAACAGGGCTAGCTCCAGACAATCAGATATTGAATCTAGGCTCTTATGGATAAAATAGTATGAACTCAAATGTTACTGGATATCTTTGTACCCCAGATTTCTCATATGTAAAACTGGGATAGTAATAATCTGTATCTCATAATGCTATCAGAACTAAATGAAATGTAATGTATATGTAGTAAGCAGAATGCATGTATGTATATATATATATACACATATATATTTAAATTTGTCTTTTATTTGCCATATATATATATGGCAAATAAAAGACAAATTTAAAATTAGTTATAGTAAGTATGAGAGAGGAAACACAAACACAAAGATTTTTTGAAATTGAAAATTTTTTCTCCATACATCCATACTTTCCCATTTACCTAGTATTTACATGGGGAAAAAAGAGAAATGGGAATCTCACAGATGATCTCTGAAGAAAATTAGTAATAAAAATAGACCAGTTACAATGGACATCATAGAAATACAAAAGATCATAAGAAATTACTACGAGCATCTATATACCAAAAAAATGGACAACCCTGAAGAAATGGACAAATTCCTAGAAAGACTAAACGAGAAAGAAATACAAAAGCTGAACAGACCAGTCACAAGTACTGTAATTGAAACTGTGATTAAAAACTTAAACAAAAATCCAGCACCAGATGGCCTCACAGGCAAATTCATTCGAAAATTTAAAGACTTAACACCTATTCTTCTGAAGCAATTTCAAAAAATTGCAGGGGAACACTCCTTAACTCATTCTATAAGGCCACCATCACCCTGATATCAAAACCGGACAAATACACCAGAAAAAAAGAAAACTAAAGGCAATATCACTGGTGAAAATAGATGCAAAAATCCTCAACAAAATACTAGCAAACTAAATCCAACAATACAGTTAAAGTATCATAACCACAAAAAGGGGGTTTTATCCCAGGGATGCAAGGATTTTTCAATCTCTGCACATCAATCAGTGGGATACCCCACATTAACAAGTTAAAGAATAAAAACCATATGATCCTATCAATAGATGCAGAAAAAACTTTTGACAAAATCCAACAAAAATTTCTGACAAGAAATCCTCCAGAAAGTGGGCATAGAGGGAAACTACCTCAACATAATAAAGGCCATATATGACAAACCCACAGCTAACATCATTTTCAATTGTGAAAGGCTGAAATAATTACCATTAAGATCAGGAACAAGAAAAGATATCTCTCACCACTTCCATTCAATGTATTTTTTGCAACCCTAGCCATGGCAGTCAGAGAAGAAAAGAAAAGAAAATGAATCTGAAACTAGAAATGAAGAATAAAATTGTCATTGCTAGCAGATGACACAACACTATACCTAGAAAAACCTAAAGACACTAGAAAACTGTTAGAGCTCATCAATAAATCTAGTTAAATGGCAGAAAATAAAATTAATACAAAAATCAACTGCAACTCTACAAAATAACAATGACGGATTAAAAGAAAAATTAGAGAGAAAATCCCATTTACCATTGCATCAAAAAGAATAAAATACTTAGGAATAAACTTACCTGAAGAGACAAAAATCTATACTCTGAAAACCATAAGATGCTGATGAAAGAAATCAAAGATGGCACAAATAGATGGAAAGATATACCATGTTCTTTGATTGAAAAAATAAATATTGTCAAGATGACTATACTGTCCAAGACAATTTACGGATTCAATTCAATCTCTATTAAATTACCCATGGCATTTTTCACAGAACTAGAATAAAATATTTTAAAATTTGTATGGAAACACAAAAGACCAAAAATAGCTAAAGCAGTCCTGAGAATGAAAAATGGAGCTGGAAGAATAAATCTCCCTGGCTTGAGACCATATTACAAAGCTACAGTCATCAAAACAGGCACAAAAACAGAAATATAGATCAATGGTACAGGATAGGAAGCCCAGAAATAAACCTAGACCTACAGTCAACTAATCTATGAGAAAGAAAGCAAGGATATACAATGGAGAAAAGAAAGTCTCTTCAATAAACAGTGCTAGGAAAACTAGACAGACACATGGAAAAGAATGAAGTTATTCTCTAACACTGTACACAAAAATAAGCTCGAAAATGAGAGTTCCCTTCATGGCTCATTGGTTAACGAACATGACTAGGATTCATGAGTATGTGGGTTCAATCCCTGGCCTCACTCAGTGGGTTAAGGATCTGGTGTTGCCTGAGTTGTGGTGTAGTTGCAGAAATGGCTCAGATCACACATTGCTTTGACTGTGGTATAGGCCAGTGGATGTAGCTTTGATTCAACCCCTGGCCTGAGTACTTCCAAATGCTGCAGGTGCAAGCCTAAGAAAGGAAAAAAGAAAAAAGAAAAAAAAAAGCTCAAAATGGAATAAAGTCCTAAATGTAAGACTGGAAACTATAAATCTCATAGAGGAAAACACAGGTCCAACACTCTCTGACATAAACCATATCAATATCTTCTCAGATCAACCTCCTACAATAATGACAGTAGAAATAAAAATAAAAATGGGACCTAAATAAACTTGAAAGTTTTTGCACAGCAAAGGAAACCATAAATGACATGAAAAGAAAATCCACAGAATGGAGGGGAGGATATTTTCCAATGAAGTGATTCACAAGGAATTAATCTCTGAAACATACAAAAATCACCTGCAGCTCAATATCAGAAAAGCACACAACCCAATCAAAAAAAAAAAGTCATTTGACCCCCTTGCTGTACAGTGGGAAAATAAAAAAATTATTAAAAAATTAATTAAAAAAAAGAAAGATGCCAGTCACAAAAGAAAAAAAATAATAAAAAATAAAAAATGCCTGCAAAAAAAAAAAGTCAGAAGATCTAAAGAAATTTCTCCAAAAAGGACACACAGATGAACAAAACACATAAGAAAATATGTGAACATCAATAACTATTAGAGAATTGCAAATCAAAACTACAACGAGGCACCACCTTACATCAGCCAGAATGCCATCATCAAAAAGTCTGCAAATAAGTGCTAGAAAGGGTGTGGAGATAAATGGGATTAAAATGACAGAATAGAAGGACTGGGGCTCAACTGCTCTCAAAAAATCCACAAAATTACACCAAATGCTGAGCAACCTTCAGCCAAATGGACTGGAAACATTCAAAAAGATATCATACTCCAGAAGATGAAGAGGAGGGAACATCAAGAGAGGAGATTACATTATATAAGGAACCACATAACTCTCAGGTGGGAAGCCCCACAGGCTGGAAAGTAACTGGTTCACAGAGACTCATCTGCAGGAGTGAGAGTTCTGAGTCCCATGCCAAATCCCCATGCCTGGGGATCTGGTTCTGGGAGAAAGAGCCCCCAGAACACATGGCATTGGAGGCCAGTGGGGCTTATGTACAGGAGCAGCATGGGACTTGGAAAATGGAGACCCATTCTTGAAAGGCACACACTGGGTCCAGGGCAAAACAAAGTCTCCATAGGTATCTGGGTTGGACCTGATTGCAGTTCTTGGAGGATCTCCTTGGAAAATGGGGTGACTCTGGATTATGGGGAAAGGGCATTGGAAGCAAAGCTCTTGGGAATATTCATCACTATGTGATTCTCTGGAGGTAGTCATTTTGGGAAAATCTGGCCCCACCCATCAGTGCTGAGAAGCCCCAGGCCAAATATTAATCCAGGTGGTATCACAGCCCCAATCATCAGTAAACAGGATGCCTAAAGACCCCCCAGGCACACAGCCACCTCTAATCTCAGCCAGAGACAAAGCCCCACCCACCAGGGGGATAGGAATCAGTCCCCACTCCAGTGGGCAGGCACCAGTCCCGCCCATCAGGAAGCCTACAGCAAGCCACCATACCAACTTCAGCCACAAGGAGGGCAGATGCCAGAATTAAGAGAGGCTACAAATCTATTTTCTGCAAAAAGGACACCACACCAAAAACCTATAACAATGAAAAGATGGAGAACTATAACTCAGATAAGGGAACAAGAAAAAAAAAAGAAAAAGAGCTAAGTGATCAGCAGTTTCTCAGCCTCCAGGGAAAAACTTTAGACTGATGATGCTAATGATGATGTAACACACTGGAAATAAACTGGAGGCAAAGATGAATAATTTACAGGAAACACTGAGCAAAGAAATACAAGATATAAAAATGAAGCAAGAAGAGATGCAAAATACAATAACTGAAATAAAAAATTCATTAGAATAAGCCAACAGCAGAATACAGGAGGCAGAAAAACAAATAAGTAAGGTGGAGGACAGGTTAGTGGAAATCACTGATGTGGAACAGAGAAGAGAAAAAAGATTGAAAACAGAGAGCTCTGGGACAACATTAAATGCACCAATATCCATATTATAGGGTTGCCAAAAAGAAAAGAGAGAGAGAAAGAGAAAGAAAAAATACTAAAAGAGACAATAGCCAAAAACTTTCCAAACAAGGGAAAGGAAACACTCACTCAAATCCAGAAGGTGCAATGAGTATCATATAAAAATACCAAGCAGGAACACCTCGAGACACATATTAATCAAACTGACTAAAATGAAAGACAGAAAATATTGAAAGTGGCTAGGGAAAGGAAACAAATAACAAAAAATGGAACACTGATAAAGTTTTTGGCAGATGTTTCAGCAGAAACTCTGCAGTCCAGAAGGGAGTAGCATGATAAAATTAACGTGATGAAGGGAAGAAACCTCCAACCAAGATTACTTTCCCCAGCAAGGCTCTCATTCAGATTTGAAGGAGAAATCAAAAGCTTCACAGATAAGCAAAAGCTAAGAGAATTCAGCAACACTAAGCCAGCTTTATGACAAATACTAAAGGAACTTCTCTAAGCAGGAAAGAAAAGGTCACAACCAGAAACAAAAATACCACAAATGACAAGGCTTTCCAGTAAAGTCATATACACAGTAAAGTTATGAAATCATCCATGCACAATTATGCCACCAAAATGAGAAATCATGAGAAGAGGAGGGTATAAATGCAGGACACTGGAGATGCACCTGCTATTAACATAACTTAAAAAACAATCTAATCTATATGGAGACTCCTATATTAAAACTTCAGTGCATGTGAAAACCATTGATACACAAACAAATAAGAAAAATCAATTCAAATACAACACTGAAGGTAGTACCCATCAAAACACAAGAGGAATGAACAGGAGAAGAATGGAAGAAAAAAAAGCAACAAAAATACATCAAAAAAAGTTAATAAAATGGCAATAATAACACACATATCAATAATTACCTTAAAAGTAAATAGACTAAATGCCCCAACCAAAGGACAGAGGCTGGCTCAATGGATACAAAAACAAGACCCATATATGTGCTCTCTTCAAAATACTCATTTCTCTTCTAGGGACACATACAAATTGAAAGTGAGAGGGTGGAAGAAAATATGCCATGCAAATGGGAGTCAAAAGAAAGCTGGAGTATCAATACGCATATCAGAAAAAACAGGCATTAAAATTAAGAATATTTTAAGAGTCAAGGAAGAACACTATGTAATAATCATAGGATCATTCCACCAAACGATATAAAAATTGTAAATATATATGCACGTGACATAGGATCACCATGATATATAATGTAATTGCTAACAACCTTAAAAGGAGAAATCAACAATAATCCAATCAGAGTGGGGGACTTTAACAACCCACTTACAGCAATGGACAGATCATCCAGACAGAAAATCAATAAGGAAACACAGGCCCTGAATGAAGCATTAGGCCAGATGGACTTAATAGATGTTTATAGGACATTCCAACCAAAAGCAACAGAATACACATTCTTCTCAAGTGCACATGGAACATTCTTTAAGATTGATCACATCCTGGGCTACAAACCAAGGCTCAGTAACTTAATGAAAATTAAAATCATATCAAGCATCTTTTCCAACGATGGTGCTATATGACTGGAAATTAACAACAAGAAAAGAAATGCAAAAAACACAAAGATGGGGAGACTAAACAACAAGCTACTAAACAACAAATGGATAACTGAAGAAATCAAAGAGGAAATTAAAAAGTACCAAGAAGCAAATGACAACAAAGATACAACATTTCAAAACCTATGAGATGCAGAAAATACAGCAAAAACAGTTCTAAGAGGATATTTTATAGCAATAGAAGCCTACCTCAGGAAACAAGAAAAACTCAAATAAACAACCTCACTTTACGTCTCAATCAGCTAGAGATAGAAGACCAGACAAGAACTAAAGTTAATTGAAGGAAAGAAATAAATATCAGAGAAGGAATCGATGAAAGAGAAATGAAGAAAACTGTAGAAAAGATCCATAAAGTGATAGCTGGTTCTTTGAATAGATCAAAAAATTGATAAACCTTTAGCCAGACTTATCATGAAAAAAAGAGGACTCAAATCAATAAAAGTAGAAAGAAAAAAGGAGAAGTAATAAACAGACATCACAGAAATACAAAGGATCATAAGAGACAACTATATGCAAAATACACCAATAAAACAGAAAACTTAGAAGAAATGGACAAATTCTTAGAAAAGTACAATCTTCCAAGACTAAGCCAAAATGAAATAGTAAAGTTGAACAGACCATCACAAGTACTGAAATTGAAATTGTGATTTAAAAAATTCCAACAAACAAAAGTCCGGGACCAGAGGGCTTCACAGGCAAATTCTGTCAAACATTTAGAGAACAGCTAACACCTATCCTTCTGAAACTATTTCAAAAAATTTCAGGGGAAGGGATACTCCCAAACTCATTCTATGAGCCCACCATCACCCTAATACCAAAACCAGACAAAGATACCATAAAAAAAAAGCAGAATTACAGGCCACTTCACTGATGAACATAGATGCAAAAAAAGACTAACAAAACTCAACACCCATTTCTGATAAAAGCACTTCAGAAAATGAGCATAGCAGGTACTTACCTCAACACAATAAAGGCCATATATGACAAACCCAGAGTTAACATCATTCTCAATGGTGAAAAGCTGAAAGAATTCCTACTGATATCAGGAACATGACAAGGATATCTTGCTCTTCCAACTACTATTCAACATAGTTTTGGAAGTCCTAGCCACAGCAATCAATCAGAGAAGCAAATGACATAAAAGGAATCCAAGTTGAAAAGGTGGTAGTAAATCTATCACTATTTGCAGATGACATGATACCATACCTAGAGAATCCTAAACACTCTACCAGAAAAATGTTAGGGCTCATCCATGAATTTGACAAAGTTGCAGGATACAAAATTAATACACAAAAATTGTATTAATTTGTTAGTAGATAGTATTCCTATCTACTAACAAAGAAAACCAGTAAGTGAAATTAAGGAAGCAATCCCATTTACCACTACATCAAAAAGATTAAAATACTTAGGAATAAACCTACCTAAAGAGACAAAAGACCTATACTTGGAAAACTATAAGATACTGATAAAAGAAATCAAAGATGACACAAATAGATAGAAGACATACCATGCTCATGGATTGGAAGAGTCAATACTATCCAAATGAATATACTACCCAAGGCAATCTACACATTCAGTGAAATCCCTATCAAGTTACCAAGGATGTTTTTCACAGAATTTGAACAAAATATTTTAAAATTTGTTTGGAAGCACAAAAGACCCAGAATAGCCAAAGACATCCTGAAAAAGAAAAATGGAGCTGGAGGAATCAGATTCCCTGACTTCAGACTATACTACAAAGTTAGAGTCATCAAAACATTATGGTACTGGCACAAGGACATAAATATAGATCAGTGGAACAGGATGGAAAGCCCTGAAATAAACCCACGCACCCACAATCAACTCTATGACAAAGGAGGCAAGAATATACAATGGAGAAAAGACAGCCTGTTCAATAAGTGGCGCTGGGAAAACTGAACATCCACATGTAAAAGAGTTAAATTAGAATGCTTCCTAACACCATACGCAAAAATATAATTGGAATGGATTAAAGACCTAGATGACCAGATAATATAAAACTCTTAGCAGAAAACCTAGGCCAAACACTGTCTCACATAAATGACAGCAACATCTTCTCAGATCCACCTCTTAGAGTAATGATAATTAAAACTAAAATAAACAAATGGGACTTAATTAAATTTAAATGTTTTTGCATAGTAAAGGAAACCCTAGACAAAATGAAAAGACAACCCATAAAATTGGAGAAAATATTTGCAAATGAATCAACTGACAAGGGATTCATCTCCAAAATTTATAAACACCTCCAAAAAACAAACAAACAAATAAACAACCCCATTAAAAAATGGGCAGAAGATCTACACAGACAATTCTCCAAAGAAGATATATGGATGGCCAAAAAACACATGAAAAGATGTTCAACATCACTCTTCTTTAGAGAAATGCAAATCATTTTGTTTATGTGGTACCACCTTATACCAGCCAGAATGGCCATCATCAAAAAGTCTACAAACAATAATTGCTGCAGAGGGTGTGGAGAAAAAGGAACCCTATTATGCTGTTGGTGGGAATGTAAATTGGTGCACCCACTATTGAAAATAGTATGGAGATTCCTCAGAAAACTAAAAATAGTACTACCATTTGACCCAGCAAGCAAACTCCTGGGCATCTATCCAGAGAAAACCATGACTTGAAAAGGTCCATGTACTCCAATGTGCATTGCAGCACTCCATACAATAGCCAAGACATAGAAACAACTTAAATGTCCATCAACAGAAGAGTGGATAAAGAAGATGTTGTACATAGACCCAATGGAATATTACTCAGCCATTAAAAGGAAATAAATAATGACATTTTTAGCAACATGGATGAATCTAGAAATTATCATGCTAAGCGAAGTCAGGCAAACAAGGAGACACCAACATCAAATGCTATCACTTACATGTGGAATCTGAAAAAAGGAAACAGTGAACTTCTTTGCGGAACAGATACTGACTCACAGACTTTGAAAAACTTCTTATGGTTTCCAAATGAGACAGGTTGGGGTGTGGAAATATGCACTGAGGGTTTGGGATGGAAATGCTGTAAAATTTGGTTATGATGATTTTATATACCTGTAAACGTAATAAAATTCATTAAGGAATAAAAAAATAAATGGTACTACATCAATCTTAAAAGCTTCTGCACAGCATAGGAAACTATCAACAAAATTAAAAGGCAACCTACTGAAAGGGAGAAAATATTTGCAAATCATATGTCTGACAAAGAGCTAATATCTAAAATGTTTAAATAACTCAAAAATAACAAAAAATAATAATCCAATGGCAAAACAGGATCTGAATAGACATTTTTCTGTAGAAGATACATGGAGGGCCAACAGCTATTTGAAAAGATGCTCGATATCACTAATCAGGGAAATGAAAATCAAAACCACAATGAGATATCATCTCACACCTGCTAGAATGCCCTTTATGAAACAGACAAGAAATAATAAGTGATGATCAGAATGTGAAGAAAAGAGAACTCTTTTGCACTGCTGGTGGGAATGTAAATTGGTATAGCCTCCATAGAAAACATCATGGATGTTCCTCAAAAAATTAAAAACAGTACAACCATAGATGCAGCAATTTCACCTCTGGGTATTTATCCAAAGAAACTGACAACAGTATCTCAAAAAGTTATATGTACTGTCATGGTCATTACTTATAGTAGTCAAGACGTGGAGGCAAACTAAGTATCCATCAGTGAATGAATGGATAAAGGAAACACTGGTATATACAAACACACATACATAGGCACACAGAGGACTACTATTCAGCCATAAAAAAAGAAAATTTTGCAATTTGGGACAATATGGATGGACCTTGAGAGTACTATGCTCAGTGAAATAAGTCAGAGAAAGACAAATACTGTATGATCTCATTTACATGCACAATCTAAAAAGCAAACAAACAAAAACTTATAGAAAAAGAGATAAGATCTGTGGTTCTCAGGAGGTGGGGTGTGAGAAAGTTAAAGAAGGTGGTCAAAAAACACAAACTTCCAGTTATAAGACAAATAAGTCCCAGGGATGTAACATCCAACATGATGACTATGGTTAATACTGCTGTCTGACATACTTGAAAGTTGTTAAGAAAGTAAATTCTAATAATTCTGAAAAAAAAGGGTGTAGAGAAAAGTGAACCCAACCTCACTGTTAGTAGAAATGTAAATTGGTGCAACCACTATAGAAAACAGTATGGAGTTTCCTCATAAAACTAAAAATACAACTATAACATCCAGAAATCCCACTCCTGGCATCTATTCAGAGAAAACCATAATTTGAAAAGATAGATGCACCATGATGTTTATTGCAGTGCTATTTACAGTAGCCAATACATGGAAGCAACCTAAACTTTAATCAACAGAGGAATGGATATTATGGAATATTACTCAGCCACTAAGAAATAATGAAATAATGCCATTCGCAGCAATGTGGATGGACTTAGAAACTCCCATACTAAGACTAAGTGAAGTTAGTCAGACAATGAAAGGCAACATCATCTGATATTATCTATATATGGAATATTTTTTAAAAAGTATACAAGTGAATTTATTTGCAGAACAGAAGTAGATTCACTTTTAAAAATTTATGGTTACCAAAGGGGGAAAGAGAGAGACTTGGGGTCTGGGACTGGCATATGAACACTGACAAATATGGAATGATTGGCCAGTGGTGATCTGCTGTATAGCTCAGAGAACACTACCCAGTATTCTGTGATAATCTATGCGGGAATAGAATCTTAGGGAGGATAGATATATGTATATGTAGGACTGGATCACTTTGTTATTCAGAAGAAATTATCATAGACTTTAACTATACTTCAATAAAATTTTAAAAAAAGAAATAGGGCCTCTCAGACATGTTCAGTGGGAGGAAAATTAGTAGAAAAATTTGAAGGAAATTACATAAAGTTTATCAAAATTTTTAATGAATATATATTTTTATTGAGAATTGAACATCTAAAACAATATAGCTAATATACAAGGCAAAGATAATATACAGGATTTTCACTGTAACATTTTTTTCTGCAATAAAAACAACGTACAAATTTTTTGGCTCAGGTAATAATCAAATCAAAATTGATTGAATAAGTTGAAGCACATTTTCATCTAAAAAATATGCAAAACTTAAAAGATGAATTATGTTTTATTTAGTGGATATTCTTAGGACTTCAAGACCTGAAGACAGTGTCTCAAGTAATCCTGAGAATGCTGCTCTGAGGAGGTGAGAGGAGAGTTAGGATATATAGGAGTTTTGCAACAAAGAGCAGGTGGTCAGAACAAAAGTTTACTGTTAATAAGAGAAAACTAGATATCAGTTAAGCAATTTAACACTTTTCCTTGTGTGGGAAGATGCAAGAGCCTGGCGTCACTGAAATTATTCCTTTGTTATGCACCTCAGCTGAGGCCAGTATCCTACCCTTAGTTTCCTCAAGCTGCATCTTTGGGAGTGACTGAAATCTGATGACTGCTATATGGCACCTATTCTTGGTTCCCCTCCCAAATTCCTGCAGGGCTTACCATCTCACTATGGATGTGGTGAGATAGCTGCAATATCTGATGACTCTGACATCTTTTTTTTACTGATATGGAAGGCAATATTTTATTTCTAAATATCTATAAATTTTTTTTTGGTAAAAAACTAAATTAGTAGTGTAATCTTCTAACCAAAATAGAGTAACAGAGACTGTATTTATTCTCCCACTTGAAACAACCACAAAAACAAATGAATGTGTGAAACAATGATTTGTAAAAAAAAAAATATGCACCAGGCAATGAAGAACAGCGATCCCTGAGACAAGAGAAAAAAATGAGATGAACCCTACTATTACTTCAGGTTACTTCCTTGAGGTTCCAAGTCAAATCCAGGGAGGGGAAATCCAGTAAAGCCTGGTGAACTCTTTGTGTTAAAGAGATGTTGTGAGTTTGGGAAGGTCAAGGCAGTGATAATTCATAGGACAAAATATTAGAATAGAAAAAGCTGCTTAGAGTTCTGCAAAAGTACTTCCTTGAGTATTAAGCTGAGTGATGCTTGTCTTATGCATGTGAGAAAATAGTCAATGCATATACTAAGAAAGAAATATATGATAAAGGATTAGAAGTAACAACTGGCTTGTATAGGACTGAGAATAGGCCCTCTATCCACAAACCAGAATGGAAACCCTCAAGATTAACAGGGCACTAGGTAGAGGACACAGAAACATCTCCTCAGAAGTATGGAATTATTAACCCTAGACTTAGAAATTGAACTTCTGCAAATGAAGACTACAATATCTGAGAATTTTTTAATTACCAGAAGAGATTAAATTTACATTATACAAATATAGAAGAAAAAAATTGTTAGCTTGAAAACAGCAATATAAAAAAATTAAACACAGAGAAAATATTTAAAGGATGAATAGATCATCAGTTAGCTGTGGAAAAACTTCGAGCAGCCCATGTACATGTGATTTAAGTCCTTGAGAGAAGGGAGAAAACAACAATAATTTTTAAAATGGCTGGAGTTCCTTTAGTGGCTCAGTGGTAATGAACTCAACTAGAATCCATGAGGATGCGGGTTTTATCCCTGAACTTGCTAAGTGGGTTAAGGGTCTGACATCACTGTGAGCAGTGGTGGAGGCCAAAGATGTGGCTGGGATCCAGCATTGCTGTGGCTGTGGTGTAGGCTTTCAGTTACAGCTCCAATTTGACACTTAGCCTGTTAACTTCCATGGGTGTGGCCCTAAAAAGTTTTTTTTAATGGCCAAATTTTTTTTCCTAATTTAATAAGTGTAAACTCACAGATCTGGAAGAGATCTAAGATGGTGGGGTAACAAGGTGTAAGTCTCAGCTACTTCCAAAAATACATTTAAAATACAACTATATGTGGAAATATTTGCACAGAAAATTTGTGAAAAACTGATAAAAGACTTAAATATTATGATAGAACAAGAAAAATATTACAAAACCAGATAGGTGATAAGAAAAAAAAAACAAGAGGAAAAGTAAGCAAAAGGAATTGGGACAGGACCTGCTCTCCCAGGAAGGAGCTGGAGATGATGTGGATAAAAGGGAAACTCTTACCCTATTGGTGAGAATGTAAATTGGTAGAACCACTATGTAAAACAGTAGGGTGGTACCTCAGAAAACTAAATATAGAACTACCATATGACCCAGCATTCCCACTCTTGGGCATATATATAGACAAAACTTTTCTGGAAAGAGATACATGCAACTGTATGTTCATCACATCTCTATTCACAATAGCTGAGACATGGAAACAACCTAAATGTCCATCGACAGATGAATGGATTAAGAAAATGTATTATATACATACTATGGAATACTGCCCAACCACGAAAAAGAACAAAATATTGCCATTTTCAGCAACATGGATGGAACTAGAGATTCTCACACTAAATGAAGTAAGTCAGAAAGGGGCAAATGCCATATGATGTCACTTAATCTGGAATCTAATATATATCACAAATGAAACTTTCCACAGAAAAGGAATTCTTGGACTTGGAGAACAGACTGTGGTTGCCAAGAGGGAGGAGGAGGGATTGGGATGGAAATGGAGTCTGGGATTAATAGACACAAACTATTGCATTTGGAGTGGATAAACAATGAGAACCTGCTGTACAGAACAGGGAACTTTATATACTCACTTGTGTTGGAACATGATAAGTTAAAAAAAAGAATATGTGTGTGTGTGTGTGTGTGTGTTTGTGTGTGAGACTGGGTAATTTGCTATGTAGTAGAAACTGACAGAACACTGTAAATAAACTATAATGAAAAAATTAAAATCACGTTATAAAAAAAAGAAATATAGATCAATGGAACAGGATAGAAAGCCCAGAAGTAAACCCAAATGCCTTTGGTCAATTGATCTATGACAAAGGAGGCAAGAACATACAGTGGAGCAAAGATAGTTTCTTCAATAAATAGTGCTAGAAGAACTTGACACCTGCGTGTAAGAGAATGGATTTAAAACATTGTCTAACACATACACAAAAATAAAATCAAAATGGATTAAATACCTAAATGTAAATCAAGACACTATAAAACTCCTAGAGGAAAACATGAACAGAATGCTCTTTGACATAAATCATATCAGTATCTTGTTTGATCCATCTCCTAGCATAAAGACAATAAAAACACAAATAAACCAATAGGACCTAATTAATGTTAAAATCTTGTGCACAGCAAAAGAAACCATTTTAAAAAATGAAAAGAAACCCCACAGAATGGGAGAAAAAATTTTGCAAGATATACAGATGACCAACAAGCACATGAAAAAATGCTGAACATCAATAATTATTTGAGAAATGCAAATCAAAACTACTATGAGGTACCACCTTACACCAGTTAGAACGACCATCATTAACAAATCAACAAATAACAAATACTGGAGTGGATTTGTAGAAAAGGGAACCCTCCTACACTGTTGAAGGGAATGTACATTGGTAAAACCACTATGGAACAGTATGGAAATACCTCAGAAAATCATATATAGAACTAGCGTATGAGCCAGCAATCCCATTCCTGGGCATATATACAGATAAAACTTTCCTTGAAAAAGATACATTTACCTGTATGTTCATTGCAACACTATTCACAATAGCCAAGACATGGAAACAACTTAAATGTCCATCAACTGATTTCTAGATTAGGAAGATGTGGTACATATATAAAATGGAATAATACTCAGCCATATAAAGGACAAAATAATGCCATTTTACCAGCAACATGGACTGAAACTAGAGTCTCATACTTCACTTATTCATCACTCCTCTTCATCCCCACAAATCCATTGCAGTGATTGATTTTTTTACTGTCTCTATAATTTTGCCTCTTCCAAAATGCCATATAGCAGGAATCTAATAGTATATGGCATTTCCAGACTGACTTCATTTGCTTAGTAATATTCATTTCAGTTTCCTCCACATGTTATCATGGTTCATAGCTCATTTCCTCATCATTGAGTAATATTTCATAGTATGAATATACCCCCATTTGTTTATCCATTCAGCTTGATTGTTTCTAATTTTGGGCAATTATGAACAAATATAAAAAGGATAAATAGATTAAAAGAATGTGATATATATATTCTTTATATATACCATATATCACATATATATCATGTTCTATAAATATAATGGAATGATATATATAATGGAATATTATTTGGAGATAAAAAAAGAAATTTTGCCTTTCGTGACAACATGGATGACAACAGGATATTGTGGTAAGTAAAATGTTAGAGAGAGAAAGACAAAGACTGTGTGATTTCACTTATATAAGGAACAAGGTGACCTTGGGTTTTGGTGATGAGATTTTATATAAAACAAAAAAAGCAGAAGCCATGAAAGAAAAACTTGATAAGTTGAACCCTATTAAAATTTAAAGCTTCTACTTTGTGAAAGACACTGTTAAGAGAATGATGAAACGAGCCATAGATTGGAGGGAAATATATATATTTGCAAAAATATATCTGACAGAGAATATATCAAAACTATACAAAGAACAGTTAAAACTCAACAATAAGAAAATAAACAACCCAATCATAAACTAGGTAAAAGATGCAAGCAAACGCTTCACCAAAGAAGATATACAGATGGTGAATAAACAAGTAAGAAGATGGCCATAATTATATGTCATTAAGGAAATGCATATTAAAGCAACAGTGAGACGCCACTACACACATGTTAGAATGGCCAAAATAAAATTTTTTAAAAAACTGACAATACCAAGTGTTGGTGAAAAAGTAGAGAGATAAGAATGCTCACTTATTGCCATTAGGAATGCAAAATGGTACAGCTACTTTGGTTGTTTGATAATTTCTTATAAAGCTAAACATACTACATATCTAGAAATTTTACTCCTAAGTATTTACCCAAAAGAATTAAAAGCATGTCCACACAAAAACCTGCACATGAACAAGTACAGATTTGTCCCTAATTGCCCAAAATTAGAAACAATTAAGCAGAATAGATAAACAAATGGTGGTATATTCATACTATGAATATTATTCAATGATACAAGGAAATGAGCTATCAAGCCATGGCAAGATGTGGAGGAAACCGAAATGAATATTACTAAGCAAATGAAGTCAATTTGGAAATGCTATATACTATAAGATTCCTGCTATATGGCATTTTGTAAGAGGCAAAACTATAGAGACAGTAAAAAAAAAAAAATCCTTGCAATGGATTTGGGGGGATGAAGAGAAGTAATAAATAAGTGAAGTACATAGGATTTTTAGGGAATGGAAATTATTCTTCATTAAAAAAAATGTAGTGGATACATCTCAGTATGTGTATTTTTCACTTTAGTTATTGTATTCCTCATTTCTCTTTAATTGTTCTTTATAGTTTCCAATTCTTTATTAAAAACTTCTGGAGCTCCTATTTTGTCTCAGCAGGTTAAGGACCCAAAGTAGTCTCTGTGAGAATGTGGATTTGATCCCTGGCCTCACTCAGTGGGTTGAGGATCCAACATTGCCACAAGCTACAGTATAGGTCACAGATATGGCTCAAATCTGGCCACTTTTGTGCCTGTGGTGTAGTTCTCAGCTGCAGCTCCAATGTGACCCCTAGCCTGGGAACTTCCATATGCCACACCTGTGTACACAAAAATAAAATAATAATAAGAAGAAAATAAGGGAGTTCCCGTTGAGGCGCAGTGGTTAACGAATCTGACTAGGAACCATGAGGTTGCAGGTTCGGTCCCTGCCCTTGCTCAGTGGGTTAATGATCTGGCGTTGCCGTGAGCTGTGGTGTAGGTTGCAGACATGGCTCAGATCCCGTGTTTCTGTGGCTCTGGCATAGGCCAGTGACTACAGCTCTGATTCGACCCCTAGCCTGGGAACCTCCATATGCCACCAGAGTGGCCCAAAGAAATAGCAAAAAGACAAAAAAATAAATAAATAAATAAAAATTAAAAAATAAATAAATTTAAAAAAGAAAATAAGAAAAAAGAAAAAAAATAACAACTAAAAAAATCTTGTAACTTCTCACTTTGTGCATTAGTTCTTCTCCCAAGTTCTTTGATCATCTTTATAATCATTAACTTGAATTCTTTCTTGGGTAGATTTCCTATCTCTACTTCACTAAGTTTTCTTCTGGGGTATTATGTTTTTCCTTCATTTGGAACATGGTCCTCTGTTGCCTATTTTGCCTAACTTGCTTTTTTTTTATTTCTATGTATCTGTTAGGCTGATTACATTTCCTGATCAAGGAGCAGGGCCTTTTGTAGGATTCATCTTATGCATGGAAGCAGCACACTGCCCTCTCATCACAACAGCTACATGTTACAGGGCTAGTCTCCTAGTGTGCTGCCTGTATTCTTCTCCTGTGGTGGTCTGACTATTGTAGGCCATCTGGAAGGTTTAGTTGATCTCCAGTCCAGTTGATTGACAGGCTCTGCCTTATCTGGAAGTGGTTGGCCACTGGTTGGTTGAGCCAGATCACAAGACAGCCAGCTGTGGAAATTTGGGTGGCCCCAGAGCTGGTGCTGGTTCACTAGTTGGTGGAGTCGGCAATGTTGGATCCTTATCTGGGGTCCAGATATAAGGGCTGGTACCTGCGCACCGATGGGGAAAACCATTTCCTGAGTCTAGTCCTGCCCACTGGTGGGCAGAGATGTGTGTGGGACCTCAAGACTGATGTTGGATGGCTAACAGGTGGGCCTGACTTCGGACACAGCTAGGTGTAGCATCTTTGGTATCCCAAAGCTTCTGTTTGTCTTCTAGTGGATGGCAAAAAGGCTGAGATGTTCCAAAGGC
Organism: Sus scrofa; assembly: GCF_054392235.1. Classification (NCBI taxonomy): domain Eukaryota; kingdom Metazoa; phylum Chordata; class Mammalia; order Artiodactyla; family Suidae; genus Sus; species Sus scrofa. The sequence goes on from NC_139386.1 coordinate 50,534,394, forward strand.
TGGTACTGGCCTGTTGGTAGGTGGGTCTGGTCTGCAGGCTATGGTTTGTGGTTGTCCTTCAACTGGTCTGCCCATTGGTGAGCAAGGCTTATACTGAGGCTAAGTAGACTAGCTGATGTTCAGGGCAAGGGCAGTTGCTGGCCTGCTGCTTGTTGGGCTTGGTCCTCAGGCTGCGGGACTATTGTTTTCCTGGGGCTGCCAAAGCTAGAGAAAGCTTATTATGAGCAGGGCAGAGATTCTGAGGCTGATGCCCACCCACTGGTGTGTGGAACTGGGTCCCTCTGTCTCTGGCTGCAGGGTCCTGTGGGGGGAGTGTAGGGCTGGGGCTTAGGCCCTCTTGTGAGCTGTGGGTTTGGGGGGTTCTTAAGATACCTGCCTGCTGATGGTGGGCCTGTGTCCTCACTCACTTAGTTTCTTGGCCAGAGGAGTCCCAGTACTGGTGCTTTGAGACTATCCATCACAGGTGTGTCTGGGTCCTTTGATTAATAAGCTAGAGGGAGGATTCTTCCTGCCAGCATCAGTGTCCTTGTGATAGAATGAGTTCCACAAAATAGCTGCTGTTAGTGTCTGTGTCCCCAGGGAGAGTTTCAGATTCCTCCTGTCTTTCCAGGAGGCTCTCCAAGATTAGCAAATAAGTCTGACCTAGGCTCCATTCTAATTACTCCTTCTGGCCTAGATCCTGAAACATGTGAGATTTTGTGTGCACCCTTTAGGAATGGAGTCTTTATTTCCTACATCCCTTTGAGACACCAGAAAGTAAGCCCCCTGGCCTTCAAATCCATATATTCTGGGAGTTTGGCACAGGGCCCCTGCACTGAGGAGCTTGACGTGGGGGCTCAGAACCTTGCAATTGTAATTATTCTCCCACCCAGGGGTAAGTGACCTGACTATTCCATGACTGTGCCCCCCCACCTGTCTTGTTGTCTTTACTTCCTTTTATTTTTAGTTATATAAGATCTTTTCTAGTAGGTTCCAGTCTTCTTTTTCCTTTATTTTTATTTTTTGGCCACCCTGTGGCTTATGGACTTCCTGAGCCAGGGATCAGAACTGAGCTGCAGTTGCAACCTTCACTGCAGCTGTGGCAACACTGGATCCTTAACCTACTGTGCTGGGCAGGGGATCTAATCTGTGTGCTAGTGCTCCAGAGACATGGCCAATCCCATTGTGCCATAGCAGGAACTCTAGTTTCAGTCTTTCTCATTGACAGTTGCTCTGTAAATAGTTGTAATTTTGATGTGTCTGTGAGAAGAGGTGAGCTCATGGTCTTTCTGCTTCACTATCTTAGCTATATCTGGACATTTGAATTTTTAAATAAAATATCTTTATTACATTTTCAATATATAAAATGTAGCCTATCAGGATCCCCTCCATTGACAATGGATTTACCAGATAGTTTGAGGCTTTGGAAGTTTGAAACCAGTGTAACTGGAAGAGGATATCAGTTTGCAGCTGCTGAACATGCAAGTAATTACCAGTCAAGGAGGGGCTCAGATATTTTGTTCTCCTTCATTTCTGGGGATGATTGGGTACAATTCTACTGGGTACAGCTCTACTGGGTCTCTATTATTAGAAATAGATTGTGAGAGCCTCAGTGGCAGTGCCATGTTTTCTGTTTCTTCTATCCCCTACTATGTGTTCTGTGCCCATTGGCCACTTAGAGATTCCTGTGGTCAGTGGATTCTCAGCATGCTGGTGCTCAAGAAAAACTTGTTGACTGTTTTTGGAAACAATTGAAATTCTATTATTAATTCTAAACCTACTGAGCTTTTAAGATACAGAACAAAAGAATGAATGAATCAGGAATGTTGAGTGCAAATAAAGCTTTCTGGCTCAAAAGAAGTCTAAGAAGCTGAGTTGATTGAAGAAACCTGAAGAAAAAGAATGACTCAGTGCTTATTTTAGAATAGCAGGATTAATAGGTGTTCTGTATTTAGATCCATTTTATAGAGCTGAAAGGGACAGAAGAAGATGAAAAATGGACTTCTATGGTTTTACAAAATACTTATTCCATGAAAGAACACAGTGTTTCTTGACAGGCCACACTCTCTCTATTTTAGTACCATGAATATTGTCCTTCATATACATCCTTTTCAACAAAGTTCTGATTTTTAAAGCCGGGACTTTGATTAGTAATATATTCACCCTTGAGTGTTCTCTTCCACTTATATTCTTGTAAAAACTGTTTATCTCTGGTTTCCATGATTTTTTTAGTTTTGTATATTCATGTTTATTAGCATTCAAACAATAACTTTCCACTTAAAATATATCTCTTCTCACAAAAATCAATAGAAAAACTTATGCTTCCTAAATAGTCTTTAATTAAACTTTTAATTTCATAGAATGAGCTTTGAGTATCATATGTATAATCAAGTGTCAAAATATATAATTGATACCTATAAATTGTTATAAATTCAAGTTGCTATGTAGAGGTAATTACTATTACTGTTTTAATATAGACCATAATATTTTAAGATATCTCAGAAATTTTGATATTTATAAATAATATAAATAATGTAAATCATATTACTTGATTTTCATGGAACAAATCTAATTTCCTAGAAATATTTTGCAAAGTTATATGGTCTTACAGTCACAAATAACACCATGGATCAAAGTTTTCCTGAAAGGATGAAATCTCCCCTTCCTGTCACTTCTTTTGTGCTTTAAATATCTTTTTGCCTCCATATTGCTCATATTTTTATGTCCCAGATTTCTCCCTGGTTGTCTCTCTCATTAGATGTGAATTTATTTCATTTATTTTCTTACTGGCCATTTGCCATCTTGACTAAATAGTGTACTACCATAGAGACATGAAAGAACTCCAGAGAGAGGCAAAACTGCAAATTCATGCTCACTCAAAAGTGCCCAGGCTAACACAAAACATTCACTGCCTTGCAAATATGTAAAGACATCGGAGCTTACATGTGCACTGCTCCCTTTTTGTACCTTTGTTTTATCATATATATAAATACCCCATTACCATTTTTATCTGCTAGTGATGTAATTTAAATGACCCATTATTTTTACATTGAAGATGAGCACATTGTAATCCAGCATTTAATGGTCCACTTGGAGCAGACTTGACTTTGTGAATGTATTCAATATGTTTTGGAACTTTATGTGAAATTTAAATCTCTTTCAGAAATTTGCACACTTCAATTTAGAAATATTACCAAGAACTCTCATTGTCACCTTCTTCAGATGTTCCTAGTATGAAGCCATGTGACCTACCAAACATAAATTTTACTCGCTGATATTTAAAATCAATTTCCTTTATTTGGATCTACTTGTGTTACTTCACTCTGTATGGCTATAGTTTGGGGAAGATTCCCTTTTCACAATAGTTGAATATTATTACCTAATTTTCCACCAGAATTGCTATAATATATTTTATACAAATTCAATTCCTATGATAAATTAATGATTGATTTATTTGATTATCAAGTCCTAGGATAGGAAGAGATTTTAATAGGTGAACTCAAATTAAGAATTCAAATCACTAAAATTTCATGTCTCCTATACATACTGCTTATGCTTTGCTAGGCATATACATAATGAGAAAAAAGGTCAGAGTAAACTTGTAAATATATGCTTGTGATTCAGGCTTGACAAAATAAATTATTAGGAGAGTCATAGTTCATAGAAGTTACACGTTAAACATCTCTGAATATAAAACCATTTTTGTAACACATAAAATTTTCCATGCCAGTGGGATTTAAATGCAATCTTATTTTAAAATTTCTCTTCAATTAATGTTATTAATAAAGGATTTGTTAACAGAATACATGATAAGTAAGTTTGGAAGTTGTTCCTATTCACCTTGATTTTAGCCTGTTGAGACATTTGCTGCATTTTGGAACTGTAGAACTGTAAGATAATAAATCATTTCTTAAAGTGCTAAGTATCTGATAATTTGACAGGTGGATGGGTGTGCCACCAGGCTTTGGGGGTATATTTGTAGGTACATCTCCTCCAAAAACAGAGTGTTATTCAAGAATTCTCTGATGTCTTCACATCCCCCTGTTCTCAGCATGTGCTCACACTTTTAAATCCTCTCTGCCTGCCCTCTCCCACCTCCAAATTTCAGCCTTTTCTTGGTTCTTGTACTAAACCCCAAGCTCTCCCCTCTCCCTGAAACTGGATATCTTTATCTTGCAGCTGTATCTTCCTGCACCCATTTCTACTACTGGGAGGTCATTTTCTGAGATGTACAGAGCATAAATAAGCCTTTTAAAATACATTTTTAATAATGGTTTTTATTTTTATTTTTTCCATTATAGCTGGTTTTACAGTGTTCTGTCAATTTTATACTGTACAGCATACATGTATATATTCTTTTTCTCACATTATCATGCTCCATCATAAGTGACTAGATATAGTTCCTAGTGCTATCTTAGAAAACTATACATATAACTACCATATGATGCAGCAGTCCCACTGGGGATTGGACATATATTTGAACAAAAGTTTCCTTGAAAAAGACACATATACTCTTATGTTTGTTGCAGCTCTATTCACAATAGCCAAGAAATGGAAAAAACCCAAATGTCCATTGACAGACGACTGGATTAAGAAGATGTGGTATATATACACAATGGAATACTACTCAGCCATAAAAAAGAACACAATAATGCCATTTGCAGCAACATGGATGGAACTAGAGACTCTCATACTAAGTAAAGTAAGTCAGGAAGAGAAATACAAATACAATATGATGTCACTTATATTTGGAATCTAATATATAGTATAAAATACATTTTAAAAATTTTTATAAACTCCAATTTTGGGGTCCCTGGAAACACAGCTCCAGTTTTTCTTTCCTTACTAAGGCACTAATTGTGCATCTGATATACTCATTTTAACTAATGGTGCTAAAATATAGTAAAATAAATCTTGTAGAAATTTGCACAAAACATTAAAATCCTCAAAAAATGGATAATTTTTATCCATTTCATTTCATTTTATCCATTTCATAAATTTCATTTATTTGAGAAGAATAAAGATAAATAGCTGAGTTTTCATCATCCCCAAATTATTTTGTATTAGCTAGAGCTGCATTAAAATACCTTTGATGAGTATGATGCTACTCAAATGAAAAAGAAAAATAAATGACTTAAGGTTTTTAAGAAGATGCTAGGCACTTACATCAGCTGAAAAAAAAAGAGAATTTTTGGGTGGACTCTGTGAATTCTCATTTTGTAAGTGGGGCAAGATGAGTTGTAAAGTGGCAGATGAGTGGATTCCTTCCCATTCCTGTTGGTTCTTCCTTCACCAAGAGGCTCAACCTAATGATGTTCATTTCAGTGAAGAAGGCTCATGCCAACAGCAGAGCTCTTGACCCTAAATTGTTAAGTCCAAAGAAGCACTAGTCTTTATTTGCAACCAAAATATTGGAGATGGTTGGCACTTAACCCCCACCCATTAAAAAAAAACTTGATGGAGAAGAGGATTTGGCTGTTGGGAAGGAAAGGGGGGTAGTGTATGGACATGTTCAAGTGAGAAACTGAATGGAGTATATGCCCCTTGACCTCTTAGAATTCTAAGGGAGCAGAGTGGAGTAGGAAGCAAGGGAAGAATACACAAGAAGGCCTCTCATAAAACTTGTGAGGATTTGAGAAAGGAGTCAGACTTGTTTCTTGTCTGTAGCCTAGGAGAAACAGTTCTGCAGGTGATCTTACACAACTTGGTTTGGGAGAAACAAAATAGGTGGCAGTATGACACAAATAGTTATGAGCCTTGCCTCATATAAGTGGGGTGACTAATGGCCCCTCAATAGATACATCTAAATTTTGGACACCAGAACAGGTGAATGTGACTTTATTTGGAAAATGGCTATTTATAGATATAATTAAGTATCCCAATATGAGACCATTCTGGATTTTATGAGTAGGTCCTAAATCCAATGACAAATATCCTCCATAAGACAGAAGGGGAAAAGACACAGACATAGGCAAAGACAAGGCCATGTGAAGATGGAGGTAGTGAATAGAGTTATACAGATATGAACCAAGGAAAGCCTGGAGACAGCAGAAACTGAAAAAGGCAAGGAAGACTTCTCCCTAGATCTTTAACTTCTAGTCTCCATAAATTTGAGAATAAATTTCTTTTGTTTTAAGCTACCAAGTGTGTAGTAAAATGTTAAGGTGTTCTTAGGAAACAAAATACACCACACACTTCTAATTATTAAGGACCTGAAACAGACATGGTGGCAATTTATGAGTTTTCTGTGCATCTGAGAATATGTTCATATGAAACTAGAAGGAAAATATGGTGAGCTCCTGTAAAGTTATGCTGCTAGGGAGGATAGCAGGAACTGGACCTTCCACTAGGGAGGAGAAGAGAAATGCTTCATCAATGTGGAATTTTCTATATTCTGGAGCTATTTTGGAACCACATGTGACAACCATCAAAGCTGCCATTTGGATATTGCTTAATCCATGGGTATAGACAACAAAGACACTGATTACAGATAATAGTGGGAAACAGAAACAGACAAGAAGAAATAAGGATTGTAAACAACCCCACCATGAGGTGGCTGTGTAAGATCCCTAATGAATTCATTAGTACAAGCAAGATCAGGAAATGAACTCAGCTGGGCCTAAATAATTAATTTGACCATGAAATCACCATTAATTTGACCATGAAATCACTGAATTTGAAGCAAACATACTTAAAACCACCTAGATAAATTTGAACCCAAGAGACTGGCTTGAGACTTGAAAATGGAATATATAGTTCTAGAAATAAAATTCTTACTTTGATCTCTTGAATTTTGTAGACTATAAAGACCAAAAAATTGTTCATACTGTAACTATAAAGCAAATAATTCAAATTATTTAGTAGCATAAGGTACACTTAATTAATATATATATATTCATAAATTTTGTGAAATATTGGAAGGGGTTATCTAGCAAAAGGAAGTTTCAAGTAGGGCCAGAATTGTGCTTCAAAGGATAAATGAGTAATACTAGGGAATATAAGTGATTTTTAAGCTTCCCAAATATTTCCCACTCTCTGACCAGTAGAAAAATAGTTTTTTGTTTGTTTGTTTGTTTGTTTTTTAGATATTCACCTTCCTTGTAAAAGATGTGGACCCCAGGCAATGAGTCAATCAAGATTATTTTATTATCCTTTCAAAGAATTATATTGATAGTCCAGATTTTGGCAATGAGATATAAGAAGACATTCAATAGGAAGTTCCTGGGAGAAGGTCTTTAATAATAAATTGGTGCATAGAAAAACTTTCCCTCTTCATTTGTTGTATACTGTATGACTGCACATGATTCTGGTAACTGTGTCATTTATCTCCTGACTCAGAGGAACAAGAATGACAAGCAGATGATGATAGAAGAAACATAGGTAAAAAAACTGTGTCCTGAAAATTGCAATTGGATTTCTTAATTACTTACTAGCCCTGGACATTTCTGTATTCAGATATTTTATTCATGTCCCTTTCATCCTAATAAAAAAACAATAGGAGTTCCCATGGTGGCTCAGCAATAACAAAACCAATTAGTATCCCTGAGGACGCAGGTTCAATTCCTGGCCTTGTTCAGTGAGTTAAGGGATCCCGCATTGCCTTGAGCTGCAGTGTAGGTCACAGATGTGGCTTGGATCCCACATTGTTGTGGCTGTGGTATAGGCCAGCAGATACAGCTCAGATTCAACCCCTAGCCTCAGAAATTCCATATGCCATGGGTATGATTTAAAAAAAAATAAAATAAAATTATGAAATCCTGCTATAAAACCTCTATATAAAAATTTGAATTGAAGGAAAAGGAAAGGGATTTTCTAAAACTAATCTAACATTTGTTAAGTATGGCAAATTAGTGAATGCCAGTAATTAAAATGCAAGCCACAGTATAAAATGGATTTGAGTTAATTCTTATCTAGTAATGTTACAAAGTATATATGTCTATAAATATTAATAAAAGGCATAAAGTAATTAATTTGAATGTTACTACACATGTACCTATCGTATATGCAAATAAATATTTCTTTAAAAACTTGAATGAATATTAAAAGCATACTCATGCATACTTTCAAAACAGATATTTCCATGAATACACAGTAAGCAATAGGAAAGAATGGAATGAATTTTAATAGAAATTAGTTGGAACTGAAAAAATAGAATAATGCCTATGTATTTTAAGACATGGAATATTGTAGGATATTAATATATTTAAATCTTAAATATTGAGGTAATAATCAGTTTTGTGGCTAGATACTAGATTGCAATTTTAGTGAAGGAAATGATTCAAGTTAAAGGACTTAGTTTGAATGTCTATGCTCTACCACTTGGAAATCACATAATGATTAGTGTATTATCCTATGCACTAGTGAAATATTTCCACCTTTCACCTTTGCAGGCATATTTTTCAGTATTTAGGGAGAGTATTTTGTCATAGATGTTCACTAAAAGTGAAATCTTGGGGTTCACAGAAGTTAAAGGATCTGTAAATTCTTTGAGTTATAAAATTTCACACAGAAGCGTATAAATATACACAGAAGTATACACAGAAGTGTATAAGTATACCAAATTAATTGCCTTATTTCAATGAAGAGTTAGACTTTGCTGAGTGTGATAACTCTATAGGATATGAATTTGAGTATAGAACTATTGAAAGATATATGGCAAAAATATAATAGCTTAGTTTTGTTGAGTCCAGTGTAGACCACCTCAAAATTCATTTCACTGGCATATTGATTATCTTGAATTAAAGTTACTTAATAAGTGGCCAGTGCAAGAGGGCACTTGGACTCTCCTTTCTGCCTCTCTGAAAGTTGAAAATAAATTTCTCATAGGAAAGGTGCACTCCCTGCCTCAGGAAGTGAAAAGGCATCCTTACCAACAGAATAAGGAATTCATAGCTGAGAAGCCTTTATAAACAAGACTTGTTACTTCTTTCATTTACTACCCAAGCCCAAACTCTTTAGATTATTCACTAATTGGGCACCCAAAACATAAATTTCTTTGTCCAGTCAATTCCTAAGAAGTTTATTGATTCTTTGTCTGAAAATATAAAAGTTGCCTCCTTTTGCCACTTCTCATGTCCCAATTCTGAGACTTTGATGTGCATGAATTAAAATTTGTTTATTTTTTTTCTTATTAATCTCTCTTGTGTCAACTTTATTAGTATTAGGCTGCAAGAAATCAAGAGAGGAAGAGGGGGAATTTTCCCCCTCCCCAATAGTTGGTGAGCCAAGCAGGAGACTGGCTGGACACTGTTTCCTGCCCTAAGCATGTTCCAGCTGAGAGATCCTGGAACATGTGACAAAGGCCTTCAATAGGTAAGATTTATTATCACATCAACACCCAGGATCTCTTCCTGCAAGCTGTGGTAGAAGGGAAAATGGTGAGTTTTTCTTTATCTAAATTTAGATTAGCGGGAGAAAATACTTGTGGAACTTTTTCCTTAGATTAGCAACTCTTGGAGATATTATTCCTCCATGAGATGGTCACTGTTTTTGTCTCTGTCTATTGCTTCATTTGTCATAAGGGAAAACTATAGGACAGAAGGCAGGAATACAACCTATAAGCCAGCCTCACACAGACTGGTGAGTTAAGAGTTCTCAACAGACAAGCATTTATTCAGACAAACTTTGCTGTAGGTCCTGTTTGAAAAAGCAGATGAGGTTTTTCCTTCCATCATGTTCTTTTCCTGAGAGTTTGGCTTTTTGCCCAGTATAAATACACTGTTTAGTTTCCACCATCTGCAAGGTGCTATCCTAGAATGCATCTAGTGGCCAAATTGACTGAGGTTTCAAGGCACAAAGTCACAAGCAGCACTCTCTTTGTCCAATGTGCCACCTCTCAGGAGAATTCATCATAAGGGATCACCGTCCATAAGGGGCTTTTGTCATCTCAACCTTTATTGCTTGTTAGTGCTGGGAAAGTCCCATTCCACTGGTGCCTACTTGGTTCCATAAATTAGCACTGGAGGCATCCCATAGTTTTCTGGGATGCCAGAGATGCAATTTTCACTGCACCATTTTTACCTTCTGTAGCAAAGAAGAGTTTCACTTTCCTAGATTAACTCTGGGGTGGAAGTTTTAGGATCTTGTAAGGTTGTATACTCTCTTACAAGATCCTCTTGCACCCTTGGTTAAGTCAAAATAAAATAGTGGTATTAGTTAATATTTGATATTGGTATAAGATCATAATTGTCAGTAACCACATTATGGACCCTTTAAAGTGACTATGATGATACTTTAAATTTTAAAAGGAAAAAATTTTTGAAAGCTTTCATCATGAACAGCTGTCAAATTGGTGCTTATGGGAGGATCAAGTTTAAAGTCTTATAGAATCCCTTATTGAGATGAAAGAATACAAATTACACTTAAATATTCAACATAAATTTTCCTTATTAAAAATTACCCCATGTCTTCAGGAATTCCCCAGGCCTTCCTTCAAATAATCAGAAGATAAATTAGCTGGAATACAATTTTCAAGACTTAATAGAAACAACTGTCCTTGTCTCATAAATTTCTATAAAACCAGTACAACTCTAGTAACAAGTCAAAACACACATAAATTTACCAATCTCAAGATCCCCTCAAAATACTTGTAAATACTATAATAGATCAGGAAACTGGGGTAAAGTTATCTTGTATTTAAGAAAAAATTAAATTATAATTACCCTAATATGATAATAGGCAAGTATACACCAAAATTACTGAGTAAACCTCTATTTCTAACCATTAAGGTTAAAATAACCCTTAAAATATAAATCTTATCATATATTTAAAATGTAAATGCAGCCCACATAGCCTGAGACAGCACCCAGATTAATTCAACCAGAACATAACAATAATAATAATATAATGCAGAAAAAAACTCATAAAACACAAACTACTTTGAAAAAACTCTATTGCCCAGACTCTAAAATTGCTTGTAATATGAAAAATAAAATTTTAATGTCTTCCCCACAAATAATAAAACTTTAGCCATCTGAATAAATAATCTTAATTTTCCAATTGTTGTTTATAAACTAATGAGTTTTTTTAATTGTATCTGATTCAAAATAAAAATTATGAGATCTCTGGGTCTGCATATATGTCTATATATGTATTTTACTTCTGGATGTAATTACCAAAATTAATTTGTAAAAGAGATATATTTAATTGGCTTTAACAAATAAGTGCTTATATGAAAAACTCTTAAAAATAGAATAAAAACTAACACCAATTTTTTCAAGTTTATATGATCAAAGATAATCTTTAGTAAATAAAAGTTAACTTCAATCTTTTTGGTTCAATTAACACAAGTGAGCCTTCAGAGTTAGTGTCAGATATAATGCATCAGAGCATCTTATGTTCTCCTGGGTTTCCCAGTCAAAAGTGTCAATATCGTCTCCCAGTTTGTCAACAAAAAAAAACACAAAAAAGAAACAAAGAAAAATAATAATGACTAACTGGTTTAACATCTCATGATGAGGGTCACAGAGAAGGGATCAAAGAAGCACCTGGCAGCCTGGTGAGTGGCTCTCCAGATTAGAAATGTCTGAAGCGAGGAGAGAGGACAAGATGGCAGAGGAGTAGGGGGACACGCTCGCCCTATCCCACAAACACAACAAAAAAAGCACATCTACAGAAGAAATGACTCGCACAGAACAGCAACCAATTGCTGGCAGAGGAACCTAAACTCCAATAACGGCAAGAAGTTCGTGACATTATTGGGAAGAACGGGAGAAAAGAGGAGAGTGAGAGAAGGTGAATCCCAGCGGGACGGGCGCTCCCGAAAGGGAACTGCGGAGGAGAAAGGGATCCTGCACCCTGGAAAGTCACCTACCGGGCGAAAGATCAAATGAACCAGAGGAATCCCCAGATGCAGAGAAGAGTGTAGCAGTAAGTCGGAGTACGGAAAAACGGATCAAGAACCCAACGGACCATCTGAACTACGGGCAGAGTCACCAAAAATTGAGATGCCTGGGTGGGGGCTGGGCACCGAATCCTCGGCTCCAGAGGTTAGTCCCCAGGAAAGGGCTGGGGGACGCCTGGGTGGGGGCTGGGCACCGAGACCTCGCCTCTGAAGGTTGGTCCCCGAGAGGGGGCTGGGGGACGCCTGGGTGGGGGCTGGGCACCGAGACCTCGCCTCTGAAGGTTAGTCCCCAAGAAAGGGCCGGGGGACACCTGGGTGGGGGCTGGGCACCGAGACCTCGCCTCCAGAGATTAGTCCCCGGGCTAGGGGGGCGGGGAAGAGCAGAAACTGCTTGGGAGGTCTCTAAACCATTTGACGGGGCAGAGACTGCCTGGGAGACTAGAAAACAAAGCTGTCGCAGAGGAAGGGAGCAAGAGTCTAGGGGCAGGGAAGTGGAAAGCCACATCAGAGGGAACCTGGGATAAGAGCCTGGTCTGCGCCCGTGCTTGGGAGGGGAGAGAAGAAGGGGTGGGTTCCCATAGAATACCCCCCACACCACAGCAAGCTTACAGGCCCGCTAGCTAGCAGAAAGCTGTGCTTCCCAGTGCATTCCCTCCCCCAACCCCCGCCACACCCTACGCTGGGGCTGCCTGCCATCCAGGAGGGCTGGCCTCAACAATTGCCTGAAGCCTACCACTGCAGGGGCTCTCCCTGCACAGGCCTGCTTGCCCTTTGGAGGGGCTACACTTCCACAGAGCAGCACCAAACACCACCAGCCCCCTAGAAAAGGCCTGCAGCCCAGAAAAGCTAGAACAAGCCTAGCCAGGACGTGAATAAATCGGCCTAATTCTCCGACGGTTTTTCTGAGATGGGCTCCTCCGGGGAGGAGCCTCTTGGGTCTCCAAGGGCCTTGCTACCCGCCCAAGACCCCAGGGGGTGCTAAGACCTAGTGGACCAGCTGCATAGGACTGCCAGCACCAGGCAGGACCCCCTGCAGCCCAGAAAAGCTGCAACAAGCCTGGCCGAGTTGGGAAAAGATCTCAGACGGTCTTTCTGAATCAGGCTGCCCTGGGGAGGTGCCTTTTGAGTCTCCAAGGGCCCTGCTACCCGCCCAAGCCCCCAGGGAATGCTGAGACCTAGTGGACCAGCTGCATAGAACTGCCAGCTCCAGGCAGGACCCCCTGCAGCCCAGAAAAGCTGCAACAAACCTGGCTGAATCGGGAAAAGATCTCACACGGTCTTTCTGAATTGGGCTGCCCTGGGGAGGAGCCTCTTGAGTCTCCAAAGGCCCTGCTACCCGCCCAAGACCCCAGGGGGTGCTGAGAACCAAGTGAAATCTGCTACCATCGTGGGGTGGACCTCCCAGTCCTGTCTGCCCTCAGGAAGTCCTCCTTTGCTTCAAAGAAACACTGTTAGTCCCATCAACACTCCAGAAAAGCCACCCTGCCTCAAAAAAGATTGACCAACAATGCCAGCCCTCAGAAAATATTCCACGGCAGTGACAAGGCAAACACTACCCGATAACAGAGAGTACAACTCCCTCAGGAGAAAGAAGACAACAGCAAGATGAAGAAGCTGAGAAACCACTCCCAGTCAAACCAACAGGAGAACTCAGCTAAAACAGTCAACAATGAAACAGATCTCTGCAGTCAAACAGACCTGGAATTCAAAAGAGAAATACTGAAAATACTGAAGGAATTAAGAGAAGATATGAACAGTAATGCAGATACCCTCAGAAAGGAGCTAGAAAATATAAGGAGGAGCCAAGAAAAACTAGAACATTCATTTGCAGAGATGCAAACTGAACTAGGGGCAGTAAAAACCAGAATGAATAATGCAGAAGAACGAATCAGTGATATGGAAGATAGAATAATGGAAATCACTCAATCTGGTCAACAGACAGAAAACCGAATCAAAAAACTGGAAAGCAATATAAGAGACCTATGGGATAATATAAAACGGGCCAATCTACGCATAATAGGAATTCCAGAAGGAGTAGAAAAAGATAAGGGAATGGAAAATATATTTGAAGAAATTATCACTGGAAACTTCCCAAATCTAAAGGATACTGGATTCAAGATACAAGAAGCACAGAGGGCCCCAAACAAACTGAACTCAAACAGACCCACACCAAGACACATCATAATAAAAATGGCAAAAGTTAGTGATAAAGAGAGGATCCTAAAGGCAGCAAGAGAAAAACAGAATGTTACCTACAAGGGAACCCCCATAAGAATATCAGCTGATTTCTCTACAGAAACACTACAGGCCAGGAGGGAATGGCAAGAGATATTTAAAGTGCTCAAAGGAAAAAATATGCAACCTAGAATACTTTATCCAGCAAGAATATCATTTAAAATAGAAGGGGAAATAAAAATTTTTCCCAACAAACAAAAACTTAAAGAATACAGCAACACAAAACCCAGGTTAAAGGAAATATTGAAAGGGCTTCTCTAAACCAAAAAGAAAGGAAGGAAAGGGAAGAAAAAAGAAAAGAAAAAAAAAGAAGAAGAAGAAGAAGAGGAAGAACTAGGACTGAGGAAACCGCAATCAGAGAGCAGTCACTCAAATAAGCCAGCATACAGATTTAATCATGAACATGCTAAAAACAAAATAAAATTAAAAAGAAAAAAATAAAAGAGTCATCAAAACCATAAAATGTGGGCAAGGGATGTTAGGAGGTAAATAATCCTTTTTGTTTGTATGTATGTCTCTCTTCTTAATTGTTATATAATAATGAAGTGTTTGAACTTACAGGACCATCAGGCTAAAACACACAATTATGGGAAGGGGTTAGCATACTTAAAAAACAGGGCAACCACAAGCCAAAACCAAATATTGCATTTGCAAAAAATGAAAAAAAAAAATACACTCAAGCAGATAATAACAGGAGACCATCCAACCAAAAAAAAAAAAAAAATGGAGAACCATAGACTCAACTGGAACACGAGGATCAAATGGCAATAAATAGTCATCTATCAATTATCACCTTAAATGTCAATGGACTGAATACCCCAATCAAAAGACACAGAGTGGCTGAGTGGATAAAAAGGCAAAAACCTTCAATATGCTGCCTACAAGAAACTCACCTTAGGACAAAAGATACATATAGATTGAAAGTGAAAGGCTGGGGAAAAGTATTTCATGCCAATAGACATGACAGAAAGGTAGGAGTCGCAACGCTCATATCAGACAAAATAGACTTTAAAACAAAAGACAAAAAGAAAGACAAAGAAGGACACTATTTAATGATTAAGGGATCCATCCAAGGAGAGGATGTTACTATCATCAACATATATGCCCCAAACATAGGAGCACCCAGATACATACAACAAATATTAACAGACATAAAGGGAGATATTGATGAGAATACAATCATAGTAGGAGACCTTAATACCCCCACCACATCAATGGACAGATCCTCTAGACAGAAAACCAATAAAGCAACACAGATCCTAAAGGAAACAATAGAAAAGTTAGACTAAATTGATATCTTCAGGACACTACATCCAAAAAAAGCAGAATACACATTCTTCTCAAATGCTCATGGAACATTCTCAAGAATCGACCACATATTGGGACATAAAGTGAATCTCAATAAATTTAGGAGCATAGAAATTATCTCAAGTATCTTCTCTGACCACAATGCCATGAAATTAGAAATCAACCACGGGAAAAGCAAAGAGAAAAAACCTACTCCATAGAGGCTAAACAACATGCTACTAAAAAACTAATGAGTCAATGAGGAAATCAAGAAGGAAATTAAAAACTACCTTGAAACAAATGATAATGAAGACACAACCTCTCAAAATCTATAGGATGCTGCGAAAGCAGTGCTCAGAGGGAAATTTATAGCGATACAGGCCTTTCTCAAAAAAGAAGAACGATTCCAAATTGACAACTTAACCCTCCACCTAAATGAATTAGAAAGAGAAGAACAAAAAAGTCCTAAAGTCAGCAGAAGGAAGGAAATCATAAAGATCAAAGAAGAAATCAATAAAATAGAGACTCAAAAAACAATAGAGAGAATTAATAAAACCAAGAGCTGGTTCTTTGAAAAGGTGAACAAAATTGATAAACCCCTGGCCAGACTCACTAAAAAGAGGAGAGAAAGAACCCAAATCACCAAAATTATAAATGAAAAGGGATAAATCACAACGGATACTGCAGAAATACAGAAAACCATAAGAGAATACTATGAACAACTATATGGCAATAAGTTTGACAATCTGGAAGAAATGGACAATTTTCTAGAATCTTACAGCCTGCCAAAACTGAATCAAGCAGAAACAGACCAACTGAACAGACCAATCACTAGAAATGAAATTGAAGAGGTCATAAAATCATTCCCTACAAATAAAAGCCCAGGACCAGATGGCTTCACAGGTGAATTCTATCAAACATATAAAGAGGAACTGGTGCCCATCCTCCTTTAACTCTTTCAAAAGGTTGAAGAAGAAGGAATACTCCCAAAGACATTCTATGAGGCCACCATCACCGTCATTCCAAAACCAGGCAGAGATACCACCAAAAAAGAAAACTATCGCCCAATATCTTTGATGCATATAGATGCAAAAATTCTCAACAAAATCTTAGCCAACCAAATCCAACAACATATCAAAAAAATTATACACCATGACCAGGTTGGGTTCATCCCAGGTTCACAAGGATGGTTCAACATATGCAAATCAATCAACATCATACACCACATTAACAAAAGAAAAGTCAAAAATCATATGATCATCTCAATAGATGCAGAAAAAAAACATTTGACAAAGTCCAACATCCATTCATGATCAAGACCCTCGCCAAGTGGGTATAGAGGGAACATTCCTGAATATAATCAAAGCCATTTATGATAAACCCACAGCAAATATAATCCTCAATGGGGAAAAACTGAAAGCCTTCTCACTCAAATCTGGAACAAGACAGGGATGCCCACTCTCACCACTGCTCTTCAACATCGTTTTGGAAGTCTTAGCCACAGCAATTAGACAAACAAAAGAAATCAAAGGCATCCATATAGGAAGAGAAGAGATCAAACTGTCACTGTACGCAGATGACATGATTCTATACCTAGAAAACCCTAAGGACACAACCCCAAAACTCCTTGAACTGATTAATAAATTCAGCAAAGTGGCAGGATATAAGATTAACATTCAGAAGTCAGTTGCATTTCTGTATACCAGCAATGAAACATTAGAAAAGGAATACAAAAATACGATACCTTTTAAAATTGTACCTCACAAAATCAAATACCTCGGAATACACCTGACCAAAGAGGTAAAGGACCTATATGCTGAGAACTATAAAACTTTAATCAAAGAAATCAAAGAAGATGTAAAGAAATGGAAAGATATTCCATGTTCCTGGATTGGAAAAATCAATATTGTGAAAATGGCCATCCTACCCAAAGCAATCTACAGATTCAATGCAATCCCTATCAAATTACCCATGACATTGTTCACAGAACTAGAACACACAATCCAAACATTTATATGGAACAAAAAAAGACCCAGAATCGCCAAAGCAATCCTGAGAAACAAAAACCAAGCAGGAGGCATCACTCTCCCAGACTTCAAGAAATACTACAAAGCCACAGTCATCAAAACAGTGTGGTACTGGTATCAAAACAGACAAACAGACCAATGGAACAGAAGAGAGAACCCGGAAATAAACCCTGACACCTATGGTCAATTAATCTTTGACAAGGGAGGCAAGAACATGAAATGGGAAAAGGAAAGTCTATTCAGCAAGCATTGCTGGGAAACCTGGACAGCTGCATGCAAAGCAATGAAACTAGAACACACCCTCACACCATGCACAAAAATAAACTCCAAATGGCTGAAAGACTTAAATATAAGACAGGACACCATCAAACTCCTAGAAGAAAACATAGGCAAAACACTCTCTGACATCAACCTCATGAATATTTTCTCAGGTCAGTCTCCCAAAGCAATAGAAATTAGAGCAAAAATGAACCCATGGGACCTCATCAAACTGAAAAGCTTTTGCACAGCAAAGGAAACTCAAAAGAAAACAAAAAGACAACTTACGGAATGGGAGAAAATAGTTTCAAATGATGCAACCGACAAGGGCTTAATCTCTAGAATATGTAAGCAACTTATACAACTCAACAGCAAAAAAACCAATCAGTCAATGGAAAAATGGGCAAAAGACCTGAATAGACATTTCTCCAAAGAAGATACACAGATAGCCAGCAAACACATGAAAAAATGCTCAACATCGCTGATTATAAGAGAAATGCAAATCAAAACTACCATGAGATACCACCTCACACCAGTCAGAATGGCCATCATTAATAAATCCACAAATAACAAGTGCTGGAGGGGCTGTGGAGAAAAGGGAACCCTCCTGCACTGCTGGTGGGAATGTAAACTGGTACAGCCACTATGGAGAACAGTTTGGAGATACCTTAGAAATCTATCCATAGAACTTCCATATGACCCTGCAATCCCACTCTTGGGCATCTATCCGGACAAAGCTCTACTTAAAAGAGACACATGCACCCGCATGTTCATTGCAGCACTATTCACAATAGCCAGGACATGGAAACAACCCAAATGTCCATCGACAGAGGATTGGATTCGGAAGATGTGGTATATATACACAATGGAATACTACTCAGCCATAAAAAAGGATGACATCATGCCATGTGCAGCAACATGGATGGAACTAGAGAATCTCATCCTGAGTGAGATGAGCCAGAAAGACAAAGACAAATACCATATGATATCACTTATAACTGGAATCTAATATCCAGCACAAATGAACATCTCCTCAAAAGAGAAAATCATGGACTTGGAGAAGAGACTTGTGGTTGCCTGATGGGAGGGGGAGGGAGTGGGAGGGATCGGGAGCTTGGGCTTATCAGACACAACCTAGAATAGATTTACAAGGAGATCCTGCTGAATAGCATTGAGAACTATGTCTAGATACTCATGTTGCAACAGAAGAAATGGTGGGGGAAAAACTGTAATTGTAATGTATACATGTAAGGATAACCTGACCCCCTTGCTGTACAGTGGGAAAATAAAAGAAAAAAAAAAAAAAGAAATGTCTGAAGCTATGGAACTTCTGGAGAGAGAGGCTTAAAATTTGGATGCGTACCATTTCTCTAAAAGAATAATTCATGCCGCCATCCTTCCATGCAATCTCTAAGATATAGAGCAGCAAGAGGAGAAAAGGGAGATGAGGAAAGATAGCAGAAGAGTAGCAGGCATCACTCACCCTCTCCCACAAACACAACAAGAACAACAACAAAACGCATCCACACATAAAATGACTCAACAGAATGACAACTGAATGCTGGCAGAAGAACTTAAACCTCCAAAAATGGCAAGAATCTCTTGACATAACTGGGTAAGAACAAGAGAAAAGAAGAGAGTGAGAGAAGGGGAATCAGAACTGGACTGGCACTCCCGAGAGGGAACTGTGAAGGAGAAAGGGAACCCACACCCTGAAAAGTCACCTAACCAATGGAAAGATCAACTGAGTCAGAGGGAATCCCCAGACTCTGAGAAAAGTTCAGCAGCAGGTATGAGATCTAAAAAGCAGAGTGAAAACCACACAGATAATCTGAACCACTGGCACAGACACCAAATACCGAGACACTCAGGTAGAAGCTAGACATTGAGACCTAGGCCCCAGGGGTTAGTCCCTGGGAGCAGGCTGGGGTTGGTGGTGTGGAGATAGCTTGAGGGATTAGGAAATGGTGCATCATGGATGGAGGGAGCAATGAACTAAGGCCTGGGGGGTAGAAAGCCACAACATGGGGAACTCAGGGAAGGTCTGGACCCACAGGAGAGACAAGGCTCAAGTGTTGAAGAAGGGAGAGGAGGAGGTGTGGACCACCATAGAATACTCCCTGTGCCCCAACATGCATGCTTGCCCATGATCTAGCAGAGAGCAGAGCTTCCCAAGGCATCTCCCTTCCCCCACACCACATATACCTGGCTAGAATCCACCTGCCATCCTGGCAGACTGGCCTCACCAGACTCATGAGGCCATCCACCATAGTGGCTTTCCCCAGCTGGCCTGCCAACACACAAGAAGCACCCCACTCCTGCAGAGCAAGCCACCCAGAACTGCTCACCCTTGGGAAGAGCTTCATGGCCCAGGAGCACCAGGGCAAGCCCTGCCCAGCCACGGGAAATGTACCTACACTGCACTGCACACCTGCCAATATCACCTCCCCTTGGGAAGCACTCCTTAGCCTTGGAAAAATCCAGCTAGGCCCACCAACCCTTGGGAAGTGCTGCACTCCTGCCGAGAAAGCCTCCCAGCACCATCCACCCTTGGGAAGAGTTCCATGTCCCAGGAATGCCAGCACAAGCCCTGCCCAACTATAGGGAGTGCACCTCCAAAATTAAAAAGAAAAATACAGTCAAGATGAAGAAGCTCATAAACCATTACCAGTTAAAGCAAAAAGAGAACTCGCCTAAAGCAGTCAACAATGAAACAGATCTCTGCAGTCTGACAGACCTGGAGTTCAAAAGAGAAATATTGAAAAGACTGAAGGAATTATGAGAAAATATGAACAGTAATGCAGACTCCCTCAGAAAGGAACTAGAAAATATAAGGAGAAGCCAAGAATAACTATTTGCAGAGATACATACAGAGCTAAAGGCAGTAAAAACCAGAATGAATAATGCAGAGGAATGAATTAGTGATGTGAAAGACAGAGTAATGGAAATCTCCCAAACAGGACAGCAGAAAACCAAATGAAAAAACATGAAAACAATATAAGAGACTTATGGGATAATATAAAGCAGGACAATCTATGCATAATAGAAATTCCAGAAGGAGAACATAAAGAAAAGGGGATTGAAAATATATTTGAAGAAATTATCACTGGAAAGTTCCCAAACCTAAAGGATACTGAGTTCAAGATACAGGAATCACAGAGGGCCCCAAACAAGTTTATCCTAAATAGACCCACACCAAAATATATCATAATAAAAATGGCAAAAGTTAGTGATAAAGAGAGGATCCTAAAGGCAGCAAGAGAAAAGCATAGTGTCAATTATAAGAGAACCCCCATAAGATTATCAGCTGATTTCTCTACAAAAACTCTACAGGACAAGAGGGAATGGCAAGAGATATTTAAAGCACTGAAAGGAAAAAATATGCAACCTAGAATAATCTATCCAGCAAGAATATGATTTAAATAGAAGGGGAAATAAAAAAAATTCTCCAACAAAAAAACCCTAAAAGAATATAACAATATTAAACCCATTCTAAAAGAAATACTGAAAGAGCTTCTCTAAATTAAAAAAAAACAAGAGGAAGAACTAGGATGGAGGAAACCACAATCAGAGAGCAGTCACTTAAATAAGCCATCATAGAGATATAATTATGAAGATGTTTAAAATAAAATAAAATTTTAAAAAACATAAAAATCATAAAAAGTGGGCAAGGGAAGTAAGGGAATGAATAGATTCTTTTTTTCTTATTTTTTTAATTGATAGTGGTAATGAAGTGTTTGAACCTACAGGACTATCAGGCTAAATCACACAATACTAGGAAAGGGTTAACATACTTAAAAAACAGGGCAAGCACAAATCAAAACTGAACATTACATTCAAAAAAAAATGAAAAGTCCTCAAGCAGAAAATAATTGGAGACCATCCAATTAAAAAAAGAAAGGAAGAAAGGAGAATCATAGAATCAAATGGTAAACGAGGTTTAAAATGGCAATAAATAAAAATCTATCAATTTTCACCTTAAATGTCAGTAGACTGAATGCTCCAATCAAAAGACACAGTGGCTGATTGGGAAAAAAAAGCAAAAACCTTCAATCTGCTGCCTAGAAGAAACTCACCATAGGACAAAGGACATAGATTGAAAGTGAGGGGATGGGAAAAGATATTTCATGCTAATGGAAAAGACAGGAAAGCAGGAGTTTCAATACTCATATCAGACAAAATATACTTTAAAATGAAGGTCATTAAGAAAGACAAAGAAGGACACTATTTAATGGTTAAAGGATCCAATCAAGAAGAGGATATTATAATCATCAACATATATGCCCCAAATATAGGAACACCCAGATACATACAACAAGTATTAACAGACATAAAAAGAGAAATTGATGGGAATACAATCATAATAGGAGACTTTAACACCCAACTCACATCAGTGGAGAGATCCTCTAGACATAAATTCAATAAGGCAAAAGAGATCCTAAAGAAAACAATAGAAAATTTAGAAGACACATCCACACAAAATCTATGGGATGCCATGAAAGCAAGTGCCACAAAAGCACTGCCACAAAAGCAGTGCTCAGAGGGAAATGCATAGCAATACAGGCCTTCCTCAAAAAAGAAGAAAGATCTCAAATCAACAACTTAATCCACCACTTAAATGAATTACAAAAAGAACAGCAACAACAACAACAACAAAAAAAACCCCTAAAATCAGAAGAAGGAAGTAAATCATAAAGTTCAAAGAGGAAATTAATAAAATAGAGATTCAAAAATGATAGAAAAAATCAATCAAACAAGAGCTCGTTCTTTGAAAAACTAAACAAAATTGACAAAACTCTGGATAGACTCACTAAGAAGAGGAGAGAAAGAACCCAAATAAACAAAAAAAGAAATGAAAAAGGAGAAATTACAACGGCTACAGCAGAAACACAAAAACCATGTGAGACTACCAAAAACAATTACATGCCAACAAATTTGACAACATAGAAGAAATAGACAACTTTCTAGAGACTTAACAGCCTGACAAAACTGAAGCAAGAAGAAATAGATCAACCGAACAGACTAATCACTAGAAATGAAATTGAATACATCATAAACCACTCCCTACAAATAAAAGTCCAAGACCAGATGACTTCACAGGAGAATTCTACCAAACATACATAGAGGAATTGGTGCCCATTCTCCTTAAACCTTTTCAAAAGGTTGAAGAAGGAACACTCCAAAAGACATTCTATGATGCCATCATAACCCTAATTCCAAAACCAGACAGAGATACCACCAAAAATGAAAACTGTCAGCCAATATCTTTGATGAATCTATATAGATGCAAAAATTCTCAACAAAATTTAGCCAACTGAATCCAACAACATATCAAAAATATTGTACACCATGACCAGGTGGGATTCATCCCAGATTCACAAGGATGGTTCAATGTATGCAAATCAATCAACATCATACATCACCTTAAAAAAAGAAAAGTCAAAAACCACATGATCATCTCAATAGACACAGAAAAAGCATTTGACATAGTCCAACATCAATTTATGATCAAAACTCTCATAAAGAGGTTATAGAGGGAACATTTCTTAACATGATTAAAGCTGTTTATGACAAAAGCACAGCAAATTTAATGCTCAATGGAGAAAAACTGAAAACCTTCCCACTAAAATCTGGAACAAGACAGGGATGCCCCTGTCACCACAGCTGTTCAACATAGTACTGGAAGCCCTAGCCACAGGAATCAGACAAACAAAAGAAATAAAAGGCAGCAAAACAGGAAGGGAAGAGATAAAACTGTCACTGTACACAGATGACATGATACTATACATAGAAAACCCTAAGGACTCAACCCAAAAACTATTTGAACTGATCAACAATTTCAGCAAAGTAGCAGGATATAAGAGTAACATTCAGAAATAAGTCACATTTCTGTATACTAACAATGAAATAGTAGAAAGGGAATACAGAAATATAATACCTTTTAAAATTCCATCCCAAAAAATCAAATACCTGGGAATACACCTGACCAAGGAGGTAAAGGACTTACATGTGGAGAACTATAAAACATTAATCAAGGAAATTAAAAAAGATGTAAAGAAATGAAAAGATATTCCATGCTGCTGGGTTGGAAAAATGAATATTGTAAAAATGGCCATACTACCCAAAGTAATCTACAGACTCAATGCAATCCCTATCAAATTATCCATGACATTTTTCACAGAACTAGAACAAACAATCCAAAAATTTATGTGGAGCCACAAAAGACCCAGAATTGCCAATGCAGTCCTGAGGAACAAAAACCAAGCAGGAGGCATAACTCTCCCAGACTTCAGGCAATATTACAAACACATAGCTATCAAAACAGTGTGGGACTGGTACCAAAACAGGCAGACAGACCAATCTTCTAAATTTATCTATGACATCTAAATGTTATTTTGGTTAAATGCATAGCTAAGCATTGTTTCATGGTGACTTATTTGACAAAATGTTTTAAAACCTCTTTGGTATTTTTGACAAAATTCACCAAATCAAATTCTAAATAAAGCCTTTTTTACATAGAACAAATTTTGTGATATGATATACTTCAGAGGACCCCTAATATATATTAAAGATTGTTCTCTCTCCTTATAAAAAGGGAAGTAATAAACACATTGGGCATGTTTTATATGTTAAATCATATGGGAAGCATTGTCAAATAAGAATAGACATTCAAAATTTTTCATTTTGTGTCTGTACAGCCATCTATTATAAGCATAACGGATTGTGTGAAATCTAAAATATCCTGACATAAAGTGTTATCAAAATCAGGTCTCATGAAAAGAACTGAACCTGAGTATCATAGAAATGTCCTTTCATGCAAAGACAACAAAAACAAAAGAATATAAAAGATTGTGCCACATGTGGGCGAAGTCCATTCTGCTTCTGAAAAAAAAAAAAAAAGTAGGTTGACCCCTTATTGTCAGACATCTATCATGCTGATGTCCTTGTGCTGGGGCAACAATCTGATCCTGAATCGGAAATTAAAAAGAAAGAACAATTGGTATAAAGTAAAAAAAGAGTTGAGGAAGTGGGAAACTCAAGACAACCACTTTTTTTCTTGGCTCTGGCATTCCCATTTTCAACTATCTCATTCCTTAACCCACCATAGTACATTTAAAGTGATTCAAATTATAACTAGATATTGGTGGGAAGATTTCTATAAAGTTATGAAAACAGTCTCCTAGAAGTTTCCCTGTCAGGTTCAAAATCAAGGAATGGGGAATTCCTGTTGTGGTCCAGCAGGTTAAGAATCCGATTAGTAAGGGAAGGATCAAGATGGAAGAAGAGTAAGACATCATGCTCAACTTCTCCCACAAACACATAAAAAAAATACATGTAGAACAATCCACACAGAACATCTACTGAATGTTGGCAGAAGAGTGTTAACCTCCAAAAAGGACAAGAAACCCTCCATATAACTGAGTATAACAAAAGAAAAAAAGAGAGAGAGAGAAGAAACCATGATGGGACTGGTACACCTGAGAATGAGTTATGAAAGAGAAAAGAACTCATGCCTTGGGAAGACAGCTAACTACATGACAGGGTGATCAGCTGAGAGAGAGGGACTCAAAGTCACTGATAATGGTTCAGCTGGACTGATGAGGTGAAAGCAGAGTGAGAGGCACACAGATCATCTGCAACACTGCCTTGGCTGCCACATCCTGAGATGCTCAGGCAGGGGCTGGGTGTTGAGACTCAGGCTCCAGAGGTGGTGGGGATAAACCACAGTAGTCATCTCAGAAACAAGGTGGAGGTGTGGCCTGTCACCATGAGGGATCTGTGAACAGCCTCCTCCTGCAGCCCCAGTCACCTCAGAGTTTGGCAAAAAAGAAGGCACTGCAACCGAGCATCACCTGTTGTTCTTTCACACCCCTGGGAACACACACACCTGCTGTTGACACTGCCAAATGCTCTAGGCACTGCACATGCATGTTTGATCAAGTCACTTCCAAGAAACATGCAATTAGGAGCAGCCTGTGCAGCACTTCCTGCATGGGCTAAGCAGCTTTGGGTGCATTGTGCATGGTCTACAGGTGGCAAGGGAAAAACACTGTAGTTATCTCTGACTCCAGAGGTGGGCATTGCCCACAACCACTAGGGGTCCATGAAAACACACCTCTGGTGGCACCAATCACCTCAGAGGGCAGCACAGAGGAGGGTGTTGTAACTCAACACCACCCATTGTTGTTGCTATCATTTCCCTGGGAAGTCACACACCCTGCCACTGCCACTGCAAAATCCCCTGAGCAAAATTTAAATCTTTCTGAGGCTCATTATCAATTCCCAGGGCCATGCAACTAGGACTAGACTGAGCCACCTTCCTGCAGGTCCTTGCTACTGTCAAGAGCCCAGCAAACAAGTCCTGAATACTAGCCCTGCCCATTATCTAATTCTCCCTGGAAACACATTCTGGAGATAAGAGACTGCTCAAACTAAAGAAAGAGACAGGAAATATCCAAACTCCCACACCAAAAATTAACAATAACCCCAACAAAATACAAGAAATATCCCTCCAAGACTATGGTAGTTGGTTTCCCTAAACTCACAGAAGAAAAGCATAAGCAAGATAAATCAGCTCAGGAACCATTCCCAGTTAAAAGAACAGGAGAAATCTCCTAAAGCAGCAAACAATGAAACAGACCTCTGCAATCTAATAAACATTGAGTTCAAGAGATAGTGAAAATACCAAAGTAATTAATGGTGAATATGAAGGAATTAAGAGCAGATATAAAAAACAATGCAGATTACTTTAGAAAGGAACTAGAACATGTTGTTGTGGATGTGGTGTAGGCTGGCAGCTGTAGCTCCAATTCAATCCCTAGCCTGGGAACTTCATATGCTGCAGGTATGGCCATAAAAAATTAAAACTTTGGAGTTCCCATCGTGGCTCAGAAGTTAATGAATCCAACTAAAATCCATGAGGACATGGGTCCTATCCCTGGCCTTACTCATTGGGTTAAGGATCAGGCATTGCTGTGAGCTGTGGTATAGTTTGCAGACATGGCTTGGATCTTGCATTGCTGCAGATCTGGTGTAGGCTGGCAGCTACAGCTCTGATTTGACCTCCAACCTGGGAACCTCCATATGCCACGAGTGTGGCCCTAGAAAGACAAATGAAAAAGAAAAAGAAAGAAAAAGAAAGAAACTAGAACATATAAGGAGGAACCAATAAAAATTAGAAAATTCATGTGCAGAGATGCAAACTAAGTTAAAGGCACTAAAGAGCAGAATGGATAATGCATAGGAATGAATTAGTGATGTGGAAGATAGAATAATAGAAATCACACAATCAGACAGCAGACAGAAAACCAACTGAAAAAACATGAAAGCAATATGAGACCTATGGGATAATATGAAGTAGGCCAATCTATGCATAGTAGAAATTCCAGAAGGAGAAGAAAAAGAAAAGGAGATTGAAAATATATTTGAAGAAATTATGGCTGAAAACTTTCCAAATCTAAAGGAAACTGATATCAAGATATAGGAAACACAGAAGGCCCCGAACAAGTTGAACCCAAATAGGCCCACACCAAGACATATTATAATAACAATGGCAAAAGTTAAAGAGAGGATACAAAAGTCAGCAAGAGAAAAACAAAACGTTAATTATAAGGAACCCCCATAAGGCTATTAGCTAATTTCTCTACAGAAACACCACAAAGAGAGTGGCAAGATATAGTCAAAGTTCTAAAAGGAAAAAATTGCAACCTAGAATAATCTACCCAGAAAGAATATCATTTAAAATAGAAGGGGAAATGAAGAATTTCTCCAAAAAACAAAAGCTAAAAGAGTAAACCAATACTAAACCTATTCTAAAAGAAATAATGAAAGGGCTTCCCTAAATAAAAACAAACAAACAAAAAAAGAATTTAGAAGAAATAGGATTGAGGAAATCATAATTAGAAAGCAATCACTTAAAGAAGCCAGCATACAGAACTAAAAGGGAAAAAAAATACTCTAAAAGTGGCAGTAATACAAGAAATACCAAAAGGATAAACATGAAGATGTTGGAAATAGCACTTCAAAATCATACAATGTGGGAAATGAAAGTAAGAAAATCTAGACTCTTTTGTTCTTAATGTTTTTTAGCCTATACTACTATCTATCTAAAGAAGGAGATATAGGAATAAGCCAACATACTTTAAAAAGAGGGCAACCACAAATCAAAACCAAACATTACATTCACAAAAACTAAAAAGAAAAGTACATGAGCGCAAAATAAGTTGAAATCATCCAGCAAAAAAATAAAAGGAACAAAGTAGAAATATAGAATCAACTGAAAAACAAGGTTTACAATGGCAGTAAGTACATAGTAATCAATAACTACCTTAAATGTCAATGGACTGAATGCTCCACACAAAAGACAAAGGGTGACAGACTATATTTTAAAAAATGGCAAAAACCTAAAATCTGCTGTCTACAAGAGACTCACATTATGGAAAAGAACACATATGTATTGAAAGTGAGGGGATGGGAATAGATATTTCACGGCAATGGACAAGACAGTAAAGCAGGAGTTGCAATACTCATATCAGAAAAAAAAATGATTCAAAAATAAAGGTCATAAAGAAAGACAAAAATGACGCTTTTTAATGGTAAAAGGATCCACACAAGAGGATAATACAATTGTCAATACATGCAACAAATGTGAACAGACATAAAAGAGAAATTGATGGATTACAATAATAGTAGGATATTTTAACAATGCACGCACAAAAATGGACAGATCCTCTAGACAGAAAACCAATTAGGTAACAGATATCCTAAAGGACACAATAGAAAAGTTAGACTTCATTGACATTTTCAGGACATCACATCCAAAAAAATCAGAATATACATTCTTCTCAAGTGCACGTGGAATATTCTCAAGGATCAATCGTATACTGGGGCAAAAAACTAACCTCAACAAATCTAAGAGCATAGAAATTATCTCAGGTATCTTCTCTGGCCACAATGGCATGGAACTAGAAATCAATCACAGGAAAAGAAATGAGAAAAAACTAACTACATGGAGACTAAAAAACATGCTACTAAAAAACCCATGGATCAAAGAGGAAATCAAGAAGGAAATTAAAAAATACCTTGAGACAAATGATAATGAAGACACAACTACTTAAAATCTATGGAATGCTGCAAAAGTATGTTCAGAGGGAAGTTCATAACCACAGTGGTGTTCCTCAAAAAGGCAGAAAAATCTCAAATTGAAAACTTAACCCACTCCCTAAATAAATTAGAAAAAAAAGAACAAACAAAACTGAAAGTCAGCAGAAGGATGGAAATCATAAAGATCAGAGAGGAAATCAATAACATAGAGATTCAAAAACAAGAGAAAAAAATCAATAAAACCAAGGACTGTTTCTTTGAAAGGGTAAACAAAATTGACAAGCCTCTAGCTAGATTCACCAAGAAGAGCAGAGAAAAAAAAAATAACAAAATAAGAAATGAAAAAGGAGAAATCACAACTGATACTGCAGAAATACAAAAAACCATAAGAGAATACTCTGAACATTTATATGCCAACAAATCTGACAACCTAGAAGAAATGTACAAGTTTCCAGAGACTCACAGCCTGCAAAACTGAACCAAGATAAAATAAATCAACTGAACAGACTGATCACTAGAAATGAAATTTAATATGTAATAAAAATCTGTCCCTACAAATAAAAGTCCAGACCAGATGGCTTCACATGTGAATTCCATCAAACACACAAAGAGGAAATTGTACTCATCCCCCTTAAACCTTTCAAAACGTTTGAAGAAGAACACTCCCAAAGAAATTCTATGAAGCCACCATCACCCTAATACCAAACCAGACAAGATTCTACAAAAAAAAAAAAAAAGAAAGAAAGAAAACTGTAGGCCAATATCTTTGGTGAATATAGATGTAAAAATTCTCAACAAAATTTTAGCCAACTGAATCAAACAGCATATAAAAAAGATCATATGCCACAACCAAATGGGATTCATCCCAGGTTCACAAGGACGTTTCAATATATGCAAATTGATGTCATATACCACAATAACAAAAGTCAAAAACCACATGATCACCTTGGTAAATGCAGAAAAAGAATTAGACAAGGTCCAACATCAATTCATGATAATAAAAAAACTCTTACAAAAATTGGTATAGAGGGAACATATAAACATAATAGAAGCTATTTGTGATAAACCCACAGCAAATACATACTCAACAGAATAAAGCTGAAAGCCTTTCCACAAAACTCTGGAAAAAAACAAGGATGGCCACTCGCACCACTTTTATTCAACAGATTAATGGAAGTCCTATGCATAGCAATCAGAAAAAATCAAAGAAATAAAAGGTATCCAAGTTGGAAGAGTAGGGGTAAAAGTGTTACTGTATGCACATGACATGATACTATATACAGAAAACCTTAAGGAATCCACACAAAAACTACTCCAAAAGATCAGTGAATTCAGAAAACTAGCAGGATATAAGATTAACATTCAGAAATTGGTTGAATTTCTATATACTAAAAATGCAATATTAGAAAAGGAACACCAAGCTAGCCACCCCAGCTCTCAGGGGGAGCCACACTCCTGTGGAACAGCTGCACAGGACTGCCAGCTCTCTGCAGGAGTCTCTGCAGCCCAGAAAAGTTACAACAAGCCTGGCAGGGCCTTGAAAAGATCTGCCTAATTCTCGGACAGTCCTTCCAAGTCGGGCTGCCCTGGGGAAGAGCCTCTTGGATTCTCAGTGAGCCAGGCCATGGGGGGTGCTGCACTCCTGAGGAACACTTGCCCATCACTGCCAAACCCCTGCAAGAACCCCATAGCCTAAAAACACCAGAACAAGGTCTGCCTGGCTGAATGAAATCTGCTACCATCGTGGTGTGGACCTCCCAGTCCTGTCTGCCCTCAGGAAGTCCTCCTTTGTTTCAAAGAGACCCTGTTAGACCCAACACTCCAGAAAAGCCATGCTGCCTCGAAAAAGACTGACCAACTACGCCAGCCCTCAGGACATATTCCACGGCAGTGACAAGGCAAACACTGCCTGGCCACAGAGAGTACAACTCCACCAGGAAAAAGGAAACAACAAGCAAGATGAAGAAGTTGAGAAACCACCCCCAGTTAAACCAACAGGAGAACTCACCTAAAACAGTCAACAATGAAACAGATCTCGGCAGTCTGACAGACCTGGAGTTCAAAAGAGAAATACTGAAAAGACTGAAGGAATTAAGAGAAGATATGAACAGTAATGCAGACACCCTCAGAAAGGACCTAGAAAATATAAGGAGGAGCCAAGAAAAACTAGAACATGCATTGGCAGAGATGCAAACGGAACTAAGGGCAGGAAAAACCAGAATGAATAATGCAGAAGGACGAATCAGTGATATGGAAGATAGAATAATGGAAATCACCCAATCAGGTCAGCAGACAGAAAACTGAATCAAAAAACAGGAAAGCAATATAAGAGGCCTATGGGATAATATAAGTGGGGAAATCTACGCATAATAGGAATTCCAGAAGGAGTAGAAAAAGATAAGGGGATGGAAAATATATTTGAAGAAATTATCACTGGAAACTTCCCAAATCTAAAGGATACTGAGTTCAAGATACAGGAATCACAGAGGGCCCCAAACAAACTGAACCCAAATAGACCCACACCAAGACACATTATAATAAAAGTGGCAAAAGTTAGTGATAAAGAGAGGATCCTAAAGGCAGCAAGAGAAAAACAGAATGTTACCTACAAGGGAACCCCCATAAGATTATCAGCTGATTTCTCTACAGAAACACTACAGGCCAGGAGGGAATGGCAAGAGATATTTAAAGTGCTAAAAGGAAAAAATAGGCAACCTAGAATACTCTATCCAGCAAGAATATCATTTAAAATAGAAGGGGAAATAAAAACTTTTTCCAACAAACAAAAGCTAAAAGAATACAGCAATACCAAACCCAGGCTAAAAGAAATACTGAAAGGGCTTCTATAAACCAAAAAGAAAGGAAGGATAGGGAAGAAAAAAGAAAAAAAAAGAAGAGAAAGAACTAGGACTGAGGAAACCACAAACAGAAAGCAGTCACTCAAATAAGCCAGCATACAGATTTAATCATGAATATGTTTCAAAAAAAATAAAATTAAAAAGAAAAAAAAGGGTCACCAAAATAATAAAATGTGGGCAAGGGGAAGTAAGGAAATAAATAGATCCTTTTTGTTTGTTTGTTTGTATGTTTCTCTTCTTAATTTTAATATAATAATGAAGTTTTTGAACTTACAGGACCATCAGGCTAAAACACACAATTATAGGAAGGGGTTAGCATACTTAAAAAACAGGGCAACCACAAGCCAAAACCAAACATTGCATTCGCAAAAAAATGAAAAAAAAAAAAAAAAACCACTTAAGCAGATAATACCCAGAGACCATCCAACCAAAACAAACAAAAAAAAAAAAAATAGGAAGAAGGGAGACCCATAGAATCAACTGGAACACGACGTTCAAAATGGCAATAAATAATCATCTATCAAATATCACCTTAAATGTCAATGGACTGAATTTCCCAATCAAACAACACATTGTGGCTGAGTGGATAAAAAGGCAAAAACCATCAATATGCTGCCTACAATAAACTCACCTTAGGACAAAGGATACATATAGATTGAAAGTGAAGGGGTGGGGAAAAATTTTCATGCCCAAAGACATGACAGGAAAACAGGAGTTGCAATACTCATATCAGACAAAATAGACTTTAAAACAAAAGACATAAAGAAAGACAATGAAGGACACTACTTAATGATTAAGGGATCCATCCAAGGAGAGGATGTTACTATCGTCAACATATACAGGAGCACCCAGATGCATACAACAAATATTAACAGACATAAAGGGAGAAATCGATAGGAATACAATCATACTAGGAGACTTTAATACCCCCCTCACACCAAAGGACAGATCCTCTAGACAGAAAACCAATAAAGCAACAGAGATCCTAAAGGAAACAATAGAAACACTTAGACTTAATTGACATCTTCAGGACACTACATCCAAAAAAATCAGAATACACATTCTTCTCAAGTGCACATGGAACATTCTCAAGAATCGACCACGTATTGGGACACAAAGCTAACCTCAACAAATGTAGGAGCATAGAAATTATCTCAGGTATCTTCTCTGACCACAACGCCATGAAATTAGAAATCAACCATGGGAAAAGGAAAGAGAAAAAACCTACTACAGGGAGACTAAAGAACATGCTACTAAAAAAACAATGGATGATCATTATACAACTACAGATGTGATCGATTCATCTGAGTAATAAAAAAAAATAAAAATAAAAAAATAAAAAATAAAAAAACAATGGGTCAATGAGGAAATCAAGAAGGAAATTAAAAACTACCTTGAAACAAATGATAATGAAGACACAACCTCTCAAAATCTATAGGATGCTGCGAAAGCAGTGCTCAGAGGGAAATTTATAGCGATACAGGCCTTTCTCAAAAAAGAAGAACGATTCCAAATTGACAACTTAACCCTCCACCTAAACGAATTAGAAAAAGAAGAAGAAAAAAGACCTAAAGTCAGCAGAAGGAAGGAAATCATAAGGATCAGAGAGGAAATCAATAAAATAGAGATTCAAAAAAACAATAGAGAAAATTAATAAAACCAAGAGCTGGTTCTTTGAAAAGGTAAACAAAATTGACAACCCCCTGGCCAGACTCACTAAAAAGAGGAGAGGAAGAACCCAAATAACCAAAATTATAAATGAAAAAGGAGAAATCACAATGGATACAGCAGAAACAGAAAAAAACATAAAAGAATACTATGAACAACTATATGCCAACCAATTTGACAATCTGGAAGAAGTGGGCAATTTTCTAGAATCTTAGAGCCTGCCAAAACTGAATCAAGAAGAAACAGACCAACTGAACAGACCCATCACTAGAAATGAAATTGAAGAGGTCATAAAAACACTCCCTACAAATAAAAGTCCAGGACCAGATGGTTTCACAGGTGAATTCTATCAAACATATAAAGAGGATCTGGTGCCCATCCTCCTTAAACTCTTTCAAAATGTTGAAGAAGGAGTACTCCCAAAGTCATTCTATGATGCCACCCAACATCACCCTAATTCGAAACCCGGATAGAGATACCACCAAAAAAGAAAACTATCGGCCAATATCTTTGTTGAATATAGATGCAAAAATTCTCAACAAAATCTTAGCCGACCAAATCCAACAACATATCAAAAAAATCATACACCACGACCAGGTAGGGTTCATCCCAGGTTCACAAGGATGGTTCAACATATGCAAATCAATCAACATCATACACCACATTAACAAAAGAAAAGTCAGAAATCATATGATCATCTCAATAGACGCAGAAAAAGAATTTGACAAAGTCCAACATCCCTTCATGATCAAGGCCCTCGCCAAAATGGGTGTAGAGGGAACATTCCTGAGCATAATCAAAGCCATTTATGATAAACCCACAGCAAATATAATTCTCAATGGGGAAAAACTGAAAGCCTCCTCACTCAAATCTGGAACAAGACAGGGATGCCCACTCTCACCACTGCTCTTCAACATCGTTTTGGAAGTCCTAGCCACAGCAATTAGACAAACAAAAGAAATAAAAGGCATCCATATAGGAAGAGAAGAGATCAAACTGTCACTGTACGCAGATGACATAATACTATACATGAAAACCCTAAGGACTCAACCCAAAAGCTCCTTGAACTGATAAATACATTCAGCAAAGTAGCAGGATATAAGATTAACATTCAGAAGTCAGTCACATTTCTGTATACCAGCAATGAAATATGAGAAAAGGAATACAAAAATACAATACCTTTTAAAATTGCACCTCACAAAATCAAATGCCTCGGAATACACCTGACCAAAGAGGTAAAGGACCTATATGCTGAGAACCATAAAATTTAATCAAAGAAATCAAAGAAGATGTAAAGAAATGGAAAGATATTCCATGTTCATGGATTGGAAAAATCAGTATTGTAAAAATGGCCATACTACCCAAAGTAATCTACAGACTCAATGCAATCCCTATCAAATTACGCATGACATTTTTCACAGAACTAGAACAAACAACTCAAACATTTATATGGAACAAAAAAAGACCCAGAATCACCAAAGCAATCCCGAGAAACAAAAACCAAGCAGGAGGCATAACTCTCCCAGACTTCAAGAAATACTACAAAGCCAGTCATCAAAACAGTGTGGGACTGGTATCAAAACAGACAAACAGACCAATGGAACAGAAGAGAGAACCCGGAAATAAACCCTGACACCTATGGTCAATTAATCTTTGACAAGGGAGGCAAGAACATAAAATGGGAAAAAGAAAGTCTTTTCAGCAAGCATTGCTGGGAAACCTGGACAGCTGCATGCAAATCAATGACACTAGAACACACCCTCACACCATGCACAAAAATAAACTCAAAGTGGCTGAAAGACTTAATATAAGACAGGACACCATCAAACTCCCAGAAGAGAACATAGGCAAAACACTCTCGGACATCAACCTCATGAATATTTTCTCAGGTCAGTCTCCCAAAGCAATAGAAATAAGAGCAAAAATGAACCCATGGGACCTCATCAAACTGAAAAGCTTTTGCACAGCAAAGGAAACCCAAAAGAAAACAAAAAGACAACTTACAGAATGGGAGAAAATAGTTTCAAATGATGCAACCGACAAGGGCTTAATCTCTAGAATATGTAAGCAACTTATACAACCCAACAGCAAAAAAGCCAGTCAATCAATGGAAAAATGGGCAAAAGACCCGAATAGACATTTTTCCAAGGAAGAGATACAGATGGCCAGCAAACACACGAAGAAATGCTCAACATCTCTGATCAGAAGAGAAATGCAAATCAAAACTACCATGAGATACCACCTCACACCAGTCAGAATGGCCCTCGGTAATAAGTCCACAAATAACAAGGGCTGGGGGGGCTGTGGAGAAAAGGGAACCCTCCTGCACTGTTGGTGGGAATGTAAACTGGTACAGCCACTATGCAGAACAGTTTGGAGATACCTTAGAAATCGATACCTAGAACTCCCATATGACCCTGCAATCCCACTCTTGGGCATCTATCCGGACAAAGCTCTACTTAAAAGAGACACATGCACCTGCATGTTCATTGCAGCACTATTCACAATAGCCAGGACATGGAAACAACCCAAATGTCCATCGACAGATGATTGGATTGGGAAGATGTGGTATATATACACAATGGAATACTACTCAGCCATTAAAAAGAATGACATAATGCCATTTGCAGCAACATGGATGTAACTAGAGAATCTCATACTGAGTGAAATGAGTCAGAAAGACAAAGACAAATACCATATGATATCACTTATAACTGGAATCTAATATCCAGCACAAATGAACATCTCCTCAGAAAAGAAAATCATGGACTTGGAGAAAAGACTTGTGGCTGCCTGATGGGAGGGGGAGGGAGTGGGAGGGATCAGGAGCTTGGGCTTATCAGACACAATTTAGAATAGATTTAATTGGAGTTCCTGCTGAGTAGCATTGAGAACTTTGTCTAGATACTCATGTTGCAACAGAAGAAAGGGTGGGGGAAAAATGTAATAGTAACGTATACATGTAAGGATAACTTGATCCCCTTGCTGTACAGTGGGAAAATAAAAAAAAGAAAAGAAAAGAAAAGGAATTTAAAAACACAATACCTTCTAAAATCATACCCCCAAAATTACATACCTAGGAGTAACCCTGGCCAAGGTGATAAAAGGCTTATATGTTGAAACTATAAAACATTAATCAAGGAAATTAAAGAGGATTCAAAGAAATGGAAATATGTTCCATGCTCCTGGGTTGGAAAAATTAACATTGTAAAAATGGCCTTACTGCACAAAGCAAACTACAGATTCAAAGCAATCCCAATGAAATTACTCATGATATTTTTCACAGAACTATAACAATTAATCCAAAAATTTATATGTAACCATAAAAGGCCCAGAATTGCCGAAAGAAACCTGAGGAACAAAAACCAAGCAGGAGGCATTACTCTCCCAGACTTCAGGCAATATTACAAAGCTACAGTAATCAAGACAGTGTGGGACTGGTACCAAAACTGACATATGGAGCAAAGGAACAGAGTAGAGAACTGAGATATAAACCCAGATCCCTACTGTCATTTAATCTTCAATAAAGGAGGTAAGAATATAAAATGTGGAAAATACAGTCTTTTCAGCAAGTGGTGCTGGGAAAACTGTACAGCCAAATGTAAATCAATGAAACTGGAACACACACTAACACAATGCACAAAAATAAACTCAAAATGGCTTAAAGACTTACATATAAGACCAGACACCATCAAACTCTTAGAAAAGAACATAGACAAAACATTCTCTGACATCAACCATACAAATATTTTCTTAGGTCAGGCTCCCAATGTAACAGAAAAGCAAAAATAAACTAATGGGACCTAATCAAACTGACAAGCTTTTGCACAGCAAAAGTACCATAAAAAAAAAGTCTATGGAGTGTGAGAAACAGTTTCAAAGGATGCAACTGATAAGGGCTTAATTTCTAAAATATACAAACAACATAAGCAACTCAACAGCAAAAAAAAAAAAAACAGTTGAAATATGAGCAAAAGACATTTCTACAAAGAAGATATACAGATGGTCAACAAGCACATTAAAAAATGCTCAACATCACTATTTATTAGAGAATTGGAAATCAAAACTACTATGAGTTACCAATTCACACCAGTCAGAATTGCCATTATTAACATGTCAACAAATAACAAATGCTGGAGAGGGTGTGGAGAAACTAAATATAGAACTAGCACATGACCCAGCACTCCCACTCTTGGGCATATATCCAGACAAAACTTTCCTTGAAAGAGATACATGTACCTGTATGTTCACTGCATCACTATTCACAGTAGCCAAGACATGGAAACAACCTAAATGTCCAACAGATAAATGGATTAAAGAAGAGGTGTTATAGATACTCAATGGAATACTGCTCAGTCATAAAAAAGTACAACATAATGCCATTTGCAGCAACATGGATGAAACTAGAGACTCATACTGAGTGAAGTAAGCTGGAAAGAGAAAGGCACATACCATATGATGGAACATATCTGGAATATAATAGATAGCACAAATGAAACGTTCCACAGAAAAGAAACACTTGCACTTGGAGAACAGACTTTTGGTTTCCAAGGGGGAGGAGAAGGGATTGGGATGGACTGGGAGTCTGGGGTTAATAGATCCACTTTTGGAGTGGATAAGCAATGAGATTCTGCTGTATAGCACATGGTACTATATCTAGTCACTCATGATGGAACATGATGGAGGATAATTTGAGAAAAAGAATATATATATGCATGTGTGTGTTTGTGTGTGTGTGTGTGTGTGTGAGAGAGAGAGAGAGAGACTGGGTCACTTTGCTATACAGTAGAAATTGACAGAACTCTGTAAACCAACTATAATGGAAAAATAAAAATCATTTAAAAAATTCTTTTAAAAAGAATCTGACTAGAGGATGAGGGTTTGATCCTTGGCCTTACTCAGTGGGTTAAGGTTTGGCATTGCCCTGAGCTGTCGTGTGGGTTGGCATAGTTTCATGGTCTTGGGAGGCCATTGAAAGTTTAATCTGAAAATTACCTATGAAAAGCTCCAGCAAAGCAGATTTAAAGAACCTATATGACCAATTCCTATTCTTGCTGGACTTATAGTTCAGGACAAGATGATTGAATCTAAACTTCTTTTCAAAAAAAAAACAGATCACACTTGGCTATCTTTGTTAGAAATGAAGGTGATTTTAGAGAGAAAAATAATTTCAATAGAAACAATAATAACCAGTAGTAGATATTATATTCTAGTGTTATTAATTTTACTTTAGGTTTATTTAACTGAAAACCAGACTGAATCATGAATTTTGCTAATTTCCTCCCATATCTTCACTACAACTCTGTAACATTTCAATTTTTCTCCCACCTTTTTTGACATGGACTCATTAATAACAAAGTTTGCACTCTCCCTGAAGCCCTGCAAACTGAAGCTGGACAACTTGATATAAACTTAAGAGAAATTGCCACAATAACTCAAATTTAAATAATTCTCATGCCTATTTCCATATGGGTCACTCAGAAGGTTTACCTGATGTCAGGAGAAATGTTTCTACATATTTTCTTAACCTCTCTGTTTCTATTTTCTATGCTAAAAACTCCATCTTGTCCTGCTTTACCTTTACCGTATATTCATTCTTGAAAAACAGTCACAGTGCTGACAAATGACTTAAGCTTAAGAACAAAGACCTAAAGGCATAAGTTATTCATGTGGTCAGATGAATGATGACATAATGTGTTGGTCTAGGCATACCAGACTTGTGTAGATAGGCACACTGTTGGCACAGCAGGATATGTCCTCTTAAGTATAAGAAGAAGATGAGCCTTATGGCCCCAAGGGATTTATGAGGGGTCATCAGAAGGATATGCATCAGCAAGGAGAACTGAGGTGCAAGCCTAGGCACACTGGGTTGCTGCAGATAGGCATGCCATCTTCAGAAGCACAATGGTGATTCTCTAGATGCTATGCATAGATAGCTGACACAAAGCTTCCTCAATGCTAATGATTGTTAAATGCCTAAAGATCAGAATAAAAGCTTAACCAGCTACCATCTATGTGATTTTTAAAATAATTTAAAAAACTATATCCTGCACCTATACCCCCCTCCTCACTTGACATAATCCTAAAGGGCACAATAAAAGCAGTGTTGTTTCTTTTCTATCATTTATTTATACATATTTTTCTACTGTACAGCATAGTGACCCAGTTACACTTACATGTATACAATCTTTTTTCTCATATTATGTGTTCCATAATAAGTGACTAGACAGAGTTCCCAGTGCTACACAGCTGGATCTCATTGCTGATACATCCTGAAGGCAAACTTCTGTATCTATTTACCTCAAGCCCCTAGTCCATCCCACTCCCTCCCCTTCCCCCTTGGCAACTACAAGTCTATTCTTCAAGTCCATGATTTTCTTCCCTGTGGAAAGGATCCTTCGTGCCATATATTAGATTCCAGATATGTGACATCATATGGTATTTGTCTTTCTCTTTCTGACTTACTTCACTCAGAATGAGGGTCTCTAGTTCCATCCATGTTGCTGCAAATGGCATTATTGTGTTCTTTTTATGGCTGAGTAGTATTCCATTGTGTATATATATCACATCTTCCTAATCCAATCATCTATCAGTGGACATTGGGTTGATTCCATGTCTTGGCTATTGTGAATAGTGCTGAAATGAACATGCGGGTGCATGTGTCTTTTTTTTTTTTTTTTGGTCTCTTTTAGGGCTGCTCCCATGGCATATGGAGGTTCCCAGGCTAGGAGTCTAATTGGAGCTGTAGCCACCAGCCTAAGCCACAGCCACAGCAATGTGGGTTTCAAGCCACGTCTGCAAACTACACCACTGCTCACAGCAATGCCAGATCCTTAACCCACTGAGCAAGGCCAGGGATTGAACCCACAACCTCATGGTTCCTAGTCAAATTCATTGACCACTGAGCCACAATGTGTCCTTTTTTTAAGTAGGGTGGTTTCTTGAGGTGGTGCTCTTGGTCCCTGGGACCTTGAGTCCCCCAGTTCCCACCTTTAATTAAGATAAATGTCTCTGTGTCTTGTTTTATGTTAAATTTTTAAGTTTCACAGCACCCATTATTCATCCCTCACCTGCTGACCTGGTTTTGGCAAACTTAACACTTGATGATATCACCAAAGACATTTCTAACTTAAAAGATGATTTATCCTTATATCTAGAAATCTTGACTGATTGAATCCTGGACTCAAAAATAGTTTTATAATCTGCTCCAATTATAAGCACTTTTTCTTTTGTTTCCATAAAATTGTCTCAAGGAATACCTGATTATTCTTACCATAGGCCTAGAATTGGGAGGCCATACGCATCACTGCCTCTTGAAATAAGATAAAACTTTTTAAATAAACTTACATGTTCTCAGAACATGCTCTCTCTCTCCACAGCTACCACATTAACTTTTACTCTGAGAAACTTTCAGGGAAGTTTCAGAGGAGGGAATTGTTGGTGCCCAGGGTAATCCACTTCAAAATGTTCTTCAGTGGCATATTGATTATTTTGAACTAAAGTTACTTAATGAACAGCCAGCACAAGAGGGACATTTTTACTCTCCTCTCTGTATCCCTGAAAACAGAAAATTAATCTCTCTAGTGAAAGGTGAACTCACTGCATCTGGAGGTAAAGGACACTCTTATAGCCAAAGGTAGGGAATTTGAGGAGAAGAAGCCTGTATAAACAAACCTTGTCACTCCTTTACTATCCCAAAATCAAACTTTTTCTTTCCAGAAAAATACATAAAACATATTGAGTGAATACTTTAATATGTTTGTAAATTAAGCTCAGGAATTTGCTAGATGAAATTTCAGTCTGAATCTACCACTTATTTCCATATAAATTTGGACAAATCATTAGTATTTCTGAGTATCACTTTCCTTAATAAAGATCACTTGAATTTATTTATTTATTTATTTATTTATTTATTTATTTATTTATGTCCTTTGTCTTTCTAGGGCCACACCCACAGCATATGAATGTTCCCAAGCTAGGGGTCAAATCAGAGCTACAGCTGCTGGCCCTACACAACAGCCAGAGCAACACCATATCCAGGCTGCACTGTGACCTACACCACAGCTCACAGCAATGCCGGATCCTTAAGCCACTAAACAAGGCCAGGGATCAAACTCAGAACTTCATAGTTCCTAGTTGGATTCATTTCCACCTTGCCATGATGGGATCTCCCACTTGAATTAATTTATATAAAATCCTTGGCAGGAGTAAATACTCAAAGAAGAGAGAACATTATTATTACTGTGTTATGACCAAGAGGAATAGGATTTTGCAAACAATTTTGTAAAGAGACCACATTTACTAAATGGCTAGAAAAGAATATGGATGAACAGTGACCTTGACTTCTTTGAAAATGATAACATAATCTTAGTGTCTACATAATATATAAGAGATGAAAAGGCAATTATAGGAAAACATGAAAGATTTTGGCTAGATTTGAGAAAGGACTTTCAAAAGAGTGTTGTAAAATCCCTTCATTACATGAAAATAGTCCGTAGGAAAGGGTAAGGAAGGAAAATCATGTATAAATTTTTGTGACATATACATGTATGTAAAGGGACATAAACATAAGAAAGTTGAGACTAATCAATATAAAACTATACTTATAATATCACAGTTGATAAAAAGAAAAAATATTTAAAGTAACATAAAGTATCAATTGGGATGAAGAAAATGTGACTAAGGAACATGAAGGAATAGTGATAACAAGTATAGAGCTCATTTAAGTATAACTCAGCCCTCATATGGTACCCACAATATTTATTTTAGAAAGTTTAAATGATATAAAACCCATCATCTACAGGTTTGATTTACATTTTATTCAGGGTAGTTTGAATATGATTTCAAGTTTATCTTTTTAAAACTTGTGTTTACCTCACTTTTTGCATGCTTTTCATTACATTACCTTCTACTTTTTGCTGAACTCTCATTTTATCTCTATGTTATTATCTCTTTCAAATTTATCTCAAGGCCTAAATCCTTTTGGAAATCCTCATCACCTTTTGGGCAAATTAGGTAATATCTACTGTTTCATGTATATGACTTATAAACAGAATTCTACATCTATTTGCAATCCAACATTTAAAATTTTGTCAATGGGAGTTCTTGTCATGGTTCAGTGGTTAATGAACCTGACTAGCATCCATGAGGATGCAGGTTCATTGCTGGCCTTGCTCAGTGGGTTAAGGATCTGGCATTGCTGTGAGTTGTGGTGTAGGTTGCAGACACAGCTTGGATCCTGTGTTGCTGTGGCTGTAGTGTAGGCTGGCAGCTGTAGCTCAAATTAAACCCCTAGTCTGGGAACCTCCATATGCCATGGGTGCAGCCCTAAAAAGACAAAAGACAAAAAATAAAAAATAATTTTTTTCAATGAATTAAGAATGAATCATTCATAACATTCTTGTTTATGAGATGAAATTTAATATAAGGTGTTGACTGAAAAAATATACAACCTAAAAGTTGAATTATGTTTTATTTAGTGAACAAAACTGAAGACTTAAGCCTGGGACACAGCATTTCAGATAGCTCTGAGAGACGGCACTGAAGAGGTAAAGGAGGAGCCAGGGTACATAGGAGTTCTTGAAACAAACACCAGGTTGTCAGAAAATCCAAAAAATTATCATTAGCTAAAGAAAACTAGATCTCTCAAGCTAAGGAATTTAGCACTTTTCTAATTATGAGAAGATGCAAAACTCAGGGCTCATTGAAATCATTCCTTTGATAGGCACCTCAAATTTCTGGAGTAAGTATCCTGTGCTTTCTCATTCTGAGTCACCTCAGGGTGCAGAGTTGTGGATGGCTTCAACGACTGATGTTTGGGCAGCAGGCAGCCACTTTGTCTCCATCCTGAGTTCCCTCAGGGCTCACTGTTTTGGTGGCTGTAGTGCCATTATGGTTGCAAAATCCTTTGTTTACTGATATGGCAAGCAATATTTTTTCATTGGATCCTATTTGTCATAAACAAGATGACACATCATTATTATTTGAATTTGATTTTAAAATGTTCCATAATGTGTGCTAATAATCTTTTAGGTATCTGGAAGACTCTCACTGTGTAGAAACACTGAGGAATCATCTTCATAATATCCTTTGTTCACCAGCAATCTATAAAATTTTAGTACACTCAAACTATCACTGGATACAATGTAAAGTCTCTACCTTGTTGAAAAATACCTAGATATCATTTGCCACTTAGAAAATATTTTAGGGGAAATCTTGTTCAATGACTTGATAGTGTAGGGAACAAAATTTGCCACTTCAAAATGTCTCTATGGTATAAGAAGTATTTTGAGGAGTTCCCATCTTGGCATAGCAGAAACAAATACAACTAAGAACTATGAGGTTGTGTGTTTGATCCCTCACCTCATTCAATAGGTTAAGGATCCAGAATTGACATGAGCTCTGGTGTAACTCACAGATGTGGCTTGCATCCTGTGTTGATGTGGCTGTGGCATAGGCCGGCAGCTACAGCTCCAATTAGACCCCTAGACTGGGAA
This sequence comes from Sus scrofa, assembly GCF_054392235.1. Taxonomy (NCBI): domain Eukaryota; kingdom Metazoa; phylum Chordata; class Mammalia; order Artiodactyla; family Suidae; genus Sus; species Sus scrofa. Next base: position 50,578,147 of record NC_139386.1, read on the forward strand.
TCTCAATGTGCCATGGGTGTGGCCCTAAAAAGACAAAAAAAAAAAAGAGAAATATTATGAGCTGAAGACAATCAAAGCCCAAAAGACTTAGGAAGAAACTTTGTTCCCCAACTAAAGAATGTAGATATAGAAGCTATTAAAAGAAGGAAGTTTCCATCATAGATAACTACAGCATAAATTAGGCATGCAGATAAAAGAGGGACCTAGCAAAATTTCATTGCTAAAATTCCTCTTTGTATCCCATTGTCTCTGTATAGCTCACCAAACATTTCTTTACCAAACACGTTTCCTTTCTCCCTGTCAACCACCTTCCTATAATTTATGATCCCAAATTAATACTGTCAGAGTTTCCTTGGTCCCTGTCTCACTGTAACAAAGCATTGGCATGGCAGATGTTTTACAAATTTATTAAAGCAAAGTACATTTTTAGAGAGGGAGACAGAATTCACCTGCACTCTGGTTAAAAAAAAGAGCGCCCAACTCTGCAATAGTCTTTATACTCTATAGTGTGAGATGCAGTTTGATTTTCTGATCTTATTTGCATGGAGAATAGGTTATATAGTGACCAGGTGAGTAATGGGCCACATTCTTTCTCTAGCAGGAATGAGCAGCCCAGGTTGCCCAAGGTAGGAGAAGGGGAATTACAGAGAGACATGGCCAGAGGCTTTTATGTTTAATCTCCTTGAAAGGGACTTGAAACCTGTAACAAAATTATTACCCCAACATCCTTCCTTGAATTTAGCTGAAAATGGTATTTAAGGTGAGAATTTTAGTCATTTTGGTGCATTAACTCAGTTCTTCTGGGTCTCTCCTCAGTATACATGATAGTAATTTTTGTTTGATTTCCACATGTTAATTTGTCTCATGCCTGTTTAATCCTTAGACCAGCCAGAAGAACCTAGAAGTGTATATGAAATTTTCTTCCTCCCCCAAATAAGAAACAAGCAGTTTCCTTTTTTATGTTGCAAAAAATTAGTCACACTCTCATCAACATCATAGTGCAACATTAATATTTAAATGCATACTTTATCTGATCTATTGGGAAAAAAAGAATTCTAGTGATGTTAAAACCTCTCCAAATTAGCTTAAGAGGAAGTTTCAAGTAAAAAGTGTTGACTGAACACTGAGGTATAAGAAGTTATTGGCCAATAGCAGCCTGCTCTATAGTACAGAGAACTCTGCCCAGTATTCTGTGATATTCTATATGGGAAAAGACTCTGAGAGAGAATGGGTCACTGTTGCACAGCAGAAATTATCACAACCTTGTAAATTAACTATACTTCAACAAAAAATAAAAAATTAAAAAAAAACACTAAATAAGTAGCTGTGGTGTAGGTCACAGACAAGGTTCAAATTCCCCATTTCTGTGGCTATGGGCTAGGCCTGCAGCTACAGCTCTGACTTGATCCCCTATTCTGGGAAATTCCTCATGCCATTGGTGCAGCCCTGAAGAACAAGACCAAAAAAAATTAAATAAGTAAAAAATTTTTAAAAATAAAGCATTGACAAAAAAAATTGCACAACATGAGGGTTGGAAGTTAAGCTCTATTTGGGGAAAAATTAGGGCTATAGCCTGGGAGTCAGCATTTCAAATAGATCTAAGAAACCACTTTCAGAGAGGTAGGGGGGAAGATCAGTATATATGTGATTTTGGTGAAGGGTGAGTCTGAGTAGACCTTAAAAATTCATATTACAAGAAAAAAAAATTTGAGTATGTGGTGATAGATCTTAAGTAGACTTATTGTGATCACTTTGCAATAGGTGTATACAAACTATGTTGTACAGTTGAAACAAATGTAATGTTATATTTCAATTATATCTCAATAAAAGGGAGAGAGAGATGATCTCTGACCTCAAGTGAGTAGAGTTTAGGTGAGTGAAAAGTAGAAATCACCAATTAAAGATCAAAAATTAGGTAATTATATCATTAACCAAAATAGAATACAGGAGGAGAAAAAAATCTGAGATCAGACATATTCAGTAAGGCACGGAGTCATTTTTAGACACATTCAGTTTAAGGAGCCTATGGGACAACCCAGTGCTGACAGAAGTTTGGAGCCAAAGATAGAAATGTATATTTAGGAGTTCCCATATGGCTCAGTGATAACCTGACTAGTATCCCTGAGAATGAAGGTTTGATCCCTAACCTTGCTCAGTGAGTTATTGATCCAGCATTGCCATGAGCTGTGGTGTAGGTCACAGACACAGCTCAGATCTGCTGTTGCTGTGGCTGTGGTGTGGGCTGGCAGCTGAAGCTCCAATTCAACTCCTAGCCTGGGAAATTCCATATGCTGTGAGTATGGCCCTAAAAAGAAAAAAAAAATGCAATGTATATTTGGAAATCAGTTACTTATTGATTACTACTCTTGTAATTTATGATACCAACCAGGAGTATGAAATAGAGTGAGAAGGAAAAAAAAACAGTTCTAGATATTAGTATATAGAATGAAGCAAAAGCATTAAGCAAGATACGGAACATTGAGAGAAGGGATGTGGTGGCAAGACAAGTCAGGAAGGCAGCAAAAGAAACAGTGTTTACACTAGTAAATAGATGCAAGTTCACCACATACTTGGATGCACTTTTTTGTCTTTCATTCTCCACCTCAGGTTGTATATACAAGCTCTATTTGGGGCCTGGAGCCAAACTACTTAAGTTCAAAGTCCAGGTCCATTACTTACTAGGTATGTGACTTTGGACTAATTACATAACCTCCTCTTGCTCCAGTTTCCTTATTTATGAAATGAAAATAATAGTAGTTATTCTATGTCATATTTTATGCCACAAAGTTGTTCATATGAAAGAAGAGACTATAAGCATAATATTTAACACTCAATAATTGTTATTTGTAATTAATATGAATAAGCACCATAAGATCATTCCAATTTAAAATATGATCTCAATAAAATCCAAGAGAAAGAGTGTGAGTTAACTGAATTAGTATGCAAGTAAATAAATGTATCTTGTTCTTTAATTTTATTTTATTTGAATTTTTTACTTTTTAGGGCTGCACCCATGGCATATGGAAGTTCCTAGGCTAGAGGTTGTTGGCTTATGCCACAGCCATAGCAATGTGGGATCTGAGCCACATCTGTGACCTACACCATAGCTCAGACCAATGCTGGATCCCTAACCCACTGAGTGAGGCTGGGGATCAAACTCTCATTCTCATGGATATCTGTCAGGTTCATTACCACTGAGACACAGAGGGAACTCCTACATCTTGTTATTTTAGGTTTTAAGTATTTTCTGGAAATAAATCTGTCCTATGAGTTGTACTCAGCACTATCTAGCACATTGTTTCTACTCAATTAAGCCAGGGTAGGAAAATAAATAAAAACTTTGAAGCATGGCTCAGTGGTTAATGAATCTGACTAGGAACCATGAGGTTGCAGGTTCAATCCCTGGCCTTGCTCAGTGGGTTAAGGATCTGGTGTTGCCATGAGCTTTGGTGTAGGTCACAGATGTGGCTCAGATCCCATGTGGCTATGGCTCAGGCATAGGCTAGTGGTACAGCTCCAATTAGACCCCTAGCCTGGGAACCTCCATATGCCACAGAAGCAGCCCTAGAAAAGGCAAAAAGACAAAAAGACCAAAAAAAACTTTGAAGTAGAATATTCCTGCTTGCATGCCTTCTAATAATTAATAGCAAAAGTACTCTTCCAGGTGTTTTGTTAAACAACCGGAATGGCTTCATTTCTAAAGGAATACTGTGTTAAGTGAGCATTTCTGCATTATCATGTTAGGTTCTCACCATCCATCAATTATTGATGTCCACGATATATTAGGTGTAGAATATATTTGCATAGATTTTCCACTCATATACAATAAGCAGGTAATGATAAAAAAGTCCACAAAGAAACTGTGGTTTCAGTGTAGCACCTCAGCATTAAATACAGACTCCTTCATAATTTATGCAAGGCTCACTTCTCTAATTTTTTTTATCACTTCCCCAAAGATATTTCAGAGAAAATAAGGAGCATGTATATTTTCTCCCTTTCTGCATATATGAGAAAAAAAATCACTGAGAGATAGAAATGATGGATGGGTACAGCAGGGCAAGAGAAGGGCCAAGCTTGACCTCAGCTATCACTCTTCCAATCTGAGCATTTTGGTCAACAGTGTTACTGTAGAGTGTAATAATTCAGTCTTCCATTGGAAATTTATCTCCTCATATATTCTGCAGTGAGAACTCACTCTTCTAGCCCTCTGACATGGCTTGCCTCTTCCTTTCCTTGCATGTTTCATTTATCTCTTTCATCTTCAGCATTTTAGGGATTTAGATATGACTACTCCAATTCCTTTCTTCTTCCCTTATCAAATTCTGATATTATTGGAGCACAGGATTAAAAATTTAGCTGAATTCAAGATATTCAGTCTTACCCAGAGAGTGATATCAGGAAAACAAAACTAAATAATAATCAGCCAATCTGCAGTCTGCTAGTCTGTGTTGTAAAGTGAGTCAGTTAAGTCTCCAAGTGTGGATAACAGTTTCCCTGATGTGAGTAGCATTGAAGCAGCATAAAAGGAGAATGTGATATGAGTTTGTGGGAAAAAAATAGTGATAGGAAAAAATAGTGATGGGAAAAAATGTAATATGAGTTTGTGGGAGTGAATCAAAATATTCTCTCAGAAAACACTGTAAATTCAGCAGGAAGTCAGATAAAAAAATTTTTCTAGTAAACAGCTGCTTCTATTTACCTCCAGCTACATTTTTTCCAAACACTTTCAACATCTTTTGGAGACAATTAAAGTTCATGGACTAGTGAGAAAAATAATGTGTGTGTGTGTGTGTGTGTGTATGAATGACTGGGTCACTTTGCTCTACAGTAGAAAATTGACAGAACACTGTAAACCAACTGCAATAGAAAAAATAAGAATCAATTAAAAAATAAAAAATAAAAAAATTACCCATAAAAAATAAATTAAAAATTAAGTTCATGGACTGACTCTAAGGGATAAAAGTACTACTAATATTTCTGTTAAATCATTAATTCTAGATTGAGGACATCACTTGACCTTGTTCTCTTTGGTCTATAGTTTAATGACGATCTTTAATTCATGATCTGGTCTAATTAAAAAGTCACATTTCTTAATTAAAATTGTTAAAGTAGGAGAGTGGAGCAAGATGATGGAGGAGTAAGAAGTCATGCTCACCTTCTCCTACAAACACATCAAAAAAAAAAAACAAAAACATATCTACATGTAAAATGACTCACACAGAACATCAACTGAATGCTGGCAGAAGAACTTAAACCTCCCTCCAAAAAAGGGCAAGGAACTCTTGACATAACTGGGTAGAGAAAAAGAAAAAAAAGAGAGAGAGAGAAAAGGAATCAGGATGGGTTAGCATTCCTGAGAGAGAGCTGTGAAGGAGAAAAGGAACTCACACCCTGGGATGCCACCTAACTGATGGAAAGATCAGCTGAGTCAGCAGGGCCTCAACATCTCTGAGGAAAGTACAGCAGAGTGAGAGCTGAACAGATCATCTGAACCACCAGCCCAGACATCACAGTGCTGAGACTTAGGCTCTGGAGGTCAGTCCCAGGGAGAGGAATGGGGTTGGCAGTGTGGAGACAGCCTAGGGAGCTAAGGATCACTGTGCCATGAGTGGGAGAGCAATACACCACAAGTTGGGGATGGGAATGACATGGCAGGAGAACCAGGGAGAAGGTCTGGACATGCAGGAGAGGCAAGGTGCCACTGTTGGGGAGGGCAAAAGGAGGAAGTGCTGACTGCCATAGGAAAATCCCTGCACCTGAGCATGCACATGCCCACAGGCTCTCAGAGGGTGGGGTAGCTCTGGCACAGGCCATGGGGGGTGAGAAGCCTCTTGCTCACTTAGGGGAGACTGGGCATTTCTTGTGCAGACTACCAGTGGCCAGCCACTTCTTGTGTGGTCAAGGGGCATCAGGGGACTAAGTGTGATGTAGTGCCTCTTGCATGATCTATAGGTGGCAGGGACAGACTGCAGCTGTTGTCTCCAAGGTCAGAGGGAGGCATGGCTTGCCACTACTGGAGGCCTGTGGGTGGGCTCCACCTGTGACCCCAGTCATCTAAGGGGTTGGCAAAAAGGAAAAAAAGAGGGCACTGCAACCAAGCACCATAGGGTGTTGCTCTCACTCCCTTGGGAACACACCTGCCCTGCAGCTGCCACAGCCAAATACTCTGGATGGCACCCAGACACTTGGTCACTATCCCTTCCCAAGACCCTAAAACTAGGAGCAACTGGTGCAGCACCTCCTTCATGGGCTAAGTGGGACAGAGTTCTTCTTGTGTGGTCTGCAGGTGTTGGGGCAAACCTCTGCAGTTATCTCTGACTCCAGAGGTGGGAGTGGCCCACTCTCACAGGGGATACCTGAACAAAAATCACTTGCAGCCCCAACCACCTCAGAGGGCACCACAGAGAAAGACATTGAGACAGAACAACATCTCTTGTTCCTCTCACTCCACTGGGAGCACACTTGCCCTGTTGCTGCCACTGCCAAATGCTCTGGGCAGTTCCCAGATGCTTAATCACTGTCACTTCCCAGAACTTACAACTAACAGCAGCTTGTGCAGCACCTCCTGTGGGGGTAAGTAAGACAGGGTAATTCTGGCATGGTCTATAGGTGGTGGGGCAAACCACCACAGTTATCTCTGGCCCCAGAGGTGGGAGCAAATCACCACAACTAGGGGTCTGTGAACAGACACCACTTGCAGCCCCATTCACATCAAGGACATCACAGAGAAGGGCATTGTGACTGACCACCAGCTGTTGGTGCTCTTGTACCCCTGGGAACAAACTGGCCCTGCTGCTGCTGCTACCAAATTCTCTGGGCTGTATCCACACACCTGATCTTTGTCACTATCCAGCATCCTGCAACTAGGAGGAGCCTGTACAGCATGTCCTATATGAGCTAAGTGAGACAGATTTTATCACTGACTCCAGAGGCAGTCAAGGCCCACTACCACTAAGGATCCCTGAACAGGCACTACCTGCAGTTCCAATCACCTCAGAAGAGGGCTTTGCAATCGAACCCAAGATGTTGTTGCTGTCACTCCTCTGGGAACTCAGCACACTGCTGCTGCATCTGCCAAATTCTCTGGTCGCATTGAAGAACTGCCTAGAGCTTATTTCCATCTGCCAGGGCCCTGCAACTAGGAGCAGCCTGTGTCACCTTCCTGTAGGTCTTTGCTGCTATTGAGAGCACAATGACCAAGCACTGACTTCTGGCCTTACACATTGCCTCCTTCTCCCTGAAAACACACTGAGCATCCTGGGAATAACAGCCTGCTCACACCAAATAAAGAGACAGCAAATATTAAATAAATAATGTTTATTTATTTAATAAATATTAAAATAAATAATAACACCCCCAAAATACAAAGGGGTACACTTGCATAAAAGTAGCCCTACAAGACTACGGTTTGTCTTCCCCAAACTCACAGAAAAAGAAAATGCAAGAAAGATGAAGAAGCTCAGAAACCATTACCAGTTAAAGCAACAGGAGAATTCACCTAAAGCAGCCAACAATGAAACAGACCTCTGCAGTCTGCCAGACATTGAGTTCAAAAGAGAGATACTGAAAACACTGAAGTAATTGAATTAAGAGAGGATATGAACAGTAATGCAGATTCTGTTAGAAAGGAACTAGAAGATATGAGGATGAGACAAGAAAAACTAGAAAATTCATTTGTAGAGATGCAAACTGAGCTAAAGGCAATAAAGACCAGGATGAATGATGAAAGGGAATGAATTAGTGATGTGGAAGATAGAATCATGGAAATCACCTAATCAGGACAGCAGACAGAAAACCAAATGAAAAAACATGAGAGCAATATGAGACCTATAGGATAATACAGAGTGGGCCAATCTATGCATAGTAGAAATTCCAGAAGGAGAAGAAAAAGGAAAGGGGATTGAAAATATATTTGAAGAAATTATGGGTGAAAACTTTCCAAATATAAATCATACTGATATCAAGATAGAGGAAGCACAGAGAGCCCCAAACAAGCTGAACCCAAACAGGCCCAAACCAAGACATATTGTAATAAAAATGGCAAACGTTAAAGAGAGGATTCTAAAGGCAGCAAGAGAAAAGCAAAATGTTAATTATAAGGGAACCCCCATAAGGCTATGAGCTGTTTTCTCTATGGGAGCACTACAGGCCAGAAGGGAGTGGCAGGATATATTTAAAGTGCTAAAAAGAAAAAATTTGCCACCTAGAATACTCTATCCAGCAAGAATATAATTTAAAATAGAAAGGGAAATAAAGAATTTCTCCAACAAACAAAAGCTAAAAGAGTACAGCAACACTAAACCCATTCTCAAAGAAATACTGAAAGGGCTTCCCTAAATTAAAGAAAAAAAAAACTAAGAAGAATTAGGATGGAGGAAACTACAATTGGAAAGCAATCACTGCAATAAGCCAGCATACAGATCTAAACATGAAGATGTTTAGAAAAAAAAAATACATCAAAATCATACAATGTGGGGAAGGAAATTAAGAAAATATAGATTCTTTTTTTTATTTTAATGATGTGTTTGAGCCTATATGACTATTAGGCTAAAGCAAGAAAATACAGGAAGGGGTTAACATACTTAAAAAACAAGGCAACCACATAACAAAACTGAACATTACATTCACAAAAACTGAAAAGAAAAATATGCAAGCATAAAATAAAAGGAAATCATATAACCAAAGAGAGAAAATAAGGAAAGGCAAACATAGAATCAACTGGGAATCAAGATATAAAATGGCAGTAAATTAAAATCTATCAATAATCATCTTAAATGTCAATGGACTGAACAGTCCAATCAAAAGACATATAGTGGCAGATTGGACTAAAAAGTAAAAACCTTCAATCTGTTGTCTAGAAGAAACTCACCTTAGGGCAAGGGACACATATAGATTGAAAGCAAGGGGATGGGAAAACCTATTTCATGCCAATGGGAAAGACAGAAAAGCAGGAGTTGCAATACTCATATCAGACAAAATAGACTTTAAAACGAAGGCCATAAAGAAAGACAAAGAAGGATACTATTTAATGGTAAAAGGATCCACTCAAGAAGAGGATATTACAATCATCAATATATATGCCCCTAACAGAGGAACACCCAGATACCTGCAACAAATACTAACAGACATAAAAGGAGAAATGGATGGAAATACAATCATAGTAGGAGACTTTAACACCCCGCTCACATCAATAGACAGATCCTCTAGACAGAAAATCAATAAGGTAACAGAGATCCTAAAAGACACAACAGAAAAGTTAGACTTAATTGACATTTTCAGAACATTACATCCAAAAAAAATCAGAATATACATTCTTCTTAAAGGCACATGGAACGTTCTCAAGAATTGATCACATTCAGGGGAACAAAGATAAACTCAACAAATTTAACGGTATAGAAATTATTTCAAGTATCTTCCTGACCACAATGGCATGAAACTAGAAATCAACCACCAGAAAACAAATGAGAAAAAGATAAGCACATGGAAACTAAACAACATGCAACTAAAAAAACCAATGGATCAATGAGGAAATCAAGAAGGAAGTTAAAAAATATCTTGAGACAAATGATAAAGAAAACACAATCACTCAAAATCTATGGGATGCCACAAAAGCAGTGCTCAACGGGAAGTAAATAGCAATAGAGGCCTTCCTCAAAAAAGAAGAAAAATCTCAAATCAACAACTTAACCCACCACCTAAATGAATTAGAAAAAGAAGAACAAAACCGAAAGTCAGCAGAAGGAAGGAAATCATAAAGATCAGAGAGGAAATAAAAAAAAATAGACATAATCCATGAAAGCAAGACCTGGTTCTTCAAAAAGTTAAATAAAATTGACAAACCTCTGGCTAGACTTACCAAGAAGAAGAGAGAAAAAACCAAAACAAACAAATTAAGAAATGAAAATAGAGAAGTTACAACAGATTCCACAGAAACACAAAAAGCTAAGAGAGAATACTATGCTAACAGATTTGACAACCTTAAAGAAATGGACAACTTTCTAGAGTCTTACAGCCTGACAAAACTGAATCAAGAAGAAATAGATCAACTGAACAGACTGATCACTAGAATGAAATTGAAAATGTCATAAAAACAATCCCTACAAATAAAAGTCAAGGACCAGATGGCTTCACAGGCAAATTCTACTAAACATACAAAGAGGAATTTATACCCATCCTCCTTAAACTTTTTCAAAAGGTTGAAGAAGGAACACTCCCAAAGATATTCTATGATCACACCATCACCCTAATTCCAAAAACAAAGATACAACCAAAAAAAGAAAACTATCAGCCAATATCTTTGATAACTATAGATACAAAAATTCTCAACAAAATTTTAGCCAACTTAATCCAACAACATATCAAAAAGGGCATACACCACAACCAGGTGGGATTCATCCCATGTTCACAAGCTTGGTTCAACATAATGTAATCAACATCATACACCATATTAACAAAAGAAAATTCAAAAACCACAAGGTTATATCAATAGATGCAGAAAAAGCATTTGACAAAGTCCAACATCCATTCATGATCAACACTCTCACCAAAGTGAGTTTAGAGGGAACATACCTGAACATAATCAAAACCATTTATGACAAACCCACAGAAAATATAATACTCAATGGAGGAAAGATGAAATGCTTCCCACTAACATCTAGAACAAGACAAGGATGTCTACTCTCATCACTGTTATTCAATGAGTATTGGAAGTCCAGTCACAGAAATCAGATAAACAAGGGAAATAAAAGGCATCCAAATAGGAAGTGAAGAGGTAAAATTGTCATTGTATGCGGATGACTGGATACCATATATAGAAAACCTTAAGGATTCAACCCAAAAACTACTTGACCCTGTCAACAAATTCAGCAAAGTAGCAGGATTAAAGATTAACATTCAGAAATCAGTACCAATTTGGTATACTAAAAATTAAATATTAGAAGAAGAATACATAAATACAATATCTTTTAAAATTGCAACCCTAATAATCAAATACTTGGGAATACAACTCACCAAGGATGTATAGGACATATATGCCATGAACTATAAAACATTAATCAAGGAAATTAAAGAAGATGTAAAGAAATGGAAAGATATTCCATGCTCCTGGGTTGGAAAACTGAGTATCATAAAAATGGCCATACTACCCAAAGTAATCTACCATATCAATGTAACCCCTATCAAATTACCCATGACATTTTTCACAGAATGAGAACAAACAATCCACACATTTATATGGAACCACAAAAGACCCAGAATTGCCAAAGAAATCATGAGAAACAAAAACCAAGCAGGAGGCATAACTCTCCCAGACTTCAAGAAATACTACAAAGCTACCTTAATCAAGATAGTGTTGGACTGGTACCAAAACTGACATATGGACCAATGGAACAGAATAGAGGACCCAGAAATAAACCCAGACACACATGGTCAATTAATCTTTGACAAAGGAAGCAAGAACATAAAATGGGAAAAAGAAAGTCTTTTCAGCAAGCATTGCTGGGAAACCTGGACAGCTGCATGCAAATCAATGACACTAGAACACACCCTCACACCATGCACAAAAATAAACTCAAAGTGGCTGAAAGACTTACATATAAAACAAGGCACCATCAAACTCCTGGAAGAGAACATAGGCAAAACACTCTCTGACATCAACATCATGAATATTTTCTCAGGTCAGTCTCCCAAAGCAACAGAAATAAAAGCAAAAGTAAACCAATGGGACCTCATCAAACTGAAAAGCTTTTGCACAGCAAAGGAAACCCAAAAGAAAACAAAAAGACAACTTACAAAATGGGAGAAAATAGTTTCAAATGATGCAATGGACAAGGGCTTAATCTCTAGAATATATCAGCAACTTATACAACTCAACAGCAAAAAAGCCAACAACCCAATTGAAAAATGAGCAAAAGGCCCTAATAATATTTCTTCAAGGAAGATATACAGATGGCCAACAAGCACATGAAAAATGCTCAACATCCCTGATTATTAGAGAAATGTAAATCAAAACTACCATGAGATACCACCTCACACCAGTCAGAATTGCCGTCATTAATAAGTCCACAAATAACAAGTGCTGGAGGGGCTGTGGAGAAAAGGGAACCCTCCTGCACTGTTGGTGGGAATGTAAACTGGTACAACCACTATGTAGAACAGTATAGAGGTACCACAGAAAACTATACATAGAACTACCAAATGACCCAGCAATCTCACTCTTGGGCATATATCCAGACAAAATTTTCCTTGAAAAAGACACATGCCCACATGTTCATTGCAGCTGTATTCACAGTAGCCAAGACTGGAAACAACCCAAATATCTAGCAACAGATGATTAGATTAGGAAGAAGTGAGATTATATATATACACACATATATATACACTACTCAGCCATGAAAAAGAACAAAATAACACCATTTGAAGCAACGTGGGTAGAACTAGACACTCTCATACTAAGTGAGTCAGAAAGAGAAAGAGAAATTCCATATGATACCACTTATATCTGGAATTTCATATATGACACAAATGAATCTTTCCACAGAAAAAAAATCTTGGACTTGGAGAATAGACTTTTGTTTGCCAAAATATAGGGGGCAGGAGTGGGATGGCTTGGGAGCTTTGGGTTGATAGATGCAGACTATTGCCTTTGGAATGGATTAAGCAATGAGATCCTGCTGTGTAGCCCTGGGAACTATTCTTGTCGCTTATAATGGAGCATGATAATGTGAGAAAAAGAATGTGTACAAGTATGTGTAACTGGGTCACCATGCTGCACAGTAGAAAATTAACAGAAAAATGTAAACCAGGTATAATTGAAAAAAATAATAATCATTATATAATAAAATAAAATTGTTAAAGCATTGATTTACCTTAGGTCATATATTCATCTTAGCTAATAATTTTGAAAGAGTTGACTTTTTAAAAATATCCATATTTCCTTGTCTATTAGTTTACATTTTATATCAATTGGATGAGAGAAGACATTAAAAATCCAACAAAATACACCTGGGGTCATTAAATGTCATTTTTTGTAATTTTTTTACAACTGTCATGGAGGAAGAAATTTCCTCTATCCTTCTAAATTCTTCTGACTGGTCTTAGAATAAGTTGACATAAGACATATTATCAAGAGAAAACCAAACAGAAATTTAATAACATGTGTACATGGGGAAAGACCCAGGAAAACTGAGTATCTTGCCATAATTGTCAAAGCCCTCACCTTAAATACTATCCTTGGCTAAAGACAAAAAATGTTGACGGTATGGAGATTCAGTTATGGGAAGATACCAGGAAAAACACAGTTAATAAGAAGAAGATTGTTATGGAGATTGAAGTCATCCCTTTCTCCATTGATAAGTTTCTAGAAATTTGGTATAACCCCTCTTACTGGTATAGGATAGAAGACACACAAATAAGTGGATATTTCTCTTATAAGTGTAAACATTTCTTAGAAAAAGCTAACTCTTACTTATTTTTTAAGTTTTTCATGTCTGTTATTTCTTAGAAAATAACCAAATTAAAATAGTCAATATGCCAAAGAGACATATTTGGGGGGAGGGGGCAAATTCTACTTTCCTACACAACTAAACATAGTAAAAAAAAAAATTCAGTGTTAGAGATCAGGTATTTACAATTCTCCATCCTCATCCCACCATAGGGGAGAAAAAATTTCCACCCCAAAAAGACTTTTTGGCATGCAGATTATTTTCATCTGAAAGCTGTCAAGTCTCAAAAGACTCAAGGAGAAACTTTGACTTCCCCAAAAAATGTCTTTAAAAAATTAGATAGAGGGTCTGTTCCTGGAATATAGTTATCACATATACAAAGCATATGGGCTAGGTGTGGTGGGGGCAGAGCCTAGTGGGTCAGAGATCACTCTCTGTCCCATTTTCTGTACATGGCCCAGTAAACATATATTTACCAAGCATTTGCTTTTCCATCTCCATGTCAGTTGCTTTCCTCTCTTTTGAAGCACCAAATCACTAACTTCAACATTCTCTTTTGTCTTTAGCTGAAGGTGGTATTTAAGATGAGGGTTTTAGCCATTTCAATTAGTTAACCAGTTTTCCATGGTCTCTCATATATATATGTATAGTTAAATTTTATTTGATTTTTGTTCTATTAATCTGTCTGATGTCAATTTATTTCTTAGACCAGCTGAAAGAACCTAGAAGTGTAGAGGAAAATTTCTTTCTTACTGACCCCATAAATATCTATACCCATAACCATAGACCTAGCAGATATTTTAACACAACAAAAAATTAGATTGCTAGGATGGATCCAACACAAAAAATATACAAGATACAGAAGTAGTAAAGAAAATGTAGTCAATAATTTGTGATAGATGTGTGGAGACAAAGAAGGCTCATAGGGAAGGAAGAAATGGATGAAATATTTAAAATTCCTTTGCTTGCTGCACAAGAATCCAGCTTTTGGTTAACACTTCTTCCCTCAACTGTGTTACTTGGAAGCCAAGTAAGATATGATATAACTGTATTTCTGGTCAAACTTATGGTAAAATGACACCAACTCATTAACTGCATTTATACTGGCATGTGGCTTCTTCTTTAGCAGAGCCTCAACTGCACCTGCCCAATGTGGAACTCACCTGCTTGGCCCTGAATCATATCCTGGGAAAATGATAGTGCTCAAAGTGCTAAGTTAATTGCTACATTAACTGTTGCAGAAACAACCTGATGTTTCTGTGTTGTCAAGCTATGGTTCACCTGTGACATTCTCTGAGTAAATTGGAGCCAAACTTTGCCCAAGTTAGCCCTGTAATTTTTCATGTTTTGCATAACTTTAGATCACTTTGGTGGGCAAAGTAGAAAAGGTACAAAAGGAATTAGCAAAGTAGAAGTCAGGGCATTCCAGGATGTAGTATAAAGTACCTGACAACTAGTTTCTTTTATTGTAATGTAAGCGCCTGACATTAAACTTCTGATTGCTGAGGCCCCCACTCCAAACACCTTGCCAGCTAACCACTAGATAAAAAGCCAGTCCACATCTTCCATGTAGTTTCACTTTTTCTTTTTTTTTTTTGTCTTTTTGCTATTTCTTGGGCCGCCCCTGAGGCATACGGAGGTTCCCAGGCTAGGGGTCGAATCAGAGCCATGGCCACTGGCCTATGCCAGAGCCACAGCAATGCGGGATCCAAGCCGCGTCTGCAACCTACACCACAGCTCATGGCAACACTGGATCGTTAACCCACTGAGCAAGGGCAGGGACCGAACCGCAAACCTCATGGTTCCTAGTCAGATTGTTAACCACTGCGCCAAGATGGGAACTCCTAGTTTCACTTTGTAAACGCCCATTTGATCTAGATAATTGACCATTTGGAGTAAACCTGTTTTTCTCTTCTTTCACTTACATTACTACTCTTATGTTTTAAATTTGTCAATAGTGAACCCATGAAACCCTATGCACCCCAGCCTTTACCCTAATAGAGGCATAATTCCAGGTCCATGCTCCCTTGTTCTCAATAACTCTCTCCCCCACTCTGTGTGTGATGTCATTCTTCACTATGTGGCCCTGCTATGCTATGTGTTCTCCAAGACCTCTGAGTAATAAATCTTCTTTTTCAAAGTTCCCTGGAGTTTTCTGCTGAGATGCATCTTGCAGTCATTATATTAAGAACTACAATGGCTGGCTGGTGTGACTTTGGCTCTGGTCAGGGAAATGTCTATGGGAGTTTTTCAGAATAGTAGTGGCCCTGATCAGTGCCCCCAGGCATATCTAGATGATGGTAGCTCTATCCACAGGCTGAGATCTAATCAAAACAGGAATATAAAACAATATTATTGAGGGAAAAAAAGCATAAGTCTGTTTAGGAGAACTGATCAGTGTTTCTGGGAGGGAAAAAAATGGTAGGAGATAATATAGTAGGAGAGGAGTCAGGGCCAACTCAATGCTTTAGAATCTGTGCTGTATCAAGAAGAAGCTACTGATGAATTCTAAGAAAGTGGTATAATATGCATTTCAGAGGGATTACCCTGGCAATAATAGGAAGGATGGACAGAAGCAGACATAGTTGGAGCTAGGGAGACCACAGAAGAAGCTTTTGTAATAGTTCAGGTAAGATTTGAACTAGGGAAGTTGGATAATTTTAGAAAAGAAAGAATTCATTTTGAAAGTCGCTTTTAAGAGACAGGATTTTGTGACTAATTTAATGGAAAATGAGGGCAAAGAAGGAGACTACTTTTTCCTAGGACTCCTAGAAGAATGAGTACTAGTTGGGTGACATCTTAAATAACAGTAATGAGCCTATGGGAGTTCCCATTGTGGCTCAGTGGTCATGAGCCTGACTAGTCCATGAGGACGTGGGTTTAATCCCCGGTCTTGCTCAGTGGGTTAAGGATCTGACATTGTTGTGAGCTCTGGTGTAGGTCACAGACATGGCTCAGATTCCATGTCGCTGTGGCTGTGGCATAGACTGGCAGCTACAGCATCAATTCAACCCCTAGCCAGGGAACTTAGGGCCATAAGTGTGGCCCTAAAAAAGAAAAAGTACTGAGCTTATTAGCCTGAACTTTGGCAGAGACCAGAGACTTCTTTTACAATAAAATGTTGAATAATATTATCAATATTTCTAATTATCATTATGCTCATGGCAGTTTATCTCAGAGAACTATGCAAATCCAGCTTTCTTACCATTTTCTCATTAATGAAATGCTAGTTCAAATCATTCCATTGTGTGTGTAATAATTTATTGAATAGAAAGCCAATTCATGTTTGCCCATCAGAAAAAATCTTCTCCTCATGAAACTCCTTCAAACCCACTGTAATCTCCCTTGTAATATTTCTTCCCTGTCTCTAATGATGTCTCTAAAAATCCCAATTTTAAGCAATAGAACAACCCCATTTTCAAGAATTAACTTATCAAATCAGATCTAAATAAGCATATCAACTCCCATCCAATATAAAGTGAAGGTGGTGGGGGTGATTTATTGCTGCCTGCTCATTTTCCAATCTCATTCCACTGGCTATGCTGCCTCTGGCCATTCCAGAATGGGTACGGGGGAGAAAGACAGGAAAACCTTATTTGATTGGGGCCATTATTCCCTAGCATCCTTGTGTAGGTGGGAGACAGAGCCTTTCTGTGACTCCATAGAAATCCAGGGATCTATCAAGCTGTTTGCCCCAGTCATTGCCTTTCCCTCTGACTCTGTGCCAACCCCTCATTAATTGCTCCAAAAACACACTTACTTAGGCTCTTGCTTCTAAGGTCACTTTTATCTGGCAGACAGTCCTCTCAAACAGTATATTCCCAAATGGCTTAAGCCAGCTACTTGGCCACTTTTACATTGGGAAGCAAAGCATATATTTGCCCTTCCCAACTCTGGCTCCTTTCTCCAGGCTTGACCTTCACTTTCCCTTACAGTCATCTTCACACAGCCTTTCCAAGTCAAAGTAAAATCCCATAGTCTCTGGAAAACAAAAACAAAAACAAAAACAAAAAACAACACCATATACTCTAGTAGACACAGGGCTAATTCTCTTAAGAATCCCAAGACATCACCAATTCTTTTTTATTTACACTATCACTATTTTCAAACTTTTACTTCTTATATAGGATAAAGTTCTATGTATATTTTAAATTCTTATATAGGATCACAGAAACAGTTTACATCTTACTAAGTCTTTACCAATCTGAACTCATGTTCACTCACCCTAAGTGCAGCAAAGTCAATCTGAGGCAGAATAATAATTCAGGTAGTCAATGTAGGAACATGGGCTTTGATGCACTCTTTTTTTTTTGTTGTTGTTGTTGTTGTTGTTGTTGTTGTTGTTGTTGTTGTTGTTGTTGCTATTTCTTGGGCCGCTCCCGCGGCATATGGAGGTTCCCAGGCTAGGGGTTGAATCGGAGCTGCAGCCACCGGCCTACGCCAGAGCCACAGCAACGCGGGATCCGAGCCGCGTCTGCAACCTACACCACAGCTCACGGCAACGCCGGATCGTTAACCCACTGAGCAAGGGCAGGGACCGAACCTGCAACCTCATGGTTCCTAGTCGGATTCATTAACCACTGTGCCACGACGGGAACTCCCTGATGCACTCTTTGATATGGCTATTGATTAACATTTGTTACTCAAGGAGTAACATCCCCAGAGGCCTTGTTACTATAGGGAGTGGATCTATACCCAGATGTACATTAATCTTTAACCCCCTGTGACTTAGTCTATGGAAAAAGATGGGCAAATAAACCATGAGACTTATGGGACATTTCCACCCCTAAGACCCCTATTGGACAAGGACTGATATAGGTAACTCGGCAAGGCCAATGGGAGAAAACCTCTTTCTGGACCCCACACTGGTAACCCCCATCTTTAAGGGATAAAAAACCCCTATAGGACAATAAAGAGAGGAGGGCTCTTCTCCCCCACTCTCAGCAGTTATGGGAGGTATTTTATTTCCTGTAATAAATACTTTGCTTGTTTTCTTGCTGCTTGTGTGCTTATGAAGTTCGTACTTCAACTCTGTGAACAAGAACCCAGATTCCAGTTACATCTTTTTGACATCAAATCTACTTACACCAGTGCAGGGAGCTGAGAAAATGCAGGGACTCAAAAAAAGGACCTTGCCTGATGGCAGAAAAACCTGAAGGCAGGTTCTTAACCAAGAAAGGGAGCCCACCTGAATGGTACAGGCTGAAGGTGGGCTTTTGTTCAGGAAAAAAGCTCAACTGAACAGCGCATGCCGAAGGTGGGCCTCTGGTCAGGATGAAAGCCTGCCTGCACAGTACAAGCTGAGGCAGACCTCAGGTACACAGCTCTCACTCTGATGTTGATGGGAAAGAATTGGGGCTTTCCTGGGAAAACAGTTTCCATGTTTGCACTGGAGAACATGGATTGTTTCTCAGGTGACTTAGTATTTCCTGCTGTTTTATTTGTTATTCAGTTTTTCTCAGTCTTTCTTGATTATTTACTTATTATTCTTATTTCCCGTTCTTATTGTCCTATGGTGATTTGTGACTTAACAAAATTACAACAATAGTATAATAAAAATTTCATTCTGAAGGACTTTTCCCCTATTTAAATTCAACTTAGTTAAAACATAGTGTTTATCTATTAACTAGTTATATAGTAACTTTAGAGTTAGGATTTTAATGAGGTCCACAGAAGTTAGCCATATCTTATCCAAAAAACCTAGCTGTGAGTTTTGTCTTTGATTTTAAAAGCTTTTTAGTGACAACTAGTTTAATTAAGTTGGTTTATATTTACTCACACTGTCTCCCTGCCATAACGCTTTGAAGATAAGCACCAGTCTACAAAGTTTGTAAGTGCCAAATTCTTGTGTTTTATGGCCTCTTGAAAGTACTCACTAAGTTTAATTAAGATAGAGATCTTAAAAGAGGACGCATAGCTGCTATACCATGTAATAGTTAACCAATGTACTTTTAACACTGTAATGTAATCTACAGTGAAAAACTGTCTATATATTCAACCACTGTTGCCAATAAAGTTTGAGCAGTCCAGCACCCTGAAAGAAGGGACAAAGAGGCTGTCTCCATAATTGTACATTCACCGACACCGCATCCCTCTCTGATCAGGAACTGCATGCTCCCTGGCCACTGCAGCGGGCCTCCGGCACACCAGTTTGTGGTGAAGAAAAGTACTGTGTTTATTTGCAGGGCGCTAAACAAGAGGACGGATAATGCTTAAAGGAACTGAACTCCCTGATGGTTGGTTCTCAGGCAAGTGTTGTAAAAGGCAACATTAAGGGTAAGGATCCCAAGATACAGGATGGTAAGGTAATAAGATTTTGGGAATCTGTCACCAAACTTCTGGTTCCAACTGAGACCAAGCAGGGCCTTGGGGGGCTCCTGGGCACACAAGTTTTTCCATGTCCCCATTTCTTGTTTTAGGGGAATGGGCTTCAGACTCCATGATGTTCCCTGCATTCCAAAAAAGCAGGTTCAAAGATTTGCTAATCAAGGAATTGAGAGGACACAGAGATCAGAGAAGAACAGTCAAGAGACAATACAGATTTGGGTCAGGGTCCTTGTTCCTCCTCAAGGAGTATACATAACAATGTCTTCAAGTTACTCCACAGAACCAAAACTCCCAACAAATGGAAGATGTTGAGGAAATATTCTTCATTCCAAAAGGATCATCAGAACCAATCCTGGGACCACCTAAACATCAACTTTGAAAAACAATGCAAGCCTCCATCTACTCTGATCCTTATCAGTAGCTCTATTTTTCATTTCCAAACTACAAAGCCACCTTCCAATCTTTCCTGGGGGTTGGGGGACAGAGTCTAAGGCATTAGCCCGCTGTGGCAACCTTTGCCTGCCAACACAATAAAGCTATCTTTTTCTCCTTCACCCAAATTCTGTCTTTGAGTTTCTATTTGGCACTGGTGGACAGAGGCCAAGTTTTGCAACACAAGTCTGGGGCCCATGTATATGCTTGTGGTCAGAATGTAGTCAACTTTCTCCACCTGGGAGTGGGGTACTTGCTTTCTCCAAAACAACTCAAGGATATGTGTCAGATTTTTACCTATATCCTAGGAGTCCTATGACTGTTTTAGAGCTAAACAATTTTTTTCAAGCTATCACTATTTTTCTGGCTTGACTACTTTTCCTTTGTTTCTGCATTCTCTCACTTCTCTAATTATTAACTGCTTGAGTATGGTCCTTGTAACTCAGGGAAAGCCTAGGAGACTAAATCCTTTCCTACAAATAAAAACAAAGGAATTCAGAGGTGCTTATACCTGGGAACACCCCATGGGGTCCTTCTCATTTTCAAGTCTAAATGCTGATGGATATATAACATCCCTCTTTAAAACTCATTGGCATTTAACACATATTAACTTCAACTTTGGGGTCCTCAGCTAAACACTGAGAAAAAAGAAAAGATACCATTTATCATCCATATATATGCATTAATTATATGTTAATGTAAGTAAACCAAAAGTGTTTGATTTTTATATTTGCTACCAGAAGTACAAGTGGTAATTAATGGTATAATAAGCCTTGAATGACCAGGCAGATGGAAATGAAATTCCACCTCAAGGAGGGGAGTTCAGTGTGTTCTTATTTTTTTTTATTTTTTATTTTACTTTTTTGTACTCACCAGGCTAGAAGGGTATTATTTACATGTTTGTAGCTAGTATGTTAAATAGCATTTTGATGGTCTGTCAGGAAGTTCTGTCAGAATTTCCCATGATGAATGCTTTTAGGCTTGAGTTTTGTTTTCTTTTAGGACTAATAAATAACTAGCAAAACAGCAACATAAATGAGACATACAGTTCATATGGAGTGGAGCAACTAACCTTACCAATTTGAAATTTTTATGTTTGGTTTTTGCTTTAGAAAATTATCATTAATTTTTACTGACAGTAAATCAATAAGTAGTCTTTCCCCAAAAACATTTAATTCTATGTCTGGGCTGTATATTCACTATTATGGAATTTTTGTGCAGTGCTTGCTTAGTTTGGACACCAACTCAAAAGGCTAAATAAAACATGGTTGAGAGAATTGGGTTGGGTGAGGTTGTGAATTAGTTTGCTTGTAGACAATGGTTACACATCTTTTAAAGCGTATTAGTTTGAGCTCTGTAACAGCTTTTATGCAATAGGTTTCTATTCCTGTAAATTTGTGTGTAAATCAATTTTTCATCAATTGGTTTGTACTTTGAATACACTGAAAGACTTACTATTTGGAGTGACACTATCCTAAATTCTCTTATAACATAAAGAACTCTTGTGAAATAGATGTGAGAGAGAAAGAGAATGTGCATTTTGTGTGAAATGGAAATTGGCAATTGTCATCACTTGTTACCTGTTTCTACATGGATTGAATCAGGAGCCACCGAAGATGCTGACCCACAAACCCCCTGAGTGGAGCTCAGGGTGGAGATCAGGAGTGAGGCACCCTGTGCTCTGGGAAAACTGGCAGGACAGGTCCTCAGATAATTAGATACTCTTAGGAGAAATTTTTTTTTTTTTGTCTCTTCTAGGGCCACACACATGGCATATGGATGTTCCTAGGCTAGGGGTCTAATCTGAGCTGTAGCCACCACCCTATGACAGAGCCACAGCAATGCAGGATCCAAGCCATATCTGCAACATACACCACAGCTCATAGCAATGCCAGATCCTTAACCCACTGAGGAAGGCCAGGGATCAAACCTGCAAACTCATGGTTCCTAGTCAGATTTGCTAACCACTGAGCTACAATGGGAACTCCAGCAGAAGATTTTTATGAGCCAAAATCTTGCATCTTCTCACATCTAGAAAAGCAATAGGATCATTCATGATGACTGAAGTCTGCCCCTTGTTATAGGTAGTAACCTTCACAAGACCAGCACAAACTTACATAAAATGTATGCCTGTCTGCCGGTGAGCCCTGAGGTAATTCAGGAAGGAAACAAAGAATAGCTGCCATCTATCAGCCATCAGACAGCAGCCAATCCTAATAGCAAGACTTGAGGAAACTCAGGCTGCAAAAACACGGGATACTGGCCCCAGATAGCTGAGGTGCATATCAAAGAAATTATTTCAGTGAGCCCAGAACTTTGCACCTTCCCATATAAAAGTGATAAATTCCTTAAATTGAGCTATCTGGTTTTCTGTTATTAGAAGTCATCTTTTGTTCCCACTACCTACACTTTGTTGCAAAAACTCCTATATACCCTAATTGCTGCCTCACCTCCCCAGAGCTGTTTTCTCAGAGTTACTTGAGATGCTTAAGTCCTTATTTTGCCCCAAAATAAAACTTAACTCAAGCAGGGGGTGAAAGATGGGCACTGCAAAGCTGAAAGAAAGTTAAGACATAATAAAAAACACAGAGACAAGATACAGATCAAAGGGGGGACTGGAGGACTCAAGACTTCATGGGTCAAGAGCCCCAAATGTCAGTGCCTCACCACTTTTATTGTGCTCATTGGTATTTTAAAATTGTGGGTAGAGGGAAAAGGTTTTTGGATATAACCACCTCCAGTCACATAGCAAGTTATTTTTTTAACTTCAACTTTTATGCATATGATTGTTGTCTATATGGCACTAGAAAGACCAGTGGCAGCTATCTATGCATCACATCTTGAGAAGCAATATGTGTCTGCACCAACGGCATGCCTATTTGTGCTGACCCAGCTTGCCAAAGTTGACACTTTGTTCTCTCAGCTGATGCATGTCCTGCTGTTCTGTCCTTCTCAGCCTAATTCTTATAGTTAATCATATGCCAGCTATATGTTGTCTCACAGCCAGGAAGGAGTTAGGGGAAGATATCAGGGTTAGGGGAAGATGGTGGACAGATGTTTCCCCACAAGTTTACATAAGAAATACATGCCTACATAACAAGCCTATAAGCCACCACCTGAAAAAAAATGTATAGTGAGGCATGGTTTATTTTTAAAGGAGCCTATCTTTAGGCTTCCAGAAATTCTAATGTCTAAGAGTTGTGTAAAATTGCTTTCCTCACACTCTACAAAAAAAGAATTTATGCTATAATCCCTAACCTGAGAGCTCTTGTTCTCATTTCAGGTTTTTATCTAAATGTCAACTGAAAAAAAAAAAAAAATACAACCTGAAAGTTGAGAGTTAAGTTTTATTTGAGATGAAATTAGGACTTAAGCCCAGGAGATAGCATCTCTGGTAGCCCTGAGAAACTGCTCTGAGGAGTCAAGGGGGGAAGCTAGGATATATGAGTTTTTTTGCAACAAAGTGGAGGTAGTAGGAACAAAAGATTTACAGATAACCGGACTTACAGAAAACCATTTCTTTTGGAAGACATAAAGGTCTGGCCTTACCAGAATCACTCCTTTGATATGCTCTCCTGAGTTCCCTCAGGGCACATTGGCCCACACTTGGGAGTGGCTGTTCTCACAGTTGACCATGGAAACTTTTTTTTTATTGTGACAGGGCTTCCCAGGGCTTTTTTTAAAGTTTATTTACTTTTTTCCACTGTACAGCATGGGGACCAAGTTACACATACATGCATACATAATTTTCCCTCCCATTGTCATGATGCAATGTAAGTATCTAAACATAGTTCTCAGTGCTATACAGCAGGATCTCATTGTAAATCCATTCCAAGAGCAATAGTTTGCATCCATTAACCCCAAGCTCCTGATCCCTCCCACTCTCTTACTTTCCCCCCAGGCAACCACAAGTCTACTCTTCAAGTCCATGATTTTCTTTTCTGTGGAAGGGTTCATTTGTGCCTTATAATAGGGTCCAGCTATAACTGATATCATATGGTGTTTGTCTTTCTCTTTCTGACTTACTTCACTTAGGATGAGAGTCTCTAGTTCCATCCATGTTGCTGCCAATGGCATTATTGTGTTCTTTTTTAGGGCTGAGTAGTATTACATTGTGTATATATACCACTTCTTCCTAATCCATTCATCTGTGGATGGACATTTGGATTGTTTCCAGGTCTTGGCTATTGTGAATAGTGCTGCAATGAACATGTGGGCATGTGCTTTTTTCAAGGAAAATTTTGTTTGGATATATGCCCAAGAGTGGGACTGCTGTATCATATGGTAGTTCTATGTATGGATGTCTGAGGTATCTCCATACTGTTCTCCATTGTGGTTGTACCAGCTTCCATTCCCACCAATAGTGCAGGAGGGTTCACTTTTCTCTACAACCCCTCCAGCACTTGTTCTTTGTGGAATTATTGATGATGGCCATTCTGACTGATGTGAGGTGGTGCCTCATGGTAGTTGATTTAAACTTCTCTAATAATCAGGGATGTTGAGCATTTTTCATGTTCTTGTTGGCCATCTGTATATCTTCCTTGGAGAAATGTCTATTCAGGTCTTTTTCCCATTTTCCATTGGATGGTTGGCTTTTTTGCTGTTGAGTTGTATAAGTTGTTTGTATATTCTAAAGATTAAGCCCTTGTCTGTTGCATCATTTGAAACTATTTTCTCCCATTCTGTAAGTTGTCTTTTTGTTTTCTTTTGGGTTTTCTTTGCTGTGCCAAAGCTTGTCAGTTTGATTAGGTCCCATTGGTTTACTTTTGCTTTTATTTCTGTTGCTTTGGGAGACTGACCTGAGAAAATATTCATGATGTTGATGTCCGAGAATGTTTTGCCTATGTTCTCTTCTAGGAGTTTGATGGTGTCCTGTCATATATTTAAGTCTTTCAGCCATTTTGAGTTTATTTGGTGCATGGTGTGAGGGCGTATTATAGTGTCATTTATTTGCATGCAGCTGGACCATGACATCTCTTTTTTTGGCCACTAAGCATGGCCCATTTCAGAGATATCTGAAATACTGCCTCAAAGAGGAAAGGGGAAATATCAAGATATGTCATAAGTGTGAACAGGGACATGCTTGCAGCCATATACACATTTTACAGTAATTTGCTGCTGGTCTCATGGAGGTTGCTACTAGTCACAGACATTAGTCATCATTGATGGATTTTAATGTTTTTCTAGATATGTGTAGATTCAAGAATTGGGGTCATAAAATCTCTGAAAATATTTAACTATCCAAAGTCCCATTCTTCCAGTTTTTCCAGAGCACAGAGTGCCTCACTCCTGGTCTCTACCCTGAGCTTCACTCAGCAGGTGCTATGGATTGGTAGCTGCAGTGGTAAAACTCCATGTAGAGGCTGACGGTAAGAGCTAAACTTCAGTTCACATAAGCATCTCACACTGGTGGGTAGAAAGGGAGCCATTGATATCATTTCTTATTTCCCCGGTATCAGACATGAAAATGCCCAGAAAGTTAAGAACATTATTGGAGATCCGGAGCCAAAATTAATCTCAGTCCTCTGAACAACCCTATGCTCCTGTGACTGTCATTATATATATTTTACAAATGAGGAAACTAAGGCACTGAGGGTTTCACTAATAGATGGCAGAGTTAAGATTTAGATCTCAAGAATTTGTACCTTAGATTTACTTGAACAACCACACTTCATAAGTATGTGTGTATTGATAAATAAATAGATTAATGGGTGGAGAGTTGGATAGACAATTGGAGATATGGATATAAAATGTTTAAGTACTGATAAATGATATAAAATTTACAAATCATTTGCATGTAACACATGTTTAAATAAAAGATTGTTTTCAACACAGATCTTGCACATAGTTAATTGACTTTTATACTTCAGGAAGCCAAACACTTGCCAAATTTACTACTATACAAAGTTTACAAGGAATATTAATAGTTGTCTTGAAGCCCAGATCCCTTTTCAGCCATGCTACATAGTATAAAACATTTTTAATTGGGAAACTTTATATCAAATTCCAGTATTATAGCTACTTTTATTTTATTTCTTATTTTGTCTTTTTAGGGCTACACCTAAAAAGATGTATTGGCCACATATGGAGGTTCCCAGGTTAGGGGTCAAATTGGAGCTATTGTTGCCAGCCTATGCCACAGCCACAGCAATGAAGAATATGATCTGAGTCTGTGACCTACACCATAGTTCACAGCAATGCCAGATCTTTAACCCACTGAGCAAGGCCATGGATCAAACCCTCTTTTTTATGGCTACCAGTTGGGTTTGTTAACCACTGAGGTATGATGGGAACTCCTCTAGTTACTTTTACAAAATTGAATATTTGACCATACTAGCCCATATTTTTACAAGGGAAACAATAAGTTTGGGACTAGCTATGTTCTTCAATTTGCCACAGTTGCCATTATGACTTAAGTCTTCCACATGGGTTCCCTCACATATTTATTTTACTTCTTGGCCTCTCCAGATAAAGAGAAAGAAAGAAAAACCTCAAAGAGTTCAGGAAAACTTTTATACATCAAGTTCAGTATATATATATATATATATATATATATATATATATATATATATATATATATATAATGGTCAGAAAGAACTTAAAAAAAAAATCCCTAAGAGTTCCAGTGTGGCACAGCAGAAATTAATCTGACTAGTATCCGTGATAATTCAGGTTCAATCCCAGGCCTCACTCAGTGGGTCATAGATCCATCATTGCTGTGAGCTGTAACAAAGTTTACAGAGGTGGCTCAGATTCTGTGTTAATGTGGCTGTGGTGTTGGCCTGCAGCAGTAACTCCAATTTGACCCCTAGCCTGTGAACTTCCATGTGACATAGGTGCAGCCCTAAAAAGAAAAAAAAAAGAGTAAAACAAAAAAAAAACCCTAAACCCCCAAATACTTATGCATACTATTTTTCACATAATTATTTATTGAATTAATATTAATATTGTCCACTGCAAGACAGCTTTTGATGTACTGGTCATAACATATATGTTTTAAGAATTCCTGGATCTTCATGAAGTGATACAGAAGTTGTGCAAGAAATATCTGGTCCTTTAGAAGCCCCTTAGCCCAGGAAGGAAGCCCAGGGATTTAAAATTGTTTCTGTGTATTATCCAAGTCTGAGCAAAAAGAAATTAGCAAAAATGATGTCTATACACAGACATCAATAAGAAATAACAGAAAAATATGATGTGGAAGGAGAAACCTTATTTCCAATACATTCCTAAATTCCAAACTAAATGGAAATTATCACTTGAAAATAAAAAGGGTCCTACTAAATATGTATTTTAAAATTCAATCATTGGGTAGAACTATTAGCTGGTTTAAGCCTTTCTCTTTCTTTTGCTTATATTCTATTCTATCTGAAATTAGGTTCTAATTGCCTCAATAGGAGATGAAGGCAATATTTGTAGTAATTATGCTACTTTGAAGGAAGTCTATGTAAATAACTGTGTGCTGTATATTTCTTTTCACAACACTCTAAACATTGTAAATGAGGAATCAAAAGTGCCCTGAAATTAGAACAGTGATGTAAATAACCATGCACCTTCTTGCACAACCAGCACAAACAATGAAGGCAAGTTTCCAGACTGAACAAATGTATTTCCTACTTCCTATTCTATTGGTAGGGAGATTCCATATGTGGGAGGGAGATTCTGTATGTGTGAGGGAGCTATGAATTAAGTCCACTGAAACAGTATCTCTCAATGTGTTACTAGATATGTTTCAAAGAACATTCTGTAATCATCCTTGACAACTGTTTGCCAGAAGGAAAACATGGGAACATTTAAAAGCACAAACATTTGGAAGCAAACTGAAACAACATAACACTTGTGAAGATATCTACCAAGTGAGGAAGGGGAGAAAATATCTCTATTTTAGGATTAAGTATTATTTAGGACCAAGTATTTTTTAAACTTTGTTAGAAAAAAACAGAACTTGTTTCTGGGAGCAGAAGTGGAAACATATATTTAAAAATACCACTCAGATAGCTTATGAAATGCTTGTTAATTTCTTCTTCTATACCCAAAATGAATGCTTTTATCTGTATATTACTTTCAGTGAATGCCTTGGCTAAATTAGTATATTCAGTATTTATTAAACTTCACTTAACATTTACCCAAGCTGTTTAACCCTGACTGGGGAAAAGAAACCCTTTCCTTCTCTTCTCTGCTTAGCAATATATTGCCAGGTTCAGAAGTATCTATGGACTATATAAACCATGAATGATCTAATCTTCACCCCATGTACTCGTAACAACTAAGACATGGACAAACAGGCAGCTTTTATACGTTTTATAAAAAGAAAGAGTAATTATGTGAGGAATTGATAGAACAAATAAACTGAGGTTTTGGAGGCCTGAATAATGAAGAATCATAACAATTTGGGCTTGGAATAGTAAATTGAGGTAACAAAGTTTATTTATATGCAAGCTTCTTAGCCCCTGTCTCTGACCATAAGGATGTCCTTTTACCTCCAGGTGCATGGAGTGTACCTTTCATATTAAAGGTTTACTTTATGCTTTCAATGAGTCAGAAAGAAGGATCAGAGTGTCCCTCTTGTGTTGGATATTTCTTATGTAATTTTACAATAATCAATATGTCATTGGGGCATGTGACTTACCCTGGCCCTAACAGCTCTCTCTTCCGAAACTTCCCTGGAAGATTCAAACATTAAAAGCTGAGATGGTGATGGCAGAAAGAGAGAATGAGTTACTATAGTCCTCCATTTCTTTGAACTAGTTTCTTAGTTCTGAGAAAAAGTTCAGTAAAATAGTTGTATCTCATTTCAGAAGGTAGTGATGCAGATGGACCCCAACAAAAGTTAGACCTATGGTGGAAGTAATCAGGTATTTAATAAGTAGAACTTGTTCTTATTAAAAGAACACACAAGGAAAATAAGGTTAATAATTGGAGCATATTATAAATCAGTTTTTGAGCCCAAGTGTCAGTCAGTCAAGAAGATTTCTAGATGTCAGGATGAAAGCATCTTTTGCAGTTGGAAATGTCTGATGATGTCATCAAATGTTCAAGTAAAATTTCTGAGTGGGTCATATGGAAATAGACATGACAATTGTTTAAATATGAGCTATCAAAAATTTCTTTGAAATTTACATTGTTATCTAGTTCCAATTTGCAGGGCTTCTAAAAAGGGGAGTAGTTTTCAACAGTTCTCAATGATTCCAAGTCAAACGATGGGAGAAAACTGGAAATGTAGTTTAGAGAGTTGTAATTAGATATTGGAGGAAAGTTGAAAAATTCAATCCAGTCCAATTTTGAGGTACATAACAAAATTTAAAGGAAAGTTAAAGGCAATAAATTCTAACATCTAATATTCTAATAATGAAATTTAAAGGAAAATCAGTAGTACTTGATACCTATGATTCTAATATCTGCATTATAGTTTAATAAAAATGTAATTTTTCTCTCTAAAATCACCCTCATTTCTACCAAAGATAACCAGATTAAAACTAATTTCTTTATAAAATAAATCTAGATTTAATACCCAGCAGAGGGAAAGGATTCAGTCCCACCTGCCAGTGAGCAGGCACCAGTTCCTCACATGAGGAAGCCTACAGCAAGCCCACAGAAAAGGACAGACATCAGAAGTAAGATAGGCCACAATTCTATTGTCTGAAAAAAGGAGACCACACCAAAAACCTATAAAAATGAAATGTCAGAAAATTATAACTCAGATAAGGAAACAAGAAAAAGCACCAAAAAACAGCTAAGGATCTGGAGATTATCAGCCTCCAGGAAAAAGACTTTAGACTGATGATGCTAATGATGATGCAACACATTGGAAATAAACTGGAGACAAAGATTGATAATTTACAGGAAACAACCAGCAAAGAAATACAAGATTTAAAACGTAAGCAAGCAGAGATGCATAATAAAATAACTGAAATTAAAAAATTAATTAGAACCAACCAACAGCAGAGTACAAGAGGCAGATGAATGAATAAGTGAGGTGGAGAACAGACTAGAAGAAATCACTGATGTGGAACAGAAAAGAGAAAAAAAAGATTGAAAAGAAATGAAGAGAGTCTCAGAAAACACTGGGACAGTGCTAAAAGCACCAACATCTGTATTGCAGGGGGGCCAAAAGGAGACGATAGAGAAAGTGACAGAAATCATATTCAAAGAGATAAAGCCAAAAACATCCCTAACATGGGAAAGGAACCACTCACTCAAATCCATGAAGCACAATGAGTACCATATAAAATAAACTTAAGGAGAAATGCCCTGAGACACATATTAATAAAACTGACCAAAATTAAAGACAAAGAGAAAATATTGAAATATTCAGCTAGGGGAAAGAAACAGATAATGTACAAGGCAACCCCAATAAGGTTATCAGCAGATTTTTCAGCAGAAACTCTGCAGGCCAGAAGGGATTGGCATGATACACTTAACGTGATGAAAGGAAAATCTCTCCAACCAAGATTACTTTACCCAGGAAGGCTCTCATTCAGATTTGGAGATATCAAAAGCTTTACAGATGAGCAAAAGCTAAGAGAATTCAGCAACACTAAACCATCTTTACAATAAATAGTAAAGGAACTTCTCTAGGCAGAAAAAAAAGGCCATAACCAGAAACAAAAATACCAAAAATGACAAAGCTTGCCAGCAAAGGCATATACACAGGAAATTTAGGAAATCATCCACACACAAATATGTGACAGAAATCAGACATCATGAGAAGAGGAATGTACAAATGAGGACACTGCATATGCACTTGCAATTAAGAAACCAACAACTTAAAAAAATCTCATATATGTATAGAATTCCATATCAAAACTTCAGGGTAACTGTAAAACAAAACTCTACAACTGATACACACACAAAGATCAAAAATCAACTCAAATACAATACTAAAGATAGTCATCCAACCTCAAGAGGAGAGAAGAAGAGAAGGAAATGAAAAAGTGCAATAAAAACAAATCCAAAACAGTTAATAAAATGGCAATAAGGACATACATATCAATAATTACATTAAATGTAAACAGACTAAATGCCCCAACCAAAAGACATAGCCAGACTCAATGGATACAAAAACAAGGCCCAAATATATATGCTGTCTTCAAGAGACCCACTTCACTTCTAGGGACACATACAAATTGAAAGTGAGAGGATGGAAAAAAATATTCCATGCAAATAGGAATCAAAAGAAAGCTGGAGTAGAAATACTAATATCAGACAAAAATAGACCTGAAAATAAAGAATGAGATCCTTCTGTGTAGCACTGGGAACTATGTCTAGTCACTTATATTTGAGCATAATAATGTGAGAAAATAGAATGTGTACATTTATGTAACTGTGTCACCATGCTGTACAGTAGAAAAAAAATTGTAATGGGGAAATATCAATTTAAAAAATAATAAAGTAAAAAACAATAGCATAAGAGACAAAGAAGGACATTACATAATGATCAAAGGATCAACTAAAGAAGATATAACAATTGTAAATATATATACACCCAACATAGGATCACCTCAATATACAAGGCAACTGCTAACAACATTAAAAGGAGAAATTAACAATAACACAAATAGTGGGGCACTTTAACACCCCACTTACACCAATGGAAAGATTATCCAGACAGAAAATCAACAAGGAAACACAGGCCCAAAGTGAAGCATTAGATCAGATGGATTTAAGAGATATTTATAGGACATTCCATCCAAAAGCATCAGAATACACATTCTTCTCAAGTACACATGGAACATTCTCTAGGATTTATCACATTCTGGGCCACAAATCAAGCCTTGGTAACTTTAAGAAAACTGAAATCATATAAAGCATCTTTTACAACCACAAGGATATACAACTGAAAGTAAACAAGAAAAAAACTGCAAAGACTACAAATACGTGGAGACTAAACAACATGCTATAAACAACCAATAGATCACTGACGAAATCAAAGAGAAAATTAAAAATACCTAGAAGCAAATGACAACAAAGATAAAACACCCCAAAACCTATGGGATGCAGCAAAAGAAGTTCTAAGAGGGAAGTATATAGCAAAGGAAGCCTACCTCGGGAAACAAGAAGAAGCTCAAATAAACAACTAACTTTACATCTAAAGCAGCTCAAGAGAGAAGAACAGACAAGACCTAAAGTTAGCGAAGGAAATAAATCACAAAGATCAGAGAAGGAATCAATGAAATAGAAATGAAGAAAACCATAGAAAAGATCAATGAAACTAAAAGCTAGTTCTCTGAAAAGACCAACAAAATTGATAAACCCCTAGCCAGACTTATCAAGAAAGGAAGAGAGAGGACTCAAATCAATAAAATTAGAAATGAAAAAGGAGACCTTACAACAGCCATCACAGAATACAAAGAATAATAAGAGACTATGATATGCAACTATATGCCAATAAAACAGACAACCTAGATGAAATGGACAAATTCTTAGAAAAGTACAATCTTCCAAAACAAAACCAAGATGAAAAAGAAAAATGAACGGAGCAGTCACATGTACTAAAATTGAAAGTGTGATTAAAAAATTACAACGAATAAAAGTCCAGGACCAGATGGCTTCACAGGCGAATTCTATCAAACATTTAGAGAAGAGCTAACACCTATCCTTCTGAAACTATTTCAAAAAAATTGCAGGAGTTTCCGTCGTGGCGCAGTGGTTAACGAATCCGACTAGGAACCATGAGGTCACAGGTTCGGTCCCTGTGCTTGCTCAGTGGGTTAACGATCCGGCGTTGCCGTGAGCTGTGGTGTAGGTTGCAGATGCGGCTCAGATCCGGCGTTGCTGTAGCTCTGGTGTAGGCCGGCAGCTACAGCTCCGATTCGACCCCTAGCCTGGGAACTTCCATATGCCGTGGGAGTGGCCCAAGAAATAGCAAAAAGACAAAAAAAAATTGCAGAGGAAGGGACACCCCCAAACTCATTCTATGAGACCACCATCACCCTAATAGCCAAACCAGACAAATTAAAAAAAGAAAATTACAGGTCAATTTCACTGACGAACATAGATGCAAAAATCCTCAACAAAATACTAGCAAACTGAATCCAACAACACATTAAAAGGATTGTACATCATGTTCAAGGAGGATTTATCCCAGGGATGCAAGAATTCTTCAATATCTGCAAATCAATCAGTATGATACATCACATTAACAAACTGAAGAATAAAAACCATATGATCCTTTCAATAGATGCAGAAAAAGCCTTTGGCACAGTCTGACCCCATTTCTGATAAAAAAACACTTCAGAAAGTGGGCATAGAAGGAACACACAACATAATAAAGGCCATATATGACAAACCCTGAGGTAACATCATTCTCAATGATGAAAAGCTGAAAGAATTCCTACTGAGATCAGGAACAAGACAAGGATGTCCTCTCTCACCACTACTATTCAACATAGTTTTGTAAGACCTAGGCATGGAAATCAGAGAAGAAAAAGAAATAAAAGGAATCCAAATAAGGAAGGAAGAAGCAAAACTATCACTATTTGCAGATGACATGATAGTATATCTAGAAAATCCTATGGATGGTACCAGAAAACTGCTAAGAGCTCATCAATGAATTTGGTAAAGTCGCAGCATACAAAATTAATACACAGAAACTGACTACATTTCTATACACCAAAAATGAAAAATCAGAAAGAGAAGTTAGGGAAACAATCCAATTTATCATCTCATTAAAAAGAATAAAATACTTAGTAAAAAACTTACCTAAAGAGACAAAAGACCTGTACTCTGAAAACTATAAGACACTGATAAAAGAAATCAAAGATGACACAAACAGATGAAAAGATATACCATCCTCTTGGATTGGAAGAATCAATATTATCAAAATGACTATATTACCCAAGGCAATCTGCAGATTCAGTGCAATCCCTATCAAATTACCAAGGACATTTTTCACAGAACTAGAACAAAATATTTTAAAGCTTGTCTGGAAGCACCAAACACCTAGAATAGTCAAAGCCATCCTGAAAAAGAAAACAGGAGCTCGAGGACACAGGCTCCCTAACTTCAGACTATATTGAAAAGCTACAGTCATCAAAACCACATGCTTCTGGCACAAATTTAGAAATTTAGATCAGTGGAACAAGATAGATAGCCCAGAATTATACTCATGCACTTACAGTCAACTAATCTATGACCAAGCAGGCAAGAATATACAATTGAGAAAAGACACCTTCATTAAGTGGTGCTGGGCAAACAGGACAGCCCCATGTAAAAGAATGAAATTAGAACACTTCCTAACACCATACACAAGAATAAACACACAATGCATTAAAGACCTAAACATAAGACCAGATACTATAAAACTCTTAGGGGAAAACAAGCCAAACACTCTCTGACATAAACCACAAGAACATCTTCTCAGATCCACTTCCTAGAGTAATGACAATAAAAACAAAAATAAACAAATGGGACTTAATTGAACTAAATGTTTCTGCTCAGCAAATGAAACCCTAAACAATATGAAAAAACAACCCACAGAATGGGAGAAAATATTTGCAAATCAATCGACTGACAAGAGATTAATCTCCAAAACTTATAAACACCTCCTATAGCTCAATACAAAAACAACAAACAACCCCATCAAAAAATGGGAAGAAGAGCTAGACAGACAATTCTCCAAAAAAGACTTAAAGATGGCCAAAAAACACATGAAAAAAATATTCAACATCACTTATTATTAGGGAAATGCAAATCAAAACCACTATAGGTTACCACCTTACACTGACCAGAATGGCCATCATCAAAAAGTCTACAAACAATAAATGCTGGAGAGGGTGTGGAGAAAATGGAACCTTATTACACTGTTGGTAGGAATGTAAACTGGTGCAATCGCTCTTGAAACTGTATGGAGACTCCTCAGAAAACTAAAAATAGAACTACCATTTGATCCAGCAATCCCACTCCTGGGCATCTATCCAGAGGAAAGCATGACTTGAAAAGATCCACATACTCCAATGTTCATTGCAGCATTATACACAATAGCCAAGACATAGAAACAACCTATATGTCCATTAACAGAGGAGTGGATAAAGAAGAGGTAGTACATATACACAATGGACTATTACTTAGCCATTAAAAGGAAAGAAATAACAGCATTTGCAGCAACATGGATGGACCTAGAAATTATCATGCTAAGTGAAGTCAGACAATAAGACACCAACATCAACTCTTATCACTTACATGTGGAATCTAAAAAGAGAACACAATGAACTTCTTTGCAGAACAGATACTGACTCACAGACTGAAAAACATGTTTTCCAAATGAGACAGTTTGGCAGGTGGGGTATGCTCTGGGACTTTGGGATGGATATGCCATAAAATTGGGTTGTGATTATCATTACACAACTACAAATGTAATAAAATTAACTGAGCAATTTTTTAAAATGGGCTTAATAAACCATGTTTACCACAATTTTCACTATCACTCTATATTTTATCTGATGCAATTTTATTTTAAACTTAAATAAATATAATATTATATATATATAATCTATATAATATTGAAATGAATCAATAAAAGACAGATTTTAGAACTAATAACTTCAAACAAGTAAGCAGAATTTTCTGTGCAAATATTCATGATCCAGTCAAGGTAATATTTTGCTATTCAAAGGTTTTATCCATAAACCATTGGAATAAAATTATGAATAATATTTTACCTAAAAAAAGAAAAGGAATGCATACATATGTATGCATGGATCACACTCTGGTACAGCAGAAATTGATACATTATAAATCAACTATATTTGAATTTTAATAATTAAAAAATAATCCTTTATAATTATGTGCATTTCAGTACCTCTTTTCCAGTTGTTTTTGTAGTTCTTCTCTGTTCATTTTGTTTTTGTTGTTTCTCCCATTGTGGTTTAGTGATTTTTCTTTTGTTGTACATTTGAGTTCTTTTCTCTTGAGTTTTGGTATATATATTATGTTTTAGATTTGTGGTTACCATAGTCTTCATAAAAATTGAGCCACAATTTCCCACTTGCTTTAAACTGATCATCTGAAGGGTCTTTTATTTCTGAAGGCTCTTAATTCTTAATGGTCCTATTTGCATTTGATTTATATCATATTCCATTAATCTTTTAAAAATTTTATGGCAGCACCCACAGCACATGGAAGTTCCTGGGCCAGGAATTGAATCTAAGTCACATCTGTGACCTATGCTGCAGCTGTGGCAACTCCAGATCCTTTAAGCCACTGTTCCAGTCTGGGGATTGAACTGATGCCTCTGCAGCAACCCAAACCACTGTAGTCAGATTCTTAACCCACTGTGCCATAGCAAGAACTCTGGTCTTCCATTAATTTTTATCACTAGACCCAGAGGTAATATCCAAAAGATTTTCTGGGTTCTAGATATGACATACTGTCCTCTCCTTCCATTGTGTAACCTATTTCCCCCTGGTCCTCAAAGTCAATCATTCAAGCTAGGTCATGAACCCCCTATTTACTTGTTAACATAGTGACATGAAGAGATTAAAATGGTCATGCAATCACTCTCAAAATCTAGAAAACATCCCTTAATTAATAATGAAGACTTCCATCTAGCACAGATCTAAGTTATAGGAACAGAAAGCAGAATTTTTACAGTTGATTATCAATCTCAGGAATCACCCATACTTTCACCTATTTTTTCCCAGACCACTGTTAGATGTATAATATTGGTCTCTGCTGTTCTCAGAAACATTGGAGAAACACCACCATATGTTGGAAGCTTGCACAGAGCTTCCGTTTTTTTTTAAATTGAAGGACAATACTCCAATCCACAAACTGTTGTCACCAAGCCAGTGTCATTCTGGGTTCTAACCAGGTCATTTTCACTGTCCTATTAGGATACAATGAGTAGCTGAATATGTGGTAATACAAATGAAATATGATATTAAGGACACTGGTTCATTTATTAGTTAAAAGGAGTATCTAAGTCAGAAGCAACATTTTATGAGATACTATGAAGGTTAATGAAAGTTGCTTTAAGGAGTTCCTATCATGGCTCACTGGTAATGAACCCAAATAGCATCCACGAGGATGCTGGTTCAATTCCTGGCCTCACTCAGTGAGTGAAGGATCCAACATTGCTGTGAGCTGAAATGTAGGTCACAGATGCAGCTCAGACATGGTTGTTGCTGTGCCTGTGGTGTATATTGGCAGCTATGGCTCAGATTCAACCCTAGCCTAGGAACTTCCATATGCCACAGGTGTGTCCCTAAAAGACAAAAAAAAAAGAGTTGCTTTAAGTCTGGGCAAGAGGGTACAAGAGGAATAGACAGAACATGGAGAATAAACTGAATAGCCTCTACTTAATTTTCTTCTAAAAGCTAGAAATTTGAAATCTGTATACCCATTTTATTATGCCTTTAAAAATATATGTAGGTATGAATTATGGCAAAATAATTTTACCTTTTTTGTAAATAAAATCTGATATCAAACAAATTCAAATTAGTTTCTTGCAAAGAGAGCCTCCATATATTCTTATGTGTAGATAACTAAAAATGCCCTATGAGTGTCATCTTTATATGAACTTGAGTAAATGTAGATCATTCAAAGATATTGTTGTAAAGAAGAGGAACCTAAAGAAATATTTTGCCTTCAGAGGGAGAGAGGAAAGGAGAGTTGGAGGGAGAGAAGAGAGAGAGAGATGGAAGTTTAACAAATAGATAATCCATTTCATCTACTGCAGAGATTCTTATGCTGGGGAAATTTTGTGAATATCTTAGAATGAAAGCAAAATAATCTACTTACACATGTCAGTCTGTCATCTGGAGAGAAGATTCACAGATTCACGATGCAGA
Organism: Sus scrofa; assembly: GCF_054392235.1. Lineage (NCBI taxonomy): Eukaryota > Metazoa > Chordata > Mammalia > Artiodactyla > Suidae > Sus > Sus scrofa. The sequence goes on from NC_139386.1 coordinate 50,616,134, forward strand.
AAAAAGTTTTAAGAACATCAATTCTTCATTTGACCAATAATTAGCAGTGAAGTGGCTGGGTAGTTTTACCTCTTTGCTTTCAAGTAGGTGTAACTCATTATGTCCTGTTATGCAATTATCAGGTTCAACAGGTGTGTCTTTATTTTTTTTTCCTTTTTTTCCTTCTCATCCTTTTTTATAAAATAATTTTCTTCCCTACTCCAATTGCTTGTGTAAGGTAGAAGACTAGTTCTCCCTATCTCAGTCAGAAGTTTCGATATATTTAAGTAAAAAAAAAAAAGTTTACTATTCATTCTTTTATTAAACAAATCTTAAACTATCCAATTGGTACCAAGAATTGTATAAGTTTCTAGAGATAGCAAATTAAATACCACTTCTTCCCTCAATGAGTTTTTAGTCCAGTAAAAGAGACAGGAATATTAAACTAATGGTAACAAAATAATGTAGTAAATATGAGAATGAAAGTGTGTAGCACTGTATTGTTTTTTGCTATCTCTTCTTCACCTTCCTCCATTTCTCAATTCACTGCCATAGACATTTCTTCTGTTCCAACTGCTAGAGATAAAATTTTATGAAAATTCTCTTGATTACCGTATTCCAAGAATTTCCCTTTCTTGTGTTAACTTGATCTTTCTGCAACATTGACATTTTCATCAGTCAGGATTCAATCAGGGAAATTCCATGAGGATTATGGAATACGAAATCTATTATAGGGATTAGATGTTACACAACCATGAAGGAACAGAGGAAATAAGGTATTAGGAATAATAAGAAAAAAGTCTCTAAAGAGTCCTGGTTTACAGGAGAATCTGGGACATCAGGTGCTTACAGCTGCTGGAGAGGGAATTGAGAAGAGGAAAATTTCTTAATGAGAAAGGGAAAACTTCTTAATAAGACAATAGGATGCTATTGTCCAAGTGTCTGGTATTGGATGTGGGATCACAACTAAGGTGGCTGTTTGGGTCACTACAAAGCTGGCTGTTAGAAAGAAGAAATGTGTGCAAAGTAGGGAGAACAGATACAAAGTTGCTATAATATTTGTATCTGTCTCTGACCATATTTAACCACTCTGATTTTAAAGAAAGAGATGGCTTCGTGCATATACCACCTTCCAATTATTGCACACATTTTTTCTTTGGAATAAAACTAACCATGCTGATGGGGGGTGGGGGTAACCTGGGAAATGTAGTTCCAACTTAGCCAGGTCAAAACTGCAAAATCACCGTACTATTGACTTCTTTCCCCTTACATCAATCTCCCACCTTGATTTCTAGTCCTTATTCCTTTCTTTTTCTCATACTATCTGACTGCTTCTTCTTAAAGAAAAGCTAGAGAGATTTGTATAAATATAAATATGGTTATGTATGTAGACATATATGCATATAAAAGTTAAATTATATTTAGATTGAATTTACATAGATATATTCATAGATGGGTTACAAAATGATCCAAACCAATTAGATCACTTAGAAATATTAACATTCTGAGATATATTTTAATGATTGCATTTTAAGTGTTAAGTAACTATTTGGAAGTGTTTAATGGATTTCAAATGACAATAACTACACTTGAATTTCATGCTAGTTTATTTACACACACACACATACTCCCCTGTTTATACAAATTATTGTAAAGTAAATCAATGCACTAGCAATGTAATTATAAATAATAAACAATCTAAGTATAGTCACCTGTAGCTATGTAATCCATCTGATATGCTATTTATGTTTGGAAGGGCAGAAAGAGCAATCCATTCTCAAAAAACTTTTACCTATTCTCAAGCAACACCCTACACATGGAGAACATAATATTATGCTTATACATTCTTGAAAGAAGTTTAACAATACATCTCAAATCTACTTCAATCAGTGGCCCATATAATCTTCCTAAATCAGTTTGATCATGGAATATCTGCCTAAAAGCCTCTAATGTCTCCACTTTCTACTTCCCCTTATTTTTTACCACACCATTTAAAATTGCCAATTCTCTACATATAACCCCAGAAACAGATCTTCCAATTTTACCAATCCCAGATTTAACTAAATTTGGAAAATTCATCCTGCTTCTTAAATAACTGAAAATGAAAGTAGAGATATGTGTGGCCTAGACAGGGATCTGCCCTGTTGCTTTGTCTCCATTCAGCTTGACAGACTTTATATGTTACTGGTTCTTTACCATCCTACTTCTTTTCCCAGATTCAGCCAAGTTCTTCTATCCTGGACTGTTGTTAAGCATCCATCATTCCCTAGTACTGTCCTAAAGGAAACCTTAACCAGATATCATATACCACATAGGCTTATATAGAGAGTTTTTATTTAAAATGCTACAGATAAGATGTAAGAACATCAAGTATGAGAGGAAAAGCAGGTTGAGGGAGGGGGAGGTCCATGTATACAGTATTTGCACAGTATAACTAAAAGCTATTGCTAATAACATAAGATTATCAGAGAGAATAACATGTACATTCTCATGTGTTTGTGTTCTACATCCCCAATTAGATAATAAACACTGAAATTTTTGTCTTTGTAAAGAATATATTCTGACTTGATAAAATTCAGTTCACACTAACTTTTTGTTCTCATTCATTTTTAGTGGATATCTTCATAATTGAAAAAGTTTATCAAACATATGCATCATACTTTCTTCCAAGCCTGCATTTCTCCAGGAAAATTATATTTTTTTATACTCAATTTCCTTCTGATTATTTGTATATTACAAATAATACATTATTGAGTTATTATTTGTATTTAGGAACAATGTAACATGGGGACTTTTGTTTCTTTGATGTAGATTAAATTGAGTTGTGCATTTTCTCCTTTTGTATAACTGTCTTGAGTTCTAAAAATATGATGAATTCACTGGAAGTTTCAGAATATAAAAGTGGATCACAAAATCAGTTACTCTAATTATCTGCCTTACTCAAATCAATGGACATTTTATCAAATTAGCTTATTACATAATCATAACCACTATAAATTTTGACATGATGAATCAAAGAAAAATTTTCATTTTAAAGTGTAAATTATTTTATAGCTTATAAAAATCATGAATCTTTGAAGATATTGCAGATGCTCTCAGCTGGCATTTTGAGGATGAACAGTTTTTTATTTATAACAGTACAATCAAAAACGACTGAAGGCTTATAAACTATGTTAAATTTTTTTCCACAGCATCAGTGGCATGCCACTGGATCAGCTTTAACAAGCATCATCAAGTAGTACAAAGATTACATAAAGGGATTTTCTGACATTTTATTCTATACTGAAATACTTTAATTCAGAATACAGAGTACAGAGCAGAACAAGTGCTGGATTTGAAGGCTGACTATGCCATCAACCAACTGTAAAACCTTGTGAAAAATCACTCAACCTCTTTAAGCATTTGCGTCCTTATTTGCAAAACTTAACCCTCAAGATTGCTCTAGAACCAGTGTTTGTGAGAGTTCTTTAACACCTATGCACTCTCAAGCAGAGTGTGTAAGTTTTCTATAGTTGTTGTAACAAATTATTGGAAATTTTAGTGGCTTAAATAATATAAACTTATTATTTTATATTTCTGTAGATCAGAAATATAACACAGGTCTCACTAGGCTAAAATCAGTGCAAGGTGTAGGCTCTATTCTCTTGCCTTTTACACCTTCAAGATTTCTACTAACATTCCTTGGTTCTTGGGCCCCCTTCCTTCAAACTCTGACCCTTCTTCAGTCATCAAAACTCTGTGTCTGACTGTATCTAGGAAAACTTCTCTGCTTTTAAGCATTCATATGATTATTTTGGACCCACCCAGATAATGCTGAATAATCTCTCCATCTCGAATTCCTTAACTTTCATTAAATCTGCAAAGTCCAGTTTGCCATGTAAGGTCCTTGGGATTAGAACTTGGATATCATCTTTGGAAGGAAGGGGAAGTGTTATTCAATTTATCACACTAGATATTACTCTTTTTAAATAAATCTCATCTAAGCTTTCCCCAATAATCACTCTCCTCTTCACTGAGATTGTTCCTTATCAGTATTTATACAAATCATTGATAAGTGTTATCATATACTCATTCACAGGCTGCTTTATAATTATGCTAAATGTAATCTTACATTCACTTCTTGCTCAATTAGTAGTTAAATTCTTCTAACATACAAAGTTTACTTTATAGATACTAATGAATATCAATTATTAAGTGTAACTTAAAGATAAAAAATTAGAGAGAATGAAGGTTTCTTTAACTCACATAATTTGTTTCATACATGTCACATGTGGAGTAGTATAGCAATTGGAGAGTGGACAAAGGACTGTCTTTGAACACAGGCTGTCTAGAGCCAAGTCTTAATTTTTTTCTCCAGGTCACTGTGTAATCATCATCTAGTCACTTAATCTCTATATACCTCAGTTTCCTTAACTATATAGTAGGGATAATAAGTGTCAATAAATTTATGGCTTTTTATGAGGATACAAGAAATGTAAGTAAAACTCTGTCTTGGCAAGAATATCTGACATAGAGTAGGCACTCAGTAAAAGATGTCCTTAAGCTGTACACTGGGCACCTCCAAGTTCATAAAATTTCTGAAACTTCATCTTACATTTATTTTTTCCTATGGTGTTTCAGTAAAAACCCTTTAGAGAAAAAGCCATGAAGATTTTTGCTTTTGATTAGAAAAAAATATCTGGAAATTTTTTCCAATTCAAAGTTATCTAGATATTTGCAATTTCTTTTTGTTAATTATTTGGACATTTTTCTACTCCTTCTTACTACCTCTGTCTGAATTTGGGGCAACACTCTGCTATTATCAGCTGCCATCAAGAGTGAGCTAAAAGGGGAAGAGAAACCCAAACCATCTTATGTTTCTACTGAACAATGTAATTAGAAGTTTAAACCTACTATCTATTAGAAAATTTTGCAGGAGTTCCTATTGTGGCTCAGTGGGTTAAGAACCCAACACAGTGTCCATGAGGATGTAGGTTCAATCCCTAGCTTCATTAATGGGTTAAGGATCAGGTTTGCTGCAATCTGTGGTACAGGTCACAGGTGTGGTTTGGATCTGGCATTGCTGTGGCTGTGGTGTAAGCCCCATCTATGGCTCTGATTTGACTCCTGGCCTGGGAAATCCCATGTACCATAGGTTCAGCCTTGAAAAATAAAATAAAATAAAATTTTGCAATATCTATGGACTTAATATTTCTGTATTTTTCTTGTTTTCAAAGTATTAAGATAATTGAAAATTGAGTCTTTTTTTCCCACTCAAAGGCATAAAACCTAGACATCCACAACATAGGTACATTCTTCAGACATTCTGAAATTTTTAATTGCATGAGTCTGAGAGAAACCACTCCAACATGTCTATCCACACAACAGAATAAAACTGTAGGCTCTGGAGACTTTAAGTAGAAGTCATCCTCTTGAAAGGGAAGCTGTTATAATGCTTTTTCAGATCCATTTATGTGTAAGGGCTCTACAGGCAAGCACATTACAAGTTAGTGAAAAGTCCATGATTATTTCAGTAATTTCAGTACTTTCTGATATTCTATTTTCCTGTTCATGAGGGCATTTTGCAAAGGAGAATCTGTCTTTGGTAATGTCTGATTTTCTTCTCTTAACATCTCCAAATTCAGAATCATTTCAGACCCTGTTAGATTTTCCATTGTAATTTCTACTTTTCAGAAGTTTATAAATTATCTATAAATATTCATTTGTAGTAGGAAGAGACTTGAAAGAATTTTCACAAGTGATCATTTGAAGAGTTATGGAAGAAATTATATTTTACAATTGACCTACTGGAGGAGGGAAGAAAAGATCATGTGGATGAAGCAAAATGAAACATTTGGAAATTTGGAAGTTTAAAGCCTTATTTTCACAATACAAATTAATTGCTTGTGATTTTATCAGAATCAAAGCATACTAAAAGGTATATTTGGTAAGACACCTATAAAAATAAGTAATTGAGAGAATATAAAATTTTCTGTGTATGTAATTGAATCCAATATCTTTTGTTTGGGGAATGTACACATTGTTTATCTTGGTGTTAGAAAATTATCTATAAGTTAAAACTGGGAATTCTTTTGTTGCAGACTGTCTGCCTCTCAGTTTCTTCAACATATTTTGGCAAGACTTGTGATTATGTGCACACAGAAGAACCAAAACATGCATTGGAAGGAGGAAAAACAAATACATAAAGCACTGAACTTACAAAAACAAAAAATAAAAATAAATAAAGATCTCAGGGAATTTTGTTATGGTTCTTCGTCCAAAAAAAAAATCTATTTTACTTCTATGATAACATTGAAGTGGTCATTTGGCTTTTGGTTTTTGAAGAAAGACCTATGCTAAAACAACTCTTTAAATAAATATTGTTTGAAGATGTTGCAGATGTTCCGAGCTGACATTTCGAGGATAAACTCTACTATTATTATTATTATAGCTATACAGTCAAGTATTATTATTATTACACCTATGTAAGAAGGTGTGTCTTAAATTCTTTCCTCCACAACATCATTGGTGTACCATTGGATCAGCTTTACCAAGTAGTGTAAAGATAACTACAAGAATATGACAAAAGCAACAAGCTAAGTCTTTCCCCTGAGTAGGGTAGGTTGTATGGCAAATGTGAAGTGATTTTCCGGATGTAAATAAATTCTCCAGTCAGTATATATAAGTTAATCAAAAGAGGTTATCCTGGGTGAAGTTGACCTAGTAAAATGAGTCCTTTAAAATTTCTAGAGGTCACTGATACTCTCCTGTTGGTGTTTTTAAAAAGCAAACAACCATGTGGTGAATTGCCTATGCAGAGGGGCAGCTTCCAGGAGCTGAAAGCCTCAGTTCTAAAACCACAAAAGACTGAATTCTTCCAGCAAACCCTGAGTTCCAAATGAGGATGCATTCTAGCTGATGATTTGATCACAGCTTTGTGAGCAGAGAGTAAGTCATACATGGTCTCATGGCTCATGGGAACTTTAAGATAATAAATATTATTGTTTTAAGCCACTAGATTTGTGATAATTTGTTATACAGCATAGAAAACTAAGAGACCATGATGTACAATGTATTGAATAATATTGCTGTGCATTTTATCTATTTTTCAGTTGTTTCAGACTAGTGGGTAAATCCAGTCCTAGTTACTCCATCTTCAGCAGAAGTTGTAGAAGTCACAAGTAAGAACTAAATTATTTCAGTGCACAAATGTCATGAAAGAACAAACCAGTATTCCACACACATTGAAATTAAAACTAGAATATGAAGGTCTACAACAAACAAGCAAACATGCCTATACAATTTTATCCTTTTGAGAATTTAATGTAAATGTAATTATAGAGTAGTTAAGATTGTTCTTTGAGATTGTTTTATTTATTTAGCATTATTTTTTAGATTAATCCCCATTGTAATATGTATACTTGTCCTATATTTTTTATTATAATATAATATGAATCATGGTCTTTTATCAGTTCTTCATTGAAAGATATTTGGTTTGCTTCTTCTTTTGTGCTGTTACTAATAAAACTTCTGTAAATATTCAGATGCTAAAAAGAAAAGAAAAGAAAACTAATAGACCAGAGTTTAGGTGATAATTCTCTTTGTTAATGGGATTCCCATGAATTGATGTGTGGTGGAAAGAACCAGATAGTAGGCATTTCATAGATTATTATTGATTATTAATTAATGAGTGATTATGGTTTCTTGGAACTTTTCAGATATAAAATGGATAAATTCACAATGAAATCTGAAAAGCTGTAATGTAGTTAATCATGCTATAAATATTTTAAAGATTATTGCACATGCTGATGGTCACGTTTTACATTCATTTTACCAAAAGTTAGTAAATATTTATCTATTAATTGCCTTCTTTGTGTGTAGTACAATGCATCTACCACAAAAACAATTGGGGGATACATGAAATTTTTCCTTAAGGAATTTACAATTTCGTCCTTAAGGAGTTTACAATTTTGTCCTTAAGGAGTTTACAATTTCATCTTTAAGGAGTTTGTCCTTAAGTAATAAAAACACACATAAAAAATGTGAAATTTCAAAATTAGTGGACAGCGAATTTTTACATGTAAAAAGTGGTGCAAACAGTAGGGTTTGACATTTCTTTCATAAGGAAAAGAGACTACTATGCTTTAGAAAAATCAGAAAGACTTCTGAAATGAAGTGCAGTCTCAGATTGAAGGCTAAAATGAAATGTGCAGGGTAAAAAAGAACATCAAGGGGCAATTTCAAAAAGGCAGATACATTATACACCAAGGAAAAGAAAAAATGTGATGGGAAATGAGAAGGAAATGGAAGATAAAGCAAATGATGGCAGAAATAGTATAAGTAGCAGAACCAAATTACTTCCATCATTCACCTAAATTATGTAATTTTCTATTGGGAATGAACTCTTTTCAGGCCTGATAGTTAACTTGTGGAAAATTAACCATATTCAAACCCACCATCAAGAGCTCTCAAAACTCTTCCCAGGTGTCTTTCCTGAAGAATCTATTTAGTTGTGTATTGTCATGTTATAATGATGGGATTTTTGTATTGGTTTTATTTTTTGCAGACCAAACTTTATCTAGACAGTTATTCTCAACATGGCCCACACTCTGCACTGGAAATCAGAGGGCCTCAGTTCTAATTCCTGTATTACCATGAAAACAGAATAATTTTGAGCCATAGTTTCTTCACTATAAGCTCTGACTATAGTTAGCGTTACTTTCCATTAACTTTGTGTAAGACCACTACTGCAAAAATATGATCAATATTTAAAATGTCTCAGTCCATGTATTCTAATCTAGTAAAGTAGCAAGATTTTTATCATATTTCTTTTTAATATGTCACTATAAAATCAAGTATTTATTTCTAAGAATTCCCATTTGTCACAATATCCATTGGCTCATTTATAGAATTTTCAAGCAAGGTTAAGATAAATTAAAATACTCTTTAAAAAATATAAACATCTAAGCCATAAATTTGCAACTACAAAGCTGAAACAGTAGTGACAATATGGAGGCATGATCTGAAAACAAAGCATGAAACATATTGTTTGAGGAGTAAAGAAATTTTCCTTTGGTAACAACAAGAACAATAAATTAAGCCTACTTCACGTATTTTCAAAAATAAAATTCAGCTAAGGAAAAATGAAATGTTTGAATAGGTGTTAATATTTAAGTATCCATTTACCTATACTCCAATATTTACAAAGTATATTATGGGGAAATTCCAACAATAGCACCAGTACAATTAACTCCAAAATATAAGACAAAAGTTAGAAAATAAAATGAGACAGAAAAGGGAAAGCTATATGAAAACATTATAACTCAGGAAATCTATAGCTTAACTCTCGGCTTCAGAGCAGCTAGATAAAAAAGAGAACAACCAACTTAACTCCTATTCTTGGACAACAGGAAAATGTGTTAGCTTAATTAGGAGGAGAAACCATGTGATTTTATCTCAGATACCTTCTGTAGGTTTTTCTTTGTTCTCTATCAAGTGGCAGTTTCTTAGTATATGTGAGAAGGTTTTCTTAGGCCTCTACCAATAGAAATGCAAATAACTCTTAAGATTAAGATTTACAAGATGTCTATTAATGGATAAATGTATAAAGAAGATGTGATATGAACTGCATTTATGCATATACATATATGTAAAATCAGTTAAGAGGAAGGAGGAAATCTTGGCATTTGTGATAACATGGATAAACCCTGAGGGCATTATGCTGAGTGAGATAAGTCAGACAGAGAAGACAAATACTGTATGATCTCACTACATATGGGAATAAGAGTAGAATCTAAAAAAGCCAAACATGGGAGTTCCCGTCATGGCGCAGTGGTTAACGAATCCAACTAGGAACCATGAGGTTGCGGGTTTGATCCCTGCCCTTGCTCAGTGGGTTAAGGATCTGGCATTGCCGTGAGCTGTGGTATAGGTCACAGATGTGGCTCAAATCCCATGTTGCTGTGGCTCTGGTGTAGGTGGGCAGCTACAGCTCCAATTTGACCCCTAGCCTGGGAACCTCCATATGCCGCAGGAGGCATAAAAAATGTAGAAACAGAGAGTAGATTGGTGGTTACCAGTTGTCTAGAGGAGATGATGATTGAAGGGTAAAAACTTGCAGTTCTGGAGATCTGAGGCATAGCATTGTGATTATAGTTAACAATACTATATACATACCTCCAAGTTGCTTAAATATTCTTAACACAAAAAAATGATAATATGCAATGTGATAGAAATGCTAGCTAATACTACATTCGTAATAATGTCACAATATATAAATGTATCAAATTAACATATTATAGAGCTAAAACTTACATATGTCAATTATATCTCAATTTTAAAAATATTTTAAGATGGTTTTAATCAACCCTAAAAGTCGTTTTGAAACTCAAAAGTTATTGCTAACATTCAGAGTACTCATTCATGGACAATGTGTGTTGCTGATATAAGAGATCCCCAAACAGAATGATTTTACCACAAAACTCCAATGAGAAAAACAAGTGAAAAGTCTCAGTGTCCATATTTTATAGACTTGAAAGACAATGTGCAGAATTAATATGTCAACAGGTACACAGAATAAAAACAAAGTTGAAGACACTTGCTCATGATCCAAACACATCTTCTTTTTATCAATTAGTTTATAGCATGCTCATCAATGTGAAGAGTTATTTTTAAGAACATGGAAGATGTCCCCTGCCTCCCAGAGGATACAATAACAGCTAATGTGTTTAACAATCTCCAGTGAAAATTGTTGGTTTGTATTAGACAGAAAAGAAATTTTTTCTTTGGGTGAAGTATCAAAGGATTGAATTTCTTCATTCCAGAGGAGGCAATAAAGGTTTCTCTGCTTTGGGGCTAGAATTACATTAGTTTGGGACTTGCAATTATATATGTCTTTGGTGAATAGTATTTACAAAATAAGAAAATGAATTGTTTATTAATAATTCCCTGAGTGCTTGAACACAGGAAATTTGGCCCCAGAGCTTATACCATTTTGTGCTCTACTCCATGATCTCTCAAATCTAAAAATGATTATATATAAAATGTGGTGTTAAGTGTCATGATAGAAATATGCATCAAGTTCTGCTGGAACTGGCAGAAGGATGTGGGGAAGTCCACAGCTGCTACTAGAAAAAGAAGCCAGACAAGGAAGTCTGGAGGTGGAGTGTTGGTGGGCATTGGTCCACCTTAGGTGAAAGGAACTTAATGTATAAAGACACAAAGGAAACATAAGGGCACACTTGCCAGAAAACTACAAATATTTCTATAAATCCTGCATAACAATGCCAGGTACATGATAAGAGAAAAATACCTATATTGGCCATCCTGTAGAGTTTGAGATCTACAAATAAGATTGGTATTTCAAATTCAATCCCTCACTCATTTTAGACACACTTGAAGTATGCAATAACCACACATGGCTATTAGCTATTGTATTGAACAATACAGATTATAGACCATTTCTACCACTGGAGAAAGATCTATTAGCCAGTGCTGCTTTAGATGGTACATAAATTCTCCCTTATTCAAAGATGAATTTTTAGTATTAAGAACAGGAATTATTAAATATTTATTGAATGAATTTTTAAGTGTCAGATGATTTTATAAGCTGTTGTCAAAATTCACATATAAACTCAATAGTCATTTTTATATAACAGGACTTTTGATGGAAGTCTCCATAATTTCTCCAAATAGGCATGATATACTGTCAATGTATTTCTCTAAGCTTATGACTTCTTAACTTACACAAGCTAAATGCTGATAAATACTCTCATATCCTCAATAGTTCTCCATATCACCCTTGCTCTTAATTCCTCTTACAGACACTGTAGTTAAAACTTTCTAACATTTCAAAGAGACTTTCATCTTGTTAATACCTGTTCTAGGCCTTACACTGCTTTTCAAAGCATTCACATCAAATTGAAACTCGACTTATCAGATGCAACCTAAACTTATTACTCTTTAGTCACTATTCCCCTACAAGAGTAGCCCATTACAGCTAGGCATGTCAGTATGAAAGCAACATCTATTTGAAACAGTTCTTCCTCTGAAATCTTCTCCCAAAATGTCTTCCAAAGAAGATTGGACAAAACCCTCAGAAATTGTCACCAGCTTGGAGAGGCATGAAAAAAGACATTCACTTGACAAACATATAGAGCATATCTAGAACGATCACTTGCTCTGGTTATTCAACTCATGCTTTGTCTATTTGTAGCTCAACTTATGCAAATCCTTTAAAAATACTTTATTTGATTTTATTTTTTTGCCTTTCCTAGGGCCGCTTCCCATGGCATATGGAGGTTCCCAGGCTAGAGGTCATGTTTTCCTGTGACCGGCCTGCACCAGAGTCACAGGAAAACATGATCCAAGCCATATCTGTGACCTACACCACAGCTCATGGCAATGCCAGATACTTAACCCACTGAGCAAGACCAGGGATCGAACTCACAACCTCGTGGATCCTAGTAGGATTCATTAACCACTGCGCCACGATGGGAACTCCAAATATTTTAAAAATGTAAGTGACTCTAAGATGGCAGAATAGAAGGACTGGAGCTCAACTTCTTTCTTAAAAACAACAAAATTCACAACTAAAGGCTGAGCATTCTTCACCCAAATGGACCAGAAACCTTAAAAAAGATATCCTACTCCAGAAGAAAAAGAGGAGGCTACATCAAGAGGTAGGAGGGGTGATTTTATGATATAAACAACCCCATACCTCCAGGACGGGAAGCCCCACAGACTAGGTGGGAAGCCTCACTGAGACTCACCTACAGGAGTGAGAGTTCTGAGCCCCACATCAAACTCTCACTGTGGGGATCTGGCACTGGGAGAAAGAGACCCTGGAGCATCTGCATTGAAGGCCAGTGGGGCTTGTATGCAAGAGCTCCACAGGACTGGGGGAAATGGAGACCTCATTCTTAAAAGGTGCACACAGAATATCATGCGCACTGGGTCCCAGGGCAAACCAAAGTCTCCATAGGAATCTGTGTCAAACCTGACTGCAGTTCTTGGAGGACATACTGGAAAAACAGAGGTGAATGCGGCTTGGTTACAAGGGAAGGACATTGAAAGCAAAGCTCTTGGGAATATTCAGCAGCATGCCTTTCTCTGGTGGTGGCCATTTTGGGAAAATCTGGCCCCACTGTCAGTCAGCACTGAGAAGCCCCAGGGGAAACAATAATCCAGGTGAGATCACAGCCCCACTCCTAAGTAAACAGGCTACCTAAAGACCCCTTAGGCACACATCTGCCTCTAATCCCATTCAGAGACTAAGCCCCACCCACCAGAGGGATTAGAATCAGCTCCACCTACCAGTGGGCGGGCATCAGCTCCTCCCATCAGGAAGACTACAGCAAGCCCCCATACCAACCTCAGGCACAAGGGGAGAAGACACCAGAAGTAAGAGAGGCTACAACTCTTTTATCTGTAAAAAAAAGTCACCATACCAAAAAACTTTAAAAATGAAAAGACAGAGAACTATAACTCAGATGAGAGAGAAAGGAAAAAACCCAGAAAATCAGCTAAGTGATGAGGAGACTCTCAGCCTCCAGAAAAAAGACTTTAGACTACTGATGCTGAAGATGAAGCAAGACATTGGAAATAAACTGGAGGCAAAGATGGATAACTTACAGAGAACACTGAGCAAAGAGATACAAGATAGAAAACTTAAACAAGAAGAGATACAAAATGCAATAACTGAAATAAAAAATTCACTAGTAGCAGCTGAAAGCAGAATACAGGAGGCAGAGGAATGAATAAGTGAGGTGGAGGGCAATTAGAAGAAATTATGAATGTAGAACAGAAAAGAGAAAAAATATTGAAAGCAAATGAAGAGAGTCTCAGAGAACTCTGGGATAATGTTAAACATACCAACATCCATGTTATAGCAGTGCCAGAAGGAGAAGAGTGAGAGAAGGGGACAGAAAAAATATTCCAAGAGATAATAGCTGAAAATTCCCCCACATGGGAAAGGAAACACTCACTCAAATCCAGGAAGCACAGGAGTACCCGTCATGGCACAGTGGATAACGAATCCAACTAGGAACCATGAGGTTGTGGGTTCAATCCTTGGCCTTGCTAAGTGGGTTGAGGATCAGGCATTGCCATGAGCTGTGGTGGCTGTTAGCTGAGGTGTAGGTTGCAGATGCACCTTGGATCCTGCATTGTTGTGGCTCTAGTGTAGGCGAGAATCTACAGCTCTTATTAGACCCCTAGCCTGGGAACCTCCATGTGCCATGGGAAGTGGCCCTAGAGAAGGAAAAAAGACCAAAAAAAATTAAAAATCCAGGAATCACAATGAGTACCATATAAAATAAACCCAAGGAGTTCCTGTTGTGGCATAGTGGTTAGCTACTTCAACTATGAACCATGAGGTTGCAGGTTCAATCCCTGGCCTTGCTCAGTGGGTTAAGGATCTGGCATTTCCATGACCTGTGGTGTAGGTTGCAGATGTGGCACAGAGCCAACATTGCTGTGGCTCAGGAATAGGTCAGCGGCAACATCTCTGATTTGACCCTAGCCTGGGAACTTCCACATGCTGCAGGAAGCGGCCCTAGGAAAGACAAAAAGACAAAAATCAATAAATAAATAAACTCAAGGAGTAATATACTGGGACACATATAAATCAAACTGACTAAAATGAAAGACAAAGAGAAAATCTGGAAAGCAGCTACGGAAAAGAAACATATAACATTCAAGGAAACCCTGATAAGGATATCAGCATATTTTTCAGCATAAACTCTGCAGGCCAGAAGGGAGTGGCATGATAGACTTAACATAATGAAAGGAAAAAAAAAAAACTCCAAGCAAGATTACTTTCCCCAGCAAGGCTCTCATTCAGATTTGAAGGAGAATTCAAAACCTTCACAATAAAGCAAAAGTTGAGAAAATTCTGCAACACTAAACGAGTCTTACAACAAATACTAAAGGAACTTCTCTAGGCAGAAAAGAAAAGACAGCAACAGGAAACAAAAATACCACAAATGACAAGGCTCACCAGTAAAGGTATATATACAATAAACATATATAAAAATCATCCATCCACAATTATGCCACCAAAATGAGAAATCATGAGAAGAGGTGGGTACAAATGCAGGACACTGGAGATGCACTTGCAATTAAGAGAACAACTGAAAACAATCTCATATACATATAGACTCTTGCACCGAAACGTCAGAATAACTGCAAACCAAAAATCTGCAATGGACACACAAACAAAGAAAAATCAACTGAAATACAACACTAAAGATAGTCTTCAAACCAGACGAGGAGAGAACAAGAGAAGAAGGAAAGAAAAAAGAGCCACAAAAACAAATCCAAAGCGATTAATAAAATGGCAATAAGATAATTAAGACATATCAATAATTAACTTAAACGTTAATGGACTAAATGCCGCAACCAAAATACATAGACTGGCTGAATAGATACAAAAACAAGATCCATATACATGCTGTCTTCAAGAGACCCATTTCACTTCTAGGGACACATACAATTTCAAAGTGAGAGGATAGAAGAAAATACTCCATGCAAAAGGGAATCAAAATTAAGCTGGAATAGCAATACTCATAGACAAAATAGGCTTTAAAAAGGAAGAATATCTTAAGGGACAAAGAAGGTCAATACATAATGATCAAAGGATCAATCCAAGAAGAAGATATGACAACTTTAAATATCTACGCACCCAACATGGGTTCACCACAACATATGAGGAAACTGCTAACAACCTTAAAAGGACAAATCGACAACAACACAATCATAGTGGGGGACTGTAACACCCCACTTACAGCAATGGACAGATCATCCAGACAGAAAATCAATAAGGAAACACAGGCCCTGAAGGAAGCATTAGACCAGATGGACTTAATAGATATGTCAGGACATCCCATCCAAAAGCAACAGCATACGCATTCTTCTCAAGTGCACATGGAACATTCTCTAAGATGGATCAGATCCTGGGCTACAAATCCAACCTTGGTAACTTTAAGACAATTGAAATCACATCAAGCATCTTTTCTGACCACAACGCTATACAACTGGAAATCAACAAGAAAAAAATCTGCAAAAAAACACAAACACGTGGAGATGAAATAACATGCTACTAAACAACCAATGGATCACTGAAGAAATCAAAGAGGAAATTAAAAAATACATAGAAGCAAATGACAACAAAGAGACAACACTCCAAAACCTATGGGATGCAGCAAAAGCCATTCTAAGAGGATAGTTTATAGCAATGCAAGCCCACCTCAGGAAACAAGAAAAAGCCCAGATAAACAAGCTAACTTGACATCTAAAGCAGCTCAAGAGAGAAGAACAGACAAGACCTGAAGTTCGTAGAAGGAAAGAAATCATAAAGATCAGAGCAGAAATCAATGAAATAGAAACAAAGAAAACCACAGGAAAGATCAATGAAACAAAAAGCTGGTTCTCTGAAAAGATCAGCAAAATTGACAAACCCTTAGCCAGACTTATCAAGAAAAGAAGAGAGAGGACTCAAATCAATAAAAGTAGAAATGAAAAAGGAGAAGTAATAAACAGACATCACAGAAATACAAAGGACCATAGGAGACTACTATATGCAACTATAGGCCAATAAAACAGAAAACCTAGAAGAAATGTACAAATGCTTAGAAAAGTATAATCTTCCAAGACTAAACCAAGATGAAATAGGAAAGATGAATGGGCCCATCACAAGAACTGAAATTGAAACTGTCATTAAAAACCTTCCAACAAACAAAAGTCCAGGACCAGAGGGCTTCACAGGCGCATTCTATCAAACATTTAGAGAAGAGCTAACACCTCTCCTTCCGAAACTATTTCCAAAAATTGCAGAGGAAGGGACACTCCCAAACTCATCCCATGAGGCCACCATCACCCTGATACCAAAACCAAACAAAGATACCACAAAAAAGAAAAGTAAAAGCCAATTTCACTGATGAACATCAATGCAAAAATCCTCAAAAAATCCTAGAAAACTGCATCCAACAATACATTAAATGTATTGTACATCCTGATCAAGTGGGATTTATCCCACGGATGCAAGCGTTGTTCAATATCTGCAAATCCGTCAGTGTGATACACCACATTAACAAACTGAAGAATAAAAACCAGACGATCCTCCCAATAGATGCGGAAAAAGCCTTTGACAAAATCCAACACCCATTTCTGATAAAAAGCCTTCAGAAAGTGGGCATAGTGAGAACCTACCTCAACATAATAAAGACCATACATGACAGACCCACAGAAAACATCATTCTCAATGGTGCCAATCTGAAAGAATTCCCTCTGAGATCAGGAACAAGACATGGATGTCCACTCTCACCACTACTCTTTGTCATAGTTTTGGAAGTCCTAGCCACAGCAATCAGAGAAGTAAAAGAAATAAAAGGAATCCAAATTGGAAAGGAAAAGTAAAACTATCCCGATTTACAGGTGACATGATCTATACCTAGAGAATCCTAAAGACTCTACCATAAAACTGTTAGAGCTCATCCATGAATGTGGCAAAGTCACAGGATAAAAAATTAACACCCATAAATCAACAGCATTTCTATACACTAACAATGAAAAAGCAGAAAAAGAAATTAGGGAATCAATCCCATTTACCATCACATCCAAAAGAATAAAATACCTAGGAGTAAACCTACCTAAAAAGACAAAAGACCTGTATTCTGAAAGATATAAGACACTGATGAAAGAAATCAAAGATGACACAAATAGATGGGAAGGTATACCATGCTCATGGATTGGAAGAGTCAATATTATCAAAATGACTCTACTACGTAAGGCAATCTACAGATTCAATGCAATCCCTTTCAAATTACCAAGGAGATTTTTCACTGAACTCAAACAAAATATTTTAAAGTTTCTTTGGAAGCACAAAAGACCCAGAATAGCCAAAGACATCCTGAAAAAGAAAAATGGAGCTGGAGGCATCGGCATCCCGGACTTCAGACTATACTACAAAACAACAGTCATCAAAACCATATGGTACTGGCACAAAGACAGAAACAGAGATAAGTGGAACAGGATGGAAAGCCCAGAATTCAACCCACGCACCTACAGCCAACTAACCTATGACAAAGGAGGCAAGAATATACAATGAAGAAAGGACAGCTTGTTCAATAAGTGGTGCTGGGAAAACTGGACAGCCACATGGAAAAGAACGAAATGAGAACCCTCCCTAACACCATACACAAAAATAAACTCAAAATGGATTTAAGACCTAGATATAAGACAAGACACTATAAAACTCTTAGAGGAAAACTTAGGCCAACACTCTCAGACATAAATGACAGCAACATCTTCTCAGATCTACCTCTTAGCGTAATGACAATAAAAACAAAAATAAACAAATGGGACCTAATCAAACTTCAAAGTTTCTGCACTGCAAAGAAAACCCTAAACAAAATGAAAAGACAACCCACAGAATGGGAGAGAATCTTTGCAAGTGAATCAACTTACAAAGGATTAATCTCCAAAATTTATAAACACCTTCTGTAGCTCCATACCAAAAAAAGAAACAACCCCATCAAAAAAATGGGCAGAAGATCTCAACAGACAGTTCTCCAAAGAAGACATACAGATGGCCAAAAAACACATGAAAAGATGTTCAACATCACTCATTCTTAGAGAAATGCAAATCAAAACCACTCTGAGGTACCACCTTACACCAGCCAGAATGGCCATCATCAAAAAGTCTACAAACAATAAGTGCTGGAGAGGGTGTGGAAAAAAACGAACCCTAGTACACTGTTGGTGGGAATGTAAACTGGTGCCATCACTGTGGAAAACAGTATGGAGATTCCTCAGAAAACTAAAAATAGAACTCCCATTTGATCCAGAAATCCCACTCCTGGGCATCTATCCAGAGAAAACCATGATTCTCAAAGACACATGTACTCCGATGTTCCTTGCAGTGCTATTTACAATAGCCAAGACATGGAAACAACCTAAATGTACATTGGTAGTGGAGTGGATCAAGAATAGGTGGTACATACACACAATGGCCTATTACCCAGTCATTAAAAGGAATGAAATATTAGCATTTTTAGCAACATGGATGGACCTAGAAATTATCATGCTAAGTGAAGTCAGCCATACAATGAGACACCAACATCAAATACTTTCACTGACATGTGGAATCTGAAAAAGGACAGACTGAACTTCTTTTCAGTACAGATACTGACTCACAGATATTGAAAAACCTATGGTCACCAGAGGAGACAGTTTGGGGGTGGGGGGATGTGCTTGGGCTGTGGGATGGAAAACCTGTGAAATTGGATTGTTATGATCATTATAAAACTGCAGATGTGAAATACATGACTCTAAGTTGCAATACCTGACAATAGCCAATTTGAGAGCCTAGCTCCAGATAAGGGCTGTATGTACACAAAATCACATTATTTCCCTAGTACTTCACCCTGCCTAGTACAGTAAAAGATACATAGATATCTGCTTTGGTGATGTATAGACTGAACTTCTTTATAATTCTTAGGCTACAGGAGAAGCATACTTGTAAGTTCATTTGTTTTACCAATAGTCACTGAGAACCTGCTATGTATCAGACTCCAGAAGGTGAGGATAGAAAGATGACAGGGGTGGATGTGATCTCTATTCCCTGTAGCATAAATAACACAACTGATCAGAGGATTTTAAGCTGTAATTGGAGCACAGAGGAAGAGCATTCACTCTACCTGGTATAAGGGAAAGCCTCCTCCTTGAGGAAGTGAGTTTAAGTTAAGAACTAGGAAGTTTGTCAGAAGTCATTGAAAAAGAGGAATATGGTTGGTTAAGAAAATGTTTCTGACAGGAGAAGCAGGAGCCAAGAGATGAGTGGGAAGCTCAGTGGAGGACTACAGAGTGTGGGCTGGAGGGAGGAGGTAAACAAATACTCATCATGATGGGCCTTTAGGAAATTTAAGGAGTTTGGATGATTCTCAGGCAACTGGAAGGCAATAGATTTCAAACAAGGTAAATGACATCATGACAGTTAAGTTTTAAAAAGGTCAGCTTGCCTGAAGGTCACAATTTGGAAGTTATGTAGTAATCCAAATGAATGCCTTGGAGCCTCAGCTCATGTAATAGACTTAACCACCTTCCCTCTTCCCCAGGAAAGGCTCTTGGCCATGCACTCACTCACTGCTCATATTGGGCCCCTGCTCAGCCTCCCTCCCTGCTCCTGTCCATCTATTGCTGCCATCTTCCACTACTGGCTGGGGCCAGCTGATTAGACTATTCTCAGGCAGCTGGATGGGACAGTGTTAGGCACATATTTTTTCTGCCTGTCTCTCTAGGCAGAATATGACAGCAGCCTTTCTTGTTCCAGGCTGCCAGTTCCATGACACATTCTATGGGCAAATATTGAAACTTTCTCATCCCTGATGCACTCTTTGGGGCACATTTTGTAATCCCAGGGTATTCCACCTTGAGCTGGATCAGGAAGCCTTGGGAAAGGAGTTTCCTGGAGAAGTGAATCCCCATGCAAAAGGACACAAATCATAAAAAGTAAAAAACCACTGTGACCAGTGGACAGAGAGAACAAGAATGAAAGTTTTATATATTATTACCTTTAATGACATTTTTTCTTGCTTCTTATAAAAGGGTCCCACATTTGCATTTTGCCTTGGACCTCCAAATTATGCATCCAGAGTTACTTAACCACAACTCTTTTAGACTGGTATTTGTATACCAATTTTACCACTAAGGAGACTAAGGTTCAGGAAGTAAACAGATAAGCTGAGTGTTACAGACCCTGTAAATCGCAGGGCTAAAATGTAAACGCAGAGTGGTAGACTCAAAGCCCAAGCTTTCAGACTTCCTGCCTTCTTTACTGCAGCCTGCCCTTCCAGGCTTGTCAGCATCCAACTGTAGGTGTTGATGAATTCCCTTGAATACTCTTGAATGGAGGTACCATCTTTGGGAGTTTCATGTCAGATAGTGTAGAGGTGTTCTATGGGGGGAGCTCATCCTAACAATTGGCACATATTTGAATTTCTCCTTGTACTTCCACAAATAACGGAGCCCTATATGAAAGATTTCAGAAGATATTTCTAAATTGAAATTCTCTTTTGATCAGTAACCAAACAATACTTACAGACATTTTTTTCCATTAAGGGTCTGAGTCTGAGGAAAAGGGCACATCTGGCTTTTTGTCCCTAAAAATGGTGATGAAAATTATTGCCATTACTTATAACTTTCCATTTGATGAAAATTTCCCAGGATTCACCTAATTAAGTCAGAAACACACTAGCCTGTGTTCCCAAAATATTTCAATCAACATCAAATTTCTCTCCAAATATCGAAATATTTCAATATCATGCACTTAAACAATCTAAAATAATTAATAAATAAATAAATTTTAAAAAATGAGTTCCCATCATGGCTCAGTGGAAATCAACCTGACTAGTATCCATGAGGATGCAGGTTAAATTCCTGGTTTTGCTCAGTGGGTTAAGGATCCTGCATTGCTGTGGCTGTGGTATAGGCCAAGAGCTATCGATCCAATTCAAACCCTAGCCTGGAAACCTCCATATGCCATGTGTGTGGCCCTAACAATACTAAATAAATAAATAAATAAATAAATAAATAAATAAACTTTAAACCATTGTTCACCCTGTCCAGAGAGGCACTGAATTCAGACAAATTAAAATAATCTCTCATCCATTATTACCATTTACACATGAACAGATCTTTCAAGGAGCCAAAAGTAGTCTAAAGAGAAATATTTTCTAAATTCTCCTCCTCTGGGTGAAGAGAAAACAAAGAATGCTTCAGAAAGATAGGTTTTAGTAATCTAAGAAGTTTACACTTAATTTTCTTGCATGTGTGTGTGTGTATTTTTGTAGCTGCCCCATGTGGCATATGGAAGTTCCCAGGCTACGGGTCCAGTCAGAGCTACAGCTGCCAGCATGTACTACAGCCACAACAATGCCAGATTTGAGCCACCTTTGCAACTTATGCCACAGCTCTGTAGTGCCGGATCCTTAACCCACTGAGCAAGGCCAGGGATTGAACCTGCATCCTTATGGATACTACTCGGTTTTGTAACCTACTAAGCCACAACAGAAACTCCCAATTTTCTTTTTTTTTATTTTTTTTTCAAATTAATACTCATCTCTAGTTCTGAACTTAGGCAGAACTAGAAAATAATAAATTCTAAAAGTCATTATTTAATTAATGCTGGAGGTTTGCAATGATACTAATTCAATTTATCCTTAATATTTTATCTGTAGAGTACATGCTTTCATTCTAAAAGACTAAATTAGTCTTACTATCTCAAATGACACTTGATTTCTCTTTAAAATATTCATCATAATAAGGCCTTAAGAGCATGAGGATTTTAATTTTTTTATGTTTTATTGAAGTATAGTTAATTAACAAAGTTGTGATAATATAATAGAACTACCATACAAGCCAGCAACCCCAATCTTGGATATCTATCAAGAGAAAACCATAATTAGAAAAGATAATGCACCCCAATGTTCATTGCAGCATTACTTACAATAGCCAAGACATGGAAGCAAGCTAAATGTCCATCAAAAGAGGAATGGATAAAGAAGATGTGGTACATATATACAATTGAATATTACTTATTCATAAAAAAGAATGAAATAATGTCCTTTGAGGCAATATGGATGTACCTAGTTACTATCATACTAAGTGAAGTTAGTCAGACAGTGAAAGACAAACATCATATGATATGACCTATATATGGAATCTTTTTAAAAAGGATACAAATTAACTTTTTTTCAGAACAGAAACAGACTCACAGACTTTGAAAAACTTAGGGTTACCAAAGGGGACAGGTTGGGGGGTGGGACAGATGGACTGGGGTTTTGAGATGGGCATATGCACACAGAGCTATATACAATAATTGGCCACTGTGACCTGCTATATACCACAGAAAACTATATCCATTATTCTCTGATAATCTATGTGGGAAAAGTATCTGAGAGAGAATGAATATTTGTATATGTATAACTGGGTCACTTTGTTGTACAGCAGAAATTATTACATTTAATTTTGTTAATAATACTACAAATTGAATATTTTCTTCAGATTATTATGTTGCTTTTTGTCACTTTATATTTATAGATGATAAATAGATAGATGTAGATAGTTAGACAGATAGATGATAGATAGATAATTGTATGACATTTAATAATACAACCTTCAGGTATGGAACAAATTTTTAATAGCAGAAAGTGGAATTCTGGGCCACCTGTGCATAAAAAATCAGAATTACCAAAATGACCTATTTTTCACATCTGAGCCTATTAATGGGAAATGTTTTGTATGAATATTACATACACCTGTCTCTCTGGTATTTACTGACATTTAAAGAAAGAAAATTGAACTTTTTAATTGTGAGGCTCTGCTGAGGCTGCTGGGCTTAAAAGTGTATCTAAAGTGTTCATTTACTTATATTTCACCATGAGCTGAAGATTTGAGCTAAAAAATAAAACCTCTTGGATATGGAAAAAAGCTGTTTCTATTGCAAAAGATCTCTCCAAGTCACTTTGGAAACCTCGGTAGTAAAATCCTCAGTCATAAAATCATTACAGGGGCCTTTCGACTCCCTGGTTGATAGTGAGTGCCACACAGTTTTGGAGTGTGTGTGTCTGTGTGTGTGTGTGTGTGTGTTTTACAACTCTTGTCAATAAAATGAAAGTGTGATAAACACCATAGTCATATCCAAGGGTTGAAAGACTAGCCAAAGAATCAGGCCAATGCAAATGTGTCACGTGTTAGAGCCAAATATAAAGCTATTAACAACTCTTTGCTCTGTAGATTGGACCCAAATATTAGAAGGTCCCCGAAATACCAACAATGAACAGATTTTTGATGTGGGATTTGAGGGTGAGGAAAAGGTTTGGGGAGAAGGGATGTTTACTTGGCAAGCAACATCTGGGAAGGCACACCTAGGTGAAGAACTCCAGGGGATGGTCCTGAGCCATTGAGGAAATGTGGCAGCACAGGATACCTGTAAGAAGACCATCTCCTTATTCTGCATATTAACTAGGGCAACTCTGACTAACCAATGGGCATCTTACCTGATCTTATTGTGAACTGTTTTTCCATCCATAAAATGGAAATAATAAAATATGCCTGACATGTTTTGAGGAACTTTGTGGTGCTAAAGTTGTTAATATAACTTGGAGCCTTTCTCCAGAAGTATGCTACATGAATTCAAAGAATGAGTAGAGTTAATTATTATTGTAAATGTAGTTTCAGTTACCGAAAAGATTGTAATCATTTAGCAGTTAGTATTTATCTTATGTAAAGCACCAAGAAATTCTCTTATTTCTAGGGTTAAAAAATGCCTTTGTTGAATGAGATATTTTAAAATTTAATTTTATGTATTTGGAAAAGTTAATAAAATGTGAGTGAATCAAATCAACAAGTTATACGTTTTTTAAAGAGCTTAAAACACCATGTGCTAGTAAGATATTATTGTTTAATAGCATTTAAGTCATTTACTCTGCTGCTGGAATAATTTTTTTTAACTATACATAAGTTAACTTTCTAAATCTAAGAATTAAACTACATCACATAACTGTGTAAGAAAGTACACAAAATTATATAACTGTGTGATTTTAAAATTCTGTTTTATAATGAATATATTTAAAAATATTTATTTAAACAAATATAGCATAATTTTAATCTATCCTTTGTATTTTATTTTCATTCACATTTAAAGTGTTCCACATCTTGATTCTAAATACATTTCATCTGCCAGAAAATGTCATTCATATCCTGATGTCACAAGCAAGAAACAGCCAGGTGAGCGTTGCCATATTCTTTCACAAGAGAAAGGAAATGTTCTATTTCCTTCAGCCCATTTAACCCAGGCAAAGTTGGAAACTCAAAATCCAGCCTGGAAGATAGCAATAGAATAAACTTTAGCCATTTGACAAATGAATTTAATATGCTTTCTAAGCCCTTGAAAAAGTTACCCTGACTTTGTTCTGTAAGCATGCTCATGAGCCAGTAATACTGAGATTGTATGTCTTTGTTGCCAAGTTGCTTTACCCTGAAATAGGCCAACGTCATTTCCCTGATGACTCCTTGCAGCTTAAAAGCCTTCCCTAGGTGAAAAGATCTTGACAGTGCAGCAAGGTGAAATTCACAGAATCAGAGAAGCATAAAATGATCAAAAGAATGAATCTGTTCTTGGGAACACATGTAACTTGGACACACTGTGGATGTGGATTGGATGATCTCCATAATGCAACCAGAACAAAATCCTAGAGAGCCAGAAATCTCCAGGTCAAGAAGCTGCTACTGCAGTAAACTGCCTCCAAAATCCCACCAGGGCACTTAGACGGGTTAACTTGCAGATCACTGAGAAAATACTCAGAAGTTTTTGTCTAGCCTAACCCTGGTGAACTCTTGGAATAATCAAGGCCTTGAACAAGCATTTAAAACCCCACCCTCTCCCTTCAGAGCATGATAATGTGTGAAAATAGAATGTGTATGTGTATGTGTAACTGGGTCACCATGCTGTACAGTAGAAAAAAAATATATTGGGGAAATAAACATCAAAAAATAAAATAAAATAAAATTCCACCCCAAATCCTACATAGGCCCTAGTAATTTTGCTGTAGTCACTGCTGATTCAGATGGGTGCTGGGTTTCTAGGGGAAACCCCTGCAGTACTCCTGGAGAAACTGCAAAATTCTGAATAGGAATGAGCTAATTCCAATTCCATCTGGCAAAGCACCCTGCCTTTAGCAAGGTGAATGTCCACACCTGCTAAAGATCTGGAAGATCTCTAGAGACTCCAATTCCAAAATTCATTATAGATTCATTAGTATATTTTTCCTTCTGGTGGTCAGGAAGACCTAGATTATTTCTAAGGGAAAATCAGCTGCTTATTCAATTCTATATGTCCTTATTTTACTTAGTACTAAAAAAAAGCTGTTTAGGACTTTTTAGAAATTAAAACTTCTCACATACTAAAAGGTAATATCTCACCTTTTTCTTTTCTTTGAAGAACAAAACAGAATTTAAAAATGAATAAAGGATAAACTCTTTACTATGAGACCTAGTTTCCATCCCTCTCTTCCTTATCAAAATAGAAAAAGATTACACAGGGAACCATGTTTTTGAAACAGCGTTTGACCCAGTATAGCCCTAACTCTTGGTGCATATTAGCAAATTAAATGCTCAGGAAGATACAAGTTAATTACTGTGAAAAACATATCCCTACTGGCAGAAAAATAAAAGCTTTCAAAACATATATTTTTGTTTTTAATGTTTTCTTAAAATATATGCTTTACTAATGATTAGTTAACAGTGCTGTTTAGTGTATAAAGGATAGTGAGATGTGCATATAAATTATTAGATTATAAAGCAATAGTCCAGGACATAGTAGGTACTTAAAATCTGCTTCTTGAAGGGCAAAACTGATGGGTAATTTCAGAATTAACTTTCCAAGAAGCTTTACAGTATTTTTAAATATTGGATATCTTTTAGGCACTGAGTAAATTTGATACTATTGTAAAGAAATCTTTCTGGGAGCAGGAAATTTTTTTTTCAAAATTGATTTTATATTAAGGTATGGCTCTCTATCATCATGGTAGCCATGATTTCTTATGCATAACTTTGTGAACACATGGAACTTGGCTGGAGATTTGAAAGTATTAAACCAGCTTGGATTATTTTGTTTTTTGTGTTGTTTTTGCCCCATAAATTAAATTAGTTTTCTTTTGGGATATTCTACCATTATATCCCAGTGGAAAAGGAAAGGTGAATGCCATCTCATAAAAGAGGATGACAGGATATATGGGAAGGTTCATAAGGCAGGAGAAAGGGAAAGATCACTTCTGCTACTCAAACTCGATTGTGATCCTAGCAGAAGGAAAAGTGAGGTAGGTAAGTTTGATTGCTTTTGTTTTTGTTTGGTTTATTCATTAGTTTTGTGTTTTATTTTACTTTTATCAAATTATAGTTGACATAAAGTTGTATTAATTTCTACTGTACAGCAAAGTAACTTTCTAATACATACATATAAATTCTTCTTTATATTCCTTTCCATTATAGTTTAACCCATAATGGAGATTGGATATAGCAGGAACTCATTGTCCATTCTAAATGTGATAATGTGTATCTATAAATCCCAAACTCCCAGTCAATCCCTCTCCCTGCCCCACTCCATATTGGCAACCACAAGTGTGTTCTTTGTGTCTGTGAGTCTGTTTCTGTTTGGTACATAGGTTCATGTGTGTCATCTTTTAGACTCCACATGTAAGTGATATTCTATCGTATTTGTCTTTCTTTTTTTGAATTCACTTAGTATGAGAATCTCTAGTTATATCTATTTAGCTGCAAGTGGAATTATTTCATTCCTTTTTGTGGATGAGTAGTATTCCCTTGTACCACATCTTAATCCATTTTTATCTATCAGTGGACATTTAGGTTGTTTACAAGTCTTGGCTATTGTGAATGGTGCTGCTATGAATATATGGGTGCATGTATCCCTTTTAATCATATAATCCCGTATATGCCCAGGAGTGGGATTATTGGATAATATGGTAATTCTATTTTTAGGTCTCTGAGGAACCTCCATACTGTTTTCCATAGTAGTTGTACTAACTTACATTCCCACCAACAGTGTAGGAGGATTTCTCTTTTGTCCGCACACTCTCCAGCATTTGTTATTTGTAGACTTATTAAAAATGGCCAATCTGACCAGGATGAGGTGGTACCTTACTGTATTTTTGATTTTCATTTCTCTAATAATTATTCATGTTGAGATCTTTCCATGTGCTTCTTAGCCATTTGTTATGTCTACTTTGAAGAAATGTATGTTCAGGCCTTCTGCCCATTTTTTGACTGGGTTTTTTGGTTTTTGTTGTTGAGTTGTATTAACCATTTGTATATTTTGGAGATGAAGCCTTTGCTAGTCACACTGTTTGCAAATATATTCTCCCATTCTGTAGGGTGTTTTTTATGACTTCCTTTGCTGTACAAAATATTTTAAGTTTGATTAGGTCCGACTTCTATTGCCTAAGGAGACTGACCTAAGAAAACATTTGTGTGGTTTACGTCAGAGAATGTTTCGCCTATGCCCTGTTCTAGAGTTTTATGGTATATGTCTTATGTTTAAGTCTTTAAGCCATTTTGAGTTTATTTTTGTGCATGATGTGAGGGTGTGCTCTAACTTCATTGATTTATAGGCAACTGTCCAGTTTTTCCAGCAGCACTTGCTAAAGAGACTTTTTCCCATTTTATATTCTTACCTCCTTTCTTGAAAATTAACTGTCAGTAGGTGTCTGTGTTTTATTGCTGGGCTCTCCATTCTCTTCCATTGATCCATATGTCTATTTTTGTACCAATATTACATGGTTTTGATTACTGTAGCTTTGTAGTATGGTCTGAAGTCCAAGATAGTTATGCCTCCTCCTTGTTTTTATTTCCCCCCTCAGGATTGTTTTGGCAATTATGGGTCTTTTATGGTTCCATATACATTTTGGATTATTTGTTCTAGCTCTGTGCAAAATGTTGTTGGTAATTTCATAGATATCACATTAAATCTGTAGATTGCTTTGATAGTATGGCCATTTTAATGACATTAATTCTTCCAATCCATGAGCATGGGATATCTTTTCATTTCTTTGAATCCTCTTTAATTTCCTTTATTAATGTTCTATAATTCTCAGTGTATAAGTCTTTCATCTTCTTGGACAGATTTATTCCAACATATTTTATTTTTTGGTGGGATTTTAAAAGTTTTTTTTTAATATTCTCTTTCTGATATTTCATATTTAGTGTAAAAAATGAAAATGATTTCTGAAAGTTAATCTCATATCTTGCTCCTTTACTGAATTTATTTACCAGATCTAGTGTTTTCTTGTGTGTGTGAAATCCTTAGGGTTTTTATATATAGTATTGTATCACTTGCATATAGTTTTACCTCTTCCTTTCCAATTTAGATTCCTTTCATTTATTTTTCTTGTCTGATTGCTGTGGCTAGGTCTTCCAATACCATGTTGGTTAGAGGTGATGAAAGGAGGCATCAATGTCTTGTTCAAGATTTTAGTGGGAAGGCTTTCAGCTTTTCTTCATTGAGAGTTATATTCGCCATGGGTTTATCATAAGTGGCTTTCATTACATTGATATGTTCCCTCCATATGCACCTTGGTAAAAACTTTTAAGTTTTTATCATGTATGGATGTTGAATTTTGACAAATGATTTTTCTGCATTTATTGAGATGATCATGTGGTTTTTGACTTTTCTTAATTTAGTGTGTTACATTATTAGATTTGCATATGTTGAATCATTCTTTTGAACTTGGGATGAATCCCACTTAGTCATAATGTATGATCTTTTTTCCATGTTGTTGAATTCAGTTTGCTAACATTTTGTTGAAAATTTTTGTGTCTATGTTCATTAAAGATATTGTCCTGTAATATTCTTTTTTTGTAATATTTTTGGTTTTGTTATCAGGGTGATAGTGGCTTCATAGAATGTCTTAGAGAGTGTTCCCTCTTCCTTAGTCTTTAGGAAGATCCTTTGAAAAGGATCAGTATTAGTTCTTTGTACGTTTGGTAGAATTTGTCTGTGAAGCCACCTGGTCCTGGACTTTTGTTTGTAAGGAGTTGTTTTTATTACAGATTCTGTTTCACTTCTAGTTATCAATCATTTCAGATTATCTATTTCTTCTGGATTCAATTATGGTGGGCTGTATGTTTCTAGAAATTTGTTCATTTATTCTTAGTTGTCAAATTTCTTAGTGGATAATAATTTATAATATTCTCTTATGGCTTTTTGTATTTTTGCAGTAACAGTTTTCTCCTTTTTCATTTGTTATTTTGTTTATTTGGGTTCTCTTTTCTTCTTGGTGAACCTGGTTAAAGTTTTCCAATTTTGTTTACCATTTGAAGAATCAGCTCTTGTTTTTATTGATTTTTCCTATTTTTTTAATTTCTTTTTTATTGATTTCCTCTCTGATCTTTATTACTTCCTTCTTGAATTTAGGTTGTGTTTGCTCTTCTTCTACTAATTCTTATTAGGTGATAGGTTATGTTGTTTATTTGGGATTTCTCTTGTTTTTTGAGGAAGGCCTGTATCTCTATGAACTTCCCTCAAAGAACAGATTTTGCTACACCCCATAGATTTTGTATGGTTGTGTTTTCATTGTTTTTTGTCTCAAGGTATTTTTTTTATTTCCTTTTTGACTTCCTTGTTGACCCACTGGTTTTTCAGTAGCATGTTATTTAGTGTCCATATAGCCTTTTTTATCCTATTTGTCCCTTTGGTTAATTTCTAGTTTCATGTTATTGTGGTCTGAGAAAATGCTTTAAATAATTTTTAGTATGTGGTCAATCCTAGAAAATGTTCCAGGCTCACTTGAAAAGAATGAGCATTCTGATTTTTGGATGTAATGTCTTGAAAATATCAATTAAGTCTAATTTTCTATTGTATAATTTGGGATTGCTGTTGTCTTATTGATTTTCTGTCTTGAAGATCTGTCCTTTGATTTTAGCGTGGTGTTAAAATCCCTTACTATTATCAAATTCTCATCAATGTCAAAGGAAATAAGCTTTAGATCAATGAAGTCACTGCTCCAGTCTTGAGAAAGAAGATGTGTTAGTGGGGTA
Source organism: Sus scrofa (assembly GCF_054392235.1). Taxonomy (NCBI): domain Eukaryota; kingdom Metazoa; phylum Chordata; class Mammalia; order Artiodactyla; family Suidae; genus Sus; species Sus scrofa. The sequence goes on from NC_139386.1 coordinate 50,646,701, forward strand.
GAGGGTGACTCAAGTCACAGGAGCCTCTGGAGGGAATATCCTCATAAGGTATAATCTGGGGTGGGTACATCAGTGGAGAAGTGGCAACACAAGGAATTTAGGCAGAGGAACAACTTCAAGCAGATCTTTCAGTCTCCCTTTTCCTTCCTTTGTATGTTATAAGAATTACTAGATTTATCTAGTAGCCTCAGCAGGACACAAAAATCACTGAGCCCTAAGTGGTATGCTTGACAGGGTGGCTTGCTGTGGTGGGTGTGAGGTGACCTTATCAGCTGGGTTCCTTCTCTAGCCAGGAATCAGACAAGTCATACCAGATCTGAGCCACTAAGCAGTAGAGGCAAGGGACAAAGTAAGCAGGGTGTGCAGGGATGTCCTGATGGTGTAAGGAGGACTAACTGGATACTCATAAGCATTGATAACAGAGGGTTCTCAAAAGAAAACTGAAGAAAAGTGTAGAAACCACATGAGACAGGTAAAAGTACAAGGCTAAGAATGTGTTTCTGGGCACTCCCTACTCCCCATGTTTCCACCAACCATGAAGTGAGACATTGAGTCCTTACCAAAAGCCATCTAGGGAGCAACAGAGCAAAGGAACAAATTTAGAAACTGAGCTTTAAGAAAAATGATTAGTCATCTAAAGGAAATGTTTGCCTTATTTAGACCAGCTGAATTAATAAGTTGGATTAACTTAGGGTGTCTGTCCCTTCCTGTCAATTCTCACTACATAGAGAAGTACAATTTATTATTTATTAGGACTTTCAATGAACTAAGGAAATAGAGAAGCTACACTTTCTTTGCAAATTTATATGAAGTGCTTAGATTTATCAGTACACTACACATAGATATACCCAAATATGCTGAAATAAAAATTGAAACAATTTGCCTAAAATTCTGCTTCATGTGATGTGACTGAAAGACTCACTTATCTCTGAACCTTTTCCCACTAAAGTTTGCAGACAATGCTCAGGGCTGTGGTCTGGTGAAGAAAGCAGTGCTTTAGAACAAGGCAGATTTGGGTTCAAGGTCAGGCCACAACTTCTTATCTGTCTAGCCTCTCTGAGACTCAGTTTATTCTCCACTTATTACACTGAGATTCAGCTTACTATGATGTGGGAATATGAAGTACTTAGATTTATAAGTCCACTACTATTATTGGTAATTTTTTTTTTAGAATTAACTATTTTTTACATGAAATAACAGGCCCTTTGAAAAACCTCAAAAAATAAAGACATAAATTTCACAGTTTACCAGGGAATTTAGGGTGTCCCATGAGCATCTCAGTGTGGGTTAAATTGACTATTTACCTCTCTCTTTTTGTGGGCAAGAGTTACTGTTTTAGAAAGGCAATGGGAGATTCCGTTGTGGCTCAGTGGTTAATGAATCCGACTAGGAGCCATGAGGTTGCAGGTTTGATCCCTGGCCTTGCTTAGTGGGTTAAGGATCTGGCATTGCTGTGAGCTGTGGTGTAGCTTGCAGATGTGGATTGTATCCTGCACTGCTGTGGCTCTGGCATAGGCTGGTGGCTACAGTTCTGATTGGACCCCTAACCTGGGAACCTCCATATGCTGCAGGAGTGGCCCTAGAAAAGGAAAAAACACAAAAATAATAAAAATTTTAAAATTAAAAAAAGAAAGACAATGATGTGTGTGTGGGTTTGGTTTTTTTTTTTTTTTTTTTTTTTGGCTTTTTTGGCTTTTCCCACACATATGGTTTCCTTTAAAATCACTTTTGTTTTGCCTGACCAATATAGGAATTTGAGCATTAAATGATTTAATTGGATGATTTTTAACTCAAAGTAAAAGAAATAAGGCCTCAAAACTAGAGGAGGACCAAGAGGGAATAAATGTCACAAAATTTGGGAGCTATAAAAACACACATGTATATGTTTATGTTACAATATATTGTCTATCTCAGCATGAAATTTAAGCAGATCTTTTTAAATAAAAGCAAATAAAAGTTCAGGAGATTTGAAGCTTCAAAAGTGCTCCAACAAATTTTGGATTTACTTCAAATTTATCTTTCCTAAGAAGCAACACATTGATGTTCTCAAGAAGCTCTAATGCTGATGGGAAATTGAGGTCACAGAGTAAATCTCTGAAGATAAAGGGATGAGGGCTTCAGTTTTAGGGTTCTCAAGAAAACAGGGACTGTGGAAATTCTAATCTTTGTGCAGAAAAAAATATTCTCAAAAATATTCGTAAGGACTTCTGGAGGGTGTGCATCCTCCTTTTCCCCTGAGCCCACTCTCCCCAACTTCCTTGGGGGCATCTTCATTCAACTTGCTTTTTTTCCCTTACCAAGTTCCATTTCCCTTCCTTTACTCAACCAACAATACATAGTTGACTATCATTCACCCATGGTTTCCAGGGAGAAGATTCACATATCTATTGGAGAAAGACCTATTAGATTCTATTAGGAATCTATACATTTTTATGGGAAATATTTCCTAGTATTTTATCTATGACTTTTGAAAAAAGGTTCATATTCTTACAATTATCAAGTGAAAAGACATTTTTTAACATCATAACCATTATATAAGTACAAAATGCATAATTTCTAATGGAGACATGCAGGATATTTTATATTGCAAGTTAACAGCTAGGGAAATGATAAATACGATATAGAGTATTTTCCTTATGTGGACTGCATTTTGAAGCCCAGGCCTCTTTATGTCAACATAGCTTCTATTTAGTAAGCGGTGACATCTCTTAGTGCACCTTGATATAACTATTTAGCTATCATAAATCAGATGCTATCTTAATGTTGCTTATTATTTTGCTTTTATAAGTCTAAACCAACATTATGATGTCTTTCACATAGATATATAAACAAGCATTTGTTTTATATGAACTTACTCATTTACATAGTTCTATAATCATTTTAAAACAAATAATATGCCAGAAAGAAAAAAAAATTAATCACCTCATTTATACCAATAAAACTTTCTATTGTACTCATAAAACTGTTGGATAAAATCAAGCTTTCAGAATTACTAGTGGTTTAATGATTTGGAGTTTAATAGCACAGCCCACATAATTTCATACAGTTTTCTGGAAACTTAGTTGCAAGAACTCTGAGGGATACTCAAATATAGCTCCAACTACTATACTAATTTTCATCTACCTTTTAATAGAGTAGAAACTCACAGTTGTTTGAAATGGCAAAACAGCAGGATGTTTCACTAGTTATAATTATGCAATTATCTTCAGCTTGGGGGGTAATTAAGGAATATTCAGACCAAATTATATATGGAGGACTCTTTTAGATGTTTCCTCTTTTACTCTTGCCTTCTGGAGTTTATATACACTTAGGATAATATCCATAACCCACCTGCAGCTAGCAATCCCTCAACAGAGATTGTTCATCACTGCTTTCTTAAAAACACATTTTTTTAATAATATGATCAAAAACTCAAGAATCCAGAAAACTTGGTACCTTAAGACCACTTTAAAATGCCTTTAAGAGAAGGACCAGACCACAGACAGGATTAAGATGGAAGAATAGAGGGACTGCAGCTCTACTTCTCTCCTAAAAGCAACAAAATTACAATCAAATGTTGAGAAATCTTCAACCAAATGGACTGAAAACTTTCAAAAAGATCATACTCTATAAGACAAAAAGGAGGCCACATCAAGGGGTAGGAAGGGTGCTTACATAATATAAGTAACCCTATACCTCCCAGGTGGGAAGGCCCACAGACTATAAAGTAACTGTATCACAGACACTCACCTACAGGAGTGAGAGTTCTGAGCCCCATGTCAAATCCCCATACCTTAATATCTGGCGATGTGAGAAAGAGCCCCCAGAGCATCTGGCATTGAAGGCCAGAAGGGTGTATGCACAGGAGCTCCGTGGGACAGGAGGAAACAGAGATCCCATTCTTAAAAGGTACACACAGCCTTTTGAATGCACTGAGTCCCAGGGCAAAGCAGGGTCTCCTTGGGAATCTGGGTAGACCTGGCTGCAGTTCTTGGAGGACCTCCTGGGAAAACAGGGGGTGAATGTGGCATGTTGTGGGGGAAGGGCATTGGAAACAAAGCTCTTGGGAATATTCGCCAGTGTGCCTTTCTCTGGAGGTGGCCATTTTGGGGAATCTAGCCCCACCCATCAGCACTGAGAAGCCCCAGGGCAAACAACAATCCAGGTGGGATCATGGCCCTGCCCATCTGTAAACAGGCTGGCTAACAACCCTGCAGGCACAAAGTCACCTCTAATCTCACCCAGAGACAAAGATCCACCCACCAGAGGGATAGGAATCAGCCCCACCTACCAGTGGGCAGGCACCAGTACCTCCCATCAGGAAGCCTACAATAAGACCCTATACCAAATTCAGCCACAATGGAGGCAGACATCAGAAGTAAGAGAGGTTACAACTCAATTGTCTGCAAAAAGGTCACCATATCGAAACCATATAAAAATGAAAAGACAGAGAACTATAACTCAGATAAGGGAGAAAGAAAATACCCCAGATAAACAGGTAAGTGATCTGGAGATTCTCAGTCTCCAGGAAAAAGACTTTAGAATGTTACTGGTGAAAAATGATACAAGACAGTGGAAATAAACTGGAGGCAAAGACTGATGATTTACAGCAAACACTGTGCAAAGAAATACAATATTTGAAACTTAAGCAAGAAGAGATGCAAAATGCAGTAACTGAAATTAAAATATTCATTAGAAGGAGCCAACAGCAGAATACGAGAGGCAGAAGAATGAATAAATGAGGTGGAGTACAGATTAGTGGGAATTACTGATGCAGAACAGAAAAGAGAAAAAAGATTGAAAACAAATGAAGAGAGTCTCAGAGAATTCTGGGACAATGTTAAACACACCAACATCTGTAATATAGAGGTGCCAGAAGTAGAAGAGAGAGGAAGGGACAGAAAAAAAAATTTTAAGAGATATTAGCCAAAAACTTCTCCAACAAGGGAAAAGAATCACTCACGCAAATCCAGGAAGTGCAAAGAGTAACATAGAAAATAAACCCAAGGAGGAATATACCGGGACACATATTAATCAAACTGACTAAAATGAAAGACAAAGAGGAAATCTGGAAAGCAGCTAGGAAAAATAAAAAAATAACATACAAGGAAACCCTGATAAGGTTATTGGCAGATTTTCCAGCAGAGACTCTGCAGGCCAGAAGGGAGTAGCATGATATACTTAACCTAATGAAAGGAAAAAAACTCCAACCAAGATTATTTTCCCCAGCAAGGCTCTCATTCAGATTTGAAGGAGAAATCAAAAGCTTTATAGATAAGCAACAGCTAAGAGAATTCAGCAACACTAAACCAGCCTTACAACAAATACTAAAGGAACTTCTCTAGGCAGAAAAGAAAAGGCCACAACCAGAAACAAAAATCCCACAAATGACAAGGCTCACCAGTAAAGAGAAGAAACATCCATGCACAATTATGCCACCAAAATGAGAAATCATGAGAAGAGGAGGGGAGAAATGCAGGACACTGGAGATGCACTTGCAATTAAGAGACCAACAACTTAAAACAATCTTGTATATGTATAGAATTCCATATCAAAACTTCAGGGTAACTGCAAAAAAAACTCTACAACTGATACACACACAAAGAAAAAAAATACACTACTAAAGATAGTCATCAAGACACAAGAGTAGAGAACAAGAGAAGAAGGAAAGAAAAAAGAGCAAAAAAATTCCAAAACAACTAATAATATGGAAATCAGAACAAACATGCCAATAATTACCTTAAATGTTAATTATCTAAATGCCCCAACCAAAATACATAGACTTTCTGAATGGATACAAAAACAAGATCCATATATATGCTGTCTTCAAGAGACCCATTTCACTTCTAGGGACACATACAATTTGAAAGTGAGAGGATGGAAGAAAATACTCCATGCAAAAGGGAATCAAAATTAAGCTGGAATATCAATAGGTATATCAGACAAAATAGGCTTTAAAATGAAGAACATCTTAAGGGACAAAGAAGGTCACTACATAATGATCAAAGGATCAATCCAAGAAGAAGATATGACAACTTTAAATATCTACGCACCCAACATGGGTTCACCACAACATATGAGGAAACTGCTAACAACCTTAAAAGGACAAATCGACAACAACACAATCATAGTGGGGGACTGTAACACCCCACTTACAGCAATGGACAGATCATCCAGACAGAAAATCAATAAGGAAACACAGGCCCTGAAGGAAGCATTAGACCAGATGGACTTAATAGATATGTCTAGGACATCCCATCCAAAAGCAACAGCATACACATTCTTCTCAAGTGCACATGGAACATTCTCTAAGATGGATCAGATCCTGGGCTACAAATCCAACCTTGGTAACTTTAAGACAATTGAAATCACATCAAGCATCTTTTCCGACCACAATGCTATACGACTGGAAATCAACAACAAGAAAAAAATCTGCAAAAAACACAAACACGTGGAGATGAAATAACATGCTACTAAACAACCAATGGATCACTGAAGAAATCAAAGAGGAAATTAAAAAATACATAGAAGCAAATGACAACAAAGAGACAACACTCCAAAACCTATGGGATGCAGCAAAAGCCATTCTAAGAGGATAGTTTATAGCAATGCAAGCCCACCTCAGGAAACAAGAAAAAGCTCAAATAAACAAGCTAACTTGACATCTAAAGCAGCTCAAGAGAGAAGAACAGACAAGACCTAAATTTAGTAGAGGAAAAAAATCATAAAGATCAGTAGAAATCAATGAAATAGCAATGAAGAAAACCGTAGAAAAGATCAAGGAAACAAAAAGCCAGTTCTTTGAAAAGATCAACAAAATTGATAAACCTTTAGCCAGACTTATCAAGAAAAGAAGAGAGAGGACTCAAATCAATAAAATCAGAAATGAAAAAGGAGAAATACCAATGAATATCACAGAATTACAAAGGATCATTAGATGCTACAATATGCAACTATAGGCCAATAAAATGGAAACCCTAGAAGAAATGGACAAATTCTTAGAAAAGCACAATCTTCCAAGACTAAATAAAGATTAAATATAAAAGGTGAACAGGCCAATAACAAGTACTGAAATTGAACTTATCATTTAAAAAATTACAACAAACAAAAGTTCAGGACCAGAGGGCTTCATAGGCAAATTATATCAAACGTTTAGAGAAGAGCTAACACCTCTTCTTCTGAAACTATTCCAAAAATTTACAGAGCAATGGACACTCCCAAACTCATTCCATGAGGCCACCATCACCCTGATACTAAAACCAGACAAAGATACCACAAAAAAAGAAATATTACATGCCGCTTCACTGATGAACATCGATGCAAAAATCCTAAAAAAAATTTTAGCAAACTGCATCCAACAATACATTAAAAGGATGGTACATGGCAGTCAGGTGGGATTTTTCCAAGGGATGCAAGGATTCTTTAATATCCACAAATCCATCAGTGTGATACACCACATTAACAAACTGAAGAATAAAAACCAGATGATCCTCCCAATAGAAGCAGAAAAAGCCTTCAACAAAATCCAACACCCATTTCTGATAAAAGCCCTTCAGAAAGTGGGAATGTACCTCAACATAATAAAGGCCATACATGACAGACCCACAGAAAACATCATTCTCAATGGTGAAAAGCTGAAAGAATTCCAGCTGAGATCAGGAACAAGACATGGATGTCCACTCTCACCACTACTCTTTAACATAGTTTTGGAAGTCCTAGCCACAGCAATCAGAGAAGTAAAAGAGATAAAAGGAATCCAAATTGGAAAGGAAGAAGTAAAACTATCACTATTTGCAGATGACATGATCCTATACCTAGCGAATCCTAAAGACTCTACCAGAAAAAAGTTAGGGCTCATCCATGAATTGGGCAAAGTCACAGGATACAAAATTAAAACACAGAAATTGACTGTATTTCTATCTACTAACAATGACTTATGAGAAAGAGAAATAAGGGAAGCAATCCCATTTAACATTGCATCTGAAAGAATAAAATACCTAAGAGTAAACCTACCTAAAAAGACAAAAAACCTGTACTCTGAAAACTATAAGACACAGATGAAACAAATCAAAGATGACACAAATAGATGGAAGGTATACCATGCTCATAGATTGGAAAAGTCAATATTATCAAAATGACTCTACTACCTAAAGCAATCTACATATTCACTGAAATCCCTATCAAACTACACAGGAAATTTTACATATAACTTGATCAAAATATTTTGAAGTTTGTTTGGAAGCTCAAAAGACCCAGAATAGCCAAAGACATCCTGAAAAAGAAAAATGGAGCTGGAGGCATCGGGCTCCCGGACTTCAGACTATACTACAAAACAACAGTCATCAAAACCATGTGGTACTGGCTCAAAGACAGAAATATAGATCAGTGGAACAGGATGGAAAGCCCAAAATTAAACCCATGCACCTGCAGCCAACTAACCTATGACAAAGGAGGCAAGAATATACAATGGAGAAAGGATAGCTTGTTCAATAAGTGGTGCTGGGAAAACTGGACAGCCACATGGAAAAGAATGAAATGAGAACCCTCCCTAACACCATACACAAAAATAAACTCAAAATGGATTTAAGACCTAGATATAAGACAAGACACTATAAAACTCTTAGAGGAAAATATAGGCCAAACACTCGCCAACATAAATGACAGCAATATCTTCTCAGATCCACCTCTTAGTAATGACGATAAAAACAAAAATAAACAAATGGGACCTAATCAAACTTCAAAGTTTCTGCACGGCAAAGGGAACCCTAAACAAAATGAAAAGACAACCCACAGAATGGGAGAGAATCTTTGCCAAGTGACTCCACTGACAAGGGATTAATCTCCAAAATTTATAAACACCTTCTGTAGCTCCATACCAAAACAAACAAACAAAAAAACAAACAAACAATCCCATCAAAAAATGGACAGAAGATCTCAACAGACAATTCTCCAAAGACATACAGATGGCCAAAAAACACATGAAAAGATGTTCAATATCACTCAGTCTTAGAGAAATGCAAATCAATACCACAATAAGGAACCACCTCACACCAGCCAGAATAGCCATCATCAAAAAGTCTACAAACAATAAGTGCTGGAGAGGGTGTGGAAAAAAACGAACCCTAGTACACTGTTGGTGGGAATGTAAACTGGTGCCATCACTGTGGAAAACAGTATGGAGATTCCTCAGAAAACTAAAAATAGAACTCCCATTTGATCCAGAAATCCCACTCCTGGGCATCTATCCAGAGAAAACCATGACTCTCAAAGACACATGTACTCCAATGTTCATTGCTTCACTATTTACAATAGCCAAGACATGGAAACAACCTAAATGTCCATTGACAGATTAATGGATCAAGAATAGGTGGTACATATACACAATGGAATATTACTCAGCCATTAAAAGAAATGAAATCACAGCATTTGCAGCAACATGGATGGACCTAGAAATTGTCATGCTAAGTGAAGTCAGCCATACAATGAGACACCAACATCAAATGCTTTCACTGATATGTGGAATCTGAAAAAAGGACAGACCAAACTTCTTTTCAGTACAGATACTGACTCACAGACTTTGAAAAACTTATGGTTTCCAAAGGAGAGAGTTTGGGGGATGGGGGATGGGATGGGGGTTTGGGATGGAGATGCTATAAAATTGGGTTGTGATGGTCATTGTGCAACTATAAATATAATAAATTATTTGAGTAATGTAAAAAAATTAATTAATTAATTAAAATGCCTAGGAACTACACTACCATTACTTTAAAAGTTTTACTTTTATATTCTTGCATTTTTTATTAAAGATGTTCCTTATACATCATTTCAAACCATTTATAATTTTTAAATCTGTGTTAAAAATTTAAGAGAAATCAAGAACATTAAAATAATTTTGAAGCAAAACACTTTACTTATGAAATGCTTCCTCTAACTCCAGTTATTCAATCTAGTTTTTTTCTTTGTTTTTATTTATTCTTCTGTTACTCAATGTATTTGTGGTGGGAAAATCTGATTACTCAGTGTCTTACATCCTATTTGATTTTTTTGTCATTTTTGAACTAATGGAAATGGGTGTGACAATTCTGGTGTTAAATAAAAAGCCTAAAATATTAGGGTTAGCCTTTCCCTATATATAGTTTGATAGGTCAACTTAATTTCTTGCCTAAGATTTCAAATTAGGTCCTATGTATTTTTTTAAAGTATAGTTGATTTTCAATTTCCTTCAATGTCCACTGTATAGTGAAGTGATCCAGTCACCCATACACACCCTTTTTTTTCCCATTGGGTTTTACCAAAAGACTACACAGTTCCTTCTGCTATAGAATGTTGCCATCTGCCATCCATTCTAACAGTAATAGTCTTTATCTACCAACCCAAGCTCTCCATCAGCCTTTGTCTCTCACCTTTCCCATCTGGCAAACATAGTGCATTCCGTGTCCCATTTTCTGTTTCTGTTTTGTAGATACGTCTTTTGGGCCATGTTTCAGACTCCGCAGAGTATTCCACTGTATATATGTAACACTTTTCTTAATCCATTCATCTGTCGATAGACATTTAGGTTGTTTCCATTTCTTGGATATTGTCAATAGTGCTGCTATGAACATACAGGTGCATGAATCTTTTCCCATTAAAATTTTTTCTGGATATATGCCCAGGAATGGGAAAACTGGATCATATGGTTGTTTTATATTTAGTTTTCTGAAGATACTCCATACTGTTTTCCATAGTGGTTGTGTCTTTTTACATACACACCAACAGTGTAGGAGGGTTCTTTTTATCCACACCTTCTCCAGCATTTGTTATTTGTTGACGTGTTATTGATGGCCATTCTGACAGGTATGATGTGGTACCTCACGATAGTTTTGCTTTGCGATGTTGACCATTTTCTCATGTGCTTGTTGGCCATCTGTATATCTTCTATGGAGAAGTGTCTATTCGGTTTGTTTTCCCATTTTTCCATTGGGTTGCTGACATTTTTGCTGTTGGGTTGTGTAAGTGGTTTGTAATTTTAGGTATTAAGCCCTTGTCAGTGCATTGTTTGAAAATATTTTCTCCAAGTATTCCATTATATATATGTACCAATATTCTGAATCCATTTATCAATGGACATTTAGGTTGTTTCCATTTCTTGGCTATTGTGAATAGTGCTGCAATGAACACACGGATGCATGAATATTTTTCCATGAAAACTTTTTCCGGATATGTGCCCAGGGATGGGATTGCTGAATCATATGGTACTTCTATGTATAGTTTTTTGAGGTAGTTCCATACCATTTTCCATAGTGACTTTACCTATTTATATTCCCACCAACAGTAAATGAGGGTTCCTTTTTCTCCACATCTTCCTTTCTTTCTCTCTCTCTCTCCCTCCCTCCCTCCCTTCCCTCCCTCCTTTCCTTCCTTCCTTCTTTCTTTCCTTCCTTCCTTCCTTCCTTCCTTCCTTCCTTCTTTCTTTTTCTTTCTTTCTTTCTTTCTTTCTTTCTTTCTTTCTTTCTTTCTTTCTTTCTTTCTTTCTTTCTTTCTTTCTTTCTTTCTCTCTTTCTTTCTTTCTTCTTTCTCTCTTTCTTTCTTCCATTTCCCATCACATTCTTACCCAAGAGGCTAGATACGGTTCCCTGTGCTGTAAAGCAGGACCCATCACCCATCCATTCTAAATGAGAAAAAGTCTGCATCTACCAACCACAAACTCCTTGTCAGCCTCCCTTTCTCTGCCCTTCTCTCTGGCAAACATAGTCTGCCCTCAATGCCCATGATCTATTTCTGTATTGTAGGTAGGTCATTTGTGCCACATTTTAGATTCAACATATGTGACATCATATGGTGTTTGTCCTTCTCTTTCTGGATTACTTCACTTAATATGAGAATCTCTAGTAGCATATATGTCGCTGCAAATGTAATAATTTTATCTTTTTAGGTATTCCATTGTATATATGTACCACACCTTCCTAATCCATTCATCTGTCAGTGGACATTTAGGTTGCTTCTATGTTGTGGCTATTGTGAATAGTGCTATGATGAACATAAGGGCCCATATATCATTTTCAATGAAAGTTTTGTCAAGGTATATTGCCTAGGAGTGGGTTTCTTGGATCATATGGTAGGTTGGGTACTTCCATACTGTTGTCCATAGTGGTTGTACCAATTTATGTTCCCACCAGCAGTAAATGAGGGTTCCCTTTCCTCCACATCCTCTCTAGCTTTTCTTGCTGTGGATTTGTTAAGGACAGGCACACTTAACTGGATTGAGGTTGCACCTGATTGAAGTTTTGATTTGCATTTCTCAAATAATTAATGATTTTGAGCATTTTTCCATGTGTCCTCTTTCCATCTATGTCTTCTTCGGAGAAATATCTATTTAGGTCTTCTTCCATTTTCTTTTATTTTTTAAATTTAACTTTTCTGCTTTTTTGCTTTTTAGGGCCACACCCACAGCATATGGAGGTTGCCAGTCTAGGGGTCTAATTGGAGCTATAGTTGCTGGCCCACACCACAACTCATGGCAACACTGGATCCTTAACCCACTGAACGAGGACAGGGATTGAATCTGCAACCGCATAGTTCCTAGTTGGATTTGTTTCCGCTGTACCAAGACGGGAACTCCTTTTTTTTTTTTAATTGCTCAAATGAATTTATCACATCTATAGTTGTACAATGATCATCACAATCTGATTTCACACGATTTCCATCCCACAACCCAAGCACATCCCCCCACCCCCCAAAATGTCTCCTCTGGAGACCATAGGTTTTTCAATGTCTATGAGTCAGTATCTGTTCTGCAAAGAAGTTCAGTCTGTCGTTTTTTTTCACTCTTTTTTTTGCCATTTCTAGGGCTGCTCCCATGGCATATGGAGGTTCCCAGGCTAGGGGTCTAATTGGAGCTGTAGCCACCAGCCTACACCACAGCCACAGCAACACGGGATCCAAGCCGCATCCGTGACCTACACCACAGCTCACGGCAATGCTGGGTCCTTAACCCACTGAGCAAGGCCAGGGATCGAACTCGCGACCTCGTGGTTCCTAGTCGGATTCGCTAATCACTGAGCTACGATGGGAACTCCCAGTCTGTCCTTTTTTCAGATTCCACATGTCAGTGAAAGCATTCGATGTTGGTGTCTCATTGCATGGCTGACTTCACTCAGCATGATAATTTCTAGGTCATCCATGTTGCTAAAAATGCCGTTATTTCATTCCTTTTAATGGCTGGGTAATAGTCCATTGTGTATATGTACACCATCTTCTTGATCCACTCCTCTGTCGATGGACATTTAGGTTGTTTCCATGTCTTGGCTATTGTAAATAGCGAAGCAATGAGTATTGGAGTACATGTGTCTTTGTGAGTCGTGGTTTTCTCTGGATAGATGCCCAGGAGTGGGATTGCTGGATCAAATGGGAGCTCTATTTTTAGTTTTCTAAGGCATCTCCGTACTGTTTTCCACAGGGGTTGTACCAATTTACAATCCCGCCAACAGTGTACTAGGGTTCCTATTTCTCCACACCCTATCCAGTACTTACTGTTTGTAGACTTTTGGATGATGGCCATTCCGACTGCTGTAAGGTGGTACCTCAGAGTGGTTTTGATTTGCATCTCTCTAATAATGAGTGATGTTGAAAGTCTTTTCATGTGTTTTTGGCCATCTGTATGTCTTCTTTGGAGAACTGTCTGTTGAGATCTTCTGCCCATTTTTTTGATGGGGTTGTTTCTTTTTTGGTGTGGAGCTGCAGAAGTTGTTTATAAATTTTGGAGATTAATCCCTTGTCAGTGGAGTCACTTGCAAAGATTCTCTCCCATTCTGTGGGTTGTCTTTTCATTTTGTTTAGGGTTCCCTTTGCCGTGCAGAAACTTTGAAGTTTGATTAGGTCCCATTTGTTTATTTTTGTTTTTATTGTCATTACACTAAGAGGTAGATCTGAGAAGATGTTGCTGTCGTTTATGTCAGAGAGTGTTTGGCCTATATTTTCCTCTAAGAGTTTTATAGTGTCTTGTCTTATATCTAGGTCTTAAATCCATTTTGAGTTTATTTTTGTGTATGGTGTTAGGGAGGGTTCTCATTTCGTTCTTTTCCATGTGGCTGTCCAGTTTTCCCAGCACCACTTATTGAACAAGCTGTCCTTTCTTCATTGTATATTCTTGCCTCCTTTGTCATAGGTTAGTTGGCTGTAGGTGCGTGGGTTGAGTTCTGGGCTTTCCATCCTGTTCCACTTATCTCTGTTTCTGTCTTTGTGCCAGTACCATATGGTTTTGATGACTGTTGTTTTGTAGTATAGTCTGAAGTCCGGGATGCCGATGCCTCCAGCTCCATTTTTCTTTTTCAGGATGTCTTTGGCTATTCTGGGTCTTTTGTGCTTCCAAAGAAACTTTAAAATATTTTGTTTGAGTTCAGTGAAAAATCTCCTTGGTAATTTGAAAGGGATTGCATTGAATCTGTAGATTGCCTTACGTAGTAGAGTCATTTTGATAATATTGACTCTTCCAATCCATGAGCATGGTATACCTTCCCATCTATTTGTGTCATCTTTGATTTCTTTCATCAGTGTCTTATATCTTTCAGAATACAGGTCTTTTGTCTCTTTAGGTAGGTTTCCTGCTAAGAATTTTATTCTTTTGGATGAAATGGTAAATGGGATTGCTTTCATTGTTAGTGTATAGAAATGCTGTTGATTTATGGGTGTTAATTTTTTATCCTGTGACTTTGCCACATTCATGGATGAGCTCTAACAGTTTTATGGTAGAGTCTTTAGGATTCTCTAGGTAGAGATCATGTCACCTGCAAATAGTGATAGTTTTACTTTTTCCTTTCCAATTTGGATTCCTTTTATCTCCTTTACTTCTCTGATTGCTGTGGCTAGGACTTCCAAAACTATGTTAAAGAGTAGTGGTGAGAGTGGACATCCATGTCTTGTTCCTGATCTCAGAGGGAATTCTTTCAGCTTGGCACTGAGAATGATATTTGCTGTGGGTCTGTCATATATGGCCTTTATTATGTTGAGGTAGGTTCCCACTATGCCCAGTTTCTGAAGGGCTTTTTATCAGAAATGGGTGTTGGATTTTGTCAAAGGCTTTTTCCGCATCTATTGGGAGGATCGTCTGGTTTTTATTCTTCAGTTTGTTAATGTGGTGTATCACATTGATGGATTTGTGGATATTGAAGTACCCTCACATCCCTGGGATAAATCCCACTTGATCATGATGTACCATCCTTTTCATGTATTGTTGGATGCAGTTTGCTAGGATTTTGTTGAGGATTTTTGCATCAATGTTCATCAGTGAGATTGGCCTGTAGTTTTCTTTATTTGTTTTCTTTTTTTTTTCTTTTTTGTTTTCTTTTTTTTGTGGTATGTTTGTCTGGTTTTGGTATCAGGGTGATGGTGGCCTCATGGGATGAGTTTGGGAGTGTCCCTTCCTCTGCAATTTTTGGAAATAGTTTCGGAAGGAGAGGTGTTAGCTCTTCTCTAAATGTTTGATAGAATGCGCCTGTGAAGCCCTCTGGTCCTGGACTTTTGTTTGTTGGAAGGTTTTTAATGACAGTTTCAATTTCAGTTCTTGTGATGGGCCCATTCATCTTTCCTATTTCATCTTGGTTTAGTCTTGGAAGATTATACTTTTCTAAGCATTTGTACATTTCTTCTAGGTTTTCTGTTTTATTGGCCTATAGTTGCATATAGTAGTCTCCTATGGTCCTTTGTATTTCTGTGATGTCTGTTTATTACTTCTCCTTTTTCATTTCTACTTTTATTGATTTGAGTCCTCTCTCTTCTTTTCTTGATAAGTCTGGCTAAGGGTTTGTCAATTTTGCTGATCTTTTCAGAGAACCAGCTTTTTGTTTCATTGATCTTTCCTGTGGTTTTCTTTGTTTCTATTTCATTGATTTCTGCTCTGATCTTTATGATTTCTTTCCTTCTACGAACTTCAGGTCTTGTCTGTTCTTCTCTCTTGAGCTGCTTTAGATGTCAAGTTAGCTTGTTTATCTGGGCTTTTTCTTGTTTCCTGAGGTGGGCTTGCATTGCTATAAACTATCCTCTTAGAATGGCTTTTGCTGCATCCCATAGGTTTTGGAGTGTTGTCTCTTTGTTGTCATTTGCTTCTATGTATTTTTTAATTTCCTCTTTGATTTCTTCAGTGATCCATTGGTTGTTTAGTAGCATGTTATTTCATCTCCACGTGTTTGTGTTTTTTGCAGATTTTTTTCTTGTTGATTTCCAGTTGTATAGCGTTGTGGTCGGAAAAGATGCTTGATGTGATTTCAATTGTCTTAAAGTTACCAAGGTTGGATTTGTAGCCCAGGATGTGGTCCGTCTTAGAGAATGTTCCATGTGCACTTGAGAAGAATGCATATGCTGTTGCTTTTGGATGGGATGTCCTGACATATCTATTAAGTCCATCTGGTCTAATGCTTCCTTCAGGGCCTGTGTTTCCTTATTGATTTTCTGTCTGGATGATCTGTCCATTGCTGTAAGTGGGGTGTTACAGTCCCCCACTATGATTGTGTTGTTGTCGATTTGTCCTTTAAAGTTGTTAGCAGTTTCCTCATATATTGCAGTGAACCTATGTTGGGTGCATAGATATTTACAATTGTTATATCTTCTTCTTGGATTGATCCTTTGATCATTATGTAGTGACCTTCTTTGTCCCTTAAGATGTTCTTCATTTTAAAGCCTATTTTGTCTGATATGCCTATTGCTATTCCAGCTTTCTTTTGATCCCTGTTTGCATGAAATATTTTCTTCCATCCTCTCACTTTTAATTTGTATGTGTCCCTAGAAGTGAAGTGGGTCTCTTGGAGACAGCATATAGATGGGTCTTGTTTCTGTATCCATTCAGCCAGTCTACGTCTTTTGGTTGGGGCGTTTAGTCCATTAACGTTTAAGTTAATTAATATGTATGTCCTTATTGCCATTTTATTAATTGCTTTGGATTTGTTTTTGTGGCTCTTTTTTCTTTCCTTCTTCTCTTGTTCTCTCCTCGTCTGGTTTGATGACTATCTTTAGTGTTGTATTTGAGTTGATTTTTCTTTGTTTGTGTGTCCGTTGTAGATTTTTGGTTTGCAGTTATTCTGACGTTTCGGTGCAAGAGTCTATGTGTATATGAGATTGTTTTCAGTTGTTGTTCTCTTAATTGCAAGTGCATCTCCAGTGTCCTGCATTTGTATGCACCTCTTCTCATGATTTTGGTGGCATAATTGTGGATGGATGATTTTTATATATCTATCTTTACTGGTGAGCCTTGTCATTTGTGGTATTTTTGTTTCCTGTTGCTGTCTTTTCTTTTCTGCCTAGAGAAGTTCCTTTAGTATTTGTTGTAAGACTCGTTTAGTGTTGCAGAATTTTCTCAACTTTTGCTTTATTGTGAAGGTTTTGAATTCTCCTTCAAATCTGAATGAGAGCCTTGCTGGGGAAAGTAATCTTGGTTGCAGTTTTTTTTTTTTTTTCCTTTCATTATGTTACGTCTATCATGCCACTCCCTTCTGGCCTGCAGAGTTTCTGCTGAAAAATATGCTGATAACGTTATTGGGGTTCCCTCGTACATTATTTGTTTCTTTTCCCTAGCTGCTTTCCAGATTTCCTCTTTGTTGTTCATTTTATTTTTTTTTTCTTTTTGCCTTTTCTAGGGCTGCTCCTGAGGGCATATGGAGCTTCCGAGGCTAAAGGTCCAATTGGAGCTGTAGCCACCAGCCTACGTCAGAGCCACAGCAACATGGGATCCGAGCAGCGTCTGCCACATATACCACAGCTCATGACAATGCCGGATCCTTAACCCACTAAGCAAGGGCAGGGATTGAACCCCCAACCTCATGGTTCCTAGTCAGATTCGTTAACCACTGCACCACGATGGGAACTCCTGTCTTTCATTTTAGTCAGTTTGATTAATATGTGTCTCAGTGTATTCCTCCTTGGGTTTATTTTATATGGTACTCGTTGTGCTTCCTGGGTTTGAGGGAGTGGTTCCTTTCCCATGTGAGGGAAGTTTTTGGCTATTATCTCTTGGAATGTTTTTTCTGTCCCCTTCTCTCTCTCTTCTCCTTCTGGCAGCCCTATAACATGGATGTTGGTGCTTTTAACGTTGTCCCAGGGTTCTCTGAGACTCTGTTCATTTGTTTTTAATCTTTTTTCTGTTTTCTGTTCTGCATTTGTAATTTCTTCTAATCTGCCCTCCACTTCGCTTATTCGTTCTTCTGCCTCCTGTATTCTGCTTGTTAGCTGCTTCTAGTGAATTTTTTATTTCAGTCATTGTATTTTGCATTTCTTCTTGTTTAAGTTTTATATCTTGAATCTTTTTGCTCAGTGTTTCCTGGTAAGTTATCCATCTTTGCCTCCAGTTTATTTCCAATGTCTTGCATCATCTTCAGCATCAACAGTCTGAAGTCTTTTTTCCTGGAGGCTGAGAATCTCCTCATCACTTAGCTGATTTTCTGGGGTTTTTCCTTTCTCTATACTCCCTCATCTGAGTATAGTTCTCTGTCTTTTCATTTTTATATGTTTTTGGTGTGGTGACCATTTTACAGATAAT
Organism: Sus scrofa; assembly: GCF_054392235.1. NCBI lineage: Eukaryota > Metazoa > Chordata > Mammalia > Artiodactyla > Suidae > Sus > Sus scrofa. Next base: position 50,665,185 of record NC_139386.1, read on the forward strand.
AGAGTTGTAGCCTCTCTTACTTCTGGTGTCTTCCCCCTTTTGCCTGAGGTTGGTATGGGGGCTTGCTGTAGTCTTCCTGATGGGAGGAGATGATGCCCGCCCACTGGTAGGTGGAGCTGATTCCTATCCCTCTGGTGAGTGGGGCTTTGTCTCTGGATGGGATTAGAGGCATCTGTGTGCCTGAGGGTTCTTTAGGCAGGCTGTTTACTGGGGGTCGGGATGTGATCCTGCCTGGGCTTTTCAGTGTGGTGAGTGGGGCCAGATTTTCCAAATAAGTCCACCTCCAGACAAAGCACCCTGCTGAATATTCCCAAGAGTTTTGCTTCCAATGTCCTTCCCTCACGACAAGCCACATTCACCACTGGTTTCCCAGGAAGTCCTCCAGGAACTGCAGTCAGGTTTGACTCAGATTCCTATGGAGATTTGCTTTGTCCTGGGACCCAGTGCACATGAAAGTCTGCGTGCACCTTTTAAGAATGGGGTCTCCATTTCACCCAGTCCAATGGAGCTCCTGCACACAAGCCCCACTGGCCTTCAATACCAGATGCCACAGGGACTTTTTTTCCCAATGACAGATCCTCACACGTGATAGTTTGATGTGGGGCTCAGAACTCTCACTCCTGTAGGTGAGTCTCTGTGATACAGTTACTTTCCTGTCTGTGGGGCCCCCAACCCAGGAGGTATGGGATTATTTATATCACAAAATCACCCCTCCTACCTCTTGATGTGGCCTCCTATTTGTCTTCTGGTGTAGGGTATCTTTTTTAAGGTTTCCAGTCCATTTGGTTGAAGGTTACTCAGCCTTTAGTTGTGAATTTAGTTGTTTTTAGGAGAGAAGCTAAGCTCCAGTCCTTCTATTCCACCATCTTAATCCCATCTCCAAGACAGGAACTCCTGCCCATTTTAAAACTGGGTAGTTTGTTTTCTTCTTATTGAGTTGAATATGGGGTCTGTATATTTTGTAGATTAAATCATTGTCTGTTAAAACATTTGCAAAGATTTTCTCCCATTCTGTTTATTGTCTTTTCATTTTTTAAATGGTCTCCTTTGCTGTGCAGAAGCTTTTGAATTTCATTAGTTCCATTGGTTTATTGTTTCTTTTATTGTCATTATTCTAGCAGGAGGATCAAACAAGATGTTGCTATGATTTATGTCAAAGAGCATTCTGCCTATGTTTTCCTGTAGTTTTATAGTATCTGGCCTTATATTTAGGTCTTTAATCCATTTTTGAGTTTGTTGTTGTGTGTGGTGTTAGAAAGTGATCCAATTTCATTATCTTATCCATGGCTGTCCAATTTTCTCAGCACCGTTTATCGAAGAGACTATCTTTCCTCCATTGTAAGTTCTTGCCTCCTTTGTCATAGATTAGTTGACTATAGGTGTCTGGGTTTATTTCTGGGCTTTCTGTCCTGTTCCATTGATCTATATTTCTGTTTTTGTGCCAGTACCATATTGTGTTGAGATTGGTAGCTTTGTACTATAGTCTGAAGTCAGGTAGCCTGATTCCTCCAGTTCTGTTTTTTCTTTTCAGTATTGATTTGGCTATAGGAAGTCTTTTGTGTTTCCATACAAATTGTGAAACTTTACATCCTAGCTCTGTAAAGATTGTCATTGATAATTTGGTAGGGACTGCATTGAATCTGTAGAATGCCTTAAGTAGTATTGTCATTTTGACTATATTGATTCTTCCAATCCAAGAGCATGTCTTTCCATCCTTTTGGGTCATGTTTGATTTCTTTCATCAGCATCTTATACTTTTCAGAGTATAGGTCTTTTGTCTCTTTAGGTAGGTTTATTCCTAGGTGTTTTATTCTTTTTGATGGGATGGTAAGTGGGGTGGTTGCCCTAATTTCTCTTTCCGATCTTTCATTGCTAGTGTATAGAAATGCAATCAATTTCTGGGTATTGATTTTGTATCCTGCAAATTTACCACATTCATTGATGAGCTCTAACAGTTTTCTGGTAGTGTCCTTAGGATTTTCCAGGTATGGCATCATGCCGTCTGCAATCAGTGATGGTTATTCTTCTTTTCCAATTTGGATTCCTTTTATTTCTTTTTCTTCTCTGATTGCCATGGCTAGGACTTCCAAAATTATGTGGAATAACATTGGTAAAAATGGACATCCTAGTCTTGCCCCTGATCTTAGTGGAAATTCTTTCAGTTTTTCACCATTGAGAATGATGTTAGTTGGGGTTTTCATAAATGGCTTTTATTATATTGAGGTGGTTCTTCTCTATGCCCACTCTCTGGAAGGTTCTTATCAAGAATGGGTATTGGATATTGTCAAAAGCTTTTTCTGCATCTATTGAGATGATCATATGGTTTTTATTTTTCAGTTTGTTGATGTGGTGTATCACATTGATAGATTTGAGGATACTGACGAATCCTTGCATCCCTGGGGTAATTCCTACTTGATCACGGTTTATGAATATTTTTAATATATATTTGTATGTGGTTTGCTAATATTCTGTTGACGATTTTGGCATCTCTGTTCATCAGTGATATTGGCCTGTAACTTTCTTTTTATGTAGTATCTATGGTTTTGGTAACAGGGTGATGGTGGTTTAATGGGATAAGCTTGGGTGTGTTCATTCCTCCGCAAATTTTTGCAAGAGTTTCAGAAGAAGAGGTATTAATCCTTCTCTGAATGTTTGATAGAATTTAGCTGTGAAGCCATCAGATCTTGGACTTTTGGTTTGGGGAAGTTTTTAAATCACATTTTCACTTGTGATTGGTCTATTCGTATTTTTTATTTTTTCCTGGTTCAGTCTTGGTAGGTTGTATCTCTTTAAGACTCTGTCCCTTTCTTCTACATTGTCCATTTTATTGGCATGTATTTGCTCATAGTACTACCTCATGATCGTTCGTATTTCTGTGGTGTCTGTTGTAATTTCTCCTTTTTCACTTGTAATTTTATTGATTTGAATCCTCTCTCTCTCTCTCTCTCTCTCTCTCTTTTTTTTTCTTGATGAGTCTGGCTAGAGGTCTATCAATTTTGTTGATCTTTTCAAAAAGCCAGATTTTGGTTTCATTGATCTCTATTGTTTTCTTTGTCTCTATGTTATTAATTTCAGCTCTAATCTTTATGATTTGTTTCCTTCTACAAATTTTGGGCTTGGTCTCTTCTTCCTTCTCTAGATGTTTAAGGTGTAAGGTTAGGTTGTTTATTTGAGTTTTTTCTTCTTTCCTGAGATAAGATTGTACTACCATAAACTTTCCTCTCAGAACTGCTTTTGCTGTGTCCCATAGGTTTTGGATTGTTGTTTCTTCATTGTCATTTGTCTCTAAGTCTCTTTTAATTTCCTCTTTGATTTCTTCAATGATCCATTGGTTATTTAGCAGCATACTGTTTTGCTTCCAGGGGTTCATGGGGGGTTTTTTGTTTTTGTTTTTTGCCATTTTTCTTTCATGTAATTGATTTCTAGTCCCATAGCATCTTGGTCAGAGAAAATGCTTGAAATAATTTCAATTTTCAAAAAATTTACTGAGGCTTGATCTGTGGACCCAAAGTGTGATCTATCCTGGATAATGTTCATGTGCACTTGAGAATAGGGTATATTCTGCTGCTTTGGGGTGAAAAATTCTACCAGTTAAGTTTATTTGGTTTAGTTTATCATTTGAGGCCTGTGTCTCCTTGTTGATTTTTTGCCTGGATGATCAGTCCATGGCTGTACGTGGGTGTTAAAGTCCCCCACTATTTTTGTGTTACTGTCAATTTCTCCTTCTTATGGCTCTTAGCAGTTGCCCTGCATATTGTGGTGCTTCTATGGTTGGGTGCATATATATTCACAATTGTTATATCTTTCTCTTGGATTGAGGCTTTAATCATTATGTAATGTCCTTTGTTTCTTGTGACCTTCTTTATTTTAAAATCTATTTTGTCTGATATGAGTATGTCTACTCCTGCTTTTCTATAATTTCCATTTCCATGTAATGTTTTCTTCCATCCCCTCACCTTAAGTCTGCATGTGTCTTTAGGTCTGAAGCGGGCAGCATTTGTATGGGTCTTGTTTTTGTATCCATTCAGCCCATCTGTGTCTTTTAGTTGGAGGAGTTAATCCATTTACATTCAATGTACTTATGAGTAAGTATGCACTTATTTTCATTTTCTTAATTTTTTTTTTGGATTTCTATTTGGGGTATTTTTTTCTTTGCTTCCTCTTTTTGTTGTCTTGTGATTTTCTGACCATCTTTAATGTTGTGTTTGACTTACTTTTTTTTTTTAATGTGTGTGACCATTATAGTTATTTGATTCGTGGTTCCTGTTATATTTTGATATAGGCATGTATGTATGCAGAATTGTTTCTGGTTGCTAGTCTCTTAATTTCAAGTCCATTTTCAGTGTTCTACATTTGTCCTCTCCTCTTCTCATGCTTGATAAGTTTTGACATCATATTTGTCAATGGGCGATTTCCTACTTTTACATTATCTTTGCATTTACCAGTGAGCTTTTTCATTTGTAGTGTTCTTATTTCTACTTGTGGCTTTTCCTTTTCTGCTTAGAGAAGTTCCTTTAGTAGTTGATGTAGAACTGGTTTGGAGGTGCTCTATCCTCTTAGCTTTTGCCTGTCTGAGAAGCTTTTGATCTCTCCATCAGATCTGAGTGAGAGCTTTGCTCGGTAGATTACTCTCGGTTCTAGGTTCCTCCTCTTCATCACCTCAAATATATCTTGCCACTCCCTCCTGTCTTGTAGATTTTCTGCTGAAAAACCAGCTGTTATCCTTATGGGGATTCTCTTGTATGTGATTTGTTGCTTTTCCTTCATGCCTTTTAATGTTTTTCTTTGTATTTAATTTTTGTCAGTTTGATTAGTATGCATCTTGCTGTGTTTTTCCTTGGGTTCATTTTGTATGGAATTCTCTGTGCTTCTTCAACTTGAGTGAGTGTTTCCTTTCCCACATTAGGGAGATTTTCAGCTATAATTGCTTCAAATATTTTCTCTGGCCCTTCCTCTCTGTCTTCTCCTTCTGGAACCCCTATGATGCAAATGTTGGTATGTTTAATGTTGTCACAGAGATCTCTTAGACTCTCCTCAGTTCTTTTCATTCTTTTTTCTTTATTCTTTTCTGTGGCAGGGGGTTTCCTCCACTCTGTCTTCCACCTCACCCGTTCGTTCTTCTGCCTCCATTAACCTGCTATTGGTTCCTCCTAGAGAATTTCTCATTTGAAATATCATGCTATTCATCTTGCTCTTTAAATTCTCTCATTCTTTGCTAAACGTTTCTTTCATGTTCTTGATCTGTGGCTCCATTCTTTTTCTAAGATCTTGGATCATCTTTACTATTAGCACTTTGCATTATTGTTCAGGAAGATTGCCTATCTCCTCATCATTTAGTGGCTTTGTGTGTTTTTTGTCTTGTTCCTTTGTCTGAAAGCTACATCTTTGTCATCTCATACTGTCTACATTTCTGTTTATTGTCCCTTGAGAGACAATGGAGTATGTAGATGGAGCCGCAGGTGCCTGGTCTTGGAGTTCTTGGGTGTGGTAACAGTTCACATGTATCCAGAGCATGTGTTAGGAGCAGTGGTATCACACTCCCTCTCCTGGAGCTGTGTGGCTGCTAGGGATGGAGTCTGTGAGGCAGGTGGCATTGATTCACAGTTCACAGGATTGCTTCTGTGGCACAAGGGTGCAGCGTGTCTCCTATAACCCTCCTGCTACCAGGTACATTTCAGGGCTCTTTTTGGTAGTTGCTCCTGTAGCCCCTCCCTCTGCCGGGAAGGCTGTGGTGACTGCTCTCTTCAGCTGTAGGGGCAGGCCCCATAGTTCTGCTGTCACTCCTCTTGCTTGGCCGCTCTAGAGATCACTTTCTGTAGCCCCAGGAATGGGGGGGGGGTCTTCTTCCTAACTGTTGCAAAAGTCTCTCTTTAGCTGCAAGGTGTATACTTCTGGTGGTCCCTCCCCTTGCTGGCTGCTGGTAGGAGTGCTCTCTGCAGCCACTGCAGTTTGGAGTGTGAACTAATGGGCCTCCCACATATCCCTTGGTGTGGCTCGATGCCACTGATGTGGGTCCTTGCAAGCCCACTGATAAGTTGCTTGTGCTTTTCTCGAGCTGGGTAGCCTGAAGTTCCAGCAGGGATTGTGCGCCAGTGGTCCTCCCTTGGCTCTTTTTGGTGCAGGATGGGTGCCACTTGTGCAGGCCCCTTCAGGGCCACTGGTCAGGGCTGCTGAACTTGTGCTTTCCCTGGCAGGGCAGTTTAGAGTTCCTTTAAGCCACAGGCCCTGGCAGCCTTCTCTGGACTCTTATGAAATCAGTGCAGCTAGAGCAGGCCCCTGTGGAGTTACTTGGTATGACCGTGGTGCTTGTGTTTTCCCTGGTCAGGCAGATCGTGGCTCTTGCAGTGAACGGTCACTGCCAAGGGATCTTCTGGCACAGGTTGGGCACTGCAGTTATGGAGGCCACTGGTCAAGCCAGGAGGTGGTGTTATTTATTGCCCAGGCCGTTACTCTGGCTGCTCCAAGAACTCTATCGCCCTGAGGGTGGGGCTCTTTCCAGCTGTTGCTAGGCAGCCACTGCTGCATATTGTCCCCCAGAGCTGAAGCAGACAGTGTACTGCAGCTTGAGAGAGCATGCACATGGAACCAGGCTTTAATGGTGGAAACGGCTCCTTCCTTCCAGCACCCCCAAACGATGGCCTCTAACCTCTATGCCCACTGGGTTGCCTCTGCTTACATGCCCTCAGTTGTGCTTGCCCTATAGCCTAGTGCCTCCAGGCTGTTTCCACACAGCTAACCCTGGTTTTTCCCACAGAGCCAGCCCCAACTCCCTCTTTGAATCTGATCTCCAAGCCAGAGTTTTAGTTCCTGACACCTGCTGGCACCTGCATATGGTTGCTCATTGCACTGATTGTTTGTGGAGGATTGTTTCCATTTTAACAGCTTCACTCCACTTTTCTAGAGTTCCTCCTCCATCTTGGTCAATCTCTGTGCTGGTTGGGGAACTTCCCAGGATGCAGCAGCTTTTCCTCTTTCCAGCTCCCTCTAGAGGTGCAGGTCTCATCTTGCTTCCCTTTGCTTCTTTCTTCTTTCTTTTGTCCTATCTGGTTTTGTGACGTTTTCCTGCTCTATCATAAACCCAAGGTCTTTTGTTAGTTTTTGGCAAATTTTCTATGTGAATAGTTCCACATGTAGATGTATTTTCAGTGTACTTTTGGGAGTAGGTGAGTCTCACTTCCTACTACTCTGCCATCTTCCACCCCCCCCACATGTATTTTTAAATTAAACCATAACAGGCAGAAATCACATGAAGTCAAATCTGCAAATGTACCTGAGTTTTTAAGCTACTTTACTATCCACTGTAAAGGACACCACTGCTACCCACTGATTATAAGAACAGAAATCTCTAACTTTGTCAAGCCCGCATTATGAAGTGGGAGGTCATAGAGCATGACTTTTAAGCGCTGGTATTTGGAAACAGTGCTTGATTCAAATCTCAGTTCTGCTGCTTACTAGCTAGCTGACCTTGGGAGAATTACTCATCATCAAAGGATCACTACTCATTCATAAATTGGGAATAACACCAGTGCCTGTCTTCAATGAGCTGTGATAAGAATGGAATGAAATAATGTGTGTAAAGTGCTTAGTCAGCAGTTAAATCCAAATCCTCAATAAATGCATATCCTCTTATGGTATTATTAGTAGTACTCTCTTTTAGCCCTAAAATAGGCCACATCCATGGATTTAGAGTGTTTCACCTTCTTTGGACTCCAACACTAAAATCCTCCTTTTAGTCCTACCACTAACATTTACTTAGCTAAACAACATTATTAAAAGCCCTTCTATTTGTTAATGTTAAGTTAATGTAAGGCAGTTACAAAAATTGATTTGCCTCAGACCTTGCTTTCAAGTAATTTTCTCTCTAATCAGAGGTGGTCTTCAGGTATAAACCACTAAAATGTAAATGGGAGTAAATGATGTGAGCTTACATGCTCTGGAAAAGTGGTATCAAAGTGGAATCCCTGAGCTCACAGCATCTGTCACACCTGTGAGGTTCTTAGAAATGCAAATCCTCAGGCCCCACTTTCTTCCTATTGAATCAAAAATTCTGGAGTTGGCTGCAGTGATGTGTGTTGTATTGAGCTCATCAGGTGAGTCTGATGCACAGTGGATTTTGAGAAGTAGTGCCCTCACTTCCAGCTGAGGGGACCAAGAAGGCTGTGGAGGGGATGAAGTTTTACCTGAGCCTAGAAATAGGTATGATATGGACTTGTGGATATGTGGGAGGAAACAAAGGGCAAAGAAAATAATAATTTATTTTGGGAATTCACTTTGTCTTTAACTGTTTGGCCATTACTCCCTTTCCTTGGCCACTCTAGAGATCTCTCTTTAGAGACCAAGGTGTGGGGGGCTTCTCCCTCACTGTTGCTAAAAGGCTGTCTATGTAACCACAGGATGTGTACTTCTGGCAGTCACTACCCCCTGCCTCTGTACCTGCTGGGTGTGCTCTCTGTACCTGCTGTGGGTCAGAATGTGGACTGATGGGCCTCTCATGCCTTTGTGTGGAATGATTGCCTAATATAAAGTCATTCACTTTGGCTTAATCATTGAAATGGTAGAAAGATTGGGGAAAGTGTGGTGAGGTTTAATGATAGAAAATCAAAGTTTGATTTTCATGTCTTTTGTTTTGGTTTTCATGGAGGAAGGGGAATGTTTTAGGTTATGGAAATTCATGATCATATCAATTTATCCACTATGTGTTAATGAGAGAAATTTTCACAACTCTTTGAAGAATGTTGCAGTAATTATATTAGCTTTATAACTACATGAATTTAAGTACATTTTTGTTCAGACTCTTGGGGTAAATGAAGTCTCATTCCAAAATTATTTTCAAGAGTTCTCACTCTATAATAACATTACTAAAAACTTATTATGAATCAGACAATTGGTAAATGCTCTTCATGATTCATCTCATTTACGTCACAACAACCCAGTACAACCAGATAGGTCATACTCTCATACTTATATTGTAAATGAGGAAAATGATGGGTTAGTAAGGTCATGAAAACTGGGGAAGTTTCAGAGCCAGTATATGGTGGGGTCTGAACTTGAATCCATTTCCTCTGACTCTAGAAGCCATATTCCTAATTAATATGTGATACTTAATGTAACTGTGCCTAAAACAAAGTACAACTTAATATTTTAAATGTATAAAAATGGTGTTGCCTGAAGAGAGATAGTATTAACAGAAGTATAAGATGCTTGGTGTCTAGAAAAATCCTCAAAAGTTCATGGTAAAGAGGTTAAGAGTATGAGTTTTGGGAACAAGAGGCAGAAGTAGACTTGGGTTTAACTTGCAGCTGATCCTTACTAACCGTGTAATTATCTACAAGGTCCTTAAAACCTCAGAACTTTGTTTTTTTTTAAAAATCATAAATTATTAATTTTTAAAATCTAATGCTTTGGAGCTTGAATAATTTTTAATTATTTATTTATTTATTTATTTATTTATTTTTCTTATCAAGTAGTTAATTGTAATCAATTTTTATTTCCCAAACACATTATTTTTTTTTCTACTGGGAACTACGTCTAGTCACTTTTGATGGAGCATGAACATGTGAGAAAAAATAAGGTTTACATGTATGTGTAACTGGGTCACCATGCTGTACATTAAGAACCTTGGGTTTCTTAAGCTGAAAAAAAAAGGTCATGTGATGAGCTATATTATGTAAAATGCACAGCACAGATTATGGCATGTTTATAATGTGTTCAATAAATGAGAAAAAAACAGAAGAGAACAGAGACATTCTAATTTTACCAATAACTATTTCTGGAAATTTATGAATAGGTTTCCTAAGCAAAAGTATAAACTCATGTAAATAAAACCAAACAGGAGTTTGTATTGTGGCTCAGCAGTTAATGAACTCAAATAACAGTCATGAGGACATAGATTCTATCCCTGGCCTCACTCATTGGGTTAAGGATCCAGCATTGCATTGAGCTGTGGTGTAGATCCAAGATGCAGCTTGGATCCCATGTTGCTGTAGCTGTAGTATAGGCTGGCAGGTTCAGCTCTGATTGGACCCCTAGCCTGGAAACCTTCATATGCCATGGCTGCAGCCCTATAACAACAAAAAGACATAAATAAATAAATAATCCCAAACAATTAAACTGGAAGCAATGTTTAATAAAAAGGAAACATCTAACATCCATTAACTCTTACCAAAGTTGGTATAGAAGATACATAACATAATAAAAGCCATTTATGACAAATCCACAGCCCATATAATACTCAATGGAGAAAAGCTGAAAGCCTTCCTACTAAAATCCAGAACAAGCAAGGATGCCCACTCTTACTGCTTTTATTCAACATGGTACTAACCATAGCAATCAGACAAACAAAAGAAATAAAAGGTATCCAAATTGGAAGAGAAGAGGTAAAATTGTCACTGTATGCAGATGACATGGTACTATATATAGAAAACCCTAATGTCTCAACCCCAAAACTTCTTGAACTGATTGACAATTTCAGCAAAGTAGCAGGATATAAGATTAACATTCAGAAATTCATCACATTTCGATATACTAACAATGAAATATTAGAAAAGGCATACAAAATTCAATACCTTTTAAAATTGCATCCCCAAAAATTAAATACCTGGGAATTAACCTGAGCAAAGAGGTAAAGGACTTATATGCTGAGAACTATAAAACATTAATCAAGGAAATTAAAGAAGATGTAAAGAAATGGAAAGATATTCCATGCTCCTGGGAAAAATTAATATTGTAAAAGTGGCCTTACTACCCAAAGCAGTCTGCAGATTCAATGCAATCCCTATCAAATTACCCATGACATTTTTCACACAACTAGAATAAATAATCCAAAAATTTATATGGAACCACAAAAGACCCAGAATTGCTAATGCAGTCCTGAGGAACAAAAACCAAGCAGGAGGCATCTCTCTCCCAGACTTCAGGCAATAGTACAAAGCTACAGTAATCAAGACAGTGTGGTACTGGTACTAAAACACACTAGAAACCAAAGGAACAGTATAGAGAACCCAGAAATAAACCCTGACACCTATGGCCAATTAATCTTCTACAAATGAGGCAAGATTATAAAATTGGAAAAGTACGATCTTTTCAACAAGTGGTGCTGGGAAACCTGGACAGCTGCATGCAAATCAATGAAACGAGAACACACCCTCACACCATGCACAAAAATAAACTCAAAATGGCTTAAAGACTTAAAATAAGGCAAGACACCATCAAACTCCTAGAAGAGCACATAGGCAAAACATTCTCTGACATCAACCTGACAAATGTTTTTTCTCAAGTCAGTCTCCAAGGCAACAGAAATAAAAGCAAAAATAAACCAATGGGACCTAATCAAACTGACAAGCTTTTGCACAGCAAGGGAAATCATAAAAACAACTTACAGAATGGAAGAAAATAGTATCAAATGATGTAACTGATAAGAGCTTACTCTCTAAAATATACAAGCAACTTATACAACTCAAAGCAAAAAAGCCAACCATCCAGTTGAAAAATGGGCCAAAGACCTGAAGAGACATTTCTGCAAAGAAGATATACAGATGGCCAACAAGCACATGAAAAAATGCTCAACATCCCTGATTATTAGAGAAATGCAAATCAAAACTACCATGAGATACCACCTCACACCAGTCAGAATGGCCATCATTAATAAGTCCACAAATAGCAAATGCTGGAGAGAGTGTGGAGAAAAGGGAACCCTCCTGCACTCTTTGTGGAAAGGTAAATTGGTACAACCAGTATGAAAAACAGTGTGAAGGTACCTTAGAAATCTATGCATAGAACTACCATATGACTCAGCAATCCCACTCTTGGGCATATATCCAGACAAAACTTTCCTTGAAAAAGACACATGCACGCATATGTTCATTTGAGCACTATTCGCAATAGCCAAGACATGGAAACAACATAAATGTCCATCGACAAATGAATGGATTAAGAAGATGTGGTATATGTACACAATGCAATACTACTTAGCCATTTGCAGCAACATGGATGGAACTAGAGACTCTCATACTGAGTGAAGTTAAGTCAAAAAGAGAAAGACAAATACCATATGATTTCACTTATATCTGGAATCTAATATAAGGCACAAATGAACCTTTCCACAGAAAAGAAAATCACGGACTGAGAGGACAGACTTGTGGTTGCCAAGGGGGAGGGGAGGGAGTGGGATGAACTGGGCATTTGGGGTTAATAGATGCAAACTATTGCCTTTGGAATGGATAAGCAATGAGATCCTGCTGTATAGCACAGGGAACTATATATAGTGACATGATGGAGCATGATGTGAGAAAAAGGAATGTTTTTGAGTAGTTGCGACTGGGACAACTTGCTGTATAGTAGAAAATTAACAGAAAACCATAAACTAGCTGTAATGGAAAAAATAAAATCTTTAAATAAATAAAAAAAAAAAAACAGAAATAGCTAGAGGCCTTCACCTGCCTGCTGTTAACTAACTCTGAAGCCTTACTTAATATGTTACTTAATAGTTACAATGCAGTTTAAGAAACCTCTGACTAGCCCTATGTTTCTGACTCATTCTTCCCCAACTTCACAAGACCAAGATGTTTTCACTGATAAAATGTGTTGGTGAAAGTTAAGAAAGGTTTTAATAAGCTGATCTAAATTTTTGAATTTTAAAATTAAAATTATTTTAATTCAATTATTTTGCCAAATATCTCTTCTAGTATATTAATGCAATGGGTAAAAATAAGAATTTTGTCCAGTTAGCTTTTATTTTTCTTAGGCCTATTCAGATTTAGATTAGAATAGCATTAGGGGTTGTTATGCTTACCTAGTTATGAGGTTTCTTTTGATGGTCCATAGCTCAGGCTTTTATCTTTTTGTGCCAACACCTCATTCACTACAAACAAATGTGAGCTTTTGTTTCACCATTATCATTTTAGGACTAAGACAGGGCCATTTGAGATTTAGCCTAAGAGATAGTTTTTTTTTTTTTTTCATCATTGCATCTTTTAAATATGGTTATTTTTTCTTATTATCCACTTAAAATGATTATTCTTTTGCGCTTCTATATATTTGTGTATTTTTAGGGTTCCATTTTCCTCTTCTTTTTAGATTTTAAAGTTAAGACAAACTATTAAACAAATAGACAGCTAAAAGGATTGATATGGAGGCAACAAGCAGTAAGTAAGATTGAATGCAGCTACAACATGATAACCAACAACTTGGGTTTTATTTTTTATTTTATTTTTTTGGCCACACCTGCAGCATATGGAAGTTTCAGGGATCAAATCTGAGCCACAGCTGTGACCTGCCTCAACTACAGCAATGCAAGTTCTTTAAGCAACTGCAATGGACAGGGGTCATACCTGTACCTCCACAGCAAATGGAGCTGCTGCAGTCAGATATTTGACCAGTGCATCACAGGTGGGAACTTCTAAATTGGATTTTAGAATTGGAGTTGGACAGATTTTTTCTTCTTCTTTTTTTCTTTTTCTTTTTTTATAGCCACACCTGCAGCATACGGAAATTCCCAGGCTAGGAGTCGAATCATAGCTGTAGCTGAGGCCTATGCCACAGCAACACAGCCACAGTAATAGATCCAAGCCTCATCTTTGACCTAAACCACAGCTTGCAGCAATGCCAGATCCTCAATCTACTGAGCAAGACAGGGATCAAACCCATATCCTCACAGATGGTGTCAGTTCTTAACCCACTGATCCATAACAGGAACACAGACCTTTTTTTTAAACTCCTCTCTGCCTCTTATTGACCGTGACTTTGGGAAAATTTTTTTAATTTCTTCTGGGCTTCAGTTTCCTTATTAAATGGAGATAATAGAACTTGTGAAGAGTAAATGAGATGCTCTGTGTACAGCACTCAGCACTTTTTTTGGCACAGGTCAGCCTACAATTGTGAGAGTTATTATTATGAATTCCAGATAAGTCTGAAATTGTCATTTATTTCCTTTTATTTCCTTCTCTGAAGTTTGCAATAAAGTGATCTTATAATAAATGTGCTCAATAAGGATTCAGTAATAGGTCAAACTCCAATACAAATTATAATATAGGTCTGTCATGGCAAGGAGGTCATCTGATAACTTCTCTATCCAGTTTAATACTTAAAAAATAAAAACTGTGTTTCTCTCTGATCCTTAATCAATATTGTAATACAAGGGATAGAAAAAAGATGAGACTCATTAATAGGGATGGCACTGATTCTCTATTGATAAAATACAAACATGAGTTTTTCTTATGGTTGTAGGAAATATATCAACATACCTCACCCTCTATCACATCATACCCCACACTAAATCACATTGGGATCAAAAGCCTGATTATACTCTGAAATTGCCCCTCATATGGCAAGTATATGCATAACTTTTAAAAAAACCTCCAGGCGTTCCCATTGTGGCTCAGCAGAAATAAAACCAACTAATATCTACAAAGATGCAAATTCGATCCCTGGCCTCACTCAGTGGGTTACAGATCCAGCATTGCCCTGAGCTGTGCTGTAGGTTGCAGACACAGCTCAGATCTGGTATTGCTGTAGCTGTGATGTAGACTGGCAGCTGTAGCTCCAATTCAACCCCTACCCTGGGAACTTCCATATGCCATGCCTGCAGCCATTAAAAAAAGAGAGAGAGAGAGAAACTTCCAGATTGTTTTTCAAAGAGGAAGCAAAAACCTTATATTCTCGTAAGCAACATATGTGTTCAACTTGCTCCACTTATTGTATGCAGATAGGATAATGAGATTTTTAATTTTTGCCATTCTAATGTGTATTATGATCTCTTGATGTGGTTATAATTTACACCTCCCTAATGACTAATGATGTTGAGCATGCTTTTGTATGTTTTATTTGCTTTGATTTTTGGAGTTTGGTGGTTAATTTGGTTGGTTGGTTTTGTTTTGTTTTACCATCTACATATTACCTTGGTTGAAGGTCTGTTCAAATATTTTGCCCATTTTTTAAAATAAGATTTTTTTTCATTACCATTGAGTTGTGGAAGTTCTTTACATATTCTGGATGCCAGCCCTTTATCAGGTGGGTATTTAGCAAATATTTTCTTTCAATGCGTAGCTTGCTTTTTATTTTCTTAAAATTGTCTATTTACAAAGTTCAAAACACTGTAATAAAGTCCATTTTACCAATTTTTTTCTTTAACAATAAATCTTTATTGTTAGCTTTAAAGATCAAGAATAGAGCAAATGAGCAGTTCTACTACACATAAAAGGAACTAAAGTATACAGGTCTGTGGCATAAAGAACAGCACATCTTTATCTCCATTCAAAAGGAGAGCTGTAAAAAGAACAATATAATGCCATTTGCAGCAACATGGATGGAACTAGAGACTCTCGTCTAGTGAAGTAAGTCAGAAAGAGAAAGACAAATACCATATGATATCACTTATATCTGGAATCTAATATATGGCACAAAGGAAACTTTCCACAGAAAAGAAAATCATGGACTTGGAGAACAGACATCTGATTGCCAAGGGGGAAGGGGAGGGAGTGGGAGGGACTGGGAGATTGTGGTAAATAGATGTAGAATGTTGCCTTAGGGATGGATTAGCAATGGGATCCTTCTGTGTAGCACTGGGAACTCTGACTAGTCACATATAATTTGAGAAAAAAGAATGTATACATGTATGTGTAACTGGGTCACCATGCTGTACAGTAGAAAAAAATATAAATAAATGATTAAAAACCAAAACAAAACAAAAAAAATTAAAATTATGTTTTTTAAAAAAAGGAGAGCTGTTCCAGAGCATCCTACTATCAGCTGAAATGTGGCTGCTGATGTTATGACTTACTTCAGAAACTGAAATTCTAAATCATTGCTTCATTTAGATAGGCAAGGAATGAGGTTTGAGTCATGTGCTGTTATTTCTGGGATTTCTCAGTCATATTACAGGAGACTGGAATCCTCCAGAAGATGTGCTCATCCTATTAACCAATGTGAAAGTTTTCATTCTTGGCATTATAAGTTCAGATGGTGTGAGAAGGTATTACCTGTACTTTTTACTGGTAACTTCATTACTTTTCATCAGCTCAATCAAATCTGAATAGAGTTTTTATTTCTGTTCATAAGAGGCCTCCTAAGTAGTAGGCTATGTGTGCATGCTGCTTCAAAGAGTCAAATTACTTGAATGAGTCAAGCCAGATGCATAACCAGATAGATGACACCTGGCCAGATGGGATTAGGTCCCCAGCTACCCCTTCTGAGGGAGTCAGTTGATAAAGACCTGTCTTATCCTTTGGGGGTAATGCATACTTCTTGAGACACTTAACCTTCTTTCTGTAATTTGCATGACCTAGAAAACCTTCCATAATTATCACTGAAAGAAGAACTAAAATTGTAGCAAGTATTAAGATTGATGAAATTACCTAAGCACATTATAGAAATTACATAGTGGGAGAGCATAGTTGTATGATGATTGAACAAGAAGCCTCTGAAATCAAAGGCCTAAACTATGTGATCTGACTTTAGACGTACTCTCCATGTCTGTAAAGTAAGGCTAAGAAGGGCATCTACCACACAGGTGATTATGAGGATTAAATGCAATACTTTAGTAATTTAGCACCATGTCCAGTGCATAAGTACCCATAAACACTAGCAACTATTTCTATTACTTTTTTTGTTAGCATCATTTTTGTGTGTTTTAATTAGAGAGCCATCATTCCCCTCCATTTCAGCAACTATCCTCCACCTCACAAAGGCTGGTTCTAATTCTACCATTTTATGTAAACAGCTCTGAGAATGCTCCTCCAGCTTCCTTTCCTGCAGATTTTGAGATACATTCTGCTGCTTTTCATGTGCCAGCCTTCAGCCTTCAGACTTATCCTCTCTGCTATGACTGAGCCTTCCTAAGCATGACTTATTAATGACCCTCTCCCTTGAGAGTTGGTGATTTCTCTGTTGGCCCTTATCTCCCCTCCCTGTCCCTTGCCTGCTCTGATTCCTCCAAAATTACATTTTTCGGGCTCCCTTACTAACTGTTTTTTTGTTGGGTTTTGGTAATAGGAGGTACCTGTAAAGACTAGAGTGAAAGGAGATAAGAGGCCAGGATGATTTTGAGCCTCTATTTGCTTCAGGTAGCATCTTCAAGAGGCCAGTCTCCTTACTGGTTCCTGTGGTGCTAAGCAGCCCTTCTCTCTGGAACCCAGCTCCTTCCTGGTCTGCTGTATGTGGCTCCAGCTCAAGGCCCTGGGTAACTCCACTTTCTCCCTTCACCCTGCAGTGCAAAGAAAGTGGTGACTTCCTACAATTTATAATACCCAGATTTTCATTTTCATTTGCCTTTTGGCTCTTCTAATGCCTTTGAAACAAATTCCTCATATTAAATTGCATTTTTGAGTCACCTGCTCCTAATAGACTCACAGACATCCCTTATGTTTATTGTCACTAATCCCAAATATTCTTAGAGAACACAGATCATTTGACACTCTTCTTTGTCCAATGAAGTCCCTGCCCTTCTGCCCCAGGTGGAAGAGAGTTCATAAACCTCCATGTTCAAAACAAGTATTGATCCCAGCATTTGAGGAACTGTCCATCCCCAAGTTATCCCTACTTACTTCAGAAAGTCTAGACATTGTATTGGTAGAACTCAGGTGAGAGGTGGCAACTCATCTCAAGCTGTCCTTGCAATAGTGGTAGTAAACTTGTTGCATGATATAAATATATATATAAAGTATAGTATTTGGGAACAGAACTCATAAAGAAACTTCAAGACTCATTCTCAAAAACATCCACATACTTACTTCTGGGAAATGTTAGCATGAATTTTAAAGTAAAATGTGATATTTAAAAACATCTGTTTAGACTGGATCCTCAGGGAAGAGCCTCCATGCCTGCCTTCTTGCATCTCTCGCAATCATCCATTCTTAATAAATCTATTTCTCACTTATCACTTTGTCTCTCACTGAATTCCTTCTGTGTGGAGGCATGAAGAACCTGAACCTCAGTAAGTACAGGCACAGGGTAAACTGGAGATAGGATTAAGATGGCAGAATAGAAGGACTGGAGCTCAACTTCTCTCATAAAAAACACAAAATTACAACCAAATGCTGAACAACCTTCAACCAAATGCCCTGGAAACTTTCAAAAAGATATCATACTCCAGAAGACACAGAGGAGGCCACATCAAGAGGTAGGAGGGACAATTGTGTGATAGAAGAAACCCCATACCTGCCCAGTGGTAAGACCACAGACTGCAAAGTAACTGTATCACAGAGACTCACCTACAGGAGTGAGACCTGAGCCCCACATCAAGTCCCCATGCCTGAGGATCTGGCATTGGGAGAAAGAGTCCACAGAGCATCTGGAATTGAAGGCCAGTGGGGTTTGTGTGCAGGAGCTCCATGGGACTGGGGGAAATGGAGACCCCATTCTTGAAAGGCACACACAAGCTTTCATGTGCACAGGGTCCCAGGGCAAAGCAGAGGCTCAATAGGAATCTGGGTTGGATATGACTGCAGTTCTTGGAGATTCTCCTGGGAAAACAGGGGGTGGTTGTGGCTTGCTGTAGGGGAAGGAAATTGGAGGCAAATGTCTCAGGAATATTCATCAGCTGGTTTTTCTCTGTAGGTTGGCCATTTTGGGAAAATCTGGCCCCACCCATCAGCCCTGAGAAGCCCCAGGTGAAACAATAATCCAGGTGGGATCATAAACCCACCCATCAGTAAACAGGCTGCCTAAAGACCCCCTCTACACAGCCACCTCTAATCTCAGTCAGAGACAAAGTGCCACCCACCAGAGGGATAGGACTCAGCCCCACCTACCAGTGGGCAGGTACCAGTCCCTCCCACCAGGAAGCCTACAGTAAGCCCCTATACCCACTTCAGCCACAATGGAGGCAGACATCAGAAGTAAGAGAGGCTACAACTCTATTGCCTGCCAAAAAGAGATGACACAAAAAACCTATAAATATGAAAAGGCAGAGAACTATAACTCAGATAAAGGAACGAGAAAAAAACCCAGAAAAAAAGCTAAATGATCTGGAGATTCTCAGCCACCAGAGAAAAGACTATAGATTGTTGATGCTGAAGATGATGCAAGACATTGGAAATAAACTAGAGGCAAAGACTAATAATTTACAGCAAACACTGAGCAAAGAAATACAAGATTTGAAACTTAAGAAAGCGGATATGCAAAATACAATAACTGAAATTAAAAAATTATTTAGAAGCAACCAACAGCAGAATACAGGAGGCAGAAGAATGAATAAGCAAGGTGGAGAACAGACTAGTGGAAATCAGTGATATGGAACAGAAAAGAGAAAAAAGATTGAAAACAAATGAAGAGAATCTCAGAGAACTCTGGGGCAATGTTAAACACACAAACATCCATAATATAGGGGTGCCAGAAGGAGAAGAGAGAGAGAAAGGGACAGAAAAATTATTTGAAGAGGTAATAGCCAAAAACTTCCCTAGCATGGGAAAGGAACCACTCACTCAAATCCAGGAAGCACAACGAGTACCATATAAAAAACCCAAGCAGGAACACCCAGAGACACATATTAATCAAACTGACACAAATTAATTAAAGACAAAGAGAAAATACTGAAAGCAGCTAGGAAAAAGAAACAAATAACATACATGGGAACCCCGATAAGATTATTGGCAGATTTTTCAGCAGAAACTCTGCAGGCCAGAGGGAGCGTCCTGATATACTTAATGTGATGAAAGGAAAAAACTCAAATCCAAACAAGATTACTTTACCAAGCAAGGCTCTCATTCAGATTTGAAGGAGAAATCAAAAACTTTACAGATAAGTAAAAGCTGAGAGAATTCAGCAATACCAAACAAGATTTACAACAAATACTAAAGGAACTTCTCTAGCCAGAAAAGAAAAGGCCACAACCAGAAACAAAAATAACCACAAGTGACAAGGCTCACCAGTAAAGGCATACAGTAAAGATAGGTAATCATCCACCCACAAATATGCTACCAAAATTAGAAATTGTAGGAAGAGGAGAGTACAAATGCAGTACACTGGAGATGCACTTGCAATTAAGAGAACAACAACTTAAAACAATCTTGTATATATATAGATGCCTATAACAAAACTTCAGGGTAACCGCAAGCCAAAAATCTACAATTGATACACACACAAATAAGAACAATCAATTCAAAAACAACACTAAAGATAGTCATCAAACCACAAGAGGAGAGAAGAAGAGAAGGGAAATAAAAAGGGCAATAAAAACAAATCCAAAACAGTTAATAAAATGGCAATAAGGACATACATATCAATAATTACCTTAAATGTTAATGGACTAAACATTCCAACCAAAAGACATGGACTGGCTGAATGGATACAAAAACAAGACCCAAATATATATGCCGTCTTCAAGAGACCCACTTCACTTCTAGGGACACATACAAATTGAAAGTGAGAGGATAAAATATTCCATGCAAATGGGAATCAAAGAAAGGTGGAGTATCAATACTCATAACACACAAAATAAACCTTAAAATAAAGAATAGTATAAGAGAAAAGGAAGGACATTACATAATGCTCAAAGGATCAATCCAAGAAGAAGATATAACAATTGTAAATATATATGCACCCAACATAAGAACACCTCAATATACAAGGCAACTGCTAACAACCTTAAAAGGAGAAATTGACAATAACACAATCAGAGTGGGGGACTGTAACACCCCACTTACAGCAATGGACAGATCATCCAGACAGAAAATCAACAAGGAAACACAGGCCCTGAATGAAGCATTAGACCAGATGGACTTAATAGATATTTACAGGACATTCCATCCAAAAGCAACAGAATACACACTCTTCTCAAGTTCTCATGGAAGATTCTCTAGGATTGATCACATTCTGAGATACAAACTCAACCTTGGTAACTTTAAGAAAATTGAAATCATATCAAGCATCTTTTCCAACTACAAGGCTATACGACTAGAAATCAACAACAAGAAAAAATCTGCAAAAAAACACAAACACGTGGAGACTAAACAACATGCTACTAAATAATCAATGGATCCCTGAAGAAATCAAGGAGGAAATTAAAAAATACCTACAATCAAATGACAACAAAGATACAACACCCCAAAACCTATGGGTTGAAGCAAAAGAAGTTATAAGAGGCAAGTTAATAGCAATAGAATCCTACCTCAGGAAACAAGAATAAGCTCAAATAAACAACTTAACTTTACAGTTTAAAGCAGCTAGAGAGAGAAGAACAAAGACCTAAAGTTAGCAGAAGGAAAGAAATCATAAAGATCAGAGCAGAAATCAATGAAATAGAAATGAAGAAAACCATAGAAAAGATCAATGAAATGAAAAGGTGGTTTTTTTTAAAGTTCAACAGAATTGATAAACCCTTAGCCAGACTTGTTAAGAAAAAAAAGAGAGAGGATTCAAATCAATAAACTTAGAAATGAAAAAGGAGACGTTGCAACAGACATCACAGAAATACAAAGAATCACAAGAGACTACTACATGGAACCATACACCAATAAAACAGAAAACCTAGAAGAAATGGACAAATGCTTAGAAAGGTAAAATCTTCCAAGACTAAACCAATAGGAAATAGAAGAGATAAGCAGACCAATCACAAGTACTGAAATTGAAACTGTGATTTAAAAACTTCCAGCATAGTCCAGGACCAGATGGCTTCACAGGTGAATTCTATCAAACATTTAGAGAAGAGCTAACACCTATCCTTCTGAAACTATTCCAAAAAATTGCATAAGAAGGGACACTTCCAAACTCATTCTATGAGGCCATCATCACACTGACACCAAAACAAAGGTACCTCAAAAAAAGAAAAATTACAGGCCACTTCATTGATGAACATAGATGCAAAAATCCTCAACAAAATACTAGCAAACTGAATCCAACAATACATGAAAAGGATTATATATCACGATCAATTGGGATTTATTGCAGGGATGCAAGTATTCTTCAATATCCACAAATCAATCAGTGTGATATACCACATTAACAAACTAAAGAATAAAAACCATAGGATCCTCTCAATAGATGCCAAAAAAACCTTTGACAAAATCCAACACCCATTTCTGATAAAAACCCTTTAGAAAGTGGGCATAGATGGAACCTACCTCAACATAATAAATCAATTTATGACAAACACAGAGCTAACATCATTCTCAATGGTGAAAATTTGAAAGAATTCCCTCTGAGATCAGGAACAAGACAAGGATGTCCACTCTTGTCACTACTATTCAACATAGTTTTGGAAGTCCTAACCACAGCAATCAGAGAAGAAATAGAAATAAAAGGAATCCAAATTGGAAAAGAAGAAGTAAAATATCACAATTTGAAAACGATATGATACTATACCTGGAGAATCCTAAAGACTCTACCAGAAAACTGTTAGAGCTCATTCATGAATTTGCCAAAGTTGCAGGATACAAAATTAATACACAGAAATTGACTACATTTCTATATACTAACTGAAGATCAGAAATTCAACTTAGAACAATGATCTCATTTACCATGGCATCGAATAGAATAAAATACCTAGGAATAAAGCTACCTAAAGAGACAAAAGACCTGTATTCTGAAAACAAAATATGCTGATGAAAGAAATCAAAGATGAAACAAACAGTTGGAAAAACATACCATGCTCTTGGGTTGGAAGAGTCAATATTGTCAAAAGGACTATACTACCCAAGGCAATCTACAGATTCAGTGCAATCAATTACCAAGGACATTTTTCACAGAACCTGAACAAAATATTTTAAAGTTTGTTTGGAAGCACAAAAGACCCAAAATAGCCAAAGACATCCTGAGAAAGAAAACTGGAGCTGGAGAAATCAGGCTCCCTGACTTCATAATACTAGAAAGCTACAGTCATGAAAACTGTATGACACTGGCATGAAGATGGAAATATAGATCAGTCCAATAGGATAAATAGCCCATAATTAAACCCATGCACCTACAGGAAAGTAATTTATGGCAAAGGATGCAACAACATACAGTGGAGAAGAGCAATAAGCGGTGCTGGGCAAACTGGACACCACATATAAAAAAATGAAATTAGAACACTCCCTAACACCATACATAAAAATAAACTCAAAATGGATTAGAGATCTAAATATAAGACCAGATTATATAAAACTCTTAGAGGAAAACATAGGCCAAACACTCTCCAACATAAACCACAGCAACACCCTCTCAGATTCACCTCCTTGAGAAATGACAATAAAAACAGAAATAAACAAATGGGACTTAATTAAACCTAAAAGTTTCTGCACAGAAAAGTAAATCCTAAACAAAATGAAAAGACAACCCATTGAATGGGAGAAAATATTTGCAAATGAAGTGACTGAAAAAGGATTAGTTCCCAAAATTTATAAACACCTTCTGCAGCTCCATACCAAAAATGCAAACAACCCCATCAAAAACTGTGCAGAAGATCTACACAGACAATTCTCCAAGAAGACGTAGCTATCCAAAAAAACATATGAAAATTTGTTCAACATCACTAATTATTACAGAAATGCAAATCAAAACCACTATGAGGTACCACCTTACACCAACCAGAATGGCCAGCATCAAAAGGTCTACAAACAATAAATACTAGAGAGGGTGTAGAGAAAATGGAACCTTATTTCACTGTTGGTGGGAATGTAAACTGCTGCAACCACTGTGGAAAATGATATGGAGATTCCTCAGAAAACTAAAAATAGAATTACCATTTGATCCAGCAATCTGACTCTTGGGAATCTATCCAGAGAACACCATGACTCAAAAAGATACATGTACTCCAGTGTTCATTGCAGCACTATATACTAGAGCCAAGAAATGGAAGCAACCTAAATGTCCACTGACAGAGTATTGGATAAAGAAGATGTGGTACATAGACCCAATGGAATATTACTCAGCCATTAAGAGGAAAGAAATAATGGCATTTGCAGCAACATGGATAGACCTAGAAATTATCATGCTAAGTGAAGTCAGTAAGAAGGTGAGACACCAACATCAAATGCTATCACTCATATAAAACAGAACACAAAAACAGAACACAATCAACTTCTTTGCAGAACAGACTGACTCACAGACATTGAAAACTCATATTTTCCAAATGAGACATGTTTGGATGTGGGGGAATGTGCTGGGGTTTGTGATGGAAATGCTATAAAATTTAATTATGTTGATAGTTTTACAACTATAAATGTAATAACATTCACTGAGTAATAAAAAAAATTGAAGTAAACTGTAATCATCATTGTCCTAGATTTTGAAGTCTTCTTTTTCCCTATCCACATCCCTAAACAACAAACAGCAACAACCTTAATCTGTACTAATATTGCCTATTTCTGAATGGTATCTTGCTTTTATGTTGTGAAGTAAAATTGCTTCTGAAGAAAAAAAATCTGTTTAAATAACCAGTTCCCCATCCATATTTGTTACGGAAACAATGAATAATAAAACTTAGAAGCAAGAGATGACTTTAATTGTCATATCTGTTTTTTAACCCTGATGAAAACAAAATCAATGGTATAGGAAGGTTCTGATGTTATAGATCCCACATGAATTCCACTTGACATTCCTATCTGCAGAAAAAGTATATAGCTTTAAAATGAGAATTGTATTTGTTTTCAAATTTAATAAAACATTTGTACTAGTCTTTTCTTAATATTGTCATTTCTATGTCTATTTTCTCCCTGAAACTTTTTTTAGACATGTTTTAATAAAAATGTTCATTTTAGGATATATTTGTATGTATGACTAATTAACTTTGATATACACCTGAAACTAACACAACATTGTTTATTTGGTTGTTTTTTGTTTTTAGGGCATATGGAAAATCCAAGGCTTGGGGTAGAATCAGAGCTACAACTGTCCGCCTATGCCACAGCCACAGCAACATGGGATCTCAGCCATGTCTGCAACCTATATTGCAGTTCATGGCAATGCAGGATCCCCCACCCACTGAGCAAGGCCAGGGATTGAACCCACATCCTCACGGATACTATTCAGATTCATTTCTTCTGTGCCACAACAGGAATTCCTAACACAACACTGTAGGTCAACTGTACGCCAGTAAAATAAAATTTAAAAAGAATGATATAAAATTTCCAGTAGTATAAGATCTAAAAAATCAACATTTTCCTCCATACCTCTGTTATTTCTACTTCTTTCAAAATATTTCTCATACATCCTTTGAGAAGAAAAATGAATAAATATTATAAGAATAAAAATATGTTCATTTTATGTGGTTGCTGATCTTCAAGGTAATATGTATAACCTATCTCTTTGGTCTCCCATTTTATTATAAGGTGTCACAATTGACTTTTCTTTTTGAAGATCATAAAATGAATTTTGCATAGGAGAAGTCTTTGTCTGTCCTCAAAAGCAAAGGTAAATGTTGCTTTTACTCAACAGTAAATGGATTTCTTTCAATAGTGTGCAGTGGCTTCCATTTTTAAAGTGTATTTAAAAAATTACATATTCATAAGGAAAACTTTGAGTTTACAGTAGAAGATTTATATCTCTTTGTACCTATGTATAGTTCTCTTTCATCTAGAAATCTTACTTTTTGTGGAGTTAATACTCTTGCAGAATATTTAATTATTTTATAGTGTAGTTCTAAAACTTTATGGCAATGTCTATAGATATGAGATAGGTAAGAAAAATAGAATTAAGAGATTCTAGGAAATAGACAAGAGGGGAAAAATGAGAAGGAGCTCTGCTAAAAGTCAAAATAAAATTAGAAAGTAATGAAAAGACTTTATGTCAAGAATCCTGATTTAAATAGAAAATACTTCTTTTATGCATATGGGATTAGTCACACTAAAGGCAGGAAGATTATTAACATTAATGTCTCTCTCATTTGCAAACCTAGATATAACAGACTAAAGGGGAAAGAAATTGAAAAGCTTAGCAAATTTTTGGGGAAAAATAAATAAAAGGAAAGGGCACATAGTCTTAGCAAGTTTTATTCTCTAATTCATTGACTCTAGTAAGAAAAGTACATTAGAATAGATTTTTATCTTCCAAATACCCTTAGTAGCAGAGTAGACAGTGAAACACCCCTGCATTTTTTATTTTACCAGTGAAGTACTAGAGAGACAACACAAATATGGAATAATTTTAAATGCATATGTCAGTAGTTATGCATAGAGAGAAATACCTGAAAGAAAATACTCCTAAATTTTAATAATGGTTTGCTCCTGAGTAATTAAAATTTAGCAGATACATAGATAGATGATAGATAGATAGATAGATGATAGACAATAGAGATATGAAGAGACAGATATAAGCACATCTGCATTTCCCATTATTTTTCTAGATTTTAATTGCAATATATTAATAACAGAAAAAAATGGCTTTAAAATAGTTATACATTTGTTTTCCAGTAAAGGTGTCATTCAAAAAATATTCCTATCATCCCCGTGAACTCTGGTTAGGCATAGTATAAGATAAAAATAGTTCAAGCCATCAGTGGCCCACACATACTACACAAAATACAACCTATATCTTGGGAAATTTGTAATTTGTGCCTAAATATGTGTATATATTTCAACATAACACATGCCTATTTCATTCAGATTGTGTATATTATGGGTAGATATAATTTTATGCAAGTAAGAAATAGGTATCATTTTCAGCACAGCCTGCTTCATGTAACTGTTCTTGTTGCAAAGCTTCTCAGTGACCAAGATCTGTAAGTCCCTTAGGAAGCAACCTAAATTAGATAGAGAGCTGCAAGAAAGTGAATGTCTGTGTGTGGTAGTGGGGGTGTATCTCTAGAAAGTGGCTATATTCCCTATGCATATTTATTTTATACATGGTAGTTCGTACCTCTTAGTCCCTTACTCCTGTTCTGCCCTCATCCTTCTCTCTCCAAACTGATAACTACTAGTTTGTTTTCTACATCTGTGAGTCTGTTTCTTTTATATTTACTAGTTTATTTTTTAGATTTCACATGTAAGTGATAACATGCAGTATTTGTCTTTCTCTGACTTATTTCTCTATAACAAACTTCAATTCCTTACATGTTGTTACAAATGGCAAAATTTCATTATTTTTTAGTTTTATTAAATTATAATTTATTTACAATGTAATGATCATTTCTGCTGTATGACAAAGTGATTCAGTTATACATGTGCATATATCCATTCTTTTCAGATCCTTTTTCCATGTAGGTTGTTATGGAATATTGTGTAGAGTTTCCTGTGTTATACAGCAGTTTGCTGTTGACTATTCATTTCATATACAATAGTGTGCATATGCCAGTTCCAAACCCCCAATCTACCTCTCTTCCCAGCCTCTCCCCTTTGGCAACCATAAGTTTGTTTTTGAAGTCTTTGAGTCTGTTTCTGTCTGTAAATAACTTCATTTGTATCATTTTTTTTTAGATTACACATGTAAGTGATGTCATGTGATATTTCTCTTTTGCTCTTTGATTTACTTCACTTACTATGATAATCTCTAGTTCCATCCATGTTGCTGTAAATGGCATTGTTTCATTCTTTTTTATAGC
The DNA here is from genome assembly GCF_054392235.1 of Sus scrofa. Lineage (NCBI taxonomy): Eukaryota > Metazoa > Chordata > Mammalia > Artiodactyla > Suidae > Sus > Sus scrofa. The sequence goes on from NC_139386.1 coordinate 50,692,630, forward strand.
TACTCTTGCACCATAGGAATCTTGTTAATACATTCATTCATTGGTGAACATTTATATTGTTTCCAAGTTTTGGCTATTGTGAATAGTGCTGCTATGAACACAGGGGTGCACATATCTTTTTGAATCATGGTTTTCTCTGGCTATAACCCAGTAGTGGGATTGCTGGATCGTACTGTGGTTCTGTTTTTAGTTTTCTGAGGAAATTCTACACTGTTTTCAATAGTGGTTTCACCAGTTTACATTCCCAGCAAAAGTGTAGGAGCTTTCTCTTTTCTCTTCACCCTCTCCAGCGTTTATTGTTATAGTCTTTTTGATGATGGCCATTCTTTTATTTTATTTTATTTTATTTTATTTTATTTTATTTTCCCACTGTACAGTAAGGGGATCAAGTTATCTTTACATGTATATATTATAATTACATTTTTCCCCCACCCTTTGTTCTGTTGCAACATGAGTATCTAGACATAGTTCTCACTGCTACCCAGCAGGATCTCCTTGTAAATCTATTCTAAGTTGTGTCTGATAAGCCCAAGCTCCTGATACCTCCCACTCCCTCCCCCTCCCATCAGGCAGCCACAAGTCTTTTCTCCAAGTCCATGATTTTCTTTTCTGAGGAGATGTTCATTTGTGCTGGATATTAGATTCCAGTTATAAGTGATATCATATGGTATTTGTCTTTGTCTTTCTGACTCATTTCACTCAGTATGAGATTCTCTAGTTCCATCCATGTTGCTGCACATGGCATTATATCATTCTTTTTTATGGCTGAGTAGTATTCCATGGTGTGTATATATACCACCTCTTCCGAATCCAACCATCTGTCGATGGACATTTGGGTGTTTCCATGTCCTGGCTATTGTGAATAGTGCTGCAATGAACATGCAGGTGCATGTGTCTCTTTTAAGTAGAGCTTTATCTGGATAGATGCCCAAGAGTGGGATTGCAGGGTCATATGGGAGTTCTATGTATAGATTTCTAAGGTATCTCCAAACTGTTCTCCATAGTGGCTGTACCAGTTTACATTCCCACCAACAGTGCAGGAGGGTTCCCTTTTCTCCACAGCCCCTCCAGCACTTGTTATTTGTGGATTTATTAATGATGGCCATTCTGACTGGTGTGAGGTGGTATCTCATGGTCGTTTTGATTTGCATTTCTCTTATGATCAGCGATGTTGAGCATTTTTTCATGTGTTTGCTGGCCATCTGTATCTCTTCCTTGGAGAAATGTCTATTTGGGTCTTTTGCCCATTTTTCCATTGATTGACTGGCTTTTTTGCTGTTGGGTTGTATAAGTTGTTTATATATTCTAGAGATTAAGCCCTTGTCGGTTGCATCATTTGAAACTATTTTCTCCCATTCTGTAAGTTGTCTTTTTGTTTTCTTTTGGGTTTCCTTTGCTGTGCAAAAGCTTTTCAGTTTGATGAGGTCCCATGGGTTCATTTTTGCTCTTATTTCTATTGCTTTGGGAGACTGACCTGAGAAAATATTCATGAGGTTGATGTCCGAGAGTGTTTTGCCTATGTTCTCTTCTGGGAGTTTGATGGTGTCCTGTCTTATATTAAGTCTTTCAGCCACTTTGAGTTTATTTTTGTGCATGGTGTGAGGGTGTGTTCTAGTGTCGTTGATTTGCATGCAGCTGTCCAGGTTTCCCAGCAATGCTTGCTGAATAGACTTTCCTTTTCCCATTTTATGTTCTTGCCTCCCTTGTCAAAGATTACTTGACCATAGGTGTCAGGGTTTATTTCCGGGTTCTCTCTTCTGTTCCATTGGTCTGTCTGTCTGTTTTGATACCAGTACCACACTGTTTTGATGACTGTGGCTTTGTAGTATTTCTTGATGTCTGGGAGAGTTATGCCTCCTGCTTGGTTTTTGTTTCTCAGGACTGCTTTGGCGATTCTGGGTCTTTTGTTGTTCCATATAAATGTTTGGATTGTTTGTCTAGTTCTGTGAAAAATATCATGGGTAATTTGATAGGGATTGCACTGAATTTGATAGTATGGCCATTTTTACAATATTGATTTTTCCAGTCCATGGAAATGGAATAGATGATGGCCATTCTAATTGGTATGAGCTGGTACCTCATTGCAGTTTTGATTTGTATTTCTCTAATAATTAGTGATGTTGACAATTTTTCTGTTTTTTTGTCCATCTGTATGTCTTTTTTGGATAAATGTCTATTTAGATCTTCTTCCCACTTTTTGATTGGGTTGTTTGTTTTGATATTGGACTGCATAATAATTTGTATATTTTGGACATTAATTCGTTGTTAGTCACTTCATTTGCAAATACTTTCCCCCATTCTGTGGGTTTCTTTATTTTTTTTTTTTTTGTCTTTTGTCTTTTTAGGGCCACACCCACAGCATATGGAAGTTTCCAGGATAGGGGTCCAATTGGAGCTGCAGCCACTGGCCTAAGCCACAGTCATAGCAAAGAGGGATCCAAGCTGCCTCTGTGACCTACACCACAGCCGCAGCAATGCTGGATTCTTGACCTGTGGGTTTTCTTTTTGTTTTGTTTAGGGTTTCCTTTGCTGTGCAACAGCTTTTAAGTTTAATTAGGCCCCATTTGATTATTTTAGTTTGATTTTCATTGCTTTAGGAGATGGATCCAAAATACATTGCTGCAATTTATGCCAAAGAGTGTTCTGCCTATTTTTCCCTCTAAGAGTTTTATAGCATCTGGTCTTACATTTAGATATTTAATCCATTTTGGGTTAATTTTTTTGTATAGCATTAGAGAGTGTTCTAATTCCATTGGATTGATTTTTGTGTATAGCATTAGAAAGTGTTTTAATTTCATTCTTTTGTCCAGTTTTCCCAGTACCACTTACTGAAGTGACTGCCTTTTATGCATTGTGTATTCTTGCCTCCTTTGTCATAGTTTGGTTGACCATAGGTTCATGGCTCAATATCTGGGCTTGCTATCCTATTCCATTGATCTATATTTTGTTTTTCTGCCAATGCCATACTGTTTTGATGACTGTGGTTCCATGACTATAGTCTAAAGTCTGGGAGCTTGATTCCTCAAGCTCTATTTTTCTTTCTCGTGATTGCTTTGCCTGTTTGGGGTCTTTGTGTTTCCATACAATTTGTAAATTTTTGTTCTAATTCTTTGAAAAGTGCCATTGGTAAATTGATATGGGTTGTATTGAATTAGTAGACTGCCTTGGGCAGTATAGTCATTTTGACAATATTGGTTCTTCCAAATAACATGTTTCATCATTCCATCTGTTCATATCCTCTTTAATTTCTTTGATAGCTTCTTATAGTTTTCAGAGTACAGGTCTTTTGCTTCCTTAGGTAGGTTTATTCCCCAAAGTATTTTGTTCTTTTTGATGTGCTGGTAAATGGGATTGTTTCCTAAATTTCTCTTTCTAGTCTTTCATTGTTAGTGTATGGAAATGGGAGAGATTTCTGTATATTAATTTTTTATTTTGTGACATTACCAAATTCATTGATGAGCTCTAGAAGATTTCTGATAGTGTCTTTAGGAGTGTCTGTGTAGTAACATGATGTCTGCAAACAGCAATAATTTTACTTCTTTCCAATTTGGATTCCTTTTCGTTCTTTTTCCTATGTGATTGCCATGGCTAGACTTCTAAATTTATCTTGAATAGAAGCAGTGAGAGTAAACATCATTTTATTTTTCCTGATCTTAGTAGAAGTGCTTTCAGCTTTTCACCATTGAGAATTATAATAGCTGCAGGTTTGTCATAGAGGGCCTAAATTATGCAGAGGTATGTTCCCTATATGCCAAGGTTCTGGAGGGTTTTTATCATAAATTGTTGCTGGATTTTATCAAAAGCTTTTTCTGCATCTATTGAGATGAATATGTGGTTTTTATTCTTCAATTTGTTTATGTGATATATCACATTGATTGATTTGCAGACATTGAAAAATCTTTTCATATTTTGGATAAATCCCATTTGATCATGATTTAGGATCCTTTTAATATGTTAGATTTGGTTTGCTACTCTTTATTGAGGATTTTTACATCTATATTCATCATTGATATTGGCTTGTAATTTTCTTTTTTGTGGTATCTTGCTCTGGTTTTGGTATTAGGGTGATTGTGGCCTCATAGAATCACTTCCTTCCTCTGAAACTTTTTGGAATAGTTTCAGAAGGATAGATGTTAACTCTTCTCTGAATGTTTGATAGAACTCAGCTGGAAGCCATTCAGTACTGGTCTTTTGTTTGTTGGAAGGTTTTTTTTTCTTTTCTTTTTTTTGCCTTTTTGCCATTTCTTGGGCTGCTCCCATGGCATATGGAGGTTCCCAGGCTAGGGGTCCAATTGGAGCCATAGCCACTGGCCTATGCCAGAGCCACAGCAATGCGGGATCTGAGCCGCATCTGCAACCTACACCACAGCTCACAGCAATGCTGGATTCTTAACCCACTGAGCAAGGCCAGGGATCAAACCCACAACCTCATGGCTCCTAGTTGGATTCATTAACCACTGAGTCATGACGGGAACTCCTGTTGGAAGTTTTAAAATCACAGTTTCAACTTCGGTACTTGTGATTGGTCTGGTCATATATTTTATTTCTTCCTGGTTCAGTCTTGGAAGGTTGTAACTTTTAAGAATCTGTCCATTTCTTCTAGGTTGTCCATTTCATTGGCATATAGTTGCTTATACCACTGCAATAAATAGTCTCTTGCAATCATTTGTATTTCTGTGATGTCAGTTGTAACTTCTCCTTTTTCATTTCTCATTTTATTGGTTTGAGCCCTCTCCCTTTTTTTCTTGATGATTCTGGCTAAGGGTTTATCAGTTTTGTTTGTCTTTTCAAAAAATGAATTTTTAGTTTCATAGATCTTTTCTATTGTTTTATTCATTTCTATCTTAATTATTTCTGCTCTGAAATTTAAGATATCTTTCCTTCTACTAACTTTGGGTTTTGTTTGTTCTTTTTTCTCTAGTCATTTAAGGTGTAAAGTTGGGTTGTTTATTTAAGAGTTTTCTTATTTCCTGAGGTAAGCTTATATTGTTATGAACTTCCCTCTTAGAACCACTTTTTCTGCATCCCATGAGTTTTGGATTGTCATGTTTTCTTTTTCTTTTGTCTGTAGGGATTTTTTTCTCTTTGATTTTTTCATTGGTACCTTGTTTGGTTTTTTTTTTCCTCCATGAGTTTGTGTGGTTTTTTTTTTTTTTTTTGCAGTTTTTTCACCATAGTTGATTTCTAGTTTTATAGAGATGTGGTCAGAAAAGACGCTTGATATGATTTCAATATTTTTAAATTTACTTAAGCCCTACATGTGATCTACTGGAGAATGTTCCATGTGCACTTGAGAAGAATGTACATTCTGCTGCTTTTGGATGAAATGTTCTATAAATATCAGTTAAGTCCATCTGGTCTAATGCATTATTTAAAGTCTTGTTTCCTTATTTATTTTCTCTCTGGATGATCAGTCCACTGCTATAAGTGGGATGTTAAAGTCTCCTGCTATTATTGGATTTGTCAGTTTCTCCTTTTATAGCTGGTATCAATTGCCTTATATATTGAGGCACTCCTTTGTTGGGTGCATATATATTTACAATTGTTATATCTTCTTATTTGATTGATCCTTAGATTATTATGTAATGTCCCTTTTTTTGTCTCTTGTAACCATCTTTATTTTAAAGTCTATTATTTCTGAGGTGAGTATTGCTACTCCAGCTTTCCTTTGATTTCCATTACCTGAAATACCTTTTTCCATCCTCTCACTTTCAGTCCATTTGTATCTATATATCTGAAGTGGGTCTCTTGTAGACAACATATACATATGGGTTTTGCTTTTGTATCCATTCAGCTTGTGTCTTTTGGTTGGAGCATTTAATCCATTAATAGAAGGTAATTATTGATATATATGTTCTTATTGACATATTATTAATTATTTTGAATTTCTTATTTCAGGTCTTTTTTCTTCCCTTTGTCTTTTATTCTCTTCTCTTGTGATTTGCTGATTATCTTTAGTATTACATTTGGATTGCTTTTCTTATTTATGTTTGTATATATTTTAGATTTTTGGTTTGCATTTACTGTGAGGTTTTTTTTGAAAGTATTTATTAAAGTATAGTAAATAACAATGGCCTGTTATTTTTTGCTGTACCACAAAGCGACGCCATCCTGTGAGGTTTTGAAATGAGTCTATATGTAGACAAGATTGTTTTAAATTTCTTGTCTCTTGACTTCAAATGCCTTTCCAATATCCTACTGTCACACTCTTCTCTTCTCATGATTGCTGACTTTGATACTATATTTGTGTGTGGATGACTTCCTACCTTTACTCTATATTCACCTTTAGTGGTGAGCCTTCTCGTTTGTAATTTTCTTGCTTCTAGCTGTGGCCTTTTCTTTTACTCACAGAGTTCTTTTAGCATTTGTTGTAAATCTGGTTTTGTAGTCCTGAATTCTCTTAGCTTTTGCTTATCTGTAAAGCTTTTGATTTCTTTATCTAGGCTGAATTAGATCCTTGCTCTGCAGAATATTTTTTGTTGGAAGTTTTTCCTTTAGTCATTAGAGTATATCATGACACTCCCTTCTGGCCTGCAGAGTTTCTTCTAAAAAAATTCGCCTATAACTTTATGGAGGTTCTTATGTGTACTATTTGTTGCTTTCCCCTAACTACTTTTAATATTTTCTCTTGTCTTTAATTTTGGTCAGTTTCATTAAAATGTGTCTTGGCATGTTCCTTCTTGGATTTATTCTGTATGCTACATGTTGTTCTTCCTGTACTTGAGTACTTCCTTTCCTATGTTAGGGAAGTTTTGGGATATTTCTTCAAATATTTTTTTAAGTTTTTTTTGTTTTGAATATTTAATATTTAAGTTTTGAATAATTCTTCAAATATTTTCTCTTGTCCTTTCTCTCTCTTTTCTCCTCCTGGGACCCCTATAATATGAATGTTGGTGTGTTTAACATCCAGAGTTCTATTAGAAAATCTTCATTTATTTTCATTCCTTTTTTTTTATAATTCTCTTCCATGTCATGATTTACACCAGTCTGTCTTCCATCTCACTTATATGTTCTTCTGCCACATGGATTCTGCCTTTGATTACTTCTACTGTATTTTTCATTTCAGTTATTGTATTATTCATCTCTTTGTTTCTTAAGTATGTTTCTTTGTTAAACATTCCTTATAGTTTCTAGATCTTTGCCTCCATTTTCCCCTGAGATCTTGGAACATCTTTACTATCATTATTCTGAAGTCTTTTTCAGGTAGGTTGCCTATCTCCACTTTATTTAGCTGTTCTTCTGGGGCTCTCTTTTGTTCTTTCATCTAGATTGTATTTCTCTGCTATTTCAATGTGTCTAGATTTCCGTATTTGTGGTCACATTTCTGCAGGCTACAGGGTTGTAGCTCCACTTGCTTCTGGTGACTGCCACCTGGTGGGTGAAGTTGATCTAGGTGCTGTGCTGGTTTCCTGATGGGAGAGGCCAGTGCCTGCCCACTGATGGTTAGAGCTGAGTCTCATCCTTCTGTGGTGCAGGGCTATGTCAAAAGGTGACCATGTGCCCACAAAGACTTTATGCAGCCTATCTTCTGATTATTGGGGCTGTGTTCCCACCCTGTTGGTTGTTTGGTCTGGGGATTCTGAGCACTCAAGCCCTCAGGCTGTTGTTGGATTGTGCCAACTTTTCCTCCAGGGGATCTCACAACAACGATTATTCCCTGGGACTTCTGCCTCCAGTTTCTTGCCCCACATTTAGCCACAGCCATCCCCATCTTTCCCTAGAGACCCTCTAAGGCCAGGAGGTAGTTCTGGCCCAGGCTCCTATGAAGTCATTGCTTTTGCTCTGGGCCCCAGTGCACATGAGACCTTGTATGCACCTTCCAACAATGGCATCTCTGTTTTCCCCTATCCTGGAGCTCCTACACTCAAGCCCTACCCTTTCACTGACAAATGCTCTTAGGGCTCCTCTCCCTAATACCAGACTCCAAGTCTGGGACACCTGCTGTGAGATTCAGATCTCTCACTCTTGTGGGAGAGCCTCTGTGTTATAGTCATTTTCCAGTTCTTGGATCACCCACCCAGCAGGTATAAAATTTGCTTATATTGAGAATCCTTCTTTGTACCTTCTCATTGTTTCACCTTCTTTGTCTTTTCTGTGTAGGAAATCTTTTTTGGTAGTTTCCAGTCTATTTTGTCAATGGTTGTTCAGCAGTTATTTGTGATTTTTATGTTTTCATGAATAGAGGGAAGTCTAAATCCTTCTACTGTGCCATGGCAGAACTCAGTGAGGTGGATCTAGTCAATGTATACATTCATATTGATCCAGAAAACTTTGGTAATGAGGCCCGGCCTGGACGTGGATCTCTTTTCCTTCTTCCATAAAAGGACTTGGAGTTTACCTTTGATGGGTCTGTGGACTGGATACCTCCTCTTGTGCACATTGGCTTTGAAAGAATTACCACAAATGCAGCAGAGATGTCTCAGGATGCCTCAGTGGATGGCTTTGTCTCTTGCTTTCCCATCACCAGGGGGTTTCTTCAAAAACTTTGGCTGGGGCTTTAAAGCTGATTGAATCAGGGCTGGCTTCTGACCACCAGTATTGTCCAGCACTGCTGGAGATTTCTCTAGAAAGGGTTTCCCTGTGGAGGAATCTTGTTTTTCCCTTTGAGTACTTTTGGGGACTTTTCAAAGGATCTCACCCTGAATAGCTTAAACTTACATTCTGAATATTTAATATGTGGGTGCTGGATTTTATCTGGGGTGGAACTGAATCCCAGGGTGGGTGGCAAAGAGACAGTCATGATGAATGAGGTACATGAGGACAATAAAGGAAAGTCAGATTAGTAAAAAATGTAAAAATCCCACCAATGCAACTTGCAAGGAATAGGAATTAGTAAACTCAATTATTCATTTATAAAATCATTCAAAAAATTTTTTAAGAAAAAAAATGCTTTATTGCTGAAAATGCTAACCATCACCAAAGGCAAGTCATAATTTTCTGCTAGCAGAGGGTCTTTCTTAGGTATTTATAGCTATTGATTGATCAGGGTGATGGTTGCTAAAGTTTGGGGTGGCTGTGACAATTTAATAAAATGAGACAACAATGAAGTTTGCCACATTAATTGACATTTTTTCATGAACGATTTCTTTATAATATACTGCATTATAATTTGCAATATGCAAAAATATTCAGTTTGATAACATTTACCCATAATAGAACTTTCAAAACTGGAATCAACCCTTTTAAACTCTGCTACTGCATCATCAACTAAGTTTATTAATATTCTTTTCTTAGATATATTTCTTGTGTTAAACTATAGTTAAATCACAATGCTATGTTAGTTTCAGGTGTACAACAGTGATTCAATTTTTATACATTTTGTACCATACAAAGTTATTAAACTACTATTTATTGTTTTTCCTGTGCTAAACATTATATCCATGTGATTTATTTTATAGCTGGTAGTCTGTATCTCCTAATTCCTTCACCTATGCTATTCATTGGACCAGCCCCCTCCACCTGGCAGAAGCTCCTTTGCTCTCTGTATCTGTGAGTTTGATTGTATTTTACTAGATTATTTGTTTTGTTTTTATGACTCCACATGTAAGTGAAAACATACAGTATTTGTCTTTTTCTTTCTGACTTGTTTCACTTAGCACAGTACTCTCTATGTCAATTCATGTTGTAAATGGCAAGGTTATATTCTTCTTATTTCTAAGTAATATTGTGTTGTGAATATGTAACACATTTTTTATTCATTTATCTGTTGATGAACACTTAGGTTGCTTTCATCTCTTGGCTATTACAGAGGTGTTGTGATGAATATAAGGGCACATGTATATTTTCAAATTGGCATTTTTCTTTTTTTGTCTTTTTGCCATTTTCTTAGGCCGCTCTTGCGGCATATAGAGGTTCCCAGGCTAGGGATTGAATCAGAGCTGTAGCTGCCGGCCTATGCCAGAGCCACAGCAACACGGGATCCAAGCCGCGTTTGCGACTGACACTACAGCTCATGGCAACGCTGGATCATTAACCCACTGAGCAAGGCCAGGGATCAAACCCTCGACCTCATCGTTCATAGTTGGATTCGTTAACCACTGCACCATGACAGGAACTCCAATTGGCGTTTTTCTTTTCTTTGGGTAAATAACTAAGAGTGGGATTTCTGGGTCCTATGGTAGTTCTATTTATACTTTTTTTGAGGAATATCCATACTGTTTTTCTATAGTGGCTATTACCAATTTGCATTCCCACCAATAGTGCACAAGGTTTACCTTTTCTCCACATCTTCACCAGCACTTGCTATTTCTTGTCTTTTGTTCGAAGACATTCTGGTAGTTGTGATATCTCAATGCAGTTGTGATTCACAATTTACTAATGATTTGATTTTGAACATCTTTTCAGGTGGTCATTGGTATATCTTCTCCAGAAAAATGCCCATTTTTAAATCAGATTGTGGGGGATTTTATATTAGATTGTATGAGTTTTTTAAATGTGTTTTAGATATTAATCCCTTACTGGATATCATTTGCAAATATCTTCTCCAATTAAGTAGGTTACCTTTTAATTCTGTTGATGGTTTCCTTCTCTGTGCATAGGCTTCTTAGTTTTACTTGATCCCCTTTCTCTATTTTTGCTTTCATTGACCCTTCAAAAAGCATACTGCCTATAATTTTTCCCCCCAAAGGGTTTTATGCTTTCAGGTTTTAAAGTAAGTCTTAATCGATTTTGAGCTTATTTTTATATGTGGAGTGAGAAAATAGTTTTTTGGTTTTTTTTCTTCATCTGCAGCGTGTAACATTTTCCATCTCAGGCATCAAAACTGTGCCACTATAGAAACCAGAGCCACAGCAGTGACAATGCCAGATGCTTAACCAGCTGAGCCACAGGGCTCTGAAAATAGTCTAGTTTTATTCTTTTAAATGTAGCTGTCCATTTGTCCCACTTTTTGAAGAGATTTTGTTTTTCTTATTGTTATTCTTGCCTCTTTTTTATAGATTAATTGATCATATAAGTGTAGGTTTATTTCTGGGCTCTCTATTCTGTCCAATAATCTATGTGTCTGTTTTTGTGATGGTACCATGCTGTTGGTATACTGTAGCTTTGTGGTATAGTTTGAAGTCTGTTAGGAAAAGTCACCTAGCTTTATTCTTTTTTCCCCCAGGATTGCTTTGGCAATTCATCACCTTTTGTGGATTCATAGAAATTTTATAATTATCTGTTATAGTTCTATGAAAAATAACCATGCGCATTTTGACAAGAATGGCATTGAATCTGTAGAATGTTCAGGGTAGTATGGTCATTTTAACAATATTAATTTTTCTGATATGAAAGAATTATATATATTTCCATTTATTTGTGTCATCTTCAGTACTATCTTCCCTGTCTTTTAGTTTTTTGAATACAATTTTTTTTATCTCCTTAGATTTATTCCTAGATATTTTATTCTTTTTGATGTGGTTATATGGGATTGTTTTCTTTTCTTTTTTTGGGGGGGGCACACCTGCAGCATATGGAAGTTCCCAGGCTAGAGGTCGAATCAGAGCTGCAGCTGCCAGCCTATGTCACAGCCACTGTGACACCAGATCTGAGCTACATCTGTGACTTATGCCACAGTTCATGGCAACACTGGATCCTTAACCCAGTGAGTGGAGCCAAGGATTGAACCTGTATCTTCATGGATCATCGATGCTAGTCCGACTTATTACTACTTAGCCACAGTGGGAACTCCCTAGGATTGTTTCTTAATTTAACTTTTTGATAGTTCATTATTAGTATATAGAAATGCAACTGGTTTCTGTATATTAATTTTGTATGCTGCAAATTTATTGTTCTAGTGTTTTTTTATGTTAAGCTATATTTCCTCTATATTTACATCATTGAGAGTTTTATAACAAAGTTCAATTTTGTCAAATGCTTTTTCTCCACCTATTGAGATGATCATGTGATTTTTATTCTTTGTTTTATTGTAGATCATGTTGATTGATTTACAGATATTGAACTATTTTTGAGAACCTGGGATAAATGTCATTTGATCATGATGCATAATCCTTTTAATGTAGTCTTGCGTTTGTCTCTAATATTAAGCAAAATACTTACTTTTCCTGAACTTGAAGGTGTGTTCTTGTGAAGGAGTCCCCCCTGTGCAGACTGCTTGTGCCCAGTGGCTTTGGCAGGAGGACTAGAGCTAGAGTGGGCATGTGTGGAACTTTGGCAGGGGTGTGGTGCTGGAGCGAGAGCCTGGGCATGGGTTGCTGCTTTGGCCTGTATGGCTGGGCTGGGGCTTCTCCCAGGACATGCTGAGGGCCATTTCCTTGGTGGGTGATACTATAACTGGAGCCCAGCATGGTTCAGGGCTTCTTCCAAGGAACACTATGGGCAGCCACCTCGGCAGCAGTGGCTAAAGTAAGTGCTTGGTGTAGGCAATGCATGCTGAGGTGATATTGTCAGGTTGGCTAGATAGAGCACTAGTAACTTGTGAATTTACTGCCTCCATGCTGGAAAATAGAGTAAGTTTGTGTGTGTTCTCTTTAACAGTAAAGTCTCAGTTTCCCTCAGGCCTCCACTTCTCCTGGTTGGAAGCCACAATGGATTTCAAAACCATTAAGGAGGCTCATCTTCCAGTGTCAGTTCCCAAGGCTAGGGTGGCAATGTGGGGCTGAAACCCTGACAACAAAAGAAGAAAATCTGAGTTTGTGATATCCCCTTCTGTGTTTGGGTCACCTTCCCAGGATGTGAATCCTGACTACATCACAATTTTGCCCCATCTACTCATCTCAATATGTTTTTTGCTTCATATTCTTAGTTATATGAGAGCTATTCTATGAGTATTTAGGTCATTCTTGGAGTTGTTCTACATGTAGTTGTAATTTTGGTATGTCTCTGGAAAGAGGTGAGTTCAGAGTATTCTTATTCTGCCATCTTGATAAAATTTCTGTGATATTCTAAGTCCTTCATTGTTGCTTCAACAACCTTCAGAGAATTTTCTTTTTTTATTATTTATTTAAAAAATTTTTTTATTTTTTCCCCAATACAATTTTTTTTTCTTCTGTACAGCATGGTGACTCAGTTATACATAAATGTATACATTCTTTTTTCTCAATACTATCATGCTCTATCATAAGTGACCACACATAGTTTCCAGTGCTACACAGCAGGATCTCATTGCTAATCCATTCCTAAGGTAATATTCTACATCTATTAACCCCAAGTGCCCCATTCATCCCACTCTCTCCCCCTACCCCTTGACAACCATGAGTCTATTCTCCAAGTTCATGATTTTCTTTTCTCTACAGCATTTTCATAGGCAGTTGATTCTATCCCAGGAAACCACTTTCTTTGCTCATCCATAAGAAGCAACTCATTCATTCAAGTTTAATCATGAGATTGCAGCAATTCAGTCACAACTTCAGGCTCCACTTCTGATTCTAGTTCTCTTGCTATTTCTACCGCAACTGAAGTTACTTTCTTACAAAAGTCTTGAACCCCTCCAAGTCATCCACAAGGATTGGAATCGGCTTCTTCAGAACTCCTGTTAATGCTAATATTTTGACTTCTTTTCCTCAACATTTTGTCAGTGATATTTAGCCTTGGGGCTGTGTAGTTTGTTTATCATTGCTATGATTTAATTAATTAATTAATTAATTATTTTGCTTTTTAGGACCATACTATGGCATATGGAAATCCTCAGGCCAAGGGTCATATCAGGACTACAGCTGCTGGCCTACACAGCCACAGCAACACAGGATCTGACCTGAGTCTGTGACCTACACCACAGCTCATGGCAATATCAGATCCTTAACCCACTGAACAAAGCCAGGGATTGAATCTGCATCCTCGTGGATACCAGTTGGGTTTGTTCCCCTCTGAGCCACAATGAGAATTCCCTATTTATTTTTTAAAGTTTAGTTGATTTTAAATATTGTGTTAGGTTCAGGTGTCAAACAGTGATTCAGGTGTACATATGTAAATATACACATATAAACCTATATATATATATGCATATGTAAATACATATATATATGTATACATACAGACTACATATATATGTGTGCATTCTTTTTCATATTATTTTCCATAATAGTTTACAAAATGATAATGAATATAGTTCCCCATACTATACAGTAGGTTCTTATTGATTACCTATTTTATAATAGTAGTATATATGTTTGTTAAATCCAAATCCTAATTTATCCCTCCCCCCCAAGCATTTGGTAATCATAAATTTGTTTTCTAGACCTCTGAGTCTGTTTCTGTTCTATAAATATATTCCTTCATATCATTTTTTAGATTCCATATCTTTCTCTGTCATTTAATTTAGTATGATAATCTAACATGTCCAACCATATTGCTGCAAATGGAACTATTTCATTCTCTTTTATGGCTGAGTAATATTCCATTGTATATATATGTCCACATCTTTATCAAATCCTCTGTTTATGGACATTTAGTTTGTTTCCATGTATTAGCTATTGTCAATAGTGTTGCGATGAACATTGTGGTGCACATATCTTTTCAAATTATAGTTTTCTCTGGATGCATGCCCAGGAATGGTATCAATGGATCCCACAATAACTGTAATTAGGGTTTTTTAAATTTTATTTTATTTGTATTATAGTTGATTTAGAGTGTTTTTTTCAATTTCTGCTGTGCAGTATATTGACCCAGTGATATATATATGTATATATATATATATTCTTTTTCTCATGCTATCTTCCATCATGTTCTATCCCAAGAGATTAGATATAGTTACCTGTGCTGTACTGTAGGATTTCATTGCTTATCTATTCTATGTTCATTGCAGCACTATTCACAATAGACAGGACATGGAAACAACATATATGTTCATCAACAGATGAATGGACTAAGATGTGGCACATATATACAATGGAATACTATTCAGATATAAAAAGAACAAAATAATGCCATTTGAAGCAACATGGATGCAGCCAGAGATCCTCATACTAAGTGAATTAAGTTGGAACTAACAAGACAATTACCATGCGATATCACATATGTGGAATCTAAAATATGGCACAAATGAGCCTATCTACAAAATAGAAACAGACTCACAGACATAGAGAATAGACCTGTCATTGTCAAGGGAGAGGGGAGATGGTGTGGGATGGATGGGGACCTTGGAGTTGGTAGATGCCAATTATTCTTAGTTTTTAAGGAATGTCCATACTGTTCTCTATAGTGGCTGCATCAGTCTACATTCTCACCAGCAGTATAGGAGGGTACCATTTTCTCCACACCCTCTCTAGAATTTGTTATTTGTAAATTTATTAATGATGGCCATGCTGAATGGTGTGAGGTTGCACAAAACTGTGTTTTTTATTTGCCTTTGGTCTAATTACCAATATTATTCATCTTTTCATGTGCCTATTGGCCATCTGTACATCTTCTTTGGAGAAATGTTTGTTAAGATCTTCTGCCAATTTCTTTATTGCACTGTTCATTTTTTTCATATTGAGATATATGAGCTATTTTTATGTTTTGGAAATTAGTTCCTTGTTGGTCACATCAAACCAACAAATATTTTCTCCTATACTGTAGATTGTCTTTTTGTTTTGTTTTTGGTTTCCTTCGCTCTACAAAAGATTTTAAATTTAATTGTCCCATTTGTTTATTTCTGTTTTTATTTCCATTACTCTAAGAGACAGATTCAAAAATATATTGCTGTAATTTATGTTAAAGTGTGTCCTATATTTTCCTGTAGGTGTTTTATAGTATCCAGTCTTCCATTTTTGTATTTAATTCATTTTTAGTTTATTTATAAATGATGTTAGAGAATTCTCTTATTTCATTGTTATATAAGTATCTGTCCTGTTTCCCCAGGACAATTTATTGAAGAGATTGTCTTTTCTTCATTGTATATTTTTGCCTCCTTTATCATATATTAGTTGACCATAAATGTGTGGACCTACTTCTGGGCTTTCTATCCTGTTCCATTGATCTATATTTCTGTTTTTGTGCTGCTACTATATTGCCTTAATGACTATAGTTTGCAGTATAGTCTGAAGTCAGGGTGATTCCTCAGATCTGTCCTTATTTCTCAAGATTTCTTTGACTATTTGGGGTCTTCTGTTTTCACATACAAATTTAATTTTTTTGTTTTGTTTTGTTCTGTGAAAAATGTCATTGGTAATTTGAAAGAAATTGCATTGAATCTATAGATTGCCTTGGGTAATATTTTCATTTTATTTTTAAATTTTTAAAATTTTCTTAATTGATTTTTTATTGTTATTTCCCCCAACAGACTCCCCTCCCCCCACTGCACAGCATGGGAACCCAGTTACACATACATGTATACACGATTTTTTCTCCCATTGTCGTGCTGCATTGTATCTAGACATACATATACACAATGGAATAATATGGCCATTTTAATAACACAGATTCTTTGTATCCAAAAAAACAGTGTAACTTTACATCCATTTGTGTCACCTTAGGTTTCCTTCATCAGCATCTTATAGTTTTCAGAGTATAGGTCTTTTGCCTCTTTAGGTAGGTTTATCTCCAAATAATTAATTCTTTTTGATGTGGTGGTAAGTGGAATTGTTTTCTTAATTTTTCTTTTCTGATTTTTCATTGTTAGTGTATAGAAATGGAACTTATTTCTGTGTATTAATTTTGTAACCTGCAACTTTACAGAATTCAATGATGAGCTCTACTAGTTTTCCAGTAACATATTTAGGATTTTCTCTGTCTGGTATCAAGTCTTCTACAAATAGTGACAATTTTACTTCTTCCTTTCCAGTTTATTTTTTCTATGATTATTTTGTCTGGACTTCCAAAACTCTGTTGAATAAAATATCATTCTTGACTTTTTCCTGATCTTAGATAGAGGAAATGCCTTCAGCTTTACACCACTGAGGATGATATTAGCTGTGGGTTTGTCATAGATGGCCTTAATTATTTTGAGGCAGGTTCCCTCTGTGACCACATGCTGGAGAGCTTTATTTTATTTTATTTTTAAATTTTATTTTTATTTTTTTTTGTCTTTTGTCCTTTTTTAGGGCCACGCCCATGGCATATGGGGGTTCCCAGGCTAGGGGTCCAATAGGAGCTGCAGCCACTAGCTTACACCACAGCCACAGCAACGTGGGATTCGAGCCACGTCTACAACCTACACCACACCTCATGGCAATGCCGGATCCTTAACCCACTGAGCAAGACCAGGGATCGAATCTGCAACCTCATGGCTTCTAGTCGGATTCGTTAACCACTGTGACACGACGGGAACTCCTGGAGAGCTTTTTTTTTATATCACAAATGGATGTTAAATTCAATCACAATCTTTTTCTGCATCTATTGATATGATCATATGGATTTTTTAGTCTTCAATTTGTTAATATGGTAATTTATAGTGATTGATTCGTGGATATTGAAATATCCTTGCATCCCTGGGATAAATCCCACTTGATCCTGGTCTATGATCCTTTTGATGTATTGTTGAATTTGGTTTGCTGATATTTTGTTGAGGATATTTGCATCTAGGTACATCAGTGATATTGGCCTGTAACTTTCTTATTTGTAGTATCTTTCTGTTTTGGTATCAGGGTGATGATGGCTTTATAGAACGAGTCTGGAATAGTTTCAGAAGAACAGGTGTTAACTCTTCTCTAAATATTCAGTACAATTGACCTGAGTAATCTTCTGGCCCTGGACTATTGGGTGTTGTGTTTTTAAATCATAGGTTCAATTACAACACCTGTAATTGGTCTGTTCATCTTTTCTATTTCTTCCTGGTTCAGTCTTAAAATATTGTATCTTCCTAAGAATCTGTCTATTTCTTCTAAGTTGTCCATTTTACTGACATATATTTACTCATAATATTCTTTTATGGTCTTTTGTATCTATGGTATTCTTGTAACTTCTTTTTCGTTTCTGATTTTATTGATTTGGGCCCTCTCAATTTTTTATTGATGAGTTTGACTAAAGTTTTAGCAATTTTGTTTATCTTTTCAAGGAAACAGTTTTTAGTTTCATCGATATTTTCCATTGTTTTAGTCATCTCTGTTTCATTTATTTCTTCTCTGATCATTATGATTTCTTTCCTTCTACTATCCTTGGATTTTGTTTGTTCTTCATGTATAATTGCTTTAAATATGAGATTAGTTTGATTCTTTGAGATTTTTCTTATTTCTTGAGGTAAAACTTTATTGCTATAAACTTCCCTTTTAGAACTGCTTTTGCTGTGTCTCAAGATTTTCGCTCATAATGTTTTCATTCACATTTGTCTCTAGGTTTTATTTATTCAGTGATCTATTGGCTATTTAGTAATGTTTATTATACTCATGTTCATTGTGATTTCATCTCTGGGTTTTAGTTGTAGAAGAAAATTTTTAGTGGGTTCCTGTCTTTTTTATCAATGGTTGTTCAGCAGTCTATTTTTTTCAAATTCATTTTTTTATTCTCTGTATGAAGCCAATTGATGGCAGGCCAAATGCACTATTTTTCTATGACATGGAGTCTTTTTAAATGTATTTCCTTTTGGCTACTTCTGATAATTATATCTTTGCTTAAGTTCCCCATCATTTTTACTACATCCTTTAACATATTAATTATAGTTATTTTAAAGTTTCTGTCTCATAATTTTCATGGTTGTATCATCTAATACTGGTTCTATTGCTTGAATTATCTCTTGACAATAAAATGTTTTTACTTATGTCTCATAAATTTTTTATGGAAAGCTAGACATCTTGTTTAGAAAATAAAAGACTTGGGTAAATAGAATGTATGCCCACAAATAAACATAGCTATTTTCTAGAAGTTACTGAAGGGGATTGTGCCAACCTAATCATGAAATTAGTTTGGGTTCTGTTATTGCTATGATTATTTTCAGTGCTCCAAGGCAACATTTTCTTCAGGATACTGAGTGTAGTTTGGAATATAGGGTTGCCATTGTGTTTTTCCCAATATTTGTGATCTACCTCCATTTTTCAAACATCCCTTTATACCTTTTCTACAAGGTTGTAGGGAAAGACCACCACCCAATCTCTTGTGCCTTCAGTGGTAGGATAGAGTGTTAGGTTGCAGTATTTTGTTACTGCCTGATAGGTTGATAGACAGGGGGCTCTATTGTCCTGATTGGGCCCCAAGCTTGGGGAAGCTCTATGTGCCTGAGTCTTGAGGTGTTTTCCCCTCCTCCATGGCAGTCAGATTCAGCTTTGTAATTGTGGTAGATCTATGGGTGTGTTTTTTAAATTTTTTATTAAAATATAGTTCATTTACTGTGTAATGTCTATTTCTACTGTGCAGCAATGTGACCCAGTCATATAATATATATATCTTAAGAATGTATATATATATATATGTATTTTTCTAATATCTTTCATCATGTTCTAGCCAAAGACATTGGGCATAGTTTCCTATTGGACCCTACTGCTTATCCATCCTAAATGTAATAGTTTGCATCAATCAACCCCAAACTCCCCGTCCACCATACTCTCTCCACCCTTCCCCCTCACAACCAAAAGTCTGTTCTCCATGTCTGTGGTATATTTATGTTTGTAGATAGATTTGTGCCATGTTTTAGATTCCACATATAAGTGATTTCACATGGTATTTTTTTTTCTTTCTGACTTCACTTAGTATGAGAATCTCTTGTAGCATCTATGTTGTTGCAAATGGCATTAATTTACACATTTTATGGCTGAGTAGTATTCAATTAAGCATGTGTACCACATCTTCTTATTCCATTTATCTCTAAATGGACATTTACATTGTTTCCTTGTCTTGGATATTTGTGAACAGTGATGTAATGAACAGGGGTGAATTATCTTTTTGAATGAATGTTTTGTCCAGATATATGCTGAAGAATGTGATTTCTAGATCATATGGTAGTTCTACATTTAGTGTTCTGAGGTACCTCTATACTTTTTCCCATAGTGGTTGTACCAGTTTACATTCCCACAGACAATGAAAGAGGGTTCCCTTTTCTCCACACCCTCTCCAGAATTTGTTGTTTGTTGGCTTCTTGGCCATTCTGACCAGTGTGAGGTGGTACCTCATTGTAGTTTTTGCTTTTCATTTCTCTAATAATTAGTGATGTTAAGTATTTTTTACATGCCTACTAGCTAAACACATGTCTTCTTTGGAGAAATTTAGAAGGTCTATTACCCATTTTTTGATTCTGTTGTTTATTCTTTTGTTGTTCAGTTGTATGAACTGTTTTTATATTTTGGAGATTAGCCCCTTGTCTTTCACATCATTTTTAAACATTTTCTCCCATTATGCATGTTGTTTTTTCATTTTTTTAATGGTTTCCTTTGATGTGCAAAATTTTTTGAGTTGAATTAGGTCCCACTGATTTATTTTTGTTTTTATTGTACTTATTCTAGGAGGTGGCTCAAATAGAATGTTGCTGTGATTTATGTTAGAGTGTTCTGCTTATGTTTTCTTCTAAGATATTTATAGTATCTGGCCTTACATTTAGGTCTTTAATCCATCTTGAGCTTATTTTTGTATATGGTATTAGAGAATATTCTAATTTCATTCTTTTATATTTAGCTGCTCAGTTTCCCCAGCATCACTTATTGAAAAGACTATTGCTCTGTGATTGGTTCTTTTAGTATGTTTATCACCATTCCATTGAATCAGGAGAAATCTAATAGTAATTTAGGCTCAAACCTATTTTCTGCACCTCAGTCAGGAGTAAAGGAATATTTTTCTCAGTTACATTGTTCTTTATCTGCTCCCTGGGTGTGACAGGGTTTTCTAACCCTCTTTATTGTTGTACTCAATCTTTTTCTTGAATACCCAGTAGTGGCCCATGTAAAAGAACCTATGAAAGGGCTGCAACCTCCTCCTATGTCTGTGGACCCCAGGAATTCTATGCCATCACAGTAGCTGAAACTCAGCCTTTAACAATTCATTGAAATTTTAACTTATTCCCTCTCATCTCTTATGTAGTAGTCCTTTTCCCTACCATGTCCTGCTACAGGTGAGACAGTCCACATGCCCAATCTATCCTTGGAATGGAGTGGTTGTGCCTCTACCATCCTTGAATTTGAGGCTACTTGATTCACCTGTGATCTCAGCTTTGTTATGGATTCAAAAGATGGAATTTGGGAGTTTCTGCTCAGTGGGTTAAGGATCCAGTGTTGCTGTGAGCTGTAGTGTAGGTCACAGACATGTCTTGGATCCTGTATTGCTGTGTCTGTGGTGTAGGCCAGCAGCTGTAGCTCTGATTTTACCCTTAGCCTGGGAATCTCCATATGCCATGGGTGCAGCCCCCCCAAAAGACAAAACAAAACAGTTTATCTGGATTTTCTAATGTTTAGTGAGGGAACAACACTCTTTACAATGACATCTTATAGAAATGTCTACCTTATATTTTTATTACGTAGTTTATTTTCATAAGCACATCTTTTCAAAATCTGACAACTAAAAATTTCAGTCATCTGGAGAAAGATGAATATGGTGGAGGAGTAAGAGGTGGCTCTAACCTTCTCCCACAAATACATCAAAGAAAATCTACATGTAGAATGATTCACACAGAACATCTACTGAATGCTGGCAGAAAACCTTAAATCTCCAAAAAAGGCAAGAAAACCTCCACATAACTGGGGAAAACAAAAAGAAAAAAATAAAGAGAGAGAAAATGAATCAGGATGGGACTAGCAATCCTGAGAGGAAGCTGTTGAAACACACACCCTGGGAAGCCACTAGATGACCAGGAGATAAGCCAAGATGGAGGGACCTCAAATTCATGGAGAAAAAGCACAGAAGCTGGAATGAGGAGGGCAAAGCAGACTGAGCGCTGCACAGATCATCTGCCTCACTGCCACCACAGCTTGAGATGCTCGAGTTGGGGCTGGGCACTGAGATTCTGGTTCCAGAGTTCAGTTCTAGGGAGAGGACTAGCAAGGGCTGTGTGGAGAGAGCCTGAGGGGCTAGAAAGTGGTGAACCAGGGGTGGGGAGCTGAGTGCTATAGCTGAGGGACCCCCTGTAGAGGTATGGGCCTATAGGAGAAGTAAGGTATCATTGTTGGGGAGGGTGAGAGAAGGAGGGAGGACCTCCATGGGAATAAATTTCACACAGTCTCTCAGAGGGTGTGGTGCCTCTGGTGCAGGTTATGCATGGTGGGTGGTGAGACACCACTTGTGCAGGCTACCAGTGACAAGACACCTCTTGTATGGGCTACACGTGGTGGAGCAACTCCTGTGTGGCCTAAGGTTGGTGGGAGGCTAAGCATGGCATGGCACCTCTTGCATGATCTACAGGTGGCAGGGGCAAACCACAGCAGTCATCTCAGACACCAGATGTGGGCATTGCCTGCCACCACTAGGGGTCTGTGAACAGGCCCAATTGGCAGTCTCAGGCACCTCAGAGGTTGGCAAAGAAGACGGCCCAGCAACTCAACACCAACCATTGTTGCTCAAGCTCCCTTGGGAATCCACTCACTCTGATGGTGGATTCCCCTATGCCACCTACCTATTGGTCATTGCCACTGTCAAGGACCCAAAAATCAGGCCATAGCTACCAGAACTGCCCATTGCCCCCATCTCCTTTGAAGCATGCACAACACCCTAAAAATAAAAAGTAAGCTCTCACAAGATAACCAGGGATGCTCACACATATAAACAGCCCTCCAAGACTATAGCGGTTGTTCTCCCTAAACTCACAAAATAAGAAATATATAAGCAAAATGAAGAGGCCCAGGAACTATCCACAGTTAAAAGAACAGGATAATTCACCTGAGGGAGCAAATAATGAAGCAAAACTCTGCGGTCTGACAGACACTGAATTCAAAAAGGATACTGAGAAAATACTGAAGAAATTAACAGCGAATATGAAGGAATTAAGAGTGGATATGAATAGTAAGATTCCCTCAGAAAGGAACTAGAAAATATAAGGAGGAGACCAGAAAAATTAGAAAATTCATTTTCAGAATGCAAACTGAGTTAAACACAATGAATAACAAAATGAATAATGCAGATTAGCGAATTAGTGACTTGGAGGATAGAATAATAGAAATCATCCAATCAGGACAGCAGATAGAAAATGAAAAAACATAAAACAAAATAAGATATCTATGGGATAATATAATAGTAATAATAGTAATTCCAGGAGAAGACAAAGAAAGGGGATGAAAATATATTTGAAGAAATCAAGTATGAAAACATTCTAAATCTAAAGGAAACAGATGTCAAGACACAGGAAGAACAGTGGGCCTAAAACAAAGTGAACCCAAAGAGGCCTGCACAAAGATATATTATAATAAAAATGGAAAAAACTTAAAGAAAAAGAGAGGATTCTGAAGGCAGCAAGAGAATAACAAAGAGTTAATTATAAGGGAACCTCCATAAAGCTATCAGTTGATTTCTCTACAGAAACATTATAGCCAGAAGACAGTGGCAAGATACATTCAAAGCTTTAAAAGGGAAAAATTTGCAGCCTAGAATACTCTATCCAGCAAGAATATCATTTGAAATATAAAGAGAAGTAAAGAATTTCTCCAACAAGCAAAAACTAAAAGAGTACAACAATAGTAAACACAATCTAAAAGAAATGCTGAAAGGGCTTCTCTAAATAAAAAGTAATAAGAAATAGGATGGAGGAAATCATAATTGAAAGACAATCACTTAAATAAGCCACTATACAGATCTAAAAGGGAAAAACAAAACCTATTTTAAAAGCAGTGATAAATCCAAGGAACAGAAAAGGACAAAGATGAAGATGTTAAAAAAAGGACTTCAAAGTCATAAAATGTGTTAGAAGGAAAGAAAATCTACACTCTTTTTTTAAAAGAACATGTTTGAACGTATGTAACTGTCAGGCTAAAGCAAGCAGATATAGGAAGGGGTTAACATACTTGAAAATCAGGGCAAGCACAAATCAAAATCAAACATTGCAGTCACAAAAACTAAAGAGAAAAGGACATAAACATAAATTAAAAGGCAATCATCCAAAAAATAAAGAAAGGAAAAAAGGAGAAACAAGGTTTAAAATGGCAATCAATGGGAAAACAAGGTTTAAAATGGCAATAAATACATATTTATTAATAATTATCTTAGATGTCAATGGACTGAACACTCCAATCAAAAGACAGAGGATGGCAGATTGGATAAAATAACAAAAGCCTACAATGTGCTGTCTACAAGAGACTCACCATAGGGCAAAGGTCACATATAAATTGAAAATGATGGCATGGAAAAAAATATTTCATGTGAATGGAAAAGACAAGAAAGCAGGAGTTGCAATACTTAGGAGGTGCAATACTCATATCAGACAAAATATATTTTAAAATGAAGACCATAAAGACAAAGAAGGACACTATTTAATGATAAAAGTATCCATTCAAGAAGAGGTTATTGCAATGGTCAACATATATGCTCCTAATATAGGAGCATCCAGATACAAACAAAACTACAGATATAAAAGGAGAAATTAATGGGAATACAATAACAGTAGGAGATTTTAACACCTCACTCACATCAATAGACAGATCCTCTAGACAGAAAATAAGGTAACAGAGATCCTAAAAGACACAACAGAAAAGTTAGACTTCATTGACATTTTCAGGATATACATCCATAAAAAAAATTAGACCATATGTTCTTTTCAAGTGCACATCAAACATTCTCAAGGATTGACCACATACAGGAGCACAAAACAAACCTCAGTAGATTTAATTTAGAGTAGAGAAATTATTTCATGTATCTTCTCTGAAACCACAATGGCATAAATCCAGAAATCAATCACAGGAGAAGAAATGAGAAAAAAAATGACTACATGCAGAATAAACAACATACTACTAATAAAACCCAAATGGGTCAATAAGGAAATCAAAAAGAAATTAAAAAATACCTTGAGACAAATGATAAGGAAAACACAACCATTCAAAATCTATGGGATGCCACAAAAGCAGTGCTTAGAGGGAAGTTCATAACCACAAAGGCCTTCCTCAAAAAAGAAAAATCTCAAATTGACAACTTAACCAGCCAACTAAAAGAATTAAATAAATACAACAAAAACAACAACAAAACTCCTAAAGTCACCAGAAGGAAGGAAATCATACAGATCAGAGAAGAGATCAATGAAACAGAGATTCAAAAAACAATAGGCAAAATCAATCAAACCAAGAGCTGGTTCTTTGAAAAGGTAAACAAAGTTGACAAATCTCTGGCTAGACTCACCAAGAAGAGGAGAGAAAAAACCCAATAAACATAATAAGAAATGAAAAAGGATAAATCACAAAGGACACTTCAGAAATTAAAAAAAAATACGAAAATACTATGAACAATTATATGCCAACAAATTTGACAATCTAGAAGAAAAGGACAACTTTCTAGAGTCTTACAGTCTGCCAAAACTGAATCAAGAAGAAATAGATCATCTGAACAGATCAATCACTAGAAATGAAATTGAATATGTCATAAAAAACACTCCCTACAAATAAAAGGCCTAAATAGACATTTCTCCAAGGAAGATGTACAAATGGCCAACTAGAACATGAAAAAATGCTCAACATCACTGATTATTAGAGAAATACAAATCAAAACTACCACAAGATACCACCTCACACCAGTCAGATTGGCCGTCATTAATAAGTCCACAAAGAACAAATGCTGGAGGGGGTGTGGAGAAAAGGGAACCCTCCTGCACTGTTGGTGGGAATGGAAGCTGGTATACGGCTATGGAAATCAGTATGGAGATACCTTAGAAATCTATACATAGAAATACCATATGGTACAGCAACCCACTCTTGGGCATATACCCAGACAAAACTTTGCTTGCAAAAGACACATGCACCTGCATGTTCATTGCAGCATTATTCTTAATAGCCAAGAGATGGAAACAACCTAAATGTCCATCAACAGATGAATGGATTAGGAATAAGTGGTATATATACACAATGGGATACTACACAGCCATAAAAAAGAATGAAATAATGCCATTGGCAGCAACATGGATGGAACTAGAGACTCTCATACTGAGTGAAGTAAGTCAGAAAGAGAAAGATGAATAGCCTATGATATTACTTATATCTGGAATCTAATATATGGCACAAATGAACCTTTCCACAGAAAAGAAATTCATGGACTTGGAGAATAATCTTGTCATTGCCAAGGGGGAGGGGGAAGGAGTGGTGTGGTTGGGGAACGTGGGCTTAACAGATGCAGACTATTGCCTTTGGAATGGATTAGCAATGAGGTCCTTCTGTGTAGCACTGAGAATTATGTTTAGTCACTTATGATGGAACATGATAATGTGGGAAAATAGAATGTGTACAAGTATGTGTAACTGGGTCATCATGCTGTGCAGTAGAAAAAAATTGTATTGGGGAAATAACTATTTAAAAAAAACCCAGAAAAATCAATAAGACCCAAATCTGGCTCTTTGAAATAGTAAACATACCAATGGAACATAATAGAGAACCCGGAAATAAACCCTGACACCTATGGTCAAGTAATCTTTGACAAGGGAGGCAAGAACATAAAATGGGAAAAGGAAAGTCTATTCAGCAAGCATTGCTGGGAAACCTGGACAGCTGCATGCAAATCAACGACACTAGAACACACCCTCACACCATGCACAAAAATAAACTCAAAGTGGCTGAAAGACTTAAGTATACGACAGGACACCATCAAACTCCCAGAAGAGAACATAGGCAAAACACTCTCGGACATCAACCTCATGAATATTTTCTCAGGTCAGTCTCCCAAAGCAATAGAAATAAGAGCAAAAATGAACCCATGGGACCTCATCAAACTGAAAAACTTTTGCACAGCAAAGGAAACCCAAAAGAAAACAAAAAGACAACTTACAGAATGGGAGAAAATACTTTCAAATGATGCAACCAACAAGGGCTTAATCTCTAGAATATACAAGCAACTTATACAACTCAACAGCAAAAAAGCCAACAGCCCAATGGAAAAATGGGCAAAAGGCCCAAATAGACATTTCTCCAAGTATGATATACAGATGGCCAACAAGCACATGAAAAAATGCTCAACATCCCTGATTATCCAAGAAATGCATATCAAAACTAGTATGAGTTACCACCTCACACCAGTCAGAATGGCCACAAGTGCTGGAGGGGTGTGGAGCAAAGGGAACCCTCCTGCACTATTGGTAGAAATGGAAGCTGGTACCACCACTATGGAAAACAGTGTTGATGTATCTTAGAAATCTATACATAAAACTACCATATGACCCAGCAATCCCACTCTTGGGCATATATCCAGACAAAACTTTCCTTGAAAAAGACACATGCACTCGAATGTTCATTGCAGCACTATTCACAATAGCCAAGTGACGGAAACAACCTAAATGTCCATCAACAGACGACTGGATTAGGAATATGTGTGTGTATATATACTCAAAGGAATACTACATAAAAAGAACAAAATTATGCCATTTGAAGCAACATGGATGGGGAACTAGAGACTCTCATACTGAGTGAAGTAAGTCAGAAAGAGAAAGACAGATACCATATGATATCACTTATATCTGGAATCTAATATAAGGCACAAATGATACTTTCCACAGAAAAGAAAATCATGGACTTGGAGAATAATCTTGTCATTGCCATGGGGAAGGGGGAGGGAGTTGGATGGATTGGGAACTTGGAGTTAATAGATGCAAACTATTGCCTTTGGAATGGGTTAGCAATGAGATCCTGCTGTGTAGCACTGTGAACTATGTCCAGTCACTTATGATGGAGTGTGATAATGTGAGAAAAAAGAATGTGTATATGTATGTGTAACTGGGTCACCATGATGTACAGTATTTTAAAAAAAGTTTATGGGGTAAATAACAATAAAAAATTTTAAAAATCTATGGACAAGTAAAAGCACTACCAAAAAATGCAGTGCCACCAAACCAGATATACAATAAATAGTAAAGGAACTTCCCTAGGTGGAAAACAAAAGGCTATAACTAGAAACAAGAAAATTAGAAATGATAAAGTTCACTGGTAAAGGCAAATAGATAATAAGGCTAGCAGATAATCCACTGGTAAAGGCAAATATATAACAAGGCTAGCAAATAATCCATATGCAATATGATAACAAAACCAGTAATAGTGGGAAAAGGAGAGTACGAATATAGCGTACTTGATATGCAGCAACATAAAACACACACATATACAATATTTATATAGAGTACATATCTACATCTATCTTTCTATCTATCATCTATCTTTCATATACATACTGTATACTCCTATATCAAAAGTGTGTGGTAGCTGCAAGCCAAGTATCTATAATTGATACCCATACAAATATTAAAAAGCAATCCAAACAGCACTAAAGATAATCATCAAACCACAAGAGAACAAAAGATGAAAGTGAAAAGAACAGGAAAAATATATCAAAAATGATTAATAAAATGGCAGTAAGAACATACATATCAATAATTACCTCAAATGTAAACAGATTAAATGCTCCAACCAAAAGACAGAGAGTGCCAGAATGGTTACAAATCAAACAAAAGACAAAACATGTTGTTGAAAAGAGCAGTTTTGTTCCTAGCAACACATGTAGACAGAAAATGAGAGTATGGTAAAAGATATTCTAGGCAAACTGAAATTTTAAAAAAAAGCTGGAGTATCTAAAATATGGCACAGATGATCCTATCTACAAAACAGAAACAGATCAAGGACATGGAGAGCAGACTTGTGGTTGCCAGGGTGAGGGGGAAGGGAGTGGGATGGATGGGGATTTAGAGGTTGGTGTATGGAAACTAGAATATTTGGAATGGAGGACCAGTGAGGTCCTACTATACAACACAGGGAACTGTGTGTGATTGGTTCATTTTGCTATACAACAGAAATTGAAGAAGCATCTTAAATCAACTTTCTTTCTTTCTTTCTTACCATTTGCTTTTTAGTGGCACATCTTTGGCATATGGAGTTTCCCTGGCTAGGGGTCAAATTGGATCTGCAGCTACTAGCCTATGCCACAGCCACAGCAATGCAGGATCTGAGCTGAATCTGCAATCTACATCACAGCTTAGGACAACACCAGATACTTAACCCACATAGTGAGGCTAGGGATCAAACCCACATCCTTATGGTTAATAGTCAGGTTCAATACAGCTGAACACAATGAGAATTCCCTAATCAACAATACTTTAACAAAAAATTAAAACTGGGGTAGCAATATTCATATCATACAACATAGACATTAAAATAATGACCATTGCAAGAGATACAAAATGATATTACATAATAATCAGAAGATCAATCCAAGAAGTAGATATAGCAATTGTAAAGATATGTGCACCTAAACAGAGGGACATCTCAATATATAAGGCAACTGCTAACAGCCATAAAAGAATAAATCAAAAATAACACAATAATAGTGGGAGACTTTAACATCCCCCTTGCAGCCAAGATGGATCATGCAGACCGAAAATCACAAGGAAACCCAAGCCTTGGATGATGCATTAGACTAGATGGATTTAACAAATACTTAGGCAAAGTATTGAAAACAAAGCTGTCACAGAGGAAGGGAGCAATACTCTAGGGGTGGGGAAGTGGAAAGCCACATCAGAGGGAACCTGGGAGAAGAGCCTGGTCTGTGCCTGTGCTGGGGAGGGGAGATAAGAAGGGGTGGGTCCCCATAGAATACTCCCCACACCACAGCAAGCTTACAGGCCTGCTAGCTAGCAGAAAGCTGTGCTTCCCAGTGTATCCCCTGCCCCAACCCCCGCCACCCCTTACACACTCACTGGACCTGGGGCTGCCTGCCATCTGGGACGGCTGGCCTCAACAATCGCCTGAAGCCTACCACCACAGGGGCTGTCCCTGCACAGGCCTGCTTGCCCTTTGGAGGGGCTACACCCCTGCAGAGCAGAACCAAACACCACCAGCCCCCGAGCAAAGGCCTGCAGCCCAGAAAAGCTAGAACAAGCCTTGCCAGGCCATGAAAAGATCTGCCTAATTCTCGGAGGGTCTTTCTGAGTCGGGCTGCCCTGGGGAAGAGCTTCTTGGGTTGGCAGTGACCCAGCTAGCCACCCAAGCCCTCAGAGGGTGCCGAGCTCTTGTGGATCAGCTGCATAGGACTGCCAGCTCCAGGCAGGACCCCCTGCAGCCCAGAAGAGCTACAACAAGCCTGGCTGGGACATGGAAAGATCTGCCTAATTCTCGGACAGTCTTTCTGAGTTGGGCTGCCCTGGGGAGGAGCCTCTTGGGTTGGCAGCAGCCCAGCTAGCCGCCCAAGCACTCAGGGGGTGCCACACTCTTGCATAACAGCTGCAAAGGGCTGCCAGCTCCAGGCAGGAACCCCTGCATCCCAGAAAAGCTACAACCAGCTTTGCCAGACTGTGAAAAGTTTGCCTACATCCTCAGGCCATCCTTCTGAGTTGGGCTGCCCTAGGGAAGAGCCTCTTAGGTTCTCAGTGACCCAGATAGCTGCTGCAGCCCCCAGGGGGTGCTGCACTCCTGAGGAACAGCTGGCCAACACCGCCAACCCCCTGCAAGAACCGCACAGCCTAAAAACACCAGAGCAAGCTCTGCATGACCAAGTGAAATCTCCTACCACCGTGGTGGGACCTCCCAGTCCTGTCTGCCCTCAGGAAGTCCTCCTTTGCTTCAGAGACCCTGTTAGCCTGAGCAACACTCCAGAAGAGCCACACTGCCTCAAAAAAGACTGACCAACAACACCAGCCCTCAGGAAACATTCCACAGTAGGGACAAGGCAAACACAGCCCAGCCACAGAGAGTACAATTCCACCAGAAAAAAGAAAAGAACAAGCAAGATGAAGAAGCTGAGAAACCACCCCCAGTTAAACCAACAGGAGAACTCACCTAAAACAGTCAACAGTGAAACAGATCTCTGCAGTCTGACAGACCTGGAGTTCAAAAGAGAAATAGTGAAAAGACTGAAGGAATTAAGAGAAGATATGAACAGTAATGCAGACACCCTCAGAAAGGACCTAGAAAATATAAGGAGGAGCCAAGAAAAACTAGAAAATTCATTGGCAGAGATACAAACGGAACTAAGGGCAGTAAAAACCAGAATGAATAATGCAGAAGAACGAATCAGTGATATGGAAGCTAGAATAATGGAAATCGCACAATCAGGTCAGCAGACAAAAAACCAAATCAAAAAACAGGAAAGCAATATAAGAGGCCTACGGGATAATATAAAGCGGGCCAATCTAGGCATAATAGGAATTCCAGAAGGAGTAGAAAAAGATAAGGGAATGGAAAATATATTTGAAGAAATTATCACTGGAAAGTTCCCAAATCTAAAGGATACTGAGTTCAAGATACAGGAAGCACAGAGGGCCCCAAACAAACTGAACCCAAATAGACCCACACCAAGACACATTATAATAAAAATGGCAAAAGTTAGTGATAAAGAGAGGATCCTAAAGGCAGCAAGAGAAAAGCAGAATGTTACCTACAAGGGAACCCCCATAAGATTATCAGCTGATTTCTCTACAGAAACACTACAAGCCAGGAGGGAATGGCAAGAGATATTTAAAGTTCTAAAAGGAAAAAATATGCAACCTAGAATACTCTATCCAGCAAGAATATCATTTAAAATAGAAGGGGAAATAAAAATTTTTCCCAACAAACAAAAGCTAAAAGAATACAGCAACACAAAACCCAGGTTAAAAGAAATACTGAAAGGGCTTCTCTAAACCAAAAAGAAAGGAAGGAAAGGGAAGAAAAAAGAAAAGGAAAAAAAAGAAGAAGAAGAGGAAGAACTAGGACTGAGGAAAACACAATCAGAGAGCAGTCACTCAAATAAGCCAGCATACAGATTTAATCATGAACGTGCTTCAAAAAAAAAAAAATAAAAGTAAAAAGCAAAAAATAAAAAAGAGTCATCAATATCATAAAATGTGGGCAAGGGATGTTAGGAAATAAATACCCCAATTGTTTGTTTGTTTGTATGTTTTTCTTAATTTTAATATAGTAATGAAGTGTTTGAACTTACAGGAACATCAGGCTATAACACATAATTATACGAAGGGGCAACCACAAGCCAAAACCAAACGTTGCATTTGCAAAAAAATGAAAAAATAAAAACAATCAAGCAGATAATAACCAGAGACAATCCAACCAAAAAAAAAAAAAAAAGAAAGGAAGAATGGAGAACTATAGAATCAACTGGAACATGAGGTTCAAAATGGCAAAAAATAATCATCTATCAATTATCACCTTAAATGTCAATGGACCGAATGCCCCAATCAAAAGACACAGAGTGGCTGAGTGGATAAAAAGGCAAAAACCTTCAATATGCTGCCTACAAGAAACTCACCTTAGGACAAAGGATACATATAGATTGAAAGTGAAGGGGTGGGGGAAAATATTTCATGCCAATAGACATGACAGAAAAGCAGGAGTCGCAATACTCATACCAGAGAAAATAGACTTTAAAACAAAAGACATAAAGACAAAGAAGGACACTACTTAATGATTAAGGGATCCATCCAAGGAGAGGATGTTACTATCGTCAACATATATGCCCCAAATATAGGAGCACCCAGATACATACATCAAGTATTAACACAAATAAAGGGAGATATTGATGAGAATCTAATCATAGTAGGAGACCTTAATACCCCCTCACATCAATGGACAGATCCTAGAGACAGAAAACCAGTAAAGCAACAGAGATCCTAAAGGAAACAATAGAAAAGTTAGACTTCATTGATATCTTCAGGACACTACATCCAAAAAAAGCAGAATACACATTCTTCTCAAATGCTCATGGAACATTCTCAAGAATCGACCACATATTGGGACACAAAGAGAATCTCAATAAATGTAGGAGCAGAGAAATTTTTTCAAGTATCTTCTCTGACCACAATGCCATGAAATTAGAAATCAACCATGGGAAAAGCAAAGAGAAAAAACCTACTACAGGGAAACTAAACAACAATGCTACTAAAAAACCAATGGGTCAATGAGGAAATCAAGAGGGAAATTTAAAAATACCTTGAAACAAATGATAATGAAGACACAACCTCTCAAAATCTATGGGATGCTGCAAAAGCAGTGCTCAGAGGGAAATTTAGAGCAATACAGGTCTTTCTCAAAAAGAAGAAAGATCCCAAATTGACAACTTAACCCTCCACCTAAACGAATTAGAAAAAGAACAAAAAAGACCTAAAGTCAGCAGACAGAAAGAAATTATAAAGATCAAAGAAGAAATCAATACAATAGAGACTCAAAAAACAATAGAGAAAATTAATAAAACCAAGAGCTGGTTCTTTGAAAAGGTAAACAAAATTGAAAACCCCCTGGCCAGACTCACTAAAAAGAGGAGAGGAAGAACCCAAATAACCAAAATTATAAATGAAAAAGGAGAAACCACAACGGATACAGCAGAAATACAAAAAACCACAAGAGAATACTATGAACAACTATACGGCAACAAGTTTGAAAACCTGTAAGAAGTGGACAATTTTCTAGAATCTTAGAGCCTGCCAAAACTGAATCAAGAAGAAACAGACCAACTGAACAGATCCATCACTAGAAATGAAATTGAAGAGGTCATAAAAACACTCCCTACAAATAAAAGTCTAGGACCAGATGGTTTCACAGGTGAATTCTATCAAACATATAAAGAGGAACTGGTGCCCATCCTCCTTAAACTCCTTCAAAAAGTTGAAGAAGAAGGAGAACTCCCAAAGTCATTCTATGATGCCACCCACCATCACCCTAATTCCAAAACCAGACAGAGATACCACCAAAAAAGAAAACTATTGGCCAATATCTTTGATGCATATAGATGCAAAAATTCTCAACAAAATCTTAGACAACGAAATCCAACAACATATCAAAAAAATCATACACCACGACCAGGTAGGGTTCATCCCAGGTTCACAAGGATGGTTCAACATATGCAAATCAATCAACATCATACACCACATTAACAAAAAAATAAGTCAAAAATCATATGATCATCTCAATAGACGCAGAAAAAGAATTTGACAAAGTCCAACATCCCTTCATGATCAAGGCCCTCGCCAAAGTGGGTGTAGAGGGAACATTCCTGAGCATAATCAAAGCCATTTATGATAAACCCACAGCAAATATAATACTCAATGGGGAAAAACTGAAAGCCTTCTCACTCAAATCTGGAACAAGACAGGGATCCCCACTCTCACCACTGCTCTTCAACATCGTTTTGGAAGTCCTAGCCACAGCAATTAGACAAACAAAAGAAATAAAAGGCATCCATATAGGAAGAGAGGAGATAAAACTGTCACTGTATGCAGATGACATGATACTATACATAGAAAACCCTAAGGACTCAACCCCCAAACTACTTGAACTGATTAATAAATTCAGCAAAGTAGCAGGATATAAGATTAACATTCAGAAATCAGTTGCATTTCTGTATACCAGCAATGAAATATGAGAAAAGGAATACAAAAATACGATACCTTTTAAAATTGCACCTCACAAAATCAAATACCTTGGAATACACCTGACCAAGGAGGTAAAGGACTTATGTGCCGAGAACTATAAAACTTTAATCAAAGAAATCAAAGAAGATGTAAAGAAATGGAAAGATATTCCATGTTCCTCGATTGGGAAAATCAATATTGTAAAAATGGCCATACTCCCCAAAGTAATCTACAGATTCAATGCAATCCCTATCAAATTACCCATGATATTTTTCACAGAACCAGAACAAACAATCCAAACATTTATATGGAACCACAAAAGACCCAGAATCACCAAAGAAATCCTGAGAAACAAAAACCAAGCAGGAGGCATAACTCTCCCAGAGTTCAAGAAATACTACAAAGCCACAGTCATCAAAACAGTGTGGTACTGGTATCAAAACAGACAGACAGACCAATGGAACAGAAGAGAGAATCCGGAAATAAACCCTGACACCTATGGTCAAGTAATCTTTGACAAGGGAGGCAAGAACATAAAATGGGAAAAGGAAAGTCTATTCAGCAAGCATTGCTGGGAAACCTGGACAGCTGCATGCAAATCAACGACACTAGAACACACCCTCACACCATGCACAAAAATAAACTCAAAGTGGCTGAAAGACTTAAGTATACGACAGGACACCATCAAACTCCCAGAAGAGAACATAGGCAAAACACTCTCGGACATCAACCTCATGAATATTTTCTCAGGTCAGTCTCCCAAAGCAATAGAAATAAGAGCAAAAATGAACCCATGGGACCTCATCAAACTGAAAAACTTTTGCACAGCAAAGGAAACCCAAAAGAAAACAAAAAGACAACTTACAGAATGGGAGAAAATACTTTCAAATGATGCAACCGACAAGGGCTTAATCTCTAGAATATATAAACAACTTATACAACCCAACAGCAAAAAAGCCAGTCAATCAATGGAAAAATGGGCAAAAGACCCAAATAGACATTTCTCCAAGGAAGAGATACAGATGGCCAGCAAACACATGAAAAAATGCTCAACATCGCTGATCATAAGAGAAATTCAAATCAAAACGACCATGAGATACCACCTCACACCAGTCAGAATGGCCATCATTAATAAATCCACAAACAACAATTGCTGGAGGGGCTGTGGAGAAAAGGGAACCCTCCTGCACTGTTGGTGGGAATGTAAACTGGTACAGCCACTATGGAGAACAGTTTGGAGATACCTTAGAAATCTATACATAGAACTCCCATATGACCCCACAATCCCACCCTTGGGCATATATCCAGACAAAACTCTCCTTAAAAGAGACACCTGCATGTTCATTGCAGCACTATTCACAATAGCCAGGACATGGAAACGATCCAAATGTCCATCGACAGATGATTGGATTGGGAAGATGTGGTATATACACACCATGGAATACTACTCAGCCATAAAAAAGAATGACATAATGCCATTTGCAGCAACATGAATGGAACTAGAAACTCTCATACTGAGTGAAATGAGTCAGAAAGACAAAGACAAATACCATATGATATCACTTATAACTGGAATCTAATATCCAGCACAAATGAACATCTCCTCAGAAAAGAAAATCATGGACTTGGAGAAAAGACTTGTGGCTGCCTGATGGGAGGGGGAGGGAGTGGGAGGGATCGGGAGCTTGGGCTTATCAGACACAACTTAGAATAGATTTACAAGGGGATCCTGCTGGGTAGCATTGAGAACTATGTCTAGATACTCATGTTGCAACAGAACAAAGGGTGGGGGAAAAATGTAATTATAATGTATACATGTAAGGATAACTTGATCCCCTTGCTGTACAGTGTGAAAATTTAAAAAAAAAAGTAAATAGAGGGAAATAAATTGTAAAGATCAGAGCATAAATAAATTAAATAGAAATAAAGAAAATAATAGAAAATTACAATGAACCAAAAAATCATTCTTTGCAAAAATCTACTGTTTTGGTAAATCCTTATCCAGACTCATTAAGAAAAAAAGGGAGATGGCTCAAACCAATAAAATTAGAAATTACACCTGATACCACAGAAATGCAAAGCACCAAAAGAGACTACTACAACCAACTATATGTCAACGACACTAGAACACACCCTTCTTCTTTAGAAGAAATGAACAAATTCTTAGAAAGCTACAATCTTCCAAGAATGACAAGGAAGAATAGAAGAGTTGAATGAAACAATCACAAATATTGAAATTGAAACTATGATTAAAAAACTTCCAACAAACAAAAGTCTGAGACCAGATGGTTTAGCAGGCTAGTTCTATCAAATATTTAGAGAAGAGTAAACACCAATTTTGTGAAAATATTTCAAAAAATTGTAGAGGAAATAGCACTACCAAACTCTATCTACACCAATAATGTGATACTAGAACAAGACAAATATACCACAAATAAAAAGATTACACACCAATATCACAAA
Source organism: Sus scrofa (assembly GCF_054392235.1). Classification (NCBI taxonomy): domain Eukaryota; kingdom Metazoa; phylum Chordata; class Mammalia; order Artiodactyla; family Suidae; genus Sus; species Sus scrofa. Next base: position 50,729,363 of record NC_139386.1, read on the forward strand.
TGAACATAGATGTAAAAACAATCAACAAAGTTTTAGCAAACCAAATCCAACAATACAGAAATGTAAATCAATGAAACAGGACAGAAAGCCCTGAAATAAATTAATGCACCTACAGCAAACTAGTCTATGAGATAGGAGGCAATAATGTACAATGGAAAAAGACTGTCTCTTGAATAAATGGTACTGGGAAATCTGGACAGCTACCTGTAAAAAATGAAATTAGGACACTCTCTAACTCCTTGCATAAAAATAAACTCAAATGGATTAAAAACTTAATACCAGATACTGTAAAACTGTTAGCAGAAAACATAGCCAGAACACTCTCTGGCATAAACTGCAGCATATATTTTCAGATCCACTTCCTAGATTAATGAAAATAAAAATAAACAAATGGCACCTAATTAAACTTAGAAATGTTTGCACGACAAAGGAAACCATAAACAAAACAAAGAGACACACACAATGGGAGAAAATAATTGCAGATGTAGCAATTTACAAGGGATTAATCTTCTTGCCCTTTTTGGAAGTATGAGGTCTTCTGCCAGTATTCAGTAGATGTTCCATGAGAAATGTTCTACATGTAGATTTTTTTGGGGAGGGAATGTGTTTGTGAAAGAAGCTGAACTCGTTAGTATGGTAATTTTAACAATATTATTTCTTCTGATCCATGAGATTGTATATATTTCCATTTATTTACATAATCTTCAATACTTTCATCCATGTCTCACAGTTTTCTGAGTACAAGTCTTTTACCTTCTTACATTTATTCCTAGATATTTTAATCTTTTTGATGTGGTTATACGAGATTGTTTTCTAATATCCTTCCGATAGTTCATTATTAGTGTATAAAAATGCAACTTATTTCTGTATGTTAATTTTGTAACTTGCAAGTTTATTGTTCTAGTAGTTTTTATGGAGTCTAGCATTTTCAAAATAAAGGATCATATAATCTGCCAATATTGAATATTTTACTTCTTCCTTCAAATTAAGATTTTTTTTCCTATCTTATTACTGTGGCTAGGACCTCAAATACTATGTTGAATAAAAGTGGCAAGATAGGAGTTCCCATTTTGGCACAAAGTAAATGAATCTGACTAGGAACCATGAGGTTGCAGGTTCGATCCCTGGCCTCACTCAGTGGGTTAAGGATCTAGTGTTGCTGTGAGCTGTGGTGTAGGTCACAGACTCAGCTTGGATCCTGTGTTGCTGTGGCTGTGGTATAGACTGGCAGCTGTAGCTCCAATTTGACCCCTGGCCTGGGAAGCTCCATATGCTGCTGGTGTGGCCCTTAAAAAAAAGGCAAAAAAAAAAAAAAGAAGAAGAAGAAAAGAAAATTGGCAAGAGAGGACATCTTTGTTCCTGGTCTTAGAGGAAATACTTTTGGCTTTTCACCATTGAGTATGAGATTAGCTCTGTGTTTGTCATAAATGGTATTTATTATGTTCAGGTATATTCCCTCTTTACCCAGTTTATTGGGAGTTTTTTTCTTTTTTTGTTTTTTTCTTTTTTTTTTTTTTGTCTTTTTGCCATTTCTTGGGCTGCTCCCACAGCATATGGAGGTTCCCAGGCTAGGTGTCGAATCAGAGCTGTAGCCACTGGCCTATGCCAGAGACACAGCAATGTGGGATCTGAGATGCATCTGTGACCTACACCATAGCTTGTGGCAACACCGGATTCTTAACCCACTAAGCAAGGCCAGGGATCAAACCTGCAACCTCATGGTTCCTAGTCAGATTCGTTAACCACTGCACCACGACGGGAACTCCAGGAGTTTTTTAATAAGTTGATTTTGAATTTTGTCAAATGCTTTTTCTACATCTATTGAGATTATCAAGGAGTTTTATGCTTTGTTTTGTTGCACATCATGTTGATTGATTTGCAGATGTTGAACCATCTTTAAGACCTTAGAATAAACGTCACTTGATCATAACGCATAACACTTTTAATGCACTTTTAAAGTTTATTTGATAATATTTTATTGAGAATTTTAGCATATATATGTTCATCAGGAATATTGACCTGTACTTTTCTCTTTTCATTATTTTGGTGTTTTTGTCTGGTTTTTGTATTAGGTAATGCCAGCCTTGTAGAATGAGTTTGGAAATGTTCCTTCTTCTTCAATATTTCAACTAGTTTGGGAAGAATAAGTATTAATTCTTCTTTAATTATTTAAGAGAATCCTTCCATTTAGCTCTCTGGTTCTGGACTTTTTTTGGGGGAGAGGGAGTTTTTTTATTGCTGATTCAATTTCACTACTAGTACTTTATCTGTTCTGATTTTTCATTTCTTCCTGATTTAGTCTTGGAGGATTTAATATTTCTAGAAATTTTTGAATTTTGTCCAATTTGTTGGTATATGGTTGTTCATAATATTCTCTCATGAGTTTATTTCTGTGATATTGTTTGTAACTTCTTTTCATTTCTAATTTTATTTATTTGGGGCCTCTTATCTCTCTTTTTGGTGAGCTTTGCTAAAATTTTATCAACTTTCTCTTTTCAAAAAAAATTTTTTTTCATTGATTTTTTCTGTAGTTTTTTAGTCTCTATTTTATTTATTTCTACTCTTTATTATTTCTTTCCAACTAGGAATTTGTTTGTTTTCTTATTGAGTATTTTGTTTGTTTCTTGAGGAAACCTATACTGCTATGAATTTCTCTTTTAAAACTTCTTTTGCTGCATCCTATAGACTTTGGAAATTGTGTTTCTGTTTTCATTCATCTCAAGGCATTTTAAAATTTCTTGATTTCTTCACTAATACATTGGTATGTTAGTAGCATGCTATTTAGTCTCCATGTATTTGCGATTTTTCCAGTTTTCATCCTGTAATTAATTTATAGTTTCATATAATTTTGGTTGGGAAAAATACTTGATATCATTACAGTCTTCTTCAATTTATTCATTCTTGTTTTGTGGCCTAGCATGTGATCTATCCTGTAGAACATTCCATGTGCACTTGAAAAAATGCGTATTCTGCAACTTGGGGTGAGAATGTTCTATTTATATCTATTAATTTCATCTGTGCCCTGTCTTCTTATTGATTTCATTTCTGTCCCTTGATTTAAGTGTGATATATACATCCTCTGCTATATTGTGCTACTGTCAATTGTTTCTTTATTTGTTAATATTTTCTTTATGTGTTTAGCTGCTCCTATGTTGAGTGCATATTTATTTACAATTACTATGTCTTTTTTTTGAATGGTCTCTTTGTCATTATGTAATGTTCTTTTTGTCTCTCCTCTCTCTTTTTTTTTTTTTGAAGTCTATTTTGTCCAAAATGATATTGCTATACTAGTTATCTTTTCATGCATGATTTTTCTTTTTCCATACCTTCATTTTCAGTCTTTTATGTCCTTAGCTCTGAAGTGAGATTTTATTGGAAATATATAGATGAGTCTTGTTTTTTTTTCTCCATTTTACCACTATGTATCTTTTGATTTGGTCATTCAGTCTATTTACAATTAAAGTGATTATTGATATGTATTTATTGCCATTTTCTTATTTATTTCCTGGTTGTTTATGTAGTTTTTCCCTGTTCCTTTCTTCTTCCTTCAGTCTCCTCTTTTGTGGTTTGATGATTTTCTTTAGTGCCATGTTTCTATTCATTTATCTCTGTTTTTGGTGTATCATTTAGGTTTTGGAGCTTTAGTTACTATTGGATATCTATTTATCACCTATCTATCTTTCATCTATCTATAATGCTTAAAGTTGTTTAACTTTAAAAGTATTCTAAAAGCTATACATTTTTTATTCTGACATCAGTGATTTATATTTTTGATGTCAGATTTTTCTTCTTTTTGTGTATCCCTTAACTACTTATTGAAGTTGCAATTGCTTTTATCCATTGCCTTTACTTTCTATTTTCCTTTATTGGTGAGATGTTTCTTTCCTTCCAACTTTTCTTTATATATTGACATGGATTTTTTATTTTTGACTTTTTTGCCTAAAGATGGTCCTTTAACATTTCTTACATGGCTGGTTTAGTGAACTCTTTGTTTTTCCTTATTTGGGAAACTCGATTTCTCCTTCAATTCTGAAAGATAAATTTTCCAGGTAGAGTATCCTTGGTTGTAGGTTTTTTTCCTGTCATAACTTTAAATACATCTGTCACTCTTCTGGTCTGCAAGAATTTTGCTGAAAAATCAGCTGATAGGGTTTGTGGTGGTTTCCTTGTATGTGACTATCTCCTTTTTACTTGCTACCTTTAAATTTTTTTCTTCAACTTTTGATGTTTTAGTTATGATATATCTTGGAGTTGATCTCTCAGTTTATCTTGTTTGTGTGTATATTTCCTTCCCCAGTTTGGGGAATTTTCCAGTCATTATTTCATCATATATATTTGACTCCTATATCTTTCTCTTCTCCTTCTGGAACCCCTGTAATGTGAATGTTAGTATGCCTGATGTTGTCTCAGGGGTCCCTTGCACTGTTGGGTTTTTTTTTAATTCTGTTTAGGAGTTCCCATTGTAGCTCAGTGGAAATGAATCTGACATCCATGAGGACACAGGTTCAATCCCTGGCCTTGCTCAGTGGGTTAGGGATGTGGCATTGCTGTGAGCTATGGTGTAGGTCACAGACACAGCTCTGATCTGGCATTGCTGTGATTGCAGCATAGGCCAGCAGATACAGCTCTGATTGGACCCCTAGCCTGGGAACTTCCATATGTCTTGGTTACACCCCTATAGACAAAAATAAAATAAAATAAAATTCATTTTACTTTTTGCTATCCTGATTGGGTGGCTTAGACTATTCTGTCTTCCAGGTACTTATACATTCTTCTGTATCACCTAATCTTCCATCGATTCCCTTTAGTGTATTTTTTATTTCAATTGTTGTCTGTTCTCTATGTCTACATGTAGTTGTAGTTTTGTGTATCCCTGAAAATAGGTGAGCTCAGGGTATTCTTACTCTGCCATCTTGATCAAATTTATGTGCTATTCTAAATCCTTTGTTGTTGTTTCAACAATCCAAAGCATTTTCATAGGAAGTAGATTCCATCCCAGGAAACAATTTCTTTTCTCATCTATAAGAAGCAACTCCTCATCAATTCAAGTTTTATCATGAGATTGTAGCAATTCATGTGACTCCTCAGGATCCACTCCTGATTCTAGTTCTCTTGCTATTTCTACCTCATCTTCAGTTACTTCCTCCACTAAAGTCTTGAACCTCTCCAAGTCATCCATCAAGGTTGAAATAAGTTTCTTCAAAACTCCTGTTAGTGTTAATATTTTGACCTCTTCCCATGCATCACAACTGTTCTTAGTGGTATCTATAATGATGAATTCTTTCCAGAAAGTTTTCAATTTACTTTTCTCAGCTCCATTAGAGGAATCACTATCCATGGCAGATATAGCCTTACAAAATGTATTTCTTAAATAATAATATATGAAAGTTGAAATTTATCTTTGATCCACACACTGCAGAGTTGATATTGTGTTAGGTGACACAAAAACAACATTACTACTTTTGTAAATTATATCTCTACCAGAGCTTTTGGGTTACCAGGTATATTTCAACGAGCAGTGGTATTTTGAAAGATCTTTTTTTTTTCTAAGGCATATGTCTCAACAGTAGGCTTAAAATAATCAGTAGACCATGTTGTAAATAGGTGTGCTATCATCCAGCCTTTTTTACATTTAGAGAGTGCAAGCAGAGTATATTTAGCATAATTCTTAAGGGCCCCAGGATTTTTGGAATTCTAAATGAGCACTGGTTTCAATTGAAAGTCACCAGCTTCATTATCCCCTAACAAGAAAGCCAACTTGTCCTTGGAAATTTTGAAGCCAGATATTGACCTTAAGAAACAATTTCTGTTAGATTCAAACTTTTGTTCATATTAACAGTAAGGCCGTTTCACTTTCTTATCATTTGTGTGTTTACTGTAGTAGCATTTTCAATTTCCTTCAAGAACTTTTCCTTTGTTTCACAACTTGGTTAGGCATTTGGTACAACAGACCTAGTTTCAGCATGTCTCAGGTTTTGGCATGCCTTATTGAGTATCCAGATTTTTGTTTAAAGTGAGAGACATGCAATACTTCCTTTCATTAAGAGACCATTTTAGGGTGATAAATTGGCTTAATTTCAGTATTGTTGTATCTCAGGGAATAGGGAGGCCTGAGGAGAGGGAGAGATATTGGGAAAGACCAGTTTGTGGATCAGTCAGAATTCACACAATATTTATTGATTAAGTTTACCATCTCATATGGCCATGGTTCATGATACCCCCAGATAATTACAATGTAACATCAAAGTTTATTGATCACAGATCATCACAACAAATATAACAATCATAAAGATAGTTTGAAATATTTCAATAATTACAAAAATATGAGAGATACAAAGTTAGCAAATGCTCTTGGAAAAAAATGGTGCCCCATGAGCTTGTTCAATGCAGAGTTGCTACAAAACTTCAATTTGAAATATCTGTGAAGTGCAATAAAGTGAATGGAAATAAAATAAGGAATGCCTATCAGAATATTATTAAAGAGACATAAACCTTGATGTTAGGATAAAGATGGATACAGCAATGGTGACAGAGGCTTTAGAAGACTCAGGAAAGTGTAGGCTTTTGTTGTCCAGACTTTAAAGTGTTAAGGAGAAGAATTGTCAGACAAAGGTTGTTGTCATACACCTTTGCCCCTAAAGAGTGTCTCAGGCATACTACAAATGCCATAAATTCTCAAATGTTCAATTGATGATTGAGATGAAGTGATTGAGCTGGTATGAAAAAAAAATCGATGCAAACTAATCCATAGCGACAGAAAGCAGATCCCAGATTGCCTAGGAGGGTGGAAATAGAGGAGCACAGAGAATCCTTGGTGGTGTGATGAATATATTATACATTCATTGCCTTTGGGGTGGTAATGGCCACAAAGGCATACATATATGTCAAAACTTATTAAAATTATACAATTTAGGTAGGCACAGTTTATTATATATATAAAAAATTGTTAAAAATAACACTCCCTCCCCACCCATAAATTTAATAAATCCTCTTGAAATCTTAAAAAAAAAAAATCGAGTGAATTCTGTCATATGCTATTTTAGCCAGATGATGAGAATTTCACAGGGTGTGAACTGAAATAGATGAAGACAAAATTGACTCTTTTTTTGAGGATAATATCTTTGAAAAATAAGAGAGAGAGAATGAGGTAGACTATCAAGAAACAAAAAACTATTTGTTAAAAGTAATGCTACCAGTAGCTGTAACTTTCTGGTTTCAGAATTATTTATACAAATTAATAAAAATACCAAAATTCTTTTTTCTCACTTGCTATGTATCATAAATTTTGAGTATTATTAGTCTGATTTTTTCATGAACTGCCCCTTTTGTTATCAAATATTTCTCATTGTTTCATTTCATCAAATAACATAGAAACATCTTAAATGAATTTTTTAATTTTTGATACTAAAGAATTATTTTTTAATTAATATACCCAGGGAATTTTAAGCACAGAAAATCCATTTGAATGATCATTCCCATTAAAGATTTTCATTATATCTTTTTAAAATTAGGTTATGTATAAAAACTTGTCCAGAGAAAGGACTCAAAAAAGCCCTAGCTCTAAGAAAAATCATCAAATTGACTGCAATAAATCTAAAAGTAAATGCCTGTGACAGGGCATCTTTAAAAGAAATAGGCAAGTAGAGTGACCAACTACCCTCATTTTCCCAGAACTGAAGGGATTTCTCAAAATGCTAGATTTTTTCAGTGCTAATACTGGGAGAGTCCAAGGCAAATCAGAATAATCATTCCAAAAGCAAGCATCAAAATTTGTTATTTGTATTTATTTATTTATTTTTATTTATTGTTATTTGTTAACAATATTTGCAACTTCTCTTTGAAAAATAACTTGATAACTGGGCCACTTCCATCCATACAGTTTAATTTTCAGGACTGAAAACAGACCACTTACAATTTCTTCCTGAAAATATATGCCAAGAAAGATAATGTAAACCAACAGGAGTTCCTGTTGTGGCTAAGTGGTAATGAATCTGAATATTATCCATGAGGCTGAGGGTTCTATCCCTGGCCTCACTCAGTGGGTTAGGGATCCAGCATTGCTGTGATGTAGGTCACAAATGTGGCTTGGATCCTGCATTGTTGTGGCTGTGGCATAGGCTGGCAGCTGCAGCTCTGATCTGACCTCTGACCTGGGAACTTCCATTTGCCTTGGGTGTGGCCTTAAAAAGATCCCCCCCCAAAAAAAAGATTATAATCCAACAAATATCTTCAATATTTGCTTAAGGAAATTCACAAAAATTATTTTGTTTGAACAATATATTGCTCATCTGGGAAAACAACTCCTTCTCAGGACAATTGGTTGCTCATTTCACATGTCAAGTGAAAAAGGCTTGCTTCAATATCCTTTCCTTCTGTGTCCACCAATCCTAAACTCTGTAGCATGAATTTTCCCAGTCCTAATCAGGTATCTCTATTGGAATATTCTCCTTGAATTACCTTATCTCAGATATGGAAATATCTTGGACATCCACTCTTGAATTCCCCTTGTGAAACTTCAGACTATCAAAGTGGTGCTCTCCATTACCCTCAAAGTTTAATAAACATGGCTCTGCTTGATAATCAAATTATTCTAGCAATGTTTCAGAAGACTTAGCAGTTGATAGGTCTTATACAATACAAGTGAACTCCTACAAATATAAGACAAAGTTAATACTACTCAATTAAAAAAGTCAGAAGCTTGAACAACTTGTGAAAAAATATGCAAATAGGTAACTAACTTAAAAAGGGCTCCACTTCATTAGACATCAGGAAAATGCACATTAATATCATCCAAAAGAATGGCTCAAATTATAAAGTGTTGAGGAGGAAATTTTATGTACTGGTGATGGGAATGTAAATTGGTACAATCATACAGGAAAATAGCTTACTGTTATAGTTAAAAACTGAATATTTGTATATTCTATAATCCAGAATTTCCACTCCTATGTTTAAATCTCAAAGAAATGATGACTACATACACTAAAATACATGAACAAGCATACTGATAGCAGTATTATTTGTTACAACCTCAAATATTCATCAATGTTAGAAGAAAGTATCATATGTTCACACAATAGAATACTGTATAACAATGAGAATTAAATGCAGCTATATGTAATGATATAGATTATTTGCACAAACAATACCAAGAGAAAGAAATTAGTCACAAAAGAGTACCTACTATATGATTCCATTAATATAGAGTTCAAAATAGTCCAGCTTAATCTCTAGTATTAGAAATCAGGATAACAGTTACCTTTGTGGGATTATAACTTAAAGGTGTCTGGATGGGTTTATGGGATACTAGCAATGTTTTCTTTCTTGATCTAGGTGATATTTACACAGATGTGTTCATTTAACAAGTGATATGTTTATTTGTTATCTGCTTTCTGTGTGTATGTACTTAATTGTCCACTTCTATGTAAAAAACCATCCCAAACAGTGGCTTGAAACAAGAAAAATCATTTATTTTTTCTATTGATTGTAAAATTTAGGCAAGGTTTGTCAGGGGCAACTTGTCTCTTTGTTCCTTATTATGGGCTTGCTTGAAGAGTGAGGGTGGTTTGGAATCATCTGAGTAATCTTACACATCTAGCAGTAAATGCTGGCTATTTGTTTGGATCTCATGTGGGGCTATGGGCTGGAACACTTGTAAGTGGCTTTTCCATATGGCTGCTTGGGTTTCTCATGGTATGGTGACTGGAGTAAACATACTAGTTGAACAGAGCAGATGACATTTTAATGACCTACTGACATAAAGTTACTTTTACCTTATTTCAATAGTCAAGGTAATTACAGAAATTCTATCCTGATCCAAGCCATGGAGCATAGGTACCTCTGCTCAATGGGAGGAATATAAATGTCACTTGTAAAAACATATGAGATGAAATATATTTTTGTGACTCTGTAAAATATAATTTGCAGCAGTGTGCTATGGTTTCAAAGCATCACAACAAATACACAAGAAGCTAATATAAAATAGCAATCTCCGCTGGTTATTTTTAAGTAGAAATATTCCAAATTATAAGCAACATATCAAAAGTAGAATGTAGGAATTCTGGAGCAATCAGTTTCACAAAGTAACTGCTTGTTTATTTATTTATTTGTTAACAACTAATTCAACATTCAGTGTTTGCCAAGTCCTGGAGGATATAAAAATGAATAAGACAAGGCCTTGCCTAAGGATGTGCAGGGCGTTGGCATAGTGAATTCTTCTAAGAGTTGGTCTCTGTTTGAAGATGCCTTACAATATTTCCCATCTCATTGTTTCCCACTGGGTATTGCCTACTTTTCATGTGGCTTATATAGTCAATGTGTATTCATTGTCCCATTGAATCTGGCATGTGAATCTGCCAAACAGATGCTTCTGGTAAGTCCCATTATTGCTATTCACATTATCATTGATTTAAATCACCATGGTGCTTGGCTTCTCAAGGATACAACTCTGGAGGGCATACTGATTTAGCTAGAATTAAAGTAAACTGGGGCAGTGTATTTAGTTACAGAATATAGCAATGTGTCCTACTAAAGACAGCTTCTTCATCAGGGAAAAGCTATATTTAACTCATTCTTTTTTAATTGCTTTGATGTACTTCTAAGAGCATTGAAATTTAATCTCATAGGATCATTTTCCTTTTTATAGATTTCTGGCCTTTCTCAGGTTTAAAAAAATACATTTACCTCATTTTAGTAAGAGAACAAATACTGCATAATGTAAAAGAATATTAAAAGGAAATATATTCTTTTAAATAGATGCATGTTTAAACAACATCTAAGACATAAAATAAAGTGAAAAACCTTAATAAGGTTAGAATTTTTGCAATGCTTTTTAATAAACTCATATGAAGATGGGACATAAAGTAAATTTGTCTAAACTTGGAGAAGTAGCTACCATGTTACCACAAACAAAGTACGTCATGAAGACTCTCAGAATATATACATACATATTTATATATACATATATATGTATTTATATTTCTGTGTTTACATTCATGACACAGATGGTATGGATATGATGGCCCACTCATGGAAATCTATTTGCATAGTGCAGGAATAACTTCATTTGGAGAGCTGGTATGACCATTTTTCTGGCACATTTTGGAATTTTTAGAAACCATGCAGAATAACCTGCCAAAGGGAATAATCTTACATAGTGAGATATTGGAGCTTACTTGGGAAGGTATAAGGTGATTTCTCCAACTAAAATAAAACTGTTAAATCTGCTTAGAAAATTGCAGTGGCAGGCATTTTGCATTACACTATATCACAAAACACTCTTCCCACTTCCCCAGTTCTTTCCATTGCTGAAATATTCCTCTCTGGTCTGAATCCAAATCTTCCACTTATAAATTATTTTATTTTTATATCTATAAGTAAAAATCCATTTTAATATTAAGAAACTTTGTTGTCAGATATTTGAACATAATTCTCATGTCTACTTATCCAGAAGAAAACATTTCTATATTTTTCAGCCACTCTCCATATAATGCTTTTTAGGCCCTGCTATTGCTTTTTCATAGTAGATTCATTATGACTAGATAGAGTCATTAATCTATTAGAAGACAAAATGCCTACTCTAGATATTGTGCTAGGTACATATATATATATACATATTTCATTTTATTTTCAGAATAATCTCCTAAGGTAGATATTGTGAACCAGGAATATTAATGTCAAGATTAAGAAATCTGCCAAAAATCACAGAGTTGTGAATAGTGGAGTTGGTTTTCCTAAGCAGATCCTTTGACTTCATCTTTAGGTATTTTTTTACTTCTCTGTAGCTATAATAGGAGTGAAGTGTTTTTCATCAGATACTGATTAAATGATTGGTATTATTTATATGAGCAGACCTTACGTGTTAGTTGACACCAGAATCACCTGGAGGGCATTTAAAAATGTGTTTATGAGTATTACCTTAGAGTTTGAGATTAGCTAATTCTAATGCATAATATCCAATTTTATTTATGGTCTCAGGTTCAATCCCAATTTTTTAGCCATCTACTTAATTCCACTTAAGTATCCTATCATCATCTCAAATGTATTATTTTTTCAAATGGGATACATAATTTTCTATTCCAATCAGCAATTCCTCCTAAATTCTCTGGCCATATAAAAGCACCATCATTTTCTCAAACACTTAAATTTAAACTTTACATCAACTTTGAAATATTCTCTCTCATCCAAACCCTATCAGTGTTTCTTGCAAAGACTACCCCTCCTTTTTCAATTTCCATGGCTATTGCCCAAGTTCATGCACCTCTTGCTGAATATCTGTCTTTGCCCCCCAGATCCCCTTCAGTGCAAGCACTCCATCCATTAAATCTACAGCAACACCTAAAAACATTCTGTATACATCTAACTGGAACATGGTAAGGCAACTTACTCATGTCAGGGATTTGGAGTTAGATCTCCAAGTAATAGATGAACAAAGTTCATGCTATAATAGGATAGTCAAGCTTTGTTCATATGTCTATTGGTGTCAGGCAGAGATTAAGGGAACAAAGAGGAGCAGGAACATTAAATCATCTAGCAGAGATACCTGATGGACCATGTTAATATAACTTCCTGAAAGACAGAGAGAGGAGCCTTATTGTTGACTTTCTGGCTTAGCCTACAGGTGGGTTGAGCTATGTTCTTTACTGTCCTAAGACTTTTGTGAATTTTCAGCTTATGTTCTTACGATGTCTTCTTTTACTTAACTGAATTGAGATCTTGTTTCCTGCAAACATGTCCTTACTCAGATATGACCTTCCAATCACATAAGCCATAGCTCCTTAATTCACCTCATTAAGACTAAAGATTTAGAGATTTAAAGTATTCTTTTTTTTTTTGTCTTTTGTCTTTTGTTGTTGTTGTTGTTGTTGTTGTTATTGTTGCTATTTCTTGGGCCGCTCCCGCGGCATATGGAGGTTCCCAGGCTAGGGGTCGAATCGGAGCTGTAGCCACTAGCCTACGCCAGAGCCACAGCAACACGGGATCCAAGCCGCGTCTGCAACCTACACCACAGCTCACGGCAACACCGGATCGTTAACCCACCGAGCAAGGGCAGGGACCGAACCCGCAACCTCATGGTTCCTAGTCAGATTCGTTAACCACTGCGCCACGACGGGAACTCCAGATTTAAAGTATTCTCATATCTACCTAGATTAGTATTCCTAATTAAATATATCAGACCTCTGTTTTAAAATCTAATGTCTGAAATACTTCTCTAAAACTTACAAAAATCAAAGCTCCTCTTCCTAGCTTTTATTAAATGTAGCAGTCTAATTTCTCTCTTTTACCAATATAAATCTTCCACTGAGTCAGGCTGGTGTGTTTAAGAATTACCATGTTTATTCTACATTCCATGACTTAGCTAATAATGTTGCATTGGTTCATAATGCTCTCCCACCATCTCCTGTACTGGTTGAGATACTAGATATTAATTCTGCATCTTTGGCCTTATAAACCTGCATGCTTCAAAAAACATACATCTGGCAAAGGCCCACTCACTCTTTAGTTGATGCATTATCAGATATTGGAAGGTTTTGCTGATCCCAGTGTATCAACAATTCTTTCTCATTTATATCTTTGCCTTAATATTTTATTCATATCATTTAAGTGTTCATTTTTCCTAGAATAACTGTGCATGCCATGAGGTCAAGGCAAAGATCAACTTTGTATCTTCGGAAGAATAGCACAGTGCTTATAGAGAGTTAGTTCTTAGTTAACGAATGTTTTTAAGACTCAGGTTAATCTAACCACCCTATGAAGACTTCATAAATTATTCTCAGACTTTTTTTTTTTTTTGCTTTTTAGGACCCCACCCATGGCACCTGGAATTTCCCAGGCTAGAGGTCAAATAATAGCTGCAGCTGCTGGCCTAAACAACAGCCACAGCAACATGGGATCCAAGACCACAGATCCTTAACTCACTGAGTGCTATCGGGTATCAAACTTGCATCTTCATGGATACTAGTCAGGTTTGTAGCTCACTGATCCACAAAGTGAACTCCCAGATGAACATTGTTGATTTTCACCAGTAATTCTAGATTTTGCTAAATAAATTATTACTCAATTATTTATACTTTTCTTTTAAAAATTTCTGTACCTACTTTGGTAAGGGTTTTTATTATGAATGGATGTTGGATTTTTTCAAATGCTTCTTCTGCATCTATTGAGATGATCATGTGGTTTATGACTTTTATTTTGTTAATGTGGTGTATGACATTGATTGATTTGCATATGTTGAAACATCCTTGGGAACATGGGATAAGTCTCACTTGGTCATGGTGTATGATCTTTTTTATGCTGTTGGATTTGGTTGGCTAAAATTTTGTTAAGAATTGTTGTACCTATAGTCATCAATAATATTGGTCTATAATTTTCTTTTTTGTAGTATCTTTCTTTCTTTCTTTTTTTTTTTGCCTTTTCTAGGGCTGCTCCTGTGGCATATGGAGATTCCCAGGCTAGGGGTGTAACTGGAGCTGTAGTTGCTGGCCTGTGCCACAGCCACAGCAATGTGGGATCTGAGCAATGTGGGATCCAAGCTGCATCTGTGACCTATACCAGAGCTCATGGCAATGCCAGATCCTTAACACACTGATCAAGGCCAGGGATAGAACCCACAACCTCATGTTTCCTACTCAGATTCGTTAACCACTGAGCCACAACGGGAACTCCAATCTTTGGTTTTATTATTAGGGCGATAGTGGCTTTATAGAATGTCTTTGGGTGTGTTCTTTCTTATTCAACATTTTGGAAAAGTTTAAGGAGAATGTGTATAAATTCTCCTTTGTATGTTTGATAGACTTCACCTGCGAAGCCTTATGGGCTTTTGTTTGTTCTTATTATGTATTCAATTTCATTTATAGTGATTTATTTGTCAGTTGATCTGTTGCTTCTTAATTCAATTTTACTGGGCTGTAAGTCTCTAGAAAGTTGTCCAAATCTTCTACGTTGTCAAATTTGTTGGCATATAATTGTTCATAATATTCTCTTATGGTTATTGTATTTCTGCAGTATCCATTGAGATTTCTCTGTCTTTTTCATATTTGTTTGAATTCATTCTCTCCTCTTCTTAGTGAATCTGGCCAGAGGTTTGACAGTTTTGTTTACTATTTCCTTCTTTTTTTTTCCCACTGTACAGCAAGGGGATCAAGTTACCCTTACATGTATACATTACAATTACATTTTTCCCCACCCTTTCTTCTGTTGCAACATGAGTATCTAGACATAGTTCTCAATGCTACTCAACAGGATCTCCTTGTAAATCTATTCTAAATTGTATCTGATAAGCCCAAGCTCCCGATCCCTCCCACTCCCTCCCCCTCCCATCAGGCAGCCACAAGTCTTTTCTCCAAGTCCATGATTTTCTTTTCTGAGGAGATGTTCATTTGTGCTGGATATTAGATTCCAGTTATAAGTGATATCATATGGTATTTGTCTTTGTCTTTCTGACTCATTTCACTCAGTATGAGAGTTTCTAGTTCCATTCATGTTGCTGCAAATGGCATTATGTCATTCTTTTTTATGGCTGAGTAGTATTCCATACTAGTAGTAGTATGGAAGTAGTATTCCATACTACTTCTTCCCAATCCAATCATCTGTCGATGGACATTTGGGTTTTTTCCATGTCCTAGCTATTGTGAATAGTGCTGCAATGAACATGCAGGTGTCTCTTTTAAGGAGAGTTTTGTCTGGATATATGCCCAAGGGTGGGATTGTGGGGTCATATGGGAGTTCTATGTATAGATTTCTAAGGTATCTCCAAACTGTTCTCCATAGTGGCTGTACCAGTTTACATTCCCACCAACAGCACAGGAGGGTTCCCTTTTCTCCACAGCCCCTCCAGCAATTGTTGTTTGTGGATTTATTAATGATGGCCATTCTGACTGGTGTGAGGTGGTATCTCATGGTCGTTTTGATTTGAATTTCTCTTATGATCAGCGATGTTGAGCATTTTTTCATGTGTTTGCTGGCCATCTGTATCTCTTCCTTGGAGAAATGTCTATTCGGGTCTTTTGCCCATTTTTCCATTGATTGACTGGCTTTTTTGCTGTTGGGTTGTATAAGTTGTTTATATATTCTAGAGATTAAGCCCTTGTTGGTTGCATCATTTGAAAGTATTTTCTCCCATTCTGTAAGTTGTCTTTTTGTTTTCTTTTGGGTTTCCTTTGCTGTGCAAAAGTTTTTCAGTTTGATGAGGTCCCATGGGTTCATTTTTGCTCTTATTTCTATTGCTTTGGGAGACTGACCTGAGAAAATATTCATGAGGTTGATGTCCGAGAGTGTTTTGCCTATGTTCTCTTCTGGGAGTTTGATGGTGTCCTGTCGTATACTTAAGTCTTTCAGCCACTTTGAGTTTATTTTTGTGCATGGTGTGAGGGTGTGTTCTAGTGTCGTTGATTTGCATGCAGCTGTCCAGGTTTCCCAGCAATGCTTGCTGAATAGACTTTCCTTTTCCCATTTTATGTTCTTGCCTCCCTTGTCAAAGATTACTTGACCATAGGTGTCAGGGTTTATTTCCGGGTTCTCTATTATGTTCCATTGGTATGTTTACTATTTCAAAGAGCCAGATTTGGGTCTTATTGATTTTTCTGGGTTTTTTTTAAATAGTTATTTCCCCAATACAATTTTTTTCTACTGCACAGCATGATGACCCAGTTACACATACTTGTACACATTCTATTTTCCCACATTATCATGTTCCATCATAAGTGACTAAACATAATTCTCAGTGCTACACAGAAGGACCTCATTGCTAATCCATTCCAAAGGCAATAGTCTGCATCTGTTAAGCCCACGTTCCCCAACCACACCACTCCTTCCCCCTCCCCCTTGGCAATGACAAGATTATTCTCCAAGTCCATGAATTTCTTTTCTGTGGAAAGGTTCATTTGTGCCATATATTAGATTCCAGATATAAGTAATATCATAGGCTATTCATCTTTCTCTTTCTGACTTACTTCACTCAGTATGAGAGTCTCTAGTTCCATCCATGTTGCTGCCAATGGCATTATTTCATTCTTTTTTATGGCTGTGTAGTATCCCATTGTGTATATATACCACTTATTCCTAATCCATTCATCTGTTGATGGACATTTAGGTTGTTTCCATCTCTTGGCTATTAAGAATAATGCTGCAATGAACATGCAGGTGCATGTGTCTTTTGCAAGCAAAGTTTTGTCTGGGTATATGCCCAAGAGTGGGTTGCTGTACCATATGGTATTTCTATGTATAGATTTCTAAGGTATCTCCATACTGATTTCCATAGCCGTATACCAGCTTCCATTCCCACCAACAGTGCAGGAGGGTTCCCTTTTCTCCACACCCCCTCCAGCATTTGTTCTTTGTGGACTTATTAATGACGGCCAATCTGACTGGTGTGAGGTGGTATCTTGTGGTAGTTTTGATTTGTATTTCTCTAATAATCAGTGATGTTGAGCATTTTTTCATGTTCTAGTTGGCCATTTGTACATCTTCCTTGGAGAAATGTCTATTTAGGCCTTTTATTTGTAGGGAGTGTTTTTTATGACATATTCAATTTCATTTCTAGTGATTGATCTGTTCAGATGATCTATTTCTTCTTGATTCAGTTTTGGCAGACTGTAAGACTCTAGAAAGTTGTCCTTTTCTTCTAGATTGTCAAATTTGTTGGCATATAATTGTTCATAGTATTTTCGTATTTTTTTTTAATTTCTGAAGTGTCCTTTGTGATTTATCCTTTTTCATTTCTTATTATGTTTATTGGGTTTTTTCTCTCCTCTTCTTGGTGAGTCTAGCCAGAGATTTGTCAACTTTGTTTACCTTTTCAAAGAACCAGCTCTTGGTTTGATTGATTTTGCCTATTGTTTTTTGAATCTCTGTTTCATTGATCTCTTCTCTGATCTGTATGATTTCCTTCCTTCTGGTGACTTTAGGAGTTTTGTTGTTGTTTTTGTTGTATTTATTTAATTCTTTTAGTTGGCTGGTTAAGTTGTCAATTTGAGATTTTTCTTTTTTGAGGAAGGCCTTTGTGGTTATGAACTTCCCTCTAAGCACTGCTTTTGTGGCATCCCATAGATTTTGAATGGTTGTGTTTTCCTTATCATTTGTCTCAAGGTATTTTTTAATTTCTTTTTGATTTCCTTATTGACCCATTTGGGTTTTATTAGTAGTATGTTGTTTATTCTGCATGTAGTCATTTTTTTTCTCATTTCTTCTCCTGTGATTGATTTCTGGATTTATGCCATTGTGGTTTCAGAGAAGATACATGAAATAATTTCTCTACTCTAAATTAAATCTACTGAGGTTTGTTTTGTGCTCCTGTATGTGGTCAATCCTTGAGAATGTTTGATGTGCACTTGAAAAGAACATATGGTCTAATTTTTTTTATGGATGTATATCCTGAAAATGTCAATGAAGTCTAACTTTTCTGTTGTGTCTTTTAGGATCTCTGTTACCTTATTTTCTGTCTAGAGGATCTGTCTATTGATGTGAGTGAGGTGTTAAAATCTCCTACTGTTATTGTATTCCCATTAATTTCTCCTTTTATATCTGTAGTTTTGTTTGTATCTGGATGCTCCTATATTAGGAGCATATATGTTGACCATTGCAATAACCTCTTCTTGAATGGATACTTTTATCATTAAATAGTGTCCTTCTTTGTCTTTATGGTCTTCATTTTAAAATATATTTTGTCTGATATGAGTATTGCACCTCCTAAGTATTGCAACTCCTGCTTTCTTGTCTTTTCCATTCACATGAAATATTTTTTTCCATGCCATCATTTTCAATTTATATGTGACCTTTGCCCTATGGTGAGTCTCTTGTAGACAGCACATTGTAGGCTTTTGTTATTTTATCCAATCTGCCATCCTCTGTCTTTTGATTGGAGTGTTCAGTCCATTGACATCTAAGATAATTATTAATAAATATGTATTTATTGCCATTTTAAACCTTGTTTTCCCATTGATTGCCATTTTAAACCTTGTTTCTCCTTTTTTCCTTTCTTTATTTTTTGGATGATTGCCTTTTAATTTATGTTTATGTCCTTTTCTCTTTAGTTTTTGTGACTGCAATGTTTGATTTTGATTTGTGCTTGCCCTGATTTTCAAGTATGTTAACCCCTTCCTATATCTGCTTGCTTTAGCCTGACAGTTACATACGTTCAAACATGTTCTTTTAAAAAAAGAGTGTAGATTTTCTTTCCTTCTAACACATTTTATGACTTTGAAGTCCTTTTTTTAACATCTTCATCTTTGTCCTTTTCTGTTCCTTGGATTTATCACTGCTTTTAAAATAGGTTTTGTTTTTCCCTTTTAGATCTGTATAGTGGCTTATTTAAGTGATTGTCTTTCAATTATGATTTCCTCCATCCTATTTCTTATTACTTTTTATTTAGAGAAGCCCTTTCAGCATTTCTTTTAGATTGTGTTTACTATTGTTGTACTCTTTTAGTTTTTGCTTGTTGGAGAAATTCTTTACTTCTCTTTATATTTCAAATGATATTCTTGCTGGATAGAGTATTCTAGGCTGCAAATTTTTCCCTTTTAAAGCTTTGAATGTATCTTGCCACTGTCTTCTGGCTATAATGTTTCTGTAGAGAAATCAACTGATAGCTTTATGGAGGTTCCCTTATAATTAACTCTTTGTTATTCTCTTGCTGCCTTCAGAATCCTCTCTTTTTCTTTAAGTTTTTTCCATTTTTATTATAATATATCTTTGTGCAGGCCTCTTTGGGTTCACTTTGTTTTAGGCCCACTGTTCTTCCTGTGTCTTGACATCTGTTTCCTTTAGATTTAGAATGTTTTCATACTTGATTTCTTCAAATATATTTTCATCCCCTTTCTTTGTCTTCTCCTTCTGGAATTACTATTATTACTATTATATTATCCCATAGATATCTTATTTTGTTTTATGTTTTTTCATTTTCTATCTGCTGTCCTGATTGGATGATTTCTATTATTCTATCCTCCAAGTCACTAATTCGCTAATCTGCATTATTCATTTTGTTATTCATTGTGTTTAACTCAGTTTGCATTCTGAAAATGAATTTTCTAATTTTTCTGGTCTCCTCCTTATATTTTCTAGTTCCTTTCTGAGGGAATCTTACTATTCATATCCACTCTTAATTCCTTCATATTCGCTGTTAATTTCTTCAGTATTTTCTCAGTATCCTTTTTGAATTCAGTGTCTGTCAGACCGCAGAGTTTTGCTTCATTATTTGCTCCCTCAGGTGAATTATCCTGTTCTTTTAACTGTGGATAGTTCCTGGGCCTCTTCATTTTGCTTATATATTTCTTATTTTGTGAGTTTAGGGAGAACAACCGCTATAGTCTTGGAGGGCTGTTTATATGTGTGAGCATCCCTGGTTATCTTGTGAGAGCTTACTTTTTATTTTTAGGGTGTTGTGCATGCTTCAAAGGAGATGGGGGCAATGGGCAGTTCTGGTAGCTATGGCCTGATTTTTGGGTCCTTGACAGTGGCAATGACCAATAGGTAGGTGGCATAGGGGAATCCACCATCAGAGTGAGTGGATTCCCAAGGGAGCTTGAGCAACAATGGTTGGTGTTGAGTTGCTGGGCCGTCTTCTTTGCCAACCTCTGAGGTGCCTGAGACTGCCAATTGGGCCTGTTCACAGACCCCTAGTGGTGGCAGGCAATGCCCACATCTGGTGTCTGAGATGACTGCTGTGGTTTGCCCCTGCCACCTGTAGATCATGCAAGAGGTGCCATGCCATGCTTAGCCTCCCACCAACCTTAGGCCACACAGGAGTTGCTCCACCACGTGTAGCCCATACAAGAGGTGTCTTGTCACTGGTAGCCTGCACAAGTGGTGTCTCACCACCCACCATGCATAACCTGCACCAGAGGCACCACACCCTCTGAGAGACTGTGTGAAATTTATTCCCATGGAGGTCCTCCCTCCTTCTCTCACCCTCCCCAACAATGATACCTTACTTCTCCTATAGGCCCATACCTCTACAGGGGGTCCCTCAGCTATAGCACTCAGCTCCCCACCCCTGGTTCACCACTTTCTAGCCCCTCAGGCTCTCTCCACACAGCCCTTGCTAGTCCTCTCCCTAGAACTGAACTCTGGAACCAGAATCTCAGTGCCCAGCCCCAACTCGAGCATCTCAAGCTGTGGTGGCAGTGAGGCAGATGATCTGTGCAGCGCTCAGTCTGCTTTGCCCTCCTCATTCCAGCTTCTGTGCTTTTTCTCCATGAATTTGAGGTCCCTCCATCTTGGCTTATCTCCTGGTCATCTAGTGGCTTCCCAGGGTGTGTGTTTCAACAGCTTCCTCTCAGGATTGCTAGTCCCATCCTGATTCATTTTCTCTCTCTTTATTTTTTTCTTTTTGTTTTCCCCAGTTATGTGGAGGTTTTCTTGCCTTTTTTGGAGATTTAAGGTTTTCTGCCAGCATTCAGTAGATGTTCTGTGTGAATCATTCTACATGTAGATTTTCTTTGATGTATTTGTGGGAGAAGGTTAGAGCCACCTCTTACTCCTCCACCATATTCATCTTTCTCCAGATGACTGAAATTTTTAGTTGTCAGATTTTGAAAAGATGTGCTTATGAAAATAAACTACGTAATAAAAATATAAGGTAGACATTTCTATAAGATGTCATTGTAAAGAGTGTTGTTCCCTCACTAAACATTAGAAAATCCAGATAAACTGTTTTGTTTTGTCTTTTGGGGGGGCTGCACCCATGGCATATGGAGATTCCCAGGCTAAGGGTAAAATCAGAGCTACAGCTGCTGGCCTACACCACAGACACAGCAATACAGGATCCAAGACATGTCTGTGACCTACACTACAGCTCACAGCAACACTGGATCCTTAACCCACTGAGCAGAAACTCCCAAATTCCATCTTTTGAATCCATAACAAAGCTGAGATCACAGGTGAATCAAGTAGCCTCAAATTCAAGGATGGTAGAGGCACAACCACTCCATTCCAAGGATAGATTGGGCATGTGGACTGTCTCACCTGTAGCAGGACATGGTAGGGAAAAGGACTACTACATAAGAGATGAGAGGGAATAAGTTAAAATTTCAATGAATTGTTAAAGGCTGAGTTTCAGCTACTGTGATGGCATAGAATTCCTGGGGTCCACAGACATAGGAGGAGGTTGCAGCCCTTTCATAGGTTCTTTTACATGGGCCACTACTGGGTATTCAAGAAAAAGATTGAGTACAACAATAAAGAGGGTTAGAAAACCCTGTCACACCCAGGGAGCAGATAAAGAACAATGTAACTGAGAAAAATATTCCTTTACTCCTGACTGAGGTGCAGAAAATAGGTTTGAGCCTAAATTACTATTAGATTTCTCCTGATTCAATGGAATGGTGATAAACATACTAAAAGAACCAATCACAGAGCAATAGTCTTTTCAATAAGTGATGCTGGGGAAACTGAGCAGCTAAATATAAAAGAATGAAATTAGAATATTCTCTAATACCATATACAAAAATAAGCTCAAGATGGATTAAAGACCTAAATGTAAGGCCAGATACTATAAATATCTTAGAAGAAAACATAAGCAGAACACTCTAACATAAATCACAGCAACATTCTATTTGAGCCACCTCCTAGAATAAGTACAATAAAAACAAAAATAAATCAGTGGGACCTAATTCAACTCAAAAAATTTTGCACATCAAAGGAAACCATTAAAAAAATGAAAAAACAACATGCATAATGGGAGAAAATGTTTAAAAATGATGTGAAAGACAAGGGGCTAATCTCCAAAATATAAAAACAGTTCATACAACTGAACAACAAAAGAATAAACAACAGAATCAAAAAATGGGTAATAGACCTTCTAAATTTCTCCAAAGAAGACATGTGTTTAGCTAGTAGGCATGTAAAAAATACTTAACATCACTAATTATTAGAGAAATGAAAAGCAAAAACTACAATGAGGTACCACCTCACACTGGTCAGAATGGCCAAGAAGCCAACAAACAACAAATTCTGGAGAGGGTGTGGAGAAAAGGGAACCCTCTTTCATTGTCTGTGGGAATGTAAACTGGTACAACCACTATGGGAAAAAGTATAGAGGTACCTCAGAACACTAAATGTAGAACTACCATATGATCTAGAAATCACATTCTTCAGCATATATCTGGACAAAACATTCATTCAAAAAGATAATTCACCCCTGTTCATTACATCACTGTTCACAAATATCCAAGACAAGGAAACAATGTAAATGTCCATTTAGAGATAAATGGAATAAGAAGATGTGGTACACATGCTTAATTGAATACTACTCAGCCATAAAATGTGTAAATTAATGCCATTTGCAACAACATAGATGCTACAAGAGATTCTCATACTAAGTGAAGTCAGAAAGAAAAAAAAATACCATGTGAAATCACTTATATGTGGAATCTAAAACATGGCACAAATCTATCTACAAACATAAATATACCACAGACATGGAGAACAGACTTTTGGTTGTGAGGGGGAAGGGTGGAGAGAGTATGGTGGACGGGGAGTTTGGGGTTGATTGATGCAAACTATTACATTTAGGATGGATAAGCAGTAGGGTCCAATAGGAAACTATGCCCAATGTCTTTGGCTAGAACATGATGAAAGATATTAGAAAAATACATATATATATATATACATTCTTAAGATATATATATTATATGACTGGGTCACATTGCTGCACAGTAGAAATAGACATTACACAGTAAATGAACTATATTTTAATAAAAAATTTAAAAAACACACCCATAGATCTACCACAATTACAAAGCTGAATCTGACTGCCATGGAGGAGGGGAAAACACCTCAAGACTCAGGCACATAGAGCTTCCCCAAGCTTGGGGCCCAATCAGGACAATAGAGCCCCCTGTCTATCAACCTATCAGGCAGTAACAAAATACTGCAACCTAACACTCTATCCTACCACTGAAGGCACAAGAGATTGGGTGGTGGTCTTTCCCTACAACCTTGTAGAAAAGGTATA
Organism: Sus scrofa; assembly: GCF_054392235.1. NCBI lineage: Eukaryota > Metazoa > Chordata > Mammalia > Artiodactyla > Suidae > Sus > Sus scrofa. The sequence goes on from NC_139386.1 coordinate 50,753,307, forward strand.
AAGGGATGTTTGAAAAATGGAGGTAGATCACAAATATTGGGAAAAACACAATGGCAACCCTATATTCCAAACTACACTCAGTATCCTGAAGAAAATGTTGCCTTGGAGCACTGAAAATAATCATAGCAATAACAGAACCCAAACTAATTTCATGATTAGGTTGGCACAATCCCCTTCAGTAACTTCTAGAAAATAGCTATGTTTATTTGTGGGCATACATTCTATTTACCCAAGTCTTTTATTTTCTAAACAAGATGTCTAGCTTTCCATAAAAAATTTATGAGACATAAGTAAAAACATTTTATTGTCAAGAGATAATTCAAGCAATAGAACCAGTATTAGATGATACAACCATGAAAATTATGAGACAGAAACTTTAAAATAACTATAATTAATATGTTAAAGGATGTAGTAAAAATGATGGGGAACTTAAGCAAAGATATAATTATCAGAAGTAGCCAAAAGGAAATACATTTAAAAAGACTCCATGTCATAGAAAAATAGTGCATTTGGCCTGCCATCAATTGGCTTCATACAGAGAATAAAAAAATGAATTTGAAAAAAATAGACTGCTGAACAACCATTGATAAAAAAGACAGGAACCCACTAAAAATTTTCTTCTACAACTAAAACCCAGAGATGAAATCACAATGAACATGAGTATAATAAACATTACTAAATAGCCAATAGATCACTGAATAAATAAAACCTAGAGACAAATGTGAATGAAAACATTATGAGCGAAAATCTTGAGACACAGCAAAAGCAGTTCTAAAAGGGAAGTTTATAGCAATAAAGTTTTACCTCAAGAAATAAGAAAAATCTCAAAGAATCAAACTAATCTCATATTTAAAGCAATTATACATGAAGAACAAACAAAATCCAAGGATAGTAGAAGGAAAGAAATCATAATGATCAGAGAAGAAATAAATGAAACAGAGATGACTAAAACAATGGAAAATATCGATGAAACTAAAAACTGTTTCCTTGAAAAGATAAACAAAATTGCTAAAACTTTAGTCAAACTCATCAATAAAAAATTGAGAGGGCCCAAATCAATAAAATCAGAAACGAAAAAGAAGTTACAAGAATACCATAGATACAAAAGACCATAAAAGAATATTATGAGTAAATATATGTCAGTAAAATGGACAACTTAGAAGAAATAGACAGATTCTTAGGAAGATACAATATTTTAAGACTGAACCAGGAAGAAATAGAAAAGATGAACAGACCAATTACAGGTGTTGTAATTGAACCTATGATTTAAAAACACAACACCCAATAGTCCAGGGCCAGAAGATTACTCAGGTCAATTGTACTGAATATTTAGAGAAGAGTTAACACCTGTTCTTCTGAAACTATTCCAGACTCGTTCTATAAAGCCATCATCACCCTGATACCAAAACAGAAAGATACTACAAATAAGAAAGTTACAGGCCAATATCACTGATGTACCTAGATGCAAATATCCTCAACAAAATATCAGCAAACCAAATTCAACAATACATCAAAAGGATCATAGACCAGGATCAAGTGGGATTTATCCCAGGGATGCAAGGATATTTCAATATCCACGAATCAATCACTATAAATTACCATATTAACAAATTGAAGACTAAAAAATCCATATGATCATATCAATAGATGCAGAAAAAGATTGTGATTGAATTTAACATCCATTTGTGATATAAAAAAAAAGCTCTCCAGGAGTTCCCGTCGTGTCACAGTGGTTAACGAATCCGACTAGAAGCCATGAGGTTGCAGATTCGATCCCTGGTCTTGCTCAGTGGGTTAAGGATCCGGCATTGCCATGAGGTGTGGTGTAGGTTGTAGACGTGGCTCGAATCCCACGTTGCTGTGGCTGTGGTGTAAGCTAGTGGCTGCAGCTCCTATTGAACCCCCATATGCCATGGGCGTGGCCCTAAAAAAGGACAAAAGACAAAAAAAAATAAAAATAAAATTTAAAAATAAAATAAAATAAAGCTCTCCAGCATGTGGTCACAGAGGGAACCTGCCTCAAAATAATTAAGGCCATCTATGACAAACCCACAGCTAATATCATCCTCAGTGGTGTAAAGCTGAAGGCATTTCCTCTATCTAAGATCAGGAAAAAGTCAAGAATGATATTTTATTCAACAGAGTTTTGGAAGTCCAGACAAAATAATCATAGAAAAAATAAACTGGAAAGGAAGAAGTAAAATTGTCACTATTTGTAGAAGACTTGATACCAGACAGAGAAAATCCTAAATATGTTACTGGAAAACTAGTAGAGCTCATCATTGAATTCTGTAAAGTTGCAGGTTACAAAATTAATACACAGAAATAAGTTCCATTTCTATACACTAACAATGAAAAATCAGAAAAGAAAAATTAAGAAAACAATTCCACTTACCACCACATCAAAAAGAATTAATTATTTGGAGATAAACCTACCTAAAGAGGCAAAAGACCTATACTCTGAAAACTATAAGATGCTGATGAAGGAAACCTAAGGTGACACAAATGGATGTAAAGTTACACTGTTTTTTTGGATACAAAGAATCTGTGTTATTAAAATGGCCATATTATTCCATTGTGTATATCTATGTCTAGATACAATGCAGCACGACAATGGGAGAAAAAATCGTGTATACATGTATGTGTAACTGGGTTCCCATGCTGTGCAGTGGGGGGAGGGGAGTCTGTTGGGGGAAATAACAATAAAAAATCAATTAAGAAAATTTTAAAAATTTAAAAATAAAATGAAAATATTACCCAAGGCAATCTATAGATTCAATGCAATTTCTTTCAAATTACCAATGACATTTTTCACAGAACAAAACAAAACAAAAAAATTAAATTTGTATGTGAAAACAGAAGACCCCAAATAGTCAAAGAAATCTTGAGAAATAAGGACAGATCTGAGGAATCACCCTGACTTCAGACTATACTGCAAACTATAGTCATTAAGGCAATATAGTAGCAGCACAAAAACAGAAATATAGATCAATGGAACAGGATAGAAAGCCCAGAAGTAGGTCCACACATTTATGGTCAACTAATATATGATAAAGGAGGCAAAAATATACAATGAAGAAAAGACAATCTCTTCAATAAATTGTCCTGGGGAAACAGGACAGATACTTATATAACAATGAAATAAGAGAATTCTCTAACATCATTTATAAATAAACTAAAAATGAATTAAATACAAAAATGGAAGACTGGATACTATAAAACACCTACAGGAAAATATAGGACACACTTTAACATAAATTACAGCAATATATTTTTGAATCTGTCTCTTAGAGTAATGGAAATAAAAACAGAAATAAACAAATGGGACAATTAAATTTAAAATCTTTTGTAGAGCGAAGGAAACCAAAAACAAAACAAAAAGACAATCTACAGTATAGGAGAAAATATTTGTTGGTTTGATGTGACCAACAAGGAACTAATTTCCAAAACATAAAAATAGCTCATATATCTCAATATGAAAAAAATGAACAGTGCAATAAAGAAATTGGCAGAAGATCTTAACAAACATTTCTCCAAAGAAGATGTACAGATGGCCAATAGGCACATGAAAAGATGAATAATATTGGTAATTAGACCAAAGGCAAATAAAAAACACAGTTTTGTGCAACCTCACACCATTCAGCATGGCCATCATTAATAAATTTACAAATAACAAATTCTAGAGAGGGTGTGGAGAAAATGGTACCCTCCTATACTGCTGGTGAGAATGTAGACTGATGCAGCCACTATAGAGAACAGTATGGACATTCCTTAAAAACTAAGAATAATTGGCATCTACCAACTCCAAGGTCCCCATCCATCCCACACCATCTCCCCTCTCCCTTGACAATGACAGGTCTATTCTCTATGTCTGTGAGTCTGTTTCTATTTTGTAGATAGGCTCATTTGTGCCATATTTTAGATTCCACATATGTGATATCGCATGGTAATTGTCTTGTTAGTTCCAACTTAATTCACTTAGTATGAGGATCTCTGGCTGCATCCATGTTGCTTCAAATGGCATTATTTTGTTCTTTTTATATCTGAATAGTATTCCATTGTATATATGTGCCACATCTTAGTCCATTCATCTGTTGATGAACATATATGTTGTTTCCATGTCCTGTCTATTGTGAATAGTGCTGCAATGAACATAGAATAGATAAGCAATGAAATCCTACAGTACAGCACAGGTAACTATATCTAATCTCTTGGGATAGAACATGATGGAAGATAGCATGAGAAAAAGAATATATATATATATACATATATATATCACTGGGTCAATATACTGCACAGCAGAAATTGAAAAAAACACTCTAAATCAACTATAATACAAATAAAATAAAATTTAAAAAACCCTAATTACAGTTATTGTGGGATCCATTGATACCATTCCTGGGCATGCATCCAGAGAAAACTATAATTTGAAAAGATATGTGCACCACAATGTTCATCGCAACACTATTGACAATAGCTAATACATGGAAACAAACTAAATGTCCATAAACAGAGGATTTGATAAAGATGTGGACATATATATACAATGGAATATTACTCAGCCATAAAAGAGAATGAAATAGTTCCATTTGCAGCAATATGGTTGGACATGTTAGATTATCATACTAAATTAAATGACAGAGAAAGATATGGAATCTAAAAAATGATATGAAGGAATATATTTATAGAACAGAAACAGACTCAGAGGTCTAGAAAACAAATTTATGATTACCAAATGCTTGGGGGGGAGGGATAAATTAGGATTTGGATTTAACAAACATATATACTACTATTATAAAATAGGTAATCAATAAGAACCTACTGTATAGTATGGGGAACTATATTCATTATCATTTTGTAAACTATTATGGAAAATAATATGAAAAAGAATGCACACATATATATGTAGTCTGTATGTATACATATATATATGTATTTACATATGCATATATATATATAGGTTTATATGTGTATATTTACATATGTACACCTGAATCACTGTTTGACACCTGAACCTAACACAATATTTAAAATCAACTAAACTTTAAAAAATAAATAGGGAATTCTCATTGTGGCTCAGAGGGGAACAAACCCAACTGGTATCCACGAGGATGCAGATTCAATCCCTGGCTTTGTTCAGTGGGTTAAGGATCTGATATTGCCATGAGCTGTGGTGTAGGTCACAGACTCAGGTCAGATCCTGTGTTGCTGTGGCTGTGTAGGCCAGCAGCTGTAGTCCTGATATGACCCTTGGCCTGAGGATTTCCATATGCCATAGTATGGTCCTAAAAAGCAAAATAATTAATTAATTAATTAATTAAATCATAGCAATGATAAACAAACTACACAGCCCCAAGGCTAAATATCACTGACAAAATGTTGAGGAAAAGAAGTCAAAATATTAGCATTAACAGGAGTTCTGAAGAAGCCGATTCCAATCCTTGTGGATGACTTGGAGGGGTTCAAGACTTTTGTAAGAAAGTAACTTCAGTTGCGGTAGAAATAGCAAGAGAACTAGAATCAGAAGTGGAGCCTGAAGTTGTGACTGAATTGCTGCAATCTCATGATTAAACTTGAATGAATGAGTTGCTTCTTATGGATGAGCAAAGAAAGTGGTTTCCTGGGATAGAATCAACTGCCTATGAAAATGCTGTAGAGAAAAGAAAATCATGAACTTGGAGAATAGACTCATGGTTGTCAAGGGGTAGGGGGAGAGAGTGGGATGAATGGGGCACTTGGGGTTAATAGATGTAGAATATTACCTTAGGAATGGATTAGCAATGAGATCCTGCTGTGTAGCACTGGAAACTATGTGTGGTCACTTATGATAGAGCATGATAGTATTGAGAAAAAAGAATGTATACATTTATGTATAACTGAGTCACCATGCTGTACAGAAGAAAAAAAAATTGTATTGGGGAAAAAATAAAAAAATTTTTTAAATAAATAATAAAAAAAGAAAATTCTCTGAAGGTTGTTGAAGCAACAATGAAGGACTTAGAATATCACAGAAATTTTATCAAGATGGCAGAATAAGAATACTCTGAACTCACCTCTTTCCAGAGACATACCAAAATTACAACTACATGTAGAACAACTCCAAGAATGACCTAAATACTCATAGAATAGCTCTCATATAACTAAGAATATGAAGCAAAAAACATATTGAGATGAGTAGATGGGGCAAAATTGTGATGTAGTCAGGATTCACATCCTGGGAAGGTGACCCAAACACAGAAGGGGATATCACAAACTCAGATTTTCTTCTTTTGTTGTCAGGGTTTCAGCCCCACATTGCCACCCTAGCCTTGGGAACTGACACTGGAAGATGAGCCTCCTTAATGGTTTTGAAATCCATTGTGGCTTCCAACCAGGAGAAGTGGAGGCCTGAGGGAAACTGAGACTTTACTGTTAAAGAGAACACACACAAACTTACTCTATTTTCCAGCATGGAGGCAGTAAATTCACAAGTTACTAGTGCTCTATCTAGCCAACCTGACAATATCACCTCAGCATGCATTGCCTACACCAAGCACTTACTTTAGCCACTGCTGCCGAGGTGGCTGCCCATAGTGTTCCTTGGAAGAAGCCCTGAACCATGCTGGGCTCCAGTTATAGTATCACCCACCAAGGAAATGGCCCTCAGCATGTCCTGGGAGAAGCCCCAGCCCAGCCATACAGGCCAAAGCAGCAACCCATGCCCAGGCTCTCGCTCCAGCACCACACCCCTGCCAAAGTTCCACACATGCCCACTCTAGCTCTAGTCCTCCTGCCAAAGCCACTGGGCACAAGCAGTCTGCACAGGGGGGACTCCTTCACAAGAACACACCTTCAAGTTCAGGAAAAGTAAGTATTTTGCTTAATATTAGAGACAAACGCAAGACTACATTAAAAGGATTATGCATCATGATCAAATGACATTTATCCCAGGTTCTCAAAAATAGTTCAATATCTGTAAATCAATCAACATGATCTACAATAAAACAAAGAATAAAAATCACATGATCATCTCAATAGGTGGAGAAAAAGCATTTGACAAAATTGAACTTTGTTATAAAACTCTCAATGATGTAAATATAGAGGAAATATAGCTTAACATAAAAAAACACTAGAACAATAAATTTGCAGCATACAAAATTAATATACAGAAACCAGTTGCATTTCTATATACTAATAATGAACTATCAAAAAGTTAAATTAAGAAACAATCCTAGGGAGTTCCCACTGTGGCTAAGTAGTAATAAGTCGGACTAGCATCGATGATCCATGAAGATACAGGTTCAATCCTTGGCTCCACTCACTGGGTTAAGGATCCAGTGTTGCCATGAACTGTGGCATAAGTCACAGATGTAGCTCAGATCTGGTGTCACAGTGGCTGTGACATAGGCTGGCAGCTGCAGCTCTGATTCGACCTCTAGCCTGGGAACTTCCATATGCTGCAGGTGTGCCCCCCCCAAAAAAAGAAAAGAAAACAATCCCATATAACCACATCAAAAAGAATAAAATATCTAGGAATAAATCTAAGGAGATAAAAAAAATTGTATTCAAAAAACTAAAAGACAGGGAAGATAGTACTGAAGATGACACAAATAAATGGAAATATATATAATTCTTTCATATCAGAAAAATTAATATTGTTAAAATGACCATACTACCCTGAACATTCTACAGATTCAATGCCATTCTTGTCAAAATGCGCATGGTTATTTTTCATAGAACTATAACAGATAATTATAAAATTTCTATGAATCCACAAAAGGTGATGAATTGCCAAAGCAATCCTGGGGGAAAAAAGAATAAAGCTAGGTGACTTTTCCTAACAGACTTCAAACTATACCACAAAGCTACAGTATACCAACAGCATGGTACCATCACAAAAACAGACACATAGATTATTGGACAGAATAGAGAGCCCAGAAATAAACCTACACTTATATGATCAATTAATCTATAAAAAAGAGGCAAGAATAACAATAAGAAAAACAAAATCTCTTCAAAAAGTGGGACAAATGGACAGCTACATTTAAAAGAATAAAACTAGACTATTTTCAGAGCCCTGTGGCTCAGCTGGTTAAGCATCTGGCATTGTCACTGCTGTGGCTCTGGTTTCTATAGTGGCACAGTTTTGATGCCTGAGATGGAAAATGTTACACGCTGCAGATGAAGAAAAAAAACCAAAAAACTATTTTCTCACTCCACATATAAAAATAAGCTCAAAATCGATTAAGACTTACTTTAAAACCTGAAAGCATAAAACCCTTTGGGGGGAAAAATTATAGGCAGTATGCTTTTTGAAGGGTCAATGAAAGCAAAAATAGAGAAAGGGGATCAAGTAAAACTAAGAAGCCTATGCACAGAGAAGGAAACCATCAACAGAATTAAAAGGTAACCTACTTAATTGGAGAAGATATTTGCAAATGATATCCAGTAAGGGATTAATATCTAAAACACATTTAAAAAACTCATACAATCTAATATAAAATCCCCCACAATCTGATTTAAAAATGGGCAGAGAACCTGAGTAGGCATTTTTCTGGAGAAGATATACCAATGACCACCTGAAAAGATGTTCAAAATCAAATCATTAGTAAATTGTGAATCACAACTGCATTGAGATATCACAACTACCAGAATGTCTTCGAACAAAAGACAAGAAATAGCAAGTGCTGGTGAAGATGTGGAGAAAAGGTAAACCTTGTGCACTATTGGTGGGAATGCAAATTGGTAATAGCCACTATAGAAAAACAGTATGGATATTCCTCAAAAAAAGTATAAATAGAACTACCATAGGACCCAGAAATCCCACTCTTAGTTATTTACCCAAAGAAAAGAAAAACGCCAATTGGAGTTCCTGTCATGGTGCAGTGGTTAACGAATCCAACTATGAACGATGAGGTCGAGGGTTTGATCCCTGGCCTTGCTCAGTGGGTTAATGATCCAGCGTTGCCATGAGCTGTAGTGTCAGTCGCAAACGCGGCTTGGATCCCGTGTTGCTGTGGCTCTGGCATAGGCCGGCAGCTACAGCTCTGATTCAATCCCTAGCCTGGGAACCTCTATATGCCGCAAGAGCGGCCTAAGAAAATGGCAAAAAGACAAAAAAAGAAAAATGCCAATTTGAAAATATACATGTGCCCTTATATTCATCACAACACCTCTGTAATAGCCAAGAGATGAAAGCAACCTAAGTGTTCATCAACAGATAAATGAATAAAAAATGTGTTACATATTCACAACACAATATTACTTAGAAATAAGAAGAATATAACCTTGCCATTTACAACATGAATTGACATAGAGAGTACTGTGCTAAGTGAAACAAGTCAGAAAGAAAAAGACAAATACTGTATGTTTTCACTTACATGTGGAGTCATAAAAACAAAACAAATAATCTAGTAAAATACAATCAAACTCACAGATACAGAGAGCAAAGGAGCTTCTGCCAGGTGGAGGGGGCTGGTCCAATGAATAGCATAGGTGAAGGAATTAGGAGATACAGACTACCAGCTATAAAATAAATCACATGGATATAATGTTTAGCACAGGAAAAACAATAAATAGTAGTTTAATAACTTTGTATGGTACAAAATGTATAAAAATTGAATCACTGTTGTACACCTGAAACTAACATAGCATTGTGATTTAACTATAGTTTAACACAAGAAATATATCTAAGAAAAGAATATTAATAAACTTAGTTGATGATGCAGTAGCAGAGTTTAAAAGGGTTGATTCCAGTTTTGAAAGTTCTATTATGGGTAAATGTTATCAAACTGAATATTTTTGCATATTGCAAATTATAATGCAGTATATTATAAAGAAATCGTTCATGAAAAAATGTCAATTAATGTGGCAAACTTCATTGTTGTCTCATTTTATTAAATTGTCACAGCCACCCCAAACTTTAGCAACCATCACCCTGATCAATCAATAGCTATAAATACCTAAGAAAGACCCTCTGCTAGCAGAAAATTATGACTTGCCTTTGGTGATGGTTAGCATTTTCAGCAATAAAGCATTTTTTTTCTTAAAAAATTTTTTGAATGATTTTATAAATGAATAATTGAGTTTACTAATTCCTATTCCTTGCAAGTTGCATTGGTGGGATTTTTACATTTTTTACTAATCTGACTTTCCTTTATTGTCCTCATGTACCTCATTCATCATGACTGTCTCTTTGCCACCCACCCTGGGATTCAGTTCCACCCCAGATAAAATCCAGCACCCACATATTAAATATTCAGAATGTAAGTTTAAGCTATTCAGGGTGAGATCCTTTGAAAAGTCCCCAAAAGTACTCAAAGGGAAAAACAAGATTCCTCCACAGGGAAACCCTTTCTAGAGAAATCTCCAGCAGTGCTGGACAATACTGGTGGTCAGAAGCCAGCCCTGATTCAATCAGCTTTAAAGCCCCAGCCAAAGTTTTTGAAGAAACCCCCTGGTGATGGGAAAGCAAGAGACAAAGCCATCCACTGAGGCATCCTGAGACATCTCTGCTGCATTTGTGGTAATTCTTTCAAAGCCAATGTGCACAAGAGGAGGTATCCAGTCCACAGACCCATCAAAGGTAAACTCCAAGTCCTTTTATGGAAGAAGGAAAAGAGATCCACGTCCAGGCCGGGCCTCATTACCAAAGTTTTCTGGATCAATATGAATGTATACATTGACTAGATCCACCTCACTGAGTTCTGCCATGGCACAGTAGAAGGATTTAGACTTCCCTCTATTCATGAAAACATAAAAATCACAAATAACTGCTGAACAACCATTGACAAAATAGACTGGAAACTACCAAAAAAGATTTCCTACACAGAAAAGACAAAGAAGGTGAAACAATGAGAAGGTACAAAGAAGGATTCTCAATATAAGCAAATTTTATACCTGCTGGGTGGGTGATCCAAGAACTGGAAAATGACTATAACACAGAGGCTCTCCCACAAGAGTGAGAGATCTGAATCTCACAGCAGGTGTCCCAGACTTGGAGTCTGGTATTAGGGAGAGGAGCCCTAAGAGCATTTGTCAGTGAAAGGGTAGGGCTTGAGTGTAGGAGCTCCAGGATAGGGGAAAACAGAGATGCCATTGTTGGAAGGTGCATACAAGGTCTCATGTGCACTGGGGCCCAGAGCAAAAGCAATGACTTCATAGGAGCCTGGGCCAGAACTACCTCCTGGCCTTAGAGGGTCTCTAGGGAAAGATGGGGATGGCTGTGGCTAAATGTGGGGCAAGAAACTGGAGGCAGAAGTCCCAGGGAATAATCGTTGTTGTGAGATCCCCTGGAGGAAAAGTTGGCACAATCCAACAACAGCCTGAGGGCTTGAGTGCTCAGAATCCCCAGACCAAACAACCAACAGGGTGGGAACACAGCCCCAATAATCAGAAGATAGGCTGCATAAAGTCTTTGTGGGCACATGGTCACCTTTTGACATAGCCCTGCACCACAGAAGGATGAGACTCAGCTCTAACCATCAGTGGGCAGGCACTGGCCTCTCCCATCAGGAAACCAGCACAGCACCTAGATCAACTTCACCCACCAGGTGGCAGTCACCAGAAGCAAGTGGAGCTACAACCCTGTAGCCTGCAGAAATGTGACCACAAATACGGAAATCTAGACACATTGAAATAGCAGAGAAATACAATCTAGATGAAAGAACAAAAGAGAGCCCCAGAAGAACAGCTAAATAAAGTGGAGATAGGCAACCTACCTGAAAAAGACTTCAGAATAATGATAGTAAAGATGTTCCAAGATCTCAGGGGAAAATGGAGGCAAAGATCTAGAAACTATAAGGAATGTTTAACAAAGAAACATACTTAAGAAACAAAGAGATGAATAATACAATAACTGAAATGAAAAATACAGTAGAAGTAATCAAAGGCAGAATCCATGTGGCAGAAGAACATATAAGTGAGATGGAAGACAGACTGGTGTAAATCATGACATGGAAGAGAATTATAAAAAAAAAGGAATGAAAATAAATGAAGATTTTCTAATAGAACTCTGGATGTTAAACACACCAACATTCATATTATAGGGGTCCCAGGAGGAGAAAAGAGAGAGAAAGGACAAGAGAAAATATTTGAAGAATTATTCAAAACTTAAATATTAAATATTCAAAACAAAAAAAACTTAAAAAAATATTTGAAGAAATATCCCAAAACTTCCCTAACATAGGAAAGGAAGTACTCAAGTACAGGAAGAACAACATGTAGCATACAGAATATATCCAAGAAGGAACATGCCAAGACACATTTTAATGAAACTGACCAAAATTAAAGACAAGAGAAAATATTAAAAGTAGTTAGGGGAAAGCAACAAATAGTACACATAAGAACCTCCATAAAGTTATAGGCGAATTTTTTTAGAAGAAACTCTGCAGGCCAGAAGGGAGTGTCATGATATACTCTAATGACTAAAGGAAAAACTTCCAACAAAAAATATTCTGCAGAGCAAGGATCTAATTCAGCCTAGATAAAGAAATCAAAAGCTTTACAGATAAGCAAAAGCTAAGAGAATTCAGGACTACAAAACCAGATTTACAACAAATGCTAAAAGAACTCTGTGAGTAAAAGAAAAGGCCACAGCTAGAAGCAAGAAAATTACAAACGAGAAGGCTCACCACTAAAGGTGAATATAGAGTAAAGGTAGGAAGTCATCCACACACAAATATAGTATCAAAGTCAGCAATCATGAGAAGAGAAGAGTGTGACAGTAGGATATTGGAAAGGCATTTGAAGTCAAGAGACAAGAAATTTAAAACAATCTTGTCTACATATAGACTCATTTCAAAACCTCACAGGATGGCGTCGCTTTGTGGTACAGCAAAAAATAACAGGCCATTGTTATTTACTATACTTTAATAAATACTTTCAAAAAAAACCTCACAGTAAATGCAAACCAAAAATCTAAAATATATACAAACATAAATAAGAAAAGCAATCCAAATGTAATACTAAAGATAATCAGCAAATCACAAGAGAAGAGAATAAAAGACAAAGGGAAGAAAAAAGACCTGAAATAAGAAATTCAAAATAATTAATAATATGTCAATAAGAACATATATATCAATAATTACCTTCTATTAATGGATTAAATGCTCCAACCAAAAGACACAAGCTGAATGGATACAAAAGCAAAACCCATATGTATATGTTGTCTACAAGAGACCCACTTCAGATATATAGATACAAATGGACTGAAAGTGAGAGGATGGAAAAAGGTATTTCAGGTAATGGAAATCAAAGGAAAGCTGGAGTAGCAATACTCACCTCAGAAATAATAGACTTTAAAATAAAGATGGTTACAAGAGACAAAAAAAGGGACATTACATAATAATCTAAGGATCAATCAAATAAGAAGATATAACAATTGTAAATATATATGCACCCAACAAAGGAGTGCCTCAATATATAAGGCAATTGATACCAGCTATAAAAGGAGAAACTGACAAATCCAATAATAGCAGGAGACTTTAACATCCCACTTATAGCAGTGGACTGATCATCCAGAGAGAAAATAAATAAGGAAACAAGACTTTAAATAATGCATTAGACCAGATGGACTTAACTGATATTTATAGAACATTTCATCCAAAAGCAGCAGAATGTACATTCTTCTCAAGTGCACATGGAACATTCTCCAGTAGATCACATGTAGGGCTTAAGTAAATTTAAAAATATTGAAATCATATCAAGCGTCTTTTCTGACCACATCTCTATAAAACTAGAAATCAACTATGGTGAAAAAACTGAAAAAAAAAAAAAAAACCACACAAACTCATGGAGGAAAAAAAAAACCAAACAAGGTACCAATGAAAAAATCAAAGAGAAAAAAATCCCTACAGACAAAAGAAAAAGAAAACATGACAATCCAAAACTCATGGGATGCAGAAAAAGTGGTTCTAAGAGGGAAGTTCATAACAATATAAGCTTACCTCAGGAAATAAGAAAACTCTTAAATAAACAACCCAACTTTACACCTTAAATGACTAGAGAAAAAAGAACAAACAAAACCCAAAGTTAGTAGAAGGAAAGATATCTTAAATTTCAGAGCAGAAATAATTAAGATAGAAATGAATAAAACAATAGAAAAGATCTATGAAACTAAAAATTCATTTTTTGAAAAGACAAACAAAACTGATAAACCCTTAGCCAGAATCATCAAGAAAAAAAGGGAGAGGGCTCAAACCAATAAAATGAGAAATGAAAAAGGAGAAGTTACAACTGACATCACAGAAATACAAATGATTGCAAGAGACTATTTATTGCAGTGGTATAAGCAACTATATGCCAATGAAATGGACAACCTAGAAGAAATGGACAGATTCTTAAAAGTTACAACCTTCCAAGACTGAACCAGGAAGAAATAAAATATATGACCAGACCAATCACAAGTACCGAAGTTGAAACTGTGATTTTAAAACTTCCAACAGGAGTTCCCGTCATGACTCAGTGGTTAATGAATCCAACTAGGAGCCATGAGGTTGTGGGTTTGATCCCTGGCCTTGCTCAGTGGGTTAAGAATCCAGCATTGCTGTGAGCTGTGGTGTAGGTTGCAGATGCGGCTCAGATCCTGCATTGCTGTGGCTCTGGCATAGGCCAGTGGCTATGGCTCCAATTGGACCCCTAGCCTGGGAACCTCCATATGCCATGGGAGCAGCCCAAGAAATGGCAAAAAGGCAAAAAAAAGAAAAGAAAAAAAAACCTTCCAACAAACAAAAGACCAGTACTGAATGGCTTCCAGCTGAGTTCTATCAAACATTCAGAGAAGAGTTAACATCTATCCTTCTGAAACTATTCCAAAAAGTTTCAGAGGAAGGAAGTGATTCTATGAGGCCACAATCACCCTAATACCAAAACCAGAGCAAGATACCACAAAAAAGAAAATTACAAGCCAATATCAATGATGAATATAGATGTAAAAATCCTCAATAAAGAGTAGCAAACCAAATCTAACATATTAAAAGGATCCTAAATCATGATCAAATGGGATTTATCCAAAATATGAAAAGATTTTTCAATGTCTGCAAATCAATCAATGTGATATATCACATAAACAAATTGAAGAATAAAAACCACATATTCATCTCAATAGATGCAGAAAAAGCTTTTGATAAAATCCAGCAACAATTTATGATAAAAACCCTCCAGAACCTTGGCATATAGGGAACATACCTCTGCATAATTTAGGCCCTCTATGACAAACCTGCAGCTATTATAATTCTCAATGGTGAAAAGCTGAAAGCACTTCTACTAAGATCAGGAAAAATAAAATGATGTTTACTCTCACTGCTTCTATTCAAGATAAATTTAGAAGTCTAGCCATGGCAATCACATAGGAAAAAGAACGAAAAGGAATCCAAATTGGAAAGAAGTAAAATTATTGCTGTTTGCAGACATCATGTTACTACACAGACACTCCTAAAGACACTATCAGAAATCTTCTAGAGCTCATCAATGAATTTGGTAATGTCACAAAATAAAAAATTAATATACAGAAATCTCTCCCATTTCCATACACTAACAATGAAAGACTAGAAAGAGAAATTTAGGAAACAATCCCATTTACCAGCACATCAAAAAGAACAAAATACTTTGGGGAATAAACCTACCTAAGGAAGCAAAAGACCTGTACTCTGAAAACTATAAGAAGCTATCAAAGAAATTAAAGAGGATATGAACAGATGGAATGATGAAACATGTTATTTGGAAGAACCAATATTGTCAAAATGACTATACTGCCCAAGGCAGTCTACTAATTCAATACAACCCATATCAATTTACCAATGGCACTTTTCAAAGAATTAGAACAAAAATTTACAAATTGTATGGAAACACAAAGACCCCAAACAGGCAAAGCAATCACGAGAAAGAAAAATAGAGCTTGAGGAATCAAGCTCCCAGACTTTAGACTATAGTCATGGAACCACAGTCATCAAAACAGTATGGCATTGGCAGAAAAACAAAATATAGATCAATGGAATAGGATAGCAAGCCCAGATATTGAGCCATGAACCTATGGTCAACCAAACTATGACAAAGGAGGCAAGAATACACAATGCATAAAAGGCAGTCACTTCAGTAAGTGGTACTGGGAAAACTGGACAAAAGAATGAAATTAAAACACTTTCTAATGCTATACACAAAAATCAATCCAATGGAATTAGAACACTCTCTAATGCTATACAAAAAAATTAACCCAAAATGGATTAAATATCTAAATGTAAGACCAGATGCTATAAAACTCTTAGAGGGAAAAATAGGCAGAACACTCTTTGGCATAAATTGCAGCAATGTATTTTGGATCCATCTCCTAAAGCAATGAAAATCAAACTAAAATAATCAAATGGGGCCTAATTAAACTTAAAAGCTGTTGCACAGCAAAGGAAACCCTAAACAAAACAAAAAGAAAACCCACAGGTCAAGAATCCAGCATTGCTGCGGCTGTGGTGTAGGTCACAGAGGCAGCTTGGATCCCTCTTTGCTATGACTGTGGCTTAGGCCAGTGGCTGCAGCTCCAATTGGACCCCTATCCTGGAAACTTCCATATGCTGTGGGTGTGGCCCTAAAAAGACAAAAGACAAAAAAAAAAAAATAAAGAAACCCACAGAATGGGGGAAAGTATTTGCAAATGAAGTGACTAACAACGAATTAATGTCCAAAATATACAAATTATTATGCAGTCCAATATCAAAACAAACAACCCAATCAAAAAGTGGGAAGAAGATCTAAATAGACATTTATCCAAAAAAGACATACAGATGGACAAAAAAACAGAAAAATTGTCAACATCACTAATTATTAGAGAAATACAAATCAAAACTGCAATGAGGTACCAGCTCATACCAATTAGAATGGCCATCATCTATTCCATTTCCATGGACTGGAAAAATCAATATTGTAAAAATGGCCATACTATCAAATTCAGTGCAATCCCTATCAAATTACCCATGATATTTTTCACAGAACTAGACAAACAATCCAAACATTTATATGGAACAACAAAAGACCCAGAATCGCCAAAGCAGTCCTGAGAAACAAAAACCAAGCAGGAGGCATAACTCTCCCAGACATCAAGA
Source organism: Sus scrofa (assembly GCF_054392235.1). Taxonomy (NCBI): domain Eukaryota; kingdom Metazoa; phylum Chordata; class Mammalia; order Artiodactyla; family Suidae; genus Sus; species Sus scrofa. Next base: position 50,770,376 of record NC_139386.1, read on the forward strand.
AATACTACAAAGCCACAGTCATCAAAACAGTGTGGTACTGGTATCAAAACAGACAGACAGACCAATGGAACAGAAGAGAGAACCCGGAAATAAACCCTGACACCTATGGTCAATTAATCTTTGACAAGGGAGGCAAGAACATAAAATGGGAAAAGGAAAGTCTATTCAGCAAGCATTGCTGGGAAACCTGGACAGCTGCATGCAAATCAACGACACTAGAACACACCCTCACACCATGCACAAAAATAAACTCAAAGTGGCTGAAAGACTTAATATAAGACAGGACACCATCAAACTCCCAGAAGAGAACATAGGCAAAACACTCTCGGACATCAACCTCATGAATATTTTCTCAGGTCAGTCTCCCAAAGCAATAGAAATAAGAGCAAAAATGAACCCATGGGACCTCATCAAACTGAAAAGCTTTTGCACAGCAAAGGAAACCCAAAAGAAAACAAAAAGACAACTTACAGAATGGGAGAAAATAGTTTCAAATGATGCAACCGACAAGGGCTTAATCTCTAGAATATATAAACAACTTATACAACCCAACAGCAAAAAAGCCAGTCAATCAATGGAAAAATGGGCAAAAGACCCAAATAGACATTTCTCCAAGGAAGAGATACAGATGGCCAGCAAACACATGAAAAAATGCTCAACATCGCTGATCATAAGAGAAATGCAAATCAAAACGACCATGAGATACCACCTCACACCAGTCAGAATGGCCATCATTAATAAATCCACAAATAACAAGTGCTGGAGGGGCTGTGGAGAAAAGGGAACCCTCCTGCACTGTTGGTGGGAATGTAAACTGGTACAGCCACTATGGAGAACAGTTTGGAGATACCTTAGAAATCTATACATAGAACTCCCATATGACCCTGCAATCCCACTCTTGGGCATCTATCCAGATAAAGCTCTACTTAAAAGAGACACATGCACCTGCATGTTCATTGCAGCACTATTCACAATAGCCAGGACATGGAAACACCCAAATGTCCATCGACAGATGGTTGGATTCGGAAGAGGTGGTATATATACACACCATGGAATACTACTCAGCCATAAAAAAGAATGATATAATGCCATGTGCAGCAACATGGATGGAACTAGAGAATCTCATACTGAGTGAAATGAGTCAGAAAGACAAAGACAAATACCATATGATATCACTTATAACTGGAATCTAATATCCAGCACAAATGAACATCTCCTCAGAAAAGAAAATCATGGACTTGGAGAAAAGACTTGTGGCTGCCTGATGGGAGGGGGAGGGAGTGGGAGGTATCAGGAGCTTGGGCTTATCAGACACAACTTAGAATAGATTTACAAGGAGATCCTGCTGGGTAGCAGTGAGAACTATGTCTAGATACTCATGTTGCAACAGAACAAAGGGTGGGGGAAAAATGTAATTATAATATATACATGTAAAGATAACTTGATCCCCTTACTGTACAGTGGGAAAATAAAATAAAATAAAATAAAATAAAATAAAATAAAAGAATGGCCATCATCAAAAAGACTATAACAATAAACGCTGGAGAGGGTGAAGAGAAAAGAGAAAGCTCCTACACTTTTGCTGGGAATGTAAACTGGTGAAACCACTATTGAAAACAGTGTAGAATTTCCTCAGAAAACTAAAAACAGAACCACAGTACGATCCAGCAATCCCACTACTGGGTTATAGCCAGAGAAAACCATGATTCAAAAAGATATGTGCACCCCTGTGTTCATAGCAGCACTATTCACAATAGCCAAAACTTGGAAACAATATAAATGTTCACCAATGAATGAATGTATTAACAAGATTCCTATGGTGCAAGAGTAGCTATAAAAAAGAATGAAACAATGCCATTTACAGCAACATGGATGGAACTAGAGATTATCATAGTAAGTGAAGTAAATCAAAGAGCAAAAGAGAAATATCACATGACATCACTTACATGTGTAATCTAAAAAAAAAATGATACAAATGAAGTTATTTACAGACAGAAACAGACTCAAAGACTTCAAAAACAAACTTATGGTTGCCAAAGGGGAGAGGCTGGGAAGAGAGGTAGATTGGGGGTTTGGAACTGGCATATGCACACTATTGTATATGAAATGAATAGTCAACAGCAAACTGCTGTATAACACAGGAAACTCTACACAATATTCCATAACAACCTACATGGAAAAAGGATCTGAAAAGAATGGATATATGCACATGTATAACTGAATCACTTTGTCATACAGCAGAAATGATCATTACATTGTAAATAAATTATAATTTAATAAAACTAAAAAATAATGAAATTTTGCCATTTGTAACAACATGTAAGGAATTGAAGTTTGTTATAGAGAAATAAGTCAGAGAAAGACAAATACTGCATGTTATCACTTACATGTGAAATCTAAAAAATAAACTAGTAAATATAAAAGAAACAGACTCACAGATGTAGAAAACAAACTAGTAGTTATCAGTTTGGAGAGAGAAGGATGAGGGCAGAACAGGAGTAAGGGACTAAGAGGTACGAACTACCATGTATAAAATAAATATGCATAGGGAATATAGCCACTTTCTAGAGATACACCCCCACTACCACACACAGACATTCACTTTCTTGCAGCTCTCTATCTAATTTAGGTTGCTTCCTAAGGGACTTACAGATCTTGGTCACTGAGAAGCTTTGCAACAAGAACAGTTACATGAAGCAGGCTGTGCTGAAAATGATACCTATTTCTTACTTGCATAAAATTATATCTACCCATAATATACACAATCTGAATGAAATAGGCATGTGTTATGTTGAAATATATACACATATTTAGGCACAAATTACAAATTTCCCAAGATATAGGTTGTATTTTGTGTAGTATGTGTGGGCCACTGATGGCTTGAACTATTTTTATCTTATACTATGCCTAACCAGAGTTCACGGGGATGATAGGAATATTTTTTGAATGACACCTTTACTGGAAAACAAATGTATAACTATTTTAAAGCCATTTTTTTCTGTTATTAATATATTGCAATTAAAATCTAGAAAAATAATGGGAAATGCAGATGTGCTTATATCTGTCTCTTCATATCTCTATTGTCTATCATCTATCTATCTATCTATCATCTATCTATGTATCTGCTAAATTTTAATTACTCAGGAGCAAACCATTATTAAAATTTAGGAGTATTTTCTTTCAGGTATTTCTCTCTATGCATAACTACTGACATATGCATTTAAAATTATTCCATATTTGTGTTGTCTCTCTAGTACTTCACTGGTAAAATAAAAAATGCAGGGGTGTTTCACTGTCTACTCTGCTACTAAGGGTATTTGGAAGATAAAAATCTATTCTAATGTACTTTTCTTACTAGAGTCAATGAATTAGAGAATAAAACTTGCTAAGACTATGTGCCCTTTCCTTTTATTTATTTTTCCCCAAAAATTTGCTAAGCTTTTCAATTTCTTTCCCCTTTAGTCTGTTATATCTAGGTTTGCAAATGAGAGAGACATTAATGTTAATAATCTTCCTGCCTTTAGTGTGACTAATCCCATATGCATAAAAGAAGTATTTTCTATTTAAATCAGGATTCTTGACATAAAGTCTTTTCATTACTTTCTAATTTTATTTTGACTTTTAGCAGAGCTCCTTCTCATTTTTCCCCTCTTGTCTATTTCCTAGAATCTCTTAATTCTATTTTTCTTACCTATCTCATATCTATAGACATTGCCATAAAGTTTTAGAACTACACTATAAAATAATTAAATATTCTGCAAGAGTATTAACTCCACAAAAAGTAAGATTTCTAGATGAAAGAGAACTATACATAGGTACAAAGAGATATAAATCTTCTACTGTAAACTCAAAGTTTTCCTTATGAATATGTAATTTTTTAAATACACTTTAAAAATGGAAGCCACTGCACACTATTGAAAGAAATCCATTTACTGTTGAGTAAAAGCAACATTTACCTTTGCTTTTGAGGACAGACAAAGACTTCTCCTATGCAAAATTCATTTTATGATCTTCAAAAAGAAAAGTCAATTGTGACACCTTATAATAAAATGGGAGACCAAAGAGATAGGTTATACATATTACCTTGAAGATCAGCAACCACATAAAATGAACATATTTTTATTCTTATAATATTTATTCATTTTTCTTCTCAAAGGATGTATGAGAAATATTTTGAAAGAAGTAGAAATAACAGAGGTATGGAGGAAAATGTTGATTTTTTAGATCTTATACTACTGGAAATTTTATATCATTCTTTTTAAATTTTATTTTACTGGCGTACAGTTGACCTACAGTGTTGTGTTAGGAATTCCTGTTGTGGCACAGAAGAAATGAATCTGAATAGTATCCGTGAGGATGTGGGTTCAATCCCTGGCCTTGCTCAGTGGGTGGGGGATCCTGCATTGCCATGAACTGCAATATAGGTTGCAGACATGGCTGAGATCCCATGTTGCTGTGGCTGTGGCATAGGCGGACAGTTGTAGCTCTGATTCTACCCCAAGCCTTGGATTTTCCATATGCCCTAAAAACAAAAAACAACCAAATAAACAATGTTGTGTTAGTTTCAGGTGTATATCAAAGTTAATTAGTCATACATACAAATATATCCTAAAATGAACATTTTTATTAAAACATGTCTAAAAAAAGTTTCAGGGAGAAAATAGACATAGAAATGACAATATTAAGAAAAGACTAGTACAAATGTTTTATTAAATTTGAAAACAAATACAATTCTCATTTTAAAGCTATATACTTTTTCTGCAGATAGGAATGTCAAGTGGAATTCATGTGGGATCTATAACATCAGAACCTTCCTATACCATTGATTTTGTTTTCATCAGGGTTAAAAAACAGATATGACAATTAAAGTCATCTCTTGCTTCTAAGTTTTATTATTCATTGTTTCCGTAACAAATATGGATGGGGAACTGGTTATTTAAACAGATTTTTTTTCTTCAGAAGCAATTTTACTTCACAACATAAAAGCAAGATACCATTCAGAAATAGGCAATATTAGTACAGATTAAGGTTGTTGCTGTTTGTTGTTTAGGGATGTGGATAGGGAAAAAGAAGACTTCAAAATCTAGGACAATGATGATTACAGTTTACTTCAATTTTTTTTATTACTCAGTGAATGTTATTACATTTATAGTTGTAAAACTATCAACATAATTAAATTTTATAGCATTTCCATCACAAACCCCAGCACATTCCCCCACATCCAAACATGTCTCATTTGGAAAATATGAGTTTTCAATGTCTGTGAGTCAGTCTGTTCTGCAAAGAAGTTGATTGTGTTCTGTTTTTGTGTTCTGTTTTATATGAGTGATAGCATTTGATGTTGGTGTCTCACCTTCTTACTGACTTCACTTAGCATGATAATTTCTAGGTCTATCCATGTTGCTGCAAATGCCATTATTTCTTTCCTCTTAATGGCTGAGTAATATTCCATTGGGTCTATGTACCACATCTTCTTTATCCAATACTCTGTCAGTGGACATTTAGGTTGCTTCCATTTCTTGGCTCTAGTATATAGTGCTGCAATGAACACTGGAGTACATGTATCTTTTTGAGTCATGGTGTTCTCTGGATAGATTCCCAAGAGTCAGATTGCTGGATCAAATGGTAATTCTATTTTTAGTTTTCTGAGGAATCTCCATATCATTTTCCACAGTGGTTGCAGCAGTTTACATTCCCACCAACAGTGAAATAAGGTTCCATTTTCTCTACACCCTCTCTAGTATTTATTGTTTGTAGACCTTTTGATGCTGGTCATTCTGGTTGGTGTAAGGTGGTACCTCATAGTGGTTTTGATTTGCATTTCTGTAATAATTAGTGATGTTGAACAAATTTTCATATGTTTTTTTGGATAGCTACGTCTTCTTGGAGAATTGTCTGTGTAGATCTTCTGCACAGTTTTTGATGGGGTTGTTTGCATTTTTGGTATGGAGCTGCAGAAGGTGTTTATAAATTTTGGGAACTAATCCTTTTTCAGTCACTTCATTTGCAAATATTTTCTCCCATTCAATGGGTTGTCTTTTCATTTTGTTTAGGATTTACTTTTCTGTGCAGAAACTTTTAGGTTTAATTAAGTCCCATTTGTTTATTTCTGTTTTTATTGTCATTTCTCAAGGAGGTGAATCTGAGAGGGTGTTGCTGTGGTTTATGTTGGAGAGTGTTTGGCCTATGTTTTCCTCTAAGAGTTTTATATAATCTGGTCTTATATTTAGATCTCTAATCCATTTTGAGTTTATTTTTATGTATGGTGTTAGGGAGTGTTCTAATTTCATTTTTTTATATGTGGTGTCCAGTTTGCCCAGCACCGCTTATTGCTCTTCTCCACTGTATGTTGTTGCATCCTTTGCCATAAATTACTTTCCTGTAGGTGCATGGGTTTAATTATGGGCTATTTATCCTATTGGACTGATCTATATTTCCATCTTCATGCCAGTGTCATACAGTTTTCATGACTGTAGCTTTCTAGTATTATGAAGTCAGGGAGCCTGATTTCTCCAGCTCCAGTTTTCTTTCTCAGGATGTCTTTGGCTATTTTGGGTCTTTTGTGCTTCCAAACAAACTTTAAAATATTTTGTTCAGGTTCTGTGAAAAATGTCCTTGGTAATTGATTGCACTGAATCTGTAGATTGCCTTGGGTAGTATAGTCCTTTTGACAATATTGACTCTTCCAACCCAAGAGCATGGTATGTTTTTCCAACTGTTTGTTTCATCTTTGATTTCTTTCATCAGCATATTTTGTTTTCAGAATACAGGTCTTTTGTCTCTTTAGGTAGCTTTATTCCTAGGTATTTTATTCTATTCGATGCCATGGTAAATGAGATCATTGTTCTAAGTTGAATTTCTGATCTTCAGTTAGTATATAGAAATGTAGTCAATTTCTGTGTATTAATTTTGTATCCTGCAACTTTGGCAAATTCATGAATGAGCTCTAACAGTTTTCTGGTAGAGTCTTTAGGATTCTCCAGGTATAGTATCATATCGTTTTCAAATTGTGATATTTTACTTCTTCTTTTCCAATTTGGATTCCTTTTATTTCTATTTCTTCTCTGATTGCTGTGGTTAGGACTTCCAAAACTATGTTGAATAGTAGTGACAAGAGTGGACATCCTTGTCTTGTTCCTGATCTCAGAGGGAATTCTTTCAAATTTTCACCATTGAGAATGATGTTAGCTCTGTGTTTGTCATAAATTGATTTATTATGTTGAGGTAGGTTCCATCTATGCCCACTTTCTAAAGGGTTTTTATCAGAAATGGGTGTTGGATTTTGTCAAAGGTTTTTTTGGCATCTATTGAGAGGATCCTATGGTTTTTATTCTTTAGTTTGTTAATGTGGTATATCACACTGATTGATTTGTGGATATTGAAGAATACTTGCATCCCTGCAATAAATCCCAATTGATCGTGATATATAATCCTTTTCATGTATTGTTGGATTCAGTTTGCTAGTATTTTGTTGAGGATTTTTGCATCTATGTTCATCAATGAAGTGGCCTGTAATTTTTCTTTTTTTGAGGTACCTTTGTTTTGGTGTCAGTGTGATGATGGCCTCATAGAATGAGTTTGGAAGTGTCCCTTCTTATGCAATTTTTTGGAATAGTTTCAGAAGGATAGGTGTTAGCTCTTCTCTAAATGTTTGATAGAATTCACCTGTGAAGCCATCTGGTCCTGGACTATGCTGGAAGTTTTTAAATCACAGTTTCAATTTCAGTACTTGTGATTGGTCTGCTTATCTCTTCTATTTCCTATTGGTTTAGTCTTGGAAGATTTTACCTTTCTAAGCATTTGTCCATTTCTTCTAGGTTTTCTGTTTTATTGGTGTATGGTTCCATGTAGTAGTCTCTTGTGATTCTTTGTATTTCTGTGATGTCTGTTGCAACGTCTCCTTTTTCATTTCTAAGTTTATTGATTTGAATCCTCTCTCTTTTTTTTCTTAACAAGTCTGGCTAAGGGTTTATCAATTCTGTTGAACTTTAAAGAAAACCACCTTTTCATTTCATTGATCTTTTCTATGGTTTTCTTCATTTCTATTTCATTGATTTCTGCTCTGATCTTTATGATTTCTTTCCTTCTGCTAACTTTAGGTCTTTGTTCTTCTCTCTCTAGCTGCTTTAAACTGTAAAGTTAAGTTGTTTATTTGAGCTTATTCTTGTTTCCTGAGGTAGGATTCTATTGCTATTAACTTGCCTCTTATAACTTCTTTTGCTTCAACCCATAGGTTTTGGGGTGTTGTATCTTTGTTGTCATTTGATTGTAGGTATTTTTTAATTTCCTCCTTGATTTCTTCAGGGATCCATTGATTATTTAGTAGCATGTTGTTTAGTCTCCACGTGTTTGTGTTTTTTTGCAGATTTTTTCTTGTTGTTGATTTCTAGTCGTATAGCCTTGTAGTTGGAAAAGATGCTTGATATGATTTCAATTTTCTTAAAGTTACCAAGGTTGAGTTTGTATCTCAGAATGTGATCAATCCTAGAGAATCTTCCATGAGAACTTGAGAAGAGTGTGTATTCTGTTGCTTTTGGATGGAATGTCCTGTAAATATCTATTAAGTCCATCTGGTCTAATGCTTCATTCAGGGCCTGTGTTTCCTTGTTGATTTTCTGTCTGGATGATCTGTCCATTGCTGTAAGTGGGGTGTTACAGTCCCCCACTCTGATTGTGTTATTGTCAATTTCTCCTTTTAAGGTTGTTAGCAGTTGCCTTGTATATTGAGGTGTTCTTATGTTGGGTGCATATATATTTACAATTGTTATATCTTCTTCTTGGATTGATCCTTTGAGCATTATGTAATGTCCTTCCTTTTCTCTTATACTATTCTTTATTTTAAGGTTTATTTTGTGTGTTATGAGTATTGATACTCCACCTTTCTTTGATTCCCATTTGCATGGAATATTTTATCCTCTCACTTTCAATTTGTATGTGTCCCTAGAAGTGAAGTGGGTCTCTTGAAGACGGCATATATATTTGGGTCTTGTTTTTGTATCCATTCAGCCAGTCCATGTCTTTTGGTTGGAATGTTTAGTCCATTAACATTTAAGGTAATTATTGATATGTATGTCCTTATTGCCATTTTATTAACTGTTTTGGATTTGTTTTTATTGCCCTTTTTATTTCCCTTCTCTTCTTCTCTCCTCTTGTGGTTTGATGACTATCTTTAGTGTTGTTTTTGAATTGATTGTTCTTATTTGTGTGTGTATCAATTGTAGATTTTTGGCTTGCGGTTACCCTGAAGTTTTGTTATAGGCATCTATATATATACAAGATTGTTTTAAGTTGTTGTTCTCTTAATTGCAAGTGCATCTCCAGTGTACTGCATTTGTACTCTCCTCTTCCTACAATTTCTAATTTTGGTAGCATATTTGTGGGTGGATGATTACCTATCTTTACTGTATGCCTTTACTGGTGAGCCTTGTCACTTGTGGTTATTTTTGTTTCTGGTTGTGGCCTTTTCTTTTCTGGCTAGAGAAGTTCCTTTAGTATTTGTTGTAAATCTTGTTTGGTATTGCTGAATTCTCTCAGCTTTTACTTATCTGTAAAGTTTTTGATTTCTCCTTCAAATCTGAATGAGAGCCTTGCTTGGTAAAGTAATCTTGTTTGGATTTGAGTTTTTTCCTTTCATCACATTAAGTATATCAGGACGCTCCCTCTGGCCTGCAGAGTTTCTGCTGAAAAATCTGCCAATAATCTTATCGGGGTTCCCATGTATGTTATTTGTTTCTTTTTCCTAGCTGCTTTCAGTATTTTCTCTTTGTCTTTAATTAATTTGTGTCAGTTTGATTAATATGTGTCTCTGGGTGTTCCTGCTTGGGTTTTTTATATGGTACTCGTTGTGCTTCCTGGATTTGAGTGAGTGGTTCCTTTCCCATGCTAGGGAAGTTTTTGGCTATTACCTCTTCAAATAATTTTTCTGTCCCTTTCTCTCTCTCTTCTCCTTCTGGCACCCCTATATTATGGATGTTTGTGTGTTTAACATTGCCCCAGAGTTCTCTGAGATTCTCTTCATTTGTTTTCAATCTTTTTTCTCTTTTCTGTTCCATATCACTGATTTCCACTAGTCTGTTCTCCACCTTGCTTATTCATTCTTCTGCCTCCTGTATTCTGCTGTTGGTTGCTTCTAAATAATTTTTTAATTTCAGTTATTGTATTTTGCATATCCGCTTTCTTAAGTTTCAAATCTTGTATTTCTTTGCTCAGTGTTTGCTGTAAATTATTAGTCTTTGCCTCTAGTTTATTTCCAATGTCTTGCATCATCTTCAGCATCAACAATCTATAGTCTTTTCTCTGGTGGCTGAGAATCTCCAGATCATTTAGCTTTTTTTCTGGGTTTTTTTCTCGTTCCTTTATCTGAGTTATAGTTCTCTGCCTTTTCATATTTATAGGTTTTTTGTGTCATCTCTTTTTGGCAGGCAATAGAGTTGTAGCCTCTCTTACTTCTGATGTCTGCCTCCATTGTGGCTGAAGTGGGTATAGGGGCTTACTGTAGGCTTCCTGGTGGGAGGGACTGGTACCTGCCCACTGGTAGGTGGGGCTGAGTCCTATCCCTCTGGTGGGTGGCACTTTGTCTCTGACTGAGATTAGAGGTGGCTGTGTAGAGGGGGTCTTTAGGCAGCCTGTTTACTGATGGGTGGGTTTATGATCCCACCTGGATTATTGTTTCACCTGGGGCTTCTCAGGGCTGATGGGTGGGGCCAGATTTTCCCAAAATGGCCAACCTACAGAGAAAAACCAGCTGATGAATATTCCTGAGACATTTGCCTCCAATTTCCTTCCCCTACAGCAAGCCACAACCACCCCCTGTTTTCCCAGGAGAATCTCCAAGAACTGCAGTCATATCCAACCCAGATTCCTATTGAGCCTCTGCTTTGCCCTGGGACCCTGTGCACATGAAAGCTTGTGTGTGCCTTTCAAGAATGGGGTCTCCATTTCCCCCAGTCCCATGGAGCTCCTGCACACAAACCCCACTGGCCTTCAATTCCAGATGCTCTGTGGACTCTTTCTCCCAATGCCAGATCCTCAGGCATGGGGACTTGATGTGGGGCTCAGGTCTCACTCCTGTAGGTGAGTCTCTGTGATACAGTTACTTTGCAGTCTGTGGTCTTACCACTGGGCAGGTATGGGGTTTCTTCTATCACACAATTGTCCCTCCTACCTCTTGATGTGGCCTCCTCTGTGTCTTCTGGAGTATGATATCTTTTTGAAAGTTTCCAGGGCATTTGGTTGAAGGTTGTTCAGCATTTGGTTGTAATTTTGTGTTTTTTATGAGAGAAGTTGAGCTCCAGTCCTTCTATTCTGCCATCTTAATCCTATCTCCAGTTTACCCTGTGCCTGTACTTACTGAGGTTCAGGTTCTTCATGCCTCCACACAGAAGGAATTCAGTGAGAGACAAAGTGATAAGTGAGAAATAGATTTATTAAGAATGGATGATTGCGAGAGATGCAAGAAGGCAGGCATGGAGGCTCTTCCCTGAGGATCCAGTCTAAACAGATGTTTTTAAATATCACATTTTACTTTAAAATTCATGCTAACATTTCCCAGAAGTAAGTATGTGGATGTTTTTGAGAATGAGTCTTGAAGTTTCTTTATGAGTTCTGTTCCCAAATACTATACTTTATATATATATTTATATCATGCAACAAGTTTACTACCACTATTGCAAGGACAGCTTGAGATGAGTTGCCACCTCTCACCTGAGTTCTACCAATACAATGTCTAGACTTTCTGAAGTAAGTAGGGATAACTTGGGGATGGACAGTTCCTCAAATGCTGGGATCAATACTTGTTTTGAACATGGAGGTTTATGAACTCTCTTCCACCTGGGGCAGAAGGGCAGGGACTTCATTGGACAAAGAAGAGTGTCAAATGATCTGTGTTCTCTAAGAATATTTGGGATTAGTGACAATAAACATAAGGGATGTCTGTGAGTCTATTAGGAGCAGGTGACTCAAAAATGCAATTTAATATGAGGAATTTGTTTCAAAGGCATTAGAAGAGCCAAAAGGCAAATGAAAATGAAAATCTGGGTATTATAAATTGTAGGAAGTCACCACTTTCTTTGCACTGCAGGGTGAAGGGAGAAAGTGGAGTTACCCAGGGCCTTGAGCTGGAGCCACATACAGCAGACCAGGAAGGAGCTGGGTTCCAGAGAGAAGGGCTGCTTAGCACCACAGGAACCAGTAAGGAGACTGGCCTCTTGAAGATGCTACCTGAAGCAAATAGAGGCTCAAAATCATCCTGGCCTCTTATCTCCTTTCACTCTAGTCTTTACAGGTACCTCCTATTACCAAAACCCAACAAAAAAACAGTTAGTAAGGGAGCCCGAAAAATGTAATTTTGGAGGAATCAGAGCAGGCAAGGGACAGGGAGGGGAGATAAGGGCCAACAGAGAAATCACCAACTCTCAAGGGAGAGGGTCATTAATAAGTCATGCTTAGGAAGGCTCAGTCATAGCAGAGAGGATAAGTCTGAAGGCTGAAGGCTGGCACATGAAAAGCAGCAGAATGTATCTCAAAATCTGCAGGAAAGGAAGCTGGAGGAGCATTCTCAGAGCTGTTTACATAAAATGGTAGAATTAGAACCAGCCTTTGTGAGGTGGAGGATAGTTGCTGAAATGGAGGGGAATGATGGCTCTCTAATTAAAACACACAAAAATGATGCTAACAAAAAAAGTAATAGAAATAGTTGCTAGTGTTTATGGGTACTTATGCACTGGACATGGTGCTAAATTACTAAAGTATTGCATTTAATCCTCATAATCACCTGTGTGGTAGATGCCCTTCTTAGCCTTACTTTACAGACATGGAGAGTACGTCTAAAGTCAGATCACATAGTTTAGGCCTTTGATTTCAGAGGCTTCTTGTTCAATCATCATACAACTATGCTCTCCCACTATGTAATTTCTATAATGTGCTTAGGTAATTTCATCAATCTTAATACTTGCTACAATTTTAGTTCTTCTTTCAGTGATAATTATGGAAGGTTTTCTAGGTCATGCAAATTACAGAAAGAAGGTTAAGTGTCTCAAGAAGTATGCATTACCCCCAAAGGATAAGACAGGTCTTTATCAACTGACTCCCTCAGAAGGGGTAGCTGGGGACCTAATCCCATCTGGCCAGGTGTCATCTATCTGGTTATGCATCTGGCTTGACTCATTCAAGTAATTTGACTCTTTGAAGCAGCATGCACACATAGCCTACTACTTAGGAGGCCTCTTATGAACAGAAATAAAAACTCTATTCAGATTTGATTGAGCTGATGAAAAGTAATGAAGTTACCAGTAAAAAGTACAGGTAATACCTTCTCACACCATCTGAACTTATAATGCCAAGAATGAAAACTTTCACATTGGTTAATAGGATGAGCACATCTTCTGGAGGATTCCAGTCTCCTGTAATATGACTGAGAAATCCCAGAAATAACAGCACATGACTCAAACCTCATTCCTTGCCTATCTAAATGAAGCAATGATTTAGAATTTCAGTTTCTGAAGTAAGTCATAACATCAGCAGCCACATTTCAGCTGATAGTAGGATGCTCTGGAACAGCTCTCCTTTTTTTAAAAAACATAATTTTAATTTTTTTTGTTTTGTTTTGGTTTTTAATCATTTATTTATATTTTTTTCTACTGTACAGCATGGTGACCCAGTTACACATACATGTATACATTCTTTTTTCTCAAATTATATGTGACTAGTCAGAGTTCCCAGTGCTACACAGAAGGATCCCATTGCTAATCCATCCCTAAGGCAACATTCTACATCTATTTACCACAATCTCCCAGTCCCTCCCACTCCCTCCCCTTCCCCCTTGGCAATCAGATGTCTGTTCTCCAAGTCCATGATTTTCTTTTCTGTGGAAAGTTTCCTTTGTGCCATATATTAGATTCCAGATATAAGTGATATCATATGGTATTTGTCTTTCTCTTTCTGACTTACTTCACTAGACGAGAGTCTCTAGTTCCATCCATGTTGCTGCAAATGGCATTATATTGTTCTTTTTACAGCTCTCCTTTTGAATGGAGATAAAGATGTGCTGTTCTTTATGCCACAGACCTGTATACTTTAGTTCCTTTTATGTGTAGTAGAACTGCTCATTTGCTCTATTCTTGATCTTTAAAGCTAACAATAAAGATTTATTGTTAAAGAAAAAAATTGGTAAAATGGACTTTATTACAGTGTTTTGAACTTTGTAAATAGACAATTTTAAGAAAATAAAAAGCAAGCTACGCATTGAAAGAAAATATTTGCTAAATACCCACCTGATAAAGGGCTGGCATCCAGAATATGTAAAGAACTTCCACAACTCAATGGTAATGAAAAAAAATCTTATTTTAAAAAATGGGCAAAATATTTGAACAGACCTTCAACCAAGGTAATATGTAGATGGTAAAACAAAACAAAACCAACCAACCAAATTAACCACCAAACTCCAAAAATCAAAGCAAATAAAACATACAAAAGCATGCTCAACATCATTAGTCATTAGGGAGGTGTAAATTATAACCACATCAAGAGATCATAATACACATTAGAATGGCAAAAATTAAAAATCTCATTATCCTATCTGCATACAATAAGTGGAGCAAGTTGAACACATATGTTGCTTACGAGAATATAAGGTTTTTGCTTCCTCTTTGAAAAACAATCTGGAAGTTTCTCTCTCTCTCTCTTTTTTTAATGGCTGCAGGCATGGCATATGGAAGTTCCCAGGGTAGGGGTTGAATTGGAGCTACAGCTGCCAGTCTACATCACAGCTACAGCAATACCAGATCTGAGCTGTGTCTGCAACCTACAGCACAGCTCAGGGCAATGCTGGATCTGTAACCCACTGAGTGAGGCCAGGGATCGAATTTGCATCTTTGTAGATATTAGTTGGTTTTATTTCTGCTGAGCCACAATGGGAACGCCTGGAGGTTTTTTTAAAAGTTATGCATATACTTGCCATATGAGGGGCAATTTCAGAGTATAATCAGGCTTTTGATCCCAATGTGATTTAGTGTGGGGTATGATGTGATAGAGGGTGAGGTATGTTGATATATTTCCTACAACCATAAGAAAAACTCATGTTTGTATTTTATCAATAGAGAATCAGTGCCATCCCTATTAATGAGTCTCATCTTTTTTCTATCCCTTGTATTACAATATTGATTAAGGATCAGAGAGAAACACAGTTTTTATTTTTTAAGTATTAAACTGGATAGAGAAGTTATCAGATGACCTCCTTGCCATGACAGACCTATATTATAATTTGTATTGGAGTTTGACCTATTACTGAATCCTTATTGAGCACATTTATTATAAGATCACTTTATTGCAAACTTCAGAGAAGGAAATAAAAGGAAATAAATGACAATTTCAGACTTATCTGGAATTCATAATAATAACTCTCACAATTGTAGGCTGACCTGTGCCAAAAAAAGTGCTGAGTGCTGTACACAGAGCATCTCATTTACTCTTCACAAGTTCTATTATCTCCATTTAATAAGGAAACTGAAGCCCAGAAGAAATTAAAAAAATTTTCCCAAAGTCACGGTCAATAAGAGGCAGAGAGGAGTTTAAAAAAAAGGTCTGTGTTCCTGTTATGGATCAGTGGGTTAAGAACTGACACCATCTGTGAGGATATGGGTTTGATCCCTGTCTTGCTCAGTAGATTGAGGATCTGGCATTGCTGCAAGCTGTGGTTTAGGTCAAAGATGAGGCTTGGATCTATTACTGTGGCTGTGTTGCTGTGGCATAGGCCTCAGCTACAGCTATGATTCGACTCCTAGCCTGGGAATTTCCGTATGCTGCAGGTGTGGCTATAAAAAAAGAAAAAGAAAAAAAGAAGAAGAAAAAATCTGTCCAACTCCAATTCTAAAATCCAATTTAGAAGTTCCCACCTGTGATGCACTGGTCAAATATCTGACTGCAGCAGCTCCATTTGCTGTGGAGGTACAGGTATGACCCCTGTCCATTGCAGTTGCTTAAAGAACTTGCATTGCTGTAGTTGAGGCAGGTCACAGCTGTGGCTCAGATTTGATCCCTGAAACTTCCATATGCTGCAGGTGTGGCCAAAAAAATAAAATAAAAAATAAAACCCAAGTTGTTGGTTATCATGTTGTAGCTGCATTCAATCTTACTTACTGCTTGTTGCCTCCATATCAATCCTTTTAGCTGTCTATTTGTTTAATAGTTTGTCTTAACTTTAAAATCTAAAAAGAAGAGGAAAATGGAACCCTAAAAATACACAAATATATAGAAGCGCAAAAGAATAATCATTTTAAGTGGATAATAAGAAAAAATAACCATATTTAAAAGATGCAATGATGAAAAAAAAAAAAAAAACTATCTCTTAGGCTAAATCTCAAATGGCCCTGTCTTAGTCCTAAAATGATAATGGTGAAACAAAAGCTCACATTTGTTTGTAGTGAATGAGGTGTTGGCACAAAAAGATAAAAGCCTGAGCTATGGACCATCAAAAGAAACCTCATAACTAGGTAAGCATAACAACCCCTAATGCTATTCTAATCTAAATCTGAATAGGCCTAAGAAAAATAAAAGCTAACTGGACAAAATTCTTATTTTTACCCATTGCATTAATATACTAGAAGAGATATTTGGCAAAATAATTGAATTAAAATAATTTTAATTTTAAAATTCAAAAATTTAGATCAGCTTATTAAAACCTTTCTTAACTTTCACCAACACATTTTATCAGTGAAAACATCTTGGTCTTGTGAAGTTGGGGAAGAATGAGTCAGAAACATAGGGCTAGTCAGAGGTTTCTTAAACTGCATTGTAACTATTAAGTAACATATTAAGTAAGGCTTCAGAGTTAGTTAACAGCAGGCAGGTGAAGGCCTCTAGCTATTTCTGTTTTTTTTTTTTATTTATTTAAAGATTTTATTTTTTCCATTACAGCTAGTTTATGGTTTTCTGTTAATTTTCTACTATACAGCAAGTTGTCCCAGTCGCAACTACTCAAAAACATTCCTTTTTCTCACATCATGCTCCATCATGTCACTATATATAGTTCCCTGTGCTATACAGCAGGATCTCATTGCTTATCCATTCCAAAGGCAATAGTTTGCATCTATTAACCCCAAATGCCCAGTTCATCCCACTCCCTCCCCTCCCCCTTGGCAACCACAAGTCTGTCCTCTCAGTCCGTGATTTTCTTTTCTGTGGAAAGGTTCATTTGTGCCTTATATTAGATTCCAGATATAAGTGAAATCATATGGTATTTGTCTTTCTCTTTTTGACTTAACTTCACTCAGTATGAGAGTCTCTAGTTCCATCCATGTTGCTGCAAATGGCTAAGTAGTATTGCATTGTGTACATATACCACATCTTCTTAATCCATTCATTTGTCGATGGACATTTATGTTGTTTCCATGTCTTGGCTATTGCGAATAGTGCTCAAATGAACATATGCGTGCATGTGTCTTTTTCAAGGAAAGTTTTGTCTGGATATATGCCCAAGAGTGGGATTGCTGAGTCATATGGTAGTTCTATGCATAGATTTCTAAGGTACCTTCACACTGTTTTTCATACTGGTTGTACCAATTTACCTTTCCACAAAGAGTGCAGGAGGGTTCCCTTTTCTCCACACTCTCTCCAGCATTTGCTATTTGTGGACTTATTAATGATGGCCATTCTGACTGGTGTGAGGTGGTATCTCATGGTAGTTTTGATTTGCATTTCTCTAATAATCAGGGATGTTGAGCATTTTTTCATGTGCTTGTTGGCCATCTGTATATCTTCTTTGCAGAAATGTCTCTTCAGGTCTTTGGCCCATTTTTCAACTGGATGGTTGGCTTTTTTGCTTTGAGTTGTATAAGTTGCTTGTATATTTTAGAGAGTAAGCTCTTATCAGTTACATCATTTGATACTATTTTCTTCCATTCTGTAAGTTGTTTTTATGATTTCCCTTGCTGTGCAAAAGCTTGTCAGTTTGATTAGGTCCCATTGGTTTATTTTTGCTTTTATTTCTGTTGCCTTGGAGACTGACTTGAGAAAAAACATTTGTCAGGTTGATGTCAGAGAATGTTTTGCCTATGTGCTCTTCTAGGAGTTTGATGGTGTCTTGCCTTATTTTAAGTCTTTAAGCCATTTTGAGTTTATTTTTGTGCATGGTGTGAGGGTGTGTTCTCGTTTCATTGATTTGCATGCAGCTGTCCAGGTTTCCCAGCACCACTTGTTGAAAAGATCGTACTTTTCCAATTTTATAATCTTGCCTCATTTGTAGAAGATTAATTGGCCATAGGTGTCAGGGTTTATTTCTGGGTTCTCTATACTGTTCCTTTGGTTTCTAGTGTGTTTTAGTACCAGTACCACACTGTCTTGATTACTGTAGCTTTGTACTATTGCCTGAAGTCTGGGAGAGAGATGCCTCCTGCTTGGTTTTTGTTCCTCAGGACTGCATTAGCAATTCTGGGTCTTTTGTGGTTCCATATAAATTTTTGGATTATTTATTCTAGTTGTGTGAAAAATGTCATGGGTAATTTGATAGGGATTGCATTGAATCTGCAGACTGCTTTGGGTAGTAAGGCCACTTTTACAATATTAATTTTTCCCAGGAGCATGGAATATCTTTCCATTTCTTTACATCTTCTTTAATTTCCTTGATTAATGTTTTATAGTTCTCAGCATATAAGTCCTTTACCTCTTTGCTCAGGTTAATTCCCAGGTATTTAATTTTTGGGGATGCAATTTTAAAAGGTATTGAATTTTGTATGCCTTTTCTAATATTTCATTGTTAGTATATCGAAATGTGATGAATTTCTGAATGTTAATCTTATATCCTGCTACTTTGCTGAAATTGTCAATCAGTTCAAGAAGTTTTGGGGTTGAGACATTAGGGTTTTCTATATATAGTACCATGTCATCTGCATACAGTGACAATTTTACCTCTTCTCTTCCAATTTGGATACCTTTTATTTCTTTTGTTTGTCTGATTGCTATGGTTAGTACCATGTTGAATAAAAGCAGTAAGAGTGGGCATCCTTGCTTGTTCTGGATTTTAGTAGGAAGGCTTTCAGCTTTTCTCCATTGAGTATTATATGGGCTGTGGATTTGTCATAAATGGCTTTTATTATGTTATGTATCTTCTATACCAACTTTGGTAAGAGTTAATGGATGTTAGATGTTTCCTTTTTATTAAACATTGCTTCCAGTTTAATTGTTTGGGATTATTTATTTATTTATGTCTTTTTGTTGTTATAGGGCTGCAGCCATGGCATATGAAGGTTTCCAGGCTAGGGGTCCAATCAGAGCTGAACCTGCCAGCCTATACTACAGCTACAGCAACATGGGATCCAAGCTGCATCTTGGATCTACACCACAGCTCAATGCAATGCTGGATCCTTAACCCAATGAGTGAGGCCAGGGATAGAATCTATGTCCTCATGACTGTTATTTGAGTTCATTAACTGCTGAGCCACAATACAAACTCCTGTTTGGTTTTATTTACATGAGTTTATACTTTTGCTTAGGAAACCTATTCATAAATTTCCAGAAATAGTTATTGGTAAAATTAGAATGTCTCTGTTCTCTTCTGTTTTTTTCTCATTTATTGAACACATTATAAACATGCCATAATCTGTGCTGTGCATTTTACATAATATAGCTCATCACATGACCTTTTTTTTTCAGCTTAAGAAACCCAAGGTTCTTAATGTACAGCATGGTGACCCAGTTACACATACATGTAAACCTTATTTTTTCTCACATGTTCATGCTCCATCAAAAGTGACTAGACGTAGTTCCCAGTAGAAAAAAAAATAATGTGTTTGGGAAATAAAAATTGATTACAATTAACTACTTGATAAGAAAAATAAATAAATAAATAAATAAATAAATAATTAAAAATTATTCAAGCTCCAAAGCATTAGATTTTAAAAATTAATAATTTATGATTTTTAAAAAAAAACAAAGTTCTGAGGTTTTAAGGACCTTGTAGATAATTACACGGTTAGTAAGGATCAGCTGCAAGTTAAACCCAAGTCTACTTCTGCCTCTTGTTCCCAAAACTCATACTCTTAACCTCTTTACCATGAACTTTTGAGGATTTTTCTAGACACCAAGCATCTTATACTTCTGTTAATACTATCTCTCTTCAGGCAACACCATTTTTATACATTTAAAATATTAAGTTGTACTTTGTTTTAGGCACAGTTACATTAAGTATCACATATTAATTAGGAATATGGCTTCTAGAGTCAGAGGAAATGGATTCAAGTTCAGACCCCACCATATACTGGCTCTGAAACTTCCCCAGTTTTCATGACCTTACTAACCCATCATTTTCCTCATTTACAATATAAGTATGAGAGTATGACCTATCTGGTTGTACTGGGTTGTTGTGACGTAAATGAGATGAATCATGAAGAGCATTTACCAATTGTCTGATTCATAATAAGTTTTTAGTAATGTTATTATAGAGTGAGAACTCTTGAAAATAATTTTGGAATGAGACTTCATTTACCCCAAGAGTCTGAACAAAAATGTACTTAAATTCATGTAGTTATAAAGCTAATATAATTACTGCAACATTCTTCAAAGAGTTGTGAAAATTTCTCTCATTAACACATAGTGGATAAATTGATATGATCATGAATTTCCATAACCTAAAACATTCCCCTTCCTCCATGAAAACCAAAACAAAAGACATGAAAATCAAACTTTGATTTTCTATCATTAAACCTCACCACACTTTCCCCAATCTTTCTACCATTTCAATGATTAAGCCAAAGTGAATGACTTTATATTAGGCAATCATTCCACACAAAGGCATGAGAGGCCCATCAGTCCACATTCTGACCCACAGCAGGTACAGAGAGCACACCCAGCAGGTACAGAGGCAGGGGGTAGTGACTGCCAGAAGTACACATCCTGTGGTTACATAGACAGCCTTTTAGCAACAGTGAGGGAGAAGCCCCCCACACCTTGGTCTCTAAAGAGAGATCTCTAGAGTGGCCAAGGAAAGGGAGTAATGGCCAAACAGTTAAAGACAAAGTGAATTCCCAAAATAAATTATTATTTTCTTTGCCCTTTGTTTCCTCCCACATATCCACAAGTCCATATCATACCTATTTCTAGGCTCAGGTAAAACTTCATCCCCTCCACAGCCTTCTTGGTCCCCTCAGCTGGAAGTGAGGGCACTACTTCTCAAAATCCACTGTGCATCAGACTCACCTGATGAGCTCAATACAACACACATCACTGCAGCCAACTCCAGAATTTTTGATTCAATAGGAAGAAAGTGGGGCCTGAGGATTTGCATTTCTAAGAACCTCACAGGTGTGACAGATGCTGTGAGCTCAGGGATTCCACTTTGATACCACTTTTCCAGAGCATGTAAGCTCACATCATTTACTCCCATTTACATTTTAGTGGTTTATACCTGAAGACCACCTCTGATTAGAGAGAAAATTACTTGAAAGCAAGGTCTGAGGCAAATCAATTTTTGTAACTGCCTTACATTAACTTAACATTAACAAATAGAAGGGCTTTTAATAATGTTGTTTAGCTAAGTAAATGTTAGTGGTAGGACTAAAAGGAGGATTTTAGTGTTGGAGTCCAAAGAAGGTGAAACACTCTAAATCCATGGATGTGGCCTATTTTAGGGCTAAAAGAGAGTACTACTAATAATACCATAAGAGGATATGCATTTATTGAGGATTTGGATTTAACTGCTGACTAAGCACTTTACACACATTATTTCATTCCATTCTTATCACAGCTCATTGAAGACAGGCACTGGTGTTATTCCCAATTTATGAATGAGTAGTGATCCTTTGATGATGAGTAATTCTCCCAAGGTCAGCTAGCTAGTAAGCAGCAGAACTGAGATTTGAATCAAGCACTGTTTCCAAATACCAGCGCTTAAAAGTCATGCTCTATGACCTCCCACTTCATAATGCGGGCTTGACAAAGTTAGAGATTTCTGTTCTTATAATCAGTGGGTAGCAGTGGTGTCCTTTACAGTGGATAGTAAAGTAGCTTAAAAACTCAGGTACATTTGCAGATTTGACTTCATGTGATTTCTGCCTGTTATGGTTTAATTTAAAAATACATGTGGGGGGGGTGGAAGATGGCAGAGTAGTAGGAAGTGAGACTCACCTACTCCCAAAAGTACACTGAAAATACATCTACATGTGGAACTATTCACATAGAAAATTTGCCAAAAACTAACAAAAGACCTTGGGTTTATGATAGAGCAGGAAAACGTCACAAAACCAGATAGGACAAAAGAAAGAAGAAAGAAGCAAAGGGAAGCAAGATGAGACCTGCACCTCTAGAGGGAGCTGGAAAGAGGAAAAGCTGCTGCATCCTGGGAAGTTCCCCAACCAGCACAGAGATTGACCAAGATGGAGGAGGAACTCTAGAAAAGTGGAGTGAAGCTGTTAAAATGGAAACAATCCTCCACAAACAATCAGTGCAATGAGCAACCATATGCAGGTGCCAGCAGGTGTCAGGAACTAAAACTCTGGCTTGGAGATCAGATTCAAAGAGGGAGTTGGGGCTGGCTCTGTGGGAAAAACCAGGGTTAGCTGTGTGGAAACAGCCTGGAGGCACTAGGCTATAGGGCAAGCACAACTGAGGGCATGTAAGCAGAGGCAACCCAGTGGGCATAGAGGTTAGAGGCCATCGTTTGGGGGTGCTGGAAGGAAGGAGCCGTTTCCACCATTAAAGCCTGGTTCCATGTGCATGCTCTCTCAAGCTGCAGTACACTGTCTGCTTCAGCTCTGGGGGACAATATGCAGCAGTGGCTGCCTAGCAACAGCTGGAAAGAGCCCCACCCTCAGGGCGATAGAGTTCTTGGAGCAGCCAGAGTAACGGCCTGGGCAATAAATAACACCACCTCCTGGCTTGACCAGTGGCCTCCATAACTGCAGTGCCCAACCTGTGCCAGAAGATCCCTTGGCAGTGACCGTTCACTGCAAGAGCCACGATCTGCCTGACCAGGGAAAACACAAGCACCACGGTCATACCAAGTAACTCCACAGGGGCCTGCTCTAGCTGCACTGATTTCATAAGAGTCCAGAGAAGGCTGCCAGGGCCTGTGGCTTAAAGGAACTCTAAACTGCCCTGCCAGGGAAAGCACAAGTTCAGCAGCCCTGACCAGTGGCCCTGAAGGGGCCTGCACAAGTGGCACCCATCCTGCACCAAAAAGAGCCAAGGGAGGACCACTGGCGCACAATCCCTGCTGGAACTTCAGGCTACCCAGCTCGAGAAAAGCACAAGCAACTTATCAGTGGGCTTGCAAGGACCCACATCAGTGGCATCGAGCCACACCAAGGGATATGTGGGAGGCCCATTAGTTCACACTCCAAACTGCAGTGGCTGCAGAGAGCACTCCTACCAGCAGCCAGCAAGGGGAGGGACCACCAGAAGTATACACCTTGCAGCTAAAGAGAGACTTTTGCAACAGTTAGGAAGAAGACCCCCCCCCCATTCCTGGGGCTACAGAAAGTGATCTCTAGAGTGGCCAAGCAAGAGGAGTGACAGCAGAACTATGGGGCCTGCCCCTACAGCTGAAGAGAGCAGTCACCACAGCCTTCCCGGCAGAGGGAGGGGCTACAGGAGCAACTACCAAAAAGAGCCCTGAAATGTACCTGGTAGCAGGAGGGTTATAGGAGACACGCTGCACCCTTGTGCCACAGAAGCAATCCTGTGAACTGTGAATCAATGCCACCTGCCTCACAGACTCCATCCCTAGCAGCCACACAGCTCCAGGAGAGGGAGTGTGATACCACTGCTCCTAACACATGCTCTGGATACATGTGAACTGTTACCACACCCAAGAACTCCAAGACCAGGCACCTGCGGCTCCATCTACATACTCCATTGTCTCTCAAGGGACAATAAACAGAAATGTAGACAGTATGAGATGACAAAGATGTAGCTTTCAGACAAAGGAACAAGACAAAAAACACACAAAGCCACTAAATGATGAGGAGATAGGCAATCTTCCTGAACAATAATGCAGAGTGCTAATAGTAAAGATGATCCAAGATCTTAGAAAAAGAATGGAGCCACAGATCAAGAACATGAAAGAAACGTTTAGCAAAGAATGAGAGAATTTAAAGAGCAAGATGAATAGCATGATATTTCAAATGAGAAATTCTCTAGGAGGAACCAATAGCAGGTTAATGCAGGCAGAAGAACGAACGAGTGAGGTGGAAGACAGAGTGGAGGAAACCCCCTGCCACAGAAAAGAATAAAGAAAAAAGAATGAAAAGAACTGAGGAGAGTCTAAGAGATCTCTGTGACAACATTAAACATACCAACATTTGCATCATAGGGGTTCCAGAAGGAGAAGACAGAGAGGAAGGGCCAGAGAAAATATTTGAAGCAATTATAGCTGAAAATCTCCCTAATGTGGGAAAGGAAACACTCACTCAAGTTGAAGAAGCACAGAGAATTCCATACAAAATTAACCCAAGGAAAAACACAGCAAGATGCATACTAATCAAACTGACAAAAATTAAATACAAAGAAAAACATTAAAAGGCATGAAGGAAAAGCAACAAATCACATACAAGAGAATCCCCATAAGGATAACAGCTGGTTTTTCAGCAGAAAATCTACAAGACAGGAGGGAGTGGCAAGATATATTTGAGGTGATGAAGAGGAGGAACCTAGAACCGAGAGTAATCTACCGAGCAAAGCTCTCACTCAGATCTGATGGAGAGATCAAAAGCTTCTCAGACAGGCAAAAGCTAAGAGGATAGAGCACCTCCAAACCAGTTCTACATCAACTACTAAAGGAACTTCTCTAAGCAGAAAAGGAAAAGCCACAAGTAGAAATAAGAACACTACAAATGAAAAAGCTCACTGGTAAATGCAAAGATAATGTAAAAGTAGGAAATCGCCCATTGACAAATATGATGTCAAAACTTATCAAGCATGAGAAGAGGAGAGGACAAATGTAGAACACTGAAAATGGACTTGAAATTAAGAGACTAGCAACCAGAAACAATTCTGCATACATACATGCCTATATCAAAATATAACAGGAACCACGAATCAAATAACTATAATGGTCACACACATTAAAAAAAAAAAAGTAAGTCAAACACAACATTAAAGATGGTCAGAAAATCACAAGACAACAAAAAGAGGAAGCAAAGAAAAAAATACCCCAAATAGAAATCCAAAAAAAAAATTAAGAAAATGAAAATAAGTGCATACTTACTCATAAGTACATTGAATGTAAATGGATTAACTCCTCCAACTAAAAGACACAGATGGGCTGAATGGATACAAAAACAAGACCCATACAAATGCTGCCCGCTTCAGACCTAAAGACACATGCAGACTTAAGGTGAGGGGATGGAAGAAAACATTACATGGAAATGGAAATTATAGAAAAGCAGGAGTAGACATACTCATATCAGACAAAATAGATTTTAAAATAAAGAAGGTCACAAGAAACAAAGGACATTACATAATGATTAAAGCCTCAATCCAAGAGAAAGATATAACAATTGTGAATATATATGCACCCAACCATAGAAGCACCACAATATGCAGGGCAACTGCTAAGAGCCATAAGAAGGAGAAATTGACAGTAACACAAAAATAGTGGGGGACTTTAACACCCACGTACAGCCATGGACTGATCATCCAGACAAAAAATCAACAAGGAGACACAGGCCTCAAATGATAAACTAAACCAAATAAACTTAACTGGTAGAATTTTTCACCCCAAAGCAGCAGAATATACCCTATTCTCAAGTGCACATGAACATTATCCAGGATAGATCACACTTTGGGTCCACAGATCAAGCCTCAGTAAATTTTTTGAAAATTGAAATTATTTCAAGCATTTTCTCTGACCAAGATGCTATGGGACTAGAAATCAATTACATGAAAGAAAAATGGCAAAAAACAAAAACAAAAAACCCCCCATGAACCCCTGGAAGCAAAACAGTATGCTGCTAAATAACCAATGGATCATTGAAGAAATCAAAGAGGAAATTAAAAGAGACTTAGAGACAAATGACAATGAAGAAACAACAATCCAAAACCTATGGGACACAGCAAAAGCAGTTCTGAGAGGAAAGTTTATGGTAGTACAATCTTATCTCAGGAAAGAAGAAAAAACTCAAATAAACAACCTAACCTTACACCTTAAACATCTAGAGAAGGAAGAAGAGACCAAGCCCAAAATTTGTAGAAGGAAACAAATCATAAAGATTAGAGCTGAAATTAATAACATAGAGACAAAGAAAACAATAGAGATCAATGAAACCAAAATCTGGCTTTTTGAAAAGATCAACAAAATTGATAGACCTCTAGCCAGACTCATCAAGAAAAAAAAAAAGAGAGAGAGAGAGAGAGAGAGGATTCAAATCAATAAAATTACAAGTGAAAAAGGAGAAATTACAACAGACACCACAGAAATACGAACGATCATGAGGTAGTACTATGAGCAAATACATGCCAATAAAATGGACAATGTAGAAGAAAGGGACAGAGTCTTAAAGAGATACAACCTACCAAGACTGAACCAGGAAAAAATAAAAAATATGAATAGACCAATCACAAGTGAAAATGTGATTTAAAAACTTCCCCAAACCAAAAGTCCAAGATCTGATGGCTTCACAGCTAAATTCTATCAAACATTCAGAGAAGGATTAATACCTCTTCTTCTGAAACTCTTGCAAAAATTTGCGGAGGAATGAACACACCCAAGCTTATCCCATTAAACCACCATCACCCTGTTACCAAAACCATAGATACTACATAAAAAGAAAGTTACAGGCCAATATCACTGATGAACAGAGATGCCAAAATCGTCAACAGAATATTAGCAAACCACATACAAATATATATTAAAAATATTCATAAACCGTGATCAAGTAGGAATTACCCCAGGGATGCAAGGATTCGTCAGTATCCTCAAATCTATCAATGTGATACACCACATCAACAAACTGAAAAATAAAAACCATATGATCATCTCAATAGATGCAGAAAAAGCTTTTGACAATATCCAATACCCATTCTTGATAAGAACCTTCCAGAGAGTGGGCATAGAGAAGAACCACCTCAATATAATAAAAGCCATTTATGAAAACCCCAACTAACATCATTCTCAATGGTGAAAAACTGAAAGAATTTCCACTAAGATCAGGGGCAAGACTAGGATGTCCATTTTTACCAATGTTATTCCACATAATTTTGGAAGTCCTAGCCATGGCAATCAGAGAAGAAAAAGAAATAAAAGGAATCCAAATTGGAAAAGAAGAATAACCATCACTGATTGCAGACGGCATGATGCCATACCTGGAAAATCCTAAGGACACTACCAGAAAACTGTTAGAGCTCATCAATGAATGTGGTAAATTTGCAGGATACAAAATCAATACCCAGAAATTGATTGCATTTCTATACACTAGCAATGAAAGATCGGAAAGAGAAATTAGGGCAACCACCCCACTTACCATCCCATCAAAAAGAATAAAACACCTAGGAATAAACCTACCTAAAGAGACAAAAGACCTATACTCTGAAAAGTATAAGATGCTGATGAAAGAAATCAAACATGACCCAAAAGGATGGAAAGACATGCTCTTGGATTGGAAGAATCAATATAGTCAAAATGACAATACTACTTAAGGCATTCTACAGATTCAATGCAGTCCCTACCAAATTATCAATGACAATCTTTACAGAGCTAGGATGTAAAGTTTCACAATTTGTATGGAAACACAAAAGACTTCCTATAGCCAAATCAATACTGAAAAGAAAAAACAGAACTGGAGGAATCAGGCTACCTGACTTCAGACTATAGTACAAAGCTACCAATCTCAACACAATATGGTACTGGCACAAAAACAGAAATATAGATCAATGGAACAGGACAGAAAGCCCAGAAATAAACCCAGACACCTATAGTCAACTAATCTATGACAAAGGAGGCAAGAACTTACAATGGAGGAAAGATAGTCTCTTCGATAAACGGTGCTGAGAAAATTGGACAGCCATGGATAAGATAATGAAATTGGATCACTTTCTAACACCACACACAACAACAAACTCAAAAATGGATTAAAGACCTAAATATAAGGCCAGATACTATAAAACTACAGGAAAACATAGGCAGAATGCTCTTTGACATAAATCATAGCAACATCTTGTTTGATCCTCCTGCTAGAATAATGACAATAAAAGAAACAATAAACCAATGGAACTAATGAAATTCAAAAGCTTCTGCACAGCAAAGGAGACCATTTAAAAAATGAAAAGACAATAAACAGAATGGGAGAAAATCTTTGCAAATGTTTTAACAGACAATGATTTAATCTACAAAATATACAGACCCCATATTCAACTCAATAAGAAGAAAACAAACTACCCAGTTTTAAAATGGGCAGGAGTTCCTGTCTTGGAGATGGGATTAAGATGGTGGAATAGAAGGACTGGAGCTTAGCTTCTCTCCTAAAAACAACTAAATTCACAACTAAAGGCTGAGTAACCTTCAACCAAATGGACTGGAAACCTTAAAAAAGATACCCTACACCAGAAGACAAATAGGAGGCCACATCAAGAGGTAGGAGGGGTGATTTTGTGATATAAATAATCCCATACCTCCTGGGTTGGGGGCCCCACAGACAGGAAAGTAACTGTATCACAGAGACTCACCTACAGGAGTGAGAGTTCTGAGCCCCACATCAAACTATCACGTGTGAGGATCTGTCATTGGGAAAAAAAGTCCCTGTGGCATCTGGTATTGAAGGCCAGTGGGGCTTGTGTGCAGGAGCTCCATTGGACTGGGTGAAATGGAGACCCCATTCTTAAAAGGTGCACGCAGACTTTCATGTGCACTGGGTCCCAGGACAAAGCAAATCTCCATAGGAATCTGAGTCAAACCTGACTGCAGTTCCTGGAGGACTTCCTGGGAAACCAGTGGTGAATGTGGCTTGTCGTGAGGGAAGGACATTGGAAGCAAAACTCTTGGGAATATTCAGCAGGGTGCTTTGTCTGGAGGTGGACTTATTTGGAAAATCTGGCCCCACTCACCACACTGAAAAGCCCAGGCAGGATCACATCCCGACCCCCAGTAAACAGCCTGCCTAAAGAACCCTCAGGCACACAGATGCCTCTAATCCCATCCAGAGACAAAGCCCCACTCACCAGAGGGATAGGAATCAGCTCCACCTACCAGTGGGCGGGCATCATCTCCTCCCATCAGGAAGACTACAGCAAGCCCCCATACCAACCTCAGGCAAAAGGGGGAAGACACCAGAAGTAAGAGAGGCTACAACTCTATTATCTGTAAAATGGTCACCACACCAAAAACATATAAAAATGAAAAGACAGAGAACTATACTCAGATGAGGGAGTATAGAGAAAGGAAAAACCCCAGAAAATCAGCTAAGTGATGAGGAGATTCTCAGCCTCCAGGAAAAAAGACTTCAGACTGTTGATGCTGAAGATGATGCAAGACATTGGAAATAAACTGGAGGCAAAGATGGATAACTTACCAGGAAACACTGAGCAAAAAGATTCAAGATATAAAACTTAAACAAGAAGAAATGCAAAATACAATGACTGAAATAAAAAATTCACTAGAAGCAGCTAACAAGCAGAATACAGGAGGCAGAAGAACGAATAAGCGAAGTGGAGGGCAGATTAGAAGAAATTACAAATGCAGAACAGAAAACAGAAAAAAGATTAAAAACAAATGAACAGAGTCTCAGAGAACCCTGGGACAACGTTAAAAGCACCAACATCCATGTTATAGGGCTGCCAGAAGGAGAAGAGAGAGAGAAGGGGACAGAAAAAACATTCCAAGAGATAATAGCCAAAAACTTCCCTCACATGGGAAAGGAACCACTCCCTCAAACCCAGGAAGCACAACGAGTACCATATAAAATAAACCCAAGGAGGAATACACTGAGACACATATTAATCAAACTGACTAAAATGAAAGACAGGAGTTCCCATCGTGGTGCAGTGGTTAACGAATCTGACTAGGAACCATGAGGTTGGGGGTTCAATCCCTGCCCTTGCTTAGTGGGTTAAGGATCCGGCATTGTCATGAGCTGTGGTATATGTGGCAGACGCTGCTCGGATCCCATGTTGCTGTGGCTCTGACGTAGGCTGGTGGCTACAGCTCCAATTGGACCTTTAGCCTCGGAAGCTCCATATGCCCTCAGGAGCAGCCCTAGAAAAGGCAAAAAGAAAAAAAAATAAAATGAACAACAAAGAGGAAATCTGGAAAGCAGCTAGGGAAAAGAAACAAATAATGTACGAGGGAACCCCAATAACGTTATCAGCATATTTTTCAGCAGAAACTCTGCAGGCCAGAAGGGAGTGGCATGATAGACTTAACATAATGAAAGGAAAAAAAAAAAAAAACTGCAACCAAGATTACTTTCCCCAGCAAGGCTCTCATTCAGATTTGAAGGAGAATTCAAAACCTTCACAATAAAGCAAAAGTTGAGAAAATTCTGCAACACTAAACGAGTCTTACAACAAATACTAAAGGAACTTCTCTAGGCAGAAAAGAAAAGACAGCAACAGGAAACAAAAATACCACAAATGACAAGGCTCACCAGTAAAGATAGATATATAAAAATCATCCATCCACAATTATGCCACCAAAATCATGAGAAGAGGTGCATACAAATGCAGGACACTGGAGATGCACTTGCAATTAAGAGAACAACAACTGAAAACAATCTCATATACACATAGACTCTTGCACCGATACGTCAGAATAACTGCAAACCAAAAATCTACAACGGACACACAAACAAAGAAAAATCAACTCAAATACAACACTAAAGATAGTCATCAAACCAGACGAGGAGAGAACAAGAGAAGAAGGAAAGAAAAAAGAGCCACAAAAACAAATCCAAAGCAATTAATAAAATGGCAATAAGGACATACATATCAATAATTAACTTAAACGTTAATGGACTAAACGCCCCAACCAAAAGACGTAGACTGGCTGAATGGATACAGAAACAAGACCCATCTATATGCTGTCTCCAAGAGACCCACTTCACTTCTAGGGACACATACAAATTAAAAGTGAGAGGATGGAAGAAAATATTTCATGCAAACAGGGATCAAAAGAAAGCTGGAATAGCAATAGGCATATCAGACAAAATAGGCTTTAAAATGAAGAACATCTTAAGGGACAAAGAAGGTCACTACATAATGATCAAAGGATCAATCCAAGAAGAAGATATAACAATTGTAAATATCTATGCACCCAACATAGGTTCACTGCAATATATGAGGAAACTGCTAACAACTTTAAAGGACAAATCGACAACAACACAATCATAGTGGGGGACTGTAACACCCCACTTACAGCAATGGACAGATCATCCAGACAGAAAATCAATAAGGAAACACAGGCCCTGAAGGAAGCATTAGACCAGATGGACTTAATAGATATGTCAGGACATCCCATCCAAAAGCAACAGCATATGCATTCTTCTCAAGTGCACATGGAACATTCTCTAAGACGGACCACATCCTGGGCTACAAATCCAACCTTGGTAACTTTAAGACAATTGAAATCACATCAAGCATCTTTTCCGACCACAACGCTATACAACTGGAAATCAACAAGAAAAAAATCTGCAAAAAACACAAACACGTGGAGATGAAATAACATGCTACTAAACAACCAATGGATCACTGAAGAAATCAAAGAGGAAATTAAAAAATACATAGAAGCAAATGACAACAAAGAGACAACACTCCAAAACCTATGGGATGCAGCAAAAGCCATT
This sequence comes from Sus scrofa, assembly GCF_054392235.1. Taxonomy (NCBI): domain Eukaryota; kingdom Metazoa; phylum Chordata; class Mammalia; order Artiodactyla; family Suidae; genus Sus; species Sus scrofa. The sequence goes on from NC_139386.1 coordinate 50,802,133, forward strand.
CTAAGAGGATAGTTTATAGCAATGCAAGCCCACCTCAGGAAACAAGAAAAAGCCCAGATAAACAAGCTAACTTGACATCTAAAGCAGCTCAAGAGAGAAGAACAGACAAGACCTGAAGTTCGTAGAAGGAAAGAAATCATAAAGATCAGAGCAGAAATCAATGAAATAGAAACAAAGAAAACCACAGGAAAGATCAATGAAACAAAAAGCTGGTTCTCTGAAAAGATCAGCAAAATTGACAAACCCTTAGCCAGACTTATCAAGAAAAGAAGAGAGAGGACTCAAATCAATAAAAGTAGAAATGAAAAAGGAGAAGTAATAAACAGACATCACAGAAATACAAAGGACCATAGGAGACTACTATATGCAACTATAGGCCAATAAAACAGAAAACCTAGAAGAAATGTACAAATGCTTAGAAAAGTATAATCTTCCAAGACTAAACCAAGATGAAATAGGAAAGATGAATGGGCCCATCACAAGAACTGAAATTGAAACTGTCATTAAAAACCTTCCAACAAACAAAAGTCCAGGACCAGAGGGCTTCACAGGCGCATTCTATCAAACATTTAGAGAAGAGCTAACACCTCTCCTTCCGAAACTATTTCCAAAAATTGCAGAGGAAGGGACACTCCCAAACTCATCCCATGAGGCCACCATCACCCTGATACCAAAACCAGACAAACATACCACAAAAAAAAGAAAACAAAAAAGAAAAAAAAAAAGAAAACAAATAAAGAAAACTACAGGCCAATCTCACTGATGAACATTGATGCAAAAATCCTCAACAAAATCCTAGCAAACTGCATCCAACAATACATGAAAAGGATGGTACATCATGATCAAGTGGGATTTATCCCAGGGATGTGAGGGTACTTCAATATCCACAAATCCATCAATGTGATACACCACATTAACAAACTGAAGAATAAAAACCAGACGATCCTCCCAATAGATGCGGAAAAAGCCTTTGACAAAATCCAACACCCATTTCTGATAAAAAGCCCTTCAGAAACTGGGCATAGTGGGAACCTACCTCAACATAATAAAGGCCATATATGACAGACCCACAGCAAATATCATTCTCAGTGCCAAGCTGAAAGAATTCCCTCTGAGATCAGGAACAAGACATGGATGTCCACTCTCACCACTACTCTTTAACATAGTTTTGGAAGTCCTAGCCACAGCAATCAGAGAAGTAAAGGAGATAAAAGGAATCCAAATTGGAAAGGAAAAAGTAAAACTATCACTATTTGCAGGTGACATGATCTCTACCTAGAGAATCCTAAAGACTCTACCATAAAACTGTTAGAGCTCATCCATGAATGTGGCAAAGTCACAGGATAAAAAATTAACACCCATAAATCAACAGCATTTCTATACACTAACAATGAAAGCAATCCCATTTACCATTTCATCCAAAAGAATAAAATTCTTAGCAGGAAACCTACCTAAAGAGACAAAAGACCTGTATTCTGAAAGATATAAGACACTGATGAAAGAAATCAAAGATGACACAAATAGATGGGAAGGTATACCATGCTCATGGATTGGAAGAGTCAATATTATCAAAATGACTCTACTACGTAAGGCAATCTACAGATTCAATGCAATCCCTTTCAAATTACCAAGGAGATTTTTCACTGAACTCAAACAAAATATTTTAAAGTTTCTTTGGAAGCACAAAAGACCCAGAATAGCCAAAGACATCCTGAAAAAGAAAAATGGAGCTGGAGGCATCGGCATCCCGGACTTCAGACTATACTACAAAACAACAGTCATCAAAACCATATGGTACTGGCACAAAGACAGAAAGAGAGATAAGTGGAACAGGATGGAAAGCCCAGAATTCAACCCACGGACCTGCAGCCAACTAACCTATGACAAAGGAGGCAAGAATATACAATGGAGAAAGGATAGCTTGTTCAATAAGTGGTGCTGGGAAAACTGGACAGCCACATGGAAAAGAACGAAATGAGAACCCTCCCTAACACCATACACAAAAATAAACTCAAAATGGATTTAAGACCTAGATATAAGACAAGACACTATAAAACTCTTAGAGGAAAATATAGGCCAAACACTCTCTGACATAAACGACAGCAACATCTTCTCAGATCTACCTCTTAGTGTAATGACAATAAAAACAAAAATAAACAAATGGGACCTAATCAAACTTCAAAGTTTCTGCACGGCAAAGGGAACCCTAAACAAAATGAAAAGACAACCCACAGAATGGGAGAGAATCTTTGCAAGTGACTCCACTGACAAGGGATTAATCTCCAAAATTTATAAACAACTTCTGCAGCTCCACACCAAAAAAGAAACAACCCCATCAAAAAAATGGGCAGAAGATCTCAACAGACAGTTCTCCAAAGAAGACATACAGATGGCCAAAAACACATGAAAAGACTTTCAACATCACTCATTATTAGAGAGATGCAAATCAAAACCACTCTGAGGTACCACCTTACAGCAGTCGGAATGGCCATCATCCAAAAGTCTACAAACAGTAAGTACTGGATAGGGTGTGGAGAAATAGGAACCCTAGTACACTGTTGGCGGGATTGTAAATTGGTACAACCCCTGTGGAAAACAGTATGGAGATGCCTTAGAAAACTAAAAATAGAGCTCCCATTTGATCCAGCAATCCCACTCCTGGGCATCTATCCAGAGAAAACCACGACTCGCAAAGACACATGTACTCCAATGCTCATTGCTTCGCTATTTACAATAGCCAAGACATGGAAACAACCTAAATGTCCATCGACAGAGGAGTGGATCAAGAAGATGGTGTACATATACACAATGGACTATTACCCAGCCATTAAAAGGAATGAAATAACGGCATTTTTAGCAACATGGATGACCTAGAAATTATCATGCTGAGTGAAGTCAGCCATACAATGAGACACCAACATCGAATGCTTTCACTGACATGTGGAATCTGAAAAGAGGACAGACTGGGAGTTCCCATCGTAGCTCAGTGGTGAGCGAATCCGACTAGGAACCACGAGGTCGCGAGTTCGATCCCTGGCCTTGCTCAGTGGGTTAAGGACCCGGCATTGCCATGAGCTGTGGTGTAGGTCACGGATGCGGCTTGGATCCCGTGTTGCTGTGGCTGTGGTGTAGGCTGGTGGCTACAGCTCCGATTAGACCCCTAGCCTGGGAACCTCCATATGCCGTGGGAGCGGCCCTAGAAATGGCAAAAAAAAAAAAAAAAAAGAGTGAAAAAAAGGACAGACTGAACTTCTTTGCAGAACAGATACTGACTCATAGACATTGAAAAGCCTATGGTCTCCAGAGGAGACAGTTTGGGGTGTGGGGGGATGTGCTTGGGTTGTGGGATGGAAATCGTGTGAAATCAGATTGTGATGATCATTGTACAACTATAGATGTGATAAATTCATTTGAGCAATTAAAAAAAAAAAAAGGAGTTCCCGTCTTGGTACAGCGGAAACAAATCCAACTAGGAACTATGCGGTTGCAGATTCAATCCCTGTCCTCGTTCAGTGGGTTAAGGATCCAGTGTTGCCATGAGTTGTGGTGTGGGCCAGCAACTATAGCTCCAATTAGACCCCTAGACTGGCAACCTCCATATGCTGTGGGTGTGGCGCTAAAAAGCAAAAAAGCAGAAAAGTTAAATTTAAAAAATAAAATAAAATGGAAGAAGACCTAAATAGATATTTCTCCGAAGAAGACATAGATAGAAAGAGGACACATGGAAAAATGCTCAAAATCATTAATTATTTGAGAAATGCAAATCAAAACTTCAATCAGGTGCAACCTCAATCCAGTTAAGTGTGGCTGTCCTTAACAAATCCACAGCAAGAAAAGCCAGAGAGTGGAGTTCCCGTCGTGGCGCAGTGGTTAACGAATCCGACTAGGAACCATGAGGTTGCGGGTTCAATCCCTGCCCTTTCTCAGTGGGTTAACGATCCGGCGTTGCTGTGAGCTGTGGTGTAGGTTGCAGACGCGGCTCGGATCCCGAGTTGCTGTGGCTCTGGTGTAGGCCGGTGGCTACAGCTCCAATTCAATCCCTAGCCTGGGAACCTCCATATGCCGCGGGAGCGGCCCAAGAAATAGCAACAACAACAACAACAACAACAACAACAAAAAAGCTAGAGAGGATGTGGAGAAAACGGAACCCTCATTTACTGCTGGTGGGAACATAAATTGGTACAACCACTATGGACAACAGTCTGGAAGTACCCAATCTACCATATGATCCAAGAAACCCACTCCTAGGCATATATCTTGACAAAACTTTCATTGAAAATGATACATGGGCCCCTATGTTCATCATAGCACTATTCACAATAGCCAAAACATAGAAGCAACCTAAATGTCCACTGACAGATGAATGGATTAGGAAGGTGTGGTACATATATACAATGGAATACCTAAAAAGATAAAATTATTACATTTGCAGCGACATATATGCTACTAGAGATTCTCATATTAAGTGAAGTAATCCAGAAAGAGAAGGACAAACACCATATGATGTCACATATGTTGAATCTAAAATGTGGCACAAATGACCTATCTACAATACAGAAATAGATCATGGGCATTGAGGGCAGACTATGTTTGCCAGAGAAGGGCAGAGAAAGGGAGGCTGACAAGGAGTTTGTGGTTGGTAGATGTAGACTTTTTCTCATTTAGAATGGATGGGTGATGGGTCCTGCTTTACAGCACAGGGAACCGTATCTAGCCTCTTGGGTAAGAATGTGATGGGAAATGGAAGAAAGAAAGAGAGAAAGAGAGAAAGAAAGAAAGAAAGAAAGAAAGAAAGAAAGAAAGAAAGAGAGAGAGAGAGAGAGAGAGAGAGAGAGAGAGAGAGAGAGAAAGAAAGAAAGAAAGAAAGAAAGAAAGAAAGAAAGAAAGAAAGAAAGAAAGAAAGAAAGAAGGAAGGAAGGAAGGAAGGAAGGAAGGAAGGAAGGAAGGAAGGAAGGAAGGAAGGAGAGAAGGAAGGAAGGAAGGAAGGAAGGAAGGAAGGAAGGAAGGAAAGAAAGGAAGAAAGAAAAAGAAAGAAAGAAGGAAGGAAGGAAGGAAGGAAGGAAGGAAGGAAGGAAGGAAAGAAAGAAAGAAAGAAAGAAAGAAAGAAAGAAAGAAAGAAAGAAAGAAAGAAAGAAAGAAAGAAAGAAAGAAAGAAAGAAAGAAAGAAAGAAAGAAAAAGAAAAGAAAAATAAAGAAAACAAAAATGTGTGGCTGGGTCACTTTGCTGTATAGTAGAAATTGAGGAAGATTTTAAACAAACTACAGTAAAAAAAATGTTTTAAAAAAAGGTGAATTGGAGAGGAAACCAAAACCTGAAGAAGAAACAGTAACAGGCATGATTTTTCTGTTTTATTCTTTGTTTTTTTTTATCTCCTGTCTTTGACCCAAGCGCAGTTCCAACGCAGAACTATGCAGGAGGTATGGAAGGTAAAAATACAGAAAAAAATATTTCTTATCTTACAAAACCAACATCTATGTTCCAGAGAGTATGTGTTTTTGATGTTTGTTTGTTTGTTTGTTTGTTTGTTTCTCTCCCAGCTCTACCTGTAGGGGGACCCTTAGTCTCAGAGCTTCACTGCAGCAGCAAGAGAAATAGTGCAGATAACTCAAAATATATTTCTGCTCATGGGATCTAAGAGAGGTGGGTCTCTAAGTATAACTTCCATTATTTTCTTCTCTCTCTTTTCTCACCACTTTAACCCCCCAAAGCGTCTTAGTCATACAGAGCTATATGGCAACATGGCCATATAAATTGCTAAGAGGAATTGTATCTTTTTAACCATGTGGTGGTGAAAAGGAATAAATTATATGCCCGCATTTATCCTTTTAATCTAAAGACATGTATCCTTCATGAAACTTTGAAAAACTTTTTTGTTATTTCTTTCAAAATTTCTTCCCTTCTGTTCTCTGTTCTCACTTTCTGAAACTCTTTTTAATTGGATTTTGAGCTTCTTAGCACTTTTCTACATTTAATATTTTCTCACAAACTTTCCAATGATATGCATTTTTTAACTTTTTGAGATATATTATTAATTTTCTCCCCAACTATTCATTTTTTATTTTTTCTTTCATTCATCATACTTTGGTTTCCTAAGGATTTTTTAATGTTTTCTAATTGTTTCATTTTTGTTTTCATTGAATCTAGTATCCTATTCTTAAATCATCATCATCACAGTCTTCTAAAATAACTTGAATACAAATTAGTTTTCTATTATTTGTTACTTTTTTTGTATTTTCAGAGCCTCACCCATGGCATATGGAGGTTCCCAGGCTAGGGGTCAAATCAGAGCTATAGACACCATCCTATGCCAGAGCCACAGCAATGCAGGACCCAAGCTGTGTCTATGACCTGCACCATAGCTCACAGCAACACCAGATCCTTAACCCACTGAGAAAGGCCAGGTATTGAACCCACATCCTTATGGATGCTAGTTGGGTTTGTTAACTGCTGAGCCATGGCAAGAACTCCACTTTCATTTTTTGAAATTTGCTTTCTGTTTACTCAATCTTCTGTTTCATCTGTGGTCATTTTTTTTCTCTCATTTATGTTTGCTGCTGAGACATAGTAAGAAGTATATATTTGATCTTTGTCCTTTTTCCTGACAGAACTTCTAAAATGCTTGGAATTTCTTAAGCAATCAATAGCTGTAATAGCAGCAACTTTTATCCATAGCTGGACCCTTTCAACTATACGTGAATTTATACTAATGAGGCTCCTAGTTAACTTTGGATCTTGATGTTTGCCAGAGGAACCAACCATGTGACTATTCACATGGAACTTCCAAGCACCCAATAGACAGTAAAGAGGAGCTAGGGATTGAGTTCAGTTGCCAATGACAAACAATTTAATCAATTATTATGCCTAGGTAATGGAAGTTTATAAAAATCACTAAGCAATGTTATTCAGAACTTTTAATTTGGCCAATACTTGCATATGTCAGAAGAATGGCATACCCAACTCCACAGGGCAGAATTTTCTGCACTAGAGAAACTTCCAGATCTTGCCTTGTGTACCTGTCCATCTGGCTGTTCATTTGTATCCTTTATAATAAACTAGTAATAGTAAAGAGTTTTCTGGAGTTTATGACCTAATTATCAAAAAAGAGTTTTGGGAGAGTTGTAGGAGCTCCTCAACTTTGTAACCAAGTCAGTCATAAGTGTGGGTAACTTGGTAACTTGATATTTGTGGATGGCATCTGAAATGAGGGAAGTCTTATGAAATTGAGCCTTTAAACCTATGAAATATGACACTAACTAGTGTCAGGATAGAATTCTATGATATCCACTTGGTGTCTGGAAAGTTGGGGAAGTGATATTGGAAAAGACACCACATATTTAGTGTCAAGAGGGAAAAAAATTTCACTCACATTTGGTGTCAGATGTGATGTGAGTGAAAACAACTCAGCCTGTTACTTTCACACTATACTTTATTTAACTACTCTAGAAAAGACCACCTTTATTCTTTTGAATTATTGTTGGCATATTTTACTTTAAGACATTAAAGTAGAAAACTGGAGATTCTTTAAACCACCAATATGGAGGTCTGAAATATTGAGCTTCTACGCCAGCCCTAACTCAGCTTCTACTTAGAATGTTTATTATTCAAGCTCAGCCATAGTATTTGGAAAAGGTCAAGGTATACGGAAAAATATATAGAGAGGAAAAAGGAGGGATCTCTTGCTGAAGAGATAAATGCATGTGATAACACTGCCATCATGAATTGGAATTCATTGTTCATTTTCACAATAGACTTATCTTATTTTATGCATGCAGTGTCTTCACAGGTATTTCTAAGGTTATTAAGTTTTAATTCTTTTCTAATCCCTGAAGATTTCCCTGTTTCCTCAGGTGCAATTTTTTTCGTCTAGTCTTTCTTGTGTTGCTTTCCTCAAATTTCTGATTCTTTCTTGCTTGTTCACATATAAGAATATGGCTATATAAAAGCTTACTAGGTGTCCTAGGTTAACTGCTGAGCTTGTCTACAGACTTACTGTTTTAAATTGAGTGAGAAGGAAGCAGATTATTATGCTGGGGTACCCCTCTCTAAAACTGCAGTCCCTCTGGGAGCCTACCAAGTAGATATCTCTTTGAAGCTGCCTTCAAGGATATTCTAGATCATTGTTTTTTCACTCAAATCATTCCCATTGGACTATTCTAGGCACAAGAAAGCCCAAATGAGAGAGAATTTTGCCATTATATAACATTTGAAAATTTCATTGCTATTTTCCATTGATGAGCCTACTTCCTGAGTTGAAAAGGTTTGCAATGTAAAATGACCATAGGAATATTTTTTACCTAAGTATGGGCAGAAATATTATAAGACTAATTTATTCTTAAACAAGTAGCATTTACAGAAAATGAATAAACATTGTGCTCTGAGTTACATCCAGGACTGATCCAACGTAATGGTGACAACTGGCAAGTCCATGAGGCATGTTGTCTGATTTGTTCATATTTATTGACCAACACTTAGCCCAGTGGCTGGCTCACTAACTACCCAAACAATATCTATTAAAATTGAATGAATGAAAGAAAGAATAAACCACTATAACACCTTTAGACTCAATTACCACATGCCAATCTTTTCTAGGTTGTGTAACAAAAAATGCTGAAGTAAATCTTCCCAAAAAATCTTACATCTTCAGAAATATCTTAATTGCTTATGTAAATATGACTTGGCCAAATTTTTCTCTTGGTAACATTGTCAAACTTAATAAACACTTGAACCAGGAACTTTTTTAATATTGAATAAAAAGTTATAGTTTAGATAATCTGATAGAAAAAAACTTCAAGTTTAGTCTTGTCATCTATCTTCATTTATGGATGAAGCATTGTTTTAGTTAGTTTGGGATACTATATAGCAAATTATCATAATATGAATGGCTTAAACAACAGACATTTATTTCTCACACTTATGGAGGTTGCAAAGTCCATGATCAAGGTGCCAGCTGATTGATTTCCTGGTAAGAATCCTCTTCCTGGTTGCAGATGGAAGCCATCATATTCATACAGTGAAGAGAGAGATAATCTCACTCCTGTGTCTTCATAAGGACACTAATCCCATTCATTAAGTCTCATTATCTTCCAATGTCCCCACCTCCAAATGTCATTATACTGGGGATTTGGATTTCAAGATGTGAATACTGCTGACATCAGAGTTAAAGGTTTCAAAAAAAATTTTTTAAGAGAAAATAATAGTTATTACATACTGTATGACATGAGAATTTCAGAGAACTAGGGTGATTCTTCACAAAGCTGGTTTGTGAGGATTTTTTTTTGTGAAGCCCTGCTTTACAGCTTATTTTATAATTAACAGTTATTCAAAATGATAGCACCTACATTTATTGAGCACTATAACTGAAACTTGTTAAATTAGGTGGACTGGTCTGTGTATGTAGAGTTGACTGCCATGATCTGTGCTGACTGAAGGCCAAAACAAGTTTCCATTGCCCAGGCTGAATTTAGGCATAAAAGTAGTTAACTTATATAAAAAACTACAATCCCATTTTTTAATATAGATTTATTGAAGTATAATTCACATAGTACCATAAAATCACCCTTTCAAAGTACACAATTAGGTGTGTTTTCAATATTCACAAAGTTGTACAATTATCACCCTATCTAATTTGAGTACTTTTATCATCCCAGTAAGAGACCCCATATCCATTAGCAGACATTCCCTATTCCTTTCTCCTCTTAGTACCTGGAAACCACAAATCCACTTTCTTTCTCTATAGATTTGCCTGTTAATTTGCCCATTATGGACAATTTAAACAACTCATATAAATGGAATCCTATAGCAAATATGGAATTTTGTATATGATTTTCTCACTTAGCATAACATTTTCAAGATTCATCTAAGTTTTAAATGTTTCAATGTGTCATTCTATTCTATGGACCGAAGTATTTCACTATATGACTATATCAAGAATTTGTTTATACATTCTTCGGCAATGGACATTTTGATTTTTCCCACTTTTGGACTATCATGAATAACATGGTTACCAAAACTTGTGAACAAAATTTTCTGTGGTGATATTTTTCCATTTTTTTGGATATATACCTAAGAGTAGAATTTCCGGATGTGGTGGCTTTAATAATACTCCCAAGTATATCTCTTCAATTCCGTAAGAATTTTAGGATTATCTTTTCTATTCTTCAAAAAGCCAGTTGATATTTTGATAAAAATTGTGTTATCTTTATCAAAAACTTGGGAAGTATTGTCATTTTCATCATATTAAGACTTCCAATTTATTAGCACAGGATATGTTTTCATTTTTAAGTCCTTTTAATTTGTTTCAATGGCATTTCATGGTTTTCAATAATATAGTCTTACATTTCTTTTGTCAAATATATTTCTAAATATTTATTTTTGTTGATGCTATGGTAGATGGAATGTTCTTAATTTTAAAAAACATTTTACACTAACCCAATTTTAATTAACTTTAAAAACAATTGTTGAGGAATTTTTCCTCTTTTTCCATTTCTTTATTCTCCATTCATTATATAATTCTTACTATTTGCATATGTCTTGCTCTAAAATCTGAAACTACTTTTGTATTTAAATGTAAAAACACTCTCTTCTATCTTTAAGACTCTTATGCACAGGAGTGATAATATAGTTCAGTTTATTCACAACATATGGTTTGGGAGGTAGAATAATTTTTTGACATAATTCATGGAATGAATGTTTAGAAGGGATGATTTTTCTAACTCCCAATTTAGGATTCTAAATTCTTAAAGAATGAAAAATATGCTCTATCTATAGGCAGAGAAGCATAAATAATTGGCCTCTATAAATCCAAACATATTAAGTTGTTATATAACACATACAACTACATAAAATATTTTTGCCTATAGAACCAAATCCTTCTAGCACAGAAATAACATTTTCTACCTGCTGCTGGATCAGCAGAAGTTTTAAACATCCATTTTCTGGGTTTACTTAAAAAGTCAATCACAGGTCAACAATTCTACCATTGGGAGAACATTAAAAACAAACTTAGTCATCAGTTAACAGTTTTTAAGAATTACTTGTAAGCATGGACAGTTTTCTAAGCCAATTAATGACCATAACGCACAAACACACAGAGAGATAGAATTAAAACTACCCAGGCTCCCAGTCGTGTTCCTCTCAGATCTACGCAGACAGCTGATCAATTTCAGAGCCTTCTGTCCTTCCACTCTTTCTAGTAGGAAGCATACGTGCTAGGTGATTGAAGAATTTATAATTGCCCATTTGGAGACTTCAGTAGGAAATGTGCATATTTTTCTTATTTTATTGACTCACATGTGATATATGTACATATATATATATCTTTATGAGTGTATACATAGAGTGATATTTCCATTGGACTTTCTATATATACACTCATCCTTCTTATATATATGTATGTGTGTGTATATATATACACTCATCTGAATATATATGTGTATATATATATATACACACATACTTAAAGTTGAGAATATACTCATGTAAATATGAATATTAAGAGGTATGGTATAAATTGCTAAAGCACTGAACAATTATGTAAAAAAGATCACTTTAAGGGAGTATTTTTGAGCTCCAAACAGTATTTTGAAAACTGGAGAGTATTCCATCAGTGGAGGGTTCTGTAGGAACAATATATAAATGAGTCTAAAGGGAGAGAAGAGAGAAAAAAATGTGGTCCTGGGCAACTTGGTCTACATTAGAACCTTAAACTGGCCCAGCAGTCTCTCTTAAAGCCCCTCAAATAAGATTTGCTCTTTAATTTCTATGATAAATAATATACATCAAACCAAGGATAGCAACAAATTAAGAAACATTATTTACTGAGAATCCATAAATTATTATATGATTAGGCATTACTGCCTTTTAGACTTGATAATGATAGTTTAAAACTACCATAGGCAGATGGCTCTCTTTTCTTTTTATAGGTTTGTTACATGCCTGGATTATGGACAACTAATGATATGTAAAGCTGCACTTGCTAATGGCACATGGGGGGTGGATTTTGTGACTATCAATGTCATCTAAGTGCACTAAAAAATAATCTGACCTATCATTTCTGTTTGGTGCACATTCTTCAAAATAAGTATTTTATTTCCATGGGCAGCAATTTTGTGAGAAGGGGTTTTCAACTATGGGATTATAAGAAAATTACTCTTTTCATTGTTGCAGAATTTCATAGAGATTGGTCACAGAACTGGAACATGATTTTTCCATTCTCCCAATGCCCATTGCTAGCCAATACTTAGCACATCAGCTTCTTGGAGAAAAATTAAAACTGAAATAACAGTAATTTATAGCACTTTTCTCCGATTTCTCATTCAAATTGCAGGTGTATTGATTTTGATGATGGTGTCTAACAAAAACTGGTAGTAATGAGTGTGAGTTGGTAGTAATGAGTGTGAGTTGGCTACAAGCAGACTATATGAAAATAAACTATACATTCTTCTAGTGTATTGATTAGGATACACTGAGGTTTAGAGCAGATAATTACTCATTCCCCTCACTTTTCTGAACCAATTTTCAAAAATTTTTGTTTGAGTATAAAGCAGCTATAACTTAGTTTGATTTATTTTTATTTGTGGATGGCCACTGCCAGAAGCAAATATGGTATTTCTCACCTACAAATCAGTGCATTGCCTTTTTATGATTTTTGAACTTGAGAGCTCCTCTAAGAATCCACATTCTTCTCCTTTCCAAGCTTCAAGTACATGTTGTACAGAACAATAGCTCCTGACTGTGAGGAGAACTCTATGCCCTGAATAGATGGCAATAAGCACATTTTTATAGCACATTCTCTCAAAGTGCTAACCAATACCATTTCAGTAATAATTGTAGAATGTTAGCAAGGTAGATAGTTATCACCATCACCACTTTATAGATGAGGAAACCAACAAAGCATGACTAGATAACTTGCTCAAAGTCAGGTGTGTTGTTGGATCTGACTCTCAGGTAGCACTACTATGCATCCTGGGAATGTTAACACACATGGTATTGCAGCCTATTACTGGCTCACAGGATTTCCACAATCTGTGCTAATTCCAAGCTAATATTCTAAAGAGTATTTTCTTGTTTATTTATATGAGAAACTTATGGGGATAGAGAATAGGGGAGCATAAAAATTGGGGGTGAGATTTGTCTCTGAAATCTGAATTTATATATAACACATTTAAAAGTGGCATTTCTAAGGCAACTTTTTTGATAAGATACTTAATTGGTTTCTGAAATGTGCCAAAGTGCCATACTCCCTTTTTCTCAAGAGAAGTAATTACATTTGCATTCTCATTCTCAAAACATAGTATTTCTTCCATAATCATGCAAGCAAGCAAGTGCCTCATTTTTTTTCCTCCTTCAGAGTCATTAATATCCCCAAAAGAAATTACTTATTTCAAAATAGCCAAAACAAGGGCTCCTAATATTTTTCATTGAAATTAATTTTAAACAAAGTATGTAAAGTTTCTAGGAGTCTGGATAAGTTTTCAACAAGATTTATCAGATTTCACATCATATTTCTAGTTATTTAAAAATTCATTTATGTTTTACACTGCTTCACAAAAATAAGAACTTTGGGTAATACTGGAATAACAACGGCAAAATTTCACAAAGGGTCTCAATAAGGAACTAAAGTTCCTCATGAGAGTGACATTTAACAATATCTACAGTAATGGCAGCCTTAAAATTTTTTCCTTAAAAATTCTAGGAAATTGAAATTCTATCATAAATATGAACATAGCATTCTTCCATTATTTCTAAAATGCATATGTGATAATAGAATAAATACCATTTTTTAAAGTAATAATTGGCTAGTGGTAATTCTCCTAAGTGAAGGGAAGAATGAATCTCAGATAACTGTCTAGGTCACATCATCCCACCACTTACCAATTGAATGACAATCTTATGATTCAAATAAGAGAAAAGCTGAAGCTGATTGAAGAATTTTTCATACATCATTAGTATCACATTATCAGTGCTGTTCTATTTTTATTCTATGAGCACATTCCCTATTACGGCTTCTTTAATCACCTATCACTCTATAGCTCTCATTCTAAAGAGTTTTAATTTAACAAGAAAAATGACTCTAAAAGTGTGATTTAAAAACAATTGCCTCCATGCACACTGTATATTGGATGGATGGCCAATGGGGACCTGTTGTACAGCACAGGGATTCTACCCAATCAATATTTTGTGATAATCCATATGGGAAAAGAATCTGAAAAAGAATGGATGTGTGTATATATGTAATGAATCCCTTTGTTGTATAGCAGAAATTATCACAACTTGTAAATCAACTATACATCAATAAACTTTTTTAAAAGGGAAAAAAATTAAAAAATTAAAAAAATAAAAACAATTGCCTCAGTGGAGATTCTACTTAAGCGAGGTTATTCAACTGTATTCAACTGTAAAAGTAGCAACCAACAACAACAACAACAAAAATCCCTTTTATATCCTACCGGTCAGTTTATAATTGCTAATACTTAAAAATCTCTCAATTTTCACAATTATTTCCATTTATTTTTTTTCCTATTTTCACCCTAAAGTGTTTTACCTCTCTCCCTTCACTTGGGAAAAAGCCGATTTTCACAGGAGTATGTCTGCAAAGCCATAGAAGGTGACTGTTGGAGAACACAACATTTCTCTCCCAAGAGACCGTCTTCTTAGATTACACAGAATGCCTGCCTGGGGCTTGTATGAGCAGTAGGATTCATGTTCTTGCCAGACCTTTATTGCTTGACCTATTTTGATATAGTTACTTTCAAAATGCAGGTGCTTCCACTGTTATCAGTTCATCAATGGGAGCTGACTACAGCTGTCTGAAAGAGCACATTTCAGGAAAAGTAAAAAAGAAGGGTGATTTTTTTCTGCCAAGTTTAAGGCTAGCCACCAATGCTACAAAATGTACTGCAAAAAGTAAAAACTTCAAACCTCAATCAACATTGAGAGGAGAGAGAAAGTGGATTGATTTCCTGGCATTCAAAATAAATGTGAGGTTCTAAAATTGTAGAAGAAAAATGTTATGTTCTGGTTTTTTGACTCATTGAACTTTGAATTCTGATTACAATCTTAATGTCACAAAACAATGGAACTTTAAAACTAAATGGAAAATTGCACACAGCAATTATTTTAACCCATAATGCCCCCAGCATAAACACTGGATAACTGCAATAAAGGAGGTTTTGAGTGAAAGAGAGTGGAAAGTTACAGGAAAGTTAGAAATTATGAAAAAAAACCTTCTTTCTAAGTATTTTCATCAATATCCAAATCATTTTCTACTCTTTATAAAAGATAAAATACTCCACAGACATTTATCCTTTTCTCCCAATTATGAAGCTTTAAAAAATATGACTATGGCAATCACTGTAAAATGTAAATTATTTAATTCACAACAATGTGAGTATTACTGTCCAAAATCACATATTTTTTAAAAAATGCAGAATCTTGAGAGGCTAAGCAACTTACTTAAGGTGATCTAATAAATCTGTACTTACCTAATAGCTAGGAACCCAGATTCCCAAACCACTCCTTTAAAAGGTCATCTTACTGCCTCATTAGATAAATATATACAAAACACCACTCAGAGAAATTGTTGAACATTTTAAGATCATGTAATTATTTTAGAATTGATTTAAAACTTGATCTATTATTTAAGTCTTTCAGTGGCATTCCCCATTGCATTAGATAAATTTAGACAATCATTAGGTAGCTTCACTTTTAAGACCAATACATGAGCTAGATTATTCCAAGATGAGCTAACAGATTTTTCCAATTGGTCTCCTATCAGTTGATCTTCCAACTTGTCACAGAAAAAATTTCTATATATGAGCATAAAACAAAAATAAGGTTTAATAGTGGAAACTTTCCAATAGAGTGAAACCTATTTGAGATTTATCAGTACTTGTTGAATCCTTGCCACAGCAAGATGTGAAAATAAAGAAACACATACTGGGTCATGAGTCATTCATGCTTAACTTATTTTAAGCTTAAGCAGCTCAGAGGAGATAAATTTCTTATTAAATAAGCTTTTGTTATTATGGAAGATTTAGACTCTATATCAGCGTCTTGTTTATTGTCTTCCATATAGGTAACTTCATCATTTTTAATCTCCCCAATAATTTTCTCCATGTGAAAATAAAACAAAAGTAAGAGACAAAGAAATTCTTACTTTAATACCAAATACCAATCTAATCAAATTTAAGAAGCTCCTTCCTCTAGTGAATTGAAAAGATACCTCTGAAAAGACCAAGATATCAGTAGTGAAAATAAACAAAGAATGAAATTAGGAACTAGGGGGGAGAAGTTCATCTCCCAGAAAGACTAGGACACAAACCATTACTTTCTGGCTTAATAAAACATATAGTATACCTATTTTAGCTAAGATAAATCATATGAAACACATTGATATAACTGAATATAGCAATAACCAAGAAGTTCCTATTATACGAGATGTGGCAATGATCATAAGTAATATGACTAAGGACAACAAAAGGGATAAAATATTAATAAATTTGTTAATTAGGAAGCTCCTTTTGATATAAAACATTACCCAAATAAACAAGATAAGAAATGAAAAAGGACAAATAACAACGGATACTAAAGAAATACAAAAAACCATGTGAGACTACTATAAACAATTACATTCCAACAAATCTGAAAACCTAGAAGAAATGGACAACATTCTAGAGACTTACAGCCTACCAAAACTGAATCAAGAAGAAACAGATCAACTGACCAGACTGATTACTAGAAATGAAATGGAATATGTCATAAAAACACTTCCTACAAATAAAAGTCCAGGACCAGATGGCTTCACAGGCAAATTCTACCAAACATACAAAGAGGAAATTATACCCATCCTCCTTAAACTTTTTCAAAAGTTTGAGGAAGAAGGAACACACCCAAAGATGATGATGCCATCATCACCCTAATTCCAAAACTAGACAAAGATACCACCTAAAAAGAAAACTATCAGCCAATATCCTTGATGAATATATACACAAAAATTCTCAACAAAATATTAGCCAACTGAATCCAACAATATAGCAAAAAGATCATACACTACAACTGGGTGGGATTCATCCCAAGTGCACAAGGATTGTTCAACATATGCAAATCAATAAACATCATACACCACATTACAAAAGAAAAGTCAAAAACCACACAATCTTCTCAGTAGATGCAGAAAAAGCATTTGACAAAGTCCAACATCCATTTAGGATAAAAACTCTCGCCAAAGTGGGTATAGAGGGAACATTCTTTTACATAATTAAAGTCATTTACAACAAACCCACAGCAAATATAATACTCAATGGAGAAAAGCTGAAAGCCTCTCACTAGAATCTGGAACAAGACAGTGATACCCACTGTCACTGCTGTTATTCAACATAGTATTAGAAGTCCTATCCACAGCAATCAGACAAACAAAACAAATAAAATGCATCCAAATAGAAAGAGAGGAGGTAAAATTTTCACTGTATGCAGATGACTGGATATTATATATAGAAAACCCAAAGGACTCAACCCAAAAACTACTCAAACTGAAAAGCAAATTCAGCAAAGTAGTAGGATATAAGCTTAACATTCAGAAACTAGTCACATTTCTATATACTAACAATGAAATATTAGAAAAGGAATACAAAAATACAAGACCTTTTAAAATTGCACCCCCCAAAAAATCAAATAACTGGGAATACACCTGACCAAGGCAGGAAAAGGAATATATGTGGAGAACTATAAAACATCAGTCAAGGAAATTAAAGAAGATGTAAAGAAATTGAAAGATATTCCATGCTCCTGGGTTGGAAAAATTAATATTGTAAAAATGGCTATACTATCCAAAGCAATCTACAGATTCAATGCGATCCCTATGAAATTACCCATGATATTTTTCACAGAACGAGAACAAACAATCCAAAAATTTATGTGGAACCACAAAAGACCCAGAATTGCCAAAACAATCCTGAGAAACAAAAACCAAGCAGGAGGCAAAACTCTTCCAGACTTCAAGCAATATTACAAAGCCACAGTCATCAAGACAGGATGGTACTGGAACCAAAACAGACAGACAGGCCAATAGAACAGAATAGAGAACCCAAAAATAAACACTGACTCCTATGGCCCATCAATCTTTGACAAAGGAGGCAAGAATATAAAATGGGAAAAGGACAATCTTTTCAGCAAGTATTGCTGGGAAACCTGGACAGCTGCATGCAAAACAATGAAACTAGAACACACCCTCACACCATGCACAAAAATAAACTCAAAATGGCTTAAAGACCTAAATATAAGGCAAGACACCATCAAACTCCTAGAAGAGAACATAGGCAAAACACTCTCTGACATCAACATCATGAATATTTTCTCAGGTCAGTCTCCCAAAGCAATAGAAATAAGAGCAAAAATAAACCAATGTGACCTAATCACTGACAAGCTCTTGCACAGCAAGGGAAATCATAAAAAAAAAAAAAAAAAAAAAAAAAAAACTTGCAGAATGGAAGAAAATAGTATCAAATGATGTAACTGACAAGAGCTTACTCTCTAAAATATACAAGCAACTTATACAACTCAACAGTAAAAAGCCAATCACCCAATGGAAAAATGGGAAAAACCTGAATAGACAATTCTCCAAGGAATATATACAGATGGCCAACAAACACATGAAAAAATGCTCAACATCCCTGATTATTAGAGAAATGCAAATCAAAACTACCATGAGATACCACCTCACACCAATCAGAATTGCCATCATTAATAAGTCCACAAATAACAAATGCTGGAGGGGGTGTGGAGAAAAGGAAACCCTCTTGCACTGTTGGTTGGAATGGAAGCTGGTACAACCACTATGGAAAACAAAATTGACATTCCTTAGAAATCTATACATGGAACTATCAATCCCAATCTTGGGTAAATATCCAGACAAAACTATCCTTAAAAAAGACATTCACTGGCATGTTCATTTGAGCACTATTCACAATAGCCAAGACATGGAAACAACACAAATGTCCATCAACAGATGATTGGATTAGGAAGATATGAAATATACATATATACACATATATATGGAAGATATGAAATATATATATAATGTAATACTAGTCAACCATAAGAAAGAATGAAATAATGCCATTTGCAGCAACATGGATAGAACTAGAGACTCTCATACTTAGTGATGTAAGACAGAAAGAGAAAGATAAATACCATATGATATCACTTATATCTGGAATCTAATATATGGCACAAATGAACCTCTCCACAGAAAAGAAAATCAAGGACTTGGAGAATATACCTCTGGTTTCCAAGAGGGAGATGGAGGGAGTGGGGTGGATTGGGAGCTTGGGGTTAAAAGATGCAAACTATTGCCTTTGAAATGGACTAGCAATAAGATCCTGCTGTGTAGTACTGGGAACTATGTCTCATCACCTATGATGGGGCATGATAATGTGAGAAAATAGAAAGTGTACATGCATGTGTAACTGGGTCACCATGCTGTACAGTAGAAAAAAAAATGTTGGGGAAATAATTTTAAAAATTAAATTAAATTCAAAAAAATTTAAAAAAATACCTTGAGACAAATGATAATGAAGACACAACAACTCAAAATTGATGGGAAGCCACAAAAGCAGTGCTCAGAGGGAAATTCATAGCCACACAGGCCTTCCTCAAAAAAGAAGAAAAATCTCAAATTGAAAACCAAACCCAACACCTAAATGAATTAGAA
Organism: Sus scrofa; assembly: GCF_054392235.1. Taxonomy (NCBI): domain Eukaryota; kingdom Metazoa; phylum Chordata; class Mammalia; order Artiodactyla; family Suidae; genus Sus; species Sus scrofa. The sequence continues at coordinate 50,821,842 of NC_139386.1, forward strand.
AATGAAAAACAAAAAAATCTAAAATTTGCTGAAGGAAGGAAATCATAAAGATCAGAGAGGATATCAATAAAATAGAGATTCAAAAAAAATAGAAAAAAAAAATAAAACCAAGAGCTGGTTCTTTGAAAAGGTAAACTAAATTGGCAAAACTCTGACCATACTCACCAAGAAGAGAAGAGAAACCCAATTAAACAAAATAAGAGATGAAAAAGGAGAAATCACAAGGATACTGCAGAAATACAAAAACTATATGAGAATAGTAGGAACAATTGTATGCCAACAATTGTAACCTAAAAAAAAAAATGGATAATTTTCTAGAGACTTACAGCCTACCAAAACTAAATCAAGAAGAAATAGATCAACTGAACAGACTGATCACTAGAAATGAAATGGAATATGTCATAAAATCTCTCCCTTCAAATAAAAGTCCAGGACCAGATGGCTTCACAGGCAAATTCTACCAAATATTCAAAGAGGAAATTATACCCATCCTCCTTAAACTTTTTCAAAAGGTTGAAGAAAAAGGAATACTCCCAAAGACATACTATGAAGCCAACATCGCCCTAATATCAAAACCAGACAAAGATACCACCAAAAAATTAAACTATAGGCCAATATTTTTGATGACTATAGACATGAAAATTCTCAACACAATTTTAGCCAAACAAATCCAACAACATAAAAAAGATCATATACCATGACCAAGTGGGATTCATCAGGTTCACAAGGATGGTTCAACATATGCAAATCAATAAACATCATAAACCACATTAACAAAAGAAAAGTCAAAACCCACATGATCATCTCAACAGATGCAGAAAAAGCATTTGACAAAGTCCAACATCCATTTAGGATAAAAAACTCTCGCCAAAGTGGGTATAGAGGGAACATTCCTTTTACATAATTAAAGCCATTTACAACAAACCCACAGCAAATATAATACTCAATGGAGAAAAGCTGAAAGCTTTCCCACAAAAACCTGGAACAAAATTAAGGTTGCACACTCTCACCAGTTTTATTCAACATAGTATTGGAATCCTAGCCACAGTAATCAGTCTAATAAAAGAATTAAAACACACAAGAGAAGAGGTAAAACTGTCACTGTATGCCAAGGACATGATAATATAAATACAAAACCCTAAGGACTCCACTTAAAAACTCCTCAAACTGATGAACAATTTCAGCAAAGTAGCAGGATATGAGATTAACCTTCAGAAATCAGTCATGTTTCTGTATACTAACAATAAAATATTAGAAAAAGAATTTTAAAAATACCTTTTAAAATTGTACCCCCCCAAAAAAAATCAAATACCTAGGAATAAAACAACCAAGGAGGTGAAAGATATATGCTGAAAACTATAAAAAATTAATCAAGGAAATTAAAGAGGACTCAAATAAATGGAAAGACAGTCTATGCCCCTGGGTTGGAAAAATTAATATTGTAAAAATGGAATACTACCCAAAACAATCTACAAATTCAATGCAATCCCTATCAAATTACCCATGACATTTTTCACACAACTAGAATAAATAATCCAAAAATTTATATGGAACCACAAAAGACCCAGAATTGCTAATGCAGTCCTGAGGAACAAAAACCAAGCAGGAGGCATCTCTCTCCCAGACTTCAGGCAATAGTACAAAGCTACAGTAATCAAGACAGTGTGGTACTGGTACTAAAACACACTAGAAACCAAAGGAACAGTATAGAGAACCCAGAAATAAACCCTGACACCTATGGCCAATTAATCTTCTACAAATGAGGCAAGATTATAAAATTGGAAAAGTACGATCTTTTCAACAAGTGGTGCTGGGAAACCTGGACAGCTGCATGCAAATCAATGAAACGAGAACACACCCTCACACCATGCACAAAAATAAACTCAAAATGGCTTAAAGACTTAAAATAAGGCAAGACACCATCAAACTCCTAGAAGAGCACATAGGCAAAACATTCTCTGACATCAACCTGACAAATGTTTTTTCTCAAGTCAGTCTCCAAGGCAACAGAAATAAAAGCAAAAATAAACCAATGGGACCTAATCAAACTGACAAGCTTTTGCACAGCAAGGGAAATCATAAAAACAACTTACAGAATGGAAGAAAATAGTATCAAATGATGTAACTGATAAGAGCTTACTCTCTAAAATATACAAGCAACTTATACAACTCAAAGCAAAAAAGCCAACCATCCAGTTGAAAAATGGGCCAAAGACCTGAAGAGACATTTCTGCAAAGAAGATATACAGATGGCCAACAAGCACATGAAAAAATGCTCAACATCCCTGATTATTAGAGAAATGCAAATCAAAACTACCATGAGATACCACCTCACACCAGTCAGAATGGCCATCATTAATAAGTCCACAAATAGCAAATGCTGGAGAGAGTGTGGAGAAAAGGGAACCCTCCTGCACTCTTTGTGGAAAGGTAAATTGGTACAACCAGTATGAAAAACAGTGTGAAGGTACCTTAGAAATCTATGCATAGAACTACCATATGACTCAGCAATCCCACTCTTGGGCATATATCCAGACAAAACTTTCCTTGAAAAAGACACATGCACGCATATGTTCATTTGAGCACTATTCGCAATAGCCAAGACATGGAAACAACATAAATGTCCATCGACAAATGAATGGATTAAGAAGATGTGGTATATGTACACAATTCAATACTACTCAGCCAAAATAAACAACAAAATAATGCCATTTGCAGCAACATGAATGGAACTAGAGACTCTCATACTGAGTGAAGTAAGTCAAAAAGAGAAAGACAAATACCATATGATTTCACTTATATCTGGAATCTAATATAAGGCACAAATGAACCTTTCCACAGAAAAGAAAATCATGGACTTAGAGAACAGACTTCTTGTTGCCAAGGGATGGGGGAGTGGGTTTGACTGGGCATTTGGGGTTAGTGGATGCAAACTATTGCCTTTAGAATGGATAGGCAATGAGATCTGCTGTATAGCACAGGGAACTATATCTAGTCACTTATGATGGAGCATAATAATGTGAGAAAAGGGAATGCTGGGTCAACTTGCTGCACAGTAGCAAATTGATGGAATACTGTAAATCAGCTATAATGTAAAAAAATAAAAATCATTAAATAAAAAAATTTTTAAATAAAAAAAATTACACAGTGTCTGTGAGGATGTGAGTTCGATCCCTTCCCTCACTCAGTGGATTGAGGATCTGGTGTTCCTGCAAGCTGTAGTGTAGTTTGCATGTGCAGCTCAGATCCAGTGTTGCTAAGGCTGTGGCATAGGCCAGCAGCTGTAGCTCTGATTCAACCACTAGCCTGGGAACTTCCATATGCTGCAGGTACAGCCCTAAAAAGGAAAAAAAAATTTACTTTAATTAAAAAAAAATACATGTGTTCCACTCAAAAGTCATTCAACTTCACATGAATGTTACCTTTCTCTTTTTCAAGTTCTTAGAAGTTTCTTCTAGTTATGATGTTCAGTGAGCATACAATTATGAATGAGATCAGAGTTTGAGTGGGCAGAAGTGAAGTTTAAGATCATAGTGAAGAGTATGGACTTTATTTTGATTGTAATAAATGATTGGGAATTGAGAAGAGATCATTACAATGACCTTCCTGGAAATGTGAGGGCACATGAAATTTTTCCCTAAATCGTCTCCCACCCCAATCCTCAACATGGATCTCCCATCATGTCAAGAAAAATAGAACATCTGAGGGCAATAATTCAGGGCCCTAGAAAAGCCCTCTCTCTGAAAGATCACATAGGCATCCTCAAAATATTTTAAATTTCATTAATAGAAATCAATTTATTTCACTTTTTGAAATCCCTACTATAATGCAAATACTTAAAGACCATAATGAACTATTAAAATTAGTGTTAATTAACTTGTCAGTTTGTACCACCTGAAGGAATAGGTGAATTTGGAAGTAAGGGAGATTTGCAATGTAAAACTCCTTCAAAATGATAGGCTAAATATCCCAGTGAGGAGCTCAGAAAATAGAAGCATTGGTACGAGGGCAAGGAAGCATCTGATTCAGGAGAAGATGGGCCAAATGGCAAACAGAAAGACATGGAGGACAAAAATCTGAAATGCATGAAAAAAAAAATACTTGTCTTCCTTAAAGTCAGTACTTTTTTAAGTCTTACTTAATGTCTTACTTAAAGTCTTTACTTAAAGTCAGTACCTTCAGTAGAAACCTATTCATACACTGAATTTTTTTTAATCATATACTAAGCTTCATTTATATAGATTTTACTGCTTAAATCTAATTGGTAATAGCCCAGAAATCAGACTTTGATGAAACCAAGTGCTTTTATCTTACCTATCTGATAGAGACAGAAAAAAATAAATCAGGAAGCCATCATTTTCCTACCATTTATCACTTCTAATGTGCTATTTAGTCAACAGATAACATAAAACTATGAAAACAGAAATACCAACATGTTTAGAGATATTTCGTCCAATATCCAGTTTTGAATTCAGGAACCAAGCCAAGATTTCCACTTTATATGTGGGTATTTAAATACCCCTACTGGGAGTTCCCATCATAGTGCAACAGAAATGAGCTGTGGGTAGGTCACAGATGCTGTTCAGATCCTGAGTTGCTGTGGTTATGCATAGGCCAGCAGCTGTAACTACAATTAGACCCTGGGAACCTAACATTAGCCTGAGAACCTCAATATGCCACAAGTGTGGCCCTAAAAAGCCCCCCCAAAAAAACCTGCTGAAGAGTTCAATAATACTAAATATGGATTGACTTTAAAATCCAGGGAATATTCCTAGAATGCCAATATAAATCCTCATATTTGTTCAGGTAGTCCTCTACATACCCCTGAAAATAAGTGACATTTTCCTGTGAACTTTCAAAACAAAAGAAATTGGAAAATTTAAATATCTTTTGTTTTAATTGAAAAACTAGCCGTGCATTCTGGGACACCAATTGTATATTTTTTCAAATGTTTGCTGCCACACCTGCAACATATGGAAGTTCCCAGGCTAGGGGTCAAATTGGAGCTACAGCTGCCAGCCTATACCACAGCTACAGCAATGTGGGATCCAAGCCTCATCTGCAACCTACACCACAGCTCACAGGCAATGCCATATCCTTAACCCACTGAGCAAGACAGGAATTGAACCTGCATCCTCATGGATACTACTCAGGTCCTTAACCCACTGAGCTACAATGGGAACTCCATTTTTTTTTCAGAATTTCTTTTTTTTTTTTTTTTCCCACTGTACAGCAAGGGGGTCAGGTTATCCTTACATGTATACATTGCAATTACAGTTTTTTCCCCCACCCTTTCTTCTGTTGCAACATGAGTATCTAGACATAGTTCTCAATGCTATTCAGCAGGATCTCCTTGTAAATCTATTCTAGGTTGTGTCTGATAAACCCAAGCTCCCGATCCCTCCCACTCCCTCCCCCTCCCATCAGGCAACCACAAGTCTCTTCTCCAAGTCCATGATTTTCTTTTCTGAGGAGATGTTCATTTGTGCTGGATATTAGATTCCAGTTATAAGAGATATCATATGGTATTTCTCTTTGTCTTTCTGGCTCATTTCACTCAGGATGAGATCCTCTAGTTCCATCCATGTTGCTGCACATGGCATGATGTCATTCTTTTTTATGGCTGAGTAGTATTCCATGGTGTGTATATATACCACCTCTTCCAAATCCAATCCTCTGTCGATGGACATTTGGGTTGTTTCCATGTCCTGGCTATTGTGAATAGGGCTGCAATGAACATGCGGGTGCATGTGTCTCTTTTAAGTAGAGTTTTGTCCGGATAGATGCCCAAGAGTGGGATTGCAGGGTCATATGGGAGTTCTATGTATAGATTTCTAAGGTATCTCCAAACTGTTCTCCATAGTGGCTGTACCAATTTACATTCCCACCAACAGTGCAGGAGGGTTCCCTTTTCTCCACAGCCCCTCCAGCACTTGTTATTTGTGGATTTATTAATGATGGCCATTCTGACTGGTGTGAGGTGGTATCTCATGGTCGTTTTGATTTGCATTTCTCTTATGATCAGCGATGTTGAGCATTTTTTCATGTGTTTGCTGGCCATCTGTATCTCTTCCTTGGAGAAATGTCTATTCGGGTCTTTTGCCCATTTTTCCATTGATTGATTAGTTTTTTGCTGTTGGGTTGCATAAGTTGCTTGTATATTCTAGAGATTAAGCCCTTGTCGGTTGCATCATTTGAAACTATTTTCTCCCATTCTGTAAGTTGTCTTTTTGTTTTCTTTTGGGTTTCCTTTGCTGTGCAAAAGCTTTTCAGTTTGATGAGGTCCCATGGGTTCATTTTTGCTCTTATTTCTATTGCTTTGGGAGACTGACCTGAGAAAATATTCATGAGGTTGATGTCCGAGAGTGTTTTGCCTATGTTCTCTTCTGGGAGTTTGATGGTGTCCTGTCTTATATTAAGTCTTTCAGCCACTTTGAGTTTATTTTTGTGCATGGTGTGAGGGTGTGTTCTAGTGTCGTTGATTTGCATGCAGCTGTCCAGGTTTCCCAGCAATGCTTGCTGAATAGACTTTTCTTTTCCCATTTCATGTTCTTGCCTCCCTTGTCAAAGATTACTTGACCGTAGATGTAAGGGTTTATTTCCGGATTCTCTCTTCTGTTCCATTGGTCTGTCTGTCTGTTTTGATACCAGTACCACACTGTTTTGATGACTGTGGCTTTGTAGTGTTTCTTGAAGTCTGGGAGAGTTATGCCTCCTGCTTGGTTTTTGTTTCTCAGGACTGCTTTGGCGATTCTGGGTCTTTTGTGGTTCATATAAATGTTTGGATTGTTTGTTGCAGTTCTGTGAAAAATATCATGGGCAATTTGATAGGGATTGCATTGAATCTGTAGATTACTTTGGGGAGTATGGCCATTTTCACAATATTGATTTTCCCAATCGAGGAACATGGAATATCTTTCCATTTCTTTACATCTTCTTTGATTTCTTTGATTAAAGTTTTATAGTTCTTGGCATATAGGTCCTTTACCTCTTTGGTCAGGTGTATTCCGAGGTATTTGATTTTGTGAGGTACAATTTTAAAAGGTATCGTATATTTGTATTCCTTTCCTAATGTTTCATTGTTGGTATACAGAAATGCAACTGACTTCTGAATGTTAATCTTCTATCCTGCTACTTTGCTGAATTTATTAATCAGTTCAAGTAGTTTTGGGGTTGAGTCCTTAGGGTTTTCTATGTATAGTATCATGTCATCTGCATACAGTGACAGTTTGATCTCTCCTCTTCCTATATGGATGCCTTTGATTTCTTTGGTTTGTCTAATTGCTGTGGCTAGGACTTCCAAAACTATGTTGAAGAGCAGTGGTGAGAGTGGCATGCCTGTCTTGTTCCAGATTGGAGTGAGAAGGCTTTCAGTTTTTCCCCATTGAGGATTATATTTGCTGTGGGTTTATCATAAATGGCTTTGATTATATTCAGGAATGTTCCCTCTATACCCAGTTTAGCGAGGGTCTTGATCATGAATGGATGTTGGACTTTGTCAAATGGTTTTTCTGCGTCTATTGAGATGATCATATGATTTTTGACTTTTTTTTTGTTAATGTGGTGTATGATGCTGATTGATTTGCGTATGGTGAACCATCCTTGTGAACCTGGGATGAACCCAACCTGGTCATGGTGTATGATTTTTTTTGGTATGTTGTTGGATTCGGTTGGCTAAGATTTTGTTGAGAATTTTTGCATCTATATTCATCAATGATATTGGGCGATAGTTTTCTTTTTTGGTGGTATCTCTGTCTGGTTTTGGAATGAGGGTGATGTGATGGTGGCCTCATAGAATGTCTTTGGGAGTATTCCTTCTTCTTCAACCTTTTGAAAGAGTTTAAGGAGGATGGGCACCAATTCCTCTTTATATGTTTGATAAAATTCCCCTGTGAAGCCATCTGGTCCTGGACTTTTATTTGTAGGGAGTGATTTTATGACCTCTTCAATTTCATTTCTAGTGATGGGTCTGTTCAGTTGGCCTGTTTCTTCTTGATTCAGTTTTGGCAGGCTGTAAGATTCTAGAAAATTGTCCATTTCTTCCAGATTGTCAAACTTGTTGCCATACAGTTGTTCATAGTATGCTCTTGTGGTTTTTTGTATTTCTGCTGTATCCGTTGTGATTTCTCCATTTTCATTTATAATTTTGGTTATTTGGGTTCTTCCTCTCCTCTTTTTAGTGAGTCTGGCCAGGGGTTTGTCAATTTTGTTCACCTTTTCAAAGAACCAGCTCTTGGTTTTATTAATTTTCTCTATTGTTTTTTGAGTCTCTATTTTATTGATTTCTTCTTTGATCTTTATAATTTCCTTCCTTCTGCTGACTTTAGGACTTTTTTGTTCTTTTTCTAATTCGTTTAGGTGGAGGGTTAAGTTGTCAATTTGGGATCTTTCTTCTTTTTTGAGAAAGGCCTGGATTGCTATAAATTTCCCTCTGAGCACTGCTTTTGAAGCATCCCATAGGTTTTGAGAGGTTGTGTCTTCATTATCATTTGTTTCAAGGTAGTTTTTAATTTCCTTCTTGATTTCCTCATTGACCCATTGGTTTTTTAGTAGCATGTTGTTTAGTCTCTATGGAGTAGGTTTTTTCTCTTTGCTTTTCCCATGGTTGATTTCTAATTTCATGGCATTGTGGTCAGAGAAGATACTTGAGATAATTTCTACGCTCCTAAATTTATTGAGATTCGCTTTGTGTCCCAATATGTGGTCGATTCTTGAGAATGTTCCATGAGCATTTGAGAAGAATGTGTATTCTGCTTTTTTTTGGATGTAGTGTCCTGAAGATATCAATTAAGTCTAACTTTTCTATTGTTTCCTTTAGGATCTCTGTTGCTTTATTGGTTTTCTGTCTAGAGGATCTGTCCATTGATGCGAGGGGGGCATTTAGGTCTCCTACTATGATTGTATTCTCATCACTATCTCCCTTTATGTCTGTTAATATTTGTTGTATGTATCTGGGTGCTCCTATATTTGGGGCATATATGTTGATGATAGTAACATCCTCTCCTTGGATGGATCCCTTAATCATTAAATAGTGTCCTTCTTTGTCTTTCTTTATGTCTTTTGTTTTAAAGTCTATTTTGTCTGATATGAGCGTTGTGACTCCTGCTTTTCTGTCATGTCTATTGGCGTGAAATATTTTTCCCCACACTTTCACTTTCAATCTATATGTATCTTTTGTCCTAAGGTGAGTTTCTTGTAGGCAGCATATTGAAGGTTTTTGCCTTTTTATCCACTCAGCCACTCTGTGTCTTTTGATTGGGGCATTCAGCCCATTGACATTTAAGGTGATAATTGATAGATGATTATTTATTGCCATTTGAACCTCATGTTCCAGTTGATTCTATGGTTCTCCATTCTTCCTTTCTTTTTTTTTTTTTTTTTTGGTTGGATGGTCTCCTGTTATTATCTGCTTGAGTGTATTTTTTTTTCATTTTTTGCAAATGCAGTATTTGGTTTTGGCTTGTGGTTGCCCTATTTTTTAAGTATGCTAACCCCTTCCCATAATTGTGTGTTTTAGCCTGATGGTCCTGTAAGTTCAAACACTTCATTACTATATTAAAATTAAGAAGAGAGACATACATACAAACAAAAAGGGTTATTTACCTCCTAACATCCCTTGCCCACATTTTATGGTTTTGATGACTCTTTTATTTTTTTCTTTTTAATTTTATTTTTTTTAAAGCATGTTCATGATTAAATCGGTATGCTGGCTTATTTGAGTGACTGCTCTCTGATTGCGGTTTCCTCAGTCCTAGTTCTTACTCTTCTTCTTCTTTTTTTTTTTCTTTTCTTTTTTCTTCCCTTTCCTTCCTTTCTTTTTGGTTTAGAGAAGCCCTTTCAATATTTCCTTTAACCTGGGTTTTGTGTTGCTGTATTCTTTAAGTTTTTGTTTGTTGGAAAAAATTTTTATTTCCCCTTCTATTTTAAATGATATTCTTGCTGGATAGAGTATTCTAGGTTGCATATTTTTTCCTTTGAGCACTTTAAATATCTCTTGCCATTCCCTCCTGGCCTGTAGTGTTTCTGTAGAGAAATCAGCTGATATTCTTATGGGGGTTCCCTTGTAGGTAACATTCTGTTTTTCTCTTGCTGCCTTGAGGATCCTCTCTTTATCACTAACTTTTGCCATTTTTATTAGGATGTGTCTTGGTGTGGGTCTGTTTGGGTTCAGTTTGTTTGGGGCCCTCTGTGCTTCTTGTATCTTGAACCCAGTATCCTTTAGATTTGGGAAGTTTCCAGTGATAATTTCTTCAAATATATTTTCCATTCCCTTATCATTTTCCTACTCCTTCTGGAATTCCTATTATGCATAGATTTGCCCGTTTTATATTATCCCATAGGTCTCTTATATTGCTTTCCAGTTTTTTGATTCGGTTTTCTGTCTGTTGACTGGATTGAGTGATTTCCATTATTCTATCTTCCATATCACTGATTCGTTCTTCTGCATTATTCATTCTGGTTTTTACTGCCCTTAGTTCAGTTTGCATCTCTGCAAATGAATGTTCTAGTTTTTCTTGGCTCCTCCTTATATTTTCTAGGTCCTTTCTGAGGGTGTCTGCATTACTGTTCATATCTTCTCTTAATTCCTTCAGTCTTTTCAGTATTTCTCTTTTGAACTCCAGGTCTGTCAGACTGCAGAGATCTGTTTCATTGTTGACTGTTTTAGGTGAGTTCTCCTGTTGGTTTGACTGGGGGTGGTTTCTCAGCTTCTTCATCTTGCTTGTTGTTTTCTCTCTCCTGAGGGAGTTGTACTCTCCGTGATCAGGCAGTGTTTGCCTTGTCACTGCCATGGAATATTTCCTGAGGGCTGGCATTGTTGGTCAATCTTTTTTGAGGCAGTGTGGCTTTTCTGGAGTGTTGATGGGGCTAACAGTGTTTCTCTGAAGCAAAGGAGGGCTTCCTGAGGGCAGAAAGGACTGGGAGGTCCACCCCACGATGGTAGCAGATTTCACGTGGCCATGCAGAGCTTGCTCTGGTGTTTTTAGGCTGTGGGGTTCTTGCAGGGGGTTGGCGGTGTTGGGCAGCTGCTTTCTAGGGGTGCATCACCCCCTGGGGGCTGGAGAAGCTATCTGGGGCACTGAGAACCTGAGAGGCTCTTCCCTAGGGCAGCCCAACTCAGAAGGACAGCCTGAGAATGTAGGCAGATCTTCACAGTCTGGCTGAGCTTGTTGAAGCTTTTCTGGGCTGCAGGGGGTCCTGCCTGGAGCTGGCAGTCCTATGCAGCTGGTCCACTAGAGCATCACCTGGGGGCTTGGGCGGGTAGCAGGGCCATTGGAAACCGAAGAGGCTCCTCCCCGGGGCAACCCGACTCAGAAAAACCGTCCGAGAATTAGGCCGATCTATTCACAGCCTGGCTAAGCTTGTTCTAGCTTTTCTGGGCTGCAGGCCTTTTCTCGGGGGCTGGTGGTGTTTGGTGCTGCTCTGTGGAAGTGTAGCCCCTCCAAAGGGCAAGCAGGCCTGTGCAGGGACAGCCCCTGCAGTGGTAGGCTTCAGGCAATTGTTGAGGCCAGCCCTCCTGGATGGCAGGCAGCCCCAGGTCTGTGAGAGCGTAGGACGTGGCAGGGTTGGGGGGAGGAGATGCACTGGGAAGCACAGCTTTCAGCTAGCTAGCGGGCCTGTAAGCTTGCTGTGGCGTGGGGGGTATTCTATGGGGACCCACCCCTTCTTCTCTCCCCTCCCCAACAGGGGCGCAGACCAGGCTCTTCTCCCAGGTTCCCTCTGAGGCGGCTTTCCACTTCCCCGCTCCTAGAGTATTGTTCCCTTCCTCTGTGACAGCTTTGTTTTCTAGTCTCCCAGGCAGTCTCTGCCCTGTCAAATGGTTTCTAGACCTCCCAAGCAGTTTCCGCTCTGCCCTTCCCCCCCAGCCCGGGGACTAACCTCTGGAGCCGAGGATTCGGTGCCCAGCCCCCACCCAGGCGTCGCCTGGCCCTTTCTCGGGGATTAACCTTTGGAGGAGAGGTCTCCCAGGCGGCGTCCCCCGGCCCTTTTTCAGGGACTAACCTTCGGAGGCGAGGTCTCGGTGCCCAGCCCCCACCCAGGTGTCCCCCGGCCCTTTCTCGTGGACTAACCTTCAGAGGCGAGGTCTCGGTGCCCAGCCCCCACCCAGGCGTCTCAGTTTTTGGTGACTGTGCCCGTAGTTCAGATGGTCCGTTGGGTTCTTGATTGGCTTTTCCGTACTCCAACTTACTGCTATACTCTTCTCTGCATCTGGAGATTCCTCCAGTTCATTTGATCTTTCCCCCGGTAGGTGATTTTCCAGGGTGCGGGATCCCTTTCTCCTCCGCAGTTCCCTTTTGGGAGCGCCCGTCCCGCTCGGATTCACCTTCTCTCACTCTCCTCTTTTCTCCCATTCTTCCCAATAATGTCACGAACTTCTTGCCGTTATTGGAGTTTAGGTTCCTCTGCCAGCGATTGGTTGCTGTTCTGTGCGAGTCATTTATTCTGTAGATGTGCTTTTTTTGTTGTGTTTGTGGGAGAGGGCGAGCATGTCCCCCTACTCCTCTGCCATTTTGTCCTCTCTCCTTCTGCCCATTTTTTGATGGGGTTGTTTTTTTTTTTTGATATTGAATGATAGAGGAGCTTACAAATTTTGGAGAAAATTCCTTGTCAGTCAATTCATTTGCAAAGATTTTCTCCCATTCTGTAGGTTGTCTTTTCATTTTGTTTAGGGTTTTGTTTGCTGTGCAGAAACTTTGAAGTTTGATTAAGTACAATTTGTTTATTTTAGTTTTTACCATCAATATTCTAAGAGGTGGATTTGAGAAGATGTTGCTGTCATTTATGTCAGAGAGTGTTTGGCCTTTGTTTTCCTCCAGGAGTTTGATAGTGTCTGGTCTTATATCTAGGTCTTAAATCCATTTGCAGTTTATTTTTGTGTATGGTGTTAGGGAGTGTTCTGATTTCATTCCTTTCCATGTGGCTGTCCAGTTTTCCCAGCACCAATTATTGAACAAGCTGTCCTTCTATTGCATACTCTTTCCTCCTTAGTCATAGATTAGTTGGCCTTAGGTGAATGGGATTGATTCTGGGCTTTCTATCTTGTTCCACTGATGTCTATTTCTGTCTTTGAGCCAGTACCATATGGTTTTGATGACTGTTGCCTTGTAGTATAGTCTGATGTCTGGGAGGCTGATGCCTCCAGCTCCATTTTTCTTTTTCAGGATGTCTTTGGCTATTTTGGGTCTTTTGTGCTTCCAAACAAACTTTAAAATATTTTGAGTTCAGTGAAAAATCTCCTTGGTAATTTGATAGGGATTGCATTGAATCTGTAGATTGCCTTACGTAGTAGAGTCATTTTGATAATATTGACTCTTCCAATCCAAGAGCATGGTATCTTTCCATCTATTTGCGTCATCTTTGATGTCTTTCATCAGTGTCTTATACCTTTCTGAGTACAGGTCTTTTGTCTTTTTAGGTAGGTTTACTCTTAGGTGTTTTATTCTTTCAGATGCAATGTTAAATGGGATTGCTTCCCTTGTTTCTATTTCTCATAAGTCATTGTTAGTAGATAGAAATACAGTCAATTTCTGAGTTTTAATTTTGTATCTTGTGACTTTGCTGCATTCATGCATGAGCTCTAACAGTTTTATGGTAGAGTCTTTAGGATTCTGTGGGTATAGTATCAGTCATCTGCAAATAGTGATAGTTTTACTTTTTCCTTTCCAATTTGGATTCCTTTTATCTCCTTTACTTCTCTGATTGCTGTGGCTAGGACTTCCAAAACTATGTTAAAGAGTAGTGGTGAGAGTGGACATCCATGTCTTGTTCCTGATCTCAGAGGGAATTCTTTCAGCTTGGCACTGAGAATGATATTTGCTGTGGGTCTGTCATAAATGGCCTTTATTATGTTGAGGTAGGTTCCCACTATGCCCAGTTTCTGAAGGGCTTTTTATCAGAAATGGGTGTTGGATTTTGTCAAAGGCTTTTTCCGCATCTATTGGGAGGATCGTCTGGTTTTTATTCTTCAGTTTGTTAATGTGGTGTATCACATTGATGGATTTGTGGATATTGAAGTACCCTCACATCCCTGGGATAAATCCCACTTGATCATGATGTACCATCCTTTTCATGTATTGTTGGATGCAGTTTGCTAGGATTTTGTTGAGGATTTTTGCATCAATGTTCATCAGTGAGATTGGCCTGTAGTTTTCTTTATTTGTTTTCTTTTTTTTTTCTTTTTTGTTTTCTTTTTTTGTGGTATGTTTGTCTGGTTTTGGTATCAGGGTGATGGTGGCCTCATAGAATGAGTTTGGGAGTATCCCTTCCTCTGCAATTTTTGGAAATAGTTTCTTCTCTAAATGTTTGATAGAATTCACCTGTGAAGCCCTCTGGTCCTGGACTTTTGTTTGTTGGAAGGTTTTTAATGACAGTTTCAATTTCAGTTCTTGTGATGGGCCCATTCATCTTTCCTATTTCATCTTGGTTTAGTCTTGGAAGATTATACTTTTCTAAGCATTTGTACATTTCTTCTAGGTTTTCTGTTTTATTGGCCTATAGTTGCATATAGTAGTCTCCTATGGTCCTTTGTATTTCTGTGATGTCTGTTTATTACTTCTCCTTTTTCATTTCTACTTTTATTGATTTGAGTCCTCTCTCTTCTTTTCTTGATAAGTCTGGCTAAGGGTTTGTCAATTTTGCTGATCTTTTCAGAGAACCAGCTTTTTGTTTCATTGATCTTTCCTGTGGTTTTCTTTGTTTCTATTTCATTGATTTCTGCTCTGATCTTTATGATTTCTTTCCTTCTACGAACTTCAGGTCTTGTCTGTTCTTCTCTCTTGAGCTGCTTTAGATGTCAAGTTAGCTTGTTTATCTGGGCTTTTTCTTGTTTCCTGAGGTGGGCTTGCATTGCTATAAACTATCCTCTTAGAATGGCTTTTGCTGCATCCCATAGGTTTTGAAGTGTTGTCTCTTTGTTGTCATTTGCTTCTATGTATTTTTTAATTTCCTCTTTGATTTCTTCAGTGATCCATTGGTTGTTTAGTAGCATGTTATTTCATCTCCACGTGTTTGTGTTTTTTGCAGATTTTTTTCTTGTTGATTTCCAGTTGTATAGCGTTGTGGTCGGAAAAGATGCTTGATGTGATTTCAATTGTCTTAAAGTTACCAAGGTTGGATTTGTAGCCCAGGATGTGGTCCGTCTTAGAGAATGTTCCATGTGCACTTGAGAAGAATGCATATGCTGTTGCTTTTGGATGGGATGTCCTGACATATCTATTAAGTCCATCTGGTCTAATGCTTCCTTCAGGGCCTGTGTTTCCTTATTGATTTTCTGTCTGGATGATCTGTCCATTGCTGTAAGTGGGGTGTTACAGTCCCCCACTATGATTGTGTTGTTGTCGATTTGTCCTTTAAAGTTGTTAGCAGTTTCCTCATATATTGCAGTGAACCTATGTTGGGTGCATAGATATTTACAATTGTTATATCTTCTTCTTGGATTGATCCTTTGATCATTATGTAGTGACCTTCTTTGTCCCTTAAGATGTTCTTCATTTTAAAGCCTATTTTGTCTGATGTGCCTATTGCTATTCCAGCTTTCTTTTGATCCCTGTTTGCATGAAATATTTTCTTCCATCCTCTCACTTTTAATTTGTATGTGTCCCTAGAAGTGAAGTGGGTCTCTTGGAGACAGCATATAGATGGGTCTTGTTTCTGTATCCATTCAGCCAGTCTACGTCTTTTGGTTGGGGCATTTAGTCCATTAACGTTTAAGTTAATTATTGATATGTATGTCCTTATTGCCATTTTATTAATTGCTTTGGATTTGTTTTTGTGGCTCTTTTTTCTTTCCTTCTTCTCTTGTTCTCTCCTCGTCTGGTTTGATGACTATCTTTAGTGTTGTATTTGAGTTGATTTTTCTTTGTTTGTGTGTCCGTTGTAGATTTTTGGTTTGCAGTTATTCTGACGTTTCGGTGCAAGAGTCTATGTGTATATGAGATTGTTTTCAGTTGTTGTTCTCTTAATTGCAAGTGCATCTCCAGTGTCCTGCATTTGTATGCACCTCTTCTCATGATTTTGGTGGCATAATTGTGGATGGATGATTTTTATATATCTATCTTTCCTGGTGAGCCTTGTCATTTGTGGTATTTTTGTTTCCTGTTGCTGTCTTTTCTTTTCTGCCTAGAGAAGTTCCTTTAGTATTTGTTGTAAGACTCGTTTAGTGTTGCAGAATTTTCTCAACTTTTGCTTTATTGTGAAGGTTTTGAATTCTCCTTCAAATCTGAATGAGAGCCTTGCTGGGGAAAGTAATCTTGGTTGCAGTTTTTTTTTTTTTTTCCTTTCATTATGTTACGTCTATCATGCCACTCCCTTCTGGCCTGCAGAGTTTCTGCTGAAAAATATGCTGATAACGTTATTGGGGTTCCCTCGTACATTATTTGTTTCTTTTCCCTAGCTGCTTTCCAGATTTCCTCTTTGTTGTTCATTTTATTTTTTTTTTCTTTTTGCCTTTTCTAGGGCTGCTCCTGAGGGCATATGGAGCTTCCGAGGCTAAAGGTCCAATTGGAGCTGTAGCCACCAGCCTACGTCAGAGCCACAGCAACATGGGATCCGAGCAGCGTCTGCCACATATACCACAGCTCATGACAATGCCGGATCCTTAACCCACTAAGCAAGGGCAGGGATTGAACCCCCAACCTCATGGTTCCTAGTCAGATTCGTTAACCACTGCACCACGATGGGAACTCCTGTCTTTCATTTTAGTCAGTTTGATTAATATGTGTCTCAGTGTATTCCTCCTTGGGTTTATTTTATATGGTACTCGTTGTGCTTCCTGGGTTTGAGGGAGTGGTTCCTTTCCCATGTGAGGGAAGTTTTTGGCTATTATCTCTTGGAATGTTTTTTCTGTCCCCTTCTCTCTCTCTTCTCCTTCTGGCAGCCCTATAACATGGATGTTGGTGCTTTTAACGTTGTCCCAGGGTTCTCTGAGACTCTGTTCATTTGTTTTTAATCTTTTTTCTGTTTTCTGTTCTGCATTTGTAATTTCTTCTAATCTGCCCTCCACTTCGCTTATTCGTTCTTCTGCCTCCTGTATTCTGCTTGTTAGCTGCTTCTAGTGAATTTTTTATTTCAGTCATTGTATTTTGCATTTCTTCTTGTTTAAGTTTTATATCTTGAATCTTTTTGCTCAGTGTTTCCTGGTAAGTTATCCATCTTTGCCTCCAGTTTATTTCCAATGTCTTGCATCATCTTCAGCATCAACAGTCTGAAGTCTTTTTTCCTGGAGGCTGAGAATCTCCTCATCACTTAGCTGATTTTCTGGGGTTTTTCCTTTCTCTATACTCCCTCATCTGAGTATAGTTCTCTGTCTTTTCATTTTTATATGTTTTTGGTGTGGTGACCATTTTACAGACAATACAGTTGTAGCCTCTCTTACTTCTGGTGTCTTCCCCCCTTCTGAATTCCTTTTATTTCTTTCCTTCTCTGATTGCCATGGCTAGGCTTCCATAACTATTTTTAATAATAATGGTGCAACTGGACATCCTTGTCTTGTTCCTGATCTTAGTGGAGATGTTTTCAATTTTTCACCACTGAGAATGATGGTAGTTTTGGGTTTTTCATGTATAGTTTCTATTATATTGAGGTAGGTTCCCTCTCTGTCTACTCTCTGGAGAGTTTTCTTTTTTTTATTAGAAACATATTTTGATATTTGAGAAAAGACTTTTTTTCTGGATCTATTGAGATGATATTGTTTTTATTCTTCAGTCTGTTGATATAGTGTATAACATTAATAGATTTGCAGATATTGAAGAATCTTTTCATTCCTGGGATATATGCTACTTGATCATGGAGTATGATCCTTTTAATATATATTTGGATTTGTTTTCCTAGTATTTTTTAAAGGATTTTTGCATCTATGTTCATCATAGATGGGGTAATTTTCTTTTTTTCGTGGCATCATTTTCTGATTTTTGGTATCAGGGTGATGGTGGCCTTACAGAATAAGTGTTCCTTCCTCTGCTATTTTTTGAAAGAATTTCAGAAGAATAAGTATTAACTGTTCTCTGAATGTTTGATAGAATTCACCTGTGTAGCCATCAGGACTTTTGTTTCTGGAGGTTTTTAAAATCACATTTTAAATTTCAGTACTTTTTATTGGTCAGTTTATATTATCAATTTCTTCCTGGTTCAGTCTTCATAGGTCATACTGTTGCTAGAATCTGTCCATTTCTTTTAGGTTGTCCATTTTATTGGCATATGACTGCTTATAATAATCTGTTATCATCCTTTGAATTTCTGTGGCTACAGTTTTAATTTCTCCCTTTTCATTTTAACCTCTCCCTTTTTTTCTTGATGAGTTTAGCTAATGGTTTATCAATTTTGTTGATCTTTTCAAAGAACCAACTTTTGATTTCATTGATCTTCACTATTGTTTCCATTGTTTCTATTTCATTTATTTCTGCTCTGATCTTTATGATTTCTTTCCTTCTACTAATTTTTGGCTGTGTCTGTTCTTCTTCTCTAATTGTTTTAGGTGTAATATTAGGTTGTTTTTTTGAGCATTTTCCTCTTTCTTGAGGTAAGATTGTATTGCTTTATTGTATTCCTTCCTCTCAGAACTGCTTTTGCTGTGTCCCATAGGTTTTTGGTTGTATCTTTTTTGTCATTTGTCTGTATATATCTTTGGATATCCTCTTTGATTTCTTTTTTCCTCTTGATTTCTTCAGTGATGATTGTCGAGTAGCACATTGTTTAGCTTCCAGGAATTTGTGTTTTTTGCTGGTGGTGTTTTTTTTTTCTTGTGGTTGATTTCTAGTGTCATAGCATTTTTGTCAGAGAAAATGCATGGGATACATTCAACTTTTAAAAATTTACCAAGGTTTGATCTGTGGCCCAAGACGTGATTTATCCTGGAGAATGTTCCATGTGTGCCTGAGAAGAATGTATATTCTGCTGCTTTGGGATGGAATGTTCTATAAATAATCAGTTAATCTATCTTATCTAGAGTATCATTTAAGGCCTATGTTTCCTTGTTGATTCTCTGTCTGGATAATGGAGGGAGGTCAGTACTGTCTCTTGTGACTCCTCCTACTTCCAGGGAGCTCTCAGGATGGTTTCTGTGATTGAAAACATCAGCAGTTGATCCTTCAGTCTCTCTCTTTGTCAGGGGGTTTTAGGGACAGCTCTCTGTAGCTGGGGGAGGCCGGCACCTCTCATTAGTTACTCCCTTTGTTTGTCCAGTTTAGGGGGCTTTCTCTGTTGCCCCAGGGGCAGGGGCTGCTCCCTAAGTGTTGCTAAAAGTCTTTCTCTGTAGGGAAAGGCCTGCACCATTCCAACAGTCCTGCTCCCTACCAGGATGAAGGTAGAGTGCTCCCTTTACCTGTTGCACTGTAAAAACATACAGCATCAGGCCCCTTCAAGCTCCTTTGGCTAGCTGTGCAACACACACTGTTTCTGCAGCCTCCTGGTTGATTGTTGACAGGGATCACAGAGCTTGCACTTTTCCTGAGATCATTATATCAATCCACCAGGCTCTTTGTGTCTCCCAGGCTGTGTGCTTTGTTTACAGGTTCACTTTTCCCCTTTACTGGGCCTTTTTGGGCTTTTCACCTGCTCACCTGGCCTCTTGTGACTCCCAGGATACTTTTTACTATTTCCAAGTTCACTTTATCTGTCTCCTTGCAGATTGTAGCTCCTCTTTTGCTCACTATGCTGTTTGTGATTCCCAAGACCTTTTGTGCTCTTTCTGAAGTAGCTTTACCAGTTCAATGGGTTTTTTACAGCTTTCAACCCACCCAGCTTTCACCACCCCCTAGGCAAATCAGCTCTGTGACCACCCAGCTGGCCCCTTGCAGACACTGGACAGTCTGCACCTGTTCTCAAATCACCCACTGTTAATTAGGCAGATTGCAGCTCTGTGCCCACCTGAAGGCCCCCTTTGTAATCCAGCCTCTGTGCTTGATTTCCTCCACTCCTGTAGGAAATCCAGAGGTCTCTGTCAGCTCAGGAGACCTCCTGCTACATTCTGGACCCATCTGCCCTATTTCCAAGATCATATTCTGTCTGTTAGGCCAATTTCACATCTGCACCTGCCTAGAAGGCTCCTTGTGGACTCCCATGAGCTTTTCCTATTTCCAAGGTAAATTTCTTCACTCTGGTAGGGAGATAACAGCTCTGTGCCCATCCCCAGAGGGCACTTGAATAATACCACCCCTTCATACAGCTTTAGAAATAACTTTCTCCATCCCCTAGGAAATCCGGAGTTCTCCTCAGCTCAGGAGACCTCTTGCCAAATCTTGGAAAGTCTGAGTTATTTCCAAAAACCCCTTCTTTTCCCTAGGGAAAATGGAGCTCTCCACCCACACAAAGGGCCATATGAGATCTCCTGAGCCTTCTGCACTGATACAGCAGTCACTTTGGTGTTCCCCACCCAACTGTTGGCTGGGGCTGTGTGGAACGCACTATTCATGAGTTCCCTCTCTCTGCTCAAAGGGTTGCTATCTTTTTCTCCACGTTCTCTGTAACCCTAAGGCTTGTGAGCTGCTCCACAACTGCTGCTAAGTGGCCGTTGCTCAAGGGTAAATCATCGAGCTGGGGCTGTTGGGGTCTTGCAGTCTGAGAGCGCTGGTAGCACGTAAGGGTTTAGAAGTGGATCCTGTCCATTCTCTCCAGCACCTCCTAACAATGGTGTCTAGCCTACAAAATGGACTAGGATTCCTCAGCTTACATATTCAGTTGTGGTTATTTGAGACTCCAGTCCCTCCAGGCTTTCGCCATGATACTAATTCTATATTTCCCCAGTTACCCAGCCCCACTTTTCTGTCTGAGTCTGATCTCCAAAGCCAGAATTTCAGTTCCTGGCCCCGTCCACCCTGCCTCTGGTTGGGAAGTGCAGGGCAATGACACTGGCTATTTGTAGAGGATCATTTCCATTTTAACTGCTTTAGTTCAATTGCTGTGTTCTCCTCCAATACCCCAAAGTTCCTCCTCTGTCTTGGCTGGTCTCCTCACTGGTGTGAGGGGGACTTCTCAGGATGTGGAATTTTGTTTGTTTGTTTGTTTTTCCTCTCTTTCCAGGTCTCTCCTTGGGCATAGGTCCTGACCTGATTTGTTTCTACTTTTCTTCCTCTCTGTTTTTTTCCATCTTTCTTTGGTCCTACCCTGTTTCATGATTTTCTTTCTCTATTGGAATCCTGGGTTCTTTTGTCAGCATTCATTGAAATTTCTGGGCAAGTAGTTCCAT
This sequence comes from Sus scrofa, assembly GCF_054392235.1. NCBI lineage: Eukaryota > Metazoa > Chordata > Mammalia > Artiodactyla > Suidae > Sus > Sus scrofa. Next base: position 50,843,020 of record NC_139386.1, read on the forward strand.
ATGTAGGTGAATTTTCAATGAATTTGTGGGAGTAGCTGAGCTCAACATCCTCCTCCTCCACCACCATCTTTTTTCTCCCCATAATTTCATTACATTTTATACTCCTTTCCTTTTCTCCTCCTTCCCTCTGGATATTAGTACACTTTATTTTGTTCTAGAGGTTGCTTAAAATTGTCTTTCTTTTTGCTATTTTGATTGGTTATTTCCTCCATCATTTTATCTTCCTGATTGCTTATGCATTCTTTTGTATCACCTGGTCTGCTGTTAATTCCTTCTAGTTTATTTTTCACTTCAGTTATTGTATTCTTCATCTCTGACTTGTCTTTTTTATATTTTTAACTCTGTTAAAACTCTCATTGTGTTCATATATTCGTTTTTTTAATTACATTTATAGGTGAACAACAATCATCACAAGTGTTTATATATTATTTTCCCAAGTTCTTTTGGTATTCTTTTTTTTTTTTTTTGTCTTTTTGCCATTTCTTGGGCTACTCCCGTGGCATATGGAGGTTCCCAGGCTAGGGGTCTAATTGGAGCTGTAGCTGCCAGCCTCCACCAAAGCCACAGCAACGTGGGATCTGAGCTGTGTCTGCAACCTACACCACAGCTCACGGCAACACCAGATCCTTAACCCACTGAGCAAGGGCAGGGATCGTACCTGCAACCTCATGGTTCCTAGTCGGATTCATTAACCACTGTGCCACGACGGGAACTCCATCTTTTGGTATTCTTAATACTAATTCTTTGAACTCTGTGTGTGGTAAATTATTTACCTATCTCATTAAGTTTTTTTTTTTCAATTTTTTTTTCTTTTACTTTTGTTTTAAAAAAAAAATCTTGCATCTTATTACTTTCTTTAATACTCTCTCTATTAAACTACGTAAAACAGTTACTGATCCTGGTCTTAAAGAGGTATCCCTATGTGGGAATGCCCCTATGCTGTCTGTGTGAAGTTTCTTTGGTGGGAGAGCTAGATCTGAAGTAGTCATGGGTCACAGCTTCTCCTTGGGAGTTCTGAAAGCTACCACTTTGGTGGGAAGTAGGGCTGAGAAGGTGGAACTAGAGCCAGAGCCATATGTGAGCAGGGGCTCCTTCTATGCTCAATGGCTGTCACTGCCTTATTGGGGGTGGGGAGGGGACTAAATGTACTGGAGCAGAAACTCTGAGGGTCAAACCCAACCTGACTTTCCTTCTAATTGTGTGCTCCCCTGCCAGCAGCAGGTCCTCCATCCTCATTGAGAGCATCACCAGAGCAAGAAAGGCTGGAAAGAGTGCCTGGTGCAGACTGAGTTGTGTGCCGGTTTTATCTCAGGAAACCAATCAGAACTATAGGTAGCTTTTAAATGACTGCCTCCATGTACTTGCAGGCAATGGCTACCTTCATCTTATTTAGAGGTAGGGTTGGGTCCAAGTTGGCTTTGTTCTGTGTATGCACTCTCTCACTCTCTTCTTGCAACAGCAGTGTTTGCCCTAATGGAGAGCTTCATTTGATCAAGAGAGCCTGGAACAGGCTCATAAAATAGGCTGAGATGCACATTAGTGTGGGTCATAGTAAATTGGCTAGAGCCCTGGAGAATTTTCAGTCTGCTTTCTCCTCCTTGTTCATGTGTGTATGCTCTTCATGAATCTCAGTTTCTTATGAAAAACTCCCTGGTATGTCCCATTGGTTTCAAACCAGTGAAGTGAGATCATCTTCCCAGAGATGGACATCAGGATTTGTGTGCTCAATATGTGGCTCAAACTGCTTACTACCCAGGGAGGATCTCCTAGCTTGAGATATCCTCACCTTTCTTCTGTGTCCCTTGCTAGGGTATCAGGTTCTAACCATATTTCTTTTCCCTTCTCACCTGCTTCCTTGTGGATGTTTCTTTACAGCCTTGACTGTGGAAGAGATGTACTGCCAATCTAAAATTTGTTTTCAGTGAGAGTTATTCCATATGAACTTTTGATGCGTTCATAGGGTAGAGGTGAGCTCAGTGTCTTCCTGCTCCTCAATTTAGATCTCTCGCCCTATTTTTATTTAAATTATGACATTTACATAACAGAAAAATAAATGGTGCACAATAATCTACAATTTTTTAAATATAATGTTAAAGTAATAACACATCTATAGTTATTTATTATATATTATATTAATTATGGTTTTGGTTTGATATAACTGTGTTCCAGACTGGCTTACTAAAAAGATGGTAACAACAAACCCATACAAATATTGTCAATTAATATTTTACAAGGGGGCTAAAAATACACAATGGGGAAATGCTAGTCTCTTCAATAAACAGTGCTGAGAAAACTGGATATTTACATGCAAAAGAATGACATTTTACCCTTACATCACTCAGAAAAATTAACTTGAAATGGATTAAAGAATTAAATATAAATCCTGAAACCATAAAACTCCTAGAAGAAAACAGGGAGAAGGCTTCTTGACATTGACTTTGGAAATGATTTTTTGAGTGTGACACCAAAAGCACAAGCAACTAAAGCAAAAATAAACAAGTGAGACTAAGAGTTCTCTAGTGACTCAGAAGGGTAAGGATCCAGTGTTGTCACTGTTATGGCTTGGGTTGCTGCTGTGGCATGGGTTCAATCCCTGGCCCAGGAACTTCTACATATATTTTCAAAAAAATATAGTAAATCTCATGTTGTGTTCTTACTACAATAAAATAAAAAGGAAAAGAAAAAGAAAAATGATATTTAAAAAAGCCAAACCAAAAGAAAACAAAGAAACAAACAAACAAAAAAACCCCCAAGTGAGACTATATTAAACTAAAAATCTCTGTATAGCAAAAGACAAAATCAATAAAATGAAAAGGCATTCTATGGAATGGGAAAGATATTTACAAATTATATATCTGATAAAGGGTTAATGTCTAAAATATGCAAAAAAGTCATACAACTCAATAGCAAAATAAAGCAAGAGCAATACAAGAATAGAAATTTTTCCAAAGAAGATATGCAAATGGAGCACAAGTGCAAATGGAGCACAAATGCAAATGGAGCACAAATGCAAATGGAAAGATTCTCTAAAAATCATCAGGGAAATGCAAATCCAAAACAATAATGAAATATCACTTCACATCTGTTAGGTTAGTTATTATTTAAGAAGACATGTGATATGCACTGGTGAGAATGCAGAGAAAAAGAATGCCTGTGCAATGTTGGTAGAAATGTAAATTAGTTCAATGACTATGGAAAATAGGTAGGTTCCTTAAGAAATTAAATATAGAACATATGATCCAGCAATCACACCTCTGGGTATAGTTTTGAAGGAAACATAATCATCATTTCAAAAAGAAAAAAAAAGAAAAAAGGGGAGTTCTTGTAGTGGCTCAGTGGTTAATGAACCCGACTAGCATCCATGAGGATGTGCGTTTGATCTCTGGCCTCGCTCAGTGGGTTAAGGACCTGGCATTGCTGTGAGCTGTGGTATAGGTCACAGACATGGCTTAGATCCTGCATTGCTGTGGCTCTGGCATAGGCTGGCAGCTACAGCTCCAATTTGATCACTAGCCTGGGAACCTCCATATGCCACAGGTGCAGCCCTAAAAAGACAAACAAAACAAAACAAAACAAAACCCACAAAAAGATATTTACATCTCTTTATTCTTTGCTGCATTATCCATAATAGACAAGATATGAAAATAGCCAGTTTCTGTCAATTGATGCATGGATAAAGAGTACACACACACACACACACACACACACACACACACACACACAGAGAGAGGAGTATTATTATAGAGCCATAATAAAGAAGAACATCCTGTCATTTGTGACCATATAAATGAAACTTGAGGGCATAGTGCCAAGTGAAATGAGTCAGAAAAAGAAAGACAAATAAAGCTGACCCTTGAACAACATGGGTTTGACTGCATGTGTCACTTATATGTACTTTTTTCCCTCCAATAGATACACATTACATTACTGTATAGCTATGGCTGAATCTGTTATGTTTGTGAATCTGTGGATGTAGAACCTTAGATGTGGAGGGCTGACTATCAAGTTATACATGAATTTTTGTCTGTGCAGAGAGGACTGTGTCCTTAACCCTCATGTTGTTCATGGGTCAACTGTACCACATTATCTCACTTATATATTGAAGCTAAAAAAGTTGAATTAATAGAAATAGTGAGTAGATTTCCAGGTTGTGGGAAATGGGAGATATTAGTCAAAGGATACAAATTTTCAATTATAAAGTAAATAAATTCTGGGGATCTAATGTACAGCATGTTGAGGACAGTAGTTAACAAATACTGTGTTATATACTTGAAATGTGATGAAAGTAGATATCAAATATTCTCACCCCCCCCAAATGGTAACTATGTGAGGTGATGAATGTGTTAACTAATCTTATTGTGGTAATCATGTTATAATATATACATATACCAAATCATTTTTTTGTACACCTTAAATTTACACAATGTCATTTACCATTAAAGCTGGAAAAAATTGGTCACCCTACTTTTTAGACAAACTTATCATATTCCCCATATGCAGTCGAAGAACAGATGCCAAAAAGTTGAGGCCAGAAAGTACCCCAGAATCTTCTTATTAGTCTTTATTTTCCTCCTTTCCCTTACTTCTTTTATTCTTGTATGGAATTCCAGCCTCCTACCTGTTGATCTTGATTATAACGGGGACTTTAGCTCTTTAGATATGGTGTTATTATTTGGTTTCCTGGGCATTTTACTTTTACTGTCTACCTAGCCTGACTGGGACATGTCCACTTGGGTCCAACACACTTGATGATGATTACAAATTAACAAAGTTAAATCTTATGCAGTTGAATAGGAGAAAACTGATCTTAGGACCTGCACCATTTTCTGTGTTGAAGCCTAATCAAAACACAAACAGGTGCTATTTTATTAGGCATAAAAATATAAAAATCATCATATTTGTATTTATCATTTCTTAGTGTTCAGAATCCACTTTTTCAGAGAACTAGAAGTCAAAAAGAACAACCCTAAATGCTGAGTCAAAAAACAGAGTATAAAAATATGGTCAAACCACAATTTTATAGTCATGCAAATGTAGCATGACTAAACATTTATAATATTGTGAATATATTTGCTCAACTAAAAGGTCTTGTGTACACATAACATGCTCATACACACAAGCAGAGTGGTAAATTTCTGACCTATGTTAAGGGTCAGTCCTTATATACCAAGATAATTGATATTAACATGTAAGAATGCTGTTTGTGTGTGACTTGAAGTCTAATGCAGGCACTGTGGAATTTTTAATTTTTTTTTCTTTTTAGGGCCACACTTGCAGCGTGGCATTGTGGAATTTCAAACACACTTTAATTTACTCATTAACACTAATAGCCCTGATTAAAGTCATAATCTCTGACTTTAGAAAAACAAATAATTAGTGTTGACAATGGAAGTAGAAACAAAAATGTGATTAACAAATTTTGCTGATTAGTCATTAACAGTATTAGATTTGAAACTCTGTGGGTATATCTGATTATGTGTAGATAATATATTTTATTATACATTCAGTCTCATAAAGCTTATGGACAGATTTTGATTTAAATTAACATTAGAATCAAATATACACTTTCAGGCAACTTTAAAAATAAAAAGAACATGCTTGCTCAAAATTTACTGAATTTACTTAATTTAAAATAAAATTGCAACCTCATTAGACTGCAATATAAAGAGAAATATTAATTGTTTTAAAAGCAGTTTGAGGCGTTCCCGTCAAACTGTGGCACAGTGGTTAATGAATCCAACTAGGAACCATGAGGTTGCAGGTTCGATCCCTGGCCTTGCTCAGTGGGTTAAGGATCCAGCATTGCCGTGAGCTGTGGTGTAGGTTGCAGATATGGCTCAGATCCCACACTGCTGTGGCTGTGGTATAGGCCGGCAAATGTAGCTCCAATTAGACCCCTAGCCTGGGAACCTCCATATGCCACAGGAGTGGCTCTAGAAAAGGCAAAAAGACAAAAAATAAAATAAAATAAAATAAAAAAATAAAAGTAGTTTGATTTGTAAAATCTTTGTAGAAGGTGTTAGAAAGCTTTATTCTTTAAAAATAAAATTGGAAGTAAAAATTATTCTAAACAATAAGCAGGGCTCCAATTAATCATAACAATAGTATAAATGCATGGGAAATGTTCTTAAGTCCTTAAGTTACATCTCCCCTCCAAGTTTATTGAATAATAATTGACAAATGTAATTGAATATGAGTGCAATGTGATGATTTGGTAGAAATATTTATTGTTGAATGATTACCAAGATCAAGATAATTAACACAACCATCAACTTCATAGTCAACTTTTTTTTTGAGAGTAGCAATGCTTAAGATCTACTCACAGCAATATCTTAATAAATTTTGAATCATTGAAAGGCAAGGACAGTATCTTATTTATCTTTGGACTTCACAAAATGACTAATAGTAATACTACTTAGAATAAAAGCTTATGTTAAAATATTTTTTCAAAAAAGAACTAGGTTATTGGAGTTCCTTTGTGGTGCAGTGTGTTAAAAGATCTGACATTGTCACTGCAGCAGCTTAGGTTGCTCTTGTGATATGGGTTTTATCCCTGGCCTGGGAACTTACAGGCACAGCAAAAAAAAAAAAAAAAAAAAAAAAAAAAGAAAAAGATTGAGTTATGAAATTGATTGAAGAAGAAAAGTATAATTAAAAAACATATTTAGGCTTATCTTACTCTTTATCTTCAAGTTTGGAGGTAGCACAAGTCAAAATTTGAAATAAAATTCTTACTACAGCTTAACATTATTTTTTACATAAATTAATTAAAATATATACATATATGTGCATGGCACACACATTTACATTGGGAAAACTTATATATTACTATGTTTTAACTGGTTATCAGTCCCAATCAGTTCTTCCTATTTCAAATCACCTACACTGTCACATGATACTCAATCCATTTACTACCTGGGATTGATCTACAGTATTTTGAGTACAGTAGCTGGAAATTCTTTGTCAGAAATGTATGCTACTAAAGCTTTATATGGAACAAATTATCCTTTATTTTTCTCTTTCTTTCTTCCTTTTAAATGTAGGTTTTTTTTTTATGCTGATGGTCATCTGGAAGAGTATTTAATGCTTCACATTATCTCCATTTAAACAGTCTCAACTTGTTCCTTCAACTACCATCTTAATGTTGATGTCGAGTCCAATTCTTCTTTAAGATCCCAGAATCTCATTTATCACTTTCTAAAGGATATTAGACTTCTCTATTTTGCTGTCTCAAAGGAACCTCAAAATCAGCAGAAATAAAACTAATTATCATTACTCCTTAGGAGACATTATTTAGCTGTAATCAGCATCCACTTCTGTTACCTTCCTATGTTCCAACACCTTCCCCCATTCCATGATATTAGAAGGACTATTAGTATAAACACTAATTTTTAGAAGTTCATTTGTGGCGAGGGTTCTGGATGTGATTTAGCTTCTGCCAAAGAATGACACTCATTGGGAAGGTGGAGGTCACTCTTTTCTACAGTGTTAGAGGCAGAAAAGCTTCTCCAGCAGACATGAGTTCTGGCACCTGGAATTTCATGCTTCACTACCAATTCCCCACATGTGATATTGAGGTGGAAACAGCAGTTCCTCATCTGTGAATTCTCTTTCTTGCACAAAATGCTGACTGATACACACCTGAAATGGCTTCTCAGTGTGCAGTCTCCATCTTAGAGAATGTCAACACCATCCAGACAACTACCTAAACCAGTCAATATGCGGATGGGTCCCAGATCTAATTTTCTAGGTTTGACCTTTGAATTTCTCTGTTTCCATATATTCATTGGACACGTTGACTTTTATGGCCAACATTCACTCCAAAACTGACACAGCTAAAATAAACTTTCTTTCAAAAAACAGTTTAAAAAATGATACGGCTATTAACAGAGATAGATAATCCTCTCAGTCATATTGTTCTATATACATTACTTCAAGGTACTCAGACTTGAAATGCTGGACTCATTTTTCACTTTTTTTCTTTAATTTTCAACTATTCTCTGTTCATAAACTTATAATTTTCATTGGATTATTTCAATAGTGTGTTAAATGGTCTCTCTATCTCCGGTCTTCTTTACTCTAAATTCATCCTATTGTTCTGACCACACAGATCTCAAAACTCTGCATTGGGTAGTTCTTTTACTTCACAAAACTTCAGTGATTTCCTGTTGACTATTTACTTAAAAAACTTGAAACATTTTGGCCTGGCAGTTAAATAGTCTCATTTGAATTTATGTATCTTTATTTTTCTTACTGTTCCCTCTGTAAAATAGGATAGAATAGATGGTTTCTAAATCTTTGTAGCCTAAAATAGCAAAGGCATGCTATATACCCCTAAGGCTCTGCTTGTCCTTTGATCTACACTAATCCCTATTTGGGACCACTTTCTGAAACACTGATAGTCAGTGTGACTTAAGGGAAAGGAGTTCTGGTGGATCTTGGACTAGAATTAAATGTGTTGGCCAGAAAGAGTTACATGGTCAATCCTATCATTTTCCCATTCTCCTATAAAGGTAGAGGTGGAAATACAGCTACTGTACTCTTCTACTCATTGCCTTCTTTAAATGTTTTAGTGTAGAGAAAAAAAGATGAGAAATACATTTGAACAGAATTACACAGAATAGTAAAAGTAACAAACAGGCAGGTCATTTAGGAGTCTATTGCTATTGCTTATCCACCTTTTTGTAATTTAATTTGTCAAGTAGCACATCAATCTTACTCTTCAATAATTTTTTGCATACTCTGTAGTGATCTCATCTTTATGCCAAAAAATTGTGGATTGTGAAGAACCATATTCCTCAGTATCCACTTGTTAGGAAGAAGAAAACCTGAGCATCAGCTTTGTGATATTGACTTGCAATTAAATTACATTGCACAAGGGAAGAAATTGATACTTTTCATTGTTTTCACTTTACATTTTTAAACTGATGTCTTAAATATCAGATAAAAGGAGTATTAACGATGTTTGTTAAGACAAAAATAGTAGTAATAAAATAAATACTCTGGAAATTTTATAGAAGAATTAGCCATATAATGTCTTTTCTCATTTCTAAGGTTTTAAACATATTTTACTGATATAGGGATATTGAATTATCCTTCAAAGTTCCTCTGCCTTTTTCTTTCCATGAACTTGTATCAATCACAGTCTACAGTTCTTATATCAATTTGCAGATTCTTCTCCTTTAAGCCCTTATTTTTACTTTTAATTCCCTAGGTAGCACTTTCACCCTTACTCATGCATTTTTCCTTTTTTTGTGGTAACTTTATAGTCCAAATTTCAAAGTCTGAACTTTTGCATGAATTGAAGTCAGAGTATCTTTTAGGAAATTTTCCCTCCTGCTTTTCCTCATGCTTATATCATCCATATAACTTCAAATGAGGAACAAGTTTGTGTAGTTAATAGATAGTTTTAAAATATCTATATTATTCAAAGTCTATCAGTAGTCACTGTTAGAGGTCTAAATATCATTCAAAGTTTTTTGGTTAGTTTCTAACTGATAGCACAGAAATATAAATAGAGATTTTGATCTCAAGGCCAATCTAGTTTGATTCCTGTTCTACTTACAAAAGTGTATTGGTAGAATTCCTAATTTCTTTGAATCTCAATTTTTTTTATTTTTTGTTTTTTGTCTTTGTTTGTTTTTTGCCTTTTCTAGGGCTGCTCCCGTGGCATATGGAGGTTCCCAGGCTAGGAGTCTAATTGGAGCTGTAGCCCCGGCCTACACCACGGCCACAGCAATGCCAGATCTGAGCCACGTCTGCAACCTACACCACAGCTCATGGCAACGCCAGATCCTTAACCCACTGAGGAAGGCCAGGGATCGAACCTGCAACCTCATGATTCCTAGTCAGATTCGTTAACCACTGTGCCACCACGGGAACTCTACGGATCTCAATTTTTTTTAATTTGTAAGGTGAGGTTAATAGCATCTAGCTATAGTGAGGTTTTCTTGAGAATTCAATAGATGATTTGTGGAATGCACATATTATTGTTATGTTTTTGGACCTGGAACATCTAAAAGTGAATTTATTTGTGGAACTTAAAAAAAAATGTAAGTAGGTGATTTATTTATAATTATTACTCATTTTCAGTCACTACTAAATCAAATTTTGATTTTTAATTTCAGGCTCAAATTTACTGTATTTTTATGAGCTTAGTCGTCATGGAGAGTTTTTTTTACACAGTAGTTATGAACATAAATTATGGAGCAAACCAAATATGTTTCAATGCCTATATCTAGTCATCTACCTGTAGATTTGTGACCTTGAGCAAGTTGCTCAAGCTCTTAATGCTTTTGTTTCCCCATCTGAAAAATTATGATAGATTGATCTTACCTATTAGATTCTTTAAATGTTAAATTAGTTAATTTTTGGAAAGCACTTTTTAATACTTTAGGAAGTTGTGTTGGGGGGAATAAAGGTATCTCTAAGGAAGGTCAATGTTAGGTTAATTTCATGTCAAAAGTGCCTTGAAAATTTTTTTCAACTTTGTGGCTCTCTCTCTGTTTTTTGCCTCTCTACCTTCAAGATTGAGCTCAAACAATTTTTTTTAGGAAACTGCTTGGATCTCATTCAGGAGGTTAGATAATAATACAATCCTTAAGACTATCTTCCTTTCTAATTCATAAGGCCTATGAAAGCAAGGATTGGACTGTCTCATTCACTGATGAAACAGCTTCTAGTAGTGTTCCTGGCAATGTCTGTTGGTGTTGGACAGGGCATTCCTTCTCCAATTCCTTACATTCCTCCTACTCATTAGCACATGGATTACTCATTGGGAAGCTTCCAGATGCAAATAAAAGAGATTTTGGGTTTTCTTTTCTAGACTTGTCATTTTCCAGGGAGACCTGAAGTTCCCTCTGAAGCCCCATAGATTTCTCCTTGCCACAGGCTGGCAATGAAATTATAGTCCCACTTGATGTCCACAATGTAAAATTCCCACAAGAGTTTCTTATCATCAAAAGAAGCCTTTTTTTTTTTTCACTTTCAAAGGAGAAAGGAATCTTCTTCCAAAAAGGGTAGTTAGTTTGCTGCACTCTCTTTGAGATTTGAAGGTAGTTTAAAAACAATCTTTTCAGTTGAAGTTACCCCTGGCAACCAGCTCCGAGAGCTGAATCAGACTTCTACTTTCTGATAGTATCTTTCTGAAGAATTGAAATTCCTTCAGCAGGATACTAAATCAGAATTTCAGATGCTTGTTAGATATAGTTTCACAGTGTTTTCCTCAGAGGATTCAAATGACCTGAATATTTGTAGGTATTAGTGGGTTCTCGTTCAGAAATGCTGCTCAGCAGAAATTTTTTTCAAATTCATTCCTATTAGTAAGGGAAGCTCCTTGGTGAAGGAAATGAAAGAACATTGATGGCATTCAGATGATATGTAAATTTAGCATTCTTACATACTTGCTTTCAATCAACTATTTTATCAGCATTGACTAAGTCAGCATCCCCATTTCAAATTATAAGTGGATGTAAATAATATCTTATAAGACTTCATCATTATTCATAATCATGAAACATCCAAAAAGTAAAAGATAATGGAAATAGAAGAAAGTCCTAAATTGTCTTGATCATTAAATATACAAAAGAGTATTACACTTGATCATAATTACACAAGCAAATTCCACTTCAATAATGCTAAAATGTGCAAGAGAAAATAAACCCACAGAAAGATGTTTGTTAATTTACATGGAAAGCAAAGGAAGCCATCTGTAAGGACTCTATACACAGTTTCTGCCTCTGAAATTTGGAAATAAAAGAACATATTTAACAACATTCATATTTATCTATCAGGTCCAAATTTAGCAACCTCTAATCCAGGTCAATACAGTGCTTGCTAGTTAAGATAAGCCAATTTTTAAAAAATAATGAAAAAAATCTATAATAATGTCATAATGTTATTTGGGATTTGTGGAGCCATGATAAAAATAGAAATTCTAGAAGAGGACAAGATGGCGGAGGAGTAAGGGGACACGCTCGCCCTGTCCCACAAACACAACAAAAAAAGCACATCTATAGAATAAATGACTCGCACAGAACAGCAACCAATCGCTGGCAGAGGAACCTAAACTCCAATAACGGCAAGAAGTTCGTGACATTACTGGGCAGAACGGGAGAAAGGAGGAGAGTGAGAGAAGGTGAATCTGAGCAGGATGGGCGCTCCCGAAAGGCAACTGTGGAGGAGAAAGGGATCCCGCAACCTGGAAAGTCACCTACACGGGGGAAAGATCAAACAAACCAGAGCAATCTCCAGATGCAGAGAAGAGTGTGGCAGTAAGTTGGAGTACGGAAAAGCCAATCAAGAACCGAATGGACCATCTGAACTACGGGCACAGTCACCAAAAATTGAGACGCCTGGGTGGGGGCTGGGCACTGAGACCTTGGCTCCAGAGGTTAGTCCCCAGGAAAGGGCCAGGGGACGCCTGGGTGGGGACTGGGCACCGAGACCTCGCCTCCCAAGGTTAATCCCTGAGAAAGGACGGGGGGGCAACGCCTTGGTGGGGGCTGGGCACCGAGACCTCGGCTCCAGAGGGACGCCGCCTGGGAGACCTCTCCTCCAAAGGTTAATCCCCGAGAAAGGGCCAGGCGACGCCTGGGTGGGGGCTGGGCACCGAATCCTCGGCTCCAGAGGTTAGTCCCCGGGCTGGGGGGGAAGGGCAGAGCGGAAACTGCTTGGGAGGTCTAGAAACCATTTGACAGGGCAGAGACTGCCTGGGAGACTAGAAAACAAAGCTGTCACAGAGGAAGGGAACAATACTCTAGGAGCGGGGAAGTGGAAAGCCGCCTCAGAGGGAACCTGGGAGAAGAGCCTGGTCTGCGCCCCTGTTGGGGAGGGGAGAGAAGAAGGGGTGGGTCCCCATAGAATACCCCCCACGCCACAGCAAGCTTACAGGCCCGCTAGCTAGCTGAAAGCTGTGCTTCCCAGTGCATCTCCTCCCCCCAACCCTGCCACGTCCTACGCTCTCACAGACCTGGGGCTGCCTGCCATCCAGGAGGGCTGGCCTCAACAATTGCCTGAAGCCTACCACTGCAGGGGCTGTCCCTGCACAGGCCTGCTTGCCCTTTGGAGGGGCTACACTTCCACAGAGCAGCACCAAACACCACCAGCCCCCGAGAAAAGGCCTGCAGCCCAGAAAAGCTAGAACAAGCTTAGCCAGGCTGTGAATAGATCGGCCTAATTCTCGGACGGTTTTTCTGAGTCGGGTTGCCCCGGGGAGGAGCCTCTTCGGTTTCCAATGGCCCTGCTACCCGCCCAAGCCCCCAGGTGATGCTCTAGTGGACCAGCTGCATAGGACTGCCAGCTCCAGGCAGGACCCCCTGCAGCCCAGAAAAGCTTCAACAAGCTCAGCCAGACTGTGAAGATCCGCCTACATTCTCAGGCTGTCCTTCTGAGTTGGGCTGCCCTAGGGAAGAGCCTCTCAGGTTCTCAGTGCCCCAGATAGCTTCTCCAGCCCCCAGGGGGTGATGCACCCCTAGAAAGCAGCTGCCCAACACCGCCAACCCCCTGCAAGAACCCCACAGCCTAAAAACACCAGAGCAAGCTCTGCATGGCCACGTGAAATCTGCTACCATCGTGGGGTGGACCTCCCAGTCCTTTCTGCCCTCAGGAAGCCCTCCTTTGCTTCAGAGAAACACTGTTAGCCCCATCAACACTCCAGAAAAGCCACACTGCCTCAAAAAAGATTGACCAACAATGCCAGCCCTCAGGAAATATTCCATGGCAGTGACAAGGCAAACACTGCCCGATCACGGAGAGTACAACTCCCTCAGGAGAGAGAAAACAACAAGCAAGATGAAGAAGCTGAGAAACCACCCCCAGTCAAACCAACAGGAGAACTCACCTAAAACAGTCAACAATGAAACAGATCTCTGCAGTCTGACAGACCTGGAGTTCAAAAGAGAAATACTGAAAAGCTGAAGGAATTAAGAGAAGATATGAACAGTAATGCAGACACCCTCAGAAAGGACCTAGAAAATATAAGGAGGAGCCAAGAAAAACTAGAACATTCATTTGCAGAGATGCAAACTGAACTAAGGGCAGTAAAAACCAGAATGAATAATGCAGAAGAACGAATCAGTGATATGGAAGATAGAATAATGGAAATCACTCAATCCAGTCAACAGACAGAAAACCGAATCAAAAAACTGGAAAGCAATATAAGAGACCTATGGGATAATATAAAACGGGCAAATCTATGCATAATAGGAATTCCAGAAGGAGTAGGAAAATGATAAGGGAATGGAAAATATATTTGAAGAAATTATCACTGGAAACTTCCCAAATCTAAAGGATACTGGGTTCAAGATACAAGAAGCACAGAGGGCCCCAAACAAACTGAACCCAAACAGACCCACACCAAGACACATCCTAATAAAAATGGCAAAAGTTAGTGATAAAGAGAGGATCCTCAAGGCAGCAAGAGAAAAACAGAATGTTACCTACAAGGGAACCCCCATAAGAATATCAGCTGATTTCTCTACAGAAACACTACAGGCCAGGAGGGAATGGCAAGAGATATTTAAAGTGCTCAAAGGAAAAAATATGCAACCTAGAATACTCTATCCAGCAAGAATATCATTTAAAATAGAAGGGGAAATAAAAATTTTTTCCAACAAACAAAAACTTAAAGAATACAGCAACACAAAACCCAGGTTAAAGGAAATATTGAAAGGGCTTCTCTAAACCAAAAAGAAAGGAAGGAAAGGGAAGAAAAAAGAAAAGAAAAAAAAAAAAAAGAAGAAGAAGAGTAAGAACTAGGACTGAGGAAACCGCAATCAGAGAGCAGTCACTCAAATAAGCCAGCATACCGATTTAATCATGAACATGCTTTAAAAAAAATAAAATTAAAAAGAAAAAAATAAAAGAGTCATCAAAACCATAAAATGTGGGCAAGGGATGTTAGTAGGTAAATAACCCTTTTTGTTTGTATGTATGTCTCTCTTCTTAATTTTAATATAGTAATGAAGTGTTTGAACTTACAGGACCATCAGGCTAAAACACACAATTATGGGAAGGGGTTAGCATACTTAAAAAATAGGGCAACCACAAGCCAAAACCAAATACTGCATTTGCAAAAAATGAAAAAAAAATACACTCAAGCAGATAATAACAGGAGACCATCCAACCAAAAAAAAAAAAAAAAAGAAAGGAAGAATGGAGAACCATAGAATCAACTGGAACATGAGGTTCAAATGGCAATAAATAATCATCTATCAATTATCACCTTAAATGTCAATGGGCTGAATGCCCCAATCAAAAGACACAGAGTGGCTGAGTGGATAAAAAGGCAAAAACCTTCAATATGCTGCCTACAAGAAACTCACCTTAGGACAAAAGATACATATAGATTGAAAGTGAAAGTGTGGGGAAAAATATTTCACGCCAATAGACATGACAGAAAAGCAGGAGTCACAACGCTCATATCAGACAAAATAGACTTTAAAACAAAAGACATAAAGAAAGACAAAGAAGGACACTATTTAATGATTAAGGGATCCATCCAAGGAGAGGATGTTACTATCATCAACATATATGCCCCAAATATAGGAGCACCCAGATACATACAACAAATATTAACAGACATAAAGGGAGATAGTGATGAGAATACAATCATAGTAGGAGACCTAAATGCCCCCCTCGCATCAATGGACAGATCCTCTAGACAGAAAACCAATAAAGCAACAGAGATCCTAAAGGAAACAATAGAAAAGTTAGACTTAATTGATATCTTCAGGACACTACATCCAAAAAAAAGCAGAATACACATTCTTCTCAAATGCTCATGGAACATTCTCAAGAATCGACCACATATTGGGACACAAAGCGAATCTCAATAAATTTAGGAGCGTAGAAATTATCTCAAGTATCTTCTCTGACCACAATGCCATGAAATTAGAAATCAACCATGGGAAAAGCAAAGAGAAAAAACCTACTCCATAGAGACTAAACAACATGCTACTAAAAAACCAATGGGTCAATGAGGAAATCAAGAAGGAAATTAAAAAATACCACAAGACAAACGATAATGAAGGCACAACCTCTCAAAACCTATGGGATGCTTCAAAAGCAGTGCTCAGAGGGAAATTTATAGCAATCCAGGCCTTTCTCAAAAAAGAAGAAAGATCCCAAATTGACAACTTAACCCTCCACCTAAACGAATTAGAAAAAGAACAAAAAAGTCCTAAAGTCAGCAGAAGGAAGGAAATTATAAAGATCAAAGAAGAAATCAATAAAATAGAGACTCAAAAAACAATAGAGAAAATTAATAAAACCAAGAGCTGGTTCTTTGAAAAGGTGAACAAAATTGACAAACCCCTGGCCAGACTCACTAAAAAGAGGAGAGGAAGAACCCAAATAACCAAAATTATAAATGAAAATGGAGAAATCACAACGGATACAGCAGAAATACAAAAAACCACAAGAGCATACTATGAACAACTGTATGGCAACAAGTTTGACAATCTGGAAGAAATGGACAATTTTCTAGAATCTTACAGCCTGCCAAAACTGAATCAAGAAGAAACAGGCCAACTGAACAGACCCATCACTAGAAATGAAATTGAAGAGGTCATAAAATCACTCCCTACAAATAAAAGTCCAGGACCAGATGGCTTCACAGGGGAATTTTATCAAACATATAAAGAGGAATTGGTGCCCATCCTCCTTAAACTCTTTCAAAAGGTTGAAGAAGAAGGAATACTCCCAAAGACATTCTATGAGGCCACCATCACATCACCCTCATTCCAAAACCAGACAGAGATACCACCAAAAAAGAAAACTATCGCCCAATATCATTGATGAATATAGATGCAAAAATTCTCAACAAAATCTTAGCCAACCGAATCCAACAACATACCAAAAAAAATCATACACCATGACCAGGTTGGGTTCATCCCAGGTTCACAAGGATGGTTCACCATACGCAAATCAATCAGCATCATACACCACATTAACAAAAAAAAAGTCAAAAATCATATGATCATCTCAATAGACGCAGAAAAACCATTTGACAAAGTCCAACATCCATTCATGATCAAGACCCTCGCTAAACTGGGTATAGAGGGAACATTCCTGAATATAATCAAAGCCATTTATGATAAACCCACAGCAAATATAATCCTCAATGGGGAAAAACTGAAAGCCTTCTCACTCCAATCTGGAACAAGACAGGCATGCCACTCTCACCACTGCTCTTCAACATAGTTTTGGAAGTCCTAGCCACAGCAATTAGACAAACCAAAGAAATCAAAGGCATCCATATAGGAAGAGGAGAGATCAAACTGTCACTGTATGCAGATGACATGATACTATACATAGAAAACCCTAAGGACTCAACCCCAAAACTACTTGAACTGATTAATAAATTCAGCAAAGTAGCAGGATAGAAGATTAACATTCAGAAGTCAGTTGCATTTCTGTATACCAACAATGAAACATTAGGAAAGGAATACAAATATACGATACCTTTTAAAATTGTACCTCACAAAATCAAATACCTCGGAATACACCTGACCAAAGAGGTAAAGGACCTATATGCCAAGAACTATAAAACTTTAATCAAAGAAATCAAAGAAGATGTAAAGAAATGGAAAGATATTCCATGTTCCTCGATTGGGAAAATCAATATTGTGAAAATGGCCATACTCCCCAAAGTAATCTACAGATTCAATGCAATCCCTATCAAATTGCCCATGACATTTTTCACAGAACTGCAACAAACAATCCAAACATTTATATGAACCACAAAAGACCCAGAATCGCCAAAGCAGTCCTGAGAAACAAAAACCAAGCAGGAGGCATAACTCTCCCAGACTTCAAGAAACACTACAAAGCCACAGTCATCAAAACAGTGTGGTACTGGTATCAAAACAGACAGACAGACCAATGGAACAGAAGAGAGAATCCGGAAATAAACCCTTACATCTACGGTCAAGTAATCTTTGACAAGGGAGGCAAGAACATGAAATGGGAAAAGAAAAGTCTATTCAGCAAGCATTGCTGGGAAACCTGGACAGCTGCATGCAAATCAACGACACTAGAACACACCCTCACACCATGCACAAAAATAAACTCAAAGTGGCTGAAAGACTTAATATAAGACAGGACACCATCAAACTCCCAGAAGAGAACATAGGCAAAACACTCTCGGACATCAACCTCATGAATATTTTCTCAGGTCAGTCTCCCAAAGCAATAGAAATAAGAGCAAAAATGAACCCATGGGACCTCATCAAACTGAAAAGCTTTTGCACAGCAAAGGAAACCCAAAAGAAAACAAAAAGACAACTTACAGAATGGGAGAAAATAGTTTCAAATGATGCAACCGACAAGGGCTTAATCTCTAGAATATACAAGCAACTTATGCAACCCAACAGCAAAAAACCAATCAATCAATGGAAAAATGGGCAAAAGACCCGAATAGACATTTCTCCAAGGAAGAGATACAGATGGCCAGCAAACACATGAAAAAATGCTCAACATCGCTGATCATAAGAGAAATGCAAATCAAAACGACCATGAGATACCACCTCACACCAGTCAGAATGGCCATCATTAATAAATCCACAAATAACAAGTGCTGGAGGGGCTGTGGAGAAAAGGGAACCCTCCTGCACTGTTGGTGGGAATGTAAATTGGTACAGCCACTATGGAGAACAGTTTGGAGATACCTTAGAAATCTATACATAGAACTCCCATATGACCCTGCAATCCCACTCTTGGGCATCTATCCGGACAAAACTCTACTTAAAAGAGACACATGCACCCGCATGTTCATTGCAGCCCTATTCACAATAGCCAGGACATGGAAACAACCCAAATGTCCATCGACAGAGGATTGGATTTGGAAGAGGTGGTATATATACACACCATGGAATACTACTCAGCCATAAAAAAGAATGACATCATGCCATGTGCAGCAACATGGATGGAACTAGAGGATCTCATCCTGAGTGAAATGAGCCAGAAAGACAAAGACAAATACCATATGATATCACTGGATATGATATGATATGATACCATATGATATCACTGGAATCTAATATCCAGCACAAATGAACATCTCCTCAGAAAAGAAAATCGTGGACTTGGAGAAAAGACTTGTGGTTGCCTGTTGGGATCGGGAGCTTGGGCTTATCAGACACAATTTAGAATAGATTTACAAGGAGATCCTGCTGAATAGCATTGAGAACCATGTCTAGATACTCATGTTGCAACAGAAGAAAGGATGGGGGAAAAACTGTAATTGCAATGTATACATGTAAGGATAACCTGACCCCCTTGCTGTACAATGGAAAATAAAAAAAAAAAGAAAAAAAAATGGGCAGAAGATCTCAACAGACAGTTCTCCAAAGAAGTCATACAGATGGCCAAATAACACATGAAGAGATATTCAACATCACTCCTTATTAGGGAAATGCAAATCAAAAACACTATAAATTACCACCTTACACCAGCCAGAATGGCCATCATCAAAAAGTCTACAAAAAAATAAGTGCTGGAGAGGGTGTGGAGAAAAAGGAACCCTATTACTGTTGGTGAGAATGTAAATTGGTGCAACCACTTTAGAAAACTGTATGGAGATGCCTCAGAAAAGTAAAAATAGAAATTCCATTTGATCCAGAAGTTCCACTCGTGGGCATCTATCCAGAGAAAACCATGTCTCACAAAGACACAAAGAAGAGGCAGTACATATACACAATGGACTATTACCCAGCCATTAAAAGGAAAAAATAACAGAATTTTTAGCAACATGGATGGACCTAGAAATTATCATGCTAAGTGAAGTCAGCCATACAATGAGACACCAACATCAAATGCTTTCACTGACATGTGGAATCTGAAAAAAGGACACAATGAACTTCTTTGCAGAACAGATACTGATTCACAGACTGAAAAATTTATGGTTTCCAAAGGAGAATGTTCGGGAAGTAAGGGGATGTGCTTGGGTTGTGGGATGGAAATCCTATGAAACTGGGTTGTGATGTCCATTGTACAACTATAAATGTAATAAATTCATTGAGTAATGAAATAATAAAATAAATAAATAATTTTTAATAAAGAAAAAGAATATATAAATGTATAACTGAATAACTTTGCTGTACACCAGAAACTAACACATTGTAAATCATCTATATTTCAATAAAAATATATAAAATATTTTAAAAATAAATAAAATAAAATGAAGTGAAAGAAGAGATGTTACAACTGATATCACAGATATACGAAAAAAAAGAAAATATTCCAGACAGACAGTTCCATGCCAACAAATGGAAAACAATAGAAGAAATGAATAACATAGAAGAAATGAATAACATACAACCTTGTAAGACTGAATAATGAAGAAATAGATAATCTGAACACTGATCACTATTAGTGAAACTGAATCAGTAATCAAAAAACTCCCAACCAAAAAAATCCCAGCACTGAATGTCTTCACAGTGGAATTCTCCCAAATATATAAAGAAAAGCTAACAACATCTACTTTTCTCAAACTATTCCAAAAAAATAAAGGTGAGCAAACATCCCCAATATCACTGTTATCCTAGAAAGAAAGAAAAAAAGAGAAAGATGAAGGAAGGAAGGAAGGAAGGAAGGAAGGAAGAAAGGAAGAAAGAAAGAAAGGAAGAAAGAAAGAAAGAAAGAAAGAAAGAAAGAAAGAAAGAAAGAAAGAAAGAAAGAAAGAAAGAAAGAAAGAAAGAGAGAGAGAGAAAGAAAGAGAGAAAGAGAGAAAGAAAGAATTTCCATATGCCATGGGTGTGGCTCTAAAAAGCTAATATTCTTTTTTAAGGAATATTAGCAATCTGAATTCAATAATATATAAAAAGGTTAAAATACATGACCTATTATTATTAATTATTACTGATTATTAATGCATTATTTCAGTGATGTAAGGAGGGTTCAATATCTACAATATCTACAAATCAAATATGATATACTAAATTAACAAAGATAAATATTACATGATCATCTCAGTAGACACAGAAAAAGTATTTAACAAAATTTAACTTTGATTCATGATGTTAAACTCATTAACATTGTAAGAGAAGAAAGATATCTCAATAAAATAGAGCCAATTTATAACAAACCCATAGCTAACATCATACTCAATGGTTAAAAGATTAAAGCTTTTCTCCTAAAATGTGGAGCAAGGAGTTACTGTCATGCTGCAGTGGAAATGAATCTGACTAGGAACCATGAGGTTGAGGATTCGATCCCTGGCTCACTCAGTGGGTTAAAGATCTGGCGTTGCCTTGAGCTGTGGTGTTGGTCACAGATGTGGCTCAGATCTGGTGTTGCTGTGGCTGTGATGTAGCCTGGTGGCTACAGCTCCAACTTGACTCCTAGCCTGGGAACCTCCATATGCAACTCCAAAAAGACAAAAAGACAAAAAAATTAAAAATAATGATAAAAATAAAATGTGGAACAAAATAAATATGCTCACTATTTCAAATAGTATTGGAAATTCTATCCACAGCAAACAGACAAGAAAAAGAAATAAAAGTCAGAGTTCCCATCATGGCGCAGTGGTTAACGAATCTGACTAGGAACCATGAGGTTGTGGGTTTGAACCTTGGCCATGCTCAGTGGGTCAAAGATCCGGCATTGCCATGAACTGTGGTGTAGGTTGCAGACGTGGCTCAGATCCTGTGTTGCTGTGGCTCTGGCATAGGCCAGCGGCTACAGCTCTGATTAGACCCCTAGCCTGGGAATCTCCATATGCTGTGGGAGCGGCCCTGGAAAAGGCAAAAAGACAAAAAAATAAATAAATAAAAGAAATAAAATTCATCCAAACTGGAAGGAAAAAGCAAAACTTTCACTATTTGCAGATCACATGATAACACATACAAGAAAAAAAACTTAGTCCTCACTAAAAAACTATTACAACTTAATAGATTCAGTAACATTGAAGGATAAAAGATTAATATACAGAAATCTGTTGCTTTTCTATACACTAATAATTAACTGTCAGAAAGAAAGCAAGAAAACAGTCTCATTTAAAAATGCATCAAGAATTCCAACTGTGACACAGTGAGTTAAGAATCCTGGGTTTGCTGTGGAGGCGTGGGTTCAATCCCTTGCCTAGCACAGTGGGTTAAGGGATATGGCATTGTTGCAGCCATGGTGTAGATCACAGATGTGGCTCAGATTCAGTCCCTATCCCAGGAACTTCCATAAAATACAGGTGCAGCCATAAACTTCAAAAAAATACAGGTACAACCATAAAATAAATTTTTTAACTTTAAAAAATGTATCAAAAAGAGTAAAACACTTCGAAAAAAAATCTTAACCAAAGAGGTGAAAGACTCTGAAAACTATGAAACACTGATGAAGGAAATTAAAGATGATGCCAAAAAATGGAAAGACAACAGATGTTGTCTTGGGAACATGGATAAGAAAAATTAATATTGTTACAATAGCCATACTACCCAAAGCAATCTACACATTTAATGCAATTCTTATCAAAATTCCCATGAATTCTATTTTTTCCAAGAACTAGAACAAATGATCCTAAAATTCATATGGCACCAGAAATTACCAAAAACCAAATTGCCAAATAAATCTTGAGAAAAAAGAACAAAGCTGCAAGTATCACCCTCTCAGGCTATTATACAAAGCTATATATAAAGACTATGATACAAAGCTACGATAATCAAAACAGCATGGTGTTGGCACAAAGACAGACATATATCAATGGAGGAAAATAGAGAACCTGGAAATAAACTCACACCCGTGGGGTCATTTAATTTTCAATAGATGAAGAAAGAAAATGCAATGAAGAAGAGACAGTCTCCTCAACAAGTTGTGCTCAGAAAACTGGATGGCTACATGTAAAACAATAATATTAGAACATTTCTTCACATTATATTCAAAAACAAACTCAAAATGGATTAAAGATCTAAATGTAAGACCTGAAACCATGAAACTCCTAGAAGAGTCCTGGGGAGAATATTCTGTGACATAAATCAAAGCAATATATTTTGGATCTGTCTCCTTATGCATAAGAAACAAGCAAAATAAACAAATAGGACCTAACTTAAAAGATTTTTCATAGCAAAGAAACCATCAACAAGAAGGAAAAAACCCTAATCAATGTGAGAAAATATTTGCAAATAATATGATCAATAAGATGTTAATATACAAAATATACAAACAACATTTACAACTCAATATCAAAAAGTAAACCATCCAATCAAATAATGGGAAGGAGATCTGAATAAACATTTTTCCAGTGAAGACATACCAATGGCTAACTGGCACATAAAAAGATGTTCAGCATTGGTAGTTATGAGAGAAATGTGAATCAAAACAACAAGATAACACCTCACAAATATCAGAATGGTTATTATCAAAAAGTCTACAAATAAATACTGGCATATGTGTAGAAAAGGGATCACTTACATACTTTTTGTGGGATGTAAACTGGTGCAACCACTCTGGAAAACAGTATGGAGATTCCTCAAAAATATTTAAATAGAAGTATCACATGCTCCAGCAATTCCAGTCCTGGGTATATACTCAGAAAAAATTAAAACATCAACTCAAAAAGATACCTACACCTCAGAGTTCCCCTTTATGGCTCAGTGGAAATGAATATGACTAGTATCCATGAGGACACAGGTTCAATCCCTGGCCTAGCTCAGTGGATTAGGGACTTGGAATTGTCATGAGCTGTGGTGTAGTTTGCAAAGGCGGCTCAAATCTGGTGTTGTGGCTGTGATGTAGGCCAGTGGCTATAGCTCTGATTCAACCTCTGGCCTGGAAATGTCCATATGCCACAGTTGCAGCCCTAAAAAGACCAAAAAAAAAAGATACCTGCACCTCAATGTTCATAGAAGCACTATTTATAATAGCCAAGATATGGAAGCAACTCAACTGTCCATCAATTGATGAATGGATAAAGAAGAGGTGGTATATCTATATACATTGCAATGTGGTATATCTATATACCATTATGCAGACACAAATAAGATTGAAATTCTACCATTAGCAACAACATGGAGGGATCTAGAGTGTATTATACTTAGTGAAAAAGACAAAGACAAATACTCTGTTATTACTTATATATGGAATATAAAATATAAAACAAGTGAGTGGATATAATAAAATAGAAACAGACTTACAGAAATAGAAAACAAACTCATAGCTACAAGTGGAATTGAGAAGGGAAAGGTGCAAGATAGGGGTAGAGGATTAAGAGGTACAAACTACTATCTATAAAATAAGATACAAAGACATATTGTGCAGCACAGGGAATGTAACATATATATTATAATAACTTTAAATGGAATATAATCTATAAAAGTATTCAATTACCATGTTGTAAACCTGAAATTAATAGTGTTGTAAATTGACTATACTTTAATTAAAAATTAAATAAAAAATTAAAAGTCCATCTTTCCCTCTCAAAAGTTAAATTAAACCAAATTTTAAAATAACAATAGAAATAAATTGCCCACATTTAATGAAAAAAGGATATTGACATGTTCCCTTTTGTCCTACGATATTTTCTTCTTTCTATTTCCTTTTTCATTAATACTTCTTTAAACTGACTGCTGTCTTTAAAACAGCTTTTTTTTAATGTAGCAGCAAAACTCAACACAATCATAAACATATTTACTTCAACTTGTGGCTCTTCTCTTCAAGTGCATACACACTGATTATTGGTGTCAGTCCAATGTGATGGTATCAAGTTAAATATCTTTGCAACACAAGTGTTTAGTCATAGAATAAACACTAAGGATTTTACTTCTTAGCAACATTGAATATTTTTGAAGTATAGTCAACTTGGAGTGTTGTTTTAGTTTCAGGTACACAACATTGTGAGTCAATATTTTTATAGATGTATAATCAATAAGAGTATATTCATAAAAAGTTATTATAAAATATTGGCCATATTCCCTGTGCTGTACATTACATCCTTGTATGTTATTTATTCTACATGTAGTAGTTTGTATCTCTTAATCTTTTTCACCCTTCTTGCCCACCACCACCACTATTTTAACCACTAGTCTGTTCTCAGTATCTCTGTTTGTTTCTCTTTTGTTATATTCATTCACTTATTCTACATGGTGAGATTTTTAATTTGTAGAATTAATTTCCAGCTCTCCAAAAATGCCCATTTACTCTGAATTTGCAGGCTTATCTTTGAAGACCAGTTATTAGTAAGATTCCTGCATCTACAAAATCATTATGATTATCCATGTCTAAAATGCTAATCATTAAAAAAAACTGCAAAGTGCACTAGTTGTCAGTATAAATTTTGGTTTTTCTTTCTTTTTTTTTTTCCTTACCTTAGAAATAGAAGTTGTATTTCAAATAAGTTAGTTTTAACAAATAAACTGAGGAAATCCTTTTGTAGTTGGTTTCCCTGTTCTGGAGATATTTTTGAATTTTGAGCCTATTTTTTTCTAAAATGTTTGTCTTTTTTTCACTGTATGTTGCTATCTATACATAACATAAAACAACTGAAGTATAGTTAATTAATCTTTTTCTAGGTTCATTATCAGAGTTTTGGAAAAAGTGCATATAAATTTATCTTTACTGTAATCTTTTTCTCCATTTTCATCTTTAGTGTATTTCCAAATTAAATTCATTCTTCTCATCTCACACTTTGAAAATGTGATTTTACAGCAAACATTCATCTTAAAATCTTTCCTATGAATAGCAACAATGATGTCCATCTTACAGGCACTTGTCTCAGAAAATTATTTCCTTTAATTTCTTTAAAGTTGAATATCTTATTATATGCTTCTATATATTTTGAGAAAACTGAAAATGAGTTTTTCACCATCATAGGTATACACAGTATACCTCTCTTTAGTGGTGTTGTATACAAGGTATTTGGAACATTTAGCTAGTAAGATCTTTTGTATTATCTTTGGGGAGAAATTTGTAGACTAGAAGGATTTTCCAAAATTTGTATTTTCACTGCCTATGGAATATGAAGATATATGAGCAAATTATACTTTCTATATGGATAAGTCATCAACAATCTTTGGTTTTATGTTTTCAGAGACTTTACTCAAATCTTTAATGAAATCAAGGTGTTTGTAAACTCCATTTTTTTAATCAAAATACTTAAGACATGCATAGATATTTCTCCAGAGAAGATACACGGCCAACAAGCACCACTAAAAAGAGGTGTACTGTATTTACCTATGATAGTGAAAAACTCATTGCCATTTGCAGCAACATGGATGGAACTAGAGACTCTCATACTAAGTAAAGTAAGTCAGAAAGTAAAAGACAAATACTATGTGATATCACATATCTGGAATCTAATATATGGCACAAATGAACCTTTCCACAGAAAAGAAACTCATGGACTTGGAGAACAGACTGGTGGTTGCCACGGGGGAGTGAGAGGGATTGGGATGGACTGGGAGTCTGTGGTTAATAGATGCAAATTATTAAGTGGATAAGCAATGAGATCCTGCTGTATAGCACTGGGAACTATATCTAGTCACTTATGATGGAGCATGATGGAGGATAATGTGAGAAAAAGAATGTGTGTGTATATATATATATATATATTTATATATATGTGTGTGTATGTTTGTGTGTGACTGGGTCATTTTTCTGTACAGTAGAAAATTGACTGAACACTGTGAACCAACTATAATAGAAAAAATAAAAATCATTATAAAAAATATAAATAAATAATCAAAATGCTTAAGAGCTAGAAGAAATTTTTTGTCATTGTTGTGATTTGAGGCATCACTTAATATACTGTAGAAGGTATGGATGTTGGTAATATCTGACAGATTCAGTTCTGTATACTTCTGTTAATTATTTTTTTAGTCTTTTTAGGGCCACACCCATGGAATATGGTGGTTCCCTGGCTAGGATTCTAATCAGAGCTACACATGCTGGCCTATGCCACTGCTACAGCAACACAAGATCTGAGCTGCACCTGCAACTTATACCACAGCTCATGGCAACACCAGATCCCTAACCCACTGAGTGAAGCCAGGGATTGAACCTGTGTCCTCATGAATACTGGTCATATTCTTTCCACTGAGCCCTGATAGGAACTCCAATTCGGTATACTTTTTATCAAAGTTAGTCTTTTTGGCCCTCACAAAGGACAATCTGGGAGTTCACTTGCAATCTCAGAAGCTGTCTATTTAGTGTCATTGAGCAAACAAGAGAATAATAACAATAATGTTAATTCTTTTCTGTGACAAGACCAAAGTAATTCAGGAGCTCCTTTTGACTGAGCATTTGTATTTTGGAGAAAGATGTAAAAAACACTTTGATGACTTAGGAGTATTTGCCTGTCTCATTCCAACTTGTGAGATTCATTCCCCATATAATTTTTGCATTCCCTATTCTGCCATGTCCAATCCAAAATTCTTTTCTGGGAGTTCCCGTCGTGGCGCAGTGGTTAACGAATCCGACTAGGAACCATGAGGTTGCGGGTTCGGTCCCTGCCCTTGCTCAGTGGGTTAAGGGTCCGGCGTTGCCGTGAGCTGTGGTGTAGGTTGCAGACGCGGCTCGGATCCTGAGTTGCTGTGGCTTTGGCGTAGGCCGGTGGCTACAGCTCCGATTCAACCCCTAGCCTGGGAACCTCCATATGCTGCGGGAGCGGCCCAAGAAATAGCAACAACAACAACAACAAAACAACAACAACAACAAAAAAAAGACAAAATTCTTTTCTGCATGTTTTGCAGTTCTGTTCCAGGTATTTGCCTTCCTAATCTGATTGAATCTATCCTTCTATCTATCATTAAAGCAGCACACATTAATTTAGACATTTTTATGATGTCATGGTCTTGCTGGAATTGATATTATAATCATTCCTATTCTAAACTCTTAAAAATATAGTCATTCATGTTATTGTGAAAAACAAAAACATTTCATGAAGTTAAATGTTAAAATAGCACTATCTCAGTGCAAACCATAGTAGTTAATTCACATGCAAAATCAAAGACAAACATACTCAACAATGGCAAGGTACTTCAATTTTATAGTATAATTTCATCCGTTTCTGTGAACCACAGATCATAGCTGCCAATATCAGTCATCATGGGAAAAGAAGGAAAGAAAACAGTAACAGTAACCACAAAAGATAATTTATGATATAGTCATTTGACAATAAAAAACATTGCTGGTTCCAGCCCCTACTTTTTGGGCTGCATGTGCATTTTGAACTTTTTCCCCATATTTCTTCATTCATTCCTGAAAACTGGGACTTTTCACATCTAGGGAAGTATTTACTAGGACTTAAGACTTTTAGTGCTTAAATCTGAATAGAACTGAGAAAACTAGAATGATTGGTAACTTACCTAAAAACCAGAGATAGACACAAAAGCCATCAGCCATATCTATACACCAAAACCATTTGAACAAGCTGATCAATATGCAACTACCAGGTTTTTTGAACAAAGAAGCCATTTAATCAGAATGGTTGAAGTGTGTGGATATAAACTGAGAAATCATCTTTGTAAAATAGCAGCACCTTCATGATGGTGTGATTCACTCTTAGTAAGAACTAACCATCATTTTGGAATGGAACTTCCTCCTAGACAGCAGTAGAACTTAAAGTGTTTGAAAATTTGTTGCAATGACCTAATGTGAAGATTGGGGTTTTTATGCTATACTACCTATAAATTCCAGGAAGCTCAGTAAGTCAGTAGAAATTCTTTACTATGTTACAAGTTAGGGGTCCATTTCTCAGATCACAGGGACCATACTTCTGTAACCTGCTTGCTATTTATACACATTCAATAAAGCCTGTAGTAAAATGACTGGACCAATTTTTGCATAACTTTGCATAATAACAGAATATATATAAATACTTACATATTTGGAAAGCAGCTTCATAGGTAGGGTTTCCCCATAAGCTTAGAATTTCTACTTATATCCCCTTACAGATCTATAAACAAGAAGCTAATAAGATAGAAAACTTGGCTCTTAGACATTCATGCAATCTGAAATTTTAATGCTTACTTAGAGTTCCTCTTGGGATCCTGCTGAACCAGGAGAACTTCAAAGCACCAAGTAATGAATGTTTGAACAAAGTGTTCCTTAACCAAGACCAAGGCTATCATCTTTACTCTGAAAGATAGCTGGTTATCTAGCTTCAAGCATAAATTCAAGCAATTTTACTGGATACAGAATCCCAAGTTCCTAGTATGAAATGAACCCAATTATTGAACATAAGCAGGTAAGTTCATTATTTCATTTCCTTTCTTACATGTACTCTGAATAATAAATGCAATAGTGAGAGTTGTACATTTAAGAGATGGCTGTTTTTTAAATCTATGAATCAGGTTATTTGGGTGAAATGCTTCTTTTTCAACTCTTCATTGAGAATTCTTTTTTCTTCATTTAAAAGAAAAACAGAAAAAACAAACCAAAAGGAAAACCAGAAGTTAGACTCAGCCAAGCTACTTTGTCTCTGACCTTGAGTGAATCAATCAAGACCTCTGTTCATATAAAAAGTCCTTTCACCTGGCCAGTGGAATAAAGTCTAAAGAATCAGTGTCTCTTGTGTGAATTTCCCTTTTCATTTTGGGATAACTGTCAGTATTCTATCTGAGAAAGATGTTTTCTTTTTATGCTTGCAGTGCTGAAGACATTATCTGTGTTACTAAACAATTTAGATTGTGAAAAATACATCAGAATATAGTGAACAAATGAAAATTGAAGATTAGATAAGAAAAGCTATTACATAAATAAATTATATAATACAAATTTAGCTAACATATCTAAAGTTAGACTAGTTTTTAATGATCATATGATGATAAAGGCTTGGCTTTCAACTGTTTAGAAAATTCCCAAATGGTGAAAAATAGTAATTACCAAATATTTACTGAATACTTAATGGACCAAGTACTATTCCCAGTGCTTTATGTACATTTATTCCTCTTAACAATCTTTTGTTTTATTATCCCACTTTATAAATGAAAAACCTGAAACTCATAGAAATTTAAGTACCACAACCCAGGTAATAAAACCAGTAAGTAGATAAGTCAGGATTAAACCCTATTTGATATTCTAAGAATATATAGTACTAAGTTATTCCCAGTAGATAATAACAATAAATACTTATGTTCCCTTAAACAAAAATACTATTTCAGTGGTATTTCAATGGTTTGCTAATCCATATTGGTATGGCAAAACTGCCTTGGCCAATATAGAGAAGTCATAGAAATCACTTAAGCACCACAAGTTTAAAGGCTGCCCTTCAATACATTCTTTCTTACATACCCTAGCAAACGACTTCTTTTTCCATTCAGCTACCATGGAATCTACAGCATTTTTAACTTTTTTTAAGGCATTTAGTAAAGAAGCTCCAGTTTCCAGTCCTAATTATCTGGCAGAGAACTATTGGCCAACCATTCGTTCTCAAGAATTTCTAGGAGCACACGTCCTATGTAGAATCATATAAGGCAAGCTGAATTACAGAGATTTTTTTCAGTTAAGTGTGGAACTGAATCTTATTTTGTCTTGCAGCTCTCTAACAATATTCAGAATTCAAGAGTCCCTACAACCTCCTTGAAAAGGTTCACGATTTCTCTGACACATTCAAACAGTTCAGTCAGAGCAGGAAAATTTTCCCAGCTAATTATTAATATATTGTTTGATTATGCATTATAGTAATCAATGTTAGCCATTATACTTCTATGACAGCCAAAATCAAATATATGAATGTGGCAACAAATTCCAAGTTCGAATATTCTCACAGTAACTGAAATTTGCTATTGTTTTTTGTCTACTTTTTTTATAGGACTACACCCACAGCATATGGAAGTTCCCAGGCTAGGGGTTGAAGCAGAGCTACAACTGCTGGCCTATGCCACAGCCACAGCAACACAGGATTCAACCCACATCTGCCACCTCACCACAGCTCATGACAATGCAGGATCCCCTACCCACTGAGCAAGGCCCAGCTGTCAAACCCGCATGCTCATGGATACCAGTCAGATTCGTTTTGGATGGGCCACAAGGGGAACTCCCAATTTTTGGTCTAATTTTTATTTTTATTATTATTAGTTTTCCTTTATAGGGCCACAGCTGCAGTATATGGAAATTCTGAGGCTAGGGGCAAGTCAGAGTAGCAGCTTCTGGCCTATGCTGCAGAAACAGCGATGCCAGATCCAAGATGAATCTGCAGCCTACTCTGCAACTTGCAGCAACACCAAATCCTTAACCCACTGAGCAAGGCCGGGGATCAAACCTTCATCTTCATGGATGCTATTTGGGTTCTCAACCCTCTGAGCTACAACAGGAACTCCTGGTCTATTTTTAAATGGGTGCATTTACCAGAGGTTTTTGGGGGTTTTTTAAAAATGATTTTTTTTCCGTTATAGCTGGAGTACAGTATTCTGTCAATTTTCTACAGTATGACAAAGAGACCCAGTCACACATACATATATACATCCTTTTCTCACATTATCCTCCATTGTGTTCCATCATAAGTGACTAGATAAAGTTCCCAGTGCTATATAGTAAGATCTCGTTACTTATCCATTCTAAATGCAATAGTTTGCCTCTAGTAACCCCAGATTCCCAGTCCATCCCACTCCCTCCCTCAGCTCCTTGGCAACCACATCCCCAGGTCCATGAGTTTCTTTTCTGTGGAAAGTTTCATTTGTGCTGTACATTAGATGCCAGGTAGAAGTGATATCATATGGTATTTGCCTTTCCATTGTTTATATATACCACATCTTCTTAATCCATCTGTCGATGGACATTTAGGTTGTTTCCATGTCTTTGCTGTTGTGAATAGTGCTGCAACAAACATACATGTATCTTTTTCAAGGAAAGATTTGTCTAGATATATGCCCAGGACTGAGATTGGTGGGTCATATGGTAGTTATATATTTAGTTTTCTGAGGTACCTCCATAATGTTTTCTGTAGTGGTTGTGCTAATTTACATTCCCACCAACAGTGTAGGATGGTTCCCTTTTCTCCACACTACCTCCAGCATTTGTTATTTGTGGACTTACTAATGATGGCCATTCTATGCAGATTCTATTTCACTTCTAGTGATCATCTGTTCAAATTATCTAATTTCTTCTTGATTCAGTTTGATGGGCTCTATGTTTCTAGAAAGTTTTCCATTTCTTTTAGGTTGTCCATGGGCTATATAATTGCTCACAGAATATATAATTTTTATTTTTCTGTGGTATCAGTTATTATTCCTGGTCTTTCATTTATTAATTTACTTATCTGTGTCATCACTATTTTCATCTTGGTAAGCTTGGCCAGAGGTTTGTCAATTTTGTTTCTCCTTTCAAAAAACCAGCTTCTTGTGGTGTAGGTTGCAGACGCGGCTCGGATCCCGAGTTGCTGTGGCTCTGGCATAGGTTGGCAGCTACAGCTCTGATTAGACCCCTAGCCTGGGAAACTCCACATGCCACGGGAGCAGCCCAAGAAATAGCAAAAAGACCAAAAAAAAAAAAAAGCCCTTGTTTTTATTGAATTTTTCTATCACTTTTAATTTCTATTGTATTTATTTCCTCTCTGATCTTTATTATTTCCTTCATTTTGCTGATATTATGTTGAGCTTTTTCTTCTTTTTCTAATTAGACTGTTTATTTTGAATTTTTTTCTTAATCTTTTGAGGAAGACTTGTATCACTATGAATTTTCCTCTTTTACTATAGCTTTTGATGCATCCCATATATTTTGTGGGGTTGTGTTTTCATTGTCATTTTTCTCGTTTTTTTTTTTTCCATTTCCTCTTTGATTTCATTTTTTACTCATTGGGTTTTTTTGCTGTTTTGTTTTTTAAAGGTCACATCCTCAGCATATAGAGTTTCCCAGGCTAGGGGTTGAATCAGAGCTGCATCCACTGGCCTACACCACAGCCATAGCAATGCAGGATCCATGCTGCAATTGTGACCTACGTCACAACTCACAGCAACAACAGATCCTTAATCCACTGAGGGAGGTCAGGGATCAAACATGTGTTCTCATAGTTACTAGTCAGATTCATTTCTGCTGAGCCATGATGGGAACTCTGACCCATTGGCTTTTTAGTAGCATGTTGTTTTGTCTCCATGTAATTTTTTTTCTCATGTCTCTTTCTGTGTCTGATTTTTGGTTTCATGCCATTGTGGTCAGAGAATAAGCTCTAAATAATTTATATTCTCTTATATTTGTTGAGGCTTGTTTTGTGTCCTAGTATGTGATTTAACCCAGAGAATGTAATATGTGTGCTTGAAAATAATATGTATTCTTTTGTTTTGTTTTGTTTTGATGTAGTGTCTTATAGATAGATATTAATTAAATACAACTGGTCTGTTGTGTCATTTAGGGTGTCTGTTGTTTTATTGATTTTTGGCCTGGAAGATCTGTCCATTGATGTTAGTAGGGTATTAAAGTTTCTTACTCTTATTTTGTCCCAATCAATTTCTCCAATTACGTCTATTTTCTTTTAAATATTTTGGTGTTCCTATATTGAATGCATATATGTTAACAAGTTTGATATCCTCTTCTTGTATGGATCCCTTTATCATTGTATAGTATCCTTCTTTATCTTTCTGTATGGCCTTTGTTTTCAAGTGCATTTTGTCTGATATGAGTATTGCTACCTTCAGTTTATTCCCATCTCCATTTGCTTGAAAGAACTTTTGCTATCCCCTCACTTTCAACCTATGCATGTATAAATTCTTCAAATACATTTTTGATCCCCTTCTCTGTCTCTTTTCCTTGTGGAAACACTATTATGTGTAGGTTGGCATGCTTTATATTATCCCATAGTTTTTGTGTGTTGCTTTTATTATTTTTTCATTTGTGTGTCTATCCACTGTTCTTATTGGATGATTCTCATCTTATTTGTTCTTCTGCATTATTTAGTCTGCTATTTATTGCTTATAGGTTGTCTTTTATCTTGTTAATTTTGTTGTCTCATTTTGATTGGTCCCTCTTTATAATTTTTAAAGATTTGAATTTTTTACATTAATGTTTTAAAATTCCTGTAACATTTTT
The DNA here is from genome assembly GCF_054392235.1 of Sus scrofa. NCBI lineage: Eukaryota > Metazoa > Chordata > Mammalia > Artiodactyla > Suidae > Sus > Sus scrofa. The sequence goes on from NC_139386.1 coordinate 50,876,965, forward strand.
GTTTGTTTGTTTTAGAGCCACACCCATGGCATTTGGAGATTCACAGGCTAAGGGTCGAATCAGAGCTGTAGCTGCTGGCCTACACCACACAGCTCATGGAAATGCCAGATCCTTACCCCACTGAGCAAGGCCAGAGATCAAACCTGCATCCTCATGGATGCTAGCCAGATTCTTTTCCACTGAGCCACAAAAGGAACTCCCTCCTGTAGCATTTTTATTAACTCTTTTTTGATCTCGGTGTTTGTTAGATTGGTGACATCTGTTTCATTACTTGATCTGTCAGAAAATTTCTCTTGTTCTTTTAATTGGAATAGTTTCTCTATTTCTTCATTTTACTTAACTTTCTCTGGCTCTGTGAATTTAGGAGAAACTATTATCTACTGTGGTCTTGAAAGACTGTTTTTATATGAGAGTATGCCTGTGTAGGCTGTGTGAATCCACTATTTTTGATGCAAGGGTTTTTTTGGTATAGACACTAGCCATATATTTTCTCAGATTGTACTGGCCATTATCCCCTTGATAGGGGGTATAATGTTGTGGTGACCAGAGTCTGCATTGGATGTTGTGTGGTCCCTCCTGTGTGTCTGTGGCTGTCACAGCCTTCTTGAGGGCAGGGTATACTCTTCAGTTGTTGGAGTAGAAACCCTGAGGGTAAGGTTTGATAAGGCTGCATTTTCCTTTAGTGCGAGGTCTGTCCCCAAGGAGGTGAACATTGAAGCAAGTAAGGCACATGAATTCACAGCAAACCTATGTTCTGCCTGTGCAGATGTATGTGACTCTTCCCAGAAGCAGCCCAAGTTCATATCCCTTTCTCCATCATGTTTGTCCCAGATATATTGCTAGGCTTGCATTGGGTGCCAGAGCATTGTAGCTGTAGGAATCATGGTGGTTTCACTGTTATCTGGAACCAGGGCTGCCTCTGTGGTAGGGCTTTCCCAAGATCTGTCCAATACAGTTTTGGTTCCAAGGTGGAGTAGGAGGTGGGAAGAACTGGAACACTCATAATGGGAAAGGAACCACTGCATACTCATTCCCATGGGGTTGTTGAAAGAGACATGTTATTCTTTGATGCTGCTGGCCACCTGGTATGTATGCCAAGAGACTCTGCTGCTGCCAGACTAGCCATAATGTCATCAGAATTTTTTTGACTACATTCTATTTCTCTCTTATCCTTCTGGGACCTCCATAATGACAATGTTATTACACTTGATGTTGTCTCAGATGTCCCTAAAACTATTCTCATTTTTTAAAATTTGCTTTTATTTTTGCTGTTCACATTTCATGATTTCCATTATTCTATTTTCTGGATCATTTTTTATTTATTTTTAAATACTTTTTATTTTTTCCATTATACTTGGTTTACAGTGTTCTGTCAATTTCTACTGTACAGAAAAGCGACCCAGTCACACACACACACACACACACATATACACATTCTTTTTCTCACATTATACGCCATCATGTTTCATCATAAGTGACTAGATAGAGATCCCTGTGATATACAGCAGGAACTCACTGCTTATCCACCTCAAATACAATAGTTTGCATCTATTAATCCCAGACTCCAAGTCCAACCCACTTCCCCCCTCCCTGTTGGCAACCACAAATCTGTTCTCCAAGTCCATGAGTTTCTTTTCTGTGGAAAGGTTCATTTGTGCGTTATATTAGATTCCAGATATAAGTGACATTATATGGTATTTTAATTTCTCTTTCTGACTTACTTAACTTAGTATGAGAATCTCTAGTTCCATCTATGTTGCTGCAAATGGCATTATTTGGCTATTTTTTATGGCTGAGTAGTATTCTGATATATATATATATACACACATACATATATATATATATATGTATGCCACATCTTCTTAATCCATTCATCCATCAATGGACATTTAGGTTGTTTCCATGTCTTCACTATTGTGAATAGTGCTGCATTGAACATATGAGTACATGTGTTTTTTTTCAAGGAAAGTTTTGTCTGGATATATGCCCAAAAGAGGGATTGCTGGGTTATATGGTAGTTCTATGTTTAGTTTTCTAAGATACCTCCATATTGTTTTCCATAGTGGTTGTACCAAGTTACATTCTTACCAACAGTGGAGGAGGGTTCCCTTTTCTCCACACCCTCTCCAGCATTTATTATTTTTTGATTTGTTAATAATGGCCATTTTGACAGATGTGAGGTGGTAACTCACAGTGGTTTTGATTTCCATTTCTCTAATAATTAGTGATGTTTAGCATTTTTTCATGTGCCTGTTGGCCATCCATTTCTTTGGAGAAATGTTTATTCAGCTCTTTTGCCCATTTTTCAATTGGGTTGTTGGGTTTTTTGCTGTGAAGTTGTATGTGTTGTTTGTGTATTTTCAAGATTGAGCCCTTGTCAGTCACATCATTTGAAACTATTTTCTCCCATTCCATTGCTTGTCTTTTTGTTTCTTTTTTTATGGTTTCCTTTGCTGTGTAAAAGCTTGTCAGTTTGATAAAGTTCTATTGGTTTATTTTTTATTTAATTTCTGTTGCCTTGGGAGAGAATACATTTGTAAGGTTGCTGTCACAGACTGTTTGCCTATGTTCTCTTCTAGGAGTTTGGTAGTGTCTTGTCTTATGTTTAAGTCTTTAAGTCATTTTGAGTTTATTTTTGTGTATGGCATGAGGGTGTATCCCAGTTTCATTGATTTACATGCAGCTGTCAAGTTTTCCCAGGACCACTTTTTGAAAAGACTGCCTTTTTCCCATTTTATGTTTGAAATTTTATGTTTTGAAATTTGAAAGGAAAGTCATAAAAAGTAGGATTTTCTTGGAAGATAATAGAAAACTCCAAATTGAGATCCATAGTGGGTTGATAGATGGGCTTTATGTTGTCCTTGAGCCCTTGATATTACAGGCAAAAATTTGGATAGCTTCTAGATAATGCATTTGGGGGAGTAGAGAGGAAATGGTGCACAGATTTTATAAAATTCACAGAGGGTCCATGATTCAATGAAATTTATGAACCACACATATATAAGAGAAATAGCACCACTCAGCTCTAACACTTATTCTCTTTGTGATCTTGGAAAACTGCTAACTTCTATAAATCTTGGTTTCCAGTATGTATGAAATTCATTCTGTCCTGCTTTCTCCACCAGTGCTATATATGGGGATCAGAAGAGATAATGTCTCTGAAGATATCAATAGCTATAGAAAATACTTACTATGTGCCAGATTTTTAAGAACTTTATCTCCTTTAATTTTTATGACAAATCTATGAAATGAGAATAATCACCTTGTCTATTTTACCTATGAGAAAATTGAAGTATATAGAGATGAAGCAATCTGTTTATATTCACACAGCTATTAAGTAGTACCACTGGGACTTGAAACCATATTGTCTGATTCCTGCATATATGCATTTTGCTGCAATACTATAAATACATTGCTAAAAACCTTATAAAATATCATTTAAACATGAACTAGTTTATGAATAATGGTCGATGAGGATATTCTGAAGATGTTTTCCACCTTAAATTGAAATTTAATTTAAAATTTAATTTTTAATTTTATTAAAAAGTTATGATTACAATGAGTGTTTGGAAACATCAGCTTGAGGGAATCTTAAGTAGCTCTAGGGGAGTCACAGAATTTAAGCATAAAATCTGCTCATTTCACCTGTCCTTAGCTTTACTTGTTCCATACTCTATCATTAAGGAAAATTGGTCTCAAGCTAAACCATAATTAAAAAAAAAAAAACACTTTAGCTAGGTCAGCAGTGTTTAGCTAAGTTGACTCAGGAAGGGCTTAATGGCCCTCACCTTGTTGCTAATGTGTTTATTAAGTGTGGCAGCTTTGGCTGATTTCTGATGGAGTGCACAAGGAATATACCTATGACATTTGTTTGCTGCTTTCCAAAAAAGTGGGACCTGAGGCTTGGAATCAGATAGTTAGGGATGGTGTTTGCTGAAATAGTAGGAAACAACATTATCTTTAACAAGATTTTATTTTTCCCCATTTTTTTCCTGCCCAACCAGCATGTTCTGTTTCAGGTGTGGACTGCTGATGTTTAGATGAAATGTAAAGCAAGAAGAGTGAGAGCTTAGGCCTAGGTACCAATTATACAAAGAACTTATAGCTATCCTTCTCAAATACTTCCAATAGACTAAAGAGGAGGGAACATTCCTAACATCATGGTATAAAGCCACCATCACCCTGATTTAAAAAAAAAAAAAAAAGACAAAGACGCTACCGAAGAGTCTAATATATATTACTACAAGCCAATGTCTTTGATGAATATAGGTGCAAGAACCTCAACTAAATATTAGTAAACCAAGTCCAACAACACATAAACCATGATCAAGTTGGAGTCATTCCAGGGTTCAACATATACAAATCAATCAAGGTGATACACCACCATAACAACAACAAAAAGGACAAAAACAGCATGATCAGCTCAATATGTGGAGAAAAAGCCTTTGATAAAATTCAACGTCCATTTATTATGAAACCTCTTACCAAAGTGGGTATAGAGGGAACATCTGTCAACATAACAAATGCTATGTATGACACACCCACAAACCAACATAATACTCAACATTGAAAAGATAAAAGCCTTCCCACTAAAATTTGGAATTCAAGGATGCCCACTCTCATCATTTCTATTCAACATAGCATCAGAAGTCCTAACCATAGCAATGAGACAAGAAACAGAAATAAAAGGTATCCAAATTGGAAGAGAAGTAGTAAAACTGTCATTATATTCTGATGACATGATACTATACACAGAAATCCTAAAGACTCTACACAAAGACTGATATAACTGATAAGAAAATTCAATAAGGTGGCAGGATACAAGATTAACATACAGAAATCTGTTGCATTTATTTAATAATGTAATATCAGAAAGGAAAAGTAAAAATAAACAATCCCAGAGTTCCCGTCGTGGTTCAGTGGTTAAAGAATCCTACTAGGAACGATGAGGTTGCGGATTTGATCCCTGGCCTTGCTCAGTGGGTTAAGGATCTGGAGTTTCTGTGAGCTGTGGTGTAGGTTCAGACACGGCTCGGATCCCATGTTGCTGTGGCTCTGGCATAGGCCTGCAGCTACAGCTCTGATTAGACCCCTAGCCTGGGAATCTCCATATGCCATGGGAGCAGCCCTAGAAAAGGCAAAAAGCCAAAAATAAAATAAAATAAATAAAATAAACAATCCCTTTTAAAATCATATCAAAAAGGTAAAATACTTAGGAATACACTTGATCAAGGAGACTAAACACTTATGTGCTTAGAACTATAAAATATTGATTAGGGAAACTGAAGATGATTCAAAGAAATGGAAATATATCTTATGCTCTTGGATAGGAAGAATTAATATTGGTAAAACAGCCATACCACTCAGCAACATACAAATTTAATGTCATCTCTATCAAATTACCTGTGACAATTTCACAGACCTAGAACAAATAATCCTAAAATCTATAAGGAACCACAAAATATCCAACATTGCCAAAGCAATCCTGAGGAAAAAGAACATAGCTGGAGCCAAACAAAGCTCCCAGATTTTGGACATTTCAAAGTTACTACAGTATGGAGATACCTTGAAAAACTAAAAATAGAGTTACCATGTGATCCAGCAAGCCCACCCTGGGTATATATCTTGAGAAAACTCTAATTTGAAAAGATATATGCACCCCAATGTTCATAGCATCACTATTTAGCCAAGACAGGGGAGCAACCTAGAGATCCATCAACAGATGAGTGGATAAAGAAAAGATGTGGTATATAACATGTATATGTATACTATATTTATAACATATATATACATATATACATGAATATGTGTACGCAATGATATGTTAATCAGCAATAAAAAATAATTTGCAGCAATATGGATGGACCTAAAGATTATTATACTAGGCAAAGTAAGTCAGAAAGAGAAAGACAGGAGTTCCCGTCGTGGTGCAGTGGTTAACGAATCCAACTGGGAACCATGAGGTTGCGGGTTCAGTCCCTGCTCTTGCTCAGTGGGTTAACGATCCGGCGTTGCCGTGAGCTGTGGTGTAGGTTGCAAACGCGGCTCGGATCCTGCGTTGCTGTGCCTCTGGCGTAGGCCGGTGGCTACAGCTCCAATTCAACCCCTAGCCTGGGAACCTCCATATGCCGCGGGAGCGGCCCAAGAAATAGCAACAACAACAACAAAAGACAAAAAGACAAAAGACAAAAAAAAAAAAAAAAAAAAAGAAAGAGAAAGACAAATACCATATCATATCACTTATATGTAGAATCTAAAAAATGATACAAATGAATTTATTTACAAAAAATAAACAGACTCACATATACAGAAATCAAGCTTATGTTTATCAAGGGGGGATTGTGCACAAGAGGGACAAATTAGGTGTTTGGGATTAGCAGATACAAACTGCTAGATATAAAATAGACATGCAACATGGTCCTACTGTACAGCATAAGGAACTATATTCAATATATTGTAGTAACCTATAATGGAAAAGGATCTAAAAAAGAATATAGCAATTGATTTCTTAGGACCAACACCAAGATGTTGGCAGGTCTGGGCCCTTATCTAGCTGCTCTGGAGGAGACTCTCCTTCCAGTTTCATTTAGGTTGCTGGCAGAATCGAGTTCCTTGTTGTTGTAGGTCCCATTTCCTTGTTGGCTGTTGGTTGGGTGCTACTCTTGGTTCCTGAGGCCTCTCTCTGGTCCTTGAACATTTATCCTTATGTCTCAGAACCAGCAACAATGCATCAACTCATTCTCATGCTTCAACAAGTTCTTCCGTAGTATATCTTCTGCCTGCAATTTGAGAAAATTCTCAGCTTTGAGGGTGGGGGTGGGGCATATATGAGTAGATTGAGCCCACTTTGGTAATCTAGAATGATCTCCCTATCTTACAATCTGTAACTTTAATTCCATCTGCAAAGTCTCTTTTATTATATGACACAATAATTTCATAAGTGCCAGAGATTAAGACATGGACATCTTAAGGACCATCATTCTACCTACTACAATTATTAAGCAGATTACCACTGTAGGTGACCAAATTTCAACTCAGCTGGAGACCTCTGGGAGAATGTGAAATATGCCCCAGGCTTGTCCCACCCAAAGAGTACAGAAGCTGGGGTGTTCACCTGAGGACTGTTTCAGGGCCAATAACTTCCAACCTGCCCAGCTGAGAGTATATCCTAAGATGACAAGTCCTAGGTCATGCTGTAGAATGTTTTTAGCAGAGGCTGACTGGGAGTGCTGAGAGTTTATAAGGGGTTAACCATGGTTTCTGTGAAAATGTGTTTGTATAAGTCGACTTAAAGTGGATCACAAACATCTCTGTTTATTGCAAGTATGCCTTGGCCTATTGGTCTCAAATTTTCCATTTGGAGATGAGGACAATAAATGTCAAAGTCTTATTTAAGCTTTAGTCCCAATACTCAAACTCCAAATCAGTCTTTTGTCAGAGATTCAGCATGGGTTTTAAAGTCTGTATCCCATGATTAATAAAGTGGAACTTTGTTTCATTTGCTGCTTGATTTTTTATTTGTAGGATTTCCACTGAACCCCACAAGGAGGAAAGGTGATTAACAGATAGGATCCAGGTAATGTCACAAAAACTTCATCTCTATGATCATCTGATGGCTAAAAAGGGGGACATAATTTTGTGATGAACAAAAAGAGCTGCCTCTGAAAAGCAGAAGTGCAAAGGAGTAGTCTTGAGCCACCCACATTTCTACAAATGTTAGATCAATAAGCAATCATGGGTACTCAAATATAAACTCACTACTTAATACATTTTGGAATAATTTGGTAAGTGAAATTCCCTGCTTGTGACAAAGTCACCACTGCATTCTTCAGGCTGAGATTTCAGCCCATAAAATATTGCAACACCATTTTCAACAGATGGTCTAATGCTATTTTGCTGTGCTAAGATTATCCCTGCTTTTGAGCACATTGCAGAACACCAGGCCACATAGCAATAAGACTAAAGAGGATAGGCTTGAAATCAAACAAACCTGGGTTAGCCTAAGACTTCCTACCTTTGTAATGTAGGACCTTGTTCACCTCATCTTAATATAAGATCACTGAAAGTACTAAATGAAATAATGTATGTAAAGCAAATGACTATAATACCTGACATGTAGTTGAAATTAAAGTGAGTCACATTTTTCTCAAGTAGTATCAGTGCAGACACAAACAACTAAAGAGTGCCTTTTTTTGTTTAGAATTCTCCCTGGAGTTGGAACCAATTCAAATGAGTGTTGACAGTTGGCCCTCATTTCTCATCACTCTAACTCAGCATTTTGCATTTCTATGGGTGCTGGAAGCTGCTCAGAATCTGCACCCCTTCATTCCACACTGATTCAGAGTGGCTGCCCCCATCTCATAGAGAAAGAAATGTGCTTTAAGACATGTAGACAGAAGATTCTATATGTACATAGTGGAGTCTTATTTATCCAGCAGAAATATTATGCTCTCAAGTGTTAATACAAACCAAGATTTCCTCATCAAATTTAGTGAATGGAAGCACAATTAATACTAATTTACAACCTAATGGAGAAGAAAATGTTACCTCAGTGCTGTTATTATTCATTGTGAAATAAATTTGGGATCATATTTTAGATTTTCTTTGTCCCAGCTCTCAGGTATTAGGAAAGTGATTGAGAACTGACTGTATAAGTGCAACTGCCAGAATCTTTAAAATGCATTTGCTTTATTTGCTTAATCTCATCTATAGGCTCTCCTAATTTTGTACATCCAGCTTCTATAACAAATTTCAGGTAATTTAGGTTCTCAAGATGTGAATTAAAAAGCCATTTCTTATGTAGCAAGACACCTTATATAAGTTTTGTGTCAGCTATTTTTGAGTGGTACTAGACATGCCCCACAACTATACATTTTTGGAGAACTGAGAAACTTGGAATTTGATTATCCTCTAAAGCATATTCTAATTTTGTTAAAAATAAATTTAGTGACAATCTTGAGAGCATACAGAAATATCTGAAGCTCCAAAAGATTTGGTAGTGTAGGGAAGTAAAATGCTGGTGTCTAATATAATATATACTTTTTTTTTTTCTGCTTTTTTTTTAGGGCCGCACCCATGGCATATGGAAGTTCCCAAGCTAACGGTCGAATCAGAGCTACAGCTGCTGGCCTATGCCACAGCCACAGCAACACAGGATCCTTAACCCACTGAGGAAGGCCAGGGATCAAACTCACAACCTCATGGTTCCTAGTCAGATTCGTTTCTGCTACACCACAATGGGAACTCCTAATATAATATTTTAGATAAAGAGCAAATATATTCACTGAATAATTACTTACATATTATTGTGACAAATACTACAGATGACTTTTATAATTTAAATAATAGGAATATAATCTAATCGGAAAAATAATATTAAACATACTCAACTTGGAAGGCTACACCATGGTATAAAATTAAGTGCCAATTGGAACACCTGAAAGCATTCTCGATAAAATTAAAAGAAAGAACTTCAAAATTGCAAATGAAGAGAAATAGTCTCACGAAGACTTTGTGTCCCAAACTTTACCTTTTCTTTTCACTTATTGGGAAAAAGAATACGGCCCAAGTAGGAGGCTTCAGTGGTGTATAACCCCAAAAAAGATGAAGTTGGAAAAATCCCAATTTCCTTCATGATTTTTGGCAAATCTGACATGAGGTGAAAATTTAAAATAGACTGAAAAAATTGTGGAGGAACAAAAGGAAATAGTTTGTAATTTGATAATCTGATACACCAGCCATACTTCATATACATCTTAAGATAAAGTCCCTATAGGGCAACCTCTCAACCTAGGTCCCTGTATGGCTTACCAAGAAGCTTTTCCTTCTTACCTGAAAGCTCATCCAGCTGCTTCTAAGTCTACATCCCCAAGAAAGGCAGGAGAGATTTTTCATGCTTAAGACCCAGATCTCCTGAAAACTGATTTCCTATCTGAGGGTCTTGCCTCCTCCCCAAGAGACTGACATAAAGTTCATTTCATTTCATTGAGAATAGATTCTATGTCACTACAATTACCATTACTTGTACTGATATTACTTGATCCTATGTCACTACAATTACCATTACTTGTAATGATAATAATAGCTACCACCATTTGTAGAGCACTGATGCTAGGCATTGTGGTAAGTCTTTTTTAAAAATTATTTTTATTCTCACTGCTAACTCACTCTATCTCTATCCCTAACTTCAAAGGGATACTATTACTTAAAGAAATTATGTAACTAGCCTAACACCAGAAGTATTAGAGATGGAATTTTCAGCTAGTTCTGTGTGATTCCTTATCTAATGCTCCTATTACACAATACTATCCCCTTGAGGTGCATCCTATAACTTGAAGACAATTATTTAAAACTCTCTTCCTTCACAGGACATAGACATATATAAGGTGGCTTGGGTTGGGTACTGATTTTTCACAGAGAAAAGATAAGGTGATAATTATGCTGTGTTGATAGTAATTGCTACCTAAATACCATGTTTGTCTTTATCCCAATGACAGAATAATGGAGTGCCACCATTGATTAAGGTAGCTAAGAGTCTGTTAATAGGTCCAGGCATTTTCAAATAAGTATACCCGAGCCAAATGAGATTCAGACATTGGGAAAGATGAGTCCTTGTCAACCCCTTATTGCTCTTGATTCTCTCATAAAGAGGTATAATTACTCCAAAGCTAGGCTTCTGACATCAAACTTTGGTTTTCCATGACTCTCATCCCATTCCTCTGATTATAGGTTTGTTACTGTCTTAGTCTTCCCAACTGTGCTTGAGTTGTTGCCACATAACCTGCCATTATCCTCACCAGGATTTAAACAGTACCTCTTTAGACACACTGAATAATGAGAAACTTTCATATTTATAAGTGAAAGATATAATTGGTTTTCACAATGATAGCCATCTTTGTATTCTTTTCAAAATACAGAGATTGACCCACCAAACTATCCAAATAGCACATTAGACATTTTTACCCAGTTCGACATATATTGACAATGATAGGGATACTATGCCAGGTGCTGGGGATACAAAAAAAAATAAACTTTATGTCTAAGAATTTTATGACAAATGCTAGATATCATTATATATCACTTAGTGTCAACAGAACAGCCTCAGTGATGATATAGAGGGTTGGAGGTACTCTGCCAGCAAAGGGCAATAGCATACAAAAACTTGTGAGTTTGGTGCCTTTTGCTTTATACAATAGCAGAAATCTGAGCACACAGTTAAAATAGCAGCCACACTTTGGCATGGAACACTATTCACCAATAGCTGGAAAAATGATCCCTATTATTATTATGATCCTATCATATTCGCAAATGTTATAATTTTTTATTCCACACAGAGAGAGTTATAGGATGCTCATTCTCTATGTTATCTTCATGGCTGTTCCTATACACACTAACAGTATATTTTGGAAGAATAAAAGACTCTCCAAGAATAAATTCAGAAGGCCCTTATTTCCATTCACCCTCTCCAATCTGCTTTCATAACATGAAATCTCTTTACAATGTCTTACAGTATAATTAGAGAAAATGTAAGTATAAACTTTCTGAGAATACACATTTTAAAACATATAAAATAATGGCCTAATCCATGGAAGGCACTGTGATAAATGTCTTTGTGTATTCATTAATTTAATTCCCACAGTAATATGAGATATACTTATTCTTTCCCTTGACAGCTAAGGAAACAAAGCTGAGGCTCAGAAAAGTGGAGGAACTTCTCCAAGTCTCATAGCCTAAATCAGAATGCAAATCTAAGACTATTCAACATAACAGTAACCAGGACCAGTTTGCATGAGTAAAGATTATGTGGAAATGACTGATACCAGAAAATTTCCTAAGGGACTAGGATGAAGTAAATCAAAAGGGAATACTGAAGAAAAGGGTACATTAAAATGAAAGGAAGAGAGAGAAGCCTAATGAAATTATATTTTGGGGGGCTTTTGGTAAGAGAATCTTACCCACATGCCACTTTACCTTCCTGATACTTCCCCCAACCTCAATACACACACAGACATACACACACACACATACACACACACAAGCACGCATGCACGCATGCACACCTCCCTTCACACACTTTGAAGAAGCTTTAAATTCAACTCAATTTTCTACCCAAGAAATTCCAGATGTATACTAGGCAAAGATCAAATTTTCTTTCCTCATAGCAGGTATATTTGGGTCACTAGATTGAAGGAAGTGATTATCTTTATCATTTCCCTCAAAGGTATTATTTTAAAAAGCTAGTTTTATTGGGAACAATTAGTGAAGCAGCTGCCAGGCATGGACTTTCTGCCAAGTACTTGCCCACATAGCGGGTTTCTATGACGTAAGGACAATGTTCCTGGAAAACTGTGGTAATCATTCTATAGGCATATTTATATATTCCTCAAGGCCCCCATCACCCTGTCCAGGAACTAATTGACTTTTCATACAAAACAAATCTTGCATATACTGTAGAAACAGAATAAAACAACCTACATTCTAATCTTCAAACTAACTAGCATGTAACTTTCAGAAATTCATTCTTTCACATATGTGGCTCAGATCTGGCATTGCTGTGGCTGTAGCAAAGGCTGGCAGCTGCAGCTCCAATAAGACCTTAGACCCCACCCCACCTCCATCCTGGGAACTTCCACATGCCATTCTTGAGACCCTAAATACAGAAGGAAAAAAGTTTATTCTAGCCTTTGCTACTTCAGGATTAGAAGAGTAATCCATGTCTACCTCAGTTCTGTCTTTCACACAGAACTTGTCAACCCTACCTGCCAACTCATAGCTATAAATAAGCCTATTGACATGCTTATCAGGGAATTTTAAATTAAGAGTTATAAATGAGTTTCAAGGGCTCTGGAAAAATCTTGAGCCTAGAAAAAGGTGTGTGTGTGTGGATATTAGCACTTTTCTAATGAGAGCATTTATGGTTTTCATGAGATCACAGAGGAAGTTTTAAATTAAAAAAATCTGAAATCTTAGCTGTTGATTTAAACAGACACAGAACCTGAAAGAGGTTTTTTTTTTTTCTTTGTCTAATTTCAGTTTATTTTTTTTTATTTTTTATTTTTTTTTATTTTCCCACTGTACAGCAAGGGGGTCAGGTTATCCTTACAAGTATACATTACAATTATATTTTTCCCCCACCCTTTCTTCTGTGGCAACATGAGTATCTAGACAAAGCCCATGTCATTTGGTGCTCCATTGTAGAGTCCATGGATAATTGGAATTTTGTGGTGATAGCTAGCTATTTCTAGTATTTCAAGAAGTACAATGGGAATGATATTTTTATAATAAGGCTGAATAATATAATAGATGTTTCTAGTTAATTTGTTTTGTGCTAAGCATTTTCTATTACATTTAATCTTTGAATAATATATATTTTATCCTCGTTGAGTGGTAAAACTGTGGTTTTAAAGAATCACTAGCCATGATCAAACATTTACAGAGCCAGGATTTGAACCCAGGTGGTCTGACTCTAAAGTGAATGCAATTGATGGCTGTGCTGTGAGGGAGTCAATCTCTTCATGTTCTGGTTATCACTTACATATATTGGTATCAATTAAGATAGGAAATATACTATTACTTAATAAATATAACTCACTTGGGTTTTATTTTCCCTTAAACCAGTGATTCTGAACCAGGGAAGATTTTGCCTCCTAGGGGGCATTTGGCAGTGTCTGGAGACATTTTTTGTTGTTACAGATATTAGCATGAAGCTGATATAGGCCAGCCATATATCCTACAATGGATAGGACAGACTCCCACAAAAAAAATTATCTGGCCCAAAATGTCAGTAGTGCCACTATTGAGAAATTCTACTCTAAGCATGGTTTACAGGTCAATAAAAATACAAAAATGTATTATTTGTGATGAAAATATTGAGAGCCATCAATCTAATTCAACCACAGTACAATAAGCACTCCAATTTTTTGTTGAACACATGAACCCCTATATTTAAGGAAGAAAATTCTTTTCTTCCCTCTTGGCTTCACTTTATTTTTTCCAATATTACCCCATTAGTCTTTTAACCCAGTACTTCTCAAACTTCAATGGGCAATAGAATCACCTAGAGAGCTTTAAAAACTCAGATTCCTAGACACCAATCCCAGGGTTTCTTTCTGTGTGAGCATGTGAGTCAACTCTCTTTATTGACAATGATGAATTGGGTATGATATCACTTATATATGGAATCTAAGAAATAAAACACTCATTTGGAGACTCAAAGATATAGGAAACAGATTTTCTGATTCTTTAGGCCTGAGGTGAGGACTAAAATTCCACTATTCTAACAAATTCCCAAGTGATGCTGGTATGCTGATCCATGGACTACACATGAGTCACAAGGCAGTTCACCCTGCCCTTCTGGAGACTTCTCCCATGCCCTTCAAGAGAACATTCTACTTCTGTATCATGCCACAGCTCATTGAACCTGTTGCTTCTCATAATCTGGTTTACATTCTGCTTGTTTCAAAGAGGAAGTGATCATATATTATTTCTTTATCAATCCAGCAAATACACAGCAACCTCTTTGGTAACTTGTAACACATTGTGGAGAAAGTTGAAACCTAAAATCACGCCTATTTTATGCGGGAAAATAGAGCATTTTTTTCCTCAACACCTTCCAATTCTTTTTTATATTTTCTTTTTTCTTTTTATTTTTGGGGTTTGGAAGAATGTGAACACATTAAAAAAAAATTAAATCTCCTCCTTATTCCAGTTAAATGCTTACTAAAAAAATAAAAATTATTGTATACCATTTAAACATCTATACTGTATATGTGTATGTGTGTGCAGTGTCTGTGACTCTGTGTGTGTGTGTGTGTGTGTGTGTGTGTGTGTGTGTGTGTGTGTGTGTAGATATAGTCTCCATTCCATTGTGCCTCTCCTGGTTTTTGAATCAGGGGGGGAAAATGCCATGATCTCTTCCTACAATGTTTTTGCATTCAACAGATTTATTCTTATTTGTTTTCCTTTCTATGTTCTTATTTCTGAGGGGACTCTAGAAGGTCTCTGGGTTTCTTTGGTGCTTTATGTACTACTTAGTGCTGCTTGAGATTATATATTTTCTGTACTTGTATAGAATTTAATTATCATTAAACACTTCCTTTGAATTTCTATTCTTCCCCGCTTTTAATTCCCCTCTGTATGAACATTTTATTCACCCCGGATGCAATGAACTTCCCACACCCATAGTTCAATGCCCCCATCTATATCCCCTCTTTCCTTTTCCAGACCATCTCTCCACCTTCTCATTGTCCTTTTCTATAGGTCTTATACAACACACACTTTTTTTTTGTCTTTTTTATTTTTCTAGGGCGGCACCTGCGGCATATGGAGGTTCCCAGGCTAGATGTCTAATCAGATCTTTATCCACCAGCCTACACCAGAGCCATAGCAATGCAGGATCCGAGCTGCATCTGCAACCTACAACACAGCTCATGGCAACACCGGATCCTTAACCCATTGAGCAAGACCAGGGATCAAACCTGCAACCTCATGGTTCCTAGTCAGATTTGTTAACCACTGCGCCATGACAGGAACTCCAGAAGGCAGTTGTAAGGAAAATATTTTTCATTTCCTTTTCTCAGCTAACCTCTCCCTGATAATTTATTGCTGTACATATTTTCTATCTTCAGATAGAAACATATGGTTGTTATGAGGGTTAAAAGAAATGACAAATATAAAGCCCTTAGCTCTCAATAAATGTTGTTAATATTATTCTCCTTAGATACTATTTTTCCACCCAACAACTTCTTAAATTCTTTTTCTTTCCCTTTTCTGTCATGAAGCCCTCTGCATCCCTTTCACTGCCTTCCCTGCTTTCATCTGAGGAGATATTCCTTGCTACAACATTTCATTTCCTCTTTCTTTCTAAACCCTAGAGCAGACTCAGAGCAACTGTTTCCCCTTATTAAAACATGCTTTTTAGAAGTTTGCATAAATACACTTATCTTGCCCCATACTTTAAATTAATTTCACTTTTCACTTTGGATGTGGATTTTGGGGTTCTTTCAGATACATCCAAAACATGTTTTCTAAGTGCCACCTTAGAAAACCTGACCTGAATTAGCTTATCCTAGGTTATATTTTCTATTGGTTTTAATTTTTCTCTACCTCTGAATGAAAAAATCACAATCATTCTTTACCAAGGTATTATTTCATGTGTATCCAAAAGAGGTCTTTCACTGTGACAGGAACTGCAAATACATCACAAACACACTGTTGTAAATTGAATGATGTATGGGCCCATTCTGTTGCTATCTCCCCATATGCACACCTTCTGGTATCACACTCCCATGCTGAGATTGGGTTTGAGCATGTGACTTTTGGCCAATGGAAAATTATGGCACAAGCAGAGAATTTAACAGTGCTTGAGCACTGGGAATTTGTTTTCTTCTCTTGGAACTCTGTGGCTACTATAAGAACAAGCCTAGGCAAGACTTCTAGAGGATAAGATCATAGAGATCACATAACTCCAATGAAAAAAAAACTGCCAACAACCTAGTCATCCATATTATTGTTGTCATTAGCCAGCAAGGCTTGGCCAAACCAAATACCCACAGACTCTGAGGTTAGCCAGGATGATCCAAAGCCAGCTTAGACTAGAAGTGCCTGCCTTAGCTCACACCAAGTTTCTTACCCTCAGAATTGATAGCTAAGTAAATGGTTTCTATTTTGAGCTATTACATTTTTGAATCATTCTATACATTAAAAGCTAACTATAATACAAATTATAACCACTTGACTCTGTTCTTATTCATATTGCTTTATTCCAGAAAGGGGGATTTCTTTTGACTAAGACTAAGACTCATAAGCATTTCTTTCAAAATAAAAAGTGTCACTTAAAACTATATGATCATCTCAGTAAATGCAGGAAAAAAAAAACTTTTGATAAATTCAACATCCATTTATGATGAAAACTCTCCAGAAAGTGAATATAGAAGGAACATACCTCAACCTATTAAAGGCCATATATGACAAATCCATGGCTAACCTCATACTCAACAGTGAAAATTTGAAAATATTTCTCCTAAGATCAAGTATAAGACAAGAATGTTCACTCTTACCACTTTTATTCAACATAAATCTGGAAGTCCTAGCTACAGCAATAAGAGAAGAAAAAGAAATGAATGGAATTCAAATTGTAAAGGAAGAAACAGTTACTGTTTGCAGATGACATGGTATATACATAGACAATTCTAAATTCACTACCAGAAAACTACTAAAACACATCAATGAATTCAGTAGTTGCAGGATATAAAATTAATACACATAAATCACTGTATTTATATGCACTAAAAATGAAAGATCATACAGAGAAATGAAGAAAAGACCCCCACTTACCATTGCATCAAAAAGAATAAAATAGTTAAGAGTAAACCTACCTAAGGTATCAAAAGACCTGTACTCCTAATACTATAAGACATTGATGAAAGAAGTCAAAAGTGACAAAAAACAAATGGAAAGAGATGCCATGCTCTTGGATGGGAAGAATCAGTATTGTCCAAAAGACTCTACTGCCCAAGGTAATCTACAGATTCAATGCAATCCCTATCAAATTACCAAGGCATTTTTTTTACAGAACTAGAATAAAATTTTTTTAATTCGTATGGAAGAACAAAAGACCTCAAATAGCCAAATAAATCTTGAGAAACAAAAAATGTAGCTAGAGGAATCAGACTCCCTAAATTTAGACTACACTACTAAGCTACATTCATCAACACACCATTGTACTGGCACAAAAGCAGGCACATAGATCAATACAACAGGGTAGAAAGCCCAGAAATAAACAGACACATCTATGGCCATTTAATCTATGAAAAGGAGGCAAGAATATACAACATAGAAAAAATCTCTTTAATAAGTGGTGCTGGGATGGAGTTCCTGTTGTGGCTCAGCTGGTTAAGAACCCAACACAGTATCCATGAGGATGCAAGTTTGATACCTGGCCTCACTCAGTGGGTTAGGATCTGGCATTGCTGCAAGCTGTGGTGTAGGTCACAGATGCAGCTTGTATCTGGTGTTGCTGTGGCCATGGTATAGGCTGTCAGATCCAGCTCTGATTCAATTCTTAGCCCTGGAACTTCCATATGTTGCAGGTGCAGCCATAAAAAGAAAAAGAAAAAAAACTGGTACTGGGAAAACTGGGCAGCTACATATTAAAAGAAAATGAGATTAGAACATTCTCTAAGACTACACACAGAAATAAACTCAAAATGGATTAAAGACCTAAATATAAGACCAGATACTATACAACTCCTATAAGAAAACATGGGCAAAACATTCTTTGACATAAATCATAGCAATATCTTTTTGGATATGTTTCTAGGGTAATGGGAATTTTAAAAAAATCTAAAAATGGGCAGAAGACCTAAACAGACATTTCTCCAAAGAAGACATATAGATGGCAAAAAAGCACATGAAAAGATGCTCAACATAGCTAATTATTAGAGAAATGCAAATCAAAACTACAATGAGGGAGTTCCCATTGTGGCGCAGCAGAAACAAATCTACTAGGAACAATAAGGTTGTGGGTCCAATCCCTCACCTCACTCAGTGGCTTAAGGATCTGGTGTTGCTGTGAGCTGTGGGGTAGGCCAACAGCTGTAGCTCTGACTGGACTCCTACCTGGGAACCTCCATATGCCGTGGGTGTGGCTCTAAAAAGAAAAAAAAAATCTACAATGAGGTATCACCTCACACCAGTTAGAATGGCCATCATTGAAAAGTCTGCAAAGAAGAGTTCCTGTTGTGGCTCAGTTTAATGAACCGGACTAGCATCCATGAGGACGCAGGATCAATCCCTGGCCTTGCTAAGTGGGTTAAATATCCAGCATTGCCATTGCCATGAGCTGTGGTGTTGGTCACAGATGCAGCTCAGATCTGGCATTGCTGTGGCTGTGGTGCAGGCCGGCGGCTATAGCTTCGATTCAACCTGGAAACCTCCATGTGCCATGGGTTGGCCATAAAAAGACAAAAAAGACCAAAAAAGACCAAAAAAAAAAAAGTCTGCAAATAATAAATGCTGCAGAGGGTGGAGAAAAAGGAAGCCTCCCACACCGTTGATGGGAATTTAAATTGGTAAATCTGCTACAAAAACAGTCCTGAGGTTCCTTAAAAAACTAAAAATAGAGTTAACATATGATTCATATGGTATGCCCATACTCCTGGGCATACATTTGGAGAAAACAATAACTTGAAAAGATATATGCACCCCAGTGTTCACTGCATCACTATTTACAACAGCCAAGACATGGAAGCAACCTAAAATGTCCATTGACAGAGGAATGGACAAAGCAAATGTGGTAAATAAATATATACAATAGAATATTACTTGGCCATAAAAAAGAATGAAATAATGCCATTTGCAACAACAGTGATGGACCTAGATGTTATCATACTAAGTGAATTAAGCCAGAGGAAGACAAATATATGATATCACATATATATATGTGTGTGTGTGTGTGTGTGTAAAATCTTTTAAAAATGCACTTATATGCAAAAGATAAATAGACCCACAGACATAGAAAACAAACTTATGTATACCAAAGGGTAAAGAAGGGAGAGATAAATTAGGTGGTTTGGAATTAACGTGTTCAAACTACTAGATACAAAATAGACAACCAAAAGGACCTACTGTAAAGAACTGGGAACTACACTTAATATTTGTTATAACCTATAGGGGAGAAGAATCTGTAAAAAAAGTTATATTGTGTGTATAAATGAATCACTGCTGGATTTCTAAAACTAACACAACATTGTGAATCAACTATACTACAATTTTTTAATTGGCATTAGAACATCTCTGATTTTTCTCAAAAAAATCATTTTTTTAACTTACATGAAAGAATAAACTTTTGAAAAACACAAACTTTCAAATAAGAAATAGGAAACACAATGACTACCTAGTGAATAAATTATATTGGTAATTAAAAAGCCTTTTCCAAAGAAAAGTTTAAGCCCAAGTGTCTTCTAATGAATTAGTTCAAATGCTTAAGGAAGAAATATCAGTCTTACATTATCTGGCTAAAGAAGGGAAAAGGAAGGAAGACTTCTAAACTTGTGTTAAAAGGCTAGCATAATTCTTAGAAGAAAACATAGGCCAAACATTCTCTGACATAAATGACAGCAACATCTTCTCAGATCCACCTCTTAGAGTAATGATGGTAAAAACAAAAATAAGCAAATGGGACCTAATCAAACTTAAAAGTTTCTGCACAGCAAAGGAAACCCTAAACAAAATGAAAAGACAACCCACAGAATGGGAGAAAATCTTTGCAAATGAATCAACTGACAAGGGATTAATCTCCAAAATTTATAAACACCTTCTGCAGCTCCATACCAAAAAAACAAACAACCCCATCAAAAAATGGGCAGAAGATCTAAATAGACAGTTCTCCAAAGACATACGAATGGCCAAAAAACAACATCACTCATTCTTAGAGAAATGCAAATCAAAACCACTATGAGGTACCACATTACACCAGTCAGAATGGCCATCAACAAAAAGTTTACAAACAATAAGTACTGGAGAGGGTGTGGAGAAAAGGTAACCCTATTACACTTTTGGTGGGAATGTAAATTGGTGCCATCACTGTGGAAAACAGTATGGAGAAGCCTCAGAAAACTAAAAATAGAACTCCCATTTGATCCAGCAATCCCAACGTGGGCATCTATCCCATGTCTCACAAAGACACATGTACTCCGATGTTCATTGCAGCACTATTTGCAATAGCCAATACATGGAAACAACCTAAATGTCCATCTACAGAGGAGTGGATAAAGAAGAGGTGGTACATACACACAATGGACTATTACCCAGCCATTAAAAGTAATGAAATAACGGCATTTTTAGCAACATGGATGGACCTAGAAATTATCATGCTAAGTGAAGTCAGCCATACAATGAGACACCAACATCAAATGCTTTCACTGACATGTGGAATCTGAAAAAAGGACAGACTGAACTTCTTTGCAGAACAGATGCTGACTCACAGACATTAAAAAACTTATGGTCTCCAGAGGAGACAGTTTGGGGGGTGGAGGAATGTGCTTGGGTTGTGGGATAGAAATCCTGTGAAGCTGGATTGTGATTATCATTATACAACTACAGATGTGATAAATTCATTGAGTAATAAAAATAATAATAATAATTTTTTAAAAAAGGCTAGCATAGGAGTTCCCATTGTGGCTCATCAGTTAACAAACCCGACTAGAATCCATGAGGACATGGATTCAGTCTCACTTGGTGGGTTAGGGATAGGGCATTGCTCTGAGCTGTGGTGTGGGTTGCAAACATGGCTCAGATCCCACATTGCTATGGCTCTGGCATAGGCTGGTGGCTACAGCTCCAATTGGACCCATAGCCTGGGAACCTCCATATGCTGCAGGTGCAGCCCTAAAAAGACAAAAAAAAAAAGGCTAGCATAAACTTGATACCATCACATGATAAACACACAATAAGAAGGGAAAATTCAGGCCAATATCTCTCCAATATAAACATAAAAATTTTATGTAAGTACTGGAAAATTGAATCTAACATATCACAACTAAGTTGGACTTATCCTAGGGATACAAATTTGGTTTAATATTCAAAATCAATACTATTTATAACATTAGCAAAATAAAGAGAGAATCTTACGATCAACATATAGATGTAGATAAAATTTCATAAAATTCAACATCTATTCATGTTTAAAACTAAGAAAAGTAGAAATAGTGTATAATTTTTTTGATATGTTGTTGGATTCGGTTGGCTAAGATTTTGTTGAGAATTTTTGCATCTATATTCATCAATGATATTGGGCGATAGTTTTCTTTTTTGGTGGTATCTCTGTCTGGTTTTGGAATGAGGGTGATGTGATGGTGGCCTCATAGAATGTCTTTGGGAGTATTCCTTCTTCTTCAACCTTTTGAAAGAGTTTAAGGAGGATGGGCACCAATTCCTCTTTATATGTTTGATAAAATTCCCCTGTGAAGCCATCTGGTCCTGGACTTTTATTTGTAGGGAGTGATTTTATGACCTCTTCAATTTCATTTCTAGTGATGGGTCTGTTCAGTTGGCCTGTTTCTTCTTGATTCAGTTTTGGCAGGCTGTAAGATTCTAGAAAATTGTCCATTTCTTCCAGATTGTCAAACTTGTTGCCATACAGTTGTTCATAGTATGCTCTTGTGGTTTTTTGTATTTCTGCTGTATCCGTTGTGATTTCTCCATTTTCATTTATAATTTTGGTTATTTGGGTTCTTCCTCTCCTCTTTTTAGTGAGTCTGGCCAGGGGTTTGTCAATTTTGTTCACCTTTTCAAAGAACCAGCTCTTGGTTTTATTAATTTTCTCTATTGTTTTTTGAGTCTCTATTTTATTGATTTCTTCTTTGATCTTTATAATTTCCTTCCTTCTGCTGACTTTAGGACTTTTTTGTTCTTCTTTTTCTAATTCGTTTAGGTGGAGGGTTAAGTTGTCAATTTGGGATCTTTCTTCTTTTTTGAGAAAGGCCTAGATTGCTATAAATTTCCCTCTGAGCACTGCTTTCGCAGCATCCCATAGATTTTGAGAGGTTGTGTCTTCATTATCATTTGTTTCAAGGTAGTTTTTAATTTCCTTCTTGATTTCCTCATTGACCCATTGGTTTTTTAGTAGCATGTTGTTTAGTCTCTATGGAGTAGGTTTTTTCTCTTTGCTTTTCCCATGGTTGATTTCTAATTTCATGGCATTGCGGTCAGAGAAGATACTTGAGATAATTTCTACGCTCCTAAATTTAGGTTCACAAGGATGCTTCAACATACGCAAATCAATCAGCATCATACACCACATTAACAAAAAAAAAGTCAAAAATCATATGATCATCTCAATAGATGCAGAAAAAGCATTTGACAAAGTTCAACATCCATTCATGATCAAGACCCTCGCCAAAGTGGGTATAGAGGGAACATTCCTGAATATAATCAAAGCCATTTATGATAAACCCACAGCAAATATAATCCTCAATGGGGAAAAACTGAAAGCCCTCTCACTCCAATCTGGAACAAGACAGGGATGCCCACTCTCACCACTGCTCTTCAACATAGTTTTGGAAGTCTTAGCCACAGCAATTAGACAAACAAAAGAAATAAAAGGCATCCATATAGGAAGAGAAGAGATAAAACTGTCACTGTATGCAGATGATATGATACTATACCTAGAAAACTCTAAGGACTCAACCCCAAAACTACTTGAACTGATTAATAAATTCAGCAAAGTAGCAGGATAGAAGATTAACATTCAGAAGTCAGTTGCATTTCTGTATACCAACAATGAAACATTAGGAAAGGAATACAAATATACGATACCTTTTAAAATTGTACCTCACAAAATCAAATACCTCGGAATACACCTGACCAAAGAGGTAAAGGACCTATATGCCGAGAACTATAAAACTTTAATCAAAGAAATCAAAGAAGATGTAAAGAAATGGAAAGATATTCCATGTTCCCGGATTGGGAAAATCAATATTGTAAAAATGGCCATCCTACCCAAAGCGATCTACAGATTCAATGCAATCCCTATCAAATTACCCATGACATTGTTCACAGAACTGCAACAAACAATCCAAACATTTATATGGAATAACAAAAGACCCAGAATCGCCAAAGCAATCCTGAGAAACAAAAACCAAGCAGGAGGCATAACTCTCCCAGACTTCAAGAAACACTACAAAGCCACAGTCATCAAAACAGTGTGGTACTGGTATCAAAACAGACAGACAGACCAATGGAACAGAATAGAGAAT
Organism: Sus scrofa; assembly: GCF_054392235.1. Classification (NCBI taxonomy): domain Eukaryota; kingdom Metazoa; phylum Chordata; class Mammalia; order Artiodactyla; family Suidae; genus Sus; species Sus scrofa. Next base: position 50,900,721 of record NC_139386.1, read on the forward strand.
CTGGAAATAAACCCTGACACCTATGGTCAAGTAATCTTTGACAAAGGAGGCAGGAACATCAAATGGGAAAAAGAAAGTCTATTCAGCAAGCATTGCTGGGAAACCTGGACAGCTGTATGCAAAGCAATGAAACTAGAACACACCCTCACACCATGCACAAAAATAAACTCCAAATGGCTGAAAGACTTAAATATACGACAGGACACCATCAAACTCCTAGAAGAAAACATAGGCAAAACACTCTCGGACATCAACCTCATGAATATTTTCTCAGGTCAGTCTCCCAAAGCAATAGAAATTAGAGCAAAAATAAACCCATGGGACCTCATCAAACTGAAAAGCTTTTGCACCGCAAAGGAAACCCAAAAGAAAACAAAAAGACAACTTACAGAATGGGAGAAAATAGTTTCAAATGATGCAACTGACAAGGGCTTAATCTCTAGAATATACAAGCAACTTATACAACTCAACAGCAAAAAAGCCAATCAATCAATGGAAAAATGGGCAAAAGACCTGAATAGACATTTCTCCAAGGAAGATACACAGATGGCCAACAAACACATGAAAAAATGCTCAACATCGCTGATTATAAGAGAAATGCAAATCAAAACGACCATGAGATACCACCTCACACCAATCAGAATGGCCATCATTAATAAATCCACAAATAACAAGTGCTGGAGGGGCTGTGGAGAAAAGGGAACCCTCCTGCACTGCTGGTGGGAATGTAAACTGGTACAGCCACTATGGAGAACAGTTTGGAGATACCTTAGAAATCTATACATAGAACTCCCATATGACCCTGCAATCCCACTCTTGGGCATCTATCCGGACAAAACTCTACTTAAAAGAGACACATGCACCCGCATGTTCATTGCAGCCCTATTCACAATAGCCAGGACATGGAAACAATCCAAATGTCCATCGACAGATGATTGGATTGGGAAGATGTGGTATATATACACAATGGAATACTACTCAGCCATAAAAAAGGATGACATCATGCCATTTGCAGCAACATGGATGGAACTAGAGAATCTCATCCTGAGTGAAATGAGCCAGAAAGACAAAGACAAATACCATATGATACCACTTATAACTGGAATCTAATATCCAGCACAAATGAACATCTCCTCAGAAAAGAAAATCATGGACTTGGAGAAGAGACTTGTGGTTGCCTGATGGGAGGGGGAGGGAGAGGGAGGGATCGGGAGCTTGGGCTTATCAGACACAACCTAGAATAGATTTATAAGGAGATCCTGCTGAATAGCATTGAGAACTATGTCTAGATACTCATGTTGCAACAGAAGAAAGGGTGGGGGAAAAAACTGTAACTGCAATGTATACATCTAAGGATGACCTGACCCCCTTGCTGTACAGTGGGAAAATAATAAAAAAAAAAGAAAAGTAGAAATAGAACTTATGAACTCTTTTTTAAAATAAAGTAGTGACATCTTTTTCTGCTGAGATTAAACAAGAATGACTAATGGCACTGTTTCTCTTCAACTTTACAATAGAGAACCTAGCTGAAGCAATAAAGAAAAGGTAGTAAAAGATTTTTAATTGAAAAGTAATAAATTAATCATTCATTATTTGTGAATGATATAATTACATACCTAGAAGATATAGTAAAATCTATTGATAAACTATTAGAACTAAGTGAATTTAGCAAGATCCTTGAATACAAGACCTACATAAAAATGTATATTTCTAGATACCAGCAAGTAATTGAAAAATGAGTGTTAAATATCATTTATAATAACAAAAAATAAATGAAAAAATATTCATGTACCGGAAGACTCAATATTTTAAGAATATCAGTTCTCTCCAAGTTGAATTCCAGATACAACAAAATTTCAATTGAAATTGCACCAGAATTTTTATGATAATTGAAAAACTGATTCTAAAATATGTGTGGAAATTCAAAAGATCAAAAATAGAAAAGTAATTGAAGAACTAAGCTAAAGAATTATAATACTAAATGTCAAGGCTACAGTCATCAAAATAATATATATAGGTGTAAGATAGGCAAAGATACCAGAAGAAAGTGTCTAGATTTAAAACCATATATACATAACCATCTAATTTAAGGCAACATTGCTATAAAACAATCTACAAAATAAATGGTGTGTAATCAATGTTATCTATTTAGGAAAAAGAAGTGCTAAATACTACCTCATGTGATACACAAAATCAAATCAGGAGTTCCCGTAGTGGCTCAGTGGTTAACGAACCCTACTAGTATCCACGAGGATTCAGGTTCGATCCCTGGCCTCACTCAGTGAAGTAAGGATCCAGCGTTGCCATGAGCTGTGAAGTAGGTTACAGACACAGCCCATATCCCACATAGCTATGGCTGTGGCTTAGACCGGAAGCTAGAGCTCCAATTAGACCCCTAGCCTGGGAATCTCCATATGCTGCAGGTGCAGCCCTAAAAAAAAAAAAAATCAAATCAGATGGATTATAGACCTAAATGTGAAAGGTCAATATTAAAGCTTTTTGAAGATGACATAGGAAAGGAATTCCAGTTGTAGCTCAACAATAACAAAACCGACTAGTATCCATGAGAATGGAGATTCAATGGGTTAAGGATATGGCATTGCTGTGAATTGTGATGTAGGTCACAGCTGCAGCTCAGATCTGGTGTTGCTGCAGCTGTGGCATGGGATGGCAGCTGTAGCTCCAATTAGACCTCTAGCCTGGGAACTTCCATATGCCTCAGATGTGGCCCTGAAAAAAGCCAAAAAAGCCAAAAAAAAAAAAAGAGAGAGAGAGAGAGAGAGAGGTAATATAGAAAAATTTCTTCATGATCTTGGCATCTGCAGATTTAATTGGACACTAACCCTGAAAAGTACTACCCTAAAAGGAAAATCTTGATAAATTGAACTGTAGTAAAATTAAGAGCTTATTTTCATTAGAAAAATAGAAAATGAAAATACAAGGTGTATAATAGGAAATGTATTCATGTATATGTAATGTATACACAATACATGTACATGAGATAGGACTTATATCCAACACATAAAGAATACCTACAATAAGAAAAGAGAGATAACTCTATAAAAAATAGACAGGAATTGAAAAAGCACTTCACAAAAGTGGATATGTGAGTTCCATTATGCACATGAAAAGATGATCAGCCTAACTACTTTCCAGCAAAGTGCAAATTAACACCAGTGAACTGCCACTACACTCCCACAAGAATGACTAAAATGAAAAGGGTTGGCAATACTGCATGTCACTAAGAATGCAGAGAAACTGAAGTTCTCATACAATGCTGGTAAAAGTGTAAACTGATAGATAGAACACTTTAGAAAACTTGAAAATATCCACTAAAGTGTTACCTGTGACCCATTATTCCATTCCTAGATAAAAGCCAAAATAAATGCTTACATATGTGCACTAAATGACATATGAGAATGTTCATGAAGCATTATTTGTAATAGCCTAAAGATATAATCAACCCAAACACAAATTTATTTAGCATGAAAAAATTTTGCAATATGTCCATGCAACAGACTGCTACACAGTGATGAAAAACAATGAATTTACAACATAGATGAACCACAGAGATATGAAATAAGAGGCCAGAGACAAAAGAATACATGACTCATTTTATATAAAGTTTAAAACAGATATTTTGGTTACATTTGAGGATGCCTAATAACTTGGAGGAAGAAAAAAGAAAGCTTCTAACATGCTGGAAATGTTCTGTTTCTTTTTCTAGGTGATAGTTAGGAGAGTGTATTTATTTTGTAAAAGTCCATAGATCTGATTTGGGCACTTTTCTGTATTTGTGTTATGCCTTAATGAAGAAATACGAAAAAGAAACAAAAAAAAAAAAATGAGGAGAGCTTTCTTTTTCTGGTCAGCTATTCTCTTTCTTACCTACTTACCTTTGTTTCTTATCTTCCCTCTTCCTTTAGGTCTATTTTTCTTTTTTTCTTAAAAATATTTTCTTAAATGTCAGAGTTCACATTGTGGCTCAGTGGTTAATGAATCTGACTAGGAACGATGAGGTTGTGGGTTCAATCCCTAGCCTTGCTTGTTGTGGAAACTGCAAAAACTGTGGCAATGGAAGGAGACAAACAGCACTCGGAGATATGGACAAGCAAGGTTTATTCAGCACCGGCGTGGGGTCAGAGGAGTCACCTCCAGAGTCTGAGCACCAGGTCTTTGTTCTCAGTAACTTTTATATACTACAAGGTCTTGATTTTCCCATGTAAGCATCCCGGACCTCCCCCATCCTCAAGCAGACAGTGTTCCTCCCTAAGAAACTGAGCAAGCAAGGTTACAGAAGCAGAACTGATAAGCAATGCTGGGTACCTGATTAGCAGGGCTGCTGGCTTGGACAGAGAGCACACAGTTGTTACATTATTACAAGAAGGGTGGCATAGTGACGAGCATAGCTGGAAAGGCCTGCAGCTGCCTTCTTAGCCAAGGGGGGTTGTTCTTTAGTTAAAACTCTATTTCATTCCCCCCTCTTGATGTTCAGGGTGCATCTGCACCCTTTACAGATCATCATCAGTCATAACCCTTTGGTAGCCTCTAATAAGTAGCAGGTGGGAGGCTGTTTTTCTTTTAACCATGGTTCTTATAAAACCTTTTATAATATTTATCAGGAGAGGTACAAGGCAGGGAACAAGTAGGCACCCTGCGAGTATAACCATGACTATTCCAACCATTGTCTTAATTCCTCCCAACTAAGAGAACCATTTACCAAAGAGACTCTCTGCATCCCATCCTTTCCAAGTTTGTACAGGTACATGGGCTAGTTTAGTCATGCGGTCAGCAATTTCTTCTACCACCTTTCTGGTGTCATCTATTTGTAGACAGCAATTACTTAAGTTAAATTTTCCACAAACCCCTCCTTCAGAAGCAAGTAAATAATCCAAGGCCAAACGATTTTGGTAGATTGCACTGTGCATTTTAGTTTGTTGTTGGGCCAATATAGTCAAGGGCCTTGCAGTGTCATTTGTTATAAGTTCCAAAACTGCCTGTAGTCTGATGATGAGGTTCAGCATATAGATAGGGGTGTGATATCCCCAAGAGCCATCCTCTGCCCAGGTGGCAGGTCCATAATATTGAATTATCCATTCTGGGGGCCATTTATCATCTTTCCAGTCTCCAATTTGGAGAGCCCTCCAGTCTCTCTGGGCACCCTGTGCCCTATATATAGGAACTCCCAGTTGCTCTCCTAGTGACAATGGGAGCAGGAAGAAGGAAGGTCTGATTGTTCCCAGTACACATGCCCCAGCCCAATTTGGGGGGAGTATGGAATAGGCCATTTTTCCACAAATCCAATATAATCCCTTTGGTGCCCGCCACTGGATATTAGTACTGATATCTTCCCATGCTTGTCGAAGGTGGGAAAAGTTAGACAAGGGATTAGGCTTGGGCTCTGAGCGATTGGAGGATGACCACCATTGAGTCTTTTGGGCAGTCAGATTATAATACCTCAGGCCTAAACATGTTAAGCTTCCTACTGAAACGTTAAACCATCCTCCCCACCTCGCAAGACAATTTCTCCCTATAATAGCAGTTCTGAAGAGCTATACCCCTCAATGGTGAGTTGGGGGTATGCAGTCTCATTATGAGGCTCTAATAGGTCCAGTTCTCTGGCTTGCCAAGGCCAGTGGTCTCCGGGTGTTTGTTCCCCTGCACACATAACAAAAGGAGACCTTGAGAGTTTGTGCGATAGTTTCTGCCAGGGCTAAGAACAAGTTCTTAGTTGTGGCCGGAATGGGAGGTGGGGTGTTTTTTATCTCTTCATAAAAGGAATGAAAGACCCTGTGAGAGGCAGCTTGGAGCTCAAACGTGATTCTCTGGAAATGTAGCACAGCTCCAGGGCCAAGGTCTCTTCCATCAATGCAAATGCTTATTTTGAAACCCTCCTTCCATTTGGGCTCACAGGCAGCCGATTTCTCAAGCTTTAGCCGTGGGTTGACTGACCAGCTTCCGGTGTGGTCAGAGCAGGGCTTTGAGATCATCGTCTCCTCCTCTGTATTGTCAGGCGAAGAGGTCTCTCCAGATCGAGGGCAGTCTCCCACTCTCCACAGTTGTCAGCTGTGCCAGCCGGTTTTACTCTAGAATGATGGATCCAAGCATCTATTCCTGTTACTTTAAGAGCAGTGGGGGTGGTTAGAATTACAGTATAGGGGCCCTTCCATACCAGCCTCAAAGGCTCCTTTTTCCAGTCCTTTATCCACACCTGGTCCCCCGGCTTGTGGGGGTGTACTGTTATACCTAAGGACACAGGTATTCTGTCTGTGACCCATCTATGTATCTGAGAAATAGTGAGCCCCAGTCCTTGTAATTTTTTATGTAATTCCAATTCTCCCAACTCTCTGGTGTTTCCTTTTAAACTGATTAGTGGAGGTGGCCTTCCATATAAGATTTCAAATGGTGAGAATCCTATTCCTGCTCGGGGTGAGCATTTCACTTTTAAGAGGGCCACCAGCAACATGTCTATCCAAGGCAAGCCAGTTTCCTGACATAACTTTGCCAGGGTCTGTTTAAGGGTTCGGTTTATGCGTTCTACTTTTCCTGAACTTTGAGGGCGATAAGCAGAATGTAGTTTCCATCGGATCTGTAAAGCTTTTGCCATCTGTTGTACTGTTTCAGCCACAAATGCCAGTCCATTATCTGACCCGATGGTCAGAGGCATTCCATATCTGGGAATAATGTCTCTCAGGAGTGCCTTGGTTACTTTCCTTGCCTTTTCAGTTCGGGTAGGGAAGGCCTCTACCCATCCTGAAAAAGTACAGATAAAAACTAGTAAATATTTTTACCCCTTACTAGGGGTGACCTCAGTAAAGTCCACTTCCATATCCTCAAATGGGGACGGTCCGCAGTTGCCCCAGCTGGTCTGTGGGGCCCCTGGTGGGCATTATTCTGTAAACAGTTTATGCATCTTTGGGAGACAGAGGAGCAGAGTGCAGGAAGACGAGCAATGAGATAGTACTGGCCCAGTAGGGTCTCTAAGGCAGTTTTGCCCATGTGGGTTAGCTCATGTTCTTGGCGGACTAGTTTGTAGGCCAGCTGTTCTGGAATGTAAACTCGGTGGTCCCGTGTGACCCACCATCCTGTTTTAGTTTTAGTTCCTCCTTCCTCCCTTATCCATTTTTCTTCCTCTGGAGAATATTTGGGGACAGCTGGCACTCCTGGGGCCAGCAAGACCTTAGGTTTGTTTGGCTGTTGTCCCCGAGCTGCCTGTCTGGCAGCTGCATCAGCACTACGGTTTCCTTTTGTCACTGGGTCATCCCCCTTTTGGTGGCCTTTACAGTGGATAACTGCAGCTTCTTTAGGTTCCCATACTGCCTCTAGGAGTTTTAAGATTTCAGCCTGGTTTTTAATTCCTTTTTCTTTAGCCGTGAAGAGCCCTCTTTTTTTTATATAAGGCTCCATGGACATGTAAAGTTGTAAAGGCATATCGTGAGTCGGTATAGATATTAACTCGCTGGTCTTGGCTGAGTTCCAGTACTCTGATTAAGGCCCATAATTCTGCTCTCCATGTTGACCAGCCTTGAGGAAGCACCTCTGCTTCTATCACTTTTAAGTCAGATACCACAGCATTTCCTGCCATCTTTTTTCCATCCTCCATAAAGCTGATGCCATCAGTATATAAAACCAGGTCAGGATTTTGGAGTGGTTTATCAGTCAAGTCAGGCCTGCTGGAAAACACCTCATCTAGTAGCTCCAGGCAGTTATGGTCTGGGGTCCCCGCTTCATCTGGCAGAAAGTGGCTGGGTTCAGAGTTCGTACAACCTCCAGTTTTACCCATGGATTCTCACATAGTAACCCTTGATATTGAGTCATTCGTGCATGTGTGAGCCAATGGTGGCCCCTGGTATCCATTAGGGTTACAACTGAGTGTGGGACTTTAACACTGAGGTTTTGTCCCAGGGTCAACTTGTCAGCCTCTCTTACCAACAAGGTGGTAGCTGCCAGCACTCAGAGGCAGGGAGGCCATCCGGCAGCAACTGAGTCAATTTGTTTAGACAGATATGCCACTGGCCTCTGCCAAGGCCCAAATTCTTGAGTTAAGACTCCCAAAGCCATCCCATTTTTCTCATGAAGAAAAAGGTTAAATTATCTGATTACATCAGGAAGTCCCAAGGCTGGAGCCTCAGTGAGTTTAGTTTTGATTGTCTGAAACACTGTCTCCTGGCTTGGTCCCCGTTTAAGGGGAGCCTTTTCTTCCCCTTTTAGAGCCTCATACAGAGGCCTGGCCAGGTCTGAAAACCCGGGGATCAATATCCGGCAGAATCCTGCTGCCCCTAGGAACTCATGAACCTTCCAGCAGGTGGTAGGGACAGGAATGGCACAAACTGCCTGCTTTCTTTCAGTCCCCAGCATTCGTCGGCCCTGCATGATGTTGAAGCCCAGATACTTGACTTGTTTTTTGCAGATTTGTGCCTTTTTCTTTGATACCCGATACCCTGCCTCCATCAGTAGGGAAAGGAGAGCTCTTGTTCCCTCTAGGCACTGAGCCTCCATGGTGCCAGCTAGTAAGAGGTCATCAACATACTGTAGCAAAACACAGCCCAGTTTTTGTCCAGGAAATTTAGCCAGGTCAGCAGCTAAGTTGCCGCTAAAAAGAGTGGGAGAGTTTTTGAACCCTTGTGGGAGTCTAGTCCAGGTGAGCTGTTCCTTTGTCCCTGTATGTGGATTTTCCCATTCAAAAGCAAACAAGGGCTGACTGGCAGGTGCCACCCAGAGGCAGAAAAAGGTGTCTTTTAAGTTCAGGCAAGTAAACCACTCAGCAGTGGAGGGGATCAGCCCTAGCAGGGTATATGGGTTAGGGATGAACGGGTGTAATGTGACTGTTGCTTTATTTATGGCTCTCAAGTCCTGTACTGGGCAATAGTCCTGTGTTCCTGGTTTTTTCATGGGCAGTAAAGGGGTGTTCCAAGGGGACTGACATTTTATTAACAGTCCATGCTGAAGCAGCCTAGCCAGGTGAACCTGGATTCCCAGTCGAGCTTCTCTGGGAATTGAGTATTGCCATAGCCTTACTGGTTGAGCTCCGGGTTTTAGATCAATTAAGACAGGAGCGTAGTGTTTTGCCAGTCCTGGTGGGTTTCCTTCAGCCCAAAACAATGGGTATTTACTCTCTAGTTCTGGGGAATGGTCCCCAATTTAGCCAGCAAGTCTCTTCCCATCAGGGGGACTGGGCAGTCAGGCAGGTAAAGAAATTCATGTATTACTTCATGACCTCCTAACCGACATCGTCAAGGACCGCTGAAGGGCCTGTGGGTTTGGTTACCTGTGGCCCCAACAATGGTGGTTTCTTTCCCTGAGAGGGGAGCCACAGGTTGTGTAACCACAGAAAGTTCGGCACCTGTGTCAACCATAAAGTCTATGGGGTGGCCCCCTACTTGAATTCTGACCATAGGCTCTCGGGGACCCAGTTGGAGAGAGCCTGGTCTCCCCTAATCAGACTCAGCTAGGCTGATCAGGTTGTGCTGAATGGCTCTGATTGGTACCGGCTAGATGGGGCCTTGGTCTTTTTCTCAGGACAGTTGGGGCATTCATTTTTCCAATGTCCCTTTTCTTTGCAGTAAGCACATTGGTCATGTTCCAGGGGACTCCTTTTCCCTGGCCTTGTGCCTTGTCCCCTATGGGGTGGTCCCACTGGGGGCACCGGTTTTGACAGGGCAGCTGCCGGAAGAGTCACTTTTTGTTTCATTCTCTTTTCTGCATCATGGCAGGCCACCTGGTCTCAGTTAATAAAAACCTTGTTGGCTATTTCCAACAGTTTAGTGGCATTCTCTCCTGCAAAGCCTTCTAATTTCTGTAGCTTTTTACAGATATCTGATTGGGCTTGTCCCACAAAGGTAGCATTTATCATCCATTAGTTCTCAGGGGTCTCGGGATCAAAAGAGGTGTAGGTTCGGAAAGCCTCACATAGTCTCTCATAGAATTTGGCTGGGCTTTCATTCGGATCTTGTATCTCACCGATCTTAGCTATATTAGTGGGCTTTTTAGCCCCAGCTTTTGCCCCCTGTAGGAAGGCCTGCCGGTACCTCTCTAGGTTACATTTCCCTTCCTCAGTCTCATAGTCCCAGTGGGGGTTTTCTTCTGGGAAGGCTTCCCTCACCCAGTTTGCCAAGTCTGCTTGACCCCCCGCATTGGCCTGAAGTCATTTGGGGCTTCTGTTACAATTCGCCAGTGCTCTTCAGTGTCAAATAGAGTAAAAAGGAGTTGCTGGCAGTCTATCCAGGTGGGACAGTGTGTCTGGAAAATGAATTCTAAGAGATCAATCAGCGCCTGAGGCTTTTCAGAATATGAGGGAGTATGGTGTTTCCAGTTGAGGAGATCGGCAGTGGAAAAGGGCTGGTAATAATAAAAACGTCCCCCTTCTTGTATGGTCCCATCGGGGGTGATTTGCTGTGGTCCCAGTGTCTCCCATAAGGGCATTTGTAATGCTGGAGTGGCTGTTCCCTGAGCTGAACGGAGACACCTGCTCATAGGTTCTGGAGAATCTGGCTGTGGGGGTGATATCGCCTCGGGAACTTCAGAAGCAGAAGCAGGAGGAGAAACAGAAGGCGGTGGGCTATCTGGCATCTGGGGACCTTCAGCTCCTGGAGGTGGGGCCGGCAGCACATAAGGTGGTGGCATAGGGGGCGAGTCCTCAGGTTCCCCTTGATAAAAGGTGGCACCTTCTTTTGAGACAAGGTTTTCTTCTTGGACTGGGCTACTAGCACCCTACACTGTCCCTGGTCTGTGGTGCAGAACCGAACCTATGGGGGCCTCAAGTAGGCAATTTCCAACCATTGATCAATATATGGAAATTGGTCTGGGTGTCCAGGGTCTCCTGTTATAACATTATATACTGATGCAACTGTGAACACATCTAAGGTCCCTTCCAGAGGCCAGCCAACACCAAAGGAGGGCCACTCTAGGGTACAGAGGGTACACAGTTTTCCAGGACTCAGCTTAACACCATAATCTCTAGAAAATCCTTTCTTAAAATTCTTAACCGTATACTCTAAGACAGCGGGCTCAGAAGCCAATTTACCCATTGTGTGAAGTCCCACCCTGTGCCGGTGATGCAAGACAAACAGTGAGGGCAAGGCCTCAGGTAACAATCGCTTTGTCCGCCTGACCACTCCCCCAGAGGAGATATTTCAGGCGCCTCTTAGCATAGGTGGGACTGTATAAACCCCAACATCAGGATCCCCCCGAAGAGGGCCACCATAAGCCGTATGAGGGTCGCCGCAGAACTGCAGGTTAGGACTCACTCTGGCTCTGTAGTCCAAAGACAGTGGAGCACGGGCTCTCATTCTCTCCAGTCACTCACACACACACACACACACACACACACACACACACACACACACACACACACACACACACCAGGATTGACAAGCCTCCCGATCCCAAGGGAGCAAACCCTGACCTGAGTGACCCTTTGGTCACTGAGAGGTGATCAGTCTCTCCTTCCGCAGTATGGCGGGTCCTGACTTGGGCAGATGTCCCCAGGGCACTCACCAGTCTGACGTCCTGTCCAGGAACCTGTTTCCACTCTCCTTCTGAGTCCGTTCAGGAAGCGGTGTGGGCCAAGGCCACGGCCCGAGTGAGGGTCTGGATATGGCAAAATGGCCGGTGCACGCTATCCACCTCTCACCGGGCCAGCGACCGTGGCCTCCCCCAGTTCCCCGACAACGGTGGCACAAGAGGCCAGCTCGGTTGTCGGCTTCCCGGCCAACGCACCAAAATGTTGTGGAAACCGCAAAAACTGTGGCAATGGAAGGAGACAAACAGCACTCGGAGATATGGACAAGCAAGGTTTATTCAGCACCGGTGTGGGGTCAGAGGAGTCACCTCCAGAGTCTGAGCACCAGGTCTTTGTTCTCAGTAACTTTTATATACTACAAGGTCTTGATTTTCCCATGTAAGCATCCCGGACCTCCCCCATCCTCAAGCAGACAGTGTTCCTCCCTAAGAAACTGAGCAAGCAAGGTTACAGAAGCAGAACTGATAAGCAATGCTGGGTACCTGATTAGCAGGGCTGCTGGCTTGGACAGAGAGCACACAGTTGTTACATTATTACAAGAAGGGTGGCATAGTGACGAGCATAGCTGGAAAGGCCTGCAGCTGCCTTCTTAGCCAAGGGGGGTTGTTCTTTAGTTAAAACTCTATTTCATGCTCAGTGGGTTAAGGATCTGGCTTTGCGGTGAGCTGTGGTGCAGGTCACAGCCTCGGGGTTGGATCTGGCATTGCTGTGTCTCTGGCATAGGCCAGGGGCTACAGCTCCAATTAGACCCCTAGCCTGGAAACCTCCATATGCCATGGGCACGGCCCTAGAAAAGACAAAAAAGAAAAAAAAAATCTTTTAAATATCCAAATGGACATTTAAGGATTTACCAGACACGTCTATATTCTCTCCCTTCTTGCCATTGACAATTTTTTCACATTTTTAAATGTAGAACCTGGAATAAGAAGTCACAAGCTTAAATGACACTGAAATAAACAACTTTTTTTTTACTCTCAAACTTATTGCATACTTGGCAAAGGTGTTAACATTATGGGACTTGTAACTATGTTTATGTATTTGTCTTACCACTTGTTTATAAACCCCTTCAGATGAGGGGACAGATCTAATTAATTTTTGTTTGTTTGTTTCTGTTTTTTGTCCTTTTAGGGCTGCACCCACAGCCTATGGATGTTCCCAGGCTAGGGGTCCAATCTGAGGCTATTGCTGCTGGCCTACACCAGAGCCACAGCAACACTAGATCCAAGCCATATCTGCAACCTACACCACAGTTCACGGCAATGCCAGATCTTTAACCCACCAAGCAAGGCCAGGATTGAACCTGGAATCTCATGGAACCCAGTTGGATCCATTTCTGCTGTGCCATGACGGGAATTCCAGATCCTGCTCACATCTTAATCTTCACCACACAGTAGAAATTCAATAGTTGTTGACGTGAAAAACTGGGTAATCCATTTGGTAGTCATTAAGAGTAGCCAGAGGGCCAGAATTGAAAGAGGCTGAGATATCCTGTTTTGCTAAGGCAAAGAACTAGATTAAGTGACCTCTTGAGAAACGATCTTTCTCTCAGTCTGATTGAAGTACATACTGGTAAGTTTTAAAGCCTTCCTTAGTTACTCACTGTATCAGTTGATACAGCACTGAGATATACTTTGTTCTTGTTCTTCTTATTATTTTCCTTGTCTTAAAAATTTTGTAGTTTGATTTGTATTTTTTTATTCTTTTCAAATTCTTGCTTTCTGAGATAGAGTAAAATGGGCATTTTTAATTTCACACCTATGTTTGAAATTGATGGCTCTGAATTTTATATCAGTGATCAGCTTCATTTCCAAATATAAAATAAATATCCTAAACAGTACATTTGCTAACATAACAAGAATTTGTTTATTTTATACCTGATTTTTTTCTTGCTCCAGATAATAGCTAATACTTAGTTTGTAGTGTCACATATTTGAATAACAGATATTATTAATTATGAAACATTAACCTGATCCACTAGGATTCAATCAAGAAGACTTGAGTGAGGAAAACTGTCGTCATGAGAAAAAAGTTTGAAGTGAAAGCAAAAGAAGTTGGAAACTTGCTGTCTCTCCCTAGCATTTGATAAATATTACTTTTCCTTCCTTTTTATGTCCCAAGCAACACTAATGACCTTCCAAAAATAGTTGTTACTAAGTAGAAAGAAGTTGAATGAACCTAAGCTGTTGCTAGATTTTAATGTTTGTCTTACTGAAATTCAGGATATACACAAATGTTGACTTTCCTAAAATCTACTAAAGTCACTGTAAAATTATTTTCCCAGTGATTTTGTTTCTATATATTAAAAAATAAATACAATCTATAGACCTATAGAATAGTTAAACTTATGTTTAAAAGCCTAATTGTACTTTATCAAAATAATTACTAAAAATTATTATGCACCACCTCTGTATTTTCATTTCCTTTGTTTACAATATGTTGGAAAAAGATAAATTTAAATGAAATATTATTCAAACTTTTTCAAAGTTAAAGAAATGCCTTGGAGTTCCCACTGTGGCACAGTGGGACCCAGCATTATCTTTGCTTTGTGGTGGTGCAAGTTTGATCCCCCAGGGGTTAAGCATCCAGCATTGCCGGAGCTGTGGCTTGGATTTGATCCCTGGCCTGGGAACTTCCATATGCATGGATGCAGGGGAAAAAAAGAAAGAAACACCTTTAATTTCAAATTATTGAAGCCCTAATTTCTCATTACAGCATAAATATGTAGTTTCCTTTCACTCACCTTCTTGTTCAAAAATATAAATTCTCACTCTCTCTCGTCCTTTCTCATTTCTAACTAAAGGACGCAGATTTCCATCTTCTTTCACTGATTAAAAACAACCAATTCACCATGTCTCCTTTCTCAGACACCAAGTAAAAGTAATTGTTAGACGATATTCTATTGAGTTTGAATTCAATTCTAACTCCATTTGTGACATTGAAGTAAATAGTGAATATTTCAACAAATGCAGCAATGGCTGATAGAGGACCAACCAGCATTTATCCTATTTGTGGTTCTTCTTGGTGTATTTTCATGAGAAAAAAAAAGATTACAGGGAAAGAACAGTTATTCTTGATGCAGTCCCATGTTAGTGGGGCACTGGCAAAGCTAGCCTTTGACATAAAATGAAGAGGCAGCTGACTATTAAGGTTTAAAGAGTTAGATGTGTCTCCTGCTGTTTTTTCCAAGGAAGCTTTAATTCCTATATTAGTCACACTTTTAGGTTAAAATACAAATGTTATTATAGGAAGCATTACTCATAAACTAGTTTTCTGAACTAAATTATCCAAAAAAAAGTGGGTTGTACAAAGGTAATAACTTGGAAGAAGGAAACAGGGCAAAAGTAAGGAAATGTTCAGAAAATCGGGACAGAAGGATCAACCTAAGCAAAGACGGAAAGATGAAAATCACAAAATATAGTTAAGAGAAAGACATCAAACTGATTAAAGGAGATTTTAAAAGAATAGTAAGATAAAAGTCTGAAAATGACATGATATTGGGTATTTTCAATGAGGAAGCGAAATACTATAGAAAAACAAATCTAAAACAAGGTATCCCACCAAAAGGCAAATTCTCAAAGAAATCACCAAAAAACTGTTTTGTGATTTTAAAGTTACCTCAGCCACACAGAGGATATAGCAGGGTCCAGAGGTAGAACTGAGGAGAAGATGTGTGAGAAGTCTATTTGGTTTCCTGGGAGAAGTGCAGACCTCTCACTATAGCCCCAGTGAGAAGAGCTTCATAAGAGAGGGTCTTATGTAGCTCCAGAGGAGAGTGTTTTTGTCATTTGTTCCTACCTAGAAATTCCTGCTGGCTACTTGCGTAACAAGTACTAAGATGTAACATGGTCACTGAGATCAGCTTATATACAAAATTTTTCAGGGAAAAAGTTATGTTAGCATTTCACATAAAAGAATTAGCCTGAAGCCATTTAAAACTCTTCACTAGAAGATCTCCTGGAAAATGGAAAAAATTAAAATAAAACAAGAGCAGTGTGGAGAGATGCAGCTACAGAAAGTATATTGCCCTTATCACTGGACATAAATTAAAATGTTCTCAGTGAGAGCCTTTGAAAAAGCACACAAGAAGGGATAAAAAAAAAAAAAAAAAAAAAACCTTGACTTCAAAGGTATAAGAGGAGAGGGAGAAGAATGGACTCTTGGTTTTCTGTGATAGATTCTTTCTTAGCTTATATTTTCAAAGTGGATTGATAAGTAATAGAAGGAGGCCTTTCCATCAAATATGCTTATATTTGGTGTAAAATTTCTAAAAAAAAGTTTCCTTCCTTCAAATCCCCTTCTCAAACTAATGACTTGTCTTCTACAGCACATTCTAGCTGAGAAAAAGAGAAAACATTTAGGGGTTCCCGTCATGGCACAGTGGAAATGAATCCAACTAGGGACCATGAGGTTGCAGATTTGATCCCTGGCCCCACTCAGTAGGTTAAGGATCCATTGTTGCCATGAGCTGTGGTGTAGGTGACAGACACAGCTCAGATCCTGAGTTGCTGTGGCGTAGGCTGGCAGCTGTAGCTCTGATTAGACCCCTAGTCTGGGAACTTCCATATGCCATGAGTGTAGCCCTAAAAAGACAAAAAAAAAGAAAGAAAACATTTAAATTAAGTTCAAAACTTTTTTAGTGGACGAAAACATTTTAAAATATCAAACTGACATTGTTTTTTGACTTAAAGTGAACATAATGCTTTATGTTTATTAAAAGCAACCAGAAAATTCATGGTGCTAAGTTTTCAAAAAGGGAGCCAGAGGAATTCTACCTCTAAATTAATTTTAAAAGGAAGCAAGAATAAAGATATTTTCTGATTAAATTCCATGAGTTTTGCTTATTCAACATCCCTGTTCCAGCACTAATAGTAATAGCAATAGTGCTAAAAAAAAAAGCTATAATTTATTAAGACTATTACATATCAGACAGCATATGTACTTATCACATATTATCATTTAATTTTCATAACAATACTATTAGTTTGATATCATAATTTTCACTTTAATCATAAGCAAAATGAGATGAAGATGGTTAAGCATTATCTCAGGTCACTCAGATCCCTGATCAAACCACTTATGTCACAATGAGAACTTTAAGAGTTGTATACTCTCATTTAACTATAACACATTGTCTCAACACTGGGTTGTAGAATTTTTATTTCACCCAACAGGCACTAAAGGTAAAAGTGTAAAAGAAAGAGAATGAGAGAATAAAGGTGGTGTTTTAAGAAGGTAACCTGACAGCCCTTTACAAAGTGGCTCTACGGCATACTACAACTTTGGTCACCCTGACAGCAATGGATTGAGGCATCAGTTACTACAGTCCCTTGCCAATCCCCAAAGCTATCTAAATGAGTCATCAAACACTCTGTAGTAGAAGGGATGTTATTAGCAAACATTTCCTGTCTTATGCTTCCTGCAACACATCTAGGACACTCTATTTAGAAATTTCATGTCATAAATAGGCACATGAATAATAATTAGAGTTACAAAATTGCCCAAAAGATTAGAAATCATAACACCAACACTAAAGAAGCCATTTAATATTTTGTTTTTATACTAAGAAGCCAGCACCAAACATGAAAAAACTACAAAATATATTTTAAGATATATTAAATATCACAGTGAATATACATCACCAAACTCTTTAAATAAATCTTAACTCTTTTATATTAGAAGAAGAAATTTTAAGTCACTGAAGTATTTCAAGCAAGAATTTAATCTTCAAGTATACCTGGGTAAAGAATCTGAGAAAGAAATGATGTGTGTATTTGTATAATTGAATCACTTTGTTGTACAGCAGAAATTATCACAACATTGTAAATCATCTTTGCTTCAATAAAACTTTTTAAAAAGAATTTAATATTCTGTTTCATATTCTTTGTATTTCTTACTCACAATGACCATGCAAAGATCAAAATGCAACTTCTACATCAGGAAACACTGTCCTTGACCAAAAACCCTACTGTCTATATTCGGGTTTTATAATTCATTAAATACCTTAAGATTTCTTTTGCCATTTTTCAACCCCAAAGATATATCTCTTAAAACAGAGCAACCTCGTTAAGCAAATACATAGAAGAATAACTAGACATTTTTCCCAGTCTGTCTTCTAAAACAAACTGATATCCCTCATCCCCTTTTTAAAATATGCCTACCTATGTAATTACCTAGATAATATTTGATACTTGGATTCATTACATAGGCAATTTGGTCTTCTGGATAAATTTTCAGGAACATTAAACCCAAGGTGAATTCCAAAACAGCTGTGTCACATTGAAACTAAAGCTTCATTGATTGGTATCAGCCAACTACAAGATATGCGTTGAGGAGTTCCCGTCGTGGCGCAGTGGTTAACGAATCCGACTAGGAACCATGAGGTTGCGGGTTCGGTCCCTGCCCCTTGCTCAGTGGGTTAACGATCCGGCGTTGCCGTGAGCTGTGGTGTAGGTTGCAGACGCGGCTCGGATCCCGCGTTGCTGTGGCTCTGGCGTAGGCCGGTGGCTACAGCTCCAATTCAACCCCTAGCCTGGGAACCTCCATATGCTGCGGGAGTGGCCCAAGAAATAGCAACAACAACAAAAAGACAAAAGACAAAAAAAAAAAGATATGCGTTGAGTATTTCCAGGATGGAATCTGCCTTCTGGCTCCTATTACCTATCGGCAGCAACATAAAAGTGTTATACCTGGAATGTTTTACTTTATTGGAAATCTAAGTAAACATAAAAATAAAACCACTGAAAAATCTTATTGTTTACCACAAATGAAACAATCATTTTTGACAACAGCCTCAGAAGCTCTGAGTAAGGAGTTAGAAGGGAATAATGCTTCCCTGTGCCTTCTGAATCCCAGAAGTGGTAGGTCTAAAACTCTATGGTGTGTTATAGGAAAGAGGAAAGCAAGAAAGAACCTATGTACACAAGGGTACAAGGAGATGTACACAAGCATTCATTGAACATGAAGGCTCTAGGCAATCTCTAAACACCTTCTTCATTCCTTGAAGCACTTATCAAACACCAAAGATGCATTGGGGGATTTAGCAACCAAAAATGGAGAAGCAAAATAGAGAGTAACTGAATTGCTATGTTCAATCATGGGTTTTCACTTCCAAGTATTTATTAAATATTGCCTAAACATTAAGTTTGAATTTATCATTGTTCAAGGGTAAATCAAGAGAGTTAGAGAAATTTTCCTGGCTTTATTATTATTGAAAAGTGACCCTCCCCACCTGCATCAGCTTTCTGCCTCAATACAATAAAGTGAGTAATAAATCCCATCTCAATGGATGTAATAAAAAATATTCCAAGTTAATAATTTATGATACTTTCTGGGTGACTGAGTCTATATAAATGCAAGTATGAGCAGAGAAGTCAGTAATAAACCACAGGTTATTTAACACCAACTTTAGTGTTTGATCCATACAATACCATTGTTTTAAAAATATATTTGAAAATAGTGTCTCTAGAGTTCCTGTCATTGTGCAGGGGTTAGCAAACCCCACTAGGAGCCATGAGGTTGCGGGTTCGATCCCTGGCCTCACTCAGAGGGTTAAGGATCTGGCTTTGCCCATGAGATGTGGTGTAGGTTGCAGACATGGCTCAGATCCTGCGTTGCTGTGGCTCTGGTGTAGTCTGGCAGCTATAGCTCCGATTGGACCCCTAGCCTGGGAACCTCCATTTGCCATGGGCGCAGCCCTAAAAAGACCAAAAAATTTAAAAAAATAGTGTCTTGGTTTTCTTTCTGGTCTCATTTCACTCACATTCTGCATGGTTTAGTGAAGGAAAATATTATGCCCTATGCTATAGATAAGTGTGTTGTCAACTGCTTCCTTTTCTCTCTTTATAAAAATTGTATCATATTTAAAAATTATCACCTGAAAAATTATTTCATATCTAAAAACATTTATTTTTTGAAAAATGTACACTTTGAAGTCAATAACATTCTTTTTTCAAAAGGATGTGGTGTTAGTTATAATTGAATAGTTTTTAAGGTTTTTAGAGAACGAGTCCTTATTACTTTCCCATAATAACATTGTAAAGCTTAAACACTCCTTAGATATCATTTATTCCAGTTTTTTCATTTTACACTTTTACAGTTAAAGCCCAGCATATGAACTGCCCTCTGCCTGGCCATGCAACACTCCACCCCCCCACACGCCCCACCCCCAAACTTAACCACCATCAGTACAGAGTCCACTGCAGTGCTAATGCAGGGCTGAGGTAGAAAAGCAAACATTTATTTATCATAGTTCTGGAGAGGCTTGAAAATTCGAGATCAAGGTGCTGGCATATTCAGTATCTATGAGAGCTTGCTTCCTGGTTCATAAATGACTATCTTCTGGCTGTATCTTCACATGGTGGAAGAGTTGTTAACATTCTTGGGGGTCTCTATTATAAGAGCATTTATCTCACCGATGAGGGAATATCCTCAGGACCTAGTCACCTTCCAAAGGCCCCACCTCAAAATACTATAACCCTGGGGATTAAGTTTCAACATAAGAATGGGGGGCAAATGTTCAATATATAGCACTTAATTAAATATTTTTCCAGCTTTACTTTCTTATATAGTTTTATTTAGATGTAATTAGCTTACAGCACTATATAAGTTTAGGGTATAAAACATAATGATTTGACTTACATCATGAAATGATTACCACAAAAAGTTTAGTGAATATTCATCATCTCATATAGGTATAAAATTAAAGAAATAGAGAAAATATGTATTTTTCCTTGTGGTGAAAACTCATGATTTATTCTCTTAACAACTTTCATGTATATATATATATATATATATATATATATATATATATGTATGTGTGTGTGTATATACACACACACACATGTATATATACAGCAGTGTTAATTATATTTATCATGTGTACATTACACCCCTAGTATTCACTTACCTTATAATTGGGACTTTGTACATTTTGACTGACTTCATTCAATTTCCTGTCCCTTCAATTCTGATAACTGCAAATCTGATCTCTTCTTCTATGAGTTTATTTTTAAAGTATAAGTGACCTACAAAACTATGTTAGTTCCTGATACACAACATAGTGATTCACTATTTCTATTCACTATTTCAGGGTATTAAACCCATACATGTCAAGATCATCACCACAATAAATCTAGTCACCATACAAAGATACTACATAGTTATTATCTATGCTTCCCACACTGTTCACTTCATACTCATACTCATTTTTTAGCAACTGGAGGTTAATATCCTTCACCTATTTCTTCCCTCCCCACACTCAACAACCCTCTGTTCTCTATAACAACAGCTCTGTTTCTGTTATTTTTGTTCATTTGTTTTCATTTTTTAGATTCCACATGTAAGTGAAATCATAGTGTTTGTCTTTCTCTGACATTTCACTTCACATCTAGTTCCATCCATGTTATTGCAAAAGGTAAGATTTCATTCCTTCTAGTATTCCCATGTGTGTGTGTGTGTGTGTGTGTGTGTGTGTGTGTGTGTGTGTGTGTGTGTGTATCACCACATCTTCTTTATTCATCCTTCTACTAATGAGCACTGAGATTGCTTCCATACCTTGGCTATTGTAAATAATACTACAATGAATATAAGGGTCCATATATCTTTTGAAATTTGTTTTTTGTTTGTTGTTTAATACCCAAGAGTGGAATTACTGGACCATATGATAGTCGTTTTTAATTGTTCTGAAATCTATATACTGTTTTCCATAATGGCTACATCAATTTACAAAAATACACAAGGGTTCTCTTTTCTCCACATCCCTGCTAACACTTGCTACTTGTCTTTTTCATAGTAGTCATTCTGACCTGTCTGAGGTGATATCTCATTGTGTTTTGCTTGCATTTCCTCAGTTAGTGATTTGAGCAACTTTTCATGTGCCTATTGACCATCTATTGGTCTTCTTTGGGAAAAAAAAAATCTGTTCAGGTCTTCTGCCTATTTTTTTTTTTTTTTACCTATTCCACTGTTGCAGTAATGCCAGATCCTTTAACCCACCACGCCAGGCAGGGTATTAAACCCATACCTCCGCAGAAATCCAAGCCACTGAAGTCAGATTCTTAACACACAGTGGAACTCTTGGATTGTTGTGTCTTTTTTTTTTTTTTTTCAAGGTTGAGTTGCATGAATTCTTTGTATATGCTGGCTATTAACCCTGCATCCGATGTATTGTTTGCAAATGTCTTCTCCCATTCAATAAATGACTTTTTGTTTTGTTGATAGTTTCCTTCACTCACTGTGTAAAAGCTTTTTAGTTTGAGGTAAACCCATTTGTTTATTTTGCTGTTGTTTCCTGAAGAGATCTATTAAAAAAAAAAATTACTAAGAACCATGTAAAAGAGCTTACTGCCTATTTTGTTCTAGCAGCTTTATGGTTTCAGACCAATATGTTTAAGACTTTCATCCATTTTAAAGTTTTTTTTTTTAACATAGTGTGAGAGAGTAGTCCAGTTTGATTCCTTTTTTTTTTTTTTTTTTTTTTTTTTTTTTTTTTTTTTTGCTTTTTAGCGCTGCACCTGCTGCATATGGAGGTTCCCAGGCTAGGGGTTGAATCTGAGCTACAGCTGTCAGCCACAGCCACAGCCGCAGCAACGCAGGATCCGAGCTGCACTCACAGCAACTCCAGATCCTTAACGCACTGAGCAAGGCCAGGGATTGAACCTGCAACCTCATGGTTACTAGTCAGATTTGTTTCTACTGACCCACAATGGGAACTCTAAATTTGTTTGATTCTTTTGTATGTAGCCATCTCATTTCCCAAAAGCTATTTATTAAAGTGGCTGTAATTTCCCCATAGTTTATTATTGCCTCATCTGTCATAGATTAGCTGCTGATATAAATATGAATTTATTTCTCGGCTGTCTATTCTGTTCCATAGATTCATGTGTCTATTTTTGTGTCAATACCATACTGTTTGATTACTATAGTTTCTAGTATAGTTTGCAATGAGGGAAAATGATATCTCCAGCTTTGTTCTTCTTTCTCAAGATTGCTTTGTTTACTTGGAGTTTTTTGTGTTTCCATACAAATTTTAGAACTATTAATTGTAAATCTGTAAAAAATGCCATTGATATATTGATAGGGGTTGCAATGAATCTGTAGATAGCCTTGGGTAGTATGGTCATTTAAACAATATTAATTCTTTCAATGAACACAGGATATCTTTACATCTGTTTGTGTTGTCTTTAATTTCTTTCATCAGTGTCATACTTTTCCAAGTATAGGTGTCACCTTTTTAGTTAGGTTTATTGCTAGGTTTATTCTCTTTACTGTTTGATTTTTTTTCTTAATTTCTCTTTATGATAGTTCATTATTAGTGTATAAAAATGCAATGTATTTCTACCTATTAATTTTGAATCTTGCAACTTTATTGAATTCATTGATAAATTCTCATAGATTTTCTTGATGTCTTTAGGATCTATGTATATTATCATGTCATTTACAGAGAGTAGTGGTTTCACTTTTCCCTTCCCAATTTATATTCCTTTTATTTCTTTTTCTTACCTGATTGTCATGGCTAAGAATTCTAAAACTATGTGGAATAAAGTAGTGAGACTGGTCATCACAAGCAGTGTGACTTGTCTTGTTTCTGACCTCAGAGTAAATCTTTTTGTGTTTTCATCATTGAATATAGCGTTAGCTGTAGGTTTGTAATATACAGCATTTATATTGTTGAGGTATGTTCTCTGTACACCTACTTTCTGAAGAGTTTTTTTTTATAAATTAATATTAAATTTTGTCAAAAGTTTTCTATGTATACTAAGATGATCATATGATCTTTTTTCTTCAATTTGTTAATGTAGTGTATCACACTGATTGATTTTCAGATATTGAACCATTCCCATATTGCTGGATAAATCCCACTGATCATAATGTATTGTACTTTTAATGTATTGTTGAATTCATTTGCAAATTTCATTAAGAATCTTTGCATCTATACTTATCAGTGATACACTAATTTTCTTTTTTTGTGATACCTTTGCCTGGTTTTGGTAGTGATGCTGCCCTCATAGAATGAGTTCAGAAGTATTACTTACTATGAAACTTTTTGGAATAGTTTCAAAAGAACAGGTGTTAACTTCTCTCTAAATGTTTGATTTGACCTGAAAAGACATCTGGCCTTGGATTTTATTTGTTTGGAATTCTCTTTATTACTGATTCTATTTCAATTACTTGTAATTGGTTTGTTTATTTTTTTTTTTTGTCTAATTTCCTCCAGGTTCAGGCCTAGAAATTATACAGGTCTAGGAATTAGACCATTTATTCTAGGTTACCCATTTTTTGGCATATAGTTGTTCAAAGTAGTCTCATATGATCCTTTGTATTTCTGTGTTGTCAGTTATAATTTCTCCTTTTTCATTTCTTTTTTATCCTATTTTATTGTATTTTTTTAATTTATTATGCTTTACAATGTTCTGTGAATTTCTGCTGTACAGCAAAGTGACCCAGTAATACATTTATATGCATCCTTTTTTCCACATTATCCACCATCGTGTTGCATCACAAGTGATTAGATATAGTTCCCTATACAGCAGGATCTCATTGCTTATCCATTCCAAATGCAATGGTTTATATCTATTAACCCCAGACCCCCAGTCCTTCCCCCTCCCTCCCCTGCCCTCTTGGCAACTAAAAGTCTGTTCTCCATGTTCATAACTTTGTTTCTTTTCTGTACATAGGTTCTTTTGTGCCATATATTAGATTCCACTTATAAGTACTGTCATATGGTATTTGTATTTCTGTTTCTGATTACTTTATTTAGTATGAGAATCTCTAGTTCCATGCATATTGCTGCAAATTGCAATGTTCTGTTCTTTTTATGACTGAGTAGTATTCCATTGCATATATGTACTGCATCTTCTTAATCTATTCAACTGTCAGTCAACATTTAGGCGGCTTCCATGTCTTGGCTATTGTGAATAGTGCTGCAATTAACATAGGGGTGAATGCATCTTTTTCAATGAAAGGTTTTTCTGGATATATACTCAGAAGTGGAGTTGCTGGATCACACGGTATTTTTATTTTTGTTATTGTTATTTCCACAATACAATTTTTTTCCACTGTAGAGCATGGTGACCCAGTTATATATATATGTATACATTCTTTTTTCACCCATTATCATGCTCCATCATGAGTGACTAGACATAGTTCTCAGTGCTACACAGAAGGATCTCATTGCTAATCCATTCCAAAAGCAATAGTTTGAATGTATTAACCCCAAGCTCCCAATCCACCCCACTCCCTCCACCTCCCCATAGGCAGCCACAAGTCTATTCTCCAAGTCCATGATTTTCTTTTCTGTGGAAAGGTTCATTTGTGCCTTATATTAGATTCCAGATATAAGTGAAATCATATGGTATGTCTTTCTCTTTCTGACTTACTTCACTCAGGATAAGAGTCTCTAGTTCCATCCATGTTGCTGCAAATGGCATTATTTTGTTCTTTTTTATGGCTGAGTAGTATTCCATTGTGTATATATACTACATCCTCCTAATCCAATCATCTGTCATGGACATTTAGGTTATTTCCATGTCTTGGCTATTGTGAATAGTACTGCAGTGAACATGCAGGTACTTGTGTCTTTCAAGGAAAGTTTTGTGCAGATATATGCCCAAGAGTGGGGACTGCTGGATAATATGGTAGTTCTATGTATAGTTTTCTAAGGTACCTCCATACTGTTTTCCATAGTGGTTGTACCAATTTATATCCCCTTCTGGTGTATTTTTTATTTCTGTTATTGTATTCTTATTTCTTTTTTGTTCTTCTTTGTGTTTTTGAACTCTTTGTTAAAAGCTTCTATCTACGTTCATTCAATATTCTCCTGAATTCTTTAACAATTTTTACAATCATTACCTGGAACTTTTTATCAGATAAAAAGTTTTTATCTCTTTTTCACCTAGTTCTTCTTTTGTAGTTTTTTCCTGTTCCTTCATTTGGAATATGTTCCTCTGTTGCCTGATTTTGCCTAACTTGCTATTCTCATGTCTATGTATCTGGTAGGTTGGTTATATTTTCCTGACCTCAGAGAAGTGGCCATTTGTAGGATATATCCTATGCATCTCCCTTCTGGTCACCAGAGCTATATGTTCGAAGAGTTTCCATTTTGTGGACTGCATAGGTCCTTCTGTTGTGGAAGACTGACTACTGGGTAGTGTGGTAGATGTGGCTGATCCCCATTCCAGTTGATTGCCAGGCCCTGCCTTGTATGGAGGTTGATAGCCACTGCTATGGGAGGCTAGGTTTTGTGGTAAGTGGTTGAGGGGATGGGGATCTAGTGCCAGGCTGCTCATGTGCTACTCCTGACATACATAGCTGTCTTTGTGGTCTTGGTAGTCCCAAAATGTGTGGCAGCCTGCTGGTGAGTAGGAATGGATGCTGAGTTGGCTGGCAGAGGGATCCAAGGCATCTCAGAACTGGTATCAGCCTGCTTGTGGGTAAGACTTGAATTCAGGAATTTCTAGGGCTAGTACCAGCATGCCAGCGGGCAGAGCCATGTGTCGGGGTCTCTGCCTGTGAACCCTGGGTGTTCCAGAACTTATGCTGACCCAGTGGTTGCTGAGGCCAGATCTCAAAATGGATGGCTGAGAGGTCCAAGGTATCCTTAGAGATGGTGTTGGCTTGCTGGTGGACAATGCCAGGCCTGTGGGTACTGGGGCTATTGCCTGCCCATTGGTAGGTGAGGCTGATCCCAGGACTAATACTGTCCTGCTGGTTTCCAGGCCCAGGTCCTGGACACTATGGTGGACATGATTGTGTCCCAGGGTGGCTCTGGGCTCAGGGGAATCTTATGGCAGCTGACTTGCTGGTGAATGTGTCTTTGTCCCTGCTTAGTTGCTTGGCCTGACACATCCCAGCATTAGTGCTTACAGGCTGGTAGATGGAGCTGGGTCCTATTATAAGCCAAAGGGATGATTCCAAAATGGCACTCTCCAGCACCAATGTCCTGATGGTAGAGTGAGTTCTCATAAATAGCTGCTGTGAGTGTCCAGATGCCTCCCACTTCTCTAAGAAGTTCTCTAAGGTCAGAAAGTAGGTCTGACATTGCCTACTTTCAAATTACTGCTTCTTCCCTGAGGCTCAGAGCATTTCGTGTGCACCCTTCAGGAGTGATGTCTCCATTTTCCACTACCCTCTGGTTCTCCTGAAAATAAGACTTACTAGACTTAAAAGCCAAATATTCTGTGGGCTTGTCTTCCCAGTGCAGGACCCCCAGCTGGGAGACTGAAATGGGGTTCAGACTCCTCATTCCTTGTGGAGAATCTCTTGCTTGTGGGTTTCTCAGTGGTGTGGGTCGTGACTATACTGCAACTCCACCCATCATATCTGTCTCATTGTCGTTCCTCCTTTATATATTTAGTTGCAAAAAGCTTTTCCACCAGGCTTTAATTCTTTTTCATCAATAGTTTCTCTGTAAGTAATTATAATTTTGCTGTGCCTGTGAAAGGAGGTGTGTTAAGCATTTTCCTACTCTGCCATTTTGGCCACTCCTCCCTCTTTATAATTTTTATGATACTTTTTCATTGGATGATTGATCACTTGCTCAGCTACAGATGAACACTAAAGGCTTCTAAGTAATTGTAGTATCATCAGGTTTCTGATTAATATGATCATAAATAAAATCCACCCTAGAAGTTTTTACTATGTAAATAGGAACCTATTCAGTTGACAGTAAGAGTGTGTATCTGTTACCGAATAATAATCTCTGCTTACTGAACTAGTGTCTGCCATGAATAAAAGTAGGTGGCAGAAATTACAAACCACATACGACAAATTTATTTTGTTTCATGTTTTTATACCTTTATACTTAAATGCACAGGAATGTTTATTACTTAAAGGAAAATTTGTATGTACTACATTTTCAATTTTTTCAGAGTTGAGTTGACAACTGATGAAATGTTTTAAATGCAATAATCACCATAACATTATACAGCAAATCACTTTACTAGCATTAAAAAAAAAAATTTCTGCTCAGTAGTTCAGAATATATCCAGCACAAAGGTAACGAAAGAATACCTAAGCAGCTCTTATCAGATAACAACATGAAAGAGTAAAGCAGAAAGTATAGAAAACACTGGTAAGAAGATATTAAAACAAGACTTCAAAATAGCAGATATAACTACTGAGGAGTTTCTTACAAACTCTTCATCAGGGAGACAAACTTTCTACACAATAATTCATAGAATAGGGTTCTATTTGAACAGAGAAATAGATCTATCAATGAAACTTGTGATTAAAAAAAAGTTGAAACAGATTCTTAAATTAGTAGCCATATCCAC
This sequence comes from Sus scrofa, assembly GCF_054392235.1. Taxonomy (NCBI): domain Eukaryota; kingdom Metazoa; phylum Chordata; class Mammalia; order Artiodactyla; family Suidae; genus Sus; species Sus scrofa. Next base: position 50,928,513 of record NC_139386.1, read on the forward strand.
AACTCAAAAGGAGTCATGGCTATATTGTAAAATACATTGGAGTGCCCCTCATGACACAGTGGCTAATGAATCCAACTAGGAACCATGAGGTTGCAGGTTTGATCCCTAGCCTTGCTCAGTGGGTTAAGGATCTGACGTTGCCGTGTCCTGTGGTGTAGGTTGCAGACGCAGCTTGGATCCCGCATTGCTGTGGCTCTGGTGAAGCCCTGCAACTACAGCTCCGATTAGACTCCTACCCTGGGAACCTCCATATGCCACAGGTGAGGCCTTAAAAAAAGGCAAAAAGACAAAAAAATAAAATAAAATAAATAAAAATTAAAAAATAAAAAGAAATAAAATTATCAGAAATAAAGATACAACCATCTGGTTCTTCAAGTCAACCCATAGAATTTACTTTATAAATCACTCAGTGAAGCAAGTCTCAAAGTTCTACAACAAAATCATGTAAAGTTTATTCAATCATTTCAATTGAAATAGCAGATCATTTCAACCCCCAAACTGAGTACTTCCTGATAATCATCAAGCATAATTAAACATCATTTCAAACATTTTATGTAATGACAATCTTTTAATAGTAAAATAATTACTCTTTCACTTTGGAGAAGATAAAACCTCATTGTAAGAAACAATTATTTAGATATAAACAGCTTATTTCAACTGCAGCAATAATATTGTAATTTTCTGGTTCTCCACGGCTCTTCAATAAATTACCAATAAACTTAATTGCTTGAAAGTAATAATTTTTATTGTATTTCATGTTTCCATGATTTGAATGGACTTAGGTCATTCTGAGTTTCTCATGTTGCTGCAATCAGATGGTAGATATTCAGCATACCTCCTTTAATCACACTAGTATCTGGTATCCCAATTGATATGTATGGAACATGTGGGCACTGATCGGGACACATATCTCTCCTCTCCTCCTCTCCCCTTCCTCTCTCTCTCTTCCTCCTTTTTCTCCCTCCCTCCCCCTCCTTCCTTCTCCCTTCCCTTCCTTCCTCCATGTAGTATCTCTACATGGCAGCTTGAGAATCCTCATAATATGATGATCTCAAAGTAGTAAATTTCTTATGTGGTTGATACATGTCCTAAGAAAATGTGAAGGTTGCAAATATTCTTATGATCCAATCTCAGAACTTACATTTCACTGCATTATATTGGTTACATATGGTAAGTCCATATTCATTATGGGAGATGACTATGGAAGGATGAGAATATCAGGAGGCACTGGGCAGCGATTTATAGAGACCAGTCACCACAGTAACTAACAAGAATCAGTATAAAAAGAACAATGAATCGTTTTTGGTTTTGTTGATGTTAATACTATTAGTATCATAATTATTAGTTTGTCCTTATAAAAAATAAAAAACTGAACTAATTTACAAATTAAATACTTCACATTCTAATAATCTAATAATAAAATACTGAAAAAATGAAATGATTAATTCTGAAAGCACTGATAAATACAATTTTGCTATTGATTAGCTTTATTATATTAGAAAATTAGATGTTTCTATGTTTGGTGTCATCACCTAATATAGTTTCCATTTTCATGTAAAAGAAACACTGTCAGAACAGTAGGCAATCAATAAGTTGTATTTAAATGATATTAAATATTAAAATTTAGTGTACAATTTTTTAAAGGTAGAGTGCAGAGGCTCTGTTGTAATTTAGTGGAGAAAAGATTTTAAATAAACTGTTCAAGGTTAACCAAATATCAATAAGTAAAAAATAATTTGTTCTCTATCTCAAACACATCAAAAAATCAAGACAGGTAATGGGCCTAAATTTAAAACTAAAACAATCTAATGTGACTTCCATCTCCAGTCATAACAGATTAATTTGTATCAAAATAATATAACCACTATAAATAGCACTGGAAATGAAAAAATGTATATGAATTGACAGTTCAATATTTGAACAACAAATACAGGACTGTGATCCCTGAAAGAAAGAAAACACATATAATAAGCCCCAAGGTCACCCCAACTTTCTATCTGAGAACACTTTCTAGACAATAAAATGGAGAGATAGAATCCAAGCAGAAAAAAAAAAAAAAGCATGAGGCAGGAAAGGTAAAAGTTTGGGGTTGCCGAGGTGGCAAAATTTAAAGAGCAGAATAGTAGAGAATAAAATAGCATAGAAATGTGGCATCAGAAATCTGCATGATTTTAGCCTTTTGGCCTTTGACTATTAAACTGTTAAGATGTGACTCTGAAAATGCTCTGATGAGCTTTGAGTTGAATGGAGGTTCTGGGAGGGTCTCTCATGATATAGAAAGTGCATGCCTTAAGCATATGGCTACTCTATAACTAGTGTAAAGAACGCTTTAGAGCTGCCTGGACTGGGTTTTATTTATTTATTTTTTATTATTATTATTTTTTTTAATCTTTGGTGACACAACTTTAATCTTTTTTTTTTTTTTACATTGCAATTACAGTTTTTCCCCCACCCTTTCTTCTGTTGCAACATGAGTATCTAGACATAGTTCTCAATGCTATTCAGCAGGATCTCCTTGTATATCTATTCTAAGTTGTGTCTGATAAGCCCAAGCTCCCGATCCCTCCCACTCCCTCCCCCTCCCATCAGGCTGCCACAAGTCTTTTCTCCAAGTCCATGATTTTCTTTTCTGAGGAGATGTTCATTTGTGCTGGATATTAGATTCCAGTTATAAGTGATATCATATGGTATTTGTCTTTGTCTTTCTGGCTCATTTCACTCAGGATGAGATTCTCTAGTTCCATCCATGTTGCTGCAAATGGCATTATGTCATTCTTTTTTATGGCTGAGTAGTATTCCATTGTGTATATATACCACATCTTCCGAATCCAATCATCTGTCGATGGACATTTGGATTGTTTCCATGTCCTGGCTATTGTGAATAGTGCTGCAATGAACATGCGGGTGCATGTGTCTCTTTTAAGTAGAGCTTTGTCTGGATAGATGCCCAAGAGTGGGATTGCAGGGTCATATGACTGGGTTTTAAAACAACGCTCAAAAAGAGTAGACTATGGAGTTCCCATCATGGCTCAGTGGTTAACGAATCTGACTAGGAACCATGAGGTTGAGGGTTCCATCCCTGCCCTTGCTCAATGAGTTAAGAATCTGGCATTGCCGTGAGCTGTGGTGTAGGTTGCAGACGTGGCTCGGATCCCACTTTGCCTTGGCTCTGGCATAGGCTGGCGTCTACAGATCCAATTTGACCCCTAGCCTGGGAACCTCCATTTGCTGCAGGAAAGCAGCCCTAGCAAAGGCAAAAAAAAAAAAAATGCAACCAATAAAAAAGGGACAAAACAATGAAAACCCAAACTCTAAACCATACAGTAATCACTAATCACTATATCTATTAATTACTACCTATGTGTGAAGAGGCCAAAAATTATTATGTTTTATTTGGGAAAAAAGAATAGTAAATATAAATCAAACTTGCAATGACCAAGAAGTTGTATTTACAGATAAAGATTTTAAATCATCTGTAATTAATATGGTCAAGGATTTCATGAATAAACACATGTAGAATACCAACAAAGAAACAAAAACTATTCTAAACTAAAGGAAACAAATGGAAATCATAACATTGAAAAGTGCAATTCTTGAAATAAAATATGTACTGAACAGGCACAACATTAGATTAGGAATAGAAGAAATAATCTCTAAACTTTAATATAGATCAATATAATTATCCACACTGAAAAAGAGAGAAAGAGATAAAGAGGAGCTGAAAAGGAAAATACAGAGCCTTCAGAGATCTGTGGGACAATAGAAAATCATCTAACAGTGTAATTGAAGTTCCTGCAGGAGAGAAGAGAGAAAATGGGCCAAAAAAATATGAAGAAATAACGACCACATATTCCCCAAATTTGAAGAAAAACATAAATGTATGTATAAAAGAAGTTCAGTTAACTCCTATTGGATGAAAACAAAGAAAACAAAGAACAAATATCTGGTTCCTCAGCAGGTCAAACTGCTGAGAAACAAAGATATTTTCACTGGTATACTACTCTAATTTGATCTTTTTTTCTTCAGTAATTTAAAGATAACTGCTCTACTAACTTCTCACATTGTTTCTGATAAGAAATATGCTGTCATCTTTAACTTTGCTTCAATGTACATAATATTTTTTTTTCTCTTTTGACCACCCCCACATCATATGGAAGTTCCCAGACCCAGGATCAAATCCAAACTGGATTTGTGACCTACACCACAGCTGTGACAATGCTGGATCCTTAAAGTACTGTACCAGGCTGAGGATTGAACTGGTGCCTCCACAGAGACAGGCCAGATTTTCTCTTTATCATTGATTTTGAGTAATTTGATTATGATATGCCTGTGTAGAGATTTTTTTTAAACCTTCTTGAACTTGGGGTTTGTGGAGCTTCTTGAATCTCTGTGTTTATTTTTTTCATTTAATTTGAAACAAATTTTGGCCATTGATTTCTCAAAAAAATTTATGTTCCCACTTATGTCTTCTTCTTCAAGGATTACAGTTACACACGTTAGGGCACTTGTAGTTATTCCATATCTCACTGATGTTCTCTTAATATTTAGTTAATTATCTATCCTCTGTGTTCTGTTTCAGATTGTTCTTATTGCTCTGCACTCAAGTTTACTAATCTTTTCATGTGCAATGTCCAGTTTGTCCAATTTGCCATTAATTCTGTCTAGTTTATTTTTTAACCTCACGTGTTATAGTTTTGATCTCTAGAAGGTCAATTTGGGTCTTTTTATAGCTTTCACGTCTCAATTTCACTTTTTCAACAGATGATTATTACAAATATTTTAATGTCCTTGTTTGCTAATCCTAATATCTGTGTCAGTTCCAGGTTGGTGTTGATTGAGTTATCTCCTCAAGGAGGTGTAAGGTATAAAGCTGATACAATTGACCCTTGAACCACAAAGGTCTGAATGCACAGACCCATTTATGCTCAGATTTCGTTCACTAAATATATACTACAGTGCTACACAACCCATGGTTTGTTGAACTCATGGATATAGAACCACAAATACCAAAGGCTGACTGTAAAATTATAGGCAATTTTAAAGAGGGTTAGCACCTCTAACTCCCACATTGCCCCAGGATCAAATATTTCCTTACTGCCTTACTTGCCCGTTAACTTTTGATGAGATGCCAAACATTATAATTTCTACCTTGTTAGATCCTGAATATATATATTTTTTATTTATTTGCTTTTTAGGGCCACACTCAAGGCATATGGAAGTTCCAGGCTAGAGGTCAAATTGGAGCTGTAGCTGCTGACCTACACCACAGCCACAGCAACACAGGATTGAGCCGAATCTGCAACCTACACCACAGCTCATGGCAATGCTGGATCCTTAACCCACTGGGCGAGGCCAGGGATGAAACCTGCATCCTCATGGATACTAGTCAATTTCATTAACTGCTGAGCCATGAAGGGAACTCCCAGAATATTTTATATACCTGTATACTTTGAGCCTTTGCGGGGGCAGAGGGGACACAAGTTGTAAATTGTTGGGAGCAATTTGATCCTGTCACATCTTGCTTTTAAGATTTGTTACACAAGACTGAAGCTCAAACTGGGGCTAATTATTCCTCATTACCAAGGCCCCTCTGTGTAATCTACGCAATGAACCATGAATCATGAGGTTTTTCATCCCAGTTTATGTGAGCACCGAGCACTGAACTCTAATACTTTCAGGCAGCTCTTTCCCCAGACTCAGGTAGTTTCCTAACACATATGTACTGATTAATACTCATTTGACTACTCAAGGAAGATCATCTGAAGATCTTCAGAGTTCTCTTCCTGTGCACATCTCTCCTTTTAGTAATTTATCTTATGAATTCCAGCCTCCCTGGTCTCCTTCAAATACTCAATTTTGGATCTTTAACTCAGGGATTCTGCCATGCATTGCTTGGGTTCCTACTTCCTACATCAACCTAAAGACTCTCACGGTGAAAAAACAAAAAACCAAAAAAAACTAGGATAATCATAGGATTCATCTCACTTTTTTCATTTCTCATAGATCATTGTCCTTCATTTCCTTTTGTCCAATGCTTTAAAATTGGTTGTTCCTTATAATTTTTCTATTTTTGGTGGCTTTATTTTTTTCATTTTATTTTTTGTCTTTTTAGGGCCACATCCATGGCATATGTAAGTTCTCAAGCTAGGGGTTGAATCAGAGCTGTAGCTGCTGGCCTATGCCACAGCCACAGCAATGCTAGATATGAAATGCATCTGCGACCTATACCACAGCTCATGCCAATGGCAGATCCTTAACCCACTGAGGGAGGCCAGTGATTGAACCTGCATCCTCATGGATACTAGTCAGATTTGTTTCTGCTGAGCCACAATGGAAACTCCTATTTTTGGTTGCTTTAGATGGTAAATTAGTCCCTATTACTTCCTTTTGGCTGAAAGCATAAGTGATCTGTTATATGTAAAGCTAATTAAAATTTGATGTGCAAAATAGTAGGGTACAAAAGAAAAATGGAAAATTAATAAATACAACTTATTAAGATAAATTTTAGAAGAATCAGTGGATTAAGTTAAGGAGCAAGTTAAAGGACATATTGTAAAATAGACTGAGTCATTTTGGAGACCTACCAATTTTTTTTTTTTCCTGCTGTATAGCATGGGGACCAAGTTACACATACATGTATATATACTTTTTCCTCCCAATGTTGTGTTGCGATGTAAGTATCTAGACATAGTTCTCAATGCTACACAGCAGGATCTCATTGTAAATCCATTCCAAGAGCAATAGATTGCATCTGTTATCCCCAAGCTCCCCATCCTTCCCATTCCCTCCCTCTCCCCCGGGCATCCACACGTCTGTTCTCCAAGTGCATGATTTTCTTTTCTGTGGAAAGATTCATTTGTGCCTTATATTAGATTCCAGATATAATTGATATCATATGGATTTGTCTTTCACTTTCTGACTTACTTCACTCAGGATGAGAGTCTCTAGTTCCATCCATGTTGCTGCAAATGGCATTATCTTGTTCTTATGGCTGAGTAGTATTCCACTGTGTATATATACCACATCTTCCCAATCCAATCATCTGTCATGGACATTTGGGTTGTTTCCATGTCTTGCCTATTGTGAATATAACCGCAATGAACATGTGAGTGCATGTGTCTTTTTTAAGGAAAGTTTTGTGCAGATATATGCCCAAGAGTGGTACTGCTGGATCAATATGGTAGTTCTATGTATAGATTTCTAAGGTACCTCCATACTGTTCTCCATAGTGGTTGTACCAGCTTCCATTCCAACCAACAGTGCAGGAGGATTCCATTTTCTCCACACCCCCTCCAGCATTTGTTATTTGTGGACTTATTAATGATGGCCATTCTGACTGGTGTGAGATGGTATCTCATGGTAGTTTCGATTTGCATTTCTCAAATAATCAGGGATGTTGAGAATTTTTTCATGCGCTTGTTGGTCATCTGTATATCTTCCTTGCAGAAATGTCTATTCAGGTCTTTTGCCCATTTTTCCATTGGGTGGTTGGCTTTTTTACTGTTGAGTTGTATAAGTTGCTTCTATATTCTAGAGATTAAGCCCTTGTCCATTGCATCATTTGAAAACTATTTTCTCCCATTCTGAAAGTTGTCTTTTTGCTTTCTTTTGGGCTTCCTTTGCTGTGCAAAACTTGCCAGTTTGATTAGGTCCCTTTGGTTTATTTTTGCTGTTATTTCCGTTGCTTTGGGAGACTGACCTGAGAAAACATTTGTAAGATTGATGTCAGAGAATGTTTTGCCTATGTTCTCTTCCAGGAGTTTGATGGTGTCTTGTCTTATATTTAAGTCTTTCAGCCATTTTTGGGTTTATTTTTGTGCATGGCATGAGGGTGTGTTCTAGTTTCAATGATTTGCACACTGCTGTCTGGATTTCCCAGCAATTCTTGATGAATAGACTATCTTTTCCCCATTTTATGCTCTTGCCTCCTTTGTCAAAGATCAATTGGCCATAGGTGTCAGGGTTTATTTCCAGGTTCTCTATTCTGTTCCACTGGTCTGCATGTCTGTTTTGGTACCAGTACCACACTGTTTTGATGACTTTGGCTTTGTAATATTTCTTGAAGTCTGGAAGAGTTTTGCCTCCCACTTGGTTTTTGTTGCTCAGATTGCTTTGGCAATTCTGGGTCTGTTGTGGTTCCATATAAATTTTTGGATTGTTTGTTCTAGTTGTGTGAAAAACTGTCAATGGTAAATTGATAGGGATTGCATTGAATCTGTAGATTGCTTTGGGTAGTATGGCCATTTTTACAATATTAATTTTTCCAACCGAGGAACATGGAATATCTTTCCATTTCTTTAGGTCTTCTTTAGTTTCTTTGATCAATGTTTTATAGTTCTCCGCATATAAGTCCTTTACCTCCTTGGTCAGGTGTATTCCCAGGTATTTGATTTCTTGGGGGGTGCAATTTTAAAAGGTATCGTATTTTTGTATCCCTTTTCTAATAGTTCATTGTTAGTATACAGAAATGTGACTGATTTCTGAGTGTTAATCTTATATTCTGCTACTTTGCTGAATTTGTTAATCAGTTCAAGTAGTTTTGGGGTTGAGTCCTTAGGGTTTTATATGTATAGTATCCAGTCGTCTGCGTACAATGACAGTTTTATCTCTTCTTTTCCTATTTGGATGCCTTTTATTTCTTTGGTTTGTCTGATTGCTGTGGCTAGGACTTCCAAAACTATGCTGAATAGCCGTGGTGAGAGTGGGCATCCATATCTTTTTCCAGATTTGAGTGAGAAGGCTTTCAATTTTTCTCCATTGATTATTATATTTGCTGTGGGTTTGTCATAAATGGCTTTGATTATGTTCAGGAATGTTCCCTCTATACTCACTTTGGTGAGAGTTTTTATCCTAAACAGATGTTGGACTTTGTCAAGTGCTTTTTCTGCATCTATTGAGATGATCCTGTGGTTTTTTACTTTTCTTTTTGTTAATGTGGTGTATGACATTGATTGAGTTGTGTATGTTGAACTATCCTTGTAAACCTGGGATGAATCCCACCTGGTTGTGGTGTACGATCTTTTTAATATGTTGTTGGATTCTGTTGGCTAAAGCTTTGTTGAGAATTTTTGTGTCTATATTCATCAAAGTTATTGGCTGATAGTTTTCTTTTTTGGTGGTATCTTTGTCTGGTTTTGGAATTAGGGTGATGGTGGCATCATAGAATGTCTTTGGGAGAGCTCCTTCTTCCTCAACCTTTTGAAAAAGCTCAAGGAGGATGGGTATAATTTCCTCTTTGTATGTTTGATAGAATTTGCCTGTGAAGCCATCTGGTCCTGTACTTTTATTTGTAGGGACTATTTTTATGATGTATTCACCTTCATTTCTAGTGATCTGTCTGTTCAGTTGACCTATTTCTTCTTGATTCAGTTTTGGCAGGCTGTAAGATTCTAGAAAGTTGTCCATTTCTTCCAGATTGTAAAATTTGTTGGCATATAGTCGTTCATAGTATTCTCTTATGGTTTTTTTGTATTTCTGCAGTATCCGTTGTGATTTCTCCTTTTTCATTTCTAATTTTTGCTTATTTGGGTTCTTTCTCTCCTCATCTTAGTGAGTCTAACCAGAGGTTTGTCAATTTTTTTATCTTTTCAAAGAACCAGCTCTTAGTTTTATTAATTTTCTCAATTGTTTTTTTTTTTTGAATCTCTGTTTTATTGATTTCCTCTTTGATCTTTATTATTTCCTTCCTTCTGCTGACTTTAGGTCTTTTTTGTTCTTCTTTTTATAATTCATTTAGGTGGTGGGTTAAGTTGTCAATTTGAGATATTTCTTCTTTTTTGAGAAAGGCCTCTATTGCTATGAATTTCCCTCTGAGCACTGCTTTTGTGGCGTCCCATAGATTTTGAGAGGTTGTGCCTTCATTATCGTTTGTCTTGTGGTATTTTTTAATTTCCTTCTTGATTTCCTCATTGATCCATTTGTTTTTTAGTAGCATGTTGTTTAGTCTCCATGTAGTAGGTTTTTTTCTCATTTCTTTTCCTGTAGTTGATTTCTAGTTTCATGCCATTGTGGTCAGAGAAGATACTTGAAATAATTTCTATACTCCTAAATTTAAAATGGCAATAAATAATCATCTATCAATTATCACCTTAAATGTCAATGGACTGAATGCTCCAATCAAAAGACATAGAGTGGCTGAGTGGATAAAAGGGCAAAAACCTTCAATCTTCTGCCTAGAAGAAACTCACCTTAGGGCAAAGGACAAATATAGATTGAAAGTGAGGGGGTGGGAAAAAATATTTCATGCCAATAGACACGACAGGAAAGCTGGAGTTGCAATACTCATATCAGACAAAATAGAGTTTAAAACAAAAGACCTAAAGAAGGACAATGAAGGACACTATTTAATGATTAAGGGATCCATCCAAGGAGAGGATGTTACCATCGTCAACATATATGCCCCCAATACAGGAGCACCCAGATACATACAACAAATATTAACAGACATAAAGGGAGAAATCGATGGGAATACAATCCTACTAGGAGACTTTAATGCCCCACTCACACCAATGGACAGATCCTCGAGACAGAAAACCAATAAAGCAACACAGATCCTAAAGGAAACAATAGAAAAGTTAGACGTAACTGACATCTTCAGTACACAACATCTAAAAAAATCAGAATACACATTATTCTCAAGTGCACATGGAACATTATAAAGAACTGATCACATATTGGGCACAAAGCTAACTGAGACCTACCAACTTTAATAGAAACATTTGTTAAAAACCTGCCCTTCTTCACCCTAGTATTACATCTATGTACATATATATATATGGGCACAGAAGGTATCGAAAGTCTGAAAAGACACTGCCAGAAAACATTTAACAGAGTAAGATAAAATGGCCTTTATTTATAAAGTCTGAGCCCAGGAGAAAATGCTAATTATTCATGAAGCTGTAAATACATATTGGCAAGGACTAATGAGAGTTTTAACCTCCAGGACAACCTATAACCTCTGTCATGTATCATGCTTTGATAGCAGTATACCTACATGCTATCTGCTATTTAAAATAGCAAAATACCTATCCTAAGGTTCTAACAAGTTTGGCCCGTAAAATATATGTTCCACTTTATTTTGTTATACAACTATACAACTAATATTTTCTTCTTTCTCCTCATTCACAAAAGAAGCAGCATCTTTTTCTGGCCATGAATTTCCCAGGCCAGGGACTGAACCCATGCCATAGCAGCAACCTGAGCCATGGCAGTGACATCAGATCCTTAACTCACTTCACCACAAGGGAATTCAGAAAGAGCATCCTTTTGATTTTATCTTCATCCTAAAGTTCAAGGCATTGCCCATCAATTCTTCCTACCTCTTGCACTTCAACTTGTCCTCTCCTCTAGGTCCTACCCCTCAGTCACCAGACATTTCAATTCAAAACCAACTGTAAACAAATTTTCCATCAACCCTCTTCCTCTTCATGCTCTAAACTTATTTGTTAAATTCTCTTTCACCACCAAATTTCTACTTCATTTCCTACTGAATCAAAACCTTTCTAGAAACATTTCTTGGTTTCTTAAACTTTATATTCTTTGGAATTTCTCTATGAATACAGATTATCAATGAGATTTAGTTTTCAGCTATTGTCTCATACTACAGCCTCTCTTTGGAAAATATCCATTCTGCTAGCTAATGATTCCCAGCACTGTATCTCTCGGCTTGAGCTCAGACCTGAGCTCCAGATTTTATGTTACTCACATTAAGTTATTCCTGGAATGGACTGTGATTTTGCCCAAGCTATTTCAGGCCTATTGCATTTTTCTATCCCCTTTATCATCCTTTAAAAATAAATATTAATTTCAAGACACTACCTTCTATGTGAGGCACTTTTGGGTCAATGCATACAGAATATACACATGCAAAATCAATTTCTTTTCCATTAGCCCCACCCACATTGGGTCTTCTCACTATTGGTGTAAGTCGTACAAATTTGGATCACTCAAGAAGACTTACAGGACCCAAAATAACAATGTTTACAAGTCTACAGTTTATTACATGAAATGGATACAGTGCAGTTATGGCATTCAGTAAGAACAGGCATCACAAAGGCTATCTCACAACAGGGATCTGAAGAGGCCAAGTGCAAAATCTTATGTCCTTCCTCTGTAATGATTGTGGCAGGACGTTATCTTCCCTCTAAAATAAGGAACAATCATTTTGACACCAAACATTCTAGAACCAGAGATGCTAAAATAAAGTCATCATTAAGGTTTTGGTTTGTTTGGTTTTTTTAATTTTGCTGGTCATGTAGGCAAGCTTTTTCTTTTTTTCTCTCTTTTTATGGCCACATCTACAGCATATGGAAGTTCCCAGGCTAGGAGTTGAATCAGAGCCTCAGCTGTGGGCCTATGGCTAAAGCCTCAGCAACACTGGATGCAAGCCACATCTGCAACCTGTGCTGCAGTTGTGGCAATGCCAGATACTTAATCCACTGAGTGAGGCCAGGGATCAAACCCACATCCTCATGAATATTATGTTGGTTTCTTAACCTGCTGGGCCACAATGGAACTCCCATATTCCTTTTTTTTAATCAGCCCAAAAAATAGGTTCTTCCAGGAGTCAAGTTCAGACACATATCAATCTCACTGTTACCAATAACAAACCACCTGAAACTCTTCAGACTCATGGTTATAGACTAAAACTCTTACTGACTTGGTGTCAGTGCCATACAGAAACAAGCAGAACAGCTCAGGCTAATTCTAGGCCTATTGGAATTAACCTTCATAGGACCACCTTTACTAAAATACATATAAATACATATTGAAGTCTGATTTTTGGCATTTATCTGTCTTCAAAAGTAGACTATAAGCTCCATGAAAGTAAGAAATATATTTTACTTGCCTTTATCTTAAATATCTAATTTAGCACCATGCATTCTTTTTCTTTTTTTTTTTTTTTGGCTGCACCCATGGCATATGGGTTGTCTTTATGGCGTATCCTTGGTTAGGGACTGACCTTATGACATATCCTTATGGCTTATCCTTATGGCATATCCTTGGTTAGGGACTGAATCCAAGCTGCAGCTGCAACCTACACCACAGCTGCAGCAATGCCACAATCTTTAACGCACTGCACCACAGCAGGCATTCCAGTACTATGCATTCTTTAAATGTACTCTTTCTTCATTAAATATATTAAAAACTGAATTAACTAAAGAACCAAATCAGTGACAGATAGATAAGTAGAAATACAATGAAAAAGATGTGTACCCACCAAGAAATTTCATTATACATAAAAGTCATAGCTTCAAATTTGCAAATTTTAATGTGCAGCAGCATAAGACTATTGAAATATCTGGTTAGAAGACATAATTTACTTTCAATATAAAAAAATCAAAAAAGTACACATAGAATGTAATAATCAAATAAAATAATAAAATAGAATAGAAAAATAAACCTATCATCAAGCTATTATAATGATCAACTCATGACCACTCTTGGAAAATACATGGTTTTTTTGGTCTTTTTTTGTCTGAGGGCCACACCAGCTGCATATGGAGGTTTCCAGGCTAGGGGTCTAATCGGAGCTGTAGCTGCCGGCCTACGCCAGAGCCACAGCAACTTGGGATCCAAGCCACATCTTCAAACTACACCACAGCTCATGGCAACACCAGATCCATAACCCACTGAGTGAGGCCCAGGATTGAACCTGCAACCTTATGATTCCTAGTCGGATTCGTTAACCACTGAGTCTTGATGGAAACTCTGGAAAATACATTTTTTAATTTGGTCAACTAAGGTTTTTTTTAATTTTTAATTTTTTATATTTTATTAGAATTTATATTAGTAACTAAAGTCAAATTTAAAAATATTTCATAAAAGTCAACTATTTAAGAGCTCTGTGCTCTTTGCTATTCTCTGGAAATATTGTATCCACATTTATCACAGCCAGTAGCATACTTCTCTTAATAAAAGCAAATCTTTTAAGGAATATTTCTGTCTTGATTTCACTTACTGGTAATTACACAGGCAAGACTACTCACCTTGCAACTAAACTCAGCTTCAAAACAAACTGACATAGCATATGCCTAAAGGACTACCACCTAACTAATCACTAGACTCCAAAATAGTGCTATCCAAATTACAAAGAGAATGGATGTTATGTGTTCCTGAGTTACAAGCATTAGCTGAAGCTCCAGTTACAGGATATGTTCCATCTTGCTGATACAGTACAAGGAGACTGGTGTATAATATCCCAGGTGCAGTCTCTGCAATAGGGATGTGATGGATGCACTCTCCTCAGTAAGACAGAGGCTTCTGGCTACATCAGGATTATATTTTGTTGCTGTGTGAGTGTTTTATTTGGGTGGAGACATTCATGTCCCCTGAGAGCTAACTATTAATCTATTTTAGAAATCAGAAGAATGTTGTGAGGTGTCTCTCTGTAATAGTGACTAGAAGAGGGGGAATAAATCTATTGTGAGGCTGTACTGTCACTTTACCACTTATACTTTAAGCTGAATAAGAAGAGAGAAAGGGATAATGAGAGAGCACAAATAGCCATTACAAATATATTTCTGCTTCTTGACATATTTTATCATGAGTCAATCTCTGATCGCTTTTTTGTTCATAAACAATATAGTTGGGGGTCTTGGTTAAAATCCAACTCCACTTTTGCTCTTTAGCCTTTTAAGTTTTATTTTGATCTGCTCTATTTGCCCTATTAATTTTGCTTGGCAGATGCATCAATTGTTTCTTCGCTGTATTAATTACCACATAGCTCAAGGCTTTCAAGTGTTGGTTTTATGTTATTTTTTGATATCCCATAAAATGATTTGGTTAAATTTTGCCTCTTCTTTATTTTAAGCAATATTCTAAAGCATTTCTCAACTCCCTTCTCTAGTAAACATATTTCTCATTAATTTATTACTACCTAAGTTATCTGAGAAAAAATTTAAAAGGAAGGCCAACTTGCTGAGAGCAATTAGCATAAGAGGGTGTTTTCATAGGCAATGTATTATTTGAAGCTCTTCATCTGTGACGCTGAGGATGTAAGAAACACAGGACTCAAGTTTTGTCAGGAAAGGAAGTCAGAGGGAAAATACACCAGTTTGGTATTCTAGCTGTTGGAATATTGTTATTAAACAATAAGTAATTGAAGAAGAATCAAAGAGACCATGTTGCAGCCTTGTAATACATGGATTAAATCTCTGGAGAATCATTTCTTTTTTTTTTTTTTTTTGCCTTATTTGCCATTTCTTGGGCTGTTTCCATGGCATATGGCGGTTCCCAGGCTAGGGGTCAAATCAAAGATGTAGCCACAGACCCACACCAGAGCCACAGCAACACCGGATCTGAGCCGCGTCTGCAACCTCCACCACAGCTCACAGCAATGCTGGATCCTTAACCCACTGAACAAGGAAAGCCAGGGATTGAACCTGCAACCTCATGGTTCCTAGTTAGATTCCTTAACCACTGAGCCACAACAGGAACTCGTGGAGAATGATTTCTATCTTGCCATTGCTATGGTAGAAGCTACCAAATTCATTCCTAATTAAGTCAATGACCACTGTTATTTTATCTGATAAAAATTACCTGTCATAGCATCCCTAAAATTGGACTATCACTGTTTATTTAAGTTTAAGTAGACAAATTTTCTTAAAGAATAAATTTTTTAAAGAAGTTGCAATTGTTTTTGTATCAAATTCAGCCTAAGAGAAATTTATTGATCTAGGTCATTTTCCTTTCATCTGAGTTCCTGAGGATTAATCCAACTAGATCGTCTTTCACAAGGTTTTCTAGTGCCTTAGAATTTTCCAGCTTTCTACTAAAATAGTCACCCTCACTATAATTAACAGTTCCCTTAACAGAGAGATCTGGCAAAAAGCTGAGATTCATTCTGAATAAGCAATATGCTGATAATTCTATCCTTCTCATTCCTTCCTCTTCTCTAAACCTGTTTTTCTTCTTCTATTTACTTAGTTAATGGCATCATTATCATTTGCCAACCTAGTGTGACAACAACTATGTTATTAGAGTAGTATATAATGGTCAGTGGTGGCATAAAATGTAAAAGAGAGAGAGATACCACCTGGAGGTTTTGAAGAATAATGTAATATTGTGGTAATGTAATAATGCAGAGATTTGACTGTGTCTTGAAGCATATACAAGCTTTTTCCAGGCAAACAAATGAGACAACAATATGTGAAAAAGTTCTAATACTTGGGTAAGCATTCTTTATTTAGGGAATTACAAGTTATTGGATATTGGAGAAGGGAGAATAAATGGTAGTATATATCAAGGAGTCTAAAATTTGACCTGAAGGATTTGATAAACAATTAAAGAGATTTAAACAGGATAATAACGAGGATAAGGTTTGTGTTTTACAAGCTGAAATGAAAAAGATAACAATTGGAATACAATATGTAAGATGTGATGAAGTTTTCAATTAAAACAATACCAATGACATTTGTAATGGCTAGAGTTAGGGCAGAAAGAAGATGACTCCTTATCAAAAAATATAAGGCTCTGCAAAATAAAATCTTGATCTAGCAGAGTTCCTAGCATATAGTAGATACTCAGTAAACTCAGTAAATAATTGTTGAGTGAATAAATAAAGTTACCTTTCATATCTGCTATCTATTGCTTCATAGAAAACATCCCAAAACTTAGTAGCTTAAAACTGCAATGTTTATTGCTTTTCACATTTTTGTGGGTTAGCTGGATGGTACTTATGCTTATTTTTGCCTTATATACATAATATTTCATGTATATGACTGTGTTGACTGCATTCACTCTGCTTGTCAACTGATGATATCCTTCCAGATATCTCAACTTCACATGGTCTCTCTCTTTTCATAAGATCTCTTTGCATGTGCACATGCTGTGTGTGTGTGTGTATTTCTCTCTCTGGGATATCTCTACATGTGGCCTCTCCATGAATCTCCCTCCACATGGTCTCTCTCTACAAGGATCTTTCTCCACTTTGTCTCTCTCTCTTTCCTTGGGATCTCTTTCCGTATTGTTACTTCTCCATGAGATCTCTTATCCTCAAGTAGATAATCAGCTTCTTCAGCCATGACAGTCTCAGGGCTCCAAGCAGGCTTTTTTTTTTTTTTTTTTTTTTTTTTTTGTCTTTTTGTCTTTTTGCCATTTCTTGGGCCGCTCCAGCGGAATATGGAGGCTCCCAGGCTAGGGGTCCAATCAGAGCTGTAGCCACCGGCCTACGCCAGAGCCACAGAAACGCAAGATCCGAGCCGCGTCTGCAACCTACACCACAGCTCACGGTAACGCCGGATCGTTAACCCACTGAGCAAGGGCAGGGATTGAACCTTCAACCTCATGGTTCCTAGTCGGATTCGTTAACCACTGCGCCACGACGGGAACTCCTATGAGTACTTTTTAATCTGTTTATATCGCATGGTCAGGCCCCAACATGAGAGGATATTTTACAAAATAAGTCTTCCAGAAGGCTGATTCCTTGGAAGGCATTAATTATAACAACCACACATCTCTATACTCAATTTACACTACTTCCCTCATGAGAACTCAATATTCTAGTCCACTGTTTTTCTCCTAGGTTCCCAGACATGTGGTGAATTTTATGCCTTCTTATCTTTACTCAGGCTTCTCACCTTATACTCAATGGTGCACTCCTCTGCCTTGGAATATTATCTGCCTCAAATACAAAGTACTTTATTTCAAAAGTCAGCTGCAATGGCTAAAAAACCTGAAAGTATACAGAGGGAACAACACTTCCCCTGATTCACTTTGTTCCTAAATTACAGCAGCAATCTCAATGTGCCAAGATTATCTATTGATTTGTCTTTCTCTAGCCAGCATTTGAGCATCTCAAAGGAAGTCACTATGTCTCATTCAGCTTCGTGTGTCCAGCAGTTATCATCAGTTATTCTCATGCTTATTGCATTCAGAGTTTCTTCTCAATAAACATTTACTGGGTATTCACTCTGTCCCTAACCTATATGAATAGTGTTGTGAATCATTTTATAGAGTCTGCACACCATTATGGAAAGAATAGCCTGAGAAAAACTTAAATTGCACATATACAACAGGTTTCACTCAGAAACAGAAGCCTGCAATTTATTCATTCCTTCATGTAAACATGTAAAGAAGTGACAATATTGTCTTACAGGCTAGCACCAGATTTCTCTTTAGAAAAGGAAATCTCTTGATTGATAAGTCAATGCAAGATATACCAGTTCCAAGAATGAGATAAAGCTACCTTTGGAAAAACATCGACCAAGGCCCCAAGACTGTCATTGGTGTGGAGAGTAACCCCAGCATCCTTGACAGAACCATCAAAATGATCCCAAACTAGAATGGTTTCTATGGAGCTTACTTCTGAGATCCATGTTTTGAGCCAGATAGAGGAGCTTCCTTTGAAAAGGGGGAGATAATCCATTGGAATTCACCTCTGAATGCTCTTTGGAGACCCACCCTCCTAACCTCCAACAGGATCCAAAACCTTGGGTCAATCTGTGCATACGGTACTGTCAATCAAATGTGCTTCAAAGAGCAGTCTAAATTATCACTTTAAAATATGTGACAAAATGATGAATTTCCCAAAACCCCACAGAGTAACATAGCAGCCTGCCTTATGGTCCTTCTGAGGGATGAAGTTCCTTTGATATCTGGAAATATGGGAGTTCCCTTTGTGGCTCAGCGGTTAACAAACCTGACTAGGATCCATGAGGATATCAGTTCGATCCCTGGCCTTGCTCAGTGGGTTAAGGATCTGGTGTTGCCATGAGCTGTGAGGTAGGTCAGCAGCTGTAACTCTGATTCGACCCCTAGCCTGGTAACCTCTAGCTGTGGGTGCTGCCCTAAAAAAAAAAAAAAAAAAAAAAAAAAAATCTGGAAATAGATACCAAAGAGACTAACAACAGTCCTGGAAGTTACATGCAGCAACTTCAGCTAACAATTAGTCACTGGTTGACTTACCATATTTTGGCAGAGATAGTAAAACTCATCAAATATTATATTTGCTCCCCAACACATCCCAGCCTCTTTGCACTTTGGTAAAGATAAATAACTACTTCTGGCCAAAGATCTGAGTAGAGAAAACTCTGTGCATGATTTGCCAGTTTCTCTCTTCCCCTGCCATACCTGAATGGACACCTCTATTCCAATGGTGCTGCTACAAGACTGTGGAGCCCCCATCAACCCAGATGCAGAGACTTCTGTGAACCACAATGATACCTTTCAGGAGCAGGAAATAAAATTTTATGTGTTAAACCGCTGATATGTGGAGGGTGTCTATTACCAACAACATAATTTAGCCTATTTAGTATTCAATTTTTTTTAGTTATTCTTGAATAATATTGCAACAGATATTTATTATCTACTATGTGCCAAGCAGTCTGCTGAATATTTATGATATTATGTGCCAAGCAGTCTGCTGAATATTTATGATATATCAGTTAACATTTCTAAAATAATTTCCTTGGGGATTTTATAATCTAATCAAGAAAATCACAATTGCTATCAATAATCATGACCACTAAGTACAAAGAACATTGACAAATACAGGAGATATTGTCATATTATTATTAAGGACATTATTATTTATATATGAGCTTTTCTTATTCATAAAATTAGAACAAATTTACCTTAGCTGAGAACATTATATAATTTATTCACATTTGATTCATATTTGCTTAAATTATTTAAAATGTGCAGTATTTTGAAAGGAGCACTAACAATTTTTACAGTGTTTTTGAAAGGTGAATAAAGAATTAAGCAGATTACTGCTTACTCAAAGGTCACTGTCATGCCCAAGATAGTAAGCAGCTGTGCTGACTGAGAGAAGTCGGTCATCACCAGCTTCCAGTCATTATTTGAAAGGCATTTAGAAGGCAAAGCCATTTCTTCTTGTCATTTGCTAAGATAAAATACTGAGCCAAGGGTCTCAAATTCAAGTGCCTTTGTTTCCAGGAAGGTAATATAAAAGTAAAGTAAACCAGAATTTTTTTTTAAGTATCAACTGTTAAAAATATAAATATTGTTTCTTTTTATTGAATTATGATTAGAATATGTCTAATAATGCAAACTATTGTAGTGGAGATTATATTTTAAATTTCACCTTAAGTATATACACTAAAAAAAGAGGAGCCACTAATTATTACATTTCTCTTTCCTAATTCACTTATCCTTTGATTTAGAACTAGGAAATACATCCTTTTACTTCTACACCAAAATGGCTGTGTCCAGTTGTAGGTTTTACATGGTTATATGTAGTACAGAATTCAGTCTTGAACCCATTACTGGGGATTATTATTTAGTTTTATTCAGAAAAGAAAATCACTATTCATAAACATAAGTAAATTTGGGCATCTATAGAATCTTGGCAGATTGTTTTTTACTTTTATGAAGACTACTGCACTGTATTCTATTTAGTTTTAAGAAACATTTCTACAGCTCGGAAACTTGCATTTGAATCTCTTTGTTCACATGATTAAAGTTAATTGAGATCTTAATTTAATTAAAATTGAATGTTAGCACATCTTCATAAACTTTGATATCAGAAAATATGTCCGGGAATTCAGTTCTCATATTTTGGGAATGTAGTTTAAACTGTAATTGTCAATTCTAGAGCCAGTTTCATCAAAAGA
Organism: Sus scrofa; assembly: GCF_054392235.1. Taxonomy (NCBI): domain Eukaryota; kingdom Metazoa; phylum Chordata; class Mammalia; order Artiodactyla; family Suidae; genus Sus; species Sus scrofa. The sequence continues at coordinate 50,949,089 of NC_139386.1, forward strand.
ATGCAAATCTCCATATTCCTTGTCAGATGAGTTTACTAAAGATACAATTTTTCTTGAAATGGGCACATAAAATCATTGGTAACCTCTTGTGAAGGTTCTTTCAAGGCCAAGATTTATCCCTTAATCTTTGGTGAGCTGAAACATAAATTTTCCCAAGATGACATGAGTAAGTCAATTTCTTTCAGCTCTTAAAAATAAGAAATTTCAATACGACTAAAATGGCTCAATCAAGTCACCTAGCCTCTGCATCCTACATAAGACAATTTATTTGATTCTGAATCCAGTGCATCAAGTCAAGCATTGAGTTTTCTATATTTCAAACCATAGTATCTCACTCCAATCAAGACAGGCTTTATTTTTTTTAAACAATTTAGTGTGAAGTAATTCCTGGAAAATTGTAACTTGTCCCTCCAAATTTTACCAACTGAAATTTTCATCTCAGAAAGAGTTTGATGTTATCACAGAATTCATGGAGGCACTATCTAATATTAGAATCACTCCCTAATATTTTCTGGCCAGTTTTCATTAAGTATTTCAAAACTTTACTCAACGCAGATAATTTATTCTTGAATGTTGTGCTTCTCATGGGTTTTATGTCCAAAATTTCTTCAGTCTCATTTATATACTCATTTTTAACACATACAAATATAGCTAACCAGATGGTATTTATTACTCTGGGGTCTCATCAGCCAACAGAATATGACATTAAAATGTTAACTTCCTCCGACATATTCTTTAGGTTACCACCATTTCTTCAACACTCTGAGGTCACATTTCTTGTTGGAATTAAATCTTATTGCCAATTTAAATGATTTTTTAGGAAACAAAACATTTCCTGCCTTTAAAATGTTATTTTTGCAAATAATATTTAACTAAATTTTATGGCATTTTTACTCAAAAATTTTTAATTCAAAAACAAACCCTGGAGTTCCCATCATGGCTCAGCAGAAACAAACCTGACTGGCATCTATGAGGATGCAGATTCAATCCCTGGCCTCACTCAGTGGGATAAGGATCCAGCATTGCCATGGCTGTGGCTGTGGCATAGGCTGGCAGCTACAGCTCTAATTCAAACCCTAGACTGGGAAACTCCATATGCCATGGGTGTGGCCTGAAAAGACAAAAAAAAAAAACAGTAAAAACTTTGGAAACTTTTCTCAGATCATTAAGTTTTTTACTAAAAAAAATGTTTTATATATCTATCATATTTCTTATCATGGTTGCTTACATAGTGATACTTTGAGTTGTATTTTTTGGACAAAATCATACTTTGCATATTAAAAACATAGGAATAATTTTCACTTTTGGAAAGAAATGTGCTCTCTCCCATATGCTACCATTTCATCTTATCATTAACTTTCCCTCTTTTGATAAATATATAAGTGTAAAAAAATATCTTTTTCTGTACAAAAAATAATAATAGAAATGCTACTATATATGGCAGCTGAAATTCAATCTCTTTGTCAGGGAGGCAAAAAGGAAATTGTTTTCTTCTGCTGGTGATACTTAGCTTGAGAATTTAGGGCAATAATGCCATATCTCATTTTTAAATAGAAGACAAAAACCTGGAAATTTCTGTATAACTGCCCAACTTTAACACTTTGATAACTAATTCAAAATGTGTTTAAAACATCATTCAAAAAAAATAAAAATAAAAATAAAACATAGTTCAGTCCAAATAAAATAAGCCGAGGCTGGTGGGGGGAGGGATAAATTAGGATTTGGGGATTGGTAGATACAAACTACTATATATAAAATAGATAAACAACAAAGTCTACTGAATAACATAAGGAACTATATTCAATATCAATATGAAAAAGAATATGAAAAAAACATGTATGTAATCATATATATTCATACACATATATATGAATCACTTTGCTGTACACCAGAAATGGATGCAACATTGTAAACTATACTTCTAAAAAAATAATAATTAGATGAAGTTGCATTCAGTCCATGACTGGTTTGCGGTTTCTGTGATGAATCAAGTCTTTCTATCATGCAAATTAAGACCCTTGTCCAATTGCCCTACATCTTACTAACCTCAAATTTAGCTGCAGATCCTGATCTCATAAATTTTTAAGCAAATCAATTATGCATAGCCATTATTAATAAAAAGCCCTGTTTGGCATTAAAAGAAATAGTGAAACAGTGAATTCATCCAATAACTTATCTACATTACATTAAAGCACTATCATAATAGACACAGATATTTTGATGTGTAAAGTACATTTTTTAAATTTTTTTATTATAGTTGTTAACAATGTTCCATCAAATTACAGCAGAGTGACCCAGTTATATATATATATACATATATATGTATATGTATATATATATATTCCTTTTTTTTTTCCTTTTCCTTTTCTGGGGCCGCTCCCATGGCATATGGAGGTTCCCTGGCTAGGGGTCAAATTAGAGCTATAGCTGCCAGCCTGCACCACAGCCACAGCAACACAGGATCCAAGCCACGTCTGCAACCTACACCACACCTCACAGCAATGCCAGATCCTCTACCCACTGAGCAAGGCCAGGGATCGAACCCACAACCTCATGGTTCCTAGTCAGATTCATTAACTACTGAGCCATGACTGGAATTCCCTATATATACATTCTTTTTATCATATTGTCTTCTATCACGTTCTATCACAAGTGATTGAATATAGTTCCCTGTGCTATGCAGCAGGACCTCGTTATCCATACACTCTAACTGTTACAGTTTGATTCTACTAACCCCAAATTATAGTCCATTCCACTCCCTCCCCTTCCATTTTGGCAACCACAAATTTGTTCTCTATGTTCATGAGTTTGTTTCTGTAGATAGATTTATTTGTACCATATTTTAGATTCCACATATAAGTAATATCATATGGTATTTGTCTTTCTCTTTTGATTTACTTTGCTTAGTATTAGAATCTCTAGTCCCATCCATGTTGCTGCAAATGGCAACATTTTGTTCTTTTTTATGACTAAGTAGTATTCCATTCTGTATAGGCATCATATCTTCTTAATCCATTCATCTGATGATGGACATTTAAGTCATTTCCATGTCTTGGCAATTGTGAATAGTGCTGCAATAAACATAGGGGCTCATGTATCTTTTCAATGAAAATTTTGTCCAGATATATGCCCAGGAGTGAGATTGCTGGATCATATGGTAGTTCTATGTTTACTTTTCTGTGGTACCTCCATACTGCTTTCCATAGTAGTTGTACCAATTGACATTCCCACCAACAGTGTAGGAGGGTTCCCTTTTGTCCACACCCTCTCCAGCCTTTGTTGTTTGTTGACTTATTAATAATAGCTGTTCTGACCAGTGTGAAAGGGTACCCACTGTAGTTTTAATTTGCATTTCTCTAATAATTAGTAATTTTGAGCATTTTTTCATGTGTCTGTTGGCCATCCATATGTCTTTTTTGGAGAAATATCTATTCAAGTCTTCCGCCCATTTTGCAATTGGGTTGTTTTTTGATCTTGAGTTATATGAGTTGCTTGTATATTTTGGAGATTAAGCCTTGATATATTTTGGTTCATTCATTTGAAACTATTTTCTCCCATTTTGTAGGTTGTCTTTTCAGGTTTTTTTTTTTTCTAATGGTTTCATTTGCTGTGCAAAAGCTTCCAAGTTTGATTAGGTTCCATTGGTATATTTTTGTTTTTATATTTATTGCCTTAGGATATTGACCTAAGAAAACATTTGTATGGGTGACACCAGAGAATGTTTTGCCTGTGTTCTCTTCTAGGAATTTTCTTTTGTCTTGTCTTATGTCAAAATCTTTAGACCATTTCGAGCTTATTTTTGTTCAGGGTGTGAATGGATGTGAAGGTATCTAGTTTCATTGATTTACATGCAGCTGTCCAGTTTTCCCAGAAGCACTTGCTGAAGAGACTTTTTCCCATTTTATATTCTTGCCTCCTTTGTCAAAGATTAATTTACCATAGGTGTCTGGGTTTATTTCTGGTTTCTCTGTTCTGTTCCATTGGTCTGTGTGTCTGTTTTGGTACAACACTGTCTTGTTTACTTGTAATATTGTCTGAAGTCTGGGAGAGTTATGCCTCCTGCTTATTTTTTGTTCCTTAGGATTTCTTTGGCAATTCTGGGTCTTTTATGGCTCCCTATAAATTTTTGGATTATTTGTTCTAGTTCTGTGAAAAATGTCATGGGTAATTTCATAGGGATCGCATTGAATTTGTAGATTATTTGGGGTAGTATAGTCATTTTATTAATTCTATCAACCCAGAAGCATTTCTCTGAATCCTCTTTAATTTCCTTAATTAATGTGTTATACTTCTCAGCATGTAAGTCTTTCATCCCCTTGGTCAGGTTTATTCCTAGGTATTTGATTTGGGGAATGCCATTTTAAAATGTATTTTATATTACTTTTCTAATGTTTCATTGTTTATATACAGAAATGTGACTGATTTCTGAATGTTAATATTGTAAACTGCTACTTTGCTGAATTTTTTGATCAGTTCAAATAGTTTTTGGGTTGAGTCCTTAGGGTTTTCTATAGTTAGTATCATGTCATCTGCATACAGTGACAATTTTACCTCTTCTCTTCCAATTTGGATACCTTGTCTTTCTTTTGTTTGTCTGATTGCTGTGGCTAGGACTTCCAATACTATGTTGAATAAAAGTGGTGAGAGTGGGCATCCTTGTCTTGCTCCATATTTTAGTGGGAAGGCTTTCAGCTTTTCTCCATTGAGTGTTATATTTGCTGTGTGTTTGTCATAAATGGCTTTTTTTCTGTTAAGGTTTGTTCCCTCTGTACTCACTTTGGTAAGAGTTTTGGTCATGAGTGAATGTTGGACTTTGTCAAATGCTTTTTCTACATCTGCTGAGATGACCATGTGGTTTTTGATTTATCTTTTGTTAATGTGGTGTATGACATTGATTTATTTGCATATGCTGAACCATCCCTGTGAACATGGGATGAATCCCACTTGGTCAAACTGTGTGATTTTTTTTTAATGTCATTATGTATGATCTTTTTTAGGTTGTTGGATTAGGTTGGCTAAAATTTTGTTGAGAAATTTATTGTCTATATTCATCAAAGATAGAGGCCTATAATTTTCTTTATCAGGAGTATCTTTCTGGTTTTGGCATTAGGGTGATGGCTTCATAAAATGCTTTTGGGAGTGTTTCTTCTTCAATTTTTTGGAAAAGTTTAAGAAGGATGTGTAAAAGTTCTTCTTTTTATGTTTGGTAGAATTCACCTGTGAAGCCATCTGATCCTGGACTTTTGTTTCTAGGGAGTGTTTTTATTACATATTCTTTTCCAGTAATCAGTCTGTTCAAATGATCTATTCTTCTTGATTCAGTTTTGGTGGACTGTATGTCTTAGGAAAGTTGTCCATGTCTTCTATGTTGTCGAATTTGTTGACATATAATTGTTCATGGTATTCTCTTATGTTTTTTTGTATTTCTGCATTATCTGCTGAGATTTCTTCTTTTTTATTTCTTGTTTTGTTTATTTGGGTTCTCTCTCTCTCTCTTCTTGCTGAGTCTGGCCAGAGGTTTGTCAATTTTGTTTACCCTTTCAAAAAAACCAGCTCTTAGTTTTATTGATTTCTTTCTTTCTTTTTTTTTAATCTCTTTGATTGATTTCCTCTCTTATCTGTATGATTTCCTTGCTCTGCTGACTTTAGATTTTGTTTGTTCTTCTTTTTATAATACTTTTATGTGATAGGTTAGGTTGTTGTTTGGGTTTTTTTTTTTTTAATTCCCCTTTGATTTTCTCATTGACCTCCTTACTGGTATTTTAGTTACTGCTTTCCTTGTTACTGGTTTTTCTGTAGCATGTTGTTTAGTCTCTGCGTACTGAGTTTTTTTCTCATTTCTTTTCCTGTGGTCGATTTCTAGCTTCATGTCATTGTGGTCAGAGGAGATGTTTGAAATAATTTCTATACTCATAAACTAGTCGAGGTTAGTTTTGTGCCCCAGTATGTGGTCAATCCTTGAGAATGTTCCATGTGCACTTGAAAAGAATGGATATTATGATTTTTTGGATACAGTGTCCTGAAAATGTCAATTAAGTCTAACTTTCCTATTTTGTCATATAGGATCTCTTTTTCCTTATTGATTTTTTTCTAGAGGGTCTGCCCATTGATGTAAGTGGGGTGCTAAATTCTATGATTATTGTATTCCCATCAATTTCTCCATTTATGTCTGTTTATATTTGTTGTATATATCTGAGTGCTCCTATATTAGGGGCATATATATTGACAATTGCAATATCCTCTTCTTGAATAGATCCTTTTATCATTAAATAATGTTCTTTATATTTCTTTATGGCCTTTTTTCAGTCTATTTTGTCTAATATGAGTATTGCAACTCATGCTTTCCTGTCTTTTCCATTCTAATTTTGCAGCCTAGAATATTTCCTGTCTTTTTCCAACCTCTCACTTTCAATTTAAATGTATCCTTTGCCCTAAGGTGAGTCTCTTGTAGGCAGCATATTATAGACTCTAGTTTTTTTATACATGCTGCCACTCTATGTCTTTTGATTGGAACATTCAGTCCATTGACATTTAAGGTAATTATTGACAAATATGTATTTATTGCCATATTAAACCTTGTTTTACAATTGATTTCCATGTTTCTCTTTTGTTCCTTTTTTTTGGTAAGATGATATTTTATTTTATGCTAGTGTTTTCTTTTTAGTTTTTGTGAATGTATTGTTTGTTTTGATTTGTGGTTGTCCTTTTTTTTTTAAGATGTTAACCCCTCCCTATATCTACTTGCTTTATAGCCTTGCAGTCATATAGGCTCAAACACATTATTTAAAAAAAAAAAGGAGTTTAGTTTTTTTACTTTCCTTCCACACATTTTATGATTTTGATGTCCTTTTTTACATCTTTGTATTTATCCCTTTGCTGTTCCTTGTATTTATTTTTCCTTTTACAAATAGGTTTTTTTTTCCTTGTAGATCTGTATCCTGGCTTACTTAAGTGATTACTTTCCAATTGTGACTTCTTCCAGCCTATATCTTCTTACTTCTTTCCTATTTCAAAAAGACCTTTCGGTATTTCTTTCAGAATGTGTTTAGCATGGCTGCATTCTTTCAGTTTTTGTTTGTTGGAGAAATTCTTTATTTCTTCTCCTATTTTAAATGATATCCTTGCTGGGTAGAATATTCTAGGCTGCAAAATTTTCCCTTTTTGGAACTTTGAATATATCTTGCAACTCTCTTCTGGCCTGTAGTGCTTCTGTAGAGAAATCAGCTGATAGCCTTATGGGGGTTCCCTTATAATTAATGCTTTGTGTTTCTCTTGCTGCTTTTAGAATCTTCTCTTTAACTTTTGTCATTTTATTATAACATGTCTTGGTGTGGGCCTGTTTGGGTTCAACTTCTTTGGGGCCCTCTGTGCTTCCTGTATCTTGATATCAGTATCCTTTAGATTTGGAAAGTTTTCAGCCATAATTTCTTCAAATATATTTTCTTTCCCCTTTTCTTTTTCTTCTCCTGCTGGAATCCCTATTATGTTATGCATAGATTGGCCTACTTTATATTAGCCCATAGATCTCTTATATTGCTTTCATGTTTTTTCATTTGGTTTTCTGTCTGCTGTCCTGATTGGGTGATTTCTATTATTCTATCTTCCAAGTCACTAAGCCATTCCTCTGCATTATTCATTCTGCTCTTCAGTGCCTTTAGCTCAGTTTGAATCAGTTTGAATTTTCTAATTTTTCTTGGCTCCTCCTTATATTTTCTAGTTTCTGTCTAAAGTAATCTGCATTACTGTTTATATCCGCTCTTAATTCCTTCATATTCCCACTTAATTCCTTCAGTATTTCACTCTCTCCTTTTTGAACTTGGTGTCTGTTAGACTGTACAGGTCTTTTTCATTATTTGCTTCTTCAAGTGAATGCTCCTGTTCTTTTAACTGGGAATTTTTCCTGATCTTCTTCATTTTGCTTATAGTTATGTTATTCTGTGAGTTTAGGGAAACCACCTACTGTAGTCTTAGAGGGCTACTTATATTCAAGAGTGCCCCTGGGTATTTTGTGAGGACTTACTATTTATTTTTGGTGTGAGATTTTTGGATGCTTCTGTCTCCTTCCTCAGTGGGTAGTTTGTGAGGGCTTAGGTTTTGTGTATGTATGTGTGTGTGCATGTGTGTGTGTGTGATGGATGCTTTTGTTTTAGATGCTTGCTGTCTTTTTCCTCAGTGTGTGCAGGCTATTATCTCCTTGATAGGGGTGTGCTGGTGTATGGCTTGTGCATGTTTCCTGAGAGATGGAGCCAATGGGCAGGGCCTGTAGCCAGAGCCTGGTTGCTGGTCCCTTGACAGAGGTGAGGACCTGTGGAGAGGCGGCACATGCTACTTCTGGTTTCAGGGCCCTGGGAAGTGGTAGTGCCCCTCAGAAAGGTGTAGGAAGCACCTAGAACCTCTGGGAGCAGCAAAAGCAGGGGCATGTCCATTCCCAGGGGAGAGAGTAATAATGGGTGTCATTCAGTTGTGGTGCCCTCTTCTGCATAACCTCTGAGGTGACTGTTGCCCCAGGCAGTGTCTGTTTATAGACTTTTAGTGGTGGTGGACCCTGCCGACCTTGGGGTCTGTGATGGCTATGACAGGTTCATTGCCCATTACCCAAGCAAGCAGTGACCCAATGCCTGAGAACCTGTGTGGGGGGGAGAGAAATATATTCCTATGGTGGTCCCATCCTTCCTCCTCTCACCCCCCCAACAAGGGCACCTTGCTTCTCCTGGAGACCAAAGCCTCTTCCCACAGCCCCTCAGCTGTGGTGCTCTGCTCCCCAGACCATGGCACAGCGCTCCCTAGCCCCTCGGGCTGTCTCCATGCAGCCAACACTAGTCCTCCCCCTGGAACTGACCTCCAAATCCTGAGTCCCAGTACCCAGCACCCACCTGACTGTCTCAGGCTGTGGTCTCTGGGGGTGGTAGTACCGACGGTCTGTGTGGCTCTCTCTCTGCTTTGCCCTCCTTGGTCAGGCTGCTGTGCTTTTCTCTGAGGCTCTTAGGTCCCTCTGTCTTGGCTGATCTCTTTGTCAATTAGATGCCCTCCTCGGATACATATTCCTTTCCTTTTTCACAGCTCCCTCTCAGGAGTTCTGATCCTGTCCTGATTCCTTTTTCTTTCTTTCTTTCTCTCTCTCTCTCCTTTCTCTCTTTATTTCCTTTTGTTCTACCCAGTTGTGTGTAGGGTTTCTTGCCCTTTTTGGAGGTTTAAGGGTTTCTGCCAATGTCCAGTAAATGTTCTGTGCAAATCATTCTACATGTAGATTTTGTGTGTGTGTGTGTGTGTGTATTTGTGGAAGAAGATGAGCTTCACCTTTACTCCTCTTCCATCTTGATCCTACTCCCACAATGTGTAAATTTTAATAAAGAGCAGTATTTCAATCCTAGACTATGTAATCTGCCTCACAAATGGATAGAAGAAAGACCAAGCATCTTTCTTCATTAAAATACCTGAGGTTCGGAGTTCCCGTCGTGGCGCAGTGGTTAACGAATCCGACTAGGAACCATGAGGTTGCGGGTTTGATCCCTGCCCTTGCTCAGTGGGTCAAGGTTCCGGCGTTGCCGTGAGCTGTGGTGTAGGTCACAGACGCGGCTCAGATCCTGCGTTGCTGTGGCTCTGGCGTAGGCTGGCAGCTACAGCTCTGATTAGACCCCTAGCCTGGGAACCTCCATATGCCGCAGGAGCGGCCCAAGAAATGGCAAAAAGACAAAAAAAAAAAAAAACACCTGAGGTTAAAAACAGCTTGAAGAGAGTTCATTATATGTCCCGCCTGATAGTTCTTACAAATCCAGATTCATGCACAAAGAATATTAGATTTTGTATCTCATGAGAAATCTGTGTGCAAGGATTTGGCCATCTGAAATTCTCCAAATATAAAGCCAAACTAGCAAATAAATTATAGAATCATAATGAACCATCTGTGAAGTCATCACACTCAACTGTAATTTAACATGAAAACAGGAGTTCCTGTCGTGGCGCAGTGGTTAACAAATCCGACTAGGAACCATGAGGTTGAGGGTTCGATCCCTGCCCTTGCTCAGTGGGTTGACGGTCCGGCATTGCAGCGAGCTGTGGTGTAGGTTGCAGATGCAGCTCAGATCCTGCGTTGCTGTGGCTATGGCGTGGGCTGGCAGCTACAGCTCCGATTAGACCCCTAGCCTGGGAACCTCCATATGCCGCGGAAGCGGCCCAAGAAATGGCAAAAAGACAAAAAAAAAAAAAAACATGAAAACACCTAGGACCAGTGTGGTGTGGGAAAGAAAATCTTTAGGAAAGTCCATGTAGTTTAGCTTGGAAAACTAAAAGGTACGAAATAAGAAGTAGAATTTATAATATATATTACATGTATATATTAACTGTTTATCTCAGAAAAACAGAGCATATTAGGTAGCACATAAAAATTAGGTCTTGAAAAGTTAGATTTCCCGTTAACTACCAGAATCCAAGTATATCTTCCCTAATTCACAGAGAGCCTTAACATCATTAAATGTTTGTTTTTTAAGGAAAACACAGTGCCATACAAAAAGAACTGATTAGTGTGATGACCCCTTCTTTGTAAGATAAGATTTTATCCTGAGTCCATGGACAGACAATAAGCCCATGAAATTTGGTATAAGGATGTTAGTGGCTTCATAGAATGTCTTTCTTTATTGGGACTGTTTTAGTAATTTGGGGTCTTTTTGTGTTTTCTACAAATTAAAAAATTATGTCTAGGGAGTTCCCACTGTGGCTCAGTGGAAAAGAATCTGACTAGTATCCACAAGAACACAGATTTAATTCCTGGCCTTGCTCACTGGATTAAGGATCCAGCATTGCCGTGAACTGTGGTGTAGGTTACAGATGAGTCTCAGATCATGCATTGCTGTGGCTGTGACATAGACTTGTAGCTCTAGCTCTGATTCAACCTCTAGCCTGGGAACCATATATTTACTTCTAAAGATGATTTTAAATGGCATTAGATGTAATTTATCTATTTATGCATTATGAATAAAACTGCCTTAATGCCATTCAGACTAACAGAAAAAATTAGCATAATTCTTAATGGTGAAAAAAATTAGAGGCACTTATGTTAAAGTCAGAGATGAAACAATGCTACCCTCCACAAAAAGGCAAGAGAATCAAATTAAAAAATCTGATAGTCATAACAAAATGTCATAGGTGACTAAATGGAAATATTAACACACAAAAATCAATATCAATAAATCTTAAACATTAGTAATAGTCATTTATATGTTTGAATGGAAGAGTTCTATTCACAGACCTATTGAAATAAAAGCTATATTATTCCTAGAAAAAAAACTGAAAAGACCTATATAAAATCCCTGTGAGGGAGTTCCCACACTGGGTTAAGAACCTGAATGCAGCATCCAGGGTCAGTGGGAGGTAACGGTTCAATCCTTGTCCCGATACAGTGGGTTAAAGGATCCAGCATTGCTTCAGCTTCCAGGAAGGCTCAGCTACAGCTCCAACAAAGGCCACAGCTACAGCTCAGATGTACTATCTGGGCTGGGAACTTCCACATGCCATAGATGCTGCCATTAAAAAAAAATCCCTGTGAAGAAAACTATAAAACAAACAGATTTTTTTAAAAGGACAAATTAATACCCAAGTCCATAAGTATATGAAAATTTTTGTATTATAAATATGACATTTCAAATCAGTGGGAAAATAGGAGGAATAAATGTAATAAATAATTTTTCACAGTTGGAGAAACACTTGGAAAAATATGAAGCCTCTTCCTCACATAAAGTCCAAATGTATTAATATTTGAATTCTTTTTAACATAAAATTATTTCAATATTGAAGACAGAAGATAATTCTTAGATGTATGAAATCAATATACATACATATTTATGTAACTATATATTAATTTTAAAATTTTAAGGCAAAAAATTATGAATAAAATTAAAGATGAGTAAAAAGAAAAATATCACAATAGATACAATCAATAAACAATATTCATAGTATATAAACCCCTAATACTCTATATTTTAGTATTGTATATTAAGTCAATATATAATTTTCTAAAAGAAAAATAGTCAAACATTAAACAGAAGCAACTTACAGAAAAAGAAAAACAAATAATAAGCCAAGAATACTCAAGAGACTATTTAAGATAACTTCAATAAGTGACATTGAGAAAACTGGATAACTGCATACACTAAAATGAAATTGGACCCCTATCTTATACCACTCACAAAAATTAACTGAAAATTGATTAAAAACTTAAACCTAACACTTGAAATTTTAAAACTCGTAGAAGAAAACAAGGAAAAATCTCCTAGATATTGGTCTTAAAATGATTTTTTGGACATGACACCAACTAACAAGAGCAAAATCAACAAACTATATGGCTTCCAAATATTCTCAGCATAACAAATCATCAAGGAAATGCAAAAGTGTCAATGAGATATTACCTCACACCTGTTATAATGGCTATTATCAAAAAGACAAGAAATAAGTATTGGCAAGCATGTGGAGAAAAGGAAATCCTGGGACTGTTGGTAGGAATGTATATTGGTGTAGCCACTGTAGAAAAAAAAAACATAGAGGCTCCTCAAGAGTTAAAAATAAAACTACTGAGATGGAGGCAAGATGGCAGAAGAGTAGGGGGACACGCTCGCCCTCTCCCACAAACACAAAAAAAAAAAAAAAAACACATCTAGTTAAACAACTCACACAGAACAGCAATCAATCACTGGCAAAAGAACCTAAACTCCAATAATGGCAAGAATCTCGTGACATAATTGGGTAAAAGAAGAGAAAAGAGGAGAGTGAGAGAAGGTGAATCCGAACTGGACAGGCACTCCTGAAAGGGAACCATAGGGGAGAAAGAGATCCCACACCCTGGAAAGTCACCTACTCGACTGAAAGATCAACTGAATTAGAGGAATCTCCAAATGCAGAGAAGAGTGCAGTAGTAAGTCGGAGTTCTGAAAAGCAGTGTGAGAAATGAACAGATCATCTGAACTACTGGCACAGTCACCAAAAATTGAGACGCTTGGGTGGGGGCAGGGCACTGAGACCTCAGCTCTGGAGGCTAGTCCCCAGGAAAGGGCTGGGGTGGGCAGTGCAGAGACTGCTTAGGGGGTCTAGGAACTGGTCTGTCAGGTTTGATGGGGCAGAGACTGCCTGGGAGACTAGAAAGCAGAGCGTCGTGGGGGGAGGGAGCAATACACTAAGGGCTGGGAAGTGGAAAGCCACATCAGAGGGAACCTGGGAGAAGAGCTGGATCTGCAGGAGAGAAGGCGCCCATGTAGGGGAGGGGAGAGAAGGAGGGGTGGGCCAGAATAGAATACTCCCCACGCTACAGCAAGCTCACTGGCCCACCAGCTATCAGAAAGCTGTGCTTCCCAGTGCATCCGCCCCAACCCCTTATGCACCTGCCAGACCTGGGGCTGCCTGCCATCCAGGAGGGCTGGCCTCAACAATTGCCAGAAGTCTACCACTGCAGAAGCTGTCCCTACCCTGCCCTGCTTGCCCTCTGGAGGGGCTACCCCCCGTGGGGGAGCACCAAACACCGCCAGCCCCCTGCAAGAGCCCCACAGCCCAAAAACACCAGAGCAAGCTCTGCCCAGCTGAGTGACATCTGCTTCAATCGCGGTGTGGACTTCCAGTCCTGTCTGCCCTCAGGAAATACTCCTTTGCTTCAGAGAGACCCTGTCAGCCCCACCCACCTTCTGGAAAAGCCACACTGCCTCAAAGAAGACTGACCAACAATGCCAGCCCTCAGGAAATATTCCACGGCAGTGACAAGGCAAACACTGCCCAGCCACAGAGAGTACAACTCCACCAGGAAAAAGAAAACAACAAGCAAGATGAAGGAGCTGAGAAACCACACCCAGTCAAACCAACAGAACTCACCTAAAACAGTCAACAATAAAACAGATCTCTGCAGTCTGACAGACCTGGAGTTCAAAAGAGAAATAGTGAAAAGACTGAAGGAATTAAGAGAAGATATGAACAGTAATGCAGACACCCTCAGAAAGGACCTAGAAAATATAAGGAGGAGCCAAGAAAAACTAGAAATTTCATTGGCAGAGATACAAATGGAACTAAGGGCAGGAAAAACCAGAATGAATAATGCAGAAGAACGAATCAGTGATATGGAAGATAGAATAATGGAACTCACCCAATCAGGTCAGCAGACAGAAAATCAAATGAAAAAACATGAAAGCAATATAAGAGACCTATGGGGTAATATAAAGCGGGCCAATCTATGCATAATAGGAATTCCAGAAGGAGTAGAAAGAGATAAGTGGATGAAAAATATATTTGAATAAATTATCACTGGAAACTTCCCAAATCTAAAGGATACTGAGTTCAAGATACAGGAAGCAAAGAGGGTCCCAAACAAGTTGAACCCAAATAGACCCACATCAAGGCACAATATAATAAAAATGGCAAAAGTTAGTGATAAAGAGAGGCTCCTAAAGGCAGCAAGAGAAAAACAAAATGTTACCTATAAGGGAACCCCCATAAGGTTATCAGCTGATTTCTCTACAGAAATTCTATAGGCCAGGAGGAAATGGCAAGAGATATTTAAAGTGCTAAAAGGAAAAAAATATTCAACCTAGAATACTCTATTCAGCAGGAATATCATTTAAAATAGAAGGGGAAATAAAATATTTTTCCAAAAAACAAAAGCTAAAAGAATACAGCAACACAATACCCAGGCTAAAAGAAATACTGAAAAGACTTCTCTAAACCAAAAAGAAAGGAAGGACAGAAAGGGAGGAAAAAGAAAAAAAAAAGAGGAAGAACTATGATTGAGGAAACCACAATTAGAGAGCAGTCACTCAAATAAGCCAGCATACAGATTTAATCATGAACGTGCTTCAAACAAAATAAAATTAAAAAGAAAAAAAAAGTCAACAAAATCATAAAATGTGGGCAAGGGAAGCAAGGAAATAAATAGACCCTTTTTTGTTTGTTTGTTTCTATACTTAATTTTAGTATAGCAATGAAGTGTTTGAACCTACAGGACCATCAAGCTAAAACACACAATTATAGGAAGGGGTTAGCATACTTAAAAAACAGGGCAACCACAAGCCAAAACCAAACATTGCATTTGCAAACAATGAAAAAAAAAAACACTCAAGCAGAAAAAAAACAGAGACCATCCAACCAAAAAAGGAAAGGAAGAATGGAAAACCACAGAATCAACTGGAACATGAGGTTCAAAATGGCAAAAAATAATCATCTATCAATTATCACCTTAAATGTCAATGGACTGAATGCTCCAATCAAAAGACATAGAGTGGCTGAGTGGATAAAAGGGCAAAAACCTTCAATCTTCTGCCTAGAAGAAACTCACCTTAGGGCAAAGGACAAATATAGATTGAAAGTGAGGGGGTGGGAAAAAATATTTCATGCCAATAGACACGACAGGAAAGCTGGAGTTGCAATACTCATATCAGACAAAATAGAGTTTAAAACAAAAGACCTAAAGAAGGACAATGAAGGACACTATTTAATGATTAAGGGATCCATCCAAGGAGAGGATGTTACCATCATCAACATATATGCCCCCAATACAGGAGCACCCAGATACATACAACAAATATTAACAGACATAAAGGGAGAAATCGATGGGAATACAATCCTACTAGGAGACTTTAATATCCCCCTCACACCAATGGACAGATCCTCGAGACAGAAAACCAATAAAGCAACACAGATCCTAAAGGAAACAATAGAAAAGTTAGACGTAACTGACATCTTCAGGATACTACATCTAAAAAAATCAGAATACATATTCTTCTCAAGTGCACATGGTACATTCTCAAGAATCGACCACATATTGGGACACAAAGCTAACCTCAACAAATTTAGGAGTATAGAAATTATCTCAAGTATCTTCTCTGACCACAATGCCACAAAACTGGAAATCAACCATGGGAAAACAAATGAGAAAAAACCTACTACATGGAGACTAAACAACAATGCTACTAAAAAACCAATGGGTCAATGAGGAAATCAAGAAGGAAATTAAAAAATACCTTGAAACAAACGATAATGAAGACACAACCTCTCAAAATCTATGGGATGCTGCAACAGCAGTGCTCAGAGGAAAATTTATACTGATACAGGCCTTTCTCAAAAAAGAAGAAAGATCCCAAATTGACAACTTAACCCTCCACCTAAACGAATTAGAAAAAGAAG
This sequence comes from Sus scrofa, assembly GCF_054392235.1. NCBI lineage: Eukaryota > Metazoa > Chordata > Mammalia > Artiodactyla > Suidae > Sus > Sus scrofa. Next base: position 50,965,238 of record NC_139386.1, read on the forward strand.
AACAAAAGAGACCTAAAGTCAGCAGAAGGAAGGAAATTATAAAGATCATAGAAGACTCCCGGACTTCAGACTATACTACAAAGCAACAGTCGTCAAAACTGCATGGTACTGGCACAAAGACAGAAATATAAATCAGTGGAACAGGATAGAAAGCCCAGAATTCAACCCATGCACCTACAGCCAACTCATCTATGACAAAGGAGGCAAGAATATACAATGGAGAAAGGACAGCTAGTTCAATAAGTGGTGCTGGGAAAACTGGACAGCCACATGGAAAAGAATGAAATTAGAACACTCTCTAACACCATACAAAAAATAAACACAAAATGGATTTAGGACCTAGATATAAGACCAGACACTATCAAACTCCTGGAGTAAAACATAGGCCAAACACACTCTGACAAAAACGACAGCAACATCTTCGCAGATCCACATCTTAGAGTTTTGACTATAAAAAGAAAAATAAACAAATGGGACCTACTCAAACTTCAAAGTTTCTGAACAGCAAAGGAAACCCTAAACAACACAAAAGACAACCCACAGAATGGGAGAAAAACTTTGCAAACATATCGACTGACAAGGGATTAATCTCCAAAATTTATACACACCTTCTGCAGCTCCATACCAAAAAAACAAACAACCCCACAAAAAAATGGGCAGAAGATCTAAACAGACAATTCTCCAAAGAAGACATATGGATGGCCAAGAAACACATGAAAGGATATTCAACATCACTCATTATTAGAGAGATGCAAATCAAAACCACTCTGAGGTACCACATTGCACCAGCCAGAATGGCCATCCTCAAAAAGTCTACAAACAATAAGTGCTGGAGAGGGTGTGGAGAAAAAGGAACCCTATGACACTGTTGGTGGGATTGTAAATTGGTGCAACCACTGTGGAAAGCATTATGGAGATACCTCAGAAAACTAAACATAGAACTACCATTTGATCCAGCAATCCCACTCCTGGGCATCTATCCAGAGAAAACCACCATTCGCAAAGACACATGTACTCTGATGTTCATTGCAGCACTATTTACAATAGCCAAGACATGGAGACAATCTAGATGTCCATCGATGGAGGAGTGGATCCAGAAGATGTGGTACATATACACAATGGAATATTACTCAGCCATTAAAAAGAACGAAATACCAGCATTTTTTGCAACATGGATGGACCTAGAAACTATTATGCTAAGTGAAGTCAGCCATACAGTGAGACATCAAATGCTTTCACTGACATGTGGAATCTGAAAAAAGGACAGACGGAATTTCGTTGCAGAACAGATGCTGACTCCCAGACGTTGAAAAATTTATGGTCTCTGGAGGAGACAGTTTGGGGTGTAGGGGGATGTGCCTGGGCTGTGGGATGGAAATCCTGTGAAGCTGGATTGTGATTATCATTATACAACTACAGATGTGATAAATTCATTTGCATAATTAAAAAAAGATCAAAAAAGAAATCAATAAAATAGAGATTCAAAAAAACAATAGAGAAAATTAATAAAACTAAGTGCTGGCTCTTTGAATAGGTAGACAAAATTGACAAACCTCTGGTTAGACTCACTAAAAAGAGGAGAGAAATAACTCAAATAACCAAAATTAGAAATGAAAATGGAGAAATCACAACGGATACTGCAGAAATACAAAAAACCATAAGAGAATACTATGAACAACTATATACCTACAAATTTGACAATCTGGAAGAAATGGACAATTTTCTAGAATCTTACAGCCTGCCAAAACTGCATCAAGAAGAAACAGACCAACTGAGCAGACCGATCACTAGAAATGTAATTGAAGAAGTCATAAAAACACTTCCTACGAATAAAAGTCCAGGACCAGATGGCTTCACAGGTGAATTCTATCAAACATATAAAGAGGATCTGGGACCCATCCTCCTTAAACTCTTTCAAAAGGTTGAAGAAGAAGGAATACTCCCAAAGACATTCTATGAGGCCACCATCACCCTCATTCCAAAACCAGACAGAGATACCACCAAAAAAGAAAACTATCGGCCAATATCTTTGATGAATATAGATGCAAAAATTCTCAACAAAATCTTAGCCAACCAAATCCAACAACATACCAAAAAAATTATACACCATGACCAGGCTGGGTTCATCCCAGGTTCACAAGGATGGTTCAACATACGCAAATCAATCAGCATCATACACCACATTAACAAAAAGAAAAGTCAAAAACCACACGATCATCTCAATAGACGCAGAAAAAGCATTTGACAAAGTCCAACATCTGTTTAGGATAAAAACTCTCATCAAAGTGGGTAGAGAGGAAACATTCCTGAACATAATCAAAGCCATTTATGATAAACCCATAGCAAATATAATACTCAATGGGGAAAAACTGAAAGCCTTCTCACTCAAATCTGGAACAAGACAGGGATGCCCATTCTCACCACTGCTCTTCAACATAGTTTTGGAAGTCCTAGCCACAGCAATTAGACAAACAAAAGAAATAAAAGGCATCCATATAGGAAGAGAAGAGATAAAACTGTCACTGTATGCAGATGACATGATAACTATACATAGAAAACCCTAAGGACTCAACCCCAAAACTACTTGAACTGATTAATAAATTCAGTGAAGTAGCAGGATATAGGATTAACATTCAGAAGTCAGTTGCATTTCTGTATACCAGCAATGAAATATGAGAAAAGGAATACAAAAATACAATAGCTTTTAAAATTGCACCTCACAAAATCAAATACCTTGGAATACACCTGACCAAGGAGGTAAAGGATTTATATGCTGAGAACTATAAAACTATAATCAAAGAAATCAAAGAAGATGTAAAGAAATGGAAAGATATTCATTCCATGTTCATGGATTGGAAAAACCAGTATTGTAAAAATGGCCATACTACCCAAAGCAATCTACAGATTCAATGCAATCCCTATCAATTTACCATTGATGGTTTTTCACACAACTAGAACAAACAAACCAAAAATTTATATGGAACCACAACAGACCCAGAATTGCCAAAGCAATCCTGAGAAACAAAAACCAGCAGGAGGCATAACTCTCCCAGACTTCAAGAAATACTACAAAGCCACAGTCATCAAAACAGTGTGGTACTGGTATCAAAACAGACAGACAGACCAATGGAAAAGAAGAGAGAACCTGGAAATAAACCCTGACACCTATGGTCAAGTAATCTTTGACAAGGGAGGCAAGAACATAAAATGGGAAAAAGAAAGTCTATTCAGCAAGCATTGCTGGGAAAGCTGGACAGCTGCATGCAAAACAATGAAACTAGAACACACCCTCACACCATGCACAAAAATAAACTCCAAATGGCTGAAAGACTTAAATATAAGACAAGACACCATCAGACTCCTAGAAGAAAACATAGGCAAAACACTCTCTGACATCAACATCATGAATATTTTCTCAGGTCAGTCTCCCAAAGCAATAGAAATTAGAGCAAAAATAAACCCATGGGACCTCATCAAACTGAAAAGCTTTTGCACAGCAAAGGAAACCCAAAAGAAAACAAAAAGACAACTTACGGAATGGGAGAAAATAGTTTCAAATGATGCAACGGACAAGGGCTTAATCTCTAGAATATACAAGCAACTTATGCAACCCAACAGCAAAAAAGCCAACAACGCAATGGAAAAATGGGCAAAAAACCTGAATAGACATTTCTCCAAGGAAGAGTTACAGATGGCCAGCAAACACGTGAAAAAATGCTCAACATCGCTGATTATAAGAGAAATGCAAATCAAAACTAACACGAGATACCACCTCACACCAGTCAGAATGGCCATCATTAATAAGTCCACAAATAACAAGTGCTGGAGGGGCTGTGGAGAAAAGGGAACCCTCCTGCACTGTTTGTGGGAATGTAAACTGGTACAGCCACTATGGAGAACAGTTTGGAGATACTTTAGAAATCTATACATAGAACTCCCATATGACCCCACAATCCCACTCTTGGGCATCTACCCGGACAAAACTCTACTTAAAAGAGACACATGCACCCGCATGTTCATTGCAGCACTATTCACAATAGCCAGGACTTGGGAACATCCCAAATGTCCATCAACAGATGATTGGATTCGGAAGATGTGGTATATATACACCATAGAATACTACTCAGCCATAAAAAAAGAATGACATCATGCTATTTGCAGCAACATGGATGGAACTAGAGAATCTCATACTGAGTGAAATGAGTCAGAAAGACAAAGACAAATACCATGTGATATCACTTATAACTGGAATCTAATATCCAGCACAAATGAACCTTTCCACAGAAAAGAAAATCATGGACTTGGAGAAAAGACTTGTGGCTGCCCGGGGGAGAGGGAGGGAGTGGGAGGGATGGTGAGCTTGGGGTTATCAGATACAACTTAGTATAGACTTACAAGGAGATCCTGCTGAGTAGCATTGAGAACTATGTCTGGATACTCATGTTGCAACAGAACAAAGGGTGGGGAAAAAAATGTATACATGTAAGTGTAACTTGATCCCCATGCTGTACAGCCAGAAAAAATTAAATTAAATTAAATTTTAAAAAATAAAAATAGGAGTTACCATCGTGGCTCAGTGGTTAATGGATCTGACTAGGAACCATGAGATTGCGGGTTCCATCCCTGGCCTTGTTCATTGGGTTGAGGATCCGGCATTGCCATGAGCTGTGGTGTAGGTTGCCAATGCGGTTCAGATCCCATGTTGCTGCAGCTGTTTTGTAGGGCAGCAGCTACAGCTCTGATTAGACTGCTAGCTAACACTAAGGTAATAAATCATATACTGCAATGTATAAATGTATCAAGTCAACATATTTTATACCTTAAGCTTATACAATGTCATACGTCAATTATATCTCAATTTTAAAAAGAAAAAATAACTATGAAAAATTACTCATTTTAATTAATAATTTTAAAAATTCAGATACTAATAACATTATATTCTCTTAATCTATAAGATTAGCAAAGTTTAAAAGCTTTAAGCAGTATAGTGCTAGCTAGCAAAGATGTGAAACAATAGATACATTTTTGATGAAATGTAGTTTGAAACTTTGAGTATGTTTTGAGTATCTTATAAGATACTCAATATCTTTCAAACTTAAAGACTATTTGATTCAGCAGTTTAATTTCTGAGGATATTGTCAAAGAAATAATAGGATAAAGGCATATGTACAAAGATGTTTATTGAAAAGAACAAATGGAATGATCTATATGGAAATAACAGTACTGACTTGGAAAGCGATCGACAAACTACATTTAGGTCAAATAAACATCTTACATTCTCACATATATATTATGTATAGTTATGATTATACACATTTATGTGTATAATTTTAAAAGATTGAAGGAAGTACACTAAAACAGTAATAGTAAGTGGCTTTAAAATGTCAGATCACAGAGGAACTTTAAATTTTTCTATTTCATGGAGTGCCCATCAGGGTGCAATGGAAACAAATATGACTAGGAACCATGAGGTTGCAGGTTCAATCCCTGGCCTCGCTCAGTGGGTTGAGGATCTGGCATTGTCATGAGCTGTGGTGTAGATTGCAGACGCAGCTTGGATCTGGCATTGCTGTGACTGTGGCATAGGCCAGCCCCAACAGCTCCGATTGGACCCCTAGCCTGGGAACTTCCATATGCTGTGGGTAAGGCCCTAAAAAGACAAAAGAGAAAAGACAATAAATAAATAAATAAATAAATAAATAAATAAATAAATAAATAAATAAATTTTTCTATTTCATTATTTTACCATGATTAGCATTACCATGAAAATATCTTCAATTTTGAAACAAAAATGAATATGAAATATTAAATTTTAATATTTGGAAGAGAGTTATTTTGACTCACATTTTTATTCCTAACTGTCCTTTCAAGGAAATCACTGGCCTAAATAAATATTTACCGAGTTCCCATCGTGGCTCAGCGGAAATGAATCTGACTAACATCCATAAGGACACAGATTGGATCCCTGGCCTCGCTCATTGGGTTAATGATCTGGCATTGCCGTGAACTGTGATGAAGGTCACAGATGAGGCTTGGATCCCAAATTGCTGTGGCTACGGTGGAGGACAGTGGCTATAGCTCTTATTCAACCCCTAGCCTGGAAACCTCCATATGCTGTGGGTGTGGCCCTAAAAAGATAATAAATAATAGCTAGATATATATTTACATCATCCATAAGTAGCAGTAGAATCAAGGATTTTTTTTAGAATTTATAAATAAAGTGATTTAAAGCAAAGCAAACTTTTGATATTGAACTGAAAATAATTCTAAGTTTTAATGGTTTTGAGAAAAAAACTTCTACTAACAAAGTAACATCTATAGCTCAAGATATTTGGAATTTTTACCAAAGAGTCTCTGCATATAAAAAAGAAAAAATAATCAAAGTCATTCTTTTCTTTCATTTCTGAAGGTTAATATTGAACAAAAATCAGTGTAAGATAAAATGCAATTGGTGACAATATTTTATAAATTACAGAATGACTGATTTTAATGTCTCAACTAGTTTAAGCATAGCGACTCATTTGCTCATTTACATTTTCTAGCTATTCAAGGAGGCCATTTAGAGTCATCCAATCTAAATTAAATTCATGCTATTTTTAGGATTAAAGGAAATTCAGATTGCTATGAAGAGATTAATAATGGATTTTTAAGTAAAATCCACAGCAATAGCAAAATGGCAAAAATTGTACAAGGGGAAGCAAATTTTAACATATAAGACTAAAATAATAATAACAACAAGGTAAGAAAGTAGTGTTTTCACTACAAAAATAAGAAATTAACAGGAAAAAAAATTGGGGTCAAAGTTTTATATATACATAAAGTTACATATATATAATGCTAAAAACAAGAAAACAGACCCAAAATGGAGTTGCTTTTGATAAACTGCATGACACCAAACCACAACTTGACTTATTTATAGTTTGTGCTCTCCCAGAAATGAAATCTCAAGTCAGTCAATCAGGAAATCACCTGAGCAGCACTAGTTAGGTAATTTGTCTGACCCCTGCCATGTCCTAAAGGAAATTAACCTTCCAGTAATCAATCTGACTTTTTGACTAGTGCAACTTCCTTGTTCCTGTTCCCTTCTGCCTATAAAAGTCTTTCATTCTGTACAGCTCCTCCCAGCTCCTTTCTATCTGTTAGATTGCATGCTGCCAGATTCTAATGAATTTTCAAATAAAATCTGAAATTTTAATATGCCTAAGTTTATCTTTTAACAGCTCTGATGTCAGAAAGTGTATCAAAGAAGACCATTAATGGCCCCTGGAGGAGTAAGCAACCAGATGCAGGTACCTATTTAGCCCCTTGAGCTCCCTGCTTCCTCTCTGGCTCTGGAGGTGATGGGTAAGCCCCTCTCAGATCTTAGGTCTGCATTATGAGCTTCCAAACTTTATTTGAACATTTCATTTTTTGGACGTGGTCCAGAAATTAGCCAGAGTTGAACTGGGTCTGACTTAGAAACTGGGTCCAACTTAAGCTGAACTGAATCCAGTGTGAGGCCTTAGATGAATAAAATTTTGTTCTAAGGCTGAACTAGCAAGTTAATTTTCACAAATAAAATCTTGAATTACAGTGGCCACCGTGAAGAACTTTTAACCAGAAAAGCTTACCCACTTATGAGGTCCCCTAGAGAAAAAGGGGTCTCAGAAAAGCATTCACCATAAAGTGTAGAGAGGAAATGAGACCCTCTAGGACACCTCACTCACACCAGCACCTGCAGAGAGTAGGGAAACTGGCAGAAGCCAGAAAAGAGTGAGAAGTCTAACCAAAGCTTTCCCAGATTTCTGTCTGTGGTGTTTGGTGAAGAAAGGAAGATGAAATCCAAATTCAGATTGGCAGGCTGTTGGAGGAGGTCATCAGGAGAACCTGACTTCTAGTTGACCCCAGAGCTTGACCTGGACAATGGGAGGCTCTTCACCCTCTTCCTTGTCCTTGGAATGTATATTTGGCCCATCATTGCCACAGTAGGGACCATTTTTAAGGACACAGCCTTGAGACATATTGTGTTGTTGAGACCATCAGGGCAGTATTCTTGACTGAACAAAATTAAGGCCTCTATATAAACATTCAAGGTTTTGGTAGGCAGGTACAGAGATCTACTCATCTTATAGGCACCAAAAAAATCCCTTGTATATAAGTTCCTTTGCTTATTAAACCTTCCACCTGTCCATCTAGCATCATCTGCCTCTTTCTTCAGTCTCTCCCTGCCCTTGGTATATGTGGACTAATTTCAGATTTCATCCAGGAAGCTCCCAAGGTTTCAAAGAAACAATTGGCAAGCCGGCCAGGAGACCAAATAAATGGGTCTTGGAAAAGGGCATAGGGTAAGGAGGAATCCAAAGTTAGTCATCATCCTCTGTGTGGGTAAGGGTGGCCCATAAACTAAATGCCTGTTGACCACTAAGTGAGTATGGGCATATCCTGAAAAAGCTGGCTGATTTGATGTGATTGTTTAAGCAACTACTGCAAAGTGGGGAAATAAATGGCTATATAGCAGATTGGCCTCTACTGTGAGCCAGTAAGTGGCCACTGATGCTTAATTAGAGGCTGATGCTCAAGTTAGAAATTTGGAATAAGGCCTATTGTTAGAGAAGGATGTGCAGTTTTCCAACTCTTCCACAAGCTTCAGGGCTGGCAGGCAAGGTGGGAGACCAGGATAATAAACTGACAGTCACAGTATTCCATTTTGAAAAACTAGGAGGGGTACAAGCTGCTGTGAATTACTGTATGAGTGCTTTTACAAAGCCTAATTGGGAGGCTAAAAGGTAGAATCCCTAGGAAAGTTAAGAAATTAAAAGGGAAGATGTTGTGGTAATTGACAGTGAAACAGAGTAGACACCCTGTGCCCAAAGAAAGCAAAAATACTGCAATAAAAACCCAACAAGCAGGGGAGCTCCCAATTCAGAAACTATTCATGATAAGAGAATATACTCCCATTGAGCTTATTGCTACAAGTTCCAGCAAAAGGCCGGAGAAATTATTCATGTACACTTGGTATAGTTATGGGATATGGAGTAAGGCAGTGAGCAAGAGGGGGGGAATACAGCTCTTGCCTAACAGGTAAGGGGCAGGTAAAAGAACAGCATCATACAACCTGACCTCAGGCAGCACCTGTATGGAGCTGGTGGGTGGGGGGAGAGTTGATTTTCAAGGTACTTACTCACTTATAGATTGGATTATTCTAGTCTTACAAGGAGATTTGGCCCAATGAGCAGTGTCTCCTTGGCCATGTGGAACCCTGGAAATCTATAGAGGAAATACAACCAATTCTTAGAGAGTTAAGAATGAAAAAAAAAAAAAAAGAATGAGACCCTATCATCTATGACCCTATCTTTGAGGGCCACATTACTGCAAGAATGAAAGCTAGAATACTCCAACACCTGGTATGGGATGCTGATCTCCATGCTGAGCCCAGTTATGGGACAAGACATTTATGGTGTGAGTGACTCAATGCTGATCTGGGGTAAACTGACAAATTCTGGGAACAGATACAGGCTGTGGGAAAAACCCAAAATGGAGAGAAACCTTGAAATATCAAAGCCTACCTCCCTAAAGACAAAGTATCAGGGCTGAGACACAAATAGAAAAAGAAGCTGGCCATGCATAAAGCTAATACAGACAGGGAAGCAGCCAACACAAAGATCCTGAGAGGGTGAGCTTGATATTGAGAGAACAGAGGGAACATGCCTAGACTGTAGCACAGTGAATAGGGTTGAGAGTTGTTGAATTCAGGCCTCTCTACCAACCAGTCATGTATTCTTGGGCAAGTTACTTCCTGCTCTATGCCTCGGTTTCTTATATTTGTAAAATGATAATAATACTAACATCAACATTGTAGATTATAGGATTCAAAGTTATAAGAAATGTAAAATATATATGTCAGGCACATAGTAGATAATAAAATTAGCCATTATGGGAGTTCCCTTTATGGCTCAGGAACCATGCGGGTTCGATCCCTGCCCTTGCTCAGTGGGTTAACGATCTGGCGTTGCCGTGAGCTGTGGTGTAGGTTGCAGATGCGGCTTGGATCCAGCGTTGCTGTGGCTCTGGCATAGGCTGGCAGCTACAGCTCTGATTTGACCCCTAGCCTGGGAACCTCCATATGCCATGGGAGCGGCCCAAAGAAATAGCAAAAAGACAAAAAAAAAATTAGCCATTATGATGGTAATGATAATGGGGAAGATGATGATTATGAGGAAGTTGATAATGATATGATGAGGAAGAGGAGGAAGAAGATGATGATGATGACAATGATGGGGAAGATGATACTGATAATGAAAATGATGATAATGATAAATAATAGAGAAGATGCTGATGACAATAATGAGGAAGATGATGATTATGATGATGGAGAAGATGATTATGATGATAATGGGGAAGACGATAATGATGATTATGACAAGGATGGGGAAGATTTTTTTTTTTTTTTAGTCTTTTTGCTATTTCTTAGGCCACTCCCGTGGCATATGGAGGTTCCCAGGCTAGGGGTCAAATCAGAGCTGTAGCTGCCAGCCTATGCCAGAGCCACAGCAACGCTGGATCCAAGCCGCATCTGCAACCTACACCACAGCTCACGGCAACGCCAGATCGTTAACCCACTGAGCAAGGGCAGGGACCGAACCCTCAATTTCATGGTTCCTAGTTGGATTCGTTAACCACTGCACCACGACGGGAACTCCAATGGGGAAGATGTTGATGGTGATGATGTTGATGGGGAAGATGACGCTGATATTGAAAATGATGATGATGATGATGATGATGATGTTGATGAAGTCCAACCAACATATATTTTTTGGAGGGGACCCAAAAAAGATTTGACTCAAAACAGACCCACACCTCACATTTGGGATTCTGCCATCTGCACTGCCTCAAATGTGCAGGTCCCCTGTCCAGTGCCAGCCCCACTCCAATAGACACACGTTTGAGACCAGGCAGAGAACATACTATGTAGGACTGAAAAAACAGCCAGGTACCTGGCTCCATGTTCCTGGCCAGAAGATATATGTTCTTTCTAAACCCAAAGCTGAGATAGAAGCTCATCAGCCTCTCTGCCTCTCTTATGGGAGGCCAAATGTTCTCTGTGAAAAAAATAGGATGTTCTGCTTATTCTAGGTGACTGTGACTTCAAGGCAGTCACTGTCACATTTGCTACATGTTGCTGTAGATGTCTGATTTCCTATAGGAGTCCCACAGAGCCAAGATCTTTATGAAGCTGGACCTTCCATGGTCCAAGGGAGAAATAAATGGAAGACAACATTCAGGGGCACTTCAATCCATCCAATGCCCCATCAACATCCAGTGTGTAGTAACAAGGTTTGTCACAACTTATCTACCTGCCAGGAAGCACTCAGACACCACAGTTTCAGGAGTCTAGAAGCCCAGCCATAGGGACGACCTGGAGAAATCCAAGGTTATGTTCCTGAAAGCAGAAATCTGAGATGCTGCCAAGGGAAGCACAGGATTCCCTGAAGGAAACCTTGTCCTTAGGAAAATTCTGGTCCTCAGACTCAACTGTCGGCCACCAGCAAAGGGAGAATGACCTGGACAGGATTGGAGACTCTGCAAGTTTTTCTTAGGATTCTGAGATAAGGGAAGCTTTCCCCAGGCTACAGACAGGTTCCCCCAGGCTGTGCATTAATGATTCAGGTTTTCTCAAACTGGGAAAGTTTATCCTTGGTCACCCCATGAGGGAGAGGTATGGTAAGAATAAACAAATCCAAATAAGGCCTGTTTATCCCCAAACAAATCCAAATAAGGTATTGTTTGTCCCTGGTCACTTGGACAAATAAACCCAAATACAGAGCTGTAAAAAAAAGAAAAAGAAAAGAAAAAATAAAAATAAAAGCCTATCCTATCAGATATAAAGGGTCTGCCAACCTAAAAAAAATTCTAATATGCCTCAGTTCATTTCAGTATTTCACATACATATATATGTATTCATATACATGGATATATATAAATATTTATACATTAATGCATATAGTATACAGATTAAATAGATAAATCTTGTTCATTCTAATTCTCATTACATAACAATTCTCTGAATCTTAAATTTTAAATTATTAGGACATGCATATTAACCAACAATGTTCTAATCAGGCTATGACTTCTGGTCACTTAATCTTTGCCTATATGAAAGACCTGAATAGACATTTCTCCAAAGAAGATATATAGATGGCCAATAGGCACATGGGAAAATGCTCAACATCACTACTTATTAGAGAAATGCAAATCAAAACTTCTATGAGGTACCACCTCACAGCTGTCAGAATGGCCTGATGTGAGGCCAGTCAACAAATAACAAGTACAGGAGAGGGTGTGGAGAAAAGAGAACCCTCCTACACCATTGGTAGGAATGTAAATTGGTACAATAACCTCTCTACTCCAACCAAATAATCACAGAGAAAACTATGGCTATTCCTATCTTAGCCAACAAAAGCCAAATGAAGAATATTTACTTCCACCCTTTTCTGACTATAACAGGTTACCCTCATCAGGTGGTATTAGAAAAGATGCAGTGCAGAAACAGGACTTTCACCCCCCACCCCCCGGCAGTAACAAGCGCTCCTCATAGTGTCAGTGAAGACCATGTGGAGAGAAATAGAAGTTTCCCCTCACTTTTCAGTGACAGTGGTATCAGTGCTGGCTTAATAGGGAGCTTGAATTCCCACTCACGCTCAGAAATAACATGGAATTTTACCCCTACTCTGGGCTGTCAATGGAACTGAGTAAAGAATCTGCATTCCTACCCTAATGGAAACAATGAGAGTGCACCCCTCTTTATCCACAGACATGGTTTTAGAAGCGACCTATTACATCATAAGATTTTTAAAACATTGACATTCCCATTACACAATACCCCAGATATCCGGGATACAACTGACAACCCCTTATCCTATCAAGAACCAAGAAAATATCAACATGAATAAGAAAAGACAATCAACAAACATCAACACTGAGATGACACAGATGGTAGAATTATCTGACAAAGGTTTTAAAGCAGCCATCATAAAAATGTTTAAATTAGCCATACACAATTTTTTTTCTTTTCTTTTCTTTTTTTTTTTTTTTTTGTCTTTTCTAGGGCTGCACCCAAGGCATATGGAGGTTCCCAGGCTAGGGGTCTAATCGGAGCTATAGCCACTGGCCTATGCCAGAGCCACAGCAATGCTGGATCCGAGCCGTTTCTGCTACCTACACCACAGCTCACAGCAATGCCGGATCCTTAACCCACTGAGTGAGGCCAGGGACTGAACCCACAACCTCATGGCTCCTAGTTGGATTCGTTAACCACTGAGCCACAATGGGAACTCCCATACACACTTCTTAAGTGAAAATTAGTAGAGAAATAGGAGGTATAAAAGAGAACCAAATGAAAATTTAAAACGAAAAACAAGCATTAAAATTCTTTAACTCAATGATGGGCTCAACAGTAGAATGGAAGAGGTAGAGGAACTTGAACACAGAACTTGTGAACTTGAACACAGAATAATAAAAATTACCTAGGAGTTTCCATTGCGGTTCAGTGGTAACAAACCCAACTAGTAACAATGACAATGTGAGTTTGATCCCTGGCCTTACTCAGTGGGTTAAGTATCTGGTGTTGCCATGAGCAGCTTGGATCCTGCATTGTGGCTGTGGCATAGGCCAGCAGCTGCAGCTCCAATTCAACCCCTGGCCTGGGAACTTCCATATGCCATGAGTTCAGCCCTATAAAGCAAAAAGTTTTAAAAATGAAATAAAATAAAAATTTCCTAAATTGAGTGATGAGTAGAAAATAGATTGACCAAAGTTAAACCAAAATTCAAGATCCTGTGAGACTATAACAAAATGTCAAATATTCACACCATTAGAGTCCCAGAAGAAGAGGAGAAAGAGGGAAAGCCCAGAAAAGTAATTAAATAAATAATGGCCCTCAAATTTTCCAACTTTGGCAAAAGACATAAGCCTACAGATTCAATAAGCTAAGCAAATCACAAACAAGATAAAGTAATCTATGCTACGACATAGCATACTTAAATTTCTAACAACTAAAGAAAGACAAAGTTGAAAACAGAGAGAACATCTTACCAATAATGGAAGAACTATTGGAATGAAATGGCATCTCATTTCTCACCAGATACCCTGGAGGCAAGAAGAAAAATATATTTCAAACAACTTAAAAAAAAACTATCAATCCCAAATTCCATGTTCAATGAAAATATTCTTAAGAAATGGCATTTCCAGATGAAGAAAAAGTAAGAGAATTTTTCACCTGAATACTTTCTATAATGAATAACTACATAAAGTTTTTAAAACATAAATAAAATGATGATGGAATCTTGGATCATTAGAAAGGAGAATAGAAGAATGGCAAAAGTAAATTTTGGGTACACAGACTTTTTTCCTTTTGAGTTTTCTAAATTGTGTTTGACAGTTCAAGCAAGGCATTTAACATTAAGGATTACTAAAAAAATTAATGATTACTGATTGAGCTGAATGTGCAAATTTATTGAAAATCTGCACACAAAAAAATTCAGCCTTTTTAAAAAATTCAAACTTAGGAAATAGAGTAACTTGAAAAAACTAAAATGTCAAAGTAAGAGAACTCTGACAACAATTATATATGACATTGTGGTTCAGTTGAATCATAAATAAGTAGAAAATGAATAAAGAGTTAAAATTTAGTGACTGATAATGTGAGGAAATTATAGGGTTTGAAGGATGCTGAAGATGGTTAATGGCTGAGCTGGTAAAGGCTGAAAAAGATGTACAGGCTATACACCTGCAACTATTAGTTGTAACCTAAGATTCAATTTCCTGAATTCTAAAAGGGCTGTTCCAAACAATTTCAAAGATCCCTTAAAATTCTAAAATTCTAAGTTCTGGCTCCCACAGCATTGACATGGCAAACTGAGCTGCTGATTTTGTGATCCTGCTGGTGAAACTGATAGCACTAATGGCCTGAACTTAGCCAGAACACCAACTGGGACTCGAACCCAGCCTAAACCTACATTGGGACTTGAACCCATGTGCCAGGACTTGAACTCAACCAAAACCTAGATTGGAACATAAACTAACAGTTTTAAATTAGAATCACTCTCCTGGTGTCTGGACTCACTGAGGTTCAGGATCTTCATGCCTCTGGGCAGAAGGAATTCAGCAAGAGACAAAGTGATATGCAAGAAATAGATTTATTAAGATAAGACACTTGTGAGAGATGCAGATGGGCAGGCAAGGAAGCTCTGCCCCCAGGATCTGGTGGGCTATCATTTTATCATCCAAGGTTAGTGGGGGTCAGAAAAGACTGCCTCATCCTTTTTCTTTGAGTAGTAGCTCCTCCTTAGTATCCAGTAAGGTGTGGATTCAAATCAGCAGAAAGGCAGTCCTCAAACTCCTGCCCTTGGTCTGAATCTGAATGTAGGCCTCACCCCATCCCCCACCCAATGACCTGAGGCATATCTCAAGCCCTCACTAGTCAAGCAAGCCTGTATTGTTCTCATGGCCCTCTTGAGCACTTCTTAATTTACAGTAATTAAAGTCCGCTAGGTTTCCTTCTCTATCTGTGGTCCCTTATTGGGATTTCTACAACTACCGGTGCCTACTCCATCCCTATCACAGGTATACACAGGGGTTGAGGAGGTAGGTTGAGTTACAACCTTAAAGGAAAAGGTTATTTAAACTAGTTGTGAATCACAATAACCAGTGCATCTGCCTCCCTCCCTCTCTACAGGTTCCTTCCTAACATCAGTTTATCAATCATGATTTTGTCTCTAGCAGTTGTGTGTGGGATAAACTGGCTCTCAAGATTCAATTGTTAAATACTGAGGAATTTTGCATGGTAATTGTTAAATAGCAATAAATTGGTGGGAGTATTTGCACCACAGAAATGGGCAAACTTTATTCAGAGAGCTGTTTACCAACACATCACAGAATAGCAATTCTTCTTCTGGAGGCTATAAATTTATTCATATCCTGGCCTCTATAGCCTGATCACTCACATCAACATCTCTCCATTCTCCCACATTAAACCCTTCAACAATATTTAAATTGTGCACATCCATAAACACTCTATGCATAAACTTTTGTACATATTGTTTCTTCCACCTATAAGTAGCCTCTACTATCACCACTGGGCCCTGTATATCCACCAGCCACTCAACTTTGGCCTACATATTTCCTTTTTGTGCTTAGATTCCATCCTTTCCAGAAACCTCTCTCAGCCCCAATTTACTGGGTTAAGTATGGTCTGTATTCTTCCATCCTACTTAGCATCATCTTTTTATAAAACCATTGTGTTGAAATTCCTTGTTTACTTCTAACTATAGGATAAACCCTTAGGAAATAGCTTATAATTTAGCATTGCATCCCCAGCTCATCTTTGCAGTAAAGGGCACATTATGATTGTCAAAAAATTGTTTTTGAGTAAAAATTTTATTAACAAATTCCAGACCAGTAGTTGTTTCTCAGTTTCATTGTATTCCATGGGGGGTGGAGGGGATGTTTCCAATTACATGACTAGAGTATGTTGGAAAATAGGATTTGCTGTATGGAAACTGACTTTATATTTAACTTCATTAGCACAAATAAATTTCTTAAGGTGAAATATGGCTCATTAACTATATATTGCTTGCAAATATATCCTTAGTGCATATCTCTAAATAAAGTTCTGTCTACTTCGAACAATTTTTAGACAATATTCATCATCATTAGCATTATGATTATTGGTGCTCTGGTTATTTTGCATTTTCCTGGCACCAAACTCCACAATGCTGGGTGCAGTGCCTCTAAGCACATTCTAATTATTTTCCATCTATCTACCAAGATATTTGTTTACTGCTCATCACTGCTCTCCCTGGACACACACATGATTTTCAAGAAAAAAAAATTAATAACATTTTTTAGAGTAAATTAAGATATAGGATTTCCCATTATGGCTCAGTGGTTAATGAACCCTGCGTATCCAGGAGGACGCAGGTTCCAACCCTGGCCTTGCTCAGTGGTTTAAGGATCTGGCATTGCCATGAGCTGTTGTGTAGGTTGCAGACAGAGTCTGTGTTGCTGTGGCTGTGGTGGCTACAACTCCAATTTGATCCCTAGCATAGGAACCTCCATATGCCACGGGTTTGGCTCTTAAAAGACAAAAATACCAAAAAAAAAAAAAAGAATATAATGTAAAATCTCTTGGTCTAATTTAGCTCTATTATTCCAAGAGACAAAATAGAAAAGAATCTAATTTTCAAATTTTCCCTGATGC
The DNA here is from genome assembly GCF_054392235.1 of Sus scrofa. Taxonomy (NCBI): domain Eukaryota; kingdom Metazoa; phylum Chordata; class Mammalia; order Artiodactyla; family Suidae; genus Sus; species Sus scrofa. Next base: position 50,982,474 of record NC_139386.1, read on the forward strand.
CCAAGAACATTCTTAATGTTTTATTTGCAAAAGACACATTCAAAAAGGTCCTGGAATAGAATTTTTTGAGGGTCAGGATTCTCTTTTTTTGCTTTTGTTTTTGTTTTATTTTTTACTGATTATGTTCTTTTACCTTCATTTTTGTTGTAGCCCTAAAGCATTCCTTTTTTATCTTCTATGAAAGCATTTTTCCCAGGAGATATCTTTACTTTGTGTCATGACTAATTGGAAGATGATATCCTAAGATTCATTTACTATGACAGTGTTCAGCTTTAAGAGCCACAAAATAGCTTGAAAACATCACGATAAATAGACCTCACCTCTATATTTAATCCAAACTGAGTCCAAGTTCATTTTGCTTATCACACAACAAACCAATAAATTGAGAGATGGGGTGTTGGGGAAAGAATAATGGCTTGATGCAAAAAGCCAGAAGTCTGAGAAGATGGTGTACTAATGTCCTAGAGAACCATTTTACCTTGGTCTGGATGCTAGTTTCTTTTATAGAATAAAGAGGGGGAATATGAGGAGGTAAATAAAAAGGCTATAAATTGTTGCAAAAATCTGGTTTTGACCAGACACTGAGAGGGAATGTGCTAATTTCTTCTTCCTGCAGCCATTCACAGGTGGGTTGGATCAGGATGTTTCCTGTGAGCTAAACAAAGGTATTTTAGTTTTATATTCAGGCATGGTGGGGCAGGGTTCTCAGAGATGGGCCATAATGTTTACTTTGAGCTATAGGCAACATTCCTTTAATGATTAAATTGTAACAAAAGCAATAGAAAACAAAGGTTAAACAGATCTAATATGGAGTCAGATTTGTTCTCCCCTATTAAAATACTGGAGTTGCTTTCAATGCAGAAGCCAAAAGGTCATTCAGAACAGCTCCTCTAGTTAATGAATTGTGATCTTTGAATGAAAATTAACAATAACCTTTCAATAATTATGCACTGATAAAATTGCAATGGAATTTTTCTGTCACAAAGGGCATGGGAATAGTTTCCCCAGTCAATTATAATGAATCAGGATTAGAGAATTTTAAGATAAGAATCTTGAATCTAACTGAGTACTTTAATACACTGACCTTAATAGGTGTGTATTATAACTGCAATAATCACTAACTACTTTTCCTTCCCTACCAGGAAATTTACCTAAGATTTCTCTTTTTAATTTTGTAATACCATGAGACAGATATCACCATTTTACACATTTTAGAACACCTCTTGACCAAGGTCACAAAACTAACAAGTAGAAAATTAGAATTTTAAACAAGTCTTCCTAACAACAAATCCTGTGCTTTTCTTATTATCTTATGATTCCTAATCAGTGATACCTGTTTTAATTTAATGAATAATAGAGTAACAGTAAAAAAAATATTGGTTTTCTTAAAAACTCCTATACACTAAAAAAAAAAGCTTATCAGACTGAATAAAAAAGAAAAACCCAACATGTTGTCCAAAAAAAGATACAACTTAGATTCTAAATCTACAAATAGGTTAAAAGAAAAAAGGATAGAAAAACATATAATATGCAAACAGTAGACTTAAGAGATTTGTAATGGCTATACTAACATAAGACAAATAGCTTTTAAAATAAGAAATATTATAAGAGGTAAAGAATGATATTATATAATGATAAAAGCCAGGAATATATAATAATCATAAATATATACACACCTGGTAATAGATTATCTAAATACATGAAGAAAAACTGACAAAAGTGAAAGGAGAAATAGGTAATTTAAAAATAATAATTGAATATTTCAATAACACATGCTCAATAATTGAGAAAACATCCACAGAGAAGAGAAGGAAAACAAAGAGGAGGAAGAGAAAGAGGGAAAGGAAGAAAATTTAAAACTTCAGATTGGAAATGAAGAAGTGATATTGTCTTTGTTTTGTTGGGAATTAAGATAACTCTGGCTCAGTCATCAGTGTCAGAAAGTGAGACACGTTAGACAAGGTGAGATCTCTACAAGTCTCTTTACTTCTGCAGAAGGGTGTGGGTACTCCAAAAAGCATGCATACAAAACAAAGGACCCTCCCCTGTTTATCCCTAATGCAGATGATTTGTCTGTCCCCTTCCCATTGGTCAGGTCAGGGCTCACATTTTCCTGGTTGGCTAATTGAAACAAATTGTTGCTGGAAAAAGAGGTAAAGAGGAAGGGGGTCGCAGGGGGCGTTTCAGCCAAAACCAGACCAAAATGGAGTAACCAAGATTTCCTTTGATAGAAAAGACATTATGTTACTTTCCACAGTTTGTAGGTTAATTTTTCAATATATAGAAAACCCTAAGGATTTCACAAAAGTACGAGAACAAATGAATAAGTTTTTCAAGGTCACAGGATATAAGATCAAAATACAAAAGTCCACTGTATTTCTACATACTACCAGTAAACAGTCTGAAAGTGAAACTAAAAATAATTGCATTTGCAGTAGGATCAAAATGAACAAAATTCATAGGAATAAATTTAACAAAAGTGTGCCGGGTTTATAAACTGAAAACTGTAAACAATTCCTGAGTAAAATTAAATAAGATATAAATAAATTCCACATCCATGTTGTAGGACATTCAGTATCAATAAAATGACAATTCTTTCACATGTTGATCTATAGATACTGCTCAATCTCTGTTAAACTACAGCAGGCCTTTATGTAGATATTGCCAAGCTGACCCAACATTTTATAAAAATGCAAAGGACAAAAGGTGCCAAAGCAATTTTGAAAAAGAAGAAGAAAATTGGAAAATTTAAACTGCCCCATATCAAAACTAACAATAGTTAAAAGAAATCAGAACAGTGTGGGAGTTCCCGTCGTGGCTCAGTGGTTAACAAATCTGACTAGGAACCATGAGGTTGCAGGTTCGATCCCTGGCCTTGCTCAGTGGGTTAAGGATCCAGCATTGCCATGAGCTGTGGTGTAGGTCGAAGATGCGGCTTGGAACACGCATTGCTGTGGCTGTGGCGTAGGCCAGTGGCTACAGCTCTGATTAGACCCCTAGCTTGGGAACCTCCATATGCCACAGGTGTGGCCCTAGAAAAGGCAAAAAGACAAAAAGACAAAAAGACAAAAAAAAAAAAAAAAGAACAGTGTGAAATAAGTATAGAGAAAGAAATTAATATCAGTAGAACAGAAATGAGTGTCCAGAAATAAATTATTGTATTTACAATTAATTGACTTTTAACAATGGTATCGAGACAATTAAATAAAAGAACAGTCTCTTCCTATGATGCTGGGAAAATTTGATATCTATATTAAAAAATAAACTTAGATCTTTGCTTTATATCATATGCAAAAATTAATTTTAAAATGTCTATCAATGGATGAATGCATAAAGAAGATGTGGTATATAAAAAATGAAATTTTTTCAGCCATAAAAAAAGGATATCTTTCCATTTGTGACAACACAGGTGGTCCTTGAGGGCATTATGCTAAATTTAATAAGACAGGCAGAGAAAGGCAAATACTATACGGTCTTATTTATATGTGTAATCTGAAACAAAAAAATAAAACAACAAATCCAAGCTAATAGAAATAGAGACCAGATTGATGGTTAAGAAAGGTGGGGGTGGGGAGGAGGTGAATTGGTGAAGGAGGTCAAAATTACAAACTTCTAGTTAAAAAATAGGTAAGTCCTGAGAATGCTATGTACAGCATGGTGACTATAGTTAATAATATTGTATTGCACGATTGAAAGTTGCTAAGAGAGTAGATCTTAAAAATTCTCATCACAAGAAAAAAATTTTTAACCATGTATGGTGATGGTTGTTAACTAGACTTCCTGTGGTAATCATTTCACAATCTATACAAATATCAAATCATTATGTTGTACACATGAAACTAACATAAGGTTATTTATCAATTATACCTCAATTTGGAAAAATTAACACAAAAGGATTATAGATGGAATTGTAAGAACTAAAAGACAACTTTGGAGAAAAATTTTACAATCGCAGGTTAAGCAAATATCTCATAGATACAATGCCAAAATATAAGCAACAAAAGAAAAAATAAATTTAATTTCATTAAACTTAAAACTTTTGCCCTTCAAAAGACACTGTTGTGAGTTCCTTTCCTGGCTCAGTGGTTAAGGATCCTGACTAGCATCCATGGGGAGGAGGGTTCGATCCCTGGCCTCGCTCAGTGGGTCAGGGATTCCACATTGCTGTGAGCTGTGGTGTAGGTCGCAGACGTGGCTCAGATCCCCAGTTGCTGTGGCTGTGGTGTAGGCTGGCAGCCACAGTTCCTATTCAACCCCTAGTCTGGGAACTCCCACATGACATGGGTACAGCCCTAAAAAGAAAAAAAAAAAACAAAAAAACAAAAAACACTGTTAACAAAATAAAAAGGCAAGCTCCAGAATGAAATGAAATATTTGCCCACAGTATGGCTGGTAACAACTTTGTATGCAGTATATACTTAACAGGAAAACAACCAAACTTACAAAAAAATAAAGGCTTGAATTGACATCTCACTTAAGTAGATATATGTCTGACTAATAAGAAAATGAAAGATACACAAAATCATCAATCATAAGGGAAATGCAAAGTAAAACCACCAAGAGATAGCACTAATTAGAATGGCTATAATCAAAAAGACAAACAAACAAAAAAAAAAAAGAGTTCTCACTGTCATGCAGTGGGATTGGCAGCAGTCTCTGGAGAGCTGGGATGTAGTTTCAATTCCTAGCCCAGCACAGTGGATTAAGGATCTGGAGTTGCCACAACTGTAGCATAGATCACAACTGTGGCTTGGATCTGATCCCTGGCCCTGGAACTGAACTCCATGTGCCATGGGTGGACAAAAAAGAAAGAAAGAGAAAAAAAAAAAAAGATGAAACTTAAAGAAAGAAAAGAAAAAAACAAAAAAACTACAATGAAGTATTACCTCACATTGGTCAGAATGGCCATCATCAAAAAGTCTACAAATAGTAAATGAGTATGTAAACCACTATGGAGAACAGTATAAAGGACTCTTCAAAAACAAAAAACAGAGTTACCATATAATCCAGTGGTCCCATTCCTGGGCATATATCCAAATAAAGCTATAATTAGAAAAGATGCATGCACCCTAATATTCATAGAGCACTATTTACAATAGCCAAAAAGCACAGAAGCTACCTAAATGTCCATTAACATAGGAATGGATAAAGAAGATGTGATACATATATACAATGCAACACTATTCAGCCATAGAAAAGAATAAAATAATGCCATTTGCAGCAACATGGATGGACCTAGCGATTACATACTAAGTCAAACAGAAAAAAACAAATATATGCTATCATGTGGTTCTTCTAAAAATGATACAAATGAACTTATTTATAAAACAGAAACAGACTCAAAGACTTTGAAAACAAATTTATGGTTACCAAAGGGAAAACACTTGGAGAGGGATAAATGAGGAGTTTAGGATCAATATATAAATACCGCTACTTCCACATGGTACATCAATGAACTAGCTCTCTTTCATATACTGTTCTCTTGGGAGCTTCATTATTAATATGAGCTAGACCCCTGGCTTACATTAATTCTAGGACCTAGAAAACTCAAGCTGCCAGATGTGAGGACAAGACTTTGAAAATGTTATCTTTAGCAAGGTAGGAACATCAAGGTTGGATTTGTCTTGGTGACAGAACAGCTTTCTTCTACAGCCCTGTTTCTCCTTTACTTTAACCTGCTTTGAAATTTTAAATAAATATATCTATATTTCTTTAAAAAAACATATAAACACTGCTGTATATAAAATAGATAATCAACAAGGAAAGGATCTTCTGTATAACACTAACTGTACACAATATTCTGTAATAACATATATGGAGAAAGAATCTGAAGAAAATGTGTGTATGTATTACTGAATCATTTTGCTATAAACCTGCTACTAACACATTATAAATCAATTATAGTCCAATAAAATTATATTTTTAAAAAGAATGTATATAGAAATATAAAAATGAGCAATACTCAACAATATTTACATAATATTTACATGGTCTGGAATCCAACAAGAATCATGAGGCATTCAAACAGCCATGCAAATATGATTCATTCTGAGAAGATAAATCAGCTGATCAAAACTGAGAAAGAGCTGACACAGATATTAGAATTTGCAGATGAGGACATTTAAAACTGTTATTACCGTATTCTATACATTCAAAAAATTAGAGTTTCCATTGTGGCTCAATGGTAATGAATCTGACTACCATCCATGAGGATGCAGGTTTGATCCCTGATTTCAGGCAGTGGGTTAAGGATCCGGTGTTGCCAAGAGCTGCAGTATAGGTCACAGACGTGGCTCAGATCTGGCATTGCTGAGGCTGTGGCACAGGCCAGCAGCTATAGGTCCTATTCAACCCCTAGCCTGAGAACCTCCATATGCCATGTGTGTGGCCTTAAAAATATTTTTTAAAAAAATTAGGTAGAGACATTGGAGCTACAAAAAAGGCTCAAGCTGAACAACTAAAGATGAAAACTACAATGTTTGAGATGAAAACACACTAGATGAGGTTAACATTGAATTAGAAATTTCAAGAGAAATGATTTGACTTGCAGACATAGCAGTAGAAACTCTCTAAAATGAAACAAACAGGAAAAAAATGAAAAAAATGATTTTAAAAACCCACTGTGGGTTTTCATTTTAAAATGAAAAATGGGAGTTCCCGTCGTGGCGCAGTGGTTAACGAATCCGACTAGGAACCATGAGGTTGCGGGTCCCTGCCCTTGCTCAGTGGGTTAACGATCCGGCGTTGCCGTGAGCTGTGGTGTAGGTCACAGACGTGGCTCGGATCCTGCGTTGCTGTGGCTCTGGCGTAGGCCAGTGGCTACAGCTCCGATTCGACCCCTAGCCTGGGAACCTCCATATGCCGCGGGAGCGGCCCAATGAAATAGCAAAAAGACAAAAATAAATAAATAAATAAATAAATAAATAAAAATGAAAAATGATTTTAAAAATTCATTGTTGCTAAGCAGGTTACGCACCCAGCTAGTATCCATAAGGATGTAGGTTCCATCCCTGGCCTCGATCAGTGGGTTAAGGATCTGGTATTGCCATGAGCTGTGGTGTATGTTGCAGATGCGGCTCAGATCCAGCATCGCTATGGTTGTGGTGTAGACCAGCAGCTATAGCTCTGATTTGACCCCAGCCTGGGAACTTCCATATGCCACGGCGTCACGGTGTGGACCTAAAAAGAAAGAAAAAAAAAAGGCTGAAAATAGCATTACTGTACTGTGGGACCACTTCTAGTGACATATATACATATAAATGGAACTTTCAAAAGGATGAAGGACAAAGAGGTAAAGAAAGAAAGGAAGGAAGAAGGGAAGGAAGGAAGAAAATTTCCACTTTTTATGAATTCTAAGAATTTTCCAAGAAAATGTTCCAAATTGTAAAATTTTTCAAGAAGGAAAACAAAACTGAAGCACAAGAAACCTAAGGCATATTATACCAAGGCATATCAGAATCAAACTTCTCAAAACATGTGACAATGACAAATCTTAAAAGCAATCAGCAGAAAAAAAAAAAAAAAAAAAAAAACTTTACATATAGAGAAACAAAAAGTAGATTTCTCATAAAAAAGAAGGCAAGTGAGAAGATAGTGGAGCAAAATTCTTACTGAAAAAATATATAGTCAAAAAACTGGTGAAAGGATAATCTTTTTTAAATTTGAATATTCAAATACAAAAAAAATAAGCTTTGATACAAACTTCATGTCATATATAAAAACTAATTCAAAATGATCATAGACCTAAACGTAAGACCTAAAACTTTAAAACTTCTAAAAGAAAAAAATATCTATCACTTTGCATTAGGGAAAGATTACTTAGAAACACCAAAAGCATGATCCATAAAAGAAAATACTGATAAAGTGGACCTCTTCAAAATTTAAAAATTCTAATCTTCCAAAGACAGCTAAGAGAGTAAAAAGATGAGCCACAGGCTAAGGGAAATTATTTGAAAATTGTATATCCAATAAAGAATTCATATGCAGAATATATTTTTAAAAATGAAACTTCATCATTTAATATGACAAACAACCAGATTTATAAAAAGCCTTTAGCAGATATTTCACCAAAGAATATACACAAATGGCAAATAAGCACATGGAAAAATGCTCAATATCATTAGTCATTAGGGAAATGTAAATTAAAACCATAATAAGGTACTACCGCATACATATCACAACATCTAAAATTAAAATACTGACTATCCTGGAGTTCCCATTGTGGCTCAGCGGTTAACAAACAGGACATGGGTTCCATCCCTGGCCTCGCTCAGTGGGTTAAGAATCTGGCAGTGCCCTGAGCTGTGGTATAGTTCGCAGACGCGGCTCAGATCCCATGTTGCTGTGGTTGTGGCATAGGCCAGCGGCTACAGCTCTGATTGGGCCGCCATCCTGGGAACCTCCACATGCCATGGGTGCAGCCCTAAAAAGACAAAGGACAATAAATAAATAAATAAATAAATAAATAAATAAATAAATAAAATACTGACTATCCCAAGTGTTGGCAAGGATGCGACAGAATTGGAAATCTCATACAGTGCTGGTAGGAATGTAAAATGGCACGACTGCTTTGTAAAACAATTTGATAGTTTTTTGTTTTGTTTTTTGATTTTAACATATACTTCCCACATGATTCAGCCATTCTACACCTCGGTGGTTTCTGAAGAGAAGTGAAAGCTTATGTCTATACAAAGACTTGTGCATGGATGTCTGTAACAGCTTTATTTGTAATGGCCAAAACTGAAACAAACAAAATAAACATCACCAGATGAAGAGACAAAGTGTGGTGTAATCAAGCAATGCATTACTATCCAGCTATATAAAAGAACTATTTGCACACATAGCAACACAAATGAATCTCAAAATAATTTTGGCGGGAGTTCCCACTGTGGCGCAGCAGAAACGAATCCGACTAGGAACCATGAGGTTGTAGGTTCAATCCCTGGCCTCGTTCAGTGAGTTAAGGATCCAGGGTTGCCATGAGCTGTGGTGTAGGTCACAGACACAGCTCGGATCTGGCGTAGCTGTGGCTCTGGCATAGGCTGGCAGCTGTAGTTTCAATTAGACCCCTAGCCTAGGAACCTCCATATGCCATGAGTGCAACCCCAAAAAGCAAAATACTGACGATGATGATGATGATGATGATGAATGAATGAAGCCAGAAAAAAAGAATGTGTATTGTATGATCTCATTTATATAAAACTTTGGAAAATGCAAACTGATTTATAAGTGGCATAAAGCAGATCCATAGTCACCTGGAGATCGGGAGGAGGTGACTGGAGGAATTTAAGATAAGAAAGCGTCAAAAGGGCCAAGAGGAAATTTTTGAGGTGGTGGATATGTTCAAGATCTTGATTGTGGTGATGGCTTCACAAGAATAATTCATGTGTCAAAACTTGTCGAATTGTACACTATAAATATGTGCAGTTTTTTATACGGTAATTATACCACTATAAAGATTTTTTTTAATAATAATTAAGTAGAGAAGGCATACAAAGTAGAGGCAGGGAACCATGTAAGAGGCGATTACAATAGTTTAAGAACTGACTAGACTAAAGGGGTTGACCTTGGGGGTGGGGAAAGAGAATTTTATTACTTTGAAAAAAAACAAATGGATGTGAGGGACAGGTTAAGTCCAAACTCCTAGACCTGTGGCTTGGGGAACTAAACAGTCATTAACAAAAATGTGAAATACAGAAAGGAGCACATGGATTGAGGTGAAGGTTGGAATATGAGTTCAAATTTGGGTGTTAATTCTGTGGATTTAATATCCATGAGTGTTTTTAGTCATACTGCCATTCAACTATTTATTTTTTTAGTTTTTACATTTGCCTTGAGTAACTTAGTATGCTTTTTTCCCATACGCCTCTATCCCTTTGTCTATCCTCCCTGTCTATTTGAATTTATATCTCAGAAAAGCATAATATAGGAAATATATAATATATTGAATGTTCAGATCATTAATTAAGAACCCCTACATCTGTATCTGTATTTAATAACTCATCTTTAAAAAATAGCTATTTATTATATATTAAGTGTCTGATACTTATGAAAGAATGAAAGAAAGGTAAACTTCGTTCCTGTTCTAAGGGAATTTAGACTCCCATGGGAAAAAAAAAAAAGATGGTAAAAGTTAGATGGAGTTCCCATCGTGGCTCAGTGGTTAACAAATCCGACTAGGAACCATGATGTTGCAGGTTTGATCCCTGGCATCGCTCAGTGGGTTAATGATCCGGCATTGCCATGAGCTGTGGTATAGGTTACAGACGCAGCTCGGATCCCATGTGGTGTAGGTGGGCGGCTACAGCTCTGATTCCACCCCTAGCCTGGGAAAATCCATATGCCACGGGTGCAGCCCTAGAAAAGACAAAAAAAAAAAAAAAGTTAGAATGACAGGTGTTATGATGAAGGTGTTATGATAAAGGAAGTACATAGTGTGCTTTCTGAGCATAAAGCAAGATTTTTATAACCTGGGAAAAAAATTAGGAAAGGATTTCTTGAAAAACTGATGTTTAATTTTAGTCCCAAATGATGGTCAGGAGTTGGCCCAGCTAAAACAGTGCAAGATGCTCCAGGAAATCGGAAACACATGTGCAAATGCCCTGGAGAAAAATAGTCTTGAAGAACTAAAAAAGATTCACACAGAATACAATAGGGTAAGTGTTCTGGAAAGAGATGATTCTAAAAAGAAGTCAGACACCAGATTTTGTTAATAACTTTGAAATTCTTGAATAGTACATACTTGTTTCATTGATTAACTAGTTATACATTTTCAATTTCCTATTACATTTTTGAAAGGCTTTTTTTTAAATTCATTGCATGTATTGATGACAACTTTCCAACTTTTATACTTTTAAATATTACAAAAGTCTATTGGGAAGGAAAGCACAATTGTAAATTCAAAGATGTTAACATATAATGGCTTTCTTCTGTCAGGTATTAATTCGGATTAAAATAAATTTGTGATGAATTTCCTGCCTGTTATTAGCCGAATGTACTTCCTTTTATCTGGGCCTTTAAAACCACTTTATAAATAACTGCATAATCCAGTTGAGAGGCTAGCAGAGAAGATAGAGAACAGTAAGCTACTCAAAGTTACTCAACAGAGAAAAGTATTATCTCTTGGAGGGAGACCAAGAGAGAGTAACCTGGCAATATCCAAATTGTAGGAAGCTGCTGATGAGTAGTACTCCAACGGGAAATATTGAAGAGGGAAAAGGCAAATTTCCCAGAAAAAGGAGAATAACATGCAGAAAAACATACTGAAAATACGCAGGGTGTAGGTGTGGGTGTGTGTGTGTGGGTGTGTGTGTGTGTGTGTGTGTGTGTTTGGAGAGTTGAATATTATGGGAATGGTGTTGGCTGAAAATATATTGTATAGGCCTCTCATTCAAGGCTGAGAGTGTTAAATTCTGCTTTTCATATGACTGGGTAGCCACTGAAATTTTTGAAGGGAATTAACAAATTTCAGGTTTAGTATACCATTGATTATTGTGTATCAGCTTGTCAATTGCAGACTACTAATTGTAAGATATATCACAATATCAGAGATTGTAACATGTGAAAGAAATGGATGTTAGGATTGATGAAAATTGTTGTCAACTGAATCTTTGTGACTTTAGGTATCTACTCTAAAGAAAAAAAACTTGGTAAATCTGCCTTTCCATAAATCAAGGAAATCTGTGACTTTGAAAAAGTGATAGTAAATATAAATAAAAATATTTGTAGCAGTATTTACTAGTGTTTGTAACTTAGGAAGTTAGAAAATGGGCTTAGGCCAAGGACTTCAAAATTATCTGATGCAGGCCAGTCACAAAGAAAATCATTTTTTGCCCAAGGCCACAGTCTATACTTCTCACTAGATATTTATTTTACAAATGAATACTACCTACCACAAAAATGCCAAACTAAGCAGAGTTACAAAATTATAGAATTAGAGTTGGGAAGGATCACGGAAGTTATAAAGTCAAAATAACCCCAGTGCATGTATGCCTTCTCACAGCTTGCCATTCGACTTGCACATTCTTTCCTGCTAAGCAGTTACCCCCATGAAGACAGAGACTATCTTCTTCAACATCATAGTCCCTGAATAATATACTGTAATCAATAAATATTTAGCAAGTGAATGGCTATTCCTGTGGGGGGATTGTACCACTTATCCAGCAGTGCCCATCTTTGTGAAGAGCTCAAATAGATAGCTGTCTGTTTAAACTGCACTAAAAGCCACCTCTGGTGCTTTCTGATAGTCTGCCTCATCTTCCATATGTGAGTCTTGTTAATACTTGCAGGCAGCTTCTTCTCCAAACCAAATTTTACCGTTTCATTCCACCATTTGCCACACCCCGTTTCTAAGACTTTCTACTGTACACTATGCATCTCTACACATTCAGTCACTTCTTTCTCTAAAACTTGTGGCATTTAGAATGAAATACAATTCTTTCCTATTGTTGCATAGCCAGCCTAGAGTACAGAATTCTGTGTGTCTAAATCTATGCAAGTTCTTGGATCTTTCGGAAAGTTACATGAAATGACAAGATAATGAGGTATCTTTTGAGGTATAACGTATATTGCAGAGAAACCTCATATTGCTTATGAGTTATCTTGCAGAGAACACAAGTAGGTAAAACAATGACCTTCTCCCAGGAAACAATTCTATGAGGAGCTATTATGCTAAGAAATAGTGATTCATTATATTCCACAAGCAATTGGGTCCACAATAAAAGATTTCTAGGAGTTTTCTATTTCTGAATGGAGGCTAAGTAAGCTTTCATGAAACCTGGAAAGTTCAGAGTCTTCCGACTTGCATTGCGAATTGGAACCACAGTAGCCTGAATATGAATGAAGATATGGTAATTTAATACCATGAAACAGGAAATGCATTTTAATTACCCTGGGGATTTTTCTGCAAACAAATTACTTCTATTTTTATGAAAATGTTGGATCATGAACCCATTCACCTTAATGTTAGGTAATGAGGCTTATAAAGCAAGTCATAAAAATGCTTTGCTGGCAATGCTGTTTTTAGAAACTTCAATCTTACGGAAAAATCTTTCTCATTATTAAAAGCATTTGTAGTTCTTCACAAATCCTAGCAATGAAAGGATTCCCATGAACTTAAGATCCTACTTACTTTAATTAAGGAATCAAAGGATTTGAAGTAATATAAAACACACACTTCTTTTCTGAATTTAATCTAGAAATGACTGAAAATAGTCTGAAAAGAGGTATTGAAGGTACAAATAGGTAACAGTCTGAGACAATAAACCAATAATGCTTTCAAGAAAAAATATTTTCTATTGATTCATGGACTTGGAGGACAGACTTGTGGTTGCCAAGGGGTAGAGGGAAGAAGTGGTGTGGACTGGGAATCTGGGGTTAATAAATGCAAACTATTGCCTTTGGAATGGATAAGCAATGAGATCCTGCTGTACAGCACTGAGAACTATATCCAGTCACTTATGATGGAGCATGATGGAGGATAATTTGAGAAAAAGAATGTATTTATATGTATGTGTGACTGGGTCAATTTGCTATACAGTAGAAAATTGTCAGAACACTGTAAACCATCTATAATGGAAAAAACAAAAATCATTTTTTTTAATTTTCATTTGAATTATACTTCTGCTATTAAAGGAATATATATTATAAACTTCTTACTTTAGAAAACCAAGAAGTAAATTTTAAGAATTAATAATGAATGAAAATTAAGAGAAGACTAATAAACTATATTTACCCATTAGATTAGCACAAAATTTAAAAGGCAATAACATTCATAGCTAATGAAGATAAATCATCCTCAGAATTTGTTCTTATGAATTCCTACAAATTGGGAGAAATAATCTAGAAATGTGTATTAAAATTTAAAGTATGCATACTCCTGAATAGAAGTACCACTTTTGGGGACTCTGTCCTGCTGTAATGAAAAAACACAACTATCTAAGAGAAATAGATAAAGCTGTTTGTTGCAGCATTGTCAGATTAAAAAAAAAAAAGAAAATCCTAGAAATAACCTGAATGCTGATCATTACAGTCAATGAATAAAAAATATTATTTGACTACAAAAAATATGAAATAGATGTTGATGTTAATATTAGAGTAGTTTTTGAATTAATAATATAAAGTTACAGAGCAATATACAGAATATAGTCTCTTCTGTGAAAACAATTTTTTTTCAAAACCCATATGTGTGTGTATTTGTATGTTTGTAAAAGCATGGAGCTCTTAAAATTGATTGATCAGGGTAGTGGCAGCACCAAGAGATGTTTTAAAAAGGACCCCGCAATCCCACTCTTGGGCATCTATCCGGACAAAACTCTACTTAAAAGAGACACGTGCACCCGCATGTTCATTGCAGCACTATTCACAATAGCCAGGACATGGAAACAACCCAAATGTCCATCGACAGAGGATTGGATTCGGAATATGTGGTATATATACACAATGAAATACTACTCAGCCATAAAAAAAGAATGACATAATGTCATTTGCAGCAACATGGATGGAACTAGAGAATCTCATCCTGAGTGAAATGAGCCAGAAAGACAAAGACAAATACCATATGATATCACTTATAACTGGAATCTAATATCCAGCACAAATGAACATCTCCTCAGAAAAGAAAATCATGGACGTGGAGAAGAGACTTGTGGCTGCCTGATGGGAGGGGGAGGGAGTGGGAGGGATCGGGAGCTTGGGCTTATCAGACACAACTTAGAATAGATTTACAAGGAGATCCTGCTGAATAGCATTGAGAACTTTGTCTAGATACTCATGTTGCAACAGAAGAAAGGGTGGGGGAAAAAATGTAATTGTAATGTATACATGTAAGGATAACCTGACCCCCTTGCTGTACAGTGGGAAAATAAAAATAAATAAATAAATAAATAAATAAATAAATAAATAAATATAAAAAGCTAAAAAAAATAAAAAAATAAAAAATAAAAAGGGGTTTTAGATTTCCATAATCTACATTAGTTCCCTCAAAAGCCACTCCATATAAACATAAAAGGAAATAAAAAGAATGTGCTTGCTATTTCTTGGGCCGCTCCAGCGGCATATGGAGGTTCCCAGGTTAGGGGTCCAATCGGAGCTTTAGCCACCGGCCTACACCACAGCTACAGCAACGAGGGATCTGAGCTGTGTCTGCAACCTACACCACAGCTCACAGCAACGCCAGATCCTTAACCCACTGAGCAAGGCCAGGGATCGAACCAGAAACTTCATATTCCTAACTGGATTCATTTCCACTGCACCATGACAGGAACTCCAGCTTTTTCATACACATCTTTTTAAAATGTTTAAAGTTGTCATGTAATATTTTTGAAACTTAAAATGATGCTCTAAAAAAAAAGCTTGTGATGAAACTTTAGGATTTTGTGTTATGTGTGTGTGTTCAGGAGATTGGGGATGTTCAGGAAGAAATTTAGTTGTTATTACCAAAAATAATGGAAATGTTGGTTGTCTTTTCATTGTTTTGCTTAATTCATATTCCTTTTTCTTTTTATGGCTGTACATACGGTTTATGGAAGTTCCTGGTCTGGGGATCAAATTGGAGCTGCAGCTGAGGCCTACCCCACAGCCAAGGCAACACCTGATCCAAGCCACATCTGTGACCTACTCCAAAGTTTGCAAATCCTTAACCAATTGAGCAAGGCCAGGTATCTTCACAGAGACTATGTCAGATCCTACAGAGCCACAATCGGAACTCCATATTCCTTCATTTTTCCTTGGCTTCTTTTCTTCTTTCAAAACTATACCCAAAGTTAGCTATTAGAACTAGAAAGGGTCAGAGTGTTTCCTCAAATCATTCTATAGTCAATGTTTTTGCCCCTTCTATTTGAAGTTAATCCTCTATCATTAGCTTCTAAGTTCACATACCATTTTTTTTTTCTTTTCACAGCTACATGTGCGGCATATGGAAGTTCTCGGGCTAGGGGTCAAATCAGGCTGCAGCTGCAGAACTACACTGCAGCTTGCGGCAACACCAGATCCTTAACCCATTGCGAGGCCAGGGGTGGAACCCACAACCTCACAGACAGTATGTAGGGTTCTTACCCTGCTGAGCCACAATGGAAACTCCCACATACCATATATTTTTTATACAATGTTCCTGCTGCTAAAATGGTGGCAAACCAGATTTAAGATTAGTCTTCTAGAAGCTTGTAGAAGCTATTGGCCTTTCATCCTCATGACCATTTCTCCTTATAGCCCATGCCCACCATGGAACAAAGTGTTCTCTGTGCTTGTTATCTAAACAAAGTTAGATAACTTAAACTTCAGCTCTTACACATGCATAAAAATTAGGACATTTGTGCATATGCAGTAATTTGTGCATATCTCCATTATATCCATTATGTCATGTGTAAGCATGTGACTATATCCCCTTGAGTCTAAGCTTCAAAAGGCAGGCACCATGTCTTTTATGTCATTATTTTCTAGTGTCTAGCAGAGTGCTTGACATAATAAGTACTAATAAATGCTCATTGGATAAATAAAAGTATAACAAACCAAATATTTAATGAATGCCTATTTAGTCTAAGAATATAAGCATTTATTTCTCTTCTTTTTTTTTTTTTTTTTTTTTTTTTTTGTCTTTTTGCTGTTTCTTGGGCCGCTCCCGCGGCATATGGAGGTTCCCAGGCTAGGGGTCTAATCGGAGCTGTAGCTGCCAGCCTACACCAGATCCACAGCAACGCGGGATCCGAGCCGCGTCTGCAACCTACACCACAGCTCATGGCAACGCCGGATCATTAACCCGCTGAGCAAGGGCAGGGACTGAACCCGCAACCTCATGGTTCCTAGTCGGATTTGTTAACCACTGCGCCATGACGGGAACTCCTATTTCTCTTTTTTTAATGGCTGTACTCGAGGCATGAAGAATTTCCTGGGCCAAGGATACAATCTGAATTGCCCCTGCAGCAATTCTAGCTATAGTACCTGAAATGCTGACCACTGCCTGAGGCTGGGGATCAAACCCACACCTCCGCAGCAACCCAAGGTGCTATATTCAGATTCTTAACCCACTGCACCATAGCAGGAACTTCTCATTTACTTCTTATGTAAAGTATTAATAGTGGTATCACCTTGTATAATTGCCTCAGAATCATATGTGACAATTATATAAAGGTAACTAAAATGAAAATAACATATTGCAAAGTGCTATGGAAGTGAGAGCTCCATTGAGAAGATGATGGAAATAGGCCAGCTTTGAAATGACGGGTCTCTAAAAAGGTTGCACCTAAAAAGTTCCACAAATCCACTACTAGGTAGAGTTACAGTCTCAGAAACAACAGTTGAAGGTTCTCATACTTAATTACACAAGGTTAAAAAAATAGAGCTTGGTAAATTCACTTTAATTCACTTTATATTAGCTGTATTTGAATTTTCTCTTGTCCCTTCATTTTGATTTGTACCATTCTAATCAGACACCAGAAACTTAACGTATATCCTCAGTGGACTTCAAGTTTTCAAAATATTCAAAACCATTTTCAAAATACTCAAAACCAAATCCTTTAGAAGTATTTAAGTAAATAATAAATCATCTAAAGTATCATTTATTATATTATCAAAATACATAACGTGTTCGGTTAGGTAATTTTTTTTCCAACCCTGATGGTTACTTTCAATTTCTGAAAAATTATTTAACAGGACTTGCTTGGCATAGCAAAAGTGAGAGATATGTGTTTTCTAGCCACTGAGTAGGGCCTTAGCTGGGTCATTAAACTCACCTAGGTATTAACTGGACCAATTCCTTTGTTTCTCTTTGTTTTAGTTTGCTCATTCTTTTTAAACTCAAAGAAGATAAATCATAGTATCCCTAAAGATCACTTTCTTCTAACATTTCTAATTTTATAGTTTATTTCTGTCACCTTCCAATTATAATTAAACTTCAACAAAAAATATTCGTCCTGCTTTCTCATGTTGACAAGGCTTGTTTATATAAATCATCTTAAGAAACATTCATCTGATTGTCCTCACTAGCACAAAATAAAGTGATCAATGATATCAATAGATTCATTGCATGCATTAATCAGATTAATCTAATATTTTCCAAACTTTCACCTGACACTGTTCAAACAAATACTAAAATGTCTTGGAGAAATCTCACACATACACACATGAAATATAAGCATCATTTATGTGGTTCTATCCTTCATTAGCTTTCCTCTTCCATCTGAAAATCAAAGCCCCTTTACAGACTTCGTTTACTATATTATTCAGGAGTAAGATACCTTCTGAACATAAGAATGTGGAGGGAAATAATTCTGTTTTTCAGCACCCATCCTATGAGCTAAGGATTTCCCACCACCTGCGGCCATTCTACACTCCAAAACTATTGCTCCAGCTGGCTTTCCCGGGAGAAGAGGAGAAAACTGGAAGGGAGGGGAAGAATGTAGGTGCGAGCAAGAGGCGGGAATGGGGAATGGGAGGCAGGAGGAGGCGTGGCTCGGCTCGGCTGTGACGATAAATACTGAGAACTGGGTGCGGGTGTAGAGAACTCTGGAGGGACGTCTGAGCTGAGCAGCACCGAGGACAGCGCCTAACAGCACCCGCGCCCTGCACTTCCTCCAGCAGCTCAGAATTGCTTCTTCTTTACACACACACACACTCACAAAACACTCAGGCACCACACGCGCATACACACTCTGAGGTTCTTTTTCACCCTGCTCTCGCCCTGACACACTCACAGATACATATTCACACACGCAGACACATACTCCGCTGTACAATGGCAGAATCCCACCTGCAATCACCCCTGATCACAGCCTCACAGTTTTTCGAGATCTGGCTTCATTTCGACGCTGACGGTGATTATCTTCCTCTTTTTAACTGTTTGAAGAACCTTGTTTATGGCCTTTCCCACCCTTTCCCCTTCCTTGAACCTCCTGATCCGATTATGCCTTATTTCTTTTCTTCACTTCTTCCTCCATTTCCCAAATCTTATCTCTCCGGTTGGCTGCTAGCCATCAACTTTAAAGTTTATATGTTTGTTTCTATGTTATCTCAAAACCTTAAATTTTTTTTCCTCCAAGAATGGCACTAGTAAAAATGATGGGGAGGGTGAGAGCGAAGGGATTGAGGGACTCTGCCCCGCCCCCATAGTTTCTAAGGCTATGCTCAACATCCCAGCTGTTTTCCTTTGCCCACAGTGGGTGTAACGTTTGACACCCCAGGAGGGGAGCGCTGCCTCATCTGTATCCTTTGCGAATTAATCTATACTGAGGCAAGGGAGAACTTCTCCAGTGGCCAGAAAGGGAAGAAATTCAGAAGGAGATGTCTGACACCTGGGTGTCTCTTTGTCTCTACAGGAAGTGGTTACCTGGAAGGAAAGGAGCTTCAGAACTTGATTCAGGAGCTCCAGCAGGCACGAAAGAAGGCTGGATTGGTAGGTTAAACTTTGCAAAGGAGGACAAAGACCTCCGTCCTTAAATAAATAGATATTCTAGCGTTCTCACACAGAATCGCGAGACCAAGTGGTTTTTAGGAATGTAAAAATTTACACGAAAGAGAAAGGGGAGAATGAGCGCCTTTCCAAATTGTGTAGGGAGAAAGGGAGGGAATGGGCAATTCGGGGAGAGAGAGGGAGGGAGGGAGGGAGGGGGGTGAGAGAGATTCCTTAAAGGGAAAAGAAAAACCTTACAATATGAAATCAGAGCTTTTAAAATAAAGACTCTATACTTGTACTTGCTTTAACAGAGCTCGAAAGAAAAGTGTTAAGTGTGTTAGATCTTTAAGCCGATCACAACCTCTGTGATTGAGTTCGGTTAGGTAATTTTTAACTTCTTTTTAATAGCCTTGAGAAGTAAAGGGGTAGAAATACATTTCTGCCCCTTTGTGGTCAGGAAACAAACCTAAAGATTATGGATCTCTTATCCTATTGCCAGTTATTATTCTTGTGATTTTGACGTGTTTGAAGTGATGAGAAAATGTCCTGTCTTGACTTTCCTCACTGGGAGAAAGTTGGACAACTTTGCAAATAATAATGAGCAGTAATCTGGCAAAAAATGTGTTCATTTCTGTTGAAGAAGAAATCCAAATTTTAGAGATGTAAAAATTAATTTTAAGAACTTCACATATTTTTAAAAAGCAATGTGATACTCCGATGGAAAGAAATCCATGGTGTTTTCAAAACAAGCTATATTTGTAATTTTTACTAATTATGAATAACTTCCTTTGGGCATAAATTAACCTGTTAATAAAATATATTGTCAGCATATAAATATATCAAACTTTAAAACATAAAGGAGATGATTGTGTAGAGGAAAATAGGTTAAGAATTTTGCTAATCTATGGGGGCTTATGTAAGACTGCTTTTCAGCAATGTTGGATTTGGGCTATTTAGTTGGTAATAATCTTTGAACTTTTTGACCACCATTAGAAAGAGATTTTACATTACAGATTTTATATATATATATATATATATATATACACACATATATATATGGGTGTGTGTGTGTGTGTATATATATATATATACACATATATATATATATATATAAAATCTTTAGAGGAAAATATAGGTGTGTGTGATCTTTTAGCAATCACAATCCCTAGCACTGAGTTATATATATAATAGTATATTACATATACAATTTACTAAAAGTTACTTTCTGTTCTATCTAAATTGAAAATTGTGTGATATACATCTCTGTACAACATATTCAAAAGAATTAGAGGACAGTAAAATGTATTATGATGCATTAAAAAAACTATCAGTTGCTAAAATCATTGATCAAATTGATTTAAAGCCAGATAACTCTGGGAATTGTCTTACCCAGATTTAATGTTACATAAATCTGAAAAGTACAATAGGATGCAATAAAATAAAATTGAAAATGTTTTATACACTCGCTCCATACCCTTCCCCCACCTTATATATTACCATGTAAATAAATTCTTGCAAAACTATATAATAGCTCTATGTATCTTTGACTAATAAAACAAAAAATTATCTTCCACATTTAACAACTCCTTTATTTAAAATATCTTGTTGAAAAAACTTACTTGCCATAAAATGTCTAATTTAAACTTTGAAAGATTTTTTCCAGAAGCTAAATGAATATATTTTAATTTCTCAAGAAGTAATTTAATATTGATATTTATTTTCACCATAGAAATTCAGATATTTAGAAGCTATACATGTTTTCAGATTTTTCTTTCCCTTTTCTCATTTTAATATTTATACTTTTTGTAAACAATGACTTCATGTTAGAATTTTAAAGATTTTTAGAGCTTAATTATTTTTTTCTACTGCCAAGTTTCGAATTTTAAAATATTAGAAGCAATGGAAAAAATAAAAATCATTAAAAATAAAATAAAATATTAGAAGCTCTAATTATTGGATTAAAATCCAATAATGCCAAATTTGAGCACAGGTGCAAGATTACATCAAGTTGCTTAATATCTTGATTATTGAATATTTTATGAATTATCTATTTAGGATTTGAATAGTTAACCTAAATCAATATCTGAATTGAAATGTTCCCATAGTAGACAAATATTTCATTACTGGCTTTATTATAGTAAATCTACTTTTATATGTTTTTTCTTCTCTTTTTTTAGAACCTATAGATTGACCTTATAAACCAAGTTTCTTTGTATTTCTAGCAATAGGATAACAGATTTTACTGTATCAATGAAAACATTGTTTTGCTTGGTCATATTAATAATGTGAAGTTTCAAAAATTCACTAATATTAAATATAAGTGGATATAACATTAATGAAATGTAACAACCCAATATACTTTGAAAACTACCATTTTCACTAACATAGTCTTTAAGTTTGCATTCATTTTTATAGAGATTTATTATTTATTATTATGTTTTATACTGTTTAAAACATAAATTTTGACATAATTATCATCCAGAAAACAGAAAGCTCATAAACTAAATGTCAGGTCTGCTAGTTAAAATAGTGGTATTGTTTTAAGTTACCTTTATGGTTATTTGTTTACAGTGCGTATAAAGAACATGACAACTGACAGTCACACTATTGCCCCTTTCTTACAATTGTTGCTATAATAAATTTAATAAATGCAAGTTGAAATTAATCCACATTGGAAGAATTTTTAAATCTCTACTAAATTGCTTAATTTTTGTTACCTCAGTTCTACTAAAGATACTTACTTTTAACCAAAGTAGGATTTTGAGACACTGGTAATAATAATATTCAGCCTCAATGTAGCCTTAAAATTGTATTAACCTGTCTATCTGTAGCACAAACTTGTATGATAGATAATCTTGTTAGTTATGATAAAAACTGAGACCTTAATTTTCTTTTCCAAGGACAATGAATAGGACATGCATAAAGGCTGACCTATTTTACATAGGCTTCCCAGTTAATGCGATAGGGCTGTTTTAAATGGGCTATGTTGAAGACCCAAGGGTATAAATCCAACTTCCTGAATACTAGTTCTATGTTCAGATCCCTAGTTTACAGTTCAGAGCCCTCTAATCTGTCAATATGTGAATATATTACATAAGCAATAGAATAGATTGAAAAAATAAATCAAATGAGATTAAAACATTCACTTTGACACTCTTAAACATGTCTTAAGTACAAAAATAAATGGGAGAGAAATGGAAGAAAATGGAAACAAGGAAACATGGGCAAACTGTTCTCCAAGTTATTCTTAGAGGCAAAAATCTTAAACACATTCAATCAGTGGCCTAAAACGGGTCATCAGTATTGTCTATCTCTAATGAAATTACAAATTGATCAAGTCATTTTTTTTAATCTGACACGTTT
This sequence comes from Sus scrofa, assembly GCF_054392235.1. Classification (NCBI taxonomy): domain Eukaryota; kingdom Metazoa; phylum Chordata; class Mammalia; order Artiodactyla; family Suidae; genus Sus; species Sus scrofa. The sequence continues at coordinate 51,005,221 of NC_139386.1, forward strand.
TTTTCTGATATTTAATTTTTAACATATTTAATCAGTGAGTGTACTGGAAACAGTCTTTGCTTACAAACTGAGTCACTCCTCAACATTCACATAGCTTGTTTGTCCAAAATGAAAACACTGTTTTTACTTTCCATGGATAAAACATGTTATAATAAGGGAAAACATTATAGGAATATTAGAGCAGCAATATAAAATAATATTTCCTGAATCAAGCAATGTTAAAGTACATTCACAATGATCATTATATTTAAATTCACTAAAAGTTATAAACTGGATGTTTCTGACTACATTTTCAAACGGTAGCATATTCTCAAAACTAATAATAGAAAATAAGTTACAGTGATGATTCAGAAGTAATAATAATCATGTCTTTTTATCTGAAACCAGTAGAAAAAACATACCAGTTAAGTCTTAATTTTCATTAAAATAGTTAATTGGCATGCATAATTTTAAATGGTTCTAATACCAGTTTTTCTTTGCAACAAATTTACTCCATCATAAGCTTTTTTTTTTTTTTTAAACTTCTTACCTACTTGTTTAAAATAATTTTAGGAGTTATCACCCGAGATGAAAACTTTTGTGGATCAGTATGGGCAAAGAGATGATGGAAAAATTGGAATTGTAGAGGTAAGGAACTTATACATTGTTCTCATATAGTTTTAATAAATGAGTTTTTATAGTTGTATCCAACTCAAACATGACCTGTTCCAAGAGGTTTATTTTATTTAAGTAACATTTTATCTTCCATTGAGAAACATAAAATCAAAAGCTGGTCAGAAACAAAAAAGAGGAGTTCCTGCTGTGGCTCAGCAGAAATGACTAATATTCATGAGGACACAGGTTCAATCCCTGGCCTCCCTCAGTGGGTTAAGGATCTGGTGTGGCCATGAGCTGTGGTGTAGGTTGCAGACGGGGCTCGGAGCTGGCATTGCTGTAGCTGTGGCATAGGCCAGCAGCTACAGCTCTGATTCAACCCCTAGACTGGGAACCTCCATATGCTGCGAGTGTGGCCCAAAAAAGAAATGAAAAAGACCTAAAAATTTGAATAATCCAAAGCCTAAATTTAATACATTATGAATCTAAGACCTGAAGAAGTGAAATGATTTACCTTTGGCCATGCAACTATTTGCTGGCACTAGTGGAGTTAGAGGCTAACGTCCTTAACTTCTGGGTGAGTACCCATTCCATTCCATTACCCAGCCTCAGTTCAATAACATGCCAACCAAGTACATAGTTAATTTAAAAGCGTAGACTTTTCTGTTAGGATATAAAATGAAGGGTTTGCAGTCCCTATGACGAAAACTGCATTCTGGCTTCTAAAATTCCATTTTAGATTGATAGTTGGCCTTATAAAAAACAAGAACTTAGCTAAAGTTAGTGAATATTTTATGATGTGAAATAGGTGTATATTTCTTTTGAGTCTTTAAAAGTTAAAACTCTGGGTATCAAATCTTATCTTTTGATGAGGGGTTTTCCTATTGAAGACAACTTTTTTTTTTTGTCTATGAATCAATAAAGCAAAACTTTGATTATGCATCAATTCTTTAGCATTCTCAAATCTGTGAAGCTGCTATCATTTCCCTTACTTCTACCTTTATAAAACCTAGTGCATCAGAAACTTTATGTCTGCAACCTATTAGAGACATTGAATGGACAACTTTGTCCAGAAAAATTAAGGTCATATTTTAAAATATGCCAAATCACAGGCATAATTATATTCTTTATATAATGTTCTTAGTGTAATCCATTATGAAGTATACGGGATTTCAACAACATTTAGTCATAATTTGCCTTTGATTCAGAGAACTATCCTGGTCTTCAAATAATTAATCTTACAGGACACTTGTGATGTCAATGTGAAATGCATTTATTTTTAAACAGCTACTACAAATAGAGTTAAAGAAGGACACGGTATTATTATCTTTGTAATTAAAATATTTCCCTGGAGTATACACTTTCCCTTTTGTCTATGTGTAACTCATTACTATATAAATAGATAAATTAATAGAAATGGGACTTACAAACTGACATAGAGGTCAACTAATCAAATATGAATCAAGGTAAAAAAATAACTTGAAATGGACATAAATGAGATGATATAAATCTATGCAAAACTAGTTGGAAATTCTGAAATCAGTGAAATTAATAGATGTGGCTATTTCTAGAGTTTGGCACACTTTATAATTCTAGTAGAGGAATGGCTGTCCTCTTGTATTTAGCATATTTCACCTTGAAGAACTCCAGTGGGCTCAGCTATTTAATTTCTTCCATGATACTAGGGTATAACAGGTGTACAAAAAGCATTGATCTGATTCGCAGGTATTCTACATTTTTAAAAGGGTAAGATGAATGAATCTGTTTTGAATATACATTTTACTATATATGATTTGGCATAATCATTTATGAATTATAATTTGAGGTCTAATTTGTATGAGAGGATAAAAGCCACTAGCAGAAACATTGTCCTGGAGGTTTGATGAAAGGAATTTCCCCAGAATTTGGGGAAAAAAAACTATTAAGGAAAGAAAAGGATTTCTGTGTGAGGAAAGATCAAAATAGGTAACAGAAAAGGATGAAGAAGTTAATGAAGATTGAAATGAAGAATTAAGGAATTTTATAGTAAGAACAATGAGAAAAAGAATTTATATTTGTATAACATTACACAATTTATAAAGTGTTTTCAAAAATGTTATCTCATTCGATACTCATAATAACAAAATAAATGTAAATATAAAGTGAGCATCTATTTTATAGTTTGGAAAACCTGTGGCTTCAATAGAATTTGCCTAAAATTGAAGAAAACTAAAAAAATAAATGGTGGAACACCTGGAATCCAGCCATGATCCTCTATTTAGCCTTTTTTTACAATTAAAAAATCCATATATTTTATGCATTAAAAGAAAATATTTTCAAGCTTCAGCTCATTGATTACACATGGCAAGGCTTTTTAGCTTGGCTGAATAGGGATGTGCAAAGTATAGAGAAGTTATTTGATCAAACCACTTGAAACATGATTTGGGAAAAACTTTCAGATCATCTGAAGCAAAAGAGTTTATGGGAGAGCAGTGAGACACATAAGAATTAATTAGAATGTGTAAATATTCCAGGACATTGAACTTCTTTTTTTATTTTTTTGGCCACACCTGCGGCATATGGCCCACACCTGGGCCAGGGATCAAATCCAAGCCATAGCTGTGACCTACACCACAGCTTCAGCAAAGCCAGATCCTTAACCCACTGCACCAGGCGGGGTCACACCTGTGCTGCTCCAAAGACAATGCCTTCTTAATCCACTGTGCCATAGCGGGGCCTTTGGAAGCTTTTGTTTTATGGGGCACTTGGGGAAAACTAGCCAAAATTTCTCATTTTAAAGATGAGGAAACTGAAGCCCAGAAAGGTTAAAGGATATGTTCCACATCCCACTGGCAGGGAGAGATATAATGTTTATATAGTCCTAGATCTGACTCTGGTTCCAGAATTCATTAATCTAAGTTAACAACCAAGACAGAGGAGGAAGTGGGGAGAGTGATTAGTTGGAGCAATGAGAATGAGAAAATGGGAGAATGGGGAAGAGATTGCGCAGTAGTTCAAATGAACATTGATCGTGCCTAGCACATTTAAGCAGGAGTAACAAGAGAAAGGGGAAGTTCTGAAAGGTCATTGGAGAAAAGATTGAAGTTAATATTACATGTAGAAAATGGTGAAAGGGAGGGTGAGGAATGCCTGAATTTACATTGTGCCCTCTGATGTCACCAGGAAGTTGTTTTAAATAAAGTTCATCCTTTCTGTTTTCCAACTTGACATATATCACTTGCTAAGAAATCCTGTTACACAACATGGGACGCAAATACACAAATCTCAGAAATCTATGAAGGAGTGGAAAAAAAAATCCATGTTTTCCAAAATTCCTAATAGTCTACCTCTTCCCATCAACTCATGGCAATCACACCATAACTTTAGTGTTCAAGCGGAAAAGAGGTTGGATTTGCTTATATGTTTTGCTTACTTAGTAGGTGTATTCGCAGGTTCATCAAAATCTAATCAAAGTAAACCAAATGGTATTTATGTGGTAGTCTGCTTCCCTGGTGGAAATAGGCCAAATTTACTTGTCTCTAACTGAAATATATCATTCAAAAGATCAGGAAATATAGCAATTTTCAAAGATCTGTTCTAATGAAGTTGACTGACACTTTCCAACAACATGCTCTTGCTACCTAGAAACGTAAAAAAAGGATAATGTACAGATATGCTTTCTTGTGAAGTTTTAAATTTCGTATCTTTAAATAGATTTTAAAATTCACACAAATGCAATTTGGTAATAGAGATTGTTGATAAAAACTAAAAACAGGAGCACTGAAAGTCTGAGATAATTTAGCAAATACCATGACAGTCAAAAATGTTCTAAATTTATTCAGACTAATAGCTCTACTGCAGAGAAGATAGATTAAAATAGTTAAAGAGAGAGACAATGATTTAGCAGATAATAGAAATTTCTTCTCTGGTGCTTACATTAAGTATAGATATTTCCCTTAGCTGGATGTCAAATCTGTAAACTTTGCACCTGATCCTTTGGCCACTGTGTAGGAATTACCATCCTCTCCAGTCCTATGTCTATTTGTCCAGGACAGTGCATCCACTGGAAAGACAGATCTAAAAGCTATTTTAATCTTTAAGTCCAGGGAAGCAAGCACTTCTCTAGACTTTCCTTTCCTTCCACAGTGGGATTTGAGCATGTGATGTTAACCACAGTAAATATAATTTTTCATAGCAAACTGCTTTTCCACCTCAGAATTTGGGGAAATGACTGACAATGAAATCTGATTTAAAACTTCATTCTGGATAGATTTTTTTAAAATAGTGTATTAAGAAAACTTTTTGACTGAAGCTTTTAGTGAGGGGGGAATGTTAAAAGGACAAGGATCTCAAAATCGAAAAAGGCATACTGTCTGATTTCTAATCTGGCTCAAACTATAAACTACATGACGGCAGACCATTCATCCTCTCTGAGTGTCTGTTTCCTTGGCTGGGAACAAGGGTGACATACGAGTATCACAACCAAAAGTGATGATGCATGTCAAACAAATAGATAAACACTGGCACACTGTATAAACTCAATAAATGTACTTGCTATTATTATTAAAAATAAAAATAATTCATTGGAAAATCTACACCTTTTTCTAAATGTCAACTTTTTCCCATTCTTATAACTTTTCACAATCGAATTATTAAATTCAACTAGCCTTAAATTTGTACGAGAAAATCATCCACCTTTCAAATTTCCAAATTTCCTGGACTCACTTATCATTGGCTAGGAAAAAAAAAAAGTGAACATTTTACTATTATATGTTGAAGGGAGCTAATATGCACCAAGATTTTCTCTAAAAGTTATGCCTTGAAATTATATAAGCTCAAAAAATAAAAATTATTTGAACTTCAAAAAAAATTAAGTGTATAGGTCAGTCATTCATGTTTCTAGTACAGTTGTCCTCCACGTGTACTCTCTCAGCACCTAGTACATAACTTTACCATTATGGCTATCTATCTTCTACTTTGAAATTGTCTGAAAAAAAAATTTTTTTTTAATTAGCTGCCTCCCTATTATGTTCTTACTGTCAGTGACTATGAATCCCTAGAAGCCAGCACAGTGCCTCGTAGGTCTGAATCATAGCCACATGAGCCATAGCAAGGAATCTCTCTCTCTCTCTCCCCCCTTTTCTTTTTTTTTCAGAGCTGCACTGGCAGTATATAGAGGTTCCTCGGCTAGGGGTCAAATCAGAGCTGTAGCCACTGGCCTACACTACAGCCACAGCAACGCATGATCTGAGCCGCATCTGCGACCTGCATCACAGCTCACAGCAACACCAGATCCTTAACCCACTGAGCCAGGCCAGGGATCGAACCCGTGTCCTCATGGATGCTAGTCAGGTTTGTTAACCACTGAGCCACAACGGGAACTCCAGTAAGGGATTTCAACCTACTCCAAAACATAGGGCAATGGCTCCATAGTATGCCTAGGAATAGAAGAAAGACATGAAGATCACTGTCATGGGACAGGTATGTTCCTTGGGAAGTATATCTGAGTTGAATATTAGCAATGAGGAAGTTTATTAGGAAGTGCTCTTGGGATCAATATGTGTCAAAGGGAAATGAAAAGAACAGGACTGGGCAGAAGGAGACATCTCAAGAGATTTCAGCTGACCCTACAGTGAGCTCTGAAGCTGGGACAACCCTTTGGAGATGTCCCAAGTATTGAGCAAGAGGGCTAGGTTTTATATCCCTATGTGGATCAGTCATAGAATTCATTTTCCTTAGGGAACAACTCTTTTCAGCCTAAATTATCTCCCAAAGCAACCTGACAGCTGATACCATAGACTCCCAGCACCGAAAGAGAGATCTGGATGGCATGTCACAGTGTCCACTCTAACCCCTATCCACAGATCAGTAATAGTCATTTGAATTACTTCCAAAAGAACTTTATTTCCACTTCTTTGCAGCCTATGCTGATTCTAGATGGTCAAATGCCTTCATTCATTGGTTCATAAAAATATCTACTGATATTTTTGCAAGTTCCAGGCAAAGAAACAGTAATTAAGATACAGACCCTATACTCAAGATGTATATAGACTGATAGGGAAGAAAGGCAAGTAGAGAAAAATGTTTGCTTCCTCACTCTCAATGACAAGTGACCAATTTTCATAAATAAAGCTCTGAGAGATTCTCCTTGCAGCCACAGCTATCTGCCTTCCACTTATCCCCTTGATTTTCTCCACTCTCTTCTCCAACTCATAAGAAAGTTTTGAGAGTTTGCTTTAAAAAAAAAAAAAAAAAAAAAAAAAAAAGCAGGCAGGAAGCCCAAGGACTAAGAAATCACCAATAATCTTGGTACAGGCAGCACTGCATGCTGCTGTGGACAACAGTGACTTAGCAGATCGCTGACAAAAAAAAGCAGCCCTGCTTAACAGCTTCTATATAAGAACTTAGGAACTTTGTAGATATGATTTTACAGACTGGAATAACTAGACCCAGCATTCAAATTTGAATGTTTATTCATATGCATTGATAGAAGGACCAGAAAAAAGTATGGGCCACTGCATTGTGAAACACACCTTCAAAAAGATGATTCCTTTATGTTCACTATAGCCAAATCCTATCCACACATATTCATTGCTTCTTCCTTAGTGGCTGGTTTGTCATATTACATTTGTATGTTTAAGGCTCATTTCTAGTGTATATAAAAAGACATTACCACTATATTCAGTTTAACATTAACGGTGTAATGAAATTAAAAGATTTAACATGTTGCATGTAGATATAATATATATTTTCTTATAATTAAACCAACTAGGACCAAAATCGCATGAACAAAGAAACATACATTTACACTAAACATGAAGAACAATTTTACCTTCTCTATGTTTGACATCCTAGAGACCTCTGAACTTTATGCAAGTTATATGAACTTTAATTTTTTAAACTAAAGACAGTTAAAATTTCCTTAATTTTACATGTGGTCATTGCTTACTAGCACGTTCTTTTTTTTTTTTTTTTTTTTCCTGTTTTCATGTATTTAGTGGATTTTAATAAGTGGAATTTTTAAGAAAAATTCTTATTTTTATTCAAAACAATATGCAGTAATTAAGAAAATCCAAGCTATATAGCAATAAAGATAGTAAAAAAAAAAAACTCACTATAAGTCATGTTAAATAGGTATTTTTACTGAAGTAAAATTATCGACTAATCCCAAACATTTATGTCAGGCACCTTACATATTGAGAATCACACTGAATATTCAGGGGGTGCAGATAAAGAAAAGTCTTTGCCCTCCTGAAATAGATAGTCTATGGGGAGGCCCACCAAAAACTTACAAAATGATATCTAAAAAGTTACATATTATAAATAAAGGAAGGAGTTCCCACTGTGGTGCAGCAGAAACAAATCTGACTAGTATCCCTGAGCATATGGGTTCAATCCCTGGCATCACTCAGTGGGTGAGCAGTGATGTCAGCCACAGACATGGCTTGGATCCCATGTTGCTGTGGCTGTGGTGAAGGCTGGCAGCCGTAGCTCCTATTTGACCCCTAGCCTGCTGTGGCTGTGGCTCCAATTTGATCCCTAGCCCAGGAACTTCCATATGTTGGGTGTAGCCCTAAAAAGCAAATAAATAAAGGAAGAGTTGGCATTGGCTATTTTCTGTTTCCTAAATGAATGCTTGCATTAATGCATAACCATACTAGTAATCTTTGTTTAAAGATAAAGAAGAAAATGTTTTCTGACTGAGTCATACTAAACATTCTAATAAGATATTTAGCCCTGTAGTAGTGCCTGAATGATTTTAATTTGAGATATTATTGCAAAGATCTAAAAACAAGATTAACTAATCATACAAGCATAAAGAAGCTAAGATTACTTACGTTTAAGATAGAATGATACATTTTATATTAAATTTTAAATAAATTTTTAATGGACCTAAAAGGACAACATTTTTTTTAAAGTATAATTTTTTCCTATAATTTGGCAGAACTTTTGGAGCTTATGCTGACCTTAAGGTTGATCTAAACCACAGTTCTTGGTCCCAGATTCAGAGATGAGAGTCCATGCCTGTACATCAAGGGATTCATCAACTTCTGGAAATTAGATGAAATATAGTGTTGTAGGTTCATTCTTTAATAGTGAAGTTGTAATGACTCTAACGGATTCTCAAAGTTATTTGAACCCAGTACATTTAAGAGACGCTGGTTTCTATTTCAACTCCTTATTTTAGTGATGAGAGTGCTAAATTCCAGAAATGGCTGAGGGAGTTGCTGGGGACCACAGCTAATTAGTGCTAAGCCAGGAATAGAACCCAAACCCTCAGTGAGGCCATCAATCCAGCTCCCTCCTTGCACGCAATAGATAGATTATATTAATCTTAAAATGGGATCTAGAGTGCTTCTTTTCTCAAAAAAAAAAAAAAAGGAGCATTGAAGTTATGAAGTGAGATCTAAGAAGAAATGTCATAGGGTCACAAAATGGAGATCATAAAATAAAATCCAAGCCCTGGATTCAAGCAGCAGATGTTCTTTCAGCAGAAACCAGTTTCCACTGTTCATTGTGAATTGTCTTTTCCACTTCTTTCCACTGTCTTATAATTGTCTTGAGTTTATCTTCCTTTACTTCTCTCAGAAAGATTTCTCCCCAGACTTGGGAATGCATTTTTTTTCTTCTATCTTTTACCCTACATTCATTTCTCATTGTTTCTCATAAATAAATTATATTATTTATGAACTCAATATTTGACTAGCCTCTTTTTTAACTTGAATTTTTTTTTTTTTTTGTCTTTTTAGGGCCACACCCATGGCACATGGAGGTTCCCAAGCTAGGGGTTAAATCGGAGCTATAGCTGCTGGCCTACATCACAACCACAGCAGTGCCAGATCCAAGCTGCATCTGCATCCTGCACCGCAGCTCACAGCAATGCCCGATCCTTAACCCACTGACCAAGGCCAGGGATCAAACCTGTGTCCTCATGGATGCTAGTCAGATTTGTTTCCGCTGAGTCACAATGGGAACTCCCCTGTTTATTCTATTCTAAGTGAAATATATGGCCCTGCATATCTCCTGAGAGCAGCAAGACCTGATCTGTGGCACAGAAAAGATAACAGGTTCAAGCCACCAGGATGAGTCTGTTTGTATGTCCAGCAGATGGGATCATCTGTCAAACCATCCCTATCTGAGCTTCCTATGCATGCTTGCTGCGACCATCTCCCTGATCTGGAGAACCAGTCACTCAAGGGTACCCAAGCACTGGAAAACATGAGATCAGTTTGCAGGGACAAAGTATCAGAAAGGGAAAATCAATTGTAGTGTTTTTCCTCTCTTAGTTGTCTAAGAGAGTAAATAAAACTGTGTTCAGGAAAAACTAAGAGCAAGGAATGCAAGAGACTTACTTTCAAGTGCCTTACAACTTTTTCAATCTTTTCTAGCTGGCTCATGTATTACCCACAGAAGAAAATTTCCTGCTGCTATTCCGATGCCAGCAGCTGAAATCCTGTGAGGAATTCATGAAGGTATAAGAAAGCTCTGTCACCAAGTGACATTTTTAGAAAGCTTTTTAAAATAGAAAAATGGTTGAGTTTTTTTAATGTATTGGTTTTCCTTATCCAAAATTATTTACAGACATGGAGAAAATATGACACTGATCACAGTGGCTTCATAGAAACTGAGGAGCTTAAGGTAAGCAAATAAAAACTTGTGCCAAATTTTTCTTTCAAAAACAGTTATGACCTTTGTGGCTTTTTTAAAAACCTCCCCCAAATTAACTAATGTTGAGCAATGGCACATATTCACCCCCTCTTCCACATCATTAATGAAATACCAGATCAAAAAAGAGACTTGAAGTACTTCTTGAAATTCTGTTAAGCAAAGAAAAATTAGCATTTTCTGTGGTATATACAAATTGTTATATAAGAAGTAGCTGATAGATGATAGATGGATAATGACATACTAAGCTGAATAAGTCAGTTCTTTTTGTTGAAATTTGACATTTTATTTTATAAATTAAACAACTATATATAGAGATTTCGGTTTCAAGATAAAGAAACAATTATTGGACACCTAGTATATGCCAGGTGCCTTGCGTACATCCTGTTTAATCTTCATGTGAGTTCCTTGAGATTAGTATTACCCCAGTGAAGAAAAAAATTAGTGATATACTGAAGGCTACACAGAAATAAGACATATAGCTATGAGCATTAAATTCATCTACCTTAACCAAACATTTGAAAAATTGCAATTGTGAAAAAGAATTTATCAATTTATATCTCAAAGACGTACATAGGAGCTGGTGTGGGAGGAGGAAGATATAAAAGAAAAGGCAAAGAAGTCTGACATCAAGTCTTACCTACAACAAATCTCTATAATACCCCTGATTTTTTTCATCTCTTATATAGAGATAATAATACTTTAGATTTATTGTGAAGCTCAAGTAAAATGCTGCACATGAAAGGCTTTATGAAATACAGGCACAATAAATTATATTATTTGCGAACTCAATATTTTACTAGCCTTTCAGAAATACAGAAGCATCTTTCAATTCTTTAAATTGACTCCAAGACTTCTCAGTCCAGAAGACCCTATATTCTCTATCTTTGAGATATGGAGTGACTAAAAGGAAGCAAATTAATAATTGAGCACCTACTATATAGCAGGTACAATACCAGGTGCTTGAAATGTATTTCAACATCTAATTCTCACAGAATAGTTGCAAGGAAGGTATTATCACTCCCATTATACAAACAGAGAAACTGAAATTCAGAGAGATCAAGATTACACAGCTGCCTGGGAAAAGAACCTAGATTTGGACATAGAATATCTGATAATGGTATTAATGTTTTCCACTGCCACCCCGCCCCACCCAACACCACATGCTTTCAAGCTTCAGTCACCAAGAGCTACCCCTTCTGAAGCTATGTAGGGGGATATGGATATGAAACATGGTTTCCTAGTCATAGTTTAATATGGTTTGAGTCCCATATATTTGCACCACTATAAAATTGCTAAAACATATTTAACTCGAACACTTAGAAATGGAAACAAACAAAAGGTGGGGAAAAAAATGTATACATGTAGGAGTAGCTTGATCCCCGTGCTGTACAGCAGGAAAAATAAAATAAAGAAATGAAAACATTTTTCATGTGAAATTACTGAAAAAAGTATCTGTCACAAACTTTTAGCTCAGCAACCTAGAGCCCACAAGGTGACAGTTAAAACTATTGGGTTTTTTAATTCTATTGGATCCAAAAAAGTCTTTTAAAAATCATTTTAAGTTCATAATGAAACCTTAGCTCATTTCCAATAGCGGCCATCTTTGTTCTAAATTTTATTCTCAGAAGAGATTCTAAATAGAAGTACTTCTCTCTGGGGAATTTTGAAGATAATTTGGCATTCTTTTTTAATGGAGCTTTCAAAAAAGCTAATTTTAAGATCTGTAATAGCGTAAAACATTGCTTGCTCTCCGAGTGACTTTGAATCTCACTGTCCCAAGGTTTCTCCCAGGCTATTTTTGTGACCACCATTTTAGTCTCTGATGAGGATTTTTAACCCAATTAGTCTCTGACAAAAACCTTATAAGTTTCAAAATTAAAATTCACCCCCAACAGATAACTTTGAATTCTCCAAGGTTCACTTCGGATTTGAAGTGGAATATCTGAAGAGAAAATAAATTTATCAAACCAGGAAAAAGGTCTCCTTCCTTGAAAATAATGAAGTTAAATCAGCCCAGTAGAACTAGTACATTTGGGAGAGAGATATAAAACTGCAAAACCAAAGAAACCAAGTCCTTCAATAGTGTTTGAACATAGTATCCTCTCAGTTTTCCATAACTGCATTAATTCATTTTCTGAACAACTAAAATTGCAAATAAACAGCACTAGACAAAATGAAAGACTATTACATGCTTAAGTACTTACATTGTCATTTACATGGCAAGCTTTGATTTATTTCTCTGTTAAAAAAAATTAAACTCATTCTTAAACTTCAACTGTCAAATTAATAATCATCATTTTTCATCCTTCCCACATTAATCTCTATTTTGATGTGATTCATATATCCTTCAAAGATTAGGTAACATCTGCAGCCAACTGTTTTATTTTGAACAGTCAGCTGAAACATTCTAACCACAATGCTCTGGATTGCATCAAGCCTAAAAGCTAACCAGCTGGCCCTCTGATGAAAAGAACTTCATACTGGCTATAAACTAGTGTGCAGATACAGCTTGCCAGGGCAGGAAATGCACTTGAAATCAAGGGTAGATCTCTATCCCATTTACTGCTAATTGTTCACTTATTTTACAAAGGTATGAGGGGGTTCCTTATGTTTCTTGCAGAAGAGTACCGTGAATGTTTGTAAGGATATCATTAGATAGAAATGCATACATTGGGCTAGCTGGTTTCACAAGTTTCTGCTTTTATCCCTACACAATGCATAATCCAAATACTCCTTTAATTAAAATTATAAAAACATACCATAGTGTAGCACAGCTTGTGACAGAAGTAAAAGTTTTTCTCAGTAAAAGGCTGATTTCATGCAGCATTGTTGCTGGAACATCAAGCAGACCTCCCTTGTAAGCTGTCCTTACCCATTTCTCTCCTAAAAAAGAAACTTTCTTTGTATTCCTGGGGTGTTCCATTTCAAGGTGGGCTAAAATGAAAGCAGACTGTTTGTACTGATGAAATTTGTCCAATCGTTTTTTGTCTTAACAGAACTTTCTAAAGGACCTGCTGGAAAAAGCAAACAAGACTGTTGATGATACAAAATTAGCTGAGTATACAGATCTAATGGTAAGCCTGATCTTGAAAAGATTGTAGCCACAAGCCTATGAAATATTACTGTGTTCTGGCTAATTCCGAAGGCTACATACACAGGGTGAAATAAATAAGTGATGGTGTGCACATCACATGCATACAGGTTTCATTTCACTTGAAAAGTGAAATATCTAGGGATGTTTATGCCTTGTAAGGCTGAGTGCTACAGGTACTGGCTTTAAGGCTCAACACATGAGCATTTCCTTTCTTTTCTTTTCTTTTTTTTTTAAAGGCTGCACCCATGGCATATGGAGGTTCCCAGGCCAGGCATTGAATCGGAGCTATACCACCACCCTGTGCCACAGACATAGCAACTCGGGATCCATGTCTGCAACCTACACCACAGCTCACAGCAGCACCGGTTCCTTAACCCACTGAGCAAGGCCAGGGATCGAACCCGCAACTTCATGGTTCCTAGTCAGATTCGTTTCTACTGCACCACAGCAGGAACTCCAAGCATCTCCTTTCTTAAGGAGCTAGGTAGTTTTCATCTACCAAAAGATCATTTGGTTTTCTTACAAAGCTAATGTAACTATATCACAAAATTACATATATATGTTACATTAGCGATATATATCACTAAAACTCATTATAGATATTCTGAATACATTTTTATCATGTCTTAGGAAATCATAGATTTGTTAGAGTTTAAAAAAACTTCTAGCTACTTTATTCACTGAGCGACTAAAAATAGGTATTTCTTCTTCCTTTCTTTTTATTCTTGTTATTTTGGAATATTTTCTTGAACTTTTGTGAGGAAATCCAAATATACTCAGAGACTGATGCAATAGTAAGTAATATAAGCAAGAGCTATTGTAGAATATTGATCATAGAGTTAAGAAGACTGCTTTACTATAGGCACTTAATGTTTTAGGAATGAATGAACAAATAAATTTATGAAGTTCTAGATAAAATAATACAGTGCCTATGAAGTTACATTCATTTTGACTCACAGCATTAGGACTATGAGGAAAAAGTCTTTGCCAAACTGATTAAGCCATGGGCCAATATTTTGGCAACATTAATTGTTTCAGTTTTGAAATTCAGACAGTTTTAAATTATCCAGAACAGTACATATATTTATACACATTTTAAGTACAGTGAGTTATTTAAGTAAACAACTCGTAAAACATAAGTGCCTATTACAACAATTATGTTATTTTAGACCAATAAAAGTGTTAGACTTTTTTCTGAAGAACTAATCTTGTAAAGGGTTTGATTATACTTGATGTAACTTGGGTTTACTTTCAGCTTGTCAGGCTACTTCTATGTAGGAAAATAAAAACCACTAGAACGTCACTAGTGCCTTATTCACTATACAGTGATATTTATTATAAAGTGAGACTAATCTTTAGTTTCAAAATAATCAAAGTTTTCATTGTAAGGAATGGTCCTTTTTAATTCATTACCTTTTCACTAATCACAGCATTAGCATACACATGTCACAGTGGGCAGATCTAAACTCCGAATAACTTTTGGTAAATGGGCAATAAGATATTTATCAATTTTGTTTTGTGCCAGTCTTAAGGGATGTGTGTTTAAAGACTCCTTTCGTACAGAAATTTGAAGCAGCCTTTTAAAATCACTCTGATGGGCATTTTCCCCTGTTAGATTGACCTGGAATATCTGATGAAGTGTAATACAATAGCTTAAAACCAGAAAGCAGATTAATCAAGAAATAATTAAAATTTAGGAGTTCCCACCATGGTGCAACAGAAACGAATCTGACTAGGAACCATGAGGTTGCAGGTTCGATCCCTGGCCTCGCTGAGTGGGTTAAAGATCCAGTATTGCTGTGAGCTGTGGTGTAGGTCGCAGATGTGGCTCGGATCTGATGTTGCTGTGTCTCTGGCATAGGCAGTCAGCAACAGCTCTGATTAGACCCCTAGCCTGGGAAACTTCATATGCCACAGTGCAGCCCTAAAAGGACAAAAGACAAAAAAGAAAAAATAATAATTAAAATTTAAATGTGTATGTAGGGAAATATTTCCCTGTGGACACTAAACTGTGATCTGGTGTCCAGTATCTTGGTAGACAACGTAGCAGTTTTGAAACTTACTTTCAATGGACTCTAAAATGTTGTATCAGTATCAGATCCTGAAAAATTCTACCTCCTACAAAAGATTTTTAGAGTATCTCAAACCATAGAATACCCTTCCTTTTCTCCCTAAGGAAGCCTTACCAGGCCTCTATCTTTTATGATCACATCCCTTTCTTTAAAAACACAAATAATGCCACTTTTTCACATATTTTATATGTTTTATTTCATATGTAGTCCTTCTATATATTAGACCAATAGTTGCAACTTTCTAAAAACATGAATGCTTCTCAAATATGGGTATGAATGTATTTACACCTGGGTATGCCTTAGTATATGATATGTACGTGAGTGCAGTGGGGAGGTAGGGCGGTTTATTGAGTACCTCATATCCAAAGGAAAAGAAAATAATTAACTTAAAAATTCTATTCTCTCAGGATTTATTCATATTATTTGCCTATTACTTCTCTTCATACTCTTTGATGGTCTAAAAGAGGGAATCAAATTAATTACTTATTTTTCATACAATTATTTGGAAAGTTTCCGGATGTGCTATATAATGCCAGACACCATTTCTCCCACATCTTGACACATACAAACATATATTTGCAAGAAAAATAAATGATGAAGTTCTAGAAGCCTCATCTAGGATTACTGTTACTTTGTTTGATAACTCTATATTGTTCTGATGAACTTTGGCAACTGATACAACTCACAGAATTGAAATTTTGCACTGAAAATTTAATAGATACTAGTTTCTAGAATTTTTCTGTCTATATAAGTAATTGATAAACTTTTATTTTCAATTTTCTTCTTCATGCAATAAATAATTAATTCTTCAATGGCTATAATAATGCATTCTCTCTTTCAGCTAAAATTGTTTGATTCGAATAATGATGGGAAGCTGGAATTAACTGAGATGGCCAGGTGAGTTTAGGAACTATGCAAATATTATCATATGCTGATCCTTGTCAAAAAATCTAATCAATCAATATACTGCTTTCCTCTCAAAAGGTTACTACCAGTGCAAGAGAATTTTCTTCTTAAATTTCAGGTATTTCTCTTTTTCTCTACCATAAATGATATTTTTCTTAAAAGGGAAAACTTAAGAGAAACACAATGAAATATAATAATAGCATTTTAATCTTTGTTCTCTTGTTATCTAGGGAGTCAAAATGTGTGGGAAAGAGTTCAATAAAGCTTTTGAATTATATGATCAGGTAAAAAAATTTTCTTTTCTATAATTTGATTCTTTAGAAAAATTTGGAACATGTTTATGAAGGGAAAAAGACATCAAATTCAAGGTTATATTAAAAGAAACATGAGCTGGAGTTCCTGTTGTGGCTCAGCATCCATGAGGACATGGGTTACATCCCTGGCCTTGCTCAGTGGGTTAAGGATCCAGGGTTGCCATGAGCTGTAGTGTAGGTCACAGACTCACCCAGGATCTCATGTTGCTATGGTGAAGGCCGGCAGCTACAGCTTTGATTTGACCCCTTGCCTGGGAACCCCCTTGCCTGGGTGCAGCTCTAAAAAGACCAAAAAAAAGAAAAAGAAACATGAGCTATTAAAATTACTCAGCCAATTTCATTCTTGTCATAGGAAATAAATTGTTATATCTCAAATTACACAAATTTAATTCAAATGCCTTGCTATAGTTTATCTCCGTGAGGCCTTGAATGAGATACTAAACTCCTCATCCTTGGTTTCCTCAGTTGTAAACAAGAGGTAATAATCCTCACTTTGTAGGGTAGAATGAGGATTAAGCTAGGTGAAAATATCCAGCAGAATTCTCCTATGTAATATATTGTAAGATTATGTATGTAAAGAAAGGTTGTTTGTGATGTCACGAATTAACATGCTTTTTTTCTCCTAATTTCTCTACTCCTAGACCAAATTCTCTTTGTGCTCTAATATAGCTCTGCTACTGCCTGGTGTGACATCAGGCCAGTAATATAGCTTCCCCAATTCTATGTTCTCACTCATATGAAAATATTTGTGATTATTTACTTACTTCAACAGGAGGTGGTGATATTGTTAATATTAAGTGAAATATTAAATGTGAAAGCACTTTGAAAAGTTCAAAGCATTTTACAAATGTAAGGTGCTGAATGAGAAGCAATGGATATCTATTTTAGAACTCTGGAGCAGTTAAAAATTTTGAGGGTATGATATAAAAGTTTATATCTGCCAAATTTGCAGTAGGAGGATTTCAGTTACTTCCATTGTATTACATTCTCCATTATTATGGATGAGGTCACTTATATACTGTTTTATTACTCTTCCCTCAGGATGGCAATGGATACATAGATGAAAATGAACTGGATGCTTTACTGAAGGATCTGTGTGAGAAGAATAAACAGGTAATCTACTTTTGCCATTTACTTCTTTGCAGACTTGACAGGTCTATCTAGAAGCAACCACACACGCATTTTTTTACTTTAAAAATTTATACAGGAGCAAAACTAGATTTCAGTTCTTAACCTGATTTGGTAGTGGGCTGAGTCAATGTTTAACTGTGATAAATAGATTTCAAAAACAACCTTGTCATTTATTCACATTTGCATAAGAATTTAATCCAGCTCTTTTCCTAATAGATTAATGTAACAAGGAGTTTTGTCTCAGGTTTTATCACTTGACAGTGGTTCATTCACTTTCATATTTAACTGGATTGTAATGCCTTCTATATCCTATACAGGATTTGGATATTAATAATATTCCAACATACAAGAAAAGTATAATGGCTTTATCAGATGGAGGGAAGCTGTACCGAACAGATCTTGCTCTTATTCTCTCTGCTGGGGACAACTAAATTTTATGACCACAACCACTTCTAGTGATACACTGTATCTAAAAAAATAACTGTGCACTGTAACGGAGTAGGCTGTATTTTCTTTTGTATCTGTAAATTTAACTGCCTATAGATAATAATCCAAGATATGTGGCGCATTCTTTTCAGCTTGTTTCTATACTCTTTGTAATGTACAGTTTTTGTAACCATATGACAGAAAAGAAGAATGTCTACTCTTAGGCCAGTCGATATACCAATTTAAAAAAATAACCTAACATATTCTTGCTTCCATAAATATAGTTGGACAAGATTTCCCTAGAAATTCCACCAGAATTAATCTCTAAAATTAATCTCTAAAGTAGTCTCTGATATATAAATGCATATTTTTCACTGAATAGAAGAATTATACATAAGAAGCCAAACATTCTTATCTCAGACAACAATCGTAGATCTGCCCCTCAAAATAGTTCTAAGCTGTATTTCCAATTAGAAGAAAGTGCTTTTGCATCTGAAATACCAAAATATCAATCAATAGTTAGTTAATTGTGGCTCTATGAGGTTAACAGTCTCACTAGATAAGATTTAGTTAATTAATCAACAATACATCTACCGCTTGAATTCATACCAATCTATTGATTCAAGTTGATTTGATAAGGAAAGGCTGCATAGAGCATTTGTATTTCCAACGAGTCTGCTGTCAAAGAGTATGATCATAATCCATTTTCTAAACGTTTTCTTGTGTTGCAGATTATAATTATTCTAATAAACTGCTGCTTTTATGTCATATTCTATGTACTGATTAAATTATATAGCAATATCCTGGTGTCTAGTTTGTATACTTCCTGAATTTTCATTCTATGCAGAACTGTTCATTTCCACCAAGGGTAACTGCTGCCTCTGAAAATATTTTTTTCTAGCTACAACAAGTCTATTTTTTACTACCTAATTAAGTTTTAATGTAAAATTCATAGCACCCTGATTGTTGAATGTTGTATCATCAATAATTTTGTGTATTATGTGAATCTTATATTTCATATTGATGTCAGCATTCAAGCTATTTCTATCTGCAAATAGTTTCAAATGAGTTGAAAAGAACATTGAAGAGAAATGCTAATGCCATCATTTATCTTATTTATCAAGGATGAGTCTAAAACATTCTTTTGACACACATGCAAGTCACGGTTTCCTTTAAAGTCTTGTTTTTTGTCATTGTTTTGTTTATATTTGTTTGTCTTTGGCCATGCCTGAGGCATATGAAAATTCCTGGGACAGGAATTGAACCTGTGCTACAGAAGCAATCAAAGCCACTACAGTGACAATGCCAGATCCTTAACCCACAAGAAAACTCCCTCAAGTCACAGTTCCATATATTTGTAGCTATAATATACTATAATGGTGATAGTTTACATGTAATGGTTGGTGACATCATTTTTTGATTGCAAAGCAGGTAGCTATTAGAGATGTGTTTTTGAAATTTATAAAGTCACTGCCAAAGAGTTAATGGTTATGGGTCACTTTGAATATCTCCTTCTTATAAATTCAGCACTGACTTTCTCAAATCATAAAAATAATAGCAAAAAAAGTGAGCTATCTCTTTCCCCAAAAAATAAATAGAAAAGAGATTGTCAAAAAATAAAATTTATCATATGATATGAGTGGTAGACTGGCTTTGCTTCTACAGTGTAAATGGAAGCACTGACCTTACGCTGAATTTAACTACTAAGAATAAATAAAAAGGAAAATAACTCTAACCTCTTGTATTTTTGTTTTCTTCCTGAAAAAGTCAGTGGAAATGTAACCCATGATCAATCCAAGTGGAAGTGTACGTTACTCAAACTATTATAGCTTAAAAAAATGTAAAAATGTAAATGAATGTAAACATGCCTGACTCAGTGAATTATTGGATGCCTCATTAAGAGATGCTTCTGACATTAAGATTTACAAAGAAATCCAAATATTTAGAGTTTTTTGCCCAATGGACATAATCAAATATTTTTTTATGAAGGACCTTTTCCAGAGGAATATATAAGAATTTTTCTACATTTCATCTGAAGGAAAACAGCTGTTCATTAACAACTTTACACCATAACTACACCAGGTTTGGTGCTCTTACAATAACAGCATGGAAAAAGAAAAGCAAAATTCTATTAGTAAATCTGGAGCGTTGATAGTAACAATGGCCATGAATCCAGCTTCTGGCCTATCATCCTGGACTTTTAACTCCTGAGTGCTACTGGGAAAAGAAATTCTTATAACTCAGCTAAAGCAATCACAATCACATATAAGCAACAGGCAAGCCTCCCAGAGCAGATAACAGAATGAAGACTGGAAAATGAATCCGAAAGGCTATATATAAGCTATATATAAGATAGCTTATACACCACCCCACCTCCTATCACAATATTCATTCCAAGTATTTCATCAATCTAATGGGAAGTGTATGCAGACAGCAAGAGACTATCTCCAATATCTCATGCATGGAAAAATTCCTTAACAACCAATTATGAAAAAGCAGATTGAAAAACTGGACTATATTAAAATTTAGAACTCTTTTCCCAAAAAAATACTATTAAGAGAGTAAATTTGTTTATAGTGTGAAAAACCAGAGTGTGAGAAGAGAGTCGTGTTGGCTCACAACCTTGAGTATCCCATGTGAAATCTGAAATTGGCCAGGGTACACAGAGGGCAAGGAGAAACCTCAGAAAAAGGCAGACAACTCCAGATTGGTAGGTAGATAGTAGGGTAAATAAGCAAGGAAACTTACAAGTTTTGGCTTGGGTGTAAACCTAATAGATCTCTCACATCCTTGCCAGAATCATAAAGCCTTTAAACTGGGTAAAGTCAGGCATTCAATCCAGATGGTTTCAACACCTTACACACTCAAAGCTAGTTCCTTGAAACAGCTCTGGCTATGGAAACAGTGGGTCAAACTTACATTCCAGATGGGGTGGGTGGGTGTTGGGGAGAGGGAAGGAGCCTCATATTGCTGGGATCCAGCTCTTGGGTCAACAGTCATGGTCTGCAGTCATGTCCTCTCAATGACCTTCTCCAACAATTTGTAATACATAATTGACAAAGTTATATATCCAAAATATACAAACATTATATCTAAAAATAATTTATATGTATAACAGAAAAATGTGTAAGGTGTTCCTGTCGTGGCGCAATGGTTAACGAATCCGACTAGGAACCATGAGGTTGCGGGTTCAGTCCCTGCCCTTGCTCAGTGGGTTAACGATCCGGCGTTGCCATGAGCTGTGGTATAGGTTGCAGATGCGGCTCGCATCCCACGTTGCTGTGGCTCTGGCGTAGGCCAGGGGCTACAGCTCCGATTCGACCCCTAGCCTGGGAACCTACATATGCTGCAGGAGCAGCCCAAAGAAATAGCAAAAAGACAAAAAAAAACAAAAAAAAAAGAAAAATGTGTAAGAAAGATGAACAGGCATTTCACAAATAAAAGGATATAAATATCCAAAATAAAAATAAAATAATGAACTTTATTAGTAATCAGGAGAAATGCAAATTAAAATAAATGAAATACTGCCATGCACTCACAAGAATGGCTAAAAATAAGAGATTTTGATTGCTAAGTATTAGTGAGGATGTTGCACAATGGAAATTTTTATGCACTGTTTGTGGGAGGTTAAGTTATAAAGATTCTGAATGGCCATTTGGCAGTGTCTACTAAACATAAGTAGAACGTATGTATACTTCACAACCCAGCAATTTCACCTGTAGTTTTTATCAACCTAACAGAAAAAGTTGTATATATCTTTGCCAAAAGATAAAAAGAATGCTCACAGCAGCATTATATTTCACATAGCCCAAACTAGAAGCAACCCAATGTCCACCAATAGCAGAACAAATGAACTGTGTAGTATATTCATACATTGGAATGTTATATAACAATGAGAATGTAGGAGCAATTGCTACACAGATAAAAGCCAGAAACAGATAGTTGCATAAATATACTTATATATACTTCAAAAGCAGATTAGCTATATTGTTGGAAATCATTACTGGTTAGTTTCAGAGAGAGAATGGGAGTCACTATGGGAGACACAAGCAAGGCTTCTGGATTCCTAGTGATATTGTTTCTTACCTAGTTGGTAGTTATAAAAGTCTGTTCATTTTGTGATAATTCATGATTTGGGAACTTTTAGAAATCATAGGTCAATTAAAGAGTTAAAAAATTAATAGTGTGCCAGTAGGGATTAAGGAAGCCTCTTTGAAGAAGTCAGCCATAATAAAGATCAGGAAAAGTACATTCATAGGATAAACAAGCAGCTAGTGCAAAGGACCTAAGTAAAACAACGCTAAGGAAGAGAAAGAAAGCTGCTGTGCCCAGAGCCTGGGCTGAGGGAATAGTTTGAGGCAGAGCAGGCAAGGTTACCTCCTCCAAGGTAAGAAGTTGAGATTTTATACCAAAAGCCGTATTTTCTATCTCTAAACCCAAGGATTATTTTATTGCACAAATGGAGGAAAACTGAAGTCAAAGAGATTAAGTTTAAGAATGAATTTATTAAAGTCTAATAAATATTATGTTCAATTATAACGCAATAAAATCAATCAAGAGCTCCCTCCCCCCTAAAAAATGTATGGGCCTTTCTCCCTCAAATGCTTTTGCAATAGAACTATATCTCATAAAGATTATTGTCCATTGTCTTTTGGTTTAAATTATAATCTCAAGAAATTGGTCCAATTGAGCAGGAGACATGAGCTTGACTGATTATGTAACCATTGGCAAGTCATAACTTCCCTGAGCCTCAGTTCTCTTAAGTATAAAATAAAAAGGTGGAGAGTAGTATCTTCTAAGACTTTTCCAGCTCTAAACTCTATTATTCAGTGTCACTTACATTCTAACTGCTTTAGTTTTCTGAAAGAACAAGAAACAACAGCTATCACTCCATACTTGAAACATTTCCTGGAGATGTTTTCATACATCAATTTTTTTCTTCTTTTTAGGGCCGCACCTGTGGCATATGGAAATTCCCAGGCTAGGGATCAAATTGGAGCTACAACTGCCAGCTTATGCCACAGCCACAGCAACATGGCATTGGAGCCACATATGCAACTTACACCACAGCTCACGGCAACACTGGATCAGTGACCCACTGAGTGAGGAAAGGGATCAAACCTGCATCCTCACAGATACTATTCGGATTTGTTTCTGCTGTGCCATGACAGGAACTCCCCATATATCAATTTTAAATGAGTGATATTATTACTTAAAATTCTCACCTTATTTTTCTGAGTATTAATACTTCCATTAATGCAGGATTCTTAGAGAAGGTACTAAGTAGAGTAACAAAGTAATAACTCTTAACGTAAAATATTGATATGGTTACACTATACCTATGGTTACCAAAGGTAGTATGTCATAAAATACAGTGATTACCCATCAATGTTTGTTTCTCTTTTTCTTTTTGTCTTTTGAGGGCCGCAACCCACAACATATGGAGATTCCCAGGCTAGGGGTCTCATCAAAGCTGTTGCTGCTGGCCTACGCCAGAGCCACAGCAATGCCGGATCCCAGCCACGTCTGCAACCTACACCACAGCTCACGGGCAACACCGGATTCTTAACCCACTGAGCTAGGCCAGGGATCAAACCCGCAACCTCATGGTTTCTAGTCAGATTCATTTCCACTGCGCCACAACGAGAACCCCTGTTTCTTTTTCTTAGGAAGAAATTTTATTTTTTTTTATCTTTTTTTTTTTTTTTTTTTTTTGTCTTTTTGCCATTTCTTGGGCTGCTCCTGAGGCATATGGAGGTTCCCAGGCTAGGGGTCAAATCAGAGCTGTTACTGCTGGCCTATGCCACAGCCACAGCAATAGCGGGGATCCAAGCCGCGTCTGCAACCTACACCACAGCTCACAGCAACCCAAGATCCCTAACCCACTGAGCAAGGCCAGGGATCGAACCTGCGACCTCATGGTTCCTAGTCAGATTCATTAACCACTGAGCCACGAAGGGAACTCCAAGAAGAAATTTTAATCAATTGATACTGACACAGCCTCTCTTTTCTGGTCCTCTCTGCCATGCTTGCAAGCTTTGCTTCTTTTTTTCTCCCCATCCTGTGGCACGTGGAAGTTCCCTGGCCAGGGGAACCCATGCCATAGCAGCGACCAGGGCCTCTGCAGTGACAAAGCCAGATCTTTAACTGGCTGCGCCACAAGAAAAGCAAGCCTTGCTTCTTCATTCATCATTTGTAATAATGTATAATAATAAAGAAAACTCTAAGACAGAGATGATTAATAGAAAAACTTGTATATGAAATGAGACAAATCAAAAATTTTATGATACCCAATTATACATCAATAAAAAGACATGCAGGATATTCACAAATTCTATACTTTTCTATAAAGTAGTTGATATTATCGATAGTTAAATAAACACGTGTCTGAAGGAGCTATCATTTTTGCTTATGAAATTGGCATAAAGTTTGAAAGTGAGAACATCTCATGTTGAGATGTACTTGTTGAACGTGGCACTATCACATATAGCTCAAGGTATTTTAAACTCATACAGATTTCAGGAATAGCAATTTGGAAATACATGTCAAGAGTCTTGGAGTTCCCATCATGGCGCAGCAGAAACAAATCCGACTAGGAACCATGAGGTTGCGGGTTCAATCCCTGGCCTCGCTCAGTGGGCTAAGGATCTGGCTTTGCCATGAGCTGTGGGTAGATCAGACATGGCTCGGATCCCCAGTTGCTGTGACTGTGGTGTAGGCCAGCAGCAAGAGCTCCAATTAGATTCCTAGCCTGGGAACCTCCATATGCCTCAGGTGCGGCCCTAAAAGGACAAAAGACAAAAAAGGAGTTCCCGTCATGGCTCAGTGGTTAACGAATCTGATTAGGAACCATGAGGTTTCGGGTTCAGTCCCTGGCCTTGTTCAGTGGGTTAAGGATCCAGCATTGCCATGAGCTGTGATGTAGGTTGCAGATGCGGCTCAGATCCGGCGTTGCTGTGGATCTGGTGTAGGCTGGCAGCTACAGCTCTGATTCGACCCCTAGCCTGGGAACCTCCATATGCCGTGGGAGCAGCCCAAGAAATCAAAAAAAAAAAAAAAAAATCTTTAAAAGCTTAATAACTTTTGATGAATAATATGACTTCTAGGAATCTATCATGAAAAATTCCAAATTCTAAAAATGTTTCATGCACAAAACTATTCATCAGTTTTATATATTATACTGAATTTAAAAAAATGGTTACTAAGTTTTTTAGTTTTTCAAGAACTAAAAAACTAAGAATGAAGTATTATATATATATAAACAATGAAATATAAATAATCTTTTATTTATGAAAAACAGCATCTTATCATATAATCTCAACTGATTAAAAACAGTAGGGAACTTGAGAAAAACAATACTAATAAAGTTAATTAATATGGTCATATTGCTAGAATTAGTGGAAGGGAAGAATATATATTCAAAAAACAAAACAGTTAAAAGAGCTGAAGATAGCTGCATGTGAAGTTAGCTTTGGAACAGGGACTGCACTAGTACTCTCTCCTGTGTAAATAATATAAACAAATTACTTTTATAAAAGACAATGAAAAACAATTAAATGAAAAAACCAAAAGACTGAAAATATACCAAAGTATTAACAGAAGTTTTCTTTAGGAAGCCAGTTTAAAAAAATTTTTTAGGAGTTCCCGTCGTGGCACAGTGGTTAACGAATCCGACTAGGAACCATGAGGTTGCGGGTTCAGTCCCTGCCCTTGCTCAGTGGGTTAACGATCCGGCGTTGCCGTGAGCTGTGGTGTAGGTTGCAGACGCGGCTCGGATCCAGCGTTGCTGTGGCTCTGGCGTAGGCCGGTGGCTACAGCTCCGATTCAACCCCTAGCCTGGGAACCTCCATATGCCGCGGGAGCGGCCCAAGAAATAGCAACAACAACAAAAAGACAAAAAAAAAAATTTTTTATTCTTTTGTATTTTTACATTTTTCTATGATAATCATGTCTTAAAATCAAAAAGTACAGAAACAGGAGGGTCTTTTTTACATTTACATGGTGTTTTTAATTGTTTCATCTCAATCATAACCTAGTGAAACAGATATTATAATCATGAATTTCATCAGGAAGAAAATAAGAAATGACAAACTTATAAAAGGTCATTTATATAACTACTGGGACTTTTTTTGAAGTACTGATAATTATAAAACAAGAAAGATGTAGATAGAAGAGAGGAAAACTATGGTTAATGTTAAAGGTAAAATGGAGATTGGGTATGGTACCCCAATGAAAGCCAAAAATATTGCAAATATCTGGCCCACTCATTCTAAACCTCTAACATTACCCATTTATGTATATAATTTAATGTAATTTATGTACAAAATTAACTGTCAATATAATAAGGATTTGCATATTAGGCTTATAGCATATAAATTCAAACAGGAAAACTAGATTCCTTTACAGATCTGTTCAGAGGAGGTTTGGGCAATGGGGAAAGTCGATGTAGTGAGCATGTAATGAGTGACTCCTATGAAAGTAAAATAATTTTTAAAATATAAACTCAAAATTACAGCCACATAAACTTGGGATATCTAATTTGATACTTAGGATGACAAATCAGTCAAACCAAATATGGACTGAAATAAAATTATACACAAAAATATTTTATAAGCTTTATTCTACACAGAGAATATATTTTCCCTTAAAAGCTGAGATAGAATGCTCTTAGATATCACTTTTTCTAAATTCTAGAGATAGGATGAATTACTTCCTCCTCCACATTTTTATGCTGCTGGAATCTGGAATAATATTTATCACAACATATCATAAATAATTATTTAGAGATCTATTTATCCTGATAATGAGTTTTAAGAGGGCAAAGGCTGAGATTATTCATGGCTTATTTTCAATACCAAATAAAACATCTGGCTACAAAATAGGTCCCTGGCAAAAACTTGTTTGAATTAATATTGAGCTATATAAAGAAGATAACTCACAAGTCCTTTATCTGCACTTCCAAGCACTTTTTACCTCTATCAAAGCCTGCATTCACTTTCCTTTTTTGTATTATTTTTAAAAAACTCTTTGCAGGGACAATATCCCATCTTATTTACCTTTTAATATTCAAGATTTACCTATCGTTAGCCTTGCACATAACACATACCCAATGAATGTCTGCTAATTAACAATCATTAGACTCAAAAATACTCAAAAGATTATAGAGAGTTTGTATCATTTCCATTATAACCATGATGGAGGCCAGAGTAGTCTTAGGAGCCTTTTGTCTTCCTGATGAGTCCTTCTATTGTATCCCACTGTTCCTTGGTAACCTAATACAAAAAGAAAAAATATATTCTCATGTGTTTTTAAAGCTTAGTATCCTAGCTGCCAATATTATATTATATCCACAAAATGGCATTACCTTCCGCAGATGGTTGAATTCCCCTGAAAGTAGTACTTGCTCCCCACCATCAAATCTAATTGTCTGAAAAACAATAATAAAAGCTGTGAAATTAACTTATTTTTAAAAGTTTCTGGAGTTCCCGTAGTGGCTCAGTGGTTAATGAATCCAACTAGGAACCATGAGGTTGCAGGTTCGATCCCTGACCTTGCTCAGTGGGTTAAGGATCCGGCATTGCCGTGAGCTGTGGTGTAGGTTATAGATGCGGCTCCAATCCCGCATTGCTGTGGCTCTGGTGTAGGTCGGTGCTACACCTCCAATTCGACCCCTAGCCTGGGAACCTCCACATGCCACGGGAGCAGCCCAAGAAATGGCAAAAAGACAAAAAAAAAAAAAAAAAAAAAAAAAAAAAGCTCCTGAACCATTAGCCATTTCTCCCTTCTAACTGTACGGAGTATCTCCTTGACACTTTCAATCAAAGCCTAGATTTTAAAGACAAAACCTGATGATTAAATGATTGATTTACTCTTTTTAGAATCCTCTCTCCATCATTTCTACAATTTCAAATAAAGACTGTCTTAGAGGCATATTTACCAGAGTAATTTGCATTTAATAAATAATTTATTAATGAAAAATTCCATAACCCAAACAATATATAGTAAGAGTTTTATATTATACATACATAATATACTAAATACAGCTAATTCAATACTTCTTTTTTGTCTTTTTAGGGCTGCATGCGCAACATATGGAGGTTCCCAGGCTAGGGATCCAATCAAAGCTGTAGCCGCCGGCCTACACCAGGGCCACAGCAACATAGGACCCAAGCTGAGTCTGCAACCTGTATCACAGCTCATGGCAATACAGGATCCTTAACCCACTGAGTGAGGCCAGGGCTCAAACCCCTGTTGTCATGGATGCTAGTCGGGTTCGTTAACTGCTGAGCCATGACAGGAACTCCTAATTAAATACTTTAAATCATATTTACATTTAATATCGACAGGATTGGTCCTACAACCCAACCTTCCCAACCCAAATCCACCTCCCCAAAAAGTTGAAAGAAACAACAATACTTACAGCTCCATTAATCCAAGAAGCATAATCACTGCAAAGGAAAGTAGCAAGATTTGCAAGTTCTTCCACAGTTCCTAGCCGACCACAGGGAATTCTGTCAATCATTTCTTTCTCAAATGCTCCAGTTGGGTCAAGACGGCTAAAAGCACCCTTAGAAGTTAAGAAAATAGGAGTTCCCATTGTAGCTCAGCGGAAAAGAACCCAACTAGGAAACATGAGGATGTGGGTTCAATCCCTGGCCTTGCTCAGTGGGTTAAGGATCCAGTGTTGCCGTGAGCTGTGGTGTAGTTTGCAGATTTGGCTTGGATCAGGCATTGCTACAGCTGTGGCTGTGGCCAGCAGCTACAGCTCCAATTTGACCCCTTCTGGGAACTTCCATATGCTGCAGGTGTGGCATTAAAAAAGGGAAAAGAAAAAGAGGAAATTAAGAAACGAGTTCCTGGAGTTCCCTTCGTGGTGCAGTGGTTAACGAATCCCACTAGGAACCATGAGGTTGCAGGTTTGGTCCCTGGCCTTGCTCAGTGGGTTAATGATCCAGCGTTGCCATGAGCTGTGGTGTGGTGTAGGTTGCAGATGCGGCTCATATCCAGCATTGCTGTGGCTCTGGTGTAGGCCAGTGGCTACAGTTTAACCCCTGGCCTGAGAAACTCCACATGCTGCAAGTGCAGCTCTAAAAAAAAGAGAGAAAAAAAAATTATATTCTTTTTTTTTTAAATACAATCTCTTTGCTATTTAAGAAATAAATTTGCATCAAGTGGAATGTTACTGTGTCAGCCTATTCATACCTTAGTCCTTGTAAGCAACAGAGAATTTTGCCAAATTCTTCCATATTCATTTTACCTAATATTGACCTTTAAAAAAAACACTGGGAAATACAACTTTTTTACCTTAGTTTCTTCTTATGTAAAATGAGGATGCCTGTCTCAGCTACTTCACAGAATTGTTTCTCTGAGAAATGAGAAAATGTATATGAAAGTACTCTGAAATATATACAAGCTTAATGTGGTAGAGGTAGGGGTGCTACTGTCATTTGATTTAGTAAACACAGAAAAATGACTCAAGTAGTTAATATTTAAGAGGAAATTCTTTTTCTTCTCTTTCTTCTCAAAATAATTGAATAGGAAGAAATAAGTATGTAGGAATATTGAATTCAAGCTACATCCCAGTTGGGATTACAAATTCTTATACATGAAAACAAAAAGAAGTATGAGAATGAAGTTATTTAGGGTAATGTGAGAGAACCCAGAACCTGTGGACTTTTTGAGCAACACCTATAACAGCATTAGTGATAATTATGAGTTGCAATGAGTGTCCGTAAGGATTACTGATCACAGGTGAAATGCATGACATCAGAGGGATGTTTAATCAGAGATTCATGGGAATTAGATGGTATGCATAATTGTTTGAAAGTAAAAAGGCACAGACATGAGTCAAGAAAATGCTGCCTATGACAAGGCCAAGCGTGTATGATAAATTTCCAAAGCATCTTGTAAATTAAAAATATAGTTAAATTTTCATGATTTAAAAATGTCAAAGCAAGAAACTTTAAAATACAGTAAAAGTAAGAAAGAAAAGACAATAACAGATCACTAAAGAAAATCAGACAAAATGCCAAAATTGACAGCATAAAAGATCCCAGAAAGATTAAGACACTGAAATAAACCTTATCAAGGAATTGTATAGTGGCTGTATTCCTGCCCATCTCCTTATTATGTTGGATAATGGCAAAACACTACCAGGGCTCCAAACTCAGGTATCCCCGGAAAGTCCCACATAGACAAGAATATATCTATCAATGCTTCACTCCTTAATTACTGAAAATGAGATAATAAGCAAACCAAAATCACCTTGGTTTTTATAGGCCCTGGTTGAATCACATTGAATCGCATTCCATATTTACTCCATTCAGCTGCAAGAGACCTAAAAATTAAAATAAACAACAAAGATTCTAAAACATTATATGTTAGAAATAATAACCAACACTTACTGTATGCTTACTATACGCCAAAGAATACAACTCCAACAGGTAGGCATTATTATTATTCCCCAAATCAGAGAAGGAAACTGAGGCACAGAAAAGTTAAGTCACTTGCTCTGGGTCATATGGCTAGTGAGTCAACGTCAAGTAGTCTAGCTCTAGAGTTTGTGCCCTTAATCACTCTGCTGTACTATCTACCATTTACATTTTATAATGTACGTACTATGCTAGACATATTTACCATGACATTTTAGAACCAAGTCCAATATCAATATACATTTTTAAAGTGGGTATCATTATTTAGCAAAAAGAAATGAGAGAATTATGCCCCTCCCCAAATTTTTCAAGTTAAGTGCTGCATTTATGAAGTTCAATATAACTTATAGTACATTAGATTACAATATTTGCAACAGTACAAGTGCTCTTAATAGAGTAAGAGATGGGTTAAATAGATTTAATATATTAACCAGGAGTTCCCATCATGGCGCAGTGGAAATGAATCTGACAAGGAACCATGAGGTTGCGGGTTCGATCCCTGGCCTTGCTCAGTGGGTTAAGGATCCAGTGTTGCTGTGAGCTGTGGTGTAGGTCGCAGACGCGGCTTGGATCCCGAGTTGCTGTGGCTCTGGCGTAGGCTGGAGGCTACAGCTCCAGTTCAACCCCTAGCCTGGGAACTTCCATATACCGTGGGTGCAGCCCTAAAAAGACAATTAATTAATTAATTAAAGATCCACTGTTACCATAAGGAATCCACTTCATTGGCTCACTAGATGCTAAGCACAATATACTCAATACCTGTTAGTTATTATAGTTGTTCAATCAACAGGTGTTTACTGTGAGCTTACTATGTGCCAATACCCTCTAAGTGTTTAACCTTTTTTTTTTTTTTCTCTTTTCTAGGGCCACAACCGAGGCATGTGGAGGTTCCCAGGCTAGGGGTCTATTTGGAGCTGTAGCCACCAGCCTACACCAGAGCCACAGCAAACGCGGGATCCGAGCCGCGTCTGCAACCTACACCACAGCTCATGGCAACGCGGGATTGTTAACCCACTGATTGAGACCAGGGATGGAACCCACAACCTCATGGTTCCTAGTCGGATTTGTTAACCACTGCGCCATGACAGGAACTCCTCTAAGTATTTAACCTTAAGTAAAGAAAAGCAGTCCCTGTTCTCAAGAGACAGCCCATCTCTTTCAAGAGATGTCACTTCAATGTATATACTACTAACCTGGGAATTGTGTAATATGAGGCAGGGCTACTTAAAGGAAGAAGTACCTGAATCTAACAGGAAAAAGAGGGAAGATTTCCCTCAAAAGGCGATAATTGAACTGACACTTGAAGAAGGATTAGGCATTTCTCAGGTAGGGGGAGGAGGATGGGAGATAATATGGGATAGAGTGGAGAAAAGAAGACAGCCCAGGCATATGGACTAGTATGAGTAAAGGACAAAGGCATTAACAACATATGGTATTTGAAGAGCTACAAGGTATCTGGTATGATTGTGTATTATAAAGTAAGAGGACTGATGGGAATTCAGGCCAGGGAGGAAGGTA
Organism: Sus scrofa; assembly: GCF_054392235.1. Lineage (NCBI taxonomy): Eukaryota > Metazoa > Chordata > Mammalia > Artiodactyla > Suidae > Sus > Sus scrofa. The sequence continues at coordinate 51,037,355 of NC_139386.1, forward strand.
CACATATACTGAGCATCTACCATGTGCAGTTCACTAGGCAGTAGTAACAAAATAGCAGCACAAATCATAGTCCTTAAAGGACACAAAATTAAAACCTCTAATAAGAGAAAAAAACAAATATTGATATTGTACAAATGGTGCTAAAGAGTCAAGTTCAAGTCTCTTATTTTCAATATCATCTGTCCTTTAAAAAAGGTAATTATCTCTATTCAGACTTAGATTAAACTGCTTAGTAAAGTATTGCTTCTTTGTATTTCACACAAATGTGCATTATCTGTTTAAATGTTTAAAAAGTACTTTGAAACTATTCAAAAAAGGGAAGAATTATGCAATTCTGCAAGCAGCGAGCACCAGCTCTACCAGATCTTGCTGAGCAACGAATATACAGAGATGAATAAGATATGGTTTCTTCCCTCACGGAACTCACATTTTAGTGGGGAAATCATATAGCTTTAATGGTATGTTAAAAAGTAGTCTATAATGCCCTTCTCTATGCCTTCTCTTTATATTAGTACACCACCTTCATTTCGGAATCTATAACAATGGATGGCATTTGTTAATGTGTTAGTCTTCTTAACAGATTGAAATAAAGTTTTAAATGCAAAGCATAGAGAATGATTAATTCTGTTCTAGAGAAATAAGAGAAAATATCCCAGAGTGGATGATACGAGAGCCCTGAAGGGGGGCCAAATGTCACAGCAAACCCACAATAGAATATCCCAGGCACAGAGATATGAAAATGCATAGAGGATTTAAGGAAATGTAGAGCACAGCAATCGTGGTAAAAGAATATAAGCTCCGATGAGGATAAGGACTGCTCTTTTCACATCAGTATCGTACCCCTGTTCCTAGCAGAGTGCCAAGCACACAAAAGGTACACAATAAATATTTATTAAATAAGCTAATAAATAAAGGCCAGGGCCAAGTCTGTTTAGAAAACCATATTTGGTTTTGGCATTTATTCCAGAGTAATAAAAAAAGATCTAAGTTTTTTAGCTAGGGAGTATAATAAACATATATATTTTTAGAAAGATGAGTCTAGAGGAAACATGAATAAAAAATAAATAGAGGAGTTCCTGTTGTGGCTCAACAGAAACGAATCTGACTAGGAACCATGAGGTTGCAGGTTCGATCCCTGGCCTCGCTCAGTGGGTGAAGGATCCGGCCTTGCTGTGAACTGTGGTGTAGGTTCCAGACATGGCTCGGATCTGGCATTGCTGTGACTATGGTGTAGGCCAGCAGCTGTAGCTCCAATTAGGCCCCTAGCCTTGGAATCTCCATATTGCCATGGGTGTGGCCCTACTAAAAAGTAAAATAAATAAAGAAATAAATGGAGGAGTTCCCATTGTGGCTCCGAAGAAATGAATCTACCTAGTATCCATGAGGACACAGGTTCAATCCCTGGCCTCATTCATTGGGTTTAGGATCCTGCATTCCCATGAGCTGTGGTGTAGGTTGTAGAGGAGGCTAGAATCCTGCATTGTTGTGGCTGTGGTATAGGCTGGCAAGAAGAAAGAAAGAAAGAAAGAAAAGAAAGAAAGAAAGAAAGAAAGAAAGAAAGAAAGAAAGAAAGAAAGAAAGAAAGAAAGAAAGAAAGAAAGAAAAAGAAAAGAAACTGGAGGGTTGCAGAAAGAAAGAAAGAAAGAAAAAGAAAGGAAGAAAGAAAGAAAGAAAGAAAGAAAAAGAAAGAAAGAAAGAAAGAAAGAAAAAGAAAAGAAACTGGAGGGTTCCAGAAAGAAAGAAAGAAAGAAAAAGAAAATAAACTGGAGGGTTCCCACTGTGGCTCAGCAGTAATGAACCTGACTAGTATCCATGAGGATGCATGTCTGATGTCTGGCCCTGCCCAGTGGGTTAAAGATCCGGCATTGCTGTGAGCTGTAGTGTAGGTTGCAGACACAGCTCAGATCTGGCTTTGTCCAGGCTGTGACCCCTAGCTTGGAAACTTCCATATACCACAGGTGTGGCCCTAAAAAAAGAAAAGAAAAGAAACTGGTAGCAGAGAAACACATTATGGGGTTATTACAGTAAGCAAGACAAGCAGCGATAAGAACTTACATTATAACAAAGACATTGGAAAAGAACAACAAGGAACAGATTCAAAAACCAATCAAATGGAGAGTTCCCAATGTCGCATGGGAGGTTAAGGATCTGAGTTGTCTCTACAGCAGTATGGGTCTGATCCTTGGCCCAGCACAGTGGGTTAAGGATCTATATTGCTGCAGCTGTGGCATAGGTCACAGCTGTGGCTTGGAGTCAATCCCTGGCTCAGGAACTTCCATATGCTGCAGATGCAGCCAAAAATAAAAAAGCAATCATATGCTGCTGAGAAAAAGCCACAAAGCCTGGTAAGTGATCACTGTCCATGTTAGTTCTATTAATCTTGTACAATAGGTACAGTAAAAGGATGAAGGAGTGTTTAAGAGAGGTCAGAGAGGGCACTAGTGAAGACATGTGCTAGTAAAGACATGTGGATAAAATACTCCAGTCTGAGTTTCTATCAACCCTTTTCTCATACTTTATAATACAGTCATACCAGATAAGTAATTAAAATTAAATAAAATTTAATTTCTCATCACAGTAGCCACAATGCAAAGGTTCAATGTAGCTACTGGATAGTGTACATTTATAGAACAGTTCAACCACTGCAAAAAATTCTATTGGACAGTACTACTATAGATAAAGAGACCTATTCATGAGATAGAATGTCTCCTGGTGAATCAAAATTAATATTTGTTTTATTTTTCTCTATAGAGAGACTAGAAATCAGTAATTTAGTTACACAAGCTACCAAAACACATTATTTATCTTCAGTGACAGGATTAAGATAATAATACTCACTTGCTCATGGCTTCCACTCCTGCTTTGGCAGAAGCACTTGGTACCACAAAACCTGACCCAGTCTCGGCATAGATGGTTGTAATAGCAAGAAATGCTGCTCCTGACATTTAAACGGATGTAGTAATTAACAATACAGCTAAATCAAGAGTTCCAATTGTAGCTCAGCAGTAAAAAACGTGACTAGTATCCATGAGAACGCAGGTTCAATCCCTGGCATGTTCAGCAGGTTAAGGATCCGGCATTGCCATGAGCTGTGGTGTAGGTTGCAGATGCAACTCAGATCCTGCATTGATGTGGCTGTGGTGTAGGATGGCAGCTGTAGCTCTGATGAGACCCCTAGCCTGGGAAATTCCATGTGCCATAGGTAACCCATAAAAAGACAAAAAAAAAAAAAATACAGCTAAATCAATTAACATCAAGAAAACATGATTTATAATAATGGGATCTGTGGAGTTACCGTCGTGGCTCAGTGGTTAACGAATCTGACTAGGAACCATGAGGTTGTGGGTTCGGTCCCTGGCCTCACTCAGTGGGTTAAGGAGCTGTAGTGTAGGTCATAGATGGGCTCAGATCCCGCACTGCTACAGCTCCGATTAGACCCCTAGCCTGGGAACCTCCATATGCCATGGGAGCGGCCCTAGAAAAGACAAAAAAATAAAAATAATAATAATAATAATAATAATGGGATCTGATTCAAAAGGGTATAACAGAAAATTATGCATTTTTGCATCACTAATACTAAATTAATGAAAGTAATAAAATTGTTGGATCTTTGCTAGTAGTCTTGCTGTCATTCAAGATGGCTCAGTCTGTGCGCAATTAAAATTCTATACCAGGTGGGTCAATACTAATGTTCAAATCTCAAAGGTATGGCCCTATTACACCCTGTATAATCAACTGGACAGGATTTCCATTAACTAAGCATCCAATTAAATAAAAAGAAATCAAAACCAAAACTAAATTAGCAGGGACTGCTGCTTCCAACATCATGGACTTGCCTTCCTCCTAAAATATAAGGAAACTGTATTAAATATATGACACAACTACTTTCAGATATTATTTATCAGGCAGGGAAAGACAGCAATTCCTGAGGGAAGAAAAACAAATGAAATGAACCCTGAGATCAGATTTTTGCCTAAAGGTACTATACATTTATTATACTACATATATACATACACTATATAGTATATACTACACACTATGTACATATATCAGATAGACAATGGCATAATAATTATGAATACAGAAAACTATGGCATTATCACTGAGTTGAGGAGACAGAGATCAGAGTTTGGGGAGACAGAGGAAGTTGGAGTTTGGGAGGAAAGTATACAGAGATAGAGCCCCATAAATCTGCATAACGTATCCTTGGGTTTCTGGCCAAACACCAAGCTGTACATGTTGAGGATAGATTCTGCAAGGCCAGGCAAAGAACAACTGCCTGGGAGCTATAAGGTGAACAACTCCCAGAGCATACATAGGGCTGGGAGATACGTGAGCCTAAGTAGCATCATGAACATCCAGGGTTTTCAATGGAAAGGTCAGAAGGTTTGTGCCTTAGGAGAAGGGTTAAGTTAGCCCAAAAGTAAAGTCTACTCTAGACTCATTCAAATACAGATTAAAAATGAACACTGAAATGATCAAGCTGACCCACAAGTTTTTAATTCAAAGGGAAATTAAAATGCACACACATGTGCCACACACACATACCTCAAAAACATAACATTAATAGCATGTAACCAGAAACTACTATACATAAAAAGACACAGAAACAACCAGAAGAAAACTCAGTAAGAGAAAGACTCTCAGAAATAACAGAAGAGAGTTCCCGTCATGGCTCAGCAGAAATGAATTTGACTAGTATCCATGATGATGCAGGTTGGATCCTTGGCCTTGCTTAGTGGGTTAAGGATCCGGCGTTGCTGTGGCTGTGGTGTAGGCCAGTGGCTACAACTCCAATTTGGCCCCTAGCCTGGGAACCTCCGTATGCTGTGGGTGCGGCCCTAAAAAGACAAAAAAATAAAAATAAAGAATAACATAATAGAATTAGCAGACGAAGACCTTTCAAGTGATATTGTGCAATAGACAGAATGAGATTAAAACATTTCCTCACACCATAAACAAATATAAAAAATATAAGACCTGAAACAGTAAAATTCCTAGAAGAGGAGTTCCTGTTGTGGCTCAGCAGGTTAAGAACACAAATAATATCTGTGAGGTTGCAGGTTCGATCCCTGGCCTTGTTCAGTAGGTTAATGGATCCAACACTGCCACAACCTATGGTGTAGGTTGTAGATGCCACTCAGATCTAGCGTTGCTGTGGCTGTGGTGTAGACCAGCAGCTTCACCTCAGATTTGACCCCTAACCTGGGAACTTTCATATGCTGCAGTACAGCCCAAAAAGAAAAAAAAAATCCTAGAAGAGAACATAGACAGAACAAACACTCTTTAATATAAATCATGGCAATATTTTTTGGATCTGTCTCCTAAAGCAAAAGAATAATAGCAAAAAATTAACAAATAGGATCTGGCCAAACACACAACGAAGGAAATCATGGACAAAATGAAAAAACAACCTACTGAAAGGGAGAAAATATTGGCAAAGGAGATGATCAATAACGGGTTAATATCCAAAATATAAATAAACAGCTCATACGACTCAATTCCAAAAACAAAATGATTTAAAAATAGGCAAAAGATGGAGTTCCCATCATGGCTCAGTGGTTAACAAATCCAACTAGGAACCATGAGGTTGTGGATTCAGTCCCTGGCCTCCCTCAGTCGGTTAAGGATCCAGCATTGCTATGAGCTGTAGTGTAGGTCACAAACCTGGCTCAGATCTGGCGTTGCTGTGGCTGTGGCATAGGCCGGCAGCTACAGCTCCGATTAGACCCCTAGCCTGGGAACCTCCATATGCTGTGGGTGCGGTCCTAGAAAATACAAAAAAATTTTAAAAATAAAGTAAAAATAGGCAAAAGACCTGAATAGACATATTTCCAAAGAAGATAAACAGATGGCCAACAGGCACATGAAAACATGCTCAACACTGCTAATCATTAGAGAAATGCAAATCAAAACCACAGTGAGATACCACCTCAGCCCTGTTGCTGTGAGCTGTGGTGTATGTCGTAAAAGTGGCTCAGATCTGGCAATGACATGGCTGTGGCGTACGCCAGCAGCTACAGCTCCGATTTGATCCCTAGCCTGGGAACCTCCATGTGATGTGTGTGTGACCCTAAAAAGACAATAAAGTAAAATAAAATAAAATGCAAACACAGAACTACTGTATGATCCAGCAATCCCACTCCTGAGCATATATCCAAAGAAAACCATAACTTGAAAAGATACATGCATCCCAATGTTCACTGCAGCACTATTTACAATAGCCAAGATATAGAAGCAATCTAAGTGTCCACTGACAGAGGATAAAGAAGATGTGGTACATATATATAATGAAATATTACTCAGCCTTTAATAGAATGAAATAGGAGTTCCCATCATGGCTCAGTGGTTAACGAATCCGACTAGGAACTATGAGGTTGCAGGTTTGAGCCCCCCCGCCCCCGCCCTGCCCCCTCGCGCTCAGTGGGTTAAGGATCTGGCGTTGCCATGAGCTGTGGTGTAGGTCACAGACATGGCTCAGATTCCGCATTGCTGCGGCTCTGACATAAGCTGGCCGCTGCAGCTCTGATTCGACCCCTAGCCTGGGAACCTCCATACGTCGTGGGTATAGCCCCAAAGACAAAAAGACAAAAAAAAAAAAAAAAAAAGAATGAAATAATGCCATTTGAAGAAATATGACTGAATTTAGAGATTATCATACCAAGTCAAAGACAAACATCATATGATATCACTTACATATGGAATCTTAAAAAAGGATACAAATGAATTTATCTGAAGAACAGAAACAGACTCATAGACTTTGGAAACAAACTTATGGTTACCAATGGGGATGGTGGAGGAAGGAATGGATTGGGGGCTTGAGACTGGCATATACACACTGTGGTATATGGAAAGACTGGCCAACGGGGAACTACTGTATAGCACAGGGAAGTCTACCAAATATTCTGCGATAATCTATATAGGAAAAGAATCTGAAAAAGAATGGATGTGTGTATATGTATAACTGAATCATTTTGTTATACAGCATAAATTATCACAACATTGTAAATCAACTATACTTCATTAAAACTTAAAAAAAAGGAAGTCCAGAAATAATTCCATGCATATATGGACAATTAACACATGGCCAACAAGCAAAGAACATATAACAGAGAGAAGATAATTTCTTCAACAATGGTGTTGGGGGGAGTTCCCTTAGTGGCTCAGCGGACTAGGATCCATGAGGATGTGCGTTTGATCCCTGGCCTTACACAGTGGGTTAAAGATCCGGCGTTGCCATGAGCTGTGGTATAGATTTCAGACATGTCTCAGATCCAACATTGCTGTGGTTGTGGCATAGGCTGGCAGCTGTAGCTCTGATTGAACCCCTAGCGTGGGAACTTGCATATGCTGCAGGTGCGGCCCAAAAAAGCAAAAATAAACAAACAAAACAATGTGTTGGGATAACTGGACAGCCACTTACGAAAAATGAAACTAAACCACTATCTCACACCATACACAAAAATTAACTCAAAATATATGCCACTGGTGCCAAAAAAATACAATAATAAATGGTTCTGAGGAACCCTAGCAAACTGTTAGTGGGGATGTAAATTGGTACAGCCACTATGGAAAAGACTATAGAGTCCTCAAAAAATTAAGAACAGAACTACAATATGACCCAGCTATCCCACTTCTGGTTATTTATCCAAAGAATAGGAAAACACTAATTTGAAAAGATACATGCACCACTATGTTCATCATGGCATTATTTACAACAGCCAAGATATTAAAATAGCTACGTACTCAACAGATAAATGGATAGATTACACACACACACACACACACACACAGGACATATACACAGGAATGCTACTCAGCCATAAAAAAAAAAAAGATGAAAATTTGCTCTCCGTGACAGCATGGATGGACCATAAGGGTATTCATAAATTACAAAGCCTATAGTAGTATAAAGTATTATTAACTCTATTTCAATAAAATATTTGTTAAGAGTCCCTGTTATGGCTCAGTGGTTAATGAACCCGACTAGTAACCATGAGGTTGCAGGTTCAATCCCTAGCCTCACGCAGGGGGTTAAGGATCCAGCATTGCCATGAGCTGTGGTGTAGGTCACAGACATGGCTGGGATCTGATGTTGCTGTGGCTGTGGTGTAGGCCAGTGGCTATAGCTCCGATTTGACCCCTAGCCTGGGAACTTCCATATGCCACGGATGTAGCCCTAAAAAAGACAAATAAATAAATAAAAATACTTATTATATGTCCTAAAATCACCTCTTGTAAGTTTCAAGAAGTATCTCTTTGTTTCTAGTGATCTCTAAGGTTTGATGGAAACATTCAATATTTATCCTTCATGTCCTTTGGACTAGACTCTTAAATAAAACTATATTATTCTTTTAGTCTATCCTAATTGCTAAGTTCTCTCAATTCTTCAATAAAATCAGGTATTCTTTTCTACCCTGTTTACTAATTTTTACATTTATACATGATATCCTAGTGATGAATGAACCTCAGCATGATAATTTCAATATCCTTCCCAAAAAGGATCAGCCCTGTATTTACTGACCATTGTGGCTATAAGAGCACATTGGGCTAAGATCTTTATCTTTCATTTGTTCAAAATTGTTAATTTTGTATCCATGCTGCTTAGGAATATACTTTAATAATGTCCCTCTAATTTTAGCATCCCTGCCCCTCCTAAGGCCATAGTTCTTGGTTCTCTTGACGCTCAGTCATCTACAGGCCCCTCTCTGAGTGCACATCATTGTCAATTCCTGCGCCCAGCAAGTGAGCATCTGTTTACCAGTTTCTGGCGCCCTTATCTTCTCTAGGCTGCCTTCGCAGCTGCCTTCCTAGATACCAGACTACCTAATATACTTCTGATCAGAGATTGTCACAGATTGCCTGACCCCCTGAACTGACTTCCATATTTACCACTTTGACACACTTAGAGATCATTAGCACCTGAGTTTCTTAACTATCACTCCAATACCAGAATAGACCCTATACATGGTCCTTATGTATAGAGTCCAGTAATACAAGTCCTTAAGACACTGTCAGGTTACAGCATCTACAACTGACAAAAATTTTGGAAGAATAATAACTGGCTCTATCTTTTGAGAAGTCTTAGCTAATATATTTTTGATGAAGCCGATAGAATTTTAATCCAATGTGATGAATAAAAATAGATCAAAGTCTATTTTAAAATGAAAGACAATAATGAGGAAAGAAGGGAGAGTCGGGCAGAAATCAAGAGTAACAAAGATAGGCAGGGGTGAAATAAAAGAGACAAAACAGAAACACCAAGTGATGAGAGAGACCAAGATGAAGAAAGAAATAGAGATCCAAAAGTTAAGAGTCGACAAACACTCAGAGACAGTCAGAGACAGAAAGAAATCAAGAAAAGAATGAGGTAAAGAGAGAGAAAATCAGATAGAGGCTGAGGGAGAAGAGATACAGGAAAGATACAAGGATCCTAAGGCAGAGAAGAAAGAAAAAGCCCAAAATTCTGTCTCTTTTCCCAATCACTGATTCCTAAAAAGAAAAAAAAAAAAAAAGCAAATTCCAAATCTCAGTCATGTCCACTTTGCTGTAATGGTAATGAAAGACCTGGGGTTTCAGTTTCAATGAGTGCATGGAGAAAGGATTGAAGTTGTTAGCACACATATAGAAAAAAAAGCTAGTGCCTCTCTAGCATCCTTTTGTCTGTTCCTACATTCTTTCTCAAGCTGGTTTGAGAATTATCCACATTGTACAGAAGAAATTAAGTCTGGGAGTTCTTGTTGTTGCTCAGTGTAAATGAATCTGACTAGCATCCATGAGGACACAGGTTCAATCCCTGGTTTGCTGTGAGCTCTGGTGTAGATCAAAGATGTGGCTCGGATCCCGCATTGATGTGGCTGTGGCATAGGCCAGCAGCTGTAGCTCCTATTTGACCCCTAGCCTGGGAACCTCCATATGCCATAGGTGTGGCTTTAAAAAAAAAAGAGAGAGAGAGAAATTGAATCTAATGTGGCAAAGTCTTTGAACCAACAAAAGAAACCTGACCAGCTTCATGCCTTCCTTCCTCTCCTCAAGCACCAAAGGACATCCTTCAAGGAGCACAAGGTCTCTTCCTCCCTGTCCTTGTTCAGAATACCCTCCACTTTCTCTGAGAAGATACCCCCATCCTTCAAGTCCCAATCACAACTTGTTCAAAGATAATATTTTATCTACCTCTGTCATTTGGACATGCAGCACAGGGCCTGGTGAATTAAAGTCATAAGTAAGTGCTAAATGAATAAATGCACACTGGTTCTAGACATATATGTATATACACACATAAATACATTACAAATATATTTACTATTTATATTGTACAAACTTTTTTTTTTTTTTTTGTCTTTTTTGCCATTTCTTGGGCCGCTCCCACAGCATACGGGAGGTTCCCAGGCTAGGGGTCTAATCGGAGCTATAGCCACTGGCCTACACCAGAGCCACAGCAATGCAGGATCCGAGCCGTATCTGTGACCTACACCACAGCTCACGGCAACTCCGGATCATTAACCCACTGAGCAAGGGCAGGGATCGTACCCACAACCTAATGGTTCCTAGTCGGATTTGTTAACCACTGCACCATGATGGGAACTCCCTATATTGTACAAACTTTTATAAAGAAGTCTGTTCATAATACTAAGCAAAAATGTTCTTCTAATAACATCTCTCTAAATCTACTCTCCTCCCGGTTTTCTCATTGATGACATCAACTAAACTATCCACTCCAACTAAAAACTCTCTCATCTAAGGCCTATTGATCTTATCTTCTCAATGTCACCCAACTTATCTCCCTGCTATCTATCCTGACAAAAGAAAAATAAAACCCTCCTCAATGGTCCCTTTAATCTTTCCCATCTCCCACTTTGTTCCAGTAACCTTGCTAACCAAGTCACATTCTTTATGAGATACTTTCAATAAAAAAAAATATGGAAAAAATTCTTTTCCTCAAAATTATCATCAAATTCCCCATTCTGGTACTAAGAACTTTCCCAATTACACTGAACCCACCTCCCAATCATTTTCCACCACTCTCCCTCCCCCATAGCTAGCCCCTAAACCCTTCTGCTTTTCCACATCAAGCTTCTTCCCATGAGCATTTATAGTTTCTTTCCCTCCACCTTCAAGATCTTTATCTATGTCCCTGAAATTCAGCTCAAATTGTATCCTGTTCCTCAATCTGATAATTATCCCTGGGGAGAGTTAGTTATCCCTTCCTCTGGATTTCCAATGCACTTGAAACATAGCATTTATTATAGCTTAGATAATAGCATATGGTAATTATTTAAGTATCTTTCTTTCCCATTACATTATGAGTTGTGCAAGTACAGACACTGTGTCATTAACTTTTAAAAGTACCCCAGAGCTTAGCAAAGGACCTGCAAACAGTAGGGACCCAATAAATATAGAATAAATAAACATACCTTTCTGTGCTTTAATTAGTTGCTTCCCAATTTCTAGTGTCACAAATGCTGTACCATTTAGAACTATGTCAGTTATGGTCTTCCAGGCATTAGGAGAGAGTCTTTCAGTGGGGGAGATAAAATTTCCTGCTGCATTGTTTATCACAATCTAATAAATGAATAAGGCAAGTTATAGAAACTTAGATGAAGAGGAAAGGGCTTTTAATTCCTAAAATTTAATAATCTAAATAATATAATAAAGCTAAAGTTCACAGTCTGCTATGAAAAAATAAGGTTCAATTTTACTTTTTTTTTTTTTTTTTTTTTTTGCTTTTTAGGGCTGCCCCCATGCATATGGAGGTTCCCAGGCTAGCTCCCTGTCCCAAACTGGAGCTGTAGCTGCTGGCCTACACCACTGCCACAGCAATGTCAGAGCCGAGGGGTGTCTGAGACCTACACCACAGCTCATGGCAACACCAGATCCTTAACCCACTGAGCGAGGCCAGGGATCGAACCTGCATCCTCATGGATGATACATTTGTTTCCACTGAGCCACGACAGAACTCCTTAATGGTCTCTTTAATCTTTAAATCTTTAATCAGTTTTACTTCTTTAAGCCTGTGAAAATTTCCTATATTACTAAATTTTACTTTATTTATTTATTTTTGTTTGCTTTTTTTTTTTTTGTCTTTTGTCTTTTTTTTTTTTTTAGGGCCACATCCACGGCATATGGAGGTTCCCAGGCTAGGGGTTCAATCAGAGCTATAGCTGCTGGCCTATGCCACAGCCACAGCATATATTACAAAATTTTAAAATCCTAATCCCTGTCTCAAAACTAGGGTAGAGTCTATTATTAAAAATAAAAATACAGTTCTCATTGTGGTGCAGTGTAAATGAATCTACTAGTATCCATGAGGATGCAGGTTCAACCCCTGACCTTGCTCAGTGGGACAGGGATTTTGCCCTGCCATGAACTGTGGTGTAAGTCACAGATGCAGCTCAGATCCTGCATCGCTGTGGCTGTGGCTGTGATGTAGGCCAGCAGCTGTAGCTGTGATTTGATCTCTAGCCTGGGAACTTCTATATGCCATAGATGTGGCCCTAAAACGCAAAAAATAAATAAATAAATAAATAAATATAAATAAAAACACAGGAGTTCCCACTGTGGCTCAGTGGTAACAAATCCAACTAGTATCCATGAGGACGCAGGTTTGATCCCTGGCCGCGCTCAGTGGGTTAAGGATCCAGCATAGCTAAAAGCTGTGGTGTAGGTAGCAGATGAGGCCCAGATCCCATGTTGCTGTGGCTGTAGGCCGGCAGCTACAGCTGCAATTCGACCCCTACCCCAAGAACTTCCATATGCGGCAAGTGTGGCCCTAAAAAGACAAAGAAAGACAGAAAGAAAGAGAGAGAGGGAGAGAGAAAGAGAGAAACAGAGAAAGAGAGCAAGAAGGAAGGAAGGAAGGAAGGACTACATATTAAGCAAATCCACCATGTGAGTATAATTTATTTCAAGGAATCTCAACTAAAATGCCTTTAATTTCTGGTGTCATTTTGGCTTAATTTACCTAATGAAACTCTAGGTTGATGACCTGTTTCTTCACTACCAATAGAGATTACACTCAATTCTATATCAGATATTATTGGTCTGTCTGAAAATATCTTTACATGGAAAAGTGCTCTCTTCGAGACTACTGGAGGAAAAGGCTTCTTTGCAATTAAACAATGGTAAAATACCCATACATATCTCAGATCTTAAAAGGAAAAATCAGGATTTTTTTGTAGGTTTCCTTGTTTGTATTATTCTCCTCCACTGATAATCAAAAATTATTGAGAAAAGCAGAGCATGAATCATTTAAACTAGATATTGTGCCCTTGGACAACTGCTCTTTTTCATAATATTATTAAATAAAGTGAAATCAAGTTTGTTCTATATGACTATAAATGTATTTTTTAAGTATACCTGAAAGGAAATGGTGCAACAGTCCACCTAATCTATTCCCTGCTTTAAGCAGAGATGGCTTTTTGCTAGAGGAAAACAGGTGCTTCTCAACATAGCATTCGCTCACATCAATATTTTATTTCCTTAATACATCTTGGTAGGTGTTATCAACATCAAACGCCTCATCCTTTTGCCTTATGGCCATTACACTTACATCAGGATGTCCTATGACTTTGATCAGTTCTGACACAGTGTTCTGCACCATATTAGGATCCCTCACATCACACTGAATTGCATGAACCTGCAAAATAACAAAGAGAAAAAAGAATCCTACATCTTTTCAGACTTCCTAACCCACAAGCATTAGTAAATCTGATTTAAGTAACTGTTTTAAGTGTACCTTATTTCCAGTTTGAGAAGAAATTTCTTCCGCAGTAGCTTTCAAAATGTCAATATTTCTAGAAATAAACATATGGTACTTTGCATGAGTTCTGTAATGATTTCATGTTATATTTTTCTTTTCCTTTTAAATTCATAAATTAAAAAACAAGGAGAGGAAGTTCCCCTGTGGTGCAGGGGCTTGAGGATCCAGCATTACCGCAGCTGTGGCACAGGGTTTGATTTCTTACACATGCCGTGGAGACGGTCAAAAAAAAAAAAACAAAAAAGAAAAGAAAACAAGAATCTGTTGCTATAAAGGCATGCATTTTTGAGACAAGAGAAACGCTGTATCTACAAGCAAGTCAGTTTGAATGAATTTATTTTCTATAAGTCAATTCAAGAAATTGTCATATGTCTGACACTAATTTATTGAATTACCTTTACACAAGTTACTTTGTATATACTCATAAATTTTAAATTATTTCCTTAATTATACTCATTTCTATCTATTTGCTTCTACAAGCTTGCTTTAGAAGCAAAACACATTCGTGGAATGATGAAGCTTATGTTAAACCATATAAAATCTATGTTAGGAATTCCCACTGTGTCTCAGTGGTTAATGAATCTAACTAGGAACCATGAGGTTGCGGGTTAGATCCCTGGCCTTGTTCAGTGTGAGCTGTGGTGTAGGTCGAAGATGCAGCTTGGATCCTATGCTGCCGTGGCTATGGCATAGGCCAGCGGCTACAGCTCCGATTAGAACCCTAGCCTGGGAACCTCCATATGCCACGGGTACGGCCCTAGAAAAAACAAAAAACAGAAACAAAAATAAATAAAATAAAATCTATGCTATGTATAGGATCTAAGTTAGTAAATTTTAAACCAAATTTTTGAGTCTGGACAACCTATATGATTTCAGAATCGTATATGCTTGAGAAAAACACGAAATATAAACATTGTAAATCATGTTAAAATATTAACACTCTTAAAAACATTACAACATGAAAAAATGTTCTGGCCAATTTGCATTAAAGGAAACATCTGAAAGAAATTCCTGTGGCCCCTTAATTTATACATAGTGACTTGTCATTCACATAACTTACTTAGCCTACCCCAAAATTTTATACTATTCAAAACTGGAGGAAGGAGTAGATTTTTGACTAGTCTCTAAAGCTCTAGATTTGCATAGTTTTAAGGTACCAGGATATGCCTAAATAAGAAGGAATTCTTTCCACAAGGTCTCACCCTTCCTACATTCATCACAATAGATGTTTTGAAATATCTACACATCTTAAAGAAAATGGAAGTATTATATTTATTATCCTGGTACAAGGTTAAGTATCTACTGAATCAGTAATTACTGAAAACAAAGCAGCCTCAACATAGAACTTTTTAACTTCATACTCATATACAGAAAAAAATTCTATCATTGAATTTGTGACATGTATTTATCATTATTTCCATAATCAATCATTATTTCAATCATCACAAATCATAACTAACATTTTTCAAGGAGATTTACTTAAATAATCTAAAAGATATTTCATAAAGATTAGGTCGCAAATCAAAAAACTCTGCCAAATAGTGTTTTCAATACTGCGGCACAGAATTATTCCACTAAAAGACTCTTGTCAGGCAACTTGCTGAGACCAACTTACCGGCTGGCTATCACACACTGTGCACCTAAGCTGGACAGATGAGTTGTCATTCTTTTACCAATGCCAGTTCCTCCCCCGGTAATGAATGCTACTTTTCCTTGAAAAGTATTTGGTGGCAGCATCACTTTTTGAAAGGGTGGGAAGGACTTAGACGGAAAAGCTTCAGTGCTTTGATACAATATTTTTGTTCCATAAGTGAAAAACTAAAAGAAAAAAAAACATACATTGAAATTTGCATACTTGTATTCCCACAAAAGAAATGAATATTTTTTTAAACTTACTCTTTAATATTGATATTATTGGATTAACACAAATTCATTGTAAACATATTGGTACTGTATTTAATCAATTTTTATTATTTTTCTGTTGGAATTTAAGTAATATGGCAGAAGAGATAAAAATATGAACTTTGGAGCTAGACTACATAGGATAGAACTTTCTCCTTAGTCAAATAAGCTTCAGCAAGTTATATAACCTCATTGCTTCGGTTTCTTCTACAATTGGTAATAATAATAGAACCTTCTTCATGAGACATTATGAAGACTACATGAGTTAATATAAATATTAAACCTAGAAGATTACGTAGCACATATAAATCACTCTATGAATGTTTATGTGTTTTGCTTAAATTTAAATTTAAAAACATTAAAGCATTTTTGTCTTTTAGCAAGAATATCTGGATAAAAATCACATTCCATCTTTGAATCACTGAAGAAAATTATAAAAACTCCTTAGGGAGTTCTTGTGGCTCAGTGGTAATGAACTCAGCTAGTATCCATGAGGACGAGGGTTCGATCCCCGGCCGTGCTCAATGGGTTAAGGATCCGATGTTGCCACAAGCTATAGTTAGTTTGCAGACACAGCTCGGATCTGGCATTGCCAAAGCCAGCAGTTACAGCTCTGATTCAAGCCCTAGCCTGGGAACTTCCACATGCCTCAGGTACAGCCCTAAAAAGCCAAAAAAAAAAAAAAAAAAAAAAAAGAAAAGAAAAGAAAAGAAAAAGAAAAAGAAAAGAAAAGAAAAAGAAAAAGTACTTTATATGGTTTATTAAACTGAATGCCTCTTCCCATGCTGTCTTCTGGATAATAAATCTAGAACAGACAAAAATATTTGTTATGGAGTTCCACTGTGGTACAGCAGGTTAAGGATCCAGCATTGTCACTGTAGTGGCTCAGGGTAGCTGCTATGGCGTGGGTTTGATAACTGGCCCAAGAACTTCCACATGCTATGGGTAAAGCCAAAAAAATATATATGTGGGTGTATATATATAAATATATGTGTGTATATATACATATATGTGTGTGTATACATATATGTGTGTATATATATACTTGTTATATTTTAAATGGAAGAAAAAAAATTTTCAACTAAGAACTATTTGTATTGCCCTATCTTATATTTTACAGCTTACTCATATTACTTGTTAAAATCACTCATTCTCTCATTTTTAATTATGAAAACAGACTGAAGTATTGAACATAATAACAACCAATAAAGAGCTAATATTAAGTGTCTACCATGTGTCAAAATTAGGTATCTAACTAATCTTTTCCCATGAAATGGGTATTATTTTTACCCCATTGTACAGGAGTGGCCCAGAGAAGTTAAATATGTCACCCAAGTTGCAGAACCAAGATTACAACCACCTTGTATATTGTCTCTCTCTACTCACTGAGCTCATACTGAGTTTAATGATCACACCAGTGGGGTATGTGATATTCCCCACCAGGTCACGGCTGCAAGATCAAAACTCCAGAATTTGTGATATCCTGCTAGAGCATTTCTATATGTTAAATGGCCTGCCATCAGTTGTTCCGAGAGAACCAGAAATTTACCTTAAGTAAATAATTAGAAAAGCAGTCAATGATTTAGGATAAGGTGATTCATCAACTGGAAACTGTACAAGAAAATGCTTATAATATGATGTTAAGCGAAAAAAAAAGAAATATACAGGATGTTCTTAACTATAAATAAAAATATATGCTTAGAAAAAAAGACTAAAAGGAAAAAACAACAGTAAGTAGTAGATTAAATATTTACAAAAAAAAAAATTTACTATGTGCCAGGTTTACTAAGGACTTTCAACAACCCTATAAGGTAAACTCTATTGTTACTCCCATTATATACACGATAAAACAGAAAGGTCAAGTAACTAACTTTTTTTTTTTTTGCCTTTTTAGGGCCACTCCCTCAGCATATGAAGGTTCCCAGGCTAGGGGTCTAATCTGAGCTGTAGCTGCTGGCCTACAACAGAGCCACAGCAACGCGGGATCTGAGCATCTGAGCCCAGTCTGCGACTTACACCACAGCTCACAGCAATGCCAGATCCTTAACCCACTGAGCGAGGCCAGAGATCAAACCTGCAACCTCATGGTTCCTAATCGGATTCGTTAACCACTGAGCCACGACGGGACCTCCTCAAGTAACTAACTTTTAAAGACAAATAATAATAAGTAGTAAAGACTTGACCCAATGCTAAAATGTATTTAACCTCAAGGTCCATTCATTACCTTTCACAGTTATTATGTCTAAGTGATGGGAATAATGGATGATTATTTGTTCTTTATGTTTGCTGTTTTTAGAAATTTCAAAATCTATTCAATAAATAAGATTTGATTTTATAACCAGCAGAAAAACTATTGAAAGACAAAATTTGAAAACATGTATAAAATAATTGGCAAATATAAATTAGCCAATCTTGTAATCTTCCATACCGGACATTAAATGTTTTTCGGCTTCATGTTTTCTTTTTGTATCCTTTTACCAAAGCATGATAATTCAAGCAATTTACAGTAATCTTTCTCTGCACATATGGCAGTTTTACTTAAAGCTGGCTCCACCTCCAGAACTATTACATTAAGATGGTTAATCAGGAAATTTGCACATGTAGCCTGGTGAGTTTATCATTACCTAGTAATAAAGAAAATAATGTGTTCTAATTTTCCAAAAGCTCTATGATCATTTCTTATTTGTTTAGAGTTGATTTGTATAGGGAATTTGATGTAGTACTTTATGCAAGATAAATTAAGTGAGATATATGCATACAACCTTTCTTTTTAAATTTATTTTAATACATTTTCTCAACTTCCTAACTGATAGAGGAAAGGTTATAAAGGTAAAAATCACATTTGAAATAACAATTCCTAATAAGTGTCTCTAATGTAACAGATTATACCATAGCATAGTCTCACCCATTTTATTTTATTTGATCTAGTCAATACTGCTCATATAACTCCCCTTCACCACCAAACCAAAAGTGAAGAAACTGATATGCTATTTTATTTCATATTACCTTTGGAAAATTCACAGCATATATGCTATTGAATATTAAAGCCATCTGTTTGCCTAAAAGCATGCTGTTCATTTCAACGTTAAGTCACATAGAGATGAATAGACCTCATAGAATCATATTGTATTCAATCTCCTGTTTCTACAAAGGATCCTGAATAACTTGAAAAAGCATTCTGTCCATTTCTTTTGAGCCATAAAAAGAAGATACAAAATAGGCCTTTAAAGATTTTCAAATCTTGCTTTGTGGTCTTTCTAGAAATAATTTGGTTTTGAAAATGAAAGCATCTTCCATAGAAAGATTGATTTCTCTGGAGATCTTTTCATCTCTAAATTGATCTCCCCAAACTTATCTATAGATTCAATGAAATCCCTTTCAAAATCCCAGTTGGTGAGTTCCTGTCAGGGGTCAGCAGTAACCAACCCGACTAGTATCCATGAGTTGGGGTTCAATCCCTGGCCTTGCTCAGAGGGTTAAGGATCTGGTATTTCCGTGAGCTGTGGTATGGGTTGAAGATGTGGCTCAGATCCCCCCTTGCTGTGGCTGTGGTGTAGGCTGGCAGCTGCAGCTTCAATTTGACCCCTAACTTGGGAACTTCCATATGCCACAGGTGTGGCCCTAAAAAAGCAAAAAAAACAAAAACAAAAAAGCAAAAAAAAAAAAGCCCCAAAAACAACAACAACAAAACAGTTGGCTTTTTGCAAAAGTTGACAAAATTATCTGAAAATTCATTTTTTAGGAACACAGAAATGCAAGGGGCTCAAATAGCTAAATATATTCTTTAAAGCATTGTGGTAGAAAGTCTAGAAAAACTATCTGCATTTTCATAGGGGATATACCCAATCAGGGCACATCCATATAACAACATACTATGTGTATCTATTAAAAGAATTTAGAATTTATAAGCTGAATGTAAACATTGCTACATATATTGTTTATTCAATCACTCAAGGAATTATTAGTTGAATACCAACAATGGGAGTTATTATACACCAAAAGAAAAATCCAAGATGGGGTAAAACATACTAAATGCTCTCATTTGTGTGTTTTTTACATATGTTGATATATGAACAAAAATTGTTGTTAGGATCCATAAGAAACTATTCATAGTCATAACCACCTGGGAGAAGGACTTCTTATATTGTCACTGCATATCCTTTTATACTGTTAAATGTTCAATACAGTCATAAATTAATTATTCACTAAATATAGTTAACACAAATCATATATGCATGCACACAATATGGGAAGTGTACAGACAAAAACAAAGTTATAACAAGAAAACTAGAATAGAACCTGTGTCATGATAAGGATGTATGCTTTATTTGAAGACTAATTATTCTATTTCCAAAATTAAGTGTTAGCTACATTTATAGAAACAATGAAATATTAGCATATATATTTTTTTGGAGTTTCCAACTATTTGTTGGTTTCGGTCAAAATCAGTCTTTTTTTTAAATCAATTTACCTTGAGTCAAACTGACATGATAAATACTTTGCAAACTGGGCCTTAACTATCATATAAAAATGTCGGCTCAGTAAAGCCCAATCTTATTTTTCAGAGGATGACTTTGAAAAATGCACACCTTTGCATACCCAAGGTAACTCATACAGTCCATGCACACAGCAAGCTTTCAATAACTACTTCATGATTTTGTCTAGTTGCTAAAAGGGACACAAGTCTGTGACATGCATGCATTCTCTTCAATGCCAGACCCACTGCCACTTCAGCATAGTTGACATAGTTCATAGCTGTAGGCATCTGGAAATTCAAGCAGATATAATTCTCCAGTGCAGAAATATTTATTCCTGCAGAATGAAGAGTTGTCCTATCTGCTAATGCCAATAGTGACCCTATAAACTTTAAAATACTTGAAAAGCCCAAATTTTATCCACCTCAGAGCTTGCTACAGGCTGCTGAGCTCAAACTCTGCCTGTGTGGATTGCTCGAGCAACTCTACCCCCTCCTTCACTTAAAACAGGGCACTGCACAGAGGCCACTGATAATTCTAAGCTTCTGCAGAAAAGAGAGATTGTTGCCATAGTAACTTGAAGGTAAGGCTGAGCAAATATAAAGAGAAGTTAGCTGGACTCCAAGCTCCAGCTGCTAGGCTGAATAATACAGTTGTTATCAGCAATGAACAGGAGCCCTTGAAAAAGCAGTTGTTCTGTGTTACAGCATGCACTTCCCATTTTCATTACAAGTCTTATCTGTATACAATCATATGTAAACCAAATAGATGCTTCACCAGTACTACAATACAGGAGATGAAATCAAAGAGATAAATTAGTGGGCAATTTTCAACTGGAGTCTTCACTTCCGCTTCACTTCTCTCATTTGAGTCATCTCTTTACTGATCCTCATTTCATTAGCCAAAACTAACATAACTATCTCCTTTGAACCAAGAAATAGAACCCCTGCTCTTGAAAAGGGTTTCTTTTGATTTGGGAATTTGCCTGTATGAAAAAGTATTAAAAATTAGCCTGATATGATTAGTTATAGAGTTAACTCATTTATTGTCAGCAAGTTTTTTGTTTGTTTTTCAGCAAGTTTTTACAGAACATATGCTATGCCCCAGACACTGTCCTAGGCAATGGCAATGCAGCAGTGAGCAAAACAGATATGATATTCCACCCTCAAAGAGATTAACTTGGTGGGAAAGGGGAGGGAGATAAATAAATTAAGCCAAATATATATTATATCAAAAGCTAATGTGTTGCTGTGGGTAAAAATAAGGCGTAGAATATAGGGAGAGCACTGTCATTTTAAACAGAGTGGTCAAGAATTCACGTTGCAACTCAGCAGAAACAAACCCGACTAGTACCATGAGGATGTGGATTCAATCCCTGGCCTTGCTCAGTGGGTTAATGGGTTAAGGATCCAGCATTGCTGTGAGCTGTGGTGTAGGCTCCAGCTCTGAATCAACCCCTAGCCTGGGAACGTCCATATGCCGCAGGTGCAGCCCTTAAAAAAAAAAAAAAAAAAAAAAAGGAAGAAGAAGAAGACAAAGAAAGAAAAAAACAAGGAATATAGGATAGCTAAGATTATTTTCTACCTGGAATCTTCTTTTAAAAACTAAGAGTTACCAAACATCAATTAAATGTTTTCTAATATGGGCTGTAAGAAACCCTGGCTAACCCTGGCTAACATCAACATTTTTTGATGTTTATAATAACCTGTGGGGAATAATCTGAGATCTAGATTTTTTTTAAGATAACAAAGTTAGCTTTTGTAGGGGTTTGTTGCGAAATTTCTTCACATGCCAATTTGAGCTCTGAGGCCACCATTCATCCATGTGACTCCATCTAATGACTCCTTCACATCCTTTCTCTTCACCTAATATATTCCATCCATCTCCAAGTCCCATGTATTTTACCTCTCCAGTCAATCTTTCCTCTTCATCCACTGCCTGACTTCAAAGGCTCCTATCTTCCACCATTCAAAAATATGAAGGGCCTATGGACAATCTCTTGCCTCTGTCCTCCAGTCTCCCTTTACCCCAACCCATCTCCAATACTCTTCTCCAAACTACCACAAACCTGCTCATGGTACTTCTTCCCTTAAGACCCTTCAACAGCTCCCAACAGCTGCGTAAAATCCAGGTTCCTTAGCTTCATCTAGCACAGCAAGTCCTCCCTAACCTGGCTTTTGCACATCTTTCCAGCCTTATCTCCCTCTGCTTTTTTACTTTATTTATTTATTTATTTATTTATTGTCTTTTTGCCATTTCTAGGGCCGCTCCCACAGGCATATGGAGGTTCCAAGGCTAGGGTTCTAATCAGAGCTGTAGCCGCCAGCCTACACCAGAGCCACAGCAATTCGGGATCTGAGCTGCGTCTGCAACCTACACCACAGCTCATGGCGACGCCAGATCCTTAACCCACTGAGCAAGGCAAGGGATCAAACCCGCAACCTCATGGCTCCTAGTCAGATTTGTTAACCACTGAGCCACGACGGGAACTTTTTCACTTTAAAATTTATACGCAGGAAAACCAAAATATGCAGGGTTTCCCAAACACAAACTGTTTCCTACCTCACTATCTTTATACAAATCAATCCCCACTATCACTCAACATTCATCATTCAAAGGCTGAGGTCTTCTCTAACACTCCCAGACAAAATTAACATCCTCATCTTCACTTCTATAACTTAAATTATCTGTATACCAGTTTAGAAATTCAAGAGGCCCTTTAATATTTCAAGGCACATCATTTACCCCTCTCCTCCCTCTGGCTCTTCCTCATAAATGACCTCTCTCAGGAACCCAAGATAGATATCAGGGCTTCAACTCACACCACATATCCGAACCACTAAGTCGGGTTCATTTTAGTCCTAAATATCTCCAACAACCACCCTTAGTACAGACCCTCATCACGTGTATATCTCCCCATTTCAAGTCTCACCAGATGATACCACCATCCTACTCACAATTCTAATGGTGCCATTGACTTCCTCGGCATGACCCAATCTTCCTTCCTCACCCCCTACTACCAAGGCCTCTCAATTTACCTCCTAAACATCGCCAGACTTCTGTAACCAAGCAGGAACCTATGGGACCTTACCAGCATAGGCCCTTCCCCTACATCCTTTGCTTTAGCCCCTCTCGGAAGTATAACATTTATCTTGATGAAGGTTTATAGGAACATTGTGACCTGACCTCTGTGGACAGCAACAAGAACAAAGGATTTCTGTACCAAGAATTTTGCAACAACCAACCATGCCCCTCCCTCACCTTGCCTTTGAAAATGCTTGGTAATTTTGGTTCAGGGAGTTTGAGATATTTTGGGGGCACAAGCTACCCATATCCTTTCATGGCCATGCAATAAACCCTGCTCTGTTCCAAATTCCAGTGTTTTGGTTTGTCTAGCCTCACTGTACATTGGGCACAAAGACTTGCACTAACACTTCAAGTTTCCCATGTACTATCATTCCCTAGTTGAGACCACCATGGCCTCTCATCCGGAAAGAGGATTACCCAGGGTTTGACCATTTGCTTCTACTCTCACCCCCACTTCCACACATTCAGGACAAAGCTCTCGCTCCTTAATTTGGCTCACAGGCTGCTCACTATCCTGCTGTCACCACCTGCTTCCTTCCTTCCTACTACACTACTGACCCCTACTCTAGTCTGGACTTTTTAGAGGCCACTCTCCTGTCTAGAACTTTCTTACTCTTACTCCTCCCCCTGGCTAATGTTTACTAATCCTTCATTTTTCAGACTGGAGAAGAGGGATGCTATCTATTTATTTGGATCCCTTCTAAAATCAAGAACCCTTATCATCACACATACTTCATTAGACCATAATGTCACTAGATTGTAAGCTTCCTGAGAGCAGAAATCATTTCTTTTTCTCATGCTCATATCCCTAGTGTAATGCCTAACACATAGTAATGAAGTAAGAGTCTTAACTAAAGAAACAACACCCCCCACCCCTGCCCCTGGGGCTGAGGACGCAGCTATGAGCGTTGCCCTGAATGTGTCAGCAGCTTTGCTCACCACATACCACCCTTCTTGTAAGCTTGTAGAAACTTATGTCTTTGCTAGCAGCCCCGCAAACCAAGCTCCAAGCATTGCTTTTCAGTTTCACTTTTGTAATTTTGCTTGCTCAGCTTCTTGGGCAGGAACTCTGTCTGCTCTGGGGAAGGGGGAAGGCCAGACTGCTTGGGCAGGAAAAATAAGACCCAGAAGTCTGTACTGTATAAAAGTTACTCAGAACAAAGACCTAGTGCTCAGATTCTGGAAACGACTCCTCT
Source organism: Sus scrofa (assembly GCF_054392235.1). Taxonomy (NCBI): domain Eukaryota; kingdom Metazoa; phylum Chordata; class Mammalia; order Artiodactyla; family Suidae; genus Sus; species Sus scrofa. The sequence continues at coordinate 51,061,774 of NC_139386.1, forward strand.
GAGCTGAATAAACGACTCCTCTGGTGCTGAATAAACCTGGCTATTCCACATCTCCAGTTGCCTCTTGTCTCTTTCTGCTGCCATGGTTTCTGCAACAGTAAATGCTCAATTTGCCACATAAATAAGTGAAGCCTGTCTTGCCCTGGCCCCCAGAAACCTGTTCAGTCTCATTTCCATACATTGCTCTCTGACCCCAGTATTTCACAATTTTCACAATACCAAACCTTGATACTTTTCAAAAATAGGCCATGCTCTTTCACTTCTTGATACATGCTATTCCTTACATCTAGATTACCTTTGGTGCCCTGTAAATCCCCCAAAAAGTCAGCTCTAGGAGCCTCCTCCTCCTTGAAATCTTCCCTGCCTCCCCTAGGCACATGCTGCTTTGTTGATATATGCATTCTGCACACATCTACATTTTAAGTACGATGCCTGGTGAGGACCCACCGGACTATCATTTTTCAGACATTTTCTGAACAAAGACCATAGTAAGAAATATATTTTATACACAAAACATTACATGTTTACTCTGTGTTATGCTCTATTCTAGGGCTGGAGATATAGGAAATGAAAATCCTTGCCTCCAAGAAGCTTGTATTCTGGAGTTCCTATTGTGGCTCAGCAGGTTAAGAACCCAACTAGTATCCATGAAGATGCAGGTTCTAGCCCACCTCTCTCAAGGTTAAGAATCCAGCATTGCCATGAGCTATGGTGTGGGTCAAAGATGCCACTTGGATCCCACATTGCTGTGGCTGTGGTTTATGCCAGCAGCTCCAATTCAACCTCTAGCCTAGGAACTTCCAAATGCCACATAAGCAGCCCTTAAAAAAAAAAAAAAAAAAAAAAAGATTACACTGTGGAATATTGAGATGGGTAAAGAAAGATTTCTGAGGCTTTATGGATAGACAATAATAATAATAATTTTTTTTTGTCTTTTTTGTTGTTGTTGTTGTTGTTGCTATTTCTTGGGCCACTCCCATGGCATATGGAGGTTCCCAGGCTAGGGGTTGAATCGGAGCTGTAGACACCGGCCTACGCCAGAGCCACAGCAACGCGGGATGCGAGCCGCGTCTGCAACCTACACCACAGCTCACGGCAACGCCGGATCGTTAACCCACTGAGCAAGGGCAGGGACCGAACCCGCATCCTCATGGTTCCTAGTCAGATTCGTTAACCACTGCGCCACGACGGGAACTCCATTATAGTAATAATTTTTAAAACTCAAAACACAAACAAGGAAAAAACACCCAGATGGCCTTACAAAGGACAATGAAACGATGTTGACTAATTCCATGCGAAAAATAAATGTGATACATTCCAGCAAAATTATGCCTATTCCCCCCCCATCCTTTTACAAACACAAACAAATGCCCAGAATGATGCTCACCAAATGTTATTTCTGGGTGGCCAGAAATGTTATTTCTGGTTATTTCTAGGTGGCGAGTTCGAGGGACCCATGTTACTTTGTTTTAATTTAACTGTATTACTTGAATTTATATTGGCCAAGCAGCATTTTTGGAAAAATAGTAGTTAGGAGTTCCCTGGTGGCCTAGCCATTAAAGGATCCAGTGTTGTCACTGCTGTGGCTCAGGTCATGGCTGTGGTGTAGGTTTGGTCCCTGGCCCAGGAATTTCCACATGCTGTAGGTGCAGTGGAAAAAATTATTTTTAATTTTAAAAGTTGAAAAAAAAATTAGTAGTTTTACTCGATTAAAAAAAAGTATAGCAATGTGTACCACAGATATCAAAGAATGAATTTACAAAAGAATACTACTTTCTTTTTTAATTTAACCTTACATATAACATGAATTCTGATATTTCCTATTCTATTCCACTTTATTTCCTTTCTTTAAAAAAAAAAAAAAATATTTTTTAGGGCTGCACCTTCGGCATAGAAGTTCCTAGGCTAGGGGTTGGTTTGGATCTGCAGCTGCTGGCCTATGCCACAGCCACAGCAACAAGGGATCCTAATTGCATCTGCATGAGCTAGAGGCAACACTGGATCCTTAATCCACTGAGTGAGGCCAGGGATGAAACCAACATCCTTACAGATACTTATGTCAGGTTCCTAACCGGCTGAGCCACAACGGGAACTCCTATTTTACTTAAACCCCTTTTGTTTCACTAAATTATTTCAAAGACCACTCACAAAATTGAAAAACATACATGAAACTATTAGCTCAAGGATGGCAGAGTTACTTTTCAAGTAAGGATCACCAAGTAATGTGTGAAACTTTGTATGCACTTAATTAGTATTTCCTGATAAACTATTGAATGAGTGAATGTCTTCCTCAGCAAAACTGAGAGCAAGCAACTTAAGGGCAGGGCTCAGAGTTCCCATCGTGGCTCAGCAGGCAAACCCAACTAGTATCCATGAGGATACGGGTTCAATCCCTGGCCTCACTTGGTGGGTTAAGGGTCTGGCATTGCCATGGTGTAGATTGCAGACATGGCTCGGATATGGGGTTGCTATGGCATAGGCCGACAGGTGCAGCTCTAATAGACCCCCATCCTGGGCATTTTCATAGGCAGCATGTGCAGCCCTAAAAAGAAAAAAAAAAAAAAGAAGAAGCAGGGTTCATAATTTTTAAATCTTTGCATCCCCAGGGCTAGGCACAGAGCCAATTCTCATTAGTACCCCACCGAACTGAGGCCTACTAGCTAACAGCACTAATATTGCACTGAACTGAGACCTACCAGCTAACAGCACAATATAGCACTTCATAAATAGGATGTATAACAAATGAAACATTTCTCATGGATCTTAGTAACTAAAATATTCAAATCAGGGGCTCTAATTGTAACAACTTGTATTTGCCAACATAAATATATTCCCTGGATCAACCTCTCACTTCACAAATGTGAAGATTTTCTCCTCCCAGGAACTCATTCACACAGAAGCCTGAATGTGCTAGAAAGGAAATGTAACAGGGAAGATCAAATCTGACTCCATTTAGATCTGTTTCTTTTAACTTTAACCTTTGTGCTCTGTTGCCTGTGCTTAGTCATACTCTGCACCTTATGTAACAGAATGTTGCCTATAGCCTGAACAGACTAGCCTATTCTTAAGGCTATGGACTTTAAGAGTATTACAAAAAAAGTTGCAAAACAAGGAGTTCCCCTCCTGGCTCAGTGGCTAACAAATCCAACTAGGAACCATGAGGTTCCCGGGTTCGATCCCTGGCCTTGCTCAGGGGGTTAAGGATCCGGCATTGCCATGAGCTGTGGTGTAGGTTGCAGACGCGGCTTGGATCCCGAGTTGCTGTGGCTATGGCGTAGGCTGGCGGCTACAGCTCCAATTAGACGCCTAGCCTGGGAACCTCCACATGCCAGGGGAGCTTCCCTAGAAAAGGCAGAAAAAAAAGTTGCAAAGCAGAGAATAGTTGGAGGTTTGACCTGACCTACCTGGACAGCTACAAGAACAAAGGCTCCCACACCAAGAAAGTTGCAACAACTAACAACTAACTTACCTCCTTCACCCTGCCTTTAAAAGGGCTCTGCTTAAAGCCTTCAGAGAGTTCCGGGATTTGGGGGGGCACAAGGCACCCCTTTTCATGGCCCTGCAATGAAATTTTTCTGCTCCAAACTCTGGTATTTCGGTATTGTTTGGTCTTACTGATTTTTGGGCACATGAATTTGCATTTGGTTAACACAAATCTGACTCCATATTGATCTGCTCCTTTTACTTTAATCTTTGTCCTCTGTCACTTGTGCTTAGTCATCCTGGATGCTGCCTACAGACCAAAACTTACAGGATAGTGAGCCTGGACTTGGTAACAAGATTATAATTAATTTCTTTTGTCCTTTTTTTTTTTTTTTTTTTTTTTTTTAGGGCCACACTAGCAGCATGTGGAGGTTCCCAGGCTAGCGGTCTAATTGGAACTGTAGCCACCAGCCTACACCAGAGCCACAGCAATGCCAGATCCAAGCCGCATCTGCGACCTACACCACAGCTCACAGCAACGCTGGATCCTTAACTCACTGAGCAAGGCCAGGGATCGAACCTGCAACCTCATGGTTCCTAGTCAGATTCGTTTCCGCTGAGCCACAATGGGAACTCCGTAATTAATTTTTAAAAGAGTTCATTTTCTCCCTCTCATACTGTATTGTCTAATAGTATTAGAAGAACTGGGATAAGGTTACTACAATTCAAATGATATGTGTTTAAAAAAAAAAAAAAAAAACTGAAGACTTCTACTTTACAGAGCCACTGTAGGATCCAAATGAGAGTTCTTTAAGATCAGAAAATACATCCATCTTTTACAAGAAGCTAAATCTTTACAGGAAGAGAAAAATATTATCAATAAAACCCTAGCCTTGAACAAATCTCACTTTTTAAAAGGAAGCTGTCTTTTACTTCAGATTCACTATGCCATTTCCTGTGGTTACATTTGGAATTTGTCCATGTTTTCCAAAAAAAGAGTCTGCCCTTTGTGTTGAACTGAAAAAAGTTTTTCACAGTTGGCAGAATAATTTTTCTAAACTGGCTAAGGAAATTGTGATTTCTGGTTTAGTTTCATTTAGCTAAGTTTTTTGTTTGTTTGTTTGTTTGTTTGTTTTAATCTAGTTGGTGAAAGGGACCATCCTGGATATTATAGCTTCATTTTCCTTTCTCTTTCTTCACCCCTCCCACTTACTTTATTTGCAAATTTTATTTTGACTAAGAGAGATGTCGACAATACAAAACAAAATTGGAGTTCCCTTAGTGGCTCAGTGGTTAACGAATCTGACTAGGAACCATGAGGTTGAGGGTTCAATCCCTGGCCTTGCTCAGTGGGTTAAGCATCCTGTGTTGCAGTGAGGTGTGGATGCCAAGTTGCTGTGGCTCTGGCTAGGCCAGTGGCTACAGCTCCAGTTAGACCCCTAGCCTGGGAACCTCTATATGCTGCAGCAGTGGCCCAAGAAATGGCAAAAAAAAGACAAAAACAAAAAATTATGAGGAAGCCTGCCTGAGATGCAGTTCTGCCAGCATTATCTCTAGGAAGGGAACTATAAAGAGCTGGATTTTCTTTATTTTTTTAATGTGAATATGTTTGTATTAATGTTTAACTGCACAACTAACACTTTTCATTAAAAAACAAAACAAAACAAAAAACAGACAACTGCAGATAAGGCCAATGCTCCCTCCAGTCCCCACTCCCCCACCTGGTCCCCCTCTCCTACCTCAAAGGGCAAGTATGTAGTGTCCGTCTCTTTTCCTATTTACACACAACTTTGAAACTTCTAAGAATGGGAAACCTTTGAGAATTGGCGTGCCCTCCCCACCCCCCTACACACAAACACAAACGTATACCAGGACGTCCTCCGACAACAGCCTAACATTACTTTTCTCCTTAAACCTAGTCGCAGGGCTCGCGCTCTTCGCGAGATTCCCTCCAGGCCCCAGTGTTTTCTCCTCTCTCCGCCTGACACACTGTCCTGGCTGCCCCCACCAGGGGCTGCGGATCCAGGTTATGCGCTTCTCCCGGTGACCAGGCAACCCCCCACCCCGTCTTGCTCAGCGCGCACCCGGGACAGAGTGCTCGCGAGGGTCGCGCGGGAACCTGGGCCGTCCCAGCGCCGCCTTACCCGCCGAGGACCGTGTCCAGGGGCGAAAACCCGGCCTAGCAGCGCCATGTTTTGTCTCTCCGCGCAGGAACGCGCGGGGGCGCAAGGGGCCGGCCTGAAATACCCAGGCTCCACAAACTGGGCGGGGAGCAGGCTGGCCTTGGCAGCGGTTTGGCCCCTAGCGGCCAGGACGGCCTGCCGTAGAAGGACGGCCCTTCTACATGGGTCTGAGCCCAAGGGCACTGCCCAGCTTGACCTCTCCCATACGTTTTCTTGTTCTCTATTTACCTTGTCTGTGGATTGTAAAAATAATGTTAAGGCCAGTAATAGCGCTTTAGATGGCCTTGGGTGGGTGGATGAATTGACTGTGCCAGAAAAGTGCAGATTGCAGAAAGACGTGGCATGTGTATACTGCCCAGGTGCTTGTCAATAATTTATGTTTATTCCTTCGGTGCCTAAGTCCAAGCTGAACCGCACATCGGCAATAATATAGTAAAGACACAGCTTCCCTTTGCCTAATTAGGGGAAAGTGGCTGAAATCTAATAAAAAGCTGGGCAGCTTTGACTTTTCCAGGGACAAAATGCCCTTTAACACTGAGAGATAGCAGGGAAAGGCAGGTTTATCCTTTTCTTTTCTTTTCTTTTCTTTTTTTTTTTAGGGCTGCATTGGAGGCATGTGGACGTTCCTGGGCTAGGGGTCATGTTGGAGCTGCAGCTGCTGGCCTGTGCCACAGCTTGTGGCAAGGCCAGATCCTTAACCCATTGAGCAAGGCCAAGGATAGAACCCCCATCCTCATGGATATTAGTCGGGCTCCTAACCTGCTGAAGCACAAACAGGAACTCTCTCCGTACTTCTGAAATGTGACTATTCATACCTAACAGAATTATTGTGAAGATTAAAAGAGGATGCATGTGAAGCCCCAGGGTCAGACTGATAGTATGTGACATTGAGAGTTTAAGCACCTTGCATTTTTTTTTTTTTTTTTTTTTTTTTGGCTTGCTTTCTTTCTCGGCCACAGCAGAGCCAACACCAAATCCCACTGTGCTTGGCCAGGGCATTGAACCTGTGTCCTGGAGCTGCAGAGATGCTAGAGATGCTACCAATCCCTTTGCACCACAGCTGGAACTATGCCTTGCATTTTCTAAGTGCTGAGGAAAAAAAAAATCAGCCCTGGACTTTCAGAAATTGGCCTGGCACTCACAGGTAGACCATGCTAATCTACCAGGCATAAACCAACGCTCAGAATACCAACTTCAAACAAGATTATTTTGAGGTCAGAAGGCAGGAGTCTACTTCACAGTTTTGTCTAAGCACAGACAAAAACAAGTTCACAGTTGTAATCAACAAAATACCTAACAACCCAGCTCTTGGCCAAGATAAGTGGCTATTTCTCTTGGCCAAGAAAAGAGGCAATTGCAACTTTTAACTTTTTTCCAGACTCTTCTTACTAGACATAAGATTTATTGAGATCCTCCTTCATAGAATTGCCTGTGCTTTCTGCCCACATCCAATTCCTACTTCCTTACACCATCTCCCAAATCATCCAACCAAAATCCAAATCCTGTAATAGGTTCTTTTTGACACATTTTTGCAGAGACTCATGATTTCCCATGATGTGTGTCCTATCTTAAAGGAAAAATTAAATAAACCCATCTGGTTCAACCTTAGGTGTGTCCCTGGTGGTCTTTGGCTGGAAGGCATTGACAGTGCCCTTATAGTGTTAATTCACTGTCTTAGTTTGGGTTCCTCCAAAGAAGACTCCTGAGATGAGGATCCAACCCAAGTGACTCATTTGGGAACACCAGGAAGAAAGAAGGCAGACAATACAGGTAGGTTATCCAGGTAGTTAACAATGTAGGCAACTAAAGCCAATGCCACAGGGAAACTCTGGAAGAAAACAGAGAACATTTACTGCTATGGACTGAATACTTATGTTCCCCAAATTTCATACGTTGAAATCATGACCCCCAGAGTGATGGTATTACAATGAGATGTTGGCAGTCCACAAACCAGAAAGGGGCTGTCTGCTGGTGGCACCCTGATCATGGACTTCCAGCCTCCAGAACTGTAAGCAATGAATTTCTGCTGTTTATGAGCCATTCAGTCTATTGTATTTTGTTGCAGCAGCATGAATGGACTAACATACATGCTTCAGAGAAATCCCACCTTCTCATGATCCTGACAGTGAAGGAGAGATATAGGGTTCTAAAGATGACTAAGGTTGAATTTACAATCACAGACTGATGGATAAGGGCTGAAAATGGGAACAAATAAAATAATATTGCTTTCTCTCATTAATATGAGGTTGAAAAATCACACACACTATACCAGAATGTAACACAAAAGAAATGGCTGTATTAATTTATATTTGTCTTGAAATCAAAGAGCCTAAAATCATATCATGATTTATGCTTATCCCTCCTCATACACCCCAGCTCCTCACACCTTCCCCCTCCCATCTCCATTGCACATACACACAGATACCTACACTTCCACCTTAGTGTGGCTGCCTCTCACCCCTATTTTCAGGAGATAGCTTAAATGTCATTTTCTCAGAAAGTTGCCTTGACTTCTGGGCTGGTCTAGGTCTCCATACTAGAGGCGCTACAGATTTGTATCCTCAAAAGACAGACATTTTGGTAAGTTCTATCATGTGTGATTCCCATCTCTCTCTCACACACACACACACACACACATGTATGGTGCATTATAATTGTAAATACTGTATTGTTGAATATTCCAGACAAAGGAATGTTGGAAACCACTGAACTGCTGAACTCTGCAGAAAGCAAACTTGGTGGAGTTCCCGTCATGGCGCAGTGGTTAACGAATCCAACTAGGAACCATGAGGTTGCGGGTTCAGTCCCTGCCCTTGCTCAGTGGGTTAACGATCCAGCATTGCCGTGAGCTGTGGTGTAGGTTGCAGACGCGGCTCGGATCCCGCGTTGCTGTGGCTCTGGCTTAGGCCGGCGGCTACAGCTCCTATTGGACCCCTAGCCTGGGAACCTCCATATGCCGCGGGAGCGGCCCAAGAAATAGCAAAAAGACAAAAAAAAGAAAGAAAGAAAGAAAGCAAACTTGTAGTGCAAAAGCAAGATAAGCCAAGGAATGCTTGTGAAGGCAAAAGCCAGATAAGCATGTTTGCTGACACAGAGTTCTAAAGTGCAGGGTCTCCAGTCAAAAGAAAACAAGAGGCTTATATGTTAACTAAGTTGTTCTTTAGGCAACTGCACTATATCCTAAATGTGCACACCTGTGACTTTTATTGCTAGTAGTCTCCCTAAATCTCACTAAGAGATAGCTTCGACACTCCTTATGCCTGCTTTTGCTCACTAACCTAAACACATCACTTTCCCTAATAAAAGTCCTGTGGGCTAAACCCTAGGGTCCTTTGTTCAGAGAAACAGAGTGCCTCCTGGTTCCCAACTTTTAAAATGTAAAAGAGTCTCTTGTGTTTTATATGCCACACTGTCCCTCTTTCAGGATCTCCCATGGACCTGCAGCACAAGACCCAGCAAAGAAAACTTCTATTATGATTATGCATCCGTGAAACCATATCGTCTGCTTACAGTTTACACAATTGATCCTAGCTTCTTTCAATCCCCATATACTTCCAGGACTGGACACCATCAGATACATCTGAGACAGGCTGGGACCTAGTACTTGGGACCCTTTGGGGCAGTGGCTGCAAAGCTTGCACCTGGACAAACATCTCCTCAAGCAACAAAATACAAAGAAATGAAAAGGGACTAAAAATAACTGTGTTGGGGCAAATTATGGGCAAGAAGATACAAAAAAAAAAAAACCCAAAAACAAAAAAATCCCACCTAAAACCCAACTGCCATTTCTGAAAAGCCAAAAGCAAAAGCAAGATATCAGAAGCAAAAGCAGGGTACCACTCATGCCACCTGCACACAACACTACCAAAGGGGTGGGCAGAATGCACCTCTGGCCAGACCACTAGACCCACACCTATTCTTGCCCCATATTAGGAACCAGCTTGCCCTCCCCAGCAAGTGAGCAAGTAAGGGAAATTGTTTATTTTCACTGTCCACTGCTGCAGCAGCATCCCCAGTAAAGCCTTGCCTGAATTTTCCTGTCTGGCCTCTTATCAATTTTCATTAATTAGGAAGCCAAAGAGCCCCAGATGGTAACACATCTGTATCTCAATACCACCTATAACCCTGGACATGGATGTCACAAGTTATAGAGAAAGTATACTTCTGGAAGATAGTCCTATAGCAGGACAACTAAAATTTCGTTACTTCTATACAGAAGAGACAACAAACCCAAACTGCAAAATATTTCTCCATTTAGACCTAGTCTAACCTGTCCTCAATTCAACTTCCTCTTAGCAAATCCCAAAGTTGTGGTAGTTATTCCAACATCATCCTGAAAAGGATGGAACAGGATAGTTACACAGGTAGTTGTAGAAGTCCCAGTAGGGGGCCATAGATAGAGAGGTGAACAGGGAACTTTAGGAGATCAATGTAAGTTAATAATCACTCAAGAAAGCTATCAGAATGAAACAGGCTTGTTTAACCATAAAACCACAAAAAGCATGAGATACATCTCAGGTCATTAAATGAAAGATAAAATGAGGCCTGCATTCATGTTCATGAGGATAATGATCCTTAGGACCAATGACAGGAATTTAAGGGAAAGATGACATTCCTGAGTAGGATACCTTCATTATATGGAAACCTGAGATGATTCAACATATTTTAGTATATGTTACCACCCTTCTGCTGATTTGAATAAGCACCATGACAGTCCTAGTTCGATCTCATAGGGTCAGATACTCTCATACTCATTATGAAGGAGGAGTTAATGATGTAATCCTGATGTCTACTCAAAGAAAGAGAAAGAAGGCAATTTCCTCCTCCATCCGACCCTTCCTTGGATTACAAAAATGTAGTCCACCTAATCCTCAGGGCAGAGCCTCCTTGCCTGCTCACTTGCATCTCTCACAAGCATCTTATCTTAATAAATCTATTTCTTGCATATCACATTGTCTCTCACTGAATCCTTTCTGCATTGAGACAGGAAGAACCTGAACCTCAGTAAGTTCAGACAGCAGGTGAGTGATTCTAATTTAAAAACATGGGTTCAAGTCCCAATCTGGCTTTTGACTTGGGAAGATTCAAGTCCCAATCTGGGTTTAGGCTGGGTTCAAGTCCTGGCACATGGGTTCAAGTCCCAGTCTGGGTTCTGGCTAGGTTCAAGCCATTTTTGCTGTCAGTTTCACTACCAAGTCATAGAGTAGGGGCATGAAAAAAAGAGACCATTCCAAATGCAATGAGTTATTTCAATTAGGCAAGAGCCATGGGGTCTGACTTTAATCCTCAAGCTAATATTTCTCAACTTTCTTTTGTGTGTCAGATGTGATAAATATTCTATGCACACATTTCTGTAATCCTCATGAGTGTTTATGAGGTTTATACTATTATTATCCTCATTTGGAAAACTGATGCACGGAACAATTAGTCAAGCTTCCCAGCTAATAAATAATAGTAATGGAATCTGAGCCCAGACCTGTTTGGATCTGGGGCACAGCTCTCAGCCATTGTATTATACTCTCTGCTAGTAGAGTGTAGACATGGGAATCAGATTGCTGAAATTCAAGCCAAGGTACATGTCTCACTAGATGCCTAATGTTTAGAGAGTTATGAATTCTGTTTGCTTTTCTTATCTGCAAATTACCGATATTAAAACTGTTATCTCATAGGTTTAAATGAGATTTTTTTTTTAGAGCCACACCCATGGCATATGGAGATTCCCAGGCTAGGGGTCCAATCAGAGCTACAGCTGCCAGTCTACCCCACAGCAACAGCAATGCAGCATCCGAGATGCATCTGCAACCTACACCATGGCTCACAGCAATGCCAGATCCTTTACCCACTGAGCGAGGCCAGAGATCGCACCTGCAACCTCACGGTTTCTAGACAATTTGTTTCCACTGTGCCATCATGGGAACTCCATAAATGAGATAATATTTTTAAAGCACTTAGAACAAGGCCTGGCACATAGAAAACAGTCAGTAAACCCTATTATCATGCACATGGACAAAGGCAGTTGTTAACCCACAATTAGGAGCAAATCCCTGGCATCACTATATAATGTTTTTATTTTCTTATGGAACTGAGTCAGAATAATAATTCAGGTAGTCATCGTAGAAGCATGGGCTTTGATGCATTATTAGATATGGCTCCTGATTAACATTTGTGGCTTAAGGGCTCCAAGGAGTAACATCCATACAGGCCTTGGCTACTATAGGGAGTGTACCTACACCCAGATGGACATTAATCTCTAACCCCCTGTGACTCAGTTTATGGGGAAGAAAAAGGTCAAAGAAACCACAAGATTCATGGCACATTTCCAGCCCTAAGAACCCTATTGGACAAGGACTGATATAGGTAACTGGGCAAGGCCAGTGGGAGAAAACCACATCTTTCTGTGTTGCAGAAACTGTGACAGCAGAAAGAGACAAACAGCACTTGGAGATGCAGAATAGCAGGGTTTATTCAGCACCAATGTGGGCTCAGAGGAATCGCCTCCAGAGTTTGAGCACCTGGTCTTTGTTCTGGGTAGCTTTTATACAATACAGACTTCTGGGTCTTGTTTTTCCCACCCAAGCAGTCTGGCCCTCCCCCTTCGCCAGAGCAGACAGTGTTCCTGCCTAAGAAGGAGAGTAAACAAGATTACAAAACTGAAACTGAGAAGCAATGCTTGGAGCGCTGCTAGCAGATTTGCTAGGAAGCACTTAAGGCACATAATTGCTACAAGATTACAAGAAGGGTGGTATGGGGCAAGCAAAGCTGCTGACAGGCACATAGCTGCCTCCTAAGCTGGGGTGGGTGGGGGTTATTTCTTTAGTTAAAACTCTTACATCATCTGGACCACACGTTGGTATCCCCCATCTTTAAGGGATAAAAACCCCTATAAGACAATAGAGAGAAGGAGCTCTTCTCCCCCCTCCCATCTGTCCTGGGAGGTATTTGCTTTCCTGTAATAAAGACTTTGCTTGGCTGCTGCCTGTGTGTTCTCCAAGTTCATTCTTTGGCTGCATTAACAAGAACCCAGCTTCTGGTACGTTCTTTCCAGAATCAGAACCACAGGTTCTAACTGTTAAGCAAGTTCAACAAGATTATTACCCAAAAGATAAACTATCCCAAGGAAGGAAAAAAAGGGGGGGGGGAGGAACAAACTTACAAAATTCTTACTGAAGCACTGTTGTTTAGAAATTACCTTTCAATGCTGTTTAATATTTTTTGTCACAGAGTTTTTTTTTAAAACCTAACAGTATCCAAAATAAGCTTATCAAGTTGTGTTTGTATATAATTTCACCTCAGGACTTCTGCTCTAGGGGAGGAGGTTGAAGAGGGTGATTAACCTCACTGAGTTTGTTGATGTAAGGAGGATACAATTTAAAAGTAACAGACGATTCTCCCTGTTGAAAATAAGAACAAGACTTCTTCTTTCGACTTAAACAAAAAATTGTACAACCTGAAGTTGAGATTCAAGTTTTATTTGGGGAAAAATTAGGACTTAAGCCCAGGAGACAGCATCTCAGGTAGCCCTGAAAAACCACTCCAAGGAGGCAGGGGGGAAATCTAGGAAATATGAGTTTTTGCAACAAAGGGAGTGTAGTAGGAAAAAAAGATTTACAGATAACCAGATTTACAGAAAAAGATATACAGAAAAGCAGTTTCTGTGGATTTACAGGAATCACTCCTTTGATACGCAACTAGCTGTAGGGTAGTATTCTTTCTTTTCTGAGTTCCATCAGGGGTCACTGGCCTACCCTTGGGAGTGGTTGACCCGGGACATCTTTTGTTTTATCCACCAACTATAGCCCATGAAGCAGTATTTAAGACAGTTTTGAAATATCATCCCAAAGAGAAAAGGGGAAATATCAAGATATAAGTGATAAAGTTGAAGGGGGAGGTGCAGGCAGCATGCAAACATTTTACAAAGTTTGCTGCTGGTCTCTTGAAGGTTACTACTAGTCACAAAGAGCAGACATCACCAAGAAGGGTTTTAGTGTTTCTAGATATGAGGACATGCAAGAAGTGGGCTCAGAAAAATCTTCTCCTAGGAGATGGGATTAAGATGGTAAAATAGAAGGACTGGAGCTCAATGTCTCTCCTAGAAACAACAAAATCTACAACCAAATGCTGAGCAATCTTCAACCAAATGGACAAGAAACATTCAAAAAAATATCCTACTCCAAAAGACAAAGAGGAGACCACATTAGAGGTAGGAGGGGAGATTATGTGATATAAGCAACCCTTTACCTCCTGGGTAGGAAGCCCCACAGACTGGAAAGTAACTGTATCACAGAGACTCACCTATGGGATTGACAGTTCTGAGCCCCACATTAAACCCCCACGTGTGGGGATCTGGGACTGGGAGAAAGAGCCCCCAGAGCATCTGGCATTGAAGGCCACTGGGGTCTGTGCATAGGATCTTCATGGGACTGGGGGAAATGGAGATCCCATTCTTAAAAGGTGCACATAGAATTTCACATGTGCTGGGTCCCAGGGCAAAGCAAAGTCTCCATAGGAATCTGGGTCAGACCTGACTGCAATTCTTAGAGAACCTCCTGGGAAAACAGGAGTGAATGTGGCTTGCTGTGGGGGAAGGATATTGGAGGCAAAGCTCTTGGGAATATGCCTTTTTCTGGAGGTGGCCATTTAGGGAAAATTTGGGGGGTGGGGCAGACACCAGAAGTAAGAGAGGCTACAACTCTATTATCCATAAAAGAAGTCACCACACCAAAAACATATAAAAAATGAAAAGACAGAGAACTACAACTCAGATGAGGGAGAAAGGAAAATCCCCAGAAAATCAGCTAAGTGGTGAGGAGATTCTCAGCCTACAGGAAAAAGACTTTAGATTGTTGATGCTGAAGATGATGCAAGACATTGGAAATAAGCTGGAGGCAAAGAGGAATAATTTACAGGAAACACTGACCAAAGAGATACAAGATATAAAACTGAAACAAGGAGAGATGCAAAATACAATAACTGAAACAAGAAACTCACTAGAAGCAGCCAACAGCAGAATACAAGATGCAGAAGAACGAATAAGCAAGGTGGAGGACAGATTAGTGGAAATTACAGATGCAGAACAGAAAAGAGAATAAAGATTGAAAACAAGTGAAGAGTTCTCTGGGACAACGTGAAACGCGCCAACATCCGTATTATAGGGGTTCCAGAAGGAGAAGAGAGAAGGGGACAGAAAAAATATTCCAAGAGATAATAGCCAAAAACTTCCCTCACATGGGAAAGGAACCACTCCCTCAAATCCAGGAAGCACAACGAGTACCATATAAAATAAACCCAAGGAGGAATACCCCAAGACATATATGAATTGAACTGACCAAAATGAAAGACAAAGAGAAGATATTGAAAGTAGCTAGGGAAAAGAAACAGATAATATACAAGGGAACCCAATAAGGTTATTGGCGGATTATTCAGCAGAAACTCTGCAGGCCAGAGGGAGCTTCCTAATATACTTGATGTAATGAAAGGAAAAAACCTCCAACCAAGATTACTTTACCCAGCAAGGCTCTCATTCAGATTTGAAAATCAAAAGCTTCACAGATAAGCAAAAGAGAAGAGAATTCAGCAACACTAAACCAGCTTTACAACAAATACTAAAGGAACTTCTCTAGGCAGAAAAGAAAAGGCTACAACAGGAAACAAAAATCCCACAAATGACGAGGCTCGCCAGTAAAGGTATATATGCAGTAAAGATACGAAATCATCCATGCACAATTATGCCACAAAATCAGAAATCATGAGAAGAGTTGGGTACAAATGCAGGATACTGGAGATGCACTTGCAATTAAGAGACCAACAACTTCAAACAATCTCATATATATATAGACTCATATCAAAACTTCAGAATAACTGCAAACCAAAAATCTACAACGGATACACAAACAAATAAGAAAAATCAACTCAAATACAACACTAAAGATAGTCATCAAACCACACACAAGAGGAGAAAACAAGAGAAGAAGGGAAGAAAAAAGAGAAACAAAAACAAAACCACTGAAACTTTACAACAAAATGTCTCTGGACAAGGAGAGTGAGAGAAGTTCTTCCAACAAATGGAAGAACTACTTGATGAAGCACTCTTCATTCCAGGAAGAAGGACCACCCAGAACCAGTCCTGGGGCCAGTAAACACCAGCTTTGAGAAACAATACAAGCTTGCCTCTACCCTGATCCTATCTACAGACCTGATCCTTATTTCATTCGCCAAACTATAAAACCACCTCCTAATCCCTTCCAAAGGGGACACAGTCTTTAAGGCATTAGCCTGCTGTGGCCCCCTTTGCCTGGCAAAGCAATAAGGCTACCTTTTTCTCTCTACCCAAAATTATGTCTCCACATTTCAATTCGGAACCAGCAGACAGAGGCAACACAAGTGCAAAATTTCAGTTCACAATTCCCCTTTTTTTTTTTTAAGCATTTACTTTAGAAAATCTGTAAACTGTAAATTCATTCTCTTTCTTTTTGAAATGTGTGTAAATCTTTTTTCAAAAAGGCTAAATTTCTTAATAGTTTACAACCCAGCAATGACTTTCTTGGAGACCTGGGGGCCATTTTTACTTATTTTTAAAATTTTTCCCCCTGGGGTCCATTTTTAGAAATGTAATTATCAAGGAAGAGAATGTCTCATCTCCTACTTTCTGTAAGAGGGTTGGAGCCTAACTTCAGAGGGACTTCACATTCAACCTGCAAGTTACCTCCTGTCATCAAGTTAAGAGAAGTTTATTTTTTCCTTTGGATAAAGCCAGTTAGTTAACCCAGAGGTCACATGAATTTAGGGTGAATAATGTGTGACAAACAGGGCTGTCAAGTCGCCTTACATGAAAACCAATTATTGTTTATCTTGACTACATGCATGAGATGGGTTGTATGTCTGCTTGGCAATTGGTGAAAAGAAATTCATACTTTTAACAAGACAAGAAAAATTTAAGCATAAAATTTTTCTCCGTCTATTTAGGCCTCCTTCCTCCCCTTTAATGTGTATTGTGCATTTGCTTTAACCAGATCTCCTTAGGAGATAACCTTCCTTTTTAATCTTGTAAGGCATCATCTAGACCCATTACTTATTTTGTACATTTAGATCGGAATTGTGTAAATGGTCAATATCTAATTTGGCATAAAACCCTTTGTCTCAAAAATGTATATAACTATGCTTTTATCTCTAACGGGCTGAGGAGTCCTCAGAGCTATTTCAAAGACTCTCTCAGGTTATAATTATCAGATTGGTTCAAATAAAATTTTCCCATTTCTTTCTTAGATCAACAATTGACTTTTTCTTTATAGATAAATGCATGGTGTAGCTGAAGGATATCAGTGATACCCACTAGAGGATACCTGGAGTCTATCCCAAACAAGCACTCAGTATCAGCATAGGCCCATTTAGCCCCACCAACTTCTCAATATTCCTTGTATGTTCCAGAGAGTTCTCCTGATATCTGGATGGGTTTTTGTTTTTTGTTTGTTTGTCTTTTCGCCTTTTTCTAGGGCTGCTCCCATGGCATATGGAGGTTCCCAGACTAGGGGTCTAATTGGAGCTGTAGCCGCCAGCCTACACCAGAGCCACAGCAACGCCAGATCCAAGCCGTGTCTGCAACCTACACCACAGCTCACGGCAACGCCAGATCCTTAACCCAATGAGCAAGGCCAGGGATCAAACCCACAAGCTCATGGTTCCTAGTTGGATTCCTTAATCACTGAGCCACAACACGAAATCCCAAAAGCTGATTTTTTTTTTTTTTTTTGGTCTGTCTTTTTAGGGCTGCACCCACAGCATATGGAGGTTCCCAGGCTAGGGATCCAATTGGAGCTGTAGCCACCGACCTACACCACAGCCACAGCAATGCGGGATCCAAGCTGCCTCTGCAACCTACACCTCATGGATTTGTTTTAAATAATGATTCTTAAAATTCCATTTGAGTTTTACTTAAGACTTCCAGTCTTAAGAGGCATCAGTGCATTTCCTAGGTAGGGATTGAGAAGGATCTGGGTAGGAAGTCCAGGTAAACATAGGTGGCTGGGTTTTTTTGTTTTGTTTTGTTTTGTTTTTTTTAATTGAGAATAACAAGGAGTTCCTATTGTGGCTCAGTGGGTTAAGAACCCAACTAGTATTCATGAGAATGTGTGTTTGATTCCTAGCCTTGCTAAGCTATGGTGTAGGTTGCAGATGCAGCTTGGATCTGGGGTTGCTGTGGCTGTGGTGTAGGCTGCAACTGCAGCTCCAATTCACCCCCTCACCTGGGAACTTCCATATGCCACAGGTGCAGCCATAAAAAGAAAAGGGTGGGAAAGGAGAATAAGAAGTTGATATAAGGTCAGAACAAAACTTTTCTTAGTGAAATGAAAGACTGCATTATTCAGCTCTGAAGAACAAGATGTTCTCAGGTGACTAAGAACCTAGCAGAAGTGTCTAAGGATCAATTTTCATGACATGCAGTGAGGGCCCACAGAGAACCCCACTACAACCATTAAGTTAAGTGATGCTCTTTCAGAGATGCATGAGATAAGGGTTGATTGTCTAGTGCTCCAAGCACCCACAGTGGTTTTAGACTCTCAGTGGGAGAAACCAAGATACATAGAAGAGTCGAACCAATCCAAGAGCTATTTCCTGGGGAGCTGGACTCAGAAGCACACATCCAATCCACCACCATATTCTCAGAAAATTGTTCAGATCCTATGTAATATCCGAATTAGATTATCAAGGCAATAATGGGAAATTGTGCCTCAAAGACCAAACAGCTCCTGGACAGACAGTCACCCAGAGGGATACCAACTGGGTTTATATATTTTGCAAGTACTTATTTTTTGGGAGTTAAAGAAAACCCCACACTGAAATGGCCAAGATGGGGCTCTTTAGGTGTTACAAAACTGGTTTCTGCATGCATAGTTAGATAAAGCCTGTGGAAGTTAAGTTTATACCATGTCAATCAGTCTCCTGATTCCTGTCCTCTGGGTCTACTGAAAACAAGAATGGTAATAGCTTTCCTCTTTTCTAAAATTAGATTAGCAGGAGAGGAGTTCCCATCGTGGCGCAGTGGTTAACGAATCCGACTAGGAACCATGGGGTTGAGGGTTCGATCCCTGGCCTTGCTCAGTGGGTTAACGATCCGGCATTGCCGTGAGCTGTGGTGTAGGTTGCAGACACTGCTCGGATCCCACATTGCTGTGGCTCTGGCGTAGGCTGGTGGCTACAGCTCCGATTCGACCCCTAGCCGGGGAACCTCCATATGCCGCGAGAGCGGCCCAAGAAAATGGCAAAAAGACAAAAAATATATATATATATTAGCAGGAGAAAATACTCATAGGGTTACCTTCTTGGACCCTTTGAATTGTAAAGATTTCTAAATTGTTAAAATTAGAGGGCTTTCATCTTAAAATACTGTACCTATTTTAATCGGCATGCAGAAGCCCCAAAACGTTTCAGAATCCAAAATGGCTTCATTGAAGGATTTGTTGTAGAAGGCTAATGAAAGATTGATATAAAAGGTACTATTGACTGGGAAAAAAAATATACAACCTAAAAGTTGAAACTTAGGTTTTATTCAATTGACATCTTTGTGAGGTAGGAGATAGATGGGCTCCAGGATAGACATTTATAACTAAGCTCTTGTTTACACTTCTTTTTTTTCTTTTTGTCTTTTCTAGGGCCACACCCCACAGCATATGAAGGTTCCCAGGCTAGGGGTCTAATCAGATCTGTAGCCGCCAGCCTACACCACAGCCACAGCAACGTTGGATCCAAGCTGCATCTGCGGCCTATGCCACGGCTCACAGCAATGCCAGATCCTTAACCCACTGAGCGAGGCCGGGATTGAACCTGCAACCTCATCATTCCTAGTTGGATTCGTTAACCACTGAGCCACAATAGGAACTCGTGTTTATACTTCTTGAGGCAGGAAATAGCTGGAATCCAGGATAGACATGTACAGTCAGCCACCTATCTATATTTCAAGATAGAAATAATGGGCACAAGGCAAGTAGCTGGAATTTGTTTTCTGTGGACATGTTAAATAATGGTAATGGCAGGGGCAGAGGGGGCTAAGCCCTGCTTGGGCAAAAGATCAAGAGGTCACATACTTTCTATCCTTGGGGTCAGAGAGATGCCCAGCTACACATGTGCAGAAAGACTCTTAAGAGTCAAAAAGAGAGAGGGCACCAAGCCATAATAAGTCCTGATAACTGTCCTATAACCCTTTGCTTTGGAAAAAAGATGTGCACGCATATGAGGAGGGTCCTGGATCCTGTCAGGTGCTGTAACAACAGCAGAGAAGGAGACATGGGGCCAAATGGCAGGAAACCACATGTCATGCAAACAGCAGGGTCCAGACAAAGAAAAGCAGGAACCTCCAGACTGACAGGAAACCACACAAGTCTACCCTTCATTCCAGTGCTCTGAAGCTAAACTCCACAAGTCTCCAGCAATTTGTGATTTCCAAAATTTTTAAAAACTAGTAACACTTTCCCATTGTTCTGAAAGCTACCTTAACAACAACAACAATGGATTACCCCAATGTATGCACTTCAGTCTGGCCTGGACCTTTCATGCATTGATCTATATTTTTCACTCGTGATCTAATGCCTTACTTTCTAACTGCTATGACTTTATGATGTATTTATTTTTACCACCTGGTAAAGGAAGTTCCCATAGTATTCACATTTTTCTTGACAATTTTTTACTTTATATTTTCCTGATGAAATTTTGAATACAAAAGTTCCCATTATGGAGCAGTGGAAGTGAATCTGACTAGTATCCATGAGGATGCGGTTTTGAGCCCTGACCTCACTCAGTGGGTAGGGGATCTTGTGTTGCTGTGGCTGTGGTGTAGGCCAGCAGCTGTAGCTCCAATTTGACCCCTAGCCTGGAAACTTCTAAATCCCACAGGTGTGGCCCTAAAAACAAAAACAAACAACAACAAAAAAAACCCAAATTTTTTTTGTTGAATCCATTTATCAAGTTCAAAACATAGTGTTGTGGTTTTGCTTGGTAATCCATTAAATTTGTAAGTTAATCTGGGCAAGCATCGACAGTTTTCAATATTGTTTTCTCTTTAGAAAAATGGTAGAGCTTTCCATCTATATCGATTTGCATCCTTCAATGAGGCTTTACTACAAAACGCAATTTTTTTTTTTTTTTGGTCTTTTGTCTTTTTAGGGCTGCACCTGAGGCATATGGAATTTCCCAGGCTAGGGGTCAAATCGGAGCTGTAGCTGCCAGCCTACATCAGAGCCACAGCAACGCGGGATCTGAGCCGCGTCTGCAAACTACACCACAGCTCATGGCAATGCCGGATCCTTAACCCACTGAGTGAGGCCAGGGATCAAACTCACAACCTCGTGGTTCCTAGTTGGATTGGTTTCCACTGTGCCAAGATGGGAACTCCTAGAAAACACAAATTTGATTTATGTAAAGTTGGTTATTAGCATTTAAATAGCAAAACAAAAGTATTTAAATAGAAAAATAAATATATTTAAATATTTGCCATACATGTTTATGTGTGGATCTGTTAATTTATTTTTTCACTGAGTAGTTAATTTCAACTTACATGCCTGTCATGTGTCCATCATTATGGTAAATATTAGAGATATAAAATTGATTTATACAGTAGGGACACAAAAAATGGTTTAGATAGAGCCCCTACCCTTAAGGAAATAGGAAGGAATGAAAGAAAAGGAAACTAATATATGTTTAACATCTATGCATTATACTATATCCCATTTAATGCCAGTAATAATACTTCAATGTAGATATTATTTTTGCCCACTTGTATGTAAGAGATACTGAGCTACCTTTGTTAGTGTGTGATTTTGAGCCATTTAAATCCTAGCCTATGCTTTAGTTACAAAATTATATCAGAGTTAAAGAATTTGGAAGGAAGACAAGATAGTCTTTAACATTTTTAAGATAAGGCTAAGGAATCAAAGAAAGAAATTGTAGATATGTAGGAGAAAGCAGTAACTCATAAAGCAAAACCTTTGTAGAAATGAGAGGAGATAGGCTTAAGTTAAGCACAAATGGAGAAATTGATCCGAAAGAAGGGTAAATCACATCCTGAAATGAGATAAGAAGGCAAGATTGAGGTGTAGGTATAGATTTTAAAAGACAAGAAGCTTGTTTTATGATGTAGATAGAGGCAGAATAAGATCAAAAATTGCAAGGAAGTTTTTATATCAACCTCCTTCATAAGATATGACAATATATTCTTAGAAGGAGGCTAGAGATGACCAGATTTGAGGAGACGCAAAAGTGTGGAATAGCTCTTTAGGTTTATAGAGAATGGATTTAAGGGAAAAAACAAAAAACAAAAAAACCAGCAATACAGGAAATGGGACTGATGAATAGTGCTCTGTAGTTTAACTGATATTATAGTTTATGAATTTACATTCCTTTTATATTTTCAAAGATAGGCTTATCCAGAAGCCTTAGTATAGGAGGTTGCTGTATGATTGGCTCATGATTGAGGATTTTTAGGGTTTATAGATAAGTGAGATTATAGAGCTGAAAGTGAGAGGAGAGCTCTGAGAGTAAAAGCTGTTCAGTGAGCTATTTTCAGTGCTGAGAGATGAGCTAAGAGTAAAAGTAGTTCAAGTTAAATCTCCTAAGGTCTATTCTGGATAAGATGGAGGATAGGAAACTGATAACCTGGGTAAAATGGAGGGCTCAAGAGACCTGGACAAAGCTTAACAGCAGGTATAATGGGGGTGAGCATATAGGAAAGGAGAATGCCAGGCAGTTCCAGTCAGAAAGTAGGATATTAAAGATACAGAAGATTCTGGTGGTATAAAGAGATAACTGTGAGGAGTTCCCTTCATGGCTCAGTGGTTAACAAACCCGACTAGGAACCACGGGGTTGTGGGTTCGATCCCTGGCCTCAGTCGGTGGGTTAAGGATCCAGCATTGCGGTGAGCTGTGGTATATGTCGCAAATGCAGCTTGGATCCCACATTGCTGTGGCTGTGGCTCCAACTGGACCCCTGGGAAACTCCATATGCAGTGGGTACAGCCCCAAAATAGAAAAAAAAAAAAAAAGCTAGAGAGAGAGAGATAATTGTGACCATTAAAGATGTAGTGTGTGTGAGGCAAAATGAAAACCAGGAGTTCCGTCATGGCTCAGTGGTTAATGAACCCGACTTCGAACAATGAGGTTGGCCTCACTCAGTGGGTTAAGGATCCGGCATTGCCATGAGCTGTGGTGTAGGTTGCAGATGCGGCTAGGATCCTGCGTTGCTATGGCTGTGGTGTAGGCCAGCAGCTACAGCTCCGATTCGACCCCTAGTCTGGGAACCTCCATACGCCATGGGAGTGGCCCTAGAAAAGGCAAAAAAACAAAAAAAACAAAAAAAAAAAACAAAAAACCACAGGAGTTGAAAGTCAAATAAATGTGACCCTAGTTGGTAGACTACATCTTCCAGCTATGTCTTACAATTACTTGAGAATGATGGTAGTAGTTGGGGTGAAAAGAAAACTCTCATATGGATGGCAATGTCCTCAATGAATATGGTCAAGTGACATGGATATACCTGCAATTAGAAACAATAGAAGGGAGTATAGAGGATGGGCAGTCATATGAGATGATCCTGACCTAGGAGAGATTTTGCAAAGCAGGGAAGAGAAAACTCCCCAGGTAACAAAGTTCCAATTCAGATTCTCCATTTATCGAAGTGACTAGGAATTCTCTGGTGAGAGGGGCACCAACATCACTGAGAAGCTCAGCAATGGCTCTCCTTGTACTTCATGGATGATGATAAAAGATATTGTTACAGAACTGTGTTCACAGATAGCAGCAAGGCTGGGTTCACAGAAATTATATCTGAAACAACAGAGGCAAGGTGGCAGCATTTAACCATCAGAAGAGAAAAACTATCCAAATGAGTGGCAAGATAGGCGTGGCAGTCAGAGATCCCCACCTCTGAAAATGATTAATAGAATATGGCATGCCTAGGAGAAAAGATAGAAGCTAGCCAACAAGGGCATGCTCAAACTATAAAATGAGAAGAAATCAAGGATGAGTGGCATAAGGCTGAAAGCAGCAGACTCAATAAAAAGTCACAGTCTCTTACCCAGTTTCCTGATTTCAGCTACTTTACTAGAACCCATTTACTGAAGAAGAGGAAGAATTGCAAGGTAGGACTCTGCAACACTACGGTGAGAATATATGGTAGTAATTTCCCCACACATGCTCACTTTACCCTCAGTCCTTCCCTAAAAGGACCAATTGCCGTTTCCCTGGGAAATCATACACTGAGGAAAAAGGAATGCTTAAATATTTTGAGGATTCTTGGATATAATCATTGCTGTTATCTAGGAACCCAAAGTATTATCATGGCCCACAGTTATACAGGAGTCAGATAATAAATGGAATTTTTTTCCATGTGGGGCATAAATAGGTCTACTGAGCACAGGTACCTACCTAGTGATTACTGCCCCAGTTCCCAAATGTATGATTGGAATGGACATATTTGGTAGTTAGTACAGCACCCATATCAGTCCAGTTCTTTGGCCTAAGGGGTAAGAGCTATCAAAGTAGAAAAGGCCACAGGGGAGCCTCTGAAATTGCATAGGCAAGATAGTAAATTTTAAAAAGTGTACAATTTCCAGCTATAATGTAACATACAACACAATAACTATAGGTAATGATACTGTTTTGTATATTTGAAAGTTCGTATGTGTGTGAGATATGGGGTCAGTCTTTATTTCCTCTGTAGTGTTAACTAATATCCCCAGGACCATTTATTGAAAAAAAGAAAAACTTTCTTCCATTGCTCTGAAATATCACTTTTGAAAAATCACATTACATGTGTAGAACTTTTTAAGGTCTATTTTGACACATTTGCCTATTTCCTATCCTTGTGCCAATAGAACACTGACAATAACTAACTTTATAATAATACATCTTGATATTTGGTGGTTATAAGTACTCCAGATTTATTCTTCAAAATTTCCTTGGCTATTCTCAGCCTTTGCATTTCCATATAGATTTTAGAAACTTCTTGACAATTTCCACTCAGAGTATCTTCTGAGACTTTATTGTAGTTGCATTGGATCTATAGATCAATTTTGGGAGAAATGACATCTTAACAGTCCATGAACATGGCATGTTGTCCTGCATTTATTTAGGATTTATTTTAATTTGTGTCAGTAATATTTTGTAGTCAATAATGTTCTGTATCACATCTTTGATAGATTTCTAACAAAGTATTTGATGACTGTTGGTACTATTATAATTATTTAAATATCATTTTCTACTTATTTTCTGGAATAAAGGTACACAATTGAATATTTTAGACATGGTATTCAGTGACCTTATTAAATTCACTTTTCAATTCTTTTAGATTTTCAGTGTACATTATCATGTCATTGTGAATAATGACCGGTATTTCTTCCTTTCCAATCCTTTTCCCCTTGATTGCATTGATTAGAACATCTAAAACCATGTTGAAAATAAGCAGTAAGAGCAAAAGTGTTCTTATTTCATTCCTAGTGCTGGGGAAAAGATTAAATAATTTACCTTAAATATAATGAAATCAGCAGGGTTTTTTTGTAGGTGCTCTTTATCAGATCAAGGATGTTCCCTTTATTCCTATTTTGCTGAGAATAAATGGATGGATGCTGAATTTTATCAAATGATTTTACTACAACTACCATGATCATGATTTTCCCCACTTTTTCTGTTATTCTGATGAATTACATTTATTTTCCCTCCAGTTAACATCCTCCTTTATATTTCTGAAATAAGCCCCACTTAGCCATGATTGTCCTTTTTATATACCACCTAACTCAATTCACTAATTTTGTGTATAGGGTTTTCATATTTATGTTCATAACAGAGAATGGAAATCTAGCTTTTATTTTTCTGCACCCATGGCCAAGTGGAAGTTCCCAGGTCAGGTATGGAACTTGCACCACAGCAGAGACCCAAGCCACAGCAGAGACAACGCCATATCCTTAACCCACTGAGCCACCAGGAAACTCCATTAGACAATGCTTCTGAGAACCAGAAATTATCTAATCAGAAGTATACTCTAGGGTGTTTACTTTGTAGTGTTCATCGAACAGCTTTAATTTTTTTCATTCAGAGATAAAGTAAATACTATTTAATTATGTTTAAAATTTCATTGGAGTGTAGTTGACTTACAGTTTTGTGTTAGTTTTAGGTGTACAGCAAAGTGCATCAGTTATGCACATACATGCAAGATATCCAGTTTAATACAGGTTGAGCTGTTTCTTTCCTAACCACCAGGTGGCGACCAGGCGTCCAAGTCTGATTCCCCTTTCCCTCCTCTTTTTAGGCCCGCCCGGCTCCCGGGAGCGCGCACGTCTCAGAGTCCGCGCCGACTGCGGGCGCTACGGCCACGCACGTCGGTCGCTGCGGTCACGCTGCTGCATGTCGGATCCAACCCTGAGGATCCAGGACCATGTGGAAGCTGATTCCTGCCGCGGCCTCGGCCCGAGGTAAGGGCGGAAGGGAAATGTCTAGGGACGGATTTCCCTGGAGCAGCTGCAGTAGGCAGAGGGTTTGCAGAGCGATGTTTCCGGTCCGTTCTCGCCTCTTTCGCCGCCTTCTGGGCTGTTCTTCGTTCTCGCCCTGGGAGGCCGGAGGGCTGATGCGGAAAAACGGCGCATTTGTTGTGTGGGGATCGCGCTGTTTTCCTCGGCAGCGCAGTGCTTGCGAAACAGGCTTTAAATTGGGCAGGGGAGTAGGTGTGCGGCGCTGGGCGGCCAGGGACCGCCGGGTCGGCCGCCGGGGTACTCCACGGTTAGGACCAAAGCCACTGACGGGACCAGCTGCTCTGATCCTGGCTTAGATGGTCTGCAGGATTAATCCTTAGCAGGGGTACCTGTTGTGACTCCCAGTGTTTTAGGCTTTTGAAGAAATACCCAGAATAAGTTAACCCAAGCTAGAAAACACAGTGGCAACTGATGACTCCGTTTTGAACACATTGTTTTTGTAAATAGCCACGAAGATGACTTGGGTAAATGGCAACCACGGGAAAGCGTACTTTCGGTTTTGTTTCAGAGCCTTTTTCCATTTTGTCATCAGAACAACTGAAAAAAATTGTTTTTCTTTTTTTTTATTTCTAAGAATGGAAAATGGTAATCTCATGTTAATTGCTTGCCTACTCTGTGTAAGCACTTATTAGTTCATAGATAAACAGGGTTAGCCTATGATTGGTCTTGCCTTCAGAAAGTGTACGTTATGGTTGAAAAAAAAAAAATCTCCCAAGAAATAGCAAAAAGACAAAAAAAAAAAAATCTATGTGCAGACTCAATTGACTGACAATGTCAGGAAGTGTGGAGAGGACCAAACAAATGGAAAAATACTCTAATAACATCTCATAGTATTTATAGACTTAAAAATATTATAAAGACTCAAAATAAAAATATTATAAAGATCAAGGCATTGCTGTGGACTTGGAGCATTGCAGAGATAGAACATAAACTGTGGTAGACAAGTAGGAACAGTTTCCAGGAACAGTTGTAGCCTGTGACTGTCTCCTTGTGTCCTTTAGGGTGGTAGTAGAAGTAAAATGCCACTAGTGCCAGTAGGTGGCATTCTTAAACTTTTGGAGGATATTGAATCTAATGGAAGCTATGGGGTCCATACTTCTAGGAAAAATGTGAGTAAACCTACACAGGTTTTTTGTTGAAAGAGTCCACCCTAGGTTAAGAATCTGGTTAACAAAATGTGTTCCAAATCTGGTCAAAGCTTACCTGGACTCTTTGCTACTTGTCTTGTTTATCTTCATCATTCTACAACTGCAGTGCTCCAAGACTAAACTCCAGCATACATGCTATGACTCCAACAATTTGTGATTTCCAAAATTTTTAAAAACTAATACACTCTGCCATTGTTCTTAAATCTACCTTAACAGAAAAAAAAAAAATTACCCAATATATGCACTTCACTTTGGTCTGGAATTTTTGTGCATTGATTGATCTACATTTTTCATTCTTTTTTTTTTTTTTGCCTTTTCTAGGGCTACTCCCTCAGCATATGGAGATTCCCAGGCTAGGGGTCTGATCAGAGCTATAGCTGCTAGGCGTACCCCAGAGCCGCAGCAACGTGGGATCCAAGCCTCATCTGTGGCCTAAACCACAGCTCAGGGCAACACCAGATCCTTAACCCACTGAGTGAGGCCAGGGATCAGACCCTAAACCTCATGGTTCCTAGTCGAATTCTTTAACCACTGAGCCATGACAGGAACTCCTATTTTTTACTCTTGATCCAGTACCATACTTTACCATACTAGGTTCTAAACATACTGTTGTGATTTTGTTTTGTAATGCATTAAATTTTTAATTTGGGCAAGCATTGACAGTTTTCAATATTGTTTTCTCTTTAGACAAAAGGTTGAGCTTTCCGTCTATACAGATTTGCATCCTTCAGTGAGGCTTTACTAGAAAACACAAATTTGATTTACATGAAGTTGTTTGTCAGCATTTAGATAGCAAAATAAAAATACTTAATTGTTTGTCATACTTATAAATACATGGTTGTGTATGGATCTGTTAATTTATTTTTTTAAAAAATTCTTAGACCCATACAGACTTTTGACTGGTGTTGAGTACATTGTTGGAAGGAAAAATTGTGACATTTTAATTGAAGATGATCAATCAATCAGTCGAAATCATGCTATATTAACTGCTAACTTTTCTATAACCAACCTGGTAAGTTACTAATTTTATTTCACTAGCTTATAGTAAGGGGATTGAAATATACATGATATACCTTGGTGTATATGTAAGAGAGAGTTTGAGAGACTTTTCATTTCATAGGGCTGTTAGTTTTTTTTTTTTATTAACAAAATTAAAGAGTTGTATTTTGGTAGTGGTACCGGTGGTATTTGAAATTTGAAGTTTCTGTTTCAGTATTTTACTGTTTGCTGTAGTGATTTAGAAACTCAGGAAGTACAACGTATTTCTGTTTCTTTACTTGAACATTTATTGAGTGCTTACTGTGTGTCAATCACTGTGCCAAGCCTGAGGATAGAGCGGTGACTAGACCATCTTTAAAGAGTTTATGTAGCCAGGTGAACACTGGTATTTCCATTATATCTTAGGTTTTTGCAAGGGGAATTGATTTGTTTTAGTAGGGGAAATAGCTGTTGTATATGCCCCACAGTTTTTTTTGGTTTTTTTTGTTTTTGTTTTTGTTTTTTTTTTTGATTGTTTGTCTTTTTAGGGCTGTACCTGTGGCCTATAGAGGTTCTCAGACTAGGGGACAAATTGGAGCTGAGTCACTGGCCTACACCACAGCCACAGCAATTACAGATCCGAGCTGCATCTGAGACCTTCACCACAGCTATGGCAACACGGGATCCTTAACCCACTGAGAGAAGCCGGGGATCAAACCCGTGTCCTTGTGGATACTCACATTTGTTTCTGCTGAGCCATGACTGGAACTCCCCCAGCTCTTTTGATTGGCTTTGAGTTTGTTTGGGTGTGTTGATTCTTTTAATAAAAAGATGGGTTATAAAAGTAATACAAATGTATACAAATAGCTGTGCTCAATGGTAATGCTGGTGGTAATAAGAAGAAAAGCTGTTGTTTTGAGCAAAGACTACATTTTGGCAAATGCTGGATTTGTTCAGTGATATTTAGGTTTTGTGACTGGATTCCATTATTTTTATTTATTTATTTATTTATTATTTTTTTTTTTTAATTTTTTTTGCCTTTTAGAGTGGCCACTTGCAGCATATGGAAGTTGCCCGGCTAGGGGTCGAAATGGAGCTGTAGCTGCCAGTCACAGCCATAGCCACAGCAACTCAGGATCCAAGTCATGTCTGTGACCTACACCACAGCTCATGGCAACACCAGATCCTTAACCCACTGAGCAAGGCCAGGAATCAAACCCACATCCTCATGGGTAGTAGTCTGGTTTGTAACCTGCTGAGACACAACAGGAACTCCCTGAATTCTTTTAGATATAGAAAACTATTATAGTCAAAATTCCTAAAGAAAAAATAAACTTGGTGGAAGTCAGACCCTCTAGCCTTTTCTCATTGGACTGATTTTTACTATGTGATTTTGATACTGTTAAAAAAAAAAAAAAGTAAAAACAAAAACCTGGAGTTCCCATCGTGGCGCAGCAGAAACAAATCCAACTAGGAACCATGAGGTTGCAAGTTCAATCCCTGGCCTCACTCAGTGGTTCAAGGATCCAGCATCTCCGGAGCTGTGGTGTAGGTCACAGACTTGGCTAGGATCTGGTGTTACTATGGCTATGGCATAGGCCAGTGACTACAGCTCCAATTGGACCCTAGCCTGGGAACCTCCATGTGCCTCGGGTGTGGCCCTAAAAAGACAGAAAGACAAAAAACAAAAAAACAAAACAAAGAAAAACCTTAGGAATGATATTGGCATGTTATACATGGAACAGTCTGTGCAAAAACAAACAATTCTCAAATTGACAGGTCAGAAAAATCTCCACTGACTTACAGAAATAAAGAAAATGTATGCTCTAAGAGGAATGATTCTGAAATTAAGATATCTTTCTTTAATTGCTCCTTGAATGATCATTCTTCATATGCAACCAGAACAGTAACTGTGTTGCCTCATTGTGTTGGAAGGTCAGCCACCTGTCACTATTCCAAAAGTTATCAGCTTTTTCTTTTGAAACCTTTTCCTCTGGGGATAATATTTACTGTATGGTAAGAGACTTTAAAATTATTTAATTTTTGATATTACTGATTTTTTTTCAGAGTCAAACAGATGAAATCCCTATATTGACAATAAAAGATAATTCTAAGTATGGTACCTTTGTTAATGAGGAAAAAATGCGGACTGACTTTTCCCAAACTTTGAAGACAGGGGATAGAGTTACCTTTGGAGTGTTTAAAAGTAAATTCAGGTAAGAATTTTCTAGTTAACATTAAATTGAGCAGCTTTATTTTACACCATTCAAGTTCTAAAGGAAAAAGATATTTATGGATAATGAATTGGAACCAGTCTATTTAGTTACTACTTAGCACACTAGTGAACTTTGTATATCATGTGGTTAGTGTGTTTTGTTAATCATAGATAGTAACAAGAGTTCAAGTGGGCCCTGAGAGCCTTAACAAGAGCTACATAGGTTTGAGTCTGCATAGGTCCAAGTATAATGTAAAAAATTGTGACTTAAAACTTAGGAAGTGATAATTTTGCAAGTTAGAAGGTTTATAGTAACACACAAAAATCAAAATAACAACATGTGATGTGAGCTTAAAGTACCATAAGTTGCCATTTCTATAATTTTGATAACTTTATATAACTTTTTCTTATTTACAGAGTAGAGTATGAACCTTTGGTTGCCTGCTCTTCTTGTTTAGATGTCTCTGGGAAAACTGCTTTAAGTCAAACTATATTGCAACTTGGAGGACTTACTATGAACAATTGGACAGAGGAATGTACACACCTTGTCATGGTATCAGTTAAAGTTACCATTAAAGTAGGTTGAATGCCTTGTTATTATGTTAAAATAAGCTGCGTGATTTTAAACTGACTCATTTATCCACTATATACTGTAAAGTTATTTACTTTAAAACTGTTAGTTGTAGATGCATATATGCCAGCCAACCCTATGCCTACAATATAGGCTAGAAGAGTGTTTTTGGAAAACATGTTTATTATTTGGAGCAAGCAATAGTACATAAAATTATATTTCAAGTTTTGATTTAGCATTTTAAAAATGATTTCTCTTACCCTTTGGCCAGGACGTTATGACAGCGCATAGTTTGTGTTTTCAGTCTAAGAGTAAGCAATTAGAGAGCAACTATTAACCTTTAAAGTTAGCAGCTCATATCTTTTCTATCAGGTTGTTTTCCTTCAGTCTCTGATAGCATCTCATGTTCTCAGACTCTTTCATTTAGTTTTTATTTGATTTTAGGCCCTAATCACAGAGACTTAAAGTTCTCATAGTTTAATATTACCTTTACGTATCACTTTATGGAGATAGGTAGATATGTACCTTTAGAAGATGCTGATTATTCATTGAAACAGTGATATATTTTGGTATGTTTTCAGATGTTGCATCTTCATCAGATTTGGTTAATCCAAAACTAATTGAAGGATGGCATTGAGAGGTGATTAATCTCTTTTCAAACAGGTTGACTATAGATGTGTGAGTTTTTTTAGGTTATTATCTATAGTGAAAAGCAGCAAATATTTAGATTTATTTATTAGATGCTACCAAAATCCTTTAATGTAGAGTTAATTAAATTAGAATATGTGTATTATAGCTAAAGAAGTGTCATAGAGAAAGGATGAACCTCATGTTAAACTTGCGTCTTGGTGGGGTTATCTCTGGTCAAGAATCCTTTCATCTTTGTAAGTTCACGTAATCGATTTATAAATTCAACGTAGTGATTAGCCTCCTGAGTATTAGTTTATGCTAATAAACTGAGGTAACAGATTCATAAATCAAAATGTCCATTTATTCATTTATAGTAGGGATGCACCTTTGTGGTGACCAGAATATTTATGTACAGACTTCAGTATGGTCCCTTTAAAGATATCAAGTTCCCTGAAAAATGAAATAGGTAATTTTGCCCTTGCTTGGTGGGTATGAAATAAGAGCAAAGGCAGTTAGATGGTTTTGAAAGATACTGTACTGAGTCTATACACTATCATGGTGACTGGGATGCTAATGGCTGCCCAGTCCCTGGACATGAGAGAGTACTGGATATACACCAACAAAGGCTTGCGGAGCAATACTCCTTTTTCAGTATCTCTGATCAGTCATGTGCCAAAAATATTTTGTCATTTTCTCCTTTTTTTTAGCAAGTTTTCCAAAAATACAGCTTAATGTTTAAAATCATTGAATGTTAGAACCGAAAGGGAACCTAAAGAGCATTCAGTTCAATTTTTATTTTCTGAGGAGGAAACCGAGGCATGGGGCAATTGAATCCTTTGCCCAGCACCACATATATTGGAGCTTACTCAGTCCAGTGTTGACTTGCATATTACTTCTTTAAGCTAGAAGTCAATTATTTCATTCATGTTTTAGGTTGGTAGCTTTCAGATTCCACTCTTGAGAGATACCCTAAGTTGTTTGCTTACATTTAGGTAATTCCCTGTGTTTATTATAAACATACTTACAGATTCTTTAGTTGGACTATTTCCTAGGATTATGCTGAATTTTCTTATTTTCATTGCCAATGGCAGTTTTTTAAAAACTTCCTCAGATTTTGTGGATACATCTTACTTAAGGCTTATAGCTTGATTTACTTGCTGGTTGAAATTTCTCCCCTGCCCCATCTGTATATACTCAATTTGAGTTTTTATCCAACCCCAAACAGTTATTCCTGTATTTACTTCTTAAAAAGACTTTATTCCATAATTATAATTTGCTTAAAAGGCAGTTAGACTGAAAAGGGCTTCTCTGTCATATTTATCTCTTGATATTATCTTCTCTAGGGCATAGAAGATATTTAATTCAAAAATACACATTTTAATGTTTTTAAAATAGGTATACTTTTATTTATTTTTTTATCTTTTTAGGGCCGCACCTGTGGCATATGGAGGTTTCCAGGCTAGGGGTCTAATTAGAGCCATAGCCGATGACCTATGCCACAGCAACACCAGATCTGAGCCACATCTGTGACCTACACCACAGCTCACAGCAAGGCCAGATCCTTTACCCACTGAGCGAGGCCAGGGATCGAACCCGCAACCTCATGGTTCCTAGTCAGATTTGTTTCCGCTGCGCCACGACGGGTACTCCCAAAATAGGTATATTTTTTAAATTGACTTGTATTTATGTTGTTCAGTCCCACCACCCAAAGCAGTTTTAAGATTAATATTGTAATCGGTGGCTTCTTAAAATCAAATGATTACATAGGGATTTGTATACTAAAACTAAGCAGTGACCAGATACTGACTTCTAAGGCACCTTTATAAATTTAGAGAGACAAGAGGAAAAACAGAATAGAACAGTATCTTTGTAGTCTATAACTTAAAACTTTTCTTTAAAAATGCCAGGGTATGCATATATGTATTCGCATGTTTTTTTCCTTTTTAGACAATATGTGCACTCATTTGCGGGCGTCCAATTGTAAAGCCAGAATATTTTACTGAATTTCTTAAAGCAGTTCAGTCTAAGAAACACCCTCCAGAAATTGAAAGGTATGTTGTATTTTAAATATAGTAAGTATGACATATGAAATATGATAACACTGGTTTTATTTAGGTTAATCCCTTCTTTAATAACTTTCAGGATGTAATGTTACAGTTCAGCGTTACTCATGAAATTTTTTTGTTCGTGTGTAAAGAAAGGTCCCCAATAATTCTTTTTTTCTTTTTTTTAATTATAGTGATTTAGTGTTGTGTCAGTTTCTGCTATACAAAACAGTAACCCAGTTGTAGACACACACACACACACACACACACACACACACACACACACACACACATTCTTTTATTCATACTGTCTTCCATCATGTTCTGTCTCAAGAGAGTGGACATAGTTCTGTTCCTGTGTCTCAAGAGAGTGTACATGGGTCCTGTACAGTAGGACCTCAATGCTTATCCCAACAATTCTTTGTTGGTTGTTTTCTTAGTGAAACAAATGTTACATATGTGCCAGTATTTAAAAAAAAATATTGGGAGTTCCCATTGTGGCACAGTGGAAACAAATCCACATAGGAACCATGAGGTTGCAGGTTTGATCCCTGGCCTCACTCAGTGGGTTAAGGAACTGGCATTGCTGTGAGCTGTGGTGTAGTTCACAGATGTGGCTCAGATCCCGAGTTGCTGTGGCTGTGGTGTAGGCTGGCAGCCGTATCTCCAATTTGACCCCTAGCCTGGGAACCTCCACATGCCACTAGTGTGGCCCTAAAAGGCAAAAATTAAAATAAATAAATAAATAATAAAAATAAAAGAAAATATTGAGGGACAGTAATGACAGAGGTAGAGCACATATGCTAGCACTGGGTATCATGTTTGCAGTACCCCTGGAAGGGTTGCAGCAACTCTGTTTTGAAGCCACAGAGTCCTGGGCCAGAATGTTTACAACACTGTAGCCTTGTGAATTGAGCTTATTTCTTCTGAATGTCAGTTACTTCCTTTGAAAGATGAGACTAATAACCTGTCCTGCCAAGTGTTTAAGTATTTAGTAGTGTTAGTATATGTATTAGTCTTAACGGTAATGGTTACACAGAGTCCGAGCATGTTTTTTGACATAATAGGTGCTTGTTAAAGAAATGTAGTTTCTTTCTTTCTTTTTTTTTTAGAGCCACACTCACAGCATATGGAAGTTCCCAGGCTAGGGGTCGAATTGGAGCTGTAGCTGCTAGCCTATGCCACAGCCACACGGAATCCGAGCCATGACTGTGATCTACACAATAGCTCAGGGACCAGATCCTTAACCCACTGAGAGAGGCCAGGGCTCAAACCCGCATCCTCATGGATACTAGTCTGGTTCATTAACCACTGAGCCACAACAGGAACTCTTAAGAAATGTAGTTTCTTTCCATAGATCATAGTGTTATATCTAAAAAGTTATTTTCATACCCAAGTTCATCTAGATTCTCCTATGTTATCATGTAGGAGTTTTATATGCATTTTGCATTTAAGTCTATGATCCATTTTGAGTTAATTTTTGTGAAGAGCAAAATATCTGAGTCTAGATTCATTTTTTTTTTTGCATGTGAATGTCCAGTTCCATCACCATTTATAGAAAACAGTGTCTAAGCTCCATTGTACTGCCTTAGCTGAATTGTAAAAGATCATTGACTGTATTTATGTGAGTCCGTTTCTGGGCTCTCTGTTCTCTTCCATCGATGTATTTGTTTTTTTTGCTTGTACCACACTCTCTTGATTACTATCTCTTTATTTAAGTCTTGAATTCAGGTAGTGTTAGTGCTTCAACTTTGTTTTTCTCCCTCAATATTGTGTTGGCTCTTCTGGATCTTTTGCCTTTTCATATGAACTCTAGAATCAGGAGTTCCTTTCATGGCTCAGCGGTTAACAAACCTGACTAGTGTCCAGGAGGATGTAGGTTTGATCCCCGGCCTCACTCAGTGGATTAAGGATCCAGTGTTGCTGTAAGCTGTGGTATAGGTTGCATATGTGGCTCAGATCTGGCATGGCTCTAGCTGTGGCGTCAGCCAGCAGCCGCAGCTCTGATTTGACCACTAACCTGGGAACCTCCATATGTTGCTGGTGTGGCCCTAAAAAGACAAAATAAAATAAAATAAACTTTAGAATCAGTTTGTTAATATCCACAAAAGTACTGGCAGGGAATTCTGGGGATTGCATTTAATCTGTACATTAAATTGGGAAGAACTGACACCTTAGCAATATTGAGCCTTTGTATCATGAGCATTAGTAATTTTTACTAAAAAGTAGAGCGATTAAAAGGCTTGTCAGGAAGTTCACTGTCAGCTCAGCAGGTAAGGATCCACCTTTGTCACTGCTGTGGCTTGGGCCACTACTTTGACACACATTCATTCCCTGGCCTGGGAACTTTTGCATGCCATGCTTGTGGCCAGAAAAAAAAAAAAGCCTGGTCAATTTTGAATAGTTGTAACAAAAGATCTCATTATATAGAAAGTTGAAACTATGAAATGATGAGAGGATTAAGAATTATCTGTTGATTTTATTTCTCTATTCTTTTCCCTAGTTTCCGTGGATGATTAAGTTGTGTTTGTAACGTTACGTTAAAGCCAAAAGACTTTTTTTTTTTTTCTTTTTAGGGCCGCACCCATGGCATATGGAGGTTCCCAGGCTAGGGGTCTAATCGGAGCTACAGCCAGCTGCCAGCCTATGCCACAGCCATAGCAATGCCAGGTCCGAGCCACATCTGCAACCTACACCACACCTCACGGCAACACCAGATCCTTAAGCCACTGAGCAGGGCCAGGGATTGAACCCACAACCTCATGGTTCCTAGTTGGTTTTGTTTCCACTGTGCCACGACAGGAACTCCCTAAAAGACTATTTTTAAGTCTCACTTTGGAAATTTTATTTAAACTGACAAAATGTAGATTTAAAAATTTCCATGTTGGATGGAAATCCTATAAAATTGGATTTGATGATTGTTGTACAACTATAAATGTGGTAAATTCATTGAGTAATTAAAAAAATGAAATAAAAAATAAGAAAATTTCCAGAGCTTCTGCAAAGAGATATATAATAAAACACTTGCGGTAGCCATAGCATTGGAATATCAACGTTAGTAATACATGTTGGTTCCTAAACAAACACAACATGCTAATAAAATTTGATCTTTAATGGATGATGTTTCTCTCAACCTTGTGTAATTTATATGCCTTGTTTGATTCATATTTGTTTAATTATATGTCATTATGATTGTCTCCCCTTGCAGTATGTATTTTTAGAAAATAAAGACCATTCTAATTCTGTGTGGTACCTGTCACCATATTTCTAGAAAAGGCATTTAGATGTTTTCAGTCCTTTTGTCCCAGATAAACCTCTTAATTTTTAAAAAATATAATGGGGAGTTCCCATTTGGCTCAGCAGGTTAAGGACCCGATGTCTGTGTGAAGATACCAGTTCAATCCCTCACTAATTGGGGTTTGGAAATGGTGCTTCCACAGCTTGGCATAGGTTACAGATGCAGCTTGGATCTGGCATGGCTGTGGCTGTACATGGGCTCCATCTACAGCTTCAATTCAACGCCTGGCCTGGGAACATCCACATGCTGCATGTGCATCTCAAAAAAGAAAAAAAAAATATTATGATATTATGGAAAGTAAGCTTTTCTAGTGCCTAGATTACCATTCCATTAACAAATTTAATGATATACATGCAGTTTAGTATATAATTAGAATGTACTTTATTTTTTATAGGTTTTACCCACCTGTTGATGAACCAGCTATCGTAAGTAAAAATATTGATCTGTCGGGACGGCAGGAAAGAAGGCAAATCTTCAAAGGGAAAACATTTGTCTTTCTAAACGCCAAGCAGGTGATGTTAATAAGCTAAACTTTCCTAAAGAAAATATTATAAACTAGGATAAATTATTACTGTTATCAATAGGTGTTAATGCATTTCCTTTTGAGATTTTGTGTAGAAGTATGACATGGAATAAAAAAACTGCCCAAGGAAGTTCCCATTGCGGCTCAGTGGTAATGAACCCGACTAGTATCCATGAAAAAAAGACCTACCCAGGCACCTGAACCTACCTGGTGTTTAGGTATTCATGTATATGACTATGGTATTTTTTTTTTGCCTTTTTTTTTTTTTTTTTTTTTTTTTTTAAGGGCCACACCTGCGGCATATGGAAATTCCCAGGCCAGGAGGCAAATCAGAGCTATAGCTGCCAGCCTACATCACAGCCACAGCAACACTGGATCCAAGCTGAGTCTGCGACCTACACCACAGCTCTGGGTAATGCTGGATCCTTAGTGCACTGAGCAAAGCCAGGGATTGAACCGCAGTCCTCATGGATACTAGTCGGGTTCCTTACCACTAAGCCACAACAGGAGCTCCAACTATAGTATTTCTTATTATCTAATAAATGGCTTATTAATTAATTTTATGTAAATACATACAGGATGAGACCAAAAATTATCATTTAAGTTCTAGTTTGTTTGGTTAGTAAACAGCTGTTGAATTGTGTGCTGAAATGAGAGTTCTAGGAGTTTATGTGGTAAGTGGAAAAATCATTCAAGAAAGCCCAGAGTACTGTGTGATGAGGAACTAGAGATGATTCCAGGGCTGCAGTAGTACCTGGTGAACTAGGGATTTTCTCCAAGTGGAAGCTCAGATTGTCCTCTCAAGAAGTAAAACCAATTCTACTTTTATTTTACTTCCCAAATCAAATTCTTAAAGAATATATTTAAGAAGCCAGTTGTGGCTATTTCATTACTATTTTTCTTTTTTTTTTTTTCCATTTTTTAGCATAAGAAATTAAGTGCAGCAGTTGTATTTGGAGGAGGAGATGCTAGGTTGATAACAGAAGAAAATGAAGAAGAAGATAGTTTCTTTTCAGCTCCTGGAACTTGTGTTGTTGATATAGGAATAACAGATTCACAGACCTTAATTCCTGACTCTCAGAAAAAATGGCTTCATTCAATTATGGATATACTCCAAAGGTACAGTATTATTAATTTTAAAAAAAAGGCAGGTAGGTGATTTTATATGTAATTTTTGTTGCATTCCACATAACAATGTAGAAGTATATACAAGAATTAGTGTAAAGATTTTATTGTGTATAGTATTTGAAAATTAGTTGTGACTCAGTATGTTAGAAGCAGAATATGTTTACCCATGACAGTTTTATCTCAGTATTTATTTTCTGCCTCTTTTTTGTTACTTTAATAGAAGTTGCAGAATTTACCTCTCTTAATAAAGTATTTTTCTCTAGAGTATGTAGCAACTGAGTTAAAACTCAAATGCAGATTTTTTTCTAAAATAGTCTAGAGTGAAAATGTATTTTTTCCTTAATGATTATTACCCATCGAAAGTGTGTGTATTTTATCCTTCATATGTATAGGGTATTATGGTAAAGCAGGAAAAAATTATCAAATATCCTAGAATAGGTTTTATCGGGGGCTGTAGGGGGTGCAGTTTGAAAACGCTAAATCAAGGATTTTTTTTCCTGGACTCTATTTTCAGTAGTCTTAGCTTAAAATTTTTTTTTTTTTTTTTTACCTTTTAGGGCTGTACTTGCAGCATATTGAAGTTCCCATGCTGGGGGTAGAATTAGAGCTGCAACTGCCAGCCTACACCATAACCACAGCAACACAGGATCCAAACCACATCTGTGACCTGTGCTGCAGCTCACAGCAATGCCAGATCCTTAACCCATTGAGCAAGGCCAGGAATCAAACCCACATCCTCATGGATTCTAGACGGGTTCTTAATCTGCTGAGCCACAATGGGGCAATTCCCCTTAGCATTTTTGATGCATAAGTTATTGTAAAAAATCAGCCTTGGCAGTCTGTTAACTAAATTTCTATTCGCCTAGTAAAAAATTAGTTAGGGCTTAGGGTATTTCTTTGACTAAAATATCCATATAAATAAACTCTGTCCCAGGAGTCCTCCTGACTATGAAGATTGCTTTTTTCCTTCTTTTATGGTTTTGTTGAAGTAAAAATTAAAATTTCAGTCATCTGTCCCATAAATATTTTGCTTAATGGAGAGGGATTAACTGCTCTGAAAAAGAAAATACCTGTGTAACAAAAATATCACCTTACTATGACAACCAAAATTTATTGTGATTCTATTATGTTTTAGGCACTGGGAACATAATGGTAAACAAGGCAGCCATGGTCTCTGCCACCATTGGAGCTCACTGGCTAGAGGGAAAGACAGATAGAGACAAGTAAACAGATAATTACAAATGTGTATAAGGAAGCAGAATAACAGGGCAGAGGGGAAGAATTTATTTTAAATAGAGAAGACCACTAAAAGCAATATTTTACCTATGATCAGTCTTTAAAAGAGCCATCCACAGCAATAGCAATAATAGCTTATATTAATCCTGTATGGCACATCCTGTATTAAGAGTTTTACGTATATTTAGACATTTAATCCTCATACTGTATTTATTTTTTACTGTTATGGTCCCCATTGTGCAGATAGGGCTGGATTTGAGGGTTGAGTGTAATATGAGGAATGAACAGAGCAGCTAGGATATGAACCTAAGCTTCTAGTTCCAGAGACAATGCTCTATACCATTACATCTTGCTTGTATATACCATATACAGAGACCCTTGAGGTAAGAAAGTAGCTAGAATGCAAGATTGCTCAGGGGCTGTTGTGTTTTTGGTTTTGGTTTTGTTTTTGTTTTTGTTTTTATTTTCCATCTTTGGCCACCCTGTGGCATATAGAGATCCTAGGCCAGGGATCAGACCTAAGCTGCAGCTGCAGCAGCACCATATCCCTAACCCACTGTGTGCCAGGGATCAAATCTGCATCCCAGCACTCCGAAGAAGCCACTGATCCCATTATACCACAGCAGGAACTCCAGAGATTGTTGTCTTGATCATGAGGTGACGTTTTGCTCTATTATCTTTGGCCCCTGTTGCAATTTGATTTTGAAGAGAGGACAGTTCTATAGTTTGAGAAAGACTATCACTTAAAATAATACCTGTCCTTTTAGTCCAAGCCACTGATAGCCATTGAAGGTATAGTTATATCAAACCAGTAAAAGCAGCTGTTGACTATTTCAAACAGTCCAGCACTGGGATTGGTTATTGCCATGGGTATATTGATTAGATGTTAGAAGTGGGTATAGGATATCAGTGATTAAAATTAAATTTATCTGAAGAAAGAAGTCTAGGGAAACAAGAAAAAAAAAAATGAAGTTCCTTTTGTGGCACAGCAAGTTAGAGACCTGATGTTGCTACAAGATTCATCATAGGTGGCAGATGCAGCTTGTATCTGTTGTCGCCATGGCTGTGGCATAGGCCTTCAGCTGCAGATCTGGTTCAATCCCTAGCCCAGGAACTTCCTTATGCCAGGGCCATTAAAAAAAAGTCTAGGGGAACAGTATAATCCTAATATTTGTCCTTCCTGAGATGTTTTCTTAGTATCTTAGCCCAAATTTGAGAGCTCTTCCTGTTACTAATTTATTTTCTCTTTATCCTCTCCTTTACCTTCTCCTCTTCTCACCTGTTCCACAGCTCTGCACAAAATTGGAAGAATCATAATCTTTGGATCATGATAGACTATCATCATTGAACCATAAATAATACACATTCATTTTGTTCCCTAATTAATTAGTTATTTAAAATAAATTTTTAGTATTATGAACTACTGCTGAGGTCATTTTTGTATGTTTTCTGTTGGTGCTTTCTTCCAGATATATTACTATTAGGGTTAGTAGAACCCTAGTAGAATGCTCTAACAGCATCGAATTGTTTTCCACTTTATACTCCCATCCTCAGTATATAAAAGATCAAGTTAGATGCATGTCATTTCCAATACTTGGTATTTTCATCATTTTTGCTAGTTGAATAGGTATGTAATCATATCTTGTGATTTTTTTTTTTTTCTTTGCTTTTTAGGGCCACACCTGCAGCATACGGAAGTTCCCAGGCTAGGGGTCAAATTGGAGCTTCAGCTGCCAGCCTGCACCACAGCCACATCAATCTGAGATCTGACC
This sequence comes from Sus scrofa, assembly GCF_054392235.1. Classification (NCBI taxonomy): domain Eukaryota; kingdom Metazoa; phylum Chordata; class Mammalia; order Artiodactyla; family Suidae; genus Sus; species Sus scrofa. Next base: position 51,103,431 of record NC_139386.1, read on the forward strand.
CACATCTGCGACTTAAACCACAGCTTATGGCAATGCTGAATCCTTAACCCACTGAGTGAGGCCAGGGATCGAACCCGCATCCTCATGGACACCTGTCAGGTTTGTAACCCATTGAGCCACAATGGGAACTCCCATATCTTCTGAGTTTGATTTGTATATCCTTGATCATTAGTGATGGTTAACATTTCTTCAAACATTTCTTAGACATTTGATTTTCCTTCTTTGTGAAATACGTGTTCATGTCTCTTGCTGTTTTCTCTGGAGATAAATTTTTTTTCGTATAAAGATTTCCCCACTTTTATGTGTTCTCATGCATGTGTCATGTGTGAATATTTAGTTCTATATAATTTTATAGAAAAAAATTTATATCGTCTTTTAATAATGAAATTTTAGAAATGGAGAACAAATTAATTGTTGCCAAAGTTCAGTGACAGAGAGTGGGAGGTGGAGAGGAGTGCATGGTTATAAAAGAATATGAGGGATTATAGGTTCATGTGTAGGTTCATGTATTCATCACCACAGTTAAGACACAGAACACAGAATCCCTCATATTCAGAGTTCCTGTTGTGGCACAGAAGTGAATCTGACTAGTATCCATGAGGAGGCAGGTTCAATCCCTGGCCTCGCCCAGTGAGTCAGGGATTCAGCATTGTCATGAGCTGTGGTATAGCTCGAAGATGCGGCTCAGAGCTGGTGTTGCTGTGGCCCTGATTCATCCCCTAGCCTGAGAACTTCCGTATGCTGTGGGTGCGTCCCTAAAAAACAAAAAAATAAAAAAATAGAAAAGAATCCCTTATAATTCTTTTATAACCACACACTCCTCTCCACCTCCCACTCTCTGTCATTGAACTTTGACAACCACTAATTTGTTCTCCATTTCTAAAATTTTATTATTAAAAGATGATATAAAAGTGAAATCATATGGCATGTAACCTTTTAGAATTATTTTTTGCAATCAGCGTAATCTCTTGGAGATTCGTCTAGATTTTATGTATCTTTTTTATTGCTAAGTATTTTCACGGTATGGGTATTTTTTTCTTTAATTATATTTCCTGGTTTATTGCTGCTGATACATAGAAATTTAGCTGACAGATAATCTTATATCCCACCACCTTGCTATACTTGTCTTTTATTTCTAATAATTTATCTAGAGTTTTTCTGAATAAACCGTATCTTGTGTAAATGCTATTTCTCTCCTTTTTAATCTATGCCTCTGATATTGCTCTCTTCTCTTTCTCTCTTGGCTTTGTACCAATTGAGACATTGAAAGCAGTTGGATAGAAGTGGCAGTAGTAGACACATTTATCTCACTGTTGACTTTAAAAGGAATACTTCCAGCGTTTCCTCATTTAAGATGTGTATGTCTGTACAACATTATTATTAAATATGTATTTTTTTATATAGCCTATCTTTATAACTGATTTTCATGATATATTGTTTAAATTTCAAAAGTGTTAGTAGATAATAAAATAATTTTGAATTGCCTGAATTATAGGTAGGTATATGTGATCACTTTTTAAAATCTTTGTGTGTGTTATTATAATTGCAGAGTTCAACTCTAAGTTAAAATAATACATACAAAACAACAAACACCAAGCATTTGAAAAATACTTAAACTACTACACACACTTAAAATGTGTATACATATGGATACATTATGGATATGTATGATACATATTATGTATATATTATGTGAATCTTACAGTTTGTTGAGTCATCCACCCATTGAAGGATGTCTACATTTTTCCAGCTTTTGTTCCAAAAAAGCTGCTATGAGCAGGTTTCTGTCTGAACATAGGTTTTCATTTCTCTAGAATAAACGCCTAAGAATTTCTGAATTGTATGGTAATTGCATATTTGTATGCTCTTTTTTTATTTGTAGTTCTTTATACTTGATATTTATCCCTTTTTCACCTTTATGTATTACTGAATCTGTTACTATTTGTAAATTATATTTTTACTGTGTTGTGGAAGGAAAGCCCTTGAATTTAATATACTAAAAATTAACAATCTATCAGTGCTTTTTGTATTTTGTTGAAGAAATCTTTTTCTCCTCATAGGTCAAAAAGATATTCACCTATATTTTTGCTAGTATTTTGAGATTTTGTTTTTGAAATTTGTTTTTAATCTATATGGAATTGATTCTCTTTTGTACCAAAGGACCTTGCATGCATGGTAATGTTTCTGGCTTTCTTTTGTTCCATTGAGCAAGATGTCTATTCTTGTAACAATACCATGTTTACCACATTGTTTTAATTACTCTAACTTAAAGTTCTCATAACTGGTAGGACAAATCTTTTCTTTCTGCTCTTCAAAAGCATCCTGGCTGTTCCTGACTTTTCACCTTTCCATATACGTTTTAGAATCACCATTTTAAAAACCTTGCAAAATACAAATGTTAAACATTTGAAAAATACCTTTTAAGCTACTACAACTGCTTAAAATATCTTTATAATAAGTATTAAAGGAGTTTTATAGCTCTAGAAATTTGAAGTGTAGTTTCTACTACTGCCACTTCTGTTATTAAGTTGTATTAAATTATCTTTGTTTTATAAAATCAGTCATTCACATTCACATAACAAAAGATAGGTTTACCTAAGATTCCTTTACTAAAGAAGATTAATACATGTAAATTTGGTAAAATGGATTGATTTACTAAACTTAAAATTGTTATATATAGATAGATAGATGTAGCTTACATGTATAGTTCTTTGTTATATATATATATATATATAGCTTATATATAGTTCTTTGTACTTTTCTCCCTCCTCCTTCTTCCCTCTTTCTCTCTTTTAAGTTTTATCTTAGGATTTTAGTAATCATAGGTTTGCTTTAAAAATATTTTATTGGTTCATCTGATTCTTACTCTTTTCATTCTGAAAATTACAGAATTTGAGAACTGGAAGGGTCTGTATCCTTTACTCTAGATCTTTATTTAATTATTCATTTTTAGGGCTGCACCCACAGCATATGAAAGTTCCCAGGTTAAGGGTTGAATTGGAGCTGCAGCTGCCGGCCAACGCCACAGCCACAGCAGCAGGGCATCTAAGCCATGTCTGCAACCTACATACACCATATGTAGGTTGGCATGGCAATGCCAGATCGTTAACTCACTGAGCAAGGCCAGGGATCAAACCCACATCCTCATGGATACTAGTCGAGTTCTTAACCTGCTGAGCCACAATGGGAACCCTTAGACCTTTATTTTACAGGTAGAATAACTGAAAGATTAAAAGGTGGTGAGCTTGCCCCATGTAACGTTACTCCAGTGAATAAGCTAGTATTCTCTGTTTTGTGGTTCTCTCTGTCCCATAAAATTGTGATATCACTCTGGGAAAAAAAAGACTTTGCTTTACATCATCTTAATAAAAGTTGTTAGTTTTAATATGTTATCATACTTGTTATTTTATTCTAACAGGAGGGGTCTTAGACTTATTCCTGAAGCGGAAATTGGCTTGGCAGTTATTTTCATTACTACAGAGAATTATTGTGATCCTCGCGGCCAGCCAAGTACAGGTAATTAAAACATTATTGATTCTTTAGCAACTTTATTATATTAATTGATGATAGGCTGTATGTACATTATACTTGTGGGGATGACAGTTTTCACCATCTTTTAAAACACATGTTTATCTATTCATTTATTCATTCGATAAATACTTGTGGTTGTCAAGTACTAGGCACTGTTGTAAGTACTGAAGATGTAGTAGTGAATAAGGTAAACAAAATACCTGTTATTATGAGCCTTTTATTCTAAAAGTCCGGATTTAGACAGCAAACAAACATATCTAATAAGTTCTGTTAAGGCCAAGCACAAAGAGAAAGCTAAAAGAAGGTGATGTGATAGTGACTGGGAGTAGGCTATTTTGAATTGGTGGTGTAACTTAGGATGTAATATTAATGTCATATGTTCTGAATATTGAGAAAAGGCAGCTGTGGAGGGATCTTAGTAGCAGAATTCCAGAGTAGAATTCCTGGGTAGAAGGAACAGATCACAGTGGTGTCTATGTGGAGAACAAATTCCAGGGGTCCAAAATGGAAATGAAGGTATGAGTGGAGCTATTGTGAAGGTTCAGGTGAGAGTGAGCCTGGTGTCTTGGACCAGGGTGGAAGTAGTGAAGATGCAGAAAAAGAGATTCAGGCCAAAATTTAAAACTAGAACCCAGTAGATCTTGCCTATGGAGGATTTCAGAAACAGGTCCTAGTTTCTGGCATGATTAATTGGTTAGATGTGGTACCATTTACTGAGATGAAGAATACAGGAGTTCCTGTCGTGGCACAGTGATTAACGAATCCGACTAGGAACCATGGGGTTGAGGGTTCAATCCCTGGCCTTGCTCAGTGGGTTAAGGATCCAGCATTGCTGTGAGCTGTGGTATGGGTTGCAGACGCAGCTCGGATCCTGCGTTGCTGTGGCTCTGGCGTAGGCTGGTGGCTACAGCTCCGATTCGACCCCTGGCTTGGGAACCTCCATATGCCGCTGGAGCGGCCCTAGAAAAGACCAATAAATAAATAAATAAATAAGAATGCATAGTGTGATTATCTCAGGTGATAAAAAAGAGTTCCCTTGTGGCTCAGTGGGTTAAGATATGGAGTTGTCACTGCAGTGGCTTCAGTCACTGCTTTAGCACAGGTTCGATGCCCGGCCTGGGAACTTCCACATGCCATGGACCTGGCCAAAAAAAAGTTAATTTAAAAAAAATTTCAGGGGAGTTCCCATTGTGGCTCAGTGGTTAATGAATCCAACTAGGAACCATCAGGTTGTGGGTTTGATCCCTGGCCTCGCTCAGTGGGTTAAGGATCCAGCGTTGCTGTGAGCTGTGGTGTGGGTTGCAGACACAGCTCGGATCTGGTGTTGCTGTGGCTCTGGCATAGCCCAGTGGCAACAGCTCCCATTGGACCCCTAGCTTGGGAACCTCCATATTCTGCAGAAGCGGCCCTAGAAAAGGCAAAAGGACAAAAAAAAATTCAGTATTGACTATCACAGAAGCCAGTTTATTCAGAGCAATATCCCCCCCCCCTTTTTTTTAAACAGTCCCCTTACTTTTATTGGTATTAGGCTGATACTGCTATCAAGAAAATGGTTCATTTATTCCTTCTTCTTTACCTTAAGATATTTTTACATTTATTCTCCCTAGTAACTTTTCTTTGCCCGGTTATCAGATCGTCCATTCAGTATTTCTGTATACACTTACTTGCCTCCAGGTTTCTTTTCTTTTTTTTTTCTGCTTTTTATGGTCACGCTTGTGGCATATGGAGGTTCCCAGGCTAAGGGTCAAATCAGAGCTACAGCTGCCAGCCTACTCCACAGCCACAGCAATGAAGGATCTGAGCCTCATCCGCAACTTACACCACAGCTCACGGCAATGCCAGATCCTTAACCCACTGAGCAAGGCCAGGGATTGAATCTGAAACCTCATGGTTCTTAGTTGGATTCGTTTCTGCTGCACCACAATGGGAACTTCGCCTCCATGGTTCTTTTTATTGTTATTTGTCAGCAGTTATTGGAGTTTGGCTAAAAGAAAATTTAGGACAGCACTACCTCATTATTCACTCCTGGGGGCATCATTTACATTATAGCACACTGAATGGCACCTGTAGAGTTGGGCTGTGTACCTCCTGAGTAGCTACACTCTGCATTCCTGGTTTAGACAGGAATGTGCTGAGGTAGTTTTTAGGAGGAGTGAGCCGTTAGAGCCTAGTGACCAGAACTTGATTAGGTGTGTAAGTCATTGGTAATGATAAATGCTAATAACAGCTGCTGTCTCTTGAGTTTACAGACTGAAAAAAGTGCTTTAGGGAGTTCCCGTCGTGGCGCAGTGGTTAACGAATCCGACTAGGAACCATGAGGTTGCGGGTTCGGTCCCTGCCCTTGCTCAGTGGGTTAACAATCCGGCGTTGCTGTGAGCTGTGGTGTAGGTTGCAGACGCGGCTCGGATCCCGAGTTGCTGTGGCTCTGGCGTAGGCCAGTGGCTACAGCTCCGATTCAACCCCTAGCCTGGGAACCTCCATATGCCGCGGGAGTGGCCCAAGAAATAGCAACAACAACAAAAGACAAAAAAAAAAAAAAAAAAAAAAAAGTGCTTTGCATATGTCATTATAATTTAATCTGCAATCCTTTTAAGTTAATTGACATCATTTGCATTTTATAGATGAAGAACTGATGTACAGAAATTAGCCAGAGATCACATAGCAAATAGTTTGATTCAAACTGACTTTTTTTTTTTTTTTTTTTTTTGGTTTTTAATTTTGGTCAGTTTTGATTAATATGTATCTCGGGGTGTTCCTCCTTGGGTTTATTTTATATGGTACTCGTTGTACTTCCTGGATTTGAGCGAGTGGTTCCTTTCCCATGTTAGGGAAGTTTTTGGCTATTATCTCTTCAAATATTTTTCAAATTGACTCTTTAAATCAAAGCTATTATGATATTATTACACTGTAGTGCAGATGGCATATATTTTGATGTATAAATTTTAAGAGATGATGGTTTGGGGTTACTGGAGGCAGATGTAAAAGGATTGTTAGACAAGCTAGTATTTGAATTTTATGGTTTGGGAAAGAATGTGTGTTCACCTGATATTTCTGCCCTTTCTCATACATTAGATTTATTTCTGTCTGTACATAGGTAACCTTCAAAAGCAATTTTAAGTGCTTGTGAAGTTTCCATTATGTCCCAATAACTTGTTAGGATTGTGATATATGATGGGTGTCCTTTTGTGGTTCAGCATTAATGAACCTGGCTATTATCCATGAAGACACGGGTTCAATCCCTGGCCCTGCTCAGTGGGTTAAAGATCCAGTGCTGCCATGAGTTGCAGTGTAGGTTGCAGATGTGGTGGCTGTGTCATAGGCTGGCAGCTGCAGCTCTTATTTTCCCCTCGCCTGGGAACTTCCATATGCTGTGAGTGTGGCCCAATTTAAAAAAAAAAGAATTGTGATATGGTCAATATTTCCTCTCAATACATGACTAGCTTTCTCAGAATTTATCCTTAGAGTCTGAAGATAAAGGAATTCCCATCGTGGCTCAGTGGAAATGAATCTGACTAGCATCCATGAGGACGCAGTTTCGATCCTTGGCCTTGCTCAGTGGGTTAAGGATCCAGCGTTGCCGTGAGCAGTGGTGCAGGTCACAGACTTGGCTTGGATCTGGCGTTGCTGTGGCTGTGGCATAGGCTGGCAGCTACAGCTCTGACTCGATCCCCTAGCCTGGGAACCTCCATATGCCACTAGTGTGGCCCTAAAAAGAAAAAAAAAGGTAGAGACCAACTCTTTAGCCTCTCTTAGAAAACTACTTTTAGGTGGAAACCAAAAGAGAGCCATGTTTTTGGGGAAGCTCTTCATTAGAAATCTGAACAACCTTTAAAAATAGCATATACTGTAGGTGCTACTCTGTTGACAGTGGATTTCTGTTCTTTTTTTTAGAAAAAACAAAACCCTATCTCTAATTTCAGACTTTAACGACACAACCAAAAATAGGTAAAAATAGTCATTGGGTCTATGAAATAAGGATAATTATCATACTTTCCTTACATGTTGTTTTAAGGGCAAAGTGAATTTGATATATGGATATCATTTAGAGAAATGCTCAGAGTATAGTAACCACCATGCATGTAGCTCCTCTTGTCCCCATCCCTGATTCAGACAACTGTCCTTTGTTTCTCTTTTAGAAAACTAGTTTTCAAATATGTACTTCAGAAACATTTATTTTTTTTTTTTATTTTATTTATTTATTTATTTGTCTTTTTGCCTTTTCTGGAGTCACTCCCCCAGCATATGGAGGTTCCCAGGGTAGGGGTCTAATTGAGCTGCAGCCGCCAGCCTACCCCAGAGCCACAGCAACGCAGGATCCAGGCCGCGTGTGCGACCCACACCACAGCTCACTGCAACGCAGGATCCTCAACCCACTGAATCGAGGCCAGGGATCGAACCCACAACCTCATGGTTCCTAGTCAGATTCTTTAACCACTGAGCCACGACGGGAACTCCAACATTTTTTTTTAAATGCAAATTCACATTCTCTGTATTTCAGGACATTCTGGATTTTTATAATTCTCATACAAACTCCAAGAAATCAGGGAAGGATTGAGCTGAAGAGGAGTCTTCCTTTATATAAAATGAAGAAGGCACTCAGACTACAAACCTCGGTCATTTTTTATTGTTATAAGACCTGGAATTCTCCCACTATAGCTTCTACTCAAGAGGTCTACTACCATCTCTTCTCATAGCCACTGCCCTATTTGAACCCTCTGTGTCTTTCTTTCCTGAGGGCTGTTTCAATTGCCCCCAGTAATGGTCCTGCCTCCATATTCACTTTACCATTAAAATCACTTTCCCTTTTCCTAAAAAGTTTTACTAGTTCTCATTCTCTATAGAATAAATCCATAAGCCCTTTGTCTAGACCTGCGAGCCTTCAGCAGTTTAGCTGCAGCCTATCTCTTTCCATCTTCATCTTTTTAAAAAATATACCTCGCTGTAGAATACGTGTGTCATATTATTTCTAGCTCCCATTCTCCTTGACCTTGCTCATCATGGTCCCTGTTCCTAAAATGCTAACTAACACTATTCTTCAAAATCTGATTCATTTTACAAATGCTTACCTCCTTCGTGAAGTTTCACTAAATTGTTCTCTCCCGTAACTCTTCTCCAAGTCAGATTAGTTAATCTGTTTTCTGTACTCCAGTAACTTTTTTTGCATTCCAGTTAAAGTTTCTTCCTACTTTAAAACATAACCAGTTGTTTCCATGCCCCTTTCAGCCACTAGATTGATAGTAAGCTCTTATTAATTTTGGAGTCTCTGACATCACCAGGCACGGTACTTGTTTGTAGTTAGTTTGAATATTTGCTTATTGAACTAAGTTATTGGTTCATAAGATAATCTTTGCTAAGTTGGAGCAATAAAATTTTACCATCCACTATTAGAATTATATTTATGGCCTTAGAGATAATCTGTTCTTTCTTTCTATTAGAAGGTAATGAGATCTCAAGGCTGAGAAAAGTTGGAGTCCCATAAATACTTCATAGCCAATACAATCTTAAAATTTGGGTTTTGTGACTACTAGACCAGCACCTTTTCTATTGTATCATTTTATATAGAAACAGGGTCATAGGAATTGATTAAAAATCTACATTATAATTAGTAGTATTACTTCTTGCACATATTCATAGGTAGGTCTGTGTGGGTTCCAAGTCATAGACATCTGACTTATAATTTTAGGACATAGCTAGTTTGGGGGGAACCTAGTGAATGCGTGTCTCCTTTCCTCCCTTTTTTTCCTCCTCCTCATTTCCTTCCATATCCATTCATCTTTCAGCAAGCATTTATTGAACATTTGCCTATAATTATTCTAAACAATTGGAATTAAGAGGTGACTAGAATAGAGCAAATCCTTACTCTCATGGTATTTTAGCAAGGAGAACATTGTAAATCAAGTTTTCATTAACAAACACTAGTTATTCTAGGTTATTAGATTCAATTTATAAATGTTTCTTTTAGTGATTATATAAGTGTTTATCATTATTATATTTTGCAAACTGTGCAAGCTGAAATTAATTCTAAGGATATGTGTTTAGAAGGAAATGCCAGTGAGCTTTTTAAAGGTGGTCATGTAAGAGTGGCAGAAGTAATTTAAATAGCTGAATTTGAAATCAGTAATGAACATTTATTAAATACATCCTATGTCATGAGGATCTAACAAAGCGAATATTTAGCTTTGATATTTAGCAAGTGTCCACTTAAAATTTTTTTTCCATTATTTACATTCACTATATGTCAAACATGGCTCAGATATTGGAGACAGAGAAGTGAGCGAGATTCAGTCCCTTTTCTAAAGGAGAAAATAAGTAAACAAATACAGTTTATGGTGATGATACCGATAGCAGCCAACACTTGCATAGTGCTTGCTATGTTACAAGCAGTCTTCTAAGTGCTATCCATATATAAATTCATTTTGCCCATAAAACATGTAAGAAAGTATAATTATCCTCATTTTATAAGATGAGGAATTTAAGGCATAGAGAGGCGCAATAATACAGGGCACACAGCTAGTGTTTACATGTTAATAATGTGTTAACAGTTCATAGAGTGATGTAAAGGGTGATAGTGACATGGGAGCCAGAATGAGGGGCATCTAATTCAGTGTGGGAGGTTTAAGAAGAGTATTCCAGGGAGTTCCCACTGTGGCACAGCGGGTTAAGAATCCAACTGCAGTGGCTTGGGTCACTGCAGAAGTGTGACTTCAAGAATCTGGTGTTGCCGCAGCCTGTGGCTCAGGTCACAGCTGCAGCTCAGATTCAGTCCCTGGCCCCGGAAACTATATGCCACAGGTACAACTATTAAAAAAAAAGAAAAAGAAAGAGGGGGAGGGAGGAAGGAAGGAAGGAATTGCTATTCTGGTAAGTAAAATGATGAAGTAATCATTATGGTTTTATGGAATAGCCAAAATATTTATGTCTAAAACTGTTTATCTCTTCAAATCATATAGTCCTTCTAAAAATTAAGTTCACATTGATTTTGATTTTTGTGTAGAATAGATATACTTTCTGTGGGGAAGAAATTTTAATTTTCTTGTCTCCTGACTAAATCATAATTTGAATTAGAATTTAAGTTGATTTTATTTTTCTTTAGGTTGATGGTACTTTAACACAAAAGTATTTGATGTAGCTTCAAAATGATTTGGTTCAGATAAGCCCATCACAGATGCCAAGAGTCTGCTTATGAACTATTTTGTTAAGTATTTGACTGGAGACAACTGTGTGCAAATTACTTAGTTAATTCCCTCAATGTGGCAATAGTCTTAATTTTAAGTAGTTCTTTCTTTTGCTTGTGTCTAGCAGTTGTGATTCTTTTACTTCTGTGGTTTATAGGATTGAAGTCAACTCCAGGTCCAAGCCTTTCTCAAGGCTTATCAGCCAATGAAAACTTAATACGAGGTGCCCCAGTGAATACTGCAACATATGTAGCTGACACAGAATCAGAGCAAGCAGATACATGGTAAAGCTTCATTGTTAAACTATTGTTATTATTCTGTCAATAGATTAATAGTGTATTCAAGAAGTAAAGCCAGTGCCTTTATCAGGTCATCTCATGGGAGATAGAGTGGGAGAGTGGGGGGCATCAAGGAAAATAATATTTTGGGACAGGGATCAGTAAACTTTCTACCAAGGACTAGAGAATAAATATTTTGGCTTTGTGGGCCATTGATCTCTGTCATGCTACTCAACTCTGCCACTGTAGCATGAAAATAACCATATAGACAACATATTAATGAATGAACATAGTTGTGCTCCAGTAAAACTTAATTTACAAAAACAAGCAGCAGAACAGATTTGGCCTGCAAGCTTTAGTTTGCCAACTCCTGAAAATAAGCGTTTCTTAATTCCTTATAAATGTACATGGAAGACTACAAAGAATTAGTATACTATTTTATGTGTGACTGATAAAATACATTTGAAGTAAATTTGTACTGTGTGATATAGCCTGTATCTGAAGATTTCTTACAGTTTTGGAGATACTTTATATGTGTACATTAGTGCTATTTCTAGATAAAAATTGCTGTAAACTTGATTGTTTACCTTGCATTCTTTTCTTTTGCTTAGTATGGATTTGAGTGAAAGGCCAAAAGAAGTCAAAATCTTCGAAATGGACCAAAATCTCAGAATACCATCACAAGAAATATCCGCTATGAAGGAATACCATAAAATAAGCTCTCATCGCAGTAATATAGTATCAGATACTCTCGTTAAGATGAAAATCCCAAACTATCAGCTTTCACCAACTAAATTCCCAGGTGTAAATAAAAATAGCGATCAGCCTTCTCAGCACCAGCAAACCAACTCCATCAAAAACTACTTTCACCCATCTCCTAAAAAAAGGTATGATTTCAATAATACCACTCTGTGTCTCAAAAAATGTTAATACTTGTTATATGATTGTAGTGTGTTACTAAGTCTGTATTCTGCTTAAGCAAGCTGTTGTGGAAAGCTAGGGTCCTTTGAACTTATTCCCTCTCAGAAATGTCAAATCTCCTTCACTAAGGTCATTAGATAAATTTTCCCTGATCTTTTTTCTTACGTCCTTTGCTTATCTGTTGTTCCATTTGCTCCATTTCTCTTGAAAGAAAGCTTCCCACACCTGCTTTTTGACCTGTTTCCTTGATCACCTCTCTCACTTCCTCTAAGACCATGCTTCATCAATTAGTCTCTCAGTTTATAGCACCTTTAATATCTTCCTCTAGGTCCTTTTCTTCTATATTCAAAGACTCTATCTCAGTTTTGGTTTTTAAAACTTTCCCTTGATTTCTTCCTCTAGATACTGCCCTTTGTCTTTTATAATCACTGTTAAAACTTCTCCTAAAAGAAGAAGGAGATTATTTTTATTGCGCCTGTTTCTGTATGAAATATTTCCTAACGTACGCATGATATTTCATCTTAACTTGACATCCTTGATAGTAATCAGTGACAGTTGCCAGCTCTTGTGGCCTTTTGGTGATGTTAAGCTCTTGAATCTTTGTCCTTCATTATGGTCTCTTGATTTTTGTGGTAATGTCTTATCCTGGTTTTTCCTTTTTCTCCTTTGCCCCCCCACCCCCGCCCCCAAGGACTTTTCTTTCTCCTCTGTATACTGTACTTCAAAGTTTCATGACTTCACTATAGATGATCCGTATAGTTTGATGGTCCTAACTTATCCTTTAAGCAGCATATCTACTTCTCCACAGAAATTTCCTGCTCTTTTCCCTATTCATAGACCTAAAACTTTTTCTCCCCTGTCAATGTATTTTTAGTTAGTAATTCACTTTGTCAAAATCTTTGACTATTTCTCCTCTGCGTCCCCAAACTGGTAGTGTTGATTCTTAATTTCTTTGTCTCATAAATTCCTCCCTTTCCATCTGTTTGTGTTGCTAGCTCTCTGGTTTAAACTCTGACCACCTAAATTATTACAAAAACCTTTGATTGGTTTGTTTAGGACTCTTGCATTAGATTAGTATTTTTATTTTTATTTATTTTTTATCTTTTTAGGGCCACACTTGCGGCGTATGGAAGTTGCCAGGCTAAGGATCAAGTTGAAGCTGCAGCTGCCAGCCTACACCACAGCCACAGCAACACCAGATCCAAGCTGGGTCTGCGATCTATACCACAGCTCATAACGGCAACACCGGATCCTTAACCCACTGAGCAAGGCCAGGGATCCAACCTGCAATCCTCATGGATACTAGTCAGATTCGTTTCTGCTGAGCCACAATGGGAACTCCCTAGATTGGTATTTTTAAAATAGTGCCCTAACTGTTCCAGTTCAACATGAACCCAGTAAAGAAACTGGAGAGCAGCAAACCAAGGCTTTGTGCCCTCTGTAGACATCAGTACAGTTTAAACGAGTCAAGTAATCAGTATTTATTGAATGAATGATATAGTATTGCATAGCATACTCTCAGTTACATATTCACATGTTACTTACAGTATGTAGTCTATATTATATTTTGGATTGAGCCACTCTTACTGTCCTGAATCTAACTTTCTTTAACTCATCAGGTTTTATTCCTAGGGTAATTTTTCCCTGCATAATAAAGTAAACTATTGTTTCCTGATAACAAGTGTTTTGTATTTTGTATTCTTCCACCTTTTCTCCACATACTGATTTACTACTGCTACTTTAGTAAAGAAGGTAGACATCTCTCTACTATTGAAGCTACAGGTTTGATCAGTCCTATCAAAATAGTAGAGTATATATGATTAGGCACTATTTTCAGGTGTCTCATTTCTTTTTTTACTTCTGGTGATATTGTTAATCAGTAAAAACAAGAATATTGTCGGTTAAATGAAGAAGAGGGTGAATATTGCAAACTGAAAAATGACTTAGGTATATTCATTTTCTGTTTTTGTTTCTTTTTTAAACTTAAGGGAAAGGGATGAAGAAAATCAAGAAATGTCGTTATCTAAGTCAGCAAGAACAGAAATGTCTTTAGAACAAACACAACCTACTACACCATCAATATGGAACAATAAGGAGCAGCATCTATCTCAGAATAAGCCTGTTGAAAAGAAAACAGATAACTTATTTGCAGATATAGATTTAAAATCCACCGTGAAAAATTCTACCAGAGCCATGGGTGTGGCTGTTTCTACAGAAAAACTAAGATCAGAAAAAAGAAAAGAAATTGATGATTTAGCCATAGAAGATGAAATATTTGAACAGTTATTCAAGAACACAAAGCCAGAGTTAAAAATTGAAGTGGAAGTTCAGAAACAAGAGGAAGATGTCAATATTAGAAAAAGGCCAAGATTGGATAGAGAAACAAATGGCACTTTTAATGATGAAGCAATACCAGAAAGGAACAAAATATCTGTAAGTAACTTTTTTTTTTTTTTTTTTTTTTTTTGGCTTTTTAGGGCCGCACACACAGCATATGGAAGTTCCCAGGTTAAGGGTCAGATAGGAGCTACAGCTGCTGGCCCAAGCCACAGCCACAGCAAGGCAGGATCCAAGCTACAGCTGCTACCTACACCACAGCTCATGGCAACACTGGATCCTTAACCTACTGAGTGAGGCCAGAGATTGAATGTGTCCTCATGGATGCTAATTGGATTTGTTTACTTACTTTGTCCTGTAAGTAACATTTTTTTTAATGAAAAGTATTGCAAATAGAAACTTAGAATGTTAAAAAGTACTTTCCATATTTGTATTGACAGTATGAGCATTCATAATGTTTATTTGGGGAAAAAATTAATATCCTCTATACCCAGTATATGAATTTGTTGGTTGATAAGATAAAAATACAACAATTCTGGATTTCCTGTTGTGGGTCAGTGGTAATGAACCCGACTAGTATCCATGAGGATGCTGGTTTGGTCCCAGGCCTCACTGAGTGGGTTAAGGATACGGCGTTGCAGTGGGCTACATACAGTGTGGGTCAAAGATGTGGCTTAGAGCTGGCATTGCTGTGACTGTGGTGTGAGCTAGCAGCTACAGCTACAATTCAACCCCTCGCCTGGGAAGTTCCATATGCCATGGGTGTGGCTCTAAAAAGATAAAAATAAATAAATAAAAAACTTTTTGCAGGGGAGTTCCCGTCGTGGCACAGTGGTTAACGAATCCGTCTAGGAACCATGAGGTTGCGGGTTCGGTCCCTGCCCTTGCTCAGTGGGTTAACGATCTGGCGTTGCCGTGAGCTGTGGTGTAGGTTGCAGACGCGGCTCGGATCCCGTGTTGCTGTGGCTCTGGCGTAGGCTGGTGGCTACAGCTCCGATTCAACCCCTAGCCTGGGAACCTCCATATGCTGCAGGAGCGGCCCAAGAAATAGCAACAACAAAAAGACAAAAGCCAAAAAAAAAAAAAAAAAAAAAAAAAAAACACTTTTTGCAGAGCTTCTGCTGTGGTGCCATGGGATCAGTGACATCTCTGTAGCACCAGGACATAGGTTCAGTGGGTTAAAGTATGGCATTTCTGCAGCTGTGGCATAGGTCACAGTCAGATTTGATCCCTGTGCCATGGGGCAGCCAAAAAAAAAAAGAATTTAAAAACTCTTTGTAGTTTTAAGAAGATAAAATGTGATACTTCTCTGTTGCATTGAATTCCCTATCTGTGTTTGAGAGGGCAATTTCTAAAATATGTTGATGATAGCACTACCATTTTTCTGTTTTGGGAGTAAATATGGATTCTGTCATGTCTGTAAGATTTCCTACAAGCTGAAATAGAAAGCTATTGGCTAGATATCCCTGTTTGGAGTTTATCCTAATATTAATGACAGCTGTGCCCCAGTCTTGGCCTTACTTTGAATTTCCCATAAAATGCAAACATGACTCCACATCTTTATTAACATTCCTCCTCTTAACAGAATATCTGTCTGCAAAATATCTCTTCACCTCTATTCACCTTTCTGTTCTAAATTAAGGTATCCTTCTCTCACAACTATAGCATCTTTGAAAGCCTGACAGTAATAGTTACCACTTACTGGATACCATCATGCTATTTACAGAAACCTCCAGTGAAGTAGTACTGTATGAATTGAACAGATTAGGAAACTGACAGTAGGCATTGACAACTGGGACAAAGACACAGGTCCACCCTGCTCTTTTAGCTATTCCCTTTGTCAGTTTTCTTAGGATGTCATTCATTCAAGTATTTAGTTAATTCTAGGCAGTGGTTATGCTTACATGAAAGGCAGTCTGAGAGGATAAATTTGATAGGCCTTTAGGAGGTAGAATCTCTAGGATTGGATCATTCACTGAGTATGAGAAATGAGGGTGGGAGAAGCATAGGAGAATTCCAAGCTTACAGTCCAGGGGTCTGGGTAGGTTATAGTATGATTCTCTGAAACAGGAAATAAAAACTTGCTCAAGAGGATAAGCAGGTTTGGTGGAGTATGGCAGGATGGGGAAAAGCTGCGGGGGAGTAAGTAAAATGTTGTGATTGTGATAACAACTTCAGTGGATGATGTATGTGAAAGTACTCAGTAAAAGAGCACATGGTAGGCTTGGAATAGACATTTTAACCTTACTCCTGCTAAATAAAAACAATTCTCTTTAGTCCCCAAACAAGCACAGGGTTTTTCTGCCCTTTCTTTCCAACTTTCTTACTATAGAGATTTTTCTGAATTTTTATGACCAAATCATTGAAAAATTGATGTAAAATGTTATGCCCCTCTATTGTAGCCAAAAGGATTGTAGTTTTTACTGAAAGTATTAGAAAGCTATCTGTATAATATATTTGTGTCCAGTAATTGGTCTGGATATATGAATATGAAGGATACTATGATTTTATACAAGGCAGTCTCCATTTTATTAACAGATAAATATCTTGAACAATTAAGATAACTTATTTTAAGGATTACTTAAAATTCAATTCTAAATAAATTTAGATAGACTTCTTTTAAAGTGTTTATATTTTTGACTCAAAGTAATACAAATCATGTAGAATTATGAAAAATAAACATAGTTGATAAACCTACTGTTTGCAGATAACTACAGTTAATACTTTGGCATGTTCTTTTTTTAAATCTTATTTTTGAAATTGGAGTAAACTGTTAATTCAGTTTTGTTCACTTATGATTCTCATGTTAAATGTTCTTTAAGCATGTAACTTACATGAAATATATTGCTTCAATTCTTTACTCTTATAACTCATACTACATTATCTTTTTCCACTCTATATAGATTAGCATTCTATTCTCACCTTATAGTTTCTCGAGGAAAGATACTTGGAAGTCAAATAACAGTCAAGAGAATGAATATCTCTAAGGTTTTCAGAAAGGTTCTATCTTATAACTCTTATAAACAATATATTTTTTTTATTTCTTTAGCAAGAAAATGAAATTGGGAAGAAGTGTGAGCTCAAGAAAGAATCATTGTGGTCAGTGAAAGAAATACCTGTGAGGAACTTTTCTTTTACTTTATAAAGATTTGACTTAAATGGACTGTACCTTAATCAATTTTGTGTCAGTCTACATTCTTAGGATTAATTTATTCTCCTTGTATAATTTTGGTCTGTTTCATAATTATGCTTCCTCTGTAAATGGATAGATATAGCCATTATATAGCAAAATTGCATATGGAAAAATCCTGAATGTAATTTCCTGCTCTCTGCTTCATAGGTATGTGACCTTGAATAAGTCATTTTCATATTTATGTACCTAAAGTCTTTTGTCTATAAAATCAGATTGACATTTCTCTAACAAGATTGTTGTTTATATATTATATAATAGAGTAATAGACATGAAATATTTGTAAACTCTAAAACACAATACAAGAGTATTAGGCCATTGTTATTATATTAGAGTTCCTGATTATTATACTATAATTGTCACATGAAACTTTTCTTTTGACTTTTCCGTTTTTTCTTCTCTCCCTATCTTTATCTCAAGACTGTTAGCAACTTCCATATGAATATTTAGTAAAGCAGTATAAAAAAATGAGTTGGGGGAGTTCCCATCATGGCTCAGCAGAACAAATCTGACTAACATCCATGAGGATGCAGGTTCAATCCCTGGTCTTGCTCAGTGGGTTAAGGATCCGGTGTTGCCATGAGCTTTGGTGTAGGTTGCAGACACAGCTTGGATCTGGTGTTGCTGTGGCTGTGGTGTAGGCCAGCAGCTGCAGCTCCAATTTGCTTCTAGCCTGGGAACCTCCATATGTCGTGGATGTGGCCCTAAAAAGACAAAACAAAAAAACAAAAAAACAAACGACTGAGATGGTCAGCCTTAAGCATCTATAACAAGATGGGTATGTAACAAACTAGTTAGTTAAATAGTAAATGACATAAAGAATCTCATCCAGCAACAGAAAGGAATCTTTAGGCTAATTTAATAATTGTTAATCTGGAATAAGAAAGTGGCTTTCAGGTAATGAAGTGGTGTTCTCAGAATTAATGATTGAGGTATCCAAAATAAACAATATAAATTATTGTAAGTCGAGAAACCTTAAGCTTATTATATGAGAACTTATAGAACAGATTGTGTAACAGTCTTGGTATATGGTTTTAATGAAAAGAAGCAGATAGTACTTCTTGTCAAGAAAATATATACAAGAAGATAAATTGCTTACTGGGATGATTTATTAGAATTTGTTAGCTATTAAATTTAAAATACTTCATGGTATTTCTGTCGTAGATGAGTATGATATAAATGTTTCTAAAGTTAGAGAGTACTTGAGTAAATTTCTGGTTTTGAAATAGATATGATTTGATTTCAAATCATATGTTTAGGTGCCAGAAATAAACCCTTTAAAATTTTTTTCAGATATTCCATCTTTTTTCTTTAGACTCCTAAATGACAAGTAATTTTCATTTTCCTTCTCGTTTCTTCTATCCATCTTAATCCCACTTAAGAACAACAGTGAACTTGAAGATGAAGGTGAGATGCTTCCAAGGAAGGTGTTGCTGACCAAATTTGAGTCACTGGTAGTCAGTAACTCTTTCTCCAGAAATCTATCCAGTATAAATAATGATTATGGTGAACTAAAGAATTTCAAGAAATTCAAAAAGGTATGTAGTCCTTTAACTAAAATATTATAAGATGGCAGTGTGAAATATTTTTTAGAAATATTTTTAGAAAAAAGGGGAGTTCCCATCATGGCACAGTGGAAACAAATCTGACTAGGAACCATGAAGTTGTGGGTTCAGTCACTGGCCTTGCTCAGTGTTGAGGATCCGGCATTGCCATGAGCTGTGGTGTAGGTCACAGATGCGGCTCAGATCTAGAGTTGCTATGGCTCTGGCGTAGGTAGGCAGCTACAGCTCTGCTTAGACCCCTAGTCTGGGAACCTCCATGTGCCATGGGTGTGGCCCTAAAAAGACAAGAAAAAAAGCAGTTTATGTTGAAAATTGATACCATTTCTTCTGCTTAAAACAGTTACAAAAAGTAATTAAAAAATTACTCTAGTATGGACATATACTGACAGTTAATGAATATATGAAGCAAACTTTATTAAGGTTGAATTCTTTATATGGTACTGTTTACCTGGTTTTCTCCACCTTCAGCAGCATTCTTTTGGCTGTGTTGACAGGGTCCTTCCAGTTCTAATATTGATTTGTGACTGTCTGAAGAGGTTCTTTAACCTCAGGACTTTATGGAGATAACAGATTTGTTTAAAATAAATGAGCACATTTAATAATGAAAACTAGGCATTTTATTATTACTTATATGTATAACACAGAATATAAACATGTACACTGAATATCAAACCTGAATTCCACCTTTAGGAACTGATATTTATTTTATCAGTATGGATAAAGAACCATACTCTTGTGGTTCTTATCCAGTTTGTATTCTTTTTGTTGTATATTCTTTTTGTTTTCTCTACTGATATGTTTGCTTCTTGTTCCATATTACTAATCACTGCTAGGTTTTGCTTATGCATTTGATCAAAATATAGCAATTTTTTTGAAAGTGATTTTTATGAAAGACTGCTTTTCTCTAGAACATGATCTTTATGATTCTTGCTGTGACTGTGGGGTATTGTAGCTTTTTCTCTCTAATGTGAGCTACTTTTAACATTTCTCAGTTAAATAGTTTTCTTCCAATGACTTTAGAACCTTATGGAGTATTATAATGTTATTAAAGGATTCTAAACTCCATTTAACAGGAAGACTTCTACTTAGAGTTGGTGATGGGAAATATCTCCCACTTACATGGCACCCACTTACTCTTTTCCACCTCACAGCTGCAGCTCATAAATAGCACAGGGGCATTCTTGCTGTTGATTATTTCATGTTAATATAGTGGTACAAAATCTAATTGTTATGTCAAAATTTAAAAGATGTACTACTTTTTTAATTAATGAATGAAAAAAAGCAATAATAGTCATTACTGGCGCAGGAGTAATGAAGTATAAAGTAGTGCATATGCTGGGGAAAT
Organism: Sus scrofa; assembly: GCF_054392235.1. Classification (NCBI taxonomy): domain Eukaryota; kingdom Metazoa; phylum Chordata; class Mammalia; order Artiodactyla; family Suidae; genus Sus; species Sus scrofa. The sequence continues at coordinate 51,123,773 of NC_139386.1, forward strand.
AGTTCAGAAAAAATTAAAACCCTTGGAGTTCCCGTCGTGGCGCAGTGGTTAACGAATCTGACTAGGAACCATGAGGTTGCAGGTTCGGTCCCTGCCCTTGCTCAGTGGGTTAACGATCCAGCGTTGCCGTGAGCCGTGGTGTAGGTTGCAGACGCGGCTCGGATCCCGCGTTGCTGTGGCTCTGGCGTAGGCCGGTGGCTACAGCTCCGTTTCAACCCCTAGCCTGGGAACCTCCATATGCCGCGGGAGCGGCCCAAGAAATAGCAACAACAACAACAACAACAGCAAAAGACAAAAGACCAAAAAAAAAAGTTAAAACCCTTAAAAATATTAATTTAATTGACCGAGGAAATTTGTTGATTCTAAAAGGAATTCAAACCAAAATTTATGTGGAAAGAGGTTCAACTGGATTGCCTCTAATGAAAGAATTTTAGCTTTTCCGAATATACTCAAATCAGTAACATAGCTCTATTTCCTTTATCTCTTGCTCATTTTCATTTATAGGACATAAACATCTTTAGTAATTGCTTTATCATGTACGATTATGCGTGTTTACAATATTTGCTTTTTTAAAACTTTAAAAAAAAATGATTGTCTTGGTTTTTAGTGCATTTAACAAGGTTTACTATTTAACAGGTCGCATATCCTGGAGCAGGAAAACTTCCACACATCATTGGAGGATCAGATCTGATAGCTTATCATGCTCGAAAGAATACAGAATTAGAAGACTGGTTGAAGCAGGAAATGGAGGTTAGTAGGAAATGAGACCCAGTAACTTGTTTGATTTGCATTTCCATCCCTTGTGATTTCCTTAGAGCAAATTCTTCTTAAAATCTAACTTAAGATAAATGATCTAAGGTTATTCCTTCTGAAAAATTCATGAGGTATGGAGCATTAAGATTAATTTAGGGGTGGGATCAACATGGCAGAGAAGTAAGACATGGCTCTCATCTTCTCCCACAAACACATCAAGAAAAAATCATCTAGGGAGTTCCACTTGGGGTTCAACAGCTTACAAACCCCGTAAGTATCCATGAGGATGCAGGTTCAGTCCCTGGCTGTGTTCAGTGTGTTAAGGATCAGTTGGATTGGCACAGAGGAGGGTACTGCAACTGAGCACCACCGGTTGCTGTGAGCTGTGGTATAGGTCACATGTGGCTTGGATCCCGTATGGCTGTAGCTATGGCCAACAGCTGTGGCTCTGATTTGACTCCTAGCCTGGGAACTTCCATATGTCACAGGCGCAGACCTTTAAAAAAAAAAAAAAAAAGAAATCAAATACATGTAGAACAATTGGCACAGAGCATCTGAACGCTGGTAGAAGACCTTAAACCTCCAAAAAGGGCAAGAAACTTTCCACATAACTGGGTAGAACAACAACAACAAAAAAAAAAAAAATGGAGAGAGGAAAGAAAAAAAAAAAGCATCAGGATGGAACCAGCTCGCTCACAGCTCCTGAGGGTGAGCTGTGAAAGAGGAAAGGAACTTGCACTCTGGGAGGCCACTCAAAGCCTCAGTGAGTAGTGCAGCGGCCAGATTGAGAGGGGCAAAGCAGAAAGAGAGCTGCACAGATCATCAGTACCGTTGTCCCCATGTACTACAGCCTCTGACACTCCGGTGGGAGCTGAGCACTGAGACTCAGGCTTCAGAGGTTGGTTCTGGGTAGAGGACTAGCGTTAGCTGTGTGGAGACAGCCTGATGGGCTAGGGAGTGGTGCACCCTGGGCTGGGGACCGGAGTACCACAGCTGAGGGAGTGTGGGAGGAGGCTTTTGCCTGCAGAAAAAGCAAGGAACCATTGCTGGGGAGGAGGAGAGGAGAAAGGGTAGGGCCACTATAGGAATATCTCTCTGCACACCCAGGCTCTTGGGTGGCAGGGTGCTTCTTGCACTACCTGGGGGCAGATCACCTTAGGCATCTTAGACTGCAGCGGTAGGCATGGCCTGCTACCACCAGGAGTCCCTGAATGGTCACCACTTATAGTCCCAATCATCTCTTGGATTGGCACAGAGGAGGGTACTGCAACTGAGCACCACCGGTTGCCCTCACTCCCCTGGGAATGCACACACTCTGCTCTTGCTGCTGCCAGAGGCTCAGGGCACTGCCTACACCTCCCTGCAACCACTTGCCAGGGCCCTGCAACCAAGAGCAGTCTGTGCCACCTCCCTGCAGGTCCTCACCACTGTCAAGGGCCTAGCAGCCAGGCACTGACTACTGGCCTAGCCGATTGCCTCCATCTTCCTGGAAGCAAGTGCAGGCCTTGCACCAGCACACCACCTATCAAGGGGATAACAGTCTGCACACACTGAGGAAAGAGACAGCAAGCATCCCAACCAAAAGCAGCCCTCATGCCAAAAAAAAAATTGTAAGCCCTGACAAACCACCCAGGGGCACTCTCACATATAAATGGCACTCTAAGATTACAGTAGCTATTTTCCCTAAACTCAAAGAATAAGAAAAATATAAGAAAAACGAAGAAGCTCAGGAACCATTCCCAAGAAAAAGAACCAGAGAATTCACCTAAGGAGCAAACAATGAAGCAGACCTCTGCATTCTAACAGGCACCAAGTTCAAAAAGGAGATAGTGAAAATACTGAAGGAATTAAGGCCAGATATGAACACTAATGCAGATTACTTTAGAAAGGAACTAGAGAAGATGAGGAATCATGAAAAATTGTAAAATTCATTTGCAGAGTCACAAGCTGAGTTAAAGGCATTAAAGAGCAGAATGAATAATGCAAAGGAATGAATAAGTGACGTTAGTTAGAATAATGAAAATTGGGTCAGCAGAAAGAAAACAAATGAAAAAAATATGAAAGTAATATAGCAGGTCTATGGGATGATATAAAGTGGACCAATCTATATACATAATAGGTATTCCAGAAGGTGAAAAAAAAGAAAAGGAGATTGAAAATCTATTTGAAGAAATTATGGCCAAAAACTTACCTAATCTAAAGGAAACAGATACCAAGATACAGGAAGCATAGAGGGCCCCCCCAAACAAGTTGAACACAAACACACATACAAGACATATTAATAATAAAAATGGCAAAAGGTAAAGACAAAGCAAGAGAAAGCCATCAACAGAAAATAAAAGACTTAATAAGGGGGACCCCCCCCCATAAGGATATCAGCTGATTTCTCTAGAGAAACAGTACAGGCCAGAAAAGAGTGACAAGATATATTCAAAATTTTGCAGCCTAGAATACTCTACCCAGTAAAATTATCATTTAAAATAGAAGGAGAAATAAAGACTTTCTTCAACAAACAAGGATAGAATACAGCAAAATTAGACCCATTTTGAAAGAAATACTGAAAGTTCTCCTTTTAATAGAAAAGAAATAAGACATAGGAGGGAGGAAAATCACAATTGGAAAGTAATCACTTAAGCAAGCAAGTATACGAATCTAAAAGGAAAAAACTCTGTTCGTAAAAGTGGTGATAAACAAGGGAAAGCAAAAGGATAAACATGAAGATGCAAAAAAGGACATCAAGATCAAAATGTGGGGAAAGAAAGTAAGAAAATCTAGATTTTTTTTTTTTTTAAGAATGTGTTCGAGGAGTTCCCGTCATGGCGCAGTGGTTAACGAATCCGACTAGGAACCACAAGGTCTCGGGTTCAATTCCTGCCCTTGCTCAGTGGGTTAACGATCCGGCGTTGCCGTGAGCTGTGGTGTAGATTGCAGATGCGGCTCCGATCCCGAGTTGCTGTGGCTCTGGCGTAGGCCAGGGGCTGCAGCTCCGATTGGACCCCTAGCCTGGGAATCTCCATATGCCGTGGGAGCGGCCCTAGAAAAGGCAAAAAGACAAAAAAAAAAAGAATGTGTTCGAGCCTATATGACTATCAGGCTAAAAGCAAGCAGATTAGGAAGGTGTTAACATACTTGAAAAACAGAGCAACCGCAAATCAAAACTAAATAGTACATTCACAAGAACTAAAAAGAAGACGATATGAGCATAAAATTTTAAAAAAAATCATCCTACCAAAAAAAGGAACAAAGAAACAGAATCAACTTGAAAACAAGGTTTAAAATGACAATAAATACATGTTTATCAATGATTACCCTAAATGTGAATGGACTGAATGCTCCAATCAAAAGACATAGAATGGGAAAACTGGATAAAATAAAAAGAGCCTACAATATACTGCCCATGAGAGACTCACCTTAGGGCAAAGGACTCATATAAATTAAAAGTGAGGGGATGGAAAAAGATAATTCAAGGAAAAGGAAATGACAGGAGTTGCAATATTCACATCAGATAAAATAGACTTTTTAAAAATTTTTTAAGTCTTTTGCCTTTTCTAGGGCCACTCCTGCGGCATATGGAGGTTCCCAGGCTAGGGGTTGAATCGGAGCTGTAGCCACTGGCCTATGCCAGAGCCATAGCAACACGGGATCCAAGCCACGTCTGTGACCTATACCACAGCTCACAGCAATGCCAGATCCTTAACCCACTGAGCAAGGCCTGGGATCGAACCTGCAACCTATGGTTCTTAGATTCGTTAACCACTGCCCCACAATGGGAACTCCAAGATAAAATAGACTTTAAAACAAAGGTGATAAAGACAGACAAAAAAGGACACTATATTTAATGATAAAAGGATTAATTCAAGAAAAGGATATCACACTTGTCAATATATATGTCTCTGATAAAGCAGCACTCAATACATACAGCAAATACTAACAGACATAAAAGAAGAAATTGATAGGAATGAAGTAATAGTAGGAGATTTTAACACCCTACTCACATCAATGGACAGATCCTCTAGATAGAATACCAGAAGACAGAGATCCTAAGTGACACAATAGAACAGTTAGACTTAGTTGATGTTTTCAGGACATTACATCCAGAAAAATCTGAATACACATTCTTTTCAAGTTTACATGGAACATTGTCAAGGATTGACCACATATTTGGGCACAAAACTAAATTCAACAAATTTAAGAGTATAGAAATTATTTCAAGTATCTTCTCTGACCACAAATGGCCTGAAACTAGAAATCAACCACAGGATAAGAATTGAGAAAAAATTGATTACATGGAGACTAAACAACATACTTAAAAAACTAATGAATAAACAAGGAAATCAAAGGGGAATTTGAAAAATACCTCAGAGAGTTCCATCATGACGCAGTGGAAACAAATCCAACTAGGAACCATGAGGTTGAGGGTTTGATCCCTGGCCTCACTCAGTGGGTCAAGGATGTGGCATTGCTGTGGCTGTGGTATAGGCCGGCGACTACAGCTCTGATTAGACCCATAGCCTGGAAACCTCCAAAAAGACAAAAGAAATTTTTAAAAAATTAAAATAAATAAAAATAAATAAATAAATAAAAAATACCTCAAGACAAATGACAATGAAAACACAACCATTCAAAATCTGTGGAATGCTGCAAAAGCAGTTCTCAGAGGGAAGTTTATAGTTATACAGGCCTTCCTCAAAAAAAGAAGAAAAATCAAATCAACAACTTAACCTACCATCTTAAAGAACTAGAAAAAGAACAAACAAAACCTAAAGTCAGCAGAAGGAGGAAATCATAAAGATCAGAGAGGAAATCAATCATACAGAGATTCAAAAAACAATAGAAGAAAACCAATAAAACCAAGAGCCGGTTCTTAGAAAGAATAAGCAAAATTGACAAACCTCTAGCCAGACTCACCAAGAAAAAAAGAGAACCCAAATAAACAAAATAAGAACTGAAAAAAGGAGAGGAGTTCCCGTTGTGGTGCAGCAGACACAAATACGACTAGTATCCATGAGGATGTGGGTTCGATCCTTGGCCTTGCTCAGTGGGTCAGGGATCCAGCATTGATGTGAGCTGTGGGTAGGTCACAGATGCGGTTCGGATTCCATGTTGCTGTGGCTGTGGCTATGGATAGTAGCTGTAGCTCCAATTCAGTGCCTACCCTGGAAACTTCCATATACTGCAGGTGCAGCTCTAAAAATCAAAAAAAGAAGAAAAGAATAATGACAAATCTCACAAATACTGCAGAGATACAGAAAACCATATGAGAATTCTATGAATGATTTGATGTCTACAAATTTGAAAGCCTAGAAACGTACAACTTTCTAGAGATACACAACCCACCAAAACTGAATCAAGATATAGATCATTTAAACAGACCCATCATTAGAAGTGAAATTGAATATGTAATAACACTCCGTACAAGCAAAAGTCCAGGACCAGATGGCTTCACAGGCAAATTGTACCAAACATAGAAGAACGTATATCCATCCTTCTTAAACTTTTCCAAATGATTGAAAAAGAAGGAACACTCACAAAGACATTCTGTGAAGCCACCATCACCCGAATACCAAAACCAGACAAAGATAATTATAAAAAAAGAAAATTATAGGCCAGTATCTTTCATGAATATAGATGCAAAGATTCTCAACAAAATTTTAGCCAACCAAATCCAACAATAAAAATCATACACCATGACCAAGTGGGATTCATCCCAAGTTCACAAGAATTGTTCAGCATATACAAATCAATCAACATCATACACCATATTGACAAAAGAAAAGTAAAAAAATGACATGATCATCTCAGTAGATGCAGAAAAGGCATTTGACAAAGTCTAACATCCATTCATGATAAAAAAAAAAAAAAACCTCTTACTGAAGTGGGTATAGAGGGAAAATGTCTTAACATAATTAAAGCCATTTATGACAAACCAACAGCCAGTAAGTCATATTAGAGAAATGCAAATCAAAACCACTATGAGGTACCACCTCACACCAGCCAGAATGGCCATCATCAAAAAATCTACAAACAAGAAGTGCTGGAGAGAGTGTGGAGTAAAAGGAACCCTATTACACTGTTGGTGGGGTTGTAAATTGGTGCAACCACTGTGGAAAACAGTATGGAGAGTCCTCAGAAAACTAAAAATAGAACTACCATTTGATCCAGCAATCCCACTTCTGGGCATCTATCTAGAGAAAACCATGACTCGCAAAGACACATGCACTCCAATGTTCATTGCAGCACACTTCAATAGCCAAGACATGGAAACAGCCTAAATGTCCATCAACAGAGGAGTGGATCCATAAGATGTGGTACATATACACAATGGACTATTACTCAGCCATTAAAAGGAAAGAAATAATGGCATTTTCAGCAACATGGATGGACCTAGAAATTATCATGCTAAGTGAAGTCAGCCATACAATGAGACACCAACATCAAATGCTTTCACTGGCCTGTGGAATCTGAACAAAGGACAGACTGAACTTCTTTGCAGAACAGATGCTGACTCACAGACATTGAAAAACTTAGGGTCTCCGGAGAAGACAGTTTGGGGGTGGGGGGATGTGCTTGGGCTGTGGGATGGAAATCCTGTGAAATCAGATTGTTATGATCATTATACAACTACAGATGTGATAAATTCATTTGAGTAATAAATAAAAAATAATAAATAATTAAAAAATTAAAAAATAAAATTGTACCCCAAAAGATTAAATACCTAAGAATAAACATGACCAAGGAGGTGAAAACTTATATGCTATTAAACATTAATCAAGGAGGAGTTCCATTGTGGCATAGCAGAAAGGAATCTGATTAGTATGCACGAGGACGTGGGTTTTATCCCTGGCCTCGCTCAGTGGGTTAAGGATCCAGCATTGCATTGCTATGAGGTGTGTAGGTTGCAGATGCAGCTTGGATCCTCTTGCTGTGGCTAGGGCATAGGCCAGCAGCTGTAGCTGTGATTAGACCCCTAGGCTGGAAACTTCCATATGCTACCGGTGCACCCCCCCACAAAGACCAAAACCCCGTTGAATCAAGGAATTAAAGAGGATTCAAAGAAATAGAAAAAAATCCCATGCTGCTCGTGGATTGGAAGAATTAATATTGTTTAAATGGCCATACTACCCAAAGTAATCTGTAAATTTAATGTGATCCTATCACGATACCCTTGACATTTTTTTTATAGAACTAGAAAAAAAAATCCAAAAATTTATGTGGAACCATGAAAGACCCATTATCGCCAAAGCAGTCCTGGGGGGGAGGGGGGGAAACAAGCAGGAGACTTAACTTTCCCAGACCTCAGATGATACTACAAAGCTACAGTAATCAAGACATTGTGGTAATGCTACAAAAACAGACATACAGACCAATGTAAAAGAACATAGAGCCCAGAAATAAACCCAGACACCTAATGGTCAGTTAATATTCAACAAAGTAGGAAAGAATATAAAATGGGAAAAAGTCAGTCTCTTCAGCAGGTGGTGCTGGGAAAACTGGACAGCTGCATGTAAATCAGTGAAACTGGAACACCCTCCACACCATGCAAAAAATAAACTCAAAATGGCTTAAAGACTTTAACATAAGAAAAGACATCATAAAGCTCCTAGGAGAGAACATAGGCAAAACATTCTGTGACATCAACTCTACAAATGTCTTCTTATGTCAGTCACCCAAAGCAATAGAAATAAGAATGAAAATTAACCAATCAGACATAATCAAAATTAAAAGCTTTTGCACAGCAAAGGAAACCGTGAAAAAACAACAAAAATGCAAGGGCAACCTATGGAATGGAAGAAAATAGTTGCAAATGGTGCTACCAACAAGGGCTTAATCTCCAAAATAAGACTACAGATAGTAGCAAGGGTTTGTAGAAAATGGAGCCCTCTTGCACTGTTGGTAGGAATATAAATTGGTACAACCACTATGGAAACAGTATGGAGGATCCTCAGAAAACTAAATATATTACTACCATTTGATCCAGCAATCCCATTCCTGGGCATATATCCAGACAACACTTTGATTCAGAAATACATGCACCCCTATATTCATTACAGCACTGTCCACAATAGCCGAGACATGGAAACAACCTAAATGCCCATAGACATTACAAAGGTGTGGTACCTGTACTCGATGGAATACTGCTCAGTCAAAAAGAACAAAATGCCATTTGCACCAATGTGGATGGAACTAGAGATTCTTGTACTAAGTAAGTCAGAAAGAGAAAGATGAGTACTATATGATATAACTTATATGTGGAATCTAAATTTTGTATGGCACAGATGAACCTTTCTACAGACCAGAAAGAGACTCACAGACATGGACAGCAGACTTGCGGTTGCCAGTGCAGAGGAAGAGGGAGTGGGATCAACTGGGAGTTTGGGGTTAATAGTGACAAACTTACATCAAGAATGGATAGGCAGGAGTTCCCTTTGTGGCTCAGTGATAGGGAACCTGACTAGTATCCATAAAGATGAGGGTTCAATCCCTGGCCTCACTTAGGAGGTTAAGGATCTGGCACTGCTGTGAACTGTGGTGTAGGTAGCAGTCGCTGCTCAGATCTGGCATTGCTGTGGATATGCTCTGATTCAACTCCTAGCCTGGGATCTGTCATCTGTCATGGCTGCAGCTGTAAAAAGCAAAACAAGCAGAATGGATAGACAATGAAGTCCTGCTGTATAGCATAAGGAATGATGTCCAGTCACTTGTGATGGAAAATGATGAAAGATAACATGAGAAAAAGAGTGTATAGATATATGACTGGGTCACTTTGCTATACAGCGGAAATTGACAGAACAATGTAAATCAACTATCATAAGAAAATTTAAAAATATGTAGTGTATTTAGTTATCATTTTAAAAAAAATTGTACTTTTCCATAATATTTCTTTTTAAGGGAGTTCTAGATTCATTGATCATATATCTACAGCTAATATGCTGCCTAAGCCTCAAGAACCCAAACTTTAGTTATACATTGCTCTTTTGGGAAAATATGAACTGATTGATAGCTTTTTTTTTTTTTTTTTTTGTCTGTTTGCCTTTTCTAGGGCCACTCCCGCGGCATATGGAGGTTCCCAGGCTAGGGGTCTAATCAGAGCTATAGCTGCCGGTCTGTGCCACAGCCACGGCTACACAGGATCTGAGCTGCGTCTGCGACCTACACCACAGCTCATGGCAACGCCAGATCCTTAACCCACTGAGCGAGGCCAAGGATCGAACCCTCAACCTCATGGTTCCTAGTCGGATTCATTAATCCCTGAGCCACGACAGGAACCCCGGTTGATAGCTTTCTATGTTAGAATGTGATTTCCAAAAATTTATTGTTTACGTATGTCAACTACATATTATTTATAAACTGCTGTGTTAGAAACTTGTAGGGACTGTCCACTTGAGCCATAATTCTTTCAACCGTTTTTTTTTAAACTGGAAAATTTAATAAAGTTCAATATAGTGAGGAGCTTTTTTCTTTTCTTTTTTCTTTTTTGGCCATTGTGTGGCATGTGGACTTTGTGGGCCAGGGATCAGATCTGAGCCACAGTTGCAGCAGTGCTGTATCCTTTAAACCACTGTGCCAGGCTGGATTTTGAACCTTCATCCTGGTGCTACAGAGATGCTGCTGATCCCATTGCACCACAGCAGAAACTCTGTGAGCTTTTTAATATATAAAGTCCTACATGGAAGTTAAGAAATCAGAAACATATCACTCTTTTCAGCTTATCTTCCAGTTTAGTACTTCCTGTCAGCTCTTCTGATTGGTATTTCATTCATTCATTGAGTTTTTGTTCAATCTGTTGTGTTTTTCATTTCTGGAAATCTCCTTCATTTGTTTCTAAGTCTTGTTCCCTGCTAATGTTTTTAAGCTCCTCTTTTATATTCCTTCCTAATGATACCAAATATGTAAAGTGTTGATATGTTTCATCTAGTCCTCTCTTAGGATGCCTTGTTCCAAGTATATATTTTGTGGTGTTCAAATGTGGATTGCTCATTTTTCTTGGAGCTTGATCCTTGAGAATTCCTTGAGTCGTAATTTTAAGTTTATTTCCTCTAGAAAAGTTGTTTGTCTGTGAGTCTTGTTTTACCAATATGAAACTACTTTAATCTCTGCTTGTCGTTTTTTGGGTCATTTGGGTAGTTAATATGTATTTGGACCAGAGGCTTGAGTGAAGGCCAACCTGTGTTACAAACTTAGATGTTTTACTTCTTTCCTTCACCCTGTGTCAGGGTCAAGACAGGCAAGTTTCTTTACTATCTCCTTTTGTGTTGTAGACTTTGTTCTTCTTTCACCCTTTAGTTCTGCCCTCTTCTTCTATTTCTTATCTTGAATTTTTTTCATAGTACTCATTTCTCATACAGATATCAAAGGCGAGCCTAAGTTTTTTTATGGTTTACAGATATCTACAGGGTAGGGCAAAAGTTGGCTGTGGCCCTTGGTAACATCTTAGGATTTATATTTCTCATTTAGTCTTCAGAAATTTTTTTAAATGCTTTTTTAGGTGTTCTTCCTGTGGTTTATTGAACACTGATAGTGCCCATTGATCCTTGGCCTTGCTCAGTGGGTTAAGGATACAGTGTCGCTGCAAGCTGTGGCATAGGTTGCAGATGTGGCTCTAGCGCAGGCTGGTAGCCACAGCTCCAATTTGACCCCTAGCCCAGGAACTTCTGTGTGCCACAGGTGCGGCCCTAAAAGGAAAAATAAATAAAAAAATAAAAACTTTTTTAATCAAAAAATTCTTAGATCACTCAAAAAAATAGGGTTGTCAGGGTTATTTGCTGTCAGAAAATGGAAGATTGGAAGTAACATTGTTTGCTCCTTTTTTTTTTTTTTTCCAGGCTGTACCTGCAGCATTTGGAAATTCCCAGGCTAGATGTTGAATTGGAGGTACAGCTGCTAGCCTGTGCCATAGCCACAGCAATGCAGGATCTAAGCCATGTCTGCTATCTACACCACAACTCACAGCAATACCAGATCCTTAACCTACTGAGTGAGGCCAGGGATTGAACCCAAATCCTCATGGATACTCGTCAGGTTTGTAATCCATTGAGCCGCAATGGGAACTCCACTCTTCTCTTTTTTTTTTTTTTTTTCTTCTTTTTTAAAAAACTTCATTGAAGTATAATTTATTTAAAATATATAGATTTCTGCTATACAGCAGTGACTTATATATGTGTATGTGTTATACAAGGATATATATACACAAAGATATATAAATAAACACACACAAAGGAATTCCCGTTGTGGCACAGAGGAAACGAATCCGAGTAGGAACCATGAGGTTGCGGGTTCAATCCCTGGCCTCACTAGGTGGGTTAAAGATCCAACATTGCCATGAGCTGTGGTGTAAGTTGCAGACGTGGCTTGGATCTGGCGTTGCTGCGGCTGTGGCGTAGGCCGGCAGCAGCAGCTCCTATTAGACCCCTAGCCTGGGAACCTCCATATGCAGCAGGTGCAGTCCTGAAAAGACAAAAAATAACCCCAAGAAACACAAGGATATATATACACACACAAGGATATGTATATATGTATACACATACAAGGAGATATATTATATATATATATATATATATATATATATATATGTATGTATATGTATGTATGTATATAAATCCTTTTTCATACTCTTTTCCATTATCGTTTACCACAGGATATTGAATATAGTTCCATGTGCTATAAAGACCTTGTTTATCCATCCTATATATAATAATAATTTGTCTGTTAATCCCAAACATGCAATCTTTTCCTCCCTCATCCACACCCCCTTGGTTCTCTCTCTTTGAATCTGTTTCTGTTTCATAGATATGTTAATCTGTCATATTTTAGATTGCACGTGTAAGTGATAACATATAGTATTTGTCTTTTCCTTTCTTACTTCATTTAGTATGATAATCACTAGGTTCATCGCTGTTGCCGCAAATGGCATTATTTCATTCTTTTTTATGGCTGAGTAATATTCCATTACATTTATGTACCTTTTCTTTATCCATTAATTTGTCAGTGGATATTTAGGTTGTTTCCATGTCTTGGCTGTTGTAAATAGTGCTGCTGTGAACATAGACATATATATATCTTTTCGAATTATAGTTTTGTCTGGGTATATACCAATGAGTGGGATTACTTAATCATGTAATAACTGTTTTTAGTTTTTTGAAGAGCCTCCATACTATTTTCAATAGTGGCTGCACCAGTTTACATTCTAACCCTCAGTATAAAAGGGTTCCCTTTTACTTAAAAAAATTTTTTTTAATTATAGTTGATTTGCAGTGTTCTGTCAGTTTCTGCTGTACAATAAAGTAACCCAGTTATACATACGTGTGTGTGTGTGTGTGTGTGTGTGTGTGTGTGTACACATTCTTTTTTTTCACATTATCCTCCATCATATTCCATCACAAGTGATGAGATAAAGTTCCTTTGGCTATACAGCAGAATCTCATTGTTTATCCATTCCAAATACAATGGTTTGCATCTACTAACTCCATACTCCCACTCCCTCCCCCGCCCTCTTGGCAACCACAAGTCTATTCTCCATGTTCATGAGTTTGTTTCTTTTCTGTAGATAGGTTCATTCATGCTATACATTAGATTCCAGATAGAAGTGAAATCATATGGTATTTGTCTTTCTCCTTCTGACTTAATTCATTTAGTATGAGAGTCTCTAGTTCCATCCATGTTGCTGCAGATGGCATTATTTCTTTTTTATGGCTGAGTAATATACCTCTTCTTTATCCATTCATCTGTCAATGGACATTTAGATTGTTTCCATGTCTTGGCTATTGTAAATAGTGCTGCTGTGAAAATAGGGGTGTATATATCTTTTTTTTTTCTTTTTGTCTTTTGGGGCTGCACCCACAGCATATGGAGATTCCCAGGCTAGGGGTCTAATGGGAGCTGTAGCCACCCCCCTACAGCAGAGCCACCGCAACATAGGATCTGAGCTGCATCTTCGACCTACACCACAGCTCACAGCAATACCAGATCCTTAACCCACTGAGCGAGGCCAGGGATCAAACTCGCATCCTCATGGATGCTAGTTGGGTTCATTAACCACTGAGCCACGATGGGAACTCCTATCTTTTGAAATTATAGTTTTATCTGGGTATATACCGAGTAGGGATTACTTAATCATATGGTAACTATTTTTAGTTTTTTGAAGAGCCTCCATACTGTTTTCCATAGTGGCTGCACCAGTTTACATTCTCACTTACAGTGTAAGAGGTTCCCTTTTCTCCATATACTATCCAGCATGTACTATTTGTAGACTTTAATGATGGTCATTCTGACCAGTGTGAGGTAGTACTTCAGTGTAGTTTTGATTTGCATTTTTCTGATAATTAGCCATGATGAACATCTTTTCATGTGTCAAGTGGCCATCTGTATGTCTTTTTTGGAGAAATGTCTATTCAGGTCTTCTGCCCATTTTTTGACTGGGTTGCTTGCTTTTTATTATTGAATTATATTAGCTATTCGTATGTTTTGGAAATTAAGCCCTCGTCAGTCCCATCCCATTTGCAAATATTTTCTCCTAATCCGTAGGTTGTCTTTTCATTTTGTTTATGGTTTCCTTTGCTGTGGAAAAGAGTATAAGTTTGATTGGGACCCATTTGTTTATGTTTTATTTCTATTGCCTTGGAAGACTGATGTAATAAATGATTGATATGATGTATATCAGAAAATGTTCTGTCTCTGTTCACTTGTAGGAATTTTATGGTATCTTTTCTTTTTCTGATATGATTTATATCAGAAAATGTTCTGCCTCTGTTCACTTGTAGGAATTTTATGGTGTCTTTTCTTTTTCTGTCCGTGCCCATAGCATGCTGAAGTTCCCAGGCCACAGCAGTAATCTAAGCCACAGTAGTGACAATGCCAGATCCTTAACTGCTAGGCCACCAGGGAACTCCATTGGTGTCCTGTCTTATATTTAGGTCTTTAAGCCATTTTGAATTTATTTATTTTTTATTTTTATTTTTATTTTTTTGCCTTTTGTCTTTTTGTTGTTGTTGTTGTTGTTGCTATTTCTTGGGCCACTCCAGCAGCATATGGAGGTTCCCAGGCTAGGGGTCGAATCGGAGCTGTAGCTACCAGCCTACGCCAGAGCCACAGCAACGCGGGATCCGAGCCGCGTCTGCAACCTACACCACAGCTCATGGCAACACCGGATCGTTAACCCACTGAGCAAGGGCAGGGATCGAACCCGCAACCTCATGGTTCCTAGTCGGGTTCGTTAACCACTGCGCCACGAGGGGAACTCCCTGAATTTATTTTTTATGTGTGGTATGAGTGTGTTTCATTCGTTTATATCCAGCTTTCCCAGCACCACCTGCTGAAGAGACTTTTTCCTCATTGTAAATTCTTGCCTCCTTTATCAAAGATTAATTGTCCTTAGGTGTGTAGATTCATTTCTGGGCTCTCTATCCTGCTCTCTCTTCTGTCTATTGATTCTTTTGCTTGTTTTTATGCCAGTAACACATGGTTTTGATTATTGTAGTTTTGTAGTATTGTCCGACTGTCCAGAACAATTATGCCTCCTGTTTTTTTTTCTTCAAGATTGCTTTGGCAATTCTGGGTCTTTTATGGTTCCATAAAAATTTTAGGATTATTTGTTCTAATTCTATGAAAAGTGTCACAGGTAATCTGATAGAGTTCACATTAAATCTGTAGATTGTTTTGGGCAATATGGCCATTTTAACAATATTAATTCTTCCAATCCAAGAGTGTGGGATATCTTTCCATTTCTTTGAATCATTTCTAGTTTCCTTTATTAATGTTTTGTGGTTCTCAACATATGTCTTTCACCTCCTTGGTGAAGTTTATTCCTCAGTACTTTATTTTAGGGCATATGACTTTAAAAGGAATTGTTTGTTTACTTTCCCTTTCTGTTATTTCATTAGTGTAAAGAAATGTAATGGATTTAATGATAATCTTGCTACCTTGCTGAATTCATTTATCAGTTTTAGTAGTTTTTGTGTGGCATCTTTAGGGTTTCCTCAATTTGATCATATCATCTCCATATAATGACAAATTTACCTCTTCCATACCATTTGAATACCTTTCATTTCTTTTTTCTTGTGTGATTGCTGTGGCTAGGACTCAAATACTACATCTAAGAGAAGTGATGAGATTGGGTATGCTTGTATTGTTCCAGATTTTAGCAGGAAGTCTTTTAGTCTTTCACCATTGAGTTTTACATTGGCTGTGGGTTTGTCATAAATAGCTTTTATTAGATTGTTCCCTCTGTATCCACTTTCATAAAGGTTTTTATGAATGAATGTTGAATTTTATCAAATCCTCTTTCTACATCTGTTGAGATGATCATGTGATTTTTGTCTTTTGTTGATATGGTTGTATTACATTCATTGTCTTTTGTCTCACAGTATTTTTTAATTTCCTTTTTGATCCTTTTTTTTTTTTTTTTTTTTTTCCAGTAACATGTTGTTTAGTCTCCATGTAATTGTTTTTTTCTCATTTCTTTTTCTGTGGTTGATTTCTGGTTTGATGCCGTTGTGGTCAGAAAAGATGCTTGAAAAATAATTTCTATACTTTTAAATTCGTTGAGGCTTGTTTTGTGCCCTACTATGTGGTCAGTCCTAGAGAATATTCCATGTGAACTTGAAAAGAATGTGTATTCTTTTTTTTTTTTTTTTTTTTGGATGTAATGTCCTGAAGCTATCAATTAAGTCCGACTGTTCTGTTATCTCATATAGGATCTGTGTTTTCTTATTGATTTTCTGTCTCGAAGATCTTTCCATTTATGTGAATAGGATGGTAAAGTCTCCTACTGTTACTCTATTCCCATCAATTTCTTTTTTTTTTTTTTTTTATCCAACTACATGACATTTTATTTCTCTCTCTCTCTTTTTTTTTTTTTTTGCTATTTCTTTGGGCTGCTCCCGCGGCATATGGAGGTTCCCAGGCCAGGGGTCGAGTCGGAGCTGTAGCCACTGGCCTATGCCAGAGCCACAGCAACACGGGATCCATGCCGCGTCTGCAACCTACACCACAGCTCACAGCAACGCCGGATCATTAACCCACTGAGCAAGGGCAGGGACCGAACCTGCAACCTCATGGTTCCTAGTCGAATTCGTTAACCACTGCACCACGATGGGAACTCCTTATTTCTCTTTTTTGACCATTTTTTTTAATAATTTTTTTTATTTTCCCACTGTACAGCAAGGGGGTCAGGTTATCCTTACATGTATACATTACAATTACATTTTTCCCCCACCCTTTCTTCTGATGCAACATGAGTATCTAGACAAAGCTCTCAATGCTATTCAGCAGGATCTCCTTGTAAATCTATTCCATCAATTTCTCCTTTTATGTCTGTTAGTATATGTTTATGTATTTGGGTGCTCCTATATTGGGTGAATATATGTTGATGAGTGTGATATCCTCTCCTGGTATTGATCCTTTTATCATTATATAGTGTATAGTGTATTTTTTTTTTTGTCTTTTTTGTTGTTGTTTCTTTTTTTTAAGGCCACACCTGTGGCATATGGAGGTTCCCAGGCTAGGCTTTGAATCAGAGGTGCAGCTGCTGGCCTATACCACAGTCACAGCAACACCAGATCCAAGCCACATCTGCAACCTGCACCACAGCTCACAGCAATGCTGGATCCTTAACCCACTGAGCAAGGCCAGGGATCAAACCTGCATCGTCATGGATGCTAAGTCAAATTCGTTTCTGCTGAGCCACTTTAGTGCTGAGCCACTATTGTAACCTCCACTTTCTTATCATTTCAGCTTGCATGAAAATGTCTTTTTTCCATTCCCTCACTTTCAGTATGTGTGTGGCCTTTTCCCTAAAGTGCATCTCTTTTAGGCAGCGTATTCTAAGCTCTTGTTTTTTTAATCCAGTCTGTCACTCTGTGTCTTTTGATTAAAGCATTCAGTCCATTGATATTTAAAATAATTATTGATAAATATGTATTTATTGCCATTTTAAACTTTGATTTCCCATTGACTTTATATTTCGTTTTTGTCCCTTTTTCTTTTTGTGTTTACTTTTGTAGTTTGTTTTCTTTTTATTCTTTTGTATTATACTTATGTTTTCTTCTGTTTGGTTTTTGTGAAACTGTTGTATGTTTTTTATTTGTGATTTCCCTGTTTTTCAAGTATGTTAACTCTTTCTTACATCTGCTTACTTTAGAGTGGTAAACATATAGACTCAAACACATTCCAGGAGTCATGGAGAGACTACATTTTCTGACCCTCCTCCCTCACATTTATGAGTTTGATATCCTCTTTTGTATCTTTATGTTCATCCTTTTGCTGTTCATTGTGGTCATTTCTTTCACAGAAAGTTTTTTTTTTTTAATGTTTGCTGGCTTATTTAAGTAATTTACATTCCAATTGTGATTTTTCACTTTCCTATAAATTTCCTCTTTTCTGTTTTGGGAAGACCTTTCAAATTCTCCTTTACTTTAGGTTTAGTATTGCTGACTTTAGTTTTTGCTTGTTTGAGAAGTTCTTCATCTCTCCTTCTATTCTAAATGATAGTCTTGCTGGGTGGAGTATCCTAGGTTGTAGATTTTTCCCTTTCAGGACTTTGAATATATCTTTCCACTCCCTTCCAGCCTGCAACCTTTCTGTGGAGAAATCATGTGATACCATTATGGGAATTTCCTTGTAATAACACTTAGTTTCCTCTTGCTGCCTTAAGAATCCTCTCTTTATATTTTCATTATTATGTATTCTATTTATATTATTATAATATGTCTTGGTGTAGGTCTGTTTTGGTTTATTGTGTTCAGGAACTTCTATGCTTCCTGAACCTGGATTTTTTTTTTTTTTCCTTCTTTAGGTTTGGGAAGTTTTCAACCATAATTTCTTCAAATGCATTTTTCAATCCTCTTTTCTCTTTCTTCTCCTTCTGAGATCCCAATTATGTGTAGATTGGCATGCTTTATATTATCCTATAAGTCTCTTATATTCCTTTAATTTTTGGCATTTGAGTTTCCATCTACTGTTCTAATTGGGTGATTTCCATTATTCTATCTTCCAGTTCACTTACTCCTTCTTTTGAATTTTTCATTCTGCTATTCATTGCCTTTAATTCAGCTTTCATTTCTGCAAATGAATTTTGTAATTTTTCTTGGCTCCTCCTCATAGTTTGTAGTGTTTTCTTACAGTAATCTGGATTTCTATAAATAGCCTTTCTTAATTCCTTCAGTATTTTCATTATCTCCTTTTTGAACTCGGTATCTGTAAGACTGAAGATGTCTGTTTCATTGTTTACTCTTTCAGGGGAATTCTCTTTACCTTTTGAGAGTAGTTCCTTTCCTTCATTTTACTTATATTTCTCATGCTTTTTGAGTTTAGGAGAAACAATTATCTCTTGTGGTCTTTAGGACTGATTTTATATAGGAATGTTCCTGTGTAACCTGCTTGGGTTTAATATTTTTTGGTGTGAGGGCTTTGTTTAGTATAGATGCCTGCCACCTCTTATCTCAGTGTATGCTGATTACTATCTCCTTGATAGGATATGTGATTTATGTTGTGGTGACCAGAGCTCTGGTTGTTAATGCCCTGTCAGGGGCTGGGTCTGCTCCCTAGTTGTTGGAGTACATTTCTGAGCTGCAGGTGTGAGATAGGTGTGATTGGAGCATTCCCATTTGGAGAGGAGCCACTGATTATTAGTCTACCAGAGCTGATCACAAGTGAGTGTGCTCTGTTGTGTCACACTTTACCTGTTATGCAGGCTCACAGAGTATACTGTTGTTGCCACTGCCCTCAGCCCTCCCTCAACTGGGGGAATGCCAGAAATTGGCCTTAATGTCTCTCTAGCATGTTATTACAAGGCCACCAGGGCAGATCCACTGAAGTCAGGTTATAGGACTATGGCACACCTGGAACCACTCTAGGAGCAATGGAGCCAGCTCAGACCCTGACCACATTCCCTTCCCCCACCCCCACAACCCCAAAGCCCACAGCTGCTAACACCAGACTGTCCCAGCTGCAGGAGCATCTGTTCATTTGGATGTCCCACAAACACTGAATTTACACAGCCAGTGACAGAGGTGTAAATATATGGCTCACTTAGCCTCTGGGAGAGATTTCAACCCTGCTTCCTAGGTCACATGGCCCCTGGAACTCAATTGTGTTTTCAGCCCTACTTCTTCATTTGGATAGCCTGCTGGTATCTGCTGCTGGGGCCCACCAAGGTGGTGGTCATTGTGGGAACCAACCAAGGCAGTGGCTAGGACACATGAGCCTGCCTAGTTTGGAGCTTCTCCCAGAGCTCTTAGAGGTGGACACCAGCACCACGTGGAAAAAGAGGCTGCAGTGGCAGCCCACCCCCTTTCTTCACAGCCACTTAACATTAATGCTTCTTTTCTATGGTGGGCCTGGGTTTCCACAAACACTCTTGGTTGTTGCTATACCACACTCCAGTCCCTCAGGCTTTCTCCGTGTCACCAATATCAGTCCTCTTCCTGAGGTTGTCCTCTAAACCCTGAGCTCCAACACCAGCAGACACGTGCCTCAAGCTGGGGCAAGCAGGGCGATGACATGGACAGTCTGTGTTGGTCTCACTGTCCTGCTTGCCACAAACTGGTCTCACTGTCCTGCTTGCCACTTCACAGCACTCTCCTGTGAAGTTCCTTTTCTGTCCCAACTGATCTCCCCACCAGTGAGGGGGCTTCCCGGGGTGTGGGAACTTCTCCTATTTTTCAGCTCCCTCACAAGGGTGCAGGTCCCATCCTGCTTCCTCTTTTTTTTTTTCCCTTTCATCTTACCTAGTTACTTAGAGATCTTTCTTGTCTTTTCAGGTGTTTGAGGTCTTTTGCTAGTGTTCAGTAGATTTTCTGTGAGAATTATTCCACATATAGATGCATTTTTGATGTATTTGTGGGAGGAGGAGAGTTCCACATCCTACTACTGCACCATCTTGATTGGCGTCCCTTTTTTTTTTTTGGCCACATGCATGCCCTGTGAAGTTTCCCAAGCCAGGGATCAGACGTGATCCACAGCAATGGCAATGCCAATCCTTAACCTATTAGGCCACCCAAGAATTCCCCCCCCTTTCTTTTTTGAAAGAATGAGTAGCTTTATTATTTAGAAGCTTGCTTTCCAAAAAATTATGGTATTACACAGAAGATTGAAGAAATTAAAATCCTAATTCTGATTATCCATTGAGACATTAAGTGTATAGTCTTCCCGAAATCTCTTCATTGAGGAGTGAGAGGCAGGGACAGTGTAGGAAGGGAGATAGAGACTAATAGAAGGAAGTAAAACTGAAAGCATTGCTGAATTTTTATAAATGTTTCTTCCTTCTAGGGTGTTTCCTATGATCCCTAAATATGAAAAACACCATCAGTTTAAAATCAATATTTGTTTCAAACTGCTCATTTTGATTTTAGATACTGTTGTTTTGGTTCCTTGCTATGAAGATGGAGGAAATTATGTGTAGTTTCTGTGCTTCCCTTTCCCCACTTCATGTCAGCCCCCTTTTCCTCCCCCTTTTAGGTGACTTTCCTGCCTGTGGTTTTTCTTAAGCTTCAAAGTCAGTAACAGTCAGAACATATCTGTGTTGATCATTCTCCCTTTCTTTTTCCTGGAATGCGGTGTGCTCTTTTGGTTTGTAGATGCAGTTCTTTTTTGTTTCAAGGAACTTTTCTGTTATATCTTTTAAAACATTTTTTATATTTGCTGGGTTCTCTACAGTTAAAACATAACTCTACTTTTATTAATTCACTTTTTCCCTCCACATTGATTTCTTCTTCATTCCTTATGGCTTTCTTAAGCTTTCACTATAGCAGAAATTCAGATTTCAGTTGTATTACAGTTTTCTTCCTCACCAGCTATGTTATGTGACCTTGAGAAAATTACTTAGCTTTTTTGTACCTGTTTCCTCCTGTGCAGAATGAGAACAATAATAGTACCTCTATTTTACAGGCTTTTTGTGAGAGTTACATAAGGTGCTACTAATAAAAGTATTTATAACAGCAGAAACAGTGTGGGTATTTCTCATTTATTTAATCCTGAAGTGGTGTGTTAGAGTTCTCAGTTTATTTACTTAGCATTCATTCCCATTTAATTTCATTGTGGTTTTTTCATCATCAACTTTTTTGTTCTTATTTTATTACTTTCCTGTTCTTCTTAATCTTTTTGAAATTTTTTCTATTTTGGGGTTATTATTTCTTGCAGATTCTCTGTCTTTTGCATGTTCTGTTCCAGTCTCTCTCTTTTTTTCCCATCTGAATGCAGAGTGTCTTTGCTGTTTTCTCTCATGTTGCAGCTGTTTGAAGTAAAATACCCTGTCCAGATATCATTTGCTCTATGGAACATCATATGACATTCTATGCAAGTATTACTTTCTAAAGCCAGTTTGTGAGGCAAAAGTTGAATGTGATTGTATGCACTCCTATCCATGTTAGCTTGTTCATAAAGAACAGAATTATCAGAGTTCCCATTGTGGCTCATTGGTTAACGAATCTGATTAGCATCCATGAAGACACAGGTTCAATCCCTGGCCTTGCTCAGTGGGTTAGGGATCTGATATTGCTGTGGGCTGTGGTGAGGGTCACAGATACAGCTCAGATTCTGTGTTGCTGTGGCTGTGGCTGTGGCTGTGGCTGTGGCCAGCAGCTACAGCTCTGATTCAGCCCCTAGCCTGGGAATCTCTATATGCCATGGCTGTGGCCCTAAAGAAGCCAAAAAAAAAAAAAAAAACAACAACAACAAAAATTATCCTGGTGGCCTCACAGTGTCATTATGGCAATATGCTTACAGGCCCATTGCTTGTTCCATCTAATTTCTATTTCTTTTTTTTTTTTTTTATTTTTTAATTTTTATTTATTTATTTATTTATTTGGGTCTTTTTGCCATTTATTGGGCTGCTCCCGTGGCATGTGGAGGTTCCCAGGCTAGGGGTCTAATCAGAGCTATAGCTGCCGGCCTACGCCAGAGCCACAGCAACGCGGGATCTGAGCCGAGTCTGCAACCTACACCCAGCTCACAGCAACACCAGATTGGTAACCCACTGAGCAAGGGCAGCGATCGAACCCGCAACCTCATGGTTCCTAGTCGGATTCGTTAACCACTGCACCACGATGGGAACTCCCCTAATTTCTATTTCTATTGCCTGAGGGCATTGAATAGAGGAAATGGGGTGCTCAGGTGAAGCTATGTGTAGGTCTTTCTTGGGACTAGATTTAAATATGTACCAGGGAGTATATCCTTTCCCAGAAGAGAATAACCTAGTACTTTAGATTATTTGACTAATTTGTTAAGGATGCCTGGAACCTATGCCTTTGGTGTGTCAGTCCCACTTACTCATTCTCCATGCCATTGGTCCCTTCTCAGCAGTCCATCAGCAGTTGTTTTCTCTTTCCTGCTGAGGCTATTTTTTCCCAAATTTGTACTATTAGTAAGAATTCTCAGATTTAGACAGGTGGATTTTTGTTTGTTTGTTTTTTAGACTTTTGCTAATACTTTTTTTTCTATTTTTTATTACTCAAATGAATATTTCCCATCTGTAGTTGTATAATGATCATAACAATCCAATTTCACAGGATTTCCATCCCACAGCCCAAGCACATCTCCCCACCCCCCAAACTGTCTCCTCTGGAGACCATAAGTTTCTCAGTGTCTGTGAGTCAGCATCTGTTCTGCAAAGAAATTGTCTGTCCTTTGTTCAGATTCTACAGGCCAGTGAAAGCATTTGATGTTGGTGTCTCATTGTATGGCTGACTTCACTTAGCATGATAATTTCTAGGTCCATCCATGTTGCAAAAAATGCTGGTATTTCATTCTTTTTAATGGCTGAGTAATAGTCTATTGTGTATATTTACCACATCTTCTTTATCCACTCCTCTGTTGATGGACATTTAGGTTGTTGCCATGTCTTGGCTATTGAAAAGAGTGCTGCAGTGAACATTGGAGTGCATGTGTCTTTGTGAGACATGGTTTTCTCTGGATAGATGCCCAGAAGTGAGATTGCAGGATCAAATGGTAGTTCTATTTTTAGTTTTCTGAGGACTCTCCATACTGCTTTCCACAGTGGTTGCACCAATTTACAATCCCACCAACAGTGTAATAGGGTTCCTTTTTCTCCACACCCTATCCAGTACTTTTTGTTTGTAGACTTTTTGATGATGACCATTCTGACTGGTGTAAGGTGGTACCTCATAGTGGTTTTGATTTGCATTTCTCTAATAATGAGTGATGTTTAACATCTTTTCATGTGTTTTGTGGCCATCCATATGTCTTCTTTGGAGAATTATCTGTTGAGATCTTCTGTCCATTTTTGGATGGGGTTGTTTGTTTTTTTGGTATTGAGCTGTAGGAGGTGTTTATAAATTTTTGGAGATTAATCCCTTATCAGTTGCTTCACTTGCAAAGATTTTCTCCCATTCTGTGGGTTGTCTTTTCGTTTTGGTTAGGGTTTCCTTTGCTGTGCAGAAATTTTGAAGTTTGATAAGGTCTCATTTGTTTATTTGTGTTTTTATTGTCAATACTCTAAGTGGTGGATCTGAGAAGATGTTGCTGTCGTTTATGTCAGAGAGTGTTTGGCCTATGTTTTCCTCTAAGCGTTTTAGAGTGTCTGGTCTTATATCTAGGTCTTAAATCCATTTTATTTTTGTGTATGGTGTTAGGGAGTGTTCTAATTCCATTCTTTTCCATGTGGCTGTCCAGTTTTCCCAGCACCACTTATTGAACAAGCTGTCCTTTCTCCATTGTATATTCTTGCCTCCTTTGTCATAGATGAGTTGGCTGTAGGTGTGTGGGTTGAATTCTGGGCTTTCTATCTTGTTCCACTGATCTCTGTTTCTGTCTTTGTGCCAGTACCATACGGTTTTGATGATTGTTGCTTTGTAGTATAGTCTGAAGTCCAGGAGCCTGATTCCTCTAGCTTCATTTTTCTTTTTCAGGATGTCTTTGGCTATTCTGGGTCTTTTGTGCTTCCAAACAAACTTTAATATATTTTGTTCGTGTTCTGTGAAAAATGTCCTTGGTAATTTGATAGGAATTGCATTGAATCTGTATATTGCCTTAGATAGTATAGTCATTTTGATAATATTAACTCTTCCAATCCACGAGCATGGTATATCTTTCCATCTATTTGTGTCATCTTTGATTTCTTTCATCAGTGTCTTATAGTTTTCAGAGTATAGGTCTTTTGTCTCTTTAGGTAGGTTTACTCCTAGGTATTTTATTCTTTTGGATATGATGGTAAACGGGATGGCTTCCCTAATTTCTTTTTCTGCTCTTTCATTGTTAGTGTATAGAAATGCAGTTTTGTAGCACCTTTTAATGGGCTGGTGGGGGGTGTTTGGAATCAGTTGCGTCAGTTTTTTGGTTCTTTGTACAGCCACCTTTTTGAAGTTTATGGCTTGGCGTTATGCTTTTCTTGATTAATTATAGCTGTGGAGTTTTATTTGTTCTTGGATGGGGAGGAGTTGAGAGAATGATTGTGCAGCTGGTAACTTTTTTCCATCTTTCATTTATTTCATTAGCATTAGTACAGAGAGAGGATATGCTCTAGATTTATTCCACCAAATCGTTCCTATTTCTGCTAAAGCAATTTGCTCTTTAAATAGAGTTGACTTTCTTCTTCTGCATGTCTATAGCTTCTACATATAAATGTGCTACTGTCTTGATGTCTCATTTCTCTAGGCTTGCACCAGCTACTCTTCTGTATTCCCTGCCTTTTGTTCTTTTTCAGCCCCGTCTTAGTTTTCATACTCACCTAGTTCCCGTACTTTCCTTGAATTTTGTCTGTTTTCATTCTGTGCATTAAACATAATGATTATTTGAACTCTATCCACCCTGATTTGAATTTTTAAAGACTGTGAGTTGGAGTTCTTGCAAGCCATTGAAAAAGTCCAGTAATGGAAGGATTTCGGTTTTTCAATACTATTTTACTTAATATTTTTACTAAGATATATAAGATAAAGCTGACTTTTCTTTACTATATTAAAGTTTAAAATTAGCATCCTCTGACAGGAAACCTTTAAGACTATTTAGGATAATGATAACAGTAGTTTTTTTGACAACTGCTGTACTTATTAGAAAATGTAAAATGATATAAGAATGAATGGAAAATCATTCTCTGAGTTTGAATCTCTGCAAGTCATTCTTCTAGGCCCTTTCCAAAGACTCAGAAGCAGTGTAACAGCCTGGTTAATAGCTGGGGCTCTTATTCAGGTAGACCTATACAATCTCAGTTCTTCCATGTGACAGATTTTTTATTTTCTGCATGTTACTTAACCCAAGTCACTGTTCCTTTATTGGTTAAAATTGGGACAGTAGTGTAAAAGTAGTGATGAATTAGATAAAGATTAAATGAAATTTTTTTAGAAACAGTTTTAAGTTAGTATTTGGAAATACACAGATTTAAATTACTGATATACAAACTATCTGCATTCAGAAAACTTATGGTCTTTCTTTTAGTGGAGCTGTAGTATAATTATAACAGATGTAGAAATTGATAAGCATCTAGGAGTTATATAGATGTAGAAATTGATAAGCATCTAGGAGTTATATAGATGTAGAAATTGATAAGCATCTAGGAGTTAAAGTTTTGTGGGAGTTCTTCACAGCAGATGTTACTTTTAATTTTCTCTCTCCTTTTTTTTTTCTTTGCTTTTTAGGGCCACACCTTTGGTATATGGAAGTTCCCAGGCTAGGAGTCAAATTGGAGCTGCAGCTGCTGGCCTACACCATAGCCACAGCAACGCCAGATCCAACCATGCCTGTGACCTATACCACAGCTCACAGCAATGCCAGATCCTTAACCCACTGAGAAAGTTCTTTAATTAGAGAACTCTTGCAGTAGTCTTGGCATGAAGTGAAAAGACCAGAAATGACTGTGATCACTCACCATAGCAGTTTCACTAACTATATTTTCCTCATTGAACAAGTGTTTGAAATTATGTTAATTTTGACAGGTTCAA
The DNA here is from genome assembly GCF_054392235.1 of Sus scrofa. Classification (NCBI taxonomy): domain Eukaryota; kingdom Metazoa; phylum Chordata; class Mammalia; order Artiodactyla; family Suidae; genus Sus; species Sus scrofa. The sequence continues at coordinate 51,150,409 of NC_139386.1, forward strand.
AATCAACATGCAAAAGAAGAATCTCTTGCTGATGATCTCTTTAGGTAAAGTTTTATTTCAGCTTTCTCATGTATCTTTGTATATAAAATTCATTTCTATTCATAGGGTTTAAATATTTGTTTCTTCTCTCCTTAGAAATAGACACTTAGGGAGTTCCCGTCGTGGCGCAGTGGTTAACGAATCCGACTAGGAACCATGAGGTTGCAGGTTCGGTCCCTGCCCTTGCTCAGTGGGTTAACGATCTGGCGTTGCCGTGAGCTGTGGTGTAGATTGCAGACTTGGCTCGGATCCTGCGTTGCTGTGGCTCTGGCATAGGCCGGTGGCTACAGCTCCGATTCAACCCCTAGCCTGGGAACCTCCATGTGCCGCAGGAGCGGCCCAAGAAATAGCAGCAACAACAACAACAACAACAAAAAGACAAAAAAAAAAAAAAAAAAAAAAAAAGAGAGAGACAAAAAAAATAAAAAATAAAAAAAAAAGAAATAGACACTTAGTACCTTTACCTAAAGAATATTTTGTCTTGTTTTTAATAAATGTATTTCTTTTTACTACTTGAGTACATCTTAATGAAGTTTATTGGATACAGCTTCAAGGTTTGGGCTTAATTCGCTTGTACTGTATCCCAAGATATTTAAAACTTATATGGGGCATTTAGGCAAAAGTTTTCTGAGCTGGGTGAATTTGGATGATAAATTTATAAGATTTTCAGTTCTCAGTAGAATTATGAATGAATGAGTTTTGAAATAAGACAAGTAAATACCAGACCATTTGTTTACTTTTTATTTGACACATACGTTCCAATAAGAGGCTGGATTTGAGTTTCAAAGCAGATTTTTGTGGAAGTGTTAGAGGAGTTGTAAAGTGGGATTATGATTCAATTCTGATTTAGTTTTTTTGGCATTTGTGCAGGCCCAACAAACCTTATAATAATTTGCTCTCAAATACTTATAAAATACAATATTATAGATAGATTCTGACTAGGGGAGAATAATATTGTACCAAAAAATACTCTGTTTTTGAGTCTGTTTTGTAGCAAATTTGATTCTTTAATTTCATTATTGAAAGTATTGACAAATAGTGCTCATTTTCATAAGTAAAATCAGATGAAAATATATAGTTGCCAACCTATGTTTGTTTAATTGCTATAGGAGAAAATTTCATAAAATAATTATATTTTAGGTTCATTATGCTCCTTTGTACAAATGGTATAATTTTTTTTTTTTTTTTTTTTTGTCTTGTTGTTGTTGTTGTTGCTATTTCTTGGGCCACTCCTGCGGCATATGGAGGTTCCCAGGCTAGGGGTTGAATCGGAGCTGTAGCCACCGGCCTACGCCAGAGCCACAGTAACGCGGGATCGAGCCGCGTCTGCAACCTACACCACAGCTCACGGCAACGCCGGATCGTAACCCACTGAGCAAGGGCAGGGACCGAACCCGCAACCTCATGGTTCCTAGTCGGATTCGTTAACCACTGCGCCACGACGGGAACTCCACAAATGGTGTAATTTAATTTGGGGATGGAGAGGTATATTTGAAGCCATCCTTGGAAGAAGTATAAAAACATGTATTTTTAAACTATTGTTTTCATCAGTTATTTTAATGCTTCTACAGGATGTTTTGATGTTTTATTTTTGCCAAATATTTATCAAAGCAACATCAAAAGGATAAATGACAATAAAAATATCAGTGCTTAATATCTAATCCTAAGAATAAAATTAGCATTCTTATTCTGTTTGTCAAAGTGTGACTATATTTTCAAAGCCCTTTAAGTGAGAAAAATGCTATCATTTATCTTGGTATTATTTATCCCCATTTCTTTCCTTGCAGATATAATCCTAATGTAAAAAGAAGAAGATAAAGAAGCCATGGAAGAACATTTTCTATTAAGCATTTACTTTGGGTTATCTCTGGGATATATGCGTATAGTGTATAGAAGATTTAAGTATATGACCTAAATTTGTTAAATAAAATGCACAAAATTCCATTTCTTTCTTTTTTTTCTTTTTTTTCTTTTTTTTTTTTTGTCTGTTCTAGGGCCCCATATGCGGCATATGGAGGTTACCTGGCTAGGGGGTCTAATTGGAGCTATTGCCGCTGGCCTACGCCAGAGCCACAGCAACGCCAGATCTGAGCTGGGTCTGCAACATACACCACAGCTCACAGCAATGCCAGATCCTTAACCCTCTGAGCGAGGCCAGGGATCGAACCCGAAACCTCATGGTTCATACTCAGATTCGTTAACCACTGAGCCACGACAGGAACTCCTTTATTTCTTTTATATGTGACAGTTTTGTTCTGTTTTCAGTCTGTGTTATCTCATCTCTTATGATAATTCTTTTCATTTTTAAATGAGATTTTATTTATCAGTTAATATAGTCATAATTAATATAGTCAAAATCTGAAAGTACAAAAGGGCAAAAGATTAAAAGGTCTCCTTTCTACCACTGTCCTAGCTGTTTGCTTCCCCTCCTTTGAAAAAAATTCATGATACTCATTTCAAATGAGTCTTTACAGAAATTTTTAGTGCCTATTCAAATTTCTATGCTATCATTTTTCAGTAATTTCCTACAAAAATAATAGCATAATATGTATAATGTTCTCTATCATGCTCTTTTTTACTGACTAAATTGAAAGGTTATAGTCATAATAACATAATTTTTTTTCTTTCAATTATTTTTTCTTTTCCATTATGCTGTAATCTTCCCTGAGTAGAAGTAACCCAGGTGGAATGGATTCAGTGTTGAAGATAGCACCAAAACATTATTCTAGTAATGGAAACAAAAGTGGAAGACTTCATCAGGCTTGTGGATAAACCTCTCTAGAATGAGATAAGACTTGTTTGATGATGTTCTGAGCTGCTTAGAATGCTATTTTCTTTTGTTTTGTTTTGTTATCTGTGAAGTAGAAATGGTAAGATTGTCTTTTTTCTTATAGGAAGATAAGAAAAAAATCAATGCCTTTTTTCAAATTTTGTCACATGGACAGCTTTAGTTGTACATTCAAATTAAAGTTGTACTTCCCATGTGGCTCGCAGCAGAATTAGATTATTCTTTTATATCAACTCTAAAAACTGATGCATTTTGTCTTAGGAGGTAGAACAAGCTTTTTGTGCTGACTGAAAACTTCCTAGTCTCACATAGGTTCTACCTAATCTAACTTTTTAGGTTGTGAGAGATAGAAAAGTATGAAAAGTTATATCATAAATTAATATGTAGTGTTGCTTGATCCTCATGGAAGATTCAGTATGCCTTCATATTCAACAAAGGAAAATCACCGCATTTCTGGCTAAGATACTTTGCACTCTTTTGTTTTGTTTTGTTTTTTGCTTTTTAGGGCCATACCTGCTGCATGTGGAAGGAAGTTCCCAGGGTAGGGGTCAAATTGGAGCTACTGCTGCTGGCCTGTGCCACAGCAGCAGCAATGCAGGATCTGAGCTGCATCTTTGATCTACACCACCGCTCAAGGCAGTGCCAGATCCCCCACCCACTGAGCAAGGCCAGGGATCAAACCCGCCTCCTCATGGATACTGGTCAGGTTCCTTAGTGCCTGAACCACAAGGGGAATTTGATACTTTGTAGTCTTGGTCAGCCTTTAGAACATGTTTCTTTCAGGAGATAGTTTGTAAATGTCATAGTTTTTTCTGTTTTGTTTGTTTCATTACCCCTTCAAATTATTTGTTGAGGAAAATTATTAAATATGTATTTTATATAAAACATTGCCTCCTACAACACTGAAAGAATTCAAAGATTAATGAATAATGGGCTCTCTACTCTCTAGGTATAATCTAAAAGCACAAACACTCCAGGACTTATGATCTAAGTTTCTAAAAGTCCTTTAAGTTCTGTTTAACGTAGAAAATGTTGTTAAATAGATGGAAGATGTTTGCTTTGCATACATCCTTAAGTGGTGCACAATTTTAATAAAGCTGTTAGCTCTGCCCTGAACAACTTCAGTCACAGAAATGCTTATACTTTTTTCCACTGGCTTTATTGGGCACTCTTTTTTCCTAAGCCTTTATGTGTTTTTAAGAGAAAGAGAAGGAGCTATGATTTGCCACCTTCCTTTCTTCCTTAGTCAGATGAGTTGGAACTGTGACCCCATTTTTGACCGGGGTTGCGTAGGTGGAGGGAGGAAAGAGGTAGTCTGACCTTTGGCCTCAATCTAATTGTCCATTGCCTAGCTGCACTTTTTTTGAAGCATACCCCCTTCCCTTTCTTTAGGCATAATATTCTTTCTACCCAAAAATATCTTCCTTACAGATTTCTTCCCAGTTCCACAACTTAGACCTTGTGGTTAACTGGTCACACTAGTGGGGATCTATATCTGCTTATTTGAATGATCATATCCATATTTTCCTTCCAAAGAGACTGAAGCACGTTGAGACTTAAGTCTTCTTGTCCCTCAAGTTTAACATGTCTGCTTGTATAACTTGCTTTTGAATATTTCTGTCTTTTTTGTCAGGCTACCAACTGTGAATTCATAAACATAATGCTCTGCTTAACTTTATAAGTGGATGATGTGGAGTAAGCAAACTTATTGGAAGTTATTTTACTGCTCTAAACCATGGAATTGAATGTCACTCCGGTTTCTCTGTCACTGTATAGGCTGGCCTCCCAAACTAGGGAAACAACACTTCTTTAAAATAGTGTTGGGATGCTCCTGTTGTGGCTCAGTGGTAACGAATACATGAGGATGTGTATTCAATCCCTGGCCTCGCTCAGTGGGTTAAGGATCCATTGTTGCTGTGTACTGCAGTGTAGGTCACAGACGCAGCTTAGATCTGGTGTTGCTGTGGTGTAGGCTGGCAGCTGCGGCTCTGATTAGACCCCTAGCCTGGGAACTTCCATATTTCGCACTTGTGGCCCTAAAAAGGAAAAAAAATAAAATGAAATAGATTGTTGGGTTTGTTAATAAATTACAAGATTTTAACTGTTGGGGCAAGAGGTGTCTGGACTGTTGAGGAGCTACAGATAATTTCTGAAAGGGAATTTCTTTTCTTTCTTTCTTTTTTTTTTTTTTTTTTTTTTTTTTTTGTCTTTTTGCCTTTTCTAGGGCTGCTCCCGCGGCATATGGAGGTTCCCAGGCTAGGGGGTCTAATCGAAGCCGTAGCCATCGGCCTACACCAGAGCCACAGCAACTCAGGATTTAAGCTGAGTCTGCAACCTACACCACAGCTCACGGCAACGCCGGATCCTTAACCCACTGAGTAAGGCCAGGGATTGAACCCACAATCTCATGGTTCCTGGTCAGATTCGTTAACCACTGAGCCACGACGGGAACTCCTGAATGGGAATTTCTAAATCAGTATGTTAATTACGTTTAAAACATTAAGAAATGGAAGCTAGAGACATTTTGACACTGAACTTTAATTGAAGTAATTAGAAACCACTATAAGTGTTTTAAGCAGGAAAGGATTTAGTAGAAAGAATTAGATGATTAAAATGGCTAAAATAGGAGAAGGTTTTTGTCTGGGCCTTCAATGAAAACTCCCAGAACAATTTAGAGGAGACATCAGGTTGCCTCTAACTCTGAGACCTCACTAGAGCTATGTGTATAAGAATAGAGCCGTGTACCTGTGATTCAGAGAGCAAGAAGCTGAAATCAATATTACTGAAGCTGTTCAGTTGTCTGGAGAATAAGGAATGGAACAATACTACAAGGGAAGACATTTTTCTATAACTTCTGGTAAGCAAAGGCAGCAAAAGGGATAGGAAGTTATCCCTTTTGGATAACTTAGAAAGTGAGAAGTCTCTGCCTCACTCTCAACCTCCAGATCTTGGGAGAATGGCATCTACTTGGCAGAAATAATTAACATACTTGCAAGTTCTCCCTATTTGCAGGTGGAATTCCAGCTGCAAGGGAGTCAGGAGAATGTAGTTTTTAAGATTCTCAGCCTCCCTAGGAAGTAGAATAAGGTGAACCAATAGACAATTTCTAGTGTAGGCATCAAGATTAATTAAGACACATTTTTTAAAGATTAAGACATTGTCAAAATAGTGTTAAGGGGTTTTAGGGGTTCCTGTCATGGCGCAGTGGTTAATAAATCCAACTAGGAACCATGAGGTTGCGGGTTCAATCCCTGGCCTTGCTCAGTGGGTTAAGGATCCAGTGCTGCCGTGAGCTGTGGTGTGGGTTGCAGACGTGGCTCAGATCCTGTGTTGCTGTGGCTCTGGTGTAGCCCAGTGGCTACAGCTCCTATTAGACCCCTAGCCTGGAAACCTCCATATGCCGAGGGAAGCGGCCCTAGAAAAGACAAAAGGGGGGGGGTTATAAACACTAAATTATGATAGTGACACAGGAGAGAACATGGACACTTTAGGATTTAACAGGGCTTATTGATTGGGAAAATGGAACCATTTGAGTCTCTTGCTTCATAATTAGGTCGTGAAACTGGTGGAATATATATGGTCTCCTTTTTAGAGCCACACCCATGACCTATGGAGGTTCCCAGGCTAGCAGTCAAATCATAACTGTAGCCGCTAGGCTATACCACAGCTACAGCAACACCAGATCCAAGCTTCGTCTTCAACCTACACCACAGCTCACAACAATGCCCAATCCTCAACCCACTGAGTGAGGCCAGGGATCAAACCTGTGTCCTCTGGAGTACTAATCAGATTGGTTTCTACAGAGCTACTGCTGGAACTCCCCCACAGTCTCTTTCTAAGGACGATTGCTTACCTATACCAGTAAGAGGATTCTGATAGCTCCCATCTGCAAAACTTGGTCACTGTTTTCCCCTAATGTTATTACCATCGTAACGGGTATGTAGTGCTGTCTCATTTTGGTTTTAATTTGTATTACTCTTAATTACTATAAATGAGTTAGAGAAGTTTTTTTTATATTCTGGATGCAGGTCTTTTGTCATATATGTATTGAGACTATTTTTCCTAGCCTTTATTTTTTATTTTCATATTTAATTGTTTTTTTGATGTTTTTTGATGAACGCACGTTTTAAATTTTGATAGTCAAACATCAGTTTTTTAAGTCTGACACATTGTGAATAAATTTTTGAGTATTGTATGAAATACAGGTCTCAGTTCATTTTATTACCATGTAAGTATCCAGCCTAGTACCGTTTGTAGGAAGAATGATTTTTTTTCCTCTTTAAGTTACTATGGCAACTTTGTAAAAAATTAATTAACCATGTGTAGGAGGTTCTGTTTTCTAGATTCTTTCCTGCTTCATTGATCTGTCTGTCCATCCTTACACAAACACCACCACACTGTCTTGAATTGCTGAAGCTGTTAATTAAATCTTGAAATCAGATACTGTCAGTCCTTGAAACTTGTCAATTTCTATCAAGAATATATGCTAGGATTTTAATTGGGATTATATTGAATCTAAAACTTGATTTGGGAAGACTTGACATCTTAAAAGTATTCAGTTTAATCCATGAACATAATATACTTATTAATTTCTTTTTCTTTTCCTTTCCTGCTTTTTTTAGGGCCTCACCCATGGTTTTGTGTTTTTTTTTTTTTTTGGCTTTTGTCTTTTGTTGTTGTTGCTATTTCTTGGGCCGCTCCCGCGGCATATGGAGGTTCCCAGGCTAGGGGTTGAATCGGAGCTGTAGCCACCAGCCTACGCCAGAGCCACAGCAACGCGAGATCCAAGCCACGTCTGCAACCTACACCACAGCTCACTGCAACGCCGGATCGTTAACCCACTGAGCAAGGGCAGGGACCGAACCCGCAACCTTATGGTTCCTAGTCGGATACGTTAACCACTGCGCCACGACGGGAACTCCCCTAGGGCCTCACCCATGGTTTATGGAAGTTCCCAGGCTAGGGGTCAAATCAGAGCTGCAGCTACCAGCTTACACCACAGCCACAGTATCGCAGGATCTGCAACCTACACCACAGCTCATAGAAAACGGGATCCTTAACCCACTGAGTGAGGCCAGAGGTTGAATCCACATCCTCATGATTACTAGTTGGATTCATTTCCACTGAGCCATGACAGGACATCCCAGATCTTTAATTTCTTAAAGAATTATCTTGTGTTTCAGTATAGATACTTGTCTATTTTAAATTTATACAAAATATAAATGTTTAATATCTTTGATACTTTTATAATGGTACTTAAAAATTTCATCTAATTTACTGTTTGTATATAGAAATACAATTAACTTTGTAGTATTAAATTAAGAAGCTAAGAACCTGCAAAACTCACATAGCTTAGTAAATTTTTTTGGTAGATTCCATAGAATTTTTATATAAATAATGTCAACTGTGAATGAAAGCAGTTTTGCTTCTGTTATATTGTTTTGCCTTTCCTTTTACCTTGTTTCATTGGTTAGAACTGTCAATATGAGGTTGAATTGCCTTGGTTCTGATCTTAGGGAGCTATTCATATTTCCTATTTCTTGTGGCAGTTTTGGTAGTTTATGTCTGTCAAAGACTTTGCCCATTCTAATAAACATGAAATTTACTAGTATAAAGTTGTTCATAATATTCCTGTGTGAAACTTTTAATGTATGATATATAGTGATGTCCCTTTTATCATTCTTTTCAGAGATGTGTGGGAGTTTTTTCTTTATCATTCTAGCTAGGGGTTTATCATTTCTATTTTAATTTTTTTTAAATGCTTAGTGTCACTGATTTTTTTCTCTATTTTTGTCCCTTTTCTTTCTTTTTTTTTTATAATTTTTTTTATTTTCCCACTGTACAGCAAGGGGGTCAGGTTATCCTTACATGTATACATTACAATTACATTTTTTCCCCCACCCTTTCTTCTGATGCAGCATGAGTATCTAGACAAAGTTCTCAATGCTATTCAGCAGGATCTCCTTGTAAATTTGTTCTAAGTTGTGTCTGATAAGCCCAAGCTCCCGATCCCTCCCACTCCCTCCCCCTCCCATCAGGCAGCCACAAGTCTCTTCTCCACGTCCATGATTTTCTTTTCTGAGGAGATGTTCATTTGTGCTGGATGTTAGATTCCAGTTATAAGTGCTATCATATGGTATTTGTCTTTGTCTTTCTGGCTCATTTCACTCAGGATGAGATTCTCTAGTTCCATCCATGTTGCTGCAAATGACATTATGTCATTCTTTTTTTATGGCTGAGTAGTATTCCATGGTGTATATATACCACATCTTCCAATCCAATCCTCTGTCGATGGACATTTGGGTTGTTTCCATGTCCTGGCTATTGTGAATAGTGCTGCAATGAACATGCGGGTGCACGTGTCTCTTTTAAGTAGAGTTTTGTCCGGGTAGATGCCCAAGAGTGGGATTGCGGGGTCATATGGAAGTTCTATGTATAGATTTCTCAGGTATCTCCAAACTGTTCTCCATAGTGGCTGTACCAGTTTACATTCCCACCAACAGTACAGGAGGGTTCCCTTTTCTCCACACCCCCTCCAGCACTTGTTATTTGTGGACTTATTAATGATGGCCATTCTGACTGGTGTGAGGTGGTATCTCGTGTTAGTTTTGATTTGCATTTCTCTTATAATCAGCGATGTTGAGCATTTTTTCATGTGTTTGCTGGCCATCTGTATATCTTCTTTGGAGAAATGTCTATTCAGGTCTTTTGCCCATTTTTCCATTGATTGATTGGCTTTTTTGCTGTTGAGTTGTATAAGTTGTTTATATATTCTAGAGATTAAGCCCTTGTCAGTTGCATCATTTGAAACTATTTTCTCCCATTCTGTAAGTTGTCTTTTTGTTTTCTTTTTGGTTTCCTTTGCTGTGCAAAAGCTTTTCAGTTTGATGAGGTCCCATGGGTTTATTTTTGCTCTAATTTCTATTGCTTTGGGAGACTGACCTGAGAAAATATTCATGATGTTGATGTCAGAGAGTGTTTTGCCTATGTTCTCTTCTAGGAGTTTGATGGTGTCCTGTCGTATATTTAAGTCTTTCAGCCATTTTGAGCTTATTTTTGTGCATGGTGTGAGGGTGTGTTCTAGTGTCGTTGATTTGCATGCAGCCGTCCAGCTTTCCCAGCAATGCTTGCTGAATAGACTTTCTTTTTCCCATTTTATGTTCTTGCCTCCCTTGTCAAAGATTAATTGACTGTAGGTGTCAGGGTTTATTTCTGGATTCTCTATTCTGTTCCATTGGTCTGTCTGTCTGTTTTGATACCAGTACCACACTGTTTTGATGACTGTGGCTTTGTAGTATTTCTTGAAGTCTGGGAGAGTTATGCCTCCTGCTTGGTTTTTGTTTCTCAGGATTGCTTTGGCGATTCTGGGTCTTTTGTTGTTCCATATAAATGTTTGGATTGTTTGTTCTAGTTCTGTGAAAAATATCATGGGTAATTTGATAAAGATTGCATTGAATCTGTAGATTGCTTTGGGTAGTATGGCCATTTTTACAATATTGATTTTTCCAATCGAGGAACATGGAATATCTTTCCATTTCTTTACATCTTCTTTGATTTCTTTGATTAAAGTTTTATAGTTCTCGGCATATAGGTCCTTTACCTCCTTGGTCAGGTGTATTCCGAGGTATTTGATTTTGTGAGGTGCAATTTTAAAAGGTATTGTATTTTTGTATTCCTTTTCTCATATTTCATTGCTGGTATACAGAAATGCAACTGACTTCTGAATGTTAATCTTATATCCTGCCACTTTGCTGAATTGATTAATCAGTTCAAGTAGTTTTTGGGTTGAGTCCTTAGGGTTTTCTATGTATAGTATCATGTCATCTGCATACAGTGACAGTTTGATCTCTTCTCTTCCTTTATGGATGCCTTTTATTTCTTTGGTTTGTCTAATTGCTGTGGCTAGGACTTCCAAAACGATGTTGAAGAGCAGTGGTGAGAGTGGGCATCCCTGTCTTTTTCCACATTGGAGTGAGAAGGCTTTCAGTTTTTCCCCATTGAGTATTATATTTGCTGTGGGTTTATCATAAATGGCTTTGATGATATTCAGGCATGTTCCCTCTATACCCACTTTGGCGAGGGTCTTGATCATGAATGGATGTTGGACTTTGTCAAATGCTTTTTCTGCATCTATTGAGATGATCATATGATTTTTGACTTTTTTTTTGTTAATGTGGTGTATGATGCTGATTGATTTGTGTATGTTGAACCATCCTTGTGAACCTGGGATGAACCCAACCTGGTCATGGTGTATAATTTTTTTGGTATGTTGTTGGATTCGGTTGGCTAAGATTTTGTTGAGAATTTTTGCATCTATAGTCATCAGTGATACTGGGCGATAGTTTTCTTTTTTGGTGGTATCTCTGCCTGGTTTTGGAATGAGGGTGATGGTGGCCTCATAGAATGTCTTTGGGAGTATTCCTTCTTCAACCTTTTGAAAGAGTTTAAGGAGGATGGGCACCAATTCCTCTTTATATGTTTGATAAAATTCACCTGTGAAGCCATCTGGTCCTGGACTTTTATTTGTAGGGAGTGATTTTATGACCTCTTCAATTTCATTTCTAGTGATCGGTCTGTTCAGTTGGTCTGTTTCTGCTTGATTCAGTTTTGGCAGGCTGTAAGATTCTAGAAAATTGTCCATTTCTTCCAGATTGTCAAACTTGTTGCCGTATAGTTGTTCATAGTATTCTCTTATGGTTTTTTGTATTTCTGCTGTATCCGTTGTGATTTCTCCTTTTTCATTTATAATTTTGGTTATTTGGGTTCTTTCTCTCCTCTTTTTAGTGAGTCTGGCCAGGGGTTTGTCAATTTTGTTCACCTTTTCAAAGAACCAGCTCTTGGTTTTATTAATTTTCTCTATTGTTTTTTGAATCTCTATTTTATTGATTTCTTCTTTGATCTTTATAATTTCCTTCCTTCTGCTGACTTTAGGACTTTTTTGTTCTTCTTTTTCTAATTTATTTAGGTGGAGGGTTAAGTTGTCAATTTGGGATCTTCTTTTTTGAGAAAGGCCTGTATTGCTATAAATTTCCCTCTGAGCACTGCTTTCGCAGCATCCCATAGATGTTGAGAGGTTGTGTCTTCATTATCATTTGTTTCAAGGTAGTTTTTAATTTCCTTCTTGATTTCCTCATTGACCCATTGGTTTTTTAGTAGCATGTTGTTTAGTCTCCATGTAGTAGGTTTTTTTCTCTTTCCTTTTCCCATGGTTCGTTTCTAATTTCATGGCATTGTGGTCAGAGAAGATACTTGTGATAATTTCTATGCTCCTAAATTTATTGAGATTCGCTTTGTGTCCCAATATGTGGTCGATTCTTGAGAATGTTCCATGAGCATTTGAGAAGAATGTGTATTCTGCTTTTTTTGGATGTAGTGTCCTGAAGATATCAATGAAGTCTAACTTTTCTATTGTTTCCTTTAGGATCTCTGTTGCTTTATTGGTTTTCTGTCTAGAGGATCTGTCCATTGATGTGAGGGGGGTATTTAGGTCTCCTACTATGATTGTATTCTCATCACTATCTCCCTTTATGTCTGTTAATATTTGTTGTATGTATCTGGGTGCTCCTATGTTTGGGGCATATATGTTGATGATAGTAACATCCTCTCCTTGGATGGATCCCTTAATCACTAAATAGTGTCCTTCTTTGTCTTTCTTTATGTCTTTTGTTTTAAAGTCTATTTTGTCTGATATGAGCATTGCGACTCCTGCTTTTCTGTCATGTCTATTGGCATGAAATACTTTTCCCCAGCCTTTTCACTTTCAATCTATATGTATCTTTTGTCCTAAGGTGAGTTTCTTATAGGCAGCATATTGAAGGTTTTTGCCTTTTTATCCACTCAGCCACCCTGTGTCTTTTGATTGGGGCATTCAGTCCATTGATATTTAAGGTGATAATTGATAGATGGTTATTTATTGCCATTTGATCCTCGTGTTCCAGTTGATTCTATGGTTCTCCATTCTTCTTTTTTTTTTTTGGTTGGATGGTCTCCTGTTATTATCTGCTTGAATGTATTTTTTTTTTCATTTTTTGCAAATGCAATATTTGGTTTTGGCTTGTGGTTGCCCTGTTTTTTAAGTATGCTAACCCCTTCCCATAATTGTGTGTTTTAGCCTGATGGTCCTGTAAGTTCAAACACTTCATTATTATATTAAAATTGAGAAGAGAGACATACATACAAACAAAAAGGATTATTTACCTCCTAACATCCCTTGCCCACATTTTATGGTTTTGATGACTCTTTTATTTTTTTCTTTTTAATTTTATTTTGTTTGAAGCATGTTCATGATTAAATCTGTATGCTGGCTTATTTGAGTGACTGCTCTCTGATTGCAGTTTCCTCAGTCCTAGTTCTTCCTCTTCTTCTTCTTCTTTTTTTTTTTTTTTCTTTTTTCTTCCCTTTCCTTCCTTTCTTTTTGGTTTAGAGGAGCCCTTTCAATATTTCCTTTAACCTGGGTTTTGTGTTGCTGTATTCTTTAAGTTTTTGTTTGTTGTGAAAAATTTTTATTTCCCCTTCTATTTTAAATGATATTCTTGCTGGATAAAGTATTCTAGGTTGCATATTTTTTCCTTTGAGCACTTTAAATATCTCTTGCCATTCCCTCCTGGCCTGTAGTGTTTCTGTAGAGAAATCAGCTGATATTCTTATGGGGGTTCCCTTGTAGGTAACATTCTGTTTTTCTCTTGCTGCCTTTAGGATCCTCTCTTTATCACTAACTTTTGCCATTTTTATTAGGATGTGTCTTGGTGTGGGTCTGTTTGAGTTCAGTTTGTTTGGGGCCCTCTGTGCTTCTTGTATCTTGAACCCAGTATCCTTTAGATTTGGGAAGTTTCCATCGATAATTTCTTCAAATATATTTTCCATCCCCTTATCTTTTTCTACTCCTTCTGGAATTCCTATTATGCGTAGATTGGCCCGCTTTATATTATCCCATAGGTCTCTTATATTGCTTTCCAGTTTTTTGATTCGGTTTTCTGTCTGTTGACTGGATTGAGTGATTTCCATTATTCTATCTTCCATATCACTGATTCGTTCTTCTGCATTATTCATTCTGGTTTTTACTGCCCCTAGTTCAGTTTGCATCTCTGCAAATGAATGTTCTAGTTTTTCTTGGCTCTTCCTTATATTTTCTAGTTCCTTTCTGAGGGTATCTGAATTACTGTTCATATCTTCTCTTAATTCCTTCACTTTCTCTTTTGAACTCCAGGTCTGTCAGACTGCAGAGATCTGTTTCATTGCTGACTGTTTTAGGTGAGTTCTCCTGTTGGTTTGACTGGGGGTGGTTTTTCAGCTTCTTCATCTTGCTTGTTGTTTTCTTTCTCCTGAGGGAGTTGTACTCTCCGTGATCGGGCAGTGTTTGCCTTGTCACTGCCGTGGATATTTCCTGAGGGCTGGCATTGTTGGTCAATCTTTTTTGAGGCAGTGTGGCTTTTCTGGAGTGTTGATGGGGCTAACAGTGTTTCTTTGAAGCAAAGGAGGGCTTCCTGAGGGCAGACAGGACTGGGAGGTCCACCCCACGATGGTAGCAGATTTCACTTGGTCATGCAGAGCTTGCTCTGGTGTTTTTAGGCTGTGGGGTTCTTGCAGGGGGTTGGCGGTGTTGGGCAGCTGCTCTTCAGGGGTGCATCACCCCCTGGGGGCTGGAGCAGCTATCTGGGTCACTGAGAACCTAAGAGGATCTTCCCTAGGGCAGCCCAACTCAGAAGGACAGCCTGAGAATGTACGCGGATCTTTTCATAGTCTGGCCGAGCTTGTTGCAGCTTTTCTGGGCTGCAGGGGCTCTTCCAGGGGGCTGGTGGTGCTGCGCAGCTATTCCGCAGGAGTGGGTCACCCCCTGGGGGCTTGGGCGGGTAGCAGGGCCGTTGGAAAACCAAGAGGCTCCTCCCCAGGGCAGCCTGACTCAGAAAAACCGTCTGAGAATTAGGCAGATCTATTCACGCCTGGCTAGGCTTGTTCTAGCTTTTCTGGGCTGCAGGCCTTTTCTCAGGGGCTGGTGGTGTTTGGTGCTGCTCTGTGGAAGTGTAGCCCCTCCAAAGGGCAAGCAGGCCTGTGCAGGGACAGCCCCTGCGGTGGTAGGCTTCAGGCAATTGTTGAGGCCAGCCCTCCTGGATGGCAGGCAGCCCCAGCGTAGGGGGTGGTGGGGGTGGGGGGAGGGGATGCACTGGGAAGCACAGCTTTCAGCTAGCTAGCGGGCCTGTAAGCTTGCTGTGGCGTGGGGGGTATTCTATGGGGACCCACCCCTTCTTCTCTCCCCTCCCCAGCACAGGCACAGACCAGTCTCTTCTCCCAGGTTCCCTCTGATGCGGCTTTCCACTTCCCTGCCCCTAGAGTATTGCTCCCTTCCTCTGCGACAGTTTGTTTTCTAGTCTCCCAGGCAGTCTCTGCCCCGTCAAATGGTTTCTAGACCTCCCAAACAGTTTCCGCTCCACCCTGCCCCCCCAGCCCGTTCTCGGGGACTAACCTCTGGAGCCGAGGTCTCGGTGCCCAGCCCCCACCCAGGCGTCCCCCAGCCCTTTCTTGGGGACTAACCTTTGGAGGCGAGGTCTCGGTGCCCAGCCCCCACCCAGGCGTCTCAATTTTTGGTGACTGTGCCCGTAGTTCAGATGGTCCGTTGGGTTCTTGATCGGCTTTTCCATACTCCAATTTACTGCTACGCTCTTCTCTGCATCTGGAGATTCCTCCAGTTCGTTTGATCTTTCCCCAGTGTAGGTGACTTTCCAGGCTTCGGGATCCCTTTCTCCTCCGCAGTTCCCTTTCGGGAGCACCCGTCCCGCTCGGATTCACCTTCTCTCACTCTCCTCCTTTCTCCCGTTCTGCCCAATAACGTCACGAACTTCTTGCCGTTATTGGAGTTTAGGTTCCTCTGCCAGCAATTGGTTGCTGTTCTGTGTGGGTCATTTATTCTGTAGATGTGCTTTTTTTGTTGTATTTGTGGGAGAGGGTGAGCGTGTCCCCCTACTCCTCCGCCATCTTGTCCTCCCCCTTCTTTCTTTTTTTTTTTAGAGCTGCACTCACACGGCATATAAGGGTTCCCAGGCTAGGGGTCGAATCAGAGCTTCAGCTGCTAGCCTTTGCCACAGCCACAGCAATGCCAGATCCGAGCAGCATCTGCGACCTGCACCACAGCTCATGGCAACACCAGCTCTTCAATTCACCAAGTGAGGCCGTGGATTGAACCTGTGTCTTCATGGATGCTAGTCAGACTCGTATCCTCTGAGCCACGATGGGAATCCTGTCCTTTTTCTTTTTTATTGATTTTCACGCTTGTCTTTATTTCCTTACTAATACTTTGTATTTAATTTGCATTTTTCTAGTCCCTCTAGATGGAAGTTTATTTAGATCATCAATTTTAAAACTGTGTTTTCTGACATCAGAATTTTTTTTTTTTTTTGCTATTTCTTGGGCCGCTCCCGCGGCATATGGAGGTTCCCAGGCTAGGGGTCGAATCGGAGCTGTAGCCACTGGCCTACGCCAGAGCCACAGCAACGCGGGATCCGAGCCGCGTCTGCAACCTACACCACAGCTCACGGCAACGCCGGATCGTAACCCACTGAGCAAGGGCAGGGACCGAATCCGCAACCTCATGGTTCCTAGTCGGATTCGTTAACCACTGCGCCACGACGGGAACTCCTAACATCAGAATTTAAAGCTATAATTTTATCTCTGTGCACTGTATTATCTGCATGTGACAACTTTGGACATTTGTGTTATTCAGTTCAAGACACATTTTAATCTCCCTGTGCTTTCTTCATTGATATGTGGATTAGCTGTTTAATTTCAAAATAAAAGTTCTGTATCTATCCAGAGATATAATAGCTAGTTACCAGTTTTTTGTTAAATTAATTCCACTTTAGCAAGAGATTGTATTTAGGAAGAATCTTAACCTTTTTTTTTTTTTTTTTTTTTGTCTTTTGTCTTTTCTGGGCTGCACCCATGGCATATGGAGGTTCCCAGGCTAGTGGTTGAATCAGAGTTGTAGCTGAAGGCCTATACACAACCAACTTGGGATCCGAGCTGCATCTGCGACCTACACCACAGCTCACAGCAGTGCCTGATCCTTAACCCACTGAGACCCAGGATTGAATCTCTGTCATGTTTGCTAGTTGGGTTCATTAACCATTGAGCCATAACGGGAATTTCAAGAAACTTAATCTTTTGAAATTTTTTGAAAGTTTTATGGACAAGCATGTGGTTGGTCTGTGATAAATATTCTATATGCACTTAAAAAATAAAGTGTATTGTGCAATTTGTGGGTGTAGATATTCTGCCAATGTCAGATCAGGGGTTAATGAAATATTTTATATCCTTCCTATTTTGTTGTCTTAGGCTAGTTAGTGAAAGATGAATATTAAAATCTTATACTATAGTTGTGGGTTTGTCTATTTCTTCCTTTAGTTCTGTCAGTTTTTTTTCATTTATCTTTTTTATTTAGTTTTATTGAGATATGTTAGTTTATGTACAACATAATGATGTGATATACATATATATTGTGAAGTGATTACCACAATAAATTTAGTTAATATTGATCACCTCACATAATTGGTTAAAGGTAGTGCATTAAATCCAAGAACCTGTTTATCTTATAATTGGAAGATATTGTACCTTTTGACTACCTGGACCCATTTTCCCCACCATCTGCTTCAGCAACCTCCAATCCGTTCTGTTTCCATTAGTTGGGTTTTTTAGATCCCACATATAAGTGAGGTCATACAGTATTTGTCTGTCATTTTAGCATAATGTCCTCAAAATCCATCTATGTTGTCACACATAGGATTTCCTTCTTTGTTATGGCTGGATAGTGTCCCATTGTGTATATATACCACATTTTCTTTATTCATCCATCAGTGGACACCTAGGTTACTTTCACATCTTGGCTATTGTAAATAATGCTGTAATGAACATGTAGGTGCATATTTCTTTGAGTGATTTTCTTTCCTTTATAGTCAGAAGTGGAATTGCTGGATAATAAGATTTTTTTTTTTTTTTTGGTGTGGGGGGAGCTTCCATACTGTTTTCCATAGTATCTACCCATATTTACATCTCCACCAACAATGTACAAGGGTTACCTTTTCCTCACGTCCTTATTAGCACTTGTTATCTCATACTTTTTATGACAGCCAGTTTATCAGCTGTGAGGTGCTTTTGATTTGATTTCCCAGATGATCAGTGATAACAAACACTTTTCAGTGTACTTGTTGGCCATCTGTATATCATTGGAAAAATATCTATTCAGTTCCTCTTCCCATTTATTAATTGCATTTTTTAATTTTTGCTGGTGAGTTCTTTATATATTTTGGGTATTTACATCAGGTATATTAGGTTTGGAAATATTTTCTCCCATTCTTTCGGTTGCTTGTTGCTTCTTTCCTTTGATGTACAGAAGCTTTTTAGTTTGATATAGTCTCACTTGTTTATTTTTCTTTTATTGGCTTTGCCTTTGCTTTTTTTTTTTTTTTTTTTTTTTAGGGCCACACCCGCTGCCCATGGAAGTTCCCTGGCTAGGGGTAGAAATGGAGCTACAGCTGCTGGCCACAGCCACAACAACTTGGGATCTGAGCCATATCTGCGACCTAGACCACAGCTCATGGCAAAGCTGGATCCTTAACCCACTGAGTGAGGCCAGGAATCAAACCCACAACCTCTTGTTTCCTAGTCAGATTCATTTCCGCTGCACCACGACAGGAACTCCTGGCTTTGCCTTTGTTGTCAAGTGCAAAAAAAAAAAAAAAAAAATCATTGCCCAGACCTTTATAATGGAACTTTCCTCCTATGATTTCTTCTAGGAATTTTATGCTTTCAGGCTTAACGTTCAAGTCTTTAATCCCTTTTGCATTGATTTTTGTATGTGGTACAAGACAGTGGTCCAGTTTCAATCTTGCATTTGGCTGACCAGTTTATTAGCACCATTTATTAAAGAAACTATCCTTTCCCCATTTTATATTCATGGGTCTTTTGTCAAATTTTAATTTATTTAGTGCCTGACTTTAAATCTGGACTCTATTATGTTTGATTTAATTTATCTATGTGTCTTTTTATTTTTTTAATTACTCAATGAATTTATTACATTTATAGTTGTACAATGATCATCACAATCCAATTTTATAGGATTTCCATCCCACAACCCCAGCACATCCCCCCAGCCCTCGAACTGTCTCCTTTGGAAACCATAAGTTTTTCAAAGTTCTATGTGACTTTTTATGGCATTACTGCACTTTGATATACCTTCATAATATACTCTGAAATCAAGAATTATGATGCCTCTAGCTTCATTCTTTGTCTCTAGACTCCTTTGGCTTTTTTAAGTTTTTTTATGGTTCTGTACATATTTTACAATTGTTCTATTTTTGTGAAAAATGCCACTGGAATTTTGATAAGCAATATACTGAATCTCTACAGTTACTTCATCAGTGACTTACAGTTTTTGTACAAATATTTCACCTTCTTGGTTGAATTTATTCCTAAGTATTTTATTCTTTTTGATGCTGCTGTCATAATTAGGATTTTTTAAAGATTTCTCTTTCTTGTAGTTTGTTGTTGGTATATAGAAAGGCAACTGATTTTTGTCAGATTACCAATGGCATTTTTCACAGAACTAGATCAGACAATTTTTAAATTTGTATGGAAACACAAAAGACCCCAAATAGCCAACGCAATCCTAAGAAAGAAAAGTGGAGCTGGAGGAATCAGGCTCCCAGTCTTTGGGCTACACTTCAAAGCTACCCGGTATCAAAATAGTATGGTACTGGCACAAAAACAGAAATATAGGTCAATGAAACAGGATAGACAGCTCATAAATAAACACCTGTGGTCAAGTTTTTTATGACAAAGGAGGCACGAATATACAATGGAGAGAAGATACTCTCTTCAGTAAGTGGTGATGGGAAAACCGGACATCTGCATGCAAAATAATGAAATTAGAACACTCTCTAACACCATATGCAAAAATAAGCTCAAAATGGATTAAAGACTTAAATGTAAGACTGGATATATAAAACATTTAGAGGAAAACAGGCCAAAGTCTCTGATGTAAACTGCATCAATATCTTATCAGATCCACCTTTTAGAGTATAAAAGTCTTTGTGCAACGAAGGAACGCATTAAGAAAATAAGACAACCCACAGAATGGGGGAAAAATATTTGCAAATGAAGCAACTGACAAGAGATTAATCTCCAATATATAAACACCTCTTGCAGCTTAATATCAAAAAACCAAACAACCCAATAAAAAAAAAATGGGCAGAAGATCTAAGGCATTTCTCCAAAGAAGACAGATGGCAAGACAAAACACATGAAAAGATACTCAACATCATTAATTATTAGAGAAATGACAATCAAAACTATGAGGTGCCACCTTAACACCAGTCAGAATGGCCATCATTAAAAAGTCTACAATAAATAATGCTGGAGAAAGTGTGGAGGAAAATGGAACCCTCTTATACTATTAGTGGGAATGTATAGGTTTGACCTGTTTTCCTCTAAAAGTTTTATATATCCAGTCTTTAAGTCTTTAATCCATTTTGAGCTTATTTTTGTGTATGGTGTTAGAGAGTGTTCTAATTTCATTATTTTGCATGCAGATGTCCAGTTTTCCCATCACCACTTACTGAAGAGACTATCTTCTCTCCATTGTATATTCGTGCCTCCTTTGTCATAAATTACTTGACCACAGGTGTTTATTTATGAGCTGTCTATCCTGTTCCATTGACCTATATTTCTGTTTTTGTGCCCGTACCATATTATGGTATGGTATGGAGTTTCCTACAAAAACTAAAAATAGAACTACCATATGATCCAGCAATCCGACTCCTGGGCGTCTATCCAGAGAAAACCATGACTCGAAAAGATATAAGCACCTCATTGTTCATTGCAGCACTGTTTACAATAGCCAAGACATGGAAACAATCTAAATGTCCAACAGAGGAATGGATAAAGAAGTTATGGTACATATACACTATGGAATATTACTCAGCCATAAAAAAGAACAGGATAATGCCATTTGCAGTGACATGGATGGACCTAGAAACTAACATACTGAGTGAAGTTAGACAGTGAAAGACAAACATATGATATCACCTATATGTGGAATTTAAAAAAGAAAAAAAGGATACAAGTGAATAGAACAGAAACAGACTCACAGACTTTGAAAAACTTATGGTTACCAAAGGGGAGAGGTCCGGGGGTGGGAAGGATGGACTGGGGGTTTGGGACTATCATATGCACACTGAGGTATATGGAATGATTGGGCAACAGGGACCTGCTGTATAGCACAGAGAACTCTACTCTGTACTCTGTGATAATCTATGTGGGAAAAGAATCAGAGAGGATGAATATGTGTGTATGTATGACTGGGGTCACTTTGTTGTACACCAGAAATTATCACAACTTTGTAAATAAACTATACTTCAATAAAACTTTAAAAAATAGTTAAGACTTAAAAAAAAAAAAACAAAAAAAAAAACTTTATTTGCTACATCCCTGTTGACCTGTGAACCCAAGATAAGCTGGCCAGCAGAGCCAGGCTTCAAGGGATGTATCCCCTGAGTGGCAGCCTCAAAAGCTAAGGCACCAGGAGTTCCCGTCGTGGCGCAGTGGTTAACGAATCCGACTAGGAACCATGAGGTTGCGGATTCGGTCCCTGCCCTTGCTCAGTGGGTTAACGATCCGGCGTTGCCGTGAGCTGTGGTGTAGGTTGCAGATGCGGCTCGGATCCTGCGTTGCTGTGGCTCTGGCGTAGGCCGGTGGCTACAGCTCCAATTCAACCCCTATCCTGGGAACCTCCATATGCCGCGGGAGCGGCCCAAGAAATAGCAACAACAACAACAACAAAAGACAAAAAAAAAAAAAAGCTAAGGCACCAGACATATCCATCATCTTCTTTGGGGGTGACACCAGTAACCTGGGGTGGAACACAGGGGGAATGCAAACATAATAGCTACTGGTCTCTGGAGAGGATAGCAATGTCTCCCTAAATGTGTGCTAAATTAGGAAACTCACCTTCAGACTACATCTTTTAAGTTATGCAAATAAGCCTCTTGTAGTGAAACACTAGGAGATTTTTGTCTGCTGCCTCTGTGCTGAGCCCTGATGGAATAGCCACAGCAAGTTCCAGTATTGGTTAAGAACTGTTTCCTTTTTGCCATAGTCTTGTGAATCCTGTGGGCTCAGGCCTCATTGGCTTTCAGAGATAGATGTTTGGGGGGCCTGTCCCTCAGGTAGAAGTCTTAAAAGTTAGGATGCTCAATGTTGGGTCCAAACCCTTCACTTCTCAGGGAATAATTGGGAGTTCCTTCCTGATTGTCACTGTCCCAGGGAGGATTCTGGCAAGAAGATTTCTCAGTCTCTCCTACCATTTTTTAATTTTTTCTTTTAGTTCACTGTATATGTAGGAATAACTCAGCTAATTTCTGTGTTTCGTCCAAAGGGAATTGTTCTGTGTGTAACTAGATTCAGTGTGTCCACTGAAGGAGGTGAATTCTGGAGCCTCCTATATTGCCAACTGAGACCAGAACTTTTCGTCATATATCTTGAAACTTAGAAATTAGATGCATATATTTTTAAAATATTGGTATGTCTTCTGAATGTAATAAATCTTCTTTTATGATACTCTCCCTGTTTCTAGTATACTTCATCTTTAGGTCTTTCTCTTAAGTGTTTATATGTTACGTCTTTTTACTTCCATCAGGATAGCACTATCTATTTTCATGAGTCTCCTGCAAACATTACTGAAGTTTGGGTTTTTTTTTTTTTTTTAATCAGTGGTGCTTAATGTTATATAATTATTTCTACAGTTGGGTTGAAATCTGTCACCATGATTTTTTTTTCTCTTTGTCACATCTATTCTATGTTAATCAAACATTTAGGGAGAGGGAATGGCCAAGATGGTGGAGTAAGAAGGCCCTGAGCTCATCTCCTCCCATGGGCACACCAAAATTATACCTCTTTCCAGAGTAATTATTGATGAGAACAACCTGAAGAGCACCATAAAAGATATTCCACAACTAAAAATATCAAGAAGGAGCCACTACAAAACAAGTAGGAAGGACAGAGATGTGATTTTGTCAAGACGCACATTCTCTAGTAGGTGACCCACAAACAAAAGGATAATAACAACTGCAAAGTTTCTCCTGTGGAATGGGGGCCAAGCCCCACACTGGGCTCTGCAGCCCTGGGGCCTTGCACTAGGAAGATGAGCCCCCAGAACATCTGTCTTTTGAGGGCATCAGGGCATATATGGAGGAGGAGACAGAGACTCAGCTCTTAAAGGGCACACACAAATATCACAGACTTTGTGAAGCAGCACAGAGACAGTAATTTGAAAGGAGACTCACAGAGACATAGGAAGAAACAGGGATTTTGACTGACATAGAGGCTAGTGGAAGCAATTTGAGGGTGCTTATTGTACCACAAGGACAATTGTACTGCCAAGTGCCATTTTGGAGTCCTTATTAGCACTGGGAGCTTACCTGCATACAAGCAAGTTGGTACTAGTGCCATGATCTCCCACAACAAGCAGCCAGCTGCATAGAGACCCAGCCTTGCCCACCAGCAGGATGACACCCATTCTGGAATTCTCTTGGCCTTAGCCAACAATCAAGGGGGCAGCTCCAGCTACCTACATTCCTACAGTAGTTGGCCCTGCCACACTGAAGAGCCCATTCATCCCACATGTGTGGCAACCCAAGTGGATATAGCTCTAGTGACCAGAGGGGAATGTGCTACTGTGCCCCAAAGGACATCTACATAAGGCCATGTCTCCAAGATCAGGAAATATGACCAATCTAATCACAGAAATGAAAACAAAACTAGACAAAATGTGACAGAGGAATATGTTCCAATGAAGGAATAAGATGAAACCCCAGAGGAAGAACTAAGCAAAGTGCTGATAAGCAATCTACCCAATAAAGAGAATAAAGAGTTTAGGACAATAATCATAAAGATGCTCAATGAACTCAGGAGAAGAACTGAACACAGTGGGAAGCTTAACGATTAGAAAAAGAGGAACCAAACTGTTAAAGAATACAAAACTGAAATTTAAAAATACACTAGAAGGAATCAATAGAGTAGATGATACAGAGGAACGAATCAGGGAACTGGAAGAGTAGTGGGAATCATACAAACCGAGCAGAAAACATTTTTTTTTCTTTTTACCGCTGCACCTACAACATATGGGAGCTCCCAGGCGAGGGGATGAATTGGAGCTGCAACTGCAGGTCTATGCCACAGCCAATCAGATCCAGGCCACATGTGCAGCCTATGCCACAGCTTGCAGTAATGCCATATCCTTAACCCACTGAGCAAGGCCAGGAATAAAACCTGTATCCTTATGGACACTATGCCTGGTTCTTAACTGCTGAATCATACTGGGAACACCAAAAAAAAAAAAAAAGAATTTTTAAAAATGAGGACAGTTCGGAGTTCCTGTCATGGTGCAGTGGAAACAAATCTGATTAGGAACCATGAGGTTGCAGGTTTGATCCCTGGCCTCAGTTGGTTAAGGATCTGGTGTTGCTGTGAGCTGTGGTGTAGGTCACAGACTTGGCTCAGATCTGGTGTTGCTGTGGCATAGGCAGGCAGCTGTAGCTCCAATTGGATCCCTAGCCTGGGAACCTCCATATGCTGTGGGTGTGGCCCTAAAAAGCCAAAAAAAAAAAAAGACAGTTTAAGAGAACTTGGGGACACAATTAAACCTACTAACATTTGCATTGTAGGCATAACAGAAGGAGAAGAGTAAGAGAAAGGAGCAGAGAACTTATATGAAGATGTAATAGCTAAAAACTTACTTCACCTGGGAAAGGAAAACAGAGATCAAGGTCCAGGAAGGACAGTGTCCCAAAAAAGATCAAACCAAAGAAGTCAACACCAAAACACATTATAATTAAAACTGCAAAAATTAAAGAAAGAGGAATTCCTGTCATGGCTCAGTGGTTAACAAACCTAACTAGCCTCCATAAGGATGTGGGTTCAATCTCTGGCCTCCCTCAGTGGGCTAAGGATCTGGAGTTGCCATGAGCTGTGGTGCAGGACACAGACACGGCTTGGATCTCGTGTTGCTGTAGCTGTGGTGTAGGCCAGTGGCTACAGATCCAATTCGACCCCTGGCCTGGGAATCTCCATATGCTGCAGGTGCGGCCCTAAAAAGACAAAAAGACAAAAAAATAATAATGATAAAGAAAGAGACAATCTCAAAGCAACAAGGGAAAAGCAGCTAGTTACTTACAAGGGAACTCTCAATAAGACAATCAACTGATTCAGCGGAAACACAAGGGAGTAGCACAATATATTTAAGGTGATGAAAACAATCTACAGTCAAGAATGCACTACACAGCAAGACTATCATTTAGATTTGTAGGAGAAATAAACTTTTACAGACATGCAAAACACCACTAGTGGCACTTAAGAAATGTTATAGAAATGAAAAAGAAAAGGCTATAAGAGAAATGTGAAATTTTCTTACAGCAACAAATCACCTATATCAATAATAAGTTGTGAGTTCCCGTCGTGGCTCAGTGGTTAATGAATCTGACTAGGAACCATGAGGTTTCGGATTCGATCCGTGGCCTCGTTCAGTGGGTTAAGGATCTGGCATTGCCGTGACCTGTGGTGTAGGTCACAGACATGGCTCAGATCCTGCTTTGCTGTGGCTCTGGTGTAGGCCAGCATCTACAGCTCTGATTATACCCCTAGCCTGGGAACCTCCATATGCCATGGCAGTGGCCCTATAAAAAGGCAAAAAGACAAAATAAAAATAATAATAAGTTGTTAGGGAAATATATATATTTCCCTAACTCACATCAGCTCACTTTCTCTATATAAAGTAGATATATATAAACCTCATGGTAAGCACAAACCAAAAACCTATAATAAATACACAAAAAAGAGAAAGGAATTCAAACATAACATTAAAAATAGTCATTAAAATCACAAGGAAAGAGTGGAAAAGAAAAAAGGAACAAAAACAGAAACAACTCGAAAATGATTGACAAAATGGAATAACTACATACCTATCAATAGTGAATTTAAATATAAATGGACTGAAAGCAGCTGTGAAAAATATATAGAGTGGCTAAATGGCTAAACAAAACAAGACCTGTATATATGCTTCCTACCAGAGACTCGCTTTGGCTCTAAAAATACGTGTAGACTGAAAGTGAGGAGATGGAAAAAGGTATTCCATGCAAATGAATGAAAAGAAAACTGGGGTGGCAATACTAATTTCAGACTAAGTAGTTTAAAAGAGTCTAACAAGAGACAAAGTAGGATATAACATAAAGGGATAACTCCAAGAAGATATAATTGTAAATATATGTGAAACCAACATAGGAGTACCTAAATACATAAAGCAAACATAAATGGAGAAGTTGACAGTAATACAATAACAGTATGGTATTTTAACATCCCACCTACATCCAGGGACAAATCATCCAGAGAGGAAATCAATTAGGAAACACTAGCCTTAATTATACATTAGATAGCCCTAATGGAGATATATATATATATATATATGTACATATATATATATTTTTTTTTTTCATGGCCACATTTGCAGCATATGAAAGTTCCTGGCTGGTGTTGTATGGGAGATGTGGCTGGGGCCCAGGCCACGGCCATGGCAACACCAGATCTGCACCACATCTGCAATCTATGCCACATCTTGCAGCTGTGCCAGATCCACAACCCACTGAGCAAGGCCAGGGATTGAAATGCATCCTCATGGGGACAATGTCGAGTCCTTAACCTGCTGAGCCACAAGGAGAGCTCTGTAACAGATATATTTAGAACATTCCATCTCAAAGTAACAGAATACACATTCTCTTTCAAGTGCTTATATAACAATTTCTAGGATAGAGCACATGATAGAACACAGAACAAATCTCAATAAATACAAGATTGAAATCATATCAAGTTTTTCAACACATGGAAGCTAAACAAGCAATGGGTCACAAAAGAAATCAAAGAGGAAATTTTAAAATACATGGAGGAATTCCCATCGTGGCTCAGCAGTTAATGAACACAACTGGCCTTCATGAGGATGTGGGTTCGATCCCAGGCCTCACTCAGTGGGTTAAGGATCCAGCATTGCTGTGAGCTCTGGTGTAGGTCACAGACGCAGCTTGGATCCCACATTGCTGTTGCTCTGGTGTAGGCTGGTGGCTACAGCTCCAGTTGGACCCCTAACCTGGGAACCTCCATATGCCATGGGTGTGGCCCTAAAAATAAAATAAAATAAAAATACATGGAGACAAATGAAAATGGAAACACCATAATCCAAAATGTAAGGGATGTAGCCAAAGCAGTTCTACTTGCCTACATCAGGAAACAAGTAAAATCTCAAGTAACCTAATCTTATATCTAATGATGTAGAAAAAGAACAAAAAGCCTCCAAATTTAATGAAAGGAAATAAGTAATAAATATCAGAGCAGAAATAAATAAAAGAGAGTCTAAAAAGGGGGGGGGGTGTTCCCATTTAGGTTCAGTGGGTTAAGAACCTGACTAGGATGTGGGTTCCATCCCTGGCCTCACTCAGTGGGTTAAGGAGCCAAAGTTGCCACAAGCTGCAGTGTAGTTTGCAGATGCAGCTTGGATCTGATGTTGCTGTGATTGGCTGGCAACTGCAAGTCCATTTGACTTCTAGCCTGGGAACCTCTATATGCTGCAGGTGTAGCCCTAAAAGGAAAAAATAAAATAAAATAAGTAAAATACAACAGGAGTTCCCTGGTGTCCTAGAAGTTAAAGATTTGGTGTTGTCACTGCTGTGGCTTGAGTTCAATCCCTGGCCCGGGAAATTTGACATGCCTAGGGCTCAGCCAAAAAAAAAAAAAAAAAAAAAATGAACAATATAAATATCAATGAAACTAAACTAAGAATTTGTCCTTTGAGGAGTTCCCATCATGGCTCAGTGGTTAACGAATCCGACTAGGAACCATGAGGTTGCGGGATCCATCCCTGGCCTTTCTCAGTGGGTTAAGGATCTGGCATTGCCATGAGCTGTGGTGTAGGTTGCAGACGTGGCTCAGATCCCACGTTGCTGTGGCTCTGGTGTAGGCCAGTGGCTATAGCTCTGATTAGACCCCTAGCCTGGGAACCTCCATATGTTGCAGAAGCAGCCCTAGAAAAGGCAAAAAGACAAAAAAAAAAAAAAAAAAAAGAATTTTTCCTTTGAAAAGATAAATGAAACTGATAAATCTCTGGCCATATTTATCAAGAAAAAAAAAAGGGCCCAAATAAATTCAGAAATGAAAGAGAAGTTAAAGCTGGCATTACGAAAATGCAAAGGATTGTAAGAGATTACTGTATTTATGTGCCAATAACATGGATGACCTAGCAAAAATGGATAAATTCCTAGAAATGTACAATCATCTTCCAAGACTGAATCAGGAAGAAATAGGCCAATTACCAGTAATTAGATAAATAATTATAAAAAAATTCCAACAAACAAAAGCCCAGGACCAGAAGGCTTCATGGGTGAATTATACAAAATATTTTTATTTTTAATTTATTTCTTATTTTTATTTTATTTTTTGCTTTTTTAGGGCTGCACCCACAGCATATGGGGTTTCCCAGGCTAGGGGTCTAATTGGAGCTGTAGCTATGCCACAGCTACAGCAATGAAGGATCCAAGCTGCATCTGTGACTTACACCATAGCTCACAGCAATGCCAGATCCTTAACCCACTGAGTGAAGCCAGGGATTGAACCCACAACTTCATGGTTCCTAGTCGGATTCTTTTCCACTGCACCATGATGGGAACTCCCAAAATATTTGAAAAGTTAACACTTTTTCTCCTCAAACTATTCTAAAAGTTGAAGATGAAGGAAAATTTCTGAATTCATTCTACAAGGCCAGTGTGATACCCAAACCAAAGATACCACAAAGAAGAAAATTTGAGGACAATATCATTGACAAACATAAATGCGACAGTTATCAGCCAGATACTAGTAAGCCAAATTCAACAATATATCAAAAGGATTGCGTACCATATTAAGTGGGATTTATCCTAAGGATTCAGGAATGGTTTGATATCAATCAAGGTGATACACTATATTAACAAATTGAAGAATAAAAATCATA
Organism: Sus scrofa; assembly: GCF_054392235.1. Classification (NCBI taxonomy): domain Eukaryota; kingdom Metazoa; phylum Chordata; class Mammalia; order Artiodactyla; family Suidae; genus Sus; species Sus scrofa. Next base: position 51,179,304 of record NC_139386.1, read on the forward strand.
TGATTATCGCAATAGATACAGAAAAAGCTTTTGACAAAATTTAACATTCGCTTATGACAAAAACTCTCCACAAAGTGGTTACAGAAGTAGGAGTTCCTGTCGTGGCTCAGTGGTTGGTGAATCTGACTAGGAACCATGAGGTTGCAGGTTCGATCCCTGGCCTTGCTCAGTGGGTTAAGGATCTGGCATTGCCGTGAGCTGTGGTGTAGATTTCAGATGTGGCTCAGATCCCCAGTTGCTTTGGCTGTGGTGTAGGCTGGCAGCTACAGCTCTAGTTGGACCCCTAGCCTGAGAACCTCCATATGCCACAGGTGCAGCCCTAGAAAAGACAAAAAAAAAAGAGAGAGAAAAAAAAAAAAAGGAACATACCTCAGCATAATATAGGCCATATATGACAAGCCTACAGCTAACATCATACACAAATGTGAAAAGCTAAAATCATTCCCTCTAGATGCAGGAACAAGACAAAGATGTTCACTCTCTCCACTTTTACTAAACATTTTTGGAAGTCTTATCCACAGCAATCAAACAAGAAAAAGAAAAGGCATCTAAATTGGAAAGGAACAAGTACAACTGTCACTGTTTGCAGATGACATGATAGTATATTTAGAAAATACTAAAGATGCCACAAAAAAGCATTAGAACTATGAATTCAGTAATATTGGATAATACAAAATTAATATATAGAAATATTTCATTTCTATACACTAATAACAAACTATCACATTTTTTTGGGTCTTTTTTCTTTTTAGGGCTGCTCCTGTGGCATATGGAGGTTCCCAGGCTAGGGGATGAATCAGAGCTGTAATTGCTGGCCTACACCACAGCCACAGCAGCATGGGATCTGAGCCACATCTGCAACCTACAACACAGCTCAAGGCAACACTGGATCCTTAACCCACTGAATGAGGCCAGGGATCAAACCCACGACCTCATGGTTACTAGTTGGGTTCGTTAACCACTGAGCCATGACGGAACTCCAAACTATCAAATTTTAAAACAATCTGATTTACACTTGCATCAAAAAGAATAAAACACTAGGAGCAAATCTAACCCAGAAAGTAAAAGACTTAAAAAATTGTAAGATATTTGTGAAAGAAATTGAAAACAATACAAGTAAGTGGAATGATACACCATGCTCATGGATTGTAAGAATTAATATTGATGAAATGACCATATCATTAAGAGCAATCTACAGATTCAGTGCAATCCCTATCAACATGCCAATGGCATTTTTAGCAGAACTAATAAATAATTTTTAAAGATATATAGAAATAAGAAAGATCTTAAATAGCCAAAATAATCTTGAGAAAGAATAACAAAGCTAGAAGAGGTATTATGCCCCCTGATTTCAAACTATACTACAAAGCTACAGTGATCAAAAATTGTATGGTACTAATGAGATACCACCTCACACCAGTCAGAATGGCCATCATTAATAAATCCACAAATAACAAGGGCTGGAGGGGGTGTGGAGAAAAGGGAACCCTCCTGCACTGTTGGTGGGAATGTAAACTGGTACAGCCACTATGGAGAACAGTTTGGAGATACCTTAGAAATCTATACATAGAACTTCCATATGACCCCGCAATTCCACTCTTGGGCATCTATCCGGACAAAACTCTACTTAAAAGAGACACGTGCACCCGCATGTTCATTGCAGCACTATTCACAATAGCCAGGACATGGAAACAACCCAAATGTCCATCGACAGATGATTGGATTCGGAAGATGTGGTATATATACACAAAAGAATGACATAATGCCATTTGCAGCAACATGGATGGAACTAGAGACTCTCATCCTGAGTGAAATGAGCCAGAAAGACAAAGACAAATACCATATGATATCACTTATAACTGGAATCTAATATCTAGCACAAATGAACATCTCCTCAGAAAAGAAAATCATGGACTTGGAAAACAGACTTGTGGCTGCCTGATGGGAGGGGGAAGGAGTGGGAGGGATCGGGAGCTTGGGCTTATCAGACACAACTTAGAATAGATTTACAAGGAGATCCTGCTGAATAGCATTGAGAACTTTGTCTAGATACTCATGTTGCAACAGAAGAAAGGGTGGGGGAAAAATGTAATTGTAATGTATACATGTAAGGATAACCTGACCCCCTTGCTGTACAGTGGGAAAATAAAAAAATTATATAAAAAAAATAAAAATAAAAATAAAAGCCTATGTGATTCACTGAAAAAAAAAACTGTATGGTACTGGAACAAAATACAGAGCCCAAATCTCAATTAATCTATAACAAAGGATGCAAGAATATACACAGTGAAAAGACATCCTCAATAGTGTTGTGAAAACTGAACAGCTACATGCAAAAGGATCAAACTGGATTACTTTCTCATACTACATACAAAAATCAACTTAAAATAAACTCAAAACTTAACACCTGGAGTTCCCCATCATGGTGCAGCAGAAATGAAATCTGACTAGGAACCATGAAGTTGTGGGTTCCATTCCTGGTCTCGCTTAGTGGGTTAAGGATCTGGCATTGCCGTGAGCTGTGGTGTAGGTCGCAGACAGCTGTAGCTCCAATTAGACTGCTAGCCAGGGAACCTCCATATGCTGCAGGTGTGGCCCTGAAAAAGACACAAAGACCAAAAAAAAAAAAAAAAAAAAAAACCAAAAAAACCCCACTAATTCAAATATATGCAGCTCTGTGTTTCTTGCAGTATTATTTACAATAGCCAAGATATGGAAGCAACAAAATTGTCCATATATATAACTGAGGATATATTTTCTCTAACTGCATAATATATATACTAAAGTTATATATATTACTCAGTTATAAAAAAGAATGATATCTTGTCATTTGTGACAACATGGATGGATCTAGAGGGTATTTTGCCATGTGAAATAACAGAAAAACAAATACTCTATCATTTCACTTATATGTGGGAACCTAAAAAACAATTGACAAATATTTTTTTATTTTTATTTATTTATTTATTTATTTGTCTTTTTGCCATTTCTTGGGCCACTCCTGCGGCATATGGAGGTTCCCAGGCTAGGCATCTAATTGGAGTTGTACCCGCCGGTCTACGCCAGAGCCACAGCAACGTGGGATCCAAGCTGCATCTGTGACCCACACCACAACTCACGGCAACGCCGGATGGTTAACCCACTGAGCAAGGGCAGGAATTGAACCCGCAACCTCATGGTTCCTAGTTGGATTCGTTAACCACTGCGCCATGACGGGAACTCCTGACAAGTATTTTAAAAGAGAGAAATTCCCAAAGTGCAGGGGAGTCGGGGGATGTGAATGAAATAAGTGAGGGAGATTAAGAAGTATAAACTTCTGGTTACTAAATAAATTGAGTCACAGGGATGAAATGGACAGCATGGCGAATATAGTCAATAATATTGAATAATATTGTAATATCTTTGTATTGTGACAGATGGTAATTAGATTTATGCTTATCATTTTGTAATATATAGAAATATCAAAACACTATGTTGTGCATCTGGAAAAAATTAAAATTAAAAATTTATTTTGTATTCTACTTTATTGCCTCTATTGTCTTTATAGCTACACTTTTTAGATGCTGTAGGATAAACTATTGCAGTCTACCTTAAATAACATAACACTTCCTGTGTATGTACCTTATAAATGTGTACTTCCATTCATCCCATTACTTCTAATAATCATATATTTTACTTCTACATTTCCTTAATCTTAGTTTTTAATTTCTGCCTCATTTTTTATTAAAAGCCATCCGTTTCCTTTTAGCCATCAATTGGATTTTAAATAATTAAAGGAATTAGAAAAATTCCTCATTCTACGTTTCTTAGAGTGCATATCTCCCCATATAAAAATAGGATATTTTCACTGGATATAGAATTTTAGTTTGACAGCTTTTTGTACTTCAGCACTTTAGACTTTGTTCCACTGTCTTCTTGATTACTTTTTTTTTTTTGTCTTTTTGCCATTTCTTGGGCTGCTCCCGCGGCACATGGAGGTTCCCAGGCTAGGGGTCGAATCCGAGCTGTAGCCGCCAGCCTACGCCAGAGCTACAGCAACTCGGGATCCGAGCCGCTTCTGCAACCTACACCACAGCTCACGGCAACGCCAACGCCGGATCGTTAACCCACTGAGCAAGGCCAGGTATGGAACCCGCAACCTCATGGTTCCTAGTTGGATTCGTTAACCACTGCGCTACCACGGGAACTCCTGATTACATTTTTCTGGTAAGTTGTTCATTCTTATTATTCACTGTTATGTGTCAAACTCTGGCTGCTTTTTAAAATTTCTCGTCTTTTTCAGCAATTGGTTGGTTCTTTGTATTTATCCTGTTTACAGTTTGAGTTTCTTGGATCTGTGGGTTGGGTTTGTTTTTTGCTTTTTGTTTTTGGTCTTTTTGTACCCACAGCATATGGAAGTTCCTAGGCTCACGTTCAAATCGGAGCTATAGCTGCCAGCTTATGCCACAGCTACAGAAATGCCAGATCCGAGCACCATCTGCGACCTACACCACAGCTCAGGCAAACCTGGATCTGACCCTAACCCACTGAGCAAGGCCAGGGATCAAACACCCATCCTCACGGATACTAGTCAAATTCATTACCATTGAGCCACAGTAGGAAGTCCCCTGGATTGCTTTTTACGTTTTAAATCAAATTTGTAAAAAAAAAAAAATTTTTTTTTTTTTTTTTTTTTGGTCTTTTTAGGGCCGCACCCGCAACATATGGAGGTTCCCAGGCTAGGGGTCTAATCAGAGCTGTTGCCACCGGCCTATGCCACTGCCACAGCAACGAGGGATCCGAGCTGCGTCTGTGATCTACATCACTGCTCACAGCAACACTAGATCCCTAACCCACTGAGTGAGGCCAGGGATCAACCCCACAATCTCATGGTTCCTGGTCGGATTCGTTTCTGTTGTGCCATAACGGGAACTCCAAATTTGTAAATTTTTCAACTTTATTTCTCCACATATATTTTTCTGCTTCAGTCTCTTTTCCTGTCATTCTGGAATCCATCTATACATGTTGGACTACTTCATTTGTTCTTTATCCCATGTCTACTTTTTAAAAAATTCTTTTTGCCTCCATTTCAGTTTGAAGTTCCAATAAACCCTATCACACTGATTTCTTCTTCTACAGTGTCTTGTGTATTTTATTGCCCACCTAGTGAATTTTTCATTTCAGAATGCATTTTTCAGCTATAGAATGTTAAAGTTTTTCTTCTGAGACTCAGCACCTATTCACTTGTAAACATTTTGAATATTTCAAACATTTATATAAAGTTTTATTAAAGGTGCTATTTGTAACGTGTCAACTCTATTTTGATTACTTATTGTTTTCTCCTGGTTATGTCACATTCTCATCTTCACACGTAATAATTTATTGCATGGTGTGCACTTTGGATGTTGTGCTGCTGAGAATGTGGATTTTATTCTCTCCCTTTAGAGAGTGTCAAGTTCTGTGGTTAATATACTGGCAAATCCTGTTGAGAATTGGTTTTAGGGTAATGTGCATTTATACTGACTGTATTCCCAAAGCTTGGCCTGTTTGGGGTCTCAGTTGAATGAATGAATGCCTGGCCATTTTTTTTTTTTCCTCCTTCACTTTAAAAAAGTAAAGTTGAACAAATTTCACGTACTCACATATTTAAAAAACAAAAGCCATAACTAAATCTTATTTTTACTGTATTATTTTCAAAACCTCAAAGAATCTCTATATTCACTTTTAAATTTTTTTATTTTATCTTTTTAGGGCCACACCTGCAGTATATGGAGTTTCCCAGGCTAGGGGTTGAATTGGAGTTGCAGATGCTGGCCTACACCACAGCCACGTGGGATCCAAGCCTTGTCTACAAACTACACCACAGTTCATGGCAATACTGGATCCCCAACCCACTGAGCAAGGCCAGGGAGAGAACACACATTCTCATGGATACTAGTTGGATTCGATTCTGCTGCACCAAAATGGAAACTCTAGGTTCTGCTTTTTAATCATCCTTTTAAGAGCTAGACTTTTGAGGGATGGAGATGCCCAAATCATGGTATGACTGGTCAAAATTCTTAGTGCTTTCCTCCTCCCTGAATAGATAGTTCATACTGATGAATAATGAGAAATTTTGGAATTATGGGACAGAAATTGATCAACTTAAGAGTACAAGAGTCTACTATAATCAGAGAATCACATGGATCACATTCCAGCAAGGTTTGAGAGAGAACTGAGAAGTGGGAGGTTACTAAAAATGAAATTATGCACCAGGTTTACTTAGGGCCCTACTGAAGCTTTACTTTCCCTGGTCTTTCTTTTGGGGGGACTTGGAGGGTATACTCTCATCACAAAAAAAGCTATCAGTTGAATAAAAGCAAACTGGTGAGACACAAAGAAGATGTCAACACTTTTTATTCTTCCCTAGAAATTATCCTTGTAACAATGTTATTTTCAATTTAGAAATGATATTAAGAGAAGCATTATGGGAGTTCCTATAGTGTCTCAGTGGAAGTGAACCTGACTAGTATCCACAAGGATGCAGGTTCAATCCCTGGCCTTGCTCAGTGGGTTAAGGATCTGGCATTGCCATGAGCTGAGGTACAGGCCAACAGCTGCAGCTCTGATTTGACCCCTAGCCTGGAAAATTCTATATGCTGGAAAGCCAAAAAAGAAAGGAAAAGCATTCAACTCATTCAGAGCTCCAAAAGACAGGCCAAAAAGACAGTGAAGTCAAAGGATGTGACACCATATCAATAGGTATGAAATTAATTTGAAAAAAGTTACAATAAAAACTGGGTATGGTCATTTCTAAAATCAAGTTAATCAGACATGACAGTTATCAAGAATATAAGAATTCATCTGAGACAGCTAGGTGTAGATGTCTATTCTAAGTAATTATATTTTAAGGTGAATTACGATTCCATAAGCACATAACTTTGTGATAACATGGATAGAAAAATACTTTTAGTCCATTTTTTTAATACTAAGAAAAAAATAGAAATACTTTCAATAAACATATTGCAGATAAAATAAGCTTTATGCCCCCCCAAAAAAGAGAGAAAGACTGAGAAATTCAATTTGCCATGGAGAACTTCAAAAGAAACATTTCTTTTTTTGTCTAACACTAAATTTCTGGGGAATTGTATGAGTATACAGACATTACACACACCCAAATTTTAAACAACATAGAACAAATAACTCAACAGATAATTACTGGATTAAATGCTGTATCATCTCCAATGAACATAAAGTGGTCACCTTGAGAATAGAAAAGACAGGGTTTTTTGGCTGCATCTGCAGCAGGTAGAAGTTCCCAGGCCAGGAGTTCCCTTCATGGCTTAGCAGTTAACAAACCTGATTAGGATCCATGAGGATGCAGGTTTGATCCCTGGCCTCGCTCAGTGGGTTAAGGATCCGTGTTGCTGTGAGCTGGGGTGGTGGGTCACAGACTCAGCTCAGATCCCGATTGCTATGGCTGTGGCTGTGGTGTAGGCTGGCAGCCGTAGCTCCGATTGGACCCCTAGCCTGGGAACATTCATATGCCATGGTTGTGGCCCTAAAAAAGCAAAAAAAAAAAGAAGTTCCCAAACCATGGATAAAACCCCTGCCACAGCAATGACGCAAGCCACTCAGTGACAACACCAGATCCTTATTTAACCTGCTGCACCACAAGAGAACTCCAGAAAAGAAAGGTTTTAAACTTTTCAATCTTTAATAATTCTGGTAATACCCAAAAATATTGCATATTACAAAGTCTTATGTCCAAATATCTTAAATTTCAGTGACAGAAATTGACTCAATGTTTACACAGGAATAAGTTCCATTCAAAATTTATTGAACTGCAAATTTGTTTAAGCATTCTGCTAGTTAGGTAGAGAATATATCTCAAAAAAATTATCTTGGCAAGTTCTTGGATGTCTTAAGTATATGCCAACATTATTGGACTGTTTAAATTAGAAGCTGAGAATAAGAATTACCTGTTAAGGTTTCAACATTAAAAATTTTTAAAAAGCTCATCATATTTGTTAATAAATTAGATTTATATATTTGATAATTCTGAAATAAATAAAACCTGAGCTGTATATACTTTCTATTCCACCCACCTCAGCATATGTACCTTTAATACCATTTTCTTTTAGACCAGTGTATCTCGAACCTTAATAAGCATACATATTCCTTGAGGATCTCATTAAGATGCAATTTCTGATTCAGTAGGTCTGTTGTGGGGCCTGAAGGTCTACCTTTCCAAAAAGCTACAAATGAAGCTGATGCTCTCTGGACCACACTATGAGCAGCATGGTGATCCAATATATAAAGTAAGGACAATCTCTGGCCTAATGACAGTAGTTTTATAGATGCAATGCTGTTTTATTTTGGAATCAGACCTAAATAACCAAGAATGATCACAAAAAATAAATCTTGGAAAAAAGGAATATTTTAGTTGAGAACTTAAAGCATACCAAATTGGCAGTATTTCTATTTGTGACACCTTTCATACATTAAATGTAATCAGGACATCATATTCTGATAACTTTAAAAAATAGTTACTATAGCTTGAGGCTCTCCCAGTTAATTCAAGTTCAGAAAATTCAAGCCAATACACTGTTAAAACCACTATTAAAAATCTTTAATAATAAAGTGTCCATATAAATGACTTATAAACCGACTTTAAGCTATCCCATCTCCCCCTCCTCTTTCAACAAATAAATGCTGCTTTTTCTTCTGTCTTGTAGCTAAACAACGTGTAACACCCAATGCCCCTCCCTTTAAAAATCGAACAAAATTGTCTCCAACCAAAGGACCCAATGCAAAAAGATTGGCTTCTTTAACACACTCGTAAGTATATGCATCTATTTCCACAGGATTACCCTTACATGTGATTGGCTGGCTTGAGTTATGGCCCAGGTAACACCCTTGCTCCTTCAGAAAAGACAGATTGGGATGAGAACCTATCAACACCACTGCTGCAGAAAGCTTAAATATTTTCTTCAATCCAGAGATGTTCTGAAGAATGCATTTCATGTCCGACTTAAAGGAAAGCACATGGTGCTCAGGAAAACTGGTATAATCAGATAAAAGATTTGAGTCTAAAGAATATGACTGAGTACACATCATATGATAGACTTTATGGTATTCTGGATAAAGCTTTTTTGGAAGCTGTTTGAAAATTAAGCTTGGATCAGTTACTCGTCTGCGAAATACATGAATCACAGGGACATTATTGTTGTAAGCACACAGTACTGCATCAGCTGCAGTAAGCCCAGAACCCACAATTAACACTGGATCCACTTTGCCACGCAACTTTCCTTTGCTTATAGCAGCTCCAAATTCAGGCATTGAGTGAAACACAAAAGGAAAGTCTTCCCCTTCAATTTCCAGGCGGCCAGGGGAATCCAATGTTCCAGTTGCCAGTGCTACATTTTCAGCAAAGAGACAGAAGGGAACATGAGAACCCTCTGCTATTCGCTGATAACCCCTGATTTCCCAGTTTCTCTTGATAAATTTTGACTTCTCTATCTGTAAATGTGGTGTTGAAATATCTCGGTCTTGACCATCATTATCAACTTGATCTCTGTAGAGTCTTGATACAGAGGTAATATAAGTATTCTCTCTGAAATTCTTCTGAAGACCCATGACTTTTACATAGTGCTTATAGTAGCGAGCTATTTCCTCTGGCATAACTCGATCCCCCTTTAGGTTCCTAGAAAAGGGTAAGGAAAAATATTCTCTGAGGATAATACTTTTAGTTTCTATGATTACTACTTTTCCATCTGTATCTTTTTATTCCTCTGGACTAAAGCCAACAATTATTCTAACACTCTACAAAGAAAGCTTTTTTTAAAAAAATGTTAATAAATTAGTTCTCATTGTGGCTCAGTGTTTAACGACTCTGACTAGGACCCATGAGGTTGCCGGTTCAATCCCTGGCCTCGCTCAGTGGGTTAAGGATCCGGCAATTCCATGAGCTGTGGTGTAGTTCGCAGACGTGACTTGCATCCTGTGTTACTGTGGCTGTGGCATAGGCTGGCAGCAACAGCTCCAATTCGACCCCTAGCCCGGGAACCTCCATATGCCGAGGGAGCGGCCCTAGAAAAGGCAAAAAGACAAAAAGACAAAAAAAAAAAGTTAATAAATTAGTTTTAATCAATGGAAAAATACGACTCATGAAGGTAGTATTTAATCCATCTTTGTTTCTCCAATGCCTTGTGTAAGTATCTGTTCAGATAAACTGCCATTATCAATAAACTTTTATTTAAAAATGGATTAAAGGACTTCCCATCGTGGAGCAGCAGAAACGAATCTGACTAGGAACCATTTAGTTGTGGGTCTGATCCCTGGCTTTGCTCCGTGGGTTAAGGATCCGGCATTGCTGTGAGCTGTGGTGTAGGTCACAGATGTGGCTCGGATCTGGCGTGGCTGTGGCTCTGGCGTAGGCTGGCATTACGTAGCTCCAATTCGACCCCTAGCCTGGGAACCTCCATATGCTGCAAGTGCGGCCATAAAAGGACAAAAGACAAAGAAAAAGGGGGGGGGGGATTAAAATGTGTATATCTGAAAATTAGACTATTTCAGTCTCTATCACAATTAATAATGTAATCTAAACAATTCAGTCTACAGTGATACTATTCAGTTTATATTCTACATAACTACAGACCATATTATTTATATTACAACCAATGAGATATTACAGGTCTAACTGTAATACATATACTTCTTTTTTTTTCTTTTTATGGCTGCACCTGGGGCATATGGAATTCCCAGGCTAAGGGATCGAATTGGAGCTACAGCTATAGGCCTATGCCACCGCCACAGCAATACCAGATCTAAGCCACATCTCTGACCTACACTGTAGCCTGCAGTAATGCCAGATCTTGATCAAGGGACGGGAGTGAACCTGCATCTTCATGGGCACTATGTCAGGTTCTTAACCCATAAGCCACAACAGGAACCAACATGTACATATATATATATATTTTTTTTTTTTGCTTTTTAGAGCCACACCCAAGGCATATGGAGGTTCCCAGGCTAAGGTCAAATCGGAGCTACAGGTGTGGGCCTGCGCCACAGCCCCAGCAACACCGATCTGAGCTGTGTCTGCAACCTCCACCACAGCTTTGTGGCAACGCCAATCTTTAACTCACTGAGCGAGGCCATAGATCGAACCCGCTTCCTGATGGATGCTAGTTGGATTCGTTTCCCCTGATCCACAACAGGAACTCCATACTTCTTAAAGATAATATCTAGACATGATTTTTAGTAAGTTGTTTTCCATTTTCCTAATGACCAAAAATAATTCATATCAGCCTTCTATTGAACAAAATCATCTTTAAGTAGAGAACATTTCTCTGTTTTCCTACTCATAAAGAGATCTATAAATATAATCTGCTCTTTATGAAAAAGAAATCACGTTTATACATCTTTTATTTTCCACTTGAACTTTAAAGGAATGGGCATTAACATCCTTAAACACTACCCCAATTAGAGGTAAATAGTAGCAAAAAAAACACCAAATCATTTCACATGATTCACTGTAACTTGTAATTGGAAGAAGTTCATAAAAGTTTTCCTTCTTAAAGTTTAATGACTATAATAATTAAGGTCAGGGGGTTAAGGATCCGGCATTGCTGTGAGCTGTGGTGTAGGTCAAAGATGCAGTTTGGATCCCAAGTTGCTGAGGCTGTGGCACAGGCCAGAGGCTACAGCTCCTATTTGACCCCTAGCCTGGGAACCTCCATATGCTGTGGGTGTGGCCCTAAAAAGACCAAAAAAAACAAACAAGACTATAAATGCATTAACTCAATTTTCCAGAAACCCTAAGTAATAGTTACTATTATTATCACCTCCGTTTTCAAACTAGGGGACAGACAGCTAGTTTAAGTTATTTGATCAGGGTCACAACATTAGAAGTTATAGAGTCAGGATTCAAACACTGCCAAACCCTAGAAGTCTAAGAGTCTTTTTTTTTCCTTGTTGGGGTACACCTGTGGCATATGGAAGTTCCTGGGCTAGGGGTTGAACCAGAGCTGCAGCTGCCAGCCTATGCCACATCCTCAGCAACACCATATCCAACCTGAATCTGTGACCTATGCCAGCAGCTTGCAGCAACATGAGACCCTTAACCCACTGAGAGATTGAACAAACATCCTCACGTATACTTAGTTGGGTTCTTAACCTGCTGAACCACAATGGGAACTCCCTAAGAATCTTTTCTTAACATTATGCAAGGGCAGGAACTAAAGCTACTATTTTTCACTTTGAGATGTATTTTCACATATTACTTAAATATACAATATGCTCGATTTAGAAGGATGAACACTTCTGGTGCATAAATCACAAGGCTTTCCACATCATAAAGGGAATATGTTGAGCAATTTCACTTTCTTACCTATGAGCAATCAAGAACTCGTACAATTTCCCTGATCTGCAACTTTACATTTCAAACTCATATAACATTCCTTTAAAAAAAAAAAAAAAAAAAAAAAAAAAAAAAAAAAAGGTATTTGAAAGGTTTAACCTCAATTACCCCTACTGGTCTAAATTTACTCTCCTTAAATCTTCTCAAATTAAGGATAATTACATTAACAAGATTTCTATCTAGCAGGAAGTCAAGCATTCAAACTTTGCAGCCCTGTGGTAACAAAGGTTAAGTAACTTCCTGCTTTACTTTTTCTGTGAGTAGTCAAATTGGAGTAGATTCTCTGTATTAGTAATTCCTAGCTAATTTAATATTTACTATCTTTGAGTGTGATAGGGCTTTTCATACTTCTTTTTTAAAATTTTTGGGTTCTTTCTTCCAAATAAATACAATGTAAACTTGTACTTCTTTCAAGTTGAGATTTTCATATTTTCTATTCTCATATTTTCATATTCTTATTAAATATTTACCTTTACAGCTAAGTAGCCCATCATATCAGATTCTATTTTATTCCATCATAAATTATATATTATTCATTATATATATATTCTTCTACTCTGCAAAGTCAAATACTCTAGGTACAAAGTGTACATGAGATATACATACATGAAGTTATTTATATATATATATATCCATTCATAAAAACAAGTAAATAAGTATGGAAAGGATATATGAGTGGATAAGAAAGTAACAGAGAGTGGTTTAGCAGGAGAGTAGGATAAAACTATGATTAATAATCTATAGACAAGCCCTCTATTTATTTAGTTTTATAATATCTCTAAATAGAAACTAGCTCAAAACCACTGATGCAAAGAGATTATGTTTGAAAGACACATACATCAAGATTATTCACCTTGACAAGAACATAAATATTTTGAGATTTGCTGACAAACTCTTTCCCATTATAAACTATGGAGTTCCCGTCATGGCTCAGTGGTGGGTGAAATCTGACTAGGAACCATGAGGTTGTGGGTTCAATCCCTGGCCTCACTCAGTGGGTTAAGGATCTGGCGCTGCCATGAGCTGTGGTGTAGGTCACAGAGTGACTGTGGCTGTGGAGTAGGCTTGCGGCTACAGCTCCGATTAGACCCCTAGCCTGGGAACCTCCATATGCCACAGGCGCGGCCCTAGAAAAGACAAAAAGACAAAAAAACAAACAAACAAACAAACAAAAAAACAAACTTTAAGTTTGATCTTTACCTTCGTTTGGTAGACACCCAATCTTTAAATTTAAGTCCAGGTAGCTCCATCCAGTTTCCAAAGCTGATTGTCAACCTGGAGCCTTCCATATTCTATTTGAATACAAAATGTACAGTCAAAAAACAAATTTGATGAGTAACATGAGTTTTTTTCTTTTTTTAAACCAAATCCATCTTATTTACTATAATTAAGTCTGGATAAGAGAGTTAAAACTCCTAAATTACCTCTAGAAGTATATTCCAATTAACTTTCAAATACTTTCGACACTTGATAGTATCTATATTACTTCTTTCATAAATCAGATTTATAATATTATTCAATGCCTACACAATGTTAATAGCTTTGACCTATAACCAAATAATTAGAAGTAAGACTATCATCTTAGGAGTTCCCGTCGTGGCGTTTTTTTTTTTTTTGCTTTTCAGGGCTGCACCTGCGGCACATGGACATTCCCAGTCTAGGGGGTCTAATCGGAACTACAGCTGCTGGCCTATACCACAGCCATAGCAATGCCAGATCCAAGCTGCGTCTGCAATTTATACCACAACTCATGGTAAGGCCGGATTCTTTAACCCACTGAGCAAGGCCAGGGATTGAACCTGCAACCTCATGGTTCCTAGTCAGATTTGTTTCCACTGCACCACGACAGGAACTCCAGAAGGGAAAAAGTTTTATTAATTTTAAATGTCTTTCCATTTTAACATTATGAGATTTGTTTTTAATGGGCAGCAAAATAGCTCCCCTGCCCTCCATCAATTATGATTGTGAAGTCTAAGCTGGTCTGAATACAACAGGCATCTCTTTCTAAAACTACAGAAATAAGCAGTGGTTGCCTAATTAAGAACAGGCTCACTGCTGAGGCTAATGCTGCCTTTAAAGAAGTGAGCCCTTCGAGCTTGTCCTACTTCTATTTTGCTCAGTACAAAGAAAAGCCTTGGGCCCAAAGCACCTTTCCTCAGTGACCTCAGTCATCTCTTTCAACCAACTCTTTTAGGCAACTGCTTATTTATTTGAATCTTCTTGCCCTGTTTCCATCCTGGCATTGGGAATGGGATTTATTATTACTATTAGCTAACATTCACAGAGCACTTACTATGTGCTTGGGCTTATAGAGTGTATTTGTGACAGAACAGGATCACCACAGGAAGAGAATGCAAGTTTCCACTGCTTTGAGGCAGGCTGGGCCTGACATTAGGATCAAAACCAAGTTTTAGATATATTTCAGCCTTACCACTGATTCAAATATGTTTTTAGTAATCAAGGCTTATCCACACTTTAACTTTCCTTTATATAAATGGAAGAAATAAAGTAACACAGAGATCAATTATTGCTGGTACATTTTTCTAGCAGAAAATATTTAAGTACAATAAAAACCTCAGGAATTGAGAGAAGGTAGTCTAAAAACTTTTTTAAAAGTATTATGGCTTTTTAAAAATAGCCAGTTTTATTAAGAGTGCTGCTCATTAATAGAGCAAATATAAACATGTAAGCTACCCATTACCATAAACATAATTTAGATTTGAAAAGAGTTAATGGGAGTTTCCACTGTGGCTCAGTGGTAACGAATCCAACTAGCAACCATGAGGACGTGGGTTCAATCCCTGGCCTCAATCAGTGGGTTCAGAATCTGGAGTTGCCATGAGCTGTAGTGTAGGTTGCAGATGCGGCTCGGATCTGGCTGTGGGATAGGCCGGCAGCTACAGCTTTGATTTGACCCCTACCCTGGGAACTTCCATACACTTCAGGTGTGGCCCTAAAAAGACAAAATTAGAATAAAATTTAAAAAAAAGAGTCAATGATATATTTAATATAAAAAGTCCCAAAATACTCTGAAATAGTCATTTGATAATTTAAATGTAAACAACTTTAAGCCGTAACATTGCAGGTAATGTAGGAATATCCAACTGAGGTGTCTACTGAAGATTTGATGTGTAATGTTAAAATTCCCATGAAGTTTGTATTTCATAACATGGCAAAAATTATTTAACCTTTATTTGTA
This sequence comes from Sus scrofa, assembly GCF_054392235.1. Classification (NCBI taxonomy): domain Eukaryota; kingdom Metazoa; phylum Chordata; class Mammalia; order Artiodactyla; family Suidae; genus Sus; species Sus scrofa. Next base: position 51,194,882 of record NC_139386.1, read on the forward strand.
CAACAAATGAGCACTCCTACACATTAGACACTGTACTAACTGCTAAGGACACAGGAGTGAATAATTATTAGCTGCCCCTAATGAAATATATTGGATCTTTAAGTTATCAGCTCTCTGGTTTAACCTCTGCTATAGACTGAATTGTACTGCCTCTCAGATCCACATGCTGATACCCTAACCCTTAATGTGATGGGATCTGGAGATAAGGCCTATGGGAAGGTAATTAGGGTGGATGAGGTCATGACAGTGATACTCTCATAACAAGGTAAGTGGCTTTATAAGAAAAAGAGAATTCCCACTCTCTGCCACATGAGGACATGCAAGAAAGCAGCTGTTTGTAAGCCAGAAAAAGAGCCCTCACCACAAACTGAACTAGCTGGAATCTTGATCTTGGATTTCTCAGTCTTCAAATTGTGAATCTGTTGTTTAAGCCACTCAGTCTACTGTATTTTGTTTTAGCAGCCCAAGCAGATTAATAACATTTCTTTTTTTCATATTTTTCATTTAAAATCTTGAAATATAGGATTTCCCATCGTGGCGCAGTGGTTACCGAATCCGACTAGGAAACAGCTCCAATTCGACCCTAGCCTGGGAACCTCCATATGCTGTGGGAGTGGCCCTAAAAAAGGCAAAAAGACAAAAAAAAAAAAAAAAAAAAGATCTTGAAATATACTGGATATTGGTACGAAATACTGTGATATTTTATAAACTCTAAAATGAAGAAATGGGAGTTCCCATTGTGGCTCAGTGGAAATGAATCTGACTAGGATCTATGAGGACGCAGGTTTGATCCCTTGCCTCGCTCAGTGGGTTAAGGATCCTGAATTGCCTTGAGCTGTGGTGTAGGTCGCAGATGAGGCTCAGATCTGGCACCTCTGTGGCTGTGGTATAGGCCAGAGGCTACAGCTCCGACTGGACCCCTAGCCTGGGAACCTCCATATGCTGTAAGTGTGGCCTAAAAAGACAATAAATAAATGAATTAACAATTTTTTACTATGCAAAACATTCTTGATATATTTTCTGTGTAATGCTTAGAGAAATTCTAAGACTCAGTAATCAAATTGGCTTAATTTCTATGAATAATTAACTCATATTTAATGGAACACATTAAAGTTCTCAGACAAAAATGTGGTAATCATCATATGTAACATCATATCATAATGTTTAAGAATCAAAATGGTCTTTGGAGTTCCCCTGTCACTGCCGTGGTACATGTTTGATCTCTGGCCCAGGAATTTCCACATGCTATAGGCATGGCCAAAAAAAAAAAAGAATCAAAATGGTCTTATCAAGATGACAAGTATAATAACTCACATTCACTAAAATGCTAAGGAAAATATACTCACGTGCCAAGCTCCACCAGGTGGACCTTTACCAAGAACTAAGTGAGGAATATAATGATGTTGTTCTAATTTCCAATGCAAAACAGATGGATAATCATATCCAAAGTCAGCATCTGGATGAAGAAGTGTGTCAAAAAGAACTGCAACTGGATTGGATGATCGGCCCTCAAGGCCCTCAGACAAGTACTCTAAGTCCTGAATGAATTTTTTAAAAAAGAAAGAAAAAAGGCAGATAAAATCTGGATTAAACAAACAAAAAACCTCCTTGTTAACATAATAATAGTGAAGATCATTTCCCTAATCTAGCATTTCACAGATGGTGTGCTAAAAAACTGATTTTCCTTGAGAATTTAGTAAGAGTCACTGCTCAAATAAATATGGGAAAAAGTTGAGTTTCAACAAAGCTAATTAGATCATTTTACTACAAACATAAATATGCCTTTACTGTGCTAGTATGCCTTATTATGTCTACCAAAATACCCTAATAATAAAAAGCAGCATTTACCAAATTTATTTTATGTTTTTCTTTTCTTTTTTTTTTGCTTTTAGGGCCTCATGTGTGGCATACGGAAGTTCCCAGGCCAGCCTAAACCACAGCCACAGCAACTTGAGATCTGAGCTGTGTTTGTGACCTACACCATAACTCATGGCAGTGCCAGATCCACAACCCACTGAGTGAGGCCAGGGATTGAACCTGAATCCTCATGGATCCTAGTCAAGTTCATTACTGCTGAGCCACAACAGGAACACCCCAAACTTATTTGATTATAGAGCACCTATTAAACTCCATCAGGAAATAATTTGGGAAATTCTGCTCTAATTAACTCAAGAAAATAAACAGAAGTAACTCAACAGAATATATTTACAAATCTAAAATAACACAATGCTTATATAGCAGAAAACTAACATTGTTTAAACTTGTTCTCGGGTATAAAAAAAATTTTAAAGAATTGACATGTGAAAAGTAATACCTGATCAACAATGGAAAGATGTCTTGCTTCTTCTAATTTACTATGTAAGATTGTATTTGGATGTATTGCTTCTGATGATAAATACGGTCTGTAGCCTGACAGCATATAAGAAAGGCAGATTCCTGAGGGTCCATTTCCTATTTTTAAAAAGGTAGAGAGGAGTGTTATCATGAATTGTAATATTAATGTTCCTTGGCTTTTCTATTTCACAGATGGCTTTTCTCCTTCACCAATTCTTCCTTCTCCAATCTCTTAAAATCAAGTATTTACAAGAGAAGACTTCTGTCTTCTCTCCTGTATTCTTTTGGAAGTCTCACCTCCTTAAAGCTTCAATCCTCTATGCTACTAAACCTCAAAATTAGATTTCTAGGCTGATCTTTTACTCAAAAAACATATCCATTTCTATATGCCACTTCTTCACTCCACCTGACTGAACTACTAATAACTTAATTACAACGTGTTCAAAAGCAAATTCATTGTTCTTCCATTTTGGTGCCTTCTCCTTTAAGCCTTATTCCTTCTCAAAGTATGATATATACTAGCAAAATCATTGGTTAATCAGGTTCTGGTTCTAAACCTATTTTGTCACCTATATTCAATGAGCTATCTTTGCTATTCTCATCCATAAGCCAAAAATCTCCTCTTTTTCAAGATTCACTTATTCCCAGATCATTTCACATTCTACATACAAATAAGTTTTGGTAACACAGTCCTCATTATGTTACCCACTCTATACAAAAGCCCTTCATTTCTTGTTTCTGAATACCCAGTGTTCCCCATGTTCTGATCTCAACTATCTTTCAAGTCTCACTTCCTAATAATTGCCTTCCTATATTTCTAAATTCCTTACCTAAAACAAAACTGTTTTTTGAACACTCTTTAACTACTTTGGTTTCTGTAGTTTCTTCAGTTTGGGTTGCCACTTCTCTATTATGATCACCTACCAAAAATTTAATCTACCTGGGACAACTGCTGGCCATCAGAAAAAACATCCTGTTTCCCCTTGCCTAATATCTTGCCTCATAAAAAATAAGCTCAAAGACATTAATATGTGAAGTTCGCTGATGGTCTAGTGGTTAAGACTCAGTGCTATCACTTCTGTGGCCCAGATTAAATCCCTGGTCTGGAAACTGAGATTAAGCTGCTGTATCCCACAGCCAAAGATGTAAACATGAAAAGTAAAACCAAAAGAATATTAGAAAAGAGGGTAATATTTCTACTTATTAAGCTGGAATAAGAAGCCTTTAAGTATGACACAAAACCCAAAAGACAGGACAATAAACCATTCGACTTCATAATTTTTCTTTTAAATGGCAAATACTAGAAGTTAAAATCTCAGGCAAAAGGAGTTCCCACTGTAGCTCAGCAGAAATTAACCTGACTAGTATCCATAAATATGAGTTTGATCCCTGGCCTTGCTCGATAGGTTAAGGATCCAGCATTGTGTGAGCTGTGGTGTAGGTCACCGACGTGGTTTGGATCCTGTGGTGCTGTGGCACAGGCCAGCAGCTATAGCTCTGACTCAACCCCTAGCCTGAAAACTTCCAGATGCTGCACCTGTGCCCCACCCCCAAAAAAGGCAACAAACTACTTTCCTTGAATCAAAAAGAAAAAGACAAAAGAAGAAAAATCACAATACAAACAACATACAGAAAAAGCATTTGACAAAATCCAACACCTATTCATGTACAAATACTTAACAAATGAGAGGAACTTCTTCAATGTGATAAAGTGTATCTACAAAAATCCTACAGTTAACATCATACTTAATGGTGAGAAATTAGGTTTTTTTCCCCTATAAGATCAAGACAAGGATGTCTCTTCTCACCATTCCTATTCAAAATGCATCATAATGGAAAATCCTAGCTAAGGGATTAAGACCAGGAAAGGAAATAAAATATATACAGATTGTGAAAAAAGAAACAAAACTTTGTTTGTAAATGCCATGATTATCTAATGTAGAAAATCCAAAAGAACCGACCAAAAAACTCCTGGAACTAACAAGTAAGTATAGCAAAGTTGCATGATATAAGGTTAATATACAAGTCAACTGCTTTCCTATATACCAGCAATATACAAGTGGAATTTGAAATTAAATATACAATACCACTTAGATTTGTGGAAAAAAAGAGATACTTGGTATAAATCTAACAAAATACATCTAAATAAGGAAAACAACAAAACTCTGAAGAAAGAAATCAAAGAATTATCTAAATGATGGAAATATACCATGTTCATGGACAGAATGACTCAATATTGTTAAGATGTCAGTTCCTCTCAACTTGATCTACAGGTCTGATGTAATCAAAATAAAACTCCGGGAGTTCCCGTCGTGGAGCAGCAGAGACGAATCTGACTAGGAACCATGAGGTTGCAGGTTTGATCCCTGGCCTTGCTCAGTGGGTTAAGGATCCAGCATTGCTGTGAGCTGTGGCGTAGGTCGAAGACACAGCTCAGATCTGGTGTTGCTGTGGCTGTGGTGTCGGCTGGCGGTTATAGCTATGATTCAACCCCTAGCCTGGGAACCTCTGTATGCCGTGGGTGCGGCCCTCAAAAAGACAAAAGACAAAAAACAAAAATAAATAAATAAATAAATAAATAAATCAAAATCCCAGTAAGTCACTTTATGGATACTGGCAAATTGATTCTAAAGTTTAAATGGAAGTTCTCCTGTGGCACAGTGGGTTAAGGACCTGGCGTTGTCACTTGCTGTGGCTGTGGTTATTGCTGGGGCAGCAGGTTCCATCCCTTGCCCAGGAACTTCCACATTCCATGGACAGAGCTGGAGGGGGGAAAAAAAGTCTGAACAGCAAGGTGAAAGACCCAGAATTGCCAGTATCCACACTAAGAACAAAGTCACGACTGATACCATCCAACTTTAGTCTTACTATAAAACTACTGTCAATAAGATAGTGTGGAAATGATGAAAGAATATACAAATCAATGGAACAGAATTATGTTGAGAGCCAAGAGCTAGAGCTCACAAATACAATATATATATATTTTTTTTCTTTTTTTCTTTTTTTTGCTTTTTAGGGCTGCACTTGCGGCATATGGAGGTTCCCAGGCTGGGGGTTGAATCGGAGCTTTAGCCTCCGGCCTACACCAGAGCCACAGCAACGCCAGATCCAAGCCACATCTTTGACCTACACCACAGCTCATGGCAACATCAGATCCTTAACTGACTGAGTGAGGTCAGGGATCAAACCCGCAACCTCATGGTTGGTAGTTGGATTTGTTTCTGCTGAGCCAGGACAGAAACTCCCACAGTCAACTTATTTTTGACAAAAAAGTAATGGCAATGCAATGGAGAAAGGATAATCTTTTCAACAATTAGTACTAGAACTGGATATCAACATGCAAAAAATATGAACCTAGACACTAACCTTGTATCTTTAAAAAAATTAACAAAAACCACATCATAGATCTAAAATTTCTGCTCTAGGAGTTCCCTTTGTGGCTCAGTGGTTATTGAACCTGACTAAGATCCATGACGATATAGGTTCAATCCCCGGCCTCACTCAGTGGAAGGATCCGGCATTGCTGTGAGCTGTGGTGTACATTGCAGACATGGCTCAGATACTGCATTGCTGCAGTTGTGGCACAGGCTGGCAGCTGTAGCTCTGATTCAACACCTAGCCTGAGAACCTCCACATGCTGCGGGTGCGGCCCTAAAAAGCAAATAAATAAATAAAAATAAAATTTCTCCTTTGCAAAAGACATTTTTTTTTTTTTTTATCTTTTTAGGGCCATACTCACAGCATATGGAGGTTCCCAGGCTAGGGGTCCAATTGGAGCTGTTGCTGCCGGCCTACGCCAGAGCCACAGCAACACAGGATCTGAGCCACGTCTGTGACCTACACCACAACTCACAGCAACACCGGATCCTTAACCCACTGAGCGAGGCCAGGGATCAAACCCACAACCTCATGGTTCTGTGTTGGATTCGTTTTCACTGCACCATGACAGGAACTCCAAAAGACATTGTTTTAAGAGAATGAAAAGACAAATCAAAGACTAGAGAAAATATCTGCAAAACATGTATGTGATAAAGTGCTTGTTTCTAACATATACAAAGAACTCCTAAATCTCAACCATAGGAAAATCACCAACATAATCAATAAAAAAAAAAAGTAGGCAAAAGCTCTGTACCTCAAGGTATAGTATGTGAAAAAATTCACAACACTCTTTATCATTATAGAACTGCAAATGAAAACAATGATACCACTACACACCTATCAGAATGGCTAAAATCCAAAGCACATACAATATCAAATGCTTCCAAGAAGGTGGAACAATAGGAACTCTCATTCATATCTCTTGGGAATGCAAAATGACACAGGCACTTTATAGACAATTTGATAGTTTCTTAAAGGCTGAACATAGTCTTAGCATATGATCCAGCAATCACACTACTACACAGGTTGAAAACTTAATGCCCATGTAAAAATTTGCACATGAATATTTATATCAACTTCACTGTCAAACATTGGAAGCAGCCAAGATATGCTTTAATAAGTGAATGGATAAACTGAAACATCCATACAATGCAATAAGAGTCAGAGATAAATGAAAGAGCTATCAAGCCATGAGAAGACAGAGAAAAGGATCTTAAATGCATATTGCTAAGTCAAAGAAACAAATCTGAAAAGGCTACAAAACTGATACCCCATATATGACATTCTGGAAAAGGCAAAACTACAGAGACAATAAAAGTGGCTAGTTCCTGCCATGGCTCAGTGGTTAACGAATCCGACTAGGAACCATGAGGTTGCGGGTTTGGTCCCTGCCCTTGCTCATTGGGTTAAGGATCCGGCGTTGCCGTGAGCTGTGGTGTAGGTCACAGATGAGGCTTGGATCTGGCGTTGCTGTGGCTCTGGCATAGGCCAGTGGCTACGGCTCCGATTAGACCCCTAGCTTGGGAACCTCCTTATGCCACGGGTGTGGCCCTAGAAAAAAGACCAAAAAAAAAAAAAAAAAGTGGTTATCAAGTGGTTGGTAGGTAAGAGAAAGGATGAACAGGTAGAACACAGGTTTTTAGGGCAGTGAAACTATTCTATACATTATAATAAATGACATTATACATTCAGCAAAACCCATAGAACTGTACAACCTAAAGAGTGAAGCCTAATACATTTTGTTAATAATAATGTATAGGAGTTCCCATCATGGAGCAGCGGAAATGAATCCAACAAGGAACCATGAGGTTTTGGCTTTGATCCCTGGCCTCACTCAGTGGGTTAAGGATCTGGCATTGCCGTGAGCTGTGGTATAGGTGGCAGATGCGGCTCGGATATGATGTGGCTGTGGCACAGACAAGCAGCTGTAGCTCCAGTTGGCCCCCTAGCCTGGAACGTCCAAAAAATAAAGGGGAAAAAAAAATGTATAAACAGTGGTTCATTGATTGTTGACAAATGTACCATAGCAATGTACTACATTTAATAAAAGGTATAAATGGGGGTTCTGAGGGAGAAGAAAGGGAATATATGAGAACACTCTGTACTTACTGATTCATTTTCTTACAGACATAACCGCTCTAAAAATTAAAGCCTATTAAAATAAATATTAAGTATATGAAAAATAGTGGGAGCTAAGATGTGAGACAAAGAAATCAAAAGGAAATAATACTCAATAAACAATACAAAAAGAATACAGGCGTTCCCGTCGTGGCGCAGTGGTTAATGAATCCGACTAGGAACCATGAGGTTGCGGGTTCAGTCCCTGCCCTTGCTCAGTGGGTTGATGATCCAGTGTTGCCATGGGCTGTGGTGTAGGTTGCAGATGCGGCTCGGATTCCATGTTGCTGTGGATCTGGCATAGGGCAGAGGCTGCAGCTCCGATTTGACCCCTAGCCTGGGAACCTCCATATGTCGCGGGGGCAGCCCAAGAGATAGCAGAAAGACAAAAAAAAAAAAAAAAAGAATACAAACTAGCAGTTCATAGAGAAATATATAAATATATGCAGGCAGAATGTACACCAACTCCCACAGATTTCCCTATCCAAACCCCAAGAACCTGAGCACACTACCTTACAGAGAAAATTTACTTTCTACTTGCAGAGAATATCACTTTAGATATGATTAAATTAAGAATCTCGAAGTGGGGAGAATATGCTGGATCAACTAGGTAGGCCTCTTCTAATCATGTAAGTCCTTAAAAACAGATACCCTTTCCTATCTGTGGTGAGGAGGAACCTTAACTAAAAAATGTTAAAAGAGGAGTTCCCACCGTGGCTCAGCAGAAAAGAATGTGATTAGTATCCCTCAGGACACAGGTTTGAGTCCTAGCCTCACTCGGTGAGTTAAGGATCTGGCATTGCTATGAGCTATGGTGCGGGTTGCATGTGAGGCTTGGATCCCGGGTTGCTATGGCTGTGGTGCAGGCTAGCGGCTGCAGCTCTAATTCAACCCCTAGCCTGGAGGAACTTCCATCTGCTGCTGGTATGGCTTTAAAAAGACCAAACAACAACAACAAAAAGATGGGTTTTCTTTTGTTTTTTTTGACTTTTCGCTATTTCTTGGGCCACTCTCGCAGCATATAGAGGTTCCCAGGCTAGGGGTCGAATCGGAGCTGTAGCCACCAGCCTACGCCAGAGCCACAGCAACGCAGGATCCGAGCCGAGTCTGCAACCTATACCACAGCTCACGGCAATGCCAGATCCTTAACCCACTGAGCAAGGGCAGGGACTGAACCCGCAACCTCATGGTTCCTAGTCGGATTTGTTAACCACTGCGCCATGACGGGAACTCCCATCTTTTTTTTTTTTTTTTTTTTTTAACAAAAAGATGTTAAAAGAAGAACAACACTGCTGGCTTTGAAGCTGCAGAAGAGTTCCAGAAGTCGAGGAATGCTGGCTACCAGAAATTGGAAAAGCAAGGAAACATTCTACCCTAGAGCCTCCAAAAGGAATGCAGCCCTGCTGATGCCTTGATTCTAGCCCAGTGAGACCAGTGTTTGACTTCTGTCCTACAGAACATTTAGGTAATACATTTATGTTGTTAAAGCCACCAGGTTTGTGGTAATTGGTTATGACAGCAACATTAAACCAATTACATATATTAAGGAAATTATCTCTTATTGATGCTCAGCTGATGGTGCTACTGCCAGCAATAATGGCCCTATATAAGGTTAAGCTACTCATTGGCTAGCTGAAGCAAAATAGGAACGGATTATGTTGGGAGACATGAGATAGGTATAGGTGAAGGTAGTTTTTCCTTTCCTGACCCTCTGATAGCCCAACTGGAATAAGGAGACAGGGTTCCTTTACTTACTGCAAGGCATTCAATATAGAAAACCAGGGTTGGTGATAAGTGGAAAATGGAACATGAGGTTTCGTCTCTAAGATATCCTGGATGAGAACTACTGCAAAAATTCTATCAGCTCCCCTAGAGGGTAATCTACTATAGAACTATCCTGCTTTCCTTCTTTCCTTTCTTCCTTTACTGCATTTCCTATGGGGAGATGCCAACGTGCCAGAAAGAAGACAGGACTTTTTCCTTTCCTTTCCATTAACTTTGAAACAGGCTATCCAAGAAACTAAGGAAGTTGTATGCCACCAAGGCACATTAGGTCCTGTAATTCCTTCCTTTGCCTTGGTTTCACACTGTAGCACTTGTCCAACTTCATGAGTTCGAATATTAGACTCAAGATATACATGACAGGTAATTAAATACATGCAATAAAACAAAAACATAGGTTTTTAACATCTTATATGCCTATCTACTGAGGTGGCACAAAGGATATATAAAAGTAATGCATGGTTAAACTATTATAAACATAACTATAGGGTATTATAATGTTCATTACTGCTCAATGACTACTAACTTGCACAAGTTACTCAAGCTCTGAGTTTCCCTGTCTGTCCATGCCCTATAACATTGGAGGGCTAAAGGGTTGTAAGGCATAATCAAGCAAGGCACACAGAATGCTCTGTATAGGGCTCTAATAACATCGGTTACTATCATTATCATGACACTACCATATAATGAATACAACTGATAGACCGTATTTTAAAATAAGAGTATTATCATCCCTTTAATGAAAAAATGGTGCATGCTAACACAGAATTTAATATGATAAACAAATTACTCTCTCCAAAGATTTGGTTATTGACTTTAAAATATCAAACAACCTGGGAGTTCCCATTGTGGCACAGTGGTTAACGAATCTGACTAGGAACCATGAGGTTGCAGGTTCGATCCCTGGCCTTACTCGGTGGGTTAAGGATCCGGCGTTGCCATGAGCTGTGGTGTAGGTTGCAGATGTGGCTCGGATCCCGTGTTGCTGGGGCTCTGGGGTAGGCTGGTGGCTACAGCTCCGATTAGACCCCCTAGCCTGGGAACCTCCATATGCCGCAGGAGTGGCCCTAGAAAAGGCAAAAAGACAAAAATAAAACAAAAAAAAACCCACCTAAACATACTTTTCAGTACAATCCTAAGAACCTGTGCTATGTAACTATACATTTATAATAGTAAGGATTATTAAATGTAATTTTAAGATATAAAATGCAGTAACTTACCTATTACTACCACAGGCAAAGTCACTGATGAATCTTCAAGTAAAGAAGTTTCTTCAACTAATGGCATAGCTTTAACTTTTCGCCCCAGATTATCACCAAAATATTGCACTAAGGAATTAAAAATCTCTCCTTCGGTTTCAGTGTCACTATAGTTTCTTTTAAAAGAAAAACATGGAACAAAACAAAGCAAGTGATATATAGTCAATACAGCCTTTATGAAAATGTTTCTTAAAAAAAAATCTGTCTCTATTCAGATTTTATTTAGGACATAAAATACTCAATAGTTCCATAAAAGGAGAAAAGGAAATGCTTCTGATTAATGCTTTCAAATTAGTAGCTTAGCTACATGTCAACATGTACCACTTTGTCAGAAATCCTAAACACAAACATTCCTCAGTATCCAAGGTTAACTGGTTCCAGAACCACCCCTTCTCCCGAATAACAAAAACTATGGATGCTCAAGTCTCTTACATAAAATGCATATAACTTACCTATATCCTCCCATATAGTTTAAATCATCTCTAGATTATGTACAACATCTAATACAATGTAAATGCTATGTAAATAGCTGTAAACACTGTAAATGCTATGTACTTAGTTGCCTGCATGCAAGTTTTGCTTTTTGGAACTTTCTGGAAATTCTTTTCCCCAAATATTTTCCATTTGCAGCTGGTTAAATGTCAGAATCTGCAGATATGGAGGGCCAACTGTAGCTGGTAATGCCTCTTTAGTGGCTTGAAGGCAAGTCTTAAACGTTATTTTTAATGACCAAAAACACAGCATTGTATTGGGGATTTTTATGATCCTCTGAGATACAGGACTGGAAAGTTTCTCTTTCAATTTTTCTCATTAAAAGCTGAGTGCACGAGAGGCAATATATTTGAAACACAACAGTCATGCACAACATTTTAAGAAAGTTACTAAACATCTATTACAAATTGTACATTTTGGTAATAGAAAAGTTTGTACATCTTATTCTCAAAGAGATACTGAAAAATGGGAAGATCTTAATGTTGATTTCCAATCTACTTTCTTTCCCAATTGCCTTCCTAGAAACAAGTTTTGGCATTCTGACATGCTCATGCAATAAATGGAGTGTCCTCTGAATACAAAGTTCTGCATTATATTAGAGATTACTTTAGAATATAGAATTCCTGAGTTAGTTTTCATCTTAATGTAGTCAGAACCAGTCCAATGTCTGAAAATATTAAACTAATTACTAACTAGTAGGTGACTGTGCTTATTACCATTCCCAAAATAATAAATATGGGGATGGATCAGTTACTTCACAGGATGATCCAAAAGGATGACAAATGGAATGAATTAGGCAGAGACCAAAATTTTGGCTTCCCCATAACCTTCCAAGTTCCCAAATTATCTGGGATAAACTAACAAGTTTCCTATCCCCAATAATGGGACTCCTTAATGATACATGGCCCATTTTTGCTAGAACAGATACCCTTTAGATATAGCTACTAGGGAAAGCATATCTTGCCCTGGAAGGTGTCCTATGCTCAATCCATCCCTTTCAGATCATTCCAACTACCACTGATCAGATCCAGATGTACCAGCTGTCATGCCTTCTGCTTAACAACTGAACTCAAGGTGAGCACTTGGGCCTATCCCTGATAGTTCTCCTAAGTGTGTGCCAAGGACAGGTTCCCCAGCTTCCTTTGGATACTTTTGTTTACAGCCCTTTCAGGTAGCCAGGCCTCATCAATACTGTGGTTGTTGTAAAAGCCACGGTTCTTTTTCAAGAGATGCGCACCTCATAGTCAGTCTCCTTCTGACATCCCTACCTCGAACTCTGTTGCTTCCATGTATATATATATGTAACTTCTGATATAATTAATAAAAATGATCATCACTCTAAGAATCTGGTAGTTAAAAAGATATCTCCTTGGAATTCCCTGGTGGCTTAGTAGGTTAAGGATCCAGCATTGTCACTGCTGTGGTGCTGGGGTGCGGGTTCAATCCCTGGTCCAGGAATTTCTGCATGCCACAGGGACAGCCAAAAAAAAAAAAAAAAGATATCTCCTTCTTCAAACTTTAACAAATGTTTCACACTAATAAAAGAGAGATATGCTGGGGGTTAGCATTAACTTGAGACTATATAAATATTAAAGTAGATATGTGAATATTATCTGATATCATGTATACTCCGAAAGGAAACGATAATCATCTCAATGACTGAATGAATGTATTTTAGCAGTTACTACTATATTTGATTTTATAAGCAAAACTCAGTAGTTGAAAATGCCTTGGCCAGTTTAAGCCTGCAAATAAATATAGTAAAATAAATACTTAATATTTAAATTTCTTAATAACAAACAAACCATGGCTAGAAGTGTTGGCTTAAACTCCAAATCACTTTTAAAGGTACAATAGATTTCATTTTTTGTACAACTTTTAAGAGGCATTTAATATTCTAAGTCAAGATGCCTCAAACAATTTTTTTTTTTTTGGCAGACCTCAGAACTTTAATATGGCTATCAACTCCATAAACTATTGATCTTATAAGGACCTTTCATTACCATTGGACTTGGTCTTCTCAAATAATTGGTTCATACTTACGAAAACACTTAAGAGGTTAAGACAATTGAAAATAAAATGCTGGAGTTCCCATCGTGGCTCAGTGGTTAATGAATCCAACTAGGAACCATGAGGTTGCGGGTTCCATCCCTGGCCTTGCTCAGTGGGTTAAGGATCCAGCATTGCTGTGAGCTGTGGTATAGGTTGCAGACTCGGCTCGGATCCTGCGTTGCTGTGGATCTGGCGTAGGCTGGCGGCTATAGCTCCAATTCAACCCCTAGCCTGGGAACCTCCATATGCCACGGGAGCAGCCCAAGAAATAGCAAAAAGACAAAAAAAAAAAAATTTGAATAACAAAAATACTTTTCTCACATCTACCAATACTACTGTAAATGACCATTCAAACTAAAACGAAAAGTGGGAGTTCCACGTGGCTTAGAGGTAACAAACCCGCTTAGTATCCATGAGGACAAGGGTTCAATCCCTGGCCTTGCAAAGTAGGTTAAGGATCCAGTATTGCTGTTGCGGTACAGGATGCAGAGGAGGCTCAGATCTGGTGTTGCTGTGGCTGTGGCATAGCCCTGCAGCTGTAGCTCCGATTTAACCTCTAGCCTGGGAACTTCCATATGCTGTGAGTGGGGCCCTAAAAAACCAAAAACAAAACAAAAACCTAAAGCAAAACGCATTATTCCCTAAGTTTTGTCTTTGGAAGCATGATCCCAGATTGTTACCAAATTGATACTACCATAAGAAAAAATGTTTCTATAGTCACAAATGAAGTCAGTCACACACTTCATCTTTCAAAACAGGCAGTATGGGAGTTTTCCCTTTGAAAGTTAGTAAACAGTTCTCTCACAATACTTATCTTTTCAGGTATTAGACAAGATTCAAAATGTAGACATTGTCACAACTGGTTTAAAATGTGTGTTCCTAATGAAAATGCTCAAAAAGTAGTATTAGTTAAGTATAAATCTTCTCCTAGAAAATGTTTCAAATATTAAATACATGTTTCTTTTTAAAATTTAAGATAGAGCTGTTTTTACAATGGAAATATGATTTATCAATCACAATTTTCATCCTTTGACTAGCAGGCTTGTTTTCCTTTATCCCTCAAAATCAAAATATAGCAAATACCTTGTTTTCATCCCCTCCTCCAAATTTCTGTATGAGGAAGTTAAGCATACGGTATTTACTACTTAGGGGTAATTTAATAGATATGAATCCCAAGCTGTGTTCTTAGGATTCAACTGTTCCAAAAGGGGTCAAAAGGCTTTTGGACAATATTTTCCAAAAGGCATTATTTTTTCAGGGGCTTCAGTTTAACAAGTTTTCACTAGAGGAACTTGTTTTAAGTTCTCCAAAGTGCATCTGAGACTCTCAAATCACTGTCAAATAAGTAACAAATAAATGTGCCTAGAAATTAAAATCCAACAGTTTTATTACATAAAATGAACTTTAACATCCAGAATTTAGAGACTCCTACGATGTTGCGAGACATGTTTTTGTAATATTTTCTTAGCCTCTTTGCTGAAAACTCCATCTTGTCCTTCCTTACTTTGTCCCCTCTTCCTGCTTGAGAAACAGTCACTGTGATAGTAAATGACTTAAGCTTAAAAACAAAGACCTAAACGCATGGGTTATTCGCAGGGTCAGCTGAATGAGGGCATAATATATTGGTCTAGGCATGCCGGACCTGTGCAGATTGGCACGCCATTTGCACAAGCATGATATGTCCTCTAAAGAATAAGAGAAAGAGGAACCTCATGGCCAAGTGGTTTATGAGTAGTCCTTAGCAGAATATGCATTAGCAAAGAGGCACACAGCAAACACACACATTAGCAAACCTAGGCACACAGGGCTGCCGCGGATAGGCATGCCCTTTGTGGAAGCACAGTGAGGATTCTCTGAAATGCTATGCATAGATAGCTAACTCAAATGCTAATGATTCTTAAATGCCTAAAGTTTAGAGTAAAAGTTTAACCATCTACCAGCTAAGTGACTTTTAAAATAATAAAAGAACTTATAAAATAATTTAAAAAACCTATATCCTGCACCTACAACCCCCTTTTCACATGACATAATCCTCAAGAGCACAATAAAAGCAGTGTGGTTTCTTGAGGCAGGGCTCTCGGTCCCTGAGACCTTGAGTCCCCCGGTTCCCACCTTTACTTAGGATAAATGTCTCTGTGTCTTGTTTTATGTTAACTTTTTTTCCTCAAGTTCCACAGCACCCGTTCTTCAGCCCCATCCTGCTGAGCTGGTTTCGGCACTGAAAAAGTGCAAGCCTGGATTGCTTCTCTATTACAACAGGAATTGCGAGTCTTCTTTGTCCTATGCCTTACATCCCCTCTTGCAATTTGGTGAAGCCTCTGGACCTCTTCTTTGAATATTATCATTAAATCCATAATAGGATTTACACGGAAACTAAAAAGTAAACTTGGAATGTTTTTATGTACTTTATTGTATTAAATAAGTTCAGGAGTTCCCATAGTGGCTCAGTAGAAACCAATCTGACTAGGATCCACTAAGGGGGCAGGTTACATACCTGGCCTCCATCAGTGGGTTAGGGATCCTGCATTGCCTTAAACTGTGGTGCAAGTCACATGCACTGCCAGGATGTGGGGTTGCTGTGGTTGCCGGCGGCTACAGCTCTGATTCAGCCCCTAGCCTGGGGACCTCCATACGCCCCTGGTGCGGAAAACCAAGTTCAATGATGTAAAATAATTACTATAATCTTGAAGAAATAAGCAAACAGTATTTCTAGGTACCTGTCAACAATAATATGAAAATACTTGTGATTTCTATTGATGACAGTCACAAATACTACTGTGGTTTACTGCTTATATTCACAACTGAAGAAAACAGATTTTGGTAAAAGTTGAGTGAAAATTCCTGGTCCCTTTCTTTACATCCAAGTTCAGGGGTCATCTAAAGTCTACATTTGCACCGCGATTTAAGAAATCTTGATCAGAATTTCATATTTCACAAAAGAAATTTTGTATATCACTATTCTAGCATTCATTTATAGAAAGCAAGGCACTTTACTAAAGTCTTCACTAAGCTTAACGTTTCTTCACCACAGGGTTAAAACCCGTTTTAAGTTTTTGTCGAATTTCTCTCCATAACTGAATGGTAGTGCTGGCCAACTGTGCTGGATCTAGTACATCCACTTTTATTTCAAAATGTATATCCTAAAACATTCCCCATAATGTTAGTCTAGACGCACCATATTTCTCAAATTTCTACAACATATATTATTTACAATGACTAACACTTTAAGTCAGAACCTATTTGTAATTAGACCATCACATTTTAAACATGGTTCCCTGCCTTCCCTTCAAACCAGTAACTTATCAGACTTTTTTTTTTAAGGAAAAAAAAATGTTTAAGATGTGTGCGGGGGTCTAGAGGGACCTTCACAACACTACACACAAACTTTGCAGTACTTAGAAGTCTCAGTCGCAGTAACCGACTCGACCCAGGCCTAGCCGGTCCCGCAGTCCCATGACTGGCGCGGTTCAGTAAAAGGGAGATGTTAACAGAAGCGACTGCCCCGGAGTGAGGGAAACCTCGACTAGGCAGGAATAGGGAGGAAGCAGCGGACGAGGCAGGGGGCTTCTGCGGTCCAGACGCTCGCCTTCCACCCTCGACCCATCTCCGACTCCAGACACGCGCGGCCTCTGCCCATTTCGGCCCAGGCCCTGCCGCCGGACCTCGCAACACTCCACCCTCCGCCTGCTCCCCTTCGTTCCCCGGCGGAGAAGTCACCTGAAATGACCGGCCAGAGAGCAGCGGCAACACCACACGGGCATGGAGCGCGGCGCACGGGGCGCCGGAGCGCGACCACCACAGCCACTGCCTCTTATCTCGGAGGGGTGACCCGTCCGGGGCGCCGGCCCGGTCGCGGAGTCCGCGGGGTTCCCGCGCCCCGCGCCAGGCCGTGGCCGCGGCTGCCCGGAAGCTGCGATTCGGCAGCCGGCCGGGCCCCGGGGCGCCAAAATACGCCTCAACAGAGAGGCTTCCGCTCCTCGCCTGCGGGCAGCGAGACACCAGCGGTGAAGATCTCAGGGTGCCGCGATGGGGGCGGAACTGGGCGGGGCGGGGACGCTGCGACGGCTGTGGCGGAGGCGCGCGGGCTCCTCCTCGCAGGTGCGGAGGCGGCGGCGGGCGAGGCCTGGGATTGGTGGAGCCGCGGCCTGCTAGGGGCCTGGCCTGACCAAGCGGCTGCTGAGAGGCCCGCGGGGGCCGAGATCCGCCCGCCCACCCGACCGCGGCGTTTGCGGTGATGGGCGGCTTCGGCCTGAGCTCTTCGGACCCTATTCCGTGTTCCCGAACTGGTGGCGTGGGTGGTTAGCTAGGCTGGGAGGATGCTGGGGGCTAGGTGACAAGGGGAAGAGGAAGAGCTCCTAATCGTAGTAGCTGGACGGTGCAGGGGAAAAACCTTGTCTGCTGCACTGCGTCTGCCAACCCGAGCGCGCAAGCCAGAGTCTCCGTAGTCCTTTCGTTCGGGCCTTTCGCCGAAGACGCCCGGGAAAGACCGAGATACCCGCCCCAAGAAACTCACTTTAGCGGCTTTGCTCGTGCTGGCCGGAGCGCAGACGCCCGGAGTTCCCCCGCGCTTTTCACTCTTGAGCCTGCGTCACAATCGAATGGGGGAACCCAGTAAACCACGAGTGCGCCCCACCCCAGAGGTTCTGATAGGGGAAGCCTGGTTTACCGACTAAGGTCCCTCTTAAGTGGCATCCCTGATTAAAAAAACCGGGTGCTAGCCCCGCCCAGAATTCACCGAGGGCGGGGGAAGGCAGGAATGTGTTTTTAAAAAATTCCTCCAGGTGATTGTAATGCAAGGAAAGTTAGAAATGTATGGAATGAAGAGTTTCCCTGTTCGGTGTTTTCAAGAAATGAAGGCGGGGAAAACCTAGAAGTGATTGACTGCATATACAGAGATATCTTTCTATTCCTCCTTACAAAAAAGATCTAGATATTTTTGCAATTAAATCTTACTTAGGTTTCTCTTCTTAAAATTTCTAAGTTCTCAGTTTTTCCTGAATGTTACCATGGAACAAACCTGGACTTAACAGACTTTAAGTCTGTGGGGCTTAAAATAAAATTGTAGGACTCAGCCTGCTTCCAGGGTTTTACGCTGTAAGAAAATACGTGTGTATATTCATTTTACTCCAATGTTCATTTTACTTTGTTTCAGAAAGTAAGGCATAAGTTAATTTTTTGTTAATATTCATAACATCTGGAGTTCCCATCGTTCCTCAGCAGTTAACAAACCGGACTAACATACATGAGGACGCGGGTTTCATCCCTGACCTTGCTCAGTAGGTTAAGGATCCAGTGTTGCTGTGAGCTGTGGTTTAGGTCACAGGCTGCTCAGTTCTTGCGTCCCTGTGGTGTAGGCTGGCAGCTACAGCTCTGATTGGACCCCTAGCCTGGGAACGTCCCTATGCCAAGAGTGCAACCCTGAAAAGACAAAAAATAAAATAAAATAACATCCTTTTAAATTTAAAGAAACTAAACTCGTAAAAGCTATGCCAATCCAGAACTGAAATATTAAAATATAAGAAGATTTATGAGTACTTCGTATAGCTTTTCCTTTATGGCTTTTTTTTTTTTTTGCAGTATTTCCAGATTTTCAAATAATAAAGTGGGTATGTCAGATTTTAGATTTAATCTGGCTTGTATTTAAGCCTTGGAAACTTGCAGTCGTGGCTTAAACTTGATAGTAATTAGTGATTAAACCAAGCCACAAAAACTACATAAGGATTTTTCTTATAGCAGAGTTTTTTTGTATTTGTTTTTTTGAAATTGAAATTCTATTTAAAAATAAACCCCAGGTTTCATGATATTGCAGAGCAACAGACTCAGATACTTCTGATGGGATGGTAAATTAGTATGTGGTCTAAAACTCCCCTGTCTGTGTAATGGACCCTTACTCTTCCTTTCAGTGCCCTGAGCAGCACATTTAGTGTAGAGCTTATCTCACACTGGCAACCATTCCAGTCCATGGTAACTTCTGGGCTTCCAATGTTACCTAGTTGTAGAATCCTTACTGAACAACCCTCCTTACTGGTGTATAATGTACAGTATTTTATACATTAAATTGTAGTAATTAAAATGTCTGTTTTGGAATCTTTGCTAGCAATGTGATCTTGGACAAGTTACTCAGCATCTCTGGGCTTTGATTCCTCATCTGTAAAATGAGCTAATAATAATTACTTCATTGATTGTAAGAATTAAGAAAATACTTATAAAGCACTTATCGTAGTGCCTGGCTCATTTTAATCACAAAATAAATATTAGTTTTCATTATTATCAATAATAATATCATAGGAGTTCCCATCGTGGCGCAGTGGTTAACGAATCTGACTAGGAACCATGAGGTTGCAGGTTCAATCCCTGGCCTTGCTCAGTGGGTTAAGGATCTGGCATTGCCATGAGCTGTGGTGTAGGTCACAGAAGTGGCTTGGATCTGGCATTGCTGTGACTGTGGTGTAGGCTGACAGCCACAGCTCAGATTCAGGCCCTAGCCTGGGAACCTCCATATGCCGTAGTCGTGGCCCTAAAAAGACAAAAACAAAAACAAACAAAGCTATACTGCAGCTTGTGGCAATGCCAGATCCTTTAACACGCCGAGCGAGGCCAGGGATCAAACGCACATACTCGTGGATGCTAGCCAGGTTCTTAACCTGCTGAATCACAATGGACACTCCAGAAAAATTTCTTTCACTGAAGTGTAGTTAATTTACAAGATTGTGATGATTTCTGCTCTACAGCAAAGTGTTCCAGTCATACATATATACACATATCCATTCTCTCAGATAAAAAGAAAAACTTAATCCATCGCATGGAGGTCTCATACAAATGGGTCCTAAGAAGAGACTAAAAGAACCAGCTTTTATACTTTTTAGGCAAAGAAATCATAAATTTGTAAGAAATTGACAAGACAAGGAACTTAGGTTTGGGGTGCCCATGTATTGAAGAATCTAAACAGAATTTGGGCTTGAGGTAAGTAAGTAACAAGGTTTCTTTAACAGGGCTTCTCAGCCCCAAATGCTGTTTTTGGTGAAAAGGTATTCTTCTACCTCCAGATACATGAGGGCATCTGTCACATGAGAGATGTATTTCTTCTTCCATTGGTGAGGCTTGAGAGGTCCCAGGATTTCTTTGGAGGGAATTTGTGGTTTTGGAGTTTGTAGTGATAAGACACTAAAGTGAGCAGAAGTGAGCAGACTACTTGGGCGCAGGAATGAGAAAAGCCTTATCTTTTTCACTTATGCAGATACCAGAGTAGTGCTTCTCAACCATGCATATTAGAATCACCTGGGAACATTTAAAAACCTCAATGCCCAGGCACAACCCTCTCCCTTCCCACACTCACTACTAGCAATTAAATTTAAAAGAATCTGGTAAAGGGACCTCAGGCACATGATTTAATCCATTAACATGTAAATAAGCAATTTCTGCACAATTGATTGAGTTGAAAAACTAGAGCTTCAAACCATTTTTCATCCTGATATCGCTAATGTAAAGTCTGAGGAAGAAAAACACTCACTTCTTTGATCTTAAAGTACATAGTTATAAACAGAAAATGTGTAGCTTTTATTTCACTTTTATAAGGTTAATTCAATGGTCAAAACATTCTAATCTCAGTGTTTACCCTCAGCACACCCATGCTGTTCTCTAAACATACTGATGCTGGATAGATGGTGCCGGAATCCACGTTCTTGTTAATGGCAGTCAAAGAATGAACTCTGAGAACACACAGGCAACAAGCAAGCAAAGTCTTTATTCAAGAGAAGCAAATAGCTCCCAGGACAGGCTAGGAGTGGGTAGAAGAGCCCCCGCCCCTTTCTCTATTGTCCTTTAGGGGTTTTTATTCCTTAAAGATTGGGGGGGGGTACAAACGTGGGGTCCAGAAAGATGTGGTTTTCTCCAATTGGCCTTGCTCAATTACTTATATCAGTCCTTGTCCAACAGGGGTTTTAGGGTTGGAAACATCACAAAAGTTTTATGGTTTTTTGTCCTTTTCTTTCCTTAGATTAAGTCACTACTCCTCTCATTCCTTTTTTATCAGTTGAGGAGTGGGCTAGAGATTCGCATTTCCTACAGAAGACAAAGCCTGTGGGGAATGCGCATTTCCTAAAATAAAACAAGTCCTATGGAGGTGTTACTCCCTGGAGCCCTTAAGCCACAAAAGTTAATCAATATCCATATCAAAGGAATGTATTGGAGACCATGCTCCTACACTAACTACCTGAGTTAATATTCTGCCTCAATATGAGACAAACTCCCCTCCTTAGAATTTTTCAGTGTCTACTCCTTCTGCCTGAAACACCATTTCCACCATATCCACATGGCTGAGTCCCTCACTGCCTTAGAATCTACTCAATATTACCCCCTCAATGAAGCTGCTGATAAAACAAAATTATTTTAAGGTAGGAAAAGAAAAACTTCATAAGATTTTCTCTGCTGTTTGAGCCACTATACCCTCCCCTTTAGTATGCATTGTGCATCTGCATTATACATTAATTAGACTCCCTAAGAAGACACAAGAATGCCTGCTCACACACACAAAAATTAACTTCTAAACGGCACCAGCGAGGTAAATCCTTAGGAGATAACATTCCCTCCTTAAACATGTAAACGGTTATGATGACCCACTACTCACCTTATTGGACTATGTAAAGTGTCAATATGTTACTTTGATGCAGAACCCCTCATCTCAAAAAATTAGATAACATTGCTTTGATCTCTAATGGTCAGAACAGTCCTCAGAGCTTTCTGAAAAACTATCTCCTGAGTTATAATCCTCAAGTTGGCTTGAATAAAATTTACCATTTTTTTCTTAGGACACCTACTGACTAATTTTTTAAATCAACATTTGTGTAGATAGTTGGCAGGATATCAGAGATACCCACCAGAGAACACCTGCAGTCTACTGGGAACTGGTGCTTGGTACCAGCATGGGCCTTTTGAACCCCCCTGGTTTCTCAGGCTTCCTCAGGTATTCCTGTGAGTCCTTCTGCTATCTGGATCTCACAACTTTTAAGTAATGATCATAAACATTTTATTCAAGCTATTTAATTTTAGACTTGGGGTCTTAAGCAGCACTGATGTATTTCCTGGGCAGGGATCTGGGGAGATGTGAGTGGGAGGTCAAGGGATATATAAGTGGCTGGTTTTTGTTAAATTTGTCTTTTAAAAAAAGTAGATATGATCTGAACAAACTGATAGTGAAATGAGAGATTGAATTATTTAGCTCTCAACAACAGGGATATGGCTCTTTCTGGCTAGGTGTATTTAAGGTGACTCAAAATTTAGCAGAAATTTCATCAATCCTCATGACATGTAGGGGGTCCCACAGAGAACCCCACTACAACCTTCAGGGATGCACAAGATAAGGACTAATCATCCAGTAGTTTCAGACTGTCAGAGGGAGAAACTATGACACCTAGAAGAGTTGAACCAACCCAAGGGCAATTCCTTGGGAAGCTAAGAAGCAGCACACATTCAATCTACCACACTGTCCTCAGAAAGTTGTTCAGATGATACCTCATATCTGAATTGGGATACTAAATTAGTAATGGGAAATTATGCCCCAAAGGATCACTAGTTCCCTAATGGATGGCCACCTATGGGAATACCAGCTGGGTTTATGTATCACATAACCCACAAGGGCTACTTAGCTGGGAACAGAGGGAAGTCTCACCCTGAAAATGGCCAAGATGGAATAAGCTGGCTTTGGCACATAGAGAAAGCTGGCTTGAGGAAACATTCTTTCAGAATTCTGACCCTAAGGGAACAGAACAGGCTTTTCTTTCCCTATATCTTAAGATGTAAATGTTCTGCCAGGGCTCTCAGGGGCTTTTATCTTACTCTTGTCTAGATTATCTCCAATTCATGAGACTGAGAAAAAGAAAGGAGGGGGGAAGGAGGCCTTTTTAAACTCAAGCGGGAAAACTATGAGATCTCTCTGTGTCTATATGGATATCTGTGCATACATTATAGATATGTTTTCACTTCCAGATGGTATCACCAAAATTAATTTGTGAAAGAGCTCTATTTAATTGACTTAAGCACTTATATAAATACTCAGAAATATAAAAGAAAGAAACCCAAATTATAAGTTCATATGATCTGAAAAATATTCAGTATTAAAGTAAGATCTAGTATTAAAGTTAGTTTAAGTTTGTTGGTTTAATTAACACACACATGTCTTCAGAGTCATCAATACTAAGTAAAAGAGGAGTTCCATTGTGCCTCAGCAGTTAAGAACCCAACAAAGTCTCCATGAGGATGCAGGTTCAATCCCTATCTGTGCTCAGTGGGTTAAGGGTCTGGTGTTGCTGAGGCTATGGCATAGGCCTGCTGCTGTAGCTCTGATTCAACCCCTAGCCTAGGAACTTTTATATGCCACAGGTGTAACCATAAAAACGAAAAAAAATAAAAAGTTCAATCTGAGATTCTTCATGAAAAGTTTCAGTGAAGCCAAATTTAAAAGAGCCTATACAGAATACCTACCGTGGCACAGTGGAAAAGAATCTGGCTAGAAATGATGAGGTTTCGGGTTCGATTCCTGGCCTTGCTCAGTGGGTTAAGGACCCAGGATTACCATGAGCTGTGATGTAGGTCACAGACATGGTTTGGATCCTGCGTTGCTATGGCTGTGGTGTAGGCCAGCAGCTGTAGTTCCGATATGACCCCTAGCCTGTGAACCTCCATATGCCACCAGTGCAGCACTAAAAAGCAAAAAAAAAAAAAGAGCCTATATAATCAATTACATTTATGTAAATAATCAGACAAAATTTATTGAAACCACACTTTTTTGCAAACAAATTAGTCTTAATTTGGCTATATTACGTGGAAATTTTTTAGAGAAAAATTACGTTTTAAATTATGACAGTTTTAAAATTATGAAAAATTATATTTTAAAAATTATGAAAATTTTAGAGAAAAATTATACTTTTGTTGACATTAAATTCTAGCAATATTTAATTGTCTTTGAGGTTCTATATCTACGGTCTAAGATCACTTCCTGGATGGCTCCTCATTCTATATTACATTATTGTAAGGAATTATTAAAAGGACATTCTACGTTTCCTCCTAAAGTAATCTATCTTTGAATGAAGATCAAATGCCCCATGTCCTGCAACCAGGAGATTATGCATATGGGAAAAGGCATCAGAAAAAGAACGCTTTATAGCCACATTAGAAGGGACCATATCAGGGCTTCTTTCTTACCTGGACTGCAATTTCTGTTTCTAAAACCCAGTTTAGACTAATTGAGAGCAGCACTATCAGACCATGACAAGAAGAATATGACAGCTGAAGTATACACCCAACCTAAGATGTTAAACCAGGCCCATATACTGGTTATATTGATAGTTGCTCACACTTTTGCTTATGAACCAAATATATTTCTGTCTTGGGCTTAATCATATGAGAGTTTAAAAAATCAGGCTAATTGCTGGATTTGTACCTGTGTCTAGTATTCCTGGGTTACTTTGGTAAATTTCTTCTCTCCAAGGCTCTAATTGGACAGCCCTTAGGAAATTTATTCTAGAAGAAAACAGTTATAGCTCTTTTGGGGCCCCTGCTGATACTACTAGATGGGACTAATGGGTTCCCAGGCTGATGGTGACAGACCCCTACCCCCATGCCACAAATGTGGCTCTTCACCTTGGAGACCTGCTGCTGACATGGGTACAGCCTGAATAGATTAACCACCTACAAGGGTTAACTGCCCTCTGCCGTGGGGCTCTACACCCTCCCACTCCCCTAACTTTCCCTTCCTCCTTCTGCATTGTTCCCACCACAACTCCACAGATTCACGCCACAGCATCTCCTATCAGTCAGCGCTGGTGCCATTTTAATCTCAGCTCATCTGCTTCTTCTTCTTCTTCTTTTTTTTTTGGTCTTTTCAGGGCCACACCTGTGGCATATAGAAGTTCCCAAGCTAGGGATCAAATTGGAGCTACAGCTGCCGGCCTATGCCACAGCCATAGCAACTCGGGATCCAAGCCATGTCTGCAACCTATACCACAGCTCACAACAACATCGAATCTGTAAGCCACTAAGTGAGGCCAGGGATCAAACTTGCATCCTCATGGATCCTGGTCAGATTCATTATTGCTGAGGCATTATGTGAACTCCCACCCATCTGCTTGGGATGCCTTAATCTCTCTGCTTTACCAACTTGGCCTTGGGCATTTCTCCCTTGGCAAACCTAATAGGGGCCTCCTCACTTAGCCCATTAATCACAATTGCTCTGACCTTGGCCATAAACATGAATTTTATTTAAAATTACTCAAACTCAATCAGAGTAATGAGCTAAATTTCAGTCAAAGACTACAACTTCCCAATTGTTGGGAAGGGCCCTCCTTCAACTATGGGATGGATTTATATGGTCAACACCAAGCTATAGTAATTTAAGTTTAAAGGCTCTTATATTGGGAAAGGTTAAATCGTACTAAGGATAATTAGCCTAATAACATTAGGAAATTGGCCTGAGTGCCTTCATGAACAGTGCCAATATATTATTACCTTTGAGAACCAGTTATTGTTTTGGAACTTATTGATTTTGAGACAACCTGGAGAATATTAGCTAGTTCCTAACAAGACCCAGTGGATTTGTGGAGCAAATTTTTGGCCCAGGTTGTTTAGAGAGATGTACAACTGATTTCAAAGTCATCTGCTGGTAATCGTGAAAACTGCCCCTGCCAATCTATATTTAAGGCTGGCACTTTGTGTTCAATCAGTTTTCCAATAGTATGATCATTTGGCCATGATATTTGTTCTTCACTTGGAATAGAAGATATCATTACTCACATAAAGCCTTTAACAACATTTACTCAGCAAGCTTTGAATGATACTAATCAACTGTTAAGTTCCCATTATGAGAAAAGCATTCCTATGGAATTGCATGACCCTTAATAGTCTAACAGCATCTCAGGGGCGTACTTGTGCTGTAATACATACTGAATGTTGTGTTTTTGTACCTGATGATTCTTCTAATGTAACCTGCCTTATGTTGCAAATGAAAAATCAGATTTCTGCTCTGAATGATCCTCTTTCCACTTTAAGAGGAAAAAGGATTGTTTCATTTTTTTTAAAAATAAATATTAATTTTTTAATTTTAAATACTGATGCTTCTGTTGAGCTAAACCTATCTAATCAGCATCTTGAAAAGTGCATTACCTTCCCTTAATCCATTTTATTCATAAAACAGCTTAGAACAAATGCTATTATAGATGTCCTTTGTACTTAATTATCTTCTACCCGTGCTTGTTTGTCCATTAAATCAGAGAAAATTCTAAGAAGCCTGGCAAAATTATATTTGGAAAGGGACACATTTTCTACATTTCCTTCCAGAGACTTCAGAGTTTCAATTTATGCCATCACATGGGATAATTTCATAAGGACACTGACATTATTATTTCACTTTAAAGTGTAATTTCATTATTTTTCTCCTAAATTTATTCTCCTTAATTTTGAAAGACTCTTTGGCCTCTCCAGTTAAAAAAATGGTTTATTATATATCAGTTCTCATGTATGTAAATTCATTGTTAAAATCTTTCTTGACATAGATCTCAGAGTCTTAAGAGGCACTTAACAACTGACGGTGAATTATTTGGAGATTCTTTATAGAAATTACAGGCTTTTTACATATATTTCTTATCAATTTGGAAGAAAAAACTGTAAAATCAAATACATCACAAATCAGATTTAGCAAGAAGACTTTTTTTTTTTTTTTGGGGGTCTTTTTGCCATTTCTTGGGCCGCTTCCACTGCATATGGAGATTCCCAGGCTAGGGGGTCTAACCAGAGCTGTAGCCACCGGCCTACGCCAGAGCCACAGCAACGCGGGATCCAACCTGCATCTGCAACCTACACCACAGCTCACAGCAACGCCGGATCGTTAACCAACTGAGCAAGGCCAGGGACTGAACCTGCAACCTCATGGTTCCTAGTTGGATTCGTTAACCACTGCGCCACGGCAGGAACTCCCATATAATTTATCCTTGATATGTTTCAATGGTAAATGAAGAGGAATTGTTAACTTGGCATTTTAAGACATTCAAAATTATAAAACTGTTTTAAAATAAGACAGATGGTATGCATTTATAATAGTGATATCCTCAAATAATCATATTATTAAAACAACTGTATATCTATCCTTATTCTCAGTCTTAAGACATGTTATTATAAATCACAGAAATAATAGCATTAACTATAAATATAGGGAGTTCTCATTGTGGCTCAGCAGTAATAAACCCAATAGTATCCATGAGGACATGGGTTTGATCCCTGGCCTCACTTAGTGGGTTAAGGATCTGGCATTGCCATGAACTGTGGTGTAGGTCACAAATGTGGCTGGGATTTGCATTGCTGTGGCTGTGGAGTAGGCTGGCAGATGCAGCCCCAATTCTACATCTAGTCTGGGAAATTCCATATGCTGTGGGGGCAGCCCTGAAAAGAATGAATGAATGAATAAATAAATAAATAAATAAATAACATACAGTTATTTCTCTTTTTGCCTTTCTAGGGCCGCTTTCCACAGCATATGCAGGTTCCCAGGCTAGGGGTCTAATTGGAGCTGTAGCCACCGGCCTATGCCAGAGCCACAGCACCTGGAGATCCAAGCCATGTCTGCGACCTACACCACAGCTCATGGCAACGCCGGATCTTTAACTCACTGAGCAAGGCCAGGGATCGAACCCTCAACCTCAAGGTTCCTAGTTGGATTCATTAACCACTGCACCATGACGGGAACTCCAACATACAGTTATTTCTTTAAAAATTTTTAGAATATTTACCTGTAA
Organism: Sus scrofa; assembly: GCF_054392235.1. Lineage (NCBI taxonomy): Eukaryota > Metazoa > Chordata > Mammalia > Artiodactyla > Suidae > Sus > Sus scrofa. The sequence goes on from NC_139386.1 coordinate 51,223,077, forward strand.
TAACATAGTTAAAATAATCATTTGGTGGTCTAACTGCCTGTTTGATAGAGTTGTTCTTTGGAGGAGGTTGCCAAAGAGTATGCTTATTTGCGTGCAATTTTTATTATTATTTTCCTTTCTTTTTTTCTTTTTAGGGCCACACCTGCATATGGAGGTTCCCAGACTAGGGGTCTAATTGGAGCTGCAATTGCCAGTCTATGACAACCACATCAATGTGGGATCCAAGCTGTATCTGTGACCTACCCCACAGCAGCATGGGGCAACACTGGATCCTTAACCCACTGAGCAAGGCCAGGGATCAAACTGACATCCTCATGGACCCTATGCCAAGTTCTTAACGCACTGAGCCACAATGGGAAACTCCTATGTGTGATTTTATGTTAATTTATGAACTGTAATGAAAATCAATTAAAACTAATGCTATATATATTAGAAATTTGGTGTAGTATCCAGAGCTCAGAACTAGAGGTTGGAATGAATTTCTGTAAAAGCATGTAAAACACATCTAGTTTCCTTGTGCAATTCCATGGGGAAAATTAATTTTCTTTCCTGTTTAAAAATACATGCATCTAAGAGTTAAACACCAGAGTTAACTAATAGAAAAACACCAGAGATTTAGATAAACTAATTAAATAGAAGAGATTTGAAATCTACCCTCTTAGTATATATTTTTTTCTTTATAAGTATATGTTTTTATGTGCAGAAAAATTCTATTTGGCTTTTCTTTTTCTTCCTTTTTTTTTTTTAACAAATCTGTTTGCTCATTTAAAATATTCTTTTATTCTTTCAGTGTTATTTATATTCCTTCCTTACTTATAAATATTTATTTCAAAGTATCCTTCAGACTAGATTTTAAACTTGGTTTGCAAATTCTTCTATTTGTGTGTCTACTAATACTTTCTTATGTGATTCATTTCCTCAAATAGATTATAATCTCTAACTATAAATTCATTCGCAGCGGGAGTTGACTTGGTGGTTTATGCTGTATACACAAGATGTAGACTCTTAACCACAATGTTTCAGATTTGTCTCTACCTAAACTAGATGGGTCTTCCTGGGACAGATGCCTTCCCCAATCCTGTCTCTACTTGCTTCTTATTTGTAGAAAAGCTATAGTTCCAGGCCTCCCTGAGTCACAAAAACATTGCTCAAGAATTAATGATTTAAAGGATATTAGCATATAGTGGCAAAAGTAGGAATTTGGTCAGGAGAACTGGTAACAATTTAAACAGTAAATTGGCAGTTACAGTCTTTAGTTCTCTGGAGTACATAGATAACAGTATCTGAAGCACATTCCTGAGTCACTTTACAGATAATAAAGCCCCCACCAAATGGAATAAGTTATCTGCATGATGACCCTGAGCATGTAGCCTCCAGACGATCTGGAGCCTGAGGATCCATAATGTTACCACCTGTGACACTGCACTGTTACCTCACTATCAGCTGGAGATTTGTGCCTGAGCTGATCACATACCCTGTGACTCCCTTCCTTCACCTTGCCTTTATTTATTTATTTTTGTTGTTGTTGCTATTTCTTGGGCCGCACCCGCAGCATATGGAGGTTCCCAGGCCAGGGGTTGAATCGGAGCTGTAGCCACCGGCCTACGCCAGAGCCACAGCAACGCGGGATCCGAGCCAAGTCTGCAACCTACACCACAGCTCACGGCAACGCCGGATCGTTAACCCACTGAGCAAGGGCAGGGATCGAACCCGCAACCTCATGGTTCCTAGTCGGATTCGTTAACCACTGCGCCACAAGGGGAACTCCTCACCTTGCCTTTAAAAGTGCTTTTCTGGAGTTCCCATCATGGCTCAGTGGTTAAAGAATATGACTAGGAATGATGAGGTTGCAGGCTCGATCCCTGGCCTTGCTCAGTGGGTCAAGGATCTGGTGTTGCTGTGACCCGTAGTGTAGGTTGCAGACATGGCTTTTGTATCTGGTGTTGCTGTGGCTCTGGTATAGGCTGGTGGCTACAGCCCCCATTAGACCCCTAGCCTGGGAATCTCCATATGCTGAGGGAGCAACCCTAAAAAACCAAAAAGCCAAAAAAAAAAAAAAAAGTTCTTTTCTGACACCTATCAGAGAATTTGGGTTTTTAGAGCATGAGCTGCCTAGCTGCCTAGACTCCTAGTATGGCGCCTAAAATAGATGCTGCATTTTCCTTCACCACAAGCCTATGTCAGTAGGTTGACTTTATTATATGTGGGTGAGCAGACCCACGTTTAGTTTGGTAATGAAAACTGTGTGGAATGTGTATGGTAATCTTGTAGTCACTCTAAGCTATTTTGCCTTTATTCCTGTTCACTATACTACCCCAAATTTTCTGTTCCTTTATTTCCACAGTTTGGAGATTTTACTGTTAATATGCAGCTTGACAGTATATCCAAGGGTTTAGTGTTGGGAGAAGAGGTCCTTCCACTATCAGCTTTTTCTGATATATTTTACCTAATATTGATTAATTTAATATATGTTACCTAAATTTTCATTGTTTCACTATTTCTTGTGAGTTCCAGTTGGGTTTATTAGCTATTTCCTTAACATTATAATTATGTTTACTTGAATCATGGATACAAAGATAAGTAAATAATTTTCCTATTTTTTTTTTGGTCCCTTGAAATAGTTGGCTGAATTTTGTATAATATTATATGGTTTATAAATGTTCATCATTCCTAGGGTAATGTAAAATAATACTTTAATTTTTTTCAGAGGGATCAAACCAATACTTGGAACTTAAATTCACTACTGATACACACAAAATTTAATAATACTACTTTATTATTATCTGGCATCTAATTACAGCCAGTAAAACTATTTTGGCAGTAGAGTTTACATCTAATTTCTCATTACTCAAAGTCAAGATTTCATTCTACAAAACTGGGACTAGCAAAAGCCAAGAAAGTTCTGAATAGACTGAAGTACCAAGAAAAATAGCAGAAAATGAAGCTGATGTATGGGAGAAAGTAGTTCTATTTTTAAATCTGACTTGTCTACTTTTTTTTTCTTTTTAGGGCCACACCCATGGCACATGGAATTCCCAGGCTAGGGGTCAAATTCAAATTGCAGCTGCTGGCCTACTAGACAGCCACAGCAACCCCAGATCCAAGCTGTTTTTGTGACCTGCACCACAGCTCATGACAATGCTAGATCTTTAACCTACTGAGCATGCTAGGGATTGAACCTGTGTCCTCATGGATATTAGTTGGGTTCATTACTGCTGAGCTACAATGGAAATGCCTGAATTAAGTCTAAATGGGGAAGGAGAGGGGCTAAGATGGCAGAGTAGCAGGACGTAAGGCTCATCTACTCCCACAAATACATTGAAAATATGTGGAACTTTTCACACAAAAAATTAGAGAAAGAATGACAAAAGACCTCAAGATGATGATAGAACAACAACAACAAAAAATTACAAAACTAGATAGGACATAAGAAGAAAGAAGAAGAACAAGAGAAAAAGAAGTGAAAAGAAATGAAAAGGAACCAGCTCTCCCAGGAGGGAGCTGGAAAGAGGAATAGCTCTTGCATCCTGGGAAGTCCTGACGCCAGCAATGAGACTAGCCAAAAACAGAGGAGGAACCCTACACAAATGGTCTGAAGCAGTTAAGAAGGAGACAGTCCTCCACAAATGGTTGGTGCTATGGGCAATGGGCAACTGTAGGCAGGTGCCAACAGGTGTTGGGAACTAAAGCTTGGGCCTTAGCGATCAAACCCAAAGAGGGAGCTGGTGCTGGCTACATGGGAAAAAACTGGGGTTGGCCATGTGGACATCCTGAAGCTACAGAAAGAGCCTGTGAGCAACAATTAGGGAGAAGCCCCCCCACCCCTGAGGTTTTAGAGAGAGATCCCTAGAGTGGCCAAGCAAGGAGAGTGCTGGCAGAACAGTGGAACTTGCTCTTATATCTACAGCGAACACTCCCTAGAGCCTACCCAGCAAAGAGGTACACATGAAGCACTACCACCCCTGAGATCTCCAGGACTGGGCACCTGCTTCAACATCTACATTCTAACTGTCAAGGGGATGATAAACATAAAGGTAGACGTTCTTAGACATCAAAGAAGTGGCTTTACAACAAAAGAACAAGACAAAAACACACAAAACCCACTAAATGATAAGGAGATAGGCAATTTACCTGAAAAAAAATTCAGAGTGATGATAGTTAAGATACCCAAGTTCTTGGAAAAAGAGTGGAGATAGATCAAGACCTTAAAAGAGATGATTAACAGAGAGCTAAGGATTTGAAGAGCAAAATGAATAGTGCAATAGCTGAAATGAAAAAAATCTAGTTTTGAAAAATCATGGGAGACAGGATTAAGACAGCAGAATAGAAGACTGGAGCTCAACTTCTCTCATTAAAAATAACAAAATTACAACCAATGGGCTTGAAACTTTCAAAAAATATCTTGCTCCAGAAGACAAAAGGAGGCCACATCAAGAGGTAGGAGGGGTGATTACATAATATAAGCAACCCCATACTGCCAGGGTGGGAAGCCCACAGAACGGAATGTAACTGTATCACAAAGACTCACCTACAGGAGTGAGATTTCTGAGCCCCATGTCAAGTCCCCACACCCGGGGATCTGTCATTGAAAGAAAGAGCCCTTGGAGCATCTGGCATTGAAGGCCAGGGGGGCTTGGGCAAAGGAGCTCCATGGGACTGGGAGAAACAGAGACCCCATTCTTGAAAGGTGCACACAGACTCTCATGTGCATTGGGCAGCAGGGAAAAACAGATGCTCCATAGGAATCTGGGTCAGACCTGACTGCAGTTCTTGGAGGATTTCCTGGGAAAAAAGGGGGTGACTGCGGCTCACTGTGGGAGAAGGACATTGGAGGCAGAGATATCAGGAATACACATCAGCAAGTGTTTCTCTGAAGGTGGTCATTTTGGCAAATCTGGCCCCACCCATCAGCACTGAGAAACACCAGGCCAAACAATAATCCTTGTGGGATCAGCCCTACCCATCAGGAAACAGGCTGCATAAAGACCTCCCAGGCACACAGCCACCTCTAATCTCACCCATAGTCAAAGCCCCACCCACTAGAGGGATAGGAATCAGCCCCACTACAAGTGGGCAGGAATCAGTCCCTTTCCTAAGAAAGCCTGAAGCAAGCCCCCATACTAACTTCAGCCTCAAGGGGGAACACATCAGAATTAACAGAGGCTACAACTCTATTGTCTGCACAAAGGACACTACACCAAAAACCTATACAAAATGAAAAGACAGTGAAATATAACTCAGATGAGGGATAAAGACAAAAACCCCATAAAAACAGCGAAGTGATCTGGAGATTATCAGCCTCTAGAAAAACTACTTTAGACTGATGATGCTGAAAATGATGAAAGACATTGGAAATAAACTGGAGGCAAAGACTGGTAATTTACAGGAAATATTGAGCAAAGAAATACAAGATTTAAAACTTAAGCAAGCAGAGATGCAAAATACAATAACTGAAATAAAAAATTCATTAGAAGCAACCAACAGCAGAATACAGGAAGAAGAAGAATGAATAAGCCAGGTGGAGGACAGACTAGTGGAAATCACTGATGAAGAATAGAAAAGAGAAAAAAAATTGAAAAGAAATGAAGAATGTCTCAGAGAACTCTGGGACTGCCTTAAATGCACCAACATCCATATTATAAGTGTGCTAGAAGAAAAAGAAAGAGAGAGAAAGGGACAGAAAACATATTCAAAGAGATAATAGCTGAAAACTTCCCTAACATGGGACAGGAACTGCTAACTCAAATCCAGGAAGCAAGAGTACCATATAAAATAAACCCAAGGAGGAACACCCTGAGACACATATTAATCAAATTGGCCAAAATGAAAGACAAAGAAAATATTGAAAGCAACTATGGAAAAGAAACAAATAACATACAAGGGAACCCTGATAAAGTCATCAGCAGATTTTTCAGCAGAAACTCTGCAGGCCAGAGGAAGCATCCTGATATATTTAAAGTGATGAAAGGAAAAAAGCTCCAACCAAGATTACTTTACCCATCAAGGCTCTCATTCAGATTTGAAGGAGAAATCAAAAGCTTCATAGATAAGCAAAAGCTAAGAGAACTCAGCAACACTAAACCAGCTTTACAACAAATAGCAAAGGAACTTCTCTAGGCAGAAAAGAAAAAGCCACAACTAGAAACAAAAATACCACAAATGACAAGGCTCATGAGCAAAAGCATGTGTTCAGTAAAGGTAGGAAATAATCCACGTACAGTTATGCTACCAAAATCAGAAATCATGAGAAGAGGGTACAAATGCAGGACACTGGAGATGCACTTGCAATTAAGAGACCAACAACTTAAAACAATCTCGTGTATATACCGACTCCTATATCAAAATTTCGGGGTAACTGCAAACCAAACATCTACCATTGATACACACATAAATAAGAAAAATCAACTCAAGTACAACACTAAAGGTAGTCATCAAACCACAAGAGGAGAGAACAAGAGAAGAAGAGAAGAAAAAAGAGAAACAAAACCAAATCCAAAACAGTTAATAAAATGGCAATAAGAACATATGTATCAATAATTACCTTAAATGTTAATGGACTAAAGGCCCCAACCAAAAGACATAGACTGGCCGAATGGATACAAAAACAAGATCCATATATATGCTGTCTTCAAGAGACTCACTTCACTTCCAGGAACACATGCAAATTGAAAGTGAGAGAATGGAAGAAAATATGCCATAAAAACGGGAATCAAAAGAAAGCCGGAGTAGCAATAAAAAGTAGACCTTGAAATGAAGAATATTTTAAGACACAAGGAAGGACAACATAATGATCAAAGGATTAATCCAAAAAGAAGACATAACAATTTAAAATATTTCTCTGTACCCAACATAGGTTCACCACAATATATAAGGCAACTGCTAACAATCTTAAAAGGAGAAATCGACACAATGATAGTGGGGCACATTAATACCCCACTTTCAGCAATGGACTGATCATCCACACTGGAAATCAACAAGGAAACACAGGCCCTGAAGGAAGTATTAGACTAGATGGACTTAATAGATATTTATAGGACATTCCATCCAAAAGCAACAGAGTACACATTCTTCTCAAGTGCACACAGAACATTCTCTGAGATTGATCATAGTCTGGGATACAAATCGAACCTCAGTAACTTAAAGAAAATAGAAATCATATCAAGCATCTTTCCTGACCACAACATGATACCAATGGAAATCAACAAGAAGAAAAAAAAACTGCAAAAAAACACAAACACGTGGAGACTAAACAACATGCTCCTAAACAACCAATGAATCACTGAAGGGATCAAAGAGGAAATTAAAAAATACCTAGGAGCAAATGCCAACAAAGATATGACCCTCCAAAACCTATGGGATGCAGCAAAAGCAGTTTTAAGAGGGAAGTTTATAGCAATACAAGCCTACATTAGGAATCAAGAGAGCTCAAATAAACAACATAACTTTACATCTAAAGCAGGTAGAGAGAGAAGAACAGACAAGACCTGAAGGTAGTGGAAGGAGGAGTTCCTGTTGTGGTGAAGTGGAAACAAATCTGACTAGGAATCATGAGGTTGAGGGTTCAATCCCTACCCTCACTCAGTGGATTAAGCATCCAGTGTTGTCATGAGCAGTGGTGTAGGTTACAGATATGGCTCAGATCTGGCTTTGCTGTGACTGTGGCTTAGGCTGGTGGCTTAGGCTCATTAGATCCCTCGCCTGGGAACCTCCTTATGCCACTGATGCAGCCCTAAAAAGACAAAAAGACAAAAAAAAAAAAGTTAACAGAAGGAAAGAAATCACAAAGATCAGAGTTGAAATCAATGAAATAGAAATGAAGAAAACCATAGAAAATATCAATGAGGAGTTCCCGTCGTGGCGCAGTGGTTAACGAATCCGACTAGGAACCATGAGGTTGCGGGATTGGTCACTGCCCTTGCTCAGTGGGTTAACGATCCGGCGTTGCTGTGAGCTGTGGTGTAGGTTGCAGACCCGGCTCGGATCCCGTGTTGCTGTGGCTCTGGTGTAGGCCGGCGGCTACAGCTCCGATTGGACCCCTAGCCTGGGAATCTCCATATGCCGCGGGAGCGACCCAAGAAATAGCAAAAAAAAAAAAAAAAAAAAGAAAATATCAATGAAACTAAATGCTGCTTCTTTGAAAATATCAACAAAATTGATAAGCCCTTAGCAGACTTCTCATGGAAAAAAGAGGGCTCAAATTAGTAAAAATACAAATGAAAAAGGAGAAGTAATAACAGATATCATTGAAATACAAAGGATCATAAGAGACTACTACATGCAACCATATGCCAATAAAACGGAAAACCTAGGAGAAATAGACAAATTCTTAGAAAAGTACAATCTTCCAAGACTAAACAAAGATGTAATAGAAAAGATGAATGGGAGTTCCCATCGTGCGCAGTGGTTAACGAATCCAACTAAGAACCATCAGGTTGCGGGTTTGGTCCCTGCCCTTGCTCAGTGGGTTAAGGATCTGGTGTTGCCATGAGCTGTGGTGTAGGTTGCAGATGCAGCTTGGATCCAGCATTGCTGTGGCTCTGGCGTAGGCCGGTGGCTGCAGCTCTGATTCAACCCCTAGCCTGGGAACCTCCATATGCCGCAGGAGCGGCCCAAGAAATAGCAAAAAAAAAAAAAAAAAAAAAAAAAAAGACAAAAAAAAAAAAAAAGAATAAAAGAAAAGATGAATGGACCAATCACAAGAACTGAAATTGAAACTATGATTTAAAGACTTCCAACAAACAAAAGTCCAGAACCAGATGGCTTCACAGGTGAATTCTATCAAACATTTAGAGAAGAGGGAACACCTGTTCTTCTGAAACTATTTTCCAAAAAATTGCAGAGGAAGGGATACTCCCAAACTCATTCTATGAGGTCACCATCATCCTGATATCAAAAACAAAGATACCACACACACACACACACACACAAATTACAGGTCAATTACACTGATGAACATAGAGGAAAAAGTCCTGAAAGAAATACTAGCAAAACAAATCCAAGAATACATTAAAAGGATTGTACATCATGATCAAGTGGGATTTATCCCAGGGATGCAAGGATTCTGCAATATCCACAAACCAATTGGTGTGATACACCACATTAACAAACCAAAGAATTAAAACCACATGATCCTCTCAATAGACGTGGAAAAAACCTTTGACAAAATCCAACACCCATTTCTGATAAAAACTCTTCAGAAAATAGGCATAGAGGGACCCTACCTTAACATAATAAAGGACATATATGACAAATCCACAGCTAACATCATTCTCAATGGTGAAAAGCTGAAAGAATTCCTGCTCACATCAGGAACAAGACAAGGATGTCTGCTCTCGCCACTACTCTTCAACACAGTTTTGGAAGTCCTAGCCACGGCAATCAGAGATGACAAAGAAAAGGAATCCAAACTGGAAAGGGAGAAGTAAAACTATCGCTAGCAGATGATGTGATACTATACCTAGAGAATCCTAAAGACTCTACCAGAAAACTGTTAGAGCTCATCCATGAATTTGCCAAAGTTGCAGAATACTAAATTAATAGACAGAAATAGAAGGCATTTCTATATACTAACAATGAAAGATCAGAAAGAGCAATCAGGGAAGCAATTCTGTTGACCATCACATCCAAAAGAATAAAATACCTAGGAGTAAACCTACCTAAAGAGACAAAAGACCTGTACTCTGAAAACTCTAAGACACTGATGAAAGAAGTCAAAGATGACACAAATAGATGGAAAGACATACCATGCTCTTGGATTGGAAGAGTTAATACTATCAAAATGACTATATTACCTAAGGCAATACACAGATTCAATGCAATCCCTATCAAATTACCAAGGACATTTTTCACAGAACACGAACAAAATATTTTAAAGTTTGTTTGGAAGCACAAAAGACCCAGAATAGCCAAAGACATCCTGAAAAAGAAAAATGAAGCTGGAGGCATCAGGCTCCCAGACTTCAGACTATACTACAAAGCAACAATCATCAAAACCGTATGGTACTGGCACAAAGACAGAAACAGAGATCAGTGGAACAGGATAGAAAGCCCAGAATTCAACCCACACACCCACAGCCAACTAATCTTTGACAAAGGAGGCAAGAATATACAATGGAGAAAGGACAGCTTGTTCAATAAGTGGTGCTGGGAAAACTGGACAGCACATGGAAAAGAATGAAATGAGAACACTCCCTAACACCTTACACAAAAACAAACTCCAAATGGATTAAAGACCTAGATAGAAGACCAGACACTCTAAAACGCTTAGAGGAAAGAAAACATAGGCCAAACACTCTCTGACATAGATGACAGCAACATCTTCTCGGATACACCACTTAGAGTATTGACAATATAAACAAAAAGAAACAAATGAGACCTAATCGAACTTCAAAGTTTCTGCACAGCAAAGGAAACCCTAAACAAAATGAAAAGACAACCCACAGAATGGGAGAAAATCTTTGCAAGTGAAGCAACTGATAAGGGATTAATCTCCAAAAATGTATAAACACCTCCTACAGCTCAATACCGAAAAAACAAACAACCCCATCAAAAAATGGGCAGAAGATCTAAATACAATTCTCCAAAGAAGACATACAGATGGCCAAGAAACACATGAAAAGATGTTAAACATCACTCATTCTTAGAGAAATGCAAATCAAAACCATTCTGAGGTACCACCTTACACGAGCCAGAATGTCCATCATCAAAAATTCTACAAACAAGAAGTGCTGGATAGGGTGTTGAGAAAAAGGAACCCTATGACACTGTTGGTGGGCTGGTAACTTGGTGCAACCACTGTGGAAATCAGTATGGAGATGCCTCAGAACACTAAACATAGAACTACCATTTGATCCAGGAATCCCACTCCTGGGCATCTATCCAGAGTAAACCATGACTTGCAAAGACACATGTACTCTGATGTTCATTGCAGCACTCTTTTCAATAGCCAAGACATGGAAACAACCTAAATGTCCATCGACAGAGGAGTGGATAAAGAAGAAGTGATACATATACACAATGGAATATTACTTATCCATTAAAAGGAATGAAATGCCAGCATTTCATTGAGTAAATGTAATAAATTCATTGAGTAATAAAAAAAATAATGAAAAAAAGAACCATCAAAACAAGAGAAATCTTAATGATCAGTTGGGAAAACTGAATGAAGAATAAAACGATTTGAGTGCTGTTACCTAAAAAAAAAATAAAAAAAAAGAGAAGTGGTACGTATACACAATGGAATATTACTTAGCCATAAAAGGAAAGAAATAACAGCATTTGCAGCAACATTGACGAACATAGAAATTATCATGCTAAGTGAAGTCAGTCAGACTGTGAGACACTCACATCAAATGCTATCACTTACCTGTGGAATCTAAAGAAGGGACACAATGAATTTCTTTGCAGAACATATACTGACTCACAGACTTTGAAAAACTTATGGTTTCCAAACGTGTTGGGGTGTTGGGGGGATACACTGGGGAATTGGGATAGGAATGCTGTAAAATTTGTTTGTAATGACTGTTGTACATCTATAAATTCTATAAAATTCTTTGAGTAATAAAAAAAAGAAAAAGTAATCTAGAAGGAATGAATCACAATTTAATGAATGCAGAAGGATGAATAAGTGAAGTGGAATACAAAGTGGTGGAAATTACTGTGACAGGAAATAATAAAGAAACGGAATTGAAAAAAAAAAAAACTGAGGAGAGACAAAGAGACATTTGGGACAACATTAAATACACAAATATTGGCATCATAGGGGCCAGAATGGAAAGAGAGAGAAAAAGGGCCAGAGAAAATATTTGAAGAGATTATAAATGCAAATTTCCCAAATATGGGAAAGGAAACACTCACTCAAGTGGAAGAAACACAGAGAATTCCATAGTAAATAAATCCCAGAAGAAATACAGCAAGACACATACTAATCAAAGTGACTGGAATTCAAGTCTTTGCTCAGCGGAAATCAATCTGACTAGCATCCATGAGGACACTGGTTCAATCCCTGGCCTGGGACTTGAACAAGATAAAAATCAATCTGACTACCATCCTTGAGGACGTAGGCCAATCCCTGGCCTTGCTCACTGGGTTAAGGATCTGGCATTGTCATCAGCTGTGGTGACGTGGCAGACGTGGCTTGGATGTCACATAGCTGTGGCTGTGGCATAGGCCAACAGCTAAAACTCCAAACCCTGGCCTGGGAATCTCTATATGCCACGAGTGCAGCCCTAGGGAAAAAAAAAAAAAGACAACTGACAAAAGTTACATTCAAAGAAAAAATACTAAGAGCCACAAGGGAGAAGCAACAAATCACAGTGAGGGAATTCCCATAAGAATAACAGCTGATCTCTCACCAGAAACTATATAAGCAAGAATGGAGTGGCATAATAGTTTTGAGATGATGAAGAAGATGAACCTAGAACCAAGAATACTCTACCCAGAAAAGCTCTCATTTAGATTTGATGGAGAGATCAAAAACTTCCCAAACAAGAAGAAACTAAGAGAATTCAGCACCTCAAAACCAGCTCTACATCAACTACTAAAGGAACTTCTCTAAGCAAGGAAAAGGAAAAGGCATGATTAGAAACAAGAATATTAAAAATGAAGAACCTCACTGGTAAGGCAAAGATAATTTAAAGGTAGGAAATCACTCATTGACAAATATGATATATGAACTAGCAAGTATGAGAAGAGGAGAGGACAAATGCAGAACACTGAAAATGCATTTGAAATTGAGGAGACCAGCAAGATAAAAGAATTCTGCACACATATAGTAGGATATATCAAAAAACACATGAGGAACAACTAGACAAATAACTGTAACACATATAAAAGAGAAAAACCGAACCAAACATAACACTAAACACGGTCAGCAAGTCTCAAGAAAGGACAACAAAAAGAAGAAGGGAAGAAAAATGACCCAAAATAGCAGTCAAAAAATTTTAAGTGAATGACAATAAATACACACTTATCCATAATTACATTGAATGTAAATGGATTAAATGCTCCAACTAAAAGAAAAAGCCTAGCTGAATGGATTCAAAAGCAAAACTCATATATATGCTGTCTATAGGAGATCCACTTCAGATCTAAGGGCACATACAGACCTAAATTGAAGGGATGGAAGAAAACATTACATGCAAAAGGAAATGATAGAAAAGCAGGTGTAGCTATACCCATATCAGATAAAATAGATTTTAAAATAAAGAAGATCACAAGAGACAGAGAAGGACATTACATAATGATCAAAGGATCAATACAAGAAGATATAATAATTTTAAATATATATGCACCCAACGTAGAATCCCCACGATATATAAAGCCACTAACAGTCAGAAGAAAGTAAATTGACAGCAACACAATAATAGTGGGGGAATTTAACAACCCAATTACAGCAATGGACAGATCTCCAGATAGAAAATCAGTAAGGAAACACAGGCTTTAAATGATACACGAGACCAAATAACTGATATCTATAGAACTTTTCACCCTAAAGCAGCAGAATATACTTTCTTCTCAAATGCACATGGAACATTCTCCAGGATGGATCACTTCTTGGGCTACAGATCAGCCTTGATAAATTTTTAAAAATATCGAAATTATTTCAAGTGTTTTCTCCAATCACAATGCTATGAGACTGCAAATCAACTACAGGAAAACAAACAAACAAACAATCCAGCAAATACACAAACTCTTGGAAGCTAAAAAATATGCTACTAAACAACTAATGGATCACTGAAGAAATCAAAGAGGAAATTAAAAGATACATAGAGACAAATGACAATGAGGATACAAAAACCGAAAACCTATGGGACACAGAAAAGCAGTTCTGAGAAGTTTATAGCAATACAATCTTATCTCAGGAAAGAATAAAAATGCAAATAAACAACCTAACTTATATCTTAAACATCTAGGGAAGGAAGAATAGACAAAGCCAAAAATTAGTAGAAGGAAAGAAATAAAAAAGATTAGGGCAGAGATTAATAATACAGAAACAAACAAAAAAATGATTGAGAAGATCAATGAATCCAAAAGTTGGTTCTTTAAAAAGATCCACAAAATTGATAACCCATTAGCCAGACTCATCAGGAAGAAAAGGGGGAGGGTTCAAGTCAATAAAATTAGAGATGAAAAAGGAGAAGTTACAACTGACACTGCAGGAGTTCCCATTATGGCACAGCTGAAATGAATCTGACTAGGAACCATGAGGTCACAGTTTGGATCCCTGGCCTTCTCTGTGTTAAGGATCTGGCGTTGCCCTGAGCTGTAGTATAGGTTGCAGACAAGGCTCAGATCCCAAGTTGTTGTGGCTATGGTGTAGGCTGGCTGCTGTAGCTCTGACTGCACCCCTAGCCTGGGAACATCCATGTGTCTTGGGAGCGGCCCTAAAAGGCAACACCCCCCAAAAAAAAACCCCACACACAAAAAAACAAAAACAAAAAAACTGACACTGCAGAAATACAAAGGATCATGAGAGACTACTGTGAGAAATTGTATGCCAATAAAATGAACAACCTAAAAGAAATGGACAGATTCTTACAAAGGTACAACTTATTAAGACTTGAACCAGGAAGAAATAGGAAATATGAATAAACCAAAAACAAGTACCGAAATTGGAAATGTGATTTAAGGAGTTCCCATTGTGGCGCAGTGGTTAACGAATCCGACTAGGAACCATGAGGTTGCGGGTTCGATCCCTGCCCTTTCTCAGTGGGTTAACGATCCGGCGTTGCCGTGAGCTGTGGTGTAGGTTGCAGACTTGGCTCGGATCCCGCGTTGCTGTGGCTCCGAGCAGCTACGATTCGACCCCTAGCCTGGGAACCTCCATATGGCACGGGAGCAGCCCAAGAAACAGCACACACACACACACACACAAATGTGATTTAAAAACTTTCAAAAAACAAAAGCCCACGATCTGATGGCTTCACAGCTGAGTTCTACTAAACCTTCAAAGAGCAGTTAATATCTTTTCTTTGGAAACTTTGCCAGAAAATTGCAAAGGAAAGAACACCCCCAAGCTCATTCTATGAAGCCACCATTACCCCATACCAAAACCAGAAAGAGATACCCCCCAAAAAGAAAATTACAGGCCAATATCACTGACAAACATGGATGCAAAAATCCTCAACAAAATATTAACCAACCACATACAAATATACATTTAAAAGATCATACACCATGATCAAATTATCCTTGGGATGCAAGGATTCTTCAAAGCTGCAAATCTATCAATGTGACACACCACATCAATGAATCAAAATATAAAACCTATGTGATCATCTCAATAGATGGAGAAAAAGTTTTTGACAAAATTCAACACCCATTCCTGATAAAAACTCTCCAGAGACTGGGCATAGAAGTAACTACCTCAACATAATAAAAGCCATTTATGACAAACCCACAACTAACATCATTCTCAATGGTGAAAAACTGAAAGCATTTCCACTAAGATCAGGAAAAAGACAAGGATGCCCTCTTTCTCCAATGTTATTCAACATAGTCTTGGAAGTCTTAGCCTTGGCAATCGGAGAAGAAAAAGAAAAAAAAAAAAAGAAATCCAAATTTGAAAAGAAGCAGTAAAACTATCACTGTTTGCTGATGACATGATTCTATACGTAAAAAATCCTGAAGACTACTGGAAAACTATTAGAGCTCATCAATGAATTTGGTAAAATCACAGGGTACAAAATTAATACACAGAAGTCAATTGCATTTCTATATATTAACAGTGAAAGGAGAAAGAGAAGTTAGGGAAACAATCTCATTACCATTGCATCCAAAAGAACAAAATATCTAGGAATAAACCTACATAAAGCAACCAAAGATGTGTACTCTGAAAACTATAAGACATGGATGAAGGAAGTCAAAGAAGACACAAATAGTCTACCATGGTAAAATAGATGGAAAAATCTACAATGCTCTTTGATTGGAAGAATCAAACACTCAAAATAACAATGCTACCTAAGATGATCTACATATTCAATGCAATCCCTATCAAATTACCAATGACATTCTTTACTGAACTAGAACAAAATATTTTAAAATTTGTATGGAAACACAAAAGACCTCGAATAGCCAAAGCAATATTGAAAAGAAAAAAAGGAACTGGAGGAATCAGGTTCTCTGACTTCAGACTCTACTACAAAGCTACACTCATCAAAACTGTATGGTACTGGCACAAAACCAGAAATATAGATCAATGGAACAGGATAGAAAGTCCACAAATAAACACAAACACCTGTGGTCAATCAATGTATGACAAAGCAGGCAAAAGCATACAGTGGCGGAAAAAGCATACAGTCTCTTCGATAAATGGTGCTGGGGGAGTTTCTGTTGTGGCTCAGCCTTTCATGAACCTGACTAGTATCCATGAGATTGCAAGTGAGTTGTGGTGTAAGGATCTGTCATTACTGTGCCTGTGGCATAGGCTGTAGCTGTATCCTTTACTTCTAGGGTCTGCTGATGGTGAAACTATAAGAAAGATAACAAACACTGCTGCAGCAGTCATGAGGCCAGTTGGTTTATGCCTTGTACTTTTGATTTAGTACTGTTCTCTGCTCTCTTTCTCCCATAGGCTACATAGACATAGGATGTAGCTGTGGCTACAGCTCTGATTTTTTCTTTTTGCTTTTTAGGGCTGCAATTGCTGCATGTGGAGATTCCCAGGCTAGGGGTTGAATTGGAGCTACTAGTCACCAGCCTATGCCACAGCCACAGCAACTCAGGATGTGAGCCTCATCTGTGACCTACACCACAGCTCATGGCAACACCATATCCTTAACCCACTGAGTGAGGCCAGGGATTGAACCGGCAATCTCATGGTTCCTTGTTGGATTTGTTTCTGCTGTGCCATGATGGGAACTTCCCATTTCTTTTTATTTATTTATTAAAAAAATTTTTTTTTTGTCTTTTTGCCTTTTCTAGGGCTGCTCCCTAGGCATATGGAGGTTTCCAGGCTAGGGGTCTAATCAGAGCTGTAGCCACCAGCCTACGCCAGAACCACAGCAACGCCAGATCCGAGCTGTGTCTGTGACCTACACCACAGCTCATGGCAACACTGGATCCTTAACCCAATGAGAAGGCCAGGGATGGAACCCACAACCTCATGGTTCCTAGTGGGATTCATTAACTACTGCATGAGGATGGGAACTCCCCATTTCTTTTTAAATCAGTGGCTGCTATTCCATGTTCCCTGGTACCCCTGGCTGCTGAGGACACTGCTTTCATGCTGCTCTGCTCTACCACTAGTCAGGGTTAAATACGGGGAGAGAGTACTCAGTTGTGAGATTGTGTGTACAGTAGGGCTAGAGACAGGATAGAAACAACTTTTCCTGCTCTTGGCAATGTTTAACTCATCATGAAAAAAAAAAAAATCACTTAAATTTGGAGTTCCCGTCGTGCACATTGGAAACGAATCCAACTAGGAACCATGAGGTTGCGGTTTGGATCCCTGGCCTCGCTCAGTGGGTTAAGGATCTGGTGTTACCATTGAGCTGTGGTGTAGGTTTCAGAAAAGGCTCAAATCCTGCGTTGCTGTAGCTGTGGCATATGCTGGCGGCCATAGCTCGGATTGGACCCCTAGCCTGGGAACCTCCATAGGCAGTGGGTGCGACCCTAAAAAGGAAAAAAAAAAAAATCAATTAAAATTGTTTAACAGTTATCAGAGTTTCCGCCATGGCTCAGTGGTTAGCAAATCCGACTAGGAACCGTGAGGTTTTGGATTCGATCCCTGGCCTTGTTCAGTGGGTTAAGGATCTGGCATTGCTGTGAGCTGTGGTGTAGGTTGCAGACACAGCTCAGATCCTGCGTTGCTGTGGCTCTGGCATAGGCTGGCAGCTATAGCTCCGATTCGACCCCTAGCCTGGGAATCTCCATATGCCATGGGAGCAGCCCAAGAAATGGCAAAAAAGACAAAAAAAAATTGTTTAACAATTAGTATAACACTAAAAATAAAAAATAGAGAATATGTTTACAACAAAATTTTTGGCTAGACAAAAAGAGGGAAAAATTACCTTTACTGCATTCTGTCCTATACGTTTTCAGTTATTGCAGTTCTTTTGAGAAGAAATTGTAATAAAATAATAATCAAAATTCTTGCCAGCCAAAGGAAAAGATAAAATCTCATGGGCTTACATTTTTCATTTCTCTTAGAATTGAAAGCTTTTGATTAACATTCTGATGATCAGAACACCTACATTTTGGGTAGATTCGGTGAATGAAGCCCTATAATTTATTCTTATAAGGCCTAGAGTTGATTTTTAAACATCTAAGGAAAAGCATAAACCCAGTTTTAATTTAAATAATTATTCCTTAATTTTTTATTATTTTGAGTTTATACTAATTGTTATATTGTAAGTTATTTTTCTATTATCCACAGGCTTACCGCCATGACTTTACTTTTGACAATCACTATGGTTTTGGTTCTTGTGGACTGTTAGAGATTACACTGGACAATTGAGAATTTTTCAGATTGGATAATAATTAGAATATTTGCAACAGTCAAAATGTGAGGAAGGCACATTTTTTCTGTTTTGGAAAATTCTTGTAGAACTGGTCCATTTTTTTCTAAATCACAAACTTACTTTTTTTAACTTTAGCTGTAAACATTCCACTTATACTATTTGTGACAGGGGCTGTGGAGCTTGTGGCATGTAAGAAATATGAAATCAGGGAAAGTGTGGAGAATAACCCAAAGGATTAAAATTTCCAGTGTATAGTTTAGTTATCTCATCAATAAGTTGTTATTTTCAGACATAAATGGCTCTAATACTATATTTAAGATTTTAACATTTGATTGTATTTCAGAGAAACAAGTTTAATTTCAAAGGAAAAATCTTGTTAATGTGTTGGCTGAGTTCTATTTAAGGATCTGTGTACTTTAAATTAGAAGTAGCTCTCTCTGCCTCTGTGGTCCTCAGCCATATGAAATTGTTGTGCTTATTTACATTACAGTGTATTCCATTTTATTAACTCTACACAGAGAATACCACCAACTATGAGGTAAGTAATGCAAAAATGTATTAAAAATATAGTGTTATGGCAGCTGCCCAGCAGCCCTGCGCTGCAGCGTATCAGCTCTAGCGACAGCCTTGTGGCTGTAGTGTACCAGCTCCAGCAGCTCTGTGGCTGCACTGTATCAGCTCTTTTACCTGGTGAGAAACCAGGTGAACCCTTGGAGAGTTAGAGAACTCAGATTTATTACTCCAGTGGGCTCAGAGGAGATCCCTCTCTGGGAGTCTGAGCCCCATAGAAGGGTTTTACAAGGCTTTTATGAGCTACCTCTTCCAGGTCCATGTTTGGCAGACTGGGGTGAGGTCAGGCAAGGTAGTAGATGCTGAAGCAAGCTTATAGAAGCAGATGTGTGGGGAAGGGGTGGTTAGGGGCTGTTGGCTGGACTTTGTTTAGTCATCATGGCTGGGGTTTTATTGAGACAATTTCTTCCACAATATTATGTAAATTTTGTGCAGCTAAATTAAACACATTGAACAAATCTACAATCTCACATCTGAAGTTCTTGGTATCTAATGGGTTTCAGACTTTTTTTTTTTTTTGCTTTTTAGGACTGTACCCGCAGCGTATGGAGGTTCCCAGGCTAGGTGTTGAATCAGATTTACAGCTGCCGCCCCACCACAGCCACAGGAACATGGGATCCAAGCTGTGTCTGCAACCTATACCACAGCTCATGGCAACTCCAGATCCTCAACCCACTGAGTGAGGCCAGGGATTGAACCTACAACACCATGGTTCCTAGTCAGATTCATTTCTGCTGGCCACAATGGGAACTCTGGACTTTTAAAAAAAGCATATGCTTTTTGTCAACTAAAAAAATACAACCTGAAAGTTGAGAGTTAATTTTTATTTGGGGTGAAATTAGGACTTAAGCCCGGGAGACAGCATCTTAGGTAGCCCAGAGAAACTGCTCAGAGGAGGAGGAGAGGAGGGAAGCTAGGATATATGAGTTTATTTCAACAAAGAGGAGGTAGTAGGAACCAAAGATTTGCAGATAACCAGATTTACAGAAGATTTGCAGAAAACCATTCTATGGGAAGACACAAAGGTCTGGGCTTATTGGAATTACTCTTTTGATATATATGCTTTCCTGAGTTCCCTCAGGCATGGTTGGCCCACCCTTGGGAGTGGCCTTCACACAGATGACCATGACATATTTTGTTTTGCCCCCTAACTACAACCCTGAAATACTGCCCCAAAGAATAAAGGGGGACTATCAAGATATAAGTCATAAAGGCAAAGGGGGAGGTGCATGCAGCCATGCACACAGTTTACAGAAGTTTTCTGCTGGTTACAGATATTAGTCATCATGAATGGATTTTAGTGTTCTTCTAGCTAGGAGGAGATGCAAGAAATGGTCTCATAAAATCTTCTCCTAAAATTATCTATCCAAAGGCCTGTTCTTCCAGTGTTCCCAGAGTACCGAGTGCCTCACTCCTGGTCTCCATCCTGAGCTCCACTCAGGGGGGTGCTGCAGGTAAGCAGCTGCAATAGTTCATATTCTACCCCATGTAGATGAAGAGGCTGATGGCAAATGCCAAACTTCAGTTCACACTTTTATCATGAACATAATAATCTCATTAGGGTCAGAGGTAGCAACCTATAATCATTACATATTAATATATTTGCAAACAAATATGTAAATATTCACACTAAGTGAAATAAAGACCATAAATAATCTCACATCTTTCCAGATTGATTTTGCTGTCCAGTAAGCTTACTTCAAAATTATTAAAAAAACATTTATTTTAAGAACCTTTGCATTTTAGAATTTAAGAGAAGAGCTGATAGATTATAATGATGTCACAAGGTTTCTTTAGTTGAAAAATATTATATTTTCCTTTAGTCTGTATACTTTACTATGTCCAAAATGAAATACATAATTTAAAGGTAGTGTTTCTTTTTTTGAGCGTGAGCTCATTTAAGAGAAAAAAAAAAAGAAGTTCCCATGAGGTGCAATGGGATCAATGCTGTTTTGGAAGAGCTGGGATGCAGGTTCCATCCCTGGCCTGGCTCGACAATTTCTGGGATATCATAAAAGTTGACACTTAAAAATACAGGTTTCATACTGCTCTGTAAACATCTCTTTAATTAACTCTAGGTATTGATGCCGGAAAGATGTTACAGGAATCCAGGTTCTTGTTCACACAGTGGGAGAAGGAACTCCGGGAACACAAGGCAGCAAGCAAGCAAATTCTTGACTACAGGAAAGCAAATAGCTCCCAGGGCTGCTGGGAGGGGGGACAAAAGCCCCCATTCTCTATTGTCCTATAGGGGTTTTTATCTCTTAAAGATGGGGAGCGGGGTACCAACTTGAGGTCCAGAAAGATGTGGTTTTCTCACATTGCCCTTGCTAAATTACCTATATCATTCCTTGTCCAATAGGAGTCTTAGGGGTGGAAATGTCCCATAAGTCTCATGGTTTCTTTCCTTCTTTCTTCCCATAAACTAAATCACAGGGGATTAGGGATTAATGTCCATCTGGGCGTAGGTATACTTCTGTAGTAAACAGGCCTGTTACTCCCTGGAGCCCTTAAGCCACATATGTTAATCAACAGCCATATCAAAGAATGCATCAAAACCCATGTTCCTACACTGACTACCTGAGTTAGTATTCTGCCTCAGTATGATGTTAAATTAATACATTCCATCATTCACTTTAGAGATATATGGTTTAGGGAGTTCCCTTCATGGCTCAGCAGTTAGCGAACTTGACTAGCATCCATGATGATGCAGGTTTGATCCCTGGACTCACTCAGTGGGTTAAGGATCTAGCATTGCCCTGAGCTGTGGTGTAGGTTGCAGATGTGGTTTCAATCTTGCATTGCTGTGGCTGTGGTATAGGCTAGCAGCTGTAGCTCTGAAATGACCCCAAGCCTGGGAGCTTCCATATGCCATGGGTGCAGCCCTAAAAGGCAATAAATAAATAAATAAATATGAAATAATATTTCATATTTATTTAATATGAAATAATATCATGTCCAAAATTTGCCTGAAAAACTCTAAGAAAAAGTGGGGGATAGATGAAATAAGATTGAAAAAATGTGAGTAATTGCTGAAGCTGGGTGATGGGAGTTCACTGTATCACTTTCTCTATTTGAAAATTTCCACAATCAGAGTTCCTACTGTGGCGCAGTGGAAACGAATCTGACTAGGAACCATGAGGTTCTGGGTTTGATCCCTGACCTCACTCTGTGGGTTAAAGATCCAGTGTTGCCATGAGCTGTGGTGTAGGCTGCAGATGCAGCTCAGGTCTGGCATTGCTGTGGTATAGTCAGGCAAATGTAGCTCCAATTTGATCCCTCACCTGGGAACTTCCATATGCTGTTGATATGGAAAACCCCCCCCCAAAAAAGAGAAAATTTTCACAATAAAAAGCGTTTTTTTAAAATTCAGATGAATGAACAAGTTCCCCTTTAATAGTCTTAAATATTATATAACTCATTTTTCTCTTTGAATTGGATTTCCATTCCATACTCACTGCATACTTTTACTTTAATATAATTTTTAAGCTTAAAAATCTTTTCTTGATCACCCAATTATACTTCTCTGCAACAATAATATTCATATAAATTTTTTTTCATTTTTTTATCTTTTCTTGGGCTGCACCCACAGCATATGGAGGTTCCCAGGCTAGGGGTCTAATTGGAGTTGTAGTCACTGGCCTATGCCACAGCCACAGCAACGCAGGATCCGAGCTGCGTCTGTGGCCCACACCAGAGCTCAGGGCAATGCCGGATCCTTAACCCACTGAGCAAGACCAGGGATTGAACCTGTGACCTCATGGTTCTTAGGCAGATTCGTTAACCACAGAGCCACAGTGGGAATTCCAATCATTTTAAAAAATTTTTATTGAAGTATAGTTGATTTAAAATTTTGTATAATTTCTGCTGTACATATGAAGATGTAAAAAATTATTTTCTATGATCCTAAATCTCTGAGTGCTTCAATTGTTTTCTCAGTTGAGTTTTCAACACAATCATAATTAATACAAAATAAATATATTACGTAAGAAGTATGCAATTTAAAAGTAAAAGTAAAAGCTAAAGTTTTATTGAAACTGTACCTCTTAAGAATATGCACACTTGGAGAGTTCCTATCATGGTACAACGGAAACAAATCCAACTAGGAACCATGAGGTTGTGTGTTTGATCCCTGGCCTTGCTCAGTGGGTTCAGGATCTGGTGTTGCTGTGAGCTGTAGTGTAGTTTGCAGATGTGGCTTGGATCCTGAATTAATGTGGCTGTGGTATAGTCTGGCAGCTGTAGCTCTGATTGGACTTCTAGCCTGGGAACTTCCATATGCCAACGGTGCGGTCCTAAAAAGCAAAAAAAAAAAAAAAAAAAAAAAAAAAAAAAAAAGAATGTGCACACTGGTGTTCTTCTTCTCTTTTTCTTTTTTGGGCTGCACCTGTGGCATATGGGAGTTCCCAGGCTATGCATCGAATCAGAGCTACAGCTGCCAGCCACAGTAATCCACATCTGTGATTTACACTGTAGCCTGTAGCAATGCCAAATCCCTAACCCAATGAGTGAGGCTGAGGGTGGAACCCACATCCTCATGGATACTAGTCAGATTCTTAAACCACTGAGCCACAATAAGAACTCTTTTTTTTCTTTTTCTTTTTTGATTAGGATATCTTGACATTAATAAGTATTAGTAATTACTAGAATGAGACTGGATTCTAATCTCATCAAGTTTATTTCTATTTTTAGTAGTATTAAATACTAAAAATATTTATATTTTTAAGTATTTACATTTTAAGTGCTGAGAAACTAGGTTTATGTAAATAAGTAGATACAAATGTAAAGAGTTTGTTGTAGCATTTTGAAGTCTTTCCAAGTTACACAAATGAAAATTCCATAATGATCTATCATTAAAAGTTATTTTATTATGGAGTTCACATTGTGGCTCAGTGGTTAACGAATCTGACTAGGAACCATGAGGTTGCGGGTTTGATCCCTGGCCTTGCTCAGTGGGTTAAGGATCTGGTGTTGCCATGAGCTGTGGTGTAGGTTGCAGACGTGGCTCAGATCCTGCATTGCTGTGGCTCTGGCGTAGGCCAGTGGCTACAGCTCCTATTAGACCCCTAGCCTAGGAGTCTCCATATGCCATGGGAGTGGCCCTAGAAAAGGCAAAAAAAAAAAAAAAAAGAAAAAAGTTATTTTAATATGCATCAGCTGACAAATTGAATAAGGTCATCCTTCAATTCTGATGAATGCAAAGAATTGGAAAACACTTCACTTGCAAAAATGACTTTTACTCCATTATGTGGAATAATTCACTTCCTCAAACTAAATTCAATACTTCAGATTTTTTTCTTCGTGTTGCACCATGGAGGTGTTTTTATCTGAAGTTATATTATAGCAAAACTTGGGATGACTGACCTATGTTTTTCTTTCATAAAGGAGGACATAAGCCATTTTAAAGATCTCTTGGGAAAGAATTCATGTAAAGATGATGATTTCTCCTAAAATAGCCACATCTTTCTATCTTACTCATTTTGGCTGAAAATAATACACATTTTTTTAAAGTTGCAAAAGTAAACAAATGAAATAGATTTTTATTATACTATTTCATCATCTCTAAATGTGAACTCAAGTTTCACATTTGAGCTCAATTAGAAACTGGGCAAAGGCTGGGAGTTCCCATCACGGCACAGCAGAAACAAATCCAACTAGTAATCATGAGGTCTCAGGTTCAATTCCTGGCCTTGCTCAGTGAGTTAAGGAACTGGTGTTGCTGTGACCTGTGGTATAGGCCACAGACACAGCTCAGATCCTGCATTGTTGTGGCTGTGGTATAGGCCAGCAGCTGTAGCTCTAATTGGATCCCTAGTCTGGGAACATCCATATGCCTCAGGTGCTGCCCTTAAAAGAAAAAAAAAAAGAGAGAGAGAGAGAGAGAGAGAGAGAGAGAGAGAGAGAAAGAGAGAGAGAGAAAAAGAAACTGGGAAAGGCCTAGTTGAAATTAAGGGGCAAACCATGTATAAAATCTAAGAGAGAAGAGGAAGAACATAAGACAAAGGAGAAAAGTATTGTGAGTTGACAGGGAAAAGTCCCAATTATTTTTCCTCTTTTAAACTTCTATTGCATTCCAAGTTTCTGTGTAGGGGGTAAGAATTTATTCTTAGAGGCTAAGTTAGAGTAGAAGATGCAAATGCTGATGGCATGAGACAAGCTTAGTACTGTAGAGGTATACCAAGGTAAAAACAACAAACAGATGGACATTTCAGATATCATACCTAGGCTACTGAATCAAAAATCTGGGGCAGTGAAGGGGTGGATACAATTGATTTGGGAACAAACAGGGAGGAGATGAATGGAAATTCTAGTGAGTTACTTATTTTCTAGAATCTGAGTACTTGTCTGTACTCTAGAGATCTCACAGATAATTATTTGCATCTTGCTCTCATGATTGGCCTGCGGCATGATCATGAACAATTTTTCCTGACTTTGATAGAAATAGAATTCTAACACTTAAGGGTTTCATCCACTTCAATTAAACCATCTTGAATCAGCTTCTGTTAAAAAGTGTAAAAGTGCCTGAAAAGGGTGGAATATTATTACTTAGCTAGAGTAAAATAATAAGCCTTAAAACATAATGTATGGATCATCACCACTTGTCAAAGTTTATTGTGTACTTAATACTGGCCCAATTTTAATATATGTAAATTACATTTCAATAATTCTAATAAAAAGTAAAGCAAACAAAATATTGCAACTTTCAGTTTTTAGAGTAGCTTTCAGAGAACTCTATTTCCTTAAACTTGACCTTCTCCTTGAGATCTTCTCAATTCTGTTTCTAATCATTCAATACTTCTTTAGGGATGTGCTTCTTTTAAAATGTTTATCTCTCTCTCTCTTTTTCCTTTTTAGGACTGCATCCTTGGCGTATGGAAGTTCCCAGGCTAGGGGTTGAATTGGAGCTGCAGCTGCTGGCCTATGCCAGCCACAGCCATGGCAATGCCAGATCTGATCCTTGTCTGTGACCTATACTGCAGCTCGCTGCAAAGCCAGATCATTTAACCCATTGAGTGAGGTGGAATGGAACCTATATCCTCATGGATAATAGTTGGGTTAAGAACCCAACTAGTTAAGCTGAGCCACAATGGGGACTCCTGTTTATCTCTTTTTTGACTGAAATATTTTCATTTAAACAGTTATAAATGGTTAAAAATTTTAAAATCTTAGGAAATTTATTAGATTTTTTTCTTATCTACTTTCCCTAAAAATTTCCCTTCTGATTAACCATTTTTAACAATTCAGTTTCTATCCTATTACATCTTTTTTTTATGAACATTCAAGTACACATATCCTTTTTTTTTTTTTTTTTTTTATTAGCCAGATTGTGTTATTGTACCCTAGTTAGTGCCCTGTGGGGTTCCTAGGCACACAAGCCTTTTCATGTCCTTCATTTCTTGTTTTAGGGAATAAACCTCAGCGTCCATGATCTTCCCTAAGTTCCAAAGGGCAGTTGCTAATCAGGGAAGGCAGAGGATGTAGAGACCAGGGAGGAGTAGTGCAGCCTTGGGGCAGGGTCCTGGTTCCTCCTCAAGGAATTTACATAATAATATCTTTGAGCCATTCTGTAGAACTAAAACCCCCAACAAACCCCCAACAAATGGAAGATGCATTCTTCATTCTTAGAAGAAGGAGGACCACCAGCACCAGTCCTGGTAGCCACTAAACACCAGCTTTCAAAGACAACGCAAACTTGTCTTTGCCTGGATTCTTATCTGCAGCCCTATTTTTCACTGCTGTAATCAGAGCCACAACTAGATCCTTCAACCCACTAAGCCATGAGGAACATCCCTGTTCTAGTTTTTCATGTTTCAAAAATACTATTACGAATATTCTTGAACATGCATCCTTGCCCATTCCTATTAACTATTTCTGTTGGAGAGAAACTGAGACAAGGGCTTGCTGAATCAAAGTGTATGTGTAATTTTTTTAATAGATACTATCTTATACTCCTAAAAATGATGTATAAAACATCCTTTTATCCATGGTGATGTTTTGAATTTTGGCTTACTTGATGAATAAAAGTTGTATTATACTTTAATTTGTGCTTCCCCACTCGTTAGTAAGGTTAAGTGTTTTATGTTCATTGGCTATTTTTATTTATGTTCCTAGACTCACTTGCTAAGGAAACCAGAATATTTTACCCCCAAATATGTCACTTTGGCACATTGATTATTTTAAATTAAACGTCCTTAAGACACAGCAGGTGGAAGAAAGGCTTTCTGACCCTCCTTTTTCTTCCTGAAAGTAGGCGATAAAACTCCCATGTGAAAAGTACCCCCTCTGTACCATGAGGAAAGAAGACATCCTTCTAGCCAGAGATAGGGATTTTGGGGCAAGAAACCTTTTCAAATACATTTTATTTAACTAACCCTTATCTTCCTAGTTACTTCTTCACTGTTTACTACCCTTAAGCAAACCCATTTTGCCTTGTCAATTCTTTACAAATTTATTGTTTCTTTGTTTAAAAGGTATAAAACTTCCTCTTCTGGTCACTTCTTTGAGTCTTCATTCTCTTGAGATGATCCCCATGTACATGTAAAAATTTAAGAGAATCGGGAGTTCCCGTGGTGGCTCAGTGGTCAATGAATCTGACTAGGAACCATGAGGTTGTGGGTTTGATCCCTGGCCTTGTTCAGTGGGTTAAGGATCCGGTGTTGCCGTGAGCTGTGGTGTAGGTTGCAGACTCGGCTCAGATCCTGTGTTGGTATGGCTCTGGTGTAGGCTGGCGGCTACAGTTCCAATTAGAACTCTAGCCTGGGAATCTCCATATGCCGCAGGAGAGCGGCCCTAGAAAAGGCAAAAAGACAAAAAAATAAAAAAAATAAAAATTTGGAGTTCCCGTCGTGGCGCAGTGGTTAACGAATCTGACTAGGAACCATGAGGTTGCGGATTCGATCCCTGCCCTTGCTCAGTGGGTTAATGATCCAGCATTGCTGTGAGCTGTGGTGTAGGTCACAGATGTGGCTTGGATCCAGCGTTGTTGTGGCTCTGGTGTAGGCTGGCAGCTACAGCTCCGATTAGACCCCTAGTCTGGGAACCTCCATATGCCGTGGGAGCGGCCCAAGAAATGGCAAAAAGACAAAAAAAAAAAAAAAAAAATTTAAGGGAATTTATATACTCTGTCTTATGTTGGATTAATTTCTAGGTCCAGCTGGAGGTCTTAAGCGGGCAGTGGGAAAAATTTTTCTTCCCCCGCAGTGGTTTTATCTATGACTATTTCTTCCATTGTCTATATGAGCAATTTGTTTGTAAGGGATATAAATCATTTGTCTATGGGCCACACATATTTTCTTTAGGTATTATATCTATAAAGTCAGAGATTGGAATTTTCCTTGCTTATAGAGAGTATTTTGTATTTTATTTCTAACCGAGAATATAATGATTTAAATAATGGGCCTCAAAATGCTTCTACTGACCACCAGTGATTTTACACTAAATACCTGGCCTGAGGTTCAATTAGTTTCCCCCTTTGTTAACTAAAGATAATACCTATTGCATAAAATTTCTGTTTGATATGATTTATGTACTTGGCCTGGTTCTGCGAATGCTTAATAAGTGAAATTATTTTGTTGTCTATATTTATCGTTACATTCTCCAGAATCTTCAAATCTTGCTTCATCTTGATTTGAACCCAACTGTTGTTCTCACGATTAAAGAGGCAAAGTTTAAAATTTTTTTTTTTTGTCTTTTCTAGGGCCGCACCTGCGGCATATGGAGGTTCCCAGGCTAGGGGTCTAATCGGAGCTGTAGCCTCCAGCCTATGCCACAGCCACAGCCATGTGGGATCTGAGCCACATCTGCAACCTACACCACAGCTCACAGCAACACTTGATCCTTAACCCACTGAGCAAGGCCAGGGTTCAAACCTGCAACCTCATGGTTCCTAGTTGGATTTGTTTCCACTGTGCCATGACTGGAACTCCTAAAAATTTTTTTTCCATTTTTTTTTTATTACTCAAAAGAATTTATCACATCTGTAGTTGTGTAATGACTAAAAAATTTTTAAAATGTTTGTGAAGAGAATGAGGTTGGAATCTATTATAAATGCTTTATATTAAATATATTTTTAAAAAGAATAGTTTCATGTTAAAACATTTAATATTTAAATATTACCTTAATAATATTATAAGTTATTACTCCATCAATAAGAAATAAATTATCATTAACAAATACTTATTGTGTAATTATTTTATTATTTTATTTTATTTCATTTCATTTTATTTTATTTTTGTCTTTTCTAGGGCCGCACCCGTGGCATATGGAGATTCCCAGACTAGGGGTCAAATTGGAGCTGTAGCCACCGGCCTATGCCAGGGCTACAGCAACTCAGGATCTGAGCCGCATCTGTGACCTACACCACAACTGCGACCTACACCGTAGCTCATGGCAATGCCGGATCCTTAACCCACTGAGCAAGGCCAGGGATCGAACCCACAACCTCATGGTTCCTAGTCGGATTCGTTAACCACTGCGCCACAACGGGAACTCCTATTGTGTAATTATTTTACACAAGAGGAAAGAAGTGTGGATATTTACTTTTTAAGTAGTTTTTTATAAATATTAATGTTTTAAAGGAATTTTTATATTTTAAATTGCTCTGTATTCATATTAGAATATTATTCTATATTTGGTATGCTTTTAATAGAATTAAAAATTTTAAAACTATTTGGCCACTGTCATGCATTGCTGGCTTAAAAGTTTTTGGGTTTTTTTGGCTGTGCCCATAAAACATGGAATTTCCCAGGCTAGGGATCAAACCTGAACCACAGAAGTAACCTGGATCGCAGCAGTGGCAACACCAAATCCTTAACTCGCTGAGCCACAAGGGAACCCCATGCTAACTTGTACATTTGTATAACATGTTTGAAAAGTAATCTAGCAATATGATATACTTTGTTGATTTGAAGATATGCTTGCCTTTAAGATGAAACTTTATTTGTCATGAAGAAAAATAAAACTTGGTCATACACCTAGCACAATGTTTTCTTTTTTTTTTTTTTTTTTTGTCTTTTTTCTTTTTGTCTTTTTGTTGTTGTTGTTGTTGTTGCTATCTCTTGGGCCGCTTCCGCGGCATATGGAGGTTCCCAGGCTAGGGGTTGAATCAGAGCTGTAGCCACCGGCCTACGCCAGAGCCACAGCAACGCGGGATCCGAGCCGCGTCTGCAACCTACACCACAGCTCACGGCAACGCCGGATCGTTAACCCACTGAGCAAGGGCAGGGACCGAACCCGCAACCTCATGGTTCCTAGTCGGATTCGTTAACCACTGCGCCACGACGGGAACTCCACAATGTTTTCTTTATTCTTATTGAAGTGTTTTAGACTTCTTAAGACATGAAATTTTATTATTTATAATTCTAGTACATGGAAAGAAAAAGAGCAGACTTCTTTATATTCAAAATCCAACTTTTTCATGTTACTCTTTCTCTGGGAGCTATGTCCATGTTTTTCTACATAATTTTGTCTTCTGTGCCATCAAAGTTAAAATGTTATGTTCTCCCTTCAGTGTGAGCTCCCAGTGGCTAAAACCCATTTTGTAAATCTTGAGAAATGTGCTTTCTTCATATTTCCAGAAGGTGTCAATGAAAAGTTTTTGGAGAATACTCAGGACTCATTTCGTCTTCAAATGATCCCTAGCAGGCTTTTTGACTGAAGTGAGAAGGGTCACAGTGCTCCAGGTATTGTCACCAGGTATAACCACTAGGTTCACACATATATAGAGAGTGACAACCAGGTCAGTGACTGATGTCTGGCAGACGGTGATATTTAACACTGTGGATTGCATGTTTTCTTCTGATATCAGAGATATTAAAATGTGAAAAAATGTGCATTGTAGAACCAATGAAATATTGTTTGCAATGGTGAGAAAATTTTAACTGATTATGTCTTTTGATCCTCTTGCTTGCAAAAATTCTGTTGCTAGAAATCTAGCTTGAATAAATAATAATGAAAGCAGAAAATTCTATGTAAAAGATGTTCACAACAATGTTATTTATACTGTGAAAATTAAAATATTCTCTATTTCTGGCTACAGAGGAATAGTTTAAAAAATGCACAGTAGGATTTCAATTTTATACACATAACATAAATGCCCAAAATTTATGTTTGGAAAAAATAGGAAGAAAAAAATATCCAAATGCTTTGGGCTTTGTTTTTGCTATTTACCCTTTGCATATTGAATCATATATTTTTAAATTTTATTTCTACATTTTCTAAAAGTATATACTACTTAGTTGTGTTATTGATTTAATATTATTTGATATTTTATTTTTACTAATGAATGTCACAACCTTATATTGTATAAAATAGTTTTAACTATTATATTTTTCTTCTTATTATATGTTACAAGCATTTTGGTCATTTTAAAACACCTTATTTTGGAAAATATTTGACAGAATGTTTAATCTGTCTATTCCTTTCCAAGATCTTTAGCTGACCACAAACTGTAAATCTTTTTTTTTTTTTTTTTCTTTTTATAGGACTGCTCCTGCAGCATATGGATTTCCCAGGCTGGGTCTAATCAGAGCTGTAGCTGCCAGCCTATGCCAGAGCAACAGCAACATGGAATCTGAGCCGCATCTGTGACCTACACCACAGCTCACAGCAATGCCAGATCCTTTACCCACTGATTGAGGCCAGGGATTGAACCCGAAACCTCATGGTTCCTAGTTGGATTCGTTAACAAGTGAGCCACAACGGGAACTCCACAAACTAATTCTTTCAGAAACTCAGAATATAGCATTTCAGTTTGAAAGCACTACTGCAAATTAGTTAGTTCAGCTGCCTGTTTAGTTCCAAGCATTTTTCTGTCTCCTCGGTGATCTGGAAATAGCAAGGCATGTTGTCACTGAAGTATCAGCTGCTTAGGCTAAGTTTGTACCCTTAAACTATATTTTACAAAAACAGCACCCAGATATTTCAGATAATCCTGATTTCAAATCTGTTCTTTTATCTCCATAAGAACACTTGTCTTGTTTTCTGGCTTTTAAATTCCAAGTCCAAAAATCATTGAAAGGGAAAGAAGTATGACATTTGCTCCAAAAATCAAGATAGCTATTACCTATCTTGGCTTTGGGCAATGATAGTTTCCAGAACATTAATCACACCCATATCCAAACAGAGATAAAGAAACACTTTCCAAAGTTTAAGAAAAATTTTCTTATTTTGACACTCTATTATTTACACTAATGTTGCTCCCTATAGTATCTGAATTAGCTAAACAATAGTATTTTTTACATAAACTAAGTTAAGGAAAGTAAGTTGAAGTCATTGTGGTATTAAAATATGGAGACAGTTTGTTTTCTCATCCCAGTTTAGGTGATATTGGGAAGGTTATTTGCATTCCCCAATGCTTGATTTGCCTGATGGTAAAATTTATAAAATGATAATATTTACTAGAGGAAATAGCATGCCTTTGGGTGGATCACTACACTTTGCTTCAACAAGAGCTTAGTAAAACATCACATGTTTATAATTTTGATAAATTGATATACTTTATATACTTTTGTTATTTCACTTCTGATCTAGAAATACTACACAAGGTATAATCCTTCCTGGTTTTGTGAATCTTCACAGTGTGCTGTGCTATGAAAGAGAAACATGCCTTATGAGCTAGATAAAAGTTTCCATACTGGTTTTGCCAAGAAAATGCTTGAGGACTCTGTGTGTGCTATTGCAGTTGCTGTGAAGTCAATGGCACTTGTAAATATTATGGTCAGGGCAGGGTCTTGATTATAGAAACTGTTTACTTCATAACTCAACATGTAGTGTTGCCTTTCAATATATGAGATTATAATCCTTGATAATATTTCTTTTATTTTGTTTTATTTTTCATCTTTTTAGGGCCACACCCATGGGATATGGAGGTTCCCAGGCTGGGGATCAAATCAGAGCTACAGTTGCCAGCCTACACCACGCCACAGCAACAAGGGATCTGAGCCCCCGTGTCTTCGACCTACACCACAGCTCATGGCAACATAGGATCCTTAACCCACTGAGCAAGGCCAGGGATCGAACCCGTGTACTCATGGATACTAGTCAGATTTGTTTCTGCTGAGTCATGGTGGGAACTCCCCTTGATAATATTTCATATTGAGTCTCAGATGTGAAATTTATGATAGTTTGTGTCATGGAAGTAAAATTATATTATGCAGTTTTTATTTGCAATAAATACTGTTATTATACAAACTTCCATACCAAATTTCTTTCTATTTTACCTCTTGTTTACCTTTGACTGGAATACAGGCTTTTCCCAAGTGTTCTACTACTAACAATAGAATGAAAAGAATAGCCATGAACAAACTGCTGCTGAGTAAACTATGTTTCGTGACATAATGAGTGTCAAAAATCATTCTTTGTCTTTCCATTTATTAAATAAGGCACTTACAGTCAGACCTTATCCAAGTCAAATCATTCCCAGTAGGAAAAAACCTTGTAAAAGGAATAATAAAATACTTGGGTTTGCAAAATTATTTTAAAATCTTATTTTAGGTGTCTATTGACATTGGCCTGTGTTCACATGAATCTATTTCAAAGGATTTCATGTCTATCCCTCCTGTTGCCCACCTCCCTCCCCCAACAAAAAATGTTAAGAAATCGGTCCCATCTGAATAGGGGCCCTGTCTGACTCTGGGAGTTGACTTTCTGAGTCAGCAGAACCAAGGTCATTTATCTGGAAGTGATGTTGCCAGTGTTGGCAGCCTGAACCGAGAGGCCTGAACGAACTTCAGAGTCTGATTATACCAAAGACAAAGGATTGTTGGCATCATCATTTCCCTGAACAAGCAACAAGTGGGCATTCCATTCCAGGGTGGAACTGGGTGACCTCATGATCCTTCCCCAACTGTGAGAAAGTTACTTTTAGCTCAGCTATTAGGAAACAAAGAAAGGTTTATATTTTGTGAAAACTGTAGCCTGAGGAGTTTTTTTTTTTTTTCCCCAGGACTTTTGTCGATTGAGAAAAACTTAAAAAAAAAATGCTTTGTTTGAAATATTAGATATTTCTGAATATTCAACAAATTCAAAAATTAATTTTTTTAAACATTCATTGAGGCAATTTGTCAGGTACTAGAGATACAAAAATGATTAAGACTTGGTGTCCTCAAGGAATATACATTTTAGTGAACTGTATGAAAATATACCTATTTTATGTATAAGATAAATTAATCCCTCTGATCACTACCTGAAGAGAAGATCTGGGGCTGTCCTTATCTTGTTTTTAAGTCTTAGTTTCTTCATCTATAAAATGAAGACCATACCGGTCTTTATTTTATTTTATTTTTGTCTTTTTGCCATTTCTTGGACCGCTCCCACAGCACATGGAGGTTCCCAGGCTAGGGGTCTGATCGGAGCTGTAGCCACTGGCCTACGCCAGAGCCACAGCAATGTGGGATCCGAGCCACATCTGCAACCTACACCACAGCTCACGGCAAAGCTGGATCCTTAACCCACTGAGCAAGGCCAGGGATCGAACCCACAACCTCATGGCTCCTAGTTGGATTCGTTAACCACTGAGCCACGACGGGAACTCCCCATTACCAGTCTTATTTTAAAAGTAACTGAGTTCCTGTTGTGGCTCAGTGGGTTAGGAACCCAAATTGTATCCATGAAGATACAGGTTCGATCCCTGGCCTTGCTCAGTGGATTAAGGATTCAGCCTTGCCCCAAGCTGTGGTGTAGGTCACAGATGTGGTTTCGATCCAGAATTGCTGTGGCTGTCATGTAGCCTGGAAGCTGCAGCTCTGATTCGACCCCTAGCCTGGGAAATTTCATATGCTGCAGGTGCAGTCCTAAAAAGAAAAAGAAAAAAATAGAAAAAAAGAAAAAAGAAAAGAAAAAAAGAAAGAAAAAGTTACTGAGAGGGGATGAAATTATTATCTATCTGAAAGTATTAAAAAATCTTTTACTAATATCTCTCAATTTGTCAATGACTGGAATTTATATTACCTTGGGTAAGATGTTTGTTAAAAGGAGAGATTCTTATGTGCTGGGGGTTTGGGATGGAAATACTATAAAATTTGGTTATGATGATCATTGTACAACTATAAATGTAATAAAATTCATTCAGTAATAAAGAAAATAGTACACCACTAAAAAAAAAAAAAAAGAAAAAAAAAGGACAAGTCCCTGGGCTCCATCCCAGACCTGCTATATTAAAATGTTTGAGAGTGGAGCCCAGGGATTAGTATTTTAATAATGGCTCTCAAGGGATTCTTATGCACATTGAGTTGGAGAAAATTTGCTTTATTCAAATGTTTTATATAGTTCTTATTAAAATATTACATTGCACACGGCAAGGATTATCTTCAGAACTAAATTTTGGAAACAGTAAGTAACCTAGCCAAGCTTATTTAGTACATGATAGAAACAGGGCCCCAATCCAATTACCTAAAAATCTAGTTCTCTTTCCACAACATCAAGTTGTGTCTTATAGAAAAGGAATTATATAAATGAGAAGTCATTATTTTTTTCTAGTGGGATCCACAAACTACATTTCAAAACTAGCTGTGTTAATGATAGTGGTAAGGGTGGTATTTCTGTTTTGAGAAGTTGGCAGGGAAGATTCTGAGAAGCACTTATTTCCTTAAGGAGCAGGCCAAGAGACTTGCATATGTGGATCTTTTTTTTTAGGGCCGCACCCTCGGAATATGGAGGTCCCAGTTTAGGGGTCTAATCAGAGCTACAGCTGCTGGCCTACACCACAACCACAGCAAAGCCAGATCTGAGCCACATCTGTGACCTACACCACAGCTCATGGCAATGTCAGATCCTTAACCCACTGAGCAAGGACAGGAATTGAACCCACAAGCTCATGGTTCCTAGTCGGTTTCATTTCAGCTGCACCATGATGGGAACTCTGCATATGTGGATTTTAGCACTTGGGTACTACCTCCTTTTCTAGTCTCCATCTGGAACAGATCTCTCCAGGAAAACTGAACAAATAATTAGAAAATGGAGGAGTTTCACTTGACTTACTTTTCTGAGAGTTCAACTTCTATAGCTTACCTTTAGGGCCATCACAATTCCCAAATTATGTTCTTCTGTGCCCTCAAACTCGGAGAGATTCAGTGGAATATTTTAATTTTTCAAGAGGATAAGAGTGATATTTGTGAAAATTTCTAGTTTGAGATAATTCAAGGTTTCAACATTAGAACATGCTACATTCCTTTCTGTTACATAACTTTACAAAATGGTTTTCAGCTGTTGCTGTGATTAAAAAGTAATTGCCTCAAAAAAATTAATATGTAACTAGAAAACAAGGGAGGTGGTATCCAATTTGGTTCTGAGGTTTGAGAAGCTGTACAGTGTCTAACCAGCACACATGTATCATTATTAAGTAACAGTAGTCCTTTCAGATCAAAGTGATGTCACTGAAATTCAGCCTCTGTCCACCAGTGCTGAATAGAAATGTGGAGATAGAGTTTTGGATGAAGGAGGAAAAAAAAAAAAAAAAAAACAGCTTTTATTGCTTTGCCAGGAAAATGAGGCCAGAGCAGGCTAATACATCAAAGACTGTGCCTTCCTTTGAGGAATAATTGCTGGGAGTTTTATAGTCTAAAAAGATAAAAATGGTTTCAGATACAAAAAAGGGTTGGTGCAAACATACGCTCTTTTTCTATCAAGGTATCTTAGTCATCAAAGCTGGGCTCAGGATATCTCAGCATGATCCTAGTGGTGGTTTTCTAGGTTATGGCATCTTGACTTTTCCTAGAATTACAGTACATGCAAAAAGGGTAGGTTGATCAGAGATTAGAACAAACTTGGAAAGTTCCTGAAAAACACCAGGTGACTAAAATAATCTTTAATTTTCAGGCAATTGTTCTCAGTGTGCATGATGTTTAGATTGCAGGTGTTGTGTTTATGGTGCAATCAAGCGAGGGAGAGACACGAGGAAGGGCTCCAAGCCATTCAATTTTAAACTCTGCATCCCCTCCTTTCCATGATCAGCAACTGTCTGAACTTGCCCTTTGAAAACTCAGGGATAGCTATGGAGGCTGAATTAAGCCCATTTCCTAAAAATAAGAAATGGGGGCACAGGGACCTGCTCAGTTTCAATATTATTATTTTTTATTTTAATTTATGTGTGTTATTTTTCAAATAGCTATTGTATTGATATAACATAAATATTTATCAAATTGTTTGGCCTTAATTACTTAATGAACCTAACCATTAGCTGTTTCCTTTGGCCTAGAGCACTGTGAAAATTTACTGAGACACTAAGAGTGCCTGCCACAAAGCCAAAAAGTTAAGGAACTTCTTCTATGGGGTGGGGGAGAAAAAAGAATTTGAGCCTTTTTGTTTTGTTTTGTTTTGTTTGTTTGTTTTTGTTTTTGTTTTTTAGGGCTACATTTGTGGCATATGGAAGTTCCCAGGATAGGGGTTGAATTGGAGCTGCAGCTGCCAGGCTACACCACAGTAACATGGGATCCGAGTCACGTCTGCCACCTACACCACAGCTCACAGCAATGCTGGATCCTTAACTCATTGAGCAAGGCCAGGTATTGAACCTGCATCCTCATAGATACTAGTCAGTTTCATTACCTCCAAGCCACAATGGGAGTTCTCTGAAATTTTAATTTCAATTAAATACACTTATTCATAGAGAAAGCACTCATGTCTTTAAGCATCAGAAGGCAGTGGTCAATTAACTGATGACCCAGACATTCTAGGCCCTCTTAGATGTGACAGAACTATTGGGGGACAAGGGTGCCCACTTGTGCACAGCTGCTTCTTCCTGGGTATAGGACCATCTTTTCTTTGCAGTCTGCCCCAAAACTTTCCTGATTTCTTCAGCTTCACCACTCCTGGGACTTTGTACCTCAAAGAATTGTCTGCTTTGCCTTATCTGGTTGAAGGGAGGAGATGGAAAAAGAAAAGCTTTCCCCCATCTCCCCACTCTTTCCCTACTTCTCACATACAGAAGTAAAAGGATCTAGTTTCTTTCTTTCTTTCTTTTTTTTTTTTTTTTTTTTTTGTCTTTTTTACCTTTTCTAGGTCCGCTTCCCCGCGGCATATGGAGGTTCCCAGGAGCTGTAGCCACCGGCCTACATCACAGCCACAGCAACACTTAGTTTAGTTACTTAGATTAGTAAGTATTAGTTTAGTGCTTAGGTTAGTTACCAAACTTCTGGAGACTTAGCTTTCATGCTGAGCTCTATGTTGCAAATATGTAATGTCAGGCAGCAGAACCCACATGATGCCTCAAGCTTTTTAAGAAAGCCAGTTTTGTTTCTGCCCTCTTCTCAAATGATCTGTTTTAGTTGCAGGCTTCCTTCTGTGTCAGGAGAGGTTTAGCTCGTGGGGCATCATGTGTACTTGACCCTGCTCTGTGGAAGGAGGGCCAAAACCACTACCCTACATGCATCCTGTTGTGCATGCCTACATGAGAAGTTGTTTACTCTCTAGTACAAATAAATACTTAGTGCACACTTGCTTCAGCACAGGTGTGGGGTACTTTATTTTATGCCTTTGGTCACATGCAGAATTATCTTTTCTCTCCTCTCTGTTTACTCTTTCTTTATCCAAAATCTACACATTCCTTTAACTATGCCTTTTCTTTTTTTTTTTGTTTTTGTTTTTTGTCTTTTTGCCATTTTTTGGGCCGCTCCAGCGGCATATGGAGGTTCCCAGGCTAGGGGTGGAATCGGAGCTGTAGCCACCGGCCTACGCCAGAGCCACAGCAACGCAGGATCCGAGCCGCGTTTGCAACCTACACCACAGCTCACAGCAACGCCGGGTCCTTAACCCACTGAGCAAGGCCAGGGATCGAACCAGCAACCTCATGGTTCCTAGTCGGATACGTTAACCACTGCGCCGCGACGGGAACTCCCAACTACGCCTTTTCTGATCAATCCTTCTTACAAAAGTTCTTCCCAATTTTAAGTCCCTGAGCATTTATAGTTTGGGCTACTCATTTGGCGCATTTAATTTCATATAGCACAGTGTATTGCCATTTTTTTCCTGTATATATTTCATCTCCTGAGCCACATTCTCAGCTCCAGTTCCAGCTATGTGACACTTTGCAAGTTGATCTCCTTGAGACTCACTAAGTCAGCTGTAAAAAATCCAGGATTACCTGCTATTGCCACCTTTTATATCTCCATTGCACTAGGCCTTACATGTAAGTAAATTTCCCCCAGATTCTTAGTAAATACTCTGGATTTATTGCAAGGATTACAAGATGGTATATTTATAACACATATCCAGAGCTTATAATGCATCAGATAGTGTTCCATGCTCTTTAAATATATTAATTGATATAATTTTCACAATAGCTATACAAAATAGACAGTGTTGTTATTCCTATTTTATTGATGAAGAGAATGAGACAGTTTAGGATGTGTGCCTCAGATTTAGAGCTAATGTGATAGGCTGAACTATGGTTTCTCAAAGATGTTCAAGTCCTAATCCCTAGAACCTGTGTCTGTTACTTTACATCTTAAAGGGACTTTATAGATGTAATTAAGTTAAGGATCTTGAGCTGGGAAAATCATCCTGGACTATCCAGGTAGATCCAGTGTAATCACAAGGGTTCTCAAAAGAGGGAGGCAAGATCAAAAGCAGAAGAAGGAGGTGGCACAATAGAAGCAGAACTTGGAGAAATGT
This sequence comes from Sus scrofa, assembly GCF_054392235.1. NCBI lineage: Eukaryota > Metazoa > Chordata > Mammalia > Artiodactyla > Suidae > Sus > Sus scrofa. The sequence goes on from NC_139386.1 coordinate 51,262,715, forward strand.
ACTTTGAAGGTAGAGGAACAGGGCCATGAGCCAAGGAATGTGGGCCATCTCTAGAAGTTGGAAAATTCAAGGAAATGGATTCTCCCCTGGAGCCTCCAGGAGGAAGACAGCTCTGCCAACACCTTGAAGAATCATTTTGGACTTCTAGCCTCCAGAACTGTAAGATAATAAATTTGTGTTTTTTCAAGACATTAAATTTGTTGTAATTTGTTCAGCAACAGTAGCTAACAAATTCAACAGACACATATATTTAGACCCAAGGAACTTAGTCTAGAAGTAGAAATAGGCTGAAGCTGAGAAGAAAAAAATGTACTTTTTGGAGATGCTAAAAGATAAAAGGCTTACTAAAAATGGATAAATGCAAAGGATTCTGTCCAAGAAAAGAGCTCCATCAGAGCTCCAAGCTCATTTCCAGACATTGTTCTATAACTGGCTAGATTTCAGACTTAAAAAAATTACCCCAGCTTTGTGCACTTAGTTTTCTCATTTTTAAAAAAGAATATTTTACTACTGTGGCTTAATCAGAAAGATATCATTAAAAAGTTATTTGAGGAGTTCCCATAGTGGCTCAGTGGTTATCAAACCTGACTAGTATCCATGAGGATGTGGGTTCACTCCCTGGCCTTGCTCAGTGGGTTAAGGATCTGGCACTGTCATGAGCTATGGTGTAGGGTCACAGCAGTGGCTTGGATCTCACATTTCTGTAGCTGAGGTATAGGCTGGCAGCTTCAGCTCCAATTCAAGCCCTAGCCTGGGAACCTCCATATGCTGCATGTGCGGCTCTTAAAAAAAAATAGACAGTTATTTGAATAGGTAATATATACATGATCATGGTACAGCATTGGAAAAATTTACAATAAAAATTAAATCTTTCTCTCACTTCTTCTCCTTAAGATGTCCAAGTCCCCTTCCCAGAGGAAATTGTTACGCTTTTTTCTTTTTTTTGTATCCTTTTAGGGATATTCCATGAATTTACAAACATAAATTATTTTTATTGTACAAATGATAGCATACTAAACACACTGTCCTGCACCTTGCTATGAAATTGGGAACACTCTCGGCTTTTTAGAAAACATGTACATTCCTTGAACATGACATTGGTAGTGGCGATAATATCCTTGGACAATAATTCATAAAAAATTATTGATGTAAAAGAACATATTTTACTTTTGAAATAATTTTTGAAAAGATTAAAAGGTGTTAGTTTCTAAAAAATAATGAAACTAAAATGTAAGAAAATATATGAATGTCTTGCAAAAATGGATCTGCAAAAATTTATTAGCAATTATTCTAATAGCTAGAATACAAAAATGCCTAAATATCCAACGGTAGTGAATTATTTAAATAAATATGGAACAAACACTGACTGGAATACTATTCAACTTTAAAAATGTTGAAATAGGTGATTTATTAGTTGGTTACCTGAAGAAAAAGTTTATGTATTTATTTATTTTGTCTTTTTAGGGAAGCACCCACAGCATATGGAGATTCCCAGGCTAGGGGTTGAATCGGAGCTGTAGCTGCTGGCCTATACCACAGCCACAGCAATGTGGGATCCGAACCTGTCTGCAACCTACACCGTAGCTCAGGGCAATGCTGGATTCTTGACCCAAAGGTCAAGGCCAGGGATCAAACCTGCTTCTTCATGGATACTAGTTGGGTTCATTAACCACTGAGCTATGATGAGAACTCCAAAATTTTATTAAACCAAATTAATGATACTCTAATTTTTGTGAATATGTTTAATAAAGAAATATATGTTAGCATAGAAATATAGATTATTTCTGAACAGTAAGGTTATTTTCTTCATGTTGGGATTTTCTAAGTTTCCTACAAATTTTTATACCAAAATAAGAAGGATAAACATGCATTTTAATAAAAAATGTTGTGAATAAGCTTATAATATTTTGGCGGACATAAAAAGCCTTGGTAGGAGGGGAATAGGGCTAGGGAAGAAGTAATCAGACTTGGAGGATATTATGTCCATGTGTATATTCAATATCTTTATAGAGAATAAGAAAAAAAGACTTTTTTTCCTGGGCTTTCTATCCTGTTCATTGATGTATATATTTGTTTTTGTGCCAATAGCATACTGTTTCCTGAATGGTAAATTAATCTGTGACAAAGAAGGCAAGAATATACAATGAAGAAAAGATAGTCTTTTTAATAAGTAGTTCTGGGAAAACAGGACAGCTGCATATAAAAGAATGATATTAGATCATTTTCTTTTCTTTTCTTTTTTTTTTTTTTTTTTGGCTTTTTGTCTTTTCAGGGCTGCACTGACAGCATATGGATGTTCCCAGGCTAAGGGGTCTGGTAGGTGTTGCTACACCACAGCCACAGCAACATGAGACCTGAGTTGCATCTGTGACCTACACCACAGCTCATGGCAACGCCGGTTCCTTGATGTACTGAGAGAGGCCAGGGATTGAACTGGAAACCTCATGGTTCCTAGCTGGATTCCTTCCAGCAGCACCATGATGGGAACTCCCCAGATCTTTTTCTAATACCACACACAAAAGCAAACTCAAAATGGATTTAAAGAACTAAATGTGAGACCAGATACTATAAAACTCCTAGAAGAAAACATAGGCAGAACACTTTTTGACATGAATTGTAGCAATATTTTTTGGGGATTTGTCTCCTAAATGGAAATAAAAACAAAAAGAAAAAAATGGGACCTAATAAACTTAAAATCTTTTGCACAACAAAGGAAACCATAGACAGAATGAAAAGACAAACTACAGACTGGGAGTAAATATTTGCAACCAATTAATTTCCAAAATATACAAATTGCTCATATAGTTTAATTAAAAAAAAAAAACCCACCAAAAACCCAATTAAAAACTGGGCAGATGATCTAAGCAAACATTTCTCCAAAGAAGACATGCAGATGGCCAATATTTAGCATGAAAATATGTTAAATATTACTAATTATTACAGAAATACAAATCAAAACTACAATGTGATATCATTTCACAGCAGTCAGAATGGCCACCATTAAAAATTCTACAAATTATAAATGCTGGAGAAGGTGAAAAAAAGGAACCATCCTATACTATTGGTGGGAACGCAAATTGGTATATCCATTATGGAGAAGAGTATGGAGTTTCCTTAAAAAACTAAAAATAGGAGTTCCTATTGTGGCTCAGTGATAATGAACCCAATTAGTATCCATGAGGATACAAGTTCGATCCCTGGCCTCACTTAGTGAGTTAGGGATCTGGTATTGTGGTGAGCTATGGTACAGACACAGCTCAGATATGGTATTGCTGTGGCTGTGACCTAGGCTGGCAGCTACATCTCTGATTCGACCCCTAGCCAGGGAACTTCCATATGTTGTGGGGTGGCCCTAAAAAGACAAGCAAACAAGCAAAAAATCTGAAAATAGAGTTATTATATGATCCTGCAATCCCACTCCTGGGATATATCTGGAGAAAACCATAATTGAAAAATATCCATACACCCCAATGTTAATAGCAGCGCTATTTACAATAGCCAAGATATGGATGCAACCTAAATGTCCATTGACAGATGAGTGGATAAAGAATATGTGGTATATGTATGTATACAATGGAGTAAACTCAGCCATAAAAAGAATGAAACAACATAATTTGCAGCAATATGGTTGGACCTAGATAATATACTAAGAGAAGTAAGTCAGGCAAATAGCATATGCTAACACTTATATGCAGAATCTAAAAAATAATGTAAATGAACTAATTTATAAAATAGAAACAGACTCACAGACCTAGAAACAAACTTATGTTTACTAAAGTGGATAGCAGGGAGGAAAGAAAATGAGAAGTTTGGGATTAATGCACCAGACTAGTATCCATGAGGATGTGGGTTCAATCCCTGGTCTCTCTCAGGGGGTTAAGGATCCAGTGTTGCCTTGATCCTGAGCTGTGGAGTAGGGTGCAGACGTGGCTCAGATCCTGAGTTGCTGTGGCTGTGGCATATGCTGGCAGCTGCAGCTATAATTTGACTCCTAGCCTGGGAACTTTCACATGCTATGGTGTGGCCCTAAAAAGCCAAAAAAAAAAAAAAAAAAAAAATCCCTCAGCTGTAGGACTTGGTAAATGCTTACTATCTTCTAAAAATCTCATCTAGGGAGTTCCCGTCGTGGCGCAGTGGTTAACGTATCCGACTAGGAACCATGAGGTTGCGGGTTCGGTCCCTGCCCTTGCTCAGTGGGTTAACGATCTGGCGTTGCCGTGAGCTGTGGTGTAGGTTGCAGACGCGGCTCGGATCCCGCGTTGCTGTGGCTCTGGCGTAGGCTGGTGGCTGCAGCTCCGATTCGACCCCTAGCCTGGGAACCTCCATATGCCCCGGGAGCGGCCCAAGAAATAGCAACAAAGACAAAAAAAAAAAAAAAAAAAAAAAAAAAATCTCATCTAATCCTTTTTCTTTTAAACAGCTTGTGTCTAAAGTTCAGTGACATTTGGCCATAAATGATGGTGACAAAATAAAGATCTCCTTTGTTTTTTAAAGATGAGTACACAAGATGTACTTATGAGCAGTTCATACACAATAATAATCCAGACCTAAATATGGAGCATCATCTGAGGCCCAGGCCTGTTCCTACGATTATTGTTGCTGATTGCTCTGCATAGACTCTCCTCCTGAGACTCTTTGCTGAAGCACATTTCATGCATCATGTTCCAATCTCTACTCATCCACTACATTTTGGACCATTGCAAATAGCATGAGTCATTTCAGAGGGGCAGGCAAAGAAGTGTGTGTGTTATTTTGACAGTGGTATCATAGAGGTAAAGGCATTTATACTTGCACCAAGTACAGTGAAAAGTCTGAGAGTTACTGACTACTGTCAGTCACTTTCATTTTCTAGGAAAAATATCGGTGTTGGTTTGTTTGGAAATCCCCTAACTACACAGAGTGATGAGATGCAAGCTGCCCTTGTAATGTGATTGCTGGTGTGCTATACTCTTTTAGAATACAAATTAAGTGCTGAGCTCCCTCTAGTGACAATAACATGGATGCATTTGAGAATCCTTGTACATACTTTGTGACTAAATTCAATTATTTTTAATTTCATTAATTCAATTACTTTCCAACCTCCCCCCCTCCCTTTTTGCTTTTTAGGACTACACTCGTGGCATATGGAGGTTCCCAGGCTGGGGGTTGAATAGGAGTTGTAGCTGCTGGCTTACATCACAGCCACAGCAACGGTGGATCCAAGCCATGTCTGTGACCTAGACCACAACTCATGGCAATGCCAGATCCTTAACCCACTGAACAAGGCCAGGGATTGAACCTGTATCCTCATGGATGTTAGTCAGATTTGTTAACTGCTGAGCCACAACAGGAATGCCTCCATTCCATTTTTTAAAAAAGTTTTATTGAAGTATAGTTAATTTTCAAGGCTGTGATAATTTTTGGCTGTGCAACAAAATAACCCAGTTGTACATATACCATATTCATTCTTTTCTTTCCAATTAATTTACATAACAATAGATTTTTTGACTCAGAAAGTTTGTTAAGATAAATTTAGTAAAACTGTAATTTAAAAGATCACTAGAGGAGTTCCCGTCATGGCGCAGTGGTTAATGAATCTGACTAGGAACCATGAGGTTGCAGGTTCGATCCCTGGCCTTGCTCAGTGGGTTAAGGATCCAGTGTTGCCATCAGCTGTGGTGTAGGTTGCAGACTCGGCTCAGATTCCGCGTTGCTGTGGCTCTGGCGTAGGCCGGTGGCTACAGCTCCGATTAGACCCCTAGCCTGGGAATCTCCATATGCCCCTGGGAGGGCCCTAGAAAAGGCAAAAAGACAAAAAAAAAAAAAAAATCACTGGAAGTTCCTATCTGGGTTAAGAATCTGACTGCAGTAGCTTAGGTTGCTGTGACGGCATGGGTTAGATCCCCAGCTCTGTGCAGTGGGTTAAGGATCTGGAGTTGAGGCAGCTATAGTGTAGGTCTCTGGCCTGGGAATTTCCACATGCCACTAAAAATAAAATCATTAGAAATGGAAATTATAATAACTGAAAATGTTTCATATGACGTAGCATAGTGTGAAAAAGACAATACCCCTCCACACAACACAGCCACACACTGCAGCTCTGTTCCAATATAGTACTCATCTGCCATAGTAACAGTATGCCATAGTAACAAACTCACTCAGTTTCAAGGGGAGGGAACATAGACCCTACTTTTCAGTGGGAGGAGTATCAAAAGTCAAAGTAACATTAAAGAAAGAACTTGTGGCCTAAGAGCTATTGTTATAGTCATCTTTAAAAAAGACAATCTGCCACAGCTCTTCCGTATCCCTTACTATTTGTCCATTACCATAAACTTTTATCTATATAGATCTTCTGTCAGCAATGTAATAATATCCGCAATACTAAGCAGGTAATTAGCTAAAACTCCTACATTGCTCCCCAATGAACTGAGAAGCTAGCTACTACTCCCCTTTCATCTTTCATACACACTTTTAACATAGGCTCTGTGTATCATTAAATTTAATTATCATTCAATAGATACTTATTGAAAAATCTGTCGTTTTCTAAATATCTCCTAGACAATCAGATAGACTGAATGCAATATAGAAAAATGGTTTGTTCTTTCAAGAAGTTCACAATTTAGAGGAAAAAACGATTAAGTTAAAAATTTCTGGAGTTCTCATTGTGGCTCATGGGTTACAACCTGACTAATATTCATGAGGATGCAGGTTTGATCCCTAGCCTTGCTCAATGGGTTAAGGATCTGGCTTTTCTGTGATCTGTGATGTAGGTTGCAGATGCGGCTTGGATCCCACATTGCTGTGGCTGTGCTGTAGGCTGGCAGCTACATCTCTGATTTGACCCCTAGTCTGGGAATTTCCATATGCCACAGGTGCTGCCCTGAAAAGTGAAAAAATGAGTTCCCATCATGGCACAGAGGAAATGAATCCCACTAGGAACCATGAGGTTGCGGGTTTGATCCCTGGCCTCACTCAGTGGGTTAAGGATCTGGCGTTTGCTGTGAGCTATGGTGTAGATCATAGACGTGGCTTGGATCTGGCACTGGCGTAAGCTGGCAGCTACAGCTCTGATAAGACCCCTAGCCTGGGAACCTCTATATACTGTGGGTGTGGCCCTAAAAAGACAAAAAATACAAAAAAAAAAAAAAAAGAAAAGTGAAAGAAAAAGAAAATAGAAAGGAAATTTCTATAATAGGTTAACTCAAACTTTTATTAGCTTGCTGTTCTATCATTCTATCAGTCACTGGTAGGATATAATTTTTTTTCAGGGTATTGTTATCATGAAAATTTTTTTTTCTGATGACCTCTCAAAAAGGAAATGAAGTAATTGAGGCATGACTTTGCTTTATGAGTTCATGCTGACTTGGAGTGATCATTGCTTCCCTTTTTTCTCCCCTTTTTAAGATCTTATTGTGGTGTGAATAAGCTTAAATATCTTCTCAAATGTTTAGTAGTCATCTGTATTTCATTTTTTAATAGGTTCAAACTTCCCTAGAATCTCTCTGGAGATACTAATATGTTTACTTTAGCATTTTATTCAGTGTTCCTATATTGTGTTTTCTCAGGGGTCAGATCTCTTTATTGAGTTTGGTGCTTTTCTTTCCATCTTTTTGGTTGCTTGGTGATTCTTGGTGGTTTTATTGAATTTGTGCCAGATCCTAAGTTGGTGGCTGAGGAGTAAGAATTCTTCTTTGCCTGGCTTGAAGCTCAAGTTTGGATTAAGTCCGTTTCGACTCAAGTGGTCATGTGTGGCAGAGGGAGTGTGGATTTATTTCATGGATATGAAGCTCTCCTTTTCCAGGGACAAGGTCCTGATTCTGTGGTTGTGTTGTCCATTTTGAGTCTCATAAAAAAAAACTCTCATGATTCACAACATCCAGCACAAGGGCTCTGCTTTTATTGGTTACCTGGCCCCTGCCCAGGGCTGAATTCTTCCTACAAGCTTCTGCTGATTTTAATTGTAGGGCTTTTGCAAAATTCTGCTGGGACAACTTGTGCTTTTGAAGTTCTATTTCATGGATCTTGACTTGTGGGTTGCTTGTCTCTGTTGCATTTTAGTATCAAGATATCCCAGAAACTCCTCATTGTTCTGTCTGACTATCAGAACTCCTTTCTGAATTTTCTAAAACTTTTAAAAAATTTAATTTTACCCTTCTTTTACATTTTAGTGGGTTTGGGGAAGGGAGGTAAATGAAGTCAGCCAGCTTTGGTGGGAAGCCACCCATTACCTTCTATGATAACCAGAGTTCTACTGAGAATCACACCAACCTCTCCCAGCAAGTAGTTTCCTTTTTTCTTTTCTTTTCTTTTTCTTTTTGCCTTTTCTAGGGCCGCTCCCGAGGCATATGGAGATTCCCAGGCTAGGGGTCTAATTGGAGCTGTAGCCACTGGCCTACGCCAGAGCCACAGCAATGCAGGATCTGAGCCACATCTGCAACCTACACCACAGCTCATGGCAACACAGGATCCTCAACCCACTGTGCAAGGCCAGGAATGGAACCTGAAAACTCATGGTTCCTCGTCAGATTTGTTAACCACTGTGCCACTACGGGAACTCCTCCCAGCAAGTAGTTTCTAGAGGACAGTTTGTCCTTTTGTATATCCTTAAATTAGGGCATACCTATGTCCATATCTCTTGCATCTCTCCCATTGTCTGCAATTTTTCAAAGATTACTGCCAGCAGTTCTTTTCCAACATTGACAATTCCTTTTAGTGTTGGAAGCATTTCAATGAAATGGTGAAAATAGCTAAATGGCCTTATCATTCCTCACCTTTTCAAATTAACTTCAGTTCTCTCTTAAATGTGCTTGTTTGACCTTTTCAAGTGTTGTCATTTTTTGCTGAATTTCTTTTTCTTGGTTGGAAAGAAGAAAGTCAGATGGAAGTTGTATAATTCTACTCTATCCACCACCCCAGTCTGTTAAAAAATTACACCATCATCACTAAGGATAAGAAATCCCTTTTGTCCTTATTATCGCTGACCTTATCTGTTTATTTATTTATTTACTCAAGGCTAAACTCCTTCAAAGATTGGGAAGTCCTGGCATTATTCATAGAGGTCTGGTCATGATTCTAAATTTGTTCTTGATTTTATACATCTGCTAATTTTCTTTTTGCACCTTTCCCTTTAAAATATGAATGTTTGAAATAATTCTCTGCACCTTGTTAGCAGCTCAGGGGCAATAACAATAGAAGGAGAAACTAAAGGTCAGAGAATAAGGAGTGATGAAATACATGCAATATGAATAACAAATTCTGAAGAATTTACTGGTAAATCATTGCATGTATAATAGCTCCCCAGCTGAGTTGGTAGATTCTGTCACCTCCGACCTGTGTTGTAATAACTCTTCCACTGACAAGACATGTATAAGTCATTTAGACCAGCAGAGTTTTCACCTGAGTTCATCATGCACACAGTGTTTTACAGATTCCAAAACTCTTTCATGTATGCTATTGCATTTCAATTTCTTTTCTATTTTCCTAACAATTCTTTGAAAGCAAGAAGTGGGCTTGTAGCGGGGGGAGAACTGACTGTATTTTCAGGCCGGGAAGAAGGAGCTGGGGGAGGAGGAGAAGTGAAGTCATCAGGTGGGATCGTGCAACAATGCCCTCCTTCCTGATTCTTTGCCTGTTGTCTGTAATCACTCTTTTCCCTCTTTGAAACTCTGTCCTTGGCTTCATTAATACTATAGTCTCTCGATTAATCTGCTTACCTTTCTGACCCATCTCAGTCTTCTTTGCTGGCTCCTTTTCTTTTCATCCATTACAAGTTGTAATCCTTTTGAAAAGGCAAAAGCTTGAAACAGCCAAAATGATTTTTTTAATGGAAATTAATTAACTCAGAACATTATTTTTGTCATGTGAGAATTGCTTGTATATTATTCAAAATGAAATGATAGCTGGAATTGGAAAGGAAAGAAAAACAACCAAAGGTAGAGAGTTAAAAATGTGCTGAGATAGTCCTTCAGAATTTCAAAATAAAAGTGGTTTCTTTCCTTTTTTTTCTTTTTCTTTTTAGGGTCACACCCACAAGCAGATGGAAGTTTCCAGGGTAGGGGTTGAATCAGTCACTGCAATTTGTGATCCTTAACCCACTGAGCGATGCCAGGGATCAACCTGTGTCCTCATGGATGCTAGTCATGTTCGTTACTGCTGAGACACAATGGGAACTCCCATAAAAGTGGTTTCTTGTCTTTTTTTTTTTTTTTTAGGGTCACACCCATGGCATATGGAGGTTCTCAGGCTAGGGGTCTAATCAGAGCTATAGCTGATGGCTGTGGCCATAGCCACAGCAACTCCAGCTCTGAGCCATGTCTGGGACCTACACTGCAGCTCACGGCAACTCCAGATCCTTAACCTGCGGAGCGAGGCCAGGGATCGAAACTTCGTCCTCATGGATACTAATCAGATTTGTTTCTGCTGAGCCACAATGGGATCTCCTAAAAGTGATTTCTTAACAAATGGCAGAAATACTCTGGTGCTTTTACTAATTCACTTAAAATATGCTTAAACATGTTTCTAATTGTATTTTAAAACATTTTTGTTACATTAAATTAGTGAATACAATTCAGAATAATAATGACCATTTATAAATAAAATTAGGGGGTCTAGTTGGAAATGCTAAGAACTACTTGGATATGTGCATAGACCATTATATCCCTACCAAGTCTTGTATGTCCATCTTATTTGTGACATAAAGGGGTCAAATGTTACAGGTGTAATATTTGTGTCTATGCTAATTCTTTATTTTATTTATTTATTTATTGTCTTTTTTTGTCTTTTCTAAGTCTGTACCCGTGGCATATGGAGGTTCAATGAATTATAGTGGGAAAGAAAAGAACTCACAATTAAATGCAGATTTTGTGAAACTTGAACCTTGTAAAATATGGGAGGGCTCTCTTTAAGAAAAAGAATGTAAAATATCTTATTTCTAAAAATTTTACAAAAAAAACTTAAGACCATGTGAACATTTTCATAGCCTGTTGAAGGGTTTGTGAGTGGACTTGAGGCTTACTCATTGGTTTCAAGATAGTGAAAGATAAAATTTTGAGGATTGCCACTTTTTATTGTTTTAGGTAAATATTGATATCAACAGATATTTCTACTACTGTTATGTGAACAAAACAAGTTACAAATAGGATATGTAAATATGGTACTATTTGATACGGAATAAATGATAGGATATACAAAGGATATCTGTGGGTGATGGGATTACAGGTGTTATTTCTTCCATTTTTTTTTCTGTATTTTCTAAATTAAATAAATAAATATGAACAACTTTCACCTTGAGAAAAAATATTATTTTTAATTATAAAAGCAGACTCTGCTACAATTAGAAGGATGTGTTCAAATCTTTTTGAAACATTGATTACAGTTGCCTAAGTTATTTATAGTATTTTCCCTCTCCCTGATTAAAAAAATAACATACTTTTTTTTAAGAAAATGGTCAAGATTTGGTAATAGGCTGTTAAAACTGCTGCCTGCCCAGACCTCCCATACATAAACATACACACACATCTCTGCTCCTACCTCCCATCTCCACACTCACTCCAAAATGTTAACCATACTAGCTAAGCGGCCCATGGAAGGTAAACAATAAAATCATTTTAAGTGAAATTGAAAAAGAGTTAACACTAGGAGTTCCTGTCATGGCACAGGGGAAACGAATCCAACTAGGAACCATGAAGTTTAGGGTTCGATCCCTGGCCTTACTCAATGGGTTAAGGATCTGGTGTCGCCATGAACTGTGGTGTAAGCCGGCAGCTATAGCTCCGACATGACCCCTAGCCTGGGAACCTCCATATGCTGCGAATGCAGCCCTAAAAAGCAAAAAAAAAAAAAAAAAAAGAGTTAGTACTAAAGTTCCCATTGTGATTCAGTGGATTAAGAACCCAGCATGGCCTCCCTGAGGATGCAGGTTTGATCCTTGGCCTCATTGGGTTAAGAATCTGGCAAGCTGCAGTGTGGCTCAGACCCAGTGGTGCCCATGGCTGTGACACAGGCCACAGCTGCAGCTCCATACTAGGTACTTGGGATACTCAATGAACAAAACTGAAAGGGACCCTTGCTTTCCTGAGGCTTGTATTGTAGTAATGAGACGTAGACAGTAAACACAAGAAGCAAGTAAACTGTATTTTATGCTAGAAGGTGATAAATACTATGGAAAAATAGCAAGGAGAAGGATAAAGGAGATCAAAAATTTGGCAAAGGGGGGAAGGTCAGGTAGAATTAAAATGGATGAGTCAGGTCTCACAGAGAGGAGGATATGTGTGAGTCTGTTTTTTTTCAAGTTACACATCCTTGTAATTAGATTAGCTTTATAAGAAACTGAGAGCTCTTCATAATGAAACACTACTATTCAAACAACATAACTTTATAGGCTATCAGTATATAAATCCTGAAATTCTTTCCTGCTATAGATAATAGTCTGTGTTTTGCTGTTGGTTAATGTGACGAATAAAACAGCATTATGAAGTTTTATCTCTAAACTGGCTTAAATACATAGAAACTTTATTTATAACCAGGATCAAATACATTAAACACACACACACACACACACACATATATATATACACACACACACACACACACACGCACACACTTAAATACATTAAACACATGTGTATATATAAACACATGTATATATATATACAAACAAAAATGTAAACTATTTGCACATGTGTTTATACATGCAAATAGTTTACATTTTTATTTAAATGCATTATTGCTTGATAACCACCTAATAGTTTCACTAACTTAAAATGAATATATTTTGAATGGAAAGTAGAGAAGCAGCTGTCTTGATTCCTTGACTTTTTCATAATTTAATTTTTAAGTAATTTCATATTACTTGAATTTCAAAAATATGAAATTTTAGACTTGTGTAGCAAGACCAACCCACAGATAGTATAACTAACTCTTTTCACAACCTCAGAATTCTTTGAAATAATACAAAAGTTCCCAAATTTAAAGGTCATTGGTGCACATCTTGAAAAACAAACATCAACACAAAGCAATTTTTACTAAACTTAGAGTTAATGGCACTTTTGAGTAAGTCTGATTTGTGTGTGTGTGTGTGAGTCTGTTTCTGGTTTTTGTTTTTTGTTTTAAATTTTGTTGTTGGAATATAGTTGACTTACAATGTTGTGTTAGTTTCAGGTGTACAGCAAAGTGAATCAGTTATACATACACGTATATCCATTCTTTCTCAGATTCTTTTCTCGTATAGATTATTAAAATACTGGGTAGATTTCCCTATGTTCTACAATAGGACCTTGTTAATTATCAATTTTATGTATAGTACTGTGTATATGTTAATCCCAAACTCCTAATTTATTTCTCTCCTCAGTGTTTCCTTTTTGGTTACCATAAGTTTGATTTCAAAACCTGTAAATGTGTCTATCTTGTAAGTTCTTTTTTATTACTTTATTAGATTCCACATATAAGTGATATCGTATGATATTTTTCTTTGTCTGACTTACTTCACTTAGTATGATAACCTCTATGTCTATCCATATTAGTGCAAATGGCATTATTTCATTGTATTTTATGGCTGAGTAATATTCCATTGTATATATACCACATCTTAATCTATTTCTCTGTTGATGGACATTTAGGTTGCTTCCATTTTCTTGGCTATTGTAAATACCGCTGCAATGAATATTGGGATTATGTATCTTTTTGATTACTGCTTTTTTTCTGAGTAAAGTCTTTCTTGAGTAAAGGCTTTTTTGGTGATGGCCATTTTGACTTATGTGAGCTGAGACCTCATTGTAGTTTTTATTTACATTTCTCTAATAGTTGCTGATGTTGAGCATCTTTTCATGTGCTTTTTGGCCATCTGTTTGTCTTTTTTGGAGAAATATCTATTTAGATCTTCTGACCATTTTTTAATTGGGTTGTTTGTTTTTATAATATAAAGTTGCATGAGATGTTTGTATAATAGGGGATTTAATTCCTTACCAGTTACTTTATTCATAAAGGTTTTCTTCACTGTATATTCTTGCCTCCTTTGTTGTAGGTTATTTGACCATAGGTGTGTGGGTTTATCTCTGGGCTTTCTATTCTATTCCATTGATCTATATTTCTGTTTTTGTGCCAGTATCATACTGTTTTGATGACTGTAGCTTTGTAGTATAGTCTGAAGTCAAGGAGCCTGTTTCCTTCAGTTTCATTTTACTTTTTCAATATTGCTTTAGCCATTCAGGGTCTTATTTTTTTTCTAATTCCATGAGAAATACTGGTGGTATTTGATAGGGATTATATTGAATCTGTAGATTGTCTTGGGCAGGATGTCACCTTGATGATATTATTTCTTCCACTCCAAGAATATAGTCTATATTTCCATCTGTTTGTGTAATCTTTGATTTCTTTACACTTTATAGTTTTCAGAGTTCAAGTCTTCTGCCTCTTTAGGTAGCTTTATTCCTAAGGTATTTTATTCTTTTAAATATGATGGTAAATTGGATTGTTTCTTATTTCTCTTTCTGATTTTTCATTGCTAGTATGTAGAAATGTGAGAAATTTCTGTGTATTAATTTTGTATCCTTCAACCTAACCACATTCATTGATGAACTTTAGTAATTTTCTGGTAGCATCTTTAGGATTTTTCTATGTATAAAATATCATGCCATCAGCAAACAGAAACTTTTTTACTTTTTTCATTCAAAAAATAACTTCAAAAAAAACCTTCATTTTGTTTATTTTTTTATTTTGCTCCACTATTCTTTATAAAGTTTTTAAATTATAGTTTATTTACAATATTCTGTCCATTTCTACTGTACAGCAAAGTGACCCAGTCATACATGTACATACATTTTTTTTTCTCATATTATCCTCATCATATTCCATCACAAGTAATTAGATAGAGTTTTCTGTGCTAAATAGCAGAATCTCATTGCTCATCCACTCCAAATTCAATAACCCCAAACTCCCAGTCCATCCCACTCCATCCCCCTCCCCCTTGGCTACCACAAATCTGTTCTCCATGTCCATGTGTTTATTGCTTTCCTGTAGCTAGGTTCATTTGTGCCATATATTAGATTCCAGCTATGTGAAAACATAAGGTATTTGTCTTTCTCTTTCTATTTCTGACTTACTTCACTTAGTATGAGAGTTCCATCCATGTTGCGGCAAATGGCATTATTATTATTTTTTGGCTGAATAGCATTCCACTGTGTATATAGACCACATCTTAATCCATTCATATGTTGATGGACATTTAGGTGGTTTCCATGTCTTGGCTATTGTGAATAGTGCTGCAATTAGCATAGGGGTGCATGTATCTTTTTCAAGGAAAGTTTTGTCTGGATATATGCCCAGGAGTGGGATTGATGGATCATATGGTAATTTATATTTAGTTTTCTGAGGTACCTCCATATTCTTTTCCATAATGGTTGTACCAGTTTACAATTTACACTGCCACTAACAATGTAAGAGAGTTCTATTTTCTTCCTACCATCTCCAGCATTTGTTATTTGTAAATTTATTAATGATGGCCATTCTGACCATTGTGATGTGGTACCTCATAGTTCTGATTTGCATTTCTCTAATAATTAGTGATATTGAGCATTTTTTAATGTGCCTGCTATGTCTTCTTTGGAAAAATGTCTTTTCAAGTCTTCTGCCCATTTTTCATTTGGGTTTTTGTTTTTTTTGCTGTTGACTTGTGTGAGTTGTTTGTACGTTTTGGAGATTGAGCCCTGTCAATTGTGTCATTTGAAACTATTTTCTCCCATTCTATATTTTTGTTTTTAATGGTTTCCTTTGCTGAGCAAAAGCTTGTAAGTTTGATTTCATCCCATTGATTTATTTTTGTTTTTATTCCTATTGTTTAGGGAGATTGACCTAAGAAAAATTTGTACATTTGATGCCAGAGAATGTTTTGCCTATGTTCCCTTATAGGAGTTTTATAGTGTCTTGTTTTATGTTTAAGTCTTTAAGCCATATTGAGTTTATTTTTGTGCATGGTGTGAGGGTATGTTCCAGTTCCACTGATTTATATGCAGCTGTCCAGTTTTCCTAGCACCGCTTACTGAAGAGACTGTCTTTTCCCCATTTTATATTCCCGCATTCTTTGTGGAAGATTAATTGGCCATAGGTGCCTGGGTTTATTTCTGGGTTCTCTATTCTGTTCCATTGTTCTGCATGTCTGTTTTTGTACTAGTCCCACATTGCCTTGATTACTGTAGCTTTGTAGTATTGCCTGAAATCTGGGAGAGTTATGCCTCCTGCTTGGTTTTCATTCCTCAGGATTGCTTTGGCAATTCTGGGTCTTTTATGGTTCATATACATTTTTGGGTTTTTTTGTTCTAGTTCTGTAGAAATGTCATGGGTAATTTGATAGGGATTGTACTGATTGCTTTGGGTAGAATGGCCATTTTAATGATATTAATTCTTCAAACCCAGGATCATGGGATACATTTCCATTTATCACATTGCTATAAACTTCCCTATTGGAACTGCTTTTGCCACATCCCACAGGTTTTGGATCACTGTGTTTTCATTTTCATTTGTCTCTAGGTATTGTTTGGCTTCCTCTTTGATTTCTTTGGTAGTCCATTGGTTGTTTAGTAGCATATTGTTTAGCCTCCAGTTTGTGTTTTTAATATTTTTTTCTTGTAATTGATTTCTTTTTTCTTTTTTTGTCTTTTTGCCTTTTCTGGGGCCGCTCCCATGGCATGTGGAGGTTCCCAGGCTAGGGATCTAATTGGAGCTGTAGCTGCCAGCCTATGCCAGAGCCACAGCAATATGGGATCTGAGCCACGTCTGCAACCCACACCACAGCTCACAGCAATGCCGGATCCTCAACCCACTGAGCAAGGTAAGGGATTAAACCCAAAATCTCATGGTTCCCAGTCAGATTCATTAAACACTGAGCCATGATGGGAACTCCTTGTAATTGATTTCTAATCTCATAGCATTGAGGTGGGAATAGATGCTTGATATGATTTCAGTTTTCTTAAATTTACCAAGGCTTGATCTGTGGCTCATGATATCATCTATCCTGGGGAATGTTCCATGTGCAGTTGAGAAGAAATTTTATTTTGATGCTTTGGATGGAATATTCTATAAATATTGATTAAGTCTATCTGGTTTAATGTCTTATTTAAGGCCTGTGTTTCCTTATTGATTTTCTGTCTGGATGGTCTTTCCATTGATGTAAGTGGGTATTAATGTCCTCCACTATTATTGTGTTACTGTTGATTTTCCTTTTATGGCTATTAGCAGTTGTCATATATATTTGGTGCTCCTATTTTGGGTGCATATATTGTTGCAATTGTGTCTTCTTGGATTGAACCCTTGATCATTATGAAGTGTCCTTCTCTGTGTCTTGTAACAGGTTTTATTTTATTTTATAGCCTCATCCAAAGCATATGGAAGTTCCCAGCCAGTGATTGAATCTGAGCTGTAGCTATGACCCACACCAGATCCTTTACCCCACTGTGCTGGGCTGGGGATTGAACTTGCACCTCTGTGGGAATCTGAGCTACTGCAGTCAGATTTTTAACCCATTGCACCATAGTGGGAACTCCTGTGGTAGACTTTATTTCATATATTTTGTCTGATATTTGTATGTGTAAGCCTGATTTTAAAAGGTATATATTTGTGTATAAGTTTAGATATAAAAAGCCTAGAATTATGTACAGTAAAATATCAGTACATGTTTAATGCTTCTCTGTAGTGAACTTATTTTGTAATTAACTGTGCCTTTTCCACAATGTGCATGGATTACTTGAATAAAGATATAATTTTTATGTTTTCTGTACTTCCACATTTAACCCTCTTTTTTTTCCTATGCATTTTCAGATATAATCCTCACTCTAGAACTTTGTTGAATATTATCAGGGCATAGTCTTTCCCCCAGCTCCTTGTTGACACTTTTGAGCAATTGTTCTCCTTCTATTCCTCAAAAAATCTGTCCTCAAGCCTTGTCACTTCCAGTTGTCTCAGTCAACCCTGGCCTTAGGGAAAAGAGGCAAGCATGAGAACACCAAGATAACCCATGATATTTTTCCTTTCATTGATATGCTCAACCTCAATCATCTGTGTCTTCCTTGTTTTCACACCTTTCATTGGAGCTTTCTGTGTCTTTCTGATCCAATAAGGCAACCCATACTGACATGTGAGGCCCAGAAGACAGGTTATTTCCCTTTCCTTCTAGATAATAAGTTTGGATTTATGAATTCTTGTTAAATGTAATATTCCCTAATCTCTAATGATGTGGCAACTTCAGAGAGTTAAGAATAGCCTATGAATTAAGGCAGTGTCTAAATTCACAGTGCTGAGCAATGTCAGGACTAAAATTCAGACTCTTATTCTAGTGCTCATTCCTCTAAATTATAATGCTATGGATGTAAAGCCTAATTGAAGAACAATCTCATGACATACTCTTTGTTTACTCAGAGAAGTAAGGAAAAATGGTAAGGTATGCACAATTTATTTTATTTAAATGTTGAAGTTCCTCATCTTAAAGGATTTACTGAGTGACAGCTAACACTCAAGTTGGATGAGTCACAAAGATTATTTATAGTGTTTTTTAAAAAATGCCCTGGGGATTTTCATAGAAATTTCTACTTTCCTGAAAGCCTTTTATGGCCTCATCTTTCTCTTTCTACCCATACTTACATGCAAATTCTTCTCTTTCTACTTACTGCACAAAAACAGATCTTCGAAGAGATAAGTGAGAATGGTCACAGTTGCTATGAATCAAGACTAGATTAGTGAAGTGGAAACCAGAGGAACAATGTCATTATTGTTAGTATTAAGAAAACATTAGCAAAATAAAATGATGTCTGTTTACTGTGAGATGCTAAAAGCAATGACTCTTTAAGAGTGAAACTGCAGTTTCATTTGCTTAGTTACTTTTATGATTATAAAACTACATATTAACTTTTTTCAATTGTACATGTAACTGGGTACATGTATGTGACCCAGTTACACATACATGTACACATTCTATTTTGCACACTATCATGCTCCATCATAAGTGACTAGACATAGTACCCAACATATTAACTTTTTGTTATGAATTACGATTGTATGCCCCTGATAGTACGTAGGCATCCTCTTGTCCAAATTACAGATATTGAGTGAATTTTCATGCAAAAATAAAGAGACAGAGGTAAATTCAAAATATTTAGTCAAATATTTAAAAAATTCCACCAGTAGGAGTTCTTGTTGTGGCACAGCAGAAACGAATCCAACTAGGAACCATGACGTTGCGGGTTTGATCCATGGTATTGCTCAATGGGTTAAGGATCCGGCATTGCCGTCAGATGTGGTGTAGGTCACAGACGCAGCTAGGATCTGGCATTGCTGTGGCTGTGGCGTAGGCCTAGGAACCTCCATATGACATGGGTGCTGCCCTAAAAATGCGAAAAAAAAAAAAAAAAATTCCACCAGTAAAGTAAGTAAACTCCAGCAGAAAAAGGGTAATCACAGTATAACAAAATTAATAAACGAGCCTATAGACAAGTTCAAGCCATTTTAGAAAATGGCATATGATTGTAAATATCCATTGAGTTCTGCTTAGATTTTTCTTTTGTTTTTTTCATGTTCATATCCAAATCCCCTAGGCAACAGTAGCACAGTAACTGAATGTATTTTTTGTTGTTGGATCTACAGCATATACAGAAAAACAAAATATGGGAAATTACATTAATGAAACACAATTTTTGGTAATATTTACTCTAAATATTGTTAACTATTGCTCCAAGAGGTACTCTGATGGAGGTTCTCCCCATCATACTTTATTTTTATTTTTTTTAAATTAATGATTTTTATTTTGTTCCATTATAACTGGATTACAGTGTTCTGTCAATTTTCTACTGTACAGCAAAGTGACCCAGTTACACATGCATGTACCCATCATACTTTAGAATATGACACACCTTTTATTACAAAATCCCAAAGGAAAATTCCATTATTTTCCTTTGGAGAGAAAAAAATCTGTTATCATAATAACCTTATTTTACAAAAGTTCTTCCATCTCTCATCTTAAATGGTGAAATTTCCTCCATTCTCTTTGGATAGAAAGAATCTGGTCATTATCTTTGGTAAAAATAGAGAAAGGAAGAACAATAAATAGAATCACACTCCTGAACCATGGTTCATGACAATCATTTGGTCTTAAAAACATTAAATTATTTCCTTGTTTTAAGTAAGAATCTATGATTTATTACTTGAATAGGAATAAGTTGTCACATTTCACTTTGAATGTAAGAATTATTGCACACTTCCCTGTATTGAACTGACATTCATATTTATGAATTAAGATTAACAGTAGATATCAAAATAATAAATGATTAGTCCTGCGAATAGACATGCGGAAGTTATTGTTTTTCCTTGTTGTGGTCATTAGCTAGAGTTTGCTTAGCTTACTTTTTTTTTTTAGGGTCACCCCTGTGGCATATGGAGGTTCTCAGGCTAGGGGTTGAATCAGAGTTAGAGCTGCCAACAAACACCACAGCCATAGCAACTCAGGATTCAAGCCTCATCTGTGACCTACACCACAGCTCATGGCAATGCTGGATCCTTAACCCACTGAACGAGGCCAGGGATCGAACCCGCAACCTCATGGTTCCTAGTCGGATTGATTTCTGCTGTGCCACAATGGGAACTCTCAGTTTGCTTAGGCTACTTAAAAACTGCAAGTAAAATGTATATTACGTTCTATGGGATAAAAAGAATGTTTCAAAAACAGTATCGGGTTAACTCTCACAACACCCAGTTTTTTCTAACTGGGTGAAAAATGATAATCCCATTTTTACTGAGGAACAAAGTCATTCCCAGGGAAGGTGAGCAAGTAGTGGAAAGAGGATTTCTACTCATCATCTTAACTCCATACTATAGGCTTTTCCTACAATGTCTTTTTCCATCTCTCTTTTTCATAGTTTTGTTTCCTTCAAGTTTCCTTCCTCTCAATTTATCATTTCTAATTCTGCGGGAAAGTGATTATACAAATACAATCCATGATGGTTATTTCAAGTCTCCTGATTATTTTGTTAGTTCCTTAAGGCAACATTTGGTAACTAAAACATAGTCCTACATAAAAGAAAGAGAAAGTAACATTCATTAAGTGCCTGTTTTGTGCTGGACACATTGCTAATGCTTTCAGATGTGTATGTGTGCATGTGTTTCAGAAGGAAGTACTTGCATTTTACACATACAAACATTTACTCCATTTAAATGCTTAGCATCATAAGTCAGATACTGCAAGAGGAAGAAAATTGACTAGGCTTTCTTACCATAGTCTTTATAAACCTTAAGTTCTCCCCCGACCCCACTGGTAAATGTACTCCTAAGAATGAGAAATTCCAATTTCAGTTAAGGAGTTGATTGCATAAGTGTAGAGAGGGAATCCCAGGAAGAGGACACTAAATAAATGGTAGGGAAGAAGAGACTTAGGGATAAAAAGAAAAAAAAATTATGTAAATATAAGAGCTACACTTTGCCTTATTCTCTCTGACATTTGCTCTTTATTCCACAAGCTCTAGTTTCCTAGTATAAAATACTTACAACTGCTCCTATATAGTCTCCCTTGTTCTACTTCATTACATGACTGCATGTCATATTAGCGGTAATGGAAATGGGTCAAGAATTACAGATTTAGTTTTGCTTGTGCAGTGACAAATTCGTAGCTGATTGTGACATTGAGATGACCCTAAACCCAGGGAAATTGTGCCGTATAAAGATATGACTCTTAACTGTCTATAAGAACCCCTCAATAATGAAATCTTTAGCCCAATCTTCATTTGGTCATGAAAACGAAGAGAAAGAGAAACTAAAATTATTATTATTGTTATTATTTTGCTTTTTAGGGCCACACCCAAGGCATATGGAGGTTCCCAAGCTAGGGGTTGAATTGGAGCTTTAGCTGCCAGCCTACGCCACAGCCACAGCAATGCAGGATCTGTGTCACATCTGCGACTACACCACAGCAATACTGGATCCTTAACCCACTGAACAAGGCTAGGGATCGAACCTGTGTCCTCGTGGATGGCAGTCAGATACCTTAATCGCTGAGCCACCACGGGAACTCTGAAACTAAAATTATTTTTTCTGTGCCTTACATCTAAGAAACACATTAACTCTCACTCTCAATTATCTGGATTGAAATAGATTGGGATATTTTACTGCAATGTTACAAATTTGTAACACCCATGATAAACAAAAAGATCTTTATGTAAATCTCCATACAAACTAATGAAAGAGGAAATAAGAAACGACTGTTAGTATTTATAATATTCATCAAGTATTGCCAATGATGCAGGAAAAAATAACTAGTTAGTACTTATAGCCAAAAGTGATTTCATCCACAGCATTATATCACTAAAGCAAAGGACTGTGTAGTAAACTTGGTAATATATTTTGTATCTCAAACTTCACTGTAAATTTGAGGGTAAGATATAGAGAGCCATGTTTTCTTAGTGTTTCTAAATTTTCTAAAGTTGGAATTGCAGAATTGGAATAAAGCTACCGAGTATTTTAAATGCTGCTCATAGATATCATATTACATCATATGGAATCACAGCCATCTGTGAAAATTAAACATAGATTTATTATTCCACGTCATCAGTCCACTTCATCTATTCTCTCTTCAAATATTTGTTTCCATTCATTTTACTTTATTTTCCTCTTTTATGTGATTTATTATTTCATTCATTCATACTCTACTTAATTAAGTTTCTGGATGAAACTTTATTATATACTTTTTAAAAGAAAAATGGCTTATGATGGCAAATAAGAGTGCAGTGCAAGGAAATAAAATGAGAACCATAATTCTCTAAGTACTTTATTTATATTGCTTAGTTTTAATTTTTATGTATCATTTAAGAGGAAGATTGCACTGCAAAGCACTTCACAACACAGTAGAAGGTTCTGTTGGTTATTTTGATGGTGAGATGTAAAAGTTAAATTTAAAATGTAAAATGTGTTGCAAAGAAAGTGACAATTTTTTGAGAGTTAGTGACTTTCATGTGAGTATTTTAAAATGGGAATTGCAAAATAATGTTTATAACAAATGAGTTCCAGTTAACAAAAATTGTTCCTATGAGATAGAATTGCCACTGCTGGTATTTCTAGCTCATAAATGAGAAAACAGAGGCTCAGTAAGGTTAAAGGACTTGCCCAAAGACGTGTGGTTCACTAGTAACTAAATGTTATTTGGTATAGCACTTTCATATTCCAAAGTTTGTTTCTGATCCAACATTCAGGTCACAAAGTCTATATTGTATTGCATTATTTTCATTTAAATATTTTATTATAAATTACTTATTTTATGTGGCTATTATTTTTGTATTTTATTTTTATATGTATATCATTTTTATTAGCTATACAATTCTCCATCAAATTGATGTTTTCTTTTGTTTGCTTTTGCCCTTACAAAATAGGTATAGATGACATTGTCACTATCACATATATCTTTTCATTTCTGTTAAATTTTATTCTTAGGATAAATTCCTAGATATGTAAGTTTTGAGTAAAGAATACTTTTTAAAAAGTTTTATTTTCTTCTGGTAGGTTACTTCTTTTATTTAAATTTTTTTTCTCAAGAAACCATGTAACAAATAAAAATCCTAGTTGAAAAATCCTTGGAAAACATAGTAAGACACCACCAAATAGTGCATATTTTACTTATTTTGGTTGATCTTAGTCTTTCAGCATGTGTTTTCCTTAAGTACATTAGTACTAAAATGGAGAAACTTATAACCAGTAGCTGAAGGAATGATAGTTAATAAGTTGAATTATGCCTTCTATCAGAGGATACCTCATAGCTACCATGTTGCGCCAAAACAAGGAAAGTATTTATAGTGTTATAGATTAAATTTTAAATTACTTAGTGTGATTTTCTAAGATTTCACAATGAATACAATCATGTTTACTATGTTAAGATTCTTCCTTAAGGATATTTAATAAATATTTCCTCACGGATCACTATTTATATCTTCATCAACTCAGTCTTTAAGTTTTCTATTCTGCAACACCTTACTGAAAAACCCTTTAAACTAATCTCATTTCTCCTGATCATGAACACTCCTCAGCTTACTTTCATGATAATTATTTATTCATTTGTCCAACAGATAATGTCAAGTCTTTTAGATGCTGAGACTAGAGCAGTCTGAGAGATAGATGAGGTCTCACGGCATTTTTTTTTTTTTTTTTGTCTTTTTAGGGTTGCACCCATGGCATATGGAGGTTCCCAGGTAGGGGTTGAATCAGTGCTCAGCTGCTGGCCTAAGCCATAGCCACAGCAATGCCAGAGCCGAGCTGCATCTGTGACCTACACCACAGCTCAAGGCAATGCCAGATCCTTAACCCACTGAGCGAGGAAAGGGATCTATGCTGCATCCTAATGGATGCTAGTCAGATTAGTTCCCACTGAGCCAAGAAGGGAATTCCTCACAACATTGTTGATAGAGGCAGATAGGACAAGGCAGATAAATTTAGATTGTAATAAATACTATGAGATATTAAAATTGGGAAGACTGGAGTTCCCATTATGGTGCAGCAGAAACAAAGCTGGCTAGGATCCCTGAGGATGCGGGTTTGATCCCTGGCTTCACTCAGTGGGTTAAAGATCCGGCATTGCCCTGAGCTGTGGTGTAGGTCACAGACATAGCTTGGATCCTGTATTGCTGTGGCTGTGGCATAGGCCAGCAGCTGTAGCTCCAGTTTGACCCTTGGCCTGGGAACTTCAACATGCCAAGGTTGTGGCCCTAAAAGAAAAAAGAAAAAAAAAAAAAAAAAAAAAAAAAGGAGATAGTTTTTGGCAGTATGTTAGGGAAAGAGGGCTACTATCTTAAGTTGCTAATGGAAGACCTGTCCAAACATTTGAGCTAATAAAGACCTAAAAGCTGAGAATGAGCAGTCTAAGGAGCAATAGATTCATGCCCTGGGGAAGCAAAAGATTTGTTCTGTAAAATAGAAAGATGGCCAGAAGAACTGGAGTATAGTAGATGTGGCAGGAAAATAGCTTGTAGAAATCATCAGGGCCTGTCAGGTTGAACATTGCATATTGTGCTAAGAAATTTGGATTTTATTTTGTCTGCAAAGGCAATTTTACTTTGGAGGTTGTTAAATAGGAAAGTGAAATGATGTGCTTTACTTTTTAAAAATACTACTTGGCGAGCCTGTAGAGGGAGCAGGCACCTTTCCAGGCATGGAGAGGAATAGATGGAAGAAGGGTGACTGCATAAGATCAGTGTCAGCCCAGAAAGTATAAAATTGGGGCCACCACTGATTGATTGGGATACAGTAAATCATGTAGTAGCATTGAAGTTCATGAATAATACAGGGATCATAGAATCTATGAGGACGGACGATGTAGTTAGGTATAAGAAATCCATGAAGTACATAGCCATGTTTTTTACTGGGTGAATCACAATGCTTTGCATTAACTTAATGCCATAGTACTTCCTGGCTTATAATACTGCAAGGTAAAGCACTTTCTCAAAGGGATCTATTAGAAAGCTACATGATTTCACCTGTTTGTTGACCTTGACAAAATGTTTCCAAAGATATAATCAAAATGTTTTTCTATTGATTAAAAAAGCATAAATATTAAAACTATCAATAGAGACATTTAAGTGTGAAAACAGATTGTATGCTTTAAAAATGTACTCATAAATGATATGAAATATAAAAAAAAATAAATAAAAATACTACTTGGCTGCTGTAATATCTTATTCAAAGTTGACCTCTACCACATCTCATGATGACATTCAGTGTCTAACACATATTAAATTCTGAACAATGAAGTACCAATTATCCATTCTTTTTTTTTTTTTTTTTTTTTTGTCTTTTGTCTTTTTAGGGCCGCACTCATAGTGCATGGAGGTTCCCGGGCCAGGGGTCTAACTGGAGATGTTGCTGCTGGCCTGTGCCAGAGCTACGGCAATGCCAGAGCCACAGCAATGCCAGATCTGAGCCATGTCTGCGACCTACACTGCAGCTCATGGCAATGTCGGATCCTTAACCCACTGAGTGAGGCCAAGGACTGAATCCGCAGTGCTTCCGCTGTGCCAAGATGGGAACGCTCCAGTTATCTATTCTAAGTCCAATATTTTTCCTATAATCTCTTCTTAACTGTCTCTTTTCCCCAATCCCCTGACCATAGGGTAAATTTCTATTTATTAAAACTCAGCTGGAGATTACTGTTCTGGAAACCCTTCCTCATCTGCAGAGCTGAGTGAAAGGCTGTGCTTTATCCAGCTTTTGGATTTTGTGTTCCCTGATATAATATGATCATGCCTTTTTGTAATTGTTAGTTGTTGGATGTCTCTAGTTCCATACAATGCTTAAACATACAAGTTTCTTTCTCTCACTTAACCGTCAGGAACTATGTTAGATGATATGCACATATTCTGTTCCATCTACTGCCTTTAGCTGTCAAGGTATTTCATTATTTACTCAACTTTGAAGCTGAGTCTAGAGAAGGTGGTCTCTTTAGAGAATCTTTCCAGATCACTCCAAGCTAACTCTATAGCCCTTTCATACTCTTACAGCCTCACTATAGAAGATTCTTATTTTTTTACTAACAGCTGACTTTCAAATACCTCCAAATTAAACCAATTTTTATTATTAGATATGAGTTCTTTGAGGAAAGAATTACATCTTACCTGTCTCTAAAATCCTGGTCCTTACTGCTATGTTTAACACATAGAAATGCTCATTAAGTGGTAATTATTATGAATCTGAGATCCTTAAAGCCACGACCACTAAAGTTTTCCATAAAAACAAAATACATCAGTGTAAAAGATATTAAAACCCCCATTTATATCATTTCCAAGGAACAAATATTTTTAAATCAGAAAATATATTTTATCCTTATATTTCATAGAATTAAATCTTCATATTTGAAAAGCTGGATAGGACAGAAACTTTAGTCTATACATTAGAAAAAACAACCTCTTCTTAATAGTTGCTAAGAGCATTATACTAACTTTTACCTAATTGGTTATGAGTTTGACAATGATTTCCAAATGTATATGCATAGAGATGAGTTTTCCTATCTGTGATAGAGGGTCCATTCCTAAGATTTGGAAGTGCAAGAAGGGCCAAAGAGACTGAAATGAAAATTGGAATGCTCACACAGAGATAAGTATTTGTGTTTTTTATTTTTATTTTTGAACACATAGATAACTATAATAGGAAAGTAGAAATTCAGCCAAATAAATGCATGCACTGTTCCTCCTCCTCCTTTTTTTTTTTTGGCCATAAGAGAGCCAGTTAGATTGGCCCTCTGGGCAAGAGATCAGCATTCATATACTCACTTGCCTTTCCCTCACTCTCTCATTCCTAAAGCAACAACAATATTAGCAACAACAACAAAACAAGTATAATCAGAAAGAATAATCTATTTTAATCAATAGATAGATGGGGGAAGATAAGATTTTTAATCACTGTTATTTATTGGAGAAAAACCAATCCTGGTATGAACATACCATAATTAAAGTTACAAACTCAAAATTCTCAGAAAAAACCCTAAAAAGAACTCAAGAATTGCAGAGATGACCTTGCTTCCTGATCATTTCATCAAAGGGGAGTGCAAGGAAGGCATGTATTGGTTCAGAGTCCACATCATCTTTGTCTCCCATCAGTCTCAGATTCAGAGTCTTATGTCCTTCATAGATCAAGAAGCTTTAAGATACTGTTCTCCTCTGGGACTCAGCAAGACATAGATAGGCCTCTGCACTATCTACATGTGTGGGGATGTATGAATATTTACAAATAAATGAAAATATAAATTAGCAGGACAAGAGGGGAATTCTTGCCAATGGCAGTTGCTGTAAAATACACATAATATTTAATTACATTGAAAAGAAGAGCAGGGACCAGTGTAAATCATTCCATATGATCATGCTTAAACTGAAGAGGAGGTGCCCTTATCATGAGACCACATGGAAGAACCTGAAAAATGGGTGTGAAGATTGAGAGGCTTTAGCTGTCATCAGCTAGATGCTCCGCAAACACAAAAGCTGATATTTTTAATATAAATATGCATGGTTAGAGTTCCTGCTGTAGTGCAGAAGGTTAAGGATCTTGCTTTGCCTCTGTGGTAGCATGGTTTGATTCCTGGCCTGGTGCAGCGGGTTAAGGATGCAGTGTTGTGGCAGCTGTGGCATATGTTGCAGCTGTGGCTCAGATTTGATCCCTGGCCTGGTAATGTCCATATGCTATGGGTGTGGCATATATATATATATATATATATATATATATATATATATATATGAAATTTTGATGGAACATATAATGAGGTATCTTCTTTTTTCTTTTCTTTTCTTTTCCTGATTACTCCAGAAAAACCAAAGACCACATAAGAACAAGATATGTAGGACAGGAAATTCCCTAAACTTGTAATTTCATTTAGTCACTTATTAGGAGTAAGGAGAAGAGTTGGATACTGACAGATAGGAGCAAGTGCTGCCTGTTAAGATTTAATGCAACCACTAAATAAGATAATCAAGAGAAAATGAAAAACTGGAGCCCGATTATCTTTCATTAGACAGAAGCAGACCTTAGTCACTGTCGGCAAAAGGAAGCATTATGAGGTAGAAAGGCCATGGGAGCTGGAGTCAGAAGACATGAGTTTGAGTCCTGAGCTCTGCTACTTATTATGATCCTGGATAAATCTGGCAGGTCACTTTGAATTGATATACTCAACTCAAAGAAAAGGATAATAATGACATCATTAGCAACAATTGTACTGGGTTTGCTATAGTAAATGAAATAAGATTAGAAAAACTAATTTATTACTTTTTCAGTAAAAATAGACTGGACTCTAGTGATCATAGGAAGTAGTCCATCCTATGACTCACCATCCCAAATTGGAAACATTTACTCAGCATCTTCTTATAAGCACACCCACACCCTAATCTCCTCTTCTCTCTCTGAATTGGTTTGCTGAATGGCTTTCTGATTGCCTATTAGTCTACCTAGCTCTAGGCTAGCTAAGGTGGCCAATCAGGGGATCTGAACTAGACAGGCAGGGAATTTTAAGGACTTTGAGGTGATGGACGTGTATTAGTATTGATTTTTCACAGCCTGTTTTGCTATGCTCATCATTTGGCTCCTTTCTATTTAGATTCATTTGTACAGCACTTTCCGCATATTGTACTTTACTTTGTAATTATCCTGACTAATAACTAATAGTATGTGCTATTATTGAGCTTCTTGCATGTAAACCATGCTTTTCCATATCCTGGAAAAGATCTACTCTTTTTAGAGTCTATTAAAGAAGGGCCACATTCATGAAAAACCAGTGAAAGACAAGCATGAACAAACATAGTTCCTATTTTAACATTGGAAGTCCCTGTACTAGGTTTATGGTGAAAACAAGACCAAGAAGTATTCAGAAAGTCTTGGCTGTGTTCATCAATGCCACTGAATATAAGAACATATTAATTTTCTTTAGTTTTGAAAACATCAGGAGCCCATAACAGTTTGATTTCTAACCTAGATGGCATCATGCACTGATGAGTGTAATTCACTGAAATAAGACAAGGCCACTGTAATAGAAATTAACTCTGAACATGGCCAAGAACCTTATTACCAATGCCTGGGTTAGGGAGGTGGGGGGCATGGAGAATAAGAAAAGAAAATGACTAGTAAAGAGAAAACTGATTGGGAATCTATAGTTTATTTTTTAGCACTAATCTCAAGGTCCAAAGATAGGGAATAAAATGGGATAGTCTCAGTGCTACTTAAGAAACTGACAATTTGTACAGATTAGATCAAATATTGTCCTGTGATGATGATCTCCCTTGTTTGCATGGAAAATTACAACTCTAAGTTAGCTAATGAAAATCTAAAAGAAAAAAATTACTGTATTCATTATACATACATGTTACAAACATTTCTGTAGATTCACTTCCTCTCAAATATCTAATGCTAAAATTATAAAGGCATGTTGGGCCTCAAAATATTTTTCTTCCTTCTTTTTAAAAATTTTATTTATTTATTTATTTATTTATTTATGTTTTTTTAGGGCTGTACCAGCATCACTAGTCAGGAGAGAAGAAATATCTAGGGTGACATAAAAAGTCACCCTGGTCAGCAAAAAAAGATGGTCGCAATGGGCATAGATGCAGACGTGGCCAGTGGGAGATTGGGAGGCATTTTGTGTCAATTTTTTCCCATGGTGCTAGGACTGCAAAGATTTTATTGACAGGTCACTCAATGTGCTATTACTGGACTAGTCCTTACTCATAGTAGCCAAAAGTTTCTGGACCGCTTGTCTTACTAGTCTCTTATGGTCCAGGAAAATATTCCTTTTTGTTTCTTCTTATATCTAGAGCTACACTGTTACAATTATTAAGCTTTTTTTTTTTTTTGTCTTTTTAGGTCTTCACCCATGGCATATGGAAATTCCCAGGCTAGGGGTCAATTTGAAGCTGCAGCTGCTGGCCTACACCACAGCCACAGCAATGCCAGATCTGAGCCTCATCTGCAACCTATACCACAGCTCACACCAATGCTGGATCCTTTAACCCACTGAGCAATGGCAGGGATCAAACCTATGTCCTCATGGATACTAGTTGGGTTCATTACTGCTGAGCCATGACAAGAAATCCCTACAGTTATTAATCTCATATGGGACTATAAATAATTTTATCTCAGTTACACATCTGGTAATGCAAGAAATAACAATTTTATTTAATAGTTAATAAAAAATAATATAGTTAGTAGTATTAGTAAAGTCATAAGAATTTAAGTCATGAGCTTTAACCAAGTGCAACCCAGTATATCACCAGTTCATCTGACTAGTCTGTCCCTTATCTTTAAAGGAATTATATATTGGCTTTGTCCATAAGGCAAACTTAATTTCCTAATGTTTCTAGCCTGGTTATCCCTAGATGATCTAACTGTTCCCAACACAAGGGAGACTTTAAATTTAAATTACCATATCCTGATGTTAACCACATAACTCTATCCCGTAGTTGTGGAAAGTTAAATCCTTTGGCTGAAGTCTTGCTTATTGTTGATTGAGCTTGAGTAAATTTATGTTATTTATTTATTTATAGGGCTGCACCTGCAGCATATAGAAGTTCCTAGACTAGGGGTCAAATCGGAGCTACAGCTGCAAGCCTACACCACAGCCATAGGCACAGCAATGTGGGATCTGGGCCATGTCTGTGACCTTCACCACAGCTCACAGCAATGCTGGATCCTTAACCCACTGAGCGAGGCCAGGGATTGAACCGAATCCTTCTAGATCCTAGTTAGATTTGTTAACTGCTGAGCCCTGAAGGGAACTCCAAGCTCGTGTAACTTTAGAAGAAAACATATTTATAGCCTGGGTCAGAGCAGGTATTATTAATTGGCCAGGTGAGAAGTATCCCACCTAGTAATATCAATAATGGCCTGAGAAGAATTATATTTTTTCCAATAAAATTACAAAGGTCCAACTCATAAGAGCCTTGGAGGTAAGAAGCCCAACAAGGTAAATCAGAAGTTTTAGTTGCAGGTAATTGACTAGAAACCCAACAATTGGATTGATTTCTAAAGTTTAATAGGATTGTTCCCATGATAGAAAAACATTTGATTAAATGATTTTTCTTTAAAATTACCCTCATTTTTACCAAATATAGCCAGATTAGAATGGTAGAAAGTATATCCCAGATGGAAAACATATATATATATATTTATTTTTAAAAAGCTCTGGCTCGTGTTTTTAAAGAAAAATTGTGCATGATTTACTTTTTACCAGTCTGTTCTGGCATGTTCTAATGATATCAGAATCACCTGGATTAATGATAGCCAGTGTGCATACTCTGTTTCTACATGCTATGCCCAATTCAATATTATTGCCACTGTAGTGATGGACACTAGTTTTGGCCAACGTGGCATAATATTCTGTTTCAGATTTCCTCAAGGCTGGGCAGCTCTTGGCAAGGATGGCCAGTTTTGCTTTGCCTCGTCTGATCATTTTCAGAGTCTGCTTGTACATACTTTCCACTTTTCATAAAGAGTTGGAGCTGAGAGTTGATTGACTCCAGTGAATTTTTGTCTTCTTTGTGGCTACCATCTTCCTGCCTTAGATGCAGGATGCCCCCAACCACAAGCAGCTGCCAAGATGGCTGGGGAATAAGAAAAGCAAAAAAACATATTTTCTAACCATTTCTTTTTCATTATTGGTTTTGCCAGGTAGCCAGGAAGAACCAAGTGGCCATTTTGGATTTCCCATAGTCCTGACTGTTTAAGTCATAGCTATTATTTACCCGTCTTAATTTCTCTGATTTAGGAGCAGACTTTTGCCATGCTATAAGGGCATCAGTATGGCAACAATGGGGGGTTAATTTTTTTTTTTTTTAGAAGTAGAATGCAATCTACGTGTGCTATAATCTTCACAGATTTTGTTGTTTTTACTTTTTATTTGACAATGTTTCCCCCTGTAATTTAATCAACCAAATAATTAAAGGATCTTATTTAACCTCTAGTATAACCTAGGTACAATAAATACTTAAAGTTGAAGACTCTAGACATGTCTATATTAATTAGATCCACAAACCTTAACACCAAGTATTCATTTAATACTGAATATTTCCTAGTTAACATGAACCTAAAATTAATTCTGGCCGGTTACCTTCTGTATTTGAGAATTTATGTCAGTGCTTAATTTCCTTTAAGCTAATTAAGTAGGGCTCCTTTATGAATTAATTTTGGTAATGCCATACATCCATGACACACATATACAAACACATAATACAGAGACCTCACTGTGTCCATTCTGAAGTTTTAGCTATGGATAAGCTACAATTTTGTAAAATCCATCTTCTCTGCACCCTTCCCTTTGGGTAAGGGGGTGGGGATTGGGGAGCAGGGGGTTGAAGAGGATGTTGGCAAGATGAGGATAGGAAGAGTCATCCAGAATAGCTGGTGGGAGGGAGAAGGAGGGAGACTAGGCAATAGAGAAGCAACAGAGAGACGCTTGCAGCAAGAGTCCCTTAGGCCCAGATTTTGGTTGAGGGCCACGAAGGCCTGGAAGTCAGGTGCCTCAGAGTCCTTTCCTTGTCAAATTCCTTCTAATTTCTGAGGATACAGCTGAGGGGAGAGTGTGCAGGAGGCTCTGGGATGTACCATAAAACATTCTTAGCCTATATGCTGTAGATTGGGGATACTGAAAGTAACTGACTGGCAAAAGATATCCCTTTTTGTCTCAGTGATGTCTCCATGTGATCAAAACATAAAGTGACAACTGTCTCTGCCAATTGTTTCATATGACTGGGGGAAGTGGCCAGAGAAATGGGGAACCCTGTGACTAGGGAGGGGAAATTCCCAGGAGCCAGCCAGAATTAACTCATCATTAGATCTTTTGGGATGTGGAAGGAGTTCACAGGAGCAGCAAGGTCCTTTAAAGCCAATCCAGCTAAGAAAGACAGAGCAAAACTAGTAGGAAAAGAAGGCTGGGGATTATGTCTTATAGTCCTATTGGGGAGGCAGTGGCCAGGGGACAGTGAGTTCTGTATTTTTCTTTAACCAGTGTGAGTCTTCAAGCTGTAGGCTGCCCTGATGGCTTATAATTGCCTGACCCATGCCCACATGGTATCTGTTGTCTTGGTCTCCAGCTGGAAGGAAAAGGAAAAGAGGAACCTCTATCCCTGAGGGTAGCACTTTCTAAGGTATGGTGAGCAGTGAGGCCTTCAGAACACACCAAAGTATAACTCTGTCCAGGGGCCCTCAGCTGCTTCCATAGCTACCTGCCTGTTCACACTGTTTTCCAGAAAGAGAGAAGGGAGGAGTGGAGGGTAGACCCTCAGTAAGCTCTCTGCACAGGTTGCCAAAATGTTGTGGTCCATGCTTGGGTTGGAAAAAGAATTTCCAGACTCAGAGCGGAGTCAATATAAATATAAGTTTATTGAGGTAAGAAATGCTGCTAGCACAGTGGGAGGACTTGATAATCAGGGAGAGTCATCTCCCAGCTCATGGTTGTGTCTGTTTTTATAGCTCAGGGACAAAGGGAGAGGAAAGATCTCTACACTTGCTGGTTGGTTGGGGGCACATATTGCCCCTATAGGGTGGTGTGAGGAGTGGGCCAAAAACCTTTTCTAGTTTTTTTTTTTTTTTTCTTTCAGCTTTTAAGGTTGGCAGGCAAGAGTAGGCCAGGTTGCTCAGGAAGGGCTCAAGAACTCTGTAACTAA
This sequence comes from Sus scrofa, assembly GCF_054392235.1. NCBI lineage: Eukaryota > Metazoa > Chordata > Mammalia > Artiodactyla > Suidae > Sus > Sus scrofa. The sequence goes on from NC_139386.1 coordinate 51,296,836, forward strand.
TGCATTGGGATGGGAGGGGTGATGAGGGCCTGGTAATTTTTACTGTGGCCAGAGGATCTTTGAGTTTATCTCATTGGAGAGGCCTTGAAGTCCCACAGGTACTGCTTTACTTTAAAAAAAAAAAGCATGCACATTCTTTTTCAAAAATATTATTGGATGTATTTCCCTGCTCTATACAGTAAGACTTTGTTTTTTACCCATTCTAAATGTAATAGTTTGCATCTACTAACCCCAAACTCCCATTCCCTTCCCCACCCTCTTGACAAACATAAGTCTATTGAGAGTTATGTTTTATTCAGCAGATTTTCTGAGAACTTCAAGCCTGAAGACAGGACTCAGATCCCTCTGAAGGACTGCTCCAAAGAGGCTAGGGAAGATCCAGGATATATAGGAGTTTTTTTGCAACAAAGACCAGGTATTTGGAACATCAAAAGATTACTGTTAATTAAAGAAAACCTGATATTTTAAGCTAATGAATTTAGCACTTTTCTATGTATGGAAAATGGAAGAGCCTGGGCTCATTGAAATCATTCCTTTGATAAGCATGTTAGCAATCTGAGGCCAGTATCCTGTGTTTTTCCATCTGGAATTCCCTCAGGGTGCACTGTTGGGGATGGCTCCAGTGCCTTCTGGCTTGATGGATGCACCATCCTTTGTTCATCAACATGGTAGGCTACAGTTTTCACCAATAAATTTCTCCTTGTTTTTGTCCCTTTTCAGTCCATCCTCTACACAGTCTTAGTAAGTAATCTTAAAACATGTAAATCATAGAATATGATATAATTTCTTCCTTAAATTTATCCCATGGCTTCCATTACATATATCATGATATCTGAACTCTTTATCAAAGGCCCTGTGTAATTGTGGCCTCTACCTGCTAATTTGGCATCAGCTCATTGGCTTTGAGCTTCCTCCAAATCTTCATTGGGCTGGTTCTTCCTCTTCATTGGGGGAAATCTTTCAGATTTTCCTTTTTAAAAATGTACTCTAATATTAAGAAAAATCTAAAGTAGATTCTTCTTCCCCAATTCTTCTGAAATCCACTATCCTGCTTGGTTTTATTAATAACACTAACCTCTACTCCTATTGGATCTTATTCACTTAAATAAAATTGTGTATTCCTTCCTCCCTCATGTATTGTCTTCCTCTCCTCCTAGAATATAAATCCTTTGAGGACAGGAACTTTATATCTTTTTCATGCATCTCTACTCCCAGACACATGGTCTGTGCTCACTAGCATTTTCTAGAATGAATGAATAGTAAATGTCATTGTTACATTCCTTGTCAAGATAAGGATAGACCAGCAAGAAGTCAAGAAATCATAACAATGTAGATGTTGCTGTCTGTGACAATTTTTTTTTTTTTTGGTCTTTTTGCCTTTTCTAGGGCCGCTCCCGTGGCATATGGAAGTTCCCAGGCTAGAGGTCTAATCAGAGCTGTAGCCACCGGCCTACGCCAGAGTCACAGCAACTCAAGATCTGAGCTGTGTCTGTGACCTACACCACGGCTCATGGCAACGCCGGATTCTTAACCCACTGAGCAAGGCCAGGGATCGAACCCGAAACCTCATGGTTCCTAGTCGGATTTGTTAACCACTGCGCCAGGATGGGAACTCCAACAATTGTGTTTTTTTCTTCACAAATTGTACCCAGGATATCAGTGAAGGACTAGTTTTAAATCATTTCTCCTACTACCTCATTGGGTGTTTCTGCAATATTTTCCAGTGAAAACTATAATTTTGAATGATAGGTTGGCTTTTGGTAGAAATTGTAGAGCATCCCATGTCAACTGGAAACAAAATTTCCTTTAAGAGGTGCCATACTCATTAAAATTCATTCATGACTCTGCATTTCTTCCATAATAGCACAAAATAATACATAAATATTTAAATATAACAATATAAATAATAAATATTTTATTATTTCTGAATTTTAAGAGTATTTAAGGAAGCATCTTTGAATACCTATCATTGACTTTAACTACAACTATGCCAAAACTTCCAGTTTGCCTGGAAGCAAGCATACAAGTTTTTTTCTGAGACCCTGAAAACACTCTGTATTTATTACGCCCTAAAATATTTTCATGTAGATCAGACAAGCCATATAACCCTGAAAGCTCATTGGACTAAAAGTTAGTGGGAAACAAATAACAGCAGTAAAAAGACTTTCAGAACAATATAGAAAAACATAGAAATGATAGAGAAAATAGCATAGTTCTTATTCTATTTTAATAGGAGGAAACATTTATTCCTAATAGCCTATATATGGAAACAACCTGAGAAGTTAAGGAACAAGCACTGCTGCAGTTTAGGCTCAGATCTGACCCCTGGCCCAGGAACACTCTATGCCACAGGGCAGCCAAAAATGGGAAAAAAATGTTACTAATTTCATATCCTGTGTAAGAGTTTACCTTTTTAATAGCAATACTATGCTATCGACTTATGGTCAACTTAAATATTGTTAGAAATCTTTCATCTTAAACATCATAGTTTTCTATTACAAAACAAATATCTGTTCATCATAAAAACAAATTTATTTTTATTTTATTATTATTATTATTATTTTGTCTTTTTTTAGGGATGCACCTGTGGCACATGGAGGTTCCCAGGCTAGGGGTCAAATCGGAGCTGTAGCTGCTGGCCTACACCACAGCCACAGCAATGTGGGATCCATGCCATGTCTGTGACCTATGTCACAGCTCATGGCAATGCCAGATCCTTAACCCGCTGAGAAATGCCAGGGATTGAACCTGCATCCTCATGGATACTAGTCAGATTTGTTAACCACTGAGCCACAATGGGAACTGTAAAAACAGATTTAAATATAGTTGGTTAGGAAATAATATAAAATAATCATAATCTCAACATGTAGAGATCATTGTTATTAATCCTTATGTATGTTTTACACTTAAGGACATACATAACTTACAGATTTTGAATCTTATTGTATATATTTTTAGGAAACATAATTTTTACTAAATATATTCTACTTTGTAGTGACATTAAATACTTTTCTGTAATTTCATGTTATTGATGTATACACATTCTATTATGAAGAAATGCCACAATTTATTTAATAATATCAAGAAATATCAGTGAGCATATTAATGGCAAGGCATTCTGATAGAATTGAAAAGCCACTGTGAATAAGACAGAATTCTTGTCCTCAAAGAGTTTAAAGTCTACTGGAGAACACAGAACAAGTGCCAGGTAATTGCTAGACAAGAAGCTAAAACTGTGAAAGGAGTGGGTTTATTAGTTTCCTATGGATGTTATAACAATAAAAACTTATTCTCTTCCAGTTATGGAGGCCAGAAATCATAAGTAAGTTTCATTGGGATAAATTCAAGGTATCAGCAGAACTGGTTCCTTCTGGGAGTTCTGAGGGGAGAATATGTTTCCTCTCCTTTTCCAACTTCTAGAGCTGCATTCTTTGCATCTCTTGGCTCATGACTCCTTCCTCCATTTTAAGCTATCGGCATACTGTCTTCAGACCTCTCTCTGCTTTCTTAGTCACATACTTTTTATTTCTTTTTTTGAACACAGTAAAAGAAGTTAATCTCTTTGCCATTTTCTTGGGCCGCTCCTGTGGCATATGGAGGTTCCCAGGCTAGGGGTGGAATCGGAGCTGTAGCCACCAGCCTACACCACAGCCACAGCAATGCAGGATCCGAGCTGAGTCTGCGATCTACACACAGCTCATGGCAATGCCAGATCCTTAACCAACCGAGCAAGGCCACGGATAGAACCCGCAACCTCATGGTTCCTAGTCGGATTTGTTAACCACTGAGCCACGATGGGAACTCCAAGAGCAGCTTTTAAGGTTGGTTCAGTGGCCAATTATATAAGAAGCCCAGGTTATTTATTTATTTATTTTTAAGGTCTCATATGGAAGTTCCCAGGCTAGGGGTCTAATCAGAGCTACAGCTGCAGGCCTACACCACATCCACAGGTTTGGGATCTGAGCTGCATCTGTGACCTACACCACAGCTCATGGAAATACTGTATCCCAGACCCACTGAGCAAGGCAAATGATTGAACCTGCATCCTCATGGATACTAGTTGGATTCGTTTCCACTGTGCCACAGTGGAAACTCTCCAAAAGCCCAGGTTGTTACTATCACTTTGCTCTGCAATTCACCATCTATTGGTGCATCCTCTGCATGGGGGCAAAATGGCTGCAGAAGTAGCAAGCATCATATCCAGACCAGGCACTGTTTATCTCTTTTAAGATTGAGGAAACTTCTTTCAGAAGTGTCCTAGAGAATGTTGTCTTTTTTTTCCATTTTTTTTTGGTCTTTTGTCCTTTTAGAGCTGCACCCATAGCATATGGAGGTTCCCAGGCTAGGGGTCTAATCAGAGCTGTAGCTGCTGGCCTATGCCAGAGACACAGCAATGCCAGATCCGAGCCGCATCTGGGACCTACACCACAGCTCTTGGCAACGCCAGATCCTTAACCCACTAAGTGAGACCAGGGATCGAACCTGCAACCTCACGGTTCCTAGTCAGATTCTTTAACCACTGAGCCAGACAGGAACTCCTAGAATGTCCTCTTACATCTCACAGACCAGAATAGAGTCATATGTCCTTTCCTAAACCAATCACTGCCTAGGGGAATGAGGTTCTGTGGAAACTAACCTGGATCCCTCCTCATTTCCCTTCTGTTCCACAGTATTCAGGGTGGTAGTGAGGACATCGTGGAGCTCATTCTTTTTCCAAAATCCTGAGTGTTACTTGACAACTTCATGCTCTTCTGTAAGCCCTGATGGAATGTCCACGTCCTTTTAAGCCCAGAAAGCCAGCCACTCTCTCAGCCTTTACCAAGTCACTTCAGACATCCCCAGGCCTCCTCAAGCTGGCCAAAATTGTACATCTTTCAGGAATATTTTGTCTAGTACCTTATTTCATCTAGCCCCTTTTAGAGAATTTCTACTTTATTCCACTTCTCCATCAACTCCTTAATTTCACACTCATCAGAAAAAAAACTTAACTGGCAAATTGGAAGAGCTATACTTTTCCCAGGGTAGGGGTCGAATCGGAGCTGTAGCCACAGGCCTATGCCAGAGCCACAGCAACTCGGGATCCAAGCCGCGTCTGCAACCTACACCACAGCTCACGGCAATGCTGGATCGTTAACCCACTGAGCAAGGGCAAGGACCGAACCCGAAACCTCATGGTTCCTAGTCGGATTCATTAACCACTGCGCCACCACAGGAACTCCTCCACCTTGTTTTTTTTCTCAAGCCTGATGTTCCCTGGTCTTCCCTTTCCTTCAGACACTGCCAAATAACCTTATTGTGTATCATCGCTGCACAATGATGATGTGAAAGTTTTTTTGAGGACTCTGTTGTTTCAGACTTTTCCTCTCTTGCCTTTCTTTATCTACTGATAATACTTTCTTTTTCTTAAATTACTCAAAGAATTTTATTACATTTATAGTTGTACAATGATCATCACAACCAAATTTTACAGCATTCCCATCCCAATTCCCCAGTGCATCCCCCCCCACCCCAACATGTTTTCTTTGGAAACCATAAGTTTTTCAAAGTCTGTGAGTCAGTATCTGTTCTGCAAAGAAGTTCATTGTGTCCTTTTTTTAGATTCCATATGTAAGTGATAGCATTTGATGTTAGTGTCTCACAGTCTGACTGACTTCACTTAGCATGAAAATTTCTAGGTCCATCCATGTTGCTGCAAATGCTGTTATTTCTTTCCTTTTATGGCTGAGTAATATTTCCCATTGTGTATATATACCACATCTTCTTTATCCACGCCTCTGTTGATGGACATTTAGGTTGCTTCCATGTCTTGGCTATTGTATATAGTGCTTCAGTGAACACTGGAGTACATGTGTCTTTTCAAGTCATGGTTTTCTCTGGATAGATGCCCAGGAGTGGGATTGCTGGGTCAAATGGCAGTTCTATTTTTAGTTTTCTGAGGAATCTCCATACTGTTTTACACAGTGGTTGCACCAATTTACATTCCCACCAAAAGTGTAATAGGGTTCCCTTTTCTCCACACCCTCCCCAGCACTTATTGTTTGTAGACTTTAAAAAAATATATATACATATATTTTTTCTACTAAACAGCATGGGGACCTCAGTTACACATACATTTATACATTCTTTTTTTCTCACATTATGTGTTCCATCATAATTGATTAGACAGAATTCCCAGTGCTACACAGTAAGATCCCATTGCTAATCCACCCCAAAGGCAAAATTCTGCATCTATTTACCTCAAGCTCCCAATCCCTCCCACTCCCTCCCCTTCCCCCTTGGCAATCAGATGTCCATTCTCCAAGTCAGTGATTTTCTTTTCTGTGGAAAGTTTCCTTTGTGCCATATGTTACATTCCAGATATGTGATATCATATGGTATTTGTCTTTCTCTTTCTGACTTACTTCACTCAGGATGAGAGTCTCTAGTTCCATCCATGTTGCTGCAAATGGCATTCTTTTGTGCTTTTTTATGGCAGAGTAATATTCCATTGTGTATTTATACCACATGTTCCTGATCCAATCATCTATCAGTGGACATTTGGGTTGATTCCATGTCTTGGCTATTGTGACTAGTGCTGCAATGAACATGTGGGTGCGTGTGTCTTTTTTAAGTAGAGTTTTGTCCAGATAAATGCCCAAGAGTGGTATTGCTGGGTCATATGGTAGTTCTATGCATAATTTTCTAAGGTCCCTCCATACTGTTCTCCATAGTGCTTGTACCAGCTTCCATTCCCACCACCAGTGCAGTAGGGTGCCTTTTTCTCCACCCTCCTCCAGCATTTATTTGTGGACTTATTAATGATGGCCAATCTGACTGGTGTGAGGTGGTATCCAGTGGTAGTTTTGATTTACATTTCTCTAATAATCATGGATGTTGAGCATTGTTTCAAGTGCTTGTTGGCCATCTGTATATCTTCCTTGGAGAAATGTCTATTCAGGTCCTTTGCCCATTTTTCAATTGGGTTGTTGGCTTTTTTGCTGAGTTGTATAAATTATTTGTATATTTTAAAGATTAAGCCCTTTGTCAGTTGCATCATTTGAAAGTATTTTCTCCCATTCCGTAAGTTGTCTTTTTGTTTTCCTTTTGGTTTCCTTTGCTGTGCAAAAGCTTGTCAGTTGGATTAGGTCCCATTGTTTTATTTTTGCTTTTATTTCTGTTGTTTTGGGAGACTGACCTGAGAAAACATTTGTAAGGTTGATGATGTCACAGAATGTTTTGCCTATATTCTCTTCCAGGAGTTTGATGGTGTCTTGTCTTATATTTAAGTCTTTCAGCCATTTTGAGTTTATTTTTATGTGAGGGTGTGTTATGGTTTTATTGATTTGCATCAAGCTGTCCAATTTTCCCAGAAATACTTGTTGAAAAGACTGTCTTTCCCCCATTTCATATTCTTGCCTCCTTTGTCAAAGATTAATTAACTGTAGGTGTCTGGATTTATTTCTGGGTTCTCTATTTGGTTCCATTGGTCTGTCTGTCTGTTTTGGTATCAGTACCACACTGTCTTGATGACTGTGGCTTTGTAATGTTGAAGTCTGGAAGAGTTATGCCTCCTGCTTGGTTTTTGTTTCTCAGGATTGCTTTGGCAATTCTGGGTCTTTTGTAGTTCCATATAAATTTTTGGATTTTTTGTTCTAGTTCTGTGGAAAATGTCATGGGTAATTTGATAGGGATTATATTGAATCTGTAGATTGCTTTGGGTAGTATGGCCATTTTTACAATATTAATTATTCCAACCCAGGAGTATGGAATAGCTTTCCATTATTTTGTTTGTAGACTTTTTAATCCTGGCCATTCTGGCTGGTGTAATGTGGTACCTCACAGTGGTTTTGATTTGCATTTCTCTAATAATGAGTGATGTTAAACATCTTTTCATTTATTTTTTGGCCATCCAAATCTCTTCTTTGGAGAATTGTCTGTTGAGATCTTCTGCCCATTTTTTTTTTTTGTGGGGTTGTTTGTTTTTTTGGTATTGAGCTGAAGAAGGTGTTTATAAATTTTTGGAGATTAATCCCTTATCAGTTGCTTCATTTGCAAAGATATTCTCCCATTATGTGGGTTGTCTTTTCATTTTGTTTAGGGTTTCCTTTGCTGTGCAGAATATTTTAGGTTTAATTAAGTCCCATTTGTTTATTTTTGTTTTTATTGTCATTAAGAGGTGGATCTGAGAAGATGTTGCTCTGGTTTATGTTGGAGAGTGTTTGGTCTATGTTTTCCTCTAACAGTTTTTTAGTGTCTGGTTTTATATTTAGGTCTTTAATCCATTTTGAATTTATTTTTGTGTATGGTTTTTTGAAAGTTTTCTAATTCCATTCTTTTCCATGTGGCTGTCCAGTTTTCCCAGCACCACTCATTGAAGGGGCTGACTTTTCTCCATTGTGTGTTTTTGCCTCCTTTGTCATAAATTAGTTGACTGTAGGTGTGGGGGTTGAATACTGGGCTTTCTATCCTGTTCCACTGATCTCTATTTCTGTCTTTGTGCCTGTATCATAAAGTTTTGATGACTCTTGCTTTGTAGTATAGTCTGAAGTCAGGGAGCTCCATTTTTCTTTTTCAGGATATCGTTGGCTTTTCTGGGTCTTTTGTGCTTCCAAACAAACTTTAAAATATTTTGTTCTAGTTCTGTGGAAGATGTCCTTGGTACTTTGATAGGGATCACATTGAATTTGTAGATTGCCTTGGGTAGTATGGTCATTTTGATAATATTGACTATTCCAATCCAAGAGCATGGTATGTCTTTCCATCTATTTGTGTCATCTTTGATTTCTTTCATCAGCATCTTATAATTTTCAGAGTACAGGTCTTTTGTCTCTTTAGGAAGGTTTATTCCTAAGTATTTTAGTCTTTTTGATGTGATGGTAAATGGGATTGTTTCCCTAATTTCTCTTTCTGCTCTTTCATTGTTAGTATATAGAAATGCCATCAATTTCATATCCTGCGACTTTGCCAAATTCATGGATGAGCTCTTACAGTTTTCTGATAGAGCCTTAGGATTCTCTAGGTATAGTATCATGTCATCTGCAGATAGTGATAATTTTACTTCTTCCTTTCCAATTTGAATTCCTTTTATCCCTTTTACTTCTCTGATTGCTGTGGCTAGGACTTCCAAAGCTATGTTGGAGAGTAGTGGTGAGAGCAGACATCCTTGTCTCATTCCTGATCTCAAAAGAAATTCTTTCATTTTTTTCACTATTGAGAATGATGTTCGCTGTGGGTTTGTCATATATGGCTTTTATGATGTTGAGGGAGTTTCTCTCTATGTCCACTTTATGAAGGGTTTTTATCAGAAATAGGTGTTGATTTTTGTCAAAGGTTTTTTTCTGCATCTCTTGAGAGGATCATATGGTGTTTATTCCTCATTTTTTTTTTTTTTTGGTCTTTTTGCCTTGTCTAGGGCTGCTCTTGCGGCATATGGAGATTCCCAGGCTAGGGGTCTAATCGGAGCCGTAGCCACTGGCCTATGCCAGAGCCACAGCAAGGTGGGATCTGAGCCGCATCTGCAACCTACACCACAACTCGCGGCAATGCAGGGTCCTTGACCCACTGAGAAAGGCCAGGGATCAAACCTGCCACCTCATGGTTCCTAGTCGGATTCGTTAACCACTGCTCCACGACGGGAATGCCTATTCCTCATTTTTTTTTTAATGTGGTGCATCACAGTGAATGATTTGCAGATAGTGAAGAATGCTGCATCCCTGGGATAAATCCCACTTGATCATGATGTACAGTCCTTTTATTGCGTTGCTGGATTCCCAGAGCTGCCATTGACACATTCATATATACTTGGTGTTTTTAGAACAAAACAGAAATTTATTCTTTCATAGTTTTAGAGGCCAGAAATCCAAATTTATTTTACCTAAAACGTCATATTCCTTCCAAAAACAATAGGGGAGAATCCATATTTGCTTCTTCCAGCTTTTGGTGACTCTTGTCATCCTTAGCTTATGGCTACATCACTCCAGTTTCTTCTGTCTTCTCAGGGCCTTCTCTTCTATCTGTGTCTTCTCTTCTGTCTCTTAAAAGGACAATTTACCATTCAATTTAGAGCCCACCAAATTAATCCAGGATGGCCTCATCTTAACTTCCTAATTTAATGACATCTGCAAAGACCTTTTTCCCAAATCGGGTTGCATTTACAGGTACCAGGGGCTAAGGATTCAATATATCTTTTTTTAAGCCCAGCATTTGACATAATTCACGAAGCAATAACAATAATTAAAAAACCTACTAGTCAAAATTTGAGGAACAGTGAAAAAATAATTCTGGTTTTAGAAGGTACAGTCTGGGTCCTTCTTTCAGAATGTCCTTTGCAAGCTGGATTCTTTGCCTCTGAAGACCAATTTGAAATTGAGATCACACAGTTGTGTGATATGCATCTAGAAAGGTTGAGTGGGCTGTTAGAGACTAAAAATACTAAAGAAACAGACAGCTTGTGTCTGTCTTTTTTTCTGATGTACCCTATATGCCAACTCCTTGAACAGTGGCTGGCATGAAGAGGATTTTAGTAAATGTAAAAAAATTTTTTTAAATTTATTTTTTCTTTTCTGGGCTGCATCCATGGCATATGGAGGTTCCCAGGCTAGGGGTCTAATTGGAGCTGGTGCTGCTGTCCTATGCCAGAGCCACAGCAATGCCAGATCCGATCCACATCTGCGACCTACACCACAGCTCACAGCAATGCCAGATCCTCAACCCACTGAGCAAGGCCAGGGATCAAATCTGCGCCCTCATGGTTCCTAGCCAGATTCGTTAACCACTGAGCCATGGCAGGAATGGATTTTAATAAATTTTGTTTAATGAGTCTATGGTTTGTCTCTGCCTCTCTTTGGCATATGTATCTTTATATCTGTCTATCTATCTATCTATCCATCTATCATCTATCTATCTATCATCTACCATCATCATCATCATCTATCATCTATCTATAATCTATCCATCTACCTATCATTTTTAACTGTCCTGTATGTATATATTTTCCTGTGTAACTAGAATATGGGCAGTTTGTGAACACAGGTCCACATTGTCACTCTTTCTAGGCTACCTACAACCAACAGGTAAACTTCCACACAAGGGTTCAATAAGGATGGATTCATTCAGAGATCACCCATGACTGATTTACCTGTGAGCCTTGCTCTTGTTGGCATTTCCCTTTTGGTTGGAATGACATTTCTTTTAGTGTAAAAGAATACAGTGTAGGGTTGCATTATAGCAGCTTTTCGAATTGTCATCAGGGATTTGGCAAATGAAAGAGGAAGAATCTATTTAGTAATAGAAAGTGTTCAAGAACTGATTAAGGAAGTCAGGGTGCTTAAAGCATAGCTGTTTGACTTAGGAGGATTCTTCCTAGATTCTGCAAATTAATACTTAGGTGACCTAGGGAAAAATCACTTTTTCCTCCATAAACTCCAAATCTCAGGTTCCCCATCTATATGGTAGGAACAATAATGGTACTATTTTTATAGTATTTTCAGTCTCTTTTAAAATTTTAATATACTGCTTGCTGGAAAAAGTGCTTATAATGAAATACATATTTCAGAATGAAAAAAAGCCAATGCTTTAAAATATTGAACTGGACATAGAAATTAATTGGATTAAACTTGTAGATTTCATATCTTTTATGATAAATAATGTGTAAACACTTAAAATATTTCAGTTATGTTCATTAGTGACTAGATGAATGTTTATACTTAAATAGCGATAGTTATTGAGCTTCGTCAAGTTAATGGGAAGAAGCTGGAGTATTTTTCAGACTTTGTTCTTGACAATTCAACATTTTAATTTATAAGTTGGATGAAATCACAAAAGGCAACATTGCCAAGTTTCTGGATGACAAGCTGGGAGATTCCAGATTTGTTAATCAAAACTATATTGAGGAGTTCCCGTCGTGGCGCAGTGGTTAACGAATCCGACTAGGAACCATGAGGTTGCGGGTTCGGTCCCTGCCCTTGCTCAGTGGGTTAACGATCCGGCGTTGCCGTGAGCTGTGGTGTAGGTTGCAGACGCGGCTCGGATCCTGCGTTGCTGTGGCTCTGGCGTAAGCTGGTGGCTACAGCTCCGATTCAACCCCTATCCTGGGAACCTCCATATGCCGCGGGAGCGGCCCAAGAAATAGCAACAACAACAACAACAACAACAACAACAAAAAGACAAAAGACAAAAGACAAAAAAAAAAAAAAAAACTATATTGAAAGACAGGAACCGAAGCTGAAGTTAGAAAAATTAAGAGGTATAAAGACAAATTGTTGTATATGGGACTAAAAACACAAAGAGAAATACGGAAAAATACATAGATATACAGAAGATTTTTAGCTAATGGTTAATATCAATTGAACAATGAAATATAACTGCTAAAAATGGGTTATTAGTATATTAATTATAAGGGAAGAGATATCTCAACTGTTCTGGTAAAACCTAACTAGATTAAGAGCATTGCATACAATTATGGGTACCATGTCTTTAAGAGGCATAGAAGCTATTGAAGAAAGGAAGATTGGTTTGAAGCAGGGGAAAAAAAAAGTCATCATTTACAGAAATTTCTTGGAAACACGTAAAGGGCTGTCATATATAGAGAAATTATATTTACTCTATAATCTGTGACAGAGCAAAAAAAAAACCTGATTAAATTTAGGATCTTAATTAGACTTATTAAATAATTCATGAGTCAGGCAGTATGACATCTAGTGAGTAAAAAGAGCTCAAAGGTCTACAGAAAGGGAAGGGTTTTTCAGGGTAGGACAAGGAAGTCATAAACAAAAAAAAGAAGTGTTTTGGGTGAGATCATTTTCCTTTGGGGGACAAAAGGGGTCTATGTGGCAGATTACCTCGTTTGTGTTTAACACATACTTCTATACTGACCAGAGAAGATTATATTCCTAGAGAAAATTGAAACTGAAATTAGCTTAAGTATTAAGCCCCAGTTTGTTGATGTGAGCCTGGCTCAAGTGACTCCACTTGGGCCTGTGGTTTTCTTTTTAACAATACTGTCCCAGCATTTCTGTTGTGGCTCAATGGAAACGAATCTGACTGGCATCCATGAGGACTCATATTTGATCCCTTGTCTTGCTCTTGGGTTAAGGATCTGGCATTGCTGTGAGCTGTGGTGGATGTTGCAGATACACCTCAGATCCTGTGTTGCTGTGACTTTGGCATAGATCAGCAGGTATAGCTCCGATTCCACCTCTAACCTGGGAGCTTCCTTACGCTGCAGGTGCGGCCCTAAAAAGACAAACAAACAAGAAAACAAACAAACAAAAAACCCTGTTGTATTTCAAAAAGCTGTCTGGTAGAACTGTCTGAAGATGAAGCATATTGCCTCAATAGGTAATAAGTTTCTCCATCATCAATGGAAGTTTCTTATCATGAGATACATGTCTATTTAACATCTTAAATGTAGAGGAATTTGAGGCATATCTAATGTATAATTTTTCCTTTCAATCTAGAGAATCATTAATTCTGACACCAAATTTAATTAGTTAACTAATTAATTAAATTGCCTTTGGATATACTTGACTTAATGAAGTTGTGTTAGTTTCAAGTGTACAGGTATACATATATCTATTCCTTTAAAAATTTTTTTCCCATATAGGTTATTGCACAATACTGAGTAGATTTCTCTGTGCTATAAGAAGGTTCTTGTTACCTATATATTTTGTACATAGTAGTGTGTATATGACAATCCAAAACTCCTAATTTGATCCCTCCCCCCACATTTCTCTTTTGGTAACAAGTTTGTTTTCAAAACATTAAATCTGTTTCTAAATTCTTCTGTATCATTTTTTTCTGTATCCTTTTAAAATTAGATTCTGTGTATTAATAATCTCATATAATATTTATCTTCTCTGTCTGGCTTACTTCACTTAGTATGATAATTTCAAGGTCCATCCATGTTGCTGCAAATGGCATTATTACATTTTTTTGGTGACTGAGTAATATTCCATTGTAAATATACCACATCTTCTTAATCCAATCCTCTGTTGATGGACATTTAGTTTGTTTCCATGTCATGGCTATTTTACATGGTGCTGCAATGAACATTGGGGTGCATACATATTTTCAAATTATGGTTTTCTTTGGATATATGCCCAGGAGTAGGATTGCTGTCCTATGGCATTTCTATATTTAGTTTTTTAAGGAATATCCATACTGCTATTCATAGCAGTTGCACCAGGTTACATTTCCTTGAATAGTGTAGAAGGGTTCCCTTTTCTCCCAACATCTCCAAGCATTTATTGTTGTAGAATTTTTGATGATGGCCATTCTGATTTGTGTGAGGTGATATCTCACTGTAGTTTAAAAAATTTTTATTATGATTGATTTACAATGTTCTGTCAATTTCTGCTTTACAGCAAAGTGTCCCAGTCTCACATATATATAAATTATTTTTCTCACATTATCTTCCATCCAGTTACATCAGAAATGATTAGATATATAGGTCCCTGTGCTATACAGCGGGATCTCATTGCCTGTCCAATACAAATGCAAGCGTTTTCACTTACTAACCCCAAACTCCCAATCCATCCTACTCCCCCCGCCTCCACACTGGCAGACATGAATCTACCATACATGTCCATGATCTTTTCTGTTTTGTTGATAGATCATTTGTGCCATATTTTAGACTCCATCTATAAGTGATATTATATGGTATCTTTCTCTTTCTGATGCAGTTTGCTAGTATTTTGTTGAGGATTTTTGCATCGATGTTCATCAGTGAAATAGGCCTGTGGTTTTCTTCTTTGGTGGTATCTTTGTCTGGTTTTGGTATCAGGATGATGGTGGCCTCATTCTATTTGTTTGGGAGTGTCCCTTCCTCTGCAATTTTTTGGAATAGTTTCAGAAGGAGAGGCATTAGCTCTGCTCTAAATGTTTGATAGAATTCGCCTGTGAAGCCATCTGGTCCTGGACTTTTGTTCGTTGGGAGTTTTTTAATCACAGTTTCAATTTCAGTACTTGTGATTGGTCCGTTCATCTTTTCTATTTCATCTTGGTTTAGTCTTGGAAGATTGTACGTTTCTAAGCATTTGTCCATTTCTTCTAGGTTTTCTGTTTTATTGGCATATAGTCGCATGTAGTACTCTATTATGATCCTTTGTATTTCTGTGATGTCTGTTGTTACTTCTCCTTTTTCATTTCTAATTTTATTGATTTGAGTCCTCTCTCTTTTTTGCTTGATAAATCTGGCTAAGAGCTTATCAATTTTATTGCTCTTTTCAAATAATCGACATTTTGATTCATTGATCTTTTCTATGGTTTTCTTCATTTCTACTTCATTGATTTCTGCTCTGATCTTTATGATTTCTTTCTTTTTACTAACTTTAGGTCTTGTCTATTCTTCTCTCTTGAGCTGCATTAGATGTAAAGTTAGCTTGTTTATTTGAGCTTTTTCTTGTTTCCTGAGGTGGGCTTGTATATTGATATAACTTTCCTCTTAGAATGGCTTTTGCTGCATCCCGTAGGTTATGGAGTGTCGTATCTTTGTTGTCATTTGCTTCTAGGTATTTTTTAATTTCCTCTTTGATTTATTTAGTGATCATTGGTTGTTTAGTAGCATGTTGTTTAGTCTCCACATGTTTGTGTTTTTTGCAGTTTTTTCCTTGTTGATTTCTAGTTGTATAGCGTTGTGGTCAGAAAAGATGCTTGATATGATTTCAGGTTCCTATCTTTAGTGTTGTATTTCGTTGATTTTTCTTATTTGTATATCAATTGTAGATTTTTGGTTTGCAGTTATTCTCAAGGTTTTTGTTTTTGTTTTTTGTCTTTTTGCTATTTTCTTGGGCCACTCCCATGGCATATGGAGGTTCCGAGGCTAGGGGTCGAATCGGAGCTGTAGCCACTGGCCTATGCCAGAGCCACAGCAACGTGGGATCCGAGCCGTGTCTGCAACCTACACCACAGCTCATGGCAGTGCCAGATCTTTTAACCCACTGAGCAAGGCCAGGGACCAAATCTTCAATCTCATGGTTCCTAATTGGATTTGTTAACCACTGAGCCATAAAGGGACTTCCTCAGGTTTTGATATAAGAGTCTGTAGGTGTTCCTATTGTGGCTCAGTGGTTAATGAATCCGACTAGAATCCATGAGGTTGTGGGTTTGATCCCTGGCCTTGCTCAGTGGGTTAAGGATCCAGTGTTGCTGTGAACTGTGGTGTAGGTTGCAGATGTGGCTCGGATCCAGCGTTGCTGTGGCTGTGGCTTAGGACGGCGGCTACAGCTCCAACTGAACCCCTAGCCTGGGAACCTCCATATGCCGCAGGAGTGGCCCTAGAAATGGCAAAAAGACAAAAAAAAAAAGTCTGTGTATATATGAGATTGTTTTAAGTTGTTGGTCTCTTAATTGCAAGTGCATCTCCAGTGTCCTACATTTGTACCCACCTCTTCTCAGGATTTCTGATTTTGGTGGCATAATTCTGCATGGATGATTTTGTATCTTCACTATACATATACCTTTCCTGGTGAGCCTCGTCATTTGCGGTATTTCTGTTTCCTGTTGCGTCCTTTCCTTTTTTGCCTAGAGTTCCTTTAGTATTTTTTGTAAAGCTGGTTTAGTGTTGCTGAATTCTCTTAGCTTTTGCTTATCTGTGAAGCTTTTGATTTCTCCTTCAAATCTGAATGAGAGCCTCAATGGGTAAAGTAATCTTGGTTGGAGCTTTTTTCCTTTCATCACTTTAAGTATATCAGGACGCTCCTTCTGGCCTGCAGAATTTCTGCTGAACAATCTGCCCATAACCTTATTGGGATTCCCTTGTATGTTATTTGTTTCTTTTCCCTAGCTGCTTTCAAGATTTTCTCTTTGTCTTTAATTTTGGTCAGTTTGATTTATACGTATCTTGGGGTGTTCCTCCCTGGGTTTATTTTATATGGTACTTGTTGTGCTTCTTGGATTTGAGTGAGTGGTTCCTTTCTCATGCAAGGGAAGTTTTTGGCTATTATCTTCTGTAATGTTTTTTTCTGTCCCCTTCTCTCTCTCTTCTCCTTCTGGCACCCCTATAATATGGATGCTGGCGAGTTTAACGTTGTCCCAGACTTCTCTGAGACTCTCTTCATTTGTTTTCAGTCTTTTTTCTCTTTTCTGTTCCGCATCTGTAATTTCCACTAATCTGTCCTCCATCCCACTTATTTGTTCTTCTGCCTCCTGTATTCTGCCGTTGGCTGCTTCTAGTGAATTTCTTATTTCAGTTATTGTATTTTGCATCTCTTCTTGTTTAAGTTTTATAACTTGTATCTCTTTGCTCAGTGTTTCCTGTAAGTTATCCATCTTTGCCTCCAGTTTATTTCCAATGTCTTGCATCATCTTCAACATCAACAGTCTAAAGTTGTTTTCCTGGAGGCTGGAATCTCCTGATCACTTAGTTGATTTTCTGGCGTTTTTCCTTTCTCCCTCATCTGAGTTATAGTTCTTTTCATTTTTATAGGTTTTTGGTGTGGTGACCTCTTTACAGAGAATAGAGTTGTAGCCTCTCTTACTTCTGGTGTCTGCCCCCCTTGTGGCTGAAGTTGGTACAAGGGCTTGCTGTAGGCTTCTTGATGGGAGGGACTGATGCCTGCCCACTGGTAGGTGGAGCTGATTCCTATCCCTCTGGTGGGTGGGACTTTGTCTCTGGATGGGATTAGAGGGTTGTGTGCCTGAAGGGTCTTTAGGTAGCCTGTTTACTGATGGGTGGGGCTGCGATCCTGCCTAGATTGTTGTTAGCCCTGGGGCTTCTCAGTGCTGATGGGTGGGGCCATATTTTCCCAAAATGGCCACCTCCAGAGAAAGGCAGCTGCTGAATATTCCCAAGAGCTTTTCTTCCAATGCCCTTCCCCCACAACACGCCACATTCACCCCTGTTTTCCCAGGAGGTCCTCCTTCAAGCACTGCAGTCACGTTTGACCCAGATTCCTATGGAGACTTTGCTTTGCCTTGGGACCCAGTGCACGTGAAAGTCTGTGTGCGCCTTTTAAGAATGGGGTCTCTGTTTCCCCCAGTCCCGTGGAACTCTTGCACATAAGCCCCACTGGTCTTCAATGCCAGATGCTCTGGGGTCTCTTTTTCCCAGTGCCAGATCCCCACACGTTTGATGTTGGGTGTGTGTTTGCTGTTGGGCTCAGAACTGTCACTCCTGTAGGTGAGTCTCTGTGAACCAGTTAGTTTCCAGTCTGTGGGGCTTCCCACCTGGGAGGTATGGGGTTGTTTAATATCATGTAGTCGCCCCTCCTACCTCTTGATGTGGCCTCCTTTTTGTCTTGTGGGGTAGGATATCTTTTTGAAGGTTTCCGGTCCATTTGGTTGAGATTGCTCAGCCTTTAGTTGTGAATTTTGTTGTTTTTAGGAGAGAAGTTGAGCTCCTGTCCTTCTGTTCTACCATCTTAATTCTGTCTCCCCTGTTTTCTTTTCTTTAATGATTTTTATTTTTTTCCATTTTACTTGATTTGTGGTGTGTTCTGTCCTTTTCTTATGTACCCCAAAATGACCCTGTCACACATACACACACATATATATGTATATACATATACACATTCTTTTTCTCACATTTTCATCCATCATGTTCCATCATAAATGACTAGATATAAATCCCTGTGCTATACAGCAAGATTGCATTGATTATCCACTTCAAATGCAATAGTTTCCATCTATTAACCCCAGACTCTCAGTCCATTCCCCTCCCCCCTCCCCCCCCCTTGGCAAGCACAAGGCTGTTATCTAAGTCCATGAGTTTTTTTCCTGTGGAAAAATTCATTTGTGGCATATATTAGATACTTGGTATGAGTGATATCATATAGTATTTTTCTTTATCTTTCTGACTTACTTCACTTAGTATGAGAATCTCTGGTTCCATGCATGTTCCTGAAAATGGCATTATTTTGTTATTTTTTAAGGCTGAATAGTATCCCATTGTGTATATGCACATCTTATTAATCCATTCATCTGTGGATGCAAATTTAATTTGTTTCCATGTCTTGACTATTGTGAATGGTGTTGCAATGAACATACGGGTGCATGTATTTTTTTCAAGGAAAGATTTGTCCAGATATACGCCCAAGAGTGGGAATGCTGGTTCATAAGGTAGCTCTATGCATAGTTTTCCAAGGTACCTCCATGCTGTTTTCCATGGTAGTTGTACCAATTTACATTCCCACCAATAGTGTAGGAGGGTACTTCTTCTCCACACCATTTCCAGCATTTGCTATTTGTTGACTTGTTAATGCTGGCCATTCTGACAGTTGTGGGGTGCGACCTCATAGTTGTTTTGATTTGCATTTCTCTAATAATTAGTGATGTTGATGTTGAGCATTTTTTCATGTGCCTGTTGGCCATTTGTTTATCTTTGGAGAAATGTATGTTCAGGTCTTCTGCCCATTTTCAATTGGGTTGTTGGCTTTCTTCTTCTTTTTTTTTTTTTTTGCTTTTGAGATATTTATATATTTTAGAGATTAAACCCTAGTCATTTGTATCATTTGAAACTATTTTCTCCCATTCCATAGGCTGTCTTTTTTTTTTTAATGGTTGTCTTTGCTGTGCAAAACTTATCATTTTGATTAGGTCCCATTTGTTTATTTTTGCTTTTATTTCTGTTTTTTGAGACTGGCCTGAGAAAACATTGGTAAGGTTGATGTCAGAGAATGTTTTGCCTATGTTCTCTTCCAGGAGTTTGATGGTTTCTTGTCTTATATTTAAGTTTTTCAGCCATTTTGAGTTTATTTTCATGCATGGTGTGAGGATGTGTTCTGATTTCATTGATTTACATGTGGCTATGCAATTTTCCTGGCAATACTTGCTGAAAAGACTATCTTTTCCCCATTTTATATTCTTGCCTCCTTTGTCAAAGATTAATTGACCATAGGTGTCAGGGTTTATTTCTGGGTTCTCTATTCTGTTCCATTGGTCTGTATGTCTGTTTTGGTATGAGTACCACACTGTCTTGATGACTGTGGCTTTGTAATATTGCTTAAAGTCTGTGAGAGTTATGTCTCCTGCTTGGTTTTTGTCCTCAGGATTGCTTTGGCAATTCTGGGTCTTTTGTAGTTCCATATAAATTTTTGATTTTTTGTTCTAGTTCTGTGGAAAATGTCATGGGTAATTTGATAGGGATTATATTGAATCTGTAGATTGCTTTTGGTAGTATGGCCATTTTTACAATATTAATTTTTTTAATCCAGGAGCACTAAATATAGTTCCATTTTTTGAATCCTCTTTAATTTCCTTAATATTTTATAGTTCTCAGCATATAAGTCTTTCACCTCCTTGTTTTGGTTTATTCCTGAGTATTTAAGTTTTGGTTTTGTGATTTTAAAAGGTATAGTATTTTTGTATTCTTTTCTAATATTTCATTGTTAGTATACAGAAATACAACTAATTTGTGAATGTTAATCTTGTATCCTGCTACTTTACTGAATTTGTTGATCAGTTCAAGTAGTTTTTGTGTGGAGTCCTTAGGGTTTTCTATATACAGTATCATGTCATCTGCATGCAGTGAGAATTTTACTTCTTCTCTTCCCATTTGTATACATTTGATTTATTTTGTTTGTTTGATTCCTGTGGTTAGGACTTCCAATATTATGTTGAATAAAAGTGGTGAGAGTGAGCATTCTTATCTTATTCCAGATTTTAGCAGGAAGGATTTCAGGTTTTCTCCATTGAGTATTGTATTCTGGCTGTGGGTTTGTCATAAATGGCTTTTATTATGTTAAGATATGTTCCCTCTATACCCACTTTTGTAAGAGTTTTTATCATGACTGGATGTTGGACTTTGTCAAATGCTTTCTCTGCATCTAGTGAGATGATCACATGGTTTTTGACTTTTGTTAATGTGGTGTATGATTTTGATTGATTTGTATATGTTGAACCATCCTTGTGAACCTGGCATGCATCCCACTTGGTTGTGATGGTATGATCTTTTTTGTATGTGATTGGGTTTGGTTGGCTAAAATTTTGTTAAGAATTAGAAAAAAATTTAATTTATATTTTTATTGATGGATTGGTTGATTTTGCTTTTCAGGATGTACCTGTGGCATATAGAGGTTCTCAGGCTAGAGGTCCAATTGGAGCTACAGCTGCCAGCCTATGCCACAGCCACAGCAATGCAGGATCCAAGCCATGTCTGTGACATACACCTCAGCTCATGGCAATGACATATCCTTAACCCACTGAGCAAGGCCAGGGATCAAACCCACAATCTCATGGTTCCTAGTCAGATTCGTTTCCACTGAGCCACAATGGGAACTCCTGCTCAGAATTTTTGCATCTATATTCATCAAGGATATTGTCCTATACTTTTCTTTTTTGGTTGTGTCTTTATCTGGTTTTGGTATTAGGGTGATAGTGGCATCATAGAATGTCTGTGGGAATCTTCCTTCTTCAACCATTTGGAAAACTTTAAGTAGGATAAGTCCTTCTTTATGTGTCTGGTATAATTTGACAGATCTGTTTTCCTTATGTGTGATTGCCACATTTGTCTTCAGATTGTAGTTTCAGAACTGAAGTTTATTTTAAAATTTTACCTCTTAAAAATCCAACTAGAGTTCCAAAACAATTTTATTCCTATTTTGCATTTTGGAATGATAACTTCACTTAAACATAATAATCATTGCAACCAGCTTTTGAATATTAATCTTGTATCCTGCTATCTTACTGAATTCATTTACCAGTTCTAATAGTTTTTGTGTGGAAGCTTTACACTTTTCTATATAATAAAGTATCGATTTCATCTGCATAAAATGAGAAATTTACATCTTACTTTTTTTTTTTTTGTCTTTTTGCTATTCTTGGGCTGCTCCTGCGGTGTATGGAGGTTCCCAGGGGGTCCCAGGGGTTGAATCGGAGCTATAGCCGCTGGCCTACACCACAGCCACAGCAATGCGGGATCCAAGCTGCGTCTGCTACCTCCACCACAGCTCACGGCAACACCAGATCCTCAACCCACTGAGCAAGGGCAGGGACCGAACCCGCAACCTCATGGTTCCTAGTCGGATTCATTAACTACTGCGCCACGACGGGAACTCCCATCTTACCTTCTGATTTGGATTGATTTTATTTCTTTTTCTTCTCTGATTGCTCTTGTTAGAACTTCCAATATCATGTTGAATATTAGTGGTGAGAGGTGACATACTTATCTCTTTCCAGAATTTAGCAGGAAAGTTTTTCAGGTTTTCATTGTTGAGTATCTTGTTGGCTGTGAATTTATTGTAAATTCCTTTTTGTTAAGTTCAGATATGATTCCTCTATATGTGCTTAGGCAAGAGTTTTTAACCATGAATTAATGTCAAATTTTATCAAATGCTTTTTTTCTGCACCTCTTGAGATGAACATGTAGGTTTTGTCTCTTTTCATTGGTGTGGTATATTACATTGATTGACTTTCATATACTGAACCATTCTTATGGCACTGGGTTGAATCCATCTTAATCATAATGTGTGATCTTTTTT
Source organism: Sus scrofa (assembly GCF_054392235.1). Taxonomy (NCBI): domain Eukaryota; kingdom Metazoa; phylum Chordata; class Mammalia; order Artiodactyla; family Suidae; genus Sus; species Sus scrofa. The sequence goes on from NC_139386.1 coordinate 51,319,230, forward strand.
ATGTGTTGTTGGATTCAATTTGCAATTTTTTTTGAGGACATCTGCACCTATATTCATCAAAGATATTGGCCTGTAATTTTCTTTTTTGTAGTGTCTTTGTCTAGTTTTGGTATCTGGTTTAAGGTGACTTCATAGGATGACTTTGGGATTATTCCCACCACTTCAGTCTTTTGGGATAATTTGAGAAGGATCTGTGTAATTTCTTCTTTGTAAGTTTAGTAAAATTCCCCAGGAAATCCACCTGGCCTGGACTTTTTAATTTTTATATGAAATTACTAAAAAATACAGATTCTATTTCACTTCCTGTGATGTCTGTTCAGATTATCTGTTTCTTCTTGATTCAGTTTTGGTAATCATATGCTTCTAGAAAGTCGTCCATTTCTTCTAGGTTTTCAAATTTGTTTGCATATAATTATTCGGAGTATTCTCTCTCTCTCTCTTCATATTTCTGCAGCATCAGTTGAGATTTCTCCTTTTTCATTTCTTATTTTGTTTGGGTTCTCTCTCTCGTCTCGGTGAGCTTGGCTAGAGGTTTGTTAATTTTGTTTACTCTTTTAAAAGAACCACTTCTTGGTTTTATTGATTTTTTCCATATTTTTAATCTTTATTTTATTTATTTCCTCTATTATATTATTATTTCCTTCCTCCTGCTCACCTTAGTTTTTGTTTGTTCTTCTTTTCCTAACTATTTTAGTTGGTAGGTCAGATTGTTTATTCAGGTTGATTTTTCTTGGGTTTTTGGGTGTTTTTGATGATATTTTTTATCATTATGAGCTGATTTCTTAGATTACTTTTACTACCTCCCATCGATTTTGTGTCATTGTGTTTTCATTGTCTTTTGTCTCAAGGTATTTTTAATTTTCCTCTTTGATTTCACCATTGAATCATTGTTTTTTTGGTAACATGTTGTTTAGTTTCCATATAATCTTTTTTTAATTTTAATTTTTTAATTGTTATTTCTGCAATACAAATTTTTTTCTACTGTATAGCATGGTGACCCAGTTATACATACATGTATACATTATATTTTCTCACATTATCATGCTCCATCGTAAGTGACTAGACGTAGTTACCACTGCTACACAGAAGGATCTCATTGCTAATCCATTCCAAAGGCAATGGTTTGCATCCATCTTTTTTGCATTAATCTTTTTTCCATTTATGTTTCCATTTATGTTTTTCCATTTATGTTTCTATGGTTATTTTTTTTTTTTTTCATGCCACTGTGGTCAGAAAAGATGCTCAAAATAATTTCTATCTTCCTGGAAGTTCCTGTAGTGGCTCAGTAGGAATAAATCTGACTAGCATCAGTGAGGAAGCAGGTTCGATCCCTGGCCTAGCTCAGTGGGTTAAAGATCCAGCATTGCTGTAAGCTGTAGTGTAGGTCAGAGGTGTGGCTCAGATCCTGTGTTGCTGTGGCTGTGGTGTAGGCTAGTGGCTATAGCTCCAATTCTACCCTAGCCTGGGATCTTCCCTGTGCCACGGACATGGCCCTAAAAAGATTAAAAAAAAATTCTATTCTCTAAAATTTGTTGAGGCTTCTTTTGTGTCCTAGTATGTGGTCTATTCTCGAACATATTCCATGTGCTCTTCCAAAGAATGTGTATGCTGGTTCAGATGTACTGTCCAGTAGATATCAATTAAGTTTAACTGTTCTATTTTGTCATTCAGGATCTCTGTCCTCTTATTGATTTTCTGTATGGAAGATCTTTCCATTGATGTCTGCAGGGTGTTAAATTTTCACAATGTTATTTTATTCTCATCAGTTTTTCTCTTTATGTCTGTTAGTATTTGTTTTAAGAATTTAGGTGGTTCTATATTGAGAACATATGCATTAATTAATATGTGAATATTAATTGATACATTAGAGTGTCCTTTTTCTTTATGGGCTTTATTTTATTTTAATTAATTATTTAATTAATTTATTTGGTTTTTAGGGCTGCACCCCAGGCATCCCAGGCTAGGAGGCTAATCGGAATACAGCCGCCAGCCCATGCCACAGCCAGAGCAATGCCAGATCCAAGCCACATCTGCAACCTACACCCCAGCTCATGGCAACATCAGATCCTTAACCCACTGAGTGAGACTAGGGATCAAATCCGTAATCTCATGGTTCCTAGTTGGATTCGTTTCCACTGCACCACAACTGGAATTCCTTTTTTATGGACTTTATTTAAAGTCTATTTTTTTCTGATATGGGTATTGTTACCTCCAATTTCTTGTCATTTTTATTTGCATGATAATCTTTTTCCCATTCCTTCACCATAAATCTATATTATCTTTTTCCCTAAAGTTTGTCTTTTGTCAGCAACATTCTGTAAAGTGTGTCTCTTGTTGCTGCATATTGTATGTACCTTTTTTTTTTTTTTTTGTATTTTTTTTAGGGCCACATCCACAGCAGTGGAAGTTCCAGGTTATGGGTCAAATTGTAGCTGTAGCTGCTGGCCTACACCATAGCCACAGCAATGATTATCTGAGCCACTTTGCAAATAACACCACAGCTCACAGCAACACTGGATCCTTAACCTAAGGCCAGGGATTGAAACCATGTCCTCATGGATAGTAGTCAGATTTGTTACTGCTAAGCCATGATGGGAACTCTGGTTCTTTTTTTCATTATCCAATATTTCTTGCTATGTCTTTTGATGGGAGAATTTTTCCATTAACTTTTAAAACGATTATTGATAGGGATGTACTTATTTCCATTTTAAATTGTTTTCCAGTAGATTTTGCATTTCTTGTCCCTTGCTTCTCCCCCCACCCCCAATATGGTTCAATGATTTTCTTCTGCGTTATGCTTGAGTTCCTTTTTTTTTTTTTTTTTGGCTTTTGTGAATCTATTGTATGTTATTGATTTGTAGTTAACCTGATTTTTAAGTATGTTAATTCACAACTATGTCTACTTACTTTAGACTTATGGTCATATGAGCTCAAACACATTATAAAAGATATATATTTTCTTACTTCTTAGGCATTTTGATGTCATATTTTATATCTTCCATGTTTATACTTTTGCTGTTCATTGTAGTTATAATTGCTTTCACAGATTTTTTAAAATTGTTTTTTTAATTCATAAGCTGGCTTCTTTAAGTGATTTTAGTCCTTTTAAATATTAACCTTTCCTATAGTGATTTTCTCCTTTCCTGTAGCTTCTTCCTTCTTTTGTTTTGAGAAGACCTTTCAATATTTCTTTTAGGATAGGTTTAGTATTGCTGTATTCTTTTAGTTTCTGCTTGTCTAAGAATTTCTTTCTCTCTCCTATTTTAAGTTATAATCTTGCTGGGTATATCCTTGCTGTAACCTATGGTAGCTTACAGTTTTTTTCTCTTTAGGGTCTTTGAATACATCTTACCTGTCCCTTCTGGCCTGTGAAATTTCTGTAGAGATATCAGCTGATAGCCTTATGAGGATTCCCTTGTAACCAATTCTTTGTTTTTGTTTTTCTGCCTTTAGAATCCTATCTTTAACTTTTGCCATTTTAATTATAATATGTCTTGGAGTATGTCTGTTTGCTTTCATCTTATTTGGGACCCTCCATGTTTTCTCTATCTGGATATCTGTTTCCTTCTTTAGGTTTGGGAAGTTTTCAGCCATAATATCTTTTTTTTTTTTGTCTTTTTGCTATTTCTTGGGCTGCTCCCGTGGCATATGGAGGTTCCCAGGCTAGGGGTCGAATTGGAGCTGCAGCCACTGGCCTACAGCAACATCAGATCCGAGCCGCGTCTGCAACCTACACCACAGCTCATGGCAACGCCAGATCGTCAACCCACTGAGCAAGGGCAGGGACCGAACTCGCAACCTCATGGTTCCCAGTCGGTTTCGTTAACCACTGCGCCACAACAGGAACTCCCAGCCATAATTTCTTCAACTACTTTTTAGTCCATTTTTCTCTCTTTTCTCCTTCTAGGATTCCTATTATGTGGAGAATTGACATGCTTTACATTATCCCATAGATTTCATATATTGCTTTCGTTTTTAAAATTTGTCTTTGTGTCTGGTTTTGATTGGGTAAATTCCATTATTCTATCTTCCCAACTATGTCTGCATTATTTAGTTTGGTATTTATTGCCCTTAGTTCAGTTTTCACCTTGGTGATTAAGTTGTCTAATTTTTATTGGCTTCTCCTTATGTTTTCTAGTTTCTTATTATAGTCATTTGCATGTCTATGTATAACCTTTCTTCATTCCTTCAGCGTTTTTAGTAACTCTTTTTTGAACTTGGGGTTTTGTAGACTGGAGAGGTCTGTTTCATTGCTTGTCCCCTCCAGGGATTTCTCTTTTTCTTTTAATTGGGAATGGTTACTCTGCTTTTTCAATTTAGTTTTATTTCTTTGAATATGAATTTAGGAGAATGTTATCTACCATAGTCACTAAGGGCTGTTTTTATGTAGGAGTGATACTGTAGGCTATATGTGTCCAATATTTTGGTGCAAGGGCTCTTTTTGGTGTGGATGCTTGCCAAGTCTTTCCTCAGGATGTGCTGGAACTTGTTCCCTTGATAGAGGGTGTTTGGTGTTGTGGTGAGCAGTTCCTGAACTGGACATTGGGTATGGCTACCTCTTTGTTCACTGGTTGTCATGACCCTGTTGGGAGCAGCGTCTGCTTCCCAGTCTTTGAAGTAGAAGCTCTCAGATCCAGTTCTAAGTTGTAGTGTGAGGTAGGTGGGATTGGAGGACTTTCTCTGGGAAAGGAGCTGTTGTGTGTTCTCCCCAGGAGCTGTCTGCTGGAAGTGTAACTCTGTGATGCTCCCTGACACCTGGTGTGCACGCCAACAAAGATTACTTTTGCTGGTGCTACCCTTGGTGGACACCTCCACTGGGGAAGTGCCAGTATTTAGCTTGAAAGTCCATTAGGCATGCATGTGTGCTCACAAAAACACTGGTGCAAAAACCCACAGAAGCTGGCCCTGGTGCCCACTATGAGAATGCTGGTAATTGGCTCAGGTATCAGCCTCATCTCCAACTGTTGATGCCCACAAAGTCTGCAAAACCTAGGGTGATTGGAGCTATGCTCCACTGTGAGCATGCTGATAATGAGGCTGTTACTGTGGACCCACACACCCCACCCCTTCATTACCATATTGACAATGGGGCTCCTATAACAGACCCATGTTCTATCCTTCATGCACCACAAGTAGTGGTCTGGGCCTCCAGGCCCTCTGGGCTGTCTTCACACAGCCAAACTGAGTTGCCTCCCCAAGTTTGTCGGCTGAAGCCCAAGTTTCATCACCCAAAAGCTGTGCACACCAGCAGGCACACATCTGAGGGTGGGAAGTGCAGTGATGTGGTGAGGGCCTCTGTGCTGGTCTCTTTCTACTCTACAGGGCCACAGGCCAGCTTCTGCACTCTCCTCTTGAGCCTTTGAAGCTTCTTATCTGCCCTGGCAGACCTCCCAGCTGGTGAAGTAGGTCCCAAAGTGAGGGAATTTTCCCTTTCACAGCTCATGCCCAGGGGCACAAGTCCTTTCTCAGTTCCTTTCCTTTCCTTTTCTTTTAGCCTACCCATTACATGGGGGTCATACTTGTAGCTTAGGTTGTATGAGATCTCCTGTAAGCTCTCAGTTGGTATTGAGAATTGTTACACATGTAGATGTGTTTTTTTATGTTTTTGTGGAAGGAGGTAAGTTCCACATCCCTCTACTTTGCCATCTTGATCCCTTCCTCTATTGTTTTTTGAAACAGTGGGTCTCAAACTTTAACATGAATAATGTATGGAGGGTTTGTTAAAACAATTTCCTGTACACACTGCTAGCTATTGAGTCAAAAGGTCTGGTTAAACAGCCAAGAGTTTGTTTGCATTTTTAACAAGCTCCAGGCTATGCTAATTTAATGCAGCTACTCTGTGGACCTCTGGGAAGCACTGTCTGAGAACACAGTGCAAAGAATACCATCTTTAGCATTATCTATTACTATCTAGTTAAAATAGATTATTACAAAACTTTAGTATTTTATATTGTATCTTAATGTCATTTTATTATCTCTATTGTTCACATTGATGTATACTATCTAGAATTTAGTACTTCAAATTATTTTTGAATATTACAAAATGAAAACTTTGTTAAGTATTATAAATGGAAAACTAGTACCATTTGTTATATGTAGGTCATTTTCAAATGGAATATAATTTAAAATTTATAAAATTCTTGCTAAATATTATTTCTGAAGGCTATTCTTTTTGTTAACAATAAAGGAAAATACAGGGGATAAAAGGATGATAGTACAATTGTGACATTCTCCTTTACTTAACTGGAAGGCTTGATAAAGAATTACAAGGAATTTCCTTACTATGTTACTCAAATATTAATTTAGTGCTCTTTGTCTGCATACCACCTAAAACAATCATATCTTCTACTAGATGCACTTGTAATTACATCTTGGGAAATGTGACTTCAAGGAAATACCTCCTTCTCCAGCTTTCATTCCAAAGAAACATATTTAGAAAGTGTCTGTGCCAGACCCTGTCCTATGCTGACTGGTCATACTCAGAATACCCTACTCCACCTTCCCTTAAACATCACTGTGTTATGAGATATGAGTATAATGAAAATTGCTTGCTAAGATTGTAACAGTTCTACTCGGGGATGAGAACTCATTGTAAGATTCATCTTCTTCCCCCACCCCTCTTTTTTAGCTGCCTCCATGGCATATGGAATTTCCTGGGCCAGAGATAGAATCCAAGCCAGAGCTGCAACCTATGTCACAGCTGCAGCAATGCAGGATCCTTAACCCACTGTGCCACAGCAGGAACTCCTGTAGATCCATCTCGATCTCCGTCATCATCTTCTTCATCAGTACATTGCTGTTGTTATTTATGCAGAAAAAGTTTGCAGACCTGAAATGATGGATGACTGCATCTGTGCCTTCCTTGTGTCATGGGAATAAGTGGCTGGTATGCATGGAGCTGTAAACATACAGACTGACTGGAAAGCTATGAGTTATTAGATCCAGGAAGAAAATGAAAAAAACAGGAAGAGTTCACTTTATCAATCCAGATACTACATCATCAAATTGATATAAAAGTCAATATGAAATAATAAAAATTTACAGTAATTTAAAAAATATGTAGAAAAGGGAAAAGCCTTCAAAATGCCCCATTTCCCAAATTATTTATCTAAACACTTTAAAAAGTAAGATATAAAAGATAACTCATATCCTTAGTTTCCATCTTCCCTATTAATTTTCATATTTCTCAGAGGCACAGTAATGAGGCATCACAGGTTATGCGCAACTCCAAAATGGAAATTAAAAATCTTATTTTAATAAAATATTTAATTTTCTCAATGCCAGCTAGTCCTTTCTGATTTTTTTTCTCTCTATACTGTGGGTCATAGCTCAACCGGAAGGTTTGTATTTTCAAATTTGTCCTGTACCATGTTTTGCTGACATTGCTAATAAACATTTTCAGGAAAGGGCTATTATTCCTTCTAAGTTTTCACTTTAGTGACATAACCCATTAACCAAAAAAGGAACTCATATTGTACCTTTATTATTAGTGAGAACAAAGCAGCTCTGATAATAGTATGCAGCAATTAAATGAATGAGTTAGGTTCATATGCGATCTGGAAGGCTGCACATGTTGTATTATTAGGTGCACAAATTAGGTTGTAGTATGAATGTCATAATGATGATAATATTAAGATTCTTCCCCAAATAAGTATATACTTTAATATGAGCAGGGAGAAAGGAACGGAACAATCCGCATCATCCTATTAACTTCAGTTGCCTTGACTGTTAGTTGAGGCTAGAAATAGGGATACAAACACATGTTGAAATATAAGCCTTTTCTTTATACACTTTGTATTGCTTTATCTTTTCTGGGGCAGCCATGCCCATGGCATGTGGAAGATACTTGGCCAGGGATAAAACCTGCACCACAGCAGCAACCTGAGCTGCTGTAGTGACAAGGATGGAACCTTAAACCCACTGTGCCACAAGGGAATTCCTGTACTGCTTTATCTTTTGAAACAATTTTTTAAAAAGAATTCAATCAATAACATTTAAAAGTGTAATGTAGGTAGCAGGGTTTAATGAATAACCTTTGGAGAGGACAGAAACATGGGACTGTAGGGTAGGAATGCTGTAATATCTCTGATTTAAATCTAAAGGGTACACTTTAAAAAAAACCATGCACACTTAGACAAGTAATAAATAATCCACAAAGAAAGTGAATATGAAAATGGTTTCCATGAGAAACACATGAAACCTGAAGACATTGTTATGTACAAGAAAAATATAATTAGTACATTGAAAAAATAATTTCAATTAACCAGAGACAAAAAAATTGAACTACGTAACAAAATATAAACTTTCCACTGTTATTAATTTAAAAAATACTGTAATGTCATGGAAGGAGACTAATATTTATCTGAAGAAACTTCATTAAAATATCTAATACTCAGATGGATCTCATAAAAACACTATCAGAGCAAAAGAAATATAAAACACCCTTTTACAAACTGACTTTTCTTCTTGAGAAAGAGTTATTTATAAGGTTTTATTCTAAAATAAATTTAAAGATGGTGGTCGAGAAACCACAAGTATTTCTGGGTAAGGCTGGAGTCCCATTTGCTTGTTATCTTTCAACTTTTGTACTATAACTCTGGCAAATTCTTCTCCTTGGATGTCAGTGGTATCCAGTAATTGTCTGACTTTTGAGGTTCTTGTAGGTTTGGTACTAATGAGTTCATAGTCCTCCTTCATGATCAAATCCCTGGACAGGAGGGCATCCAGAGATTGGTTAAGACAGGCTTCCGTCATCTGGTTCACAATGTCTTCCCTTTTACTCTGGATCCACTGTTGGGCTATACCAGGCTGAAATCGCTCTGTAGAAAATCCAGGGATGAAAAGTAAGAAGGTAACTAATATGTGGCTATGAATAAAATTAAGGTAAAAACAAAATAAGGCATAAAACCTAATTTTACTATGATTGTGCTAACATGGAATACCACTATTTTGAGGGATGCTACTAACTTTCAGTAAACATTCAGATATTTGGGTTTTCTCTTCCCCCTCCTCCAAGAAAAAGCACTACCTTTTTACATGTTATAAATCATGGAGGCAAATAACACTTTTTTTCAGGGTTTTTTCTTTAATATAAATGATACTTGCATATTTGATAAATAAATAGAAACATGTTTACCTTTCATAACATATTAAATCACACCTTCTTCAGCAGTCCCTCCCTAGACAGATGTTCATGCAATACCATTTAGTCCTATTATTACATGTCAACACCATATCTTCTGGGATTTTAAATGTTTTCTCACAAATGGTAAGTATTTATTTATAAATAAAACTTTTTGTACAGCAGATCTAATGAACATATAGTTGTAGCGTAAATAGCATAATTTACAATGCATCTCACAGTATATATTTACCTGAATTTCCTTCGGCTGAGAGTGGATTTATTATTGCTAAAGAGCATGGGGTGGTCTTGTGATCACAGAATGTTGCCCTTTGAGCCACAGAAATGTTACTGTCCCAACTGCGATTTACTGGACACTGACGTGGCGTGGAAAAGTCTTGAGTTTTTCCTATAAAAGACAATATCTTTTAGGGGTAGAATATTCCTCAGCTTTTCCTATTAGCTAAAATATGAACATCTGGGTCATACAGAGAGCAGTATTCAATGTCTTTAATTTTTCACTATATAAGCTGGTTCATAGACCTAATTTCACAAGTAAATATTTTTTAGAACAAAAAAAGGTTTATGCTGAATGGTTTTTTTTTTAAACACTTTTGTTCGTGCTTATCTGTCCAATGTAAATTATAAATCATGGAATTTTATTTCTTCATGTGGTCCCACATTTTTTCTCCTGTATCGTCTTTCTCCTTCTGCACATCAAACATACCCCCTAAATTTATATGTGTCTGTCTACACTCTTTTTTGGTAATCTTATTCAACTTCAGGGCCTCAACTGTCACCTCTCATTTCAAATCCATGTAATTTAATTTTCTGTCTTCATTGAATCTTAGTCTTATATTTTCAATAGCCCACTCGACATTACCCTCACATGCACTTCAAATAAGAAAAAAAAAAAACAAAAACTTAACTCTAAAAGCCATTTCAACTTCTAATTCTGTTAATTATACCAATGTTCTCCCAGCAAACTTGTTCAGCTTAAATTTTTTTCTCACTTCCCTCCTGCAAGTGAAAAGTTATAAAGTCCTATCAATGTGCCCTCCATAGCATCTCTCACACCATTCTTGTATTCTGGAGTAAGTCTCATAATCTCACACCTGTAGTTTGGTAATAGATCAACAGTTTCCTAACTCATCTCCCCACCTTGAGTCTTCTTTTCTTTCTAAAACATTTTACATATTCCAGCCAGGATGAAGCTTCCTAAAGCCAAAAATTTTATCATGTCACACACCCTTGCTCAAAAATTTGCAATAGTTGTTCCCTACCCAAGCAAAAGAGCCCAAATGGCTTAGTCTGGTATTAGAATTCATGATGATAAGACTCCACCCTCCTGATCTTTTATCTCCTTTCATTCACCGTCCTTACCAGCTAATCCCAGCTACTCACTGTTCTCTGTGTTTTCTTCCTTCTTTGCCTCTATGTTGTTCCTTTTGCCTGGAATGCCCATTCTTTATAACTATAGGTCCAACCTTCAGCCAGAAATAACTTCTTCATGATGACAACATGGTGTAGTAGAGTGACATGAAAATATTTACCAAAAGACCTGGCTTCGAATCTTGGATTTCCCAGCTACTAACTATGTGATCCAGAAGTCTTGATCTTAAGAATCTGTAAAATGAGGAATATCTCCCTCACAAGGTTGTTGTGAAAGTACTCTGGTTAAAAATGTTACTCTTCCACTATACTACCACAGCTCTATATCCCTGTACTTCTTACATTGCTATCTTATGCTATGGTCACTTAGAAACATTTCTCCTCTTTCTTACAAGAGATTTTTTTTTTTATCTTTCTATAGTGTCTAACATGATGCTTTTAATACTTAAATGTGTTTGCTTAATACCCCACTAGTATTTTCATTATTTTTAGACTGTCACTTTTAAAAAACGAGTTATGAATGCAAGTGAAAGACATATTCCATACAAACAAAGACTGCTTGTCAAAATATGATTTTGAAAGAAAATGGAAAACCTGCCATTAATATTGGCTGAAAAATTTACATACTAGATAAAAAGTCACTGTCTTGAGTAGCTGACAGGGACTTTGAGGTTCCTGGAGAATTACTAGGTTTATGAAGCTGCGAAGATCCACATGATTCCTAAAGTAAATAATAGATAAATGATTTAGGTTAATGAAAAATCATTTAAAAAATTATTCTTGCTTTTGGCTTATTACAAACAAAGAATCAAAACTAACACAAATTATACCTTACAAAATTAAACACATATATAAAATAACAAAAATGAACTTGATTTTTTAAATCAGGTCAAATTGGGGGATGGGGAAATAATTAAATATATTAAAATATGAGTTTTTCAGTATTTTGTACATAATTCCAGAAGAGCTGAGATTATGTACAAAATATTAATACTATGTCCAGCTGATGAAAAATTTGAGATCTGCAACTCTGATTACCTAGTAATTTAGAGCAAATGCCTATTCTCAATACCTCAGGTTCCTTCAACATGGAAGAATGAGAACCCACAGAAAAAGTAATGTAAAACTTGGCCCTAATCCTAGCTCTGTCATAGGATTACTGCTTAAGTGTTGGCAAGACATTTAAACAATATGGCTCTCAGGTTCTTTTCTTGTAATATTTACCCCAAAATGTGCATGTATGGGCTCAAAGATCCAATGAGAGAGTGTATATAAAGGTGATTCAAATACTATACTGAGTTTTAAGGTTCATTTTAAAGGTATCATTACTTTACTGAATCTGTAAAGAGAACATATATATTCTTTTTTTTTTTTTTGCCATTTCTTGGGCCACTCTCACGGCATGTGGAGATTCCCAGGCTAGGGGTCTAATCAGAGCCGTAGCCGTCGGCCTACACCACAGCCACAGCAATGCAGGATCTGAGCCGCGTCTGCAACCTTCACCACAGCTCACAGCAACGCTGGATTCTTAACCCACTGAGCAAGGCTAGGGATCGAACCCGCAACCTCATGGTTCCTAGTTGGATTCGTTAACCACTGAGCCACGACGGGAACTCCAACATATATATTCTTAAAAGATATGATTACTGTGAAATAATTCTGAATGAGTGCTACTAAAGAAATCTTTCTTTTTGGATAGCCACACAAATGGTATTTTCCTTTTATTAATCATTGTAAGAGGTTAAGAACTAGTATTATAGCTTTTTTACATTTGGATAAGAAAGTATAAATATAGTGGCAGAACTGTGTTGATGATTTGCCTATGAACTACACTGGAACACTGTTCATTACATAAAACAATGCCTATGAAGGAAACAAGGACTGTGATTTGATGAAATGAACCAAGAACTGAGAATTAGGGGAGCTGGCTTTCAAATTGGAGATTGCCATGGGCTACCTAACAAATCCTAAAATCTTCCTGGACTTTAGCTTCCCATTTATAAAAGAGCAAGATAGACTGATTTTTCATATTTTTCTCACATTTTGAGTTAATCAACATATTTTTTTTTACCTCTTGTGAACCATGATTTACAGATGTGTTCGGATATAACTCTGTTTTCTTCTTGTCACATAAGTGAACAGTACTGGAAGCACTTTGCAACTGGAATAAATAATACATATATTACTTGAATTAGAAGTGATTAGTAAATTATATGAGTGAAATGCAGTCTATTTAACATATTTTATATGTTTATACAAAAAAATCAAAGGAAAGAAAATCTCCATCAGTTAAGAATATAGTATATAATTTATAGCAGAGATAATGTAGAATAGGGGAAATAACTTTAAAGACACAGGCTCTGAATTCTATCTCATATTAACTGATTACCTTGAGAAAATTCATCTTTTAAAACAATAATATCTACATGCAGGATCAATCTAGAGATTAAGTGAGATAATGAATATAAAAGTATCTGGTTCAAATTATGTGCTTAATAAATTTCAATTTGTGTGTCTATCTATCCATAGCTATAAGCATTCACTATTGTCTATTATTATTTTCATTTTGTAGATAAGAAATTGAGGGCTGGAATAAGTGAAGGAGGAAGAGTACCCTAAAGGAATGATAGGGGTCAATCAGATCTGGCTTAGAATCCCAGGATATCTGTTTGATTCTGGGCATAAGATTTAATCTTAGTTTACTTATTTGTAAACTGGAGATAATACCTGTTCTGCAGTATTATTGTAAAGAAGATGAGAAGTAACATTACTTTGAAACATTCAATAAATAGTAGCTTTTTAAAGCAGAATTATTTATTTAAATGCTATAATTTTGGTACTAAAATTGTTTAGTACCAAACAATTTAGTACCATCAATGTAAAATTGTTTAGTGATTTACTCTCTCTAAGCTAGGCTTGGATTAGTAGTCATCACTACTGAGTGATTTAAAAACAAACCCGTCAGTCTTCTTTTCTTCCCCAAACCAATATAATGGCAACTGCTCTAGAGAACTTTAGACATTGGTGGGATTCACACCCAGTCCTTCATCATCCATGCTTAATGACTGTCTGCTCCATTACAGGTCTACGAAGTTTTAGGAGGAAAGACTACTATTCGTCTGTGTATATAATCTATCTAGCATAGTACTTTTCATACAGAGTCCAATTAACATTTGTTACATATATTTTCATATGAAACTTCAAAACTCATCTTTGGATCCACCTCTGTTATATAAGTTTTTTCTGTGCTTTTAAATTTACTGAAATATTTTTGATCATGCAATATTGTTTTTTTTTTTTCTTTTTGGTTGTGCCCGTGGCACACAGAAGTTCCTGGGCTAGGGCTCAAACCCATGCCCCAGCAGCAACCCAAGCCGTGGCAGTGACAACACCGCATCCTTAACCTACTGAACCACAAGGGAATTCCTGATTAAGTAATGTTGTTAATTACTAACATAATTTTTCTTAAACAGTCCGTTAATGACAATTAAATTATCTATGAACTAAAAGAAACGAAATGGAATATTAAGGAAAGACAGTTTTGATTCAGTTTTATTACTCAAGATGTAAGAGATGCTATTTATGAAAACCTGAATTAGAACAGTCAGTTCAAAGAACTAAAAAAATGTAGGAAACTCAAAGAAAACAAGGCATTCTAAATGGTGATCTTTGTTTTCAGAAATTTCTTTATGAAAAATCTTATTATATTAACTTAATTTAAATTAAATCTTATTAAGCTAAATCTTATTCTACTCTTAGACTGGCCATTCTACTCTCAGCTATGCAGGGTGTTATGTGACTACTTCCTTGAATATCAGTTATTTTATATACAAAGTGGAGATGATACTCTTTCCCTAACAGATTTATAGAGTTGACACAAGGATTAAAAAAAAAAAAAGAAAATATAACTACAATAACTCTAAGTGAAAACAATACAGTAACTTAAAAACAATGACCAAAGAAAGTAATAATATTATTAAGTGTTATTCAAGTATTTGAAAATATATAATTTAAATTATTTATTTAAAAAGCAAAAATTTCTCCCCTAAATTAACAGTTTTAAATATAGATTCTTAGTATTTAAGTTGGTTGGACACAAAAAAAGGAACTGATTTTCTTCCAGTTTGGTTTCTTATAACCAAGAAAAAAGACCTTTCTATCTACCTCTGCTCTACAGAAGAGAAGAAAATTGCGAGGAGAGAAAAGGAAACTGAAAAGGTAAAGCAAATAGAAATGTTATTAGAAGTTTGTATATACTAAGAAGTGGAAAGACTGGCATATTCTGGAAAAGGCTACCTATTCAGAAGTGGGAAAGTCAATGAAAATTTATCAAAAGATTAAAACACATTTCCTCCTTAGTTCCTTAAAAAACTCAGGCACTAATACTGTCATTAGCAATTTTAAGTTTGATTAAGGGCAGACATTTCCTTTATGCACCTTCCCTTCTAAACCAAAGGTTATATGTTAACAGATCCAGCCAAATGCAGGAGGCAAGCAATGTCATTTAGTGAGAAATCAATTGTAGATTATGCCTGTTCACAATCAACAGTTTGGCTAAAAACGGATGGTTTTTATTATCACATTTTAAGCACAGTTCAATGAAACTTAGCAAGTATTAAACTAGGTTAACTCTGTCCCAAATGGACTGTAGCTGCTTTTTAAACAACTTTGATAATTGTACAAAAACCCTGCAGTAATAGGTCCTTTCAATTGTTCTGATCTACAGGAGCCAGAATAAGTAAAAAAGACAACCGTTCTAGATAATTCACATCAATTGCTACTTTGACCTATTTATGCCCATGGTGTGTTTGAGTGGGAGAACAAAATTTTACAACTTAACTTGACAATAAACCTCAGAAAAACTCAAGACTACTGAATAAGGAGAAGAGCAATAACCCAGACATTTTTTCATTCTGTATATATCAAAACTTTAGGGAAAGAAACATGATTTAAAAGAAAATAACTGTAGTAATTTAGGGTATTCACTGTACATAACTGTCACTCATTATACATTTTAAATTAAATTTGATATGTGGGAGGTCTGTCTTTCAAATTTGGAGGTGGCTATCTGAATGAAATGGAAATGTTCTTTGGTCACAGATTAAAGACTATTCATAATCTCTGGTAAACTCCACTGCCTCAGTGCTGTAGCCTTTATCTGTGGAAGGTACATAGAAAGAAACTAAATTAAACTAAAAATCTCCATGATTTAAAGTTCTAATTTCCAGCATTTCATTTAGCAAATTTACCTTTGTTTTCTTTAGTTGAATAACAGCTTCAAGGAAAGTTATATCTTCAAATATTCTCAGAACAGGTTCAAGTTCTATTAAACATTCTAAATAAGAAAAAAATTGAGTTCAGATTACCTTTAATCATTAAAATGAAAAACATAAGTGGTAACATTTAATTGATAAGGCTCTAGGTCAATTTTTCCCCAAATTGATGACATTCAACTGTCTTCCAAGCCTTTATTACAGGCATAAAGATAAACATACAGATCAAAGGAATAGAACTGAGAGTCTAAAAATAAGTCCTTCAAATTATGGTCTACTGTTTTTTGACAAAGCTGCTAAGGAAATTCAATGGAGAAAGGACAGTCTTTTCAACAAATGGTACTAGGACAGTTGGATATCTGAAACAGATAAATTTAGACTCTTAACACCATACACAGAACTAACTTGAAATGGACTATGATGCACCTAAATGTAAATATAGGAAAAAAAATCTTCATAACCTTGGATTACATAAATAATTCATAGCTACAACATCAGAAACAGGATCAGAAACATTTTTGATAATTAGACTTCAAAATCAGATAATTAGATAATTTGATAATTAGACTTCAACATCAGAAACAGGATCAGAAACATTTTTGATAATTAGAGTTCAAAAAAATTGAAAAGTTCTGCATTTCAAAAGATGCTATTAAGAAAAATGAAAAGACAAGCCCCAGACTAGGAGAACACTTTTACACATCATGTATCTGCTAAAAAACTTATATCTAGAATATAAAAAGAACTTTGACAGCTTAGTAAATAACCCGATTCAAAAATGGGTAAGAGACTGAATTTCACCAAAGGAGATACAAACAGCTAAAAAGCACATGAAAATGTGTTTAACACCAGAGTTCCCAATGGGGCACAGTGGGTTAAGAATCAGTCTGTGGTGGTTAGGTTCACTGCAGAGGCATGGATTTGATCCCCAGCCTGGTGCAGTGAGTTAAAGGTTCCATTGCTGCTGTAGCTGTGACTCAGATTCAATCCCTGGCCAGGGAACTTCCACAGGCCGTGGTTGCAGCCACTGAAAAAAACAGCTGTGCTTAACACCATTAGTCATTAGGAAATGTAAATTAAAACAGTGAAGTGTGTCACTCCATACCCACTAAAATGGCTATACTTAAAACGACAGACAGTGAGTATTGACAATTATGTAGAGAAACTGAAAACCTCACACATTGCTGGTGGGAATGTATCACGATATGGCCACTTTGGAAAAACAGATGGTCAGTTTCTTAAAAATTAAAGATAAATGTACCATACAACCAAGAAATCCCACTCATAGGTAGTTACCTAAGAGAAATGAAAATATATATTCACACACAGACTTTCATATGAACAGTCATAGCAGCATTATGCAGAATAGCCAACAAGTGGAAACCTTCATAATCACTCTTATTATTACCACTTACTATTACTGCTACTACTACTACTAAAATATATGAACAAGGGAGAGGCCAAGGCTTCAAGATGTAAAATTGAGCATCATTAACATATAGATGATATATAAAACCAGTCTGGACTAGATCATCTGGGGAGAATACAGACAGCAAATAGTAAGTGACCCACATTAGAGCTCTGAGGCATTCCAACAGTTAGAAATTGAGCAGAGGAAGAGAAAAATAGATTAAGAAAGAGAGGACAATAGGGAATATAGTCTCTTGTGTCCTGGGAGCCATCAGAAGTGAAGTTTCAAGGAGAAACATTCAGCCATATTTAATGTGCAGACAGGCCAAATGAGATAAGGATTTTCCAGTACTGCCAT
This sequence comes from Sus scrofa, assembly GCF_054392235.1. NCBI lineage: Eukaryota > Metazoa > Chordata > Mammalia > Artiodactyla > Suidae > Sus > Sus scrofa. Next base: position 51,336,784 of record NC_139386.1, read on the forward strand.
TCTTGGTAACTTGAGCAAATGTAGCTAGAGTGGAGATATGAAAACACTGATCTAAGCTTTTAAAAAATGAATTAGAAGGGAAGAAGTAGAGACATTATGGACAATTCCTACAAGGTATTAGATCTAAATGGGAGTAGAAAAATGAGGTAGTAGCTGAAGGATGACAGGGTCAAGAATTTTTTCCTATATAAAGATAGGAAATAATAATAGAATATATCTGTATGACAGTTGAATGATCCAGTTGGTGGGCAGAGATTGGCAATCAAAGAGCAGAGAGAATATAAGGAACAGAATGCTAGAGAAAGGAAGGGAATGGTATCCAAAGCACAAGTAATACTGTACATTTGTGTTCAGTATAAGGATACTTTTTTCCATTGTAAAAGATAAGGTAGGAAAGAGAGATAAAGTACAACCAAGTTTGTAGATATGGTAATGGAACTATGAGGGAGTTCTCTTTCATTGTTTCTATTTTCCCAATGCTCAAATGAAATATGGTGCATGGCGTTTAGGAGGTTTAAGAAGAGAGGACAACGTACAGTATGCATTAGCCCTATCTTCCCTTCCTAAGTTCAGAATCTATTAAGAAAAGCCACACAATAATGATAGATGTGATCAAAATATCACTCTTATTACTAAAGCTAATTGGAATATGTCCCTTTTTAGATCTGTAGCTGATGAACTTGGCAATACTTTGCCCCTATAGTTGACAGTTTTACTCACTAAGCCACAGGCCTCACCTGCTTCTACATGGGGAAGCAGAAAATGTAAGCATCCTTAATCAAGCTTACTTTTTTAGAAAAATGAAAAAGGACTAGATAAGTATGCCTATTTTTTCTCCAAAATTAGCAAATGACAAGGACTGCTAAGGGGCAGATAGAAGCTGGAAATGTTGTTCCGATGCTTTCCCTCTTGGGGGTGGAAATGGAATTTCATCTTTACTGGGGAACAGGAAGAATGAGACTTATGCATCTCCTACAGTAGTACAAGATGATCATCTAAGTCAGTAATTCTCAAACTTTTAGGTCTCGGAACTCTTCAAAATTATTGTGTATCCCAAAATGCTTTTGTATATGTCAATATACAATACCGTTAATGTACAAATATCTATTGATATTTAGTATATTAGAAATTAAAAAGGAAAATTTTAAAACATCAGAGAATATGAGAACACATTATATTATCTATTGGAGCAATGATATCATCACACTTCATTTAATCTCTGGAAAAACCCACTATTTTTCCATAAGATGAGAATAAAAAGGGAAAATAATATAATATTTATTATTTCAAAAACAATTAATTTTGTGAACCCCTTATAAAAAGTCACAGGGGAGTTCCGGTTTTGTGGCTCACAGGTTAAGAACTTGATGTCTCTGTGAGGATGTGGGTTTGATCCCTGGCTTCACTCAGTGAATTAAGGATCTGATGTTGCGACAAGCTGTGGTATAGGTCACAGATGTGGCTTGGATCTGGTGCTGCTAGGACTGTGGCATTGACTGCAGCTGCAGTTCTGATTTGATCCCTGACCTGGTGCCACCGTAAAAAGAAAAAAAAAAGTCTCAGGGACCAACCCCACCCTCAGGGGTCTTTGCACCACACTTTAAGAACAGCTGATCTCTGAGAATCGAATAGCAGCTACATTTGAGAAACATAGCAGAATTGCTAAGCAGTGGGGTTTTTTTTTTTTTTTTTTTTGTCTTTTTAGGGCCGCACCCACAGCATATGGAGATTTCCAGGCTAGGGGTCTAATCGGAGCTACAGCTGCCAGCCTACATCACAGCCTCAGCAATACAGGATCCGAGCCGCCTCTGCAACCTACACCACAGCTCATGACAACACCGGATCCTTAACCCAATGAGCGAGGCCAAGGATCAAACTTGCAACCTCATGGTTCCTAGTTGGATTCATTTCCACTGTGCCATGATGGGAACTCCGCTAAGTAGTGTTTAATGCCCAGTTTTAGCCATTAATTTAGAGAGAAACCGATTAATTCCACTCTGGCTAAGATGAAGCAACAAGGACTGATTTACCCTCCTTCCTCCAACAACCATTAGACAGACAAAATACATGAAACAGTGGTTTTCAGGACACTAGATATATGGAGGTGAGCCTTAAAATAGCGTGACTGCTCAGGCTTACTGCCTTGAGAGAGTTTCCAATTGCACTATAGGGACAGAAAAGTCAGGTGGAGCACAGTGGATGCTCAGAGTTGAGGAGACAGGACTGAGAATTAAGGTAGGCAGAGGCAGATAGAGTTAATTGGACAGAGTACCAAAGAGGAGAGGTACACAGAGAACTCTTAGATATCTGCAGAGGGTTCCTCTTAAATATTCAGCAGCACTGATCAGCGCAGGGTAGAGAAGTCCGTAAGCCAAAAGCCAGTGACTTCGATGAACAATAGGGAAAAACAAGAAAAGTACATATTGCCTGATGGCATGAGCTTCAGAAAAGCTAGAATCTTTAGGAAATGGAGAAGAAATCAGTAACAGTTTGGAAATGGCACTGAGGACAAATACACACACACACACACACACACACACACACACACACACACACACACACACGCATGCACGCACACCCCCCGCCCCTTACATGGCTCTGGGAAATAAGAGATAAAATGTTAATCCATTATTATAGCAACTTTTTTTTTTTTTTAAATTACAGTGCTAATAAGAACTGGGCCTAAGTTTTCAATGGGAAATATATTTCATTGCTATTTTAGCTGGAAAGAGGATTCCCAGTCTATAGCTTGTCTTTCTATTTTTTTTTTTTTTGCCTGCGCCTGCGTCATTCATAAGTTTCTGGGCCAGGAATCTAACCTAAGCCACAGCAGTGACAATGCTAAAAGCTTAAATGCTGTGCCACCAGGGAATTCCATTTTTTTTTTTCTTTTTCTTTTTTGGCCATGGTGTGCAGTGGCTTGATGTGGGATCTCAGTTTCCAGATCAGGGACTCAGACCGCAGCAGTGAAAGCGATGAATCCTAACCACTGAACCACCAGGGAACTTCACTTTCATTTCACTTTTTTAATAGAATCTTTCTAAGTGCAAAAGTTTTCAATTTTTTTCAAAGTCTAATTATCAACAATTTTTTTCATTGGATCTTGTTTTTGATGTCATATATAAGACTTCTTTGCTTAACCCAAGGTCATGAAGATTTCCTCTGATTTTCTATTTAGGTGATGATCCATTCTACCTCAGAAAAAAAATCTGAATTCTATCTGACTTTCCAATCTCCAAGAATAGCACTTTAATTAAAAAACTCCTACAAGAGTCTCCTAGTTGATTTATGACTCTACTCTTGCTCCTCTCCAATCAAATTTTTTTTTTTTTTGTCTTTTTAGGGTTGCACATGCAGCATATGGAGGTTCCCAGGCTAGGGGTCGAATTGGAACTGTAGCTACCAGTCTACATCACAGCCACAGCAACACCGGATTCGAGCCATGTCTGTGACCTACACCACAGCTCACAGCAACGATGGGTTCTTAACCCACTGAGTGAGGCCAGGGATTGAAACTGCATCCTCATGGATACTAATTGGGCTCACTACCACCGAGCCAGGACAGGAACTCCTCCAATCAATTTTATAAATAGCAGCATGTGATAGCTCCTAAATTTAAATTTAATCATGTCATTTCTATGAAAAACTCACTTTAAAGGCCTTCCACTGTATAGGGAATAAATTTCTAATATTTTTATGATAGTCAACAGCCTCTCCTTGATACTTCAATCTCATCTTATAAAATAAAAACAATTCGATTAAAAAGAAAAACTTTGTGTTATCTAACGTGTTATTTTTCAAGGAATATTTCATTTACAACATATTCACTATTTTTGTATTTCAAAAGATTAAACTGTATGCTAACTTAAGAAAGATGGTCTTTCATCTGGATTTTGTGCCCATCCACTTTCTATTAGAGAGATCATCAGTGCTCGATGAGGTATATCAAACGGCAAACTTTCTTCGCTAGTGTCAGGTCGATGTCCTTGTGACACGCTATACATAATCTGCAAAGGATTGGTGACTTCTGTCAAAACAAATATATTTCATTCATTAGAAATACATTATGATCTAATATATTAAATATATTCTAAAGCCAACCAAATGAAAGTGAGGGAATCTTAAAACCTTAGGAATAATTTATTACCTCCCCTTCTGTTAAAGGAATATTTATATCCCAGCTATTGCCAGACTTGGCTGCCTCTTGTGGAAAGAGTTTATATCTTTACCTCTTTAATTCTGGGCTTGGCAATGTGATTTGATTTGGCCAATGGAGTATGAAGAGAGCAGGGCATAACAGAGCTTGGCAGAGCTGAGTAGAACTTAACAGAACCAAGAAGGGCCATAGCAACTAAAATCTAATGTGAATGAGAAATAAACGTTTAGTTTGTAAGCTATTGAGATTTTGGGGTTGTTACACAGCAAAATGACCTAAATAAACCTCAAAAAAGAAAGAGACAGTATTATCAGAAAATTTAAAAATTATTCTTCAATGTTTGCTGGTCTTTATAGAAGGAGAACTAATTAAATATTCATATAAAGAATTTTATAGCTGGAAAGAATCTTAGAAATAAAAACTCAAAATTTTATTTTGCAGATGAAAAAAATAAGGACTCAAGAGACTTAGTGCCTTAATAGAGGTAATAACTATCAGAACAAGAAGAAACTACATTTTTCTGACCTTTAATTCTGTACCTTTCAATATATCATAGAGTCACATTGATAAATTATTATGTTTTTCTAGTGTTTTCCACAAAATGAATGGTAGAGAGATTTAAAACAAGTGAGTATGGGAGTTCCTGTTGTGGCTCAGTGGTTAACGAGTCCGACTAGGAACCATGAGGTTGTGGGTTCGATCCCTGGCCTTGCTCAGTGGGTTAAGGATCCGGCGTTGCTGTGGCTGTGGTGTAGGCCAGCTGCTACAGCTCTGATTAGACCTCTAGCCTAGGAACTTTCATATGCTGCGGCAGCAGCCCAAGAAATGGCAAAAAGACAATAAATAAATAAATAAATAAATAAATAAATAAATAAAACAAGTGAGTAAGACTTGCCAAAATGATATCATCTGAAAAAAGGAAGCCAAAGTACACTTACCTTCAAAAGGCTGTTTTCTGGATAAGACTTCCCATGTGATAACTGCATAACTGTTTAAGATAAAATACATATGTATATATATACAGTACATTATAAACTAGCATAATAAACTAAAATAGTACTGAATTTAAAAGCTGACTGTAGAGACAGGTAGTGAAATGCTGCTTAAAGAATCACTATATAGAACTAAGATGATGAATGTTCATATATAGTTTTGTTTTGAAGGGGAATTAACTCAATTTGAAAAATTAGGAAGTTATTGTAATGAAAACTTGAAGTTATAGGCAAGGATAACTTGTGAGTGACTCTTGAACACATTAAGCTATGCCCTCTAATTACATGATTCTATTATTCACACAAAGAGTAATAAAAAACTCTCCCAGGTAGCCCTATTCTACAGATTTTTTTTTGGTGGTAAGTACCATCTCCTTTGGTAGTGTTAAGTGTTAATCACACTGTTTCTCTCCCCTTATCAATGTCATATGATAAAGATCCTTGGATATTATATTATAAATTAATAGAACAATAAGAAATACCTTAATATTTTTTAAGGATGTAAAAGTGGCTTAAAGCAAGGCATCTTTAATTTGAAAAATATTAACCACTATCTCTAATTTATTTTCATCAAACTCAGACAAGCATAAAAATCATACTTTTAAAATGTAGCTTCAAAATTTTTATTTTGTAGACAAGATTAACTCTGAGGAAAAGTAATATACTGTACCTATATATATCATGCTTGACAGTAGCCCTTGATTTTTGTCCAGGTTCATAGTTTTCAGGTGGCATATAGATAATTGTCCCTCCTTCTGGAGCAGATTTAATACTTCGTGATTGTGAGAGGGACATCATACGCCATTTTGATAAACCAAAATCTGCAATCTGTAAGGGAAAAGAATAATTGATTTATGAATTTTCTCTTAAACCTAAGAATTGACTGAATTTGTTTATATTTGGATTTGAGGCCACAGTAAATGCTATATATATATTAATATTTTATTTCTATATATTTCACCAGTTTCTTAACAAACTGGATTCCATAGTGCTGAATCCAACAACTCTAGAAGCAATAGCAATTTGGAGTTTAGCATAATATCACAGGTTTAAAAAGAGAGACTAAGTTTTGAAAAATTAAACAGGAGTATTTTTTGCCTTTTATTCTGAATGAGTATATATATTGAATACTTTACTTTTTTTGGTTGCATCTGTGGCATATAGAAATTCTTGGGCCAGGGACTAAACTTGAGTCACAGCAGTGACATGAACCACTGCAGTGACAATGCCGGATCCTTAAGCCACTGAGCCCCAGGAGAACTCCTGAATACTCTGCTTTTTATGACAAACGGCTTTGTGTCATGTGCTTTTAAAATTTATCCATATCTCACAGAACTGCTAAACTATTCATATCTAATATTATCACTGGGTTCTATTTACAATTCAGGTTTATGTGTTCTTATTTATAATCTGCTAAAAATAGTATCCTTAAATTTTGAAATAAATAAAATTCCTATATGACTTATGCCTACCACAAAAGAATATCTGTTGACAACAGTATAATTAGCATATAAAGCATATTTATGTTCATGACAAGGATTGCCTAAAAAACTATCAGTGACAACCATTCTGTACTTTTGACATGTCCTTTAGAGTTTTATTTCATTTGCAAATTTTGTTCAGATACTACACAATATCTTATAATTCTCTAAACTATCTAACAAAATGTTCCTTAAAAAGTGGGGCACACAAATGTAAGAACAGAAACAATATTTAGTGAAAAAAGTGTAGGAAAACTCTGAAGACATTTAAATTATTTAGACATTTAATTCAAATTATTTAGACCACTACACAATTTAGGAGTCAACAAGGTGGACTGAGCTCCATCAGGACACCATTTGTGTTTTAATCATTTAACTCTTAAAATATTTACTACTTTTAAGAGATAAAATAATTTATCTAGTGTTCAGATGAATTTGAGATTAAAAAGAATTATGGCCTCAATCCAAAAGGGGAGGGGTTGACTATATGAATCTTTCATACATTGTCATAATAAAAGGGTAGGTCTAAGAAAAATAAAATAGAAAAGATGAAAAGGAAACATTGTGCCAATACATGAAGAGCTAAACTGGACTAACTTCTAAAGGCAATACAGTATGTGTTCTGGAACATGGATTCTGGAGCCTTGATTTTTTTTTTTTTTTTTTGCTTTTTAGGGCCCACCAGCAGCATATGGAGGTTCCCAGGCTAGGGGTCCAACCAGAGCTGTAGCCACTGGCCTATGCCATAGCCAGAGCAATGCCAGATCCGAGCCACATCTGTGACCTACATCACAGCTCATGGCAAAGCCAGATCCTTAATCCACTGAGTGATGCCAGGGATCCAACCTGCGTCCTCAAGGATGCTAGTCAGATTCGTTTCCCCTGAGCCATGATGGGAACTCCTAGAACCTTAATTATTTTAGACTTACATTCTAATTCAACCACTTCATTAGCTGGGTGACCTTGAGCACATTTTCTAATTTCTCTGTGCCTCAGATTACCCATCTTTAAACTGAGGATAGTAACAGTAAATATAACACAGAGTTTTACTGAGAAAATTAAACCAGTTATTCTAAGCAAAGCACTCAGAACAATATTTGGCACTTAGTAAGTCACCCATGTGTATTTTTAATGTTTTGTATAAAGGAATAAACCTCTAAAAGTTGTACTTATTCATACAATACCAAAAAGCACATTATGTACTTTCAGGGCCTTTAATCACTTTTAGGTGGTATTAAGACTTTGGGGACCATGTATCTCACTTATTCCTAGCTCTTATTCCTCCTACTCACCCTTTTAAAAGCAAAAAAGAGTATTCCAGCTGCACATCTGCTAAGATAACATGCATTACTACGAGAAGTAAAGTTTATTTTTGTGCCAGAGTGAAAAATGCTAAAAATAAATTGGGGACATGGTCCATGCAAACTAACAGGCTAAATATTGGTTTGTTTATAGTGCTGGAGAAAATGTATTCTGAGCTTACTTCCTTATGTACTCCTTTTACTTCATCTCTGTGTTTTCAAACCTATACCAGAAAACTTAATCAGAATTCCCTCTATCAGCTAATTTAGTCTGTCTTTCACATGGAACCATATTTTTCCTTTTCTCTATTACCAACACCACTAACAAGAGATATGACTCATTAAATCTGCATCTTCCACAGAAGGAAAAAAGGGAAAAATATGATGAAAGGAATATGAGTTCCATGACTTCTTGAAGGTCCTAATATATTTAGTATTCAGCAATGAAAACAGAGAATAGAAAGTTTGTTATTCTACACATGATCTTAACATCCATTTAAAAGCTAAAGTTTCTATTTTTTTGTCTTTTCAGGGCCTCACTGGTGGCATATGGAAGTTCCCAGGCTAGGGGTCCAATCAGCTGTAGCCGCTGGCCTACACCACAGCTACAGCAACATGGGATCCCAGCCGCGTCTGCGACCTACACCACAGCTCATGGCAATGCTGGATCCTTAACCCACTGAGCCAGGCCAGGGATCTAACCCGCAACCTCATGGTTCCTAGTTGGAGTCGTTTTTGCTGAGCCATGATGGGAACTCCAAATGTTCTTTTTTAATAATTTTAAAAAAAAGCAGTCAAAAGCAGTGGGGTTTGGAGTTCTCATCCTGGCACAGCGGAAACGAATCCGACTATGAACCATGAGGTTGCAGGTTTGATCCCCGGCTTCGCTCAGTGGGTTAAGGATCTGGCCTTGCCGTGAGCTGAGGTGCAGGCCACAAACACAGCTCAGATTCTGTGTTACTGGGGCTGTGGCAGGCAGCTGTAGCTCTGATTAGACCCCTAGTCAGGGAACCTCCATACGCTGCGAGTGCAGTCCTAAAAAGCAAAAAAAAAAAAAAAAAAGGAACAGGAATTTATTATATAGCACAGGAAACTATATTCAGTACCTTATAATAACACATACAGGTAAATAACATGAAAAAATATGTAACTGTGTCACTTTGCTGTACACCTGAAACTAATACAGTATTGTAAATCAATTAATGTCAATTAAAAAAAGATTAAAAAATTAGAAAAATTGAAACACACTACTCATAAAAACAATCCATGATCCTATCACCCTACTAGAATAGCTAAGCTATGAAGAATAACTTCTACGTATTCTGTTTTCTACCTAGGACTGAGAGGATAGTAGAGAAAGCAAATATAGTACATACGAATATTTATTTCAATTAAGACTATCACTGGTTCATCTGTATCTAAGGTACAGTAATAGACTTTTTAAAAATCTATTTCTCACAAGATTTTTTTGTACTATTTTCAAAGATTTTTTTTTGCACTTAAAGGCCCTTCCAAGAAGATCAGATAACTGTTACCTTTTCTTTTCTTTCCTTTTTATTTTAGGGCTGCACCCATGGCATATGGAGGTTCCCAGGCTAAGGAATAAGAGCTACAGCTGCCAGCCTATGCCACAGCCACAGCAACACAGGATCTGAGCTGCATCTGTGACCTACACCACAGCTCATGTCAATGCTGTATCCTTAACCCACTAAGCGAGGCCAGGGATCGAACACTCAACCTCCTGGTTCCTAGTTGGATTAGTTTCCACTGGACCTTGACAGGAACTCCATTGTTACTTTTTCTTGAGTTGTGGATAAATTTTGACTTTTAAGGCACATTTATAAAATAAAAATTAGGGACACATAGGATGATAAAGAAGAATGCCACTCAGTATTTTGTAAAAACTATATGGGAAAAAAATCTGAAAAAGAATGAATATATGGAAGTTTCCATCACAGCTCAGTGGTTAACAAACCCAACTAGCATCCATGAGGACGCAGGTTCAATACCTGGCCTCAATCAGTGGGTTAAGGTGCCGGTGCTGCTGTGAGTTGTGGTGTAGGTCGCAGACATGCCTTGGTTCACAAGTTGCTGTGGCCCTGGAGTAGGCCTGCAGCTACAGCTCTGATTCGACCCCTAGCCTGGAAATCTTCAGGTTGTGGGTGTGGCCCTAAAAAGACCAAAACAAAAAAAAAAAAAAAAAAAAAAGAAGGAATATATGTATGTGTATAACTGAATCACTTTGCTGTGATAACATATCTGAAAATAACATATCACTGTAAAGCAACTATATTCCAATAAAAAAGAATGTCACTGTCTTATAAGAACAGTACTAGAAAGGTAACAATTCTGTATGTGCTAAAACTAATAAAAACTAAAAAAACCCCACACAATAGAATTTAAAAAACTACATTAAATTATATTCTTTTCAAAGAAAGGCCAAGGGTACCCTACTGATCAATGAAAAAGAGAAAGTAGGAATAATCACCTATTACTCTGCTTCTGTTTTCACTATCAAGAATAGTTTTCAGGAGTTCCTGTTGTGGTACAGCAGAAACAAATATGACTAGGAACCATGAGGTTGTGGGTTCAATCCCTGGCCTTGCTCAGTGGGTTAAGGAACTGGCGCTGCCATGAGCTGTGGTGTAGGTCAGAGATGTGGCTCAGATCTGGCGTTGCTGTGGCTGTGGCTGTGGCCAGCAGCTCCAATTAGAACCCTAGCCTGGGAGCCTCCATATGCCGCTGGTGTGGCCCTGAAAAGACAAAAAAAAAAAAAAAGAATACTTTTCAGACTGAGATGATAAAAATAAATCCAAAGAGAATGGAGTTCATAAAATACAAATCTCAGGTCATTTAATACATATATTTTAGGTTAGTTAGAATATTTGTGCACTACATATTATGAGAAAACCAAATGCCATTTTGATTTTATTTTTTATTTTTTCATCTTTTTAGGGTCACGCTCACAGCATATGGAAATTCCCAAGCCAGAGGTCTAAGCCACAGCCACAGCAACATGGGATCTGAGCCGTTTCTACAAACTATACCACAGCTCACAGTAATGCTGGATCCTTAACCCACTGAGCAAGGCCAGGAATTGAACATGCATCCTCATGGATACTCGTTGGGTTTGTTACTACTGAGCCATAATGGAACTCCTGATACTGATTTTTAAACAGGAAAAAAAAAATGTTGATTTTTGCAAATCTACATGCTGATAGAAAATATTCTTAAATAAAGGTTAAAAAAAATAGAAGATTTAATGAAAGGGGTACTTCAAAGAGCCAGAAAGAATTGATGAAAAATTATACCAGAAATTCTAGACAAGTTATAGAAGGACTTGAGCTCACCAAAATCACAACTAACTGGTGAACAACCATGAACAAAGTAGACTGTAAGCTACCAAAAAAGATATACTACACTGAACAATGAAGAAGCAGCCACAACAGGGTGGTAGGAAGAGCATTTTCACAATATTAAAAATCCCATACATGCCAGGTGGGCATATGACAAACAGGAAAATCACTATTTTAGAGGCTCTCCCACAGGAGTGTGAGTTCCAATCCCCAGGGTTTGGCATTGCGAAGAGGAGCCCCCAAAGTATTTGGTGTTGAAGGTCAGTGGGGCTTGACTACAGGAGCTCGACAGCACTGGGGAAAACAAAGACTCCACTCTTGGAAGGCGCACACATGGTATGACGTGCACTGGGTCCCATGGCAAAGCAGGGCCTCTACATGAATCAGGGCCAGACCTACCTAGAGTCTTGGAGGGTCTTCTGGGAAAGCAGGGGTCAGCTGTAACTCACTATGAGGGCAGGACACAGGAGGCAGAAGACTCAGGGAATAATCATCAGTGTGAGCTCCACTAGAGGCTGCCATTTTGGAAAAATCTGGCCCCACCCAACAACTGCATGCAGGCATGACTGTTGAGAAGCCTCAGACAAAACAATAAACAGGGTGGGAACACAGCCCCACCTACCAGAGGGATAAGACTCAGCTCCACCCACCAGTGGGCAGGTATCAGTTCCTCCCACCAGGAAGCCTGCCACAAGCCACTATATAAACATCATCCACAAGAAGACACCAGAAGCAAGAATGGCTACACTGCAGCCTGCAAAAAGAAAACTACAAACAAAGAAAGCTGGACAAAAAGAAATAGCAGAGAAATATTCTCTGGAAGAAGGAACAAGATAAAACCTAGAAGAACAGATAAGTGAAGTGGAGATAAGCAACCTAAATGAAAAAGACTTTACAGTAATGATAGTAAGGATATCCAAGATCATGGAAAAATACTGGAGGCAAAGATCAAGAAATTACAAGAAATATTTAACAAAGAATTCATAGTTACAAGAAACTTTTAACAAAGAATTAGGAGATTTAAAGAACAAATAAGCACAGATGAACAGAACAATCAAAATGAAGAGTTCACTATATGGAACTGACAGCAGAATATAGGCTCACCAGTAAAGGCAAACATAATAAAGGTAGGAAATCATCCACATGCAAATATGATATCGAAACCATCAACTGTGAGAATAGGAGAGTACAAATGCATGATGCTGGAGATGCATTTGCAGTTAAGAAACCAGCAACAGGAGGTTCCCATTGTGACGTAGCAGAAACGAATCCAACTAGTATCAATGAGGATGCAGGTTTGAACCCTGGCCTCGCTCAGTGGGTTAAGGATCCGGTGCTGCTATGAGCTGTGCTGTAGGTCACAGATGAGGCATGGTTCTGGCATTGTTGTGGATTGACTGTAGTTGTGGCTGTGGCTGTGGCTGTGGCTGGCAGATGTAACTGATTTGACCCCTAGCCTGGGAACTTCCATATGCCATGGTCATGGCCCTGAAAAGCAAAAAAAAAAAAAAAAAAAAAAAAAGAAAGACAGAAAGAAGAGAAACCAGCATCATAAAAACAATCCTGTATAGGGAGCTCCTGTTATGATGCAGTGGAAACAAATCTGACTAGTATCTGTGAGGATGTGGGTTCAATCCCTGGCCTTGCTCAGTGGGTTGGGAATCCAGCGCTGCCATGAACTGTGGTGTAGGTTGCAGACACAGCTTGGATCCCATGTGTAGGCCAGCAGCTGTAGCTCTGATTCGACCCCTAGTCTGGGAACATCTATATGCTGCAGGTGTGGCCCTAAAAAGCAAAAAACACCCAAAAAACAATCCTTCATATATATAAAGGATGGTAACTGCAAATGAAAACTTCATGGTAACCACAATAGATACATACACAGTTAAGAAAAAGCAATCCAACACAACACTAATAGTAGTCATCAAACCACAAACAAGGAGAACAAAAGAGGAAGGGAAGGAAAAGACCAATAAAAACAAATCCTAGGGACAAGTAACAAAAAAACCCACAATGATCCAAGGAGTTCCCATCATGGCTCAGTGGTTAATGAACCTGACTAGTATCCATTAGGATGTGGGTTCAATCCCTGGCCTTGCTCAGTGGGTTAAGGATCTGACATTGCCCTGAGCTATGGCACAGGTGACAGATGTGGCTCCGATCCTGTGTTGCTGTGGCTGTGGTGTAGGCCAGCAGCTACAGCTCTGATTCAACCTCTAGACTGGGAACCTCCATATGCTGTGGGTGCAACCCTAAAAAGACAAAAAGCAAAAACAAACAAACAAACAAAAAACCCTATGGGATGCAGCAAAAGCAATCTTCCAAGACTAAACCAGGAAGAAATAGAAAATATGAATAGACCAATAAAAAGTATTGAAGTTGCCATTGTGATTTTAAAACTGACAACAAACAAAAGTCCAGGACCAGATGGCTTCGCAGGAGAATTCTATCACACATTTAGAGAAGAGTTAACACCTATCCTTGTGAAATTCTTCCAAAAAACTTCAGAGGAAGGAAAACTCCCAAACTCTTTTTATGAGGCCATGATCATGCTGATACCTAAACCAGATACCACTAAAAAAAGAAAATTATAGGCCAATATGACTGATGAATATAGATGCAAAAACCCTAAAGAAAATACTAGCAAACTGAATCAACAGGATATTAAAAGAATCATATACCCTGATCAAGTGGGTTTTACCCCAGGGAAGAAAAGATTTTTCAATATCCACAAATCAATCAGTGTGATATACCACATTAACAAATTGCGGAGTAAAAACATAGGATCATCTCAACAGAGGCAGAAAAAGCTTTTGCTAAAATCCAACACCCATTGATGATTAAAAAAAACCCTCCAGAAACTGGGCATAGAGGGAAGCTACAATAAAGGGCATATATACAAACCCACACCTAACATAATTCTCTATGATGAAAAGCTGAAAGAACTTCTAAGGTCAAGGACAAGACAAGGATGTCCACTGTGAGAATGGACTTCTATTCAACACGAAAGTTGAATAGTTTTGGACTTTCTAACCACAGCAACCAGAAGAAAAAGAAATAAAAGGAATCCAAATTGAAAACGAAGAAGTAAAGCTGTTGCTGTTTGTAAAACTGTTGCTATCTGCAGATGACATTACTATACAGGGAAAATCTTAAAGATGCTGTCAGAAAACTACTAGAGCTCATCAATAATTTCAGTAAAGTTGGAGGATACAAAATTAATACATGGAAATCTGTTGCATTTCTACATACTAAGAATGAAAGATCAGAAAGATAAATTAAGGAAACAATCCCATTTACCACTGCATCCAAAAGAATAAAACACCTAGGAAGAAACCTACCTGAAGAGGCAAAAACTTGTACTCTGAAAATTATAAGACATTGATGAAAGAAATTAAAGATGACACAAACAGATGGAAAGATATATCATGTTCTTGGATTGGAAGAATCAATATTGTCAAAGTGACCATACTACCCCCCCCACACACACAAGCAATCTAATGATTCAATACAATCCCTATCAAATTACCAATGGTATTTTTCACAGAACTAGAACAAAAATTTAAAAAATTCGTATGGAACCAAAAAAGACCCAAATAGCCAAAGCAATCTTGAGAATGAAAAACAGAGCTGGAGGAATCAGGCTCCCTGACTTCAGACTATACTACAGAGCTATAGTCATCAGAACAGTAATGGTACTGGCACAACAACAGAAACATATATCAATGGAACATGATGGAAAGCCCAGAAGTAAATCCATGCACACCTGGTCAATTAATCTATGACAAAGGGGGCAAGAATATATCACGGAGAAAGGACAAGTCTCTTTGATAGGTGGTTCTGGGAAAACTGGACAGCTACATGTAAAAGAATGAAATTAAAACACTCTTAACACCACACACAAAAATAAACTCAAAAGGTATCATAGACCTAAATGTAAGACCAGATACTATAAAAATCTTAGAGGAAAACAGAGGCAGAATACTAACATAAACCATAGAAATATCTTTTCAGATCCACCTCTTAGGCTAATGAAAATAAAAACAAAAATAAACAAATGGGACCTAATTAGACTTAAATGTTTTTGCACAGCCAAGGAAACCATAAACAAATGAAAAGACAACTCACGGAATGGGAGAAGATATTTGCAAATGGCATGATTGACAAGGGATTAATCTCCAAAGTATACAAACAACTCATGCAACTCAATATAAGAAAAAATGAACAATCCAATAAAAAATGGTGCAAAAGACATAATTAGACATTTCTCTAAAGAAGGCATACAGATGCACAAAAACATAGGAAAAGGTGCCAATCATTGCTAATTATTAGAGAAATGCAAATCAAAACTACTATGAGGTACCATCTTATACCAGCCAGAATGGCTATTGTCCAAATGTTACTAATGATAAATGCTGGAGAGGGTCTGGAGAAAAGGGAACCCTCCTATACTCTTGGTGGGAATGTACATTGGTGCAAACACTATGGAGAACAGTACGGAGGTTCTCCAATTAAACTAAACATAGAACTATCATATGATTCAGCAATTCTACTCCTGGGCATTTATGTAGAGAAAATCATAATTCAAAAAGATACATGCACCCCATGTTCACTGCAGCACTATTTACAATAGCCAAGACATGGAAGCAACCTAAATGTCCACTGACAGAGCAATGTATAAAGAAAATGTGGTGTATATATATATGGAATATATACATATATTACTCAGCCATAAAAATGCCATTTGTAGCAACATGAATGGACCTAGAGATTTAGCACATAAGTGAAATAAGTCAGAGAGAGATAAATATCATGATATCACTTACATGTAGAATCTAAAAAAAAGATACAATGAACTTATTTGCAGAACAGAAACAAGACCCACAGACTGAAAATAAACTTATGGTTACTAAAGTAGACAGGCGGGGGGAGGTATGAATTGGGGGTTTGGGACTGGCATCTGCACATTGTGGTATATGGACTGATTGGCTAATGGGGATCTGCTATATAGCATAGGGAACTGTACCCCATATTCTGTGACATTCTATATGGGAAAAGAATCTGAAATAGAATGGATGTGTGAATATGTAAAACTGAATCACTTTGTTATACAGAAGAAATTATGACATTATAAATCAACAAACTTCAATAAAACTTTAAAAAATGAAAAAAAAAGGAAAAATTATATCAGACCAGTGGTCAATTTTAGATTTCATGTAACATATACCAAGTACTTGAGACGTCTACCACAACACCGTTGCTCCACGACTACTTAACTGAATAAATGAATGACCGTAGTGCTACTGTCAAAGAACAAATATTAAAACAGTTTGTATAAAACACTTTGAGGTGCTATAATAATATCCTTGACTATTAAATTATCAGGCCTATTCCCATCTGAAATTCATTCATTTGTTCAACAAATAACTGAATGCTTCTATACGGCATGTGCTGAGCAGGTGGTAGTTAATAAAAAAGACTAAATTTTAGCTTTTACAGACTTTATATTCTAATTGGGGGAGATGGTTATTCAAAGGCATTAATAAAAAATGCTGTTAGATGATAAAAAATACTATGAGAAGCATTAATTAAGGTATGAGTAAACCAAAGAACTGGATGGGGCATCCAGCAAAGTCACTGTGATGAGTTTCAAGAAGGGGAGGATGTAAATAAACCAAGAGGATGTGATGGGGAAGAACAAATCACTCTGTATTGGATCTATTTCTTTTATTTTAACCTTTGTTTCTACTGCTTTTGCTACAAGTTAAGAATGTTGCCTGAAATATGCAGGATAGCCCACTGGCAAGGCTGTGACCCTTGAAAGTATAACATTTTCCCATTCATATAGGGATAAAAAGTTACAGAACAGAGAATAACATTTGTCTTGATGGTTTACATGAATATCATGACCTAATCTACATGGACAGCTGCAAGAACAAAAGATTCCAAGAAGTTTGCAACAACCAACCACACCCTCTCCCCTTTTAGTATAAAAGAAGCCTGAGTTCTAACTTGAGTAAGGTAGTTCTTTGGGACACTATTCTACCATCTTCTTGATCAGATGATGGTTTTAAAAATAAGTTATTATTCCTTGTTCCAACATTTTGTCTATCAATTTATTGGCCTGTTGTGCATTGGGCAGTATGTGCTTGGACTTGGTGACAGGATACCTAAGAAAACAAGCAAGGACTTTTGTAATATTCTTATAAACAAAATGAAGAAACATGGGCTGTATAACAGCTCTTTCAAGAATATTCCAAACAAAATGAATGCATAGTCTCCAAAAGTGCTAATTAATAAAGGATTGATCTTGACCTGAAGGGAGGTTTTTTAGGGCCATGTTGTGTAGCTCTGATTTTACCTCTGTACTAGTTAGTAGTTAATCACGACTTGAAGATACAAAAAAAAAAAAAAAAAAAAAAATTAAATTTGAAGATGACACAAAGCTAGAAGACAAAGTTAAAAAAAACCTTGATTGACAGAAAAAACATTCAGAAAGGTTTTTTTTTTTTTTTTTTTTTTTTTTGCCTTTTTCAGGCCATACCCGCAGCATGAGAAGGTTCCCAGGCTAGGGTTCTAATTGGAGCTGTAGCCGCAGGCCTAAGCCACAGCCACAGCATCACAGGATCTGGGCCGCGTCTGCAACCTACACCACAGCTCACAGCAACGCCAGATCCTTAAGCCACTGAGCAGGCCAGGAATCGAACCTGCAATCTCATAGTTCCTAGTTGGATTCATTACCACTGAGCCACAAAGGGAACTCCCCAGAAAGGTCTCTTTTTTTTTTTTAATTACTCAAATGAATTTATCACATCTGTAGTTGTATAATGATCATAACAATCTGATTTCACAGGATTTCCATCCCACAGCCCAAGCACATCCCCCCTCCCCCAAACTGTCTCCTCCAGAGTAAGTTTTTAAATGTCTGTAAGTCAGCACCTGTTCTGCAAGAAGTTCAGTCTGTCCTTTTTTCAGATGCCACATGTCAGTGAAAGCACTGGATGTTGGTGTCTCATTGTACGGCTGACTTCACTTAGCATGATAATTTCTAGGTCCATCCATGTTGCAAAAAATGCTGGTATTTCGTTCTTTTTGATCGCTTAGTAATATTCCATTGTGTATATGTACCACATCTTCTGGATCCACTCCTCTGTCGATGGACATCTAGGTTGTCTCCATGTCTTGGCTATTGTAAATAGTGCTGCAATGAACATCAGAGTACATGTGTCTTTGCGAGTTGTGGTTTTCTCTGGATAGATGCCCAGGAGTGGGATTGCTGGATTAAATGGGAGTTCTATGTTTAGTTTTCTGAGGACTCTCCATACTGCTTTCCACAGTGGTTGCACCAATTTGCAATCCCACCAACAGTGTCATAGGGTTCCTTTATCTCCACACCCTCTCCAGCACTTATTGTTTGTAAACTTTTTGTTGATGGCCATTCTGGCTGGGTGTAAGGTGGTACCTCAGAGTGGATTTGATTTGCATCTCTCTAATAATGAGTGATGTTGAACATCCTTTCATGTGTTTCTTGGCCATTTGTATGTCTTCTTTGGAGAATGTCTGTTTAGATCTTCTGCCCATTTTTTTTGTGGGGTTGTTTGTTTTTTTGGTATGGAGCTGCAGAAGGTACGTATAAATTTTGGAGATTAATCCCTCGTCAGTCAATATTTACTTGCAAAGATTTTTTCCCATTCTGTGGGTTGTCTTTTTGTGTTGTTTAGGGTTTCCTTTGCTGTGAAGAAACTTTTAAGTTTGATTAGATCCCATTTGTTTATTTTTCTTTTTATTGTCAATATTCTGATAGATGGATCTGAGAAGATGTTGCTGTCGTTTATGTCAGAGAGTGTTTGGCCTATGTTTTCCTCTAGGAGTTTGATAGTGTCTGGTCTTATATCTAGGTTTTAAATCCATTTTGAGTTTATTTTTGTGTATGGTGTTAGGGAGTGTTCTAATTTCATTCTTTTCCATGTGGCTGTCCAGTTTTCCCAGCACCACTTATTGAACAAGCTGTCCTTTCTCCTTTGTACATTCTTGCCTCCTTTGTCATAGATTAGTTGGCTGTAGGTGCGTGGGTTGAATTCTGGGCTTTCTATCCTGTTCCACTGATCTATATTTCTGTCTTTGTGCCAGTACCATGCAGTTTTGATGACTGTTGTTTTGTAGTATAGTCTGAAGTCTGGGAGCCTGATTCCTCCAGCTCCATTTTTCTTTTTCAGGATGTCTTTGGCTATTCTGGGTCTTTTGTGCTTCCAAACAAACTTTAAAATATTTTGCTCAAGTTCTATGAAAAATGTCCTTGGTAATTTGATAGGGATTGCATTGAATCTGTAGATTGCCTTTGGTAGTATAGTCATTTGATAATATTAACTCTTCAATCCACGAGCATGGTATGTCTTTCCATCTATTTGTGTCATCTTTGATTTCTTTCATCAGTGGCTTGTAGTTTTCAGAGTATAGGTCTTTTGTTTCTTTAGTTAGGTTTACTCCTAGGTATTTTATTCTTTTGGATGTGGTGGTAAACGGGATTGCTTCCCTAATTTCCTTTTCTGCTTTTTCATTGTTAGTATATAGAAACGCTGTCGATATCTGCGTATTGATTTTGTATACTGCGACTTTGCCAAATTCGTGGATGAGCTCTAACAGTTTTCTGGTAGAGTCTTTAGGATTCTCTAGGTATAGGATCATGTCATCTGCAGATAGTGATAGTTTTACTTCTTCCTTTCCAATTTGGATTCCTTTTATGTGTTTTACTTCTCTGATTGCTGTGGCTGGGACTTCCAGAACTATGTCAAAGAGTAGTGGCGAGAGCAGACATCCTAGTCATGTTACTGATCGCAGTGGGAATTCTTTCAGCTTTTCACCATTGAGAATGATGTTTGCTGTGGGTCTGTCCTATATGGCCTTTATTATGTTGAGGTAGGTTCCCACTATGCCCAGTTTCTGAAGGGCTTTTTATCAGAAACGGGTGTTGGATTTTGTCAAAGGCTTTTTCCGCATCTATTGGGAGGATCGTCTGGTTTTTATTCTTCAGTTTGTTAACGTGGTGTATTACACTGATGGATTTGCGGATATTGAAGAACCCTTGCATCCCTGGGATAAATCCCACTTGATCATGATGTACAATCCTTTTCATGTATTGTTGGATGCAGTTTGCTAGGATTTTGTTGAGGATTTTTGCATCGATGTTCATCAGTGAAATTGGCCTGTAGTTTTCTTTTTTTGTGGAGTCTTTGTCTGGTATTGGTACCGGGGTGATGGTGGCTTCATAGAATGAGTTTGGGAGTATCCCTTCCTCTGCAATTTTTTGAAATAGTTTCAGAAGGAGAGGTGTTCGCTCTTCTTGAAATGTTTGATAGAATTTGCCTGTGAAGCTTTCTGGTCCTGGACTTTTGTTTGTTGGAAGTTTTTAAATCACAGTTTCAATTTCAGTTCTTGTGATGGGTCGATTCATCTTGGTTTAGTCTTGGAAGATTGTACTTTTCTAAGAATTTGTCCATTTCTTCTAGGGTTTCCATTTTATTGGCCTATTGTTGCATATAGTAGTTTCTTATGATCCTTTGTGTTTCTGTGGTGTCCGTTGTTACTTCTTTTTCATTTCTAATTTTATTGATTTGAGTCCTCCCTCTTTTTTGCTTGATAAGTCCGGCTAGGGGTTTATTAACTTCGTTGATCTTTTCA
This sequence comes from Sus scrofa, assembly GCF_054392235.1. Lineage (NCBI taxonomy): Eukaryota > Metazoa > Chordata > Mammalia > Artiodactyla > Suidae > Sus > Sus scrofa. The sequence continues at coordinate 51,357,748 of NC_139386.1, forward strand.
AAGAACCAGCTTTTCATTTCATTGATCTTTTCTATGGTTTTCTTTGTTTCTATTTCATTGATTTCTTCTCTGATCTTTATGATTTCTTTCCTTCTACTAACTTTAGGTCTTGTCTGTTCTTCTCTCTTGAGCTGCTTTAGATGTCAAGTTAGCTTGTTTATTTGGGCTTTTTCTTGTTTCCTGAGGTGGGCTTGTATTGCTATAAACTTTCCTCTTAGAATGGCTTTTGCTGCATCCCATAGGTTTTGGAGTGTCGTATCTTTGTTGGCATTTGCTTCTAGGTATTTTTTAATTTCCTCTTTGATTTCTTCAGTGATTTACTGATTGTTTAGTAGCCTGTTGTTGAGTCTCTATGTGTTTGTGTTTTTTGCAGTTTTTTTCTTGTTGTTGATTTCCAGTTGTATAGCGTTGTGGTCAGAAAAGATTCTTGATATTATTTCAATTTTGTTAAAGTTACTGAGGTTGGATTTAAAGCCCAGGATATGATCAATCTTAGAAATGTTCCATGTGCACTTTAGATGAATGTGTCTTGTTGCTTTTGGATGAAATGTCCTATAAATATCTATTGAGTCCATCTGGTTTAATGCTTCATTCAGGGCCTGTGTTTCCTTATTCATTTTCTGTCTGGTTGATTTGTCCATTGCTGTAAGTGGGGTGTTAAGTCCCCCACTATGATTGTGTTATTGTCGATTTCTCCTTTTAAGGGTGTTAGCAGTTGCCTTATATATTGTGGTGAACCTGTGTTGGGTGTGTAGATATTTAAAATTGTTATATCATCTTCTTGGATTGATCCTTTGATCATTATGTAATGCCCTTCTTTGTCCCTTAAAATATTCTTCATTTTAAAGTCTATTTTGTCTGATATGAGTACTGCTATTCCAGCTTTCTTTCGATCCCTGTTTGCATGAAATATTTTCTTCCATCCTCTCACTTTCAATTTGTATGTGTCCCTAGAAGTGAAGTGGGTCTCTTGAAGACAGCATATATATGGGTCTTTTTTTTGGTATCCATTCAGCCAGTTTATGTCTTTTGGCTGGGGCGTTTAGTCCATTCACATTTAAGGTAATTATTGATATGTATGTTCTTATTGCCATTTTATTAATTACTTTAGATTTGCTTTGTTGCTCTTTTTCCTTTCCTTCTTCTCTTTTTCTTTTCCGCCTAGAGAAGTTCCTTCAGTATTCGTTATAAGGCTGGTTTAGTGTTGCTGAATTCTCTTAGCTTTTGCTTATCTGTGAAGCTTTTGATTTCTCCTTCAAATCTGAATGAGAGCCTCAATGGGTAAAGTAATCTTGGTTGGAGCTTTTTTCCTTTCATCAATTTAAGTATATCATGCCACTCCCTTCTGGCCTGCAGAGTTTCTGCTGAGAAAGCTCCTATAACCTTATTGGGGTTCCCTTGTATATTATCTGTTTCTTTTCCCTAGCTGCTTTCAAGATTTTCTCTTTGTCTTTCATTTGGTCAGTTTGATTCATATGTGTCTTGGGGTATTCCTCCCTGGGTTTATTTTATATGGTACTTGTTGTGCTTCCTGGATTTGAGGGAGTGGTTCCTTTCTCATGCAAGGGAAGTTTTTGGCTATTATCTTCTGTAATGTTTTTTTCTGTCCCCTTCTCTCTCTCTTCTCCTTCTGGCACCCCTATAATATGGATGCTGGCGAGTTTAACGTTGTCCCAGACTTCTCTGAGACTCTCTTCATTTGTTTTCAGTCTTTTTTCTCTTTTCTGTTCCGCATCTGTAATTTCCACTAATCTGTCCTCCATCCCACTTATTTGTTCTTCTGCCTCCTGTATTCTGCCGTTGGCTGCTTCTAGTGAATTTCTTATTTCAGTTATTGTATTTTGCATCTCTTCTTGTTTAAGTTTTATAACTTGTATCTCTTTGCTCAGTGTTTCCTGTAAGTTATCCATCTTTGCCTCCAGTTTATTTCCAATGTCTTGCATCATCTTCAGCATCAACAATCTAAAGTCGTTTTCCTGGAGGCTGGAATCTCCTGATCACTTAGTTGATTTTCTGGCGTTTTTCCTTTCTCCCTCATCTGAGTTATAGTTCTTTTCATTTTTATAGGTTTTTGGTGACCTCTTTACAGAGAATAGAGTTGTAGCCTCTCTTACATCTGGTGGCTGACTCCCTTGTGGCTGAAGTCAGTATGGGGGCTTGCTGTAGGCCTCCTGATGGGAGGGGCTTATGCCTGCCCCCTGGTAGGAGGAGCCGATTCTAATCCCTCTGGTGGGTGGGGCTTAGTCTCTGGATTGGATTAGAGGCAGCTGTGTGCCTGAGGGGTCTTTGGGTAACCTGTTTACTGATGGGTGGGGCTCTGATCCCACCTGGGTTTTTGTTTGCCCTGGGGCATCTCAGCAGCTGACTGATGGGTGGGGCCATATTTTCCCAAAATGGCCACCTCCAGAGAAAGGCAGCTGCTGAATATTCCCAAGAGCTTTGCTTTCAATGTCCTTCCCTCACAACAAGCTACGTTCACCCCTGTTTTCCCAGGATGTCCTCCAAGAACTGCAGTCAGGTTTGACCCAGATTCCCTTGGAGACTTTACTTTGCCCTGAGACTCAGTGCATGTGAAAGTCCGTGTGCGCCTTTTAAGAATGGGGTCTCCGTTTCCCACAGTCCCGTGGAGCTCTTGAGCACAAGCTCCACTGGTCTTCAACGCCAGACACTCCAGAGGCTTTTTCTCTCCATGCCAGATCCCCACACGTGAGAATTTGATGTGTGGCTCAGAACTCTCACTCCTGTAGGTGAGTCTCTGTGAATTAGTTTCCAGTCTGTGGAGCTTCCCACGCAGGAGGTATGGTGTTGTTTATAGCAGAAATTGCCCCTCCTACCTCTTGATATGCCCTCCTCTTTTTCTTCTGGAGTAGGGTATCTTTTTTAAGGTTTACGGTCCATTTTGGTGAAGTGTGCTCAGCCTCTGGTTGTGAATTTTGCTGTTTTTAGGAGAGAAGTTGAGCTCCAGTCCTTCTATTCTGTCATCTTAATCCCGTCTTCCCAAGGTGGCATTTTAAACATACATGTATATTTTCAGTGTGACTGAAGATGAGACCACTAGGATCCATAAGGATGTAGGTTTGATCCCTGGCCTCACTCAGTGGGTTAAGGATCCCATGTTGCGTGAGCTGTCTTCCCAGAAAGGTCTTAAGAGCTGAAGTTATCACCCAAATCTAACAAGATTAAACTCTGATGATTGCCAGAATGTATTCTGTAAAGTATAGGACAAGGAGATATGACTTAACTGACAATACATTAAAAAAAAAGAAAACCTCGCAGTGCTTTTTGTTGACATTGAACCCAATTTAATGTTGTTATAGGACTGCCCCTAAAACATGAATTATTAAGGAACTATGAATACGAAGTGAAGTATTTAAGGACCTGGGAAATGAATCTCCACACAATTCTACATTTACCAGACCACATTAAGAGTGTTACCCAGCATGACCCTATGAGGTCTTCTGGGGACAGACCCCTCCCCCATATCTTCTGATTTAGCTCCTTTCTGAAGTACCTAGATACCAGTATTTGATGCATATTTCCTGAGTTGTTCAGATGTTAAAACCACCACCAAATGGAAGAAATTAACATGATGATCATGTCAGGCCTTTTGGCACTTAAGGATTGATCACCATCAACCAATCAGAGAACTGTGGATAAGCTGATCATACACGATGGAACACTCCTTCCTCACCTTGCCTTTAAAAAATGCTTTGCTGAAACCCTTTGGGGAGTTTGGGTTTTCTCAGCATGAGCCACCTGTTCTCCTTATTTGGCCCTGAAATAAATCTTTCTCTGCTCTGACAGTTCTGTTTGTTTGACCTCATTGTGTGTCCAGCACATGAACTTAAGTTTGGTAATATAGCTGTTTTGTTTACTTGTGAGGATCAAAATTTAAAAGAGATTTACACAAATGCATCTAGATAGCATCTGGGATTAAAACCCATGTAATAAGGAAACGAGATGAATGAATAAAGATATGTATAAGGGAGAAGGACAAAACACAAGTGTATGTGAGGGACAGAAGGACTATGACTAATTTCAAATCTCAGAATGGCTGTCAGGTGGACATAAAATTGGACTTTGAACCATTTTATCACATAGCGAAGAACTAGGACCAGTCAGTGGAATCTACTGGGGAGGAGTTTTGACGGATCATAAAAAAAAGAAAATGTCACAGCCATTCAGGTATGTATGTTAACGACTCCCGTGTCAATAGGATAACCACCTTGGGAGATGAGGGACTGTTGTAGTGAGAATTCAGGGGACTAGCTGATTAGGGGACTAAACTAAGTCACTCTACTGATAGGGTGCTATAATTGATGTAATAGATTAGTCTCTTTGTTAAAGCACTACTGAAGCAGCAGCTTGCTTCCCTTTTCCCTTTTCTTCCATTTTATTACAGAGAGAGGAAGTGCCTTAAATAAAAGTTTATTTTTTTTTCACTTAGTTTTTCTCACAGTTTTTATATGCATATTTCTTTTTTTTTCAGGGCCATATCTACAGCATATAGAGTTCCCAGGCTAGGGGTCCAATGGGAGTTGTAGCCTCCAGTCTATGCCAGGGTCACAGCAATGTGGAATCCGAGCCAAGTCTGCAAACCTACACCACAGGTCATGGCAATGCCGGATCCTTAACCCACTAAGCAAGGCCAGGGATCAAACCCTGTCCTCATGGATGCTAGTCGGATTTGTTAACTGCTAAGCCACAATGGGAACTCCTGTATGCATATTTCTATTGTTGCAACTTTGCTATTACTTATCTGAATGTTTTTTGGATACTTATAATAATCTTTAAATATGGTCAAAAACCACACGATCATCTCAATAGATGCAGAACAAGCATTTGACAAAGTACAACATCCATTCATGATCAAAACTCTTACCAAAGTGGGTATAGAGGGAACATACCTTAACACAATCAAAGCCATTTATGAAAAACCCACAGCAAATACAACACTCAATGGAGAAAAGCTGAAAGCCTTCCCACTAAAATATGGAGCAAGACAAGGATGCCCACTCTTACCACTGTTATTCAACATAGTATCGGAAGTCCTAGCCACAGCAATCAGACAAACAAAAGAAATAAAAGGCATCCAAATAGGAAGAGAAAAGGTAGAACTGGCACTGTATGCAGATGACATGATACTATATATAGAAAAACCTAAGGACTCAACTCAAAAACTACTCGAACTGATCAACAAACTCAGCGAGGTAGCAGGATATAAGATTAACATTCAGAAATCAGTCGCATTTCTGTATACTAACAATGAACTATTAGAAAAGGAATACAAAAATACAATACCTTTCAAAATTGCACCCCAAAAAATTAAATACCTGGGGAATACACTTGACCAAGGAGGTGAAGCATTTATATGCTGAGAGCTATAAAACATTAATCAAGCAAAATAAAGAAGATGTTAAGAAATGGAAAGATATTCCATGCTCCTGGGTTGTAAAAATTAATATTGTAAAAATGGCCATACTACCCAAAGCAATCTACAGATTCAATATAATCCCTATCAAATTACCCATGACATTTTTCATAGAACTAGAACAAACCAATCCAAAAATTTATATGGAACCACAAAAGACCCAGAATTGCCAATACAATACTGAGTAACAAAAACCAAGTAGGAGGCATAACTCTCCCAGACTTCAGGCAATATTACAAAGCCACAGTCATCAAGACAGTGTGGTACCTGTACCAAAACAGACATACAGACCAATGGATCAGAATAGAGAACCCAGAAGTAAACCCGGACACTTACGGTTAATTAATCTTTGACAAAGGAGGCAAGAACATAAAATGGGGAAAAGACAGTCTTTTCAACAAGTATTGCTGGGAAAATTGGACAGCTGGATGCAAACCAATGAAACCAGTACACACCCTCACATAAAAATAAACTCAAAATGGCTGAAAGACTTCAATATAAGACAAGACACCATCAAACTCCCAGAAGAGAACATAGGCAAAACATTCTCTGACATCAACCTTACCAATGTTTTCTCAGGTTAGTCTCCCAAGGCAATAGAAATAAAAACAAAAATAAACCAATGGGACCTAATCCAACTGACAAACTTTTGCACAGCAAAGGAAACCAAAAAGAAAACAAAACAACAACTTACAGAATGGGAGAAAATACTTTCAAATGATGCAACTGACAAGGCCTTAATCTCTAAAATATATAAGCAGTTTATACAACTCAACAGCAAAAAAGCCAACCATCCAATGGAAAAATGGGCCAAAGACCTGAATAGACATTTCTCCAAGGAAGATATACAGATGGCCAACAAGCACTTGAAACAATGCTCAACATCCCTGACTAATAGAGAAATGCAAATCAAAACTACCATGATATACCACCTCACACCCATCAGAATGGCCATCACCAATAAGTTCACAAATAAGAAATGCTGGAGGGGGTGTGGAGAAAAGGGAACCCTACTGCACTGTTGGTGGGAATGTAAACTGGTACAGCCACTATGGAGAACAGTGTGGAGGTGCCTCAGAGAACTATACATAGAACTACCATATGACCCAGCAATTCCACTCATGGGCATATATCTGGACAAAACTAGCCTTGAAAAAGACACACACACCCGCAGGTTAACTGCAGCATTATTCACAATGGCCAAGACATGGAAACAACCCAAATGTCCATCAACAGATGATTGGATTAGGAAGATGTGGTATATATACACAATGGAATACTACTCAGCCATAAAAATGAACAAAATAAGGCCATTTGCTGCAACATGGATGGAACTAGAGACTTTCATACTGAGTGAATTAAGTCAGAAAGAGAGAAAGACAAATACCATGTGATATCACTGATATCTGGAATCTAATATACAGCACAAATGAACCTTTCTACAGAAAAGAAAATCATGGACTTGGAGAATAGACTTGTGGTTCCCAAGGGGGAGTGGGAAGGAGTGGGATGGATTGGGAACTTGGTGTTAATAGATGCAGAATTTTGCCTTTGGGGTGGATTAGCAATGAGATCCTGCTGTGTAGCACTGTGAACTATGTCTAGTCACTTATGATGGAGCAAGACAATGTGAGAAAAAAGAATATATACATGTATGTGTAACTGGGTCACCATGCTGTACAGCAGAAAAAAACTGCATTAGGGAAATAACAATTAAAAAAATAAATAAAAATAGCTAAATAAAATGAAAAAATAAATAAAATAAAATAAAAAATAAGTAAATAAATAAATAAATAAAATAAAAAATAAATAAAAATAGCTAAATTGGAGTTCCCGTCGTGGCCCAGTGGTTAACGAATCCGACTAGGAACCATGAGGTTGCGGGTTCGGTCCCTGCCCTTGCTCAGTGGGTTAACGATCCGGTGTTGCCGTGAGCTGTGGTGTAGGTTGCAGATGCGGCTTGGATCCCGCGTTGCTGTGGCTCTGGCGTAGGCCGGGGGCTACAGCTCCGATTCAACCCCTAGCCTGGGAACCTCCATATGCCGCGGGAGCGGCCCAAGAAATAGCAACAACAACAACAACAACAACAATAACAACAACAACAACAACAAAAAGGCAAAAAAAAAAAATAAATAAAAATAACTAAATAAAATGAAAAAAAACCTTCAAATATGTATATTATCCTAAGAAGTATAGCAAATTAACATATAAAAATAAAGAGAATTTATTTAGTCTTAATTTTCCAGCAACTGCTTTTTATTTGTTGTCATCAGTTAGATTTAGGGTAACTTAAATCATTACTCCTCTGGTAACTTTATGTATCTAAATCTTACACCTTATGCAAAAAATTAATTTGAAATATATCATAGACCATAGATTTATATGTAAAACACGGAAGTATGGAACTTGCAGAAGATAACATAGAAATGAATCTTTAATCCCTATAGCTTGGTGAAGATTGCTTAGACAGGACAGCAAAAGCATGATCATTAAAGAAAAAATAAAAACTTTTGTTCTGTGAAAAACTCTCTTAAAAGAATGGAAAGGATAAACTTTGAACTGGAAGACAAATTTTGCAAACTACATATCTGATGAAGGATTTGTATCTAAAATATACAGAACTCTTAAAATTCAATAGTAAAAACCCAAAGAATCCAAGTAGAACATGGTCTTAAGATATAATGAGACATTTCACCGAAAAGGATATATAGATGGCAAATAAGTAAATAACAATGTTCAACATCATTAGCAATTAGGAAAATGAAAATTAAGACCATGATGACATATCACCATATGCCTATTAGAATGCTAGAACAAAAAACTATGATAATACCAAATGCTGGTGAGGGTGCAGAAAAGCTTAGTCTATCATACATTGCTGGTGGAATGTACAATGGTACAGCTACTGTGGAAAACAGATAGGTAGTTTCTTAAAAAGCTAAACATACCATTACTATATGACCAAGTAGTTATACTCTTGGGTATTTATTTCAGAGGAATGCAAACTTACGTTTGTTCAAAAAGTTTCACAGGACTGTTCATAGGAGCTTTATTGTAATTGCCAAAGGCTCAAAATAACCAAAATATCCTTCAATAGATGAATGGTGAAACAATTTTGGTATATCCATACCATGGAATAGTATTCACCAATGAAAAAGAATCAGCTATTGATAAAGCAGTAAGTTAAATGGATCTCAAAGGCATTATGAGATAGAACACGCTAAGTAAAACAATGCCAACATCATACACTGTATGATTCCACTCATATACCATTCTCAAAATGACAAAATTATACAGATGGAAAACACATTAGTGACTGATGATGGTTAGGGATGATGAAGGGGAAGAGGTGAGAGTGACTAGAAAGAGGTAGTATAACTGATATCTCTGTTATGATAGACAGTGCTACAGCTGATTGCTGTGGTGGTTATACAAATTTTTACCTTGTAAAGCAATATATAACTACATACATGCATTGTACAAATGTCAAATTCCTGGTCTTGAAACGGTGCTATAATTATACGTGGCAGAAATTGGGTGAAGGATACATGCAACTTCTTTGTTTACCTTTGCAACTTTCAGTGAATCTATAATAATTTCAAAGTAAAAAGTAGACTACAGGTATACTTGACAATATCAATTAAGAACATAATAACTTTTATTTTATTTTTTTGCTTTTTAGGGCCACACCCACGGCATATGGAAGTTTCTAGGCTAGGGGTAGAATCAGAGCTGCACCTGCCAGCCTACACCACAGCCACAGCAATGCTGGTCTAAGGCACGTCTGCGAGTTACACCACAGCTCATGGCAACGCCAGGTCCTTAACCCACTGAGCAAGTCCAGGGATCAAACCCGCATCCTAACTGATACTAGTTGGATTTGTTTACACTGAGCCATGACAGGAATTCTCTTGAACCATAATTTTATCAATCTCTATAGTCTAGGAATAACCAAGCCACTATAATATATTAGGAGCTATGGAAAAGGAAGAGGTATTAAACTGGTTGGGTAGAAGAAACAACTAAAAAGTCTTTAAAACTATTAAACACAAGGATGCAGATAAGCTTTTTTTTTTTTAAAAAAAGTAATTACCAATTACCTTAACATGAAATTCATTATCCAATAAGATATTTTGAGTCTTCAGATCATGGTGAAGTAAAGGAGGATTCATATTGTGCAGGTAATTTACACCTAGTGCAATTTCATGCAAAATACGAAATCTCAAAGGCCAAGGAACATCAGGATATTCATTTTTCTTCATATATATGAAAGAAACAAAACCAAAATTAGTGGCCAAATTTCATTACATTTTCACTTAGAAAATGAAATATTCCTTGAGGAAATATAAACTAAATATCTAGTATAATTAAATATAGATCAAAAATATGCTCATTTTTATTAAATTGTATCAATTTGACATTATTTAAGATCCCTATATCTCCTTTTCCTCAATTTTCAGAGAAAATGACTTTACTGATATTTCCTTTTAGTTTATATAGGTAATGCAATTACATAGTATGAGGTCTTTTCTTAGTTGACAGTTTTTAATTCCTTTATATATAATACCCAGACATATATATTTATACTTATGCCCATCTCCCCATTCTATGGATTCATCAAGTAACTTGTGCCCATGCACGTGCACATACACACGTATCAATTAGAATTATGACTATATTATATTCAATAAGCATTAATACATAAAACTTTTAAATCATATTAATTAATTTATTTGCACTCAAGCCTGAAAAATTAGCTTTTGGGAGTTTTCATGAAGGGGACAAAGATCATTTTAATTTCTAAGCGTATATAACATTGACAATTGGAGTTCCCGTCATGGCGCAGTGGTTAACGAATCCGACTAGGAACCATGAGGTTGCGGGTTTGGTCCCTGCCCTTGCTCAGTGGGTTAACGATCCGGCGTTGCCGTGAGCTGTGGTGTAGGTTGCAGACGCGGCTCGGATCCTGCGTTGCTGTGGCTCTGGCGTAGGCTGGCGGCCACAGCTCCGATTAGACCCCTAGCCTGGGAACCTCCATATGCCGCAGGAGCGGTCCAAGAAATAGCAAAAAGACAAAAAAAAAAAAAAAAAAACAAACAAAAAAAAAACCAAAAAAAACATTGACAATTAAAAATGTAATTTTTTCTATTTCCTGCTACTTACAAGTGATAACCATCTGAACTTTCTTAAATGTTTTCTAAACATAAAAGTTTATACAGCTTCCTAGGAGGATGAACATACTCAGAGAAATTAGATAATTTGGGAAAATTTGACAACGAACCATGAGAGATCACTGGGTATATTTTTCTAAATGATATGATAAAGTACACTTCTAGTGAAAGCTCAAAACTGTTCTTGAGAATTTTTTTTCTGTGAATGGGTCAGCTTATAGTTCACTGATTAACTTGGCAGGGGAATGGATCAAAATACTTTGTGTTGATAAGTATTTCGTTCAATCTTTGTGAGGTTGGGGGAGGGTATGTCAAGATAAACCCTACCCTAATAACACAACGCAGCACACCAAAAGAAACACAAAACACAAATGGTGAACATTACTTTCTCCTGTATACACAGATCCCCATTCCCTTGAGTAACTGAATCTTTTAATCTATAAAAAGGTGACTTTGGAAGTTCCCATTGTGGCTCAGTGGTACCAAGCCCGAATAGTATTTATGAGGATGGGGGTTCGATTTCTGGCCTTGCTCAGTGGGTTAATGATCCAGTGTTGCTGTGAGCTATGGTATAGGTTGCAGATGCAGCTTGGATCTGGCGTTGCTGTGTCTGTGTTGTAGGCCAGCAGCTACAGCTCTGATTTGACCCCTAGGCTGGGAACTTCCATATGTCGTACTTGCAACCGTATAAATAATAAAAAAAAAAGGTAACTTTTGAAAATTATATCATTTAAAGAAGTAATAAGGCTTCTCTGATAAAATAAATGGTGAAACTTTACCATTGCAATTGTTTTTCATTATTCTTATTCATCTATATATCCCCAAATAATATGATCATATGTAAAACCAAAGCACTACATGACCTGAATAAGAGAATTGCAGGCGCTGAAAACAAATAATACTTACCCTATGTAGGAGTTCATTTAACGATCCATTTGGCATATATTCGGTAACTATTCCCAAAAATTCAGGCTCATTGCAAATTCCCAAAATTGGAAGAATGTAACTAAATCTAGCTTTGTGTAAAATTTCAGCTTCTCTTAAGACATCATTTCTTTCACTAAAGAAAGAAAATGCATAATTATTTCAAATTAACGAAAAATAGACAATTATCATGCCCATAATATTAATTAAACCTAGATTTTTTTCATTCATTAGCTTTTGGTCATGTAAATTATGCAACTTATCTTAGTTTCTTCCTATTTAAAGTAGAGATAATATCTACTGTATATATTCTATAGGTCTGATTAGAGATCAAAATAACTTGTATAAGCCAGACGTGCTTGTAGAAAAAGTGCTGACAGAAAAAATTGCTACATACAAATTATTATTGTCCTTTTCCTAGGGAAGGGAAAGAACAAGATGTTTAAGTCTATAAAGTCTACTCTATTATGGAGTTCCCGTTGTGGCTCAGTGGGTTACAAATCTGACTAGTATCCATGAGGATGCAGGTTCGATCCCTGGCTTCACTTAGTGGGTTAAGGATCTGGCATTGCTGTGAGTTGTGGTATAGGTTGCAGACACGGCTCAGATCTGGCGTGGCTGCGGTATAGGCCGGCAGCTGTAGCTCTGATGCAACCCCTAGCTTAGGAACTTCCATATGCTGCAGGTGTGCCCACCCCCCCGGCCCCTTAAAAAAGTCTACTATATTAGAATGAGAGGTGCTTTAACTAATTACATTAAGTTTATGTTGATTAAAATGATCAAATTTGATTAGAATGTTACATTAAATTTTATGGTTGCATATCACATAAAGTTTTTCTAAATATCCTCAATATTAAAATGCTTAAATATTACAGATCTTAACGGCTAGATGATAATAGTTTCATGACGGTCAATGATGCTTAGAAACTATACACTGGAACTTAGGAAAAGAACAATGGGAACAGGTAAATGCTTATAACTCTGGATCCCAGTTTCATTTGCTTATCATTAAGACAAGTAGATGACTGAACTTTTATTATGAATAAAGAACTGTGCTTAGCATTATGGAGACTATTAATGCAAAAAAAAAAAAAAGTCTGTGACCCCAAGCTGTCCAGAACTCTTTTTAAGGAAAATACTCATTGTGGTTTTGATTTGCATTTCTGTAATGATTAGCGATATTGAGACCTTTTCATATAACTATTGGTCATTTGTATGTCTTTGGATATGCTAATTATATTGATCTTGTTAATCATCCCATGATGATGGATATGTATAGCAAACAATCACCTTGTGTACTTTAAATATATACAATTATATTTGTCTATTATTCCTCAATAAAGTTAAAAAATAAGAAAAGCAAATAAAAAAGAATATCGAATACTTACAATATAAAGTAGAATGAGCTGCCATCAAAAACAAGTAAATAAGCAAGTAAGTAAGTAAATAAATAACTATAGAGAGCTCAAAGAACTAGTAACTTGGGCTAAGGGAGTTGCTATAGCTCTTAGAGAGAGATTTCAATAGTACTTTAAGGATGGATAAAATTTCTACCACTGGAAAAATGGTATCCAAGATGGATGTGGCCTGCAAGATGGGGGAGATTTTTGCCTTTCTTTTTCATCACTGTATCCCCAGGATGTAGAATAGTATCTAGTATACAGAATATGTCTAAGAGGTATGTATCAAATGTATTCAAGGAAGTTAAAGTGAAAGGTATATTTGGAAAATGGCAAATTGTTTAGTACGAATAGGTGTGTAACACCATGTATACAGTGAAGGTGAAGAGTGTAGGGTAGGGCCTCATTTCAGAGCCTTTAAGCAGGTGAGGGTGTTCACACTTTATTTGGTGGTCACTGAGTTGTGACTGCAGGTTATTGAGAAAGGGAATGACGTTAGTGGGACAAACTTTTAGGATGATTAACTTGGCAGCAAGGGTGTAGGCTCAGCAGAAAGAGGTAGAGTTGAAAAACCAGGTGTTAGAAGATATAATATTAGTTAAGATGTGAAGCAATGAGAGTCTGAAACTATAAAGATTGCAGTAGAAATGGAAAGAAAAATACTAGCAGAATAGAATGCCCAGGCTGTGGTAACTGACTGATTGACTAAAGTGGGGGGGGGGTGTATATAAATATATAAAAAGGAAGGGAACTAGATTTTCCACCAATTTTTATTGTGGACGATTTGGTGTTGGTAGGAGCAATAACAGAAACAGAAATGTCTCTAGGAGAAGCTTATTAGGTAAGTGATGACGACTGGTTGGTGCTTAAATCACCCAAGCTCTTGATGAATGGCTACTGAAGTAAGAAAAGCAATGGACATTTCAGACCAGACTATGAGGCCTCCCTTAAAAACAAACAAAAAACAAAATAAAGCAAAAAATCTTAGCTAGGTAATATACTTACATGTTTCAAAATTCAGGAGTTATAAGAAAGGATAAAGCAAAAAGTTTCCCTCCTTCTCCCTGTTCTTCAGCCACTTAATATCCCAGCTGTGAGGCAACCAATTACATACGTTTGTGAGATCTGTTTTAATTAAATTTATATTTCCTAAATTGAAACAGTTTTGTATTTGTCTCAAGAGATGTAGGTCAACAAGGCAGTTATTGAGTAGGAAATTTGCAGAGACAGGATGGACCTGAAGGTTCCTGGATACTATGAGAAAGAACTATAGAGAGGGCATTTTAGGGAAATCTTAGTGATACTTAACGTAATAATGCCTCCTCCTTTTAAGAGTATGAGGCATTCTTCCTTCTCCCATGATCATATTAAGTGTCAGCCACTTTATAGTCACCATCATCCTAAGACCAACCCTTTAAAGTTGGTTTCTTTTGTTTATCTCCACTTTATATATGAAGGTGCTCTGGCTCAGAAAAATTAGTAATTTTCTAACCATCATACCAACCATAAGTGGCAGGGTTGGAGTCAGATGTGAATTGTTAATTGTGGGATTCTAAAGCCTTTGTTCTTTCCATTCACTGCTTGATCAGAGAAGAAAAGTTCTTGAAGTCAGATTTTGGGAAGAATGAGTGATTAGGAAAACAGAAAAAGCCAAAACAGGTTAAAAATAGGTTTTTATATTTTAAAAATAAAAATGTAAAATACAACTTCTACAGACACATCACCAAAACCACACAAATCAAAATTTTAGGGAGTTCCTATCTTGGCCCAGTGGTTAAAGAATCTGACTAGAAATCATAAGGTTGTGGGTTCAATCCCTGGCCTTGCTCAGTGGGTTAAGGATCCGGCGTTGCCGTGAGCTGTGGTGTAGGTCACAGACGTGGCTCGGACCCCACGTTGCTGTGGCTGTGGCGTAGGTCAGTGGCTACAGCTCCGATTAGACCTCTAGCCTGGGAACCTCCATAAGCCGTGGGTGTAGCCATAGAAAAGACAAAAAGACAAAAAGACCAAAAAAAAAAAAAATTCAGTCACAAAACAGCTATGTTGTCTACACAGGGTGTTCATAAAACCAATCAGACTCATCTACTCATAAGGAGTTGGAAGACTATTGAAGGACCACTCATTGGGCAGAAGTCAGGTTATAGAGAACTCACCAATCACTAAAATAAGAATGAACATGTGACAGCACATAAATTTATTTTTCTTTCATGATTCCAAAGAACAAAGCAAACATTATCCACACCAGAGCCCAAGAAGTACATGTATTTGTATGCCTGGCTTTACAAGTGAGGAAATAGACACCTGTGAGTCAACAGCACAGCCTAGCCCTATGCTCAGACTACCAAAATACTGCTAATGTTAACATTCTAGGTAATAAGTGGGAGAAAAAAATGTGATGCAGTAATGCCAAAGCGTATCACTGGTTTTTATGGTTTCTTTGACAACAGAATTAGTCTCCTTCCAAATTTAGTAAAGAATTTTAGATTATAAAAATTGTTAATGAGCATGGAAAGGAAACTCCATCTTCATTTCTTGGCCCCAAATGGCACAAAACTTAAATTAAAATCTTGAGAAGCAGATCCAAAATGGATCAATTTGCTTTAAAATACCTAATGAGTACATAAGTACTAGACTTCTACATTTTAAAACAGTTGATTCTAAAATATGTCCGCCTTCTTTAATCAATCACCACTCTTCAGAGCTGACTACATTCACATACACAACATTGCCCAGGACCTGCTCCACAGAATTCAAGGCCCAGGATAAACACACCCTGTATATCAGTAGGTCTGGATTATGGTACACAAAAAGTGTGAAAAATATCTAAAGATGTCTCAAACTTACTGTAAGATCTAGTCCATCCAAGCCTGACAACAAGAGAGCAAAGAAAAGCCCCAGGCAGATGAAAGTTAAATATTAGCAGTGCTGAAGCTGAGGAATTAATCTGCTATTGGATGCCTACAGCCTCTGGCCAATCAGGCATCTAGCATGATGTATTTTCACTTTAGACACAGGGAGGAGGAGAGGAGAATGTTGCAATCATGAATGTTAACTCACTAAGAATTGAATACAGGGCCTAGTTAAATTCCTGTTGGAAAGAAAATACACAAGACTGCTGACTAGATCACTGACTAATACATATGGTTCAAAGACTTTTCTGGAAACAGAAACCATTGCTAGCTGTCCCTTAAAACCTGGACAACTGCACTAATATTGTTGCTGGATTTGAAAGACATTCAAAAATTTTGGTCATATAACCATCTTCTGATTTTGGTTTATTGTTAGCAAAAAACAATATGTATTTCCTCTAGGGACAGGCTTCCTTCTCTGTGAGACTAAGGGTAGAAACCAAACTGAATTGAATTTGATATCTAAACTTTCATGACTACATGCAGCGAACCAAAACAACAATAAAAAGCCAAAACTGAAACATCCCTGACTCTAGAGCCATGCTGTGCAATAAAAATATGTGAGCCACACAATTAAAAATTTTCTAGCAGCCACTTTAAAAGTAAAAAGAAACACCTGAAATGAACTTTAATATATTTATCCCAGTGTATCAAAAATATCATCTTAGCATATCAATATAAAAGTATTAATGATATATATATATTTTTTCAATAGTGAGTGGTAGAAATCTGCTGTGTATTTTACACTTAGAGCACATTTCAGTTCAGAAAGCCACATTTCAAGTGCTCAAAAGCCACCTATGGTTAAGAGCTACCTATTGGGTAGAAACCCATCTACAAAAACAAAAAAACAAAAAATCAAAAAAACCAAAAACCCCAAAAAACAACAACAAAAACAGAAAAGAAGGGGTGAAAACAAAGCAAACAAAATCCAATTTCAATAAAGAGGACGTTTAGAGTTGGGCTGTGACTGCAGATTTTTGGTGCCTGGAGAAAGTAAGGCCAAGGAGGAGAAGGCTGTGAAAAGAAGTGCGATGGCTGCTGCATCTTCAGAGAAGCCAGTTTTCCCTATCAGGTTAGCCCTGAGCCTTGAAGGGCTGCCTAGCAGTGACGAATGGTAGGGCCGACTCCATGGTCACCGTCGTTTGGGCAGAAGAGCCCGCCAGCCCAGGGTTGGAGCCAGAGGGGACAGGGCACATACATTTCGGGACTCCGCGGGGGAACCGCTGGGGAGACTTACCTGTCAAGCAGTGGGGTGTGGATGTGCAAGTGCTTTACGGCCACCTGGATGCGCCAGTCTGCGTGGCGGGCGGACGACACGGTGCCGGACGCGCCACGGCTCAAGTAGCACAGGTCAGCGAGCTTTCGGTACGGGATGGTGGGCAGGGCGCTGCAGATGGCCTCCTCGTTCATGGTGGCGGGCGGCGCGGGCACTCGGCCACCAGCCGGTTCCGGGTGTGCCCGCTGTTCCCGCGGCTCCGTCCCAGCGCGCTCGGGGCTGGCCAGCCCTCCCCGCTGTTGGACGCTAGGTCACGAGGTCATCCATTCCCCGAGCAGCCCACACCAAGCCGCAGCGTTTCCCGAGCCCGAGTACTCCTCTAGAGACTGGGGTCGCTGGGCGGGTGGAGGAGGAGCTTCCTCTCAGGCGCAGCCACCAGAGCCCGCCCGTCGGGGCTCCTCCCTCCCTAGACTTCTCAGTCGACGTCAGCGACTGACGCTAAAGCGACGAAGAGGGCCCCTGTACAGCCCGCGGTCCTTCCAGCTGGCTCCGGCCTCGATATGAGGCCAGGATTTCTGCCTGGTGGCGCCCAGAAAACCCGTGCCGCTTCGGCGGGGTACGGGCGGGCTTGGGATGGGGAAGGGAACCAGAGGCGCTCAATTTTGTCTTCTCTCCCCCCACCTGCTAGGTTTGGAAAGTTTGCTTTTGGGCACAGTTCCTCTCTGCAGCCTCATACCGGGCAGCAGCCCCCCCCCCCCCCCACCTTACCCCGGAGGAATTTCCTCTGGGCCCCGAGTGTTCCGGGAGTCGCTAAACCCCGGAGGGGTGGCGGGGCGGGTGTGATGACTGACAACTAGGACTGTGCGCCTGCGCAGAATGTGCTTTGAGGGAATGCAGTGGTGACTAACCAGGACTCAGCTCTTGAACCCAGTGAGTCAGATAGGGGTAAATTTACCTGCCTATCTGAACTCCAATCTTCCATTACTTCCAGCTACTTCAGTCTTGAGGGGGTGGATTGTCGGAGTTTAACCCCGACAAAAAGTTCAGCTGTTTAGTTCACTATGAGACCTATTTCTCTTACTCCTTCCCCCACCCCCAAAGTCCACAATTATAGACAGAGATTGAAAAATAACCTTCAGTCTCTCCTTCCCTCTGATTCCAGATAAGACTGAAAACGCTTGTCTTATAGATCTGGGAAGAAAACAGTGTTTAATGTCAGTCAGAAAAAACTGCAAACATCTGTTCATCTTTTTACCTTAAACACTTTTCTACTGAAATGACTATTTTGCAAAGTGTGCGTGCAAATATATGCAATACCAAGATCATGCCAGACATTTAATGAATTCTAAGACAAAAGTAATAAGGAATGCCTGATTTCAATGAGAGATTTTTGCCTAAAGAGAATCGGTGCTTCCTTTTTTGTATTGTCTGAAATGATAGTGGCAATGTTACATTTTACAATAAATGGAAACTGTAATGAGAGTGTTTTAAAATTTGATCATTCAAAATAAAATGTCTAGATTCAAAGATATGGTCTGATAATCTGTGGTTTATTACTTAATAAGCTTTTTGCTCAAAAAGTGCTCAGAAAACTTTTTCCTTTCATTCTTTCATCCAGTTAAAAAAGAGTTCCAAAGAGAGTAAAATGTAAATAAAGAGGAAATGATCAAAATAACAATTTAAGAAATTTTTCCAGTATCAAAGGACAAAGGTCTTCATATTGAAAGGGCCCATTAGCTCCTCACAGTGAATGAAAAAAGACCTATATCTTTAAAATTTTTTACATTTTTTGTTAGAGTATAGTTGATACACAGTATTATGTCAATTTCTGCTGTACAACATAGTGACCCAGTCATACTTATATGTGCATTTTTTTTCCTCATATGGTCTTCCATCATGCTCTACCCCAAGAAATTGGATATAGTTCCCTGTGTTGTACAGTAGGACCTCATTGCTTATTAATTCTAAATGTAATAGTTTGCATAAAGATACATATTAAAACACATCAATAAAAAGATAAGAACCCTAAGAAAGAAAAGATTCCAAAAGTTTTCGGAGGGAAGAAACAAAAAAATGAATGGGAATTAGAATGGCATTGGATTTCTCAATAATAATGATTTTATGCTAATGCACTGCAGAGATTTTTTTCAAATTTTGAAGGACAGTAGCTTTCAGCCTGGAATTCTGTAGTCAAACTATTAAGTATAAGAACAGAATAAAAACATTTGCACCTATATATAAAGACGCAAACATTTATTTTCCATCCATTTGCCTTTTTTTAAAGAAAGCTTCTAGAAGATGTGCTCCCACAAAATATGAGAGTAAAACAAAAAAAGAAAATGACATAGGATTCAGAACACAAGAACAGAAGAATATGAAGGGAAATATTAGGATGAAAGGTAAGTGGCAGAATTAGAGAGCAATCCATTTTCACTGAAGCAGGAGGAGGGCAGGCTCCAAGAAGAGAAACTAGTTAAAATAATTGAATTACAGATTACCTAATTTTGAGTATTTGGGTAGTTACATTCATAGGTGTTTGATAGATCTAATGATATATGTGATAAAACTGGACAGAATTTTTAAAAATATAAGCAAGTGAAAAAATGAGGTAATTATTAATTCTATGAAAAATAAAAATTATAGAGGAATGGAAACAGCATTTCTCCAAACTATTGTGGTAGTGAAAAGTTTAAGACTTTTTAAAGCTCCTGAAATAGTAGTATATTATAAATCTCTAAGAAGGATAGAACATGCAGCATAGAGCTCTATAATTTTTATTTTTAATTATATTTTAAGTTTACTTTAGAAAATAAATGTATTTACACGGTTCTAATCCAGTAGATAATTAAGCAGAAGACCTAGATACCTCACAAATGAGGATATCTAAATAGCGAATAGTAAATAAATGTTAAGAGGTGCGTAACATTATTGGTCATCAGAGAACAAGTTAAAAAACAGTGCAGTATCACTACACAGATACAAGAATAGCTAAAATTAAAAAGACAGTATACCAAGTGTGGGTGATATTTTGTAGCAATTGGAACTTTTATACATTTTGCAGGAATGTCCGTTGGTATAAGCAGTTTTGCAAACCGCATGGAGGAATCTATTAAAATTTCTGGTACATATATCCTCAGCAATTCCTTGCCTACATATGTGGACATGCATATGCATAGACTATATATATAATATACTATAATATTCATAGTGCTATTTATAATAGCTTTAAATGGAGATTACCCAAATATCCATAAACAATGGAATGGGTAATTTGTGACACATTAACACAATGGGGTACTAAACAGCAATGATATTGAACAGTGTACAATACTGATCAAATGCAAAAACATAATACTGGATGCAAAAAAGCTAGACACAGAAGAGTACATTTTATGAGTCAATTTCTGTTAAATACAAAAACTATGCTTTTACAAATCAGGATAATGGTTATTCTTGTAGGGTGGATGTATTAACTAGAAGGGACATGATGAGGCTTCTGGTGTGACAGTAATACTCTGTTTCTTGATTTAAGACCTAGACCCTAGGTGCCATAACTGGATATGTTCAGTTATAGAAATTCTCTGAGTTTACACAATGTGTCCTTTTCTGTGTATGTATGTTATACTTCAATAAAAAATTCATAGGTTTAAATACAAATAAATAATAAATGTGGATATATATTATGTCTTATGTAATTAGGTTACACTATATGTCTGTTCACTTGGCTTGTTTTTCACTTAGCCATCTTTTTTGGATATCTTTCCATATGAATGCATAAAAAGTCTCCTCAACTATTTTAATGATGGGTATATCATAATTTATCCTCCATTGATGGACACTTGATGGTTTCCACGTATTTGCTATTACAAATAATGCTGCAATAAATAATTTCTACACATGTCATTTCATACATGTGCAACTATATCTACATGTATAAGTCCTAGAAGCTGAATTGATGGGCCAAATAGTTATGTTCATTTGTAATTTTGATTTGTATTGTTGAATTGATCTTCTCTGAAATTTTTCCATTTTTTTTCTTCAGACAAATGAGAGTGCTGTTTCTCCACATACTTGTCTTCATTCCTTTTTGAGATACATTGTTTGTCTGCTGATTACTATATTTCAGTCCTTCTAAACTCATTTAAATGCTTAAATTCTTTTTATTGCAAACTTTCTAAATATTTGACCTCAGTTTGTTTATCTCAACCTCAAATCTTTAACTTTCATGATAGTTTCACCATTATATAGTTTAAAAAAGTATGTATTCTTAGTCATTCAGATATTGTCTAATTTATGCCCATAATGAATGGCTAAAGACAGAATGCCTAATGAATACTGATGCTGAACTTCAAGAAACAAAAAAATAAATGAGAGTAATTGTTCACATTAGGCTTAAAAAAATAAACAACCCAAAAAAAACAAGAATCACATCTGCATGTTGAATTCCTCTATTCAAAATTCTGTAAAATTCTATTCAGTTATATTTTCCATTTTCCAATAAATAAAGGTTATTTAAACCTGTACATGCTATTTTAGGGATGTAGAAGCCTGAAATGACATGCTTGAAATTTCTCATAGGCTCTTAAATAAGAAACAAGACAGAAAAGATGAAAAGTAAACCACTTAAAAAACTACAAGTGCAAGAATTAAAAACATTCCAGTCTTTTCTATTTTTTGGTCTAAAAGCATCATGTAAGTTTAAAAAACACATAATTACATAACAATGAATGTTCTGCATGTTACCCATGTACTGCATATTACTAAAATTGTGGGCACATTTGCTACATTTTCTCCTCCCAAATATCAGAAAACATCTGATACCTCTGATGACATTAGAGTTTGTTATTATTAAGTGTGAAAACTACACATTTTGGCAGTTAGCACAATAATGTTTCTCTTTTTATCACTCTAATTGTATTCAGTCCTAAAATTGAACATGATGTCATTTTATTTTATTTTATTTTAGTTTTGTTTTTTTAGGGCCACACCTCCAGCATATGGAAGTTCCCAGGGTAGGGGGCAAATTGGAGCTCTAGCTGCCAGCCTACGGCACAGCCACAGCAATGTGGATCCTAGCCACATCTGCAACCTACACCACAGCTCACGACAATGCCGGATCCTTAACCCACTGAATGAGGCCAGGGCTCAAACCTGACTAGTCAGATTTGTTAGTGCTGAGCCACAGTGAGATCTCCCATGATGTCATTTTAAAATTGATTGATAAAATGATGCTTTTTCTGATAAGCTAAATTAAAAAAATTCTATACATGTCGATGTTCCTGTTGTGGCGCAGCAGAGATGAATCTGACTAGTATCCATGAGGATCCAGGTTCCATCCCTGGCCTCACTCAGTGGGTCAGCCATCCAGCATTGACATGAGCTGTGGTGTAGGTCACAGATGTGGCTCGGATCTGGTCTTGCTGTAGCTGTGGCATAGGCTGGCAGCTGCAGCTCTGATTCGACCCCTAGCCTGGGAACTTCCAAATTTCCATAGGCCACAAGTGTGGCCCTAAAAAGAAAAAAATAAAACAAAACAAAATGCATGCCAATTGTAAGAAAATGGGATTATTAGTAAAGATAACATTAAATTCAACCTTTTTTTAAATTTATTTTTTTTTCCGCTGTATAGCATGGGGACCAAGTTACACATACATGTGTACATAATTTTTCCTCCCATCGTTGTGTTGCAATGTAAGTATCTAGACATAGTTCTCAATGCTACAGAGCAGGATCTCATTGTAAGTCCATTCCAAGAGCAATAGTTTGCATCCCTTAACTCCAAGCTCCCCATCCCTCCCACTCCCTTCCTCTCTCCTGGGGCAGCCACAAGTCTATTCTCCAAGTCTATGATTTTCTTTCCTGTAGAAATGTTCATTTGTGCTGTATATTAGATTCCAGTTATAAGTGATATCATATGGTATTTGTCTTTCTCTTTCTGACTTATTTCACTCAGTATGAGAGTCTTTGGTTTCATCCATGTTGCTGCAAATGGCATTATGTCCTTCCTTTTTGTGGCTGAGTAGTATTCCATTGTGTATATATACCACATCTTCCTAATCCAATCATCTGTCGATGGACATTTGGGTTGTTTCCATGTCTCAGCTATTGTAAATTCAGACTTTTAATATAGTATTTAGTGATAACACTTTTCTCAAACATTTTTTCAGTTTAAAGATGTATCTTCATCATTTAACATTCATAAAGTGGTGCAATTATTATTATTATTGTAGCTGTACCCTTGGGCTAGGGATTAAACCCATGCCATGGCAGCAACCTCAGCTGCTGCAGTGACAATGCTGATCCTTAACCTACTGTGCCACAAGAGAAGTCCAAGGTGAATTTTATTTATTTTTTTAGGGCCACACCCATGGCATATGCAAGTTCCCAGGCTAGGGGTGCAGTCGGAGCTACAGCTGCCAGACCATGCTAGAGCCACAGCAATGCCAGATCCAAGCTGTATCTGTGACCTACATTGCAGCTCATGGCAGCACCAGATCCTTAACCCACTGAGCGAGGCCAGGGATTGAACCCTCAACCTCATGGTTCCTAGTCTGATTCATTTCCACTGTGCCATGATGGGAAATCCAGAGGCGAAATTATTTTTAAAAAATTCCTGAGAGGTTTAAACTAACATAACATATCTTTCTGTAAAAGTATGAAAAAATAAAAAATAAGTTGGAAGACACTGCACTAGTACAATCTCTCATTGGAATGCCTAGCAAATGCTTGCCCAGCTTCTTTTTATTTATTTATGTTTTGATCATGCTTATGGCATGCAGAAGTTCCTGGGCCAGGGACTGAACTGGAGCCATAGCAGTGACAACATTGAATCCTTAGGGAACTCCCTAGAAAATATTTTTCACATAGATTGTAAAACTATAGGAAATTTTCCCTTTACTTTTCAGATTATAGCCTGGGAAAATTGCTTTTTATTTGCTCATTGAAATGGACCATGTTGTTAAGCCTTTCAAATTGATAATATAGAGAATGAGCTAGTAGAAAATATGCAATTGGTAGATAAATTCTGATTCAAATCTTTTTACATGAGCATGATCTGAGTTATGTAACTAAAGAAACAGAAGTCCTTTGGAAAGACTGAAGGATTGTGGTCATTCAGAGTAAGAAGATAACCAATTAAAGTCTTCAGAATATTCTATGTGGGAAAGTTGCTCAAAAATTCAAATTAGTAGTGGATAGGGGTAGGGATTTTTGTGCTTTTTTATGGCATTAGGCCAAGGTGCTCAAGCTTAGCCACATCATGCCTCAGTCCCCAGGCCTCCTGTTCATGAGGTACCCTGATAAATCTATACGGACAAATAATAGCAACCAAAAAATGAAAAGTAGTAGGAAAAAACAAATACGTATTTTTTCTTTTTACGGCTGCACTTGTGGCATATGGAAGTTCCCGGGCTAAGGACTGAATTGGAGCTGCAGCCGCAGGCCTATGCTACAGCTTAACAGACTGAGTGAGGCCAGGGATTGAACCTGCATCCTCACAGAGACGACATCAGGTCCTGAACCTGCCGAACCATAATGGGAACTCCAGTAGTATATTTTTAAAGCTTGCATTAGCCTACTAGAATGCTAGGCAAAAGGCCCAAGGAAACTTCCCTCTTGCTGCTGTCCTCCATCTAACCTCAAACTGGAATGTTTTGGATTTAAGAGAGAGCTAGCTGGACTATCGCTTTTTCATAATAAAAAAATTATATCCAAATGAACTATACTTTAATCCTCAAATTGTACGTATGGTTTATTGTGTAGAAGAAAATAGAGAAAATAATTTGCTTTAAACTCACCTACTTTGATTCCTGCTTAAAGAAGAAAGGAAGCTAGATGGTATTGAGTACCTATTATTCCATTACCAAATATTTATTTGCTTATTAATGTTCAAGAAACATTTTTTCTTCTTTTCATGTAAATATGACTTTTAACTAAAAATAAATACATGTATCAGATTGACATGATAAAATATTTGAGAATTATGAAAAGGTATGTAAATGAGAAGCAAGCCTTCCTGACTCTTCAGATCACCAGTCCACCTCCCCTAAGGTGACAAATAAATTTAACGAATATTATGTGCCATAATGCTAGGGGCTGGAAATTCAAGGATAAGACATAAGGGCTCTGCCCTTAAAATGCTTTTAGTGTTCTAAGGGAGATATAACCTGAGCATAAAATTATAGTACAGTGTGAAAAATGTTCTGATAGGAAAGTTCAGGGTCTGATAGTGAAGTCCAGGGCACACTCAGATATTAGGGGAGAGAGACATGCATGGTAATTTAATAAAGAAAGGTATGGCAAATTGCCCAAAGTCATAGAGTTTGTAAATTAAAGGGACAAGATTCCTGTACAGATCTATTTGTGTTAAAGCTCATATTCTTTCTGGGAACCACTTGCTCTTTCAGTAGATTATTCCATTTTCAGTTTCACTTTATATAATGTGTCAGGAGAGGAATTTATTAGCAAGAGGGGATTTCCCAGATACAAAAAGTGTTGGACAAAAATTGATTATTTATGGACTTTTCTTGGGAAATTCCATTTTCTTTTGACATTTTACTTGGCAGATTTCCAAGAGTGTGGAAAGATATATTACTATGCTCAGTCTGCACTTAAAAATTTCAGCCCCTGAATTTAGCAGGATATTTTGCTTTTAAAAATATCTTCAGAAATAAAAGTCATTTTTTCCATATGTCACTCCCAGATTGTAAGTAAAATATACCAAAGTATATTGTTAGGCAATAGACACAGAAGCACACAGAGAAACACATTTTTTTTTTGGCTTTAGGAAGTGGCTATGTGAAAGAGATTGTAATTTCACTAACCTTTTTAACATCCTTTTTTTTTTTTTTTTTTTTTTTTTTTTTTTTTTTTCAGTGGGGCAGGAACAAAGCTGTGGAGGAAGGCAGTGCTTGTCTTATTGTAGTAGCCAGTAGTCTAGGTCATAACAAGGCAGGCTGGTGCAATTGTCTGGAAGTGGACACTATGACCAAGGCAGTGATCGAACGTCAGCAGCTTAACAAGTTGCCAGAGAGAACTCTAAAATTTATTGGGAACTAAAGAACACTTAGGAAGCTTCTTTGACTTAATTTTCATAATTGTGAAAAGGAATAGAAATGTCTGCCCTACCTGGGAAACCTTGTTGCACAACTCCAGGAGATACTATTCACACTGGAGAGGTGCCATTTACATGCAATGTATTGTGAGTGGGCCCCTGGAGTTGTGCAATGTGGGGACCCTACAGCCTACCTATCTCCCAGGGTTGTTCTCAGATACTCAATTACACAATGAATATGAAAGAACTTTATAAACTACAAACCTGTCAATCTATGTAAATAATAATAATAATAGTTGTTATTTTCCTGGCCATCTCTGCCCTAGTTTGAGAAAGAGAAAACCAGTTCCTATTAGCTGGGAGCTGGGTTGGTACTCCCTGTGACTCTGTGACATTCTCCTATTCAATATAAACACTTTCATAGGACACCAGCCTCAGACAAGACTACTTTGTCACTGTAATGGAATAAGAAAAAATAAGACCACTTCATAATCATGTTTGAACAGAGTTAAAAAACATTGTTCAAACACAAGAATGAGCAAACATTGCCCTTTCCTGGCTAATAGTGAGTGCCTGCTCCTTCTTTACTAAGTATAGCTTAAGCTCAATTTTGTTCTTCTCACTGTCTAGATATGAATTATTAAGATAACTGATCAGAGAATTACCAGACAGAATCCAATGCAGAGAAGATACCCCTTTTTTTGAATGCTCCCCAAAATCACCCACAACAAGTCCAAATCCTGTAATTAGTTTTCTCTGACATCTTCTTACTGAAATGTCCTATGGTTCTTTGTGGTACACATCCCTTCTACTTGCAGAGAGTCAGTAAACCCAGCTTCATAGAACTGCAGATATGTTCCTGGTCATCTCTGGCTAGACAAGATTGACAATTTCCTAGAGCAGTTATTACACAGCCTGGAGACCTCACTATCCACATTTCATTTAAAGAGTTGGCTCCTTTGACTTCTCTAGGGCCTTGCCTATGGTGTTAGTTCTATTTCAGAGCCCAGAACTGCAGAAGAAGAGCTTCTGGCTGGTTATAATCTCATCCTTCATGTCCTTTGTGGATTATGGGGATATGGACATAAGGTCCTGAATTTCTAAAACAGCAACAACAATAGCAATAACAGCTAACAGGTATATAATGCTTGCTATGTGTTAGAAACTCTTATGAGCAATTTCTGTATAACAACTCATTTGGTACAATAACACTGTGCACTGGATGCTATTACCATTCTCACTTTGCAGATACACAAATTGAGGCACAGAAATGTTAGTTACTTATGTAAAGTCCCACAGCTCTTAAGTGGTAGAGTCAACAATTGAACCAAGGAAATTACGTTGTTGTAGTCTGAATTAGTTCAACTGTTCTCATGGTACTAGAGTACTGAGAGATGGAGTCTGAATGATTTGGAACTGCTCAACCCACTTTTATATGAAGAATTATTTTATGTGTGGAAAGATATCTTTTAAGAAGTTCAGTCTAGCAATCTTAAAGTCCTCCTTCCTTCCTTTTCCTTCCTTCCTTCCTTCCTTCCTTTCTCTCTCTCTTTCTTTCTTTCTTAATGGCTGCACCTGTGGCATATGGAATTTCCTAGGCCAGGGATTGAATCTGAGCAGCAGCTGCAATAACCTATGCCACAGCTGTGGCAACTCTGTATCCTTTAACCCACTGAACTGGGCCAGGAGAACCTGTACCTCTGTAGTGACCTGAGTCACTGCAGTCGAATTCTTAACTCACTGTGCCACAGCAGGAACTCCTGATATGCCTCTTTAAAATGGTTTCTCATAGGAATAATTTAAACTTTATGGTAGCTGTACTTTTCTTTTTCTTTTACATATCAACAACTTAATTCAGCATTTATTAAATGATTATGATGTGAATGGCTCTTTGGCATATAATATGGGACATAGGATAAACTCTACATTGTTACCTATAAAAGTGAGGACTAAAATCTTTAAATACATCATTTGTATTCTTTAGAAATCTTTCTCATTATAATAACAACTTTGAATTGGGATATAATTTGCATTAACTGATCTGATTCTAGCAGAAAAACAGGGAACTTTGGAATCCAATGGACATGAGTTTAAGCCTTCTTTCATTAACCAACATGCATGACCTCTTTAGTATTTTGTAATCCCAGTGAGTCTCATTTCCTTCATCTATTAAATAGTGAAAATAATAATTTTAAAAAGGGAGTTAGAGAATTAAATAGGATAGTATGTATAATATTATACCCAATAAATATTAGTTTCCTTTCCCCAAAAATGTATTTGGGCCTTTCCAATTTTAGTTATGTAAGAATTATCAACTTTGTAAGATGATTGTCAAGGCTGGCTTTTGAATTATTGAAAAATAACTTGAAAACTGTGTAGCCATGCTCTTGTGTCATACGTAATCTCTAGGAAGACAAGGGCCATATCTGTTTTCTTCAACAGAGCCTAGGACAATGAATAAAAGTGATAATAATCTACCTATTATCACTTTAGGCTGAGGAAGGATGTTATAGCCAGTGGAAGACTGTAATTCTTGGGTGAAAAGCATGCAGAATTATCTGGTGTACTCACTTCAAATTTTTTTTTCAAAGTTACAAGTTCATGTTTAAAAATAATTATAGTTCACAGAGGTAAAGTTATGAAAAAGTAGCAGATTAAAAATATTTGCAGCCAATATTCTGATAACTCTCTAAATCTAAACTGTATCTCTAAACTCAGACTGTATCTAGTGCAGTAGTATTTTCTATCACCTGTTTAGAAAATTAAAATATTATTAAATAAACTATGTACAACTGAAAATATTGGATGGAAGATATTCTATTTCAAGCATAATTAGATGTTAACTTTACTCCTCTTAGCAGATTTAGTGAAAACTCAGTCATCTGACCGAGTGAACAAATCAATTTCCTTAAAAAACTTATTATGAAATTAATAGATTAAAGAAGAACTAAAATTGAAATACTAACTCCTCATACATAAAAAATGCTTTTTATTTTTTTTTGGCCATACCCATGGCATGTAGAATTTCCTGGGCCAGGGATTGAACCCATGCCACAGCAATAACCAGAGCCGCAGTGATGACAATGACAGATGCTTAACCTGCTGAGCCACCAGGGAAATCCATATTTTACATTCTACCAAATACAATATTATTAAGACAGTCTTGTGTTGTAACTGTTATCCCTATTGAGATATGATAGGGCTATAAATGATATTTTGAAGGCAGGAAGATTCTGAAGAAATCTTCCAAACTCACAAGTCAGATAAGATACTCCTTTTCCTCTGGGAAGAAGTACCAGGCCAGATGAAGGCAGGGGAATGGATGGTACAGCAACAGTCTGGATGCGTTATTCCAATGGAAGAACTCTTCCTGGAAGAAAATATCCAGTTTGAGGTGATTGATGGTAAGCGTCCTCCCAACAATTCTCTCTCTCTTTTTCTGTCTTTTTAGGGCTGCACCCAAGGCATATGGAAGTTCCCAGACTACGGGTCTAATCCGAGCTGGCCTACGCCACAGCAATGCGGAATCTGAACTGCGTCTTCAAACTGTATCACAGCTCACAGCTATGGCGTATCCTTAACTGACTGAGCGAGGCCAGGGATCAAACTTGTGTCCTCATGGATACTAGTCATGTTCATTACCGCTGAACCACAATGGGAACTCCTCAATTATTCTCATTTTAAAGATGGAGAAACTGAATCTAAGAGTGGATTGACTAGCCTCAAGTATTACAAGTACAAGGTGATAGAGAGTAAACCAGGTAGTTTATTTTTAGGTTTATTGCATCAGAGAGCCCTTGTAGATGAGGTTTGTGGTATAGTATCTTAGAGTCACAGTAAAACTACAGCCTCTACATGTAAAAGTTAGATCCAAATGTCACAAATTTGTGGTCTTCTTTACATTTGCTTTGTGATGAGGTGATGAACTCCTTAGAATAAAAACTTTTTATATATTTCTATATAGTGAGTACTCAAATGGTGCATACATCTGAATTAAATGCCTGAGATACCTCAGTCATTAAGAAGCTCTCATTAGAGACATAGCAGATTGTACATGTTTATTAACACAAATATGTAATAGAAACACTGTAAGCGGGTTCAATTATATGCCTAAATATGTAGGTTACCAGAGAGTTAGTGAATTAGGAATTAAATCACTATTATTTTGTAGTTAAATACTTGGGAAAAACTTATGGAAAGAGGTGTTCTGAAGGTGTAACTGAAAAGGAGAGAATCATTTTTAATATTACAAGATAGGATGAAAGTTGTTTGCAAAGACTTTTTGGTACATTTTAGAGAGGGCTACAAAATCCAGGAAATGAGAACCATGTCTTTCAGGACCACTGGTAGGTCTGTATGCAGCAAAGTAGCAATAACATGGTGAGTGAATACTGTACCATACTATATTCTGGGGCAATAAAATGTTTTAAGAGTCAGGTTCCACAATATGAGTTTGTAATATCTTATCTATAATTTGTGGGTAGATGGATAGAGGCTTTAAATATCTGGACAATGTGTGTTTGGTCTTAATCGCATACATTAAAACATGTTAACAGTCTCTATTTTAGTAGTTGCATTGCTTATCCTTACTGAAACTTGCTTTCCTCATTCATAAGTGTTATGGGAGGAATGAATGAGATAACACAAATGGAAGTACTTCATGAGCTGTGACACATTAATTAATTCTAGTTCTGAATCATAGCTCTTCTCTAAGGTTTCTTTAATTCCAGTTTAGTATCCTTTGAGGGTGACTACTGTACAAGGCGCATATAGAAAAACAAAGGGTCTTTCCTACCTTCCAGAAGTTTTATGAGAATAAGAACTGTTTTTTAGAGGCTTAGCACTTATTCCACCCTTGGATGTGTTCCTGCTAACATGGTTTCTAAAATTACTCATCCATGTGGAGTTCCATAAATATTTCTCCACTGACTAACATAGGACAACCAGATAAAGTATTTAGGTGTAACACTTTCATTCATACAATATAGCATGTCATCTTACACATGGGAAAACGTGCAGAGTAACCAAACTGGCTTTGGGATCTAGCTGTGCCAGTCAGTTTTGGTTTATTATCTCTCACATGCCTGCTGTAACTTGTATTTATTTATGTAAACTTCATGTATGACTTCTAAACTATTTGTAAGAGCTTGACACTATGGCTTTCATTGTCATTAATTCACAGTATGATGAAAGTGTTTTCCAATGCAACTCTCCCTAAACCTCAAAATGTTTAAAGAATTCTAAAGCCCTCCATTTGCTTCACCTACTGCTTGGAGCACTAATGCAGCAGATTGGATGCCTAGGCATTATGGGGTGCTTGCTTTGACTGTTGAGCTTTCTAATACTACAAATAAAGCATAGACTATTATTATTATTATTATTTTGCCTTTTGTCTTTTGCTTTTAGGGCTGCACTTGCGGCATATGGAGGTTCCCAGGCTAGGGGTCAAATTGGAGCTGCTGCTGCTGGCCTATGCCACAGCCACAGCAATGCCAGATCCAAGACATGCCTACAACCTACACCACAGCTCACCACAGCACACCACAGCAATGCCGGGTCCTTAACCCAATGAACGAGGCAAAGGATCAAACCCGCAACCTCGTGGTTCCTAGTCAGATTCGTTTCTGCTGCTCCACGACAGGAAGTCCAAGCATAGATTATTTAGAAAGTGCAAAGATTCAACATCTTCCCACAAAAATGTTGATGGAGTTATTTTATTAATTAGCTCTTAAAAACAAAACAACTGGATAACAATAGGATACTTGTTGACCTATGAGATAAAAATTTCCTTTGAAAAGATAAATATTGATACCAATGACTAGTGATGAGGTAGAGCCTAGGGTGTGGAGATGAGGCCAGCTGGAAGGCATTTTTTAGTCGGGACCTTGAGCTGGGTCAGGATGTATTATTGATCAGTGATCCTGGGGATGAATGATCACATCCTTTGAAATTTCTGAGTCAGTTCTGAAGTAGGTTCTCATCCCAGTTGGGTAAATCTGTAAGAACAATATAAAATGCTTGGGCACCAGCCCAACCTGGAGTTGATCCTTAGGATGAGGTAGGTAGACAGAGATGAAAGGAGCAATTTTTAAAACCAATGAAAAAATTGCTGAAGTTGCTCTATTCAGGGCAGGGGGTGGGGTTGGGGGAAGAATTGAGGATTAATTTATCCTGAGCTTTTAAGTCTGCTAACATAGATGCCTAGTCTTACTATATGGAATTTTGGGTCAGTAATGACAGTCTTACATATGTCTGTTTCTATGTATTACATTTATACATGTAATGTAATATATATGTTTATTACATATATAATTTTATACAATGCACGTGTATGAACTATTACATATATTGGGGAATTAGAATTAAAAGAATTAGGAGTTCCCATCATGGCTCAATGGAAACGAATCCAACCAGGAACCATGAGGTTGTGGGTTTGATTCTTGGCCTCGCTCATTGGGTGAACCTCCATATGCTGCAGGTGTGGCCCTAAAAACACAAAAAGACCAAAAAAAAAAAAAAAAGAAAAGAAAAAAAAAAGAGAAGAATTAGAAGGGGATATAGTGAAAGGTTAGTCTTCACTCCTTTCTATGCTTTCCAAGCACCCAATTTCCCTCTTGGAAAGTGAATTATAATTGCCGGTCTCTCACTTCCTTCTTTTTTTGCTCTTTATTCTAGCTGATCAACCTTCCCAGGCCCAAGAACTGCTGTTCAGAAACTTTCCAGCTTCTGCATTTTTCTCTCTGGTTAAATTTAACATTATTTACCTGTCTTTCAAAGCCTCAGTACTTCACTTATTCTCCTTTATTCTCTTTTTCCAGTCCTCCATAACAAGTTTTCTATGTCTCATTCCTACATGTACTCGTTATCATTTCCTAGACATCAATCATGGTTTTTATTTTTTTCTGGTCTATATGAAATGTCTGCTTCTTTGAAACTTAAGTCTTTCAGACTTGAGACTGAAGTCAGACCCTATTTCTCCCTATGGCTCTACCCCCATTGATTTCCTTCTTTTCATCCACAGGCATCCACAAAATTGGTTATCTACTTCACTATTACAAAACTATGCCAAAATATGTTAAATAAAATATTAAGTTGTATTATTTGGCTGGAAATATATAAATCCCAAAATAGGCAAAGAGGTTAGCTCGACGCCATCAGATGTTACAATTATCTTTGATTAATGAAAAAAATTAACAACCAAAATCTTTCAAAATAAGGTCCTTGTGGGAAAAGAGAAAAAGGAGTACTGCTAGGGAGAAGTTGCAAACCACTAAATGTATACACATCTAGTACCTAATTATGTAATCAAGTGGTTGAGAGCATGATCTTTGAGGT
Organism: Sus scrofa; assembly: GCF_054392235.1. Lineage (NCBI taxonomy): Eukaryota > Metazoa > Chordata > Mammalia > Artiodactyla > Suidae > Sus > Sus scrofa. The sequence goes on from NC_139386.1 coordinate 51,391,189, forward strand.
CAGGCAGACTTGGATTTGCTACTATCTGTACAACTGGGGGCAATTTGCATTATCTTTTAGAGCCTTTGGGTTTCTTGACAAGGAAATGAGTTTAGGCAAGTAAAGCACATTAATAAATGTTTTGTGTTATTATTGTGGTTAAATCTTATTTGCTGTTGTTTATGTCTTGTCTCCTGTGTTGAACAGAATAGTTGACTCACATCCCCTCTCCAGATGTCCACATATTAATCATCAGAACCTTTGAATGTTACCTTACATGGCAAAAGGACTTTACAGATGAGATTGAATCAAAAATCTTAAGCTGGGGAGCATATCCTAGATTACTCAGGTACACCCAATGTAATAACAAGGTTTTTTTAAAGATGGAAGGGAAAAGCGGAATATTCAGAGAAGAAGATTCACAGCCTAGTGTCAGAGTTAAAGTGATTCAGTGTGAGAGGGCTTCAACCTAATGTTGCAGGTTTTGAAGATGGAGGAAAGAGTCGTGAGCCAAGGGAACACAGGCGTCTTAAAAAAAAAGCTGGAAAATATAAGGAATGGGATTATCCCCAGAGTCTCCAGAAAGGAACACAGCCCTGTTGTCACCTTGCTTTTAGCCCAGAAAGAACTGGTTCAGACTTCTGACCTCTAGAACCATAAGATAATGATTTTGTATTGTTTTAAGCCACTAAGTTAGTGGCAATTAATAAAGCATCACTAGAAAGCGAGTGTGTCTCCTCAGCTGTAGACTAATTTTGTAAAGCCCATGGTGTCCAGAATAGTGTGGGATGTGAACATAGATGAATAAATTGTGCTTACTGAGGGTTCCAAGAGAGAGGCATAGCAACTTGTAAATTGCCCTTTTCAGTGAAGAGGAAACCAGAGTTAGCCAAGGGCCAGGTCTTTTTCTATTTGTCTGTAAGGCTTTTGATTTCTCCATCAAATCTGAATGAGAGACTTGCTGGGTAGAGTATTCCTTGTAGTTTCTTCCTTTTCATCACTTTAAATATGTCATGACACTCCCTTCTGTTCTGCAGAGCTTCTGCTGAAAAATCAAGTGATTGTCTTATGGGGATTCCCTTGCACATTATTTGTTGCTTTTTTCTTATTGTTTTCAATATTTTCTCTTAGTCTGTAATTTTGGTCGCTTTGATTACTATGGGTCTCATTGTGTTCCTCTTTGGGTTAATCCTGTATGGGACTCTCTGCACTTTCCAGACGTGGGCGACTATTTTCTTTCCCATGTTAGGGAAGTTTTCAGCTATTATCTCTTTAGTGTTTTCTCAGGGTTTTTCTCCCAGTCCTGTGGATCTCCTACAATCAAGCCCCCCTGGCCTTCAGAGACAAATGATCTGGTGGGTTCCTTGTCCCAATTCCAGGCCCCTAGACTGGGGATCTATCTTGTCTGTCAAGAGCTCCTTCTAACTGTGGATTTTGGGAGTTCCTTTTGTGGCTCAGTGGGAATGAACCTGAGTAGTATCCATGAGGATGCAGGTTTGATCTCTGGTCTTGCTTAGTTGTTGAAGGATCTGGCATTGCTGTGGCTGTGGTGTAGGTTGGCAGCTATAGCTCCGACTGGACCCCTAGCCTAAACAACAACAACAAGTGCCATTATAGTACAAGTTAAAAATACTGTGGAAATTCCCTATGTCACTGCCAGGGACAGATCCCAACTGGCAATAAATTAATCTATAGCCCAGTTATGTTTTTCCCCTCAGTGTCCCTTTCCGTCTTAGTTACTGCTAGTTATAATCACTACTGTGTACTGAGTACACAGTCTGTGTCAGACATTTTGCTAAATGTTTTGTACACATTATCATATTTAAATTCACAAAATTACTTTGGTGGTAAAAAGAAAATTAGTGCCTTGTTTTTCAGAGTTCATGTCATTACTCTCAGTGAAAATTGAAATCAGTTTGGTGAGGAGTAACCAGCCATTTTGAATAATAAAATACTATAGAAAATATTAGTGCATTGCATGAAATAAGAATAAGTATAGTTTTATAAAAGTTTGGTTTCAATTATACATATAATAATGATTCTCAAGTTATCTTAAATCTTAATTGAGAAGATGTGTATGTTCTGGGTTGTATTGTAGAACATATTTCTTGCTGTGGGTCATAGTGAAAATATTTCTTATAGTGGGTTATATTTAAAAAATTTTAAACTCAGCAATGAAGTATTTAAGAGTAAAAGAAGTAGGCTTGAGTAAAAAATTACCTTGTTTTAATCCCAGGTTTTTTTTTTTTTTTTGTCTTTTTGCCTTTTCTAGTGCCACTCCTGTGGCATATGGAGGTTCCCAGGCTAGGGGTCCAGTTGGAGCTGTAGCTGCCGGCCTATGCCAGAGCCACAGCAACATGGGATCCAAGCCGCGTCTGCAACCTACACCACAGCTCACAGCAACGCCGGATCCTTAACCCACTGAGCAAGGCCAGGGATCAAAACCACAACCTCATGGTTCCTAGTTGGGTTTGTTAACCACTGCACCACGACAGGAACTCCAATCCTAGTTTTTATCTTGTCTGCTCTGTGATCTTAAGTATGTTACTTATTCTTTCATTCAGTTATCTCGTCGCCTAGTGTTCCACCTCATAGATCTTTGAGAATTAAATGGGTTAATCAAAGTAAAGCAGTTTAAACAGTTCCTTAGTAGCAAATGCTCAGTTAATGTTACTTTCCCAATATTACATGGTTAGCAAGTGGCAGAACTGGGCAGATTCCCTATAAAGTCTAGTCTGGGTTTTCAATTATAAAGCAGTTTCATGCTAACTGAGATATTCCTTCAAAACAAAAGCACCAAAATAAGTCTCCCTTTACAGCTAGTAACCAGAAAATTAAAAATATGGGGACCCTCATTGGAGATTGGCCTATGTTGATAGAACCTTGTTTCTGAGAGAGAGTACAGATTTTGTGGCTTGTTCTGCTCTGACGTTCAAGAGAAGGATATGTGGAAGGCACTAGGTTGTTTGACATGTAGAACAAACTGATGACCCATTCAAAACTTTGCCACAGGGGTACCATATCAATTTTTACATCTAAAGGGAATTGGGTAAAGGAGGAAATCCTGCAAAAATATTGAGGGAAGACTGCTACGTAAAAATTTATGAGGTGATTGGGTTTTGGTTTTGTTAATGTAGTTTGTTTTTGTCTTTTGTTTTTTTCTGCTCTGTTTCCTCCCTCTGCTCTAGTGGGCAACTCAGGTATTTTGTCAATCTCTTAATAAATGTTTTGACTCTACCTGGTGTTCAGTGGTTTGAATGTTGATTGAAATACATAGAGAGGCTATATTGCCTTAATAGGCCCTGAAAAATTTAAGAATCTAAGAAGCTATTTACTCTTTTAAGTTATGGTTAAGTCTTAATTGATAAAAATTATTCTGAGCCCTTAAACTATGGATTTAAATATCCAGCCAATAGTCAATTCAAAAATTAATTCCATACTACCTCCAATTTGCTTAACTGTAGAGTAATTTTGTTGCTAGTTAAGGGTTTGTTGTAAAATGTATTCATAGGCTTTAAGATCAGGGAAATTTGTGAATCCAATCTCTCTACTACCATGTGACAGGGAGACAGCAGTGTTTTGAACCAGGAGAGAAAAGAAGGAGATGTATGTAACAGCTCTGCCCCACCTCAACGCATTCATTTCCTCATCTTAGCAGTGGTAATATTTCATTTGTTATTTTTGTTTGAATGTTATTTGTAGAATATAGCCCTAATGCCTTAGAGCTCTAAGCAGGAGGGAAAAGAATATCAATAATGCCCTGAAAGAAACATACCCCAAACTGCCTCCCTCCCTTTGTTCTTGAGGAATATGACTTCTCTTTCACTATTTATGTATTGACTTTTTAAGAGATGTTTGTGCTTCACAGCAAAATGGAGGAGAAGGTACAGGAATTTCTCACATATCCACTGCCTTCACACATGCACAGTCTTTCCATTATCAACACCTCCTCCCCCAGAGTGGTTCAATTTTTACAAATGATTAACCTATACTGATACACCATCATCATTCAGACTCCATAGTTTATATTACAGTTCATTCTTGGTGTTGTACGTCCTATGGGTTTGGACAAGTCTATAACAGCCTATATGCATTATGATAGTGTTGTATAAAGTAGTTTCACTGCCCTAAAAACACTCTGTACTCTTCCTATTCATCCAACCACTTCCCCAAATCCCAGCAACCACTGAACTTTTACTATCTCTATAATTTTGCTTTTTCTAGAATGTCATATAGTTGGAATCACACATGCAGAGTTTTCAGATTGGATCCTTCCACTTGGTAATAAACATTTAGGTTTCCTTCATGTCTTTTAATGGCTTGATGGCTCATTTATTTTTAGTGTGGAGTAATATTCCATTGTCTGGATGAACCACACACAGTTTATTTAACCCTTATCTACTGAAGAACATCTTGGTTGCTTCCAAATTTTAGAAATTATGAATAAAGCTACTATAAATATCCATGTGCAGGTTTTTGTGTGGATGTCATATTTCAGCTCTTTTGGGTAAATACCAAGGAAAGCAGCATGGTTAGAGTATGTTTAATTTTGTAAGAAATAGTCAGACTGCCTGCCTAAGTACCTCTCACTCTAAGGCTAAGAGCAATTCTTGAGGTTAGCAGGGGCATAAATGAAAAAGCATGTGCATGTGTGGTCACTTGGTGGGTGTAGTTTTCCAAGTCACTCTATGGTGGTAGTTATTAACTTCTAGTCATGAGATACCAGCAGCTAAACCCAACCTTCTGTAATCCATCTAGGATATATTTGTGAAAGTCCTTGAAGAGCTAAATTGTGTGTCTCACTTGTATGCAGTGGGCAGGTACTTGGGAATTGAAGCAAGGACTGAGGAAGTGACCTCACAAGGGTGCATATGGAGGTCTCTGATCCCCTGGAATCTGGTAGAAAGTTATTGGCTTTGTGAGAACAAAGGAAAACAGAAATAAGTTGGCTTTTTAGGGGGAGCTCAGTGTTTCTTCCTGCCAAAGAGTACCCTCTTACATCTGCCTTTTCAGGGCAGAGACATTTTATTGACCCACAGATACTCTAATAAGAAAGGAGTTAAAAGTCAGAACACATGCTGGATGGTAACTGGGGACACTTTCTGTTAAGAACCTGAAGAGTTAGGTGAAAAGGCTGCAGTGCTCTCATTTTTTACCGTCTCCTCTTTCCACAGTACATTTAGTAATGAATATATTTGTTTATTGGACATATACTCTTTACTGGTGTATTTGGAGAGTAGTGGAAGCCCATGACTCTAGTTAACATTGTTTTTAAAAGTAATATAGCTCTCTACTATAGTTTTTTTCTGTATACATGCCCAGGAGTGGGATTGCTGATAATTCTACCCTTAGTTTTCTGAGGAACCTCCATATTGTTTTCCATAGTGATCTTATATTGCCTTCAACAGTATAGGAGAGTTACCTTTTCTCCACACCCTTTCCAGCATTTACAATTAGTAGACTTTTTAATGATGGCCATTCTGACCAATGTGAAGTGGTATCTCATTATAGTTTTTATTTGCATCTCTCTAATGATAGTGATGTTGAGCATCTTTTCAAGTGCCTTCTGGCCATCCACGTGTCTTCCCTGGAGAAATGTCTGTTTAGGTCTTCGGCCATTTTTTGACTGGGTTATTTGTTTTTTGTTGTCAAGTTGTATGAGTTGTTTGTATATTTTGGAGATTAAGCCCTTGTCAGTTGCATTGCTTGCAAATATTTTCTCCCATTCCATAGGTTTTTTTTACTTTTTTAATGGTTTCCTTTGTTAGGCAAGATTTTTTTTAATTTTATTGGAATATAGCTGTTTACAAAGGTGTGTTAATTTGAGCATATAGCAAAGTAAAAAGTTATACATATGCGTATATCTATTCCTTTCCAGTTTCTTTTCCCATATAGGTTACTCCACAGTACTGAGTAAATTTCCCTGTGCTATATAATAGGTCCCTATTTCCAGTCTATTCTACATATAGTTGTGTGTGTATATCATTCCCAATCCCTTAATATATCCCTCCCCACCTCCATGTTTCCCCTTTGGTAAACATAAGTTGGTTTTGAAATTTTTGAGTCGGTTTCTGTTTCATAAGCCCTATTCTATCTTTCTATTAGATTCCACATATTAGTGATCTCATATAATGTTTGTCTTTGACTGACTTACTTCACTTAGTATGGTAATTTCTAGGTCCATCCATGTTGCTGCAGATGTCATTATTTCATGCTTTTTATGACTGAATAATATTCCATTGTATATATGTACCACATCTTCTTTATTCATTCCTCTATTGATGGACATTTTGGTTGCTTCCATGTATTGGCTATTGCAAATAACACTACAATGAACATTGGGGTGTATATATCTTTTCAAAGTGTCTTTTCTTCAGATATTTGTCCAGCAGTGGGATTGCTGAATCATGTGGTAGTTCTATATTTAGTTTTTTGAGGGACCTCCATTCTGTTCTACATAGTGATTTCACCAGCTTATATTCCTATATTGTAGGAGGGTTCCTTTTTCTCCACACTCTCCAACATATATTGTTTGTAGACTTTTTGTTGAAGGCTGTTCTGACTGGAGTGAGGTGATATCTCATTATGGTTTTGATTTGCATTTCTATAATAATTGGTGATGTTGAGCAACTTTTTACATGCCCCTTGGCAACTGGTCTGTTCTCTGGAGAAATGTCTGCTTATATCTTTTTGACCATTTTGTAATTGGGTTGCTTGTTTTATATATAAAACTGCATGAGATGTTTGTATATTTTGGAGATTAACCTCTTGTTGGTCCCTTCATTGGCAAATATTTTTTTCCCATTCTGTGTGTTGTTTTTTTCATTTTGTTTATGGTTTCCTGTGCTGTGCAAACACCTTTAAGTTTGATTAGGTCCCTTTTATTTATTTTGTTTTTATTTCTATTGCTTTTGGAGACAGATCTAATAAAACATTGTATGATTTATGTCTGAGAATGTTTTGCCAATCTTCTCTTCCAGGAGTTTTGTGGTGTCATGCATTGTTAAGTCTTTATGCCATTTTGAATTTATTTTTGGGCATGATGTGAAGATGCATTGTAATTTCATTGATTTACATGCAGTTGTCCAACTTTGCCAGCACTACTTGCTGAAGAGACTGTCTTGTTTTCTATTTCCTATTCTTCTGTCCTTTCTCGAAGATTAATTGACAGTAGGTGTGTGAATTTATTTCTGGGCTCCCTATTCTCTTCCATTGATCCACATGTCTATTTTTGTACCAATACCACACTGTCTTGATTACTATAGCTTTGTAGTATTTTCTGAAGTCTGGGAGAGTTATGCATCTTGCTTTTTTTTTTTTTTTTTTTTTAATCCTCAGGATTGCTTTAGTAATTCTGGGTCTTTTATGGTTCTATATAAGTTTTTGGATTAATTGTTCTAGTTATCTGAAAGATGTCTTAAGTAATTTGATAGGGATTGTATAAATCTGTGGATTGCTTTGAGTAGTATTGCTATTTTAATAAAACTATAATTCAAAAAGATACATGCACTCTTATGTTCATAGCAGCACTATTTGTAATAGCCAAGACATAGAAATAACTTCACTCTCCACTGAAAGATGAATGAATTAAGAAGATGTAGTACAAATATACAATGAAATACTACTCAGCCATAAAAGAGAAGGAAATAATGCCATTTACAGCAACGTAAATGCAACTGGAGATTCTTATACTAAGTGAAGTAAGTCAGAAAGAGAAAGACAAATGCCATATATCGCTTATATCTGGAATCTAAGATATGCCACAAATGCACCTATCTACAAAACAGAAACAGACTCACAGACATAGAGAACAGACTTGTGGTTGCCAAAGGGGAGAGAAAGGGAATGGGATGGACTGGGAATTTGGGGTTAGTGGATGAAAACTATTATATTTAGAATGGCTAAACCAGTTCCTACTGTATAGCACAAGGAACTATGTTCAATCACCTAGGATAGACCATGATGGAAAATAATCCAAAAAAGACACATGTGTGTAACTAAGTTACTTTGCTGTAAAGGAGAGGTTGGAACAACATTGTAAATCAACTACACTTTAATAAAAATATTAAAAAATAAAGACATGCCTGTTTAAACTGAAAAAAGCAATATAACTCTAATAAAATTAGCCCATTAACATTTTTTTAATGATAAAATGTTGGGATTTGAGGGTGCTCAGTAAGTAATATCTTTCTTCTTCTTTTGAACTTGGAGCCAAATAAGAGATGAATTCAATAGTCAGAAGATAGTGCTGAGCAGCACCCACATAGCCTGAGTGTAACCCCGGTGGACTTTTTTTTTTTTTTTTTTTTTGTCTTTTGTCTTTTTGGTTGTTGTTGTTGTTATTGTTGCTATTTCTTGGGCCGCTCCCGCGGCATATGGAGGTTCCCAGGCTAGGGGTTGAATTGGAGCTGTAGCCACCGGCCTACGCCAGAGCCACAGCAACGCGGGATCGGAGCCACGTCTGCAACCTACACCACAGCTCACGGCAACGCCGGATCGTTAACCCACTGAGCAAGGGCAGGGACCGAACCCGCAACCTCATGGTTCCTAGTCGGATTCGTTAACCACTGCGCCACGACGGGAACTCCCCCGGTGGGCTTTTTAACTTCATCTCTGAATCACATCAACCAGCTCAGTCTCCAGGACAGCTGGACAACTACCAGCCTCTCTAGAGGAGGAAGCCCCTTCAACACATGGTAGGCAGCAGCGGGAATTTATGAGCTTATTAAAAAATGTTGATTTATTTAGCATACTGTGTGTGCTAGCATCTTTCTAGGTGCTAGGGACATAGCAAGGAAGAAAAAAGGCAAAGTTTTTGCAATCCTGAATGGTTTTATCTACTTGTTTCTGGAGGTTGGGGATTAGGAGTTGAAAGAAGGTGTCATAGGAAATAGAGACAATAAAGAAATGCATAGTATGCCTCTTACTGACAAACTGGCTCTGAAAAGATTGAGAAACTGTCTGTGAAATGTCACAGTTTTTTGTTCTAATTCAGTTATCAGCTAATTCCTGTAAGAGAGGGAGAAGGGCAAGAAATGCTAGTATATTCCCTTTAAGTAAACAAGACAAGGGAATAGTGTAGTCCCCCATTTTATGTCATGTTTGTACATAAAAATTCAACAGATGTGGGTAACTATAATAAGTGAAAACCTTTCCCAATTCTCTATATTACCTCTTATAAGATAATAATTTTAACATTTTATGTTAATATCAATAATTACTCAATTGATATCAACATATTTTCTGTAAACATAAAACACGCATAGTATGCATATTTAACCATTTAAAATATTTGCTAGCTATAAGCATGAAAAAACAAAGTAGAAGAAAAAACACAATTGAAAGTGCATATCCTTGAGGTGTCCTTATTAAATACTATTGCTTTTGAGTTGTATTTAATTTTCCTTAACTTCCATTTACAAAAAATAATGTAAATAAAAATGTTAGCATTTTTCTACTTCTGAGATTAGAAACATTTTTATGTATTGCCTTTACTGTGGTGATTAGTCTTAAAAAATCTTGAGTCTTTTCCTTATTCATTTATTAAGTACCTGATATTCACTAGATACCACTTAAGACACCAGCAGTGGAAAGATTAATAACTGATAATATCCTTTAAAGTTCATATTTTTTTTAGTCTATGTTCCTAGGAAAACTGCTTTCAGGGGCTGCTTAGAACCCTCAGTGCCCTCTCCTGTGATGTTCACTGCTTAAGAGTCCTTTCTTGGCATAGTGGCCTGATAGCTTGCTAGTTAGGTGCTACTTCCCTTGAGGTAGGGATGTCTTAAAGCTCTCTGAGAAGGCCTCAGATGATGTCTCCTATACTTCATAGTCTGTGACCTCTTTTCTCACTCTGGAGACAGAAGGAAGGTGAAAAGACACTACATCATTTCTTTCTATGGATTATGAAAGAGTTATGTGTTATAATTATGATGCTGGCTTACTCTTTACATTTGAGTTGTTTAAATTAAATGAAAGGTTACTCTTAAACTAAGTTTCCAAATATTCCAACTTTTGACATAAACTGCTTTGGAAAGGAGTGGTATATGATTTTTTTCCATGATAAATAATTAAAATAAGATGCATCAAAACGTTGTCATTTTCTTTACAATATCAAGTAGGGCTTTTTTTAAAATAGGAAAACTTAATTTTCCTTGTGAAAAACTGAGGAATTACTATAAGGAATTAGGAATGACATACCAGAAAGGGTTTCCTTACGGTGGGGACTAATGAGTGGAACAGTGTTATAGTTGCTGGTATACATCAAGGACTAATGTACATTCCTCAGAACTGAGCAGTGGAAGATACAGGGAAACAAGAGGCTGAATGTGGAGTTCCCTTTGTGGCTAATGGGTAATGAAATTGACTAGGATCCATGAAGATGTGGGTTCGATCCTTGGCCTCACTCAGTGGGTTAAGGATCCGATGTGGCCATGAGCTGTGGTGTAGGTCGCAGAGGTGGCTTGGATCTAGCATTGCTGTGGCTGTGGTGTAGGCCAGCAGCTGTAGCTCCAATTTGACCCTTAGCCTGGGAACGTCCATATGCAGCAAGTGTGGCCCTATAAAGCAAAGAAAAAAAAAAAAAGTGTGGCCAAATGCAACTTCTCAGTGGGACTAGTTTGCTTATTTTGGAGCCCTTTGGAATGCTAACGTTAGAATACTTTCTCTTTCCTTCCCAAAGACTCCTCTCTTCCCCCAAACTCTCCTGACAATTCTGTCTTCATTTTGCTACCTATTTTCTATTTCTGTTACTGTCCAGTTGTGTTACCTTATATCTTTGAAACTTATGGGTTTTTTTTTTAATTTCCTATTGCAGCCCATTGCTTGTATGTCTTTCATTCTTTTCCTTCATTTTGGTACCTCCTTTTCTCCTACTTCAAAAAAGATTACTCTATAAAGTTATCTAAAATAAAAAAAAGACCAGTAAAATAAATATTGTTTTTTTTTCATTTAGTGGAAATTATGTGTATATATATCTTTATAAGGACTATTACTTTAAAGATCTTTAATTCTTCTGTTTTGGTTAAATGTGTCCAGTGCTACATGAAATGGATAATCACTGAGAGTAGCAGGGAAAGCAACTTTACTTAAAGCATAGTATCTACTGAGATACTTCAGATCTTTTTTCTCTGTCACTGTAACTGCGGTGCATGAGCTAGCAGCATTGCCATCACCTAAGAGCTTGTTAGATCTTCAGGATCTCAAGTCCCACCCATTCTTGTTGAGTCAGAAACTCCCAAGGGCAATATACAATATATGCAATAAAGTGTGAGAAGCAATATATTGGAGGACACACAGAAATATGTGACTTTTCTGCTAGAGGATTTTCAGTATCCAGAATTTCATGATTAAATGCCACTAACTTAGTATATCAGAGCACAGAACTAAAGTCTATCTTGGTATCTTCATAGAGTAAATGTCATGTAGTATAAGTCATAATCTAAGATTGTGACTTAGGCACAAAGGAGAGTAGAACATGTTAAATGTTTGGAACTGTTTTAGTGGGGGTCCTAAATATTTCCATATTGTTTTCAATAAAGAGTACCTGTTGTTATAGCCCTGTACAAGTGTGTATAAACAAATAATATGTTTCCTTAGTCTTTATTTGAATGTTTGACTAGTTGGAGAATTAGACATGTGTAACCAGTTTAGTATTAACAATCAAGTTCAGAAAATAATATGTAGACATTAGTCCATTTCCTTTCTTACATAAGGCCTCCCATGATCTAGGTAATGCTAAGACTTCAAGAAGTTAATAGGAGTCTAAAATTCTCCGGGTACCTTTGTGAATCATTTTGCATGATTCATATATGTGCATTAATATAATGGCTTTTAATAATGGGGGATATTTAGAGATAAAAAGTTTAGAGTAATAAAGCTGATTAAATTGTATGTTGCCATCTTTAATGAGGGTTTATTTACTGGTACAGCATGTTTTCGTCACTGTTTTTTATATTATTTTTGGTTTAGATTTTGAGTCCTGTATTCATGAAAAATCAGGTGAAGTTCTTTAGTTATGTTGCTTTATGATTATGAAGTACAATATTAATGATTATTATCATTCTCCAGCCACATCTGTACTAGTGAGTAAAGCATAGAATTCAGGCCATGATTTAGGTGACACAGGCTTTATTTTTAAGAAACTTGAATGAAATATTATGTTTTTGAATGATTAGAGGAAAACATAGAGGATGCTAAAAGTGCAGAGAGTTTGCATCAAACTGCAAAAAAATTTATACTTGATACTCCATGGTCAGCAATGGGGTGAAGATCTATGAGAGAAGGGAGAATTGGACCTAGCACAGAGGGCTTCTGTCCTTGACATCTCATTAATCACTGTTGCCTCCACCATCGTGGCCCCCCCAGGGAAGATATTGACATCACTAACTTTGGCACCTGGGCCCAGGTAAGGCCAAGCTAAGAATTTACCACAGTGTAGCTGAGCCCTCTCTATACCTCCTAATGATGTTTATCAGACACTCAGGGATAATAACAGAGAATTACAATGTAATGAGTGACAAATAACCCCTCACTAGCTATGGTTTGTTCTTTAGAGCATATAGAACCACTCTCACTTCACAGGAGTACTGGAAAGAAGAAAGACATTTGGGAAAGTGTCTTTCATTTAGTCTTCCCAGGCTGTCACCCCTCTGTCTTTGGCTTGGAGGAGGAAGCTTTCTGATGATTACACAGTTACTTCTTCACAGCCTTGAACTGGAGCCTTATCTGACATGAGGGACATGCAAATAAAGATTATATCATGTGAGCTATTGAAAGGGCTATTTCAATAAATAGCCCTTGAAATAAAATGGCTTGAGAATTGAGCATTTCCTATACTGCCATTCTCAAAAGGAAAACTTAGTAGGTTAGATATTTTATTTATTTATTTATTCATTCATTCATTCATTCATTTTGTATTTTTGCCTTTTCTAGGGCTGCTCCTGTGGCATATGGAGGTTCTTAGGCTAGGGGACTAATCAGAGCTGTAGCCACCAGCCTACACCAGAGCCACAGCAATGTGGGATCCGAGCAGTGTCTGCAACCTACACCACAGCTCATGGCAATGTTGGATTGTTAACCCACTGAGCAAGGCCAGGGATCGAACCCATAACCTCATAGTTCCTAGTTGGATTCCTTAACCATTGAGCCACAACGGGAACTCCAGGTTGCAGATATTTTATTTTATTTTACTTTATTTTATTTTATTTAAAAAAATTTTATATATATATATATATTATTACTCAATGAATTTATCACATCTGTAGTTGTATAATGATCATCATAATTCAACTTCACAGGATTTCCATCCCACAACCCAAGCACATCCCCCCACCCCCAAACTGTCTCCTCTGGAGACCATAAGTTTTTTAAAGTCTGTGAGTCAGCATCTGTTCTGCAAAGAAGTTCAGTCTGTCCTTTTTTCAGATGCCACATGTCAGTGAAAGCATTGGATGTTGGTGTCTCATTGCATGGCTGACTTCACTTAGCATGATAATTTCTAGGTCCATCCATGTTGCTAGGAATGCCGGTATTTCGTTCTTTTTAATGGCTGAGTAATATTCCATTGTATATATGTACCACATCTTCTGGATCCACTCCTCTGTCGATGGACATTTAGGTTGTTTCCATGTCTTGGCTATTGTAAATAATGCTGCAATGAACATCAGAGTACATGTGTCTTTGCGAGACATAGTTTTCTCTGGATAGATGCCCAGGAGTGGGATTTCTGGATCAAATGGGAGTTCTATGTTTAGTGTTTTGAGGAATCTCCGTACTGTTTTCCACAGTGGTTGCACCAATTTGCAATCCCACTAACAGTATACTAGGGTTCCTTTATCTCCACACCCTCTCCAGCACTTATTGTTTATAGACTTTTGGATGATGGCCATTCTGGCTGGTGTAAGGTGGTACCTCAGAGTGGATTTGATTTGCATCTCTCTAATAATGAGTGATGTTGAACATCTTTTCATGTGTTTTTTGGCCATCTGTATGTCTTTGGAGAACTGTCTGTTTCGATCTTCTGCCCATTTTTCGATGGGGTTGTTTGATTTTTTTGGTATGGAGCTGCAGATGGTGTTTATAAATTTTGGAGATGAATCCCTTGTCAGTTGATTCACTTGCAAAGATTTTCTCCCATTCTTTGTGTTGTCTTTTCATTTTGTTTAGGGTTTCCTTTGCTGTGCAGAAACTTTTAAGTTCAATTAGTTCCCATTTGTTTATTTTTCTTTTTATTGTCAATATTCTGATAGATGGATCTGAGAAGATGTTGCTGTCGTTTATGTCAGAGAGTGTTTGGCCTATGTTTTCCTCTAAGCGTTTTAGAGTGTCTGGTCTTCTATCTAGGTCTTTAATCCATTTGGAGTTTATTTTTGTGTAAGGTGTTAGGGAGTGTCCTAATTTCATTCTTTTCCATGTGGCTGTCCAGTTTTCCCAGCACCACTTATTGAGGGGACTGTCTTTTCTCCATTGTATATTCTTGCCTCCTTTGTCATAGATGAGTTGGCTGTAGGTGCATGGGTTGAATTCTGGACTTTCTATCCTGTTCCACTGATCTATATTTCTGTCTTTGAGCCAGTACCATGTGGTTTTGATGATTGTTGCTTTGTAGTATAGTCTGAAGTCCAGGAGCCTGATTCCTCCAGCTCCAGATTTTCTCAAATAGGCCCCCTCCAGAGAAAGGCATGCTGCTGAATATTCCCAAGAACTTTGCTTTCAATGTCCTTCCCTCACAACAAGCCACATTCACCCCTGTTTTCTCAGGATGTCCTCCAAGAACTGCAGTCAGGTTTGACCTAGATTCCTCTGGAGACTTTGCTTTGCCCTGGGACCCAGTGCACATGAACGTCTGTGTGCACCTTTTAAGAATGGGGTCTCCATTTCCCCCAGTCCCCCTATCTTTTTTAAGGTTTCCAGTCCTGTGGTGCTCCTGCGCATGAGCCCCACTGGCCTTCAATGCCAGATGCTCCAGGGGCTCTTTCTCCCAATGTCAGATTCCCACTTGTGAGAGTTTGATGTGTGGCTCAGAACTCTCACTCCTGTAGGTGAGTCTCTGTGAACCAGTTAGTTTCCAGTCTGTGGAGCGTCCCACCTGGGAGATATGGGGTTGTTTATATCACGAAATCATGCCTCCTACCTCTTGATGTGGCCTCCTCTTTTTCTTCTGGAGTAGGCTATCTTTTTTAAGGTTTCCAGTCCATTTGGGTGAAGATTGCTCAGCCTTTAGTTGTGAATTTTGTTGTTTTTAGGAGAAGTTGAGCTCCAGACCGTCTATTCTGCCATCTTAATCCCATCTCCCTGCATAGTGTTTTTTGACTGAGTCCCAAGAGTTGGCAAATTTTTCTAATATTGGGTCCTCCCAGGAAGCGCAGCACAGAGAGCAGGAGTGACGGGATGTTCTGCAGGCAGGTTACTCAGAAAAGAGGAGGATCCATGTTCTGCTCTTCTTCTGAGACAGCAAGGAAGGGACGCAGGACACAGACCTGAAAAGAACTTGGCCCAACATGGCGGGAGAGTGGCTAAAGTATTCTATTAAATTTACTCATAATAGAGACTTGTTTTCTGGAATAATTTATCTTTCTCAAATTGTCTTCCATAAGGAGAGTTTCATTTTCAGTTTTTTTGGCCATGGAGTGCAGTGGCTTGGGGTTGAATCTCAGTTCCCAGATCAAGGATCAAACTGGGGTCACAACAGTGAAAGCGCCAATTCTTAACCATTAGATCACCAGGGGACTCCCTTGTCTTCAGTTTTATAATTCTCCCTACATTTCTTCTTTCAATTATTGAGATAGTAGTTGACATATAGCACCATCTAAGATTAAAGTACAAATCCTGATTTTGGATTTTATAATATATGCAACTCTTGGTGTTTTCTCCCTATACATCCATCTGTCTAATCATTCAACATGTTTATTGAATACTTGATTACATGCCAGCATTGTAATACACATAAGGGGAACAGTAGTAATAGTTCAGACCTGCCCTGGGCCCCACTGGAGCTTATAGTCCAGGGAAGTAAACAGGCCAACATTGAACAAATCATTTACAAGCACATTGAGTTTACAAACAAAGTGAATCATTCTGTGTGAGTGTGTAATAGCTTCTTTAAGCCTCTATTCAATATAGATTATATAATATGTTTACTTTTTCATGTTTTTACTTTGTGTTCTCTGCTTTCTGTTTTATTCTACCACATTTATAATTAATAGGTAGCACATGGAAAGCACACTATAAACATTACTTGAATAAATAAAAGAATAAATGAATATTTCCTCAAATAATTGTCTTTTATTGTTTAATTATTATTTTGATCCTGTTGCTCAAATAAACATGTACTCTTTGTGAGAATCTGTACATGTTTTTTTCTTCATGATATATCTTTTAATTGAATGAAATATTCATGAGAATAGTATAGGTAATTTGTACCTTCTAAAGTTCATTTGTTCAGCATTCCATTAGAGCCCTGATCCACAGTTTATTGGCTTAGTTTCTGTACAATATGAGGCTATTGGCCAAATATGATAGGTTATCTAGTTTTAGTCAACAAATATTTATTAAAAATTCATATAAGTCATGCAGCAGATGTGGGGAACCAAACAACAGGTTCCTTATAGAAACTGCAATCCAGGACAAGACAATAACATATGGGATGTTTGAAGAAACTTAGCCCAAGAAAACATATGTATACACATCTAGACAAAGTGTGGTGCTAGGTAGTAGGAGGAGCAGGAGAGAATAGTAAGAAGTATGCCATGCCTTCAATTTGCTTATAATTTAGCTGAGGTGATAAAATAAATGTACTTAAATGACAATAACATCAAAAAATAAGTGATTGGTACAAAGTAAGCACATTCTGGTCCTGAAAGGCATACTAGTCTTGGGATGTAAATGGATGGAAATCTCTCTAAGGTTTGGCAGGTTTTCTTTTTCAACCAAACAGTAAAACAGTAGCTCCAAAGTGATGTGTGTGTATTTCAAGGGAGCATAAGACAATTCAGTAGTGGTAATAGTAGTTGTTTGGGAAGAAAATATTGAAACTTCTACTTATTTAAAAATAATTTCATAACTCAATATTCTGTAATAATTTATATGGGAAAAGAATCTGAAAAAGAATGGATATCTGTATAACAAATTCACTTTGCTATACACCTGAAACTAACACAATACCGTGAGTCAATTATACTCTGTTAAAATAGAGAAAATAATAAGATGCCTAAGGTTCAAATTAAAGAATACTTTAAGAAAAGAAAAGACGAGTTCCCATTGTGACTCAGCAGGTTAAGGACCTGATGTTTTCTCTGTGAGGATGCAGGTTTGATCCCTGGCCTCACTCAGGGGGTGCGGCATTGCCACAAGCTGCAGCGTAGGTCTCAGATGTAGCTCAGATCTGGTGTTGCTGTGACTGTGGCATAGCCCAGAAGCTGCAGCGCTGATTTAATCCCTGGCCCAGGAACTTCCATATGTTGCAGGTGCAGCCATAAAGAGAGACGGAAAAAAAGAAAGAAAGAAAGAAAGAAAGAAAGAAAGAAAGAAAGAAAGAAAGAAAGAAAGAAAGAAAGGAAGGAAGGAAGAAAGAAAGGAAGGAAGGAAAGAGTCCTCACTAACATTTAATGAAAGGAATTGACAATGAACCATCAGTCTGTAGCCCATGGATGTTTGTTCTCAGAAAGAAACAGAGTATAAAATCAATAATGTAAGCACAGTTGGACACAAAAGAAAATCTTAGCTACGGCACTTTGTGAATAAGATTTTTGGCAGCCAAATTATTAGATCTAACAAAATGTCACCTCCCCCCAGATTCAAAGTTATGATGAAATCATCTGAAATGTGAATTTGTTATTATTGTTAACAAAGACCCTTATATGATTTGTGCTTAGCAAGGTATTAAAAAATCGAGCATCTGAAACATAAGGACAATATTTTACAAATTTTCCGGAAGATTTCAAAGTCAAGAGTTACTCAATATGGCATTTAATGAAATTACACTAAACTTAACAAATGTTTAGAAGTTTACTTATTAAAAAAAAGACCCCTTGGAAAGCCATTTTCTTTCCAGCATGAGTAAGACTGAAATAATACATGAAGCAATAAATCACAAACTCATATGTCGTCCTTTATCAGCAGTGTTGGTAGTTATGTAAAACATCTTCTAAAGACTTAAAGAAAAAAGTATTAGAACAAATTATGTAGCATTAAAATTTATGCAGTGTTAGAATTGAGTGGCTCTATCAGCATTTCTACTGTTTCTCAAATTATATTTGCTAGATTGCATTTCAAAAAGAAAATTCATGATGGATCACAATTTTGTGCCACTAAAGGAAGAATGTACTGAAGAAGAAAAATTTTCAGCAGTAAGAGAATCCTTGTTGATTAAAAAAAATGTTTTATGAGAATAATATGTTGTACTGCTTTGATGGAATTAATTTTTTTTAATGATTCTAAGGTAACTTTTTGCTATGTGAATTCTTAACTGCATCATTGATAGGCAAGGATTTTTTTTTAGCTTTTTAGGGCTGTACCTGCTGCATATGGAAGTTCCCAGGCTAGGGGGTCAAATCGAAGCTGTAGCTGTTGGCCTCACCACAGCCACAGCAATGTGGGATCCAAGCTGTGTCTGTAACCTACAACACAGCTCACAGCAATGCTGAATCCTTAACCCACTGAGTGAGGCCAGGGATAGAACTCACATCCTTGTTATCCTTGTCAGATTTTTTTGGTATTAGCTGGTAGGAGGTGTTTATAAATTTTGGAGATTGATCCCTTGTCAGTTGATTCATTTGCAAAGGTTTTCTCCCATTCTGTGTGTTGTCTTTTTGTGTTGTTTAGGGTTTCCTTTGCTGTGCAGAAACTTTTAAGTTCGATTAGGTCCCATTTGTTTATTTTTGTTCTTACTGTCATTACTCTAAAGGTGGATCTGAGAAGATGTTGCTGTTGTTTATGGCAGAGAGTGTTTGGCCTAATTTTCTTTCCTCTAAGCGTTTTAGAGTGTCTGGTCCTAATCTAGGTCTTTAAATCATTTCGAGTTTGTTTTTGTGTATGGTGATAAGGAGTGTTCTAATTTCATTCTTTTCCATGTGGCTGTCCAGTTTTCCCAGCACCACTTATTGAGGGGACTGTCTTTTCTCCTTTGTATATTCTTGCCTCCTTTGTCATAGATGAGTTGGCTGTAGGTGCGTGGGTTGAATTCTGGGCTTTCTATCCTGTTCCGCTGATCTATATTTCTGTCTTTGAGCCAGTACAATACAGTTTTGATGATTGCTGCTTTGTAGTATAGACTGAAGTCTGGGAGCCTGTTTCCTCCAGCTCCATTTTTCTTTTTCAAGATGTCTTTGGCTAGTCTGGGTACTTTGTGATTCCAAACAGTCTTTAAAGTATTTTGTTCTAGTTCTGTGGAAGATGTCCTTGGTACTTTGATAGGGATCACATTGAATCTGTAGATTGCCTTTGGTAGTATAGTCTTTTTGATAATATTGAGTCTTCCAACCCAAGAGAATGGTGTGTCTTTCCATCTATTTGTGTCATCTTTGATTTCTTTCATCAGCATCTTATAGTTTTCAGAGCACAGGTCTTTTGTCTCTTTAGGTAGGTTTACTCCCAGGCATTTTATTCTTTTGGATGTGATGGTCAACAGAATTGCTTCCCTAATTTCTCTTTCTGCTCTTTCATTGTTAGTGTATAGAAATGCCATCAATTTCTGTGTATTAATTTTGTGTCATGTGACTTTGCCAATTTTGTGGATGAGCTCTAACAGTTTAGTGGTAGAGTCTTTAGGATTCTCTAGGTATAGTATCATGTCATCTGCAAATAGTGATAGTTTTACTTCTTCCTTTCCAATTTGGATTCCTTTGATCTCTTTTACTTCTCTGATTGCTGTGGCTAGGACTTCCAGAACTATGTTGAAGAGTAGTGGTGAGAGCAGACATCCTTGTCTTGTTCCTGATCTCAGTGGGAATTCTTTCAGCTTTTCACCATTGAGAATGATGTTCGCTGTGGGTTTGTCATATATGGCCTTTATGATGTTGAGGGAGTTTCTCTCTATGCCCACTTTCTGAAGGGTTTTGATCAGAAACGGGTGTTGGATTTTGTCAAAGGCTTTTTCTGCATCTCTTGAGAGGATCATCTGGTTTTTATTCTTCATTTTGTTAATGTGGTGTATCACACTGTGTGATTTGAGGATATTGAAGTACCCTTGCATCCCTGGGACAAACCCCACTTGATCATGATGTACAATCCTTTTCATGTATTGTTGGATGCGGTTTGCTAGGATTTTGTTGAGGATTTTTGCATCAATGTTCATCAGTGAAATAGGCCTGTAGTTTTCTTCTTTGGTGGTATCTTTGTCTGGTTTTGGTATCAAGGTGATGGTGGCCTCATAAAGTGAGTGTGGGAGTATCCCTTTCTCTGCAATCTTTTGGAATGGTTTCAGAAGGAGAGGTGTTCGCTCTTCTCGAAATGTTTGATAGAATTCGCCTGTGAAGCCATCTGGTCCTGGACTTTTGTTCGTTGGAAGTTTTTTAATCACAGTTTCAATTTCAGTACTTGTGATTGGTCCGTTCATCTTTTCTATTTCATCTTGGTTTAGTCTTGGAAGATTGTACTTTTCTAAGAATTTGTCCATTTCTTCTAGGCTTTCTGTTTTATTGGCCTATAGTTGCATATAGTAGTCTCTTATGATCCTTTGTATTTCTGTGATGTCTGTTGTTACTTCTCCTTTTTCATTTCTAATTTTATTGATTTGAGTCTCCTCTCTTTTTTCCTTGATAAGTCTGGCTAAGGATTTATCAATTTTGTTGAACTTTTCAAAGAACCACCTTTTCGTTTCATTGATCTTTTCTATGGTTTTCCTTGTTTCTATTTCATTGATTTCTGCTCTGATCTTTATGATTTCTTTCCTTCTACTAACTTTAGGTCTTGTCTGTTCTTCTTTCTTGAGCTGCTTTAGATGTCAAGTTAGCTTGTTTATTTGAGCTTTTTCTTGTTTCCTGAGGTGGGCTTGTATTGCCATAAACGTTCCTCGTAGAATGGCTTCTGCTGCATCCCATAGGTTTTGGAGTGTCATAATTTCCTTGTCATTTGCTTCTAGGTATTTTTTAATTTCCTCTTTGATTTCTTCAGTGATCATTGGATGTTTAGTAGCATGTTATTTCATCTCCACGTGTTTGTGTTTTTTTGCAGATTTTTTCTTCTTCTTCTTCTTCTTTTTTTTTTTTTGTCTTTTTGCCTCTTTCTAGTGCTGCTCCCATGGCATATGGAGGTTCCCAGGCTAGGGGTCCAGTCGGAGCTGTAGCCTCCAGCCTACACCACAGCCCCAGCAACATGGGATCCGAGCCGTGTCTGCAGCCTACACCACAGCTCATGGCAGTGCCGGATCTTTTAACCCACTGAGCAAGGCCTGGGACCGAACCCACAACCTCATTGTTCCTAGTCAGATTCATTAACCACTGTGCCATGATGGGAACTCCCAGATTTTTTTCTTGTTGTTGATTCCCAGTCATATAGTATTGTGGTCGGGAAAGTGCTTGATAAGATTTCAATTTCCTTAATGTTACCAAGGTTGGACTTTTAGCCCAGGATGTGATCTATCTTAGAGAATGTTCCATGTGCACTTGAGAAGAATGTTTATTCTGTTGCTTTTGGATGGAATGTCCTATAAATATCTATTAAGCGCATCTGGTCTAATGCTTCATTCAAGGCCTGTGTTTCCTTATTGATTTTCTGTCTGGTTGATCTGTCCATTGCTGTAAGTGGGGTGTTAAAGTCCACCACTCTTATTGTGTTATTGCTGATTTGTCCTTTTAAGATTGTTAGCAGTTGCCTTATATATTGTGGTGAACCTATGTAGATGGGTGTGTATATATTTAAAATTGTTATATCTTCATCTTGGATTGATCCTTTCATCATTATGTAATGACCTTCTTTGTCCCTTAAAATATTCTTCATTTTAAAGTCTATTTTGTCTGTTAGGAGTACTGCTGCTCTGGCTTTCTTTTGATTCCCATTTTCATGAAATATTTTCTTCCATCCTCTCACTTTCAATTTGTATGTGTCCCTAGAAGTGAAGTGGGTCTCTTGAAGGTAGCATATATGTGGATCTTATTTTTGTATCCATTCAGCCAGTCTATATCTTTTGTTTGGGACCTTTACTCCATTAACATTTAAGGTAATTATTGATATGTATGTTCTTATTGCCATTTTTAATTGCTTTGTATTTGTTTTTGTTGCTGTTTTTTCTTCCCTTCTTCTCCTGTTCTCTCCTCTTCTGGCTTGATGACTATCTTTAGTGTTGTATTTGCATTGTTTTTCTTATTTGTTTGTGTATCAATGGTAGATTTTTGGTTTGCAGTTATTCTGAAGTTTTGGTATAAGAGTCTATATATATATACACACACACACATACACACACACACACACATATATATATATACATATATATGTTTATACATATGAGTTTTTTTTAAGTTGTTGGTCTCTTAATTGAAAGTGCATCTCCAGTGTCCTGCATTTGTACCCACCTCTTCTCAGGATTTCTGATTTTGGTGGCATAATTCTGCATGGATGATTTTGTATCTTCACTGTACATATACCTTTCCTGGTGAGCCTCGTCATTTGTGGTGTTTTCATTTCCTGTTTCAGTCTTTTCTTTTCCGCCTAGAGAGGTTCCTTCAGTATTCGTTGTAAGGCTGGTTTACTGTTGCTGAATTCTCTTAGCTTTTGCTTATCTGTGAAGCTTTTGATTTCTCCTTCAAATCTGAATGAGAGCCTCAATGGGTAAAGTAATCTTGGTTGGAGCTTTTTTCCTTTCATCAATTTAAGTATATCATGCCACTCCCTTCTGGCCTGCAGAGTTTCTGCTGAGAAAGCTCCTATAACCTTATTGGGGTTCCCTTGTATATTATCTGTTTCTTTTCCCTAGCTGCTTTCAAGATTTTCTCATTGTCTTTCATTTGGTCAGTTTGATTCATATGTGTCTTGGGGTATTCCTCCCTGGGTTTATTTTATATGGTACTTGTTGTGCTTCCTGGATTTGAGGGAGTGGTTCCTTTCCCATGTTAGGGAATTTTTTGGCTATTATCTCTTGGAATATTTTTTCTGTCCTCTTCTCTCTCTCTTCTCCTTCTGGCACCCCTATAATACGGATGCTGGCAAGTTTAACGTTGTCCCAGAGTTCTCTGAGACTCTTCATTTGTTTTCAGTCTTTTTTCTCTTATCTGTTCCGCATCTGTAATTTCCACTAATCTGTCCTCCACCCTGCTTATTTTTTCTTCTGCCTCCTGTATTCTGCCGTTGGCTGCTTCTAGTGAATTTCTTATTTCAGTTATTGTATTTTGCATCTCTTCTTGTTTAAGTTTTATAACTTGTATTTCTTTGCTCAGTGTTTCCTGTAAGTTATCCATCTTTGCCTCCAGTTTATTTCCAATGTCTTGCATCATCTTCAACATCAACAGTCTAAAGTTGTTTTCCTGGAGGCTGGAATCTCCTGATCACTTAGTTGATTTTCTGGCGTTTTTCCTTTCTCCCTCATCTGAGTTATAGTTCTTTTCATTTTTATAGGTTTTTGGTGTGGTGACCTCTTTACAGAGAATAGAGTTGTAGCCTCTCTTACATCTGGTGGCTGACCCCCTTGTGGCTGAAGTCAGTATGGGGGCTTGCTGTAGGCTTCCTGATGGGAGGGACTGATGCCTGCCCACTGGTAGGTGGAGCCGATTCTAATCCCTCTGGTGGGTGGGGCTTAGTCTCTGGATTGGATTAGAGGCAGCTGTGTGCCTGAGGGGTCTTTGGGTAGCCTGTTTACTGATGGGTGGGGCTCTGATCCCACCTGGGTTTTTGTTTGCCCTGGGGCATCTCAGCAGCTGACTGATGGGTGGGGCCATATTTTCCCAAAATGGCCACCTCCAGAGAAAGGCAGCTGCTGAATATTCCCAAGAGCTTTTCTTCCAATGCCCTTCCCCCACAACACGCCACATTCACCCCTGTTTTCCCAGGAGGTCCTCCTCCAAGCACTGCAGTCACGTTTGACCCAGATTCCTATGGAGACTTTGCTTTGCCCTGGGACCCAGTGCACGTGAATGTCCGTGTGCGCCTTTTAAGAATGGGGTCTCTGTTTCCCCCAGTCCCGTGGAGCTCTTGCACACAAGCCCCACTGGTCTTCAATGCCAGATGCTCTGGGGTCTCTTTTTCCCAGTGCCAGATCCCCACACGTTTGATGTTGGGTGTGTGTTTGCTGTTGGGCTCAGAACTCTCACTCCTGTAGGTGAGTCTCTGTGAACCAGTTAGTTTCCAGTCTGTGGGGCTTCCCACCTGGGAGGTATGGGGTTGTTTATATCATGTAGTCGCCCCTCCTACCTCTTGATGTGGCCTCTTTTTTGTCTTGTGGAGTAGGATATCTTTTTGAAGGTTTCTGGTCCATTTGGGTGAAGATTCCTCAGCCTTTAGTTGTGAATTTTGTTGTTTTTAGGAGCGAAGTTGAGCTCCAGTGCTTCTATTCTGCCATCTTAATCCCATGCATGATTCTTATTTCTTTATTTGTTTTTCCCAAACCAGATCCAGAAACCAATGCTTGGCTGTAGGTAGCTTATTTGAGAGGTGATCTCCAGAAGTAGCACTGAGGGAAGAATAAGGGGAGATTGGGTGTGTGCTCTTGTATTAGTTGCCAGAATACACAGTAGCTACTCAATCTCTGAGCAACCATGTTACACGGATTTGCCCTTCTAAAGAATGGGAAGCAGGGCCATTTTCCTGTCAGCTCCTGTTTCCAACTGGTTTAGATTTGTCACCAGAATTATAAATTTCTCCCCACCTCCAAACTACTTGTGTACACTGAAGGAGCTATCAATGTTCAGAGAAAGCCCTGAGGTAGAAAAGCAGGGACAAATTAGATACTCAAGTTCAGAGGGCAAATGCAAGCACAGGAACTATTCATCATAGCTACTGATGAAATCAGAGATGGATCAAGGGGATGTGACCTATGCATGAAAACTGCCAGCTGCAATCCTAGCCTTGTTTGTTATCCAATGCCAACTCACAATTTTATGAAATCCCTTCATCAACAGTTGCTTCCCATTTTTCAGACTTACTCTCTCTAGGACCTTGAATTAAACAGTTTTTATACTCTACTGGATCCTACAATCCACTAATCTTACCACATTCCACTGGTCACCTCTCCCATTATGTGGATCTGGTGTTGCTGTCAGCTGTGGTGTAGGTTGTAGATGTGGCTCAGATCTGGTGTTGCTGTTGCTATGGCATAGGTCATAGGCTATAGCTCTGAAGTGATGCCTAGCCTGGGAACCTCCATATGTCATGAGTGCAACCCTTAAAAAAAAAAAAACCAAAAAAAAGAAAGAAATAAATAAGACTCATCTTTGTAGAATGATTGGTGCTCCTTGTTTAGAGAATTTATTTATTTTTTATTTTTTTTTATTTTTTTGTCTTTTTTTTTTTTTTTTTTTTTGTCTTTTTGTCTTTTTGTTGTTGTTGTTGTTGTTGCTATTTCTTGGGCCGCTCCCGCGGCATATGGAGGTTCCCAGGCTAGGGGTTGAATCGGAGCTGTAGCCACCGGCCTACACCAGAGCCACAGCAACGCGGGATCCGAGCCGCGTCTGCAACCTACACCACAGCTCACGGCAACGCCAGATCCTTAACCCACTGAGCAAGGGCAGGGACCGAACCCGCAACCTCATGGTTCCTAGTCGGATTCGTTAACCACTACGCCACGACGGGAACTCCCAGAGAATTTATTTTTAATAATGGAGCAACTTTTTTGTGCTTTTTGTTAATTCATTCCATAAGCATATACAGGTACATGGAGATATAGAAATGAATAAAATATATGAAAATTACTTGCCTCCTAAAGTTTACATTTTAATGGGAGGAGATACAAAATAGTCAAAATATATTAAGTGCTGTAGAGAAAATTAATGCAGAGAAGATGGCTAGGTAATACTGAAATATTTGAAATAATAAATGTGATACTCTGAGAGACTCATTAAGAAGGTTATATTTGAGTGAAAATCTGAAAGGAGTGAGAGACATTTGGAGGAATAATGTTTCAGATATAGGACATTGCAAGTGCAAAGGCCATGAGGAAAGAATTTGCATGGCCTGTTTAGGTTAATAAGGAGACCTGTGTTAATGGCACTGAAAGAGTAAGGAGACAAGAGTAGAAAATGAAATCATAGAGGTGATCGAGTGCTGGATTGATATGGCATTATCGGCCTTTGTATCAATTCTGAGTGACATGGGTAGCTATTGATGGGTCTTTAGTGAAGGAGAGTCTGGTATATTTTAAAATGATTATTCTCAATGCTTGAGAACAGACTGAAAAGGGCAAGGAAGAGAAGAAGACCAATTATGAGGGTTGTAAATTAGTGTTCAGCACTTTTCATCCTCCTGTCCTCCCCATTAGGCAAAGTAAATGTCACACACCCACTTACACTGGATTCGGCCATTTTAAGTTGCTTTAGCCAATGGAGTTTGAGGGAAAAGTTACTGTGTGCCAGTACAGAAGTAAGACTTTGAAATATTCTTGAAAAGTTCTTTGTGCTTTTGTCAAAAGACTATCCCAAAAAGCCATTGCTGCTTTAGTATGGGCTCTAGAATGAGAGACATAGGGCAGATCTGAATTTGACTGGGACCCTAGAGCCAAGCGAAGATTACTCAGCTAAGCTCAGCCAATCAGAGCAAAGCAAGAGCAGGATTGTAGATTTATGTGCTAGAAATAAATTGTGTTGAAAGCCGCAGAGACTTGGGAAGAGAATTTTAATATATGATCATTTTGTTAAAGCCTGATTAATACCAGTGATATTGGAATATCCAGGAAAAGAGTGAAACAGTGTGGTTACAGTAGGATTCAGTTATGGATATATTTTTGAAAACAATGGTAAGATTAAAAGAGGAACAAATTTACCTGATGCAAGCTTACCTGCATGAAGAGAAGATCAGAGTTAAATGTTTTGTGTGTTAGATTTGATATACTTATTATATTTCCAAATAGAGGTGTCCAGCAAGCAGTCTATTACTTAAATATTCTCTTAAGTAGAATACTTCTGCTTCTGGACATGATGGAGTAAAAAGGACCAGATTTACTTTCCCATCTTAATAACTAGAAAAGTGGACCCAGCAATGTTTTCTAGGCATTGGATAACAGGCACTGGGAGTCCTAGAGAAGGAAAATAAACAAAATAAACCTTGTAATTGATGTGTTCTGGCTTTCTAGATGGAGGCAGTTTTTGGGCTTCAGTGGACAGAGGGAAAATTCAGACAGAGGTTGGTGGTCTCCCTGAGTGAAGGAAATTGAGATAGGAGTTCAGGGAGGCTAAGGTGGCTAGAATTTTGGAGAGAAAGGAAAAGAGATGGAGAGGGAGAGGGAGAGAGAGGTATTCAGTGATTTGCAGAGGCCCCATGAGTCTTCTCAGTATTGATCTGTGCACATGAGAGAGGAAGTTTCCCCAGGCAGGGCAAAGAACCAATGCAAAACAATAAGTAAAATAATCTCTTAAGCTGGGATGAGTTTTTTTTCCATCACTTAGAGAGAAAAGACCTTGTGTTTTACAGGGTATTGGATAGAATCCTCAGCAAGGTACTTTAGTAGTGAGGTTAGTTGTGAAGATAAATTAGTCCTAGACTAAAGAATGCTCTAGGTTTCCCTAACAATGGTAAAAGCAATCCCCAGATAGCTTAGCCTGATTCTAAGGAACCTAACTGTGTGCCAGAAAAAAAGCCCAACACTATGAAAAAGATCACACCAAAATCCACCACTCGTGTGTAAAAGGTCTAAATGTTCAATATCTAATAAAAATAAACAGGAATTCAAAAGAAGAAAAAAAAAACCCTATACTCAGAAGAAATATCAATCAATAGGAACAGAACCAGAAATGACAGAGGTGATGGAATAACTAAAATGGGCTATTATAAACATGCTTTATGTTAATAAAAATGTAGAGGGAAACATGACCTTGATGAAGAGAGGAAATAGATAATAGAAAAATGACCCAAATCAAACTTAAAGAGATGAAAAAGATGATATCCAAAATAAAGAATAGATTGGATGGGAGCAACAGCTGATTAGACACTGCTGAAGAAAATGACAAACAATAAAAACATCAAAAATGAAGTACAGAGAAAAAAACTCTGAAAGAAAAGCAAATAAATAATTAATGAACTGAGATCTTACATACTTTGAATTAAAATCCTAGAAGCATGATTAGGAGAGAACAGAAAATAATTAAAAATGGGAGTTCAACACTAACTAGCCATTACAAATGATACTGTAAAAATATTCAGTGAAATTGCAAGATCTTTGCTATGTGTAAAGTGAAAACAGCAGTACTTAAATAGTAAATATTTTATACACATGAACACAATATAGTCATTTGCTTGTGTTGTGGAGAAAAAACTATGTACATATACTCACATTTTATGCTGATTATCTTTGAGTCTTCAACTTTTACTTTATTTGTATTTTAATTAAAAAAAATTTTTTTGGGGGGCCGTACCTGTGGCATATGTAAGTTCCCAGGCTAGGGGTCCAATTGGAGCTGCAGCCTATGCCACAGCCACGGCAATGCCAAATCTGAGCAACATCTGAGACCCACCACCACAGCTCATGTCAATGCTGGATCCTTAATTCACTGAGCGAGGCCAGGAATTGAACCTGCAATCCTCACGGATACCAACTGGGTTCAGAACACACTGAGCCACAATGGGAACTCCCTTGTATTTTTAAAATGATATTAAAAAATGTATCTTTAAAATGTAAATAATTATGAATAAGAAAAAGCACATATAATAAAACCTCTAAAAGGAATGCTAATTTATGGAAATTTGAAAGTATATTTATCAAAGATTTGACAACTATTTAAAGAAAAATAAATACAAATGACACAATATCTGAATCTTCCTATAAAATCTTTGCCTAGAAATTAGAGGAATAGACCCCAAAGCAAGAGAAGCCCTCAAAAAAGGAGGTATGAAGATAAATGAACCAAATTTAATTTAAAATAATACTTAATGCCAAATCTCATTTCTTATCTTTTCCACAGAGAATTAATAGAAAGTAACTCCTTTCAGAAATCGGTCCTGGAATTGTAGGTGGCTCTGAATCACTGTTATCTCCATTATTATTCTCTTGGAGAGTCTGTAACAGAAGTAGAGAAGACAGGAACATGGTTGGTGGCTCAGCAAACCTACCAATGTTCTTCCAATAAGAGTACGTTAAAGAGCTATAGGTTCCTCTTTTAAAAGTAGGAGTACTGAATTTCACAGACAGTCAAAAATTACTGTAAAATACTTATTTATATGATCTATTTTCACAACTTTTGGTTAAAGTAGATGAAAATAATTGTTTTACAGGTGAAGAGGAGGTCAGAGAAACAATGGAGGGGGTTGATTGTTGTCACTGGGAGTATCAGGAGATTTGGTTGGCCAAAGAGACATGTTGATACCTAAGGTGAAGAAATTGAGAGAGTAAAAATGAGTTGGTAAACTTTTTCTGTAAAAGACCATGTGGTAAATATCATAGGCTTTGAAGACTGTGTAGTCTCTGTCCCAACTGCCTGACTCTGTCATTGGAGCTCTAGAACTGCTATGGACAATGCTTGAACAAGGAATGTGGCTGTGTTCCAATAAAACACTGCTTAAAAAATATGTGACAGGCTGGATTTCACCTATAGGCTATAATTTGCTGACCCCTGGTCTAGAAAGTGATGGAGAAATGTCTCTTCAGGTCCTCTGCTCATTTTTAAAATTGGGTTGTTTGTTTTTTAG
Source organism: Sus scrofa (assembly GCF_054392235.1). Lineage (NCBI taxonomy): Eukaryota > Metazoa > Chordata > Mammalia > Artiodactyla > Suidae > Sus > Sus scrofa. The sequence goes on from NC_139386.1 coordinate 51,420,928, forward strand.
ATGCTGAGTTGTATTAGTCTGTATATTTTATGTAAAAACTCCATATCAGAAATATGATTTGCAAATATCTTCTCACATTCAGTAGACTGCCTTTTCATTTTGTTCCCTTTGTCATGCAAGAGCTTCTTTTTTCACCTTTTTTATTTAAAAAATTATTGGCATTTAGTTGACTTTCAATGTTGTATTAGTTTCAACTGTACAGCAAAACTGAATCAGTTATACATACACCCATTCTTTTCAGATTCTTTTCCTATCTAGGTTATTACAGAATATTGAATATTTCCTTGAGCTATATAATAGGTTCTTTTTAGTTATCTATTTTATATATAGCAGTGTGTATATGTTACTTCCAACCTCATTTATCCCTCCCCCCACAGTTTCCCCTTTGGTAACCCTAAGTTTGATTTCAAAATCCATGAGTTTGTTTGTGGTTTACAAATAAGTTTTTATATAACTTTTAATTAGATTTCATATATAAGTGATATTATGTGATATTTGTCTCTCTCTGACTTATTTCACTTAGTATGATAATCTTTAGGTCCATCTATGTTGCTATAAATGGCATTATTTCATTCTTGTTTATGGCTGAGTAATATTTTATTGTGTACCACACTTCTTTATCCATTCCTCTGTTGATGGACATTTAGGTTGCTTCTATGTCTTGGCTATTGTAAATAGTGCTGCAGTTAACATTAGGGCACATGTATCTTTTTTTTTTTTTTTTTTTTTTTTGTCTTTTCTAGGGCTGTTCTCGCGGCATATGGAGGTTCCCAGGCTAGGGACCTAATCGGAGCTGTAGCCGCTGGCCTACACCAGGGCCACAGCAACGCAGATCCAAGCTGCGTCTGCAACCTACACCACAGCTTGCGGCAACACCGGATCCTTAACCCACTGAGCAAGGCGAGGGATCGAACCCGCGACCTCATGGTTCCTAGTCGGATTCGTTAACCACTGCGCCACGATGGGAACTCCACATGTATCTTTTTGAACTATGATTTTCTCCTGGTATATATTCAGGAGTGGGATTGCTGGATCATATGGTATTTCTGTATTTAGTTTTTAAGGAAACCTCACACTGTTCTCCATAGTGGTTGCACTAATTTATATTCCCACCAACAGTGTAAAGGGTTCCCCCTTTTCCATACCCTCTCTAGCATTTGTTGTTTGTAGACTTTTTGATAATGGCCATTCCAACTGGGATGAGGTGATACCTGACTGTAGTTTTGATTTGCATTGCTCTAATAATTAGTCATGTTGAGGATATTTTCATGTGCTTTTTGGCCATCTGTCTTCTTTGGAGAAATGTCTATTTAGATCTTCTATTTTTGATTGGATTTTTAAAAATATAAATCTGTATGAGATGTTTGTATGTTTTGGAGGCTAATCCCTTGCTGGTATCTTTGTTTGCAAATATTTTTTTCCCATTCTGTAGGCTGTCTTTTCATTTTGTTTATGGTTTACTTTGCTGTGCCAAAGGCTTTTAAATTTAATTAGCTCCCAGTTGTTTATTTTTGTTTTCATTTCCCTTACTGTAGTATGTGCATTCAAAAAGATATTGCTGTGATTTATGTCAATATGTATTCTGTCTATTGTATTCTCTAAGGGTTTTATAGTATCTGGCCTTATGTTTAGGTCTTTAGTCCATTTTAAGTTTATTTTTTTGTAAGGTGTTAGAGAATGTTCCAATTTCACTCTTTTACATGTAGCTGTTCAGTTTTCCCAGCATCACCTACTGAAGAGTCTGTCTTTTCCCCATTGTATACATTTGCCTCTATTTGTATAGATTAATTAACCATAATTTTATGGGTTTATTTCTGGGCTCTCTATTCTGCTCCATTGATCCATGTGTGTGTGTGTGTGTGTGTGTGTGTGTGTGTGTGTGTGTGTGTGTGTGTGTGTGTTTACTAGTTCATTCTGCTTGGATTTTTTTGATGTGATTTTTTGGGGCTGTACCTGTGGCATATGGAAGTTCCAAGGCTAGGGGTCGAATCAGAGCTATAGCTGCCAGCCTATGCCACAGCTTACACCACAGCAAAGTGGGATCTGATCCACATCTGTGACCTACACTACAGCTCATGGCATTGCCAGATCACTGACCCACTGAGTGAAGCCAGGGATTGAACCTGCATCCTCATGGATACTAATTGGATTTGTTTCTGCTATGCCACAAAAGAAATCCCTCTGTTTGGATTATTATAGAATTGTAATAGTCTTAGGTGAGGGAGAATTATACCTCTGGTTTTAGTCTTTTTTCTCAAGATTTCTTTGGCTATTAGGTGTCTTTCATGGTTCCATACAAATTATAGAGTTACTTGTTATAGTTCTGTGAAAAATGTCATTGGTCAATTGATAGGGATAGTATTGAAAATGTTATTTGACTTGGGTAGAATAGTTATTTTGACAATATTAATACTTCCAGCCCAAAAGCATGGTATATCTTTCCATCTCTTTGTGTCATTTTTTATTTCTTTCATAAGCATATTAGAGTTTTCCAAGTACAGGTCTTTGCCTCTTTAGGTAGGTTTATTCCTAGGTATTTCATTCTTCTTGAGGAGATGATAAATGGGATTGTTTCCTTGATTTCTATTTATGACCTTTAATTGTTAGTGTATAGGAATGCAAGATATTTCTGTGTATTAACTTTGTATTTTGCAACTTCACTGAATACATCGATGAGCTCTAGTAGTTTTCTGGTAGTATCTTTAGGATTTTTTTCTGAATAGTATCATGTCATCTACAAACAGAGACAATTTTTCTTCTTTTCCAATTTGGAATTCTTTTTATTTCTTCTTTTTTCTCTGAGTGCTGTGAGTAGAACTTCAAAAACTATGTTGAATGAAATTGGTGAGTGTAAGCATCCTTGTTTTGTTCTTGATCTTAGTGGAAATGCTTTTAGCTTTTCAATGGTGGGAATGATGTTAGCTGTGGTTTTGTCATAAACAACCTTTATTATGTTGAGTTAGGTTCCCTTTATGCCCAATTTCTGGAGCGTTTTTTTTTAAATCATAAATGGGTATTGATTTTGTCAAAAGATTTTTCTGCATCTATTGGCATGATCATATAATTTTTATTCTTCAGTTTCTTAATGTGGTATTTGATTGATTGATCACTGATGGATTTGAGGATATTGAAGAATGCTTGCATCCCTAGGATAAAACTCACTTGATCATGGTGTATGATTTTTTAATGTATTGTTGGATTGGTTTGCTAATATATATGATGATTTTTGCATCTATGATTTTCAGTGATATTTTCTATAATTTTTTTGTGTGGTATTTTTGTCTGGTTTTAGTTTCAGGATGATGGTGGCCTCAAAGAATGAGTTTGAGAGTGTTCTTTCATCTGCGATTTTTTTAGAAATATTTCAGAAGGACAGGTGTTAACTCTTCTTTAAATGTTTGATACAATTTGCTTGTGAAGCCATCTGATCCTGGACTTTTATTTTTTGGAATTTTTAAACCGAAGATTCAATTTCAGTACTTGCGATTGGTCAATTTATATTTTCTATTTATCTTGATTCAATATTGGAGGGTTGTATCTTTGTAAAATTTGTCCATTTCTTCTTGGTTCTCCTTTTTATTGACATATAGTTGCTTGTATTCTCTTATGATCTTTGTGTTTCTGTGATGTCAGTTGTAAATTCTCCCTTTTCATTTCTAATTTTACTGATTTGAGCCCTCTTTTTTTCTACATGAGTCTTGGCTAGGGATTTATATATTATGTTGATCTTTTCCAAATACCAACTTTTGGTTTTGTTAATCTTCTCTATTGTTTTCTTTGTTTCTATTTCATTTATTTCTGTTCTGATATTTATGATTTCTTTTCTTCTACTAACTTTGGGTTTTGTTTGTTCTTTCTCTGTTGCTTTAGATATAAGGTTAGTTTGTTTATTTGAGATTTTTTCTTGTTTCCTGAGGTAAGATTGTTTTGCTACAGACTTCTCTCTTAGAAAAGCTTGTGCTGCACCCTATAAGTTTTGGATCATTGTATTTTCATTGTCATTTGTCCCTAGGTATTTTTTGATTTTCTCTTTAATTTCTTCAGTGATTCATTTGTTGTTTAGTAACATATTCTTTAGCCTCGACATGTTTGTGATTTTTTTCCATTTTTTCTTGCAGTTGATTTCTAGACTTATAGTGTTTTGGTCAGATAATATGCTTGATATTATTTCAATTTTCTTAAGTTTACCAAGGCTTGATTTGTGGACCAAGATGTGATCTATCCAGGAGAATGTTCCATGTGCACTTGAGAAGAGTGTATATTTTGCTGCTTTCAAGTGGAATGTTCCATAAATATCTTTTAAGTCTATCTGGTCTAATGTGTAATTTAAGGCCTATGTTTATTGATTTCCTTTTGCATGATCTGTCCACTGATATAAATGTGATGTTAAAGTTTCCCACTAATATTATGTTACTGTAAATTTCTCATTTTTTTGACTGTTAGTGGTTGCCTTGAATATTGTGGTGCTCCTATTTTGGGTACATATATATTTACAATTGTTATATCTTCTTCTTGGATTGATCCCTTAATCATTATGTAGTATCCTTCCTTGTCTCTCATAACATTCTTTATTTTGTATTTTTTTTTTCCATTTCTTGGGCCACTCCCACGGTACATGGATGTTCCCAGGCTAGGGGTCTAATCGGGGCTGTAGCTGCCAGCCTCCGCCAGAGCCACAGCAATGCGGGATCCGAGCTGTGTCTGCGACCTACACCACAGCTCATGGCAACGCTGGATCCTCAACCCACTGAGCAAGGGCAGGGATCGAACCCGCAACCTCATGGTTCCTAGTCGGATTCGTTAACCACTGCACCATGACGGGAACTCCATAACATTCTTTATTTTAAAACCTATTTTGTCCAATATGTAGTGCTATTCTACCTTTCTTTTGATAACTATTTACATGGAATAAATACCTTCTTCCAGCCCCTCACTTTCAGCCTGTATATATCCCTAGATTTGAAGTAGATCTCTAGTTAAACAGCATATATATATGTCTCATTTTTGTATCCATTTAGCCAGTCTGTGTCTTTTGAGGGGAGGAATTAAAACATTTACATTCAAGATAATTATCTATATGTATACACTTATTACCATTTTCCTAATTGTTTTGTATTTGTTATTTTGGGTCTTTTTACTTCCCTTTCTCTTTTGTACACTTCTCTCATGTTTTGATGACTGTCTTTACTGTTGTATTTGGCTTGCTTTTTCTTCTTTATGTATGGATCCATTATTGTTTTTGGTTTGCATTTCCCATGCATAAAATGGCATATATCATAGGAATGTCATTTCCCATGATATAGGATAGGATATAGGATATGGATATAGGATATATATATATATATATATATATATATATATATGGAGATATATATATATATATATATGGAGATATATATATATATGCACAAAATTGTTTTAGGTTGCTTGTCTTTTAATTTCAAATGGGCTTTCAGTATTCTGCATTTGCACTCTCCTCCTTATGATTGTTGGTTTTGATATCATATTTGTCTGTGGATGATTTCCTACTTTTATGTTTGCCTTTACTGGTGAGCCTTTCCATTTTTAAGTTTCTTGTTTCTAGTTGTGGCTTTTTCTTTTCTAACTATAGAGGTTCCTTTAGGATTTGTTGTAAAGCTGGCTTGGTGGTGCTGAATTCTCCTAGCTTTTGCTTGTCTGTAAGGCTTTTGATTTATCCATCAAATCTTATTGAGAGCCTTTCTGGGTACAGTATTCTTGGTTGTAGGTTTTTCACTTTCAATATATCATACCACTCCCTCTGGCATATAGATTTTCTGCTGAAAAATCAGCTGATAACCCTATGGGGATTCCTTTTTATTTTATTTTTTTACTTTTCCCTTGTTGCTTTTAATATTTTCTCCTTTACTTTTTTTTTTCAGTTTGATTAATATGGGTGTTGACATGTTGCTCCTTGTATTTATCCTGTATGTGTCTCTTTGTGCTTCCTGGACTTGCATGACTGTTTCTTTTCCCATGTTAGGGAAGTTTTCAGCTATAATCTCTTCAAATACTTTCTCAGACTCTTTCTTTTTCTCTGGTCTTTCTGGAACTCCTATAAAGTGAATCCTGGTACATTTAAAGTTGTCCCAGAAGTGTCTTAGACTTTACTCATTTCTTTTAATTCTTCTTTCTTTCTTTCTTTCTTTCTTTCTCATTCTTTTTCTCAGGGCCACACCTTCAGCATATGGAAGTTCCCAGGCTAGGGGTCAAATCAGAGCTGCAGCTGCAGGTCTAAACCATAGCCACAGAAACACAGGATCTGAGCCATGTCTGTGACCTACCTCACAGCTCATGGCAACACTGGATCCTCAACCCACTGAGCAAGACCAGGTATCAAACACACACCCTCATGGGTATCATTGGATTCTGTTATTGTGTGGGGAGGTGAAATAGGTAAAGGTGATTAAGAGGTACCAACTTCCAGTTAACAATAATTAAGGCACATGGAAATAATATACAGCATAAAGAATATGGTCAATAATATTTGAATAACTTTGTATGGAGACAGATACTAGACTTATAGTAGTGATCATTTTATAATGCATGCCAATGTCAAGTCATATGTAGTACAACTGAAACTAACATAATATACATCAATTATATTTCAATAAAAAAGGTGATGGAGAAAATTCTAATAATTCAGATTAAAATGAAAAATGTGTTGTGTCTACAGCTTTTGCATTGAGACTATCACATAAAATTGAGAAGATATTCTTTAAGTGTTTGAAAACTATTATCTTATTTAGCAGAAGAGTTGCTTATATTGTTGACAATGAGTGGTTACACCACTCATCTCTATTGTTTCATTTTTTTCTTAGTGATAGAAATGAAAAGATCAACCAATATTTATACCAAACCCAGTGAGCTTGTTGCTAAACTTCACCAGTATACCACTGCTTCTCTCTCAAGTGCCCCCAGCTCTCATGCCTTTGCCTCTGACTTATGCCAAGATCTCTGGTTATCATAAAGTGATGAAGAGCCTTGTCTTCTTTTTTTCTTTTGCCTTTTAGGGCTGCACTGGTGGAATACAGAGGTTCCCAGGCTAGGAATCGAATTGGAGCTACAGTTGCTGGCCTACACCAAAGCCACAGCAACACAGGATCCAAGCCGCATCTGCAACCTACACCACAGCTGATGGCAATGCTGGATCCTTAACCCACTGAGCAAGGCCACAGATTGAACTCATATTCTCATGGATCCTAGTCAGATTCATTAACTGCTGAGCCACAATGGGAACTCCAGAGAGAGAGAGAGAGAGAGAGAGCGAGCAAGAAGGCCCTGTTTTCTAAAACGGATGTTTCAATTCTGCTTCAGGGTGACTTTCTTTTTCTTACTATACAGAACATGTTTTAGATTCTTCTGTTGAAGAGGTAAAATTTAATTTCCAATATATCAGTTCACAATGGTTTATTGTCTAGTGTAGGTAGAATGAGAGTGAAGAAGAGCTGCAAGCACAGTGAATTAGAATTTAGCAGATGCAGAATATGATTGCAGGAGGTGAATAAAATAAACATAATCCCTAAAGGACATTTGGAAGTATGGGTAGGGACAAGGGATATTTCTTCACCTATGTGGCATGGGGACTTATGCCAGCTTTTAAACAAAGGAGTGTTATCTCAGAAGGCCAGAGAACATGGAGAGAGTTGACATTGAGTTATGTCATTAATCCAAGACAATTTTATTTTGTAGTCTGTACTCATCTCCTCCCCATCACCAAATAGAACAATACAGATATTATGTATGATTTTGATTAAATTAATATTGGAAAGATGCCATTGGTGATGATTATGTTAACATGTGCATGGGACTGAAATGAGACACTCTTTTCTGGGACCATATTTATCTAATTACTGTCACTTTTATATTATTGTTTCAGAAATGGGCTGGGACAGTGATACAACCTTTTGCAACACCACGCACACATTTTGCAGTTGGGCCAGTATAGAAGCTTGGTTCTTACAAGTTTAACTTTAACACTGTTAAAAAAAAAACATTGTGTAAATGTTAAATCTTTTCCTGAAGTGAATTTGTACACCTGCCAACTAAAAATATGCACAATACAAAAAAGAATGGAATAGAGTCTTCCAGAGTGTCAGTGGTATCCTGGGATTACATATAACACCAGTAAATTGAACTAATTCTTTATCACTAAAACACTCCACTAAATATTTCTCTTTCTTTACCTTAAGGTGAAACTCATGCTACTGTGTAGAATCTAAAGTTCACAACCACATATACATGTAGTAGAAAGAAAGTGCATTTAGGTTGAAGGAAGAAACAAAAAAATGATTTTTCAAACATTTCCTTCTGCCTCAATAAATAAACAGTAGCATAAAATTGAGTTATGAGGCAGTCTAAATATTTCAACTCTAATAGTCACTTACCAGATATAGTTTTTTTTTTTTTTCAGGCTGAGTTTACCTGCTGAATTTCTTTAGTTTCATACAAGTACTCATCATAAACAGTAGAATGTAATTTTAATTGTTTGAAGAGCACGATTTTTCACTTTATGCCTGACTTTTGGAAATATTAAGCTCAGAAACTTTAATTAATTTTGTGAAGTCTATTGTACAAATTTTCCTCCTGAGAATGTACTTCAAGAAAGCAGCCACTGGATGTCACTGTTGTTATATACAGACGGAAGCATACATTTGCTATTAGGAGCTGGAGCTGAATGAAAGTTGAAAATGGTAGCTTCAGGTCTGTAGAAACATCTGTTCAAAGGTAAATTCAAATAAAAGAGACTTCTTAATGCCTTCAATTAAATTTCTTTTTCTCTAGCTCAAGGTATTTGCAATCATGCATATGTGTTTTGGGGATTTTTATTTGGGTTAGTTTTAGTATACCATTACTATTCCATCTTCCTAAGAATTTTGATTACAAAACCTAAATACTGCCTTTTTGATTTTTATTATAGATATTTTAAAAGATATTCTCAGTATATTTTTTCCATACTCTCTGTCTCTGTGTTTCTAATGCTTTGCTAAATCTGCTGAAAGTTTACCCAGGAATTGATTTTTTCCCCCTCCTGTTGGTGCATTTTGTGAGTCTTGTGTTTTTCAAAAATTACATTCACAATAAGTTAATCTAACCAAAAGAGTGGTAGAGTCCCCTGGGAGCAAAATAGCAGTCATTTATCTTTTTTGGCCATCCACCGCTAGAGGCTTTAGTAGGATATTTCTTCACAGGCTTATGTATCAAGGCAAGAAATTGGGCACTTAGTTGTCTTCTAATCACCACCTCTCTGCTCAGAAGTGTTTTAAATGCCATTGATCCTCCTCATGGTAGGAATAGTGTGTACCCTCTTGAGGCATAATGGTAGCCAGTGACTCTTTCTCAAAACTGCACATTTGAAGGGATGTCTCAGTCATATCCTAAAGTCTCTAAGAATTTGGTTTTTAGAGTAAAACAATTCTGAGTTCTAATCTTGGATATACCACTTGATATGACATTGGCAGTTTACTTAATCACTGTGACCTTTGGTTTTCCCATTTGCGAGGTGGTTATATACCTCATTGCCATCTGGAAGACTTGTTGTTAAGATTAAATAAGGTGTCTAAAGTGCTTAGCATGGTATCTGGTATCTTTTAATTCTTAATATAAAGAGAATGCGGTTAATATTATCTGAAACACGCAAATTGTGCAGTTACAGTTTCAGCAGTTTTGAGGCAGAATTAAAGATTGAGCATGTTGTGGCTGTGGTGTAGGTTGGCAGCAACAGATCCAATTCGGCCCCTAACCACAGGTGTGACCCTAAAAACCAAAAAAAAAAAAAAAAAAAAAAAAGATTGGGCAGGGGAACAGCTTCTTTTCCCCACACTCCTCAGAGAATATACATAGCATGTGTGTAAGAAAAAATTACAAACACATTTTTTGACAGACGTTTAAAATAATTCCCATAATCTTAGTCAAGAAGCTTGCTTTTTACATATATGCTGGATTAGGTATTCCAAGGATAAATATATACAGTTCATGACTTGTGGGTTCTTATGATCTACTATATATAGATAAAGCATTTTGACAAATATAAAGGAAATACATTCAGTTGACAATTATAGAAATAAATTTACATAAGGTATTATATCACCTAGCAGCACCCTGGAACATGCTGGACACTCAATAACTTAATAGATGCAATTAAGGCAATACATTTAGAAGTAAAGAAATAGCATATATAAATAATTGGCCAGATGCTCATTGTATTAATCCACATATCTTCAGGTTAAAATGCTTACATTATTTTGATAGAATCTGTTGTCATATTATGTGAGGATTTGTAAATAGGTAGAGGATCGAGTCATGTAGGTAACCTCTACTTTCTCATATTGGAAGACCATGATATTTTGAATACATGATTTTTTTTTAGTCTTTTGTCTTTTTAGGGCCACACTCATGGTATACGGAGGTCCACAGGCTAGGGGCCAATTGGAGCTACAGCTGCTGGCCTACACCACAGCCACAGCAATGCCAGATCCAAGCTGCATCTGAGACCTATGCCACAGGTCACGGCAATGCTGGATCCTTAACCCCCTGAGTGAGGCCAGGGATCGAACTGGAAACCTCATAGTTCCTAGTTGGGTTCATTAACCACTGAGCCACTACAGGAACTCCTGAATATATGATTTTCATAGGCAGGTTATTTGGATAGTTTATCAACATAATGCTGATGTTGATCAGGTTTCATGTTGACTATAAAATGAAAATATTATCCCGATCTTGTTCAAATAGTAGGTATCTTTCAGATATAGAATCTTAATTCTTTAAAATTTTTTTTTTCTTTTTAGGGCAACACTCATGGCATATGGAGATTCGCAGGCTAGGGGTCAAATCAGAGCTTGTAGCCGCTGGCCTACACAACTGCCATTGAAAAGCTACGTCTGTGACCTACGCCACAGCTCATGGCAATGCCAGATCCTTAACCCACTGAGCGAGGCCAGGGATGGAATCTTCATCCTCATGGATACTAGTCAGATTCATTTCCATTGAGCCACAATGGGAACTCCTTTTTTTTTTTTTTTGTCTTTTTAAAATCAACAATTCTTGTCAGCACACCCAAGGAAGAAATACATAACTTCCTTATCAGTCATTGGTGTAAAATACGAAATTTTTTTTTTTTTTTGAGCTACCACTTTTAACCGTGTTCTTTTCAATCTCCCTTTCCAATCCTTCAGTAAGGTGTAGGTAGACCCCATAACTTTCAGACCACTTATAGCTATTAGAGCTCATTACTATACTGTTTAAACTTTCTATATCCAGCCATGTTCTTTACTGGTGGTTTTCAAACTTTAGGATCTATCAGAATCACCTAGGGAGCTTTTTAAAAACAGAAATCGCTAGGCCCTACTCTCAGAGCTTCTGATTCATTAGGTTTGTAGAAGCATTTGAAAGTATGTTTCTAAGAAGTTCCCAGGTGATGCTGATGCTGCTCTCCAGGGACTACCATTAGAAAACCACTTCTGTATATCTTCTCTTCTGCCTTTTCAAGGCTCTAGTGCTCTAGCACTCAGTATGTTTTGTGGAGAGGAAGGGAAGAGAAAGGGAAAGGTTCTCCTTACATGTCTGGTTGTGACTGCATCCTCCTTTGGATGGTTGCTACTCTCTGTTTCCGCTACTGGTTGTTATGTTGCAACTTCATGGCAAGTAGCCAAGTGTTGGTTCTCTTGGGGGATCCTGAATTTTGATGGGTTCTTTGAAGGGCCCTGAGAAGTATGTCTCCCCACTGCACAATTTCATGATGTCTTAGATTTGCTCCAGTTTTACCCCTTCCATCTTTGCCTTTATTCTTTCCATTGATGGACTAGGCCATTCTCTTGTTGATGTGTGTGCCTCTAAGCTGCTGTCCTTAAGGCTGCTAGAGTGGTAATGTAAGACTGTGAATTGGATCATATTCTTCCTAGCTTCTCTTATTTTTATTCTTCCTCCTTAACTCCTGTTTAACAAATTTATATGGCTTTATAAAATCTTAACTCCATAATGTGGGCCTTCAAGGCCCTGAATGATCTGACACTTGCCTGCTTCTTCAACCACAGTTAACTATTCAAGCCTCTCACTCATGATACTGCCATTGCAAAGCTTCTTTTTTTTTCCTTTTAGCATTTTTTTTAGTAAGACACTTCTTTTTAAATAATGATCTGTCAATTTTCTACTGCACAATGAGGTGACCCAGTCACACATACATGTACACATTCTTTTTTCTCACATTATCATCCTCCATCACAAATTACCAGACATAGTTCCCAGTGCTATACAGCAGGATCACATTTATCATCCATTCCAAAGGCAATAGTCTGTATCTATTAACCCCAAGCTCCCAATCCATTCCACTCCCTCCCCCTCCCTCTTGGCAACCACAAGTCTGTTCCTATGTCCATGATTTCTTTTCTGTGGAAAGGTTCATCTGTGCTGTATACTAGATTGCAGATATCAGTGATATCACAAGGTATTTGTCTTTCTCTTGCTGACTTACTTCACTCAGGATGAGAGTCTCTAGTCCCACCCATGATGCTGCCAATAGCATTATTATTTTGTTCTGTTTTATGGCTGAGTAGTATTCCATTGTGTATATATACACACCACTTCTTCCTAATCCACTCATCTGTTGATGGACATTTGTGTTGTTTCCATGTCTTGGCTATTGTGAATAGTGCTGCAATGAACGTGCAGGTGCATATGTCTTTTTCAAGGAAAGTTTTGTCCAGATATATCCCCAAGAGTGGGATTGCTGGGTCATATGGTAGTTCTATGTATAGTTTTCTAAGATACCTCAACACTGTTCTCCCTAGAGGCTATACCAGCTTACATTCCCACCAACAGTGCAGGAGGGTTCCCTTTTCTCCACACCCCCTCCAGCATTTGTTCTTGTGGACTTATTAATTATGGCCATCCTGACTGGTGTGAGGTGGTACCTCATTGTAGTTTTTTTTTTTGATTTGCATTTCTCTAATAATCAGGGATGTTCAGCATTTTTTCATGTTCTTGTTGGTCATCTGTATATCTTCCTTGGAGAGATGTCTATTCAGGTCTTTGGCCCATTTTTCAATTGGATTGTTGGCTTTTTTGCTGTTGAGTTGTATAAGTTGCTTGTATAATTTAGAAATTAAACCCTTGTCAGTTGAATCATTTGAAAGTATTTTCTCCCATTTTGTAAGTTGTCTTTTTGTTTTCTTTTTGGTTTCCTTTGCTGTGCAAAAGCTTGTCAGTTTGATTAGGTCCCATTGGTTTATTGTTGTCTTTATTTCTGTTGTTTTGGGAGACTGACCTGAGAAAACATTTGTAAGGTTGATGCCAGAGAATGTTTTGCCTGTGTTCTCTTCCAGGAGTTTGATGGTGTCTTGTCTCTTTCAGCCATTTTGAGTTTATTTTTATGCATGGTATGAGGGTGTGTTCCAGTTTCATTTTTTTTTCATTTTTCTTCTTCTTTTTTAAAAATCACATCTGTAGTTGTATAAGGATCATAACAATCTGATTTCACAGGATTTCCATCCCACAACCCAAGCACATCCCCCCACCCCCCAAACTGTCTCCTCTGGAGACCATAAGTTTTTTAAAGTCTGTGAGTCAGAATCTGTTCTGCAAAGAAGTTCAGTCTGTCCTTTTTTCAGATGCCACATGTCAGTGAAAGCATTGGATGTTGGTGTCTCATTGCATGGCTGACTTCACTTAGCATGATAATTTCTAGGTCCATCCATGTTGCTAGGAATGCCGGTATTTCGTTCATTCTAATGGCTGAGTAATATTCCATTGTGTATATGTACCACATCTTCTGGATCCACTCCTCTGTTGATGGACATTTAGGTTGTCTCCATGTCTTGGCTGTTGCAAATAGTGCTGCAATGAACATCGGAATACATGTGTCTTTGCGAGTCGTGGTTTTCTCTGGATAGATACCCAGGAGTGGGATTGCTGGATCAAATGGGAGTTCTATGTTTAGTGTTCTGACGAATCTCCGTACTGTTTTCTACAGTGGTTGCACCAATTTACAATCCCACCAACAGTGTCATAGGGTTCCTTTTTCTCCACACCCTCTTGAGCACTTCTTGTTGGTAGATTTTGGATGATGGCCATTCTAGCTGGTGTAGGTGGTACCTCATCGTGATTTTGATTTGCATTTCTCTAATAATGAGTGATGTGTTTTTTGGCCATCTGTATGTCTTCTTTGGAGAATTGTCTGTTTAGATCTTCTGCCCATTTTTTGCCGGGGTTGTTTGTTTTTTGGTATGGAGCTGCAGAAGCTGTTTATAAATTTCAGTTTTATGCGGCTGTCCGGGTTTCCCAGCAATGTTTGCTGAAAGGACTGTCTTTTCCCATGTTATATTCTTGCCTCCATTGTTGAAGATTAATTGACTGTAGGTGTTTGGGTTCATTTCTGGGTTCTCTGTTCTGTTCCATTGGTCTGTATGTCTGTTTTGGTAGCAGTATCACACTGTCTTGATGGCTGTGGCTTTGTAAGATTGCCTGAAGTCTGGGAGTTGAATTATGCCTCCTGCTTGGTTTTTGTTGCTCAGGATTGCTTTGGCAATTCTGGGTCTTTTGTGGTTCCATATGAATTTTTGGATTGTTTGTTCTAGTTCTGTGAAAAATGTCATGGGTAATTTGATAGGGATTATATTGAATCTGTTGATTGCTATTGACCATTTTTACAATATTAATTTTTCCAACCCAGAAGCATGGGGAGGTATTGGCTGATGATGTCATTGTTTTATGGTAGAAACAAAGATGGGACCTGTATGACTGATATAAAACCTAACAAAATATTAACCATACACTATTGTGCTTTGTTTATTTCATAATTTATCCTTCAAGAATGGGCGTATCACATTTTTAATAAAATAGTATAGAAAGACAAAGATTCATATACTACTGACTTGAATCATAATTGACTTTTAATACTTTGGAAAAAGATTCTAAAGTTTTTGAACATGAATTTTTCCCCACCTAGGGCATGTACAGTGTGGGTTTTATATATACACAAAAGGTGGGTATATATAACACTTGATTTTAAAAATATTTTGACTCATCATAGTAGATTTTACTCCCTGAATGCTCTGACCCAGTTAATGCTCTGACTTGTAGCAGAATTTTGTAAAAGTGTTGGGTTTCTCGTTAACTTTTAGAAAACATGGTCAATCAAGCATCAAATATAGAGTATTTCTGTAAGTCTTTTTTTTCTCATAGTCTGTTTTTTTTAGTGATTTTTATTTCTTCCATTATAACTGGTTTACAGTGTTCTGCCAATTTTCTCTTGTACAGGAATGTGATCCAGCCATACATACATATACACATTTGTTTTTCTCACATTATCATGATCCATTATAAGCAACCAGATTTAGTTCACAGTGTGATACAGCAGGATTTCATTGCTTATCCATTCCAAAGGCAATAGTTTGCATGTATTGCAAACCATCCCATGCCCTCCCCCTTGCCCTTGGCAAACACAGGTCTGTTCCCCATGTCCATGATTTTCTTTTCTGTAGAAATGTTAATTTGTGTCATATATTAGATTCAAGATATAAGTGATATCATACAGTATTTGTCTTTTTCTGACTACCATACTTAGTATAAGAGTCTCTAGTTCTATCCATGTTGCTAAAAATGGCATTATTTTGTTCTTTTTTATGGCTGAGTAGTATTCAGTGGTGTATATACACCACATCTTCCTAATCCAATCATCTGTCGATGGACATTTAGGTTGTTTCCATGTCTTGGCTATTGTGGATAGTGCTGCAATGAACATGCGAGTGCATGTGTCTCTTTTAAGTAGAGTTTTGTCCGGATATATGCCCAAGAGTGGGATTGCGGGGTCCTATGGAAGTTCTATGTATAGATTTCTAAGGTATCTCCAAACTGTTCTCCATAGTGACTGTACCAGTTTACATTCCCACCAGCAGTGCAGAAGGGTTCCCTTTTCTCCACACCCTCTCCAGCATTTGTTATTTGTGGCCTTATTAATGATGGCCATCCTGAGTGGTGTGAGGTGGTATCTCGTGGTAGTTTTGATTTGCATTTCTTGAATAATCAGGGATGTTGAGCATTTTTTCATGTGCTTATTGGCCATCTGTATGTCTTCCTTGGAGAAATGTCTATTCAGGTCTTTGGCCCATTTTTTCAATTGTGTTGTTGGCTTTTTTGCTGCTGAGTTGTACAAATTGCTTGTATATTTTAGAGATTAAGCCCTTGTCCATTGCATCACTTGAAACTATTTTCTCCCATTCTGTAAGTTGTCTTTTTGTTTTCTTTTTGGTTTCCTTTGTTGTGCAAAAGCTTGTCAGTTTGAGTAGGTCCCATTGGTTTGTTTTTGCCTTTATTTCTGTTGTTTTGGGAGACTGACCTGAGAAAACATTGGTAGGGTTGATGTCAGGGTATGTTTTGCCTATGTTCTCTTCCAGGAGTTTGATGGCGTCCTGTCTTATATTTAAGTCTTTCAGCCATTTTGAGTTTATTTTCATACATGGTGTGAGGGTGTATTCTAGTTTCATTGACTTGCATGCAGCTGTCCAGGTTTCCCAGCAATACTTGCTGAAAAGATTTTCTTTATTCCAATTTTATGTTCTTGCCTCCCTTGTCGAAGATTAATTGACCATAGGTGTCTGGGTTTATTTCTGGGTTTTCTAGTCTATTCCATTTGTGTGTATGTCTGTTTTGTACCAGTGCCACACTGTCTTGATTATTGTGGCTTTGTAATATTGTCTGAAGTCTGGGAGAGTTATGTCTTCAGCTTGGTTTTTGTTGCTCAGGATTGCTTTGGCAATTCTGGGTCTTTTGTGCTTCCATATAAATTTTTGGGTTGGTTTGTTCTAGTTCTGTGAAAAATGTCATGGGTAATTTGATAGGGATTGCATTGAATATGCAGATTACCTTGGGTAGTATGGCCGTTTTTACAATAATAATTTTTCCAACCCAGGAGCATGAATAACTTTCCATTTCTTTACTTCTTCTTTAATTTCCTTGATTGATGTTTTATAGTTATCAGCCTATAAGCACTTTACCTCCTTGGTCAGGTGTATTCCCAGGTATTCGTTTTGGGGTGGGGGTGAATTTTAAAAAGTATTTTATTTTTGTATTCCTTTTCTAATATTTCATTGTTGGTATACAGAAATGTGACTGATTTCTGAATGTTAATCTTATATCCTGCTACTTTGCTGAATTTGTTGCTCAATTCAAGTATTTTTTGGGTTGAGTCCTTAGGGTTTTCTATATATAGTACCATGTCATCTGCATACAGTGGCAATTTTACCTCTTCTCTTCCAATTTGGATAAGTTTTTTTCCTTTTGTTTGTTTGATTGCTGTGGCTAGGACTTCCAGTACTATGTTGAATAACAGTGGTGAGAGTAGGCATCCTTGTCTTGTTCCAGGTTTTAGTGGGAAGGCTTTCAGCTTTTCTCCATTGAGTGTTATATTTGCTGTGGGTTTTTCATAAATGACTTTGATTGTGTTAAGGGATGTTCCCTCTATACCCACTTCGGTAAGAGTTTTGATCATGAATGGATGTTGGACTTTGTCAAAGTCTTTCGCTGCATCTATTGAGATGATCATGTGGTTTTTGACCTTTCTTTTTTTAATGTGGTGTATGACGTTGATTGATGTGTGTATGTTGAACCATCCTTGTGCACTTGGGGTGAATCTCACCTGGTCATGGTGTCTGGTCTTTTTTATATGTTTTGGATTTGGTTGGCTGAAATTTTTTTGAGAATGTTTTCATCTATATTCATCAAAGATATTGGCTGATAGTTTTCTTTTTTGGTGGTATCTATGTCTCATATTGGAATTAAGGCAATGGTGGAACCATAGAATGTCCTTGGGAGTGTTCCTTCTGCTTCAACCTTTTGAAAATTTTAAGGAGGATGGGCATAAGTTCCTCTTTGTATGTTTGGTAGAATTCACCTCTCAAGCCATCTGGTCCTGGACTTTTATTTGTAGGGAGTTTTTATGACATATTCAATTTCATTTCTAGTGATCATTCTGTGCAGTTGGTCTATTTCTTCTTGATTCAGCTTTGGCAGGCTGTACGTTCCTGTAAAGTTGTCCATTTCTTCTAGGTTGTCAAATTTGTTAGCATGCAATTGTTCATAGTATTCTCTCATGGTTTTTTGTATTTCTGTAGTATCTGTTGTGACTTTTCCTTTTTCATTTGTTATTTTCTTTATTTGGGTTTTTCTCTCCTCTTCTTGGTGAGTCTAGCCAGAGGTTTGTCAATTTTGTTTACCTTTTCAAAGATCCATGTCTTGGTTTTATTGATTTCTTCTATTGTTTTTTGAACCTCTATTTTATTGATTTCCTCTTTGATCTTTATGATTTCCTTCCTTCTGCTGACTTTAGGTTTTGTTTGTTCTTTTTTTTCTAATTCATTTTGGTGGTGGGTTAAGTTGGTCATTTGAGATTTTTCTTCTTTTTTGAGGAAGGCCTGTATTGCTATGAATTTCCCTCTGCACTGTTTTTCGGCATCCCATAGGATTTGAGGGGTTTTGTCTTCATTATCATTTGTCTTGAGGTATTTTTTAATTTCCTTCTTGATTTCCTCATTGGCCCATTGGTTTTCTAGTATCATGTTGTTTAGTCTCCATGTGTTTATTTTTTCTCATATCTTTTCCTGTGTCTGATTTCTAGTTTCATGCCATTGTGACCAGAGAAGATATTTGAAATAATATCTATACTCTTAAATTTGTTGAGGTTAGCTTTGTGCCCTAGTATGTGATCAATTGTTGAGAATGTTGCCTGTGAAATTTAGAAGAATGTATATTCTAATTTTTTTGATATCAGAAATTATCAATTAAGTCTAACTTCTCTATTCTGTTCTTTAGGATCTCTGTTGCCCTATTGATTTTCTATCTAGAGGATCTGTCCTTTGATGTGAGTAGGGTGTTAAAGTCTCCTACTATGATTGTATTCCCATCAATTTCTCCTTTTATGTCTCTTAGTATTCATTGTAGGGACATGGGTCCTCCTATATTAGGTGCATATATATTGATGATTGTAATATCCTCTTTTTGAATGGATCCTTTTACCATTAAATAGTGTCTTTCTTTGTCTTTCTTTGCAGCCAGTCTATAAAATAAAGTAGACCTCACTTTAATGTCAATTTGTTCTGATATGAATATTGAAAGTCCTGCTCTCCTGTCTTGTCCATTGGCATGAACAATCTTTTCCCATCCCCTCACTTTCAAACTATATATGTCCTACGCCCTAAGGTGAGTGTCTTGTAGACAGCACACTGTAGGTTTTTGCTTTTTTTAAATCCAATCTGACACTCTGTGTCTTTTGATTGGAGCATTCTTTCCGTTGATATTAAGGTGATTATTGATAGATATGTATTTATTGCCACTTTAAACATTGTTTTCCAGTTGAGTCTATGTTTCTCTTTTCTTCCTTTCTTCTTCTTCTTCTTTTTTTTTTTTTTTTTTTTTTGGTTGGATGATTTCCATTTATCTTTTGCTTGAATACTTTTCTTTTACATTTTTGTGAATGTAACATTTTGTTTACATTTGTGGTTGTCTCCCCCCCCCCCCCCCCAACTTTTAGGTATGTTAACCCCTTCATGTATCTGCTTGCTTTAGCCTGATAGTCATATAGGCTCAAACACATTATTTATAAAAAAGAGTCTATATTTTCTTATTTCTTCCCAATAGTCTCTGATTTTGAAGTCTTTTTAAAAATATCTTCATGTTTGTCCTTTTGCTGTTCCTTGGGTTTATCATCACTGTTACAGTAGTTTGTTTGTTTGTTTTTTCCTCTTTTAGATCTGTATGCTGGTTTATTTATTTATTTATTTTTGTCTTTTTTTTGCCTTTTCTAGGGCTGCTCCCACGGCATATGGAGGTTCCCAGGCTAGGGGTCGAATCGGAGCTGTAACCGCTGGCCTACGCCAGAGCCACAGCAACGTGGGATCCAAGCTGCATCTGCAACCTACACCACAGCTCACAGCAACGCCGGATCGTTAACCCACTGAGCAAGGGCAGGGACCAAACCAGCAACCTCATGGTTCCTAGTTGGATTCATTAACCACTATGCCACGACGGGAACTCCTGCTGGTTTATTTAAATGAATGCTTTCCAATTGTGGTTTCCTCCCTCCCTTTTCTTCTTACTTCTTTTTTTATTTAGACAAGCCCTTTCAGTATTTCTTTTAGAATGGTTTTCGTATTGCTGTATTCTTTTAGCTTTTATTTGTTGAAGAAATTCTTTATTTCCCCTTCTATTTTAAATGATACTCTTGGTGGATAGAGTATTCCAGGTTACAAATTTTTTCCTTTCAGCTCTTTAAATATATCTTGCCACTCTCTCGTGGCCTGTAGTGTTTCTGTAGAGAAATCAACTGATAGCCTTATGGGGGTTCCCTTATAATTAACACTTTGCTTTTCTCTTGCTGCTGTTAGAATCCTCTCTTTATCTTTAACTTTTGCCATTTTTATTATAATATGTCTTGGTGTGGGCCTATTTGGGTTCAACTTGTTTGGGGCCCTCTGTGCTCTCTGTATCTTAATATCAGTATCCTTTAGATTTGGAAGGTTTTCAGCCATAATTTCTTCCAATATATTTTCAATCCCCTTTCTTTTTCTTTTCCTTCTGAATTCCTGTTATGCATAGATTGGTGCACTTTATGTTATCCTATAGGTCTCTTATATTGCTTTCGTGTTTTTTTTTTTTATTTGGTTTTCTGTCTGCTGTCCTGATTGGGTGATTTCCATTTTTATCTCTTCCACATCACTAATTCATTACTCTGCATTATTCATTCTGCTCTTTATTGCCTTTAGCTCAGTTTGTGTCTCTGCAAATGAATTTTCTACTTTTTCTTTGTTCCTGCTTATATTTTCTAGTTCCTTTCTAAAGGAATGCTGTTCATATCTGCTCTTAATTCCTTGATAGTCAGCATTAATTCCTTCAGTATTTTCACTGTCTCCCTTTTGAACTCAATATCTACCAGCCTGCAGAGGCCTGTTTCATTGTTTGCTGCTTCTTGTGAGTTCTCCTGTTCCTTTAACTGGGAGTGGTTCCTGAACTTCTTCATCTTGCTTATGTTTTTCTTTTTCTGTGAGTTTAGGGAAGCCAAACTCTAGTCTTGGAGCACTGCTTCTATGCAAGATTGCCCCTTTGTATTTTATGGGGGGTTACTATTTATTTTTGGTATGGGAGTTTGAATATTTGCTCTCTCTTTCTTTGGTGTGAGCAGGCTGTTATTCCCAGGGAGGTGAGTGTGTTTCCTGGGAGAAGTAGAGTTAGTAATCAATGCCTGGTTGCTGGGCTCTTAATGGCAGCAAGGACCTGCGGGAAGGTGCTGATGTTACCCCTAGTTGCAGGTCTCTGTGTAGTGTTATGAGCCTTAGGCAGATTTACAAGTTACCCAGAGTATTTGGCAGTGGTAGCAGCAGGGTGTGTGAGTTCCCAGGGGAGTGAGAGCAACAAGTAGTGTTTAATTGCAATGCCCTCCTCTTACATGATTGGAGCTGCAAGTGGTGACTTTTCAGGGACCCCTAGTGGTAGTAAGGCATGTCCACCCCTGGAGTCACTGATAACTGTGGTGGTTTGGCCCTGCCACCTTCAGATCATGCAAGAAGCAGCCCATATCACTTAGCCCATACAGGCAGTGTTGCACAGGCTTCCCCTGATGGCAAGATCCTGGGAAATGACAGAGATCAAGCCTGTGGACACTGCATGGAGCATTTGTCAATAGCAGCAGCAGGGCAGGTGTGTTCCCAGGGGAGCGAGAGCAACAACAGGTGGTGTTCCATCACAATACCCTCCTCTGTGGTGCCCTTGAGATGATTGGGGCTGCAAGTCATACATGTTTACAAATCCCTAGTGGTGGCAGGCCACACTCACTTCTGGAGTCAGAGATAACTGCTGTGGGTTGCCTGCATCACATATAAACCATGAAAGAATCACCTCCCACTTAGCCCCCACAGAAGGTGGTACACCAGCTGCTAATAGTTGCAGGATCCTGGGAAAGGACAGTGATCAAGAATCTGGGCACTGCCCAGAGCATTTGGCAGTGGCTGCAGCAGGACAGGTGTGCTCCCAGGGGATTGAGAGCAACAGCAGGTGGTATTCTGTTGCCATGTCCTCCTCTGTGGTGCCCTCTGAGGTGGTTGGAACTGCAAGTCTTTCTTGTTCAGGGATCCCCAGTGAGGGTGGGCTACATCCACCTCTGGAGTCATAGATAACTGTGGTGGTTTGCCCCCCATCTTCAGACCATGCAAGAAGAATCCCGTCCTGCTTATCCCACATAAGAGGTGCTGCACCAGCTGCTCCTAGTTGTAGAGTCTTGGTAAGGGACAGTGATCAAGCATATGGGTGCTGCTCAGAGCATTAGACAATGGCCATAGCAGGGCCAGTGTATTCCCAGGGGGATAAGAGCAGTAATGTGTGGTGCTTGATTGCAGTGCCCTCTTTTTTTTGCTGACCCCTAAGGCAACTGGGACCATAGGCGGAGCCCACTTATAGGGCCCCAGTAGTGGTGGACCATGCCTCCCTCCTGACACTGAGACAACCACCACAGTCTGCCCCTGCTGCCTGCAGATCACACAAGATGCACCATGTCACACTTAGACCCCTGCTGCCCTTAGCCCACACTATAGGTTCCTGGCCACCTATAGCCTGCACCAGAGGCACCCCTCCCTCAGATCCTGCTTGTGTGTTCAGGGAGATTCCTTTGATGGTCTGCCCCTCCTTCTCTCTCTCTTCCCAACAATGGGGCCTTGCTTCTCCTGCAGGCCCAACACCTTCTCCTGGCTTCCCTCTGCCATGGCATCCATTCCCCAGCCCATAGCACACCATTCCCCCACCCATGGCACAGTGCTCTTAGCTCCTTAGGCTGTTCTCACATAGTCAACACTAGTTCTTTCCCTGGGACTGACCTCTAGAGCCTAAGTCTCAGTGCCCAGCCCCTGCCTTGGCACCTCAGGCTCTGGTGTCTGGGCCAGTGGTGCAGATGATTTATGAGGCTCTCTCTCTACTTTGCCCTCTTCAGTCCAGCTGCTGTACTTTTCTCACAGACTTTGAAGTCCTTCCGTCTCAGCTGATCTCTCCATAAGTTAGGTGGCTTCCCAGGATGAGGATTCCTTTTCTCTTTGACAGCTCCCTCTCAGGAATGCTAGTCCTGTCCTGATTCCTTTTCACTCTCTCTCTCTTTTTTCTTTTGTTCTACCCAGTTATGTCAAGAGATTCTTGCCATTTTTGGAAGTTTAAGTTCTTCTGCCAGCGTTCAATAGATGTTCTGTGTGAGTCATTTTACATGTAGATTTGTTTTTTTTGATGTGTTTGTGGGAGAAGATGTGTGACATCTCACTCCTCCACCATCTTGATCTGCCCCTCTTTGCCTTTCATTTTGCTTCTTTCCAGGTAGAAAGGACATGTATTTGGAAGGACAAGCACATTTTTTTTTTTAAAAACTAAAGAAGTCTATTGTACATATGTTTTGTAAGTGTTTTACAGATTTCTTTTGAATTCTTTCACATCAGTCATTTAATGGATTCTCAGGATGTAGGAAGGTAATAGTGGTAGTTCGAAAGACCAGGTTACTTGGAAATAAATTAAAAATTTTTTCTTTAGCCTTTTGTATTTTGTTTCTACTCTTTCCACTTTGTGGAAGATATTGTTTACATAGTGTATAGGCAGTTTATATTAATGTAAATATCTGATTTATTGAACCAGCCAGTATAGGCACCTTATGTGAGTATAGCATGGTTATGAATGACTAATTTAAAGAACATTGTTATCAATAAATGGTGCTACTTCCAAACTTTGGCCACCCTTCTCAGATTTCAGAAACATGAATAAACTATCTAGGGTTAATGATGGATAAAACTGGTTCAGGGAACACTGACACCCAAACTTGGTCACTCCTCTGCTTATACCCATCTAACGGGTTTCACATCATTCTTAGAATATGATCCTTTAGCATGTATCTTTGGTAACCTTGTCAGGAGTTACTACAACAATCTCATCTCCTTTTTTTTTAATTTATATTTTTTTTGGTGCTTTAATTTTAAAATTTTAATTTTTTCCCTTAATTACTTATTTTTTTATTACTCAAATGAATTTATCACATCTGTAGTTGTATAATGATCATAACAATCTGATTTCACAGGATTTCCATCCCACAACCCAAGCACATCCCCCCACCCCCCAAACTGTCTCCTCTGGAGACCATAAGTTTTTCAATGTCTGTGAGTCAGTATCTGTTCTGCAAGGAAGTTCAGTCTGTCCTTTTTTCAGATGCCACATGTCAGTGAAAGCATTGGAAGTTGGTGTCTCATTGCATGGCTGACTTAGCATGATAATTTCTAGGTCCATTCATGTTGCTAGGAATGCCGGTATTTCGTTCTTTTTAATGGCTGAGTAATATTCCATTGTGTATATGTACCACATCTTCTGGATCCACTTCTCTGTCTATGGACATTTAGGTTGTTTCCATGTCTTGGCTATTGTAAATAATGCTGCAATGAACATTGGAGTATATGTGTCTTTGCGAGTCGTGGTTTTCTCTGGATAGATGCCCAGGAGTGGGATTGCTGGATCAAATGGGAGTTCTATGTTTACTGTTCTGAGGAATCTCCGTACTGTTTTCCATAGTGGTTGCACCAATTTACAATCCCACCAACAGTGTCATAGGGTTCCTTTTTCTCCACACCCCCTCAAGCACTTCTTGTTGGTAGATTTTTGATGATGGCCATTCTGGCTGGTGTAAGATGGTATCTCAGAGTGGTTTTGATTTGCATTTCTCTAATAATGAGTGATGTTGAACATCTTTTCATGTGTTTCTTGGCCTTCTGTATATCTTCTTTAGAGAACTGTCTGTTTACATCTTCTGCCCATTTTTTGCCGGGGTTGTTTGTTTTTTGGTATGGAGCTGCAGATAGTGTTTATAAATTTTGGAGATGAATCCCTTGTCAGTTGATTCACTTGCAAAGATTTTCTCCCATTCTATGGGTTGTCTTCTCATTTGTTTTGTTTAGGGTTTCCTTTGCTGTGCAGAAACTTTTAAGTTTGATTAGGTCCCATTTGTTTATTTTTGTTCTTACTGTCATTACTCTAAAGGTGGATCTGAGAAGATGTTGCTGTTGTTTATGGCAGAGAGTGTTTGGCCTAATTTTCTTTCCTCTAAGCGTTTTAGAGTGTCTGGTCCTAATCTAGGTCTTTAAATCATTTCGAGTTTGTTTTTGTGTATGGTGATAAGGAGTGTTCTAATTTCATTCTTTTCCATGTGGCTGTCCAGTTTTCCCAGCACCACTTATTGAGGGGACTGTCTTTTCTCCTTTGTATATTCTTGCCTCCTTTGTCATAGATGAGTTGACTGTAGGTGCGTGGGTTGAATTCTGGGCTTTCTATCCTGTTCCGCTGATCTATATTTCTGTCTTTGAGCCAGTACAATACAGTTTTGATGATTGCTGCTTTGTAGTATAGACTGAAGTCTGGGAGCCTGTTTCCTCCAGCTCCATTTTTCTTTTTCAAGATGTCTTTGGCTAGTCTGGGTACTTTGTGATTCCAAACAGTCTTTAAAGTATTTTGTTCTAGTTCTGTGGAAGATGTCCTTGGTACTTTGATAGGGATCACATTGAATCTGTAGATTGCCTTTGGTAGTATAGTCTTTTTGATAATATTGAGTCTTCCAACCCAAGAGAATGGTGTGTCTTTCCATCTATTTGTGTCATCTTTGATTTCTTTCATCAGCATCTTATAGTTTTCAGAGCACAGGTCTTTTGTCTCTTTAGGTAGGTTTACTCCCAGGCATTTTATTCTTTTGGATGTGATGGTCAACAGAATTGCTTCCCTAATTTCTCTTTCTGCTCTTTCATTGTTAGTGTATAGAAATGCCATCAATTTCTGTGTATTAATTTTGTGTCATGTGACTTTGCCAATTTTGTGGATGAGCTCTAACAGTTTAGTGGTAGAGTCTTTAGGATTCTCTAGGTATAGTATCATGTCATCTGCAAATAGTGATAGTTTTACTTCTTCCTTTCCAATTTGGATTCCTTTGATCTCTTTTACTTCTCTGATTGCTGTGGCTAGGACTTCCAGAACTATGTTGAAGAGTAGTGGTGAGAGCAGACATCCTTGTCTTGTTCCTGATCTCAGTGGGAATTCTTTCAGCTTTTCACCATTGAGAATGATGTTCGCTGTGGGTTTGTCATATATGGCCTTTATGATGTTGAGGGAGTTTCTCTCTATGCCCACTTTCTGAAGGGTTTTGATCAGAAACGGGTGTTGGATTTTGTCAAAGGCTTTTTCTGCATCTCTTGAGAGGATCATCTGGTTTTTATTCTTCATTTTGTTAATGTGGTGTATCACACTGTGTGATTTGAGGATATTGAAGTACCCTTGCATCCCTGGGACAAACCCCACTTGATCATGATGTACAATCCTTTTCATGTATTGTTGGATGCGGTTTGCTAGGATTTTGTTGAGGATTTTTGCATCAATGTTCATCAGTGAAATAGGCCTGTAGTTTTCTTCTTTGGTGGTATCTTTGTCTGGTTTTGGTATCAAGGTGATGGTGGCCTCATAAAGTGAGTGTGGGAGTATCCCTTTCTCTGCAATCTTTTGGAATGGTTTCAGAAGGAGAGGTGTTCGCTCTTCTCGAAATGTTTGATAGAATTCGCCTGTGAAGCCATCTGGTCCTGGACTTTTGTTCGTTGGAAGTTTTTTAATCACAGTTTCAATTTCAGTACTTGTGATTGGTCCGTTCATCTTTTCTATTTCATCTTGGTTTAGTCTTGGAAGATTGTACTTTTCTAAGAATTTGTCCATTTCTTCTAGGCTTTCTGTTTTATTGGCCTATAGTTGCATATAGTAGTCTCTTATGATCCTTTGTATTTCTGTGATGTCTGTTGTTACTTCTCCTTTTTCATTTCTAATTTTATTGATTTGAGTCTCCTCTCTTTTTTCCTTGATAAGTCTGGCTAAGGATTTATTGATTTTGTTGAACTTTTCAAAGAACCACCTTTTCGTTTCATTGATCTTTTCTATGGTTTTCTATGTTTCTATTTCATTGATTTCTGCTCTGATCTTTATGATTTCTTTCCTTCTACTAACTTTAGGTCTTGTCTGTTCTTCTTTCTTGAGCTGCATTAGATGTAAAGTTAGCTTGTTTATTTGAGCTTTTTCTTGTTTCCTGAGGTGGGCTTGTATTGCCATAAAGTTCCTCGTAGAATGGCTTCTGCTGCATCCCATAGGTTTTGGAGTGTCACAATTTCCTTGTCATTTCCTTCTAGGTATTTTTTAATTTCCTCTTTGATTTTTTCAGTGATCATTGGATGTTTAGTAGCATGTTGTTGAGTCTCTATGTGTTTGTGTTTTTTGCAGTTTATTTGTTGTTGTTGATTTCCAGTCGTATAGCATTGTGGTTGGAAAATACACTGGGTATGATTTCAATTTTCTTAAAGTTAGAAGGGTTGGATTTGTAGCCGAAGTTATGATCAATCTTACAGAATGTTCCATGTGCACTTGAGAGGAATGT
The DNA here is from genome assembly GCF_054392235.1 of Sus scrofa. Classification (NCBI taxonomy): domain Eukaryota; kingdom Metazoa; phylum Chordata; class Mammalia; order Artiodactyla; family Suidae; genus Sus; species Sus scrofa. Next base: position 51,448,397 of record NC_139386.1, read on the forward strand.
GTATTCGTTGCTTTTGGATGGTATGTCCTAGACATATCTATTACGTCCATCTGGTCTAATGCTTCATTCAGGGCCTGTGTATCCTTATTGATTTTCTGTCTGGTTGATCTGTCCATTGCTGTAAGTGGGGTGTTATGTCCCCCACTCTGATTGTGTTATTGTCAATTTCTCCTTTTAAGGGTGTTAGCAGTTGCCTTATATATTGTGGTGAACCTATGTAGATGGGTGCATAGATATTTAAAATTGTTATATCTTCATCTTGGATTGATGCTTTCATCATTATACAGTTACCTTCCCTGTCCCTTAAAATATTCTTCATTTTAAAGTCTATTTTGTCTGATATGAGTATTGCTACTCTAGCTTTCTTTTGTTCCCCGTTTGCATGAAATATTTTCTTCCAGCCTCTCACTTTCAATTTGTATGTGTCCCTAGAAGTGAAGTGGGTCTCTTGAAGACAGCATATATATGGGTCTTGTTTTTGCATCCATTCAACCAGTTTATGTTTTTTGGTTGGGGTGTTTAGTCCATTAACCTTAAGGTAATTATTGATATGTATGTTCTTATTGCCATTTTATTAATTGCTTTGGATTTGCTTTTGCTGCTCTTTTTCCTTTCCTTCTTCTCTTGTTCTTTTCTGCCTATAGAAGTTCCTTTAGTATTTTTTGTAAGGCTGGTTTAGTGTCGCTGAGTTCTCTTAGCTTTTGCTTATCTGTGAAGTTTTTGATTTCTCCTTCAAATCTGAATGAGAACCCTGCTGGGAAGAGTAATCTTGGTTGGAGGTTTTTCCCTTTCATCAATTTAAGTATATCATGCCACTCCCTTCTGTCCTGCAGAGTTTCTGCTGAATAACCTTATTGGGGTTCCCTTGTGTGTTATCTGTTTCTTTTCCCTAGCTGCTTTCAAGATTTTCTCTTTGTCTTTCATTTTGGCCAGTTTGATTACTATGTGTCTCGTGTTGTTCCTCCTTGGGTTTATTTTACATGGTACTTGTTGTGCTTCTTGGATTTGAGGGTGTGGTTCCTTTCTCATGCAAGGGAAGTTTTTGGCTATTATCTTCTGGAATATTTTTTTCTGTCCCCTTCTCTCTTCTCCTTCTGGCACCCCTTTAATACGGATGCTGGTGAGTTTAACGTTGTCCCAGAGTTCTCTGAGACTCTCTTCATTTGTTTTCAGTCTTTTTTCTCTTTTCTGTTCCTCATCCATAATTTCTTCTAATCTGTCCTTCACCTTGCTTATTAGTTCTTATGCCTCCTTTATTCTGCCGTTGGCTGCTTCTAGTGAATTTTTTTATTTCAGTTATTATATTTTGCATCTCTTCTTGTTTAAGTTTTATAACTTGTATCTCTTTGCTCAGTGTTTCCTGTAAGTTATCCATCTTTGCCTCCAGTTTATTTCCAATGTCTTGCATCATCTTCAGCATCAATAGTCTAAAGTGTTTCCTGGAGGCTGAGAATCTCTTCATCGCTTAGCTGATTTTCTGGGGTTTTTCCTTTCTCCCTCATCTGAGTTATAGTTCTCTGTCTTTTCATTTTTATAGGTTTTTGGTGTGGTGACCTCTTTACAGAGAATAGAGTTGTAGCCTCTCTTACTTCTGATGTCTGCCCCCTTCTGGCTGAAGTCAGTATGGGGGGCTTGCTATAGGTTTCCTGATGGGAGAGACTGGTGCCTGCCCACTGGTAGGTGGAGCTGATTCCTATCCCTCTGATGGGTGAGGCTTTGTCTCTGGATGGGATTAGAGGGCTGTGTCCCTGAGGGGTATTTAGGTAACCTGTTTATTGAAGGGTGGGGCTGTGATCCCACCTGGGTTGTTGTTTGCCCTGGGGCATCTCAGCAGCTGACTGATGGTTGGGGCCAGATTTTCCTAAAAGGGCCACCTCTAGAGAAAGCCATGGTTACTGAATATTCCCAGGAGCTTTGCTTTCAGTGTCCTTCCCTCACAATAAGCCACTCCTGTTTCCCCAGGATGTCCTCTAGGAACTGCAGTCAGTTTTGATCCAGATTCCCATGGAGACTTTGCTTTGCCCTGGGACCCAGTGCATGTGAAAGTCTGTGTGCACCTTTTAAGAATGGGTTTTCCATTTCCCCCAGTCCCATGGAACTCCTGTGCAGAAGCCCCACTGGCCTTCAATGCCAGATACTGCAGGGGCTCTTTCTCCCTGTGCCAGATCCCCACATGTGAGAGTTTGATGTGGGGCTCAGAACTCTCACTCCTGTAGGTGAGTCTCTGTGAACCAGTTATTTTCCAGTCTGTGGGGCTTCCCACCCAGGAGGTATGGGGTTGTTTATATCATGAAATCACCCCTCCTACCTCTTGATGTGTCCTCCTATTTTCTTCTGGATTATTATATCTTTTTTAAGGTTTCCAGTCCGTTTGGTTGAAGAATGCTCAGCCTTTAGTTGTGAATTTTGTTGTTTTTAGAAGAGAAGTTGAGTTCCAGTCCTTTTATTCCACCATCTTAATCCCATCCTCTCTCTAAATCAGTTTCTTAAAAATCTCCCTCTCATCTCCCTCTCTGCTCCTGCCCCACATGTTTTCTTTTAGTTCTTACCAATTTCATTTAGAATCCAAAGACTTTATGTTTTCTCTCCCCTCTGTCTGGAATGCCCTCCCTCATATCTTGCAGGGCTCTCTCCTTTACATAATTCAGATTCATACTCAAATATCACCCTTCAGCAAAGTCTTCCCTCAAGACCCCATCTAAAATAATACAGCTTTCTCCTACTCCTCTCATTCCATTCTCTATCCTTTTACTGTGCTTTATTTTTTTCAAATCTTTATAATTGCCTGAAATTATATTACATATTTTACTTATTTATTGCCTACCTCCTCAACTAGAAAGTAAATTCCATGTGGGCAGGGACTTTTTCTGAACTGTTCGTTGCTATATTCCAGCACCAAGGATACAATCTGGCCCATAGAGGGTCTCAATAAACATTTATTACATTAATGAATGCACATGTGAATTTATAGACTGATTATTCTGAGGCATTATGATAGAGAGTTCTGTTTTCTCCCTTAGTCCATGTGACTGTATAACTATTACCATTTCCATTTTATTAAAAAGGAACTTTAAAAGCTGAGTGTTTAAGTCTAGAGTCATATAGTTTGCAAGTAGTAGAGTTAGGACTCAAGACAAGGTTTGTTTGATTTGCTTTGATTTGTTTAATTCAAGATAAAATATATTATTTCTGTTCAGAGAAAAGAATAAAGGGCTCTATTTTCTGTAATGTTTGCTTTTTAAAAACCTGCATCTTGGCCATTGACATCTAGCTTCAAGTTGCTAATTAAACTGCTAATCAAATGTATAGCATTGTTTTCAGATATGCAATTATAAAGAATATTGACAGGAACAATTAAAAACAAATCTGGGAGTTATGCTCATGGCTCAGTAACCCAACTAGTATTCATGAGAACACAGGTTCCACCCCTTGCCTTGCTCAGTGGGTTAACGATCTGGCATTGCCATGAACTATGGTGTAGGTTGCAGGTGTGTCTTAGATCCTGTGTTGCTGTGGCTGTGGTGTAGGCTGGCAGCCACAGCTCCAATTCCACACCTCACCTGGAAACTTCAATATTCCATGGGTGTGACCCTAAAAAAAAAAAGACAGACAAACAGATAAATGATCTGATTCTATTTCTTACCCTAATGGGATTAGGGTTTGTTACACAATTCTTTTTTTTTTTCCTGGAAAAAATTAATCACTTAAAAAGAGAGTTTCCCCTTGAAGATTATTTCTCATAGATCTAATTTTCTGTAATAGCATTCTACTTTTTACCTTGTTAATCTTTCTCTTTAGACATTGGAAAACCTAAGCTTTTTACCTAGTGACTCTGGGTACCTTCTCCAGAAGTCCCTTTTTAAAAAATTGTTATCACTTTTAGTTGTAGTGAGTGTCCAGGAGGTCTTACAAATTTATTTAGTTTGGCAAACTCTCAAACCTAGTTTGCTTTTCATGATTTTGATGTCAACAGCTAATAACCTCAGGAAACATGCCAGGACCTCTGTTGACTTCTATTTTTATGGAAAAAATGTGATTTATGCAGAGATAATGTAAGATAAAGATATTAGGTCTGTTACTAGCCAATACTTTAAAAAACTTGAAGTATTAGTACTGTGACATTAAAATGCAGCTGTTAACATAGCAGTTATTTCTAAATTTATAAACTACATTTTAGCATTGGTTAATGGAGTACTTTTTTTTTAAATATCTGCAGTAGCAACATAGTTATGTAAATATGTTGTTCCCAAATTTCTGTAGAAAGTTTTGTTGAATTTTTCTTTAGTTATGTGCTTTGATATTATAAAAGGTTAAAAATTAATTATATTTTTATTATTGTATGTGTTCCTAATTTATAACAATGATCTTTTTTGATACTGTGGGATTTCATAAATATTTGTTAGGATTCTTACTCTTTTTTTCCTGGTATTCTTAAAATGGATGAAACCTCTAGTACAAAGCATGGCACATGCCAAGAGTACTTAATACATATTCCTTGCTTCCTCAATAATTTACCTTCTCCCCCTCTTTTGACTCCTAAGCTCTTTTATGGTAGTTGGAAATATGATGAATTGCTTATTTCATTGTAATTATTTTCAAATAAGGGAATAACTTTTATTCTCTATAATGGTATTCTTTAATACCCTTGGTTACTATTGATTTTTCTGTTAATTAAATTATAGAAGTTATGTCTAAGCATACTGATACTCTTTTATAATCATCTCTTTCTTGAAAGCTAACATTTCATCCTCTTCTATTTTCATATCTGCTTTATTTCTACTGGCCATAGAGTCAGTATTTGTACACAGTAAAGAATGTTCCGAAATTTCTCCATGGCCAAAACATGTCTTCATTTTCCCTTAAAATCAGTCTAGACATTGACAGTATTAAATACATTGCCTGTGGATTGAAGCTGATCACTAGATGTGTTTAGTTTGCTTGATACAATGTTATAAAAATGTTGAATTTTAATGTCTTCAGAGGGGACCCATACTCTCCAGTTCTGCCACAGACCCTATAATTTCCTATCTTCTTAATAGTGGAATCTCTTATTTATCTGCCTAACTCTCAAGGTATTCCATATTTGACTCTTGCTTTGGGTAGTAAGGATGAACTGGCTGTCTAAATGACCCAAATGATACTTGTGTTTTGATTAACAGTTCTACTATAGAATTAACACCTGAAGTTTACTTTGAAGTTAGCAGTAGCTCTGAAGATTACTTATTTTCTGTGAGCCTTCAGTTGCTTATTTATAAGAAATGAGAGTATAATAAGAACAAATAAAGAAAAGTAAAATAAAGATCATTTTTCTTATTTGTAATATTTATAAGAGTAAATCTTACTTATTGAAGTTGTTGTAGGGATTAAATTAAAAGATGTCTGGTATATATTGTACATTAAGTAATCAAAGTTGTTACAAATGTTGCCCTAACTTTTATAGCCCTATCAAGTAAGCTTTCAAAAATTCATGGTTATGATAGAAAGCTAATGGATATACTTTTATAAAAGTAAACATTTATAGCATAATATATGTAGTCATTACAGTTATTAACACCTATAAATGATGGTAATATATTTTGTATTACTTCCATTTTCAGAAACCCACTTTCTAAGAAGTGTTTTTGAAAATGACTTTTCAGCAGGAATGTAGTATATGGTTTCTGACCACACTGTCTCAATTCCTGGGGGTATTGACTGTTATTGGTGACAAGTGCCTTGGACCTAGACACAGGGGATTCTCTTAAGCATCTGCAACCACTAAAGGAATATATATTTTTGGCAGCTGAGCAGTGTAACCAATCTCTGTATCATTATTACATGCCATGGTTGATATATTTTTGGCCTGGATTTCTGCAGAAACATGGCTTACCAAATGACTTTACCTCTGTACCCCTTTAGTAGCAAAAATGGGGATGCAAATAGCAGTATAAGAATGCAAATTGCTGTAACACATCTGAATTTAATAACTTCAGAAGATCTTATAAACACACAGGCAGCAACCAGTCTGCAGTTTTTAAATAAAATATCTTGCCTTTTAATAATGAATAACTTTTCTTACAGGTAGGTTTCAATTGCTTTTAATAATAATATAAAAACAGGAAACCTAGGAGACTAATGTATTCATAAGCACAAATATTCCCATTGTGGCAATGTTATATAATACATATTTTTTTTCCCACAGAGTTGTGCTAAGTACTTCAACAATCTTGCAAAAAATGTTCATCTGAATACAAAATTGCAGAACAGAAGATGAATGGGTGGACAATAGGAACTTTCTAAGCCCTCATTCTTTCAGGAAGAAATGTGAAAGGTAATAAAATGTAAAATAAAATGTATTTTGTAACCAGAAATCCTAGTTTTTGGGGCATAGTTCCAATATGTACTCTATGAATCTTCATTTCTCTATTCTTATCGGCACAGCATCAGTACTGTACTTCCATTTTTTAGATGCATAAACTGAGGATCAGGAATGTTAAGCAAATTGGCCAAAGTCATGTGACTAATTAGGGCTTGAGTCAGGATTTCAAACTCTTGATTGTCTGATGCTGAATTCTGTCCAACATGATATACTACCTTATTATAAAGAGTTGCTTTTTTTTTTTTTTTTTTTTTTTTTTTTGCTTTTAAGGGCCCCACATGCAGCATAGGGAAGTTCCCAGGCTAGGGGTTGAATCAGAGCTGTAGCCGCTGGCCTACACCACAGCCACAGCAACACCAGATCCAAGCTGAATCTGTGACCTATATTGCATCTCATGGCAATGCTGGATCCTTAACCTATTAAGCAAGGCCAGGGATTGAACCTGCATCCTCATGGATACTGGTTGGGTTTGTTTCTGCTGAGCCACAATGGGAACTCCAAGAGTTTTTAAATTACAAGTCATTTTTGTTATGAAATTGAGAACAGATGTCCATCTCCAAACCACTGGGGCCAGAATCAGGAAGGTGAGACCCAGAAAATGACAGAAAACTCTCCCCAGGACTGCCTCTGGGAACAGCTCACAAAGCAGGGCCCTGAGGCCCAGTCAGAGGAGCAGCTACCAGATAATTAGTCTGACAAATAGCTGCACAAAGAAAGGGAAACCAATTCAGAGGCTAGAAAATCAGAGGGACCCACAACATCAATGTAGATTTGCTTGAATTGGAAGAAGTTGGAAAAGAAACAGAAGACAAGGCAGTGTGGATTAGGCTACAAGTTTCTGCTCTAGGCTACAAGATTCTGCTTCCTGTTATTTTTTTTCATGTCCTAGGGAAGATTCATGCTGTGGAGACATAAGAGTGCTGGACCTTCTGCACCACCAGTAGCTGGGTAAGATAGAAAAGCATCTCTTGTATAACTTAACTGGGACAGAGTGTAGGGCAGGGGGAAAGCAAGAACCACACTGGAGATAGACAAGCCAATAGAGAGTGGCCTGGATTCTCATTTTTATATGCAGAGTAACACAACTCAATTTCTCACCACCTGTGAATATTGCCAGGGGTAGGTAGAAATTATGACCACTGAGATTTTTACAGTCTTGTTAGAACCTAATTTTATGTTTTCATCTAATTAGGGGAAAAATGTCTTCAGTGAATGTAACAATTCTGAGTCTTAAGAGCAGATATGGAGGAGTTTCTGTTGTGGCACAGCAGAAAGGAATCCAACTAGGAACCATGAGGTCATGGGTTTGATCCCTGGCCTCGCTTAATGGGTTAAGGATCTGGCATTGCCATGAGCTGTGGTGTAGATCACAGACATTGCTCAGATCTTGTGTTGCTGTGGCTGTGGTGTAGGCTGGCAGCTGTAGCTCTGATTGGACCCCTCGCCTTGGAACCTCCATATGCTGTAGGTGCAGCCCTAAAAAGCCAAATAAAATAAAGCAAAAAAAAAAAAAAAAAAAAAAAAAAGCAGATATGGCGACTGTGGAGTAAGCTAAGGAGTAGAAAAATGCACTGGGGGAGATCACAGATAGGTCCAGAAACACCTTGCCTCACTCTTTCCCACCCTCAATTCATACCTTTGAATGAGTTTTCAATATATGCATGAGAAGGAGCCAAATTTTGCAGGTGCATACTCTGAAAATGTCATCATATGAAAATGATAATTTCCCATAGGAAATTAGATTTTATGGAATGAACCTTGCATATACTTTTTGCATTCTTTTTTGTTAAGTGACATTTTCTCATCTTTGTACTATGTAAGCATTATGGAACCAGCCATTGGTGTGAATCAGAGCTGTCAAACATAATACAGAATTCTCTAAAACTCAGAAAATTGAAACTCTTCATCACTACATGGGGCCCAATTTCAGGTGCATTACATGCTCTGTCATATCCAGTGAGACTATGCTTCACGCTCTGTCGCTATTACAGCTTGTGTTCCACATATCACTCAGTTGCTGCAATATTTTTACCTTTTTTTTCTACTTTATCCAATGGCATTGTTGCTGAACAGTGATGAGAATGACAGCACTCAGCAATGCCAAAAGCATTTAGGAAATTTAATTTTAATTCCAAATGTGTAAGTTTGACTTCTGCACAGACACTTAGAATATTAAAAGACTGGGGAAAATTGTTCTAAAAGATTCTAGTCATGTAATAGCAGAGACACAAAAAAGCTTAGGTATAGATAGGAGAATTATTTGTAAAAGCTTTATTCAAAGATATGAAAACAGGCAGTGAATTAAAGTATCTTTCTTTAATATCTGCCAACATTTCAATACCACCTGAACAGAAAACCATATTGCCATTTACTTTGAGAAAAGAATTAATAAAAAATATCTGATGATACTTTTGTTTCTAATTATTGAATAAAATATATTTATTGAGGCCCATTATGTGCCAAGAACTTAAATATTAAAGTTCTGTAGTGTCTTATACTCTATGAAATCAAGAAATAATTATTGAGCGAGTTCCCGTCGTGGCGCAATGGTTAACGAATCCGACTAGGAACCATGAGGTTGCGGGTTCGGTCCCTGCCCTTGCTCAGTGGGTTAACAATCCGGCATTGCTGTGAGCTGTGGTGTAGGTTGCAGATGCGGCTCGGATCCCGCGTTGCTGTGGCTCTGGCGTAGGCTTGGCAGCTACAGCTCCGATTCAGCCCCTAGCCTGGGAACCTCCATATGCCGCGGGAGCGGCCCAAAGAAATAGCAAAAAAAAGACAAAAAAAAAAAAAAAGAAATAATGATTGAGAACCTCTATGCAACCTCTTTTTTTAAATTACTTAATGAATTTTATTACATTTATAGGTGTACAACAATCCTCACAACCCAATTTTATAGCATTATCAACCTCTTTTCAACTGAGGATGTTATGGTGATTATGTCCCTAACTTCTTCTGACCTCCCCTGGGAAGTCTCATTTAGTTGGGTGTTTTCAGAAAGTTCATCCTCCCTCTACCACTGGTTCTGAGGCAGAGCTAACCATAATTTGATATTGAGTACTGCCACCTTCCAGAATGTCAACCCAGGGGCATGTATGGGACATATTTTTACTAAAAATTATCTAGTGTTTATCTGATATTCAAATTCATCTGGGTGTGCTGTATTTTTATTTACTAAATCTGACAAAATTTTCTGGGGGTCCTGTTTCTGTGCATTCCATATTTCCTTTATGAAAAAAGATGAAATTATTAAATACACATGGGAGCACACATGCATGCATGCACATGCATGTGCATGCACACTCACACACAGTCCCACACTAGTTAATCTTTCCAGAAAGTAGGTTCCAAGGAAACATTTGGAGTTAGTACTAACTCGGCATTATGTTCTGCATTTCTGAGCTAAAAAATCTTCTACCAAGTTGTTCTTTTACCTTCTGGAAAAGCCTCTTTTTCTCCTCCTCTGTATAGATACAATATCCTTTCATCTGTTAATATTACCCAGTTCTATATTATTTATTCTTGACTCAGGAACTATACATCTATTTCAATAGGAGTTTGTTGAGTGTGAAAGAGGGATAACCATTATTTCAACGTGTATATCGAGATGCTTTAGAAAGACTAGATTAAATCTCAGGCCTAAAATGTCTTCATAATCATAGGATAATAATAATAATAATAATAGGAGTTCCCGTTGTGGCGCAGTGGTTAATGAATCCGACTAGGAACCATGAGGTTGCGGGTTCGGTCCCTGCCCTTGCTCAGTGGGTTAAGGATCCGGCGTTGCTGTGAGCTGTGGTGTAGGTTTCAGACACGGCTCGGATCCAGTGTTGCTGTGGCTCTGGCGTAGGCTAGCGGCTACAGCTCTGATTAGACCCCTAGCCTGGGAACCTCCATATGCTGCGGGAGCGGCCCAAAGAAATAGCAAAAAAAAGACACAAAAGAAAAAGAAATAGTAATAATAATAATAATTGTCACGAGACATGTTTTTCCAATCTTCTTGCTTGATTATCCACCCATAGCCCCTCCTCATGTGATCTCATCAAAAGAGTAAAATAAAAGCAGTATGGTTTTTTGAGGTGGGCTCTTGGTCCTAGAGACCTTGAGTCCCCTGGGTTCCCACATTTACTATCTCTGTGTTTTGTTTTGTGTTGGCTTTTTCCTTAAGTTCCACAGCACTTGTTCTTCAGCCCCATCCTGCTGAGCTGGCCTCAGCAAGTGGCACCCAACATGGGGCAGGCAAACAGGCAGGAATGAAGAACGAAGGACTGTGACTACAGTGGCAATTTTTATTCATTGTAAGTGCTGTGGAGCCCTGAAAAGAAGGTAGGAATTTTGCATAGCCACGCTGAGGAAATCCTGCGGATACATTCCCTCTCTCAGATATTTACGGGGTAAAATGGGAACTAAGGTAATTGCAGGAAACTATAGTCCTTACATTTGTTTGTTAGGACAACTCCTTTAAAAAGTGGGTACAAAAATAAGTGAAAATAAGCTTTTGGAACTTTTTTGGACTATTGAGAGACATTGTGATTGGTTTCTTACATTAGAAACATTAGATTTAAAGATATGGGAAAGCATAGGAATGGAACTTAGGATATTGCATGATGAGGGTGTTCCAATTCCTGAGTCTATTTGGAGTACTTGGAGCTTAATTAAATCAGTTTTAGAACCTCCACAGACCACAGAGGACTTATAGGAGGAAGAAGGGGAGTTTACATCTTCATTGAAGGAACCTAAATATGCAGTCCCTGAACAAAATTATCAGAGAGAATATTTGGCTCTGAGCCTTTGGCTCCAACTGTTGATTCTGATATTCCTCAATTGCCTCCTATTAGGAGTAAGGTGATGAGGATTCATCAAGCCTCTACTTCTAGGGTTGCAAAGAAAATGAGCATTATCCCTGAATACCATTCAACAGGGGATATTACAGGCAAGGTGACTTGGAAGCCATACATTTTAGCCTTTATAGTAACTGTCAGGGAGACAATGGCTCCAGGCATTGATCCCACCAACCCTAATGGAGTTTATGAGTTCATTCATGAGTCCTTTCCTTTTAAAATTCTTAAAGAATTAAAACAAGCCATTCAAAACTATGGTGTTAATTCACCCTTTACAAAAGGAATCATGCAGGAAATAGCTGCAGGAAATTGTATGATTCCTGCTGATTGGCATAACTTAACCCGTGCTGTGCTATCACCTAGTGAATATTTACAATTTAAGTCTTGGTGGCAAGACCATGCCCAAACTACTGCTAATTATAATCAGGCTCAAAATCTTCCAATTACAATAGAACAATTGTTAGGGATTGGTCCTTGGAGTAATCCTCAAGATCAAATGAGAACGAATGATTTAGCTGTTGAACAGATTAGGTAATGTTGCTTGATGGCATGGGATAAAATTGAATCTAAGGGTCAAATAAGTAGTTCTTTTCAAAAGATCCTACAAGGCCCTAAGGATACTGAATTTCTAGCTCATTTACAAGAGGCATTAAAATGACAAATTACTAACTCTGAGGTGTCTGATACTATTTTTCAATTGTTAGCATATGAAAATGCAAATAGTGATTGCAAAAAGACCATAGGATTTTTAAAAGGAAAAGCCAAAATTGCTGAATATATTAAAGACTGTCAGGGAGTGGGGATGGAGTCCTTTAAGACCTCAATGAGCAATGGCTAATTTAAAGAAAGCCTCTCACTCCAAATAATTACAGGCTGGAGTTTCACTTACTGCCAGGTGGAACCAGTTAATATGGGGATGCCTGACAGGACTTTATGTACCTTCAAGAGAATGAAAAATCAAATTCATTAGAATATATGCAGGGCTACAGAGGGATCCTGTACAGAGGGATATACCAAGGAACCCAGAAACAATGGAATCATACTGCTTAATGATTCCTATGAAACTGTATGGGATTTTGTCCCCTAAGCCAATTCCTGTCTGTCTGGGCTATTAGCCTCTATGTTCTGTTAATGAGGGCCTACAACAACAACAACAAAAATAATAACTAAAGCCAAAAGCCCCATAAGTTGGGAAGATTCAGGCCTTATGCCTCCCTATCCTGAATTTGATAATAAAAAGCTTCAAATTGACTTGTGAAAAAAATATACATAAAGTCTTCAAATCAAAGCTGGGGAAGATGAAGAGAATGATGCTATAAATGCCAGAGGCAAATTAGAAGAGATAGAACAAGATTCCCCACAGGGTGTCAGGTAGTTTCTATGAGTGATCCCAGTTGGTTTGTTGATGAGGGAGATAACCACAATTGGCATAGAAATCATTCTATTATTTTTATAGTTGAGGGATTAAAAGCCTCATGAGTAAAGCCCATTAAAAACTATTGGAGGTTTACCAGGGGAACAAGAGAGTCTATCAACTTTCTTAGAAAGACTCAGGCATTAAGAAAACATATACCAAGGAACCCAGAAACAATGGAGGGCAAAATAATTCTTAAGGATAAATTCATAGCTCAATTGGTGCCAGGTATATGGAGAAAACTCCAAAAATTGGCTTTTGGCCCTGATCAGAACCTGGAGCACCTCCTCAGAGTAGCAACTCAAATATGTTATAATTGGAGCCAGGAAGAATGAAAGGAGAACAAGAAGAGAGACACAGAAAAGTCTGAGGCTCTAGTTATGGTGCTACAGGGAGTCAACCTGGGAGTTTCCAAGGTGAGAGGACTAGGGCAGAGACCTATGCCCAGAGCCTGTTTCCTCTGTGGAAAAGAGGGATCCTTTAAATGGGAATGCCCTTAGACTCAGCTGTGCCCCATATGTTGGGGAGATCACTGGAAGAGGGACTGCCCCTGAAGACAAAGGTCTCTGTGGTGGACCCCTCAGGCCCAGGATCAAGACTGATGGGACATTTCCATAATGGCTCCTGTCCTTATCACCACTCAGGAGCCCTGGGTGACTCTAAATGTAGGAAGACAGCCTAATGACTTCCTCCTGAATATGGAACCACTTTTCAGTCTTCCTCTCCAATCTTGGGCCCCTCCCTCACAAATCTGCCATATTCATGTTTCTGGCAAGCCAGTTACAAAATTTTTACACAACCTTTGAGTTGTGACTGGGAATCCATTTTCTTTTCTCAATGCCTTTCTGATTGTTCCAGAGTCCAACTCCTCTTTTAGAAAGAGATGTTTTGTAAGAGGTTAAAGCCTCAATTCACATGGCAATGGAGGACTTCCCATGTGGTTCACAACGTAACTACTCGGCAATCCCTCACATTTTATTTTTGTGAAGTATGTTAACTATGAGCAAAATGATAGTGTATGTCAGTCAAATATAAAGCTTTTCTTTTATTAGTATTAAAACCTAGTGATTAAGGCAGAGGCTCATGGAAAGTATCAGGCTAATCTGAATAATATATTATTTCCTTTCAGTTCACAATCTGTTATTTCACAGACCATGATTAATAGCATGCCCCCCAAAATAAAAAATAATAAAATAAAAAAAATTAAAAAAAAGAGAGAGGGGGAATATATGACAATGGAGACTAATCAAGGTTTCTGCATTTCCTTAACTAAGGCCTTGTTATTATAGAATCTAAATGTTGTATTCCTAATTGTTCACAGAATGTGTCTCATTCCCTGTTAGAGCTTCAACAGTAGATTCATGAGCTGTCCTATCCAGCTCTAGCTTTTGGAGCTGCTTTGTGGAACCAGCTGACCTCCTCTTCCTGGTGAAAATGTTTCTTTTACCATATTCATTGTAATCTTGATCTTTTTATTCAGACCCTGTATAATTAATTGTATTTCTTGCTTCATTACATCTTGATTAAGAGCTATCAATGTTCAAATGTTGATAGAAGGGGCATCCAAAGTAATGCATCAAGGCCCACTTGACTGGCCCATGAGTGGAGACCTAACTGCTTTCCCTAACAATGCCCCCTTTCAGCAGGAAGAAGTTAGAGCAGTCGTCACCCCTTTTCCTACAGTTAGAGTCTCCAACTTGGGGGTGGGGATTGAGGATATGGGCTTTGATACATTCTTTGATGTGGCTGTTGATTAACATTTGTAAATTAAAGGTCGCATAGAACCCCAACTGCTATAAAGTTACAGTTATTACCCTGTGGAACCATCCTCTGCTACCACATCATAGTCAAGAAGTCTGCATCCACGGATGACATGGACACCTGGGAGGCTGTGCAGTGCCTCAAGAATCCCCTCATGGTCAAGTTCCAGAGACTTCCTTCACCATTGTCAGAGAACGCTAAGCCCTGCTCTGGTCACCCCTGGAAGCTGGTCAGTCTATGCATGGTAGAAGCCCGAGGAGTTCTATGTGAGACTTAACTTGGACTCTGAGACTTAACTTTGACTCATGTTCTGTCTATAGATGCATGAAGTGAGAGATTTAAGAAGTAATGAAGAAAAGAAGTTGTAAGATCTGTTTTTGTCCTCTTGAAAAACAAAAAGATGTCGTGAGACATGTTTTTCCAATCTTCTTGCTTGATTATCCACCCATAGCCCCTCCTCATGTGATCTCATCAAAAGAGTAAAATAAAAGCAGTGTGGTTTTTTGAGGTGGGCTCTTGGTCTTAGAGAACTTGAGTCCCCTGGGTTCCCACATTTACTATCTCTGTGTTTTGTTTTGTGTTGGCATTTTGTTTTGTGTTGGTTTTTTCCTTAAGTTCCACCGTATCTGTTCTTCAGCCCCATCCTGCTGAGCTTGTCATGGCAAATAATAATAGCTAAAATATACTAAAAGCTCTATTTTACCTGGATTATGTAATTCAATGTATGGATGGACATTATTATTGTTATTTTCACTTTACAGATGATGAAGCTGTTGAGAGAGATAAAGTAAGTTCAAGTTCCTCATCTACAAGTAGTGGATTCAAACTCAGGCACACCAGCTTCAAAAACTTGTGCTCTTAACCAGTCATTCTGTATTAAAAATTCTGCATATTGACATCAGGTCACACTTTTTCCTTAAGTTTTCCATCACCTCTCACTCAATTCTAAATATAATTGATATCACAAAAATTGCCCCTTTAATATTGTAATATACTCAGAACTCTTATGCTATTCTTTCAGATGAATCAACTTTCTTCAGAACTCTGTTTAATAGCATTTCATATTTTGAAAAACACTCTGGTACATTAGTTGAATCAATGAGGTAACAATGGAGAGCAGGGAAATACTAAAAATATTAACAGACAGTAACCCCTGCTTCCTCGCAGTGAGTTCTTCAATATTACAGCAGTAGAATAGCTTTGCTATCTGCAGCTAAGCATATAGTTCTGAAATTAACTTTCACTAAACATATGAAAAGATGACAAAAACACAAAAAATGTTTTTCATTCATCCATGAATTAGCTTGTCCTGTGTAAGTAATAAGGAAAAAATATTTTTGAAAATTCCTATTTTCTAGCTTATGAGAAATTTCAAGATTAGCAATGTCAAAACAATCAATTCACTCTTACTCTTTTAAAATCAAGTGAACTTTATTCACTGCAGCTGTCAGGATAATAGTTAGGTTCACTAAAACCGGTTCATTTGAACAGCAAAGTAAAACACTACAAATTGACTGCACTCATTTATTTAGTTGTGATTTCTCTTATTGTTCACCTGCTTGATGCCAGGCTTTGTATTATGTTCTAGGTTTACAAGAATGTGGTTTTAAGGAGGTCAGTTTTGGGACTGTCTTAAAGGATATGGATGTAAAAACAAAACTAAACAAAGAATTACTTTATGGTGGATACTGCTGTTCTGAAACACAGTTGAGAAAGAGGTCAGCTCTTCTGGGGAAAGTACCAAAAAGCCTCCTGGAGGAAGTGACATTTGGATTGGATTTTAGAAGGTGAGTAAATTTTGACTTAAATCTGGATTCACTGGAAAATGCTCTATATTTCTTTGGCTTTGAGTCTCACACTGCTGTTGCTAGTCTTCTCAGATATTTCTTATTTCAAAATATCAAATTACTCTTCAGAAAATAATTGTCAGTTAATTGCAGTTGCTCATATACACATTTATGTTTATTTTTAATTAAATTTGAACACATGGTAAGGAAATATATTTATCTTCTCACTAAGAACTTCTCACATGTTTCCTTGTACAATAATCCTCAATAATATTTAATTTGATTAAAAAATTAAAAATACCGCGACAAGCTCTCCTTTTGATGTCAAATAATGTAGAGGATTGCACGTTGTGCTATTCCACTAGCCAGTTCCAGGGCTAGCTCCTCTTAAGTCATGTACAGATAGTCATTTTCTCTTTCAGAGTGAGGATAACCATTTAAAAGCTTTGCTTTTGGCTTGCTAAAGAATGAAATTCACATTTCAAAAGGATGTCTGCAACTAGCTTTGATTAATTAAGTGGATACGTTAATTCGAGATACATCAGGCAAAATTTCTGACATTTCAATATGTCATTGGTCTAGTGAATCAGGTCAAGGTCTCCATGATAGGATCAGTGCATATAGTTGCAATATTATCTTAATCATTCCTTCCTTACCCATATCTCAATATATGCATTTTTTGGTCTTTAGTATATAAAACTCACTTCTCTTCTAACTTCTTATCAATCTATGTTCCTAATTTGCTGACCTGATGGATAGTCTTTACCTTTTGTTTTTTCCTGCTGTCTTTTTAAATTTCTCACATACTAATTGTCAAATTTAGCTCAGGTCAGCCCTTCTTCCTATGGACAGATTTGACATTAAAAGTGTTTTTCTATAGCTTATTTGGAATGCCAGCAATTATGTCCCACAAGCTGTGAACTCTGCTGCTGCTCTTGCTAATGTGTCTTTTATAAAAAATTCATGAGCCACTTTTCCCATGTAGTATCTACTATATGTGAAGTATTTACTTATTTATTTATTTTTACTTTTTTTAGGGCTGCCCTCGTTGCACATGGAAGTTCCCAGGCTAGGGGTCAAATCAGAGCTGCTGCTGGCATATGCCACAGCCACAGCAATGCCAGATCCAAGCCATATGTGTGACCTATGCTGCAGCTTATGGCAACACTGGACCTTTTGACCCACTGAGCAAAGCCAGGGGTCAAACCTGCATCCTTATGTATACTAGTCAGGTTTTTTTCCTGCTAAGCCACAGGAGACCACTTTATTTTATTTTTCATAAGTTAAACTGTTATTGATTTTCTCCACACCCCATGGGTGTTATTATCTCTGCTTTACAAATGACTAAATTGAGACTTGACCAAATTTTCACAAGTCAGGACTCTTTCAATTATAATTGAGAGAAATTCAACTTAAATTAGCTTAAACAAGAGTTTTTTTCTCCCATTCCTAGAAAGTTGAACAGGTGAATTGTAACCATCATTGGATCCAGAGATTCAAACCACATCATTGGAATTTTGCCTCTTTTTTTCACATCTCTTTAGATTTACCTTCATGTTGGATTTATTTTCTGGCAGCTACTTTCCATGCAGTAACAAAAATGGTTGTTAATGTCCCTAAGTTTACATTTTATTTGTAAGTGATCCAAGAGAATATGTGGATTGGATAGCTCCAGAAAAAAAAGCCCTGGGAATTAGTCTGAATTGACTTAATTTGGATGCCATGTTAATATATAGCATTGTGGCTAGGGTGATTATGTTCCCTGAGTGAACCATCCTGTGTTTGTTGCCACCCTAGGAGCTAGAAGGTAAGGCCAGTTTCCTGGAACACTTGGACTGTGATTAGGGATGAGAGGTTCTCCAAAATATGCCACAAACCTGTAGCTGGCCAAGTCAGTGTTTCGACATAGGTTTGTGTGAATTAGAACATAAATGTGCGGGAGTTCCCGTTGTGGCACAGTGGTTAATGAATCCAACTAGGAACCATGAGGTTGCAGGTTCCATCCTTGGCCTTTCTCAGTGGGTTAACGATCTGGTGTTGCCGTGAGCTGTGGGGTAGGTCGTAGACACTGCTCGGATCCTGCATTGCTGTGGCTCTGGTATAGGCCTGTGGCTACAGCTCTGATTCAACCCCTAGCCTGGGAACCTCCATATGCTGTGGGAGCGGCCCAAGAAATGGCAAAAAGACAAAAAAAAAAAACAAAAAACAAAAAACCAAAACCAAAAACAAAAAAACCCATAAATGTGAAAATGGTTATCCATTCAGTTGACAAATATTTAGGTACTTTTAAAAGCTATGGAATGCAGTGATGAACAGGAAACATGATGTACTGCAAGGTAAATGCAGGAAGTAAATTACTCAAAAATAAAAGCATAATTTCAGATAGTGGAAAGTTCTATAATGAAAACAAAATATATAAGGTAGTTAAGGAGTGACTGAGCTGGCTGAGTGGTTCATTTAGCTAGAGATTGGGAATATGACATTTTTGCAGGGACTGAATGGGGAATGAAGAGAGGTTGGATGCTATAGGAAGATTCCAAGGACCTTGCGAGGTAATTTATATGGCTTGGATTCTGTTTTCACTTAATTTCTCTCCTTAACCCCTAAGGTATCAAATATCTAGCATTTTAACCATTGCCTTTATAAATAAATATGGACCAGTTACTACATGGGTTCTTAATTTTCCCCCCAGAAATAGTCACTGAAATGATGATTAAAGGATGAATATTTAATTTTGTAGTCATGCTAGACTTCAGAGTTACACTAGCACCTCTATTCTTCTCTTTTGTCAGTGTGACAACTGTTTGTCATATCTAATTGCCTCTATTCTCCTTTGCCACTTCTTTTGCTTGTCTCCTTGACTGCTTGCCATTTACTTATTTTTCTCATTTCTTCTTTTTCCTGTAACTTTTTCTTTTGCTTGGTCCAGAGAACTTAGATTTTGCACAAACTGGCTTGGCTCTTATAGTCATTACTAACTATTTGCAGAATATCTTCTCATTTTATATAACAAATCTCCCAATCATGGCACATTCTGTGTAGTTTTCAGCTCTTCTGTACTTAAAAATTTTTCTATTATTCTATTTTTCTCTTCTAGAGGTATTTACCCCCTACCTGATGGGGTGACATCCTGAAAGTCTGAGGCTGCAGCACAGCTGATCTATCAGAGCCATTATTCTATTTTGTTTTCTTCTTGCTCTTTGTAGCCTACACTCACACTAAAACCTATTACCAGGATCCTTGCTGTTTGCCAAATTATTTATTTATTTATCATTTTTATAGTGATTTTTATATTTTCTATTATAGCTGGTTTACAGTGTTCAGTCAATTTTCTACTGTACAGCAAGGTGACCCAGTTACACATACATGTATACATTCTTTTTTTCTCACATTATCATGCTCCATCATAAGTGACTAGAAATACTTCCTAGTGCTGTAGAGCAGGATCTCATTGCTTATCCATTCCAAAGGCAATAGTTTGCACCTACTAACCCCAAATTCCCACCACATCCTGTTCCCTCCCCATCCCCCTTGGTTATCACCTATGTTTCTTTCTTACTACTTTAAACATGACCAACATAATTCATACTCTTACAATCTAATATCTGAAGTAATGTAGCAAGCTTCACCAGGTCATGTCTATTTCTATCCTTGCTTTTACATTTCTACCAATACTCTTCTAAAATACTACTTTCATAATGTCATCCTTTCATAATATCCAAAATCTAATTGAGTAGAATGAAGTACCAACTTCTTAGCCTCACATTCAGCATAGTTTATAGCAAGTTATGAATCTATCTTTCCTAACAATAATCCTGCAGCCTCTCTAGGGTCTTTGTTCTCTAGGCAAACTAATCCAGTGCTGTCTCTGAATGCATATTGAACACTTTTGAACTCACATTTCTGTTTCTAAACTTGATATTCCTCCTCCCCACTCATGAAAGTTCCCCTGTTCTTCTCTGCACCTATTAATCAATTAAAAAATCCAGTTTATATTCCCTATCTATTTTGCATCTTCTGTAACAGTCCATATTTGTAGTTTTCATTATTTTCAAAATTCAATTCACTAATATATGAAACTCTTCTTTATGTTTGATATTGTTAATTACATTTTCATATGTGAAGAATATCTCTGCCAACTTGCTTGCACTTTTTTACCATTCTTTCATTTCTTTCTGTCCTTCTTAGTGCCTGCTTCATGTTTTCCTCAAAATATGCATATTCTTATTATTATAGTTTTGAGATAGTGTAGAAGATCAGGTAGGAAGGCTAAGCTTAGATATAGATGTCCATATATATGTTAGATGTCATCATATATATTAATTTATGTCTATACGCATATCTACGTAAAAAAGAAATGACTTCAAATGAATAAGAATGCCAATAGCTATGTAATCTGTCTTTTCAGGAAATTTACTTGACTAATTTTAACATTACATTCATAAGATGTTAAAAAATATCTCCAACTCTGAGATTCTTTTCCATTTTAGTTCTAATAATGCTAGGATTTGTTAGTGTTTATAGCCTACTTTTTAACTATGTTAAGATATTTACAGTTAGTATACTCTGTATACTCTTATGATCACAGTGATTATTTTTTTATTTTATATGAATACTTAAGTTTCTACCTGATATTTTGTTTCCACACTACTTGATTTTTGTACCTATGTATGTTTTCTAAAAACATATTTTTGTTCAAGTAAAAATTGTGCTATAGGATCAATCAGATATATGGCATTAATCATTTTATGCTCAGCTTTCCCCACTCAGTTATATCCTGCTGGGAGTATTGGGGCAAGGATTACAGAGGGAGAACATAGGTATACCGAGACCTTTTCCCTTACACATGACTTTACCTTCCCGCAAATTTCTCCCTTTCTATTATTAGATTGTGTGTGTGTTTTTTTTTTAATGTGTCAAAATACATGCAAGAGTTTTGAAGTTGCACTCTGGCCTCTAGAGTTTGAAAGTCCTGTGTTTAATATTTCCATCTGCCACTTACTAACTCTTCTATCTTGGGCAAGTAACTTGATAAATCTGTGCCTCAGTTTTCTTTTTTACAATATAGAGAAGTAGGACTTCAGAATTTTAATTATGGACATTAAGCAAGATAATGTTTGTAAAGCAGTTAGTATGGCCTGGCTGCAGTTAATAAACTTTAGTTAATAATGTTAGCCGACACCTAACCTAAACAACTTTAGGTAAATTATTGTATGTATTCCACCAAAATGAAAACCAAAGAAGATGTCTTTAAAATACTGACATTTACAGGAGTTCCCGTCGTGGCGCAGTGGTTAACGAATCCGACTAGGAACCATGAGGTTGCGGGTTCGGTCCCTGCCCTTGCTCAGTGGGTTAACGATCCAGCATTGCCGTGAGCTGTGGTGTAGGTTGCAGACGCGGCTCGGATCCCGCATTGCTGTGGCTCTGGCGTGGGCCGGTGGCTGCAGCTCCGATTCGACCCCTAGCCTGGGAACCTCCATATGCCGTGAGAGCAGCCCAAGAAATAGCAACAACAACAACAGACAAAAGACAAAAAAAAAAAAAAAAAAAAATACTGACATTTACAATGTGAGGAAGATAACTTTCAATTCCAGAGCACTATGGAAATAGAGTTACTTACATCCCTGAAGTGAATTTAAATGCAAGTATCTTAGACTCTGTGAAATGAGCCTAGTTCCTCTTGCATGTATTTCTAGTTATGAAAAAGAGAAAAAAAATTTATTAAATGAAGTGAGAACATAGGCTATCTTAATGATGTTCAAAATATACATTTTAGTATTATTTTGAACATCTTAGAGTAAACTTTCTACTGTTTTACTACACAAGGCTTACTAAATGAACAAGGCTTACTAAACTGACAAAATATCTTGTTTTCTAGGCTTAGTACTGCACATATTGGAATTATTCTTTAAAACACTTTATATATGCATGTGTAATATGAATATATGTATGTGTAAACATGTGGATATATCTGGTAAAGATAATTTTATTAAGCCAATTACTTAATAGTATTTGATATTTAATAAATATTTCAAAGGTATATAAATTATAAACCTTTTAACCTTTCTAAATTTTATAATTTATTTTAAATGCTAAAATCAAAATCATAGTAACAGACTTTTTATTAGGGCTTAAACATTATTTTCCAAATATTTTTCTAAAAATTAAGTATCTGTGATAACAGTAGGTGTCACTATAGCAAAAGAAACCAGCCATTTAAAATGAACATTTTTAGGAAAATACTTTGAATAGTGGCAGATATATTTATATGCATGTTTCTATTACTGATATAAATATTTGTTAAAATATGGAGACTTGAATGTTTTCTGTCACCACTCTACCACAGCAGCATGAATGACAGCTCTAAAGAGTGACCTGAGCTGTGAGGAAATAATAGTAGGAATTTATTGAATAATGGTGATATTAAATGGGATCTCAATTAAAAATAAAATAAAATAAAATAAAATAACCTTTCCTCCCCTTCTGGGAAACACTGCAGCATTATAAGAGAAACTGTTGAAGTTCCATCTTCCTAATTTTGAATCACTTATTTTTATTCAATGTCCAGAAAAATAAATCATCTGATTACATATTTTCTCACAAAAACATTTATGAATTGCCTAAATAATTTATCTATTTATAAAGTAAAAATAAAAATACCCACCTTATAGAATTGATGATAAACATGAAATAAGGTAATACATTTATTCATTCATTATTAAACACATTTAGCTGAGCAGCTACTATGCACTAGACAGAGTAGTTACAAGATAGACAATGTTTTTGCCCTGATGGTGCTTGCAGTCTAGCAGATTTATATAGATTTCTACACATTGTGAAGCTTAAATTACTATTCATAAGTAGGAGGTGTAATTATTAAATTCTTAGGCCTTACATATCAATGAAATAATTTTAATCCTTTTAGGAGAAATAGTAATAGATATTATCAGCTTTTTCCCACGTAGTTCTATTTACTCTTCAGATAATAGCTCCCTGATGATCCTCCAAGATATCATTCCCTTTCACTTTCAGTTCATGTAGTTTGAGTGACAGTGACTCCAAAGGCAATTGTAAGACTCAGGTCTGGTCAAAGAGGGTTTTATACCCTCGTGTTTACATTGTCATCTCATACAAGACACTCCAAGAGCCCTCTCCTGCTCTCTACTTGGATTTAACCTCTTGCCACTGCTTCCTTCATACTATACCTGTACACACATTGGTGTCTTTTGTTTCTGAATTTTTGCATATATATACATATATTTTTATTTTTATGTCTTTGCTTCTGCCTTTTCCTTTTTAAATTCTATCCATTATTGAAGACCCAGCTAGGCAATCTCCTCTCAACATTACTGTACTGCACTCCCATTGAGTAAAGTACTATATCTGAGAGCTTCCTCAATTTCTAGACAGTTCTTTATGTCCAATTATGCATTGTTTTCATAGTATTCTTTTTGTCTCTATTCCTCACTTAATGGTGCACATGTGGATGTCTGAATTTGATTCCTCCTATGAGTTTCTAGCACTTTATCTGATGTCTCAGACACTGCTTGCTTAATAAAGGTTTGTTGACTGAAAGCATTGTGGCTAAAGCTTGACTTTCTGTAACAGGCCTTTGTTGAATTGCATAGTCCTGAAAAATAGTTTGAATGATTAAGTATTGAATCCTTCCAACATCCCACCCTTTGTGCCTCTGAGAGCAGAATGCATTCTTGGTTTCCTCAGGTTAATCTTAGGAAATGATATTCAGACTTCATTTAATAAGCATTTATTTAGCAAGGAAGAGTGCTCCAATCATGTAAACTTGCTGTGTTCATTTTCTCCTCTGATCTCCTACAACATTTATAGCCTGAGGTATTAATCATGGGATCTTGTGGCATCCCCCTTTTTTAGGAGTTAAACAATTTTTTAAAAAATTCTTAATGAATTTTATTACATTTACAGGTGTACAACAATTATCACAACCGAACCTTACAGCATGTCCATCCCAAACCTTCAGTACATCCCCCTACCCCCAAACCTGTCTCATTTGGAAACCATAAATTTTTCAAAGCCTGTGAGTCAGTATCTGTTCTGCAAAGTTCAGTCTGTCCTTCTTTTTAGATTCCACGTGTAAATGATAGCATTTGATGTTGCTGTCTCCTTGTCTGACTGATTTCACTTAGCATGATAATTTCTAGGTCCATCCATGTTGCTGCAAAATGCCATTATTTCTTTCCTTTTAATGGCTGAATAATATTCCATGGTATATATGTACCACTTCTTGATCCATTCCTCTGTCCATGGACATTTAGGTTGTTTCTATGTCTTGGCTATTGCAAAGACTGCTGCAATGAACATCAGAGTACATGTGTCTGCAAGTCATGGTTTTCTCTGGATAGATGCCCAGGAGTGGGATTGCTGGATCAAATGGGAGTTCTGTGTTTAGTGTTCTGAGGAATCTCCATACTGTTTTCCACAGTGTTTGCACCAATTTACAATCCCACCAACAGTGTACTAGGGTTCCTTTTTCTCCACACCTTCTCCAGCACTTATTGTTGGTAGATTTTTGATGATGGCCATTCTGGCAGGTGTAAGGTGGTATCTCAGAGTAGTTTTGATTTGCATTTCTCTAAGAATGAGTGATGTTGAACATCTTTTCATGTGTTTCTTGGCCATCTGTATGTCTTCTTTGGAGAACTGTCTGTTTCGATCTTCTGCCCATTTTTTGATGGGGTTGTTTTTTTGGTATTGACTGGTAGGAGGTGTTTATAAATTTTAGAGATTAATCCCTCCAAAATTCATTTGCAAAGATTTTCTCCCATTCTGTGGGTTGTCTTTTCATTTGTTTTGTTTAGGGTTTCTTTTGCTGTATAGAAACTTTTAAGTTTAATTAGGTCCCATTGTTTATTTTTGTTTTTACCATCATTACTCTAAGAGGTGGATCTGAGAAGATGTTGGCATCCTTTTTTTTTCTGATGTACTTTTATGTAGTGTTTAGTCTAATATTTAATATTTTACATGCTTACATGTAAATAAGGACATTCATTCTTAAGCATATTTATTATTTTTTCATTATGTTTTTTGAGAATATATTATAATTCATATCATTTTCTTTTTGAATAACATATTTGTTGGAGTTCTTTTTTTTTGTGGTATCTTTGGTTTTGCTAAAAAGGTGATGGTGGCCTCATAGAATGAGTTTTGGAGTGTTCCTCTGCAATTTTTTTTGAAATAGTTTCAGAAGGACAGGTGTTCTCTCTTCTCTAAATATTTGATAGAATTCACCTGTGAAGCCATCTGGTCCTGGACTTTTGTTTGTTGGAAGTTTTTAAATCACAGTTTCAATTTCAGTACTTGTGATTGGTCCGTTCATCTTTTCTATTTTATCTTGGTTTAGTCTTGGAAGATTGTACTTTTCTAAGAATTTGTCCATTTCTTCTAGGCTTTCTGTTTTATTGGCCTATAGTTGCATATGGTAGTCTCCTAAGATCCTTTGTATTTCTGTGATGTCTGTTGTTACTTTTTCATTTCTAATTTTATTGATTTGAGTCCTGTCTTTTTTTTCTTGATAAGTCTGCTAAGGATTTATCAATTTCATTGATCTTTTCAAAGAAGCAGCTTTTAGTTTCATTGATCTTTTTTATGGTTTTCTATGTTTCTATTTCATTTATTTCTGCTTTTTTTTTTTTTTTTTTGGTCTTTTTGTCTTTTCTAGGGCTGCACTCATGGCGTATGGAAGTTCCCAGGCTAGGGGTCTAATCAGAGCTGTAGCCACTGGCCTACATCAGAGCCACAGCAATGCAGGTTCTGAGCCACATCTGTGACCTACACCACAGCTCATGGCAACACTGGGTCCTTAACTCACTGAGTGAGGCCAGGGATTGAACCCGCAACCTCATTGTTCCTAGTTGGACTCATTAACCTCTGAGCCAAAATGGAAACTCCTCTGCTCTGATCTTTATGATTTCTTTCCTTCTACTAACTTTAGGTCTTGTCTGTTCTTCTCTCTTGAGCTGCTTTAGATGTCAAGTTAGCTTGATTATTTGAGGTTTTTCTTGTTTCCTGAGGTAGGCTTGTATTGTTGTAAACTTTCCTCTAGAACAGCTTTTGCTGCATCCCATAGATTTTGGAGTGTTGTATCTTTGTTGTCATTTGCTTTTAGGTATTTTTCAATTTCCTCTTTGATTTCTTCAGTGATCCATTGGTTGTTTAGTAGCTTGTTGTTTAGTTTCCACATGTTTGTGTTTATTTCAGGTTTTTTTCTTATTGTTGATTTGCAGTCATATAGTGTCATGGTCGGAAAGATGCTTGATATGATTTCAATTTACTTGAAGTTACTGAGACTTGATTTGTAGCCCAGGATGTGATCAATCTTAGAGAATGTTCCATGTGCACTTGAGAAGTTTGTGTATTCTGTTGCTTTTGGATGGAATGCCCTATAAATATCTATTAAGTCCCTCTGGTCTAATGCTTCATTCAGGGCCTGTGTTTCCTTATTGATTTTCTGGATGACCTGTCCATTGCTGTAAGTGGGGTGTTACAGTCCCCCATTCTGATTGTGTTATTGTCGATTTGTCCTTTTAAGGTTGTTAGCAGTTGCCTTATATATTGTGGTGAACCTATGTAGATGGGTGCATAGATATTTAAAATTGTTGTATCTTCTTCTTGCATTGATTGTTTCATCATTATGTAGTGACCTTCCCTGTCCCTTAAAATATTTATCATTTTAAAGTCTATTTTGTCTGTTATGAGTATTGCTACTCCAGATTTCTTTTGATTTCCATTTTCATGAAATATTTTCTTCCATCCTCTCACTTTCAGTTTGTATGTGTCCCTAAAAGTGAAGTGGGTCTCTTGAAGATGGCATATATATAGGTCTTGGAGTTCTGTTTATGCTGAAGCATATATATGGGTCTTGGAGTTCTGTTTATGCTAATAACAGACACTACTGAATTTGAAGACAAATGCAACTTATCCAATGGCTATCAGGGAATGCATTGCATAGGGCAATAGAATGGACAACCAGGCTTGGAACAGAAGAGAAGCAGCCCCAGAAGTTGTTGATGTCAGGGGACTTTAGAACAGTGTTGCATATGAACAATTGCTGATCAGAATGAAATTGAGTTGCCATTGTGACTCAGCAGAAATGAACCCAATTAATATTCATGAGGATGCAGGTTTGATCTTTGGCCCAGCTCAGTGGGTTAAGGATCCAGTGTTGCCCCAAGCTTTGGTTGCAGAAGCAGGTTGGATCTGGTATTGCTGTGGCTGTGTTGTAGGTTGACAGCTGTAGCTCTGATTTAACCCCTAGCCTGGGAACTTCCAAATGCCACACCTTCAGCCCTAAAAAAAAAAAAAAAAAGAATCACTCTTACCTTGATCAAGACCTGGTGGCTTGGAAGAAATGACCAAATTCAGGCCATGAGCTCATTAACTGTCCTAGAATCATGAGTGTGAGGGACTGAAGAAAAATCCTCCAGGGATTCCTTGGGCTTTCAGCAGATATTAGGATTTATCAAGGGAGTTGGGAAACTCTCAGGGAAGGTTGAAAAAATGCTAAGTATTAGCACTTATAAATAGTTATTCACACTGACTTGCTATCAGACTGACAGTGAATAACTCTATGGCCTTATGCAAATTTTTTATCTCTGCAAGTGTCAATTTTTTTCCTCTATAAAATGGGGATACTAATATTTATTTTTATATTGTGGTTTTAAGTTTTAAATTCATAAGGTATCATATTAAATATGCCTATTATATTGTCTGTTCCCTAGTAGGTGTTCAATAAATGATAGTTTTATTGATCGATATGTGTGCACATGGTATGAAGATACTCTATATAGATCAGGCAATGGAGTAGTAACTATTATAATTGCCCTTGAACAATTTGTAGTTTAATCTGAGAGAAAAGCACACATGCAATTAATCTTCACAACTATCTTGTATGTTATGTGGAGGGATTTTTTTTTTGTTTTTTTGCCTTTTTCTAGGGCCGTACCTGTGGCATATGGAGGTTCCCAGGCTAGGGGTCTAATCAGAGCTGTAGCCACCAGCCTATGCCAGAGCCACAGCAACATGGGATCTGAGCTGCATCTGTGACCTACAACACAGCTCATGGCAATGCTGGATCTTCAACCCACTGAGCAAGGCCAGGGATCAAACCCACAACCTCGTGGTTCCTAGTCAGATTCACTAACCACTGAGCCATTATGAGAACTCCATAGATGGATTTTTATCATTCCTATTTTTCATATGAGCACTCTGTGACTCAGAGAAGTTAAGCAACTTAACAATGGTTACATAGCTCTTAATTGGCAGAGTTGAGGCCGGGGCCAGTTTTCCTGAACCCAGTGCTTTTTACATTTGGGAAATAAGCATAGCTCAGTGAAGGATAGAATTACTCACTTCAATTCCAATCAGAACATTTTATTACATACTTACTATGACAGTATGATATAGTAGATGGTATAGTGAAATATCCCTGGTTTCAAGAAGCTTACATTCTAGGGACAAATATAGACATGTATACAACCTAGTGAAATAAAAGATAATATATAATAAAAGCTGTATTGTTAATTTACTTCTCCTTCTCTCTTCTTTTTTGGCCTTCCCACAGCATATGGAGTTCTGGGCCAGGCATCAGATCTGAGCTGCAGTTGCAACTGGATCCCTAACCCACTGTGCCAGGGTAGGGATTGAATCTTCATCCTAGCACTCCCTAATACACTGCTGATCCCTTTGTGCCACAGTGGGAACTCCTCATTTATTTCTTTTTAATAATTATTTACTGCATGTGTTGAGCTCTGTATCAGGTACAGAGTTTTTAGTTGTAAACAAAAGAATGAGAAACCTCTCCTCATGGGGCTTATATTTTGTTGGAAAGAGACAGAAAATACAAAGCAAATATACACCCTTAAGATAATTTTAGCTATTGTTAGCAACACTTGCTAGAAAGGAAATGTAGAGTTTGGTGAAACTGAGTTGGTATTTGCTATGTGCTTAAAGGCCTTCTTAAGTCCTTAAATCAGTCATATTAAGATATGTGGAAATAGTATCCCAGGCAGAGAGAATGACAAGTGCAAAAACAACAATGTTAGGATGAATTTGGAATTTTAAGGAATAAAAATGAGACTGTGTAGCAGGAGCAAAGAGAGATGGGGAAACAAAGCAGGGTAACATGAGATCTGGAGATATAAGGAGGAGCCAAAAATACATAGCTTTATACATCATGGTTAGAAGTGCCTAATTAATTACTCTGAGTTTAGTGGAAGCCCCTAAATATCTAAGAATGGAAGTGATAGTATTTGACTTCAAAAAAAAAAAAAATGATCACCCTGGTTTAAGAACTGTAGTGTTCACCCTGGCACTAAACACAGAAAATGTAAAATTACTTTGAAAAAGTCAGGAAAGGAATTGAAAACTAGGGGCACACTGACAAGTGAGATGGGCTAATTGTGTATTCCAGGAAAAGAGAGTACCATGATCAAATGGAAAATGTTTAGGAAGTATGAAGCATGTTTGTGTAACAGTTTTCCAGTGTGGGTGGATCATCTGACATGTGGGGAGGATGGAATAAGATGGGATCAGAGAGGAAGGTGGATGCTAGGCTGTGACTTGACTACATTCTGTAGGCAGCTAGAAGCTATTCTATGTTTTAGAAAGCTAATGCTTGTGACCATGGCTGTGTGAAGGATATTAGAGGAGTCATGAAGACCACTGATGAGGCTTCTGCATTAAGTCATTTGAGAGATGGCAAGAGTGAGAATGTAAAGGAGGAGACAGGTAAGAACTATTGACATAAAGAGATAACAACAGTTTTTTGATGAACTGAGTATAAGTAGAAAAGGGGAGGGATAATCTGAAGACATCTGAAAAGGAAGTAAAAGATGCCCTTTTCTGTGAGAGGAAGGTTGGAGGATAGGGTGATTTCAGTTTTGAATAAGTTAAGTGTAAGTTTTTGGCAGGACTTCCACATGATAATGCCAGAGAGACAGTTAGAAAATCAGGGCTGGAATGCAGGAAGTTTGGCCTTTGCCAGCACACCTATTCCAACTAATTTCTTATAATCTGTGAAAAGGTTTGTGAATTTTTAGATATTTGCTATTTTCAAGAAGGCATAAGTTTCACAAGTGTTTGTCAGAACCAACTGGCATTTTCTACCAAAGGAAAAGTTTTGCTTCTTCAAAAAACAGAACGTTCAGTAATGAGAAATCTGGTTGATGATTTCTACTTTCTTGTTCTACTTTGAAAGCTGAGTTATCAGTCTTGTTCAGACATGAAGATTAACATTAGGGAATATTATAACAGGCTTAGTTTTAAAAGGAAAAAGGATCTTGTTAAAATACCTTGAATTGCTGATGAAGAGATCAATGATTCCTTGTGTTTCTAAAGGAAGTAATAGAGTACGAGAAAGTGAGGTGTTTTCTTTTTGCCAGTGATATTTATTTATTTTTTAATTTATACTGAAGTATATTTGATTTAAAATGTATTAATTTCAGGTGTACAGCATAGTGATTCAGTTATACACACACACACACACACATATACACATATAAACATATTTTTTTCAGATTCTTTCCTCATATTGGTTATAACAAAATATCAAATATAGTTTCCTTTGCAAAGTTTTCTAAAAAAAAGAGAGAAAGTGAGTTTTTTTCTTAGAATTTATGTTTGCTTACTTTGATAATTCTAGCAGAGTCAGACACAAAAGACTAGATCTGGGGCAATATAAATGGCTAAATGTGAAAAAGGATATCAATAAAAAAGGGACTCTATTATGAGCACTTAAAAAGTTTGAGTTTTAAATAAACAGCTCTCTCATGTGCTAAGTTGAACAAAATAAAAAGAAAATAGATGGTTTTTGTACAGTACCCATCACAGCTCAAGCAAGAATCTTTTTCTCTTTCTTCTCTTCACTTATATAATCACATCTTTCTCAATAATTACATTTTGTTCTCCTGTACCTGGCAGTACCTTCTTTACTGATGCTAATTTGAAGGCAGGAAGCTGGGGTGTGCAGATACCTAATTCACCTACAAAGGTCATTTTTAATTGCTATCTCCAGTTTCAGGACTGCATCATCACTTACTCGACATGACTCAGTCTTGACATTGGCACTGACTCACAGAGCTCCTAATAGATGAGAGCTGGTATCACAGACTGACTGGCAGACCAGTCCACAGGGATGAGAAATTAGGCTGCCATCATTGAATTCACAGCTGACTTTAACAATCCAGGCTAGAAATGATGGCCTACTCTGAGAGAGGAGAGTTAATTTTGTGGTGTGTTTGTTGCTGCTGTTATTGTAAAGACTATTGTCTTCCTCTTTTACATTTATTTATCTAAATTGATTTAGATGAAGGACTCAGAGATAGGTAGACCTATGTACTCTTTGTAAAAACCACTTTACTATAGTGGAAGTACTCCAGGATATGGGGATCTTGTCAACTGGTGACTTGTACAGCTTGCTTATCCTCTGATCATGGTTTCCTTATCTACTTTTATACAACCTCTATATCTTAGACTCTGTATTAGGCATATTTACTTTTTATAGCAAGCTCAGGGGAAAAGCATCATTGCCACTGTTTTTGTAGGTGTAGAAATAATAAATTTTCCAAGGACACATTTCTAGTAAGTAATGAATTTGAAACTTTTACCATGTCTATATCTCCTCAAAGCCAGTGCTCCTTAACTACTCTCCTAAAATTCCTCTTATCTGTAAAATGTGGAGGATAATACACTTTTCCTACCGGGTTGTTGTACAGATTAAATAATAGCACTGTGAAATGTCTAGTACCTTAGTATGCATTAGGCAATCAATAAATGGTTAAATGTATTACTAAAAATAATGAAGAAAAATATTCACTACTGTATCCATAGCAATAAAGTCCTTACTGGAATATAACCCTTTGATTCTTCAGTGTGAATTAGCATGATGTTAGCACTGAAAGCAGATGGTAAGGAACACAGTCCAAAGGGATGAATCTCTAGTAGTGAAATGTCAGATACCACAACATCTGGATGGGAAACATATTTTTGTGCACTTTGAATCATCCTGGTAACTCCTAGATCATTCCTTGTTGATCTCAGCATGCTTTTCCTTTAAGGAACATTTGCCCGAGTAAAACTAAAACTATCAGATTCAAAAGCAAATAGAGTTTGTACTGATTTGTGAGAGGCTAAAGTTCCAGAATAAGTTTGGGGAGCTCTAATTTGGGATAATAAAATATAGTAACTGATAACTCTGGTAAATATTGTATAAATAAATGCAAGAAATTTGAGTAAAGAATAGAAAAAAAAGGTTTTAGCTTTTAGAATTCAGATTTTTAGTGGAATAACAGCCATCAGGTAAGTATTGTTCTAGAAAAATCCTGGTCAAAATAAAAACAGAGTTAAAAAAATGTGATCTCAATTATACACAAAATTGATTGGTAACAAGGACCTATTATATAACTCAGGGAAATCTATTCAATAATCTGTGATGGCCTATGTAGGGAAAGAACCTGACAAGAATGGACATATAAGGATATGTAAGGCTAATTCACTTTGCTGTACACCTAAAACTAACACAACATTGTAAGTTACCTATGTGTCAAAATTTATATCAAAACTGTGGTCCACCTATGTGTATCATTTGTGTTTAGACATTTATTTTTGTTTTGTTTTGCTTTGTAGGGCTGCACCCGCAGCTTATGGAGGTTCCAGGGCTGGGGTCAAATTGGACCTGTAGCTGCCAGCCTATACCACAGCCACAGCAATGAAGGTTCTGAGCTGCATCTGCAACTTACACCATAGCTCAGAGCAATGCCAGATAATTAACCCACTGAGCAAGGCCAGGGATCAAACCTGCATCTTCATGGATGCTAGTCAGATTTGTTAACCACTGAGCCACAACGGGAACTCCATGTTTAAGTATATATGAGGCCAAAACACCAAAGTGAAGAGTGTGTTGCTTCCAATGAGAGACATCCAGATAGGGCTTTGTTTCATGAAGACTGACCATAGTAAATTATGACACCCTTGAGACTGGGGAGAGTATCTTATTCATTCTTTTATAACTAGAACATAGCTCAATCCCATTGCAGAGGGAGTACTCATAAACTTTTGTTGCAGTTATGAGTGAATTATAACAGGTTTGTCTATCAGGAGAAGAGAATGAACAAGGTCAGTTTATCAGGAAGAATGTTCATCTGGATCTTTTTTTTAATAGGCTGAATGCTTAAAATTGCTAATGGAAAAGTTGACCCAGCTGGCTGACAAAGGAGGACAGATCATCCAGCAGGATGTATCCCCTGGAGGCATTCCCTAATGTGTTTCCTAGTGCATCACTCAGGGGCAATCCCTGATGCAGAAAGCAAGCAAAACCTCCTAGGACAAATGCCCCTTTGTTTGGTTTTGTGTCTGGTGAAGAGTGGGGGAATCTTAAGGCAGATGGGTATCTTGTATAGAAGCAATCACAATGTCATTAAAGCCAAAATCCTAAGAGAAGGTGGGTAGACAAGAGAAAGTTAAGGAAAGCAGTCATATTTTTCCAGATTCACAGCGTAACTAAGAAGGATTTGACTGAAGTACAAGAGACAAAGGAGTTTAGGAAAGCTGAGTATTGTATGGGAATATTATATCTTAGGGCTAGAAACCAGAAATGCCAGGGTATAGAATGTCAAAATAAACAAGAAGACCAAATGACTTATTTAATTCTCATGACATCCTATCATATAGTAAATTTTGGTATCCTTATGCATAGGTATTGTGACTGAGGTTCTGAAAGGCTAGAAATGTGTCTATGGTCATGTGATTAGAAGTGTTTGTACCCCACTGTACTCTTAATTATGTAATAGAAACAACCTCAAGGGTTATCATGAGGTTTAAAATGTTAAAAGAAATTTGGAGAAAAAGGCAAGCATTAGATTTTAACTTTTCACAATATACAATAGCCCAGTGTTTAGTCAGCTTAACTTTGCATGCTTGCTGGTGTCTGGTTTATAAACCTTGGATTTGTGAATAGTTTTTTCCCTTGACATTCTCTACATAGCACATAAAAGAGTGCATAGGTAAACATTTATAAACTGATAATTTTTTTCCATAAGTTTGGGTATAGATTAATCAAGTTCATTTATTCATAATCCAACATGTGTCTGATAGGTTCTTAGATTCGTAGATTGATAGGAGAACTACTGTTTATTTTTTGAGATAAAAGATAAGTCAGATTACATTTGTGAATGAGGAAAGGAGTAAATTTTTCTGAGTATCTAACACTCATTGTATGGGACAAATGACATAATGTGTTTGTAAGAGTAGGGGACTAAATTTCAAAGCACCAATTCTGTGTTTGATGCTGAGAAAGGCACTTTATATGATCTAATTTAATATATTTAACCTTAAGAGGCAGTTACTTTTCCCTACTTTGGAAATAATAAAACTAAGGACAAGAAAATTTAAATGATCTCATAGAGAGTTCATGGTGAGACCAGAATCAGAACCCAATCTTTGACTACATCACACAGCTTATTTTATAAATCATACATAGCTACAAAAATGTAAGGTGTTAGGGTTCATAACATGAAACAGAAACCACTCTAGGTATTTTTTTTAGCAGTTAAGGATTTAATTCAGGGATTTTAGAGCATACAAATCTATTAGAAACTTGTATGGAGGAGTTTTAGGATGAGCCCTCTTAGATGAGTTCCAGAACCATACAGAGGTGATCTACTAGAAGAGCTAGTGCTTTGAAGCCACTATTATAGATATATCAGAGCAAGAACTGCAGTCTCTGTTTTTTTTTTTTTATATGTCCAAGGTATCTGGAAAATGGATAAACAAAATTGTTATGCAGGGAAATTAAATTGGGAATCCATTGGTACCTCCATTGATTCTGGCTAGTAGGAAACTGGAGAATAAATAATGTAGAATTTCTGCAGGGAAGTATAATGTTTCCATAACCAACCTCTAAGAAGATGGTATTTGCCTCCATTCTATTTTCCATATATAAATTGATTTGCATTGTTGAATTTGACTTGCTAATAGAACTCATAGTTACAAGGGAGGCTGGGGAATATAAATTTTAGTTTTTCCAGTTTCTCAGGTAGAAGGGGGAGAGAACGGAAGATGGGTAAGCCATTCCAGAAAAGGCTATATTGTTATTAAACATATAATAATTAGTCTTGGAAGATTGTACCTTTCTAAAAAAAAGATCTTTCTAAATAGATCAACAAAATTGATAAACACTTAGCCAGACTTATAAATAAAAAAAGTGGGAAGACTCAAATAAAAAAATTAGAAAAAAAAAAGAAGTAGCAACGGATATCGCAGAAATGCAAAGGATCTTAAGACACTACTATATGCAACTATACACCAATAAAATGGAAAACTAGAACAAATGGACAAATTCTAATTTTTTGATTTGAGTCTTCTCACTTTTTTTATTGATAAGTCTGGCTAAGGGTTTATCAATTTTGTTGATCTTTTCAAAGAACCAGATTTTTGTTTGCTTGATCTTTTCTATGGTTTTCTATGTTTCTATTTTATTAATTTCTGATCTGATCTTTATGATTGCTTTCCTTCTACTAACTTTAGGTCTTGTCTGTTCTTCTCTCTTGAGCTGCTTTAGATGTAAAGTTAGCTTGTTTACTTGAGCTTTTTCTTGTTTCCTAAGGTGGGCTTGTATTGTTGTATACTTCCCTCAGCACTGCCTTTGCTGCATCCCATAGGTTTTGGAGTGTCATATCTTTATTGTCATTTGCTTCTAGGCATTTTTTAATTTCCCCTTTGATTTCTTCAGTGATCCATTGGTTGTTTAGTAGCTTGTTGTTTAGTTTCAATGTGTTTGTGTTTTTTGCAGTTTTTTTCTTCTTGATGATTTCCAGTTGTACAGCACTGTGGTTGGAAAACATGCTTGATAAGATTTCAATTTCCTTAAAGTTACTGAGGCTTGATTTGCAGCCCAGGATGTGATCAATCTTGGAGAATGTCCCGTGTGCACTTGAGAAGAATGTGCATTCTGTTGCTTTTGGAGGGAATGTCCTATAAATATCTATTAAGTCCATCTGGTCTAATGCTTCATTCAGGGCCTGTGTTTCCTTATTGATGTTCTGTCTGGATGACTTGTCCATTGCTGTAAGTGGGGTGTTACAGTCCCCCACTCTGATTGTGTTATTGTCAATTTCTCCTTTTAAGGGTGTTAGCAGTTGCCTTATATATTGTGGTGAACCTATGTAAATGGGTGCATAGATATTTAAAATTGTAATATCTTCATCTTGGATTGATCCTTTCATCATTATGTAGTGACCTTCCCTGTCCCTTAAAATATTTATCATTTTAAAGTCTATTTTGTCTGTTATGAATATTGATACTCCAGATTTCTTTTGATTCTCATTTATCTACAATCTTCCAAGACTAAACCATGATTAAATAGAAAAGGTGAATGGACCAATCACAAGTACTGAAATTGAAACTGTGATTAAAAAACTCCCAACGAACAAAAGTCCAGGACCAGATGGCTTCACAGGCGAATTCTATCAAACATTTTGAGATGAGCTAATATCTCTCCTTCTGAAACTATTTCAAAACATTGGAGAGGAAGGGATATTCCAACACTCACTTTATGAGGCCACCATCACCTTGATACCAAAACCAGACAAAGATACCA
This sequence comes from Sus scrofa, assembly GCF_054392235.1. Classification (NCBI taxonomy): domain Eukaryota; kingdom Metazoa; phylum Chordata; class Mammalia; order Artiodactyla; family Suidae; genus Sus; species Sus scrofa. The sequence goes on from NC_139386.1 coordinate 51,485,187, forward strand.
CAAAAAAAAGAAAACTACAGGCCTATTTCACTGATGAACATCGATGCAAATCCTCAACAAAATCCTAGCAAACTGCATCCAACAATACATGAAAAGGATTGTACATCATGATCAAGTGGGGTTTGTCCTAAGGATGCAAGGGTTTTTCAATATCCTCAGATCAATCAGTGTGATACACCACATTAACAAACTGGAGAATAAAAGCCAGATGATCCTCTCAATAGATGGAGAAAAAACCTTTGACAAATCCAACATCCTTTTCTGATAAAAACCCTTCAGAAAGTGGGCATAGTGGGAACCTACCTCAACATAATAGAGGCCGTATATGACAAACCCACAGCGAACATCATTCTCAATGGTGAAAAGCTGAAAGAATTCCTGCTCACATCAGGAACAAGACAAGGATGTCCACTCTCGCCACTACTCTTCAACATAGTTTTGGAAATCCTAGCCATGGCAATCAGAGAAGTAAAAGAGATAAAAGGAATCCAAATTGGAAAGGAAGAAGTAAAACTATCACTATTTGCAGATGACATGATATTATACCTTGATAGACCTAAGGACTCTACCAGAAAATTGTGAGAGCTTATCCATGAATTTGGCAAAGTCACAGGATATGACATGAATACAAGAAATTGATAGCATTTCTATATACTAACAATGAAAAATCAGAAGGAGAAATTAGGGAAGCAATCCTGTTTCCCATCACATCCTAAAGAGTAAAATATCTGGAGTAAACATACCTAAAGAGACAAAAGACCTGCACTCTGAAAACTATAAGACACTGATGAAAGAAATCAAAGATGACACAAATAGATGGAAGGATTTACCATGCTCTTGGGTTGGAAGAGTTAATATTATCAAAATGACTATACTACCAAAGGCAATCTACAGATTCAATGCAATCCCTATCAAATTACCAAGGACATTTTTCACAGAACTTGAACAAAATATTTTAAAGTTTGTTTGGAAGCACAAAGGACCCAGACTAGCCAAATACATCCTGAAAAAGAAAAATGGAGCTGGAGGAATCAGGCTCCCAGACTTCAGTCTATACTACAAAGCAGCAATCATCAAAACCATATGGTACTGGCACAAAGACAAAAATATAGATCAGTGGAACAGGAGAGAAAGCCCAGAATTAAACCCACACACCTAGAGTCAACTAATATATGACATAGGAGGCAAGAATATACAATGGAGAAAGGACAGCTTGTTCACTAAGTGGTGCTGGGAAAACTGGACAGCCAGATGGAAAAGAATGAAATTAGAACACTCCTTATCACCATACACAAAAACAAACTCGAAATGATTTAAAGACCTAGATTAGGACCAGACACTCTAAAACTCTTAGAGGAAAACAGGCCAAACACTCTCTGACATAAACGACAGCAACATCTTCTCAGATCCACCTCTTAGAATAATGACAATAAAAAATAAGCAAGTGGGACCTAATCAAACTTCAAAGTTTCTGCACAGCAAAGGAAACCCTAAACAAAACAAATGAAAAGACAGCCCACAAAATGGGAGAAAATCTTTGCAAATGAATCAATTGACAAGGGATTAATCTCCAAAAGTTATGGCTCTATGCCAAAAACAAACAACCACATTGAAAAATGGGCAGAAGATCTCAACAGACAGTTCTCCAAAGAAGACATACAGATGGCCAAGAAACACATGAAAAGATGTTCAACATCACTCATTCTTAGAGAAATGCAAATCAAAACCACTCTGAGGTACCACCCTACATCAGCCAGAATGGCCATCATCAAAAAGTCTACCAACAATAAGTGCTGGAGAGGGTATGGAGAAAAAGGAACACTAGTACACTGTTGGTGGGGTTATAAATTGGTGCAACCACTGTGGAAAGCAGTACGGAGATTCCTCACAGCACAGAACTCCCATTTGATCCAGCAATCCCACTCCTGGGTATCTATCCAGAGAAAACCATGACTCAAAAAGACACATGTACTCTGATATTCATTGCAACGCTCTTTTCAATAACCAAGACATGGAAGCAACCTAGATGTCCATCGACAGAGGAGTGGATCAAGAAGAAGTGGTACATATACACAATGGAATATTAGTAAGCCATTAAATGGAATGAATTACCAGCATTTTTAGCAACATGGATAGACCTAGAAATTATCATGCTAAGTGAATTCAGCCATACAATGAGATACCAACATCAAATGCTTTCACTGACATGTGGAATCTGAAAAAAGGACAGACTGAACTTATTTGCAGAAGAGATACTGACTCACAGACTCTGAAAAATTTATGGTTTCCAAAGGAGACAGTTCGGGGGGATGTGCTTGGGTTGTGGGATATAAACCCTATAAAGTTGGATTATAATTATCATTGTACAACTATAAATGTAATAAATTAATTTAATAATAAAAATATATAGTAACTGGAGTTCCCATCGTGGCGCAGTGGTTAACGAATCCGACTAGGAACCATGAGGTTGCGGGTTCGGTCCCTGCCCTTGCTCAGTGGGTTAACAATCCGGCATTGCCGTGAGCTGTGGTGTAGGTTGCAGACGCGGCTCGGTCCCGAGTTGCTGTGGCTCTGGCGTAGGCTGGCAGCTACAGCTTCAATTCGACCCCTAGCCTGGGAACCTCCATATGCCGTGGGAGCGGTCCAAGAAATAGCAAAAAGACAAAAAAAAAAATATATATATATATAGTAATTATTACAATCCTAGTTTTTCTAAATTGGGTTGATCACAAAATGGAAAGCTAACTTACTTTGCATTGTTTACCTGAACTTTTAGTCTCTTTGCTACTCTTGATATCTTTAGAACACTACTGACTGAACAGGACCTTTGCTTTAGACACAAATCTTGCTTTTTATCAGTGTGCAAACAATTTGTCTAACAGGAAGTTTATGGTCCACTGACTGTCCTAAAATGCATAGCTTTCCAACCATGAACTTTGACATGTTTATAAGAGGGACTTAATATGAAAATATGCAAGAGGGAGCCTTATAATTTATAATCAAATGAACTCTCATGTAGGTGCTGATTAGTATATGAAATTAATATTTGTGCCTTGGATTTTGAGGTTAATTTTGTCCTTTTTTTTTTTTTTTGTTCTTCTTCAAGAGACATAGTGACATCAATAGATGAACTAAAGTTTGAAATCCCAATTACTTTGAAAGGACATCAAACCTTATGCATTTGCATTAGAACTACAAACAGCAGGGGAATAGTATAATTAACATATATGAAATTCCAAATCCTAATAAAAGCAAAACCTAGAATGAACTCTACAAAGGACCTTTGGATAAACACTGTGTTATGTCATAGCTAACAATGTCAACATTCTCAATAAATCAAAGGTCTTTATTTCTGCAAGTTTGTGGACTTTTCCTAAACTTCCAACATATATTTTGTTTTGTGTTGACATTTTTCCCTTTTCTTTTTCAATAATATGCTGTTTAATGCCACAAGAGTTTAGTTCTTCTCCAAGGTACTCTTTTCCTAAAATCGAACAGCAATTTCACATGCCTACATTTAGCCTGGAGTGTTTGTATACTTTAATTAGAGTATAAATATTTCCCAGCTTTCAAAGCCCCTTTATGAAAACCATAGTTTAAGGCAAAGGGAAAAATACTACTATTCAAATGACTACTCTGTTTTAAAAGTACTCCAGACATTTAACTCTCAGAAGAGTACTAGAAGAAGACTAAATTGTAACTTTGAAATTTCTTGGTAGTAAAAGATGATTAAGTATTTCACACTCAGCAATTTGAAGTGTGCTTCAGTTTTTATTTCTTCTTATGAATCTTTCATCAATAAGATTGTCAAAATAACATTCTATGGGAACTTAACTGTTAATCAGTGAATAGAGACAAAATATTTAAGGAAAAAAACTGATCACATTACAGAATTGCATTGCATATAAGCACATATGACAGAGAATGTACCTTGCACATGGCTGAGGAATTCTGAATACTAGCAGTGGCATAGTTGTAGTATGTTTGTATGAATGTATGATGGGATAGTGTGGTCCTAAATATATATACATGTTTGTGCTCTATCCAGGGGATTTGTAAACCTCAGTTAATGCAGTTGTGGGAAGTTGCTTTTCTGAATCTGTCTTAGTCTATCAGGTGTTACATGTGAATGAACATGAGTTAAAGGATGAATACAAATGAATAGGACTTTTTGTTTATATAACAATATCAAAGAACATACAAGTGTGTATTTCACATTTGGATGAAGCTATAATTTTACTTATTTGTGTTATATTATTGTTTCTAAAACATTTTAGTACAAATATTTATTGCCAGGTTCCAATTTAGCTTTCTGTCATCTTGGTCAATCACCTTAACCGAGATGAAACTTTAATGATATAACTCATGAGAATCATAGTGCTCCATCAGGAATCAGGATGCAATACTGATGGTAACCTCATCCTCAAAAACAAAAGTTGAAGTTAGAGATGTATCTAATGCCTCAGCAGGAAATGTATAGTTAAGAAGTAATTGCTGACTATTTTATATTTTTATACAGTACCTTACAAGTTGATTTTAGGCTTCAGCTAGCAAAATATTCCCTTATGGACAATTCTTCTATACTTGTTTTTTCAGGAATTTTGATTTATTTAATTATAAAATTTGCAAAAAATACCTTGCAATTCTAGTGTTTTGTCTTTACCTTAGAGGTGAGTGAGAAGAAAATCAGAGTTGAACATAGCCTTAACTCATCTTTTTAAAATTTTTTAATTTTAGGATTTTTATTTTTCCATTATAGTTGATTTACAGTGTTCTGTCAATTTTCTCACATTATCCTCCATTATTTTCCATCACAAGTGACTGGATATAGCTCCTTGTGCTGTATAGTAGGATCCAGCCAAACAATGTAGTTTGCATCTATTAACCCCAGACTCCCAGTCCATCCAACTCCCTATGTTACCTAGAACAATAAATTGAATTGTTTTCTATTAATGAAACTGTCACTTAAAATAGTAATATCTTGGAGTTCCCATTGTGGCACAGTGGAAACAAATCCAACTACTATCCATGAGGATGAACATTTGATCCCTGGCCTGGCTTAGATGGTCAGGGATTCAGCATTGGCATGAGCTGTGGTGTAGGTGGCAGATGAGGCTTGGATACTGCACTGCTGTGCTGTGGTGTAGGCTGGAGGCTACAGCTCGGATTGGACCCCTAGCCTGGGAACTTCCTTATGCTTTGGGGGCAGCCCTTAAAAAAAGCAAAATAAATAAATAAGTAAAATAGTAATATCTATTTTAAAAACCAAGGGGCTAGAACAATTCTTTTTTTTTTTTCTGTCTTTTTAGGGCCACACACGTGGCATATGGAAGTTCCCAGTCTAGGGGTCCAATCAGAGCTGTTGCCACCAGCCTATGCCAGAGCCACAGCAATGCCAGATTCAAGCCACATCTATGACCCACACCATAGCTCACAGCAATGCCAGTTTCTTAACTCACTGATGCATCAAGGCCAGGGATCGAATCCCCACCCCCATGTTTCTCAGTCGGATTTGTTTCCGCTGTGCCACAACGGGAACACCCAAGAAAACTCTTTTAAGCATGTAAAGAAAAGAAAAAAATCTGGTAACTGACATAAGTAATAAATCATCAAATAGACATAAATAGGTTTTCCTCCCTGCAGAAAAGAGGATTGGTACTTGGGAACTATACAGGTCTTTTCCAGAAAATTCACATCTAGTGAAGATAGGGCCACATTTTCTCAATATTTCTCAAAGACAAATGTACAGTACAAAGAATTTATATATTCACTCCCAGCATACACTTTAATTGGAAATTTTAACCTCATTCAGACCATTTTGTTTTTTAAAAATGGAATCATGTAATGGTAACGGTGTAGTTTTAATGAGAGTGGATTAAAAGTGATGAATCCAGTTCTTGAAATATATTAATCCAAAAATGAGAAGGTAGAACATTGCAGAAGTTTAGGCTTTTTAGAAGTAGGTAACTTCAGTAATATTAAAAATTTCATAAAATCTGATTATAGGATGCCTGCTGATGTGGTAAGCATTGCATTAGATGTTTGGGATAAAAAGTTTAATGAAATATGTTTTTTGCTTTTAAGGACCTCATAATTTATTCAAATGGTGCTTAAGATTATGGGATGCCAAGGATTCAAGGAAAAAAAATCTACTGTTAAAGCTATGACAATTAGTCTACAAAGCAGATACTTCTGCAAAACATAGCCTACTGCTAACCAATGTTTCAAAATAAAAAATTTTATGTGACTAACAAGTCCCAAACTTCAGCATTTTTTCTTTTATATATATATATATATATAATGATTTTTATTTTTTTCCATTATAGCTGGTTTACAGTGTTCTGTCAATTTTCTACTGTGCAGCATGTTGACCCAGTTACACATACATGTATACATTCTTTTTTCTCACATTATTATGCTCCATCATGAGTGACCAGACATAGTTCCCAGTGCTAAATAGCAGGATCTCATTGCTAATCCATTCCAAAGGCAATAGTCTGCATCTATTAACCCCAAGCATTATTTTCTTAAATGAATTTTCTACAATAAATGTTAGACTAGCCAGGCAAGGCAAATTCTAATTTGGTTTTGAATGCTGTCCATGAAAGACTGATAACAACTGGAAGTATTGTTCAGCCTTCTAAAAGTAACACTGATTTCTATTTGACACAGAGAAAACAGTGACTTGCTGCTTGCTGAAGTTAGGAACCTCTCAGAGATGCTTCATTATGTATTCTGAGGCCCTTCTTTCTAGGTAATGAGTCATGAGAGTGACTGATAAGCACATAGAATGTGGAGGAGAATAAAATAATAAAACAAGGAGTTTCATTCTTAATAATAATTGCATAGAGTAAATAACAAAATTCTTTTTCTAAAAATATACAGAATGCTGAAAATCTTTTAAAGTTTTTTTTTTTTTAAATACAACAGTTTGGAATTGCAAATGAAGTAAATTCACCAATTATTTTTCTTTAATTAGTGAAGAACTTTAAACATGCATCACAAAATATAAATGCTTAACTTTATAATTTAGTGGTCAATGACTGATTTTTATAGATGAACTTAAAAAATGTGTCGATATATTTTCTTTTTCAATTGGTAGTGTGTCCAGCATTAAAGCCCAGGTTTCAGGTAATGTAAATAGGAGAAGGATGTATGTATGTGTGGTTGAAGGTTATCATTTTTTCTTTATTTAAACTGAGTAATACTCTATTTTGAAAATCTTTTGATTTACATTATTTCACTTGCTTCACACAACAACTATTCAGACTGAACAAATATTTTTGGATCCATTGTACAGATGAGAAAACTGAGATTTAAGGAAGCTAATTTCTTTCCAAGTTATCATGTTTGGCTATCACAAAGTCAAATGAGAAGCCAAATATACTTCCTCCTAGTCTAGATTTCTACCTAGTAGAGTGCTGTCTTACTATTTTTATCCTGGTAGAGCCACTGATTTTGATATTCCTATGTGTTTTTGAAACTTTAAATTTTGTATATAATCATGTGTTGACTTTTTGTTTATATGTGTGGATGGGAACTGTTTTCTGTTTTTGTTTTTTTCATTTTTAAAAAATTTTATCCATTGATTTACAATGTTGTGATAATTTCTGCTGTACAACAAAATGACTCAGTTATACATATATGCACATTCATTCTTTTTCAGAATATTTTTCCATAGAGATTATCACAGAATATTGGAGAAAGTCTCATGCTGTACTTCAGGACCCCATTGGCCAGTCATTCCATACACCACATGTGCATACGCCAATCCCAAACCCTCACTTCATCACTCACCCCAAAACTGTCCCCTATAAGTTTGTTTTCAAAATGGTGAGACTCTTTCTTTTCAGCAAATAAGTTCATCTATATCCTTTTTAAGACTTCACATATGAGCAATCCCACTCTGGGGCATCTATCCGGACAAAACTCTACTTAAAAGAGACACGTGCACCCGCATGTTCATTGCAGCACTATTCACAATAGCCAGGACATGGAAACAATCCAAATGTCCATCGACAGAGGATTGGATGGGGAAGATGTGGTATACATACACAATGGAATACTACTCAGCCATAAAAAAGGATGACATAATGCCATTTGCAGCAACATGGATGGAACTAGAGAATCTCATACTGAGTGAAATGAGCCAGAAAGACAAAGACAAATACCATATGATATCACTTATAACTGGAATCTAATATCCAGCACAAATGAACATCTCCTCAGAAAAGAAAATCATGGACTTGGAGATGAGACTTGTGGCTGCCTGATGGGAGGGGGAGGGAGTGGGAGGGATCGGGAGCTTGGGCTTATCAGACACAACCTAGAATAGATTTACAAGGAGATCCTGCTGAATAGCATTGAGAACTATGTCTAGATACTCATGTCGCAACAGAAGAAAGGGTGGGGGAAAAAACTGTAACTGCAATGTATACATCTAAGGATAACCTGACCCCTTTGCTGTACAGTGGGAAAAAAAAAAAAAAAAAAAAAAGACTTCACATATGAGTGATACCATATGATGTTTGTTTTTCACTATCTAACTTCACTTATTTTGATCATCTCTAGAACTATCCATGTTGCTGCAAATGGTATTATTTCATTATTTTTTATGGCTGAGGTAGTATTCCATTATATACATGTACCACACCTTTGTCCATTTCTCTCTTGATGGAAATTTAGGTTGATTCTATGTCTTGGCCATTGTAAAATAGTGCTGCAATGAGCACTTGGGTGTATGTATCTTCGTAAACTATGTTTTTCTCTAGATAGCTGCCCAGGAGTGGAATTGCTGGATCATATGGTAGTTCTGTTTTTAGTTTTCTGAGGAACCTCCATGCTGTTTTCCTTTTTTTGTTCTTTTTTTTGTCTTTTCTAGGGCTGCACCTGTGGCATATGGAGTTCCCAGGCTAGGGGTCCAATTAGAGCTATAGCTGCCGGCCTACACCACAGCTACAGCAATGTGGGATCCGAGTCACGTCTGTGACCTACACCACAGCTCACAGCGATGCTGGATCCTTAACCCACTGAGCAAGGCCAGGGATCAAACCCACAACCTCATAGTTCCTAGTTGGATTTGTTAACCACTGAGCCACGATAGAAACTCCCAGTTTTCCACAGTGATTATACTAATTTACAATCCCAACAGTGTAAGAAGGGGTTTCCTTTTCTCTACACCCTCTCCAGCTTTTATTATTTGTAGAATTTTTGATGATGATTATACTTATTGGTGTAGTTTTGATTTGCTTTTCTTTAAAAATTAGCAATATTGAGCATCTTTTCATATGTTTTTTAGCCATCTGTATGTCTCCTTTAGAGGAATGTCTATTTATACCTTCTGCCTATTTTTTGATTATGTTGTTTGATTTTTTGATATTGAGTTATAGGAGATGTTTGTATATTTTGGAGATTAATCTCTTATATTTATTTGCTTTATTTGCAATATTTTATCCCATTCTGTGGTTGTCTTTTTGATTGCTGTTTCTTTTGCTGTGTAAAAACTTTTATGTTTACTTAGGTTCCATTTGTTTATTTCTGTTTTTATTTTTATTACTCTAGGAGGTGGGTCTGAGAAAATATGGCTGTGGTTTATGTCAGAGAAGGTTTGGCTTATGTTTTCCCCTAGGAGTTTTATAATACCTAGTCTTATATTTAGGTCTTTAATCCATTTTGAGTTTATGTTTATGTATGGTCTTAGTATTCTAATTTCATTTTTTTTTTTTGGATGTAGCTGTAAAGTTTTCCCAACACCACTTATTGAAGAGAATTTCTTTTCTCCACTGTATATTCCTACTTTGTCATAGATTAGTCGACCATCAGTAACTCTGTTACCATTGGCTGGGATAATCATTTTGACAAATTGATTCTTCCAATCCAAGAGCATGGCATATCTTTCCATCTGTCTGTGTAATCTTTGATTTCTTTCAGCAGTGTCTTATAATTTTCAGAGTAAGCCTCCTTAGCTAGGTATATTTCTAGATATTTTATTCTTTTTTCTTTATGATCTTTTGAAGTTAGCATATAGAAATGTGAGAGATTTCTGTGTATTATTTTTTTACCTGAAAATTTACCAAATACATTGATCAACTCTAGTAGTTTCCTAGTAGCACTTCTATGATTTTCTGTGTACAGTATTATGCCATCGGCAAACAGCAACATTTTTACTTCTCTTCCAGTTTGGATTCCTTTTATTTCTTTTTCTTCTCTGATTGCCATGGCTAGGACTTCCAAAACTATGTTGAATAAAAGTGGCAAGAGTGGACATTCTTGTATTTTCCTGATCCTAGTGGGAATTCTTTCAGCTTTTTACTGTTGAGAATGATGTTAGCCCTGGGTTTATCATATATGGCCTTCATTATGTTGAGGTAGGTTCCCTCTATCTGTATTCTGGAGTGTTTTATTTTTTCTCTGAAAAGGGTGTTGGATTTTGTCAAAAGATTTTTCTGCATCTATTGAAAAGATCATGTTGTTTTTATTCTTTTATTAGTGTGGTGTATCACAATGATTGCTTCATGGATATTTAATATCCTTGCATCTTTGGTATAAATCCCACTTGATCATGGTGTATAAACCTTTTAATGTATTGTTGGATTTTGTTTAATAGCATTTTCTTGAGGATTTTTGCATCTATACTCACCAATGATATTGATCTATAATTTTCTTTTTTAGTGGTGTCTTTGGTTTTGGTATGAGGGTGATGGTATCCTCATAGAATGAGTTTGAGAGTGTTCCTCTGCAACTTTTTTTGATAGTTTCAGAATGATTGGTGTTACCTTTTCTCTAAAGTGTGATAGAATTCTCCTGTGAATTCATCTGGTCCTGGACTTTTGTTTTTTGGAAGTTTTTAAATCACTGTTTCAATTTCAATACTTGTGATTGCTCTGCTCATCTTTTCTATTTCTTCCTGGTTCAGACTTTTAAGATTATAGCTTCCTAAGTATTTGTCCATTTCTTCTAGGTTGGCATATATTTAGCTGTAGTAGTCTTCTGATTTTTTTCTATTTCTGTTCTTTTTATTTTTTTCCTAATTTTATTGATTTGAGCCCTTTCTCTTTTTTTTCTTGATGAATCTGGCTAAAGGTTAATCAATTTTGTTCATCTTTTCAAAATACCAGCTTTTTGTTTCATTGATGTTTTCCATTATTTTCTTTGTCTCTATCTCATTTCTTTCTTTTCTTTTTTCTTTTGCCTTTTCTAAGGCCACAACTGCAGCATATGGAGGTTCCCAGGCTAGGGGTCTAATTGGAGCTGTAGCCCCCAGCCTACACCGGAGCCACAGCAATGTGGGATCCAAGCTGCATCTGCAGCCTACACCACAGCTCACAGCAATGCCGGATCCTTAACCCACTGAGCAAGGCCAGGGATCAAACCCACAACCTCATGGTTCCTAGTTGGATTTGTTAACCCCTGAGCCATGATGGGAACTCCTATCTCATTTATTTCTGCTCTGATTTTTTTGATTTCTTTTTGTCTGCTCACTTTGTGTTTTGTTTGTTCTTTATCTAGTTGTGTTAGGTGTAAAATTAGGTTGTTTGTTTGAGATTTTTATTGTTTTCTAAGGTAAGATTGTATTGCTCTAAACTTCCCTCTTAGAACTTCTTTTGCTGTATCCCATAGGTTTGGGGTTGTTGTGTCTTTTTTTTCATTTACTCTAGGTATTTTTCAATTTCTTGGATTTCTTCAGTGTTCCATTGATTGTTTAGTAGCATATTGTTTAGTCTCCATGTGTTAGTGTTTTTTTGCAGCTTTTTTTATTTTAGTAAATTTCTAGTTTTATTGCACTGTGCTTGGAAAAGATGCTTGGTATGATTTCAATTTTCTAAAATTTACTGAGGCTTTATTTGTGGCCCAAAGTATGATCTATCATGTTCTGGAGAATGTTTTGTATACCCTTGAAAAGAATGTGTATTCTCCTGCTTTTGGATGGAATATTATATAAACATTTATTAAGTCCATCTGGTCTAATGCATCATTTAAGACTTGTGTTTCCTTATTGATATTCTACCTGGATGATGTGTCCATTACTGTAAATGGGATGCTGAAGTCCCCCACTATAATTGTGTTATTGTTTATTTTTCCTTTTATGGCTGTTAGCATTTGGCTTATATAGTGAGGTGCTCTTATGTTGGGTACATATATATTTACAATTATTATATCTTTTTCTTGGATTGATCCTTTAATCATTATGTAATATCTGACTTTGTCTCTTATAAATGTATTTATTTTAAAGTCTATTTTGTAGGATATGAGTATTGCTACACCAGCTTTCTTTTGATTTCTTTTTGCTTGGAATGTTTTTCCATCCTCTACTTTCAGTCTGTATGTGTCTCTGGAACTGAAGTGGGTCTCTTGTAGATAGCATATGTATGGTTCTTATTTTTGTATTCATTCAGCCAGTCTATCTCTGGTTGGAGCAATTAGCCCATTACATTTAAGGTAATTATTGATATGTATGTTTTTTATTATTACTGTTGCTCTTTATTTTCAAAATTGCACAATATTTATGTTATTATAATTTTGTTAATTGTTTAAATTTGCTTTGTTGGTCTTTTTTCTTTTATTCTGTTGTTTTCTTCTTTTTTGGTTTGTTGACTATATTTAGTGCCACGTTTGGCTTTATTTTTTCTTATTCGTTTGTATATCTATTGTAGATTTTTGTTGGCAGTTACCATGCGGTTTTGATATAAGAGTATGTATATATGTGTATATATACACACACACACACACACACACACACACACAAGGTTGTTTTATGTTGCTGTTCTCTTAATTGCAAATGCATTTCCAGAACGTTGCATTTGTACCCCCCTCTTCTCATGATTGGTTGTTTTAATATTATATTTGTGTGTGGATAATTTCCTACTTTGCTATATGTTTGCCTTTACTGGTAAGCCTTCTCATTTGTAATTTTCCTGTTTCTAATTCCTTTTGTATTTGTTGTAATGCTGGTTTGGTGGTGCTGAATTCTCTTAGCTTTTGCTTGTTTGTAAGGTTTTTGATTTCTCCATCAAATCTGAATGAGAGCCTTGCTGGGTACAGTTTTCTTGATTATGTTTTTTTTTCCCCCCTTTCATCACCATAAATACACCAGGCCACTCCCTTCTGGCCTGCAGAGTTTCTACTGAAACATCAGCTAATAACTTCTCAGGTTTCACTTACATGCTTCTTCTTGCTTTTTCCTAGCTTCTTTCAGTATTTACTTTTTGTCTTTAATTTTGGTCTGTTTGATTAATATGTGTCTTTCAGTGCTCCTCCTTGAGTTTATTCTTTATGGTATTCATTGTGCTTCGTGGACTTTGAGTGAGTGATTCTTCTCTTACTTTAGGGAAGTTTTCAGCTATTATCTCTTCAAATATTTTCTTCAGTCATTTCTCTCTTTCTTCTGCTTCTCGCATCCTCATAATGCAAATGTTGGTGCATTTATATTTCTAGAGTTCTTAGACTGTCATCATATTTATTTCATTCTTTTTTCTTTATGCTGTTCTGTTTTAGTGATTTCCACCAGTCTATCTTCCACCTTGCTTATTTGTTCTTCTGCTTCCTGTATTCTGCTATTGATTCCATCTAGTGAAATTTTCATTTTGTTTATTATATTTTTATCTTGCTTGTTTACTCTTTAGATCTATTTCTATGTTAAATATTTTTTTGTAATTTATTGATCTTTGCTTCTAGTTTTTTTTTCCTGAGATCCAATCATGCTTACTATCATTACTATAAAGCCTTTTTTATGTGGGGTGCTCATCTCCACTTCACTTAGTTGTTCTTCCTGAGTTTTGTATTTTTCCTTCATCTAGCTCAAATTTCTCTATCATTTCATTTTGTCTAGCTTCCTTTGTGGTCTCCTTTTTACAGGCTACAGGATTGTATCTTCTCTTGCTTCTGGTGTCTGCCTTCTTGTGGTGTGGAAGATACAATGGCTCGTGGCATGCTTTTTTATGGGAGGGACTGGTGTCTGCCCACTGGTGGGTGGAGCTGAGTCTTGTCCCTTTGGTAGCTGGGGTTTTGTCTCTGGGTGTGGTTAGAAGTGGCTGTGTATGTGCAAGGATTTTAGGCAGGATGTGTACTGATTGGTGGGACCATGTTCCCACCCTGTTTGTTGTTTGACCTGTTTGAGGCTTATCTGCCCTGATAGGTGGAGCCAGGTTTTTCCAAAATGGTGACTTCCAGGGAACTCATGGTGTTGCTTATTCCCTGGGACTTCTGCTTGCAATATCTTGTCCCCAAGTGAGAAACAGCTGACTCCTGCTTTCCCAGGAGACCCTCTGAGACTCTTGGTATGTCTGATCCAGACTCTTATGGAGTCTTTGCTTTGCCTTGAGACCTAGTGCACATGAAATCTTGTGTGTACTCTCCAAGAGTAGAGTCTCTGTTTCTCCAAGTCCTGTGGAGTTCCTGCACACAATCCTGCTGGCCTTCAATGCCAAATGCTCCAGGGGCTCTTCCTCCAAATGCCAGACCCCCCAGCTGAGGAAACTGATGTGGGGTTTGGAACTCATTCCTGTGGGAGAGCCTCTCAATATAGTTATTTTCTAGTCTGTATGTTGCCCACCCAGTGGTGTGGGATTGCTTATATCATGAAAGAATACTTTCTGCCATCTTGATGTGGTTTCCTCTTTGTCTGTAGTTGTAGGATAACTTTTTTGTAGCTTCCAGTCTATTTTGTTCATGGTTGTTCAGCAGATAGTAGTGATTTTGGTGTTTTTGTGACAGGAGTTGAGCTCAAGTCCTTCTAAATCCACCACCTTCTCTGGAATCCCTTTTATCTTTGAGGACAAGTTATGATCTGAATCCATAGAATTCAAACAGGGAAATGAAGTTTTTTATTTAAATTAAATATTCTTTAGTTTAAATGTTTTTAAAAGTATTTAAAGGTGAAAAAAAATAATGTGTAGTTTGGGATTTCTTCTTTAAGTGTTTGTCAAATCTTTCAATTTTAGCAGTTGGGTAAAGGTTTTTGGCTATAGAATCTGAGATTCTCTAGAATATACATTAAGATTTTTTAGGAATTGGAATATTTTTATTGGTAATATTATATATGTTAATTTTTACCATAAATTTTATTTTTTAGAGAAATTTTAGGTTCACAGCAAAGTAGCTATATTTTATCTGAGTTTTGTATATTCACTCTTGGGTTACTGAACAAAAAATAAAGATTAAACTGATAAAAATTCTTTAAGAGAAAAGAAATTATATTTAAATATCAAATATGTACCTTAAACACAGTGATTTTTTTTCAATGATAATGATTTTATGTTGATAAAATTAAGGATGTTTATATTTTGCCTGAAACACATGAACAATTTCAATAGTGATTTTTATTTTTTTTTGTTTTGCATGATTATTATTATTTTTCAAATTAAAAAATTAAAGTGCAGTTGACTTACAATTCTGAGCCAATTTATCCTGTATAGAAAAGTGACCCAGTCATACATATATATAATTCTTTTTCTCACATCAAATAAAAAAATATAAATAAATATTTTATTATGGTAGCCTTAATGTGACTTTATGAGTACTTTATTACCTATTGTCACAGTTTGTCATTTACCAAGTAAAAACAGAGAGAATGATATCATGGAAAGAGAACATTGAGTTTAATTTTCTTTATTTAACAATTATGTGAAATTATTCACATTATAATTATTTTTCCCTGAAATCCTCTTTTCTAGATCTTCACACCTATGGTTCCTTCTCACCACTGTCTCTGCAAAGAAAATTCCCATGACACCTACTCTTGTCCTCTGTGAAGTTGCACTGTGCTTCAGCTGTTTTTTTCACTTATCATTATATGAAATGATCTAGAACATAAGCTCCATGAGAACAAGGATGTAGCCTGTTTATCACCCATTATCACCTGTACCAACCAGCACTTGGAACTTAGCAGGGGCTTTATTAATATATGCCAAATAAAAGAATAAATGAATAGAATAATTTTAATTGTCACTTTATCAACTGTAATTCAGGATGTTTTCATCTGTCTTATTGACTAGTGAGAATGAGATAAGATATCTTTGAAGACTATAAAATATTGCAAATTATTATTATATTCACAAAGATATATGGGTTGATGTCTGTTTGAAAACAAATGGTCTTGAACTCTACAGGTTTTTAATGGTGAATATTACTGAAATCTCTGATTTTCTTCCCCAATAGGAAGATTATCATACTGAAATATTCATTTCTGAACCTGAGCAGTTTGACAAGTTTTTCTTGGTTTACTCTTTTCTTTCTAGGTTCTTATACTGTATGTACTATATGTGCTATACATTTGGCTCTCTCAATCAGCAGGTTCTACATCCACAGATTTAACCAACCATGGATCTTAAAGATTTTAAAAGAATTCTAGAAAGTTCCAGAAGCAAAATTTGTGTTTTTCACATACAACTGTTTACACAGCATTTACATTGCATTAGGTATTATAAGTAATCTAGAAATGATCTCTCTGTGTGTTTTATTTACTGTTTCTGCAGATATTTAGGGCATAAATGTATGATCTTACTTGATTCTAGGAGAATATAGACTGATGCTGTATTCAATAGGGGATAAAAATGTCTTCTTTTAGGATATCAAACTGAAATTCAGTAGCTTTGTTTCATGGAGATTTGGTTTGAAACTTCTTTGTCAGAAATATTCAACATAATTTCTAATTTTTCAGAGTGGAAACTTTCTAATTTTTCAAAGCTATAAAGTTGGGTATATTATTTTTTCCTCACACAAGTCAGAAACTTTGTAAATTTACATGAAATTTATTTGTCCATTTAGTCCTGACTTTGACACATTTAGAGTGAACTTATCCCCCAATTTTTTTGAGTGACATACTTGCAGATGTTTTTCACATTTGATTTTTGGCTCCTTTGCAAGCTCAGCAGCTGTACGCTTGCAAGCTAAGCCTTGTTTGCCTGAATGTGCCAAAGGGATGCAGGGGCAGAATCAGTGCTAGCCAGCCTAATCTCCAGTAGGAATGTTTTGGGGAACTTGATACCTGTTGTTGCCATTGTGGCATCAGCTCATCTCCACATCATCCCTATGACTCTCATTTTCCTATCATAATCTATGGACATGTTAAGGCCACATTTCCATCACCCCATACCTATTATTCCCTTCTTATGACTCCTTTGAGGTCTGAGCATGGTCTCAAATGGAAGTTTGGCAAAACCAGACATAAATCTTGTAAGATGGATTGGTGGTCCCTGGGGTAATTGGTTTACAGTGTCAAGTTCCTCTAAATTGAAAGCCAAAGCAAATCTTATGAAATAGAGAAGAAAAATTACTTCATATTTTCCAGCTCAGTTCTAGTTCATTTCATGTGCATCAGCAAAAACAATCTACTTCACAAAGATAAAAGCCCATATTTTCCAAAATATTGTTTTTACCAAAGAAAAGAGAAAAAAGATTGAGATGTTTCATAATAGATGTGACCAAGGAACTAAAAAAATAATGTGAAGTTAGTATAGTTGCTAAATAAAAATATTTAAAATTTTAGATCACAGATAAGCAATATTTTTTTTTTTGTAATAAGTGATATGTAAGCAGCATGAAGTATTTTCATCCTCTGTCTGGAGAACTTCACCCTTCAATAATGGACTCAAATGTTACCTATAATGTGAAGGCTTCCATCATCCCCAGGTCAAATTAATTACTCCCTCATCTGTGTTCATAGCACTACTAAAGTCTTCTATTACTGTATTATCATGGTATCTTTATTTCATTTATATATTTATGCATTTATTTAATAGAGTTCAGTGGTTAAGGACTTGTACTCCTGAGCTAGACTACCTGGATTGTAGTTCTGCCACTGCCACTTTCCGACTGTGTGAATTTGTGCAGTTACTTAATGTGTTCTGTTCCCGAGTTTCCTCATTTGTGAAATGGACAGAATAATAGTACTTATGTCCTAGAGTATGATGAGAAATATATGAATGAATATTCATAAGGGCTTAATGCCTGGTATTAAATATGTATTATTAAGCAAATCCATATGAAGTGTTTATATATGCCAGAATCTATACCAGGACTAAGTTTGTACATGTGGAAGAATCTCTATTCTCGAAGAATGTTTATATTGGTGACTTAGACACTGAACAATTCAAAAGCTGTGAATTCGTTTATTCTATGCATATTCATTGGTAGGAATACAATAGTGAAATAGACAAAAGGCCCTCATTGAGCTTCCATTCTGGTACATGTATGTGCTGTGATGAAGGTGTGAAAAAAAAATGGGATGATATAGATGGGACCTCTAACTCAGCCTGGGGTGGGGCAGAGAATGAGGAAAAGCTTCCAGGATGAAACAATTTTAGCTGGGAAGAGAAGAGATTAAGGGGCTTGAGTTAAGCACAGAAGCAGTAATGAGTTCTCTGATTTTTACCTCCTTAAAGCAAAAGCTTCTGCTCCATGAAGTTTCATATCTCCTCTCTACAAATGAAATGACACTGCCTTTAATCTCAGGGAATATGACAGTGATTTTGTCAATTTCTTGAAGTGGGGCTTTTCTGTTGATATGAGTATCTTGGGTGTAGATTCCCATGCAGTAGATAATCTTCTTATCAAGGAATTTGTGCTCTGTCATTCACTACATTTTGCATGATATGGCCTTGTTGTAATGATAGAGATATAGCTTAAATAGAACAGAAATTGGGTCCAGATGATCTGGATTCAAGATTCAACTCTATCACTTGCTGGCTGGCTGGCTTTGTACTTCTTTGAGGCTCAATTTATCTATCTTTTGGGTCTATTAATAATGAGGAACAGCTAACAGAGCTGTGGTAAGGATTATATTAAAAATTTGTAGAAAGTGCTTTATAAGTTGCAAATGCTATATGTTGCATTATTATTTATATTTCTGAAGAACACATTGTTTTCAGTAACTGATGAAACATTGTATGAAAGTAGCAAAAGGGTATTTTATAGACAACTGATACCTCACAATTAGAATGAACATTCATTTACAACAACCATCTAATTACATACCAGGTGCTGAACTCTTTCTATATACTCTCTCCTTGTCAGTTCTTATCAGAGGAGAGTAACATGATCAAGGTTTATAAAGTGAGTAAGTGGGAGAAACATGTATCAAACTTAAGTTTATTTGAATCCATATAATGAATTTCTTCTCATAATGTAACCTTGCCTCTTCAGAAGTCTTGAAGGATCTGCTATATCCTGAGGAGTCTTGCTGAATCCTGAATATGTAAAGCCTCTGAGCTTTCTTGTCGTGCAATGTAATCCTTAAAATATGAGCTTCAGAGTCCTTCAAACCTCAGAGTTCTTTATTGCATTTTCAAATCAGGGGAGGAGGCAGGGTGAGGAAGATTAAGAAGATTATAGTAATACTTAGAAAAAAAATGCTTTCCTTTCTATTTACCCTATGAAAACAAAAACAAAAACTCCCATACTTACTCTATCCATCCTTGTTTCTGTCCACCTTTGTATGGAAAGCCAGAAAGTGTTGATCTGGGAGAAAAGAGGTGAGGAGAAAAACAGATAGAATGGGCCATTCCAGAAATATTTTTATTTAGATGAATGAGGAGAAATTCTAAGCATTCATGCATTAACTTTTTTCTTATCCTGCTGTATAGCACAGGTAACTCTGCCCAATATTCTGTGATAATCTATATGGATAAAGAATCTGAAAAATAATAGATATATGTATATGTATAAGTGAATCACTGTTGTACAGCAGAAATTATCACATTGTAAGTCAATTATATATGAATAAAACAAAAATTAATATTAGGGAACATTAACTATTGTGACATTGCATAGACCTTATTTTCATGGAATGAATTGAATAATGTAATAGCTGGTAAAATTTAAGCCACATCCTGAAATTATATCAGCAGAGCATTTGTATCCCTTTTTGCAGTTTGAGAAGATCAGGTAAGTCTGAGTTAATCTGAAACCTATATTTTTTAAATTCTGCTGACTTTATGGTAAGATCCCATTGACTTTATTTCATGGCCAGCATTTATATTTGAGATTAGCCTTTACTGTAACAGTTGTAGAGGTCTAATTTATTATTTTCACTATGATTCTCAAGTTGACTCACAATGTCTTTTTAAAAAGAACCTTTGGAGTTCCCATCATGGAGCAGTGGAAACAAATCCAAAAAACAATCCATGAGAATGTGGGTTTGATCCCACCCTCACTCAATGGATTAGGGATCTGGCATTTCCATAAGCTGTGGTGTAGGTCACAGACATATCTTGGATCTTGCATTGCTGTGGCTGTAGCATAGGCCAGCAGCTGCAGCTCTAATTTGACTCCTAGCTGGGAAACTTCTAATTCTGCAGGTGTAGCCCTAAAAAGCAAAAAGCAAACAAACAAACAAAAAACACTGAAGAGCAATGTGGAAACAAATAGTGCTACTCTGGAAAGTAATCAGTGTTGTCCTTTTCATTTTGCCAAGAATATTTGTGAAATTTAACATCTAAACAATAAAAAATAGTGGTATAATTAATTGTATTTTTAATCATCCCTCAATTTAAAAATTATGCAGAAGAGGAAGACAACTATAGACAAAAATACACAAAGTCATTTTTTGCAAGGATCTTGTAGAAATGATCCTGCTGCTATAACAATGAATAGCATAGGGAAATCTTTCAAAGAATAAGATATTTAGACACTATGCCTTAACCATTTAAAAAGAATAATGAAACTGGTTCAAACTCATTTGAACCAATTTCGTTAATTGTATTTTCAATGTAGATCATTATAGTCTAGCTAAGGGTAACATTTTACTGATAGATTAAGCTTTTATAATATTTGTTTTGCTTTTGCTAAGGTTAAAGGGAAAGATGGAATTAAGCATCATTAAACATGGAAAATAAAAGAAACATATAGCACAATACAGAAATCTATGATATTTTACTGTCTATGCCCTCAGCATTTGGGTTGAAGAGTTGAGGTAAACATGATCATGATGAGAATGATATTGCTGTTTTTAAATGGGAGGAGAGAAGAGGAGTAAAAATATCATATATCATGGAAAAGAATACTGTTAACCCAACTATAGTTTGAGTGTGCTTTGAAAGTTCAACATTATCTGATAATTTTAGATCTTTACTTCTGATTATTTGTGATACCAGAAAGACGATACCAGAATCCAGGTTCTTGTTCACAGTAGTCAAAGAATGAACTCCCAAACACACAGGCAGCAAGCAAGCAAAGTCTTTATTAAAGGAAAGCAAATAACTCCCAGGACTGCTGGGAGGGGAGAGAAGAGCACCCTTCTTTATTGCCCTATAGGGATTTTTATCTCTTAAAGTTGGGGAGGGGTACCAACATGGGTCCAGAAAGATGTCTTTTTCTCCCATTGGCCTTGCTCAATTACCTGTATCAGTCCTGGTCCAACAGGTGTTTTAGGGTTGGAAATGTCCAGTTTTATGGTTTCTTTGTCCTTTTTTTCCCTTAGATTAAGTCACCATTCCTCTCATTACTTTTCTCTCAGCTGAGGAGTGGGCTAGAGATTTGCATTTCCTATAGTAAATAAAGTCTGTGGGGAATGTGCCTTTCCTATAATAAAACAAGGTCTGAGGAGGTATTACTCCCTTTAAGTCACAAATGTTAATCAATATCCATATCAAAAGAATGTATTGGAGCCCATATTTCTCCACTGACTACCTGAGTTAGTATTCTGTCTCATTTTCACTCACTGTCATTCTTGTTGTGAATTTCAGTACACCTAGACACACAACAATATTTGTATGTATTTCATTGTTAGGGAGCCAAGTTTATAATGGGTCCTGAATGTCATGGACTCAAAAATACCATCTGAATGTAACATATTGTTTTTTATTATTTCTGCAATCTTCTTGGATAACATTTCTGTCATTACTATGTGTCATTCCATTCATTTGGATTCCAACCATTTCATTTGAATGTGTCATTGCACTCAAAGCTTTTCTCTCTTCACATATTCCAAAATATATGGGGAATGGCTTTCTCCAGTGCTGTGGCTACTTTTGCTAGAACTCAGTGTGTGCTCACTGTTGCTGAATAGATATGCAGAGACAGAGTTTTGGGTGAAGGAAAAAAATAGATTTATTTCTTTGCCAGGTAAAGGAGTGTTATGGCAGGCTAATGCTTCAAACACTGTGACCCCTTTGGGAAAGATTGGAAAGTTTTATAGTTTGGGGACTGAAAAATAGGGCACCAAAAAATAGATAAGGATTAGGGTAGAGGCCAGCTTGCATTGTTTTCAAAAATGGTGTTCAGTGGTCTAGTGGTCTTCTTTCTGGAATAAAGAATGCTTCACTAACATCTTCAATTTGTTGGGGGTTTTAGTTCTGTAGAAGAACTTAAAGATATTGTTATCTACATTACTTGAGGGGGAACCAGGATCTTGCCCCAAAAGTTGCACATTGTCTCTTGATTACTCCTCTCTGATCCCAACATCCCCTCTCTTCCCTGATTAGCAACTTTTTGAACCTGCCCTTTGGAACTTCAGGGAAGGTCTTGGAGGCTGAAGTTAATTCCCTAAAAACAAGAAATGGGGGACACAGAAAAGCTTGTGTGCCCAGGGGCCCACAGGTCCCTGCTTGGTTTCACTACAAGTTCTGTTTATTTTGCTAACAAATTCTGTAGATCATGAGTTTAGACAGGTCTGTGTGAGGACAGCTCCATGATGTTTGCTGAAATGACTCAAATGTCAAGAGAGACTCAATCATTGGAAGATGAAGTCTCATTCACTCCTGTATTTGACTAAGGGACTAGAAGAATTTAAAGGCTAGTATTTGTACATAGAAGTACATAGAAGTGCTCCTACACTTTTCTACATGGTAGCCTTTTAAAATGGTAGCCTTAGAGCAGTTAGATTACTTATCGGCAAGGCTCAATGAAACAAAGTGTTTCAAATGTTCAGGCAAATGAGATTGTGGTTACATTGCCCTTGCTGACCTAGCTTTAGAAATCACACAAATTATTTTTTGCCTAATTCTCTGGTCACAAGCAAGTCACAAACCTGCTCTAATTCAAAGAGAAATGGATATAGAGGGGTGGGGCAAGATGGCAGAGGAGTAAGAGGTCACATTCACTTTCTCCCACAAACACATAATAAAACATATCTACATGTAAAATGACTCACACAGAACATCAGTTGAATGCTGGCAGAAGAACTTAAACCTCCAAAAAGGGCAAGAAACTCTTGACACAACTGGGTAGAACAAAAGAAGAAAAAGAGAGAGAGAAAAAAGGAATCAGGACATAACTAGCATTCCCAAGAGGGAGCTGTGAAGGAGAAAAGGAACCCACATCCTGGGAAGCCACCTGACAGAAAGATTAGCTGAGTCAGTGGGACCCAAAGTCACCAAGAAAAGTGCAGCAGCTGGACTGGTGACAGCAAAGTAGAGTGAGAGCTGCACAGATCATCTGAACCACCAGCCTGGACACCACAGCTTGAGATGCTCAGGTGAGGGCTGGGCACTGAGACTTAGGTTCCAGTGGTCCATCCCAGGGAGAGGACTGGGGCTGGCTGTGTGTGGACAGCCTGAGGGGCTAAGGAACAGTGCACCACTGGCAGGGGTGTGGCATGCCACTGGCTGAGGAGGCGAATGCCACAACAGAGGGTACCTGGGAGAAGGTCTGGACCCACAGGAGAGGCAAGGTGCTATTGTTGGGGAGGGAAAGAAGAGGAGGGGTGGACTCCATAGGAAATCCCCTGCACCAGAGCACGCACATGCCCACAGGCTCTCAGAGGGCAGGGCAGCTCTGGTGCAGGCTATGGGTGGTGAAAAGCCTCTTGCTCATTTAGGGGAGATTGGGCACTCCTTGTGCAGGCTACAGGTGGCCAGGCACCTCTTATGTGGGCTTAAGGGCATCGGGGGCTAAGTGTGATGTGGTGCCTCTTGCATGATCTACAGGTGGCAAGGACAGACTGTGGAAGTCATCTCAGAGGCAGAGGGAGGCATGGCTTGCCACCACTGGTAGCCTGTGTATGAGCTGCACCTGCAACCCCAGTCACCTCAGGTGTTGGCAAAAAAGAAAAAAGAGGGCACTACAACCAAGCACCATACACTGTTGCTCCCAATCCTCTGGGAACACACCTGCCTTGCAACTGCCATGGCCAAATGCTCTGGGCAGTGCCCAGACACTTGGTCACTATATCTTCCCAAGACCCTACAACTAGGAGCAGCTGGTGTGGCACCTCCTGTGTGGGTTAAATGGGACAGGGTGCTTCCTATGTGGTCTGCAGGTGTGTGGGAAAAACAGCTGCAGTTACCCCTGATTCCAGAGGTGAGCGTGGCCCATCACCACTGAGGATACCTGAGCAAAAATTGCTTGCAGCCCCAACCACCTCAGAGGGTACCACATATAAGGATATTGCAATAGAACACCACCTGTTGTTGCTCTTGCTCCCCTTGGAGCACACCTGCCTTGCTGCTGCCACTGCCAAACACTCTGGGCAGTGTCCAGATGCTTAATAACTCCATTCCCAGGAACCTGAAACTAGGAGCAGCTTGTACACCACCTCCTGTAGGGGCTAAGCAGGACAAGGTGCTTCTTGCATGGTCTACAGGAGGTGGGGGAAAACCACCACAGTTATCTATGGGTCCAGAGGTGGGAGAGGCTCACCACCACCACTAGGGGTCTGTGAACAGACACCACTTACAGCCCCATTCACTTCAAGAGCACAACAGGGGAGGGCACTGTGAGTGAACATCACCTGTTGGTGCTCTAGCACCCCTGGAAACACAACCACCCTGCTGCTGCCATTGCCAAACATTCCGGGCAGTACCCACATGTCTGATCTCTGTCACTTCCCAGGATCCAGTACAGCACCTCCTATGTGGGCTAAGTGAGATGGTTGTTGCATGCATGGCCTACAGTTGGTGGGGGCACACCACCACAGATATCGCTGACTCTAGAGGTAGACTCCCTAAAGAGGCACCACCTTCAGTTCCAATCACTTCAGAGGAGGGCATTGCTTCAAACACAAGCTGTTGTTGCTCTCACTACCCTGGGAACTCATGAACCCAGCTGCTGCTTCTGCCAAATGCTCTGTCACTTTGAAGATCTTCCTAGAGATTATTACCACTTCCGAGGGCCCTGCAACTAGGAGCAGCCTGTGCCACCTTCCTGCAGGTCCTTGCTGCTGTTGAGAGCCCAATGACCAGGCACTGACTGCTGGCCCTACCCATTGCCTCCTTCTCCCTAAAAATACACTGAGCATCCTGGGAATAACAGCCTGCTCACACAAAATAAAGAGAAAGCAAATATTCAAACTCCCACACCAAAAATAAATAGTAACCCCACAAAAATACAAAGGGGTATTCTTGCATAGAAGTAGCCTTGCAAGACTACAGTTCACCTTCCCCAAACTCACAGAAAAAGAAAAACATAAGCAAGAAGCAGCAGCTCATAAATGATTCCTAGTTAAGGGAACAGGAGAATTCACTTAAAGCAGTCAAAAATGAAACAGACCCCTGCAGTCTGACAGACATTGAGTTCAAAAGGGATATAGCAAAATACTGAAGGAATTAAGTAAGGGATATGAACAGTAATGCAGATTCCTTTAGAAAGAAACCAGAAAATATAAGGAGGAGCCAAGAAAAAGTAGAAAATTCACTTGCAGAGATACAAACTGAGCTAAAGGCAATAAAAACCAGAATGAATAATGCAGAGGAACAAATTAGTGACATGGATGACAGAATAATGGAAATCACTCAATCAAGACAGCAGACAGAAAACCAAATGAAAAAACATGAAAGCAATTGTAAGAGACCTATTGAATATTATAAAGCAGGCCAATCTATGCATAATAGGAATTCAGAAGGAAAAGAAAAAGAAAGGGGATTGAAAATATATTGGAAGAAATTATGGCTGAAAACCTTCCAAATCTAAAGGATACTGATATTAAGATACAGAGAGCACAGAGGGCCCCAAACAAGTTGAACCCAAATAGGCCCACACCAAGACATATTATAATAAAAATGGCAAAAGTTAAAGATAAAGAGAGGATTCTAACAGCAGCAAGAGAAAAGCAAAGTGTTAATTATAAGGGAACCCCCATAAGGTTATCAGTTGATTTCTCTACAGAAACACTACAGGCCACGAGAGAGTGGCAAGATATATTTAAAGAGCTGAAAGGAAAAAATTTGTAACCTGGAATACTCTATCCACCAAGAGTATCATTTAAAATAGAAGGGGAAATAAAGAATTTCTTCAACAAATAAAAGCTAAAAGAGTACAGCAATACAAAAACCATTCTAAAAGAAATACTGAAAGGGCTTCTCTAAATAAAAAAAGAAGTAAGAAGAAAAGGGAGGGAGGAAACCACAATTGGAAAGCAATCATTTAAATAAACCAGCATACAGATCTAAACATGAAGATGTCAAAAAAAATCAAAATTATACAATGTAGGGAAAAAAATAAGAAAATATAGATTATTTTTTATTTTTTTATGATGTGTTTGAGCCTATATGACTATCAGGCTAAAGCAAGCAGATATAGGAATGGGTTAACACACTTAAAAAACAGGGCCACCACAAATCAAAATCTAACATTACATTCACAAAAACTGAAAAGAAATGTATTCAAGCATAAAATAAATGGAAATCATCCAACCCCTCCCCCCCAAAAAAAAAGAAAGGAAGAAAAGGGAAATGTAGAATCAACTGGAAAACAGGTTTAAAATGGCAATAAATACATATCTATCAATAATCACCTTAAATGTTAATGGACTGAAGGCTCCGATCTAAAGACACGGAGTGGCAGATTGGATAAAAAGCAAAAACCTACAATCTGCCCTTTACAAGAGACTCAACTTGGGGCAAAGGACACAAATAGATTGAAAGGGAGGGGATGGGAAAAGATATTTCAGGTCAATGGACAATACAGAAAAGGAGTTGCAATAGTCATATCAGACCAAATTGTCTTTAAAATGTAGGCCATAAGGAAAGACAAAGAAGGACACTATTTAATGGTTAAAGGATCCACTCGAGAAGAGGATATTACAATCATCAATATATATGCCTGTGATATACGAGCACCCAGACACCTACAACAAAAACTAAAAGACAGAAAAGGAGAAATCAATGGGAATACAATCATAGTAGGAGAATTTAACACCCCACTCACATCCATGGACAGATCCTCCAGACAGAAATTCAATAAAGCAAAAGAGATCCTAAAGTACACAGTAGAAAAGTTAGACTTAACTGACATTTTCAGGACATTACATCCAAAAAACATAAAACAAAAAACAATATACATTCTTGTCAAGTGCACATGAAACATTCCCAAGAAATGATCACATCATGGGGCACAAAGCTAAGCTCAAAAAAATTTAAGAGTGTACAAATTACTCCAAGTATCATCTCTGACCACAATGGCATGAAATTAGAAATCAACCACACAAAAATAAATGAGAATAAACTGACTACAGGGAGACTAATAAACATAGTACTAAAAAAACCAATGGGTCAATGAGGAAATGAAGAAGGGAATTAAAAAATACCTTGAGACAAATGATAAATAAGACTCAGAATCGTTGGGATGCTGCCAAAACAGTGCTCAGAGGGAAATTCATTTCAATACAGGCCTTCCTCAAAAGAGAAGAAAAATCTCAAATCAACAACTTAACCCACCACAAAAATGAATTAGAAAAAAGAACAAACAAAACCTAAAGTCAGCAGAAGGAAGGAAATCATAAAGATCAAAGTGGAAATCAATAAAATAGAGATTCAAAAAACAATAGAAGAAATCAATAAACCAAGAGCTTTTTCTATGAAAATGTAAACAAAATTGACAATCCTCTGGTTAGACTCACCAAGAAGAGGAGAAAGAAAAACCCAAATAAACAAAATAAGAAATGAAAAAGGAGAAATTCTAGGGATACTACAGAAATACAAAAAACCATGACAGAAAATATCAAAAATTGTACACTAACAAATTTGACAACCTGGAAGAAATGGACAACTTTCTAGAGACTTACAGACTATGAAAGCTGAATCAAGAAAAAAAAAGATCAACTGAACAGACTGATCATTAGAAACGAAATTGAATATGTCACAAAAACACTCCCAACATACAAAAGTCCACGACAGATGGTTCCACAGGCAAATTCTACCAAACATACAAAGAGGAATTATAGCCACCCTCCTTAAAATTTTTCAAAAGAGTGAAGAAGAAGGAACACTTCTTCTATTCTATGATGCCAACCTCACCCTAATTCCAAAATGAGACTAAGATACCACCAAAAAAGAATACTATAGGCCAATATCTTTGATGACAATAGATGCAAAAATTCTCAACAAAATTTTAGCCATCCAAATCCAACAATATATTAAAAAGAACATACAACAAAACCAAGTGTGATTCATCACAGATTCACAAGGATGGTTCAAAATACAAAAATCAATGTCATACACCACATTAATAAAAGTCAAAAACTACATGATCATCACAATAGATGCAGCGAAAGACTTTGACAAAGTCCAACATCCATTCATGATCAAAACTCTTACCGAAGTGGGTATAGAGGGAACATCCCTTAACACAATCAAAGTCATTTATGAAAAACCCACAGCAAATATAACACTCAATGGAGAAAAGCTGAAAGCCTTCCCACTAAAACCTGGAACAAGACAAGGATGCCTACTCTCACCACTGTTATTCAACATAGTACTGGAAGTCCTAGCCACAGCAATCAAACAAACAAAAGGAAAAAAACTTATCCAAATTGGAAGAGAAGAGGTAAAATTGCCACTGTATGCAGATGACATGGTACTATATATAGAAAACCCTAAGGACTCAACCCAAAAAATACTTGAATTGAGCAACAAATTCAGCAAAGTAGCAGGATATAAGATTAACATTCAGAAATCAGTCACATTTCTGTATACCAACAATGAAATATTAGAAAAGGAATACAAAAATAAAATACTTTTTAAAATTCACCCCCACCCCAAAACGAATACCTGGGAATACACCTGACCAAGGAGGTAAAGTGCTTATAGGCTGATAACTATAAAACATCAATCAAGGAAATTAAAGAAGAAGTAAAGAAATGGAAAGTTATTCATGCTCCTGGGTTGGAAAAATTATTATTGTAAAAACGGCCATACTACCCAAGGTAATCTGCATATTCAATGCAATCCCTATCAAATTACCCATGACATTTTTCACAGAACTAGAACAAACCAACCCAAAAATTTATATGGAAGCACAAAAGACCCAGAATTGCCAAAGCAATCCTGAGCAACAAAAACCAAGCTGAAGACATAACTCTCCCAGACTTCAGACAATATTACAAAGCCACAATAATCAAGACAGTGTGGCACTGGTACAAAACAGACATACACACAAATGGAATAGACTAGAAAACCCAGAAATAAACCCAGACACCTATGGTCAATTAATCTTCGACAAGGAAGGCAAGAACATAAAATTGGAATAAAGAAAATCTTTTCAGCAAGTATTGCTGGGAAACCTGGACAGCTGCATGCAAGTCAATGAAACTAGAATACACCCTCACACCATGTATGAAAATAAACTCAAAATGGCTGAAAGACTTAAATATAAGACAGGACACCATCAAACTCCTGGAAGAGAACATAGGCAAAACATACCCTGACATCAACCCTACCAATGTTTTCTCAGGTCAGTCTCCCAAAACAACAGAAATAAAGGCAAAAACAAACCAATGGGACCTACTCAAACTGACAAGCTTTTGCACAACAAAGGAAACCAAAAAGAAAACAAAAAGACAACTTACAGAATGGGAGAAAATAGTTTCAAGTGATGCAATGGACAAGGGCTTAATCTCTAAAATATACAAGCAATTTGTACAACTCAGCAGCAAAAAAGCCAACAACACAATTGAAAAAATGGGCCAAAGACCTGAATAGACATTTCTCCAAGGAAGACATACAGATGGCCAATAAGCACATGAAAAAATGCTCAACATCCCTGATTATTCAAGAAATGCAAATCAAAACTACCACGAGATACCACCTCACACCACTCAGGATGGCCATCATTAATAAGGCCACAAATAACAAATGCTGGAGAGGGTGTGGAGAAAAGGGAACCCTTCTGCACTGCTGGTGGGAATGTAAACTGGTACAGTCACTATGGAGAACAGTTTGGAGATACCTTAGAAATCTATACATAGAACTTCCATAGGACCCCGCAATCCCACTCTTGGGCATATATCCGGACAAAACTCTACTTAAAAGAGACACATGCACTCGCATGTTCATTGCAGCACTATCCACAATAGCCAAGACATGGAAACAACCTAAATGTCCATCGACAGATGATTGGATTAGGAAGATGTGGTGTATATACACCACTGAATACTACTCAGCCATAAAAAAGAACAAAATAATGCCATTTTTAGCAACATGGATAGAACTAGAGACTCTTATACTAAGTATGGTAGTCAGAAAAAGACAAATACTGTATGATATCACTTATATCTTGAATCTAATATATGACACAAATTAACATTTCTACAGAAAAGAAAATCATGGACATGGGGAACAGACCTGTGTTTGCCAAGGGCAAGGGGGAGGGCATGGGATGGTTTGCAATACATGCAAACTATTGCCTTTGGAATGGATAAGCAATGAAATCCTGCTGTATCACACTGTGAACTAAATCTGGTTGCTTATAATGGATCATGATAATGTGAGAAAAACAAATGTGTATATGTATGTATGGCTGGATCACATTCCTGTACAAGAGAAAATTGGCAGAACACTGTAAACCAGTTATAATGGAAGAAATAAAAATCACTAAAAAAAACAGACTATGAGAAAAAAAAGACTTACAGAAATACTCTATATTTGATGCTTGATTGACCATGTTTTCTAAAAGTTAACGAGAAACCCAACACTTTTACAAAATTCTGCTACAAGTCAGAGCATTAACTGGGTCAGAGCATTCAGGGAGTAAAATCTACTATGATGAGTCAAAATATTTTTAAAATCAAGTGTTATATATACCCACCTTTTGTGTATATATAAAACCCACACTGTACATGCCCTAGGTGGGGAAAAATTCATGTTCAAAAACTTTAGAATCTTTTTCCAAAGTATTAAAAGTCAATTATGATTCAAGTCAGTAGTATATGAATCTTTGTCTTTCTATACTATTTTATTAAAAATGTGATACGCCCATTCTTGAAGGATAAATTATGAAATAAACAAAGCACAATAGTGTATGGTTAATATTTTGTTAGGTTTTATATCAGTCATACAGGTCCCACCTTTGTTTCTACCATAAAACAATGACATCATCAGCCAATACCTCCCCAATCTTTTTACTTTCCTCTTTTTAAATCTTCCATAATATTCCCTCCCCTTTTATTCTATTCTTGTCCAATCTATATATTTTATTGCCTTCATCATGAGGTAGACCCTACTAGGGAGTACTCACAACCTATCCCCCCTTTTCTCTAATGTTGATTTTTGTATGGAATGTACACATGCTAGGTCAAAATAACTCCCAGTCTCCTATGTAGCTGGTAGCAAATATCTGACTCAGTCAGGCCAATGAGCTATATAGATCATATATGCTGAAGTCAAATGAGTAGATCTTACAACAACTATTGTTTTGATCAAAGTGCTAGAAGCAACCATTTGCCTTTCATTATTCTCCTTATCATCTTATTTGGAACTTGGATGCAGTGCCTAGAGTTAGAATGGCCATATCTTGAACAAGTCAACTGGGAAAAAATACACAACATGAAAGTCGAGTTATATTTTATTTTGTAGATAAAACTGAGGAATTAAGCCCAGGA
This sequence comes from Sus scrofa, assembly GCF_054392235.1. Taxonomy (NCBI): domain Eukaryota; kingdom Metazoa; phylum Chordata; class Mammalia; order Artiodactyla; family Suidae; genus Sus; species Sus scrofa. The sequence continues at coordinate 51,516,934 of NC_139386.1, forward strand.
CAGAGCATTTGAGATAACTCTGAGAGTCTGCTCCAATTAGGCAAAAGGGAAGCCAGGATGTATAGGAGTTTTGCACCACAGGCCAGGTAGTCAGAACATCAAAAGATTTACAGTTAATTTTAAAAAGCTAGCTATCTCAAGTTAAGGAATTTAGTGTTTTTCTATGTATGGGAAGATGCAATGTCTGGGCTCACAGAAATTATTCCTTTGATATGCACCTCAGCTCTCTTGGGCCAGTGGATTTTCACCCTGTGTCTCCTCAGAGTGCATGGTCAGGAGTGGCTGCAGAGGCAGCAGACATTATGCTTCTATCCAGTTTCCTCTGTACTCAGTATTGGACAACTGCAATGTGATAGTTCATGAGTGCAAATCCCTTTGTTTACTGATATGGCAGGCAATACTTTTTATTTACAAACATAAAGCCCAAAACTGTATGCCAAAAGTTGCAAAGCAAGAAGAAAGTGGAGCCTGGAAAGTTAATGACTTTCTTAAATAGCTACAATTGTTCCAGACTGCATACCTCTGGAATTTTTGCAGCATCAGAAGCATAAAACTTCTATTTTCTCATATTACTGTGAACAAGTTTCTTTTTTTATGGAATCAAATGTAATACTAATCTATCCAAATGGAAAATAAATTACTCTCTCCTAACATTAACATGTGTATAAATATTTACTCTAAAATTCTTTGGTTTTCTTCATACATTGATAATTTTTATAGAAACAAAGGAGGAGGCTGCTGCCATATTGAGCTCAGCCTGTGCCTCTCTGATGCCTTAATAAATCTCTTTTGCTTTACCAACTAGGCCTTGTGCATTCCTCCCTTGGCAAACCTAGCATTTGGTGCTGAAATCCAGGAGGGAATGGTGAAGGAACAGGAAGCAAGTCAGTAGTGCCACAAGCTCCTGGGTTTGCAACTCAGAAAGCAGCAGGCCAGGGCAGCTCATCCTGGGCTAATCTCAGGATCCCACCCAGGTTTGGACCTCTGATCTAGGCACCTCCCAGCCAATGCTTTTGAGCCCAGCCAGGGAGGAATGCCACACCAGGAATTTCACCTTTCCATTACCCACTCCACATCCAACACCAGCCTCCTAATTCTTGGGTGAGTAATCATCACTTTTCCGGGTCTCTTCAGCATGACCACTAAGCCCCAATTCCTCTGACACATCAGACCATAACCCTCTCAGACAAATCCTAGCACTAGGTCAGAAGACTCCATGGGGACACCCACATGGAGACATACCTCTCTCTTCTCAGGTCTACTTCTCAGACCTTGGGGATGCCCTGACTGAGGAGAGGCACTCCTAAAGGTGGCCCCTTACTTATGCTCCATCCCCTCTTAGTCCTTTCTTTCCTTCTCATCATGGAAAACACTTCCTCCTCTCCTCTGGGAACACAACTCTTGGCTGCCTCTTACAAACATTAGATACTCAGGAGTTTTCTTCATGGTTCAGTGGTTAATGAACCTGACTAGGATCCATGAGGACATGGCTTCAATCTCTGGCCTCACTCAGTGGGTTAAGGATCCAGCATTGCTCTGAGCTGTGGTGCAGGTTGCAGATGTGACTCAGATCCTGTGTTGCTGTGGCTGTGGAGTAGGCTGGCAGCTATAGCTCTGATTTGACCCCTAGCCTGGGAACATCCATATGCTGCAGTTGTGGCCCTAAAAATCAATAATAGTAATAATAATAATAATAATAGATACTCTTGGACTAAGAGGAGACATAGGTCCAAGTGTTTTAAATTTATAATACCACTGGACACAATACACATTGTATAATGGCTCTCAATCACCCCAAAATGGCACTTTTGATTTTAATATCTTGTGTGACCTCAATAATTTTGTCACTGTAATGGGAAGTCGTTCAAAATTCCTTACATTCAGGCCTTCTTTACCCTTTGCTCCAGACCTTCCCCTCTATTCTTCTTGCTCCACCTTTCAAATTCTTCTCCTTCATTCATAACCACCTCTCTCTGATTCTGATATCTCCTTTGATCATGCAGATCATTGCCCCACTCATATAACCCTCTCTGTGCCATGGTGCCAGCTCTCCCACCAACTCACAATCCTCCTCTCCTCTGCTCTCGGCTTCCTCAGCTTCTCCCCATCCTAACCCAGATCCCAACCCCTCTTTCTCCCCACTCATACATAGTGCCAGACCTGACATCCTGCCTCCAAAATCACCTCTCAACCAGCTCCTTTAGTCCCTTCAGGGGAAGTTGCAGGAACTGAAGGAATTGTCTAGGCCATGTCCGTTTTTCAATGTCCAACCTCTCTCAAATTTAAAAAAGATTAGGCTACTTCTCTTCTGACCCCACCACCTACATTAAGCAATTTGAATTTCACTCAGTCCTATGACCTTACCTGGTACAACGTCTGTATCATCTTATCCTCCACCATCTCCTGAGGAAAAACAAAGGATCCAGTTATCCACTGAGGCCCATGTTGATGACTTCCACTAGCAAGATAACTAACAGCCTGTTGGGGTAGCAGCAATCCCCAGGCAGGATCCAAACTGGGACTCTCAGGTAGATTCCCCTGGCCACAGACACCAGAATCACATGGTAACTTGTCTCATAGCAGGACTTTGGAAAGCAGCATACAGAGATATTATCTACAAAAAACTAAAAGAAATTAGCCAAGGCCCAGATGAAAACCTTATCCTATTTCTTTCACACCTAACAGAAGCACTCCAAAAATATACAAATTCAGACCCTTCCTCAGTAGAAGGAAGTCTTTTCTTAAACACTTCATCTCTCAGTCTGCACCTGACATAAGGTACAAATTACAAAAATTAGAGGATGGCCCTCAAACCCCACAATGGGATCCCTTGAGCCTTGCCTTAAAGATCTTTAATTATTGGGATGAAGAGACTAAAACCCAAAAAACTAAAAAGAGATCAGGCTAAATAGCAAATGTTGGCAACTACCATTCAGGACTCCCAAAATATGGGCTCCCTCACAAGAACAACTTCCCCAAGGCCCCTTCAGGCCCATCTAGTCCCATGTTACAGATGCAGCGAGAGGCCACTGGAAGCTCAACTGTGACCAACCTACTCATGGAAGGGCCATATCCCTCCCTTGGAGAGACCTGAATCACAGAACCTCAACCTGCTGTACCACCTTGGCCTGGCTGCTGAAGACTGAGAGTGCCTGGGCCACCTGGCCCCCATGCTTATCACTCCTTTGGAGTCCCAGGTAACTCTGCTAGTTGCAAGTAAGTCAATCTATTTTCTTATTGACATGGGGGCCATTTACTAAGCACTACCTGAATTCATGGGCCACATGCACCCCTCTCAAGTCTCTATTGTGGTGGTTGATGGCTTAATATCCAAAACCTTAACAACACCCCATCTAAATTGCACCTCATCAGGAACACCCTTTAGTCATTCTTTCCTGATACTACCCAGGTGCCCAACTTCAATTCTCAGCAGAGACATTTTATCTAAATTTTGAGCCTCCCTTATGCTTTTCACTTATGTCTCTTGCTGACCCCTCCCTCCTCCTTCTTGCTCATCCAGAACCTGATAGGATACCTCTCCCAGCCTCCATTTTTTTGCCCAAGGTATGGGATACCTCCAACCATTCCATAGCTCAGCATCATGCTCCCATTCAAACTGAGTTAAAAGACTCATCCACATACCCCTGTCAACCCCAATACATGCCCCTGAGGGAAGTTGCTATTTGAGTGTTAGGCACAACCAGGGTCCATATCCCCTTCCCATGTCTAATCCATACACTAATCCAGACCCCGAGACCAGTGAAGGACATGCCATTCTTTCAGTCCATTTTATAAGCCATGCTTCCCCTGACAGAAAAAAACTATAAAAATTAGAACAGGGCCCACAAACTCCATTCCTTGTCTTACTTGATATGGTCTTTAAGATAAAAGACTTGTAAATATTGAGGGAAATTTTTTCTGGCCTTAAAGGAACAAAGTCATCCCTGGAGGAAATTGCTTGTGCCTTTGAGATGCAGATATTCTACCTGGGCTTCTGAAACTCTTATCTCACCATCTTTTTTAAATAAAAATTTCAGGAAGAGGGGTACAAGTTGGAAGTTGAATTCTCAGGGAAAAATAGAAATCCTATGTCTTTTTCATAAACATTAGTAAAAAGGGGTTTAGCCATCTAGAGAGGTGACCTTGATTTTTTTATTCCATATTCCAGAAACTCAATTTGAACCCAGTCTATTTTGTAACTGATGGGCTCTACACAGTTGTATCTTATTCAAGGCTGAAACTTTGGAATGGGAAATATGAGGTCTCTGTTTTTCTTGTTTGTATATATCTTTGTTTGTGTTGTGCATGTATGGCATTGCCAAAATTAATTCATATAAGATTTCTACTTAATTGTCTTAAAGGAAATTAAGTGCTTACATAAATTCTCAAAGTACATAAAGTAAATTAATTTTTGGTTCACCTGAACTGGAAAATATTAAGTATTCAATATTAATTATTAGATGTTAACATTAAAGTTAAAGTTTGTTGATCTAATTAATAGACTCATCTTTAGAGTCTTCAACATAAGTATAATACCTATTGTACCTAGGTTTGATAAAAGTCAAATGAGATACTGAGACTTCAGTTACTAAACAGACAAACTAAAGTCATTTTGTGGTAAGGGCCCTCCCAGAACAAAGGGAAGGCAATGTGGCATAACCAGTCTCTGTGTGTCTATGCCTTGACTCTGTGGCAGGAGGACATTATCAGTATTCATATGCAACTTTGTAAAATAGACAACCAACCAGAATTTACAGAATATATGTTATATTACAAGGGAGACAAAGGGTACAAAGTGTAAGAGAAAAAAATAAGGGAGGGTATATAAGACAGTGCCCCACTGCATTTGGGACTCAGCCTTTGGATGTGAATCCTCTGAGTCTGTGCTGGCATGAATAAACACTGCTTCCTGGCAAAAAGCCTCAGTGTCCTGTCTCTCTGAATGAGAATCCTGCAAAATTTCTTGGGAGCTCATCTGGGATTTGAAGATGGTGATTTCACATGCCTTGTTATGAGGGTCCTACACTTGGGACACTGGGAGAGGTGAACTCACCTGGTGCCAGTGGACCAATTGATAAATAGGGGACTAGCCCTCCTGGGGTTCTGGGGAGAGGATCAGGAGCACAATGGAACCCAGTAAGGCCCAGGATCCAGCCAAGGGAGTGCCACCCACCAGACCAGTAAGGACCTGGGTTCAGTTTGGTAAGCCTACCCCTCAGAGGAAGAATGGGAGCCTGATCACTTCCAAGAGTTATGCAAGTAGCCTCATAGGAGACCAAACCATGACTCTAAGGAACTGTGTGGTGGGTTGGAGATATTGTGTGAATGTGAGTGAATGAGATGGACAATGGGAGAATTCTGACTCAACCAAGGGCCTAAGTGAGCATGGAGTCCTGAGCCATGGCTCTGTGGTTATCCTCATATGGCTTATGGTGACTCTCTTTGCAGAGATCCTGATATTGGGGTTTATACAGTCCCACCAATGTTAAGAGGTGCCTGAAATATCTCCATGAGGAGAACAACTAGAGATGGAAGAAGGTATTGTTTACTGCTTCCCTTTCCCTTCTTGTGTGTGACTCTCATCTTTTGGGGAGAGGAAATGGGTGGAAAACAGAGAAAACATACCCCCTTATAGTGTATAAAAAATTTCAAGAGGAGATATTCAGGAGTTACAGTATTAAGTTGATGCCCAGAAAATTCCAGATGTTCTTTGAGATAGATTAGCCTTTGTTTGGTGTTGTTTGGACCTCCAAGGGTTCACTAGATAAAAAACTAGTTAGCAAAGTGTTTAGAGTCATCACGGGGGACACAGGCCACCCTGACAAATTCCCTTATATTGGCTGCTTGCAAAACATAGTCCTCTCTAAGCCACCTTGTCTGAAAGCCTGTCTGGAAGAGAATTGTAAAATCATGATGGTCCAAATGACAGCTTTCTCAAAGTGCTGACCAGAACCTGAGAAGCCCATTCTGTCTGGGGAGCCAGAGGAATTTCCCCCACTTTATGCACCATTGTATCCCCTGTTACTGCTGGCACTCCCTACACTTACTTCAGCCAAAACCCCACCAGAGACTGCCCACACCCCTGAAGCCACCCTCCCACAAAAGCCACCTGAAATGCCCCCAAGTGCAGCCACTCTCGAGCCTTTGTCAGCCAGGCCAAGGGAGACATCTGATGTAAGCTACAGAAGTTAGAGAGCTTCACTGAAATGAATTCCAGCCAACTGTTGGAGGTTGCAACAATGTGTTTGTCAACCTAGACCAAGAGGCAGGATGAGAAGCAGAATCTGCTTGCCACCACCCTGGTGGATCGATTGGGACACTCCCAGAGAGGTGCCCCACCAGGCCAGGGCCAAGGTCAGAGAGGAAAACAAAAGGGACCGCCTCACCCAGATTTGAGATTGGAATGAAATCAATGTCCTCACTGCCACCAGGAAGGTCACTAAAAGAACAAGTGCCCCCAGCCATCAGAAAATTATTACCAAGCTCCTGGAGAGGACAAGATGGTGGAGGAGTAGGGGGACACGCTCGCCCTCTCCCACAAACACAACAAAAAAAGCACATCTACAGAAGAAATGACTCGCACAGAACAACAACCAATCGCTGGCAGAGGAACCTAAACTCCAATAACGGCAAGAAGTTCGTGACATTATTGGGCAGAACGGGAGAAAAGAGGAGAGTGAGAGAAGGTGAATCCGAGCGGGACGGGCGCTCCCGAAAGGGAACTGCGGAGGAGAAAGGGATCCCGCACCCTGGAAAGTCACCTACCGGGGGAAAGATCAAACGAACCGGAGGAATCTCCAGATGCAGAGAAGAGTGTAGCAGTAAGTCGGAGTACGGAAAAACGATCAAGAACCCAACGGACCATCTGAACTACGGGCACAGTCACCAAAAATTGAGACGCCTGGGTGGGGGCTGGGCACCGAATCCTCGGCTCCAGAGGTTAGTCCCCGGGAAAGGGCCGGGGGACGCCTGGGTGGGGGCTGGGCACCGAGACCTCAGCTCTGAAGGTTGGTCCCCGAGAGGGGGCCGGGGGACGCCTGGGTTGGGGCTGGGCACCGAGACCTCGCCTCCGAAGATTAGTCCCCAAGAAAGGGCCGGGGGACGCCTGGGGGGGGGGGCTGGGCACCGAGACCTCGGCTCCAGAGATTAGTCCCCGGGCTAGGGGGGCGGGGAAGAGCGGAAACTGCTTGGGAGGTCTCTAAACCATTTGACGGGGCAGAGACTGCCTGGGAGACTAGAAAACAAAGCTGTCGCAGAGGAAGGGAGCAATACTCTAGGGGCGGGGAAGTGGAAAGCCGCCTCAGAGGGAACCTGGGAGAAGAGCCTGGTCTGCGCCCGTGCTGGGGAGGGGAGAGAAGAAGGGGTGGGTCCCCATAGAATACCCCCCACGCCACAACAAGCTTACAGGCCCGCTAGCTAGCAGAAAGCTGTGCTTCCCAGTGCATTCCCTCCCCCCACCCCCGCCACCCCCTACGCTCTCGCCGAACCTGGGGCTGCCTGCCATCCAGGAGGGCTGGCCTCAACAATTGCCTGAAGCCTACCACCGCAGGGGCTCTCCCTGCACAGGCCTGCTTGCCCTTTGGAGGGGCTACACTTCCACAGAGCAGCACCAAACACCACCAGCCCCCTAGAAAAGGCCTGCAGCCCAGAAAAGCTAGAACAAGCCTAGCCAGGCCGTGAATAGATCGACCTAATTCTCCGACGGTTTTTCTGAGACGGGCTCCCCCGGGGAGGAGCCTCTTGAGTCTCCAAGGGCCTTGCTACACGCCCAAGACCCCAGGGGGTGCTAAGACCTAGTGGACCAGCTGCATAGGACTGCCAGCTCCAGGCAGGACCCCCTGCAGCCCAGAAAAGCTGCAACAAGCCTGGCCGAATTGGGAAAAGATCTCAGACGGTCTTTCTGAGTCGGGCTGTCCTGGGGAGGAGCCTCTTGAGTCTCCAAGGGCCCTGCTACCCGCCCAAGACCCCAGGGGGTGCTGAGACCTAGTGGACCAGCTGCATAGGACTGCCAGCTCCAGGCAGGACCCCCTGCAGCCCAGAAAAGCTGCAACAAGCCTGGCCGACTTGGGAAAAGATCTCAGACGGTCTTTCTGAGTCGGGCTGTCCTGGGGAGGAGCCTCTTGAGCCTCCAAGGGCCCTGCTACCCGCCCAAGACCCCAGGGGGTGCTGAGACCTAGTGGACCAGCTGCATAGGACTGCCAGCTCCAGGCAGGACCCCCTGCAGCCCAGAAAAGCTGCAACAAGCCTGGCCGAATCGGGAAAAGATCTCAAACGGTCTTTCTGAATCAGGCTGCCCTGGGGAGGAACCTCTTGAGCCTCCAAGGGCCCTGCTACCCGCCCAAGACCCCAAGGGGTGCTGAGACCTAGTAGACCAGCTGCATAGGACTTCCAGCTCCAGGCAGGACCCCCTGCAGCCCAGAAAAGCTGCAACAAGCCTGGCCGACTTGGGAAAAGATCTCAGACGGTCTTTCTGAGTCGGGCTGCCCTGGGGAGGAACCTCTTGAGTCTCCAAGGGCCCTGCTACCCGCCCAAGACCCCAGGGGGTGCTGAGAACCAAGTGAAATCTGCTACCATCGTGGGGTGGACCTCCCAGTCCTGTCTGCCCTCAGGAAGTCCTCCTTTGCTTCAAAGAAACACTGTTAGTCCCATCAACACTCCAGAAAAGCCACACTGCCTCAAAAAAAGATTGACCAACAACGACAGCCCTCAGGAAATATTCCAGGGCAGTGACAAGGCAAACACTACCCGATAACAGAGAGTACAACTCCCTCAGGAGAAAGAAGACAACAAGCAAGATGAAGAAGCTGAGAAACCACCCCCAGTCAAACCAACAGGAGAACTCACCTAAAACAGTCAACAATGAAACTGATCTCTGCAGTCTGACAGACCTGGAGTTCAAAAGAGAAATAGTGAAAATACTGAAGGAATTAAGAGAAGATATGAACAGCAATGCAGATACCCTCAGAAAGGAGCTAGAAAATATAAGGAGGAGCCAAGAAAAACTAGAACATTCATTTGCAGAGATGCAAACTGAACTAGGGGCAGTGAAAACCAGAATGAATAATGCAGAAGAACGAATCAGTGATATGGAAGATAGAATAATGGAAATCACTCAATCTGGTCAACAGACAGAAAACCGAATCAAAAAACTGGAAAGCAATATAAGAGACCTATGGGATAATATAAAACGGGCCAATCTACGCATAATAGGAATTCCAGAAGGAGTAGAAAAAGATAAAGGAATGGAAAATATATTTGAAGAAATTATCGCTGGAAACTTCCCAAATCTAAAGGATACTGGATTCAAGATACAAGAAGCACAGAGGGCCCCAAACAAACTGAACCCAAACATACCCACACCAAGACACATCATAATAAAAATGGCAAAAGATAGTGATAAAGAGAGGATCCTAAAGGCAGCAAGAGAAAAACAGAATGTTACCTACAAGGGAACCCCCATAAGAATATCAGCTGATTTCTCTACAGAAACACTACAGGCCAGGAGGGAATGGCAAGAGATATTTAAAGTGCTCAAAGGAAAAAATATGCAACCTAGAATACTTTATCCAGCAAGAATATCATTTAAAATAGAAGGGGAAATAAAAATTTTTCCCAACAAACAAAAACTTAAAGAATACAGCAACACAAAACCCAGGTTAAAGGAAATATTGAAAGGGCTTCTCTAAACCAAAAAGAAAGGAAGGAAAGGGAAGAAAAAAGAAAAGAAAAAAAAAGAAGAAGAAGAAGAAGAGGAAGAACTAGGACTGAGGAAGATACAATCAGAGAGCAGTCACTCAAATAAGCCAGCATACAGATTTAATCATGAACATGCTTCAAACAAAATAAAATTAAAAAGAAAAAAATAAAAGAGTCATCAAAACCATAAAATGTGGGCAAGGGATGTTAGGAGGTAAATAATCCTTTTTGTTTGTATGTATGTCTCTCTTCTTAATTTTAATATAATAATGAAGTGTTTGAACTTACAGGACCATCAGGCTAAAACACACAATTATGGGAAGGGGTTAGCATACTTAAAAAACAGGGCAACCACAAGCCAAAATCAAATATTGCATTTGCAAAAAATGAAAAAAAAATACACTCAAGCAGATAATAACAGGAGACCATCCAACCAAAAAAAAAAACAAAAAAAAAAAAAAGAAGAATGGAGAACCATAGAATCAACTGGAACACGAGGATCAAATGGCAATAAATAATCATCTATCAATTATCACCTTAAATGTCAATGGACTGAATGCCCCAATCAAAAGACACAGAGTGGCTGAGTGGATAAAACGGCAAAAACCTTCAATATGCTGCCTACAAGAAACTCACCTTAGGACAAAAGATACATATAGATTGAAAGTGAAAGGCTGGGGAAAAGTATTTCATGCCAATAGACATGACAGAAAAGCAGGAGTTGCAACGCTCATATCAGACAAAATAGACTTTAAAACAAAAGACATAAAGAAAGACAAAGAAGGACACTATTTAATGATTAAGGGATCCATCCAAGGAGAGGATGTTACTATCATCAACATATATGCCCCAAACATAGGAGCACCCAGATACATACAACAAACATTAACAGACATAAAGGGAGATATTGATGAGAATACAATCATAGTAGGAGACCTAAATACCCCCCTCACATCAATGGACAGATCCTCTAGACAGAAAACCAATAAAGCAACAGAGATCCTAAAGGAAACAATAGAAAAGTTAGACTTAATTGATATCTTCAGGACACTACATCCAAAAAAATCAGAATACACATTCTTCTCAAATGCTCATGGAACATTCTCAAGAATCGACCACATATTGGGACATAAAGCGAATCTCAATAAATTTAGGAGCATAGAAATTATCTCAAGTATCTTCTCTGACCACAATGCCATGAAATTAGAAATCAACCATGGGAAAAGGAAAGAGAAAAAACCTACTCCATGGAGACTAAACAACATGCTACTAAAAAACCAATGGGTCAATGAGGAAATCAAGAAGGAAATTAAAAACTATCTTGAAACAAATGATAATGAAGACACAACCTCTCAAAATCTATGGGATGCTGCGAAAGCAGTGCTCAGAGGGAAATTTATAGCAATCCAGGCCTTTCTCAAAAAAGAAGAAAGATCCCAAATTGACAACTTAACCCTCCACCTAAATGAATTAGAAAAAGAAGAACAAAGAAGTCCTAAAGTCAGCAGAAGGAAGGAAATTGTAAAGATCAAAGAAGAAATCAATAAAATAGAGACTCAAAAAACAGTAGAGAAAATTAATAAAACCAAGAGCTGGTTCTTTGAAAAGGTGAACAAAATTGATAAACCCCTGGCCAGACTCACTAAAAAGAGGAGAGAAAGAACCCAAATCACCAAAATTATAAATGAAAAAGGAGAAATCACAACGGATACAGCAGAAATACAAAAAACCATAAGAGAATACTATGAACAACTATATGGCAATAAGTTTGACAATCTGGAAGAAATGGACAATTTTCTAGAATCTTACAGCCTGCCAAAACTGAATCAAGCAGAAACAGACCAACTGAACAGACCAATCACTAGAAATGAAATTGAAGAGGTCATAAAATCACTCCCTACAAATAAAAGCCCAGGACCAGATGGCTTCACAGGTGAATTCTATCAAACATATAAAGAGGAATTGGTGCCCATCCTCCTTAAACTCTTTCAAAAGGTTGAAGAAGAAGGAATACTCCCAAAGACATTCTATGAGGCCACCATCACCCTCATTCCAAAACCAGGCAGAGATACCACCAAAAAAGAAAACTATCGCCCAATATCATTGATGAATATAGATGCAAAACTTCTCAACAAAGTCTTAGCCAACCGAATCCAACAACATATCAAAAAAATTATACACCATGAACAGGTTGGGTTCATCCCAGGTTCACAAGGATGGTTCAACATATGCAAATCAATCAACATCATACACCACATTAACAAAAAAAAAGTCAAAAATCATATGATCATCTCAATAGACGCAGAAAAAGCATTTGACAAAGTTCAACATCCATTCATGATCAAGACCCTCGCCAAAGTGGGTATAGAGGGAACATTCCTGAATATAATCAAAGCCATTTATGATAAACCCACAGCAAATATAATCCTCAATGGGGAAAAACTGAAAGCCTTCTCACTCAAATCTGGAACAAGACAGGGATGCCCACTCTCACCACTGCTCTTCAACATAGTTTTGGAAGTCTTAGCCACAGCAATTAGACAAACAAAAGAAATCAAAGGCATCCATATAGGAAGAGAAGAGATCAAACTGTCACTGTATGCAGATGACATGATTCTATACCTAGAAAACCCTAAGGACTCAACCCCAAAACTCCTTGAACTGATTAATAAATTCAGCAAAGTGGCAGGATATAAGATTAACATTCAGAAGTCAGTTGCATTTCTGTATACCAGCAATGAAGCATTAGAAAAGGAATACAAAAATACGATACCTTTTAAAATTGTACCTCACAAAATCAAATACCTCGGAATACACCTAACCAAAGAGGTAAAGGACCTATATGCCGAGAACTATAAAACTTTAATCAAAGAAATCAAAGAAGATGTAAAGAAATGGAAAGATATTCCATGTTCCTGGATTGGAAAAATCAATATTGTGAAAATGGCCATCCTACCCAAAGCAATCTACAGATTCAATGCAATCCCTATCAAATTACCCATGACATTGTTCACAGAACTAGAACAAACAATCCAAACATTTATATGGAACCACAAAAGACCCAGAATCGCCAAAGCAATCCTGAGAAACAAAAACCAAGCAGGAGGCATAACTCTCCCAGACTTCAAGAAATACTACAAAGCCACAGTCATCAAAACAGTGTGGTACTGGTATCAAAACAGACAGACAGACCAATGGAACAGAATAGAGAATCTGGAAATTAACCCTGACACATATGGTCAATTAATCTTTGACAAGGGAGGCAAGAACATCAAATGGGAAAAGGAAAGTCTATTCAGCAAGCATTGCTGGGAAACCTGGACAGCTGTATGCAAAGCAATGAAACTAGAACACACCCTCACACCATGCACAAAAATAAACTCCAAATGGCTGAAAGACTTAAATATACGACAGGACACCATCAAACTCCTAGAAGAAAACATAGGCAAAACACTCTCTGACATCAACATCATGAATATTTTCTCAGGTCAGTCTCCCAAAGCAATAGAAACTAGAGCAAAAATAAACCCATGGGACCTCATCAAACTGAAAAGCTTTTGCACAGCAAAGGAAACCCAAAAGAAAACAAAAAGACAACTTACAGAATGGGAGAAAATAGTTTCAAATGATGCAACTGATAAGGGCTTAATCTCTAGAATATACAAGCAACTTATACAACTCAACAGCAAAAAAACCAATCAATCAACGGAAAAATGGGCAAAAGACCTGAATAGACATTTCTCCAAGGAAGAGTTACAGATGGCCAACAAACACATGAAAAAATGCTCAACATCGCTGATTATAAGAGAAATGCAAATCAAAACTACCATGAGATACCACCTCACACCAGTCAGAATGGCCATCATTAATAAATCCACAAATAACAAGTGCTGGAGGGGCTGTGGAGAAAAGGGAACCCTCCTGCACTGCTGGTGGGAATGTAAACTGGTACAACCACTATGGAGAACAGTTTGGAGATACCTTAGAAATCTATACATCGAACTTCCATATGACCCTGCAATCCCACTCTTGGGCATCTATCCGGACAAAGCTCTACTTAAAAGAGACACATGCACCCGCATGTTCATTGCAGCACTATTCACAATAGCCAGGACATGGAAACAATCCAAATGTCCATCGACAGAGGATTGGATTCGGAAGATGTGGTATATATACACGATGGAATACTACTCAGCCATAAAAAAGGATGACATCATGCCATTTGCAGCAACATGGATGGAACTAGAGAATCTCATACTGAGTGAAATGAGCCAGAAAGACAAAGACAAATACCATATGACATCACTTATAACTGGAATCTAATATCCAGCACAAATGAACATCCCCTCAGAAAAGAAAATCAATCATGGACTTGGAGAAGAGACTTGTGGCTGCCTGATGGGAGGGGGAGGGAGTGGGAGGGATCGGGAGCTTGGGCTTATCAGTCACAACGTAGAATAGATTTACAAGGAGATCCCGCTGAATAGCATTGAGAACTATGTCTAGATACTCATGTTGCAACAGAAGAAATGGTGGGGGAAAAACTGTAATTGTAATGTATACATGTAAGGATAACCTGACCCCCTTGCTGTACAGTGGGAAAATAAAATTTAAAAAAAAAAAAAGAAAAAGAAAATTATTACCAAGCTCCTGAATGGAGGGGGAGGGGCCAGGTGATTCAAGGGCAGTACCAACCAGTGCAGCGACCATATGAGGCCCCTGAAGACAATTGCGTTGGTCTGGCTCCCATGAGAAACTCTGAGGAAGACTAGAATAGACTGGGCTCCATTCTGTTAGGCCCCGAGGAGCCCATGGTCTGAATGACCATAGGGGGTTGTCCCATTGGCTTTATGTTAGACACTGGGGCAGAATATTCTGTGGTGACCCAACCCATGGGCCCCCTCCCACAAAGACAAACCACTATTGTGGGAGCCACTGGCGACTGAACCTGTTGTCCTTTCTTACGGGCTCGATGATGCAATTTAGGCAGCCATTAATTCATTCATGAATTCCTATATCTCCCCAACTGTACTGTGGCTTTGATGGGTCAGGACTTATTGGTAAAGCTGCAGTCCCAGATAACTTTCAACCCCTATGGCCAAGCAGCCCTGACCCTAGGGAAACTAGGAACAAAAATCATGACTCTCATGGTCCCCTGAGGAGAAGAGTGGTACCTATACAGTCTTATAGAGAGGCCACAACAGGAACTTGAGTTTTCCTTCAAGTTACCTGGAGTATGGACTGAAGAAAACTCCCCCTGCATACTTGCCCAAAACATACTCCCAATAATAGAAGAACTAAAACCAGGGGTCAAACCCACTCATCAGAAACAATATTTCATTCCTTGCAAGGCACAAATCAGGATCCAGAAACACTTGGAAAGACTTCTAAAGTATGGAATCCTCTGACCCTGCCAGTCATCTTGGAACATGCCTCTCCTGCCAGTTCAGAAACCAGAAACAGATGACAAATAGCAAGTTCAGAAACTTTGAGCAGTAAACCAAGCCACCATCACCCTGCACCCAGTCTTCTCTAACACCTACACTCTCCTGGGCCTTATCTCAGCCAAAGCTGCCTTCTTCACATGCCTGCACCTCAAAGATGCCTTCTTCTACATCCACCTGGCCCCTCTGAGTCAACCAATCTTTGCCTTTCAGTGGGAAATTCTGGAAAATTGTGACAAGGGCCAGCTGACATGTGCTAGACTCCCTCAAGGGTTCAAAAATTCTCCAAATATTTTTGACACTGCATTAACCTCTGATTTAAATGTCTTCCCAGCAAACCAACATGGCTGTATGCTACTCCAATTTGTGGGCAACCTGCTACTGGACAGGCAGACTCAGGAGGAATGTATGGAAGGGATGCATCTGCTCCTCACCCTACTATGGGAGGCTGGCTAAAATGTTTCAAGGAGAAAGGCCCAGATCTGTCAAGAAAAAGTCAAATACCTTGGTTTTCACCTATCCCAAGGACAATGTCAACTTGGGCCAAAGAGAAAGCAGGCTGTCTGCTCTATCCTGATTTCATCCACCCAATGACAGGTTTGGGAATTTCTCAGGGCCACATGTTTCTGTAGAATCTGGATACCCAACTTCTCCATCTTGGCAAGACTCTTTTATGAGGCCACAAAGGGAGTAGAAAGGAACCTCTGTTGTGGGAACTAGTGCAAAAAAAGGCCTTTGAATAGATCAAATGAGCCCTCACCTACATGCCTGGCCTGGGATTCACAGACATCACCAAGCCCTTCTTCTTGTATGTGCATGATCATACTGGCATTACAGTGGGGGTCCTGACCCAAGTGTTGGGGTCATAGAATCATCCAGTGGCATACATCTCCAAGAAAACTGACTCCATTGCCAAAGGATGGCAAACCTGCCTACAGGCACTTGCAGCCGTGGCTCTCTTTGTGTCAGAGGCAGACAAATTAACTATGGGACAAGAACTAAAAGTCCGAGTGCCACACTTGGTGTTAACATTAATGGAGTTTAAGGGACAATACTCGCTAACCCAGATGGTCAAATATCGGGAATGTTATGTGAAAACCCACACATTCACATAGAGGTAGTGAGGACCCTAAACCCCACAAACCTACTACCTGTTGGGCCGGGTTAGCCAAATCATGATTGTGTCAAAGTCATGGATAATGTATTCTCCAGCCAACCAGACTTAATGGACAAGCTTCTCAAAGACCCAGATGATGAGTACTTCACCAACCATAGCAGTTTTTTAAAAGAGAGAGAACACCTTGCTGGGTATTTCCTGGTGACCCTGAATTCCACCATTGAGGCAAAGTCCCTGCCAAAAGGCACTTCTGCACAGAAGACAGAACTCATCATGCTAACCTGAGCCCTCCAACTGGCAGCAGGGATATGGGTCAATATATAGAGACTCTAAATATGCCTTCACCACTCTCCACATACATGGGGACTTCTACAAAGAAAAGGGCCTAATCAACTCAGGAGGAAAAGATGTAAAGTATGGCAGAGAAATACTTCAACTCTTAGATGCTGTATGGGTCCCTAAAAGGGTGGCAGTCATACATTGTCAGGAACATCAAAGGGGAGATGCCACAGTCACTTGGGTAAACCATAAAGTGGATGAAGAAGCAAAGCTTGCAGCCTCCAAGTGCCTCTGACCACCACAGTGTTCCATGATCCATTGGCAGAATGGGACTCTAAATACTCACAACATGAAAACACTTGGTTTAAAACTGAAAATGGGAACTACCTCCCAGGAGGATGGTGGAAATTTAAAGACATCCAAGTAGCAAATCCTGAGGCCCTAGCCCCAGCCTTTGTCATACAGTTACCAGGAGACTCACATTGGCCCAACAACACTCAAGACCACATTGGGCCGACACTTCTACATCATTTGGCTTTCCAGCATAGCTCGGGTAGTATGAGAACAATGTGAAACATGTGCCCAAAATAATCCACATCAGGGACCTAAGGCCACTCCTGGAGTACAGAGTGTTGGAGGGGCTCCATTTGAAAATATAGTTGTGGACTTCACTGAGCTTTCCTGAGTCCAAGGCTATAAATATCTGTTAGCCTTTGTACTTTATCAGGCTGGGAAGAGGTCTTCCCTACTCACATGGAGAAGGCACATGAAGTGGCCTGATTTCTCCTAAAGGAAATAATTCCTCTATTTAGAACCCCAATCACCATGGGATCAGATAATGGGCTGGTGTTCATGGCTGAGGTGGTGCAATTGGTGGAAAAGTGGTTGAAGATCACCTGGAAGTTACACATGGCATATCATCCCCAGAGCTCTGGGAAGGCAGAGCAAATGAACCAAACTCTAAAATTGCAACTAAGTAAACTGTGTCAGGAGACCCACCTACACTGGGACCAACTGTTGCCAACTGCTCTGTTAAGGATTAGATCCAGCCCTACTAGACAGACAGGGTTTTCTCCTTATGAAATTTTTATTTTTGTCTTTTTGCCATTTCTTGGGCTGCTCTCACAGCATGTGGAAGTTCCCAGGCTAGGGCTCTAATCAGAGGTGTAGCCACCAGCCTATGCCAGAGCCACAGCAACACGGGATTGGAGCCACATCTGTGACATACACCACAGCTCATGGCAACGCCGGATCCTTAAGCCACTGAGCAAGGCCAGGGATCGAACCTGAAACTTCATGGTTCCTAGTCAGATTTGTTCACCACTGAGCCACAACGGGAACTCTCCTTATGAGATTTTTTACAGACGCCCTCCTATTATCAGGGGCATACTAGAGGATCTAAAGGAATTGGGCAATATTACCCTGAGACAGCAGATACAAGCTCTTGGCTCAACCTTAACCACTATACACCATTGGGTTGGGGAATGGTTACCTGTGAGCTTGACCGCACACACCCCTTTAAACAAGGAGATGCTGTTTGGATAAAAGAGTGGAATGTCCAACCCCTAAAGCCCCTCTGGAGGAGTCCATTCACTGTCATTTTATCCACTCCCACTGCAGTGAAGGTAGCCAAGGCGGTCCCTTTGATTCACCACAGCAGAGTGAAACCAGCTTCTCAAGTCAGGGAATGCACTTTTGATCCATCAACACCATGCAAGCTGACCATCTGGAGGAAGAATATTGGGACGCCAGGGACCCTAGAGGAATGCAGCCCTGCTTTAGTCACTCCAGAAGCTGACTAATCTACACACAGCAGAAGCTTGAGGAATTGGCCACCTGATGGGATAAATAGATGGCTTTTGTTTTCTATTTCACTTATTTTACTGTGATACACTGTCACCCCTTGTACATGTCTGTTACTGTGATCCTCATCCTAATCTTTACCTTAGGGTTTACAGACACCTCTCTGGCTGACTGGAAGTGTGGCCAAAGATTTCTGCTAGCACTCTCTTTCCTCTCATGGTTAGGATGTTTTGCTGTTGCGGATTGCCTCTGATTTGGGCCCCTTTTGCAGACATAATTTCCCCATCTTGTGACCCATGCATCCACACTACTCGACATGACCAGTGTGTCACCAAGACCTTACTTTACCACACCCATTTCACTTGCCAAGGAGAATTCTTGGAGACCTGCAAACACAACAAGACCACTTGTTCTATCTGCCAACAGGAGAATCAGTACACTTGCTTTGACCCACAGTACTCCCCAAGGGAAGAATTGTTAGAGGTCAGGCACTCCTGAGATTGGTGGAATTTAATTAACTGAACCCAAGTTACTAATATTCACCTGCCAGTGTTGATAGTTTTTGATGTGTGTAGGGTCATCAGTAATACCCTGTCATGGTTAAATCATACTATACCCTGTGGGGGCCTACACTGGGAATGACAATACAGATTTGATGACAAATATATGTGTGAAAAGTCCTGAGGCTTATGTGATGACCTGGAATACTTTTACTGCCCCTATTGGAGCTGTGTTACATGGGCCCCTTGGAAAGATAAAGAAAAAACAGCACTCTTACAACAGGGTATAGACAATCCCAACTGTACATTAGGAGTCTGCAACCATGTTAATTTTACTATCATAGACCCAGAGGATCCAAGGTGGAAAAATGGCCACAAGATTTGTATATGAATCTACAGGTGAGGCATTGATCCAGTAACTACATTATATTTCAAGAGGGTCACAGTTCCACTCTGAGCCTCAACTCATGAGGTCTTTCATTCCTTTTATGAGGAAGTAAAATAGCCCACCTACCATCTCCATCACAAACAGAAAACTGTTTCTGGTCCTGGCAGAGACTATAGCCCAGACTCTAAAAGATTCTTCTTTTTATGTATGTGGGGGAACTAACTTGTGAGATCAATGGCCATGGGAGGTCAGAGCTAGATCCCTGTGAACCT
Source organism: Sus scrofa (assembly GCF_054392235.1). Classification (NCBI taxonomy): domain Eukaryota; kingdom Metazoa; phylum Chordata; class Mammalia; order Artiodactyla; family Suidae; genus Sus; species Sus scrofa. Next base: position 51,536,433 of record NC_139386.1, read on the forward strand.
TATAATGAGGCAGGATATCCCAATCCTGCTACCGGGATTTGGCTTCTTAAAGCCTCAATCACAGGAAAGAACTGACTTTCCCAAAGGGGAGGACAATTCAACACTTCTGTTGGGAGCCTGATGTGTCTGGGCCTGAGATTCTATAATATAACTGCCCAGAAAACCCAATGATGGGGATCCCCAAACCTCTCTGAACCTAAGCCTCACCCCCTGTCCAACTTTTCTCATCTCCTAAAGGCCTGGGATGAAGTTGACACTAACATCAAATGGTGGAGCCCAGGTGAACTATACTGGATATGTGGGAGAAAAGCTTATACTGTACCTCCCCCAAAGTGATCAGGATCTTGATGTTGGAGTCAATCCATCCATCTTTCTTCTTGCCCCCATTTGCCAGAAGGGAAAATTTTGGAGTCCAAGTGTATGAAGAGAATACAGTGTGCCCTACAAATTGGCAACTAGAAAGATGACTAATGGCCCACTGAATGTATAATCCATTACTATGGTCCAACCACCTGGGCAGAGGATGGATCTTATGGATACCATATTCCCATCTATATGTTAAGTTGGATCATCAGGTTACAGGCTGTTGTTGAAACTATAACTAATGAAACTGCAAAAGCCCTTAATATACTAGCCAAGCAGCAAACCAAAATGTGTAATGCTATCTATCAAAACCATCTAGCCTTAGATTACTTGCTGGCCTCTGAAGGAGGGATTTGTGGAAAATACAACCTGAGTAACTGCTGCTTACAAATAGATGATGAAGGGATGGTCATAAAGGAAATCACAGACTGATAAAAATCATTCTTGTCCCAGTCAAAATCTGGAGAGGCTGGAACCCCCAAAATTTAGGGGATGTTTTTCAAATGTGGGGGGATTAAAAACCCCCATAGGTGTTGTGTTTTTAATTTGGGGGGCTTGCCTGATCCTACTCTGTCTAACACCCCCCCCCCCCCCAGTTATAAGGTCTTTCTCCAGCCTCATTGAGACCATGGTCAAAAGAAAAATGACCACACATTTAATGATATTATGGAAATATAAACCCCTAAACCAAGATGATGCTCTTTGATCCCAGAGGTGGGGTCTGAGCATAAAAGGGGGGAATGTAGTAAGGGCCCTCCCAGAACAAAGGGAAGGCAATGTGGCATAATGAGTATCTGTGTGTGCATACATAACTCTGCAGCAGCAAGATATAATTAGTATTCATGTACAACTTTGTAACAGAGACCATCCAACCAGAATTTACAGAGTGTATGTTATAAGGGGAACAAAGCGACCAGAGTGTAAAAGAAAAAATAACAGAGGATATATAAGACAGTGCCCTGCTGCATTTGGGGGTCAGCCTTTGGATGTGAATCCACTGAGCTAGTGCCAGTGTGAATAAATGCTGCTTCCTGATAAAAAGCCAGTCTCTCTGTACAAGAATCTGGACTAGGTGTCCAGTCTCTCTGTACAAGAATCCTGCAACAATTTAAGATCTATTAATTAGTATGTTTGGTGCCATCCTGAGGTATTCCATAAAAGAAAGCATATACTTTTAGAAATTATAAAAGACTGTCCATGGTCGCTTCAGAAAAGTAGGAAAGTAAGCTAGTGCAAAACTTGAATTTGGATTCAGTATCTCTGATAAAAGGATGTTTTTCTTAAAATGCTGTTTTGGATATCAGATTATGTGAATTTTTGTGCCTTTAATTTGTATTTGCTTTGAAATCCTTTGTTACTTGGTTGAATGAATAAGTAATGTTAAACAACAATCTATGATTCTATCTTACCAGGTATTTTTAAACTTTTTCTTATTTTTTTTTACAAAATTCCTAAGTGTAAATTACAGGGGAAACATTGTTAAATGAAAAGTAAAAATGAAATCTATAAAGATTATGGCACAAAAAATTAACCTCGCATTGTCAGACTTTTGCCATCCTTATGCCCTTGCAACAATAGCTATGAATTAAACAGTCAGGGCTATGGGAAATCCAAGGCAGCTGCTTGGTTCTTCCAGCTCCCTGGCAAACACAATAATGAAAAAGAAATGGTAGGAAAATATGTTTTCCCTTTGGGCTATATTTTCTACAGTCCTAATGTGGATATATTTGGTTATAATGAGGGTAAATTTAAAGAAAAGGATTACTTTAATTCATACTCTAGTTTTATATGTTGATGTTTGTGTTTACTGTCTAAAACTCACCTCCCAAATAGTTCTTTGCCACTACATTACATTATTATAGAGTTTAACTTAATTATTAAGAAAAATAATCTAAGCTTGTTTCTGAAGCTGATTGCTATACTCTGTCTCTGGGTGAATATCAGATGTCTAATGATAACCAGAGGACTATACATTCTGGGGAAAGTATCATTTAAAAGTCTGCTTCCAACCTAGATAAAAGGTTTCTTATCAGGAATTCTTAAATTTCATATGCACAAAGAAAGTGAAGAAAATTAACTCAAATTTATATTTCTCACTTAAGAAGGGCCTCTACATTAAACTAGTCTATAGAGAGAACTACTGACTTCAAAATCATCCTAAAACAAGGCTCTAATAAGAAAAACAAACACCAATGCATGGACAAAAAGAGGACATCAGAAGTAGACCACACCTGATTGCCACACCTGATTTTTATGGTTATTTGTTTTACTTCTGATTTATCTTTGTGGGTTTCTCCCCTCCAAGGACCTTACTATTGATGTTACTAGGCGGTTACCCTCATCAGCCAATTAATACCTCCTCTGACCCAGACCATAAGCATATTTTCTTCTAACTTTGCTGAAGCTCAATCAGCAACAAGACTTCAGCCAAGGGATATAGATTTCCAAGGCTACATTAATTTTTTAAAAAAGCCTAATAACACTAGGAAATTAGGCCAAATGGACAAAGCCAGTATATAATTTCCTTTAAAGATAAGAAAGAGACTAATCCAGCTGAACAGGGATATACTGGGCTGTACTTGGTGAAAGCTGTTAACTTAAATTCTTATTTATGACTTTACTAATACCAATATCTATATTATTTTTTATTAACTGTTTTTACAAAATTGCTATTCTTATTTATTTTTACATGGCTAAATGTGTAACTGAGTACCTGATGAAATGACACACGCCCTCCATATGATATCAGTGATCTCTAGGTATGTGAAATTGCAACATGAGGGACTATTTTCCTAGACCATAACAGACTAGGAAGACAAGAGACTTTTAGCTACTGTTAATAAGGCTTAGTCCAGTAATGGCTTATCAGAAAAATCTTGTCTTGTCAGAACTAGGAATGTTTGTTCATTCCTAGCACTGTGGGATGAAATGGTCATGAAATGCCTCCCCAACTATGGTCAAATTTATGACCATGGGGGAGCAACTGTGAACTAAAGTGTAGCACTCACCATGAGCCTCTACATGGAGTGAAATATGAGCCACTGCAGCTGCCAACCCGCAGCACCTCCTAAGCAGAGCTCAGCATGGAGACCAGGAGAGAGGACCTCTGTGCTCTGGTAAAACTGGTGGAACAGGCCTTCAGATAGTTAGATTTCAGGTAAGGATTTTTATGTGCCCAAATTCTTGCAACTTCTCATAACTAGAAGAACAGATCATTAACAGTGGCATCTCCATTGGCCATTAGAGAGAAAAGGCAGAATGAAGTAGCTGTGGGTCAAGCATCCAAGGTAATACTAGGAAATATTATGGGAATAATTTTAGACAAGTCTTTAATTGCTAAGAACTTAAGGTTTATGTTCCCTGTCAGACTTGCTGCCACAAGCTCTTCTCAAAGCAGCATCAGCTGGCAGCTCAACTTTATATTTTCAAGGTCTCCTCTTATAACAACAGAAAGGAGACAACATTTATAATGACCAATAGCTCATGTTAATTATGTTTTAATACCATATCAAATGTTAGATCCTACTTAGATAAAAGTACACTCCTCCTTCAACAGCATGAGTATCAACTTATATCCCAAAACCCTTGTTTAATCTTATTTTTCTTTTCTTATTTTCCTCTGTGGTAGGAAGCTACCATGTCCAGCCACCTAGTACTCATTGCCCCTAGCCAGCAGGAAATAGCTGCAGAAGAGTGGACCATTGCTCCTATCCCATATAACAAAAGCCTGTAACAATAGGTTCCCAGAAGGATGGAGACAGATCCCCAACCAGTGAACCTGGTTATGAACCTTGCAGACCTGCTGTGGACATAAGCACAAGATCTACACCCTTTCCTAGAATGTGGAGCATACATTAATCACCTACAAGGATTAACTGCCCTCTGTTACAGGACTCAACCACCTAAACCTCCCCACTTATCCCTCCCTTGGACTTTCACTCCTCCTTTGTTGCTCCTGCCACTTGTTTCCACAGATTCCTACCACATATCCTTTATAAGCTTACCACACCTCACAGTCAGAGCTGGAGCTCAGCCCATGAACCTCTGAAGCCTTAATAAATCTCTTTTTCTTTACCTAAAAATAAAACAAAGGAAGAAAAATATTTAGCAAAATATTTTAAGTATACACAATTGTTCAGAGATATTTTGCATTGGTGATTTTGTTGTTTGTCAGGTTTTATTAATATTTTTGTGTTTTGGGGGATTGACCTTGGTCAAAATAATTTTAATATTTACATGCAATAAAACCAAAATCCTGGTTGTTTTTTTTATGTATTGAGATGCCCTTGAATATTTTCACTCAGATGTAGGTTGTTTATAAATCTCTTTGTTACTTTGTTTGTTTTGGTCTATTTCATTTTATATTTTTTATTATTTTTTTATAATTTATTTATTTATTTTTCCACTGTACAGCATGGGGGCCAAGATACACTTACATGAATACATTTTTTTCCCACCCTTTGTTCTTTTACAATATGAGTATCTGGACATACTTCTCAAAGCTACTCAGAAGGATCTCACTGCAAATCCATTCCAAGTTGTATCTGATAACCCCAGGCTCCTGATCCCTCCCACTCCCTCCCCCTTGCCCTTGGCAAACACAAGTCTGTTCTCCATATCCATGATTTTCTTTTCTGTAGAAATGTTAATTTGTGTCATATATTAGATTCAAGATATAAGTGATATCATACAGTATTTGTCTTTTTCTGACTACCATACTTAGTATAAGAGTCTCTAGTTCTATCCATGTTGCTAAAAATGGCATTATTTTGTTCTTTTTTATGGCTGAGTAGTATTCAGTGGTGTATATACACCACATCTTCCTAATCCAATCATCTGTCGATGGACATTTAGGTTGTTTCCATGTCTTGGCTATTGTGGATAGTGCTGCAATGAACATGCGAGTGCATGTGTCTCTTTTAAGTAGAGTTTTGTCCGGATATATGCCCAAGAGTGGGATTGCGGGGTCCTATGGAAGTTCTATGTATAGATTTCTAAGGTATCTCCAAACTGTTCTCCATAGTGACTGTACCAGTTTACATTCCCACCAGCAGTGCAGAAGGGTTCCCTTTTCTCCACACCCTCTCCAGCATTTGTTATTTGTGGCCTTATTAATGATGGCCATCCTGAGTGGTGTGAGGTGGTATCTCGTGGTAGTTTTGATTTGCATTTCTTGAATAATCAGGGATGTTGAGCATTTTTTCATGTGCTTATTGGCCATCTGTATGTCTTCCTTGGAGAAATGTCTATTCAGGTCTTTGGCCCATTTTTTCAATTGTGTTGTTGGCTTTTTTGCTGCTGAGTTGTACAAATTGCTTGTATATTTTAGAGATTAAGCCCTTGTCCATTGCATCACTTGAAACTATTTTCTCCCATTCTGTAAGTTGTCTTTTTGTTTTCTTTTTGGTTTCCTTTGTTGTGCAAAAGCTTGTCAGTTTGAGTAGGTCCCATTGGTTTGTTTTTGCCTTTATTTCTGTTGTTTTGGGAGACTGACCTGAGAAAACATTGGTAGGGTTGATGTCAGGGTATGTTTTGCCTATGTTCTCTTCCAGGAGTTTGATGGTGTCCTGTCTTATATTTAAGTCTTTCAGCCATTTTGAGTTTATTTTCATACATGGTGTGAGGGTGTATTCTAGTTTCATTGACTTGCATGCAGCTGTCCAGGTTTCCCAGCAATACTTGCTGAAAAGATTTTCTTTATTCCAATTTTATGTTCTTGCCTCCCTTGTCGAAGATTAATTGACCATAGGTGTCTGGGTTTATTTCTGGGTTTTCTAGTCTATTCCATTTGTGTGTATGTCTGTTTTGTACCAGTGCCACACTGTCTTGATTATTGTGGCTTTGTAATATTGTCTGAAGTCTGGGAGAGTTATGTCTTCAGCTTGGTTTTTGTTGCTCAGGATTGCTTTGGCAATTCTGGGTCTTTTGTGCTTCCATATAAATTTTTGGGTTGGTTTGTTCTAGTTCTGTGAAAAATGTCATGGGTAATTTGATAGGGATTGCATTGAATATGCAGATTACCTTGGGTAGTATGGCCGTTTTTACAATAATAATTTTTCCAACCCAGGAGCATGAATAACTTTCCATTTCTTTACTTCTTCTTTAATTTCCTTGATTGATGTTTTATAGTTATCAGCCTATAAGCACTTTACCTCCTTGGTCAGGTATATTCCCAGGTATTCGTTTTGGGGTGGGGGTGAATTTTAAAAAGTATTTTATTTTTGTATTCCTTTTCTAATATTTCATTGTTGGTATACAGAAATGTGACTGATTTCTGAATGTTAATCTTATATCCTGCTACTTTGCTGAATTTGTTGCTCAATTCAAGTATTTTTTGGGTTGAGTCCTTAGGGTTTTCTATATATAGTACCATGTCATCTGCATACAGTGGCAATTTTACCTCTTCTCTTCCAATTTGGATAAGTTTTTTTCCTTTTGTTTGTTTGATTGCTGTGGCTAGGACTTCCAGTACTATGTTGAATAACAGTGGTGAGAGTAGGCATCCTTGTCTTGTTCCAGGTTTTAGTGGGAAGGCTTTCAGCTTTTCTCCATTGAGTGTTATATTTGCTGTGGGTTTTTCATAAATGACTTTGATTGTGTTAAGGGATGTTCCCTCTATACCCACTTCGGTAAGAGTTTTGATCATGAATGGATGTTGGACTTTGTCAAAGTCTTTCGCTGCATCTATTGAGATGATCATGTGGTTTTTGACCTTTCTTTTTTTAATGTGGTGTATGACGTTGATTGATGTGTGTATGTTGAACCATCCTTGTGCACTTGGGGTGAATCTCACCTGGTCATGGTGTCTGGTCTTTTTTATATGTTTTGGATTTGGTTGGCTGAAATTTTTTTGAGAATGTTTTCATCTATATTCATCAAAGATATTGGCTGATAGTTTTCTTTTTTGGTGGTATCTATGTCTCATATTGGAATTAAGGCAATGGTGGAACCATAGAATGTCCTTGGGAGTGTTCCTTCTGCTTCAACCTTTTGAAAATTTTAAGGAGGATGGGCATAAGTTCCTCTTTGTATGTTTGGTAGAATTCACCTCTCAAGCCATCTGGTCCTGGACTTTTATTTGTAGGGAGTTTTTATGACATATTCAATTTCATTTCTAATTTTTGATATCTTCAGTTGATCTATTTCTTCTTGATTCAGTTTTGGCAGGCTGTCAATCTCTGGAAATTTGTCATTTCTTCTAGGTTGTCAAATTTGTTGCCATATAATTGTTCACAGTATTCTCTTAGTTTTTTTAATTTTATTTCTTCAGCATCAGTTTTGATTTCTCCTTTTTCATTTCTTATTTTGTTTACTTGGTTTTTTTTTCTCTTCTCTTCTTGGTAAGTCTAGCCAGAGGTTTGTCAATTTTTTTTTACATTTTCAAAGACCAGCTCTTGGTTTTATTGATTTTTTTTTCTTTTCTTTTCTTTTTATTTTTCTAGGGCCTCATCTCTGGCATATGGATGTTCCCAAGCTAGTGGTTGAATCAGAGTTACAGTTGCCAGCCTACCCTAGAACCACAGCAACGCGGGATCCGAGTGGCATCCCCAGCTCATGGCAATGCCAGATCCTTAAACCATTAATGAGGTCAGGGATCAAACCCACAACCTCATGGTTCCTAGTCAGATTTGTTAACCACTGAGCCATGACAGAAACTCCACTATTGTTTTTTTAATCTCTATTTTATTGATTTCCTCTCTGATCTTTATGATTTCCTTCCTTCTGTTGACTTTAAGTTTTGTTTGTTCTTCATTTTCTAATTCATTTAGGTGGTGTGTTAAATTGTCGATTTGCAGATTTGCAATTTTTCTTCTTTTTGAGAGGGGCTGTATCCCTACAAATTTCCCTCTAAGCACTGCTTTTGCCATGTCCCGTAGACTTTGAATGGTTGTGTCTTCATTATCATTTTTTCTTGAGGTATTTTTGAATTTCCTTTTTGATTTCCTCATTTACCCATTGGTTTTTTAGTACCATATTTTTTAGTCTCGATGTAGTTACTTTTTCTCACTTCTTTTCCTGTGGTTGAATTCTATTTTCATTTCATTGAGGCCAGAGAAGATACTTGAAATAATTTCTATACTCTTAAATTTGTTGAGTTTAGCTTTGTCTCCCAGTACATGATTGATCCTTGAGAATATTCCATGTGCACTTGAGAAAAATGTATATCTGATATTTTTGGATGTAATGTCCTGAAAATATCAATTAAGACTAAATTTTCTATTGTGTCCTTTAGGATCTCTGTTGCCTTATTGATTTTTTGTCTAGAGGATCTGTCCATTGATGTGAGTGGGGTGCTAATATCTCCTGCTGTGATTGTATTCCCATCATTTTCTCCTTTTATGTCTGTTATCCTCTTTTTGAATTGATCCTTTTACCATTAAATAGTGTCCTACTTTCTCTTTCTTTATGGCCTTCATTTTAAATTCTATATTTTCTGGTATGAGTATTGCAACTCCTCCTTTTCTGTCTTGTCCATTGGCATGAAATATCTTTTCTCATCCCCTCCCTTTCAATCTATTTGTGTCCTTTGCCCCAAGTTGAGTCTCTTGTAGACAGCAGATTGTAAGTTTTTGCTTTTTATCCAATCTGCCACTCTGTGTCTTTTGATTGGAGCCTTCAGTCCATTGACATTTAAGGTGATTATTGATGGATATGCATTTATTGCCATTTTAAACCTTGTTTTCCAGTTGATTCTATGTTTCTCTTTTCTTCCTTTTTTTTGGGGGGGGGTGGATGATTTCCATTTATTTTATGCTTGAGTACTTTTCTTTTTATTTTTTTGTGAATGTAACATTTGGTTTTGATTTGTGGTTGCCCCCCCCCCCTTAAGTATGTTAACCCCTTCATGTATTTGCTTGCTTTAGCCTGCCTGATATTCATATAGGCTCAAACACATTATTTAAAAAAAGAAGTATATATTTTCTTATTCCTTCCCCACAGTCTCTGATTTTGAAGTCTTTTTAAAATGTCTTCATGTTTGTCCTTTTGCTCTTCCTTGGGTTTATCATCACTGTTACAGTAGTTTTTTTTTTTTTTTTTTTTTTTTTTAATCCTCTTTTAGATCTGTATGCTGGTTTATTTAAATGATTACTTTCCAGTTGTGGTTTCCTCCCTCCCTTTTCTTCTTACTTCTTTTTTTATTTAGACAAGCCCTTTCAGTATTTCTTTTAGAATGGTTTTTGTATTGCTGTACTCTTTCAGCTTTTGTTTGTTGAAGAAATTCTTTATTTCCCCTTCTATTTTAAATGATACTCTTGGTGGATAGAGTATTCCAGGTTACAAATTTTTTCCTTTCAGCTCTTTAAATATATCTTGCCACTCTCTCGTGGCCTGTAGTGTTTCTGTAGAGAAATCAACTGATAGCCTTATGGGGGTTCCCTTATAATTAACACTTTGCTTTTCTCTTGCTGCTGTTAGAATCCTCTCTTTATCTTTAACTTTTGCCATTTTTATTATAATATGTCTTGGTGTGGGCCTATTTGGGTTCAACTTGTTTGGGGCCCTCTGTGCTCTCTGTATCTTAATATCAGTATCCTTTAGATTTGGAAGGTTTTCAGCCATAATTTCTTCCAATATATTTTCAATCCCCTTTCTTTTTCTTTTCCTTCTGAATTCCTGTTATGCATAGATTGGTGCACTTTATGTTATCCTATAGGTCTCTTATATTGCTTTCGTGTTTTTTTTTTTTTTATTTGGTTTTCTGTCTGCTGTTCTGATTGGGTGATTTCCATTTTTATCTCTTCCACATCACTAATTCATTACTCTGCATTATTCATTCTGCTCTTTATTGCCTTTAGCTCAGTTTGTGTCTCTGCAAATGAATTTTCTACTTTTTCTTTGTTCCTGCTTATATTTTCTAGTTCCTTTCTAAAGGAATGCTGTTCATATCTGCTCTTAATTCCTTGATAGTCAGCATTAATTCCTTCAGTATTTTCACTGTCTCCCTTTTGAACTCAATATCTACCAGCCTGCAGAGGCCTGTTTCATTGTTTGCTGCTTCATGTGAGTTCTCCTATTCCTTTAACTGGGAGTGGTTCCTGAACTTCTTCATCTTGCTTATGTTTTCTTTTTCTGTGAGTTTAGGGAAGCCAAACTCTAGTCTTGGAGCACTACTTCTATTCAAGATTGCCCCTTTGTATTTTATGGGGGGTTACTATTTATTTTTGGTATGGGAGTTTGAATATTTGCTCTCTCTTTCTTTGGTGTGAGCAGGCTGTTATTCCCAGGGAGGTGAGTGTGTTTCTATGGAGAAGGAGGCAATGGGTAGGGCTATTATTCAGTGCCTGGTTGCTGGGATCTTAATTGCAGCAAGGAACTGCAGGAAGCTGGCACAGGATACTCCCAGTTGCAGGTCCCTGGATAGTGTTAATGAGCCTCAGGCACATTTAGGTTGTGTTCAGAGCATTTGGCAAGTGACAGGGACAGGGTTTGTGAGTTCTGAGGCATGTGAGAGCAAAAATAGGTAGTATTTGATTTCAGTGCCCTCCTCTGAGGTGATTGGGCTGCAAATGCTGCCTATTCAGTTACCCCTAGTGGTAGTGGGCCATGCCCACCTCTTCAATCAATGATAACTGTGGTGGTTTGCCTCTGCCACCTGTAGACCATGCTAGAAGCACCCCCCCCCCCCCACTTAGCTCACAAGGGAAGTGCTGCATGGAGCCCTACTATTTGCATGATCCCAGGAAGTGACTGTAATCAAGTGTGTGGGCACAGCCTGGAGCATTTGGCAGTGGCAGCAGCTGGGCAGATATGCTCCAAGGACACCAACAAAAGGTGGTGTTTTGTCACAATGCCCTCCTCTGTGGCACCCTCTGAGGTGATTTGGGCTGCAAGTGGTGCCTTTTCACAGACTCCTAGTGGTGGTGGGCCAGCCCACCTCTGGAGTCAGAGATAACTGTTTTGGCTTGCCCCTGCCACCTGCAGACCACACAAGAAGCATCCCATCCTGCTTAGCCCACACAGGAGGTGCTGTACCAGCTGCTCCTAGTTTTAGATCTTGGTGAAGGACAGTGATCAAACATCTGGGTGTTGCCCAGAGCATTTGGCAGTGTCAGCTACAGGGTGGGTGTGTTCCCAGGGTAGCAAGACCAACAACAGGTGGTGCTCAGTTGCAGTGCTCTTATTTTTTTTACCCACCCCTGAGGCAACTGGGGCCACAGGTGGAGCCAACTCACATATCCCCAGTGGTGGCCGGCCATGCTTCCCTCTGGCCTCTGAGTGACCACCATGATCTCTCCCTGATGCTTGTAGATCATGCAAGAAACACCACATCACACTTAGCCCCTGTTTCCCTTAGCTACATAAGTGGTGCCTGCCAAACACCCAAGAAGTGCCCCACCTCCCATAGCCCCAAGTTAGTGGCTTCTTGCCACCCATGGACTGTGCCAGAGATGCCCTGCCTTCTAAGAGCCCACATGCGCACAGGAGATTCCTATGGTGGTCCAACCCTCCTCGTTTCACCTTCCTCAACAATGGTGCCTTACTTCTGTGGGCCCAGAACTCCTCCTGAGTTCCCTCTGCTGTGGTGTTTCACTCCCCAGCCCATACCACACTTCTCCCACACCCATGGCACACTTCTTATCCCCTCAGGCTGTCCTCATACAGCCAACCCTAGTCTTCTATCTGGAACTGACTTCTGGATCCAGAGCCTCAGCACCCAGCCCCAGCCCATGCATCAGGCTCTGGTGTCTGGAGAGGAGGTGCAGATGATCTGTCTAGCTTTCACTCTACTTTGCTCTCCTCAGTACAACTTCTGTGTTTTCTCGATGATTTTGAGGTCCCTCCATATCAGCTGATCTCCCCATCCATTACCTGGCTTCCTTTTTTCTTTCACAGCTACCTCTCAGGAATGCTAGTCCTGTCCTGATTCTTTCTTTCTCTCTCTTTCTTCCTTTCTTCTACCCAGTTATGTCAAGATTTTCTTGCCCCTTTTGTAGGTTTAAGTTCTGCCTGTGTTCATTAGGTGTTCTGTGTGAGTTGTCTTATGTGTACATGTGTTTTTTTGATGTGTTTTTGGGAGAAAGTAAGTCTGACATCTTACTCCTCTGCCATCTTTATCCTTCCCTCTGTTAGTCTTTTGAGATGAAGATAGATAAAATAACAAAATTGTTTTTTTTAATAAATAATAGGTACACATTTTGCTTATATTCCATTGAGTCTTTTGAAGCTGGTCCAAACAAAATTATTAGGAAACTCCAAAAGGAAAGAAAAGAATTTTTGACAGGACTTTTAGTAATGTAACTGTTCAAAGGTGAAGATATTTGGAAAGATAAATGGTTCTTAGAAAAGTGCCTGTTCGTTATTATGAAAGGGACATAATTTGTAATGGGTTATTTCACAACTTAAACTAGTTTCAACAAACTATGCTATTTCATTACAATCTAAACACACTTTTTCTCTCTTTCAACAACAGTTTTGCTGAATGGCTTACCTCATGTTTTATTTAGCTGCACCATGACTGGTCAGGTACCAAACTTAACTTTAATCTGGCCCCCTTTCCCTCACAGTATAGCATGACTCTTATGATCTATCTGATCAGCAATTAATATCATGCTAGAGACAGAATTTTGCAACTTGTAATGCAATAGTTAAACTGAAAAGAAATAAACTATCAGCAGATGTATTAAACATTTTTTGAGTCTCTTGCTTTAAAAATTGTTAAATATTTCTTTTAGCTGAGAACTAACCAAATCCTATAGCTCATGAATATCTTTGTTGAAGTCAAAACAGAGAGGCATATTTCAGAAATGTTGCTGTAGTATTGATTGTAATTGTGAACTCTAAGATGAAAAGCTAATTGTTCCTTGAAATTTTTGTACTGCTGTAATAAGAAATGGACTCAAAGCTATCTAAAACACAATTATTTTATTTACATCTTGGAAGTGAATTTTTAAAAACTAGCTCACTGCTCAAAGTTTTCCTATATTCTATCAGAGAAGCAAATATCCTCATCTAATAAATATGATTTCTTCCCCTTTATAAATAATTAGTCTTAACCAAGTAAATCAAAATAAAAATAAGCTATAATTTTGAGCTTTGTGCATTGTAATTGGATAAAAACAATCCAATATAAACATCTACAAATTATAAAATCTGAAAGTAATTAGGGAGGTCAATAAAATAACAACTAGGAAATATTTAAAGAAATGAATAAGTGAAGGACTTAAAAATCCAACTGCAGCAGATAAGAGAAGGAATTATGTGCATAATCATTATGTTAAAAGTTTATTTCTAAATCCCATGAAACCAGATATTTTTCACTTATAAGAATAACCAGTAGATCTTGAAACTGTGCAACAGACCCTAAATTTTGTGTTCTGAAGTAAAAGATCTTTCATTTAGCCTCCCAGGCCTTCCCTCAGTCTCAAAGTCTGACTCAAGAGTTGATGATTAGGAAATATTGTTACAGCTAAAAACTAGTTAAAACAGTCTCCATTATGTTATGTCTTGCCTTGGCCCACTAATTTATTATTCATGTTTGCTTTCTGGTTAGAGTTATATTGCACCTAGTGTCTGGCTTTTCACAAATGATCTTTTCCTTAATTGCTTCTTTTTTATTTATTTATTTATTTTTTTGTCTGTTTGCCTTTTCTAGGGCTGTACCCATGGCATATGGAGGTTCTCAGGCTAGGTGTCTAATCAGAGCTGTGGCCGCTGGCCTACGCCAGAGCCACAGCAACGTGGGATCCGAGCCGCGTCTGCAGCCTACACCACAGCTCATGGCAATGCTGGATCCTTAACCCACTTAGCAAGGCCAGGGATCGAACCCCCAACCTCATGGTTCCTAGTCAGATACGTTAACCACTGACCCATGATGGGAACTCCTAATTGCTTCTTTTTTAAACTAATGGTTACATTCCAATTAGAGTTATATTGCACCTATATTGCAACTTTTGTAATTCAAACACTCCCTAACACCACTTTCTGTGAGCAATCTTCACTCTAGGGAGAAGGTCAAGGAATGATAACCCCAAAGACATCCAGAAACCATCATTGAATCCACTGATGCCAGCCTTGATGATTCTGAAATGATCTGTGGATGAAGAATAATGTAGATACCTTAATCAATAACCCTGTCTTCTGCTGAGCTAAAACTATAAAACCCCTTGCTATCTCCTCTCAAGTTGGACATAGTGTTGAGGCACTGGCCTGCTATGTCATCCTTTGCCTAGCAGAGCAATAAAGCTGTTCTTTTTCTCTCTCAATACTCTGTCTCTGAGACATAATTGGTGCTGGTGTACAGAGACTGCAATTTTGGTTACAAAATGTATAGTTCACTCATTCTAAAAGCTCATTAAAGTACATAACATCAATTTGTTCATGTAAATTAAATTAAATCTGTGCTCTGTACAATGCTTTATTTTTAACACTTAGTAGACATTCAACACAAATTTTTTTGATGAAAAAATAAAAATAATGATTTAAAAATATAAAAGAACATTTTTTATTGATAGTAAAGAAGAATTTGTAAGACAATTACTTCTAGGTCTGACATTGAAGATAATTATTCCAAAAATGAGGCTATGGGTACTTACTGCTTTAATAATGCTTAGCCAAATATGTAAATTACAGAGATTAAATGTATTATTTTATGAAAGAAATGACTTGATTCTTTTTTTAGAGGTATCTCACTAATACCTCATAAAAGTGCTTTCATTTTTAGGCAATGTTTCTTAAATTGTTGTTTTGAACCACCTACATCAGCATTATTTGAGAGCTTATTAAAATGGGAGTCATAAATCAGGCTCTCTGGACTGGAAACTTGGGACTTGATTTAAAAAGCAAGCACTTGGGGGATTCTTAAGCACTTTGAAGCATGAGAACCACTGCTTTTTTGACCTCCAGTAAAATTGGGCCTGGATGCTAATGAATGCACTGGAATTATTCAGGAACTTGTTACAAATGCAGATAAACTGGTTCTACCTCAGGTTGGACCCCCAAGAGTCCCAGACCCCAGAAACTGGCTCTCTTCATTGTGTAGGTTAGTTATTTTTGAGATGTTCCCCATACTCTGCATTCTATGTGCTGAAAGGCAGATTCTTTCATGATCTGTTTGGCTTCTTCATCAGGCTGCTCTCCATTATCACATAAGTAATGTCTCCTGGCTGATGATGTCTATCAGGCAGGAAGGGGCAATTTCTCTCCTATTTACCTCTTTCATAGTCTTGAAAAAGAAGCTATCTTTCGAAACTTTGTTGGTAGGCTTAGGCTCGTTTACATGACAAGGTATTTCATAAACAAATTCCTTGCCTGTAGCTATCCTCAGACATCAGTCACTGATTCAGAAATCCCCCACACTCCATATCCCCCACCCCCACTCTCATCCTAGGAATACTCATTGTTCCAAGGTCCAGAGAGAAAGGAATTTCTTTTCTTCACCCAAATCCCTGCAGAAACATTCTCATTCTCTCCACTAAAAGCAATAAAACTTGCAGGTTCAAGGTTTAGAACTCTCAATCAATACAATTTATTTTACTAAACAGAACTCTTAACTTCCCTGTGTAAACATCTGCTTTCAGATTATTGGTTGTTTTAATTTCTCCCCAGGAAAAATGGGCAGATACTTATATTTTACTTTGAGTAATTTAGGAGCCTATTAGGCAGTTTTTTTGGGATGAAGAAAGTGTTTTTTGAAGGAAAAGAAAAGTATTTTACCTTATACTTGGAAACTTTGTACCTTTTAAATCATAGCCTTTCTTTTCTAGTTTCTACTTTTTGTGACCTCAAAATTTTTGTGCCAAATTTCTGACATGAAACTCTCATATATATCATGTACTTAAGTTTTTCTCTTTTTTAGGCCCATAAGAATTCTGAAGATGGAATAAATTACAGGTTTAACATTTTTTTCTAACTATTCATTTCTATAAAATGGCAGGATAATTAAAGAATGGCAGGTAGCTGATAGTAAATTAAAAGGCACATTTGTCTTATTATTGTAGTTTTATTAGATTATTATAAAACTATATAGTTAACATGACTATATATCTAGATTTTAGTAATAATAAATAAATGAAGATAGATTTATTATTGTTAACAAACCCTCATCTGAAATGTACCTGTGGCATACAAGTAATTATCAATATCTATTGGCTCTCTACTCCCCAAATGCTAGAGAGGGCAGGAAATACTAATTATCATACACTGCTAGTAGGAATGAAAATGGTTTTGTCATTTCCATACTGTAGAAAATAGTGTGGCTGTTTCTTGAAAAAATAAACATACATTTACCATATGATCCAGCAATTTTACTCCTGTGCATTTATCCTAAATTCATATAAAATCTTGGACATAAATGTTTATATCCCCTATTCATAACATTCCAAATCAGGAAACAACACAGATGTCCTTTAATGAATGAATGATTGCATTAACTGTGATACATGTATACCATAAAATATTACTTGACAATAAAAAGTACACATTACTGATACATGCAACAATTTAGAAAAATCACCAGAGACTTATGCTGCATGAAGAAACCCAAACCAGGAACAGCGACATATTCATAATTCTTTTTATAAATATTTTGAAATGAAAAACTTATCTAAATTGTGACTAGATTAATTGTTTCCTGGGGTCAAGTAAGTGTTGTGGGGTGAAATGGAAGTAGGTGTGACTATAAAAGCATTATAAGATGGAAAATTTATATATGATGAGGTGATGGAAATTTTCTGTAGCTTGACATTATCTATGCCAATATCCTGGTTGTGATATTGTGCTTTAGTTTTGAAAGGTATTATCATTGAGGGAAACTAGGCAATATGTACACAGCATCCTATTTCTTAACAACAACTGCATGTGAATCTTCTATTATGTCAAAATTAAAGGTTTAATGAGAAAATACCACTGCTGGGTCCCCATTCTAATCAAATCAAAATCTATGAACTTGAATTCTGGTCACATCAATGGCCTTAGCTTCATCCTAATAAAAGATTATATTCTCAGTCAGAGATATTGCAACTTGGTTTTAATTACAAAGTTCTGACATGTTCCTCCAAGGCTATTTCATTCTTAAGCAAGCTTAGACTCTTAAACCTCTTGTACAATATACCATATCTGTCTCTGGTCTCGCACCTTTAATCCAACTTCTATAGTTTTGCATGGTTGCCTTATTCAACTAAAGTTATACATTGGCAACAGTTTATATCAATGACCCTGCTTAGTTTCTATCACTTCTCTTCCTGGGCTTTTAGTTCTCAATCTCTTTTATTTTCCTTTGCAACAGATTTTTCTAGATTTTTCAATTCCAAGAAAAAAGGCTATTTAGATTTCCCTTCTCTCTTGTTTCGCTTTAGAATTGGTTGCTTATCTACTTTTTTTGCCTTATTGAGTCTCAGCTCTGTCCTTTGCCTTTCCCATAAGCCCATATTACTTATGTCTGAGCATTCATTGTTAGGGCCCTGACAACCTAGAGAACTACTGACCATTCTATAAAATGCAGGTCTCCCATTTTTATCCTCTATTTTACTTTTTGTTTGTTTGCCTCCCAGAAAAAAACAAGTTTTACATAAGTAGAGATTATATCTAGCCCACTGTTATATTTATTGTATGTAGCATGATACTTAATACAAAGTTACTAAGTGCCAACTTACTAAATGTTTAAGTGAATGAAATTATTAAAATAATATGTAAAATGTCAGTTCCAAATAATATTTCCATAATGCTGAAAGCTGTTCAATAAATAGGATCTAACTACCTAGCTTATGAAGCTATGTGACGTTTGGACAAAAATGCTTCTTTCATTTATTGGTTGTGGACCTAGGCAAGTTAACTAAATGTCCCAAACTTCCTTTCCATTTTTCATAAGGATTGTGATTCTTATCACTAAAAGTTCTTGTGAAGAAAAATGAAATAGTGTAATAACATAGGTACTATGGCTATCATAGAGTGATTGTTTAATCAGAGTTAAGATCTTTTCACCAATTCCTTATTTTAATTATTTGGACAGAACTATTCTATTTTTGGTAGCAGTCAAATAGAAAAAAAGTACGTTCAGATCAGTGAAATTATTTTCAAGAGACATTCAGCATTTGTCATGGAGTATAATTTGGTTCAGTCTTTAACTCCACTGTATCTGCATCTACAATTATTTTGAGCAAGACCTAAAATTCTTTAGAAGTTGCAGGGACCTTAGTTATCTATTTTGTTATGAAAATAAAATTACTGAGTTGAGAAAATTGAGTTTACCAATATATTTTAGAAAGATTTTAAGAGCTTTTAGAAATTAAAAGTGGAAAAATTTAATCCAGAAATCATTCTGTTCAACAAAATTTGGCTATTTCTTCTGTTTAAAAGGAGTATATCTCACTTGTTTTTACCTATAGTTTATACTTAAGTTGATTTTCTACCATAACTGATTTCTACTAAACATACATTGAAAACTTGCCAGAATGTTATATTTGGTAAATTAGGGTTCATGTTTAAATGTTAGGAAGCTCTTAGGTAGTTTTCAAGAGGATTGAGCTACTAAATACTCTTAGGGGCATTTTGATGAGATATTCTTATAGTGGTCTTATGTCACAAATGAATATAGTCATAATTTGCTGTTCCAAGATATATGGTTTCATAATAAAAACCTAGACATTAATCAAGAAATTAGGAAGACTCCTAGACATTAGAATCACACACAAAAAGTAGGTAAGTCATTTATTGAAATTTTAACTGAGTGCACTGTTGGGGAATTTTTTTTTTAATCAAGTCAAATTTTGCTTACTTAGAACCTAATTATATGGTTACAAAATAATTCAGAAGATACATGTGCCTGGAAGTTTTTACCTATTGCATTTGTTTTTAATGAGTCAATGAATTTATAGTTGTAGAATGATCATCACAACCAAATTTTATAGCATTTCCATCCCAAACCCACAGCACATCCTCTCACACCCCAACCTGTCTCATTTGGAAACCACACATTTTTCAAAGTCTGTGAGTCAGTATCTGTTCTGCAAAGAAGTTCATTGTGTCTTTTTTTAGATTCGACATCTAAGTAATAGCACATGATGTTGGTGTCTCACTGTCAGACTGATTTCACTTAGTGTGATAATTACTAGGTCCATCCATGTTGCTGCAAATATCATTATTACTTTTTAATGGCTGAATAATATTCCATTGTGTATATGTACCACTTCTTCTTGATCCACTCCTCTGTTGATGGATATTTAGGTTGTTTCCATGTCCTGGCTATTGCATAGAGTGTTGCAGTGAATATTGGAGTACATGTGTCTTTTCAAGTCATGGTTTTCTCTGGATAGATGCCCAGGAGTGGGATTGCTAGATAGAACAGTAATTCTATTTTTAGTTTTTTGAGGAATCTCCATATTGTTTTCCACAGCAGTTACACCAATTTACATTCCCACCAACAGTGTAATAGGGTTCCTTTTCTCCACACTCTCTCTAGCATTTATTGTCTGTAGACTTTTCAATGATGGCCATTCTGGCCAGCGTAAGGTGATACCTCATAGTGGTTTTGATTCACAATTCTCTAATAATTACTGATGTTGAACATCTTTTCATGTGCTTTTTGGCCATCTGTATGTCTTCTTTGGGGACTTGTCTATTGAGATCTTCTGCCCATTCTTAGTTTTTTTGTTTGTTTGTTTTTGGTGTTGAGCTGTAGG
Source organism: Sus scrofa (assembly GCF_054392235.1). Taxonomy (NCBI): domain Eukaryota; kingdom Metazoa; phylum Chordata; class Mammalia; order Artiodactyla; family Suidae; genus Sus; species Sus scrofa. Next base: position 51,556,412 of record NC_139386.1, read on the forward strand.
AGGTGTTTATAAATTTTGGAGTCTAATCCCTTGTCAGTTGATTCATTTGCAAAGATTTTCTCTCATTCTGTGGGTTTACTTTTCATTTTGTTTAGGGTTTCCTTTGCTGTGCAGAAACTTTAAGTTTAATTGTCTCATTTGTTTATTTTGGATTTTATTGTCATTACTCTAGGAGGTGGATCTGAGAAGATATTGCTTTGGTTTATATTGGAGAGTGTTTGGCCTATGTTTTCCTATAAGAGTTTTATATACCTACTCTTATATTTAGGTCTTTGATCCATTTTGAGTTTATTTTTTTGTACATGTTAGAAATGTTCTAATTTCATTCCTTTACATGTGGCTGTCCAGTTTGCCCAGCATCACTTATTGAAGGGGCTTTCTTTTCTCCATTGTATATTCTTGCCTCTTTGTCATGGATTAGTTGACTGTAGGTATGTGTGTTTAATTCTGGGCTTTCTACCCTGTTCCACTGATCTGTGTTTCAGTTTTTGTGCCAGTACCATATGGTTTTGATGACAGTTGCTTTGTAGTATAATCTGAAATCAGGAAGCCTGATTCCTCCAGCTCCATTTTTTTTTTCTCAGGATGTCCAGCTAATCTGGGTCTTTTGTGCTTCCAAACAAACATTAAAATATTTTGTTTGAGTTCTGTGAAAAATGTCCTTGGTAATTTGATAGGGATTACATTGACTCTGTAGATGGCCTTGGGTAGTATAGTCATTTTGATAATATTGACTTTTCCAATCCAAGACCATGGTATGTCTTTCCATCTTTTTTTGTCATCTTTGATTTCTTTCATCAGTGTCTTATCATTTTGAGAATACAGGTCCTTTGTCTCTTTGGGTAGGTTTATTCCTAAGTGTTTTATTATTTTTAATATGATGGTAAATGGGATTTTTTCCCTAATTTATTTTTCTGATATTTCATTGTTAGTATATAGAAATGCTGTCAATTTCTGTGTATTAATTTTTTTATCCTGTGATTTTACCAAATTCATTGATGAGCTTTAACAGTTTTCTGGTAGAGTCTTCAGGATTTTCTAGGTATGGTATTATGTCATCTGCAAATAGTGATAGTTTTATTTCTTCCTTTCCAATTTGGATTCCTTTTATATCTTTTACTTCCCTGATTGCCATGGTAAATAGTAGTGGTGAGAGTAGACATCCTTGTCTTGTTCCTGATCTCCTTGAGCGTTCTATCAGCTTTCACCATTGAGAATGATATTAGCTCTGGGTTTGCCATATATGGCCTTTATTATGTTGAGGTAGGTTCCCTCTATGCCCACTTTCTGAAGGGTTTTTATCAGAAATGGGTGTTGGATTTTGTCAAAGGCTTTTCCTGCATCTGTTGAGAGGATCATGTGGCTTTTATTCTCAGTTTGTTAATGTGGTGTATCACACTGATTGATTTGAGGATATTGAAGAACTCTTGCATCCCTGAGATAAATCCCACTTGATCATGATGTACAATCATTTTAATGTATTGTTGGATTTGGTTTGCTAGTATTTTGTGGAGGATTTTTGCATCTATGTTCATCAGTGAAGTTGGCCTGTAGTTTTCTTTTTTTGTGGTATCTTTGTCTGGTTTTGGTATCAGGGTGATGGTGGCCTCATAGAATGAGTTTGGGAGTGTCCCTTCCTCTGAAATTTTTTTGAAATAGTTTCAGAAGGAGAGGTGTTAGCTCTTCTCTAAATGTTTGATAGAATTCGCCCATGAAGCCATCTGGTCCTGGACTTTTGTTTATTGTAAGTTATTTAATCACAGTTTCAATTTCAGTACTTATGATTGGTCTGTTAATATTTTCTATTTCATCTTGGGTTAGTACTTTAGATGTATTTTGGAGTACTTTTGGATGATTGTACTTTTCTAAGAATTTTTCCATTTTGTCTAGGTTTTCCCTTTTATTGGTGCGTAGTTGCATATAGTACTCTCTTTAGACCTTTTGTATTTCTGTGATATCTATTGAAACTTTTCCTTTTTCATTTCTAATTTTATTGATTTGAGTCCTCTCCCTTTTTTTATTTGTAAGTCTGGCTAAGTGTTTATTAATTTTGTTTATCTTTTCAAAGAACTACCTTTTCATTTCATTGATCTTTTTTTATGGTTTTCTTCATTTCTATTTCATTTATTTCTTCTCTCATCTTTATAATTTCTTTCCTTCTGCTAACTCTAGATCGTGTCTGGTCTTCTTTCTTGAGCTGCTTTACATGTAAATTTAAATTGTTTATTTGAGCTTTTTCTTGTTTCTTGAGATAGGTTTGTATTATATATACTTCCCTCTTAGATCTACTTTTGCTGTAAGATAAATTTTTAGTTCATGTTTTTTTTAGTAGCAAGTACATCAATACATATTATGAATCATTCTGATTTCAAAATCTTTGTGTTATACAATGTTGTTTGAGAAATATATTCAGGAATTTCTTCCTCCTTATGTTTTTATCCATGTAGGTGCTGAAAAAGAAGCTTTGTGTTTTAAAACATTCAATCTATTTGAAGTAAACCTATGGAAATTCATAAGCAAAACATATTTTTAAGAATATAATTTCATTATTTTCAGTTGTACAGGGGTAGGGACATCAACTCTAAAATGACTGACTTTGGATTTCCCTGATGGCCTAGCAGTTAAGGGTTCAGTGTTGTCTTGGCTGTGGCTCAGGTTTGATCCCTGGCCTGGGAACTTCTACATGCCATGGGCATAGCCCAAAATAAAATAAATAAATAAAGTGACTGACATATTCATTGAGTCCTGACAGTTTCATCCATAGGAACGCAATGTGTTAGGAATGGCTTCACAGTATTTTCTTCTTGTTTACATTTGCATTATTAGCACTTTCCTCTCATGTAAAATGATTGTTGTTTGTTTTAATGTCTTGGTGCATAAATGGAAACATTTTAAGTGAAAATGATTCTTAAATAATGAAGAATGAAATAGAATACTAGGTTTAGTATTCTATATGAAATGAACTATTACATAGAATTTATATTCATGTCAAAGCCATTTGTGAGTTATCTTTCTCATTTGTAAAGATGGATACTAAAATTCAACAATCTGTCACAAATTCTTTAAAAATTAACCCTCTCTGCAGAAACATTGCTCATATTTCACTGATATGGACAATTTAAGAATGAGTTATATTCATATTTGAAAGGTGGCTATAGTCTACAGCAGCACTGTTGGAGAAGGTCAAATTATGATTGATGTCCCACTCAAAATATGATTCAGCTAGTCAGAATGATTTTATTTAGTAAATTATTTCTCTGCTTACTAAGCTGATCACTATTCATTACTGTATAATCAATAGGTAATTGTTTGGGGTAAACCACTGTTTATAGACATCCTAAAAAAAGACCTTGCCTTCTCTGATATTTAAAGGAAGATGTCACATTTCAATGTCAATTCTCATAAATCTTTTAATTGTTGAAATTTTTCTGCAAACCACTCAGATATCACCAATACCTCATTGCACATCACTGGTGGAATTACAGAATGATTTTTTTTTTTTTTTTTTTTTTTTTAGATTTTAGCTAAGCTGCTGAAGCAAAAATGACCTATTTTCCTTTTTTGGTCAAAAGCGAATGCTAATGGATGAATTCAATGACTTATTTAACAGTCTAAGACCACAGAGTATTGATAGTCCTCAGCTTTCTTAAGGGAAGACATTAACTCTGGATTTCTAAGCTAAGACATTATATAGGAGAATTCATTTTTTTTTCTTTTTAGGGCCACACATGTGGCATATGGAAATTCCCAGGCTAGGGGTAGAATTGGAGTTGCAGCTTCCTGCCTACACCACAGCCACAGCAATGCCAGATCTGAGCTGTGTCTGTGACCCACATCACAGCTTATTGAAACACTAGAGCTTTAATGCATTGAGTGGGGCCAGGGATTGAACCCACATCCTCATGGATACTAGTTGGGTTTCTTATTGATGAGCCACAATGGGAACTCCCTATATAGGAGAATTCAAATGAATTATTTGCACATTGAAAGAAGTTATAAAGCCATGGTATTATTCAATTGGATCATTAATGCTGCAGTCTCGAACCATTTATGCCAGAATAATATCAGATCCAGAATAACAGATTTCAGGTATTGAGATATTCACTGGAATCTCTGATGAAACTTGCATGCCAATGAAAACTTAAGTACTTATAATCAAGTCGTGATTATCTCAAAATGGTTTCTACCTTAAGGCATCTATTCTTGTTATTTATAATTTAAGGGAAGGAAGCAACTTTTTTAGTTGTAGGGTGCTTCAATACAGCTTAATATTATATTATCATGCCTCAAGTAAGTAAACTATAATATTTTATTCTATTGTATTCTTCTTGAAAAATTAGCAGTATTCTTTAATTTCTCACAAGCCTGAAAATGTTGGACTTTAAGCTCTTTTGGTACTCTCACAGGAGATGGAACTGTCAAAAGACCAAGGCCAACGATTTATTGGGATTGCTATAATAAGCCCATACATTATTGCTGGCATATCAGCAGTAAAAATTTTTTCTTAGAATTAAGCATGCACATATCCATTTTGATTGTGACATAACCAACAGAATCTTTGTGTTCTAGGTCAACATATACCACATTGGATTATATTGGAATGTGCTGCCCCAGCCCACTTTCTGGGTAACCAATATGACTTCTAGCTTTGATTTGTACCCAGAGCAAAAGAAGGCCCTGAAACCAGTGCAGGCCATACTAGCATTAATCACTTTGACCTTATAAAAGATATGATGGTACTTGAAATAACTATGATATATATGTGTGCATATTGGGACATCTGGAAAACTCAGGAGAACTGTAGTGATGACCACCAGGTTTTTGTACCAAATGAATACTAGCCAATTGTGAAATGAGTATTATCTACTCTATCAAGCTATAAATTCAAGCTGCATTGTATCATGAATGACATTGAGCTTAAGCAAAAGCAAGAAGAGCAGGTGGCTCAGGCCCAAATGACTTTTTCCTGTCATTGCTACTTTTCCTTCAAACTTATGAAATTATGGTTATGAATAATGTACCAAATGTGGTACATTATTTAAACCCCACTTAGAGATAGCCATGAACAATTGTAGGTAAAGAAAATCCTCCTAAGAGGCAGAAGTTCAAACATGTATCTGTATTTTCACTGCCTGGAAGAGATGACCTGAGGTGTAGATTCATACAATGCCATTCCTAGTAACTGAAAATTTGACCAAATGATCAGAGAGTTGGAAAGAATAAAACTGAAGAACTGCAGACTAAAAGTTATGAGGAACAGGTAGGTGAGGAAAGACCATTCAGATAGGCCACAGTGTGTGAAGTTTTATGCCTCATGATCACAAAGATCTATTGCATAGAAGACTGTCTATAATAAAATGTTTAAGAAGAGCCCCAGTTTATAGACATCATTTAACTTCTCTCTCCAGATACCCGAGTGGTTAATCAATAACTGTGTGTAAAAGATGGATGCATGTCAGGGATGTAAGCTATTCAAGGGATCAATAGTGTAGACTTTCTCTTACCAAGCCTGATCTTACTGCCAATACTCCTGATTGATTAGCCTGCCACCAGCAAGGAAAATTCTGTACTTCCAGTGTGACACTCTTCCTCAGTGGTACTACTCATTACCTAGTCTTCCCTGAAGTAGACATTTATTTTTGGATATGTATTTGTCTTTCCTATGCACAATACTTTTGCTATCATCATCTTCTAACATTTTATTTATTACCTTGTATTTCTAAACAATATTGTTACTGACTAAAGAAAAGCAAAATAAGTGATGAATAAGATGATGTCTGTAGGACTTACTATTGTTTTAATATACTTCATTATCTTTACAAATTTCTGGGCTGGGAGTTCCCATTATGGCACAGTGGTTAACGAATCCGACTAAGAACCATGAGGTTGCAGGTTCGATCCCTGCTCTTGCTCAGAGGGTTAAGGATCCGGCATTGCTGTGAGCTGTGGTGTGGGTTGCAGACACAGCTCAGATCCCATGTTGCTGTGGCTCTGGTGTAGGCTGGTGGCTACAGCTCCGATTCAACTCCTAGCCTGGGAACCTCCACATGCCACAGGAACGGCCCAAGAAATGGCAAAAAGACAAAAAAAAAAAAAAAAAAATTCTGGGCTAGTAGAATGGTGGAATTATCTACTGAGGACTAGAATGGTTAAATGAGGAGTTCCCATTTGTGGATTAGCAGAAACAATCCCAAAGAGTAACCATGAGGTTGTGGGTTTGATCTCTGGCCTCACTCAGTGGTTTAAGGATACAGCATTGATGTAAGCTCTGGTGTAGGTCACAGTAATGGCTTGGATCCCAGTGTTGCTGTGGCTGTAACTGTGGCTGTGGCTGGCAGCTGTAGCTCTGATTTTGACCCCTTACCTGGGAACTTCCATATGCTGCAGGTGTGGCAAAAAAAAAAAAAAAAAAAAAAAAAGGTGAAATGATCTGTTCAAGGCTCAATTACTGTGTTGTCAAGGTCAAAACAATTAATGGAGCTGGGATGTTGTCCTACAAGATGTTATATATGCTCTGAGAAGCAACCAATGCACAGTGATTTTTTTTTTAAGGGCCTGAAATAGAGTATCAGAAGTAGGAATATCTCTTCCAACTATTACCATTAGTGACCACCTATGAAACTTTATTTTCCACCCTATACTTTGCTGGTTTGGAGGTCTTACTTATAAAGGGAAAAATGCTTCTATTGGGGACTCAATAGCTTCCAGTGATTTTGAAGTTGAGACTATCACTGGCCACTTTGGGCTCCTTATGTTGATGAATCAACAAAAAAGTAGAGGGAGTTCCCTTCATGGCTCAGTGGTTAACAAACCCAACTAGGATCCATGAGGATGCAGGTTCAATCCCTGGACTTGCTCAGTGGGTTAAGGATCTGGTGTTGCTTTGAGCTGTGGTGTAGGTCATCGATGAGGCTCAGATCTTGTGTTGTTGTGACTGTGGCATAGGCTGGTAGCTGTAGCTCTGATTAGACTCCTAGCCTGGGAACTTCCATACGCCATGGGTGAGGCCTTAAAAATAAAAAAACAGAAAAAATAGAGAGGTTAATTAAAAAGTTAGTATGGTTGATTTTATTTACTAAGGAGTAATATAGTGCTGATTCTTAATGAAGACAGGCAGAAATGAGTTGGAAACGTTGCTTTTCTAGATTACGTCTTAATACTTCCACATCCAGCGATAAAATTTAATGAAAGATTAATTATTGCAATCCCCCAAAATGTAGGATGAAAGATGGCTCAGGCCTTAGAGAATAAAATTTTGATTTACCAGGTGTAAAATCATGAATGTTAAGAGTTATGCAGAAGCTAAGACTTTATTGCAAGGTAACAAGTCAGCCTTTGATAGTTTCATAGACTCTGACAAGAGACCTGAGTCAGGAAATTAGGATGTTTTACTCACCACAATAGTGGTAGATGAAGAGTTAGCATTTATACTCGTCCTCAAGCACCAAGTCCAACAAGATAATGCCAAATGGAAAGGTGATGTTTATTATACAGTGAGTGGCATTTCAGGAGAATTCTGAGGTTAGGAAACCCCCATCCTTTGCAATGAGCAGTAAACTTGCCTTTGCCCAAGTGGGAGACATTGCCTTTATCTACTGGACATTAAATAAACTTATCTGTTTCTTTGGAGGGAGATGTTATATCTTCCTTCAAAGACTAGTTGCTATGTAACTATCCTTGAAATGATAGTGTAAGCTAGAAACTGTTAGTGAGCAATGTTTAGTAGTCCTGCTCAGCCACTGGTCAGCATTGCAATGGTCTCTTCCCCTGAACAAGTGACAGTTAGTGAGTGACCACTGGCTCCCCCTTCCATTCCCCTGTATAAAAGGAGACTGAATTTGGATTGAGGCAAGATGGTTTTTAAAACACTAGTCTGCAAACTCCTCAGTCTGCTAGCCTTCCAATTAAAGTCACTATTCCTTACCCTGTCTCCAAATTTATTGGCCTGTTGTGCAGTGAGAAGAGCAAACTTGGGTTCAATATCAATTACTGGCAAGCTAAGCCAGGAGCCTTGCTGCTTGTGGACAGCAAGCCCTGGTTGGGGAATTTTCTGGTAAAGACCTAGCAGCTGCTGGAACCACTGTCCTGATGATCTTCCCTTCAAAATTCCCTGAAATGGCACCAGCTGTCCTGGAAGTTTGGCAGTTAGAGCAAAGAATTAACATTTAGGAGCCAACAGGCTCCATACAGTAGGGTAAGCCACTCCAGTGTGTACACCTGGGGATATTCTCCCATCTTTACTTGAGCTTTTCCTTTAAAGGAAAATCCAATTTGTTTTGCATTTGATTAGGATACCCTATTGGAGAGGGGAATTGTCATTGGACTTTACCTGATTTGAATTTTGAACCAGTTCATATGCTTTTGTTTTGCATTTGTCCAAAATAATATACATGTATGTGTGAAAAGAATGTATACATCTATGTGTAACTGGGTCACCATGCTGTATAGCAGAAAAAAAAACTGTATTGGGGAAATAAAAATAAAAAAATAAACCCACACACCTACAATCAACTAATCTATGACAAAGGAGGCAAGAATATACAATGGAGGAAAGACAGCCCCTTCAATAAGTGGTGCTGGGAAAACTGGACAGCTGCATGTAAAAGAATGAAATTAGAACACTTCCTAACACTTCCATACACAGAAATAAACTCAAAATGGATTACAGATCTAGATATAAGATTAGATACTATAAAACTCTCAGAGGAAAACTTGGTCCAAGCACTCTCCAGCATAAATGACAGCAACATCTTCTCAGATCCACCTTCTAGAGTAATGACAATAAAAACCAAAATAACCAAATGAGACTTAATTAAACTTAAAAGTTTCTGCACAGCAAAGGAAACCCTAAACAAAACAAATGAAAAGACAACTCACAGAATGGGAGAAAAATCTTTGCAAATGAATCAATTGACAAGGGATTAATCTCCAAAATTTATAATCACCTCCTATGGCTCAATACCAAAAAAAAAAAAACCACAAACAAACAACCCCATCAAAAAATGGGCAGATGATCTTCATAGACAATTCTCCAAAGAAGACATATGGTTGGCCAAAAAACACATGAAAAGATTTTGAACATCACCAATTATTAGAGAAATGCAAATCAAAACCACTCTGAGGTACCACCTTACACCAGCCAGAATGGCCATCATCAAAAAGTCTACAAACAATAAGTGCTGGAGAAGGTGTGGAGAAAAAAGAACTCTAGTACACTGTTGGTGGGATTGTAAATTTGTGCAACCACTATGGAAAACAGTATGGAGACTCTTCAGAACACTAAACATAGAACTCCCATTTGATCCAGCAATCCCAGTCCTGGGCATCTATCCAGAGACAACCATGACTCGCAAAAACACATGTACTCCAATGTTCATTGCAGCACTCTTTTCAATAGCCACGACATGGAAACAACCTAAATGTCCATCAACAGAGGAGTGGATCAAGAAGAAGTGGTACATATACACAATAGAATATTACACAGCCATTAAAAGGAAAGAAATAATGGCATTTTGCAGCAACATGTATGGACCTAGAAATTATCATGCTAAGTGAAGTCAGTCAGACAAGGAGACACCAACATCAAATGCTGTCACTTACATGTGGAATCTAAAAAGGACAGAATGAACTTTGCAGAACAGATACTGACTCACAGACTTTGAAAAACTTATGGTATCCAAATTAGACAGGTTGGGGTGTGGGGGGATGCACTGAGGTTTTGGAATGGAAATGCTGTAAAATTTGGTTGCAATGATTGCTGTATATGTATAAATGTAATAAAATTCATTAAGAAATTAAAACAATATATTCCAAAGTATTTATAAAATGGCAATAAGTATATACATATCAATAACTCACTTCTATGTAATTGGAGTAAATATTCCAACCAAAAGACATTGACTAACAGAATGGAAACAAAATCAATACCCATAAATCCTGTCAAAAGAGACCTACCTCAATTCCAGGGACACATACAAACTGAAAGTAGTGTATAGAAAAAGATATTTGAGGCAAATAGAAATCAAAAGAAAGCTGGGGTAGGTATATTCATATCAGATAGAATAGACTTTAAAGACTTGCAAGAGACAAAGAAAATTACATAATAATCAAATAATCAATTTAAGAAGCAGATGTAATGATTCTTAGTATATATGTCCCCAACATAATTGCACCTCATATGCAAGGAAACTGATAACAGTTATAAAATGAGAAACTGACATTAACACAATAATGGGATATTTTAACATACTATGTACAGCAATGGACAGATCATGAAGACAGAAAATCAGTAAGAACATATAGGCCTTAAATGACACACTAGCCCAGATGGACTTAATTGATATTTATAGAACATTTTGTGTGTAAGCAGCACTGAACATTCCCAGGGACACATGGAACATTCTCCAGAATGTAATAGATCATATTCTGGCCTACAAATCAAGCCTTGGTAAATTTAAGAAAGTTGAAGTCATATAAAACATCATTTCCAACCAAAATACTATGAGCAAAAATCAACTATAAGAAAAAATTACAAAAAAAACACAGACACATGAAGACTAAGCAATATATACTAAGAAATCATTAGATCACTGAAGAAATCTAAGTGGAAATCAAAAAATACATAGAGAAAAAAATGAAAAAATTTACATTTTAAATAATGTTTCTTCATTTCTGTTGTACGCAAAAGTAACCCAGTCACAGATAGTTTCCTGAGCTGGAAGGACTCCATTGGCCTTGGATTCCAAAGCTCTTGGATTCCAAGTGTGAGAGTTTTCATCCACTAACTCAAACTACCTGTCTATCTCCCTCCCTCCCCCCCACCCTGCCCCCAGCCAACGAGGTCTGCTTTCCTTGGCTATGATCTGTTTCTGTTTTGTAGGTAGGATCATCTGTGCCATATTTTATTTTATTTAAATTTTTTTATCACAGTTGATTTACAGTGTTATGTCAATTTCTGCTATACAGCAAGGTGACCCTGTTATGCATACATACATACATACATACATACATATATGTATATATAAATTCTTTTTTTCACATTATCCTCCATCTTAAGTTATTAGATATAGTTCTCTGTTCTATAGAGCAGGAGCTCACTGCTTATCCACTCTAAATGCAAGAGTTTGCATCTACTAACCCCAAACTCCCAGTCCATCCCACTCCCTCCCCCTTGGCAACCACAAGTCTGTTCTCCAAGTCCATGAGTTTGTTTCTTTTCTGTAGATATATTCATTTGTGCCATATATTAGATTCCAGATATAAGTGATATCATATGGTATTTGTTTTTCTATTTCTGGCTTACTTCACTTAGTATGAGATTCTCTACTTTCATCCATATTGCTGCAAATGGCATTAAAATGTTCTTTTTTATGGCTGAGTGATATTCCATTATGTCTATGTATTGCATCTTCTTAATCCATTTATCTGTTAATGGACATTTAGATTGTTTCCATGTCTTGGCTACTGCTAATAATACTGCAATGAACATAGGGGAACAGGTATCATTTTGAATGAAAGTTTTGTCTGGATATATGCCCAAGAGTGGGATTGCTGGACCATATGGTAGTTTTATATTTAGTTTTCTGAGGTACCTCCAAACTGTTTTACATAGTAGTTGTACCAAATTACATGCTCACAGCATAGAAGAGTTCCCTTTTCTCCACACTCTCTCTAGCATTTGTTTTTTGTAGACTTATTAATGATGGCCATTCTGACTGGTGAGGTGGTACCTCTTTGCAGTTTTGATTTGCATTTCTCTGATAATTAGTGATGTTGGGAATTTTTTCATGTACCTATTGGCTATTTGTATATATTCTTTGGTGAAACATCTACTCATGTCTTCTGCCCATTTTCTGTTAGGTGGTTTGTTTTCTTCCCATTGAATTATATGTGTTCTTTGTACATTTTGTTGCATCATTTGCAAATATTTTTTCCCATTCTGTAGCTGTCTTCTCATTTTTTTATTGTTTCCTTTGCTATGCAAAAGTTTGTAAGTTTGATTAGGTCCCATTGTTTTATTTTTCTTTTTATTTCTATTGCTTTGGGAGACTGACCTAAGAAAATATTTGTAATGTTGATATCAGAGAATGTTTTGCCAATGTTCTCTTTTTGGAGTTTTATGTCTTCTTGTTTTATGTTTAAGTCTTTAAGCCATTTTGAGTTTATTTTTGTTCATGGTGTGGGGTGTGTTCTAGTTTCATTGATTTACATGCAGCTATCCAGTTTGCCAGCACCACTTTCTGAAGAGAATCTCTTTTTCCCATGTTACATACTTGCCTCCTTTGTTGAGATTAATCATAGGTGTCTGGGTTTATTTCTGAGTTCTCTATTCTGTTCCATTGGTCTGTATGTCTGTTTTTGAACAAGTATTACATAGTCTTCATTATTGTAGCATTATAATATTTACTGAAGTCTGGGAGAGTTATGTTTTCTGCTTTTTTTTTTTTTTTTTTTTTTTTTTGTACCACAGGATTGCTTAGGTAATTCTAGGTCTTATATGGTTCCATATAAATTTTGGGATTGTTTGTTCTAGTTCTGTGAAAAATGTCCTGGGTATTTTTATAGGGATTGCATTGACTCTGTAGATGGATTTGGGTAGTATGGCCATTTTAGCAATATTGATTCTTCCAATCCAGGAGCATGGAATATCTTCAGTTTCCTTGCTTAATATTTTATACTTCTCAGCATTTAAGACTTTCACCTCCTTGGCCAGGTTTATTCCTAGATACTTAAATCTTTTGGGTGTGATTTTAGAAGGTATTGATTTTTATATTCCTTTTCTAATATTTCATTATTAGTATACAGAAAAGCAACTAATTTCTGAGTGTTAATCTTATATCCTGCTACTTTGCTGAATTCATTGATCAGTTCAGGTAGGTTTTTATGAAGTCCTTAGGTTTTTCTATACAGGGTATCATGTTATCTGCATAGAGTAACAATTTTACCTCTTCTCTTCCAATTTGGATACTTTCATTTCTTTTGTTTGCTTGATTGCTGTGGCTAGGACTTCCAGTACTATGTTGAATAACAGTGGTGAGAATGGGCATCTTTGTCTTGATCCAGATTTTAGCTGGAAGGCTTTCAGATTTTATACGTTGAGTATTATATTTGCTGTGGGTTTGTCATAAATGGCTTTTATTATGTTAAGGTATGTTCTTTCTATACCCACTTTGGTAAGAGTTTTTATCATGAATGGATATTGTATTTTTCAAGTGTTTTTTCTGTATCTATTGAGATGATCATGTTGTTTTGACTTTTCTTTTGTTAATGTGGTGTATGAAATTGATTGATTTGAGTATGTTGAACAATCCTTGTGAAATTGGATTAATCCCACTTGGTTATGGTGTATGATCTTTTTTATATGTTGTTGGATTTGGTTGGATAAAATTTTGTTGAGGATTTTTGCTTCTATATTCATCCATGATAGTGGCATAAAATTTTCTTTTTGGTAGTATCATTGACTTGTTTTGGTATTAGGGTGATGTTAGCTTTTGGGAGTGTTCCTACTTCTTTTTTGAAAAGTTTAAGAAGGATGGGTACAATTTATTCTTTGTATGTTTGGTATAACTTTCCTGTGAAGCCATCTGGTCCTGGACTTTTGTTTGTAGAGAGTGTTTTTATTATATTCAATTCCATTTCTAGTGATCAGTCTATTCAAATGTTCTATTTCTTCTTAATTCAGTTTTAGTGGGCACTATGTCTCTAGAAAGTTGTCCATTTTTTATAGGTTGTCAAATTTGTTGGCATATAATTTTTCATAATATTCTCTCTTTTTTTTGTATTTCCTCATTATCTGTTGAGATTTTTCCTTTCTTATTTTGTTTATTTGAGTTATCTCTCCCCTTCTTGGTGAATCTAGCCAGAGGTTTGTCAATTTTATTTACTCTTTCAAAGAAGCAGCTCTTGGTTTTATTGATTTTTTCGAGTCGCTATTTTATTGATTTCTTCTCTGATCTTTATGATTTCCTTCCTTCTGCTGACCTTAGGTTTTGTTCGTTCTTTTCTAATTCAGTTAGGTGGTAATTAAGTTGTCAATTTGAGATTTTTCTTCTATTCTGAGTAAGGCCTATATCTCTATGAACTTCCCTCTGAGAACTGCTTTTGGAGCGTCCCATTGATTTTGAATGTTTGTGTTATCATTATCATTTGTCTTGGTGTATTTTTAAATTTCCATTTTGATTTCCTAATTGACCCACTTGTTTTCTAGTAGCATGTTGGTTAGTCTCCACTTAGTTTTTTCTCATTTGTTTTTCCTGTGGTTGATTTTTGGTTTCATGTCATTGTTGTCAGAGAAGATATTTGAAATAATTTCTAGACTCTTAAAAAATTACTTTTTGTCTTTTAAGGGCTATACCCACAGCATATGGAAGTTCCCAGGCTAGGAGATGAATCAGAGTTGCAGCTGACAGCCTTCACCACAGCCACAGAAATGCCAGATTCAAGTCATGTCTGTGACCTTCACTAGAGCATATGGCAAATGACAGATCCTTAACCCACTGAGTGAAGCCAGGGATGGAACCCACATCCGCATGAATCCTAGTCTGGTTCATTACTCCTGAGCCACAACTGAACTCCCTCTATACTCTTAAATTTGTTGAGGTCAGTTTTGCACCCTAGCATGTAGTCAATTCTTGAGAATGCTTCATGTGCACTAGAAAAGAATGCATATTCTGATTTTTGGATGTAATGTCCTGAAAATATTATGTCTAACTTTTCTGTTGTGTCATTTAGGATCTCTGTTGCCTTATTGGTTTTCTGTCTGGAAGATCTGGCCATTGGTGTTAGTGAGGTGTTATTCTCCTACTATTATTGTATTCCCATCAGTTTCTCCTTTTATGCCTGTTAGCATTTGCTGTAAGTATTTGGGTGATCCTATATTAGGGGCATATACATTGGCAAGTGTAATATCCTCTTCTTGAAATGATTCCTTTATAATTAATAGTGTCCTTCTTTTTCTGTCTCTATGAGCTTTGCTTTTTTCATTTTAATACTTTTACTTTTTTAATGAATTTTATTTTTTCCATTATAGCTGTCTTACAGTGTTCTATCAATTTGCTACTCTACAACAAAGTGATCTTACATTATCATGCTGCATCATAAGTGACTATATATAGTTCCCAGTGCTATACAGCAGGATCTCATTGCTTATCCACTCCAAATGCAAGAGTTTGAATCTACTAACCCCAATTCCTCCCCTCCCCCCTTGGCAACCACAAGTCTGTTCTCCATGTCCATGAGTTTCTTTTCTGTGGATTCATTTAATGGATTACAGATATAAGTGATATCATATGGTATTTGTGTTTCTCTTTCTGACTTCAATTAGTATGAGAGTCTCTAGTTCCATGTATGTTGCTGCAAATGGCATAATTTTGTGTCTTTTTATGGCTGAGTAGTATTGCATTGTGTATATGTCCCACATCTTAATCCATTCATATGCCAGTGGACATTTGAGTTTTTTCATCGTCTTGGCTACTGTGAATAGTGCTTCAATGAACATATGGGTGCATGTAATTTTTTCAAGGAAAGTTTTATCCAGATATATGTCCAATAATGGGATTTCTGGGTCATATGGTAATTCTACATATAGTTAACAGAGGTACCTCCATACCATTTCCATAGTGGTTGTACAAATTTACATTTCCACCAATGGTGAAGGAGGGTGCCATTTGCTCCACACCCTCTCCAGCATTTGTTATTTGGGGACTTATTAATTATGGCCATCCTACTGGGGTGAGGTGGTATCTCATGGTAGTTTTGATTTGCATGTCTCTAATAATCAGGGATGTTGAGCATTTTTTCATGTGCTTATTGGCCATCTGTATATCTTTGGAGAAATGTCTATTCATGTCTTTTGCCCATTTTTCCATTGTGTTGTTAGCTTTTTTGCTGTTGAGTTGTATAAGTTGCTTGTATATTCTAGAGATTAAGCCCTTGTCAGTTGCATCATTTGAAAGTATTTTCTTTTTTTTCATTTTTTTTTATTACTCAAATGAATTTATCACATCTGTAGTTGTATAATGATCATAACAATCTGATTTCACAGGATTTCCATCCCACAGCCCAAGCACATCCCCCCACCCCCAAACTCTCTCCTCAAGAGACCATAAGCTTTTCAATGTCTGTGAGTCAGCATCTGTTCTGCAAAGAAGTTCTGTCTGTCCTTTTTTCAGATTCCACATGTCAGTGAAAGCATTTGATGTTGGTGTCTCATTGTATGGCTGACTTCACTTAGCATGATAGTTTCTAGGTCCATCCATGTTGCTAAAAATGCTGGTATTTCATTCTTTTTAATGGCTTAGTAATATTCCATTGTGTATATGTACCACTTCATCTTGATCCATTCCTCTGTCGATGGACATCTAGGTTGTTTCCATGTTTTGGCTATTGTAAATAGTGCTGCAATGAACATCGGAGTACATGTGTCTTTGCGAGTCGTGGTTTTCTCTGGATAGATGCCCAGGAGTGGGATTGCTGGATCAAATGGGAGTTCTATGTTTAGTTTTCTGAGGACTCTCCATACTGCTTTCCACAGAGGTTGCACCAATTTACAATCCCACCAACAGTGTCATAGTGTTCCTTTTTCTCCACACCCTCTCCAGCATTTATTGTTTGTAGACTTTTTGATGATGGCCATTCTAGCTGGTGTGAGGTGGTGCCTCATCGTGGTTTTGATTTGCATTTCTCTAAGAATGAGTGACACTGAACATCTTTTCATTTGTTTCTTGGCCATCTGTATGTCTTTTTTGGAGAACTGTCTGTTGAGATCTTCTGCCCATTTTTTGCCGGGGTTGTTTGTTTTTTGGTATGGAGCTGCAGAAGTTGTTTATAAATTTTGGAGATTAATCCTTTGTCAGTCAATTCATTTGCAAAGATTTTCTCCCATTCTGTGGGTTGTCTTTTTGTGTTGTTTAGGGTTTCTTTTGCTGTGGAAAGTATTTTCTTCCATTCTGTAAGTTGTCTTTTTGTTTTCCTTTTGGTTTCCTTTGCTGTGCAAAAGCTTTTCAGTTTGGTTAGGTCCCATTGGTTTATTTTTGCCTTTATTTCTGTTGCTTTGGGAGACTGACCTGAGAAAACATTGGTAAGGTTGATGTCAGAGAATGTTTTGCCTATGTTCTCTTCCAAGAGTTTGATGGTGTCTTCTCTTACATTTACGTCTTTAAGACATTTTGAGTTTATTTTTATGCATGGTGTGAGGGCGTGTTCCAGTTTCATTCATTTACATGTAACTTTCCATTTTCCCCAGCACAACTTATTGAAAAGATTGTCTTTTTCAAATGTTATATTCCTGCCTCCTTTGTTAATTATTAATTGACCATAGGTGTCTGTGTTTATTTCTGGGTTCTCTATTCTGTTCCATTCGTCTATACGTCTGCTTTGATACTAGTACCACATTGTCTTGATTATTGTGGCTTCGTAATATTGCCTGAAGTCTGGGAGAATTATCTCTTCAGCTTGGTTTTTGTTGCTCAGTATTGCTTTGGCAATTCTGGGTCTTTTGTGGGTCCATAAAATTTTTTGGATTGTTTGTTCAAGTTCTATGAAAAATGTCATGAGTAATTTGATAGGGATTGCTTTGAATTGTAGATAGCTTTGGGTAGCATTATTGCCTTTGTTTTAAGATCTATTGTGTCTGATATTAGTTTGCAACTCCTACTTTCCTGTCTTTTACATTCAAATGAAATACCTTTTTCATCCACTCAGTTTCAATTAATATGTGTCCTTTTCCCTAAGGTGAGTCTCTAGTAGGCCGCATATAGTAGGGTCTTGTTTGTTGTTGTTGTTGTTGTTTTTTAATCCAGTCTTCCACCTTGTCTTCTGATTGGAGCATTCAGTCCATTGACATTTAATGAAATTATTGATAAATATGCATTTTAAACCTTGTTTGCCAGTTGATTCCGTGTTTCTCCTTCTTTATTTTTTCGGTTGGATGATTTCCCTTTACTTTATGCTTTTCTCCTCTTTTTGGTTTTTGTGAATGTATTGTTTTGTTTTGATTTGTAGTTGATCTGTTTTTCAAGTATGTTAATACTTTCCTACATCTGCTAACTTTAGCCTGATAGACATATAGACTCTGAAACATTCTAAAAAAAGAGTTTAGGAATTCCTGTTGTGGCTCAGTGGTTAATGAATCCAACTAGGAACCATGAGGTTGCAGCTTTCATCCCTGGCCTTGCTCATTGGGTTAAGGATCCGGTGTTGCTGTGAGCTGTGGTGTAGGTTGCAGACATGGCTCAGATCTGGTGTTGCTGTGGCTGTGGTGTAAGCCAGCAGCTACAGTTCTGATTAGACCCCTAGCCTGGGAACCTCCATATGCTGTGGGAGTGGTATTAGAAAATGCAAAAAGACAAAAAAAATTAAAAAATAAAAAAGACTTTATCTTTTATTATTTTTCTTTCCCACATTTTATGTTTTGAAGTCCTTTTTTAACATCTTCATGTTTATCCTTTTGCTGTTCCTCATGTTATTGTCACTTTTACACTAGTGTTTTTTTTTTTCCCTTTGAGATCTGTACAATGGCTTATTTAAGTGATCATTTTTCAATTGTGATTTCCTCCAACCTATTTCTTCTTATTTTTATTTGTAAGAACACTAAGTATTTCTTTTAAAATATGTTTATTATTGCCCTACTCTTTAGGCAATTTTTTTTGTTGTTGGAGAAATTCTTTATTTATCTTTGTATTTTAAATGATATTCATGCTGGATAGAATATTCTAACTTGAAAATTTTTCCCTTTTAGAACTTTGACTATATTTTGCCATTCTCTTCTGGCCTGTAGTGTTCCTGTAGAGAAATCAGCTGATAGCCTTGTAGGGGGGATCCCTTGTAATTAATGCTTTGTGTTTTTCTTGCTGCCTTTAGAATCTGCTCTTTATTTTTAATTGTCACCATTTTTATTATAATATGTCTTGGTATGGGCCTGTTTGGGTTCAATGTGTTTGTGGTCCTCTGTTTTTCCTGTATCTTGATATCTGTTTCCTTTAGATTTGGAAAGTTTCCAGCCATAATTTCTTCAAATATATTTTCAACCCCCTTTCCTTTTTCTTCTCCTTCTGGTATCCCTAAAGCTAGCTAACTAACATAGTTTGGCCCACTTTACATTATCCCATAAATCTTATATTGCTTTCATATTTTTTTCATTTGGTTTTCTGTCTGTTGTCCTGATTGCGGGATTTCCGTTTTTCTATCTACCCAGTCACTAATTCATTCCTCTTCATTCTTCATTCTGCTTTTCAGTGACTTTAACTCAGCTTGCATCTCTGCAAATGAATTTTTCTAATTTTTCTTGCCTCCTCCTTATTTCCTGTTCCTTTTTAATATAATCCACATTGCTGTTCATATCTGCTCTTATTTCCTTCATATTCTCTCTTAATTCCTTCCGTATTTTCACCATTTCCTTTTTTAACTCAGGGTCTCTTAGACTGCAGAAATCTGTTTCATCATTTACTCCTTCAGGGAATTCTCCTGCTCTCTTAACTGGGAATGGTTCCTGAGCTTCTTCATTTTGCTATATTTTTCTTATTCTCTGAGTTTATGGAAAAGAGCTACTGTAGTCTTGAAGGGCTATTTATATGCACAAGCACCCATGGGTATTTTGTGAGGTTTTACTATTTATTTTTAGAGTGCTGCATGTGCTTCCAGGGGCAGGGCTAATAGCCAGTGACTGCTTGCTGGTCTCTGGACAGTGGCAAGGACCCACAAGGGGCTGTCAGAGGCTGCTCCTTGTTGCAATGCCTTTGGAAGTGGCACTGACATTCAGGCAGATATAGGCAGTCAGAACTCTTGCCAAAGCAGTAACAGGGTGTGTGCATTCCCAGTGGAATAAGAGAAACAACATGTGGTGCTTGGTTGCATTGCCCTCCTCTGTGTCACCCCCTGAGGTGACTGGGACAAATGTGATGCCTATAAATATACCCCTAGTGGTGGTGGGCCATGCCCATCTCTGGAGTCTGAGATGACTGTGTGGCCTTTTCTCTGCTTTTCCCTTCTCAGTCCAGCTGCTGCAATTTTCTCTAAGGCTTTGAGTTCCCTCTGTCTTGGCTGATCTCTCCGATGTGTGGGATCATTTCCTCTTTCATAGGTCCCTCTCAGAGTGCTAGGCCTGTCCTTGTTCATTTATTGCCCTCTCTCTCTTTTTTTCCTTTTGTTGTACCCAGTTATGTGGAGGGTTTCGTGCCTTTTTTGGAGGGTTAAAGTCTTCTGCCAGTGTTCAGTGGATATTCTGTGCCAATCTTTCTTCATATATGTATATATTTTGATGTGTTTGTGGGAGAAGGTGAACACCACGTCTTACTCCTTCTCTATCTTATCCTGCCCCTTTGTGCCATATTTTAGATTCCACAAATAAGTGATATCAAATTGTATTTGTATTTTTCTTTCTGACTTACTTCACTTAGTATGAAAATATCTTGTTGCATTCCTGTTTCTGCAAATGGCATTATTTTATCTTCTTTTATGGCTGAGTAGTATTCCATTATATATATGTATCACTCTTAATTCATTCATCTGTCAATGTACATTTAGGTTGTTTCCATATCTTGGCTATCATAAATAGTGATGCAATGAACACAGGGGTACATATATCTTCTTGAATGAAAGTTTTGTCCAGTTATATGCCCAGGGTGGGATTGTTCTATAGTTAGTTTTCTGAGGAGCCTCCATACTGTTTTTCCTAGTATTTACATTCCCACCAACAGAGAAGGAGGGTCTTTTTCTCTGCACCTTCTCCAGCATTTGCTATTTGTTGACTTGTTAATGAAAAGTATGAGGTGGTACTCATTGTAATTTTGCTTTTAATTTCTCTAATAATTAGTGATGTTGAGCATTTTTGATGTGCCCGTTGGCCATCTGTATGTCTTCCTTGGAGAAATGTATATTTAGGTCTTCTTCCCATTTTTTCATTTGGGTTTTGTCTATCTGTTTGTTTGTTACTGAGTTGTCTGAATTACTTATATATTCTGGAGATTAGGCCATTGATGCTGTATTTATGTCAAAGAGAGTTTTGCCTCTTTTCCTCTAGTAGTTTTATAGTTTATAGTCTTATATTTAAGGTTTTAATCTATTTTAGCTTATATATTTTAGCTTATATAGAGTAACTTCCAGGGTTTTTTTCCTATTTTTTTCCCTTGTAGTTGGTTTCTAGTCTCATAGCATTGTGGTTGGAGACAATGCTTGAAATAATTTCATCTTTTTAAAATTTACCATGGCTCAATCTGTGGCCCCAGATATGTTCTATCCTAGAGAATGTTCCATGTGCTTTTGAGAAAAACGTATATTTGATGTTTTGTGATGGAATGTTCTATAAATATCAGTTAAATCTACCTGCTCTAGGGTGTCATTTAAGGCCTGAGTTTCCTTGTTGATTTTCTTTCTGATAAAAATTTCCGTAACTGTACATGATGTTTTAAAATCTCCAAGTAATATTGTACAATTGTCAGTTTTTCCTTTTATGGTTGTTAGCATTTGCCTTTTATAATGAGTTGCTCCTATGGTAGGTGCATGTACATTTACAATTGCTATAGCTTCTCATTGGATTGATCCTTCATTCATTATATAGGGTCCTTCTTTTACTTTTGTGACTTTATTTTAAAGTCTATTTTGTCTGAAATGCATATTGTTACTTCCAATTTTCTTTGCTTCCCATTTGCATTTAATATCTTCTTCCAAGCCCTCATTTTTAGTCTGCATGTGTCCTTAGGACTGAGGTGGGTCTCTTGTAAACAGTATGTATATGGACCATTGTTTTTATATCAATTCACTGTGTCTGTGTCTTTTGGTTGGAGCTTTTAATCCATTTTCATTCAGTGTAATTGTGGATAATATGTATTTTTTGCCATCTTCTTAATTGTTCTGGATTGTTACTTTGGGTCTCTTTTTTCTTATTCTCCCTTTAGTTCTCTTCTCTCATGAGATGTTAACTTTAGGTAGTGTTTGTTTGCTTTTTCTTTCTTATTTGTATGTCCATTATAGTTCTTAGTTTTGTGGTTTCCATTAGGTTTGGATATAACCTTCTCTATGTGTATGGAATTATTTTGGGCTGCTGTTCTCTTATTTTCAGGTGTACTGTCAATGTTCTGCATTTGTCTTCTCCTCTTATTATGCTTGCTAGTTTTGATATAATATTTGTCAGTGGGTGATTTTTCACCTTTATGTAGTCTTTGTAAAAATATGGAATGCTTTACTAATTTTCATTTCATCCTTATGTAGGGCCCTCTGTATTGTTCCAATTTTAGTATATATGCTGCTGAAGCTAGTACAACACCCATTTCTGATAAAAACCCTCCAGAAAACAATGGGCATATAAGAAATCTACCTCAACATAATATAGGACATTTATGACAAACTCACAGCTAACATCATTCTCAATGGTGAAAAGTGGAAAAATTTTTCCTAAGATCAGGAATAGGACAATGATGGTCACTCTCACCATTTTGATTCACCAGAGCCTTGGAAATCCTAGCCACTGCAATCAGAGAAGAAAAGAAATAAAAGTAAATCAAATTGGAAAGAAGTAAAACTGTCACTTGCATATGACATGGTACTATACACAGAAAATTCTAAATGTGCTATCAGAATACCACTAGAGCTCATCAATTAATGTGGTGGATTTTCATGTTACTAAATTAATACACAGAAATCCTTCATATTTCTCCACGTTAATAATGAAATATAAGAAAGATAAATTAAATAAATAATGCCATTTAATTATCACCACAAATTAATAAAATACCTAGGAATAAACCTACCTAAAGTAGCAAAACACTTGTTCTCTGAAAAGTATAAGAAACTGTTGAAAGAAATTGAAGATGACACAGATAGAAAGATACATCATGCTCTTGGATTGGAAGAATCAGTTTTGTCAAAATGACTATTCTACCCCTGGTAACCTAGAGATTCAATGCAATTCTTATCAAATTACCAAAGGCATTCATCACAGAAGTAGAACGAAAATTTTAAAACTTTTCATGGAGACACAAAATGCTCAAATAGCCAAAGCAATACTTAGAAGGAAAAATGGAGCTGGAGGAATCACACTCCAGCTTCAGACTATACTACAAATCTAATTATCAAAACAGTATTATACTGGCACAAAACAGAAATATAGATCAGTGGAATAGGACGAAAAGCCTAGAAATAAATACACACACATACAGATGGCAAACAGGCACATTAAAAAATGCTCAACTTCACTAATTATTAGGGAAATGCAAATCAAAACTTCAATGAAGTACTACTTCACGCCAGTCAGAATGTCAATTATCAAAATGTCTACAAACAATAAGTGCTGGAGAGGTTGTGGAGAAAAGGGAACTCTCCTACAGTGTTGGTGGTAATGTAAATTTGTACAACCACTATGGAAAGCAGTATGGAGATACCTCAACAAACTAAAAATATAACTATCACATGATCCAGCAATCCCACTCTTTATTATTATTATTAATTTATTTTTTTCCCTTCTGTACAGCGTGTGGATCAAGTTACTCTTACATGTGTACATTTTTTTTTCTCCATCCTTCGTTCTGTTGCAATAGGAGTATCTAGACATAGTTCTCAATACTACTCAGCAGGATCTCCTTGTAAATCTATTCTAAGTTGTATCTGATAAGCCCAAGCTCCCAATCCCTCCCACTCCCTCCCTCTCCTATCAGGCAGCCACAAGTCTATTCTCCAAGTCCATGATTTTCTTTTCTGTGGAGATGTTCATTTGTGCTGGATATTAGATTCCAGTTATAAGTGATATCATATGGTATTTGTCTTTGTCTTTCTGACTCATTTCACTCAATATGAGAGTCTCTAGTTCCATCCATGTTGCTGCACTCTCTAGTTCCATCCATGTTGCTGCAAATGGCATTATGTCATTCTTTTTTATGGCTGAGTAGTATTCCCTTGTGTATATATACCACATCTTCCTAATTCAATCATCTGTTGATGGACATTTGGTTTTTTTCCATGTCCTGGCTATTATGAATAGTGCTGCAATGAACATGCGGGTGTCTGTGTCTCTTTTAAGTAGAGTTTTGTCAAGATATATGCCCAAAAGTGGGATTGTGGTGTCATATGGAAGTTCTATGTATAGATTTCTAAGGTATCTCCAAACTGTTCTCCATAGTGGCTGTACCAGTTTACAAGCAATCGCACTCTTAAGCATTATTCAGAGTAAAGTCTAATTTTAAATGATACATGTGCCCCAATATTCATAGCAACACTATTTACAATAGCCAAGACATATAATTTACCTAAATATTGACTGACACAGGAATGCATTAAGATGTGGTGCATATATACAATGGAATATTACTCAGCCATAAAAATGAAAAAAAATGAACTTGAGATTATCGTACTAAGTGCAGCAAGTCAGACAGAAAGAAAAACATCATTTAGCATAACTTATATGAAGAATCTAAAAAAAAAAAAAAGGATACAGATCAACTTATTTGCAGAACAGAAATAGACTCCTAGATTTGAAAACAAATTTATGGTTATAAAAAGGGCCAGGTTTTGGGGAAGGATGGATTGTGGCTTGGGATTGGCACATGCACACTGTGGTCTATGTGATGGCTGGCCAATGGGGGCATACTATATAGAATAGAAAACTCTAACCAATATTATGTGATAATCTATATGGGAAAAGAATCTGAAAAAGAGTGGATGTGTAGGAGTTCCCATTGTGGCTCAGCAGAAACAAATCTGACTAGGAATCATGGGGTTGTTTATTCAATCCCTGGCTTCACTCAGTGGGTTGAAGATCTGGCATTGCTATGAGCTGTGGTGAGGGGTCACTGACACAGCTCAGAGCTGGCATTGCTGTGGCTCTGGTGTAGGCTGGCAGCAATAGCTCTGATTAGACCCCTAGCCTGGGAACCTTCATATGCTGTGGGAGCGGCCCTAAAATGACAAAAGACAAAAAAGAGAGTTGATGTGTGTGTGTGTATATATTTTATATATATATATAAAACTAAATCACCGTTGTGCAGCAGAAATGATAACGTTATTGTAAATCAACTATATTTCAATAAAATTAAAAAAATCTCCCTAACAGCAGGATCATGACGCATTCTATGGGGACAAGATATGAACCCAATTTATAAGAAAGACAGTCTTTGATTCCATCTAAGAAGTATGGCTTGAAGGATGAAGGGACACCTACCAGAGAAATGGGCTTCCTAATATTCAGGGTCTAGGGTAGAAAATTAGCAGCATTATAGAGCACCAGTCCCAGGCGAGGGGCAGATCACCATGGAACTCATTAAGGTCTTCCACATAAGAAAGTCAGCAAGTCTTCATTCCTTTGATGAGTATTTACTGTGCACTTATACCAAATTTTCTACATGTTGAGAATATATCATTAAGAGAGGAGAATAAGAATAAAAAATATGTAATATGTCAGGTAGCAAGAAAATTATATCAGGTAAAGGGGATAGAAAGCAATAGGGGTGCTCTTATGTATAGGAGCTATGGAAGGCCAGTAATCATATTTCTGATATGGAGATGCTTGAACACATATCTGAAGGATGTGAGAATGCCAGTTATAAAAAGAGATTTATAAGAAAAAATAAAAGGTGCAAATGACCTGAGGTGGGAGTATGCTTGTCCAGAATGTAGTGGAGGAAGGGAGGGGAATGATAGAAGATCTCTAAAGTTAAAAGAGGTCAAATAATTCAGCACCTTGGGTAGCAATGGTCAGAACCTTAATACTTCATTTCAAAAAAGATTAACAGGAACTGGGATTTGGGCAGAGGGGCAACATGATCTTGATTTGAGTTTTAAAAGTCTTATGGATATTAGTTTGGGGAAAGGATAGATGCTGGATGGAAAGTTAGGAGTCTAGTGAGAATGAAGTAATTATGGTGGTTTAGACAGGGATGGTAATGATAATGGTGATGAGAAATATTCAGATTCAGGGTATACAATAAATCTTCATTATTTACAGGCTCTGATTGCAATTTTTCCTTCTCACTAAAATTTGTAACCTCAAAATCACTGCTCAGTGCTTTCTTTTGTGGCCATTCACGCTCATGTATTTTTAGTGGCCAAAAATTTGAGTTGCCGTGTGTGTTTATTCCCAGCTGAATTCCAACAAGAAGATATTCTGCCTCTTTTTTCAGTTCTCATACTATGAACAAATGTACTTCTCATGGTATATTTAGAGCCACACATATTACATTTTCTTTTTATTCTTTGTTGGTGATTTTTTTTGGTTCAAATTGATCTCAAGCATAGGGCCCATATGGTCTCTAGCGTTCCTAAGCACAGGAAGGATACAATGTGCCTTGGAGAAAATACATGTGTTAAGTTTGTTCAGGCATGAGATATAGGGCTGCTGGCCATGAGTTCAGTGTTAATGAATTAACAATATATATTAAAGAAGTGTATTTAAAATGAAACACACATGAAACAAAGTTATGTCTTGATCGGTTGGTAAAAATGCAACCAAATGCACACACAAACATAATCTTATATTTCCCCTAGAATCAATTATTTAGTATTTACTAATTTGATATTTTCAGTGACTTTGTAGGACACAACTACTGTGAATAATGAGAATTGATTGTATTTTGAAGATAGTGACAGCAGCATATGCTAACAATTTATTTACTTACTGCCTTTTTTGGGGGGGTGCACCTGTGGCATATGGAGGTTCCAAGGCTAGGGGTCTAATTGGAGCTACAGCTGCTGGCCTATGCTACAGCCACAGAAACATGGGACCCAAGCTGCATCTGCAAACTACACCACAACTCACAGTGATGCCAGGTCCCTGACCCAATGAGTGAGGCCAGTGATTGAACTCACATCCTCATGGATACTAATCAGTCATTTCTGCTGCACCACAATGGGAACTCCCCATATGCTAATGGTTTAAAATGAATTATTGGAGAAAAGGAGGGCTCTAAGATATTTGGCTCAAATAGAATAGAGTTGCCATTTGCTTATGTGGAGGACTGTGGGTCAAGCAGGTTTTGTGGGTGAAGGGAATTCAAATTTGGTCTTAGACATATTAAGTTTGAAATGTATATTAGACATTTAGGTGGAGATTTTTTATAATCAGTAAGACATATGGGTCTCTAACAGTGGGTACTAATGCTACATTCCAACTGTGTCAGCTACTTCAATTGTGTGCTATTCTTTCAGTAATTTCCTGGATTCTCACCAGGAGGAATGAAAAACAGCAGACAGTTGTAGAGGAGGAGGTGGGGTGAGGAAGAGAAAAGAAATTAACCATATCCTCCTTTGCCCTGGCATGTCTAAGTTGGAGAATTTGGAGTTTTGATCATTATACTGGATTTGCTTCATAAAGCTTATAACTTTTTATTCCTCATAATTGACGGAAGAACTATGGGATAGGCCTGAGTTTTCATCATAGGGGTGGTGAAGAATGGGCCCATGGATTAAGTTTCATAGTCCATTAGATAACATATCCTAATAAGTACATCTATGTCTGTGACTTCCATTATTTTTCATATGCTGAAGACTTACAGCTATATATCTCCAAACAAGATCTTTCTTCTGGTTTTCAGACACACATATTGAATAATTTATTTTATTTTTCATTTGGGTGTCCCCAAATTTCCCCAAATTCAGCATGTTGATATTGAAGTCATAGTCCTCTAAATACCCTTGATAAAGATGCTCTCCTTGGATTTCCCCTTTTGGCTCAATGGTAATGAAATTGACTAGTATCCATAAAGATGTGGGTTCAATCCCTGGCCTCACTCAATGGGTTAAGGATATGGTGTTGCCATGAGCTGTGGTGTAGGTTGCAGATGTAGCTTTAATCTAGGATGGCTGTGGCTGTAGGCTGGCAGCTAGAGCTCCAATTCAACCCTTAACCTGGGAACTTCCATATGTCTCAGGTTCGCCTAAAAAGACAAAAAAAAAAAAAGGTATGCTCTCCTTTACCAGTCTCTAGCTAGGTTTCTCTTGGGCTCTCTTCTCTAACTTGGTTGATAAAGACTCAAACGAAACACTAACACAGTTCTAACAGCTCAAGCCCTCTGCTCTAGCATGATTCCACACTTGCTTACCTAAGAAAACTCAAGATTGTTGAAAGAATTTCCTGTTTGTGCCAGTCCACTTTCTAAGATAGAGGCCCCTTTCCAAGACTCTGTGAGAGTGTAGGGGCCTAACTTCAATACATGCTATATAACAATCTCAGATGATTCTTTCAATGTGTCAAGTCCCTGTTTTGGGAGGAAAAAAAAAGCCTGTCTTCCTCTTGTGTGTCTCCTCTATTGTTACACTACCACCACAGTCACAACACTACTTACACTTCAGGTTACCAAATGTATGTGTTTTTCCCATACCTAGAAATTTTCTGTGACACTAGCTGGGTATCCTACAGTTTAATTCTGACACTATCTACCTGAAGAGTGTGTCAGATCCCACTGGTTAAGGGCTCAGTCCCAGGAGATTATTCCCTATTTCAGAAGCCAATCACAAGTGGTAGGTCCCCAGGTTACCCACAACTTCTGTCTGATGTGGCTAAAAACCCAAAGTTCCCATGACCTCCTCCCCCTCAGATTGGATTATTTGCTAGAGCTGCTCATAGAACTAAGGGGAACACTTACACTTACCAGTTTACGGTTACCAGTTTATTAAAGATTGTGATAAAGGATGCAGATGAACGAGCACATGCAGAGATATACAGGGTGTGTTCTGTAAGCATTCCATCTTCTGTTCTACAAAGTTGGGAGCATCAGTCTCTTGGTTCATGGATATGTTCAGAAACCTGGAAATTCTCCATCCTGATACTATTGGGGATTTATAGATAATTCCTCATGTAGATATGATTAATTATTAATTCCATTTACAGCCCCTCTCCCCTTTCTAGACAATGGGGAGGCAGGTTAGACCAGCTTATAGCTTGGTATTTCTGGTGGCCAGCCCTCCTCAGAATCCTCCATTAGAACAAAAGATTCTGCCATAGCTCTTATCACTTAGAAATTATAAGAGTTATAGGAGCCTTGTGTAAGAAACTAGGGGCATATATATATTAATATATATTTCTTATTATTTCACACATACCCTTCCCACTTTTGCATTTACTCACTTCCCTAACTCTACTGTGCCCTCACTCACCACCTCCCTTTTCCCTCATCCTCTTAAAATTCTCAGTCAACTCTTTGAAAATCAAAGTTAAGTTCAGGTCACGCTGTACTCTTTCCCCTGATTGCAATAGTTATTACTAATTCAAATCCATCTTTGAATGGATTGGGGACCTACCATTTGTTATTGGCTTCTGAAATGGAGAATAGTTTCATGGGACTGAGCACTTAACTATATTTAAGTGGGTTCTGACACTATATTTAGGTAGATAGTGTTGGAATTAAACTGTGCGATACCTAGGTATTGTTACAGGGAATTGCTAGCTGTGGGAAAAACACACATATTTTGTGCCCAGCTTTATTTATCTTTGACGTCACCAGCCCCCTCCCAATCTGATCCACTTTCAATTCTCCCTATTTCAGTGAACGACACTATCATCTATCTGCTTGTGTAAGTCAAACATTTAGATACCATTTTTGATATCACTTTTCACTTTACAAATATCACTTATGTATTATGCATAACTAATTTGTCATTGTATCCTGTGGTTTCAACTTCCACACATCCCTTTAATCTGTGCATTTCATTTCCACTCTATTGATACCACTTTCTAGGCAGCCATACTGAACATCAGATATGAGCAAAGTATTGCTATAGTGCCCATTGACTGGGCTTGAATCCTATTCATATTGCATATTTAAAATTTTTAACTTATTTTAATTTTTTATAATGATTTTTTCCATTATAGCTGGTTAACAGTGTTCTGTCAATAATCTACTCTACAGAAAAGTGACCCAGTTACATACACTAGCTGATTTACAATATTCTGTAAATTTCTGCTATACAGCAAGGTGACCCAGTCATATCCGTCTATCTATCTATATCTATATACATATATACATTCTTTTTTCTCACATTATCCTCAATAATATTGTATTAAAATATTATTGTATCTCATGACCAGATACAGTTGCCTGTGCTATACAGCAGGATCTCACTGCTAATCCACTCCAAATGCAAGAGTTTGCATCTACTAACCTGAAACTGCCAGTTCATCCCATTCCCTCCTCCTCCCTCTTGGCAACCACAAGTCTATTCTACAAGTCCATGAGTTTGTTTCTTTTCTGTAGATAGATTCATTTGTGCCGTTTATTAGTTTTCAGATATAAGTGATATCACATAGTATTTTTATTTCTCTTTCTGACTTACTTCACTTAGTATGAGAGTGTCTAGTTCCATCCATGTTGCTGCTAATGGCCTTATTTTTTATGGCTGAGTAGTATTCCATTGTGTATATGCACCACATATTTTTAATCTATTTACCTGTCAGTGGACATTTAGGTTTTTTCCATGTCTTGGCTATTGTGAATAGTACTGCAATGAACATATGGGTGCATGCATCTTTTTCAATGAAAGTATTGTCTGGATATATGCCAAGGAGTGAGATTTCTGACTCATATGGTATTCTATATTTAGTTTTCTAAGGTACTTCAATATTGTTTTCCATAGTGGCTTTACCAATTTACATTCCTACCAATAGTGTAGGAAGGTTCACTTTTCTCCACACCCTCTTTAGCATTTATTTTTAGACTTATTAATGATAGCCATTCTGACTGGTTTGAGGTGCTACCTCATTGTGGTTTTGATTTGCATTTGTCTAATAATTAATGATGTTGAGCATTTTTTCATGTGCCTGTTGGCCATATGTGTCTTTGGAGAGATGTCTATTTACATCTTCTGCTTATTTTCAATTGTTTTTTTTTTTTGTTGTTGTTGTTGTTGTTATTGAGTTGTATGAGTTGTTTGTATATTTTGGAGATTAAGTCCTTGTGGTTTGCATCATTTGCAACTATTTTCTCCCATTCCTTAGGTTGTTTTTCCATTTTTTCTAATGGTTTCTTTTGCTGTGCAAAAGAGTGTAAGTTTGATTAGGTCCCATTGGTTTATTTTTGTTTTTATTTCTATTGCTTTGGGAGACTGACCTAAGAAAACATTTGTGCCATTTATGTCAGAGAATATTCTGCCTATGTTCTCTTCTGAGAGTTTTATGTCGTCTTGTCTTATGCATACGTCTTTAAGCCATTTTGAATTTATTTCTGTGCATGGTGTGAGGTTGTGTTCTAGTTTCATTGATTTACATGCAGCAGTCCATTTTTTCTAGCACCACTTGCTAAAGATACTGTCTTTTTACCATGTTATAATTTTGCCTCCTTTATTAAAAATTATTTGACCATAGGTGTCTGGGTTCTCTATTCTGCTCCATTGGTCTATATGTCTGTTTTTTGTTTGTTTGTTTGTCTCTTTGCCATTTCTTGGGCCGCTCCCATAGCATATGGAGGTTCCCAGGCTAGGTCGAATCGGAGCTGTAGCCACTGACCTTCGCCAGAGCCACAGCAACGTGGGATCCAAGCTGCGTCTGCAACCTACACCACAGCTCACGGCAACGCCGGATCCTTAACCCACTGAGCAAGGTCAGGGATCGAACCCGCAACCTCATGGTTCCTAGTTGGATTCATTAACCACTGAGTCATGACAGGAACTCCTATATGTCTGTTTTTGTATCAGTACTGCAGTGTCTTTAGTACCGCAAATTTGTAATATTGTCTTAAGTCTGGGAGAATTATGTCTCCTGCTTGTTTTTTTCCCTCAGGATTGCTTTGGCAATTCTAAGTCTTTTATGGTTCAAATACATTTTTATATTGTTCTAGTTTGTGAAAAGTGTCATGGGTAATTTGACAAGGATTGCATTAAATCTGGAGATTTCTTTGGGTAGTATGTCTATTTTAACAATATAATTCTTCCAATCCAGGAGCATGGGGTATCTTTCCATTTCTTTGAATCCTTTTTAATTTCCTTTTTTTACTGCTTTATACTTCTCTGAATATAAGTCTTTCACTTCCTTGGTTAGATATATTCCTAGGTATTTGATTTTTGGGGGTGTCATTTTAAAAATGTATAGAATTTTTATATTCCTTTGCTAATATTTCACTGTTAGTATACAGAAATGCAACAAATTTATGAATATTAATCTTGTATCCTGCTACTTTGCTGAATTTGTTGATCAGTTTGAGTAGTTTTTATGTGGAGTTCTTAGGGTTTTCTATGTAAAGTATCATGCCATCTGGCATACAGCGACAATTTTACCTCTTCTCTTTCAATTTAGATAATTTTATTTCTTTTTTTTGGTCTGATTGCTGTGGCTGGAACTTTCAATACTATGTTGAATAGCAGTGGTGAGAGTGGACATCTTTGTCTTGTTCCAGATTTTTGTGGGAAGACTTTCCACTTTTTCTGTTGAGCATTATATTTGCTGTGGGTTTGTCATGTTAAAGTATGTGCTCTCTATATTCACTTTGGGAAGAGTTTTTATCATGAATGAATGTTGGAAATTGTAAAATTTTTTTTTCTGAACCTATTGAGATTACCATGTATTTTGGCTTTTCATTTTTTAATGTTGTGTATGAAACTGATTTTTTTGAGTATGTTGAGCTCTCCTTGTGAACTTGGGATGCATCCCACTTGGTTGTGGTGTATGATATTTTTTATGCATTGTTGGATTTTGTTGGATAAATTTTTTTTGAGAATTTTCATGTCTATATCATCAAAGATATTGGCTCCTCCTTATATTTTATAGTTTCTATGCATTACTGTTCATATCTGCTCTTAATTCCTTCAGAATTTTCACTATTCCTTTTTGAACTTGGTGTCTGTTGGATGGTAGAGGTCTGTTTCATTGCTTCTCAGGGGAATTCTCCTGTTCTTTTAACTGGGGATGGTTCCTGAGCCTCTTCATTTTGTTATATTTTTCTTATTCTGTGAGTTTAGGGAAAACAACTACTGTAGTTTTGGAGGTCTATTTATATGTGAGAGCACCACTGTGTAGTTTGTGAGGAGTTGCTTATTTATTTATTTATTTATTTTTGGCTTGAGAGCTTTTCTTGGTTTGGGTCTTCTATCTCTTTCCTCAGTGTGTGTAGGTTGTGAACCCTGATAGAGGGTGTGCTGGGTTATGGACTGTGCGTGTTTCAAGGGAGATGGAGATAATGGGCATGGTGTGCAGCCACTGCCTGTTTGTTGGGTCCTTTACAGTGGCAAGGACCCAAGGGAAGTGATGCAGGCTGTTCCTGGTTGCAGGGCCTTGGGAAATGGCAATGAATCTCAGGGAGGCGTAGGCAGTGCCCAGAGCCTTTAGGAGTGGCAACAGCAAGATATGTGTTCCCAGGGGAGTGAGAGCAACAAAGAATTGTGCTCTGTTGCAGTGTTCTTTTCTGCTTCAACCCTTGATGTGACTGGTGCCTGTTCATGGACCCCTAGTGGTGGTGGGCCATGCCCACCTCTGGAGTCTGAGATCACTATGGTTGTTTACCCCCATTACCCACAGCCCATGCAAGAGGCAACCTGCTGCCCATAGCCTTCCCAAGAGGGGTCCTGCCACCCAAGAGTTCATGTGTGATCAGAGAATCATATTTCTATGGAAGTTTCTCCCTTCTTATTCTCACACACCCCAATAATGGCACCTTGTTTCTCCTGTAGGCCCAGGTCTCCTTCCTTGCTCTCTTGGCTCTGGCTCTCTACTCGCCAGTCAGTGGCAAGCTGCTGCATAGCCCCTCAGGCTATCTGTACACAGCTAACCCTAGGCCTCCACATGGAACTAACCTCTGGAGCCTGAGTCTCAGTGCCCAACCCCTGCCTAAGTGTCTCAGACTGTGGAGTCCAGGGATGGTGGTCCTGATTTTTTGTGCAGTTCTCTTTCTGCTTTTCCCTCATCAGTCCAGCTGCTGCACTTTTCTCTGAGGCTTTGAGTTTCTGTCTCCATCTCAGCTGACCTCCCCATCAGTTAGGGCCTCCCAGGGTACAGATTCCTTTCCTCTTTCACAGCTCCTGATCAGGATTGCTTGTCTCATCCTGATACCTTTTTTTTCCTCTTCTCTCTCTCTGTCTTTTTCTTTTGTTCTACACAGTCATGTGGAGGTTTTCTTTCCCTTTTTGGAAGTTTAAGTTCTTCTACCAGATAATATGTTCTGTGTGAATCATTCTACATGTAGATTTTTTTTTATTTGTTTGTGAAAATAGATGAGTTGTCACATCTTACTCTTCTGCCATCTCTATCCAACCTGTCCCTATTGCATATTATCTTTGTGACCTTGTCAAGTCACTCAAAAACTCTAAACCTGAATTTCTATATCTATATCTATAAAAATCACTACAGTCTCTAATACTTAAGATTGTTATAATAATTAATTGGGATACAATTTGTCTGGCACATGAATTAAATAAGCTATTATTAGGTTAAGATACTTCATCTCCTGCCTGGGCTATTGCAATATTCTTCTAACTGGTCTCCTTGGATCTCATCTGCAACCCTAATTTTGGAAGTGTTATCATTCAAAGTCCAAATATAATTGTATAATATTCATTTAAAAACCTTGATAGCTTTAACTAGTCTAATGATGAACACCTAAATTCATAGCAAAATCTACCAGGATTTTCCTCATTTGGTGAGTACCTATCTTTCTAGCTTCAGTTTTCTGGATTCCTCCCATGTCCACCTTCTTTACTTATTCAAATTGTCCATTTAGGCGCTACTACATCCCCTGACTCTATGTATAAGCTCCTTACATATACTATTTTCTCTGAGTGGAAGGTTTTCTGTCCTCTGTGACTAATTGATTCTCTTAATATTTCTTTTTTTGTGTGTGTTTTTTATCAATTTTATTTATTTTTTATTTTCCACTGTACAGCATGGGGATCAAGTTATCCTTACATGTATACATTTTTTTCCCCATCCTTTGTTCTGTTGCAATATGAGTATCTAGACATAGTTCTCAATGCTACTCAGCAGGATCTCCTTGTAAATCTATTCTAAGTTGTATCTGATAGCCCCAAGCTCCCGATCCCTCCCACTCCCTCCTTCTTATCTTATTTTGTACATCACTTACCCAGAATAAGCCTTTTATTTCTTCTATAAATAGGTAAAATCCTTTGATAGACTCTCTTAAAAACTCTTTCTTTCAGAGCATCTCTATCTGTTTATATTCATATATTCCTTACTCTTTTTTTGTGGTTCATGTTTGACTCTTGGTAGGTTCAATGGGAGCAGAGATTGCTGTATGGATTGAATCAGCACTATAGTTTCAATGCTTAGCAGATAGTACAACTTGGCACAGAGTAAACAATATATTTTGTTGAATGAATGTTCATGTAAAGCACTTAAGCTCCATAAATAGTAGCCATTATTGTTATTGATGCTTATTGAGAAGTATGGCATGAGAACATGCTCTCATTTGCCAGGAGGCATACTGGAGACATAAAGCAGAAACCCACACAAGGAAATGGTAGGCTCATTATGACTCAGAAGGTTAAAGTCCAGTGGCTAGAGGAAATTATGGCAGGAAAGTCCCCAATACAGGTGAATCCAGACAAGTATGTCTGGTCAGGGTCCTCTTAATTTCTTAGAGGGCTTATCTTTGATTTTTTAAAGGGACAGTATGTAAATGAAGCAGCTTATGTGTTAGGTTTTTCTAAGATGACAAACAATAAAGGGGAAGACTGCATTTCTAAATATGTACCCCTAGGAAAAAGCCAAGTCTTTAACTATTTGTTACAGCAGGGGTGAATTGACAGGAAATAAAAAGAAGCTCTATTTCCTCAGATTACTTCCTTTACTCCTTTTCTCATGTATTCTTTCCAGAAGACATAGTTTGAATGGGGGAAAAGAAACTAAACAAAACATGTGAGTTATTTAATTTCTGTCAATCTATTTTCTCTTCGCAATTTTAGTAGGTAAGTGGCAAAGCCTACTTGATATTTTTCTTAAAAAGCATGTTTAATATCATTAAAATAGCTGACACAGTCTGTTTTAATTTGTTTTAATTTGCAATTATTATTATATTATTGTAATTCATACAAATGATGGAAAAGTACAACAAAAATAAAAATTTCTTATAGCAATATAAATGCTATTCAATTAATCCCACATTTATGATTTATTCCTTAAAAATCTCTTACTAGGCCTAAAAATGAATATTTTAATTTAAGAGATATGAGCTGTGTCTAGTTCTTCCAATTATTTCAGAAAGTTACATTGGTCAGCAATGTACTTTGGTGCAAACCATTCAATTTTTTTTTTTTTTGGTTAATGGGGTTATTCTTTTTTAATTATGCTCTTTTTTCTAATCATAATCATCTGGTCTTGTGATTTATAATGATAATTCTGACTTTCTACATTGCCACAATAAGGAGTGGATATTTTCTCAAGCCTAAGTTAATGGTAAAACATTAACAGTGAAATTAAAACTAAATGAGACCCACTTTAAATCCTCAGATTTTTGCTCAAATAACCTTACATATAAATAAAAATGAGAGATTTATGCCCACTTGACATGGTTTGACAAGTGAGTTTACATATAAATCATTTATTTCAAGATCAGTGGGCAATTTTTATATACATGTTGAAACCATATGGTTTTGGTGGTATGTATAGTACACTATTCTTTGTATTTTAATTTATCAAGTATATTTATTCTTCCTTCTCCCCCTACAAACAAAATAGAGATTTATATAGAAAATCAAGCTGGTAGAAAAAAGGAAACAGCCAGAGTTCCTGTTGTATCTCAGTGGTTAACGTATCTGACTAAGAACCATGAGGTTGCAGGTTCGATCCCTGGCCTTCCTCAGTGGGTTAAGGATCTGGCATTGCTGTGGGCTGCAGTGTAGGTTGCAGATGCAGCTCGAATCCCATGTTGCTGTGGCTGTGGTGTAGGCTGGTGGCTATGGCTCTGATTGGACCCCTAGCCTGGGAACCTCCATATGCCATGAGAACGGCCCAAAAAATGGCAAAAAAGACAAAAAAAAAAAAAGAAAAAAGGAAACATCCAATATTGTAATAATGAATTTAGCATATATTTCTGTGATTGTTTTTCTGGTTTGACTCAAGTTTCCTGACAACAGAGCAAAAAGAGAAATAACTCTCATTAATGATAAGAGGAATATTTCAGTTCTTTTGGAGAGATTTCCCCAATTCCCAGTTTAAAATTCTAAAATAAATTTCTCATGTGGACTTTATATTCAGGACACTGGACACTGTAGTAGATAATATCTTCTAAATGCTGAATTAATTTATATAAAATGCAGGACAAAATTTCACATTTGAATTGGTGTATTATATATTAGGATTTAGAGTCAGAGGTCTTATATTTTTCACACGATGAAAGTTTGTCTGAGCATTTTTACAAAAGCATAGCCAAGCAAATTAACAATGTGAGTAGGCTTTAGAAAAAACTGCTTAATGGGAGAGTAGCTACAGTTTTAATAATTTTGGAAACATCTTATTCATATACATATGGAATAATTGCCATGTGATCTGAGGATGTAATGGTTGATATGTTGATGAACATTAATTCCTAAGGCTTATTATGGTAAAACACTTACTAGGAAGAATTTAAGCTAAGTGAAAATACTATATATTTAAAAGCTTAGAGGAATATACTCACTTATTAACTTGCTTATTTCAAAATCATTTTGGTGCACTGTTCCTTTCCCACAAGTAATCCTGCCAAGTGAAAATTTACTGCTTATGGAAAGGTATTATCAAAGTTGGTACTTTTTAAATAAGTTTGTTCATTATGCTCTATACTACTGTGGCTGGTTCCTTGAAATACTTTAGTATCCTTCATATCACATAGCAGAGTATTTCATCATAAAATATAGGAATGAACTGGCAAATGAGTAAATGATATGTGTATCATAAGTACACCATCATTCTCTTCTATCTATGGTAAGTATCACAGGTATAAAGTTAGTTTAAGTGCTGGAATTCAGTCCTTTTTGTCCTCTTAGGTTCCACACAATTATGAACACTAAGAATAGTCCATCAGACACTTTTTTGTTAAACATCATGCATAGCTTTGCTAGTAATGAAGGCACAGAGTTAAATGTATAACAACAAAACTAACTTATGTAAACACATCTAACAGTGTATATAGTAAGCCAGAAATAAATATCAATTCTTTTCCATTCAAATGTATTTTAATTTTAATGGATTCTCTGTAAACCTGAAGAAACTTCTTGATTCTAAGTTACATTAAGGCAAATGAATGCCATACATGAGCATCTATATTTTTGAAAGTCCTTGTGCTTCCTTGAGGTTTATCACATAGATTGCCACTTCTTTGTCCACTCATGAGAATAACCTTTCTCCTCAATTGATAATCTTTAATACTTTTCATGGATAGTGCAGGTGGTTTTCAATCTGCAGATCATTTTCTACCTCTTATCATTATGTGCAGGCACTAAACAGGTGCAGGGTATGGAGTCAGATAAAACCCATACTGATATATATACCTACACATATAAAAGAGCTCATATCAAAATATAAGTTAATTTTTACATGTCCTGTATACAAAAGTTTATTTAGGATTTGCAAAAGGGGCATTAAAAAAAGCTAGATTCAGAGCAAAAAATATAATAAAATTAATTTCCCCCATTTGTTTAAAAATAAACAATTCTAAGCAATTTAAAAATATATCTATAACTCTGCTTTCATTGAATTAACAGATTGTATAATATAAAATGAAAAAATCTTAATCTTTTCATAGAGTTAAAACTATATTGAAATACAGGTAACCTTGTTTTGCAATTCAATAGATATAATTTTGGAATATTAAAGACCTAAAATGATATAAAATCTATCAGTGTTTCTTGTTTTCAGTCACCAATGCTGGGTCATTTTTCAAATCAACAGACTTTTGCAAATAGATATATTCTGTTTGTGGATATATCTGTGGGCAACTCTGTATGAATGTATATAAGGATATTGCAAATCTGTATTGTTTAAGTTCCATACTCTCAGGAATTGTGTAAAATGTAGAATAAGATTTGGAAATTACTTCAGTTTGCTTATAAACTGCAATTGATACATACAGTAAGCAGAAAAATTTAGCATTTTATAATGGGCATTTATTGACAAGATTCTAACATAAGGCAGAAATCCACAACCTGAACCAAATAAAATCTACAAGGAGTAGTCCCAGATTTATCCCACTTTTTTAGGCCTTCTATCATCAAAAACTTAAACATCCATTGGGTGCTATGTTCTTTTGACAGGAAGATATTAAAGACAAAATCTTAACAACTGAACTCTCTGCCAAGAGGTAAAATATCTACTACTAGTGAAAAAGGATTTGCTCTTAAGCTTAGACTTGTATCTCATTTGCTTTTCTCTCTCTATATATATACATAGAGGCAAATGTTTCTATGGGTAAATATATATATATACACACACACATATATAGTGTAATTGTCAAAAGCTCTTTTGAAGCGAGAATTTGAACTTATATGAAGCCTAAATCTTAGAGAAAGAGGGCTAGAAATCATAATGTATTATGATTGATAGCACATGCCAAATGTATGAATTGCTTTTAAGGAACTCTTTGACTGTAAAAATGAATTTTATGACCTAAACTTAGTAAATAATGCATGAATAGCATTACCTCCTAATGCTTTGTCATTGCTTTTAAGACTAATAAACTTTTGTTAAATTTTGATTCTTAATAGTGCCCACTAGGAAGATGGGATTAAGATGGTGGAATAGAAGGACTGGAGCTCACATTCTCATAAAAACAACAAAATTACAACCAAATGCTAAACAGCCTTCAACCAAATGGACTTTCAAAAAGATATCCTACTCCAGAAGTCAAAGAGGAGGCCACATCAAGAGGTTGGAGGGGTGATCACATGGTATAAGCAACCCCATACCTGCCAGGTGGGTAGCCCACAGACTGGAAAGTAACTGTATCACAGAGACTCATCTATAAGAGTGAGAGTTCTGAGCCCCACATCAGGTCCCCATGCCTGGGCATCTGACATTGGGTGAAAGAGCCCCTGGAACATCTGGCATTGAAGACCAGTAGGGTTTATGTTCAGGAGATCCATGGTACTGGGGAAAACAGAGACAGCATTCTTGAAAGGCACACACAGGTTTTAATGTGCACTGGGTCCCAGGGAAAAGCAGAGGCTCTATGGGAATTTGGGTCAGACCTGACTGCAGTTCTTGGAAGATCTCCTGGGAAAACAGGAGGTGACTTTGGCTGATGTGGGGGAAGGACATTGGAGGTAAATCTCTTGGGAATATTCATCAGCTTGCGTTCCTCTAGAGGTGGCCATTCTGGGAAAATCTGGCCCCACCCTTCAGCATGGAGAAGCCCCAGGCCAAACAATAATCCAGGTGGGATCGCAGCCCCACCTCTCAGTAAACAGGCTGCCTAAAGACCCCCCAGGCACACAGCTGCCTCTAATCCTATCCAGAGACAAAGACCCACCCACCAGAGGGACAGGAATCAGCCCCACCTACCAGTGGGGAGGCACTAGTCCCTCCAATCAGGAAGCCACAGCAAGCTGCCTGTACCAACTTCAGCCACAAGGGGGGCAGATATCAGAAGTAAGAGAGGCTACAACTCTATTGCCTGCAAAAAAGAGACCACACAAAAAACCTATAAAAATGAAAAGACAGAGAACTATAACTCAGAAAAGAGAGCAAGAAAAAACCCCAGAAATCAGCTAAGTGATCTGGAGATTATCAGCCTCCAGAAAAACAGTATACACTAGATATGAAGCAGCCAAACTTTCTGCAAACCTTGGAAACTTTCTCAGAAAAATTTAGAATTGCAGGGATTATAAAATGTTAAAGGTCACCAAGATTTTAAAATCCAATATTACCTTTCTTATAACTCTTAATATCCTCTGACTCATACTCTTACTCATCTACCCTTTCTCTCAGATTTTATTAAAAACTAAAACCAGTGAGTCAGAAAAAGGTGCTTCAAAAGGATGGCAAATTTCCAGGGTAAGGCGTCTTCTGAAAAGTCATAATTTAGCACTCTTGCCTTGTTTTTCACAATAATCCTTTCTAATTAGTCTAGAGTTCTTTCTTCATCCTAATTAAGATTTTGAGACCTTTTGTAAATGACCAAGAGCTGCTTATTTTCTCCTTTTAAAACATTTCTTTCATAATCCAGCCAAATTTTCTGCATGACTTTGAGTTTCACACCCTATTTTGCAATGATACATGAAAATAAAAATTGATTTTCTTTTCGTCATTCCACTATTCAGATTTAAAGTGGCCTTTTTTTATTCTTCATATACAATTCTGGTGTTCTTTAAAATTTTGCTTTTTCTAGTGCTCTTAAATTAAAAATAATAGTTTTAAAGACATAAAATTCACATATAGCACTTAATAAGCTTAAGGTATATAGCCTAATGATTTGACTTACATACATCATGAAATAATTATCATAATGATACAAAAATTATCAAAATAGATATAAAATTAAAGAAATAGAAAATTTCTTTTGACTAAAATGCTTAGGATTTACTTTAACTTTTATTTATAACAAACAGCAGTGTTAATTATATTTATCACATTGCAATTTCCATTCCTACAACTATTTCTTTTTTAAATTTATTTTTAATTTTTATTGAAATATAGTTTATTTACAATATTGTGTTAATTTTAGGTGTATAGGAATGTGATTTAGTTTATATATATATACACATACAATATATATACATTTGCATATACATGTGCATATAATATCTTAAAAAATTTCTTTTCTCTTATTTGTTATCACAAGATACTGAATATAGTTCCTCTTGCTACAAAGTAAATCTTTGCTGTTTAACTATTTTATGTATGGTGGTATGTACCTCTTAATCTGATACTCTTAATTTATCCCTCTCTCACTTCTTCGATAACTATACTTGGTTTTCTATATCTATGATTCTATTTCTGTTTTGTAAATATGTTCACTCATACTATTTTTTAGATTTCACATACAAGTAATATGCTATTTTTCTTTGATTTATTTCAGTTAGTATGATAATCTCTATGTCTGTCCATGTTTCTGCAAATGGTATTATTTCATTCATTTTTATGGCTGGATAGTATACTTACACACTACTCTATGGACAGTTAGGTAATAGGATGCTTCCAAATCTTGGCTATTGTAAATAATAACACTGCATTAATCATAGAGGTGCATGTTTCTTTTCAAATTAGTGTTGTCCTTTCTTTAAATAAATACTCAGAAGTGGAATTGCTGAATTGTATGGTAGTTTTATTTTTAATTTTTTGAGGAAACTCCACAATGCTTTCCATAGTGGCTGCACAAATTTACATCCTCACCAGTATACTATGTTTACCTTTTCTTCACATCCTTGCCAATACTTGTTGTCTTTTTGATGACAGTCATTCTGACAGGAGAGAGGATATAATTTACTGTGGTCTTTATTTGCACTTCCTTGATAAGTTGTGATACTGAACATCTTTTTATTTGCCTATTTGCATCTGTAGGTCTTTTCTTTTGGAAAATTATCTATTCAGGTCTTTTGCTCATTTTTAAAATTGGTTTGTTTTTTGATGTTCTGTTGTATGGATTTCTTGTGTATTTTGAATGTTAACCCCTTTTCAGATGTATCATTTGTAAATATCTCTCCCTTTCAGTAGGAGTTTTTTCATTTAAAAATAATTTCCTTTAAAATTTCTTTTTTTTTTTTTCTTTCTATTAGTATTGCACCCACAGTATATGGAAGTTCCCAGGCTAGAGGTCACAGCCACAGCAACACCAGATCTGAGCTGCATCTGTGACCTACACCATAGCTCATGACAATGCTGGGTCTTTAACTCACTAAGTGGAGCCAGAGATTGAATCCTCATCCTCATGGATACTAGTCAGAGTCATTTCCACTGAGCCACAATGTGAACTCCAACCAGTTTCCTTTAACATTTCTTGTAAAGCAAGTTTAATGTTGCTGAGCCTATCAGCTTATATGTGTCTATAAAACTCATTATCTCTTCTTCAAATATAAATGACAGCCTTGCCAATTGAATATTCTTTGTTATAGGTTTTTACTTAAATTACTTTAACTATATCATGCCACTCCCTTCTAGCCTGCAAAATTTCTGCTGAAAGTAAATTGACAATCATATGTGTGCTCCCATGTATATACCAATTGCTTTTCCCTTGCTACTTTTAAGATTCTCTATTTATATTTGTTTTTTAATTTTAATTACTATATATATATAGTAATTTTTTTTACAATGAATATTTTTGGGTTCATTATGTTTGGGACTCTCTGTGCTTCCTGGATCTTGATGTCTGTCATTTTCCACATTAGGGAAGTATTCAGCTGTTATGTTTCCAAACATGTTCTCTGCCCCCCTAATGAAATCTCTTTTCTCCTTCTGGGTAGCCTATAACATGAATGTTAATATGCTTGATATTTTCCAGAGGTATCTGAAACTGTCCTAATTTTTGTAAAATTCTTTTTTTTCTTTTTTGTATTCAGCTTGACTCTTTTCCACTACTCTGACTTCCCGTTTGCTGGTCCTTTCCTCTGTATCTCCTAATCCACTGTTTATTACTTCCAGTGTATTTTTAAATTTCAGTTGTTGTATTTTTCATCTCTGTTTGGTTCTTACTTATATTTCCTAACTCCTTGTTAGAAACTTTTATCTTTTCATTGTGTTCATCCATATTTTAATGGGATCTTTGAGCATCTTTGTGATCATTACCTTGAACTCT
Organism: Sus scrofa; assembly: GCF_054392235.1. Lineage (NCBI taxonomy): Eukaryota > Metazoa > Chordata > Mammalia > Artiodactyla > Suidae > Sus > Sus scrofa. The sequence continues at coordinate 51,600,031 of NC_139386.1, forward strand.
TTATTGAGTAGATTTCTTATCTTCACTTCACTTAGTCCTTAATGAAGGTTTTTTAGGTTATTCCTTCATTTGGAACATATATCTTGGTTGCCTCATTTTCTCTATTTGCTTTTTTAAAATTTTCTATTGGTAGGTTTGTTACATTTCCCTATCTTGGGAAAGTGTCCTTAGGTAGGAGACATCCTACAGGGCCCAACAACACACTATCCTTTGGTCACCAGAGTTATGTGCTCTAGGGGTGTTCTCTATGTGTGTTGTTTGGGTCCTTATGTGTATTGCATTGGACTGACTACTGTAGATGTGCTTGTAGATATGGTTAGTTTCTATTACAGTAGTTTACAAGGCCTTGCCTAGTGGGAAGGCTTCCAGTACACAGACATGTGGGGGCAGGGCCATGTGTTGGTTGGCTCTGGAACCCCAGGGATCCCAGTGTATCATAGCCCTGCTGGTGGGTGAAGCTGTGGCCTAGGTTATCTCAGGGAGGGTACCTACCCAGTTTTGTATAGGTTCAGGTCCTGGAGCTATCACTGGATCACTGGTGGGCAAAGCTGAGTCCTAGAGTCTTTGGATGAGGGGCCCAAGTGTCTTGGAGCTTGTGTTGACTGGCTGATGGAAGTTTCCATTTCCTGATGGCTGGCTACAAGACTTTGGGTGTTTGGGGCCTAGTTAATCTTGGTGGGGCATGGGTCAGTGTTCTGATCCCTCTACTCTCTAGCCCAGGCCTCTGTGCAGCTATGGGCTTAGGGGTTGGTATAGAAGCCAGTCTATGGTGAATAAGGCTGTATTCTGACCAAGCTAGCCTCTTGGCCTGGAACATCTCAGGAGTGGTGGTACAGACAAATTGTAATGGCTTTTTTGCCTGTTTGGTAATACATGTTAATATGTGTGGCAGAAGTTGACCTTAGATTTTCTTTCATTGTGACTGATCATCTAGTGTGAAGTATCAAGGTGGAAATCCACATACCATATGCATATTAACACTAGATGCTAGATGAGTCGCTAAAATGAACCTTATTTATCTGAATGAAGAAATTCATTTGAATGGCTTTCAATGTTATCTACTATAATTTTAATTCATATTGGTATTTTGAAATTTTTTTTAACAAGAAGAAGATTTTTTTTTTTTGTTAGGAGGAAACAAATGAAAGTCAGTCAAGTGATAGAGACTTTTCTATATCTCAATGTTTATTGCATGAAAGAAAAAAGCCCTAAATCTATTTAAAGACACATCCATGGCCATTGTTATAGAAAACATAGGCCAAGAGAGCAATCAAAATCCAGTGTTGTAGATGGGAAACTGCTCACCTTACTGAGGTATTATTACCTAGGCTTAAATAATTTAACAGAATACAGAAAAAGATTGCTTAATGTTTAATGACTAAATGCTTGTCAAATACAGTAAGAGGAAGCAAGAAGAAGAAAAAATATAATGCTAATAATCCCAAAGATAAGTAGTTGGGAAAATGATAATTTTTATTTTTGATCCCTTATTAGTTGAATAATTGCCTAGTGGAGTTTTCTAATGTTGACAGCCTGAGGGAGAGCCACCCATTGAGAATATGTAAATTTGTAATGAGTGAAAATTTGGCAGATGGAAAGAAATCAGAGAGGGAGGTATGAATTTTTACTTTGCCCAAATTACAAAACATAAGAGAAGATATTTTTTCCAAGAGTGTTGCGAGACATGTTTTATAATATTTTCTTAGCCTCTTTGCTGAAAACTCCATCTTGTCCTTCCTTACTTTGTCCCGTCTTCCTGCTTGAGAAACAGTCACGGTGATGGTAAATGACTTAAGCTTAAGAACAAAGATCTAAGGGCATGGGTTATTCACGGGGTCAGCTGAATGAGGACATAATACAATGGTCTAGGCGCACCAGACCTGTGTAGATTGGCAGGCCATTTGCACAAGCATGATATGTCCTCTAAAGAATAAGAGAAAGAGGAACCTCATGACCAAGTGGTTAATGAGTTGTCCTTAGCAGAATATGCATTAGCAAAGAGAACCAAGGTACAAACCTAGGCACACAGGGTTGCCACAAATAGGCATGCCCTTTGCAGAAGCACAGTGAGGATTCTCTGAAATGCTATGCATAGATAGTTAACTCAAATGCTATTGATTCTTAAATGCCTAAAGTTTAGAGTAAAAGTTTAACCATCTACCAGCTAAGTGACTTTTAAAATAATAATAAAAAAAACCCCTATATCTTGCACCTACAGCTCCCTTTTCACTTGACGTAATCCTCAAGAGCACAATAAAAGCAATGTGGTTTCTTGAGGCAGGGCTCTTGGTCCCTGAGGCCTTGAGTCCCCTGGTTCCCACCTTTACTTGAGTAAATGTCTCTGTGTCTTATTTTATGTTAACTTTCTTTGCTTAAGTTCCATAGCACCCATTCTTCAGCCCCATCCTGCTGAGCTGGTCTCGGCACAAGAGAAAGCAAAAGTTGGATTTGTTTGGTTAATCGGAACTTACAATATAGAAGCAGATATTGTTTATTTTATGAAATACTTTTATTTTTTATTACAGCTGGTTTACAGTGTTCTGTTAATTTTTTACTATACAGCATGGTGACCCAGTTACACATACAAGTATACATTTTTTTCCTCACATTATCACGCTCCATCATAAATGACTAGACATAGTTCCCAGTGCTATACAGCAGGATCTCATTGCCTAGAACTAACAAAAAATGAAATTAAAAATGACTAGTGTCATTCCTAATGATACAACTATTAGGTCATATTTAAGGCATATTAGAATCTAGTTAAATTAGGGAAAGCCTCAAGACTTTGCTATGTGTTTGTAACCTAGCCATAGTTTGTCTTTGGCTGTGATTGAATGAGTTTGCCAAGAGACACAAAACCCCATCAGAATTACTAAAGTTACCACTTTCATCAAAAGGCCTGGATAATTAATACATTTGGGAATACAGATATAGTATTACAACCACTGAACACTCTACAATTGGTAGAAACATGTTCATAGGTAATTAACTTCACTTTGGCCTTTAAACAACTGGACTCACCCTAGCCATTAGCAATAAACTAACTAGGGGAGAGTTATAGAGACTTAGAAGAGAGTGAAAGATCACAAGGGATAAAATTGATGGGCAGTAAAATGAATTATTGTTGTTATATTACCAAGAAATTGACTCAAAACTCCAATATTAACTCACAAGGGGAAAACAAATAGGTAGGGAGATTTTAAAATACAGTTACCCAAAGCAAAATAAAACTAAAGATGGCTTGAAATACCCCAATTTGAGAATGTTCAGTCTCCTTAAGAGAGAGTGTTGATAAAGTATTCTGAAACACATATCCCAGATAAAAATCTCTTAAGACCCACGGAAAGATGAGTACTAAGTTTATTGAATGAAATCGCTATCTAAGGAATGTTCTTAAATAGATAACCCAATTTAAAAAAAAATATTATGGTACATTTACAATGTTCTGTCAATTTCTGCTGCATATAAAATGACCAAGTTATACATTTAAATAAATTATTTTTTCATATTATCCTCCATCATGTTTCATCACAAGTAATTAGATATAGTTCCCTTTGCTGTACAGCGGGATCTCATTACCTATCCATTCCAAATGCAATAGTTTGCATCTACTAACACCAAACTCCCAGTCCATCCCACTCCCCCCTCCTCCTTGGCAACAAGTCTGTTCTCCGTGTCCATGAGTTTTTCTTTTTTTCTCTGTAGATAGGCTCATTTGTGCAGTATCAGATATAAGTGATAACATATAGTATTTGTCTTTCTCTTTCTGACTTACTTCACTTAGTATGAGTCTCTAGTTCCATCCATGTTGCTGAAAATGACATAATTTTGTTCTTTTTTATGGCTGAGTAGTATTGCATTGTGTATATGTTTCACATCTTCTTAATCCATTCATATGTTGATGAATATTTAGGTTGTTTCCATGTCTTGGCTATTGTGAATAGTGCTGCAGTGGACATATAGGTGCAAGTAATTTTGTAAGGAAAGTTTTATCCAGATAAATGCCCAAGAATGGGATTGCTATGTCATGTGGTAGTTCTATATTTTAGAACTAAGGTACCTCCATACTGTTTTCCATAGTGGTTGCACAAATTTATATTCCCACCAATAGCGCAGGAGGGTTCCTTTTTCTCCATACCCTCTCCAGCATTTGCTATTTCTAGATTTACTAATGATGACCTTTATGACCAGTGTGATGTACTTTTGATTTTCATTTCTCTAATTATTAGTAATGTTGAGCATTATTTTTTAATGTGCCTGTTGGCCACCTGTATGTCTTTGAAAAATGTCTATTTAGGTCTTTTGCCCATTTTTCATTTAGGTTGTTTGTTCTTTTGCTGTTGAGTTGTATAAGTTGTTTGTATATTTTGGAAAGTAAGTCTTTATAGGTTGCATCATTGCAAGATTTTCTCCCATTCCATAGGTTGTCTTTTTTTTTTTTTTTTTTTTTTTACTGTGCAAAAGCTTGTAAGCTTGATTAAGTTTCATTTGTTTATCTTTGTTTATTTTGTTTTTATTTCTATTTCTTTGACCTAAGAAAATATTTGTGTGGTTGATGTCAGAGAATGTTTTGCCTATGTTCTCTTCTAGGAGTTTGATGGTGTTTTGTCTTATGTTTAAGTATTTAAGCCATTTTGAGTTTATTTTTGTACATGCTGTGATGGTATGTTCTAGTTTCATTGATTTACATGCAGCAGACCAGTTTTCCCAGCACCACTTGTTGGAGAGACTGTATTTTCCCATGTTATAGTCTCACCTTCTTTGTCAAAAATTAATTGACTATAGGTGTCTGGGTTTATTTCTGTTGTCTCTAGTATGTTCCATTGGTCTGTATGTCTGTTTTTGTACCAGTACCACACTGTCTTGATTACTGTAGCTTTTTAATATTGTCTGAAGTCTGGGAGAATTATGCTTCCTGCTTGGTTTTTCCCTTCAGGATTGCTTTGGCAATTCTGAGTCTTGTATGGGTCCATATAAATTTTCTGGTTGTTTGTTATAGTTCTATGAAAAATTTCATGGGTAATTTGATAGGGATTGCATTGAATCTGTAGATAGTTTTGGGTATTATGGCTATTTTAATGATATTAACTCTTCCAACCAGGAGCAGGTGATATCTTTCTATTTCCTTGAATCCTCTTTAATTTCCTTGAAAATATTTTGTAGTTCACAACATATAAGTCTTTCATCTCCTTGGTCAGATTTATTCCTATGTATTTAATTCTTTTGGGTGTGATTTTAAAAGGTATTGAATTTTTATGTTTCTTTTCTAATATTTTATTGTTAGCATACAGAAATGCAACCAATTTCTGAATGTTAATCTTGTATCTTGCTACTTTGTTGAATTCATTGATTAGCTGAAGTATTTTTTGTGTTCAGTCCTTAGGGTTTTCTATACAGTATCATGTCATCTGCTTGGACATAATTTTTTTAAACTAACCAATTCTAGTTATATCAATGACTGAACAATTGTTTTGGGGTTTACTATTTTACTTTATACAATTACAAATGTGTTAATAAGCCCCTAAAAACTAATTGGGCAACAGACATCCTAAGTCTTTGATTTTTGAAAGCAATAACACATAAGAAATGGGCTCCAAATTGCAGCATAAAAAAGTAATTTGAAAAAAAGCAGTGGTCTTTCTGGATAAGGGAAAGAGAGATCTGGGTTAAAGGTGAATGAGGCAACAGAAACTTTGGGGGTAAGTTACCAGAGAAAAGTAAACTACCATAGAACCCAGCAATTCCATTCTTGGGCATATATCCAGATAAAACTCTACTTAAAAAGACACATGTACCTGCATGTTCATTGCAGCACTATTCACAATAGCCAAGACATGGAATCAACCCAAATGTCCACTGATAAATGACTGGATCAGGAGGATGTGGTATATATACAGAATGGAATGCTACCCAGCTATAAAAAAGAACAAGACAATGCCATTTGCAGCAATATGGGTGGAACCAGAGACTCTCATTCTGAGTGAAGTAAGTCAGAAAGAGAAAGACAAATACCATATGATATCACTTATACCTGGAATCTAATATATGGCACAAAGGAACCTTTCTACAGAAAAAATCATGGACTTGGAAAATATACTTGTGGATGCCAAGGGGGAAGGGGAGGGAGTGGGAGGGACTGGGAGCTTGGGATAAATAGATGCAGAGTATTTCTTTTGGGATGGATTAGCAATGGGATCCTGCTGTATAGCACTGGGAACTCTGTATAGTCAATTATGATGGAACATGTAATGTGAGAAAAAAGAATGTATACATGTATGTGTAACTGGTCACCATGCTGTGCAGTAGAAAAAAAATATATATAAAGAAATAAAAAAAAAGTATACAGAGGAGTCTGTAGAGATGTTTGAGTTTTAGGGCCAATACTAAGCTGCATATGCTCAGCACAAGATTTAATGAAGCTAGTAGACAATTGTTACTTAATACTCATGAAGGACCCAGAAATCACATAATGCTGAGGGACACTTAAGTTCTGATTACTTGAAATGAATGGCTTCACTGAATTTCACATGCCTTCAGTTGAGACTATAGAAAGTGTATACATTAAAATGGTCTTATTTAGGTCTATTAAAATGTAATCCTCAAAAGGATAAAACTTATCAGCCAGGAAATTACTGTCAGAAAAAATCTCATCACTCTAATAAAGACAACACAATAGCTGTTCCTTTGTGGTGCAATGGCTTAAAGATCTGGCATTGTCACAGCAGTGGCCCAGATTGCTCCTGCACTGGGTGTTCAATCCCTAGCTCAGGAACTTCCACATGCCATAGACATGGCAAAATAAATAAATAAATAGAAAGAGAGATAGGAAAAAAAGAGAGACCACAAAATATCTGAACTGAATAAAGTAGCATTCAAAATGTACAGTATAAAATCAAAATCACTAGCCATAAAAAAAACTATAGGAAAATGTGACACATAATCACAATCAAGAGAAAAATGTATATAGAAACACTCAAAGATGACATAAATATTGGAATTAAAAATATTTTAAGGTATTGGAATTATACTAAAGAATTTATAGGCAAATATGGACATGAAAATAAATGGATAGAAAATCTTGGGAGAGAAATGAAAATTTATGAAGAAATAAGTGGCAATTCTATATTTAAAAATTCTCGGAGTTCCCGTCGTGGCGCAGTGGTTAATGAATCCAACTAAGAACCATGAGGTTGCGGGTTCAGTCCCTGCCCTTGCTCAGTGGGTTAAGGATCTGGCGTTGCCGTGAGCTGTGGTGTAGGTTGCAGACGCGGCTCAGATCTTGCGTTGCTGTGGCTCTGGCGTAGGCCGGTGGCTACAGCTCCGATTCGACCCCTAGCCTGGGAACCTCCATATGCCGCGGGAGCGGCCCAAGAAATAGCAAAAAAAAAAAAAAAAGACAAAAAAAAAATTCTCTAAATATAAAGATACTCTTTGATCTACTTGATAGCATATTGGAAAATACAGAAGAAAAGACAGATTAATAGAGCCTATCCATCCAAAAGCAGAGCGAGAGAGAGAAAGAAAAAACACTGGACAGTAAAATAGAGTTTAAGTGATTTTGAAACAATATCAAGGAGTGTATCATACATATAATAGAAATCCTAGAAACAGAAGTGAGATGATGGAGCAGAAAAAATAACTGGAGAATCTGTCTTTGAAAAATTTCCAAATTGATGAAAACTATAAATACACATCCAAGAAGCTCAATAAAAGCCAAGCAAGATAAGCATGAATAAAATAACATGAGGGCCTAGCCCAATAAAATTGCTGAAATCCAGTAATGAGGAGAGAGTCTTAAAGATTAGCCAAAGGGTGGAAAGTTATATTACATACAGTAGGAAAATGATGAGTTATGTTTTGCTTCTCAATTTAAATATTTCAAACAAAAGTTAATGAAATGATGAAATGCTGAAAGAAAATAAATGTCGCGTAGATATCTATATCTGGCATAAAATTTTTTCATAAATGAAGATAAAATACTTTTTTCTAACAAGGAGAAATAGAGTGGAATTTATTGAAAGCAGACCTGCACATTAAAGAATACTATGGGAAATTCTTCAGGTAGAAGAAAAATGACACTAGATGAAAAATCAGATCTATATAAAAGAATAAAAAGCCCTGGAAAATTTAAGTATGTGAATAAATATAAATTTTTTTTTCATTTGTAAATTTTCTTAAATGATAATCTACTGTTTAATTCAAAACTGATAACAATGTATTTGGGAAATGACTAATGTAGAAGTAAAATATGTGGCAGCAATAGCACAAAAATAGTAAAAAGAATTGGACATTGTTAGGCAGAATTATAAAAATGTAATTTTTTGCCCTAATCCACAAGATAGTTTTGTGAAAATGATGAAATATCGCACCCATAATTAGCCTATGTCACATGGCAAAAAATGTTACATTTTTTTAGTTGTAGTTAAAGTTACAATCCACTGACTCTAAAATGAGGAGATTGCCTGAGTAGTCCTATCCTAAGAGCATAAGCCCTTTAAAAATAATTTTCTCAGACTTGCTTAGAATAGGAAGTCACAGACATTTGAACATGAGAAATATAAGATAGTATACATTTTGATGCTACAAAATGAAAGTAGTCACATGACAAGGAAGGTAGGAGGTCTTGGAAACTGAGATAAACCCTGATTTAAACAGTCTGTAAGGAAACAGAGACTTCAGTGCTAAAATTGCACAGAATTGAATTTGCCAGTAAGTCTGAATGAGCTTGAAAGCTGATTCTTTCCCAAAGCTTCCAGATAAAATCTCAGCTAGCGAGTACCTTGATTTTGGCTATGTGATAACCAAGCATAACTTCCAAATCAAACCCTTATAGAATTTTGATTTACAGAACTGTGTGCTGTTTTTAATCACAAAGTTCATGGTAATTTGTTAAGCAGTAATGAAAACCAAATTCTGAGTATGTTTTTAAAGTTCTTTAACCATACATGAAATGATATAAGATTACAGGTTACAAGAAATACTGTTTGTGATAAGTTAAATGAGTGTGTAAACCCTACAACAATTTCCCTCTCTTTCACACACGCACACTTTGCATCACCTATTTTAGGACAAAGAACTGTGCCCAACATTTAGTAGGCAGTCTCTAAACATTTATGGAAAGAAAGAATGAATAGATGAATGGATACATAAATGAAAGGATTAAGTAATAAAAATGTAGTAGTGGTTTTAGAACCAAAAATACTAAACAAAGCCATGTTTTAGCCCATAAGCAATATAAGGAATAATCAGAAGGGGAGTCTTATCTTAAGCAGAGAAATCAGATAATATTTTGGCTCTTACTGTTTATACTCAATCTGGTTCTAAAATGAATTTAATACACCTGAGCACTTTAAGTTTCTCCTCCAATAATCTGTATATGTAATGGTTGTGGAAAGAAAAATAGAAAATTAAGTATACTATATGTAAACATAGAAGGATTCATTATAAATAAAATGAAAATATATATAAACACTCCCTACTTTAAGAGACAGGAATTATGGGTTCTGGGCCTAGTATTGTTCAAACTAATTTTCTGTCATCATGTTTATATACAGTGGGAAGGATGTCTGTATACTTGCAAATGTTGAAAATCTAATTAAAATATGCAAGGTCAAATAGCAGCCCAGAAATAGAAACTGAGATTTGAAGAAGGTGCCTATATCTTAAACTAGTTCATAGTCCATGAGATGAAGCAAATTTTAGCAGAATCATCCAGAGTTTTATAAATTCCACATTGCTCATATTTGACATGTTAGACAAACTTTCCAAACATCATAATCTCTAATAAATGGTAAGGTGAAGGATGAAGTCACAGGGACAAATGTATCTTAATTGATCGTTTTAGATAGTAGAAAACATCTCTAGAGAACATAATGAAGCTTAACACATATAGTCTGTTCCCTTTGGGTGAATTTCTGACACTGGCATTCTTCATGGGAATGTAGACCAATGTATTTGGGGCCCTGACAATGCTCTAGTTTATTTTGCATGTTACTACCTGACATGTTTTAATTACTCTGTAATCTAAATCCTAGATAAGCACATAACTGTAAAATCTGTTGTGTCTCTTCAAATGTCCACATATTTCAGACATGAATCTAAAATGTTTCAAGTTAGTGGTAAAGCACTGAGCCTATCTACCACTTCAAATAACCCTACATTTGTATGAACCTTGGGAAAATGCAACATATATGGGCTGTCTAGGTTTATGCAGCTTGGCCTCCTTCAGAACCAGTGAATCTGAATCACTAACAACCAGGGGCTTGGGGTTTTAATAAAAAAAAGTGACTTGATTAAATGTAAGGTTTTGAATCAAATACATAGAAGAACATGCTCATTTAAATTAATCATTGTTTTGCAACTATTTCTATGAGGATATCCTATTGGGAAAAGGAACACAATTCTCAATTATACCTTACATAATTCACACTAATTAAACATAGAGTTTATGGATTTGAACTCATGACATCAAGTTACATGTTACATAGTTTAGAAGCTACATTTCCTTTTTCTAATAACTAGAAACAAAGGAAAGGCTATTTAGCAGTTTTTAAATCTAGCATACATCAACTAAAATATCTGATTACTTTAAATACTTAGCTAGCGGTTTCACTTTTTAAGAGACTATTTACCTAATATGTAAAAAGAAAAAAAAATTCAAGCCAATACCACCAAGCTTCCTTGGGCTTGAAACATAAGAATCATATAATGACTAATGTATGCAGTGATTTAATTCTTAATTATGCACCAAATATTGTGTAATACATCAGGATACAAAGATGAAAAAGATGATTCTTCTCCACATGTTAGTCCAGTATAAAGAGGGGGAGAACAAAATATATCAGTAAGTTTAAGAATCAAGAGATAACAGAGAGATAGCAGTGTGGTAAAGACTAGACTAAATATTGCTAGCTTTGAAGATGGAAGAAGAACTTCAAGGAAATGGATTTTTCTGTAGAGCCTCCAAAAGAAACAAAGACTTCACCTTGATCTCCCTAGAAAACCAAATATAAATCTTTTGAGAGGGATTAACATTATGCTGCAGAGGATTTGGAGTGCACCTCCTCCCACAAACACATCAAAAATACATCTACATGTGGAATAATATTCACAGAAAATGTACTGGAATTTGGCAGAATATCATATACAAAAACAAGCTACAAGAAATGTCTCTATGTAACCAAATAGGATGTGATTTTAAGAAGGCATCAGGTCAGTATTGGTGCCCCAGGAGGAAACTGTAAGGAACAGAAGGTCCACACAAATGGACACTCACTATGGGGAGGATACAGATCAACTCACAATCTGAGCATTCCAGATCTGGGATCCTGCAGAGAGGAGACATGCCCCCTTGCCAGATGAGAAATCTGCTGAGATAGAAGGGCTTAGCAAGCCTAGACTCCACTTGTGAGGAGAGTGTACCTGCTAGGTAACTGACAGTCAGGGAAGGGTGAAATTTGCATTGGTGGCTGCCCCCTTGCCACACATCACCAATGCCCTGGCCCCTCCCACTCCACACTGCAGCCTGGTCTGAATTCAGGGCAAAGATTCAATCTCACTTTGTAGAGGCAGACTGGGGTGCCTGAGATGAGATCCATGCTGAACCACAGAGATCATTGTCAGACATAGGGGCAGCAGGACAAGCCGGGCAAATACTCTCATCACAGGCACTTGGCAGGACCATGAGAATGCACAGACTCTAAACACGGGACCTTAGGCACATAGGCCCTGGGATAGGACTCATATACAGACACAGCCCAAAAAGCCTGGCAAGTGATTTGGGAGAAAGCTGTAGAGCCATTGTCAGTGTGCATATTACAGTGGAGGTCCAGCCTTGGCAGACACTCTCAGCCTGTGTAGCAGGCAGTGCTACAAGAATATGCATTGGCTAAGCACTGAGTCTCAAGAAGTCAGGCCCTGGGCAGAAGTACATAATAATTTATTTCCCAAGTTGATTTCCCCAGGTCACCCATACCACAACACAGCTTAGTGCCAGCTCTGTGGCACTTGGGGAAGGTCCCTGGGGAAGTTTGCCACAGAGGCAGCCCAGGTTCCAGGTGGCCCCAGAGCAACCTCAATTCCTGTAACCACAATACCCCAGCACCCCAGCCCCAGTCTACTCCACATCACAGTCTTGCACTAGATCTGGAATGAACACAACAGAGAAAGGGATGTGACTTTGGGCCACTACTGAGTGGAACTTTGGATGTCTTACACAGGCGATGAATAAGTTTTCTGTGACTACATGAGCCTCACTTGATTTAAAAATTACCTCCTTTGGAGCAGGGCATACACTCATGAGCAACAGAGCTGGATCAAACATGATGCTCAGAGCTTCTATGCCAACAACCAGGGAGAAGACCCTGCCCCCTATGCTGTGGTGACAGCCACTGAACAGGGAGGAAGTGCTGCCTTACATCCAGCATAATATCTACATACAACAACACCAGTCACTCCCTTTATCAAGGGGATAACAGCCAGCACACTCTGGAAAATTGTGGCTCACACCCATACCAAAATCAAACCCAGAACCAAAAATATTGGGCACATACAATTTACACAGGGATGCTCCTACATAAAAACACCTCTTCGAGACCACAGTAGATAACAATTCCTCTTAAATTTAGAGAGACAGAGAAAGTAAAGTAAAATAAAGTAAAATTAAAAGAACACTAGGATCCCCTAAAAGAATAATGGAAAGTTTTTACCAGTCTACCAGATCCTGAGTTCAAAAAGGACGTCATAAAAACGTTAAAGGAATTGAAAAAGATTATCAATAGAAATTCAGATCACTGTAACAAGGAGATAGAAAATATGAAAATGAACCAGTTAAAACCATAGAATTTAATTGCTGAGATGAAAATCAATCTAGAAGCAATGGAGAGCAGACTAAATGACAAAGAAGAATGGATAAGTGATGTGGTAGATATAATAATGGAGGTCACCAATCAGAACAACAGAGAGAAAGACAAATAAAAAAAAATGAAAGCAACATATGAGATCTCTGAGATAATATAAAGCATGAACCTTATAGATATTGGGGTTCCAGAGGGAGAGGAGAGAGAAGGGGGTCAAAAGTTATTTTAAGAAATTATGGCTGAAAACTTCCCAAATCTAAGGAAGGAAACAAATATTCAGGTACAGGAAACACAGAGGATCCCAAACAAGGTTAACACCAAAAACCCATAAAAACACATATCATAATTAAATGGCAAATGTTAAATATAAAGAGGACTCTAAAGGCAGAAAGAGAAAAAGAACTTTATTACAAGAGATCCTCCATGAATTGATCAACTGATACCTCTGCAGAAACTCTGTAGGCCAGAAGGGAGAGGCACATAGTGCTGAAAAGGAAAAACCTTCAACCTAGGATATTCTACACAGCAAGATTATTTATAATAGAAGGAGAGAGAAATAATTTATCAGACAAGCAAAAACTTAAAGTATTCAGCAATACTTAAACCTACCCTAAATGAAATATTGAAGGGTCTTCTCTAAATAGAAAAATAAGCAAGACTCTATTGAATGATAAATAACATTAGGAAAAGCAAAGATATAAAAGGATTGAGAATTAAATAAGCCAGGACATAGATTAAAAAGCAATAAAAACATTGGTAAAGGCATTATAACGATAATTTACATCCAAAGGATAAGAATGAAGATGTAAAATCAAATATCAAATCACAAAATGTGGGAGGAGAATATAAAATGTAAATCATTTTTAATGTGTTTGAACTTGTATGGCTATCAATTTAAAGCAAGTATATATAGATATGTTAACTTATTTGAACTCCATAGTAACCACAAATTAAAAATATACAACAGATTCATGAAAAAGAAAAGGACCTCAGTCTTACTACAAAAGAAAATCACCAAACCACAAATAGTAAAAGAGAAGTCAACAAACAAAACTACAAAAACAAAAATAACTGGGAAACAAAATTTAAAATGGCAATAAGTACATACCTATCAATTATTGCTTTAAATGGCATGTACTAAAAGCTCCAATTAAAATGCATAGCATTGTTGATTACATTATAAAACCAAGAACCTACAATGTAGTTCTTGCAAAAGACTCAATTCAGAACAAAAGACCCATAGACTAAAAGTGACTTGGTGGAAAAAGTTATTTCCTAAAAACAGAAATGATAAGAAATTGGGCATAGCAATACTCGTATCAGACAAAATAGACTAAAACATAGACCATCAAGAAAGACAAAGGGGAACATTATATAATGATAAAAGGATCAATGTAAGGAGAGTGTTACACTTGTTTATATACATGCAGTCAATATAGGAACACTAAATATATAAAACAAATTCTAACAGGTGTAACGGGAAAAATTGAGAGGAATGCAACAGCAGTAGGAGACTTTAACAACCCACTGACATCAATTTGAAAATTATCCAGATAGAAAATCAAGAAGGCATCAGAGGTATTAGATGACCCTATACCTATAATGTATTTACAGAACATTACATCAAAACAAAACAAAACAAAAAACCTAACCCAACCACAATACCCATTCTTTTTTCAAACTCACATGCAATATTCTCTAGGGGTTGGATCACATGCTATGTAACAAACCAAGCCTCAACAAACCTAGGAGTATAAAAGTTATTTAATGTGTCTTTTCTGATGACAGCAGTATGAAAATTAGAAATCAATCACAGAAAGAAAATGAAAAAAAAATGAACATGTTAGCACAAAACAACATTACTAAAAAAAATCAATGGTCAGTGATAAAATTAACAAAGACATCAGGAAATACCTTGAAACAAATGACAGTGGAAACACAACCCTACAAAATCTATGGCATGTAGTAAAAGCAGTTCTAATAAGGAAGGTCATAGTGATATAGGCCTTCCTCAAAGAACAAGAAAAATCTCAAATAAACAACATAACTTATTACATAAAGGGATTAGAAAAAGAAGAAAAAACCCAAAGTCAGCAGAAGGAAGGAAATAATAAAGATCAGAAAGGAAATTAATCAAATAGAGATAAAAAATAGGATTGGTCAACAATGCCAGAATTTTTTTTAAGACAAACAAAATAAACAAACTTCTTCCAGGCTTACCAAAAGAAAAAGAGAGAGGACCCAAATAAACAAATTAAGGAATGAAAAAGGCGAAATAAAAATTGATACCATAGAAATTAAAAAATCATGAAAATTATATGCCAACAAATCTAACAACATAGAACAAATGGCCAAGTTTCTAGAAAATATATATAGTCCACCAAAACTGAGTCATGAAGAAACAGACTGATCAATAGAAGAGGACCAGGACCAGATAGCTTCACTGGGGAAATCTACCAAACATACAAAGGAGAACTTACACATATCCTTCTTAAACTATTGCAAAAATTGAAGAGGAGGGAACACACCCAAATTCATTCTATGAAGCCAACATCACCCTGATACCAAAACCAGACAAAGATTTTACAAAAAAAGAATACAGGCCAAATATATTTGATGAATATTTATGCAACAATCCTCAATAAAAGATTAGCAAACTAAATCCAACAATACATAGAAAGAATCACATAACTACGATTAAGTTGGAGTTGTTCCAGGATTTCAAGGATGGTCCAACATGAGCAAATCAATCAATATGATATACCATAAAAGAAAATAAAAGACAAAACCCACATAGTCATCTCAACACACACAGAAAAATCATTTGACAAAATTCAACATCCATACGTGATAAAAGCTCTCATTAAAGTGGATATATAGGGAATGTAGTCCAACATAATAGAACCCATTTACACAAATCCATAGCCAACTTAGCACTCAATAGTGAAAATTGAAAGCCTTCCCACTAAACTCAGGAAATTCCCACTCACAGCACTTCTATTCATTATAGTATTGTAAGTCCTAGCCACAGCAGTGAGGCAGGAAAAAGAAAAAGGGGTAAATCTGTCACTATTTGTGGGTGACATGATAGTGTATATAGAGAACCACAAAATTATCAGAACTAATAAATAAATTTAACAAGGTATCAGGATAGAAGATTGATATACCATACTCTGTTGCATTTCTTCTTTTAACAATATCAGAAAGAGAATGTTAAAAGCAATCCTGTTGAAAATCTCATTTTAAAAAAATGCCCAGGGAGTTCCCATTGTGGCTCAGCAGGTTAAGAGCCTGATGTTTTCTTTTTGAGGATGGAACCCATCCATGGCTTCATTCAGTGTGTTAGGGATCTGACATTGCTGTAAGCTTCAGTTTAAGTTGCAGATCCAGTGTTGCTGTGGCTGTGGAATAGACCTATAGCTGCAGTTCTGATTTGACCCCTAGCCCAGGAATTTCCATATGCCACAGGTATGGCTGTAAAAACAAACAAACAAACAAAAACTAGGAATAAACTTACTAAGAGGTGAAAGATATATACACGGAAAACTATAGAGCATTGATAAAGGAAACTGAAAATGATTCAAAGAAATGGAAAGATATCCCATGTTCTAGGACTGAAAGAATTAATATTGTTAAAACGGCCATACTACTAAAAGTAATCTACAGACAATATAATCTCTATCAAAATACCCATGACATTTTTCACAGAACTAGAAAAAATAATCTTAAAACTTATATGGAACAACAAAAGACCCACAATTGCCAAAACAATTATAAGGGAAGAGAACAAAGCTGGAGTCATTACCTTCCAAACTTCAGACTATACTACAAAGCTATAATAATCAAAACATTGTGATATTGGTGCAAAGATGGACATATGAATCAGTGGAACTGAATAGAGAGCTGAGAAATAAACCCAAATGCCTATAGTCAATTGACATATGAAAAGGGAGTCAAGAATATACAATGAAGAAAAGATACTCTTTCTACTGGGCCTGAGCTCTGTCACAAAGTTAATTAGCATGGATCATTTGGGATACTTGGCTATTGAGTAGCCCTTTCAAAGTATATTTTCTGAAGGATCAGGATGTCAGAGGAGTAAGATTTCATGCTCATCTTCTCCCACAAAAACATCAAAAAAACACAACTACATGCAGAATGATTCACATAGAACATCTACTGAACCCTGGCAGAAGAACTTAACCTTCAAAAAGGAGAAGGAAATCCTCCACATAACTGGATAGAACAAAAGCAAAAAATAGAGAGAGAGAGAGAAAAGGAATCAGGATGGGATTAGCACTCCTGAGAGGGAGCTATGAAAGAGAAAAAGGAACCCACACCCCAAGAACTCACCTAACCAATGGGGAGATCAGCTGAGATGGAGGGGCCTCAAATTTGCCAAGAAAAGCACACAACAGCTGGACTGAGGAAGGAAAAGGAGAGTGAGAGCAACACAAATCATCTGGACCACCGCCCCCCAAACCACACCCTGACATATTTGGGTGGGGCTGGGCACTGAGGCCTATGTTCTTGAGATCAGTTCTGAGGATAGTACTAGGGTCAGCTGTGTGGAGACAGCCTGCAGGGCATGGGAGTAGTGTGCCATGGTCTGGGGAATGGAAGACCACAGTCAAGGGAACTCGGGAGGAGGTCTGTGCCCACAGGAGAGGCAAGGCACCAATGTTGGGGCAGGGCAAGAAGAGGAGGGGTGGACTGCCATTTGAATCCCTTTTCCTATGCACATGCAGATTCTCAGATGGTGGGGCAGCTCTGGAAAATGCTATTGGTGGCAAGAGTTCACTTGTTTGGGATATGGGAGATTGGGCACCTCTTGTGTGATCTATAGGTGGCAGGGACCAGCCACAGCAGTCATCTCAGAAACAAGAGGGAGGCATGGCCTGCCACCACTAGGGGTCTTCAAAGAGTCTACACCTGTGGCCCCTGTCATCTCAGAGGTCCACAAAAAAGAGGGCACTGTAAATGGACACCACATTTTGTTGCTCTCAATACCATGGGAACACACCTGCCTTGCTGCTGCCACTGCCAAATGCTCTGAGCAGTGCCCACACATTCCTGATCACTGTCATTTCTAGGACAATGAAAATAGGAGCAGCATGTGCAGCAATTCTTGCATGGGCTAAGCTGTACAGGGGGCATCATATATGGTCTACAGGTGGCAGGGGAAAAACACAGCAGTTATCTCTGACTCCATAGATGGGCATGGCTCACCAACACTAGGGGTCCATGAACAGGTACCACTTGCAGCCCCAGTTACCTCAGAAGGCACCACAGAGGAGGGCATTGGGACTGAACACCACCTGTTGTTGCTTTAAGTCTCCTGGGAAGTCACACTCTGCCACTGCCACAGTCAAATGCTCTGTGTACCACCTAAATCTGCCCGAAGCTCACTACCACTTCCAAGAGCCCTGAAATTAGAGTAGACTGTGCCACCTTCCTGCAGGTCTTTCCTACTGTCAAGAGCCCAGCAAATAGGCACTGACAATTAGCCATGCCCATTGCATCCTTCTCCCTAGAAACACACTGAGGGGGATAACAGCCTGCTCACAACAAAGAAAGAGACAGCAAATACCCAAACTCTCATGCCAATAAAAAGTATCCCCCCCCCCACAAAATACAAAGGGTCACTCTTGCATAGAAATAACCCTTCAAGACTACAGCTTGGCTTCCCTAAACTCACAGAAAAAGAAAAACGCAAGCAAGACGAAGGCGCTCAGGTACCATTCCCAGTTAAAGGAACAGGAGAATTCACCTGGAGCAGCAAACAATGAAACAGACCTCTGCAGTCTGATAGTCACTGAGATCAAAAGGGAGATAATGAAAATACTTAAGGAAAGGACTTAAGGTTGAACATGAAAGAATTAAGAGCAGATACAAACCATAACACAGATAACTTTAGAAGGGAAATAGAAAATATAAGGAGGAGCCAAAAAAATTAGAAAATCCATTTGAAGAGAAGCAAACTGAGTTAGAGACAATAAAGAGCAGAATGAATAATCCAGAGGAAAGAATTAGTGACTTGGAAGGTAGAATAATGGAAATCATCCAATCAGGACAGCAGACAGCAATGCAAATGAAAAAACATAAAATCAATATAAGAGATCTATGGAATAATATAAAGCAGGGCAATCTATGCATTATATGAATTTCAGAAGGGAAGAAAAAGAAAAGGGGATTGAAAATATATTTTAAGAAATTATGGCTGAAAACTTTCCAAATCTAAAGGAAAAACATATCAACATACAGGAGGCACAGAGGGCCCCAAACACATTGAAACAAATCAGGTCCACACCAATACATATTATAATAAAAATGACAAAAGTTAGATAAAGTGAGGATTCTAATGGCAACAAGAGAAACACAAAATGTTACTTATGGGAACACCCATAAGTCTATCAGTTGATTTCTCTACAGAAACGCTACAGACCAGAAGTGAATGGTAAGATATATTCAAAGTTATAATAGGGAAAAATATGCAGCCTGGAATAATTTACCCAGCAAGGATGTCATTTAAAATAGAAGGAGAAATAAAGAATTTCTCCAACAAACAAAGCTAAAAGAGTACAGCAATACTAAACCCATTCTAAAAGAAGTACTAAAAGGGCTTCTGTAAATAAAAAAAGAAGTAAGAAGAAGTAGGATGGAGGAAATGATAATTGGAAAGCAATCAATTAAATAAGCCAGTTTACAAATCTAAAAAAGAAAAAAAAGGCTATTATAAAATGACAATAAACACAAAGAACAGTAAAAGAACAATTATGAAGATGTTGAAAAGGATTTCAAAATTATAGAATGTAGGAGTTCCCGTCATGGTGCAGTGGTTAACAAATCTGACTAGGAACCATGAGGTTGTGGGTTCGATCCCTGGCCTTGCTCAGTGGGTTAAGGATCCAGCATTGCCGTGAGCTGTGGTGTAGGTTGCAGACGTGGCTTGGATCCCATGTTGCTGCGGCTCTGGTTTAGGCCTGTGGCTACAGCTCTGATTCGACCCCTAGCCTGGGAATATCCATGTGCCATGGGAGTGGCCCAAAAAGACAAAAAAAAAATATAGAATGCAGGAGGAAATTAAGAAAACCTAGGCTATTTTTAAAAATAAAGTTCTGAGCCTATATGATTATCAGGTTAAAGCAAGAGGATATAGGAAGGCGTTAACAAACTTGAAAAACAGGCCAACCACAAATCAAAACCAAACATTACATTCACAAAAATTAAAAAGAAAGTGTGCAAGCATTAAATAAAGTATATCATCCCACAAAATAGTGAAAGGAAAAAAAAGAGAAACATAGAATCAACTGGAAAACAAGCTTTAAAATAGCAATAAATACATACTAATCAACAATTGCCTTAACTGTGAATGGACTGAGTACTCCAATCAAAAGACACAGAGTGGCAAATTGGATAAAAAAGGAAGAGCCTACAATTTACTATCTACAAGAGACTCCATTAGGGCCAAAGACATGTACAGATTGAAAGTGAGAGTATGGGAAAAGATATTTCATGCCAATGAAAAGACAGGGAAGCAGGAGCTTTGATACTCACATCAGACAAAGTAGATTTTAAAATGAAGGCCATAAAGAAAGACAAAGAAGGACACTATACAATGATAAAAGGATCCACTCAAGAAGAGGATGTTATAATCCTATACATATATGCCCCTAATATAGGAGCACCCAGATACCTACAACAAATATTAACAGACATAAAAGGAGAAATTGATGGGAATACAATAATATTCAAAGAATTAACACCCCACTAACATCAATGGACAGATCTGCTAGACAGAAAATCAATAAAGCCACAGAGACCCTAAAGGAAACAATAGAAAAGTTAGACTTAATTGACATTTTCAGGACATTACATCCAAAAAAGTCAGAATATATATTCTTTTCAAGTGCACAAAGAACATTGTCAAGGCTAAATCATGTACTGGGGCACAAAGCAAACTACTACAAATTTAAGAGTATAGAAAATACTTCAAGTATCTTCTCTGACTGCAATGGCATGAAATGAGAAATCAACGACCAGAAAAGAAATGAGAAAAAACTGACTACATGGAGACTAAACAAAATGCTACAAAGTCACAAATGGGTCAGTGAATAAATAAAAAAGGAAATTAAAAATACCTTGAGACAAATAATAATTAAGACAAAGCAATTCAACATCTATGGGATGGGAGATAGGACTAAGATGGCAGATGGTAGAATAGAAGGACTGGAGCTCATCTTCTCTCATGAAAACAACAAAATTACAAT
This sequence comes from Sus scrofa, assembly GCF_054392235.1. Classification (NCBI taxonomy): domain Eukaryota; kingdom Metazoa; phylum Chordata; class Mammalia; order Artiodactyla; family Suidae; genus Sus; species Sus scrofa. The sequence goes on from NC_139386.1 coordinate 51,621,161, forward strand.
CAAATGCTGAACAACCATCAACCAAATGGACTGGAAACTTTCAAAAAGATATCGTACTCCAGAAGAAAAAGAGGGGACCACATCAAGACAGTAGGAGGGGGGATTAAGTGATATAAGCAACCTCATAACCACTGGGCAGGCAGCCCATAGCGTGGAAAGTAACTGTATCACAGAGACTCACCTACAGGAGTGAGAGTTCTGAGTGCCTCATCAGGTCCCCATGCCTAGGGATCTGGTATTGGGAGAAAGAGCCCCCAAAGCATCTGGCATTGAAGGACAGTGGGGCTTGGGTGCAGGAGTTCCATGAGAATGGGAAAACAGAGACCCAATTCTTGACAAGTACACAAAGAGTTTCATGTGCACTGGGTCCCAGGGCAAAGCAAAGTCTCCATAGGAATCTGGGTTGGACCTGACCGCAGTTCTTAGAGGATCTCCTGGGAAAACAGGAAGTCACTGTGGCTTGTTGTAGGGGAAGGACAATGGAGGAAAATTTCTCAGGAATATTCATCAGCATGTGTTTCTCTGGAGGTGGCCATTTTGGGAAAATCTGGCCCCACACATCAGCACTGAGAAGCCCCATGTCAAACAATAATCCAGGTGGGACCATAGCCCATCAGTAAACAGTCTACCTAAAGACTTCCTAGGCATACAGCTGCCTCTATCTCACCCAAAGACAAAGCCCCACCCAACAGAGGTATAGAAATTAGCCCCACCTACCAGTGGGCAGGCACCAGTCCCTCATATCAGGAAGCCTACAGCAAGGCCCCATACCAACTTCATGCACAAAGGGGGCAGACACCAGAAGTAAGAGAGGCTACAACTTTATTGTTTGCAAAAAGGACACCACATCAATAAACTACAAAAATGAGCAGACAGAGAACTATAACTCCAATAAGGAAGAAAGAAAACCTCCAGAAAAACAAATAAGTGATCTGGAGACTATATCCTCCAGGAAAAAGACTTTAGATTATTGATGATGAAGATGATGACAAACATTGGAAATAAACTGGAGGCAAGGATTGCTAATTTACAGGAAACACTGAGCAAAGAAATACAAGATTTAAAACTTAAGCAAGCAGAGATGCAAAATCCAAAAACTGAAATAGAAAATTCATGAGAAGCAACAAACAGCAGAATACAGGAGGAAGAAGAATGAATGGAGTGGAGGACAGAGTAGTGGAAATCACCGATGCTGAACAGAAAAGAGAAAAAGATTGAAAAGAAATGAGTCTCAGACAACTCTGGGACAACATTAAACACAGCAACATCCATATTATAGAGGTGCCAGAAGGAGAAGAGAGAGAGAAAAGGACAGAAAAAAATATTTCAAGAGATAATGAATGAAAACTTCCCTAACCTGGAAAAGGAACCACTCCCTGAAATCCAGGAAGCACAACGAGTACCATATAAAATAAAGCCAAGGAGGAACACCCCAAGACACATATTAATCAAACTGACCAAAATTAAAGACAAAGAGAAAATATTGAAAGCAGCTAGGGAAAAGAAACAAATCACATACAAGGGAACCCTGATATGGTTATTGGCAGATTTTTTTAGCAGAAACTCTGCAGGCCAGAAGGGAGTGGCATGATATACTTAAAGTGGTGAATGGAAAAAATCTCCAACCAAGATTACTCTACCCAGCAAGGCTCTCATTCAGATTTGAAGGAGAAATCAAAAGGTTTACAGATGAGAAAAAGCTGAGGGAATTCAGCAACACTAAACCAGTCTTACAACAAATACTAAAGGAACTTCTCTAGACAGGAAACAAAAGGCCACAACAGGAAACAAAAATAATGCAAATGAAAAGGCTCACCAGGAAAGGTAAATATACGAAATATACGAAATTATCCATGCACAATTATACCACCAAAATCAGACCTCATGAGGAGAGGAGGTTACAAATGCAGGAAACTGCAGATGCACTGACAATTAAGAGATCAACAACTTAAAACAATCTTGTATATATACAGACTCCTATATCAAAACTTCAGGGTACCTGCAAACCAGAAAACTATAATTGATACACAAATAAGAAAAATTAACTCAAATACAACATTAAAGATAGTCATCAAACCATGTGAGGAGAGAACAAGAGAAGAAGGGAAGGACAAAAGCAATGAAAACAAATCCAAACAGTTAATAAAATGACAATAAGAACATACATATCAATAGTTACCTTAAATGTAAATGGACTAAATGCCCCAACCAAAAGACATAGATTGGCTGAATGGATACAAAAACAAGACCCATATATATGCTATCTTCAAGAGACCCACTACATTTCTAGGGACACATACAAATTGAAAGTGAGAGGATGGAAGAAAATATTCCATGCAAACAGGAATCAAAAGTAAGCTGGAGTAGCAATACTCATATCAGACAAAATAGACTTTAAAATAAAGTATGAGACAAAAAAGGACATTACGTATTGATCAAAGGACCAATCCAATAAGATATAACAATTGTAAATATATATGCATGCCACATACAATCACCTCAATATAGAAGGCAACTGCTAGTAACATTAGTAGGAGAAAATGACAAGCACACAATAATAGCAGGGGATGTTAACACCCCAATTACAGCAATGGACAGATCATCCAAACAGAAAATCAACAAAGAAATACAGACTCCAAATTAAGCATTAAGCCAGAGAGATTTAATAGATATTTACATAATATTCCATCCCAAAGTAGTGGAATTCATGTATTTATCAAGTGCACATGGAACATTCTCCAAGATCGATCACATTCTGTGCCACAAATCATTTGTCGGTAACTTAAAGAAAATTGAAATCATATCAAAAATTGTTTTCCAAACAATGCTATATGACTTGAAATCAACAACATGCTACTAAACAACCAATGGATCACTGAAGAAATCAAAAAAGAAATTAAAAAATACCTAGAAGCAAATGAAAAAAAAAGATACAACACTCCAAATCCTATGGGTTGCAGCAAAAGCAGTTCTAAGAAGGAAGTTTATAGCAATACAAGCCCACCTCAGGAAACAAGATAAAGCTCAAATAAATAAACTAACTTTACATCTAAAGCAGCTAGAAAGAAAAGAACAGACAAGACCTAATGTTAGCAGAAGGAAAGAAATCATAAAGATGAGAGCAGAAATAAATAAAATAGAGATGAAGAAAACCATAGAAAAGATCAATGAAATGAAAAGTTGGTTCTTTGAAAAGATCAACAAATTTGATAAACACTTATCCAGAATTATCATGAAAATGAGAGGATTAAAATCAATAAAATTAAAAATAAAAATGGAGAAGTAACAACGGACATCACAGAAATACAAAGGATCATAAGAGACTAGACTACTACATGCAATAATATGCCAATAAATGGAAAAACTAGAAGAAATGGACAAATTTTTAGAAAAGTACTATCTTCTAAAACTAAACCAAGATGAAACAGAGAAGATGAACAGACCAATCACAAGTACTGAAATTGAAACTGTGATTAAAAAATTTCCAACAAACAAAAGTCCAGGACCAGATGGCTTCACAGGTGAATTCTATCAAATATTTTGAGAAGAAATAATACCTATACTTCTGAAACTGTTCCAAAAGATTGCAGAGGAAGGGATACTCCCACACTCACTTTATGAGGCCACCATCACCTTGATACCAAAACCAGACAAAGATACCACCAAAGAAGAAAACTACAGGCCTATTTCACTGATGAACATCGATGCAAAAATCCTCAACAAAATCCTAGCAAACTGCATCCAACAATACATTAAAAGGATTGTATATCATGATCAAGTGGGGTTTGTCCCAGGGATGCAAGGGTACTTCAATATCCTCAAATCACACAGTGTGATACACCACATTAACAAAATGAAGAATAAAAACCAGATGATCCTCTCAGGAGATGCAGAAAAAGCCTTTGACAAAATCCAACACCCTTTTCTGATCAAAACCCTTCAGAAAGTGGGCATAGAGAGAAACTCCCTCAACATCATAAAGGCCATATATGACAAACCCACAGCGAACATCATTCTCAATGGTGAAAAGCTGAAAGAATTCCCACTGAGATCAGGAACAAGACAAGGATGTCTGCTCTCACCACTACTCTTCAACATAGTTCTGGAAGTCCTAGCCACAGCAATCAGAGAAGTAAAAGAGATAAAAGGAATCCAAATTGGAAAGGAAGAAGTAAAACTATCACTATTTGCAGATGACATGATACTATACCTAGAGAATCCTAAAGACTCTACCACTAAACTGTTAAAGCTCATCCACAAAATTGGCAAAGTCACATGACACAAAACTAATTACACAGAAATTGATGGCATTTCTATACACTAACAATGAAAGAGCAGAAAGAGAAATTAGGGAAGCAATTCTGTTGACCATCACATCCAAAAGAATAAAATGCCTGGGAGTAAACCTACTTAAAGAGACAAAAGACCTGTACTCTGAAAACTATAAGATGCTGATGAAAGAAATCAAAGATGACACAAATAGATGCCTTTGACAAAATCTAACACCCATTTCTGATAAAAACCCGTTCTCACTACTACTCTTCAACATAGTTTTGGAAGATGACACAGACACATGGAAAGACATACTCTGCTCTTAGAGTGGAAGAATCAATATTGTCTAAATGACTATACGATCCAAGGCAATCTACGTATTCAATGCAATCCATATCAAACTACCAAGGACATTTTTTCATAGAAATCAAACAAAATATTTTAAAGTTTGTTTGGAAGCACAAAAGACCCAGACTAGCCAAAGTCATCCTGAAAAAGAAAAACGGAGCTGGAGGAATCAGGCTCCCTGACTTCAGACTATACTACAAGCAACAGTCATCAAAACCATATGATACTGGCACAAAGACAGAAATAGAGATCATTGGAACAGGAATGAAAGCCCAGAATTAAACCCACATACCTACAGTCAACTAATCTATGACAAAGGAGGCAAGAATATACAATGGAGAAAAGACAGCCCCTTCAATAAGTGGTGTTGGGAAAACTGGACAGCCACATGGAAAAGAATGAAATTAGAATGCTTCCTAATACCATAAACAAAAATAAATTCAAAATGTTTAAAGAACCCAAATATAAGAATGGGCGCTATAAAACTGCTAGAGGAAAACATAGGTCAAACACTCTCCAACATAAACCACAAAATATCTTCTCAGATCTACCACCTAGATTAATGACAATAAAAATGAAAATAATAAAAATGGGACTTCATTAAACTTTAAAGTTTCTGCATAGCAATGGAAACCCTAAGCAAAATGAAATGACAAACCACAGAATGGGAGAAAATATTTGCAAATTAAGCTACTGACAAGGGATGATTTCAAAAATTTATAAGCACCTTCTGTAGCTCAATACTAAAACCCCCCTCAAATCCAAAAAACAAGAAAACAAAGCAAACAACCTCATTCAAAAATGGGCAGAAGATCTGAACAGACCATTTTCCAAAGAAGACATACAGATGGCCAAAAAACACATGGAAATATGTTCACCATCGCTGATTATTACAGAAATGCAAATCAAAACATCTATAATGTACCACCTTATACTGGCTAGCATGGCTATCATCAAAAAGTCTAAAAACAATAAATGCTGGGACGGGTGTGGAGAAAATGGAACCTTACTACACTGTTGGTGGAAATGTAAATTTGTGCAATCACTGTGGAAAAGAGTATGGAGATTCCTCAGAATTACCATTTGATCCAGCAATCCCATCCTGGACATCTATCCAGAGAAAACCATGACTCACAAAGACACATGTACTCCAATGTTCATTGAAGCACCGCATGTGATAGCCAAGACATGGAAACAACCTAAATATCCATCAACAGAGGAGTAGGTAAAAAGATGTGGGATATATACACAATGGAATATTTTTTGGCCATTATAAGAAAAGAAATGACAACATTTGCCACAAGATGGACCTAGAAATTATGCTAAGTGAAGTGAGACACCAACATCATATACTATCACTTTCATGTTGAATCTAAAAAAACCCACTTGCTTGCAGAATAGATACTGACTCACAGACTTTGAAAAACATATGGTTTGAAAATGAGACAGGTTGGGGGTTGGGGGTTGGGGGTATGCCCTGTAGTTTTGGGATGGTATAAAATTGGGTTTTGATCATCATTGTACATCTAAAATGTAAGAAAATCCATGGAGTAATAAAAAAAAAATCTGTGGGAAGTCTTTAGACTTCCATTTTTAGGTGTAACATTTTGTGTTGAGAAATATTAAGGTTATGAAGCCATCATGCTAATATTAAGAAGCTTAATAATAATCATAAATAGACCTATTGTTTAAAGATAATTGGAGTGAATGCAGAGATGGTAAAGGCATTTTTTGACCCTGCCCCATACGTCTCTTCTAGGTATCTTTTATTATTTTTATAAGGTACAATAGCTTTGGATGGCTAGAATTTTTATAATTGCTCTTCTATGTTTTTTTTTTTTTTTTGCTTTATAACAATTGTTTGCAAATATGGAATCCTGTTTCACTTGATAATCCAATAAAAAATGGCTCATTCAAGGATAGCTTACTCATCAGCAGCATATTGCATCCATTCCAGTTTCTCCAGCCCTCCTCTTCCCCAAACTCCTTGACTATTAGTAATCATCTTTATCTTGTTGACAGCTGTGTCCTTGATGATGAGCCTAATGCATTACACACAGTAAGATTCTCTGTTTACAAAAGAAATAAACTATAATGTAAAAAAGTATATTGGAGACTTAAGGACAGTGACTATATGGCCAATAGACAACTTGGTTTAAATGGAAAAACAATACCAGGACATAGATGTGCCAACTCTTGATTAGTATGTGAGGATTCAAGGACCATTTTGTTTTGCTGGAGGGACTGTGAACCTTTCAGAAAGCACTATGGCAGTAGCTACCCAAATTAACTATACACATGCATATTGACCAGTAAAAACTCCTGAATATATAGCCCAAAGAAATTTTTCATATATATATATATATGTATATATACATATATATAGAAGTTCACATTACAATGAATGGATCTTAAATTTTTCCCCTGAAAAATGAAGAATAAAAATAAAATATACTTATAAGTATCAGTTATTTAATTAAAAATATTGTTTACTTAGAGTTCCCTTGTGGTGCAGTAGGTTGAGTATCTAGCGTAGTTACCACAACAGCTCAGGTTGTGCTATGGCAAAGATTCAGTCCTAGGTCCAGGAATTTCTACATGCTGCATCATGGCCAAAAACCCCTGAAAACAAACTCCCCCCTCAAAAAAATTGCTCACTAATCGGAGCACATTTTACAAGAATACATACAAAATGAGGATACACATTAAACACATTTATTAGAATGGTGGGTATGGGGGCTAAAAGGGAATACAATAAAGTAAGACAGAGCCCTATATAGGTCAGTGATAATGTATAATAAAATAAGCAGTATTAACACTATTTACCTGAAGACTAAAATTTAAAATTTAATATCTAAAAAAAATGATAACAGAAAATTACTAGGCATTTTCCTGCCATGATTCAATGTTTTTCAAAAGATTTAATTAAGAACTGACTTCACTGTGTAAGAAAAGGCAGCATACCTTATTTCCTTATTTCAGTGTTCCCTGGTTTTCTCTTTTCCCCCTTGTCCTTTCCTTAACTTTCATATTTTATCATCCTTCCCCCTTAAATGTTGGTATTCTTCAGAGTTACATTGTTAGTCTTTATTTATTAATGATATATATTTCCTGAGAATTTGATTAATGTATTCATGTCTATGGATCCAACAATTGAATCTGTCTCTAGCCTCTACCTTTCCCATGACTATTATCACTACCTGAATATCCTATAGATTCTCTAAGCTCAGCAGGTGTGATATTAAATCTATCTTCCTTTTTTATTTGCCCTGTAAACTTGATCTTTTATTTTATTCACTCAGTATCTCATGCTAATTTTGGAAACTTCTTAATCTCCTTTGTATTTCCCATAACTTATGTCATATACTATTTATTGTATTTGAGAAGTGTCTCTAAACCCAACTCTTCCTCAGATTTCCAGAGCAATAGTGAGACACTGATGGGGTTTGAGCACCAAAGAAATATAGGTAAAACTGTTTAAAAATACTTACTGTTAATGCAGTGATAGGAATTTACTGAAGAATTGGAAGTTTGGGGACAATTTGAGAATTACTGATGGATTTTAAGAAAGAAATTTTTGATGCTAAGAATAAGGTAGTGGAAGTGGAAATACAGGGAAATGATTTTTTTTGTGCTTTTAGGGCTGCACCCACAGCATGTGGAGGTTCCCAGGCTAGGGGTTGAATCAGAGCTGTAGCCACTGGCCTACACCATAGCCACAATGACATGGAATCTGAGCGATGTCTACAATCTACATCAGAGCTCACAACAATGTCAGATCCTTAACCCACTGAGCAAGTCCTGGAATTGAAACTGCATCCTTATGGATGCTAGTCAGATTAGTTTCTGCTGAGCCATGACAGAAACCCCAGGAAGTGAATTTCTTTCATAGATATTTTGATGTTGGAATGGACAAAACTTGGTGAAGAACTTGGTATTAGTGGTCAGGAAGGTGGAGAGAACTATAAAAAGTGGCTCTCAGGTATCTGCCCTCAATAACTGGGTGGATGGAGTACAATTTTCTGAGAGAATTTGTGAAGTCTCAAGAATGGTTTTCTTGGGGGAAGGATTGTCACAGCAGTTATGGATATCTTATATTAGAGGAATTTAAGCATGAGTCAAATCTTTGTCTTTCTGCATTATACAATAATTATCTACTTACCTGTCAAACTTTGCCAATATATTTTGACTCCCTTGAAAGGAAGGTCAATGTTTTATTTATTTTATTATATGTATTGCTTAGTGTTGAAGCAGGCCCACTATATGCCGTCAATCAACATTAAGAAATAAAATGAGGTTTAACTCCTAACCAAATCTATTTAGTGATCAGCTAATCACTTTTGCAACAACTTTATAATTTGAATGAATATAAGTGAGGCACATTGGTTATTATCACATTAAACTAACTAATGTCACAGTTATTAGTTTAAAATAAAGCATACTTCTCCTAAGGCACTAATTTCCTCCAAATGTGACAAGATTTTATTAAATAATTCCTTTCACCCCCCGGAAAGAAGTAACTTAAAACAAAACAAAACAAAACTAACAGTAGGAACTGTAGATTTGGAAGAAAAGATGACACAACAAAAAATTAAAACAGAGAACAGGAAAAAAAGAAAGCATACATTGCTACCTATAAAAATGCATTCTCAAAAATGACCATTGGCAAAACTTTTAAAAGATACTTGAATCATTTTATTAAATGTTTATTATTTCTTTTAAAATATATTTCTGATTTATTAACTCAGTTACATATCTTTTTTGTAATTCTGGGGGATTTTATGTCAACATTATGTAATTATACCCCTTCTATAATTTCACAGTATTTTTTTCATGTAATGGCAACTTCACTTTATTTTTGTGCATGGTGTGAGGGTGTTCCAGTTTCATTGATTTACATGATGCTGTCCAGTTTTCCCAGCACCACTTACTGAAAAGACTGTCTTTTTCCATGTTATATTTTTGCCTCCTTTGTCAAAAATTGACTGTAAGTGTCTGGGTTTATTTCTGGGTTCCCTATTCTCGTTCATTGGTCTGTATGTCTTTGTATCAGTGCTACACTGTCTGGATTAATATAGCTTTGTAATATTGTCCTACATCTGCCCTGTTATTGCTACTTGGGACCTCAAATTTCTTCACCAATAACATTGTCCTATCTACCTTCAAACGGTGTCATGTGGAGAAAGAGATGCATCAAAAGAAATAACTAAGGAAGTGTTTAAATAGTAGAATTTTTCAAGAATGAGATTATATTTGATATTCTGGAACTACACAATAAACCTAGTGATTGAAAAAAAAGCCTGCTCATTTCAATAAAACAAATTCTGAGCTAAAAAAAACCACAAGTATTCAAAATCTATAGGATGCCACAAATGCAGTGCTTAGAGGAAAGTTCATAGTGATACAAGCCTTTCTCAAAAAAGAATAAAAATCTCAAATGGATAACTTAACCTACCACCTAAAAGAATCAGAAAAAGAAGAACAAGGAGTTCCCATCATGGCTCAGTGGTTAATGAACCCAACTAGTATCCATGAGGATGCAGCTTGTTCCCTGGCCTTGCTCAGTGGGATGATGATCCTGAGTTTCCATGAGCTGTAGTGTAGGTCACAGACACAGCTTGGATCCTGCACTGCTGTGGCTCTGGAGTAGGCCAGCATCTGTAGCTCTGATTAGACCCTTAGCCAGGGAACCTCCATATGCTATGGGTGTGGCCCCCCAAATGTAAAAGAGAAAAAGAAGAACAAACAAAACCCAAAATCAGCAAAAGTAAGAATATAGTAAAGATCAGAGAGGAAATCAATAAAATAAAGATTCAAAAATCAATAAAAAAATTCAATAAAACCAAGAGCTGATTCTTTGAAATGATGGAAAATATTAAAAAACCTCTGATCAGACTCACCAAGAAGAGGAAAGAACTCATAAACCAAATGAGAAATGAAAAAGGGAAGTCTCAATGGATACTGCAGAAATAAAAAAACGTAGGAGAATACTATGAAAAATTACATGCCAACAAATTTGACAATGTAGAAAAAATGGACAACTTTCTAGAGACATAGGTCAACCAAAACTGAATCAAGAAGAAATAGGTCAACTGAAGAGACAGATCACTAGAAATGAAATTGAGTATGTAATAAAAACACTACCTATAAATAAAAGTTCCAGACCAGATGTCTTCACAAGTGAATTATACCAAACATAAAAAGAAAACATAACCATCTTTCTTAAAATTTTCCAAAAGGTGGAAGAACACTCCCAAAGACATTCTATGAAACCACCATCACCCTAATAACAAAACCAAAGAGTACAAAAAGAAAATTATAGGTTAATATCTCTGATGAATATAGACTTAAAAATTCTCAACAAAACTTTATCTAATTGAATCCAAAAACACATTAAAAAGATCATATAACACTACCAAGTGGGATTTATCCCAGGTACACAACGATGGTTAGACATAAGAAAATCAATCAATGTCACACACCCTACTAACAAAAGAAAACTCAAAAACCACATGATCATCTCAATAGATGCAGAAAAAGCATTTGACAAAGTCCAACATCCATTCATGATCAAAACTCTTACCAAAGTGGTTATAGAAGGAACATGCTTTAACACAATAAAAGCTATTTATGACAAACTCACAGCAAATATAATACACAATGAAGAAAAGCTAAAAGCCTTCCCACTAAAATCTGGAAAAAAACAAGGATGACCACTCTCATCACTGTTATTCAACATGGTATTGGAAGTCCTAGCCAGAGCAATCAGAAAAACAAAAGAAATAAAATGTACACAAATAGTAATAGAAGAGATAAAACTGTCACTGTATGCAGAAGACATGATACTATATATATAGAAAACCCTAAGGACTCAACCTAAAAACTACTTGAACTGATCGATAAGCTCAGCAAAGTAGCAGGATACAAGATTAACATTCAGAAATTGGTTAGCTTCTGTATACTAACAATGAAATATTAGAAAGGGATATAAAATTCAGAAACTTTTTAAAATTGCACCATCCATTCATGATCAAAACTCTTACAAAAGTGGGCATAGAGGGAACATACCTTAACATAATCAAAGCCATTTATGACAAACCCACAGCAAATATAATACTCAATGGAGAAAAGCTGAAAGCCTTCCCACTAAAATATGGAGCAGGACAAGGATGCCTACTCTCACCACTGCTATTCAACATAGAATTGGAAGACCCAGCCACAGCAATCAGACCCACAAAGAAACAAAAGGCATCCAAATAGGGAGAGAAGAGGTAAAACTGGCACTGTATGCAGATGACATGATACTATATATAGAAGACCGTATGGACTCAACCCAAAAACTACTTGAACTGATCAACAAATTCAGTGAGGTAGCAGGATATAAGATTACCACTCAGAAATCACTCGCATTTCTGTACACTAACAATGAAATATGAGAAAAGGAATAAAATACACAACACCTTTTAAAATTGCACCCCCCAAAAAGTCATATACCTGGGAACACACCTGACCAAGGAAGTAAAGGACTTACATGACGAGAACTATAAAACATTAATCAAGGAAATTAAAGAAGACATAAATGGAAAGATGTTCCAGGCTCCTGGGTTGGAAAAATTAATATTGTAAAAATGGCCATACTACCAAAGCAATCTACAGATTCAATGCAATCCCTATCCCATTACCCATAACTTTTGTCACAGAACTAGAACAAACAATCCAAAAATTTATATGGAACCACAAAAGACCCAGAACTGCCAAAGCAATTCTGAGGAACAAAAACCAAGCAGGAGGCATAACTCTTCCAGACTCCAGGCAATGTTACAAATCCACAGTCATCAAGACAGTGTGGTACTGATACCAAAACAGACATACAGACCAATGGAACAGAATAGAGAACCCAGAAATAAACCCAGACACCTATGGTCAATTAATCTTTGACAAAGGAGGCAAGAACATAAAATGGGAAAAAAAAGACAGTCTTTTCAGGAAGTCTTGCTGGGAAACCTGGGCCAGTGAATGCAAATCAATGACACTAGAACACACCTTCACACCATGCACCAAAATAAACTCAAAATGGCTGAAAGACTTAAATATAAGACAAGATACCATCAAACTCCCAGACGAGAACATAGGCAAAACGTTCTCTGACATCAACCTTACCAATGTTTTCTCAGGTCAGTCTCCCAAAGCCACAGAAATAAAAGCAAAAATAAAGCAATGGGACCTAAGCCAACTGACAAGCTTTGGCACAGTAAAGGACATCATAAAGAAAACAAAAAGACAACTTGGAGAATGGGAGAAAATACTTTCAAATGATGTAATGGACAAGGGCTTAATCTCTAAAATATACAAGCGACTTATACAACTCAACAGCAAAAAAGCCAACAACCCAATGGAAAAATGGGCCAAAGACCTGAAAAGACATTTCTCCAAGGAAGATGTACAGATGGCCAACAAGCACATGAAACAATGCTCAACATCCCTGATTATTTGAGAAATGCAAGTCAAAACTAGCACAAGATACCACCTCACACCTGTCAGAATGGCCATCATCAATAAGTCCACAAATAACAAATGCTGGAGATGGTGTGGAGAAAAGGGGACACTCCTGCACTCTTGGAGGGAATGGAAGCTGGTACCACCACTGTGGAGCTCAGTATGGAGATACCTTAGAAACCTACACATAGAACTACCATATGACCCAGCCATCCCACTCTTGGGCATACGTCCAAAAAATACTTTCCTTAAAAAATACACATGCATCTGCATGTTCATTGCAGCACTATTCACAATAGCCAAGACATGGAAACAACCCAAATGTCCATCGACAGACAATTGGATTAGGAAGATCGGTATATATACACAATGAAGTACTACTCAGCCATACAAAAGAATGAAATAATGCCATTTGCAGCAATGTGAATGGAACTAGAGACTCTCATACTGAGTGCAATATGTCAGAATGAGAAAGGCAAATACCATATGATATCGCTTATATCTGGAATCTAATATATGGCACAAATGAACTTTTCCACAGTAAAGAAAATCATGCACCTGGAGAATAGACTTGTGGTTGCCAAGGGGGAAGGGGAGTGAGTAGGGTGTTTAGGGAGCTTGGAGTTAATAGATGCAAACTATTGCTTTTGTAATGGATTATCAATGAGATCCTGCTGTGTGGCACTGAGAACTATGTCTAGTCACTTATGATGGAGCATGATAATGTGAGAAAATAGAATGTGTACATGTAAGTATAACTGGGTCACCATACTGTATAGTAGAAAAAAATTGTATTAGCAAAATAACTGTTAAAAATATAATACTAATAACAAGAAATTAAAATAACAATAATTATAATGCTAAACCCTAAAGACAATCATTCCGAAAAAGAGGCTTATTTTTCTTTCATGTAACATCCATATAGATTAGGACATGCAATTGGCTGGGATACATGAGGTCCTCCGGGAACTCAGATGTATTTTCTGTCTTAATGCTCCACTAGGGCACTAATATTTAATAGTTTTGTGTTTTTTTGTAAATAATGATTCACAGATCTGATAAATGTTATGAACCATCACTTCTGGTGTTCATCTCACACACAAACCTCTACACTATTGCAGGCTACCTTCAGGGGTGTACAGATTCCCTAACCAAGGCACTCTCTGCAATGGCATGGCTGAAGCTAGCTCATCAGCTAATTCTTGTGATTCACACTGGAGTAAGCTGCAAGGGAAGCTGAAAACAGTCTTAGCTGGGAAGACATTTTCCCACTTAAAGCCTGAGAGAGGAATGGTGGTCAATTAATAAAGGGAAAATGAGGAAGAGGAGACTGGATTCTGGGAATATACTATCTGTCTCAGCCATAAATTTCATAAAATACTTACATCTACATATAAGATATTAGTAATACTTATTCTGAATAATGAGATAATGAGTTATAGATTTTTCTTCATTTTATTTTTTCAAATTCACTTTATGATAATTAATTTTTCTATAAAAATTCTTCTGAATTTCTTTTTGGTCTAATATGTGTAAAGAAATTATAAGTGTTTCACATGTGATGTTAAATTCTGGGTGTCATATATATCTTTTACATCAAGTTTGATAGTAAAGTTTTCAAATCTTCAGATCCTATATAATTTTTGCCTCATGGGAGAAGTATATAAAATTATTATACTATAATAAAGAATTTAAATTTTTTCCCTTCAATAAAATAAATGTTTGTTTTCTATATTTGAGACTCTGATATCATTTCACATGTGTATAATTTCTTGATATTTCAGTTAAAATTTTCTTTTGTCATTATGTGCTGTCATTATACTTATTAATGTTTGCATTATATTATACTTTGATATTAATATTGCTACACCAACTTTCTTTTGCTTAACCTTTGCCTAGCAGATTTTTAATTCTGTATTTTCAATATTTCTAAAGTTACATTCCTTTAAATATACATATATATACAGATATATCTTGTGCACTATATAATTTAATTTCTTTTCTCATTTAATAGCATTTCTGATACATTTACTTCTATCATTAATTGTCTTTAATCATTTTTGCTTATGCTTTTTTCTTTTCTGAATTATGTTGGATTAAGTTTGCTGTTTTTTCTTTTTAATTCTTTCAAACCACCTATTTATGTCAAAATTATGTACTTCCTATCCTTTAAGTGGCTAACTTTGATTTTTAATATGAATACTTTACAAGGTTTAAGTTAATCAATATATCTATTGTCCTCCTGAAAAATTAAAATAACTTAGACACTTCAACACTGATCTGCCATCCACCACTACTACTAAATTATTATAGCTTAATTATCAACATAATCTACAGATAAATTATAAATGGAGTTTTCCCAGCTCAATCTGACATATTAACATGGGGTCCATTTTAGAAAGTTTCTCCCAAGACTTTTATACTTCCATATAACAAGAAAGTAGATTATTTTAGAAGAAAGGGGGTAATTAAATCAAATGTGATTTTGTAATATAAATGTCTTATGTACCTCAGGATAAAAGATAATATATATGCCTTACATGAATATAAAAGTTCAAATTGTCCTAATTTTAAGCAAGCAGTAAAAAATTTGAATATAGAAAATGTCAAAGTTAGAAAAGGACAGAGTGTCTTTTTTTCCCTTTTTTTTTTTTTGCTAAAGCTACAATGTCAACACTTTGTTTCAACTATGACCATCATCCTTATTTTGTTATTTTATTATAATAAGTAAAATTTTGTGCATTGTTTATAGATATCATGGGCTAAAGCTGAGGCACATGAAACAAACTGATGTTCAAAAAGGAAGAAGAAGCAGGAGACTGAACCCTCCCCCATCTCACCTCTGGTGTATTTCCAGCTAACATTTGGGGCTTAAGGGAAGAGTTGCCTATTGAAATGGTTTTGTTTAAGTTCTGCTTTCTCCCAGGTCTTCCTGTTCAGCCTAAAGTCATAACAAATCATCAAAAAGTTACACTTCAAGTTTCACTAATTTTGTTTCAAAAAACCAAATGTGTACTAGACCAACATAACACATATTCTATGTATTAATATGCAGACTATATCTCATAAATTATGTAATTGGTTTCTACTCATTCTGAGTTAGGTTTAATCAATAAATTCCTTTTTTTGGAATTCCCATTGTGGTTCAGCAGAAACAAATCAAACTATCATCCATGAGGACACAGGTTTGATCCCTGGCCTTGCTCAGTGGGTTATGGATCCAGAATTGCCAAGAGCTGTGATGTAGGTCACAGGTGCACCTCAGGTCCTGCATTGTTGTGACTATGGTGTAGGCTGGCAGCTGTGGCTCCAATTCGACCCCTGGCATGGGAACTTCCATATGCCTTGGGTGCAGCCCTAGAAAGACCAAAAAAAAAAAAAGCTAATAAATTTCTTTTATTGTTTTCTAGAGTTTCTTATCAAAACAGCTGAGCTGGAGTCCACTATGACAGTCAAATTCAGAAATCAATTTACATATGAAATATATATTTACTAAAATCAAGATCCCACAACAAAGTATTTTCTGGTAGTCTATGAACTGAGACAACATAGATGATATTTATCCTTTTGACTTAAAATAAACTTCTAGATGTCATAATTATGATGATAATGAAGATGATACTTTTAGAGTCATTTCTGTAAGCATAAACAACTGCTCATGTATTCCTCATATTCTTTGGAGATAAGTAGCCATTTCAAGGTGAGGAAACTGAGACTATGAGAAAACAACTTGCACAATGTCATACGTTCCAGTGTGGTATTGGAATTCAGCCTGCCTGATTTTACTTTTTTAAATTTTTTTAGGGCCACACCTGCAACATATGGAATTTCCTATGTTAGGGGTCAAATTATATCTGCAGCTGCTGGCTACATTATAGCCACAGCAATGCTAGAGTCATGCCATGTCTGTGACCTACACCACAGCTCATAGCAATGCTGGATCCTTAACCCACTGAACAGGGTCAGGGATCGAACACATATCCTCATGGATACTAATCAGGTTTGCTGAGCCATCACAGGAACTCCACAGGCTGCCTAATTATAAAGCTAAGCATTTAACTATTAAACTGTCCCCTCCCCACCCTAAAATATTCCACAGCATCTATGCATTCTTTTGTTCCACTCCCCAAATGCCTCCAAGAGCTCATACCATTCCTTTGGTTTCCCTATACCAAATATATATGGTGCAGCAAGATGTATGGTGTATAATTCTCACACACACTGCAACATGGGTACAATTGAAGACATACCTTAATTATTGCAAGTACCCTCTCAGTGACAATGTTCAACTGATAATGTTTAAATCAAAATTTTCATTAGGTCTGAAATAGCTGATTTTGTAACAAGTGTAATCATGAACAGTTGGTGACTGTTTTTGGAACTTCTCCAGCATGCAGTGCCCCATGAGAATGGCAATTTTTTTTTCTTGCTTACTTTATATATCAGTCAGTGAGGATTTGGATGGTGAAAGAGTGTTTAGTGTTTTCATGGCATTTAGCAAGTAGGAAAAAATGTCAGCACATCTCTTGACAATACCAATTTATCATATTTAAAGGACTGAGACAGTCCTTGCTTATTGCTGAAACCATATTTGAAAAGAATCTCCAGCACCCTCGGTTTAAAGAAAAATACCTCTCTTTTTTGTTTTTTATGTAAAAGACGTATTGAATGAAAGAGATGATTTTGTCATTTTTTCACAGACTGTCTTTTGCCTCTTTCCCATGTGTTAGCAGGAATCAACAATAAAAAATATATTAAAAAGTAAACAATTTTTAGAAAAAAAAAGCTAATTTATAACACTATAATCACCTACATTTAGGACCCATTGGATTCTTAATTCTCTTCACAAAGTTCTACTTTGATTTCTATTACATTTTTAACCACTGATCACCTGGCATACTTCTGAATAGAAATGTCCATATATACAAATATTTGGATTTCTTTTACTTTCATAAAGTTTATTACACAAATATTCAAAACAAATTCTGTTATCTTCCTCTAAAAATGTTTTAAAAGATTCAAAAAAAGTAATGTGTCATTTGTAATCTTACATTAGAGGCTTATGACATTAAATTATACTTTCTGTTCAGGATAAGGCAGGGATTTTCCTCTTAGCATTTGTTCACAGATAAATGTGTCAAATGGAAACAAAATGTTATAACTTTTACGTAGTATTTTACTCTTACAGTTATTTTATTTGGTAAAGACTTGTTTTTTAAAAGAAGGGCTTATTTTCAGGAGGTAGTATTATTATATAAAATGATCCAGTGAACCAAACAAATGACTGCCATAAAATTGCTGGAAAACTTGTTAAAAATTAGAGACAAGCAAAAATTCTTGCTAATGGGAAAGGGCAACTATGCAATTCAATACTTGTTTTATAGAAATAGAAATTTAAATTAGTCAATCCTTCCCTTCTAATAAATTTCTTCCAGCCAAAGTGTTTTGCTTGGAGAGGTTTTCTTCTTATATTTTGAAAATTAAAATGTGTTCTGAGATAATATTGTAGTAGGAGAAAAGGTGAAACATCAGCTAAAGTCTAGCTCATGGTCTAACATATCCTTAGCCCTCCCACTTCACTGCACACACAAGTACACCCTCAATGCCTCACAACTGAATTTAAGTTCAAAATTCACTAATAATCAAATATACATATGCCTCTCAGAGCTAATCTTTGATAGTCAAGTATAAAAATATTTTAAAAGTAAATAAAATATTAAATGTTGCACATAATTCTAAATATATACAATGAAAAAATACAATACCTGACACACTGGTAACTATGAAATTCACTCATTTGGGAAATAAATCTCAATAATTAGGGAATTATAAATGACTCATGATGCTGTCTACTTTTACTGTTCAAAGGAATAAAAACCTCAAAATAATGCCTACAACCTGCAGCCCACAACAATTGTGTTATCTGTTCTTATACAAAAATTTGTGAGAATTCAGAAAATATATTGATGTCCATTTAGCTAATCTATGAAGCAATCCAGATGGTTACTAAGCAGTAAAATTATCTTCCTAAGAAAGGGTAGATTCTGGCTGAAAAGGAAAATTGCCAGATTTTTAAGGTAACATTGAATGGAATAGTTTATGGAAAGATTAGATTTTTTTTAAGACATTCATTTGCCTAACATAGATAAAAATTTTATGTTGTCAAGCAGTAACAGTTGAAGGTGAAATGTTTGGGAATCTTTGGGAGCTATTGCCTAAAACAAATGGCATTAATGACTCTTGGAGAATGTGTTTGATTCTATATTGCACAAAATGAAATGTCTATTTACCATTATCCACTAGCTTGATCATAAGACCATATTGTAATACCCATACAGATCAAGTCTGAAACTCATGTTTTTGTTCTTGGCAGTGACTCAGACATTAGAATTGAGAACATTCTGACAACGTTTCTGGATGATGCCAAGACTATATCTTTATGTGATAGATATCACATAAATCATCAATTTAAATTTTTTTCTTTTAAATAATTGAGATGTTTTAATATATTTTAATTTTATATTTTGAAAAAATAAGAAAGTTATATGCTGGGTGTTCCATTTCAGAGAAGAAACAAGTAGTCAAAGGTCTGATGTGACATAGGAGAAGAGAGTGCAGGCTTTAGAGTCAAATTTGAGTTCTAACCATGGCTCTGTCACTTATCACACATTTGATATTGGATAAGTCCTTTAATTTCATTGAATTTATTTTATCTTCAGCAAAATGGTAGTAATAGCACATGCCTTACAGAGTTCAACCAGATATAAATGGAAAATATTCAGTATCATTATTGTTCTTCTAAAATGTGTTTGATAACAAATTACTGGCTTCATTTTACTATTTTCATTCAACAGATTTTGATTGCCTTCATGAACTATCAGAGTTCCTGATATCTGTATTAAGAGATTCCTTGATTCCAGTTTGTTCTTTTCTAAGTTCATCTAATATATGAAGATAAATAGGCCCAAAACCCACATGATATATTGAATTCTAAAGGTTTCCATTAGGAGGACAAGATGGCGGAGGAGTAGGGGGACACGCTCGCCCTCTCCCACAAACACAACAAAAAAAGCACATCTACAGAAGAAATGACTCGCACAGAACAACAACCAATCGCTGGCAGAGGAACCTAAACTCCAATAACGGCAAGAAGTTCGTGACATTATTGGGCAGAACGGGAGAAAAGAGGAGAGTGAGAGAAGGTGAATCCGAGCGGGACAGGCGCTCCCGAAAGGGAACTGCGGAGGAGAAAGGGATCCCGCACCCTGGAAAGTCTCCTACGGGGGAAAGATCAAACGAACCGGAGGAATCTCCAGATGCAGAGAAGAGTGTAGCAGTAAGTCGGAGTACGGAAAAACGATCAAGAACCCAACGGACCATCTGAACTACGGGCACAGTCACCAAAAATTGAGACGCCTGGGTGGGGGCTGGGCACCGAATCCTCGGCTCCAGAGGTTAGTCCCCGGGAAAGGGCCGGGGGACGCCTGGGTGGGGGCTGGGCACCGAGACCTCAGCTCTGAAGGTTGGTCCCCGAGAGGGGGCCGGGGGACGCCTGGGTTGGGGCTGGGCACCGAGACCTCGCCTCCGAAGGTTAGTCCCCAAGAAAGGGCCGGGGGGCGCCGCCTGGGTGGGGGCTGGGCACCGAGACCTCGGCTCCAGAGATTAGTCCCCGGGCTAGGGGGGCGGGGAAGAGCGGAAACTGCTTGGGAGGTCTCTAAACCATTTGACGGGGCAGAGACTGCCTGAGAGACTAGAAAACAAAGCTGTCGCAGAGGAAGGGAGCAATACTCTAGGGGCGGGGAAGTGGAAAGCCGCCTCAGAGGGAACCTGGGAGAAGAGCCTGGTCTGCGCCCGTGCTGGGGAGGGGAGAGAAGAAGGGGTGGGTCCCCATAGAATACCCCCCACGCCACAGCAAGCTTACAGGCCCGCTAGCTAGCAGAAAGCTGTGCTTCCCAGTGCATTCCCTCCCCCCACCCCCGCCACCCCCTACGCTCTCGCCGAACCTGGGGCTGCCTGCCATCCAGGAGGGCTGGCCTCAACAATTGCCTGAAGCCTACCACCGCAGGGGCTCTCCCTGCACAGGCCTGCTTGCCCTTTGGAGGGGCTACACTTCCACAGAGCAGCACCAAACACCACCAGCCCCCTAGAAAAGGCCTGCAGCCCAGAAAAGCTAGAACAAGCCTAGCCAGGCCGTGAATAGATCGACCTAATTCTCCGACGGTTTTTCTGAGACGGGCTCCCCCGGGGAGGAGCCTCTTGAGTCTCCAAGGGCCTTGCTACACGCCCAAGACCCCAGGGGGTGCTAAGACCTAGGGGACCAGCTGCATAGGACTGCCAGCTCCAGGCAGGACCCCCTGCAGCCCAGAAAAGCTGCAACAAGCCTGGCCGAATTGGGAAAAGATCTCAGACGGTCTTTCTGAGTCGGGCTGTCCTGGGGAGGAGCCTCTTGAGTCTCCAAGGGCCCTGCTACCCGCCCAAGACCCCAAGGGGTGCTGAGACCTAGTGGACCAGCTGCATAGGACTGCCAGCTCCAGGCAGGACCCCCTGCAGCCCAGAAAAGCTGCAACAAGCCTGGCGGAATCGGGAAAAGATCTCAGACGGTCTTTCTGAGTCGGGCTGTCCTGGGGAGGAGCCTCTTGAGCCTCCAAGGGCCCTGCTACCCGCCCAAGACCCCAGGGGGTGCTGAGACCTAGTGGACCAGCTGCATAGGACTGCCAGCTCCAGGCAGGACCCCCTGCAGCCCAGAAAAGCTGCAACAAGCCTGGCCGAATCGGGAAAAGATCTCAAACGGTCTTTCTGAATCGGGCTGCCCTGGGGAGGAGCCTCTTGAGTCTCCAAGGGCCCTGCTACCCGCCCAAGACCCCAAGGGGTGCTGAGACCTAGTGGACCAGCTGCATAGGACTGCCAGCTCCAGGCAGGACCCCCTGCAGCCCAGAAAAGCTGCAACAAGCCTGGCGGAATCGGGAAAAGATCTCAGACGGTCTTTCTGAGTCGGGCTGTCCTGGGGAGGAGCCTCTTGAGCCTCCAAGGGCCCTGCTACCCGCCCAAGACCCCAGGGGGTGCTGAGACCTAGTGGACCAGCTGCATAGGACTGCCAGCTCCAGGCAGGACCCCCTGCAGCCCAGAAAAGCTGCAACAAGCCTGGCCGAATCGGGAAAAGATCTCAAACGGTCTTTCTGAATCGGGCTGCCCTGGGGAGGAGCCTCTTGAGTCTCCAAGGGCCCTGCTACCCGCCCAAGACCCCAAGGGGTGCTGAGACCTAGTGGACCAGCTGCATAGGACTGCCAGCTCCAGGCAGGACCCCCTGCAGCCCAGAAAAGCTGCAACAAGCCTGGCGGAATCGGGAAAAGATCTCAGACGGTCTTTCTGAGTCGGGCTGTCCTGGGGAGGAGCCTCTTGAGCCTCCAAGGGCCCTGCTACCCGCCCAAGACCCCAGGGGGTGCTGAGACCTAGTGGACCAGCTGCATAGGACTGCCAGCTCCAGGCAGGACCCCCTGCAGCCCAGAAAAGCTGCAACAAGCCTGGCCGAATCGGGAAAAGATCTCAAACGGTCTTTCTGAATCGGGCTGCCCTGGGGAGGAGCCTCTTGAGTCTCCAAGGGCCCTGCTACACGCCCAAGACCCCAAGGGGTGCTGAGACCTAGTGGACCAGCTGCATAGGACTGCCAGCTCCAGGCAGGACCCCCTGCAGCCCAGAAAAGCTGCAACAAGCCTGGCGGAATCGGGAAAAGATCTCAGGCGGTCTTTCTGAGTCGGGCTGTCCTGGGGAGGAGCCTCTTGAGCCTCCAAGGGCCCTGCTACCCGCCCAAGACCCCAGGGGGTGCTGAGACCTAGTGGACCAGCTGCATAGGACTGCCAGCTCCAGGCAGGACCCCCTGCAGCCCAGAAAAGCTGCAACAAGCCTGGCCGAATCGGGAAAAGATCTCAAACGGTCTTTCTGAATCGGGCTGCCCTGGGGAGGAGCCTCTTGAGTCTCCAAGGGCCCTGCTACCCGCCCAAGACCCCAAGGGGTGCTGAGACCTAGTGGACCAGCTGCATAGGACTGCCAGCTCCAGGCAGGACCCCCTGCAGCCCAGAAAAGCTGCAACAAGCCTGGCCGAATTGGGAAAAGATCTCAGACGGTCTTTCTGAGTCGGGCTGTTCTGGGGAGGAGCCTCTTGAGTCTCCAAAGGCCCTGCTACTCGCCCAAGACCCCAAGGGGTGCTGAGACCTAGTGGACCAGCTGCATAGGACTGCCAGCTCCAGGCAGGACCCCCTGCAGCCCAGAAAAGCTGCAACAAGCCTGGCGGAATCGGGAAAAGATCTCAGACGGTCTTTCTGAATCGGGCTGCCCTGGGGAGGAACCTCTTGAGTCTCCAAGGGCCCTGCTACCCGCCCAAGACCCCAGGGGGTGCTGAGAACCAAGTGAAATCTGCTACCATCGTGGGGTGGACCTCCCAGTCCTGTCTGCCCTCAGGAAGTCCTCCTTTGCTTCAAAGAAACACTGTTAGTCCCATCAACACTCCAGAAAAGCCACACTGCCTCAAAAAAAAGATTGACCAACAACGACAGCCCTCAGGAAATATTCCACGGCAGTGACAAGGCAAACACTACCCGATAACGGAGAGTACAACTCCCTCAGGAGAAAGAAGACAACAAGCAAGATGAAGAAGCTGAGAAACCACCCCCAGTCAAACCAACAGGAGAACTCACCTAAAACAGTCAACAATGAAACTGATCTCTGCAGTCTGACAGACCTGGAGTTCAAAAGAGAAATAGTGAAAATACTGAAGGAATTAAGAGAAGATATGAACAGCAATGCAGATACCCTCAGAAAGGAGCTAGAAAATATAAGGAGGAGCCAAGAAAAACTAGAACATTCATTTGCAGAGATGCAAACTGAACTAGGGGCAGTAAAAACCAGAATGAATAATGCAGAAGAACGAATCAGTGATATGGAAGATAGAATAATGGAAATCACTCAATCTGGTCAACAGACAGAAAACCGAATCAAAAAACTGGAAAGCAATATAAGAGACCTATGGGATAATATAAAACGAGCCAATCTACGCATAATAGGAATTCCAGAAGGAGTAGAAAAAGATAAGGGAATGGAAAATATATTTGAAGAAATTATCGCTGGAAACTTCCCAAATCTAAAGGATACTGGATTCAAGATACAAGAAGCACAGAGGGCCCCAAACAAACTGAACCCAAACAGACCCACACCAAGACACATCATAATAAAAATGGCAAAAGTTAGTGATAAAGAGAGGATCCTAAAGGCAGCAAGAGAAAAACAGAATGTTACCTACAAGGGAACCCCCATAAGAATATCAGCTGATTTCTCTACAGAAACACTACAGGCCAGGAGGGAATGGCAAGAGATATTTAAAGTGCTCAAAGGAAAAAATATGCAACCTAGAATACTTTATCCAGCAAGAATATCATTTAAAATAGAAGGGGAAATAAAAATTTTTCCCAACAAACAAAAACTTAAAGAATACAGCAACACAAAACCCAGGTTAAAGGAAATATTGAAAGGGCTTCTCTAAACCAAAAGAAAGGAAGGAAAGGGAAGAAAAAAGAAAAGAAAAAAAAAAAAAAAAAGAAGAAGAAGAAGAGGAAGAACTAGGACAGAGGAAGATACAATCAGAGAGCAGTCATTCAAATAAGCCAGCATACAGATTTAATCATGAACATGCTTCAAACAAAATAAAATTAAAAAGAAAAAAATAAAAGAGTCATCAAAACCATAAAATGTGGGCAAGGGATGTTAGGAGGTAAATAATCCTTTTTGTTTGTATGTATGTCTCTCTTCTTAATTTTAATATAATAATGAAGTGTTTGAACTTACAGGACCATCAGGCTAAAACACACAATTATGGGAAGGGGTTAGCATACTTAAAAAACAGGGCAACCACAAGCCAAAACCAAATATTGCATTTGCAAAAAATGAAAAAAAAATACACTCAAGCAGATAATAACAGGAGACCATCCAACCAAAAAAAAAAAAAAAAAAAAAAAAAAAAAGAAAGGAAGAATGGAGAACCATAGAATCAACTGGAACACGAGGATCAAATGGCAATAAATAATCATCTATCAATTATCACCTTAAATGTCAATGGACTGAATGCCCCAATCAAAAGACACAGAATGGCTGAGTGGATAAAACGGCAAAAACCTTCAATATGCTGCCTACAAGAAACTCACCTTAGGACAAAAGATACATATAGATTGAAAGTGAAAGGCTGGGGAAAAGTATTTCATGCCAATAGACATGACAGAAAAGCAGGAGTTGCAACGCTCATATCAGACAAAATAGACTTTAAAACAAAAGACATAAAGAAAGACAAAGAAGGACACTATTTAATGATTAAGGGATCCATCCAAGGAGAGGATGTTACTATCATCAACATATATGCCCCAAACATAGGAGCACCCAGATACATACAACAAATATTAACAGACATAAAGGGAGATATTGATGAGAATACAATCATAGTAGGAGACCTAAATACCCCCCTCACATCAATGGACAGATCCTCTAGACAGAAAACCAATAAAGCAACAGAGATCCTAAAGGAAACAATAGAAAAGTTAGACTTAATTGATATCTTCAGGACACTACATCCAAAAAAATCAGAATACACATTCTTCTCAAATGCTCATGGAACATTCTCAAGAATCGACCACATATTGGGACATAAAGCGAATCTCAATAAATTTAGGAGCATAGAAATTATCTCAAGTATCTTCTCTGACCACAATGCCATGAAATTAGAAATCAACCATGGGAAAAGGAAAGAGAAAAAACCTACTCCATGGAGACTAAACAACATGCTACTAAAAAACCAATGGGTCAATGAGGAAATCAAGAAGGAAATTAAAAACTATCTTGAAACAAATGATAATGAAGACACAACCTCTCAAAATCTATGGGATGCTGCGAAAGCAGTGCTCAGAGGGAAATTTATAGCAATACAGGCCTTTCTCAAAAAAGAAGAAAGATCCCAAATTGACAACTTAACCCTCCACCTAAATGAATTAGAAAAAGAAGAACAAAGAAGTCCTAAAGTCAGCAGAAGGAAGGAAATTGTAAAGATCAAAGAAGAAATCAATAAAATAGAGACTCAAAAAACAATAGAGAAAATTAATAAAACCAAGAGCTGGTTCTTTGAAAAGGTGAACAAAATTGATAAACCCCTGGCCAGACTCACTAAAAAGAGGAGAGAAAGAACCCAAATCACCAAAATTATAAATGAAAAAGGAGAAATCACAACGGATACAGCAGAAATACAAAAAACCATAAGAGAATACTATGAACAACTATATGGCAATAAGTTTGACAATCTGGAAGAAATGGACAATTTTCTAGAATCTTACAGCCTGCCAAAACTGAATCAAGCAGAAACAGACCAACTGAACAGACCAATCACCAGAAATGAAATTGAAGAGGTCATAAAATCACTCCCTACAAATAAAAGCCCAGGACCAGATGGCTTCACAGGTGAATTCTATCAAACATATAAAGAGGAATTGGTGCCCATCCTCCTTAAACTCTTTCAAAAGGTTGAAGAAGAAGGAATACTCCCAAAGACATTCTATGAGGCCACCATCACCCTCATTCCAAAACCAGGCAGAGATACCACCAAAAAAGAAAACTATCGCCCAATATCATTGATGAATATAGATGCAAAAATTCTCAACAAAATCTTAGCCAACCGAATCCAACAACATATCAAAAAAATTATACACCATGACCAGGTTGGGTTCATCCCAGGTTCACAAGGATGGTTCAACATACGCAAATCAATCAACATCATACACCACATTAACAAAAAAAAGGTCAAAAATCATATGATCATCTCAATAGATGCAGAAAAAGCATTTGACAAAGTTCAACATCCATTCATGATCAAGACCCTCGCCAAAGTGGGTATAGAGGGAACATTCCTGAATATAATCAAAGCCATTTATGATAAACCCACAGCAAATATAATCCTCAATGGGGAAAAACTGAAAGCCTTCTCACTCAAATCTGGAACAAGACAGGGATGCCCACTCTCACCACTGCTCTTCAACATCGTTTTGGAAGTCTTAGCCACAGCAATTAGACAAACAAAAGAAATCAAAGGCATCCATATAGGAAGAGAAGAGATCAAACTGTCACTGTATGCAGATGACATGATTCTATACCTAGAAAACCCTAAGGACTCAACCCCAAAACTCCTTGAACTGATTAATAAATTCAGCAAAGTGGCAGGATATAAGATTAACATTCAGAAGTCAGTTGCATTTCTGTATACCAGCAATGAAGCATTAGAAAAGGAATACAAAAATACGATACCTTTTAAAATTGTACCTCACAAAATCAAATACCTCGGAATACACCTAACCAAAGAGGTAAAGGACCTATATGCCGAGAACTATAAAACCTTAATCAAAGAAATCAAAGAAGATGTAAAAAAATGGAAAGATATTCCATGTTCCTGGATTGGAAAAATCAATATTGTGAAAATGGCCATCCTACCCAAAGCAATCTACAGATTCAATGCAATCCCTATCAAATTACCCATGACATTTTTCACAGAACTAGAACAAACAATCCAAACATTTATATGGAACCACAAAAGACCGAGAATCGCCAAAGCAATCCTGAGAAACAAAAACCAAGCAGGAGGCATCACTCTCCCAGACTTCAAGAAATACTACAAAGCCACAGTCATCAAAACAGTGTGGTACTGGTATCAAAACAGACAGACAGACCAATGGAACAGAATAGAGAATCTGGAAATTAACCCTGACACCTATGGTCAATTAATCTTTGACAAGGGAGGCAAGAACATCAAATGGGAAAAGGAAAGTCTATTCAGCAAGTATTGCTGGGAAACCTGGACAGCTGTATGCAAAGCAATGAAACTAGAACACACCCTCACACCATGCACAAAAATAAACTCCAAATGGCTGAAAGACTTAAATATACGACAGGACACCATCAAACTCCTAGAAGAAAACATAGGCAAAACACTCTCTGACATCAACATCATGAATATTTTCTCAGGTCAGTCTCCCAAAGCAATAGAAATTAGAGCAAAAATAAACCCATGGGACCTCATCAAACTGAAAAGCTTTTGCACAGCAAAGGAAACCCAAAAGAAAACAAAAAGACAACTTACAGAATGGGAGAAAATAGTTTCAAATGATGCAACTGACAAGGGCTTAATCTCTAGAATATACAAGCAACTTATACAACTCAACAGCAAAAAAACCAATCAATCAATGGAAAAATGGGCAAAAGACCTGAATAGACATTTCTCCAAGGAAGATATACAGATGGCCAACAAACACATGAAAAAATGCTCAACATCGCTGATTATAAGAGAAATGCAAATCAAAACTACCATGAGATACCACCTCACACCAGTCAGAATGGCCATCATTAATAAATCCACAAATAACAAGTGCTGGAGGGGCTGTGGAGAAAAGGGAACCCTCCTGCACTGTTGGTGGGAATGTAAACTGGTACAGCCACTATGGAGAACAGTTTGGAGATACCTTAGAAATCTATACATAGAACTTCCATATGACCCTGCAATCCCACTCTTGGGCATCTATCCGGACAAAGCTCTACTTAAAAGAGACACATGCACCCGCATGTTCATTGCAGCACTATTCACAATAGCCAGGACATGGAAACAATCCAAATGTCCATCGACAGAGGATTGGATTCGGAAGATGTGGTATATATACACGATGGAATACTACTCAGCCATAAAAAAGGATGACATCATGCCATTTGCAGCAACATGGATGGAACTAGAGAATCTCATACTGAGTGAAATGAGCCAGAAAGACAAAGACAAATACCATATGACATCACTTATAACTGGAATCTAATATCCAGCACAAATGAACATCTCCTCAGAAAAGAAAATCAATCATGGACTTGGAGAAGAGACTTGTGGTTGCCTGATGGGAGGGGGAGGGAGTGGGAGGGATCGGGAGCTTGGGCTTATCAGACACAACTTAGAATAGATTTACAAGGAGATCCCGCTGAATAGCATTGAGAACTATGTCTAGATACTCATGTTGCAACAGAAGAAATGGTGGGGGAAAAACTGTAATTGTAATGTATACATGTAAGGATAACCTGACCCCCTTGCTGTACAGTGGGAAAATAAAATTAAAAAAAAAAAAAAAAAAAAAAAAAAATAAAGGTTTCCATTAATTTTAATATTCATTCAATGACAAAGACAAGGGTTACTTAGCAGATACCAAAAACAGAACAAGCTTGTATTTAACAGACTTCAGTGTTTATTATATTTTAGAGCCTTATTATAGCCATATGGCCAATGTTAAAAATTCAACCATGCAAGAAAGTCATGGAAGAGACTAGATAAAAGGGTAATTATATTTTCATTCTGGGAGTAGCACTTATTTGAAATTAAAGACTAGCCTACAAACTAAACTCTAAAATGCAACAAAAGACATCACTGTGAGTCTAGAAGAATTCTTTAACATATGCTTTAAAAAATAATTATGGCCACATCAATTTAGATTAGATTGAGTGACAGAAAACCTGGATTTTTTCTTACAGAGATGCCAGTAAGGCAAAAGAACTGCATTTTAGTTAAATGTTGTATTTAGGGAATACAATTAAAATACCTAAAATTTAACAAGTATCTACATAGATTTCAGAAGGATTGTGCATAAAAACTTTTGTATGATTTAAATATGTTGCCAAGATATCATATTTCAAAAAGTATTAAAAATAAAATAGTTCTTTCAAAATAGTGAGAAAAAAACACTTGCATACAATCAAGAAAAGTAATGATGCAAAAAAAAGTTGTTTCATAAATCAATCAGTCCTCTATACTTGTTCTCTTAAAGGATAGTATACTGGGATATCATTTTAGCAATGTTGTCAAAGCTTTCCAGATTTGATTTCGATCCAAAAATTTTAGGAGAACTCAGCACTTTAGAAACAAAGAAAGAAAGTAAAAAGAGAAATACAGTGCAGAGGTACATTTCTATGATATTTAATGCATAAGAGCAGAGTTACAGCATATTAGTCATTATGGCAATCAGCCTCCAAAAAAATGTTTAAAAAACATGAAGCCAGGCTGAATATTTCTGTTCAGTCCTCCCATAACCCATATTATAAAGCCTTCAATATTTGTAATAAATATATTAATTTCATGTGCATTAAATGGGAGGAGGATGGTGGTGATGTGTTAGTCATCACTTAACAATACACCCAACAAATCATCAAGATATTTGAGTGATTAAAAATTAGAATAGTAAGACTAGTCTCCATTTCAGAAACCTAACAATTATATCCTTTTCTGCCCCTATCAGAGTTCCTGTTGTAGTTCAGCACGTTATGAACCTGACTAGCATCCATGAGGATGAGGGTTTGATCCCTGGCCTTGCTCAGTGGCAATGGGGTCCTACTATACAGCACAGGGAACTGTATGTAATTGGGTCACTTTGCTGTACAACAGAAATTGAAGAAGTATTATAAATCAACTACATGTTAACAAAAAAAAAAAACAAAAACAAAAAACAAAACTGCCCCTGTGTTATGTTTCAGAAAACTTGTTAAATCCCTCTCCCTTATTTCAAAGGATATGCCAGGAGTTCAAAACTTAGACTCTCTTGGAAAGCTTTTTAAACCACAGACTGCTGGCCCCTATCTTAAATTTCTGATTTTGTAGGTCTAGGAGAGGTCAAACATTTGCCTTTCTAACCAGTTCCCATATGCCACTGATGGTCCTGAGGACCACACTTTGAGAAACAATTATCTAAGGCATTTTCAGAACACCACTGGGTTTATATGATGGATCTTATTGAGTGTCTGATGAAATGCAAGTCATAAATTATTGTAATGAGAAGGAGCAATGCTTTCTTCTCTCTTGGTGGTGCATAGCCCAGTATACATTGGCAAACTTGGACTTGCATTTCAAAGAACATCCGTGATCTTGCCTTATTTTGTATTGTGCTCTGCATCGGTTTCCTACAGCTACCATAACAAAGTACCATAAACTATGTGGCTTAAAACAACATAACTATATTCTCTCACAGTTCTATAGGGCAGATCCAAAATGAAGGTACCAGAAACTTTGGTTCCTTCTGAAGTCTCTGAGAGAGAATCTGCTCCATGCTTCTCTCTTAGTTTCTGTGGTTTGTCAGTAATTCTTTGGGTTTCTTGGCTTGTAGGTACATCATTCCAATCTCTGACGGCCTCCACCATTACAGAACTCTCCCTATGTGTATATGTTTCTCTTCCTCTTCCGCTCCCTTCTATCCTCCCTTCTTTCATTCCTTCCATTTTTCCATCCCTCTGACACCTTTTCTTTTCATTCATGTAGCACAGAATTTTTCAACCTCAACATTACCAATATTTGAAACTAGATTGTTCTCTTTTGTGGGGGCCACTCTTCTGCCACACAGGAAATTCAGCAACATCTTGGCCAGTACCTACTAGTTTCCAATAATACCTCCTCAGTTTTTACAATAAAAATGTCTCCAGGCATTGTCAAATATACCAAGCAAAACCAGCCAGAGTTGAAAACCACTGTTGTGGAATTTGCTAAGTATGACATCTACTACAGCAAATACTTTTTTTTTAATGGCTATACCTGTAGCATATGGAAGATCCCAAGCTGAAGATGTGCTGGGGATTGAATCCAAGCCCACAGCTGCAACATATGCCAAAGCTTCAGCATATGCCACAGCTTCAGCAATACCAGATCCTTTAACCCACTGCACTGGGCTGGGGATGGAATCCACACCTCTGAAGTGACCTGAGGTAATGAAGTTGAATTCTTAATGCACTGTGCTACAGCAGGAACTCCAGAAAATTCTGAATTCAACCTCATCTATCCAACACTTTTCCAGCCTGTGAACTGAGGTCAATGTCCAATGTACCAGGTAATGTCTCTTCAGCTGCTATGTTCACCCCCAAGAATAGGAATATAACAGAAATATTAATCTTGAAAGTAATTATCAGCACCTATTCTAAGAACTTTAACATATTTTAACATAATCTGTTTATGATTCAATTTTCCTCATATTTAAAGAGGAGATAATAATAGTAACTAAAGGTACTTTGTGAGAAGTCAATGAATTAAAGTTGGGTCTGGCACTTATTAAATGCCACCTTAAGTGCTAATGATCCTTATCTTTATTGCTATTCTACTGTTATCATTTTCTCATTCAATCCTCTCAACTGCCCTCATAAACAGAGGAGCTGGAATTCAAACATGAATCTATCTTATACCAGAGCCTGGGCTCATAAACATTTATATTGCCTTAAAAAGAGAGGCACTAAAAATGACAGATTGAGTTACATCTGTAATTTAAAATTTTTAGGATCCACAGTTTAATAATAAAAAGAAATAGGAGAGAGTAATTTTTAAACATTTATTCTAATATAATATATCAAAATATTAAATTTCAACATGTAAATGAAAATATTAATGGGATAATTCTTTTTTGTATCAAGTCCTTGATATCTGGTGCTTATAACTCATCTCAGTCTACCAGTCACATTTCAAGTGCTCAATAGCCATATTGGCTGGGTTACTCTTTTGAACAGTACAGCATTAGACTAAGAACAAATCAAGGATACTATATATGTGCAAATCCCTCTTCCCCATCATGTGTCAGTTATGTCAAAAGTCTTGCCTTTCTCACTAGATGAGATCTTCTTTAGTTAAGAATACCATAACTTGCCAGTCATTGTATAGCACACAAAATTGGAAACGCTATTTTTCTAACAGAAGCATGAATGCAAAAATAAATAAGCACATAACTGAATGAGTGAAATAAAATGAAAATCAAATAGAAAGGCTGCATTTTTTATCTTTAGAGAAGCAGACAAGTTTGAAAATCCAAAACCTCTCTATATGTGGCAGTTGAGAAAAGAATGTCAAAGCTGTAACAGATGCACAACTCAAGTCTCCTGCTGTCAATCTGATAAAATCCTGAATATTTTCATATTAAAAATGCACACTAATTTTTTTAATGTACTCACAACCTGCTTATCGAATTACATGATTTATAAATTTCTTCTTAAATTTTCTTAAGGATTGAAATTAAGTAAAATCTTTTTTTAATTTTACATAAATATCACAAAACAATGAGCAATTGATATGAATGCTAAAGTCTGTATTGTGCATAGCATATAAGAAGCTTGAACCTCTGTTTAGAAGATGACTAAATAGTCTCAGTTGTTTGAGCTATTTTTGGCACTACTCCTTAAACCCTGGTTTTTCTTAAAATGTGAAGGCTTAGCCAGGCGAAATATTCCAGATAACCAAATAAGCACAGGATATAATAAAATTATTAACTCTCTTAATAGACTTTGTGGTTATAAACCTGTTCATTACACTAAATTTTAAAAGCTCTGTCATGCCTTATCACACAAGTTTTACACAGCAAGGGAAACTAAACAAAATAAAAGACAACTATGGACTGGGAAAAAATACTTGCAAATGGTGCAAGCAGTAAGAGCTTAATTTCCAAAATACACAAACAAGCGTTCCTGTCGTGGCACAGTGGTTAACGAATCTGACTAGGAACCATGAGGTTGCGGGTTCGATCCCTGCCCTTGCTCAGTGGGTTAACAATCCAGCGTTGCTGTGAGCTGTGGTGTAGGTTGCAGACGCGGCTCGGATCTCATGTTGCTGTGGCTCTGGCATGGGCCGGTCGCTACAGCTCCAATTCGGCTCCTAGCCTGGGAACCTCCATATGCTGCAGGAGCGGCCCAAGAAACAGCAAAAAGACAAAAAACAAAAACAAAAACAAAAACAAAAAAACCCCACAAATAGCTCATACAACTCAATAACAACAACATAAACCTCAATCAAAAAATGAGCAGAAAACCTGAATAGACATTTCTCCAAAGAAGACATACAGATAGCCAGCAGGCACATGAAAAGGTGTTCATCATCACTAATTATTAGAGAAATGCAAATCAAAACTACAATGAAGTATCACCCCAGACCAGTCAGAATAGCCAGCATTGAAAATTGTGCAAATAACAAATGCTGAAGAGAGTGTGAAGAAAAGAGAAACCTCCTACAATGTTGGTGGATTTGAAAATTGGTAGAGCCACTATGGAAAACAGTATGGAGTTTTCTCAGAAAACTAAACATCAAGCTTCCATATGATCCAGAAATCCTGCTCCCTGACATATATACAGAAAAAAAAACAACCATAATTCAGAAAGATAAACACACCCCTATGTTCATAGCAGTGCTATTTACAATATACATATAAGCAATCTAAATGTCCATTGGCAGAGGAACAGATAAAGCAGATGCGGTACAACAACATGGATGGACCTAGAGATTATCATACTAAGTGAAGTAAGTCAGAAATGGAAAGACAAACACCATACGGATAGCACTGTTATATGAATCTAAATATGACACAAATGACCTTTATACATAGCTGATACAGACTCACAGACATAGAGAACAGACTTGTGGTTGGCCTGGGGAGGGGGGAAGGATTAGAAGTTTGGAATTAGCAGATGCAAACTATTACTCATAGGATGGATAAACCATAAGTTCCTATTTTATGGCACAGGGAACTATATTCAATCTCAATATACTGCAACAAATCATAATGGAAAAGAATATGAAATATAACATATACATATAACTGAATCACTGTGCCATACAGCAGAAATTAACATAACATTGTAAATCAACTATACTTCAATATTTAAAAAAAAATAGATTTGCCATAAATCAATCATTACCCAGCTTCTACATATAATATGGACATAAGTTCACAAACTTAAAATTGAAATTTAACACAGTGTCACATGAGTTCCTATTAGACTTTATTTTCTTGTGTTTAGCCCACATTTACAGACTTTAGGCCAAAATTCATTCTGATGTCTACTACATTAGCTAACTTTCCCAGATTTTGACAACCAGAAATATGATCAGCACATCCATGTCTTCATCAAGATGTTTATATAACTATTAAAGAAGGCAAAATTTTGGAGGAAGTTCTGTGGAGGGCCACTAAGTGCAATAGTGCTCAATTTAATGTGTAAAAGTATTGCCCTGGACATTTTTAGGATTAAGACATCTGAACCTCTCCTCCAGTAAGTCTGATTCAGTGTGTCTGGAGGAGGTCCTAGGAATATAAATTTTTAAAAAGCACCGGCATAAATAAATACTCTTAAGAAATGAGAAAAAGCAAATAAGAAAAAGCGAAGTATATTTATTCATAGCTTGCTATAGCCAGGGAGTCAGTCCCATTTTTCACATTTAACAGAGACAGGTAGAGGAGAAGGAAGGCTTTCTAATGGGACTGGGGGCATATTTGAAAATATGAAAATAAATTATAATTATGAAAATGATACATAGAGGCCCTACTTTTAAAAAAAGAAAGCAAAACTTATAAAATAGATGAGATATAAAATCGTTTGCATCAGGAAATGGAAATCAAAAAGTTTCTTACATAAAATTTGGGTCCTAGAGAATAACACATTAATACAAGGGAACTAGGCATTTCTAAATATGAAACATCTAATACAACAGTTATTTTCTTCTCCTTTTGACTTAGACTTTATCCACAGTAAGAGCAGTTGTTTTAAAATATTTCAAAATAGCAGTGATATTTCAAAACAGTAACAATAAGTAAAATCATCAATCAAAACATTTTAAAGTTTAATCTACCATACCACAATTACCTATTATTATCTGTTATTGAAATCAGTGTGCTGGCTACAACAGGAGAAACTAAAATGTATAAGGGCCAGATAATCAATGGTGATAGCTTTCCTGGAGATTGCACATTATAAAATGAAAATAAAGAACAACTAACTTATGAGCAATATGAATTTTCTCTTGTTCTTTTCAATGGTGCTGGGCTAAATAAAATGAATAAAACTGTATTATAGGATCATGTTCAACCTACATAAATGAGAAAGATGCCTCACCTCATTCAATCTCATGTTTCCAAGACAGGATCTTCTTTGCAGAGTTACCTTACCACTTTTCACATTTATTGATGATCTATACTCTCTGAAGTACTGAGGAATTTCAATGCAATTTTGAGCCACATATCCTATTTTTAGTTACTTTGGCTGTCATTTAATTACAGAATTAATGAATGTTATGTAATTCCACGGAAACTTTGCTATACAGAGTTTATGTTTTCTATCAGAAATGTAAAGGGGTCAGTAAGTAAAACACAACACCTTAAGAGTGAGTGCTGTGGAGTCAGAATTTTGAGTCCAAGTCATGCCACTTCCTTATGAACAAAGAACTTACTTGAGGCCGATTTCACAGGATGCCAAATACTATAAAATCCCCTTCCCTGATATTCTCTAGATTGTTATGAGGAGGAGATGAGATTAATATGGCAGAATAAAAGGACTGGAGCTCAACTTCTATCCTAAAAACAACAAAATTCACAACTAAAGCCTGAGCAATCTTCAACCAAATGGACCAGAAATCTTCAAAAAGATACCCTACCTCAGAAGAAAAAGAGGAGGCCACATCAAGAGGAAGGAGGGGTGATTATGTGATATAAGCAAGCACATACCTCCTGGGTGGGAAGCCCACAGACTGGAAACTAACTGGTTCACAGAGATTAACATAGAGGACTGAGAGTTCTGAGCCCAACATCAAACTACCATGTGTGGGAATCCGACACTGGGAGAAAGAGCCCCTGCAACATCTGCACTGAAGGCCAGTGGGGCTTGTGTTAAGGGCTCCACAGGATGGGGGGAAACAGAGACCCCATTCTTAAAATGTGCACACAGATTTTCATGTGCACTGGGTTCCAAGGCAAAGCAAAGATTCCATTGGAATCTGGGTCAAACCTGACTGCAGTTCTTGGAGGAGGATCTAATGGGAAAACAGGGGTGAATGTGGCTTGTTGTGAGGGAAGGAAATTGGAAGCAAAACTCTTAAGAATATTCAGCAGAGTGCCTTTCTATGGAGGTGGCCATTTTGGGAAAATATGGCCCCATCCATCAGCCATCATCAAACAACAATCCAGGTGGGATCACAGCCAAACACCCCTCAGTAAACAGGCTACCTAAAGACCCTTCAGGCAAACAGCCACAACTAATCCCATCCATAGACTAAGCCCCACCCACCAAAGGGATTAGAATTGACTCTACTGCCCAGGGGGCAGGCATCAGCCCCTCCCATCAGGAAGCCTACAGCAAGCCCCCCATACCAACTTCAGCCACAAGGGGGGCAGACACCAGAAGTAAGAGAGGTTACAACTCTATTATCTGTAAAAAGGTCACCACACCAAAAACCTATAAAAATAAAAAGACAGAGAACTATAACTCAGATGAGGGAGAAAGGAAAAACCCCAGAAAATCAGCTAAGTGATCAGGAGATTCTCAGACTCCAGGAAAAAGACTTTAGACTGTTGATGCTGAAGATGATGCAAGACATTGGAAATAAACTGGAGGCAAAGATGGATAACTTACAGGAAACACTGAGCAAAGAGATACAAGATATCAAACTTAAACAAGAAGTGATGCAAAATACAATAACTGAAATAAAAAATTCACTAGAAGCAGCTAAGAGCAGAATATAGGAGGCATAAGAACAAATAAGTGAGGTGGAGGACAGATTAGTGGAAATTACGGATGCAGAACAGAAAAGAGAAAAAAGATTGAAAACAAATGAAGAGAGTCTCAGAGAACACTGGGACAATGTTAAAAGCACCAGCATCTGTACTATAGGGGTGCCAGAAGGAGATGAGAGAGAGAAGGGGACAGAAAAAATATTCCAAGAGGTAATAGCCAAAAACTTCCCTAACATGGGGAAGGAATCACTCACTCAAACCCAGGAAGCACAATGAGTACCATATAAAATAAAGCCAAGGAGGAACACCCTGAGACACATATTAATCAAACTCACCAAAATTAAAGACAAAGAGAAAATCTTGAAAGCAGCTAGGGAAAAGAAACAAATCACATACAAGGGAACCCCGATAAAGTTATTGGCAGATTTTTCAGCAGAAACTCTGCAGGCCAGAAGGGAATGGCATGATATACTTAACGTGATGAAGGGAAAAAACCTCCAACCAAGATTACTTTCCCAGCAAGGCTCTCATTCAGATTTGAAGGAGAAATCAAAACCTTCTCAGATAAGCAAAAGCTGAGGGAATTCAGCAACACTAAACCAGTCTTACAACAAATACTAAAGGAACTTCTCTAGGCAGAAAAGAGCAAGAGAAGAAGGAAAAAAAAAAAGCAACAAAAAGAAATCCAAAGTAATTAACACAATGGCAATAAGAACATACATATCAATAATTACCTTTAATGTGAATGGACTAAATGCCCCAGCCAAGAGACATAGACTGGCTGAATGGATACAAAAACAAAATCCATATATATGCTGTCTTCAAGAGACCCACTTCACTTCTAGGGACACATACAAATTGAAAGTGAGAGGATGGAAGAAAATATTTCATGCCAATGGGGAACAAAAGAAAGCTGGAGTAGCAATACTCATATCAGACAAAATAGACTTTAAAATGAAAATACCTTAAGGGACAAAGAAGGACACTACATAATGATTAAAGGATCAATCCAAGAAGATGATATAACAATTTTAAATATCTGCGCACCCAACACAGGTTCACCACAATATATAAGGTAACTGCTAACACCCTTAAAAGGAGAAATCGACAATAACACAATCAGAGTGGGGGACTTAACACCCCACTTACAGCAATGGACAGATCAACCAGACAGAAAATCAATAACGAGACTCAGGCTCTGAATGATGTGTTAAACCAGATGGACCTAATAGATATTTATAGGGCATTCCATCCCAAAGCAACAGAATACACATTCTTCTCAAGTGCACATGGAACATTCTCTAAGATTGATCATATCCTGGGCTACAAATCCAACCTTGGTAACTTTAAGAAAATTGAAATCATATCAAGCATCTTTTCCGACCACAAGGCTGCACAACTGGAGATCAACAACAAGAAAAAAACTGCAAAAAACACAAACACGTGGAGACTCAACAACATGCTACAAAACAACCAATGGATCACTGAAGAAATCAAAGAGGAAATTAAAAAATACCTAGCAGGGAGTTCCCGTCGTGGCGCAGTGGTTAACGAATCCAACTAGGAACCATGAGGTTGCAAGTTCGGTCCCTGGCCTTGCTCAGTGGGTTAAGGATCCAGCGTTGCTGTGAGCTGTTGTGTGGGTTGCAGACGTGGCTTTGATCCCGTGTTGCTGTGGCTCTGGCATAGGCCAGTGGCTACAGCTCCGATTCGACCCCTAGCCTGGGAACGTCCATATGCTGTGGGAGCAGCCCAAGAAATAGCAAAAAGACAAAAAAAAAACAAAAACCCAAAAACCTAGCAGCAAATGACAACAAAGATACAACACTCCAAAACCTATGGGATGCAGCAAAAGCCGTTCTAAGAGGAAAGATTATAGCAAGACAAGCCCACTCAGGAAACAAGAAAAAGCTCAAATAAACAAGCTAACTTTACATCTAATGCAGCTCAAGAAAGAAGAACAGACAAGACCTAAAGTTAGTAGAAGGAAAGCAATCATAAAGATCAGAGCAGAAATCAATGCAATAGAACCAAATAAAACCATAGAAAAGATCAATGAAACGAAAAGTTGGTTCTTTGAAAAGATCAACAAAATTGACAATCCGTTAGCCAGCCTTATCAAGAAAAAAAGAGAGAGAACTCAAATTAATAAAATTAGAAATGAAAAAGGAGAAGTAACAATGGACATCACAGAAATACAAAGGATTCTAAGAGACTACTATATGCAACTATAGGCCAATAAAACAGAAAGCCTAGAAGAAATGGAAAAATTCTGAGAAAAGTACAATCTTCCAAGACTAAACCAAGATGAAATAGAAAAGATGAATGGACTCATCACAAGAACTGAAATTGAAACTGTGATTAAAAAACTCCCAACGAACAAAAGTCCAGGACCAGATGGCTTCACAGGAGAATTCCATCAAACATTTAGAGAAGAGCTAACACCTATCCTTCTGAAACTATTTCAAAACATTGGAGAGGAGTTCCCATCGTGGCACAGTAGTTACCGAATCTGACTAGGAACCATGAGGTTGCAGGTTCGGTCCCTGCCATTGCTCAGTGGGTTAACGATCTGGCGTTGCCGTGAGCTGTGGTGTACTTTGCAGATGCAGCTCAGATCCTGCATTGCTGTGGCTCTGGAGTAGGCTGGTGGCTATGGCTCCGATTAGACCCCTAGCCTGGGGACCTCCATATGCTGCAGGAGTGGCCCAAGAAATAGCAAAAAAAAAAAAAAAAAAAAAAAAGACAACATTGGAGAGGAAGGGATACTCCCAAACTCATTTCATGAGGCCACCATCAACCTGGTACCAAAACCAGACAAAAATTCCACAAAAAAAGAAAACTGCAGGCCAATTTCACTGATCAACATTATGCAAAAATCCTCAACAAAATAGTAGCAAACCGCATCCAACAATACATTAAAAGGACTATACATCATGATCAAGTGGGATTTATCCCAGAGATGCAAGAGTTCTTCAATGTCCTCAAATCCATCAGTGTGATACACCACATTAGCAAACTGGAGAATAAAACCCATATTATCCTCCCAATAGTCACAGAAAAAGCCTTTGACAAAATCCAATACCCTTTTCTGATCAAAACCCTTTGGAAAGTGGGCATAATGGGAACCTACCTCAACATGATAACGGCCATATACGACAAACCCACAGCAAACATCCTTCTCAATGGTGAAAAGATGAAAGAATTCCTACTGAGATCTGGAACAAGACAAGGATGTCTGCTCTCACCATTACTCTTCAACATAGTTTTGGAAGTCCTAGCCACAGCAATCAGAGAAGTAAAAGAGATAAAAGGAATCCAAATTGGAGAGGAAGAAGTAAAACTATCACTATTTGCAGATGACATGATACTATACCTAGAGAATTCTAAAGGATCTACTAGAAAACAGTGAGAATTCATCCATGAATTTGGCAAAGTCACAGGATACAGAATTAATACACAGAAATTGATGGCATTTCTATACACTAACAATGAAAGATCAGAAAAATAAATTAGGGAAGCAGTCCTGTTTACTATCACATCCAAAAGAATAAAATACCTAGGAGTAAACCTACCTAAAGAAACAAAAGCCCTGTACTCTGAAAACTATAAGATGCTGATGAAAGAAATCAAAGATGACACAAATAGATGGAAAAATCCATGCTCGTGGATTGGAAGAGTTAATATTATCAAAATGACTATACTACCCAAGGCAATCAACAGATTCAATGTAATCCCTATCAAATTATCAAGGGCATTTTTCACAGAACTCAAAAAAAAAATTAAAAATTTGTTTGGAAGCACCAAAGACCCAGGATAGCCAAAGACATCCTGAAAAGGAAAAATGGAGCTGGAGGAAACAGGCTCCCGGACTTTAGACTATATTACAAAGCAACAATCATTAAAACCGCATGGTACTGGCACAAAGACAGAAATAGAGATCATTGGAACAGGATAGAAAGTCCAGAATTCAATGCACGCACCTACAGTCAACTAATCTATGACAAAGGAGGCAAGAATATACAATGGAGAAAAGACAGCCCTTTCGATTTGTGGTGCTGGGAAAACTGGACAGCGACATGGAAATGAATGAAATTAGAACACTCCCTAACACCACACACAAAAATAAAGTCAAAAAAAATTAAATACCTAGATATAAGACCAGACACTCTAAAACTCTTAGAGGAAGACATAGGCCAAACCCTCTCCAACATAAACATTTTCCCATACCAACCTCTTAGAATAATGACAGTAAAAACAAAAAGAAACAAATGGGACCTAATCAAACTCCAAAGTTTCCACACAGCAAAGGAAACCCTAAACAAAACAAAAGGACAACCCACAGAATGGGAAAAAAACTTTGCAGATGAATCAACTGACAAAATTTATAAACACCTTCTGTAGCTCCATACCAAAAAAAGCAAGATAACCCCATCAAAAAATGGGCAGAAGATCTAAACAGATAGTTCTCCAAAGAAGATATAGAGATGGCCAAGAAACACATGAAAAGATGTTCAACATCCCTCATTCTTAGAGAAATGCAAATCAAAACCACGATGAGGTACCACCTCACACCAGCCAGAATGGCCATCATCAAAAAATCTACCAACAATAAGTGCTGGAGAGGGTGTGGAGAAAAAGGAGCTCTAGTATACTGTTGGTGGGATTGTAAATTGGTTCAACCACTGTGGAAAACAGTATGGCGATGTCTCAAAAAACTAAAAATAGAACTCCCATTTGATCCAGCAATCCCACTCCTGGGCATCTATCCAGAGAAAACCATGACTCGCAAAGACACATGTACTCCAATGTTCATTTCAGCACTCTTTTCAATAGCCAAGGCATGGAAACAACCTAAATGTCCATTGACAGAGGAGTGGATCCAGAAGATGTGGTACATATACACAATGGAATATTACTCAGCCATTAAATTAGCGAAATATCAGCATTTTTAGCAACATGGATGGACCTAGAAATTATCATGCTAAGTGAAGTCAGCCATAGAATAAGACACCAACATCAAATGCTTTCACCGACATGTGGAATCTGAAAAAAGGACAGACTGAATTTCTTTGCAGAGCAGATGCTGACTCACAGACATTGAAAAACGTATGGTCTCTGGATGAGAGAGTTTGGTGGGCGGGGGAAATGTGCTTTGGCAGTGGGATGGAAATCCTGTGAAATTGGATTGTGATTATCATTATACCACTACAGATGCGATAAATTCATTGAATAATTAAAAAGAAAACAAAGTGTATAAATTCACAATCCTTAGAAATTTAAGTCTTTCTTTCTTCATCTTTCTCATCCACATTTTGTATTTCAGTGTTTTCTGTTTTTGTCATTATGGTGAATATACAGTATTACATGTGATTAAAATTTGTATTTCCCTGTGACTAATGATGTTAAATACATTATCATATGTTTATTGACCATTTGGATATCCTCTTTTATGAAATGCCTGATTGAGTCTTTTGCCCAATTTTTAATTGGGTTTGCCCAATTTTTTAATTGACATAGAGCAGTACATAAGTTTAAGGTGTAAACATATTGCATTGACTTACATGCATCATGAAATAATTACCACAACAAGTTTAGTGAACATCAATCATCTCATACAGATAAAAAGTAAAAGAAAAAATTACCAAATTAATCCTGATGAAAAAGAACAAAGCTGAGGCATAATCTTTCCAGACTTCAGAATATATTACAAAACCACTTTAATCAAAACAGCAGGGTGTTGGCACAAAAACAGATACGTAGATCAATGGAAAAAAATAGAGAGCCCATAAATAAACCCTATGTTAATTCATCTCTGAGAAAGGAGTCAAGAAGACAAT
This sequence comes from Sus scrofa, assembly GCF_054392235.1. Classification (NCBI taxonomy): domain Eukaryota; kingdom Metazoa; phylum Chordata; class Mammalia; order Artiodactyla; family Suidae; genus Sus; species Sus scrofa. The sequence goes on from NC_139386.1 coordinate 51,664,677, forward strand.
CTCTTCAACATGTAGTTTTGGGAAAGCTGGATAGCTACATATAAGTCAATTAAATTAGAACACTCCCTCACATTGTATTAAAAATGAATTAAAAATGGTTTAAATACCTAAGTATTAAGATTTGATGCCATAAATTCCTAGAAAACAACACAGGCAAAACAACGTCTGACATAAATCATAGCAATATTTTATTAGATCTGTCTTCCAAGGCAAAAGAAATACAGCACAAACTTAAAAAATTGAATATATTAAAACTTAAAATCTTTTGTATAGCAAAGGAAAATGAAATAACCTATGGAATGGGAAATATTTGCAAATGATGACCAACAAGGGGTTAATATCCAAGACATATAAACAGTTCATACAACTCAATATAAAAAAAATCCCAAACAATAAAAGGGAAGATATTTAAAAATACATTTCTCCAAAGAATACAGATAGATGGCCAACAGGCACATGAAAAAAATTCTCAATATTGCAAATTAATAGAGAAATGCAAATAAAAACCACAGTGACATACCACTTCACACTGTTCAGAATAACTATCATCAAAAAGTCTACAAATGATAAATACTGGAGAAAATGTGGAAAAAATGGAACCCTCCTATATTGTTGGTAGGAATGTAAATTGATGCAACCATTATGGAAAATAGTATAGTTATTCCTTAAAAATCTAAGATTAGAGCTACCATACAGACTTTCCAATAATTCCATTCCAAGGTATATGTCTGAAAATGACAAAAACTCTAATTTGCTATGATACATGTACCCTGCACTATTCATAGTACTGTGGTAGTTAAAACCACACTAGAATAGCCAAAATATAGTAACAACCCAAGTGCCCATAAAAAGATGACTGGATTAATAATAGTGGTATATATAAACAATTGAATATTACTTAGCAACAAAAAGAATGAAATAATACCATTTGAAACATGGTTGGATCTAGATAATATTATACATAGGGAAGTCAGTGAGAGATATACAAATATTGATGTCACTTATATGTGAAATATAAAAAATAATACCTCTGCATATATTGAGATGATCATGTGGTTTTGACTTTTCTTTTGTTAATGTAGTGTATGACATTGATTGATTTGCTTATGTTGAATCATCCTTGTGCATCTGGGATGAATCCCACCTGGTTGATATGGTTGAATACCACCTGGTCGTTATGATTCTTTTTATATGTTGTTGGATTTGGATGGCTAAAATTTTGGTGAGAAATTTTGCATCTATATTCATCAAAGGTATTCACCTATAGTTTTCTTTTTTGGTGGTATTTTGTCTGGTTTTGGAATTCGGGTGATGGTTTCATAGAATATCTTTGGGAGTGTTCCTTCTTCTTCAACCTTTCAAAAGGATTAAGGAGGATGGGTATAAGTTCCTGTTTGTATGTTTGGTAGAATTCCCCTGTGAAGCCATCTGGTCCTGGACTTTCATTTGTAGGGAGTGTTTTTATGACATATTCAATTTCATTCCTAGTGATTGGTCTGTTCAGTTCATCTATTTCTTCTTGATTCAGTTTTGGCAAGCTGTAAGTCTCTAGAAAGTTGTCCATTTCTTCTAGGTTGTCAAATTTGTTAGCATTCAATTGTTCATACTATTCTCTTATGGTTTTTGTATTTCTGTAGAATCTGTTGTGACTTCTTTTTCATTTGTTATTTTCTTTATTTGGGTTTTTTATCTCCTCTTCTTGGTGAGTCTAGGCAGAGGTTTGTAAATTTTGTTTACCTTCTCAAAGAACCAGCTCTTGGTTTTGTTGTTTTCTTCTATTATTGTTTTTTGAATCTCTATTATGTTGATTTCCTCTCTGATCTTTATGGTTTCCTTCCTTCTGCTGACTTTAGTTTTTGTTTGTTCTTTTTCTTTTCTTTTTTTTTTTTTGTCTTTTGTCTTTTTTTGTTGTTGTTGTTGTTGTTATTGTTGCTATTTCTTGGGCCGCTCCCACGGCATATGGAGGTTCCCAGGCTAGGGGTTGAATCGGAGATGTAGCCACCAGCCTACGCCAGAGCCACAGCAACTCGGGATCTGAGCCGCGTCTACAACCTACACCACAGCTCACGGCAATGCCAGATCGTTAACCCACTGAGCAAGGGCAGGGATCGAACCTGCAACCTCATGGTTCCTAGTCGGATTCGTTAACCACTGCACCACAACGGGAACTCCTGTTTGTTCTTTTTCTAATTCATTTATGTGTTGGGTTAAATTGCTGATTTGAGATTTTTCTTCTTTTTTGAGGAAGGCCTGCATTGCTATGAATTTCCCTCTGAGCAGTGATTTTGGCATCACATTGATCTTGAGTGGTTGTGTCTTCATCATCATTTGTCTCAAGGTATTTTTGAATTTCCCTCTTGCTTTCCTCTTTGACCCATTAGTTTTAGAGTAGCATGTTGTTTATTCACCATTTAGTAAATTTTCGCTCATTTATTTTTCTGTGGTTGATTTCTAGTTTCATGCCATGGTGGTCAGAGAAGATACTTGAAATAATATCTATACTCTTAAATTTGTTGAAGTTAACTTTTGCATCAGGATGTGATTAATTCTTGAGAATGTTCCATGTGCACTTGAGAAGAATGTATATTCTGATTTTTTGGATGTAATATCCTGAAAAATTTGATTAAGTCTAAATTTCCTATTGTGTCCTTTAGGATATCTGTTGCGTTATTGTTCATCTCAATAGATGCAGAGAAAGCCTTTAGCAAAGTCCAAAATCCATTCATGGTCAAAACTCTTACCAAAGTGGGTATAGAGGGAACATACCTTAATATAAATCAAAGCAATTTATGAAAAACCCACAGCAAATATAACACTCAATGGATAAAAACTAAAAAACTTCTCACTAAAATCTGGAACAAGACAAGGATACTTACTTTCACCACTGTTATTCAACATAGTACTGTAAGTCCTAGACACAGCAATCAGACACACAAAAGGAATCATCTAATTTGGAAGAGAAGAGGTAAAACTGTCACTGTATGCAGAGGACATGATACTATATATAGAAAACCCTATGGACTCAACCCAAAAACTACTCAAACTGATCAACAAATTCAGTGAGGTAGCAGAATATAAGATTACCATTCAGAAATCCATTGCATTTCTGTATACTGACAATGAAATACTGGAAAAGGAATAAAATATACAATACTTTTTAAAATTGCACCTCAAAAAATCAAATACCTGGTAATACACCTGACTAAGGATGTAAAGGACTTATATGCTGAGAACTATAAAATGTTAATCAAGGAAATTAAAGAAGACATAAAGAAATGGAAAAATGTTCCAGGCTCCTGGGTTGGAAAAATTAATACTGTAGAAATGGCCATACTACCCAAGGTAATCTACAGATTCAATGCAATCCCTATCCAATTACCCATGACATTTGGACAAACAACCCAAAAATTTACATGGAACCACAAAATACCCAGAATTTCCAAAGCAAAGCTGAGCAACAAAAACCAAGCAGGAGGCATAATTCTTTCAGACTTCAGGCAATATATTCAAGCCACAGTCATCAAGACAGTGTGGTACTCATACCAAAACAGACATACAGACCAATGGAACAGAATAGAGAACCCAGAAATAAACCCAGACACCTTGGTCAATTAATCTTTGACAAAGGAGGCAAGAATATAACATGGGAAAAAAGACATTCTTTTCAGCAAGCAGGTCTTGCTGGGAAACCTGGACAGTGGCATGCAAATCAATGAAACTGAAACACACCCTCACACCATGCACCAAAATAAACTCAAGATGGCTTAAAGACTTAAATATAAAACAAGACACCATCAAACTCCTGGAAGAGAACATAGGCAAAACATTCTCTTACATCAACCTTACCAGTGTTTTCCCAGGTCAGTCTCCCAAAGCAACAGAAATAAAAGCAAAAATAAACCAATGGGACCTAATCAAACTGACAAGCTTTGGTACAGCAAAGGAAACCAAAAAGAAAACAAAAAGACAACTTGAAGAATGGGAGAAAATACTTTCAAATGATGCATCTGACAAGGGCCTAACCTCTAAAATATATAGACTACTTATACAGCTCAACAGCAAAGAAGCCAACATCCCAAAGGAAAAATGGGCAAAAGACCTAAATAGATATTTCTCCAAGGAAGATATACAGATGGCCAACAAGCACATGAAACAATGTTCAACATCCATGATTATTAGCGAAATGCAAATCAAAACTACCATGAGATAACACCTCACACCAGTCAGATGGGCCATCACCAATGGATGGCGTGGAGAAAAGGGAACCCTCCTGCACTCTTGGTGGGAATGAAGCTGGTAAAACCACTATGGAGAACAGTATGGAGGTACCTTAGAAATCTATACATAGAACTACCATATGACCCAGCAATCCTACTCTCAGACATATATCCAGACAAAACTTTCCTTTAAAAAACCCATGTACCCTCATATTCATTGCAACTCTGTTTACAATATCCAAGACATGGAAACAACCCAAGTGTTCATCGACAGATGATTGGATTAGGAAGACGTGGTACTTATACACAATGGACTACTACTCAGCCATAAAAAAGAATAAACTAATGCCATTTGCAGCAACATGGATGGAACTAGACTCATCCTGAGTGACGTAAGTCAGAAAAAGAAAGACAAATAGCATATGATATCACATATCTGGAATCTAATATATGGCACAAACGAACCTTTCCACAGAAAAGAAAATCATGGACTTGGAGAATAGACTTGTGGTTGCCAAGGGGGTGGTGGAGCATGTGGTGTGTATTGGGACCATGGGGTTAATAGATTCGAATTATTGCCTTTGGAATGGATTAGTAATCAGATCCTGCTATGTAGCACTGGGTACTCTGTCTAGTCACTTATGATGGAGCATGATAATGTGTGAAAATAGAATGTGTACATGTATGTGTAACTGAGTCACCATGCTGTACAGTAGAAAAAAATTTTGTTGGGGAAATATCAATTAAAAAAATAAAGAAAAGAGGGGTTCCTATCATGGCTCAGCAGAAATGAATCTGACTAGGAACCATGAAGTTGTAAGTTCCATCCCTGGCCTCACTGTTCTGGCATTGCTGTGACCTGTGTTGCAGATCACAGAATTAGCTCATATATGGCATTGCCGTGGCTCTGGCATAGGCTGTCAGCAACAGCTCTGATTAGACCCCTAGTCTGGGCATTCCATATGTCTCAGGTGTGTCCCTAAAAAAAAAAAAAAGAAAAAAGACAAAAAAGAAAAATGAATGATAGCAAAATAATATCCATGAATCTATGTGCAAAAGAGAATTAGACTTCAGACACACACAAAATTTACAATTTCCAAGTTGTAATGGGAGGGGAGAGGGATTAATTGAAAGTATGATATTAATAGACATAAACTGCTATTCATAAAAGTAGTAAGAAACAAGTATTTACTCTGTATCATGGAATTATATTCAAAATCTTGCAATAAACTATATTGGAAAATAACCAGAATAAATAATATATCTAACTTAATCACTGGGCTGTATACTTGAAACTAGTTAGTAAATCAACTTTATTTGAATTTTTTTAAAAATAAGAAAATGAATCCTCAAAGTATTATCAGTGTATGAGCACTTACAAAGGTATTGAAAAATATTTTTTTCCTTGGGATGCAAACTCAGGATTTACTTCCCTAAAAACTTTCGTATATAACATACAGCAGTGTTAATTATATTAATCATGTTACGCACTCCTTCCCTAGTACTAATTTATCTTATAATGGAAGTTTGTACCTTTTGACCACTTTCCTCACTATGTAAATATATTACATTATCATTAACTATATTCCCTACATGGTATACTTCACCCTGTAACATTTATTTTTTAAATTTTTACCTCTTAATATCTCTTATATATTTCACTTATCCTTCCCCCACCCAATCTCCAATGTCTCTGGCAACTATCTCTTTGTTCTCTGTATCTATGACTCTGTTTCCATTTTGTTATATTTGTTCATTTTTTTAATATTTATTCTTTTTTTTTGTTTTTTAGATTCCACATATAGATGAAATCAGGTGGTATTTTTCTTCTCGATCTGACTTATTTTTACCTAGCATAATACCCTCTAAATCTATCTATGTTGTCACAAATGGCAAGATTTCATACTTTTTTTATGGAATGAGTAACATTCCTTTTTACCTCTATACACTACATCTTTATCCATTCATCCATTCATGGGCACTTAGGTTGCTTCCATGTCTTTGCCATTGTGAATAATGCTGCAATGAATATACATGAATACATTTTTTTTTTTGCTTTAGTGCTTTTGTTTTCTTTGGAAAAATACACAGAATTGGAATTTCTGGATGATACAACAATTTTATTTTTAAATTCTGGAGGAACTTCCACAACATTTTCCATAGTAGTTGTGTCAATTTACATTCACACCAACAATTCATGAGGGTTCTCTTTTCTTCACATCCATGCCAGTACTTGTTATCCATTGTCTTTTTGATGACAGCTATGCTGACAGGCGTGAAGTGATATCTCATTGTGGTTTTGATTTGCATCTCTGATGATTAGTGATCTTGAACATCTTTTCATGTGCCTGTTTGGTTACTTGTATTACTTCCATTGGTAAAATATTCAATTCATCTACCCATTCTTTATAGTGAATTTTTTGTTTGATATTGAGTTGTAGGTTTTCTTTGTATATTTTGGATATTAACCCATTATCAGATTATCACTTATAAATATCTGTCCATCAGCAGCCAGCAATCTCTGCATAAATCATAGATTGGCAGCCAGTGGGCTGAGGATCAGCCCCGTGTACCCGGGCACCACACACCACAGTAGTCTTTTTTTAAAATTAATTTGTAGAATTCTTCACATATTTTATGTGCAAATTTTATAGGTTACATATGTATTGAGACTATTTTATTCTATTCAATCTTTTCATTTTCCTAATAGAGTCTCTTGATGTAGTCAGAATTATTAATCTTTACCTTTATTGTTAATGCTTTTATGTTCTATTTAAGAAGAATTTTCTTACCCCAAACTATGAAAATATTATTCTATATCTTTATATATATATACACACACACACACATATATATGTACATATACACATATATATACACATACATATATATATCCAGATCCAAGCTGTGTCTGTGACCTATATCACAGCTCACAACAGCATCAGATTTTTAACTCACTGAGCAGGGCCAGGGATTGTACCTGCATCCTCATGGATACTAGTCAGATTTTTTTCTGCTAAGCCATGATGGGAACTACTATAAATTGTATTGTTGTCCTTTCACATATAAAGCTATGAACCATCTGGAATTGATTTTTTTCATTTGGTGATCTGTATAGGTAGAGGTAAATTTCATTTTTTTTCTGTATTGATAGTCCATTGTGCTGGTATTATATAGTGAAAAGACTTCTTTGTTCCACTACTCTGCTGTATCACCTTTATTATAAATCAAAAGCTCTTACATATGTGTTAGTTTTGTGCTTTTTATTATGTCCCATTCATCTATTTCTCTATTCTTTTTTTTTGTGTGTGCTTTTTTAGGACCACATCTGCAGCATATGAAGTTCCCAGGCTATGGGTCAAATCAGAGCTACAGCTACCAGCCTATACCACAGCCACAGCAATGCAGGATCTGAGGTGCATCTGTGACCTACACAACAGCTCATAGCAACACCAGATACTTAATCCACTGATTGAGGCCAGGGATCAAACTGGCATCCTCATGAATACTAGTTGGGTTCATTTCTGCTGAGCCACAATGGGAACTCCTATTTGTCTATTCTTATATCATGTCTTGTTTTCATAGCTTTAAAAAACTTTTGATATTTTGTAAGCCTTCTCTCCTTGTTCTGTTTTTCTAATGTTGTCAAGATAGCTCTCAGATTACACAGACACACATACACACACTGTAATTTTAATGGATTCCTCAAAAATTATAGACACATAAATTTGGGGTATATGACATCTTTATACTAATGAATTATTAGGAGTTCTTTATGGTTCAGTGGGTTAAGGATCTTGTGTTGTCACTGCTGTGGTATGGGTTTGATCCTTGGCCCAGGAATTTCTGTATCCCATGGATGTGGCCAAAAAAATAATGTTTTTAAATTCACAAATATGTCATTTCATTTATATATGTCTTATTCAAAATTAAAGGAATGATAATTATCCCATTATTTTTAAAAAATGGCCTATGTAGAAGTCTTTTGCATATTTTGTTAGATTTGTTTCTAGGTATTTAATAATTTTGATATTATCAGAAGTGGTTCTTTTACAAAAAGATCATTTTTCTAACTTTGCTGCTAGTATATAGAAAACAAATAATGTTGTTGACCATGGATCTAGAAATCTTGACACTCGTTTATTAATTATAATAATTTATATAGAATCTTTTAGACTTTGTATATAATCATACGATTGACAAATAATGTTCATATATTTTCATTTATAATATTTTACTGGAAGTTGTAATATAAGTCATCTTTGTATATTTGTGACATTAAAGAGGAAGTTTAACCATTCACCATTAAGTATATTTCTGATGATCTGAGTTTACTAGAAAAACATTCTCTCAGTTTTTGGTTTTCTTAATTTTACTTCACTTTCATTTAAAAAATTTTTTTTTATTGTTATTTCCCCAACTCAATTTTTTTCCACTGTACAGAATGTGTAACATGTACAACATATTTTTTCTCCCATTGTTGTGCTCTGTTGTAAGTATATAGACATAGTTCTCAGTGCTACACAGCAGGATCTCATTGTTAATCCATTTCAAAAGCAATAGTTTGCATCTGTTAATCCCAAGCACCCAATCCATCCCACTTCCTCCCCTGCCCCCTGGGCAACAAGAAGTCTGTTCTCCAAGTCCATGATTTTCTTTTCTGTGGAAAGGTTCATTTGTCCTGTATATTAGATACCAGATACAATGCAAATGACAAGGGATTAATCTCTAAAATATACAAGCAACTTATACAACTCAACAGCAAAAAAAAAAACTCAATTGAAAAATGGGCAAAAGACCTGAATAGACATTTTCCGAGGAAGATGTATAGATGGCCAACAAGCACATGAAAAAAATGCTCAACATCCCTGATTATTAGAGAAATGCAAATCAAAACTACCATGAGATATCACCTCACACCAGTCAGATCGGCCATCATTAATAAGTCCACAAATAACAAGTGCTGGAAGGGAACCCTCCTGCACTGTTGGTGGCAATGTAAGCTGGAAAAACCACTGTGGAGAATAGTATGGAGGTACCTTAGAAATCTATACATAGAACTACCATATGATCCAGCAATCCCACTCTTCAGCATGTATCAGGACAAAACTTTCCTTAAAAAAGACACTCATTTTGAAAAATAATTTCCCTGGATATATATTTATGGGTTGGAAAATATTTTCTTTTCAGTTATTTTCACTTGAAAATATAATTTCATTTAATTCTGAATTCTACTTGTTTTTTTTTTTTTTTGAAAATTTAGCTATTAGTCTTTCACAAGTAATATCCTTTTCATTCTCTTCCCCAACTCTGGCTAGTTTAATGATTTTATCCTTGTAGTTTAGCACTCGTAATTTTATGCAATTAAGTTTAGACTTCTTTTTATTTGTCCTGTTTGAAATTCATAGTACTTTTTGATCTCTTAATTAATGTCTTCAGTTTTGAAACATTCTATTTCAACTATTGCTTCTGAATTTTTTGTCCTTTCTTTTTGGATTCCAATTGTCTGTATTTTAGGCTATATTTCTCTTTTTTTTCTTTTCTCTCTTTTACTTTCTTTTCATCTTCCTTTCTTTTTTTCTCTATGTCTGGTAATTCCCACAGATCTATTTTACTACCTGATTCTGCTAATTTCTATTTATGTAGTTTCATTCCCTTGGGTGTTTTGTTATTTTAATTATATAAATAAGTATTTGGAAAGTTGTTTATAAATGTTATATTCATTCATAGATTCAGAAACTTATGTTTGCATCTCCTAGCTATCTTGGGGACACCAGCAATCATGTATTAACTGAAAATTCTCCACTATTGCCACCATTCAAACAGCAGTAATTACTACAAGGACCTGTTTGCTTAGAGTTTACACATGCTTAATGGCTGCCTTTAGAGCATCCAGTCTAAAGCCAGGAAAATCCACTAGTCCTCTCCTCATCTCAGTGGCACTTGGACTCCAATCTTTATTCTATTATTATATATAGTTTTTATAAATTCATAATCAGCCTCCATGCCATTCATCAGAACATTCTATATGGAGAAAATATTCATGAAGGTTAAGGACCTAAACTAAAGGGCCTCATTGATATTCCTTCTCCTTTGATCCAGTAATTTTTTTAAATTAAAATAGTAAAATAGCAAAAAATAATTTTAATTTTATCTTCCCTATGACAATGCATATATTGAATTTTTTTCTTTCTAGTTTCCCCCAGTGGAATGATTGATTTGAATAAATTAAAGTTCAATCTATTCACATTTTATAGTATGTCTGGAAACTTGAATTTCTACAACTTACAATAACCTGAGCTAGAAATTTATAATATCTCATTAAAAATTAGTTTTCTGTCATTACAGATTTTATAATATGATTTAAATACAGAACTGATATATTAAATCATATGAAATGTTTTTGGAACAAAGTGTTAAATGTTACAGAATAGTAGAGGAAAATAAGGGATTTGGGTGAATATGACTACTGCTTTCATAACTATTATTTGAATTTCATAATAATCCTGGATTATAGGAGAACATTCATAGACATAAATATATGCCCAGAAGTTATAAGTAGTTTAACTGAAGTCGCTGATTTAATTAAAGTCACAGGGCTAATATGAATTAGTACAAATTATAACTCAAGCTTATTTCTGCTTTTAACATTTTATTGTCTCTTCTGACTCTGAAGATAATTACTAAGCATGATAAATATGTTTCACATAAAATGCTCTTTCTTCCATTGAAACCATGACCATGTATCTTATACAGGAGATGAAAATTTGTTAAAATGTTATTAATAAATATTGAACTTGAGGCATAATCAGTTGAAATATTAGTCTAATTTAGTGAATGGGGCCAGAAAAAGTAAGGCATAGCATCAATTCCTGGCTTTGACATTTGTTATCTACATGGCCTTGGAAAAGTTACTTTTCCATGTAACTTTCCAAGTAACAACACTCCAAAACTGCATTTCCACGCATCTCAACAGGTGGCTCTATGAATAAGTGGAATTGTATAAGATAAGACATGAAAATTACTCCTGTATAATGATGAATTTGGCTGGCATTTATTCCTAGTTCCTGGGAGGTAGCATCTAAATCCTTGAAGTTTCTCTAGTGATAGGAATATCTTTGTTGTTCTTGGTAGGCCCTAATAGTTTATGCTAGATACTTTTAGAGAATGAGTACCAAAAAGACCATTCATGTGATTAAAGGGCTGGAACTTTGAGCCACATGATTTTAGCTTGACTTCCAGCAAGGAAAGAGGGGCTGGAAATTGAATTTGATGTCATGGCCCATGATTCCATCAATAATGGTGATGAAATGAAACCCCAATAAAAACTGTGAACTCTGAGGCTCAGGTGATCTTCTCTGTTGTTTGAATTGTATTGTATAGTGCTTTTTGGTGTATTGTCACAGATCGATGTGCTTGGAGGGTGATGTGGTCTGACTCCAAGGAGAGAGGACAATGGAAACTTGATTAGGCCTTCTAGAACTCACCCTCTGAGTCTCTCTTTTTGGCTTGTTCTGATTAATATCTTTTTATTATAATAAAAATATAGTTAAACAGTGCTCTTCTGAGTTCTGTGAATTGTTTTAACAAATTACTAAGTCTGGGCAGTAGTGAACCACCTCCCGCCCCAATTTAGCCTTCTGCTCAGACTTCTGAGGATCTCTGTATCTATGTGAGGACCTCTGAACTTGTGCTGGTATCTCAAGCAAGGATAGTCTTGTGGAGCACTGTCCTCTGAAACTGTGAAGTTTGGCCTAACTCTGAGTAGTTTGTGTCAGAAATCATCACTGTCACCTAGCATAATGTTCAACAAATAAAAAGTGTTAATGAACAGGTATCATCATTAGTAATCAAAAATATGATTCTTAAAAAAAAGAAAAAATGATTCAATAGTCTTAATATGGTAGGAACAGAGAATCTGTCATTTCAGTTCAGAAATGCATACAAATTAGTAAACAAATAATGAATTTGCTGAAAATAATTTTTGCACACTTGTTCTCTTAGGTGATTTGATTGACTAAAGTTTGAAAACTGCTCTTCTATGATGTCGTATTGATAAAAGCAATTCTTCCTGGATTACCTTCTTATAATCTATAATTTAAGTGTCTATTTAAATCACTTCAAGTTCTCAACATTCACTAAAGACTTCTCTGTGTCAAGAGCAATGTTTAGACAGAGATATAAATTCAGATAAGATTTCCTCACTTCAATTCTCGTTATCTAGTATATTAACGTATTATATCTAGCATATTAATTACTAGTCAGATTGTATGCTAACTTTGTTTTAGTATAGTGATAGTAAAATGCTATGGGAATATAGGGAAGGAAAATATTAATGTCAAATATTAAACTTTCTTAACATAGAATTTCATTCTTGACATAGTAAAAATGTTATAAGTGAAATTTCTTTATAAATTTTTGTTGAGAATTTCTTCTCTTTATTATTGTGTCCTATCATCACAGATTCTCAGTCTTGACACCCAGGTCATCTTAGAACTTTTTTTTCCCTTCTATTTATTTTATGCATCTTTGAAAAATCTTTGTGAAAAAGTCCTTATCATTCCAAGTTATATTTCACAAGTATTATTTCACTCTAAAATGTTAGGGGAAAGGGATATGAAAATAAGGCAATAGATAATGTCTGTCTTCCATGATTTGAGTCTGAAGTAGTTTCTCATTGATGAAGATAAAATTCAACATGTATAACCTTGACTATTATATTTCGAGTTACTTGTCTTTGTTTATAACAGACAGGTTTAAGATGAGATATGTAAAACTTAAAGGAATGGTGAACAAAAGCAGCAGTGTTTCTGATATGATTATGTTCTTGCAAATGGAAAAGGAAAGCAACAAAGCTAGGAAAATGCCTTTCATTGCACATCTTGAAAATGTACTTCACAATTATCATCAATTCTGTGAAAATGTTGGCAATTCATTCCCTGGAAGTATGAGAATTAGTGGTATACAACATAATACATATCCAGCCTTGTCTTTCAAGGAACATTATTTGTATTTCTACTATCTAGTCCTATTTTTCCCAGAACGAAAGAGGTGTTTCCACAAATGTTTATCTCTGCTTCTGCTACATTCATTTTTTGTCTAGGTTTCCCTTTGTGTTTTGGTCTGCCTGATGACTATATGTCCATGTTTCAAGACCTAGGTGATGCCGAACTCTATTATGAAGTTTTTCTTTTCACTTCGTAGAATTAACTCTATAACAGATAGCTTATAAATGGCTCCCAATGGTACTCACCTCTTGGTATTCATACTTTGTATAAAGCCATATCCTTGAATTTTCACAGTGACTTGCTTCTAACTAAGAGAATATGGCAAACATGTTGGGACGTCATTTCTGAGATTCAGTTATATAAAGACTTGTTATATAACCCCCTTATTCTGGTTAATTTTTATTCCACTCTTAGAAGTTTCTCCACTAGGCCTGCCCTGGGGTAAAGCCCTGAAAAGTCTATATCAAAATTCATGTATGTTTGGCTATTTCAGCTTCTCAAGAATTTACTTTCACTAGGCCTTTAATGGAGTAGGCAGACTGCTCCAATTTCTGTTGTTGTTTTCAAATTATTCTGTGTTGCTTTTCAGAGCAGTTTTGGGGTTCTCTTGTTCTCAAATTCATCAGATATCCATCTGCTTCCTCTGCTTCCTCCTGTAAGACCAGCATCAAGAATTATGGCTATAAGTGGTTTGTTATCATCTGCTTGTGTATTGACAAGAGACACTTTGTTACTTAATTTTCTTACAACCATTGCCCAGAAGTTTTTGGTTTTGCTTATCTAGTTTCTTGAGACTCCCAGAAAATTAAAAAAATTATGATACTTCCACTGCTACCAGAAATCCAGAATACTGCACTGGCTTTACCTTTTTGTATAGCATGTTGTTTAGTGTTCATGTGTTCATTATTTTTATACTTCTGTTTCTGTGGTTGATTTTTAATTTTCATACCATGGTGGTCAGAAAACACACTTGAAATAATTTCTATTCTAAATTTGTTGAGAATTGGTTTGTGACCTAGTATGTTACCCAACCTAGAGAACATTACATGCAAGTCTGAGAAAAAATATTGTGTTTGGTTTTTTTGACATTTATTTATTTATTTTTTTGGATGTACTATTCTATAGATACCAATATGTCTAACTGATCTAGGACCTCCGTTGCCTTACTGATTTTCTGTCTGGATAATCTGTCCATTAATGCCTGTGGGGTGTTAAAGTCTTCTACTGCTATTGTGTTCCTATTAATTTCTCCTGCTATTTCTTTTAGAATTTTTAAAAATATATTTAGATGCTCCTATATTGAGTGTGTGTGTATATATATATATATATATATATATATATATATATATATATATAGAGAGAGAGAGAGAGAGAGAGAGAGAGTGTGTGTGTGTGCGTGTGTGTGTGTGTGTGTATATATATAAACAAGGGTAACGTCATCTTCTAATATTGATCATTTTATCACTATATAATGTCCTTCTTCACATGTCTTTTTGGGCTTTATTTTAAAGTTTATTTTGTCTGATATGGGTATTGCTACCCCCAATTTCCTGTCACTTCTGTTTTTAGGAAATGTCTTTTTCCATCCCCTCAGTTTTAGTCTGTGTGTCTTTTGCCATGTAGTGAGTCTCTTTTAGGAAGTATATTGTAGGTTCTTATTTTTAGAAGAAAATCAACAACTCTATGTATTTTGATTGGAGCATTTAGTTCATGACATTTAAAGTAATTATGGGTAGGTATGTACTTAGTGCCATTTTAAACCTTGTTTCCCAGTTGTTTATGTAGTTTTCTTTGTTTATTTCTTCTTTTTATTTTACCTTTTATGGTTTGATGATTTTCTTTTGTAGTATGATTGAGGTCCTTTCTTTTTGTTTACATGAATCTATTGTATATTTTTCATTTGAGGTTACCATGATTACTATTGCCCAAAAGTTTTTGGTTTTGCTTATTTAGTTGCTTGGAAATCCCAGAAGATTAAAAAAAAATTATGATACTTCCACTGCTAGTAGCAATCCAGAATACTCTACTGGGTTTATCTTTTTGTATGGACCAGGGGACTAAATTTTATTCCAGGGGACTAAACTCTTACTCTCAGTCCATGAGCTTCTGAAGATACTGCTTCCACTTAAGGTCTGAGCATATGTGTCAAGTTCAGACAATTAAAAAATCACACTTTCTAGGAGTGTTCACTTCAATGAAAAAGAGGTTATACAAAAATTTCTATGACTTTCCTTTGAACAATTGAGAAACACATATATTTTTGACAAAATTGTAACTGGTTGGCAAACAAGTGGATTCTAAGAATGATATCAACTAAGAGTAGTTGAAAACAAAGCAACAAAAAGGAATCAAATCCTGCCAATGTCATTGAAACTTTTGACCAGGCTGTCCTGAAGAAATTATACCCCATAGATTTTTCAGCTGAGTCAATAATTTCTAAAAGTACATTTATTTGCAAAATATTATCATTTAAAGAACTGTCAAGAAAAGCCAATGCAGAGGTAGAATTGAGTTGACTCAAAAATGACTGGCAGCATTTGATTCAAGGAAAGAAGTAAGCAGAGACTTTCACATTGAATGGGACATGATACATAATAGTGTATAATAATATGTAATAAATCAATATATTTCCAAATTTAGGACTCTATTAAGAGTTTAAGGGGTATTATTATTAGTAATTATACCAGAAAAACAGACATAAAATTGGACTGTATCATGCAAACAGAGACTGTTGTTGCTCTAGCCATGAGAATAAAATGCAGGCAGACATGAAGGCAAAAATGAATCTTTAGAACTCAAGGCACAGGGGATAGTGGAGTCCAATCAATATCATGGTTAACATAATTTCCAATAAGCAAGTTTATAAGCAGATGGCAAAATCCCTTGGATTCCAGATTATATAGTTCTAATTCTCATAGGCATTACTCTTTCTAGGAGGTGAATGACAGACTGGAAGGAGAAATTATTTGAATAGAGGAAATAATCTTCTTTCTTGATTAGGCCTTAATTAGAAAAGATAAAGAAATCAAATTTACCTTCTGGGTATCAATTAGGTTGTTAGAGCCAGAGGGAAGCTCTCTAATGATGCTTCCAGTTTCCAGGAGGGATGTCCTGTTGATGGTCCAGAAGTAATATGTGCTAATGGAAAGATTCTTCATGCTGCTACTAACCAGCCACATTACCTTGAGCAAATCATGTGATCTCTTTCTGTTTCATCTAATGGTAACAATAATACTCACTGAGTACTTACAATGATACAGGATTTGTGTTATCCTCATAACTTGGTTGAATTCACTTAATCATGGCAACAACCCTTTATGGTTTCTTTCTGCTTTTTTTCCAGGAATAAGAAAGGCTTAAATAAATAAAAAAAAAAGAGAAAGAAAGAAAGAAAAAGGAAGGAAAGAAAGAAAGGAAGGAAGAAAGAAAGAAAGAAAGAAAGGAAGGAGGAAAGTAAGAAAGAAAGGAAGAAAGGAAGGAAGAAAGAAAGAAAGAAAGAAGAAAGAAGGAAAGAAAGAGAGAAAACACACTGACGTTCCTGTTGTGGTACAGGGGAAATGAAGCCGTCTAGGGACCATGAGGTTGCGGGTTTGATCCCAGGCCTCGCTCAGTGGGTTAAGGATCTAGTGTTTCCATGAGCTGTGGTGTAGGCCACAAACACGACTCATATCCTGCATTGCTAGCAGGCTAGCAGCTGTAGCTCCAATTCGACCCCTAGCCTGGGAAACTCATATGTCATGGGTGGGGCCCTAAAAAAGCAAAAAATGGAAAATAAATAAAATAGGCTTGTTCAACACACAAATTATAAGGGAAAGAAACAGAATTGAGAGTCTATATCTCCCCTGATTCTGTTCTCCTATCCCTGTTGTCACGTGACTTCTTAGCATAACCCACTTGGTTGTGCTTTTATGAAGCTCAGTGAAATAATATATGATCAATTAGGTGTTTCAAGCCTAGGTTACTTATCCTAGCTCAAAATTCTGAAGATTATTCTGTTTAGATCCCAAGTTCTAGCAGGAGGCTTCCTCACTACCACTTTCCTACTTGTCATAGGGGCCCCTCTTTTGGTTTATGGGTGTATTGGAGTATTGTATTTGGATGTATTTTAGGAGCAATGTGAAGTCATCAGTCCTGATGGTCAGACAAACCCCTTCTTACACCTAAATAATACATTTACTGTGGTCCTTGGCTGGATTAATTCACCAATTTTGTTTCAAGCTAAGTCCTTCCTTCCTCCTCAAATTCCCAGGGCCCCATCTGATCACCAAAGAACTCATTCCTCTCTCTGATTCCCTTGGTGCACTATTTTACTGTGTCATTTAGGATCTTTGTTGCCTTATAGATTTTCTATCTAGAGGATATGTCCTTTGATGTGAATGGGGTGTTAAAGTCTCCTACTACTATTGTATTCCTATCAATTTCTCCTTATATGTCTGTTAGTATTTGTTGTATATATCTGGGTGCTATATTAGGGGCATATATATTGATGATTGTAATATCCTCTTCTTGAATGGATCCCTTTACCATTAAATAATGTCCTTCTTTGTCTTTATGGTCTTCATTTTAAAGTCTATTTTGTCTTACATGAGTATGACAACTCATGCTTTCTTGTCTTGTCCATTGGCATGAAATGTCTTTTCCCATTCCCTCACTTTCAATCTATATATGTCCTTTGCCCTAATGAGTCTCTTGTAGATACTTATTGTAGGCTCTTCTTGCTACACTATTTTATCACATGAACCCTCTTCCCAACCAAACCCTCTATTTTCATTTGCTTTGATGATACATTAAACTCAGAGTTAGAATTAATATCAAACAAAAACAGTTTCATTTCTTTGATGTCAGGAAAATCTTAAACTTCAAATACTCTTATGAGGTGTGGGGAAATACATGCATTCTATCATTCTAATGTACCATAGAAAAGAAAGATGAGCAAAATATTGTTTCTATAATAAATTTGGTGGAATACTCACATACTTGTCACATATGTGAATGCTTAAAAAACTTAAAAGTGATTCAGAAATGTAAAGGAATGTAAAAACATTTATTTGCCCCCAAGATTTGGTGAATGTTACTGAAGTACTCTGATGTGATGAAAACTTGTAAATTTCTTCATCAGAATGAATCAGGAATTATTAGGCAAGTAGCATGCACACACTTAGTGATGAATTAGAATAATTAATATATACTTTTTCAGGTGAGTATATTGGTTAATAAATATACAACATAGGATAATACTCAAAGGTATGCCAAAAATTAATACATATTAACTATTTACTGACTTATTTAGAAACTAACTGATTAGTACAATGGTCACAGCACTGGAGCTTCATTGCATTTTTTGAGTGAGAATGAAATGCTGTATTTAAAAGAAAATAGTTTAACAGAAAATACATTGAAAACAAAATATACATTTTTGCCACAGATGTTAAAAATGGAACAATCAAATATAAAATTAAATAAATTATTCATGAGCCATGATTCTTCTCCCTCACTTGATAGGAAACTGATATGTATCTATGGTAATAGGAAAACTTCCACTTGAGCACGTGTGTGTGTGTGTGTGTGTGTGTGTGTGTGTGTGTGTGTGTGTGTTCATGAGCATGTAATTTCAGGAGCATAGGATTATTAATAAGAGAGAAATTGAAATGAGCTGCCTGTAGGATCAAAAGAGGTAAAGGAAAACATTGAAACAAAGGAAAAATTTAAGAGTAGGGATAAAAAAACAAGTGTGAAGTTATCAGGACAATGTGTATTTAAATGAAAAGAAAACAAAACTTCATGAAGGAAAAATTTAAGAGTAGAGATAAATAAATAAATGTGAAGTTATCAGGAAAATGTGTATTTAAATGAAAAGAAAACAAAACTTTCAAGCTCCATTATGAAAAATGGGGCTTCTTTCTCAAGTCCGTGAGATGAAGCAAGGAGGTACAAGAAGGGTGGTTGGATTGCTCAAGGCTACAGAGATAACAGCAGCGGGCCAGCCCTCTGTTGAGAAGAATTTCATGGCCATAGCATTGCTGGTTTGGGTCAGGAGAGAAGTAAATGGATGAAATAATTGGATTTGGAAAGGCTGGTTGGGCCACCCAAACTTCATGTAACAGGGTAAA
Organism: Sus scrofa; assembly: GCF_054392235.1. Lineage (NCBI taxonomy): Eukaryota > Metazoa > Chordata > Mammalia > Artiodactyla > Suidae > Sus > Sus scrofa. The sequence goes on from NC_139386.1 coordinate 51,684,012, forward strand.
AGCAAAGAGGCATTTTTCGTACTTCAAATCCCTGGGGTGACATTGAGTAAATGGGAGTTTTGTTTTGTAGGCTTTAGAATTGCAGGGCAATGTAGCAGCACTCTCTACATCTTACATGGAGGAGTTTACATGGAAGAGTTTAGAAAAGGTCATGTAGCAGGGACTCTGACAGCTGAGGGAGGATAGCCCTCAGAGAAGAGGAAGATTGAATTCCTGTTCTGCATACATCTTCCCAGCAAATACTGTCATATTTGAGGAAGTTCCAAGGTCCTTTCATTGGGAGAATCTTCCACTGGTGAGATACGTAATTCAAGAAGAAGATCCAAATTTTCCAGGACTCCAGTCTCTGAGGATCCTTTTCTTACCACTGATCTTCCTAAGAGGCTTTGTTGTAGAGATGCTGATTCCAAAATTAATGCCTTATTTCTTTTCCCTTGCATTACTAGCAAAGTGAAGAGACTAGTCCCAAGGCATATTGGTGTTAAAAAACCTGGGTAGTTTTAGATATTTCTACTTTATTATAAAAAAGGGAAAAAATTGCATGAGGATGACTTCCTGAATGATTGATAGTCTTTTATTAGGCAAATTTATTTTATTTATTTATTTATTTTAAATTTATTGAAGTATAGTTGATTTACAAGGTTGTGATAATTTCAGCTGTACAACAAAGAGATTCAGTTATACATGTACATATATCCATTCCCTTTCATATTCTTTTCCCACATAGATTATCACAGAATATTTTTTTTACAGAATAAAATACATATATTTAAACAAAATTACATTCACATTGTTATTATATCATGGATCTTAAGAAACAGATTAAGTGTCTCCCTCTGGAGAAGTGGAATGGAACATATGCTGAGACAAATAGGAAATTTATTCTATGCTTTATCCCATTTTGTATTGCTTTCATCTTTACTATTTAGTATTATGTATTACATTTCAATTTTTCTTTAAAAATTAGCATTATATTAAAATTCTGTATATTATGCAACTAAAATTTATAAAGAAGAAAGCCTTATAAACCATTAAATATTTTATATAGCATAATAAAAAGAATAACTTAACTGGTAAGAATAACAAAAATAATATACCCTCTGAAAATAAGTAAAATATAAAATGTATAAATTGGTTAAAAAACTGTGTAACTATATAAATATGTCCTCACAATTTGTTACATCTTATCAATTCTTCAATAAAGGCATTACACCATTCTAGGTGATGTGATAAACAAGACATTATAGACCTTACATTGTACCATGGAGAGAAATGGTTATTAATAATACAATTGTAGAACTGTATTATTTAATTGTACAGTTGCATTATTTAATTATAATTATCATAAATCCTTTGATGGAGAGGAAATCAGAATCAGATCTAAGAAGACTTCAGCATTCCAAGAATGATGTCAAATAACCCCCTTTATGGTGGATTACATACTTATTTACTATGAGATATATTTCTTCTCCAGAGATTCCTTGTTTGTGTATCAATTGTAAATTTTTGGTTTGATATGAGCCTATATGTATATGAGATTGTTTTAAATTGTTGTTCTCGTAATTGCAAGTTCTTCTCCAGTATCCTGCATTTGTACCCACCTCTTGTCATGATTTCTGATTTTGGTGGTATAATTGTGCATGGATGATTTCATATCTTTACTGTATATATAACTTTACTGTTGAGCCTTGTCATTTGTGGAATTTTTGTTTCCTGTTGCAGCCTTTTCTTTTCTGCCTAGAGAAGTTCCTTTAGTATTCGTTGTAAGGCTGGTTTAGTGTTGCTGAATTCTCTTAGTTTTTGCTTATCTGTGAAGCTTTTGATTTCTCCTTCAAATCTGAATGAGAGCCTTGCTGGGTAGAGTAATCTTGGTTGGAGGTTTTTTCCCTTCATCACGTTAAGTATATCATGCCATTCCCTTCTGGCCTGCAGAGTTTCTGCTGAAAAATCTGCCAATAACTTTATCGGGGTTCCCTTGTATGTGATTTGTTTCTTTTCCCTAGCTGCTTTCAAGATTTTCTCTTTGTCTTTAATTTTGGTGAGTTTGATTAATATGTGTCTTGGTGTATTCCTCCTTGGCTTTATTTTATATGGTACTCGTTGTGCTTCCTGGATTTGAGTGAGTGATTCCTTCCCCATGTTAGGGAAGTTTTTGGCTATTATCTCTTGAAATATTTTTTCTGTCCCCTTCTCTCTCTTTCGTCTCCTTCTGGCACTCCTATGATACGGATGTTGGTGCATTTAACATTGTCCTAGAGTTCTCTGAGACTCTCTTCATTTGTTTTCAATCTTTTTTCTCTTTTCTGTTCTGCATCCGTAATTTCCAGTAATCTGTCCTCCACCTCACTTATTCGTTCTTCTGCCTCCTGTATTCTGCTGTTGACTGCTTCTAGTAAATTTTTTATTTCAGTTAATGTATTTTGCATCTCTTCTTGTTTAAGTTTTATATCTTGTATCTCTTTGCTCAGTGTTTCCTGTAAGTTATCCATCTTTGCCTCCAGTTTATTTCCAATGTCTTGCATCATCTTCAGCATCAACAATCTAAAGTCTTTTTCCTGGAGCCTGAGAATCTCCTGATCACTTAGCTGATTTTCTGGGGTTTTTCCTTTCTCCCTCATCTGAGTTATAGTCCTCTGCCTTTTTATTTTTATAGGTTTTTGGTGTGGTGACCTTTTTACAGATAATAGAGTTGTAGCCTCTCTAACATCTGGTGTCTGCACCTCTTGTCTAGGCAAATTTAGAATTTATTGAAATAATACCTCTGTTTTACTTAAAAAAGGAAATACTCCTGGAAAGTTCATAATAGTGTACTATTCAGAAATATATGTTTTTCCATGAGCACCATCAAACTTCATTGTTCTCAATGTCTCTAGTCTGGAATCCCTAAGGATCATTTTCTCAGAGACCAAAGATGTGGAGGAAGTTAGAAAGAGATATTAACCTGGCTGTGCAAGATCAGGAGGGGAAGGAATAGGAATAAGGACATCTGATTACTACATATGCAGATCTTCAAACTAATTTCAAGCTCCCTACCTCACTATGGCCAATCAGTATGCCTGATGTCTCAAGTTCTCCAGTTATCTACAGGAAAAGCTCTGCTTTTCAGCTTTGGCTCCAACTGTGAGGTCCCAGGTTTCAACTTCTTTTTACCTAGCAAGTCAGTTTCCACCCCACTATTTGATTTTCACATGTTAGCATATGTTCGCCTTTTTCAGATACTCTCATTCCCACTCATTTTTCCTTTGTTTTCAGGATTTGCAATTTAAAAGAAAAAATTATTGCTATTTTAATATGTATTACCTCCACTAAGAGCAGAGCTAAACATAATTTTCCATGTCTGAATGAAAATCTTAACTGATATGTTACATTCTTTAATGTAGATGATTAGATGAGAAAATCTGAAGAAGAATTTAGAAAACTTTTTGCTGAACTTTTTGTTTCGGAATCCCTCTGAACTATGTAGTAGGCAGCACTCATCTCTCACTTTCCCATTGCTATCATTCATTAGTCCTCAAAATCTGTGGCCAATCATTTTTCCTCAGGGAAATATCAGGAAGCCTGGATCAAATATTTTTCTTGAATTACAGAGCCAGGCATATCTGACTGTCTTCAAGGTCTCCCCACTTAGAATTCCAGATGGAAGTCAAAACTAAGATATTTCAGCTTGGCTTACTTCCAACCAATCTAACCTGCAACCTCTTCTCTTGCTTTACTTTCTACTTCAGCAAATAGTGCCATATTTTACCAGTTTTCAAAACAGATAACTAGTACTCATCCATATATCTTCTATCTCACACATTCCCTGACTCCAACATGTAACCTCTAGCTCCTCCAATCCCTTTGCTCAAAGTTGCTCAACCCATTCTTTGGTGCTCTTTACCTCTACCTTTCTAGCTTCCTTCATTTCTTATCTAGAATCTTAGAATCCTAGGATCCTAGCTAGTCTCACTGTATCTAAGTCTTTCCTGTTCTAGTTGATTTTCTACATTAGTCAGAGTGATATTTCTAAAGCATAATTTTGATTTTTTAATTTTCTTATTTGAAACTCTTGATAGCTATCCACTGTTCTAAAAATAAAGTTCAAATTTATTATCATAACCTTATCCAGTTTTATCAGGTGTCCAGTCTCAATTTTCCTCTCTTCTTGTCTAATTCTACACTCTGGGCATTTTTTTAGGTCCCTGAATATGCCATGGTTGCTTTCACTATTGAACTTGTAATATGCATTTTACTTCTCTTTCTGGAACATTATTTTTCATTCCCCTTTCCAGTATAATCAGGGTAGCAGTCTTTGAGCTAAGTCTTACTCACCTTCAAGACTACTTTTAGATATTATATCCTCATGGGCAGTTTATTTGATATACCCTCATTCAAGAGTAGTTATTTTTTCCATGTATTTCATTAACCTTCTGTTTATTCATTTTGTTATTTACAGTTTGTATTTGGCATTTCCCACTAGACTGTAGTTCTTTGAATGCAGGGACTGTATCTTGTTCACTATTGTATCTCTGCTGCCACAGTTTTTAACACTATAAAATGTTTATAATGCTTATAAATGCTTATTAAATTGATTAATGAAATAACATAAGTACATGGTTTGGTGGCATCCTCTTTGTTACTGGTCTTGTTCTGATCACAGACTTGGTTCTGCTATTTCCTCTCTCCCTTCCTTCCTTCTTTTTCTGATTTCATGAAAACTCTTATTTTCTAATTTTAATTATTTGCTTTTAAGACTTGAGCCTCATTCTCTGGGTCTGGGTCCTTATCAAACCTCTGGACCAAGCTCTGCCTTCTTGCTGAGATTTCAATTATAAATAAATTATTCAGCAGCATTTGCTAAGAATCTATTATTAGATATTGTGCTCATTTGGCAATAAAGGAGGGGATAAGATTGGCTTAACCTCCACATTCATAGAGCAAAGATTCTTGTCGGAGGGAGTTGGGGGTAGGTAACTTGTTCATTAGTTTCACAAGTCCACAGGTGTAGAGGAATTGTGTCCCAGGAGCTATACTTAATGGATTACAACCAGGACTGTCATCCTCACCTGGGCCTAATTTAGATAAGATTTTGGACATTAAAATGAGGTTATATTAAGATGCCATGATAAGGTGCTATAACAAGAACTTTGAGAGGGGAGCAAGTGTATTTTGCATGAGGGATGGATGCAAATCACTGGATGCCAGAGATACTGTAAGGATAGACTTTAAGATGACCCCCATATTACCACCTCCTTGTTCTCACTCTTATATAACCTACTCTTGTGTAAATGGGACATATTCCTTGCTTCTAGACAATGGAGTATTGCAAAGGTGATGGGACGGTACTCCCAAGATCATGTGTATTGCATGAAATTCTATTTTTGCCAGCAGACTTATTCTGGGTTCTTTCTCTTTTGCAGACTTTAAAGAAATAAGAGACTCTTTTTGCAAGGAACAGTCTCTATCAAGAAATAGAGGTCTTCAGTCCCATAGGCACAATGAGATGGATTCTGCTAACAGTCTAAGAGAGCTTAAGTGAAACCTTCCCCAGCCAAGTGTCCAGATGTGAGCCAAGTACTGACTGACATCCTTAAATTCAGCCATGCAGAGGATGTAGCTTAGCCTATCTGAACTCCTGACTCACGGAAACTGAGAGATAACAAATATGTTGCTTTAAGATGCTAAATTTGTTCTACAGCAATAAAAAACTAATATAGGGAGAAAGATAAACAAGTGAACAAAGAAATAGGTTTTTTTAAAAAAATTATTGATGATTTAAAATATTATGTTAGTTTTAGATATACAACAGATTAATCCAATACTTTTGTATCTTATCCTCCATTTAAACTATTGTAAAATATTGGCTATATTTCCTATACTGTATATCACATCTGCATATCTTATTTTATACATAGTAGTTTGTACCTCTTACCCTCTCATATTGTCCCTCTCTTGAACATTCTTCTTAATGGTAACCATGAAGTTTGTTTTCTATATCTGTGAGTGTGTTTCTGTTTTATTATTTTCATTTGTTTTTTTTAATTACACATATAAGCAGATTTATTTTTAAATCCATATATAAGTTTTCACATATAAGTGAAAACACACACAAAACATGTATCTTTTCCTGTCTGACTTATATGACTAAGTATAATATCCTCCAGATACATCCAGGTTGTTGAAAATGACAAGATCTAATTCTTTTTTATGGCTTAGTAATATTCCACTTCATGTGTACCACAACTTCTTTATTTTATTTTTTAATTTATTTTAATCTTTAATTTTTATTTTTTGTCCACTGTACAGCATGGGGACCAATTTACACATACATGTACACATGATTTTTCCTTCCATTGTTGTGTTGTGATATAAGTATCTAGACATAGTTCTCAGTGCCACATAGCAGGATCTCATTATAAGTCCATTCCAAGAGCAATAGTTTGCATTCATTAACCACAAGCTCCTGATACCTCCCACTCCCTCCTTCTCCCCCTGGGCAATCACAAGTCTTTTCTCCAAGTCCATGATTTTCTTATCTGTGGAAAGGTTCATTTGTGCCATATATTAATTCCAGTTATATGTGATATCGTATGGTATTTGTCTTTCTCATTCTGACTCATTTCACTCAGTATGAGAATCTCTAGTTCCATCCATGTTGCTGCAAATGGCATTAGTTTGTTCTTTTTTGTGGCTGAGTAGTATTCCAGTGTGTATATAAACCACATCTTCCTAATCCAATTGTCTGTCAATGGACATTTGGGTTGTTTCCATGTCTTGGCTATTGTGAACAGATTTGCAATGAACATGAGGGTACCTGTGTATTTTAAGGAAAGTTTTGTCTGGATATATGCCCAATTGTGGGACTGCTGGGTCATATGGTAGTTCTATGTATAGATTTCTAAGGTACCTCCATACTGTTCTCCATAGTGGTTGTACAAGGTTACATTCTCACCACCAGTTCAGGAGGGTTCCCTTTTCTCCACATCCCCTTCAGCACTTTTATTTGTGGAATTATTGATGATGGCCATGTGAGGTGGTATCTCATGGTAGTTTTGATTTGCATTTCACTAATAATCAGGGATGTTGAGCATTTTTTAATGTGCTTGTTGACCATCTGTACATCTTCCTTGGAAAAATGTCTATTTAGGTCTTTTGCCCATTTTTCCATTAGATGGTTGGCTGTTTTGCTGTTGAGTTGTATAAGTTGCTTGTATATTCTAGAGATTAGGCCCTTGTCAGTTGCATCATTTGAAAGTATTTTCTCCCATTCTGTAAATTGTCATTTTTTTTTTTTTTTTGGTTTCCTTTGTTGTGCCAAAGCTTGTCAGTTTGATTAGGTCCCATTGGTTTATTTTTTGCTTTTATTTCTGTTGCCTTTGGAGAATGACCTGAGAAAACATTTGTAAGGTTGATGTCAGAGAATATTTTGCCTATGTTCTCTTCCAGGAGTTTAATGGTGTCTTGTCTTATATTTAAGTCTTTCAGCCATTTTGAGTTTAATTTGGTGCATGGTGTGAGGGTGTGTTCTAGTGTCATTGATTTGCATGCATTGGTTTCCCAGCAAGACTTCCTGAAAAGACTGTATTTTCCTATTTTATGTTCTTGTCTCCTTTGACAAAGATTAATTGACCATAGGTGTCTGGGTTTATTTATGGGTTCTCTATTTTGCTCCATTAGTTTGTCTGTCTGTTTTGGTAGCAGTACCACACTGTTTTGATGACAGTGACTTTGTAATATTGCCTGGAGTCTAGAAGAGTTATGCCTCCTGCTTGGTTTTTGTTGCTCGGCATTGCTTTGGCAGTTCTGGGTCTTTTGTGGTTCCATATAAATTTTTGGATCATTTGTTCCTATTCTGTGAAAAAAGTCATGGGTAATTGGATAGGGATTGCACTGAATCTGTAGTTTGCTTTGTGTGGTATAGACATTTTTACATTATTAGTTTTTCCAACTATGGTGAATGGAATATCTTTCCATTTCTTTATGTCTTCTTTAATTTCCTTGATTAATGTTTTATAGTTCTCATCATGTAAGTCTGTTACCTCCTTGGTCAGGTGTATTCCAAGGTATTTGATTTTTGGGGTGCAATTTTAAAAGGTATTGTATTTTTGTATTCCTTTTCTAATATTTCATTGTTGGTATACAGAAATGCAATGGATTTCTGAATGTTAATCTTATATCCTGCTCCTTTGCTGAATTTGTTGATCAGTTCAAGTAGTTTTTGAGTTGAGTCCATAAGGCTTTCTCTATATAGTATCTTGTCATCTGCATACGGGCACAGTTTTATCTCTTCCTATTTGGATGCCTTTTATTTCTTTTGTTTGTCTAATTGCTGTGGCTAGGACTTACAAAACCATGTTGAATAACAGTGGTGAGAGTGGGCATCTCTGTTTGTTCCAGATTTTAGTGGGAAGGCTTTTAGCTTTTCTCCATTGAGTATTATATTTGCTGTGGGTTTGTCATAAATGGCTTTGATTATGTTAAGGTGAGTTCCTTCTATACCCACTTTGGTAAGAGCTTTGCTCATGAATAGATGTTGGACTTTGTCAAATCCTTTTTCTGTATCTATTGACATGATCATGTGGTTTTTGACCTTCCTTTTTTTAAATGTGGTGTATGACATTGATTGATGTGCATATGTTGAACCATCCTTATGCACCTGGGATGAATCCCAACTGGTTATGGTGTATGAGCTTTTTGATATGTTGTTGTATTTTCTTGGCTAGAATTGTGTTGAGAATTTTTGCATTTATATTCATCAAAGATATTGGCCAATGGTTTTCTTTTTTGGTAGTATCTTTGTCTGGTTTTGGAATAAGGGTGATGTTGGCATCATAGAATGTCTTTGGAGTGTTCCTTCTTCTTCAACCTTTTGAAAGGATTTAAGGAGGATGGGTATAATTTCCTGTTTTGTGTGTTTGGTATAATTCCCCTGTGAAGCCATCTGGTCCTAGACTTTTACTTGTTTGGAGTGTTTTTATGACGTATTCAATTTCATTTCTTGTGATCGGTCTGTTCAGTTGGTCTATTTCTTCTTGATTCAGTTTTGGCAGGTGGTAGTTCTCTAGAAAGTTGTCCATTTCTTCCAGATTTTAAAATTTGTTGGCATATAGTAGTTAATAGTATTCTCTCATGGTTTTTTGTATTTCTGTAGTATCTGTTGTGACTTCCTCTTTTTCACTTCTAATTTTGTTTACTTGTGTTTTTTCTCTCCTTAGTGAGCTAGTCAGAGGTTTGTCAATTTTGTTTACCTTTTCAAAGAACCAGCTCTTGGTTTTATTGATTCTTCTATTGTTTTTTGAATCTCTATTTTATTGATTTTCTCTTTGATCTTTATGATTTCCTTCATTCTGTTGACTTTAGGTTTTGTTTGTTCTTTATTTTCTAATTCATTTTGGTGGTTGGTTAAGTTGTTGATTTGAGATTTTTCTTCTTTTTTGAGAAAGGCCAGTATTGCTATGAACTTCCCTCTGAGCACTGCTTTTGCAGTATCCCATTGATTTTGAGAGGTTGTGCCTTCATTATCATTTGTCTCGATTTATTTTTTTTAATTTCCTTCTTGACTTCCTCATTGACCCATTGGTTTTTTAGTAGCATGTTTTTTAGTCTCCATCTAGTAAGTTTTTCTCACTTTTTTACTGTGGTTGATTTTTAGTTTCATACCATTGTGGTCAGAGAAGATATTTGAAATAATTTTTATGCTCCTAAATTTGTTGAGGTTAGCTTTGTGCCCCAAATATGTGATCAATTCTTGATAATATTCCATGCGCACTTGAGAAGAATGTGTATTCTGATTTTTTTGGATGTAGTGTCCTGAATATGTCAGTTAAGTCTAACTTTTCTATTGTGTCCTTTAGGATCTCTGTTGCTTTATTGGTTTTCTGTCTAGAGGATCTGTCCCATGGATGTGAGTATAGTGTTAAAGTTTCATACTATGACTGTGTTCCCATCAGTTTCTCCCTTTAAGTCTGTTAATATTTGTCATATGTATCTGGGTATTCCTATATTTGGGGCATATATGTTGATGACAGTAATATATTCTTCTTGAATGGATCCTTTAATCATTAAATAGTGTCCTTCATCATTTTTCTTTATGGCCTTCATTTTATTTTATTTTATTTTTTATTTTTTATTATTATTTTTTTTGTCTTTTTCTATTTCTTGGGCGGCTCCCATGGCATATGGATGTTCCCAGGCTAGGGGTCAATCAGAGCTGTAGCCACCGGCCTATGCCAGAGCCACAGCAACGTGGGATCCCAGCCTCGTCTGCAACCTACACCACAGCTCATGGCAACGCTGGATCGTTAACCCACTGAGCAAGGCCAGGGACTGAACCCACAACCTCATGGTTCCTAGTCGGATTTGTTAACCACTGTGCCACAATGGGAACTCCATGTGGCCTTCATTTTAAAGACTGTTTCTTCCGATATGAGTATTGTAACTCCTTCTTTTTGTCATGTCCATTGGCATGAAATATTTTTTTCCACCCCCTCACTTTTAATCTATATGTGTCCTTTGCTCTAAGGTTAGTTTCTTATAGGCAGCAGATTGAAGGTTTTTGCTTTTTTATCCTCTTGGCCACTCTGTGTCTTTTGATTGGAGCATTCAGTCCATTGACATTTAAGGTAATAATTGATAGATGATTATTTATTGCCATTTCAAACCTCATTTTCCAGTTGATACTATTGAGTCTCCATTCTTCCTTTCTTTTTTTGGTTGGATAGTCTCCAATTATTTTCTGCTTGAGAATTGTTTTTTTTTTCATTTTTTGTGAATGTAATGTTTGGTTTTGATTTGTGCCTGCCCTGTTTTTTAAGTATGTTAACCCCTTCCTTAATTGTGTTCTATAACCTGGTAGTCCTGTAGGTTCAAACACTTCGTTACCATAATAAAATTTAAAAAAATTAAAAAAAGAATCTATTTATTTCCTTACTTCCCTTGCCCACATTTTATGATTTTGATGTCTCTTTTTTCTTTTTAATTTTATTTTCTTTTAAACATCTTCATGATTAGATCTGTATGCTGGCTTATTTGAGTGACTGCTTTCTGATTGTGGTTTCCTCCATCCTAGTTCTTCTTTTTTTTTTGATTTAGAGAAGCCCTTTCAATATTTCTTTTAGAGTGGGTTTTGTATTGCTGTATTGTTTTAGCTTTTGTTTGATGGAAAAAATTTTATTTCCCCTTCAAATTTAAATGATGTTCTTTACGGGTGGAGTATTCTAGTTTGCATACTTCTTCTTTTTAGTGCTTTAAATATCTCTTGCCATTCCCTCCTAGCCTGTAGAGTTTCTGTAGAGAAATCAGCTGATAGCCTTATGGGGGTTCCCTTATAATTGACACTTTGCTTTTCTCTTGCTGCCTTTAGGATCCTCTCGTTATCATTAACTTCTGACATTTTTATTATAACGTGTCTTGGTGTGGGTCTATTTGGGTTCAACTTGTTTGAGGCCCTCTGTGATTCCTGTATCTTGAAATCAGTATCCTTTAGATTTGGGAAGTTTCCAGCAATAATTTTATCAAATATATTTTCAATCCACTTTTCTTTTTCTTCTCTTTCTGGAATTCCTATTATGCATAGATTGGCCTGCTTTATATTATCCCATAGGTCTTTTATATTGCTTTCATGTTTTTTCATTTGGTTTTCTGTTTGCTGTCCTGTTTTGGGCGATTTCCATTATTCTATCTTCCACATCACTAATTCATTCTTCTGTATTATTCATTCTGGTTTTCACTGCCTTTACCTCAGTTTGTATCTCTGCAAATGAATATTCTAGTTTTTCTTGGCTCCTCCTTATATTTTCTAGTTCCATTCTGAGGGAGTCTGCATTACTGTTCATATCCTCTCTTAATTCCTTCAGTATTTTCACTATTTCCCTTTTGAACTCCAAGTCTATCAGACTGCAGAGGTGTTTTTCATTGTTGACTGCTTTAGGTGAGTTCTCCTGTTGGTTTAATTGGGAATGGTTTCTCAGCTTCTTCATCTTGCTTATTTTCTTTTTTGTGGTGGAGGTGTACTCCCCATGGCCAGGCAGGGTTTGCCCTGGCACTGCTGTGGAGTGTTTCCTGAGGGCTGGCATTGTTGGGTGGCCTTCTTTGAGGCAGCGGGGAATTTCCTGTGGGCAGGCAGGACTGGCAGGTGTGTACCATGATGGCGGCAGACTTCCTGTGGCCAGGCAGGGCTTGTCCTGGCACTTCTGGGCTGCAGAGCTCTTCTAGGGGGCAGGTAATGCTGGGCAGCTGCTCCAAGTGAGTGAAGAACCTCCTGAGGGCAGGTGGGGCTATGCTGGTTGCTCAGAGGCATAGGAGAACTTCCCCAGGGCAGATGGGACTGGCAGGACTATACTGCAATTGCAGCAGACTTCCCATGGCTGGGCAAGGCTTGCCCCAGTGCTTCTGGGCCATGGAGCTCTTCAAGTGGGTGTGCAGTGCTGGACAGCTGCTCTGCAGGAGTGTAGCACCTCCTGAGGGCAGGCGGGGTTAGCCAGGTTGCTGGGAGGCAAAGGAGCACTTCCTCAGGGCAGGCAGAACTGGCAGGACTGTACTGTGATGGAGGAGAATTCCTGTGGCTGGGCAGGGCCTGCCTTGGTGCTTCTGAGCCACAGAGGTCTTTCAGGGGGTGAGCAGTGCTGGGCAGCTGCTCCATGGGAGTGTAGCACCTCCCAAGGGCAGGCAGGGCTAGCCAGGATGCTGGGAGGCAAAGAAGTGCTTCCCCAGGGCAAACAGACTTGCAGGACCACACTGCTCCCATCTTCTTTATTAATCCTTATGTTGATGGATACTTAATTTCCTTCCATATCTTGGCTATTGTAAATAACACTGCTATGAACATTGGGATGCGTACATCTTTTTGAATTAATGTTTTCCATTTCTTAATATGTATACCCAGTTAATGCAGTTTCTAGATAATGTGGTATTTATATCATTAATCTCTTTGAGGAACCTCCATACTGTTTTCTATAGCAGCTGCACCAATTTATATTCTTGCCAATAGTATATTAATGTTCCTTTTCTCCACATTCATGAATTTATTAGTTTTTGTCTAACAGCCATTCTTTTTTTTTTTAATTATTTTCCCACTGTACAGCAAGGGGGTCAGGTCATCCTTAGATGTATACATTGCAGTTACAGTATTTTCCCCCACCCTTTCTTCTGTTGCGACATGAGTATCTAGACATAGTTCTCAATGCTATTCAGCAGGATCTCCTTGTATATCTATTCTAGGTTGTGTCTGATAAGCCCAAGCTCCCGATCCCACCCACTCCCTCCCCCTCCCATCAGGCAACCACAAGTCTCATCTCCAAGTCCATGATTTTCTTTTCTGAGGAGATGTTCATTTGTGCTGGATATTAGATTCCAGTTATAAGTGATATCATATGGTATTTGTCTTTGTCTTTCTGGCTCATTTCACTCAGGATGAGATTCTCTAGTTCCATCCATGTTGCTGCAAATGGCATTATGTCATCCTTTTTTATGGCTGAGTAGTATTCCATTGTGTATATATACCACATCTTCCGAATCCAATCATCTGTCGATGGACATTTGGATTGTTTCCATGTCCTGGCTATTGTGAATAGGGCTGCAATGAACATGCGGGTGCATGTGTCTCTTTTAAGTAGAGCTTTGTCCGGATAGATGCCCAAGAGTGGGATTGCAGGGTCATATGGAAGTTCGATGTATAGATTTCTAAGGTATCTCCAAACTGTTCTCCATAGTGGCTGTACCAGTTTACATTCCCACCAGCAGTGCAGGAGGGTTCCCTTTTCTCCACAGCCCCTCCAGCACTTGTTATTTGTGGATTTATTAATGATGGCCATTCTGACTGGTGTGAGGTGGTATCTCATGGTTGTTTTGATTTGCATTTCTCTTATAATCAGCGATGTTGAGCATTTTTTCATGTGTTTGTTGGCCATCTGTATATCTTCCTTGGAGAAATGTCTATTCAGGTCTTTTGCCCATTTTTCCATTGATTGATTGGTTTTTTTGCTGTTGAGTTGTATAAGTTGCTTGTATATTCTAGAGATTAAGCCCTTGTCAGTTGCATCATTTGAAACTATTTTCTCCCATTCTGTAAGTTGTCTTTTTGTTTTCTTTTGGGTTTCCTTTGCTGTGCAAAAGCTTTTCAGTTTGATGAGGTCCCATGGGTTTATTTTTGCTCTAATTTCTATTGCTTTGGGAGACTGACCTGAGAAAATATTCATGAGGTTGATGTCAGAGAGTGTTTTGCCTATGTTTTCTTCTAGGAGTTTGATGGTGTCCTGTCGTATATTTAAGTCTTTCAGCCATTTGGAGTTTATTTTTGTGCATGGTGTGAGGGTGTGTTCTAGTTTCATTGCTTTGCATACAGCTGTCCAGGTTTCCCAGCAATGCTTGCTGAATAGACTTTCCTTTTCCCATTTGATGTTCCTGCCTCCCTTGTCAAAGATTACTTGACCATAGGTGTCAGGGTTTATTTCCGGATTCTCTATTCTGTTCCATTGGTCTGTCTGTCTGTTTTGATACCAGTACCACACTGTTTTGATGACTGTGGCTTTGTAGTATTTCTTGAAGTCTGGGAGAGTTATGCCTCCTGCTTGGTTTTTGTTTCTCAGGATTTCTTTGGCGATTCTGGGTCTTTTGTGGTTCCATATAAATGTTTGGATTGTTTGTTCTAGTTCTGTGAACAATGTCATGGGTAATTTGATAGGGATTGCATTGAATCTGTAGATTGCTTTGGGTAGGATGGCCATTTTCACAATATTGATTTTTCCAATCCAGGAACATGGAATATCTTTCCATTTCTTTACATCTTCTTTGATTTCTTTGATTAAAGTTTTATAGTTCTCGGCATATAGGTCCTTTACCTCTTTGGTCAGGTGTATTCCGAGGTATTTGATTTTGTGAGGTACAATTTTAAAAGGTATCATATTTTTGTATTCCTTTTCTAATGTTTCATTGCTGGTATACAGAAATGCAACTGACTTCTGAATGTTAATCTTATATCCTGCCACTTTGCTGAATTTATTAATCAGTTCAAGGAGTTTTGGGGTTGAGTCCTTAGGGTTTTCTAGGTATAGTATCATATCATCTGCATACAGTGACAGTTTGATCTCTCCTCTTCCTATATGGATGCCTTTGATTTCTTTTGTTTGTCTAATTGCTGTGGCTAAGACTTCCAAAACTATGTTGAAGAGCAGTGGTGAGAGTGGGCATCCCTGTCTTGTTCCAGATTTGAGTGAGAAGGCTTTCAGTTTTTCCCCATTGAGGATTATATTTGCTGTGGGTTTATCATAAATGGCTTTGATTATATTCAGGAATGTTCCCTCTATACCCACTTTGGCGAGGGTCTTGATCATGAATGGATGTTGAACTTTGTCAAATGCTTTTTCTGCGTCTATTGAGATGATCATATGATTTTTGACTTTTTTTTTGTTAATGTGGTGTATGATGCTGATTGATTTGCATATGTTGAACCATCCTTGTGAACCTGGGATGAACCCAACCTGGTCATGGTGTATAATTTTTTTGATATGTTGTTGGATTCGGTTGGCTAAGATTTTGTTGAGGATTTTTGCATCTATATTCATCAATGATATTGGCCGATAGTTTTCTTTTTTGGTGGTATCTCTGCCTGGTTTTGGAATGAGGGTGATGGTGGCCTCATAGAATGTCTTTGGGAGTATTCCTTCTTCTTCAACCTTTTGAAAGAGTGTAAGGAGGATGGGCACCAATTCCTCTTTATATGTTTGATAAATTTCACCTGTGAAGCCATCTGGTCCTGGACTTTTATTTGTAGGGAGTGATTTTATGACCTCTTCAATTTCATTTCTAGTGATCGGTCTGTTCAGTTGGTCTGTTTCTGCTTGATTCAGTTTTGGCAAGCTGTAAGATTCTAGAAAATTGTCCATTTCTTCCAGATTGTCAAACTTGTTGCCATACAGTTGTTCACAGTATTCTCTTATGGTTTTTTGTATTTCTGCTGTATCCGTTGTGATTTCTCCTTTTTCATTTATAATTTTGGTTATTTGGGTTCTTCCTCTCCTCTTTTTAGTGAGTCTGGCCAGGGGTTTGTCAATTTTGTTCACCTTTTCAAAGAACCAGCTCTTGGTTTTATTAATTTTCTCTATTGTTTTTTGAGTCTCTATTTTATTGATTTCTTCTTTGATCTTTACAATTTCCTTCCTTCTGCTGACTTTAGGACTTTTTTGTTCTTCTTTTTCTAATTCGTTTAGGTGGAGGGTTAAGTTGTCAATTTGGGATCTTTCTTCTTTTTTGAGAAAGGCCTGTATTGCTATAAATTTCCCTCTGAGCACTGCTTTTGCAGCATCCCATAGGTTTTGAGAGGTTGTGTCTTCATTATCATTTGTTTCAAGGTAGTTTTTAATTTCCTTCTTGATTTCCTCATTGACCCATTGGTTTTTTAGTAGCATGTTGTTTAGTCTCCATGGAGTAGGTTTTTTCTCTTTGCTTTTCCCATGGTTGATTTCTAATTTCATGGCATTGTGGTCAGAGAAGATACTTGAGATAATTTCTACGCTCCTAAATTTATTGAGATTCGCTTTGTGTCCCAATATGTGGTCGATTCTTGAGAATGTTCCATGAGCATTTGAGAAGAATGTGTATTCTGCTTTTTTTGGATGTAGTGTCCTGAAGATATCAATGAAGTCTAACGTTTCTATTGTTTCCTTTAGGATCTCTGTTGCTTTATTGGTTTTCTGTCTAGAGGATCTGTCCATTGATATGAGGGGGGTATTTAGGTCTCCTACTATGATTGTATTCTCATCAATATCTCCCTTTATGTCTGTAAATATTTGTTGTGTGTATCTGGGTGCTCCTGTATTTGGGGCATATATGTTGACAATAGTAACATTCTCTCCTTGGATGGATCCCTTAATCATTAAATAGTGTCCTTCTTTGTCTTTCTTTATGCCTTTTGTTTTAATGTCGATTTTGTCTGATATGAGCGTTGCGACTCCTGCTTTTCTGTCATGTCTATTGGCGTGAAATATTTTTCCCCAGCCTTTCACTTTCAATCTATATGTATCTTTTGTCCTAAGGTGAGTTTCTTGTAGGCAGCATATTGAAGGTTTTTGCCTTTTTATCCACTCAGCCACTCTGTGTCTTTTGATTGGGGCATTCAGTCCATTGACATTTAAGGTGATAATTGATAGATGATTATTTATTGCCATTTGAACCTCGTGTTCCAGTTGATTCTATGGTTCTACATTTTTTTTTTTTTTTGGTTGGATGGTCTCCTAACAGCCATTCTGATAAATGTGAGGTGATATCTTGTTGTGATTTTAATTTGCATTTACCTCGTGTCTAGCAATGTTGAACATCTTTTCAAGAGCTTGTTGGCTATCTGTATGTCTTCTTTAGAAATGTGTCCATACAGGTCTTCTGGTCACTTTTTAAATCAGTTTTTTTTTGTTTGTTTGTTGCTATTGTTACTTTGATATTAAGTTGTATAAGTTGTTTATAAATTTTAGATATTAACTGTTTATTGCAACAAATAATTTGCAAATATTTTCTCCTGTTCAGTAAATGCCCTTTTGTTTTGTTAATAGTTTACTTAGCTGTGCAAAAGCTTTTAATTTTAATTGGAACTCATTTATTTACTTTTGCTTTTTTTCCCTTCACCTGAGGAGAAAAATCCAAATAAATTTTGTTAAGATTATTTCAGAGTGTATTACCTATGTTTTCTTATAGGAGTCTTATGATTTCTGTCCTAACATTTAGGTCTTTAATCCATTTTGAGTTTATTATTGTATGTGGTATGAGAAAATGTTCTAATTTTAATCTTTTACATATGGATGTCCAGTTTTCCAAGCACCACTTATTAAACCTATTGTTTATTTTGCCTCTTTTATCATAGATAATTGACCATGTGTGCATGTGTTTATTTATGGGCTCTCTATTCTGTTCATTGATCTATGTGTCTGTTTATGTGCAAATACAATGCTGTTTTGATTATAGTAACTTGTAGTATAGTCTAAAGTCAGAGAGTATGATACCTCCAGCTTTGTTCTTTTTTCTCTATAATTGCTTAGATTCTTCAGGGTTTTTGTGGCTCCATACAAATTTTAAAAATATTTGTACTAATTTTTGAAAATTTGGAATTTTGGTGGAGATTACATTATGCCTATAGATGGCTTTGGGTAGTATGGGAATTTTTAACATTATTAATTCTTCCAATCTGAACATAGGATATCTTTCCATTGATAAAGGACATTTCCTCAATGTCTTTTATCAATGTTTTAGAGTTTTCAGCAGATAGGTCTTTCACCACCTTGGTTAATTTTATTCCTAAGTAGTTTATATCTCTATTGTTCTTTTTTTCGGATTGCACATGTGGCATATGGAAGTTCCTGGGCTAGGGATCGAATCAGAGCTGCAGTCACCAGCTGACAGTATAGCCACAGTAAATACCATATCTGAGTCATGAACTGTGACCACAGCTTGTGGCATCACCACATCCTTAACCCACTAAGCAAGTGTTGAGTTTGAACCTCCATCCTCATGGATAGTAGTCAGCTTCTTAACCAGCTGAGCCACAATGTGAATTCTGGTTATTTTATTCTTTTAGAAATTATTTTAAATAGAATTGCTTCCTTGCTTTCTTTTCTGACAGTTTATTATTAGTGTAGAAAAATGCAAAAAAAAATTGTTTATTACTTTTTTATCCAACAACTTTACTGAATATATTAGCTGTTCTAGATTTTAGTGGAGACAGGGTTTTCTATGTATAATATTATGTAATCTACATATAGAGACAGTTTTATTTTTTCCTTCCTAATTTAGATGCCTTTTTATTCTTGTGTGATTGTTATGGTTAGGACTTCAAATACTATGTTAAAAAGTTGTAAAAAGTGGAAATATTTGTATTATTCCTGATTTTAGAGGAAAAGTTTTTGCTTTTCAACACTGACTATGATATTAGTTAAGGATTTGTCAAAAATGGCCTTATTACATTAAGATATGTTCCCTCTATACCCATTTTGATGAAGGGTTTTACATGAATGGATGTTGAATTTTGAAAAATGTTTTATTGTCTATTGAGATGATCATGTGATTTTTATCCTTTTTTTAAAAAAGTGGTATATTACATTGATTTGTACATATTAAAAAATTTTTAAATCTTAGATTAAATCCAACTTGATAATGTAATATGACCTATTGCTGAATTTGGTTTGATAATATTTTTTAAGGGTTTTGTCATTTATATTCATCCATGATTTTGGCCTGTGATTTATATGTGTGTGTGTGTGTGTGTGTGTGTCTTGCTCCAGTGTGGCCTCCTAGAATAAATATGGGAGTGTTCCTTCCTTTTCACTTTATGGCATAGTTTGAGAAGGATAGGTATTAACTCTTGTTTATATGTTTGGGAGTATTTAACTGTGAAGCCATGGGGTCCTGGATTTTTATTTGTTGTGAAATTTTTGATTACTAATTCAATTTCAATACTAGAGATTTGTCTGTTTTGAGTGTCTATTTCTTCCTGATTCAGATTTGGAAGATTGTATTT
This sequence comes from Sus scrofa, assembly GCF_054392235.1. Taxonomy (NCBI): domain Eukaryota; kingdom Metazoa; phylum Chordata; class Mammalia; order Artiodactyla; family Suidae; genus Sus; species Sus scrofa. The sequence goes on from NC_139386.1 coordinate 51,703,489, forward strand.
TTATAAGAATTTATCCATTTCTACAAGATTTTCCTCTTTGTTTGCATATAAATATTTGTAGTATTTTCTTATGATTTTCTTGTATTTCTGTGATATAAGTTATAATTTCTCCTCTTTTATTTTTTTGTTTTGTTTATTTGTATCCTCCTTCTTTTTCTTTAATGAATCTGGCTATTGACTTGGGAATTTTGTTTATATTTTCAAAAATTAGCTCCTGGTTTCATTGATTTTTTTTTCTATCACCTTTTCTGTCTTATTCATTTACTCTATGATTTGTATTATTTTTTTCTTTCATCTGATCTTTGGCTTTGTCTGTTCTTTTTCTAATTTCTTTATATGGTGAGTTAGGTTGTCTATGAGATTTTTCTTGTTCTTTTGAGGTAGACCTGTATTTCTGTAAACTTCCATTAGAATTACTTCTGGTCCATTCTATAGATTTCTGAAAGTTGTGTTTTTATTTTTTCATGTTGAGGTATTTTCTGATTTTCTTTTTGATTTCCTCCTTGCCTTATTGTGTCATTTAGTCTCCACCTGTTTGTGTTTTTCCATTTTTCCTTCTTCTGTAATTGATTTCTGGTTTCATACCATTGTAGTATGAAAACAAAATGCTTGATATAACTTATGGCTTCTTAAATTTGTTGAGTTGTTTTGTCACCTAGCCTGTGATCTATCCTAGAGAATGCTCCATGAAATTTTGAAAAGAATGCATATTCTAAACTTTTTGAATGGAATGTCCTGTAGATATCTATTAAGTTCAACTTGTCTAATACGTCAATTCAGGCTTCTGTTTCCTTATTGATTTTCAATCTGGATGCTCTGTCCATTGATGTAACAAGGTTGTTAATGAACCCTAGTATTATTGTATTATTATCAATTTCTCCCTTTACATCTGTTAATATTTGCTTTGCATATACATGCATTGTTGTTTATATCCTCTTCTTGTGACAATCACTTTATCATTATACAAGGCTTTTCTTTATCTTTTGTTATTTACTTTGTTTTAAAGTCTACTTCACCTAGCCTAAGTATGGCTATCCAACTTTCTCGCTATTTCCATTTGCTTGGAATATATTTTTTCCACATTCTCACTTTCATCATGTGTTTTTTATAGCTCTGAAGTATCTTCTGGACTGCATATAGATGGGTCTTTTATTTTCTTTGTCCTATCAACTACCTTATGACTTTTGATTGAAGTATTTAGCCCATTAACATTTAAAGTGACTTTTGATATGTATGCACTTACTGTCATTTTACTACTTGTTTTCCAGTTGTTTTTCTAGTTTTTCTGTTTTTTTTTTTTTTTCTTCTTTTCCCTTGTGGCATGATGATTTTCTTTACTGATGTGTTTGTGCTGCTTTCTAGTTTTTTCTGTATCTGTGTTGGTTTTTGATTTGTGGTTACCATGGAACTCATCCATGTTAACCAGTAGCCATATATATTCCTTTTAAACAGGTAGCTATTTAAGTTCAAACACATTAAAAAATAGTCATTTTACTCTCTTCCCCCATGTTTTGTGGTTTTGATGTGATATATCTTCTTTTCTAAAACATCTATTTTAGTTATTGTTTTATAATTTTCATCTTTTAACCTTTATATTAGCTTAAATGGTTGATCCACAATCTTTAATATATATTTACCTTTAATAGTGGGATTTTTTTTTCTTTTCTAAATTCTTTCCCACCTTTACTTTTACACTAAGGAAGACCCTTTAATGCTTCATTGAGTTTGGTTTAGTCTATAAAATTAGATGTTTGGACAAAAACCCTTATACAGTCTACAAGGATGAAAACCATGCTTTCATCCTTTATGAGATACTTAGGATTTGTGAAATATGCATAATGCAAAATCAAGGACCTCTTTTCTTCACTGAGGTCTCCTGTGGTGTTATGTACTAAGCCTAATACATAATAGGTACTTAATAAATAAAAGTTGAATACAAGAAAAAAAAAGTTCTCTGTTTTCCCATTTTGTTTAATTATTTCTGTCTCTATTAAATTAAATGAAACATGTACCTATCCCTGTTTTGAAAGGGTTTATGTGTATAGGAGCATCCCTATGAAGTCTGTGTGTGCCCAGCAGCTTTAATGGGAGAACTGTATCTGAAGTGAATACATACCATGCCTTCCTTCCCCAAGGGTGTGCTGGAAGTCATCAACATATTTGGAGTTAAGGCTAGAAATGGAGTGGCTAGAGCCAGAGTCAGGTGAAAGTAAGAGCTTCTTCTATGCTAAATGATAGGTACTGCCCTATGGGGGAAGGATCAGGCTCCAAAGAGCTACAGAGGAAGCTCTGAAGAAGTTGGGTTTCTCTGGTGTGTGTGATTGCAGTCTCTGTCTTGGTTGGGGTGGCTGCAGGGGCCTGAGAGCTTGGGGCTACACTTCTCTGCTGGTTTTAATTTTGCCCTGTTGTGAAAATCTTTTACTTTTTACTTTTTTTTTTTTTTTTTTTTTTTGCTTTTTATGGCCACGCCTGTGGCATATGGAAGTTCCCAGGCTAAGGGTTAAATATGAGCTTCAGTTGCTGGTGACATCCATAGCCATAGCAACAAAGGATCCAAGCTGCATCTGCAACCTACACCAGGGCTCATGGCAATGCCACATCCTTAACCCACTGAGTGAGGCCAGGGATTGAACCCATATTCTCAAGGATACTCATCAGGTTCATAACCCACTGAGCCACAACAGGAACTCCCCCATTGTGCAAGTCTTGGTTAGAAGCTGAGTCAAAGCCAGAGGGGTTGGTGACAACTAAACTGGTTTAATTCCTGCCAGTAATGTTGGTGTCTGCCCTGGAGTTAGTTTCACTCCTTCTGAATGTGGGCAGGGATGTATGCATTGGCAAAGGTTGCCTGCACCCTTGTTAGAGACATGGTCAGATCCAAGAACTTGTTACATTCCCTCTATGTGTACTCTCTTTGGCAACAGTAGCTTCCACCTTAGTGGAAAGAAGTAATGGATCAAGAGTGACTAGTGCAGGTGCCTGGAGCAGGTGCAAGTGCAGCTGTGGTGTGTGCTGTAGCAGTTGTGGTAAGTCAGCCAGATCACTGGGCAATTTTTAATATGTTGCCTCCATGCTGTGGCTGGCAGCAAGCAAGTGTATGCACATACAGGGATGTGTACACTGGTAATGGCTGCCTTTGCCTTGATCAGAGTCAGGGTTCAATCTGAGCTGGCTCCATTCCCTTTAAGTATGCTCACCCTATTTTGGCAATGGCAGCATCTGCCCTATTGAGAGCAATACTTGAGAAAGAGGGGGGAGAAAGCACCTGGTATGGGCTGTGGTGTGCACTGAGGTTGTTTTATAAACTCCAGAGCCCCAGTCAGTTTTCAATCTGTTGCCTCTGTGCTGTTACCAGGAGTAGTAATTTTCATCTGTGTATCTTCCAGGTCCTTGGGTAGTTTCCCATCTCTTTCTGTTTATCCTAATGCTTCTTGAGGCCCAACTTTGCTGAAATAACAATAAAAAAATAAAATGATTTTAAAACATAAGGAAAAATAGAGATCACCTTGTGAAACATTGTAGTCTGGAAAATTAATATTCAAGTAATTTTTTCAATTTTTCAATTTACCTGCTATTCTGATTCCTTTTTTTGATGAATTCTGAGTGGCCTGATTTATTATATTTAATAGGAAGCAAGAAAAGGTGGTACAGCCTGCATGCCAAATCAAAGATGACGAGAAGCCCCATAATTGATCACATTTACATTCCTAGAAAGACCACATTTGAAATTTAACCTGGCCTCTATAACAGGAGGAATTAAAAGAATTGATATACACCTACGAGGACTATTTTTTTCCTCATTTTGTTCAGCATATTTAAAACTTCTGAGGAATATATATAAACTAATATGGAGTGATTATCCATACATAAACAGATAATAGTTTTTATTTAAAATAGGTAATGTGGCCTCCTTTAAAGAAAAAAAAATACATGTTTCTATAGCCATTTTTTTTAAGGACCACATCCTTGGCATATGGAAGTCCCCAGGCTAGGGATCAAGTCGGAGCTACAGCTACTGGTCCACACCACAGTCACAGCAATGCCAGATCCAAGATGTGTCTGTGACTTACACCATAGCTCATGGAAACACTTAATCCTTAACCCACTGAGCAGTGCTGAGGATGGAACACACATCCTCATGGATACTAGTTGGGTTCATTACCACTGATCCACAATGAGAACTCCATCAGTATTTTTAACTCAATTTTGCACAAAATAATGGAAGAAATTTCTCTCCTTTAAAAAAATGCTGAATTTTGCAGTTTCTGTTATTCAACCATTTTGAGGCAGTCATTATTATGGGAATGTTTTCTCTGGCAGAATGTTCTAGAACCTTAATTATGGTACTCAAAGCCCTTGCCAATAGCTCCAATCTAAGCTCTTAAGCCTCTATATCTATTCCTGCTTAATGCCTGGAATCTATGAACACTGGACCACTTATTATATTCTCTCACCCACTATCCCTTGTTATGCTTACAATTCATTTACTAATTTTGTTTATAATACAGATTATGATTCAGTAGATCTAGAGAAAAGCCAAAAATTTTGCATCGTTAACAACCTCTCTGGTGATGTGAATGCTGCTGGTTTGTGCTAGACATTTTCACTAGCAAGGATTAGGTACCCTAACTATTTTTATTTCTGATCATACTATCTAACCTTACAGATTCTTTCTACATGGAACTTCTATCCATGAGATGATTCCAACTCATTCCCATATCTTCAGATCTAATCTTACCTCCTTATGTGAAGGATTTTTTCATGTTAAGAGAGAGAATTCATAAACTTCCTACTTTAATGGGTTCCCCTTATCCTTAAAATAACAAGCAAAGTCCTCACCAGGCTTACAAGGGCTACCTCTTCAACTCCTTTCCTACTCTTTTCTTCTTGCTCACTCCACCACATTGTCTTGTTCTACAGTAACATATCAAACATACACTGGTTTTAGGGGGTTAAAAATTCTCTTCCTGTCACATGTCCTCACAGCTTGATCTCTTATTTTATTCAGACCTTTAATCAAATATCATCTCTCAAACAGGCTATTGCTTTGAATCAACATCTATAAAAATTTGTCTCAATGAGATTGAAATTGAGAATGAAATCCAGCCTCTGCTTGGTTTGCTAGGCCAGGCTAATTAAGGTTAATCTGACAGCAGAGGGCAGGAGGGGTAGACAGACAAATTGGGAAATTCTTGCAGTAAGTATAGTATGAGAAATGAGAGGCTGGGCTTTGAAAATTGCCATGGAAACAGAGAGCCACTCTAGTGCCCATTCAAAGGGTTGTGTATGCCTGGAGAAAGGTCTGACTTTTTAAATATGCCCAAAAGATGTTAAATAAGCCAGAAAATCCTGAGCTTTAAGAGTGGACTTCTTTGACCATTCAATTTTAAGTAGCCTTTAAAAATTTATTTTTTTATTTCCCCAATACAATATTTACCCATCTACTCACTATTTTATCCTCCTACTCTGCTTTAATTTTTTCAAAAATGATGACTCAGGTATTATATAACATAGTGATTTGTTTTTGTTGTTTGTCTTTTTAATTTTGAGTGTCAGCTTAATGAAGGAAGAGACTTTTTTGTTTACTACAATATACCTAGCTCCCATAACTAGTACATGATATAAGCATTTACATATAAAATATTCACTCTTATAAGTATTAATTAAATTAATCAATGACTGCATACTCAGTGCTTCCATGACACAGAATAGGTAGTTATCAGATAGATAAAAGGTCAACACCTAACTTTAATATTTACTGGATGTGTGAAACTAGGCAAAATACTTATTTTCTCACATAATGTTTCCTCATCTGTAAATGGTAATAATAGCAATACAGAACTCATTTGAGGATGTGAGGACAATTATGGGGCATAATGAATATAGAGTTCTTAATTTATTAACTGATACACAGCATTTATGGCACCCTATTGCAAATATTTATTTTTTTGTTTTTCTACCTTGGCTATGAGCTCCATGAAAGCTCTTATTACAGTGTTTAGTATACAACAGTTACCCAAGAAACCTTATTTTTAATAATTTATTCACAAATATTTTTAATTGAGTGACTACTCTGCACCACCTGCCATGAGGATACGCAATAATGGGTACACACATGGACACTCTAGTAGCTTCTGTGCAGTGAGGGAGACAGAAATAAATAAAAACAATTAAGAAAAATTCTACAGCTTTTTAATATTGCTAGAAAGAAATAAACAGGGAACTGTCATATAATGATCATATTTCTTCGGGGAACATTTTTTGGGGGTAAAATATTTATTTATTTATTTATTTATTTTTGTCTTTTCTAGGACTGCATCTATGGCATATGGAGGTTCCCAGGCTAGAGGGTATAATCAGAGCTGTAGCCACTGGCCTACTCCAGAGCCACAGCAACATGAGATCTGAGCCACATCTGTAACCTACACCATAGCTAATGGAAATGTTGGATCCCTGACACATTGAATGAGGCCATGGATTGAACCCATATCCTCATGAATACTAGTTGCACTTGTTGCATTCCCCACAATGGGAATTCTCATTTGTATTTATTTTAAATATCTCTACTGTTCTCACATTATTTTTTATCAGAAATATCCTTTTCTTTGTCATTGACACAAAGATCAGTGTTGCAGGACTTATTTTGCAACCATCTCTGACAAAGTTCCCAGACAGATGCATCTTGGTCAGTAGAAGAAGGTGGAGAGATGTTTATTAAGTGGTCATTTTTAGTTCTACCCTTCTAGAGTGACCATCTCTCTGACTTCCCCTGAGCTCCTTTGGGAGAGCACTGTGATGAGTGATGTAGAACTGTTCCAGGGTGTGTTAGGGTTCTTACAGCAAAGAAAAGGCACATTTGGTGGTTTTAAATAAAGAGAAGTTTAAAAATGGGGAATAGACTGTCTCTTCAGCAAGTGGTGCTGGCAAAACTGGACAGATGCAAGTAAATCAATGGAACTAGAACACACCCTCACACCATGCACAGAAATAAACTCAAAATGGCTTAAATACTTAAACATAAGACACCATAAAACTCCTAGAAAAGAACAATAGGCAAAACATTCTCAGGTATCAACCATACAAATATTTTCTTAGGTCAGTCTCCCAAGGCAATAGAAATAAAAGCAAAAATAAACCAATGGGACCTAATTAAACTGACATGCTTTTACACAGCAAAGGAAACCATCTCCTCAGAAAAGAAAATCATGGACTTGGAGAAGAGACTTGTGGTTGCCTGATGGGAGGGGGAGGGAGTGGGAGGGATCGGGAGCTTGGGCTTATCAGACACAACTTAGAATAGATTTACAAGGAGATCCTGCTGAATAGCATTGAGAACTATGTCTAGATACTAATGTTGCAACAGAAGAAATGGTGGGGGAAAAACTGTAATTGTAATGTATACATGTAAGGATAACCTGACCCCCTTGCTGTACAGTGGGAAAATAAAAACAAACAAACAAACAAACAAACAAACAAAAGGAAACCATAAAAAAAGACAATCTAGGGAATGGGAGAAAATAGTTGCAAATGTTGCAACTGGCAAGGGCTTAATCTCCCAAATATACAAACAACTCATACAACTCAACAGAAAACAAACAGCCCAGTTGAAAAATGGGCAGAAGACCAAAGAAGACATACAGATTCCCAACAGGCACATGAAAAAATGCTCACACCACTAATTATCAGAGAAATGCAAATCAAAACCCCAATGAGGTACCATTTCACACTGGCCAGAATGGCTATCATTAATAAGTCTACAAATAGCAAATACTGGAGAGGATGTGGAGAAAATGGAGCCCTCCTATGCTAGAGGTGGGAATGCTACCACTATGAAAACAGTATGGAGGTACCTCAGAAAACTAAATATAGAACTACCATATGATACAATCCCACTTCTGCACATATATCTGGACAAAACTTTCATTAAGAAAGATACATGCACCTCTGTGTTCATTGCAGCACTATTTACAAGAGCCAAAACATAGAAACAACCTCAATGCACATTGACAGAAGATGTGGTACATATACACAATGGAATACTACTCAGCCATAAACAGAAGAAAGCGATGCAATTTGCAGCAATACAGATGGAATTAGATATTCTCACACTAAGTGAAGTAAGTCAGAAAGAGAAAGACAAATACTATGTGATATGACTTATTAGTGGAATATAAAACATGGCACAGACAAACCTATCTACAGAACAGAAATAGTCTCAGGGACATAGAGAACAGACTTGTGGTTGCCAAAGGAGATGGGGAGGGAGTGGGAAAGACTGGGAGTTTGGTGTTAGTAGATGAAAACCATTATATTTATAATGGCTAAGCAATGTGGTCCTGCTCTATAGCACGAAAAACTATACCCAATAACTTTTGATAAAACAGGACAGAAGATAATAGAAAAAATGTGTATGTATATATATATACACACACACATGTATAACTGGGTCACTTTGCTGTACACTAGAAATTGAGAGACATTGTAAATCAACTATAATAATTTTTTTAAAAAGAGGAGTTAACTAAAGAGTAGAACAATCACTGTAATATGGGTGGAGTTAAATGAATGTTCAAAGACTATGGAAGTATCATGGACACATTATCTCATATGCTTGAAGAAGCAAGGGCAGAGAATGTTATGTTGGATCTTGGAGAGACCTTGGATCCAGGGAGCAATGGCTGCTATGATGGGAGTTCTGACCTTCAAATGTCAGAGCTCTGCCCATAGAGTGGCAAATCAGGTAAGGAGGAACAGAAATGCCTAATTAGTCTTTCTCCTTCCACCTTCCAATTTTCCTTTGGGTATATCTTATTAACCAAACCTAAATGGAAACTAGAGGGTAAAGAAGCCTAGGTGACAATAGAAGGCAACTTCCTTTGGCAGAAAGCATGTTGGTTAAGGACAGATAGTGGATCTTGTGGTGAGAGTGGGGGAGCAAAGGACACCAACTGTCCCACCAGCATTCTTCCACCAAGTTGCCCCTGCTTCCTCATAACTACTTTAGCTAGTCTGAATTATCTCTCTTGATCAATGTCTTAAAGACTTCTTGCACAAGGATGAATCCTCTTAGCTATTTTTATGATGACCTAATAATTGTGATATATATCTTTGTTGTTGTTGGTAGTTTTTTAAGCATGAGAAAAATATATATGGGGCATAATTAGAAAATTTTGAGAGTTACTGGTAGGGAAATACTCCAGTGAATATTATGAAAAATGTGGAGGAAAAAAATCCCCACAATGAAAAGCATTATAAAATCTTTGGATATTTTTGTATCCTATATATAGGATGGTGGAATTTCAAGAGATGAGGGTGAACTTCCTGAGCACTCTGTCAAGATCCTTCTTCTAAAATTGATACTCACTTACATCATTACTTCTTTCCTTATTCTCATTGCTCATCTTACTGCTCCTTTTATTTGTCACACTGGGCAAACCACTCCTACCTCTGTCTCTTCCATTTCTTCACATTGTTATTTTAGGGAGAACTATCTTCCATAATTCACTTTGTTGATGGACATGAAAATATATTATATCAAAACCCATGCAATAAACTACCTCTGTCATTAAGTCATACTCTGGCCACTATTTATATATGAGCTGATCAATGTTTATTCTTCTTTCTTCTTCAGGTTAATTGGATTCAATATCATTGAGATAATCTAGAAGATAAAAGAGGATTTGGGGTTAAATGTTCAAAATGGAAAATAAATTGTTATTCTTTGAGATGTGTTGCATCGCTTCCAACAATGCAATAAATTTAAAAATCAGTTATGATAAAAAAACTTTAAAAACATATTATACCACTTTAATACAACAAAAATAAACTTAGATTTATTTGCTCTTTGTATTACTGTGGGCAAAGTTATCTTGTTATGGTAGTCATTGATTCTATTTTTAGCAGTGTGGCTGTATATACAAATTTATGCATTCCCTGGTTAAGCCTATCTTCATTGCCTTATGCAATGCTTGAGCTATGACACTGAATGTTTAAAACACTTACTCTACTGCCTTTCTTTATAAAATTTGAAAGAGTTACTCATTTAGAGTGGCCTAGCACCTCTGTTTTGCTCTCAGCTTTTAATGAGAGTCAGTCATTTGAATCACCTTCATCAGTCTGAAGCCTGGATTCCCAAATGTTGCATCTAAATGTTCATTAGATTTGAGATGTTCTTCTAATGGATTTTGCCTGCAGCTTGTGGTATTCACTGAGCAATGGTGGAAATCGGTTTAATTATCCTTTTTTTCCCTGTAAAAATTTATGAATTCATAAATGTAAAAAAAGTTTTAAAGGGAAATATATTTTACCATTACTGTATAATTTATCTTGAATCCACATTCAATCTATTCTTAATAACTACTGGCTCATTCCTCAGGAAGGGAGATATAATGATTTCACCAGGTGTGATAGATAGAATTTATTTAGCCCAATTCATTTGGTGCAAGGAAGAGTTTTTGTTGTTTGGTATATACAAAAGCTTCCATTGCTTAATGTCACAGTTAGAAATAAGACCATGGAAATTCACCCCTTTTCCCTTTTCTCCCAAAGAATGCTGCATTCTCAAGGCACATTTTAGGGTAAACAAGAAATAATAAATGGATATGGGAATGTATAGTCTCATAATGCTATACAATTTTTTATTTGCAGTTTTCAAATATAATGGACTTTTCATGGTAAATTAAAATAATTGTTCTTGACCATGCCTGCCAAAAATGCAAAATATTTGAACAATTTAGTTTAACAATTCACTTTCTAAATCTTCTGGTTGAATCATATGCACATGAGCCTCATTGTAAAAAATGTTGAAGAACTTTTGCCTGAGAAATTTTTATTCAAATGAAATCATATTTGCCTCATTTGTCAAATCTATTGAAATTGAAGTAAAGTTTTCATGTTATTGATTCTGATGGGCTAACATAGAGAATCAGGGTCATGGGATTAAATTCTTCTTATATGATACAGTGATTCAGCAACAGCATGTAATATAGGGTATTTCCTACATATTGTTCAAATCTTACTTCTAATATATTTTTTTACATAAACAATTTTACTGTCTCTTAGTGTCTCCTACTTTAGCCCATTCTGCATGTTTTCATTAGATAATGTTTTCTTTGTCATTTCTCTTTTTCAGAACCATTTATTTATCTATACATTCAAGCAACAAACATTTATTAATTGCTTACTATATGCTAGACACTAAGATGAATGCTGTAAATCCAGTAACGCATATAACATACTTCCTGTCTTCTGGTGCTTCCACAATTCCGTGGGGGCACAAAAAGGTGAGAAATTATTCAATTAGTGAGATAAGTCCTAAGGGATGTGGATGTGCTTCACTTTTCCTTGGGAAGACATTCTAGGAGAGAAAACATTTCAGCTGAAATTTAAGGGATATGAGAAATGTAATGAACTCAAGTAGAATGAGCATTATATCAGTAGAGGTAAGAAAAGTGTTAAAGAAAAAGTTATATTTTACTAATTTCAAGATTCTTCAGTTAGTTTTGATAGCCTTCCTCAAACTGCCCCTTTTTTGTCCTAACCATGTTTCCTCCCACTTCCCAACAGCTTTTGCTCGAGTATTCTTCATTGTGTCTACATTTGTCAATTTTTTATTTTCATGTTTCACAGCAAAAGCTCCATGACAGCTCTTAGGGAAAGCTGCCTTTAACATGCCCTCTAATCAAACTTGACCCTCAGGACAAGCTCAGGCTTCACTTTCCCTTCAAAGCCTTCCATACAGAATTTTACCTTTACTGTGCTTCTCTTTCTGGGAATCACATTTGCACTCAAGGCAAGCACCCCTTAAATTAGCATGTAACTAATATGTCTGGTTTATTTGGCAATCACTATTTTATCTTGAGTAACTTTGAGAGAAGTATAGTTTTGAACTGAATCCTGATGATGACTTTTTAATACATGGCCTTGAGTATATATTTACCTTCCTTGTAAAACAGGTATAGTAAAAGATGTCTTGAAGGGTTTTTATGAAGATGAAATGACAAAGGTATATATTGAAACTATGTTGGCTATGCAGAATTGATTTTCCTGGATATCATGGGAAATACAGCTGAATTATCTATCTATCTATCTATCTATCTATGATCTATCTATGATCTATCTACCATCTATCTATCTTCTATATATCTATCTATCTAAATGGGTAGAGAGAAGATCAAAATGAGAGATGCAAAGACAATATAATGAAATTATTGATATTCTTTTAATGGAATTTGTTGAATATTTCAGTGACATAGGGAATATTCCAGGGATAAAGACAAGGAATTAATTAAGAGAATTGCTAACAGGCTATTAATTATAGGTAAAAGGTTTTGTGAAAAGTGAGGATGGATGTATGTTCCAGCACCTAGAGTATTTTCTGAAGGTCAGGCTTTTGTGCAAGCACTCCATTGTATATGTCATCCAATCATTACCATGACTCTATCATATTATTACTATCATATTATGGATATGGTTACTGAGGCAAAAAAAAATTTGAGTGACTTGCTCAAGGTCATGAGCTTAGCTTTAGCTCGCAGTAGTACCAAGATTTAAACCAGAAGCTAGTCTCTTAACTCTTCAATATACCTACATCCACCCATATTAATAGTGCTCATTTAGGAGAAGGTAGTTTTTGAGTATATAAGAATCCTAAAGTGTTGGGAAATTTAAATTCTGACTTATTAAAGTTCTAAAATAGGAGACTCCAAATATTCAGGAACAATAATACTATCAAACAAAATATGCTCTGTGAAGCAGAAGATAAACTGGATTTGAGGTCCTAGCATGTTGAAGGTGTTAAGGCTAATGGAATGGGGTTCTGTTAAGGATGATACTATTATTAATAAACCAGGGCCTTAGACATCTATGAATCCTGCTACTTCTTCTTCCGTTAAAATTCCTGAGGAAGATTCATAAATAGGAAGGAAGGCCAGCCAAAATAACACGCTTCACCTAGGATTTAGTCTTTGATTCCAATGAAGATTTCCAGTGAGTGAGGCTTGAGTGCACAGGAAAACTCCAAAGTTTCATAGGCATTGATCCCTTGACTCCTATGCAATCTACAATATATTTTCTTTTTTTTCCATCAATGTCCAGCCTGAGATTGGAAACCAATCAATCTTATTGGGGTTCCAGCTTCATCTCTGTAAATTATAGCCTCTGTAGTGGTCTATAGTCCACCAATTCTAGCTCCATGTTCATATTATTAGATATGGAGCTGAACAGGAGCGGGAGGGTGGTTTCAGGAGGAGGAAGTCCACTGTTCCTTAGATATGACAAAAGTGGTGATAGGCACTCAGCAAATCTTTATCCTCTCCTTCAAATTCTCTTCTTTGATTGGATTATAAAGAACTTAAAGTTCTATATTCTTTCATCTCCTCCATAATTTTTAGACAAAATAACTTTGCGATTAATATAAATTTTGGTATCAGTTGAACTACACTTAAGAATTCTCTCTGGCACTTCCTGTTCGCTTTCAGGCAAGTTATTTGATTGCTTCAAAGACTAAGTTTCATCCCTTGAAAAATGAGGATTAAAATAGAACTACCTCTTAGGCTTTTTATGAGAGTCAAAATAAAAATAGTATGAAAAAGCACCAGTGTCTATAAGATTTATCCATTATTACTAATAAAATTTATCTATTCATACTATTATTATATACTATAAAGATTATGCTCAATACATACTTTTTGAATTCAATTACTAATTTATTCTCTCCTCTGTAAAGCAGTTGTCACTGCAAATTCAAAGTTAATTTAGAATCTTTAAAACAGCAAGAAGAGACATTAAGATTATTCAATAATAGGAGATCCTGGAGTGGCTCAGTGGTTAATGAATCTGACTAGGAACCATGAGGTTGCAGGTTTTATCCCTGGCCTCACTTAGTAGGTTAAGAATCTGGTATTGCCGTGAGCATGGTGTGGGTCACAGATGCAGCTCAGATCCCACGCTGCTGTGGCTCTGGTGTAGACTGGTGGCTACAGCTCTGATTAGACCCCTAGCCTGGGAACCTCCATATGCTGCAGGTGCAGCCCTAGAAAAGACAAAAAAGACCAAAAAAAGATTATTCAACAATAAAATGAGAAAAAATACATACAATTTCTTGAATTATAATGACAGTTTCTTTTATTCATACTTTTCTCACAGACATGTCTGGAGGTTAAATGTATATGATACTTTCACTTCAGTTTGAACAAGAAATTACTTTAGAATTTGAATACATTTGTTCTGCTTTCTGTGTTTCTTTAGAGCAGAATGACATAGCAGGATAAAGAGGTAAATTCAGAGGTTATCTGTACATGAATTGTAAAAATGATCACTGATATCTAAGATAATAATAATAAACAAAATTGAGATGCTCCTAAAGTTAATCTAAGAACACAACTGAGGTTCTGGGAACATTTTTTGAGTCTCCTCTAATTTAAGTATTATATGAATTAGTCAAGTACCTACTTGAAATCTCCACTCAAGTGTCTCAGAAGCATCTAGAACATAAATGTCATAAGCTGAACTCTGTGATCTCCTTCACTTCACAACTTGTATCTCTCTCAGCCTTTCTTCTCATAGCGCATGATGTCATGAAGTTTTAAATCACAACATGGGTTTCATTCTCCCTAATTTCACCTTGCCCCATATTGGGCTGCACCCTGCAAGCCTACAAGCCCTGTGCTTGCCCACCTTCAAGTTGAAGAAAGAACCCAGAGTCTGCAACAGAGTAATTACATGTCTGAAGCAATATCCTGGAACAACACCCTACTTTGTGAAGCAGATAGTGGGCAGGACATGTCAGCAGTCTTTTACCAGGGGAAAGAGGAGATTACCAGTTATAGGGGGAATTAATATCAAGTTGGTTCATTGATGACCATGGAAGCTAGCAGAAGGGCTTGCCCTCACTAATCTTTTGATAAGCTATCATGGAGAAGATGTTCTGATGGAAAGTTCAGAACAATCACTAGCTGGGGACAGGGAAAGTATATAGAAAGATCAGTCATATGGGTGGGTGAGGGTGAAGCAGGCACTGATCAAGCAAAGCACGTACAGAAAACAAGAGAACAGCTTTCCTAAGTGGCCTGGTCATGCACACCACTTTCTCCCATGTACTCCATTGGCAATTACTATTAATTTAATCATTAAAAGATGCCTTGATCTGCTCACTCTTCATTGTCAACAACAGAGTCCAACCTCACTTATCTGAACAACTGAAATATCCATATAATTACTCTCTTCCATGTCTCTCTTCCTTTTCTAAATTCCATTGTCTATACCTCAGAATTATCTCTTAAAAAAATCTGATCACATGCCTCCCCGTCTAACCCTGCTTTAACTTCCCACTGCAATCACAAGAAAATTCAAACAAAGTCAGCCTTGAACCTGATCCATACCTGTGGCTCCAACCTCACTTGGGACAACCCTCTCTCTTGTTCACTATCCTCCAGACATTTCAGGATTATGTAGGGTCCTGACCACCCAAGTTCATGCCCTACGGCCTTTGTACATGTTGCACCTATTGCTCTCTGTTGGAGCATTCATCCTTCAGCATCTTTCATTAATGACTCCACCCATCTTTCACCTTCATTGTAAGTGATATTTCTCTAGATAAGCCTGTACTGGATATCAAGTAAGTCCCTACCTCCTTATCTCATTATTCTCACATAATTTCTTTCCTAGCACTTGACACTTTTGTATTGTACATATACATACACATCTCCACCAATGTACATATTTGTTTTACCTAATACCTGTGTCCTGACAATAATATGTACAAGCTCCATAAGGACATAATTATATCTCTTATTTTCCAGTGTATACCCAACATCTAACATTAGCTTGATACATGGAAAGCGCTTCCTAAATAGTGCAGTGAAAAAAAGACCTTAAAAATAAGTGTAGTAAGAGCTAAATTATCTGTATCAAGTGTAAACAGATTACTTATGGAAACTACATAATAGAACTTCAGCAGACCTTTTTCAAAGAATACTTTTTTTTCCTGCTTTTTAGGGCCACATCTATGGCATATGGTAGTTCCCAGGCTTGGGGTCAAATCAGAGCTTCAGCCACAGGCCACAGCCACAGCCACAGCCACAGCCACTGCAACACCAGATCCGAGCTACCTCTGCAACCCACACCACAGATCATGGATGGCAATGCTGGATCCTTAATCCACTGAGCAATGCTGGGGATTGAATGTGCATCCTCATGGATGCTAGTTGTGTTTCTGCTGTGCCACAATAGGAACTCCTCAAGGAAAATTTTAAATGTTTTTAGAAGTCATCTTTTCATGGTAAGAAAAATGCAAAATAATTCTGGAAGTAAAAATTAGAATTCCTTTTAAAATTTCACATGTTAAATAATAATTAGAAATAAAGTTTAGATAGAAACATAAGGAAAAGAAAATAATGAGAAACTAGAAATACCTGGTAAAAAAGTTTATTGGTAAATGCATAAACCTCAGATTGTTTTAGAATTTTAGACAGGTAAGTAAACACAGGCTGAGTCTTGGCTGAGTTTTGAAGGCCTTTTTTTTGTGTGTGTTGACTAACAAACACATTACAAATGGATAAGACTTTCATAATTCATTATTGCCTGCCTACCATGCCGAGGACTGTGCTGGGCATAAAGTGATGCATATGGAGAAAACAGCTGAGTCAGTCTGTCTCCAAATGAACCTACAGCCTGTTTTAAAGGTTCTCCAACTTCAGAAGGCCTCAGCCTCATCTGGGTAATGTGTTTAAACAGAGTTCTGTACCTCACTCCCAGGGATTCTGATTCAGTAGGTCTGGAGTGGCGTCTTGGGATCTACAGTTTTAACAAACTCCCCAAATAATTCAGATCAAGTTGCATCCTGGATCCTAAATTGAACAATGCTGATATAGCTGAAGAGACGCACAAAACAAGGGAAAAATTAACCAATTTATGCAACAAAAGCTATGATGAAGCCAGTACCAAGATATGAAAGCTTAAAGAAGAGGATCCCATGTATGTTTAGAAATAATTACCAATTCAAGTCCTAAGGGTAGATAGAAGAGTCAAGATTGGGAGCCATGAAGTCAGAGTATTTGAGTTATGAAGTGCATATGAATCTCTGCAATGGTAAGAGAAGTGTGATCCTGGGAAGAACAAATATATCTCAATAGCTGTAAGGGGTAAGGTTGGTAGGAATTAAACCAGAGAAGTCAGCAGGTCATATAATGCCTTGCTACACTAAGCTAGGAGTTTGACTCAATTGACAGGGTGATGACAATATGACCACATTTGAATTTGTACTTACACAAAAACACACATTGCTGTATTTATAGAATTCTATATGAAGTGCAGAGAGTGGGTCGGAAGTGTACAATATGATATTCAGGAAAATCAGTTACAGTGTTTCCAGTTATGCAGGTAAGAGGTGAGCAGGAATGTGAAATAAGACAATGGAGACATCGGGAAATGAATTCACAAAATTTAATGTTTGCTTATTGTGAAGGATGAGAAGGACAAAGGAGCATGATGGCTCCTTAACTTAAGGCTGGGATAGGTAGATATATTGCAGACTTAAAAATAAATTAACTATAAACTAATTATCAGTAAACAAAAATAATCATTTTATCACTTGCTAGTAGCAATACAAAGATGAGAAGCTGGGGCTGTGGGAAAGAGAACAAGTTTTAAGGATGCTCTGCAACATCAATATCCATTAATATTAGTGTTTACATTTCTGAGTAAAATTTAAAAGTAAATTTAATAACCTAATGAATTTAAAAATAATCTATAAATAATATTTCATATCTAATGGAACATTCAAATTATATAAGCTATTTATTTAACTCAATAGCTACATTTATTTCATAAAAATATAAAACAAGGTAGTATAAAACTAAAGAATCACTTCAAGAAATGCCTATACTTCTGATCTTTTCTTCATTTAAAGTGTCTGAAGAAATCTGTATTTGTAAATTTTCATGTTATTACTTTTACAGTGGTGAAATGATGAGTATAACAAGAATTCAGCCAGCAGAAAAAGACATCCTGGCCCACCTTCCCTGGCTTCAGATCAAACACTGTACGACTAATTTTAGCCAATAAGTTAAGAAGAAAAAATTGTCTGTTTCACTCCTGGCCAAAGTGCAGAAGAGGAACTGTGTAATCTCTAGATGACAGCTTCCTCTGCAGTTGTTGAGAAAGCAAAGTCATAAGATGGACATGGCTGTATCATTGAGTTCATGCCCGGAGGACAGATGTTCTGGAGCATCACCTGATTTCCATTGGGTTGTTCAGCCACTGGAATTTCAGGGTCAGCTTATTACCATGCCCAACCTACTTGTTCTGGCTAATAAAGTAGGAAATTCTTTACTGATGTATCAGGTGGGGAATGGCTTGTTACAAGAGTCCTGGAGGCAGGCCTTATGCTAGTGAGTGAAACACAGTAATGACTTCTGAAGACCAGGCAAATCATGTCTGAATACCACTTTAGCAGATCATCAACAGATACCTAGATTTAAGCAGTGTTAAAAGAGGTAAGTAGAAAGAATTAACTTTTAGATCAATTAACTTCTGGCATCACTATACATTTTAACCTTTCCTTTCACAATTAGGGGTCTCAGGACTCAGTTACATTTGCTCCCTAGTAGAATACTTTATCTCAGTAGTTGTAAGACCTAAAAAGAGGGTATGGTTAGGTGTGTCTATGGTAAGGCCAGTAACTTTGTAATTAAAAATTCTCCACATGACTTGTGGTTGCCAAGGGGGAGAGGAAGGGAATGGGATGGATGGAGTGCTTGAAATTAATAGATGCAGACTATTGCCTTTGAAATGGATTAGCAATGAGATCCTGCTGTATAACACTGAGAACTATGTCTGGTTACTCGTGATGGAGCTTGATAATATGAGAAAAAAGAATGTATACATGTATGTGTAACTGGGTCACCATGCTGTACAGTAGAAAATTGACAGAACACTGTAAACCAGCCATAATGGAAAAAAATAAAAATCATTATACAAAAAAAATTCTCTGGGTAGTATGTGTAAGCTCAAAAAAGTTGCCTTTTTGGAGTTAGGGAAACACTGCTGTTCACTTCATACTGTCTAAAGCATGTCTCAAAAAATGGATTAAACAGAGTAGAAGAAGTTTCTTCAGCTCAGATGAACATAAAATTATATTGGACATATATTCACTCTGTATGCAAAGAAGAGAGAAGGTTGAAGTATTTTCTATAGCTAAAATAAAAGCTAGGAAATATAAATACATATATACATTTATTATAAATTATTCATTATAAATTATTTATTATTAATTATAAATAAATATATAGTAAAAGCCAGAGCCTATACCAATGAGGTTAAATTGTATAATGCATATTTAAATTCTATGTGCATTTAGCTCGTAGCCAGGATTGCTTGTGTTTCCTGTGATTGAATTACTCTAATATTATGACTTTTTTGGTTCTAGTGAAAAATTAATAGCTTAATTACTTATGAGTATTATTGATATCAATATAATGACTAAGAGTAACACATATCATATTACTTGCCTGTGGCCTGTTTTATAGCATCAATACAGACTTCGTTATTTAGATGAGGAATTATGTGATTTTAAAAATATTTAAAACCATTTTAATTACCATTTTACACACAGCCTGCATGGAATAAAGTCTTAATGGGATATAAAATGCTTCATTAAGTGTTATCTAACATGTCTAAAGGAGACGTTCTATGCTAAAAATTTTTTCATGAAAAGCTTATGTTTAATTATAGTCTCATGATTAATATACACATTTAAGGGAGATGGGAAAAACTTTAAGGCCTGCCTTTAGTATAGAAATGTACTTCAAACTTATGAAATAATTCAAAAACACAAAGTGGAAATTATTTCAAAAGGAATTTTATATTACAAGTGCCTATTTAGTCTTGGAACAAGTGTTATGTATGTATTCTCTTCTTAAAGTCCTATTTGGACCAGAGTGGTCATTCTTATCTACTCTAAGAAAAATGCACACACACACAAAATATCAACTGAAGTGAAATATATAATGACCCAGAGTATAATCAGGATCCCCTAAAGCGAACAAAATTACCTAGTTTGGGGTGAGGTGTATACAATGGTAATGACTTGAAAATATCTGTCTCTCTGGGAAGCAAATACTTAATAGAATAGTAAAACTAAATCAAAATAAATAATTAAGGCAGAACCTATAATATACCTTTTATTAGTAACAAAAATGCAAGCAGTGCATAGGCTTTATTTCATATACATAACATCAAACAGATTTTTCTTATTTTGTCCAGCAACCCAATAGGAGTATTTGAACTTAGGCCATTAGCAGATCTATTTGGGTTTGTGAAAATAAAAAGGTACAATGGTAGGAAGGAAAGACAACAATATGTTATACTACTCTAAATAACTGATTTGTGTGTGTATTTGGAAATAGAAAATTTATGCAAGAATCCACATAACATCGAAATGACGAGTTCATATCATGGTGTCCAAGGAAAAACATCTTTATAAAACCATAGATTATGGATTGAAAACTTTTACTCTGTAGTAGCCTCAGTTTTCTTTAGAAGATATACTGAGTATGTTTTGAAAAACAGATGATATTCCTCAAGCCCACCCTGAATACTTCATAATCCTTATTCCTAATATCCAAGTATGAATCTGGAAAGCACTTGCTTTCATTTGAAAGGTTTATGAATAATGTTGGAGAATAACATAATTTTCCCTGATAATTCTCAAAAATCAAAGTTAATGATTCTATCCAAATACAATTGGGATTGCCACATGGCCACTATTAGCATTTGTTTTCTCTATTTTCTCTTGGACCATTGCACTTATTTGGCATTCACTATTACAAAAAAATATTTAATTGCTGTTAAGGGAAAACATACCAAGCCAGTCTATTTTTGAGAATGGTAGTTGATTCTCTATGTTATGCATTTAATCTCCTTCTGTTGCCTCTATCAGAATGCAAGAACAAGTGTCACAAAGCTTCAGAGCAAAGGTAAACAAATCCTTGAATTACCCACAGAGTTTGCCAAGTGTGGAGCAGCTGCTATCAGGGGACAGAATCACAGAATGTAGTCAAACAGAAATAGAATATTCAAAACAGGACATGAGTGGCAGAGCTGGCCTAGTAAAATAGGAAGGAATAGCAAATTTGACTTAAATGCTCTTTTTCTCCTGTAGATGACTCCTGCAATTTGCTGTATTCTCCTAGAATAGCCAATGCTCTCACAGTGCCCTTTGGTCAACCACAGTCCTCCACTGTTATTTCCCAGTGAGAATACTCACTTATACTGGAGTCCATCTAAACATACATAGCTATCTTCATTCTATTCTCAAAATGATCATTGATGTCTTTAGATCTGTGCCTCATAATTTTCAAGGGACCCATTTACATTTTAATAAGTTTTGAGAAATGTATAACCTCAATTTAGAGAAGAGACTCAAATAGGGTAGAAGGATCAGAAAGATGCTCTCTCCCTGCTGTCTATGCCACTGATTATAATGGGCCCATAAGCTGTGGTCAAGCATTCATTTAGATTTTGTTTTTATTTATTTATAATTTGTCTATAGTGAACACTTTAATTTCTTCTTCATAATGATGGGTTCATTCTGCAGAGGAAACAGGGCTGTGTCTCTCTCTGAGAATTGTTTTTGACCTGCAGAGAGCTGCTTCACTGAGGTCACCCTTCCCAGGGACAACTTCCAGCCAAAGATTGGTCTATTATAGGGGTTCAAAGACTTCACTTCCTAATTTAAAGGCAATTCTTTAGAGTTGTCCCTACCCCAGAGTACTCCGTGGAGTTGGATGAGGGCTTTGTTACAACTGCATTGAATCAACTTATCTTCTAATTCTGTTGCCCTCATTCTATTATTGATACTGTTCCTGAGATGTCTCCTCAATAAGATTTTCACAAGCAAATCTTCATGTCAGGGTCTATGACCTAATGTAGATTTCCATGTAAGTATGTATACCATGAAGGTAAATATTGTGTTTTATATTTTTTATCTATTAGAACTAGAAGATCTGCCAGATTCTTCCAGAGCTGCTTTGGTTATAAATCACAAGTATTTGGTAAAACTTTCTTAGGACTAAGGAATAGAATATAATTGACTGCTCTTATCTGCTTATACCACTGAGTTGCTGAAAACCAGGAGAGAGGGAAGGAAGGAAATCCCTCTTTTTTTGATTATGAACTTTTTAAATTTCTCCCATCTGTATCTGACTTGGACATACATAATATTTTCCATATGAACTATGTTCTCTACATGTTCTTACATGCCTAAAATTTTATGTACTTACATACATATGTATATATATGTATATATGTATGTATTGGTCTCTAGACCACTATTTATACTCAGAATTTGTTTACATCTCTATACACTATCTCAAATTCACTTTGCACATGTCCTCTGATTTGGATTGACACATAGAACCAAGGGTGTTAAATATCTGGGTCAACTTAGAACTTAGTGCCTTTACAGACATAGTTAATTGATCATGGCTCCCAACACTCTCACTCCATTTTGCAATTGGCAGCAGTTCCTGGTGCATGCAACTGTTCTGGCTTCTTTAGCAGAATCTAGTTTTAGCCCAGTATTGGCCATTTCCCATGCTCTATCTAGGAAAGCGGATGTCCATTTTTATGGACATGTCAGTAATGCAGGATGGAGGTTTTAACTACATTCACACTACATTTGGAGCTTTTCCAGGAACTCTAGAATTTGTTCCTTACCATGACTTTTAAAGTTCAACTGACAAGTGTCATTTTTTAGATCATAATCTGGGTCTCTTTTCTACTCAGGCTGCTGTTGACAGAGACAGGCTCAGGCCATTTGGAGAGACAAAGGATTTGCCATGATGCTAATGAAGTGTAACCTTCAGGGGCTTTTATCTAGTTTCTTCCAAAGCCCCAAAAAGAGCATTTTTGGTAACATTTCAAAATTAAGATATCACAAGAACAATTTGTTAAGTCCTCTATATGTTAACAATTTGTTAAGTCCACTTCTACTTTTCCTCAAAGTACTCATCTTGTTAGGTGGCATTGAAATGACCATAAGCAGTATTGGAATTCATTAATGAAAACTTGACTGGCAACACATTTACGTTAGGTTCAGTGGGATATATTTATGTGACCTAAAGCCAATTTCATTATAGTGAAGTTATTGTTAGCTATGCTAATAGAAGAATAGCTTCCATAACTTCAATTCATCAGGTGGACAAAGTTGTAAGTGGAGGATTTTTCTCCATATCAATGTCTCACCATGACAGAAATGTACACCGCAATGTAACATTCACAGCAATAAGACATAAAGTAGTTACCAGAGTTTATGCATTTGTAGGGCATTCTTTGGTAGCAAAACTACAAGAACAGTATACAAGTGTGTGAAGTCACATGTTTTATTCATCCTAACCATCGATAATAAAAGACAACTTTGATTAAACAGATAAAGACTGGATTTTCATCTTATTTTCTTTACATAAAAAATTGTAATACATTGTCACATGATGAAAGAGCATAAAGCTAAAAATATAGAAGAGTGTTATAAGAAGTGTGTCAGAAGTTAATACAAACATTATACTTTTTTGATTTTATGATGTATTTGATTTACCATCTCATTGTACATAAATATTTCCTCTGTACTTAATTATATATTTATATTCTTTTACTTAAAGTATTTCCCAATGTAATTGTATGATCTTTAGGTCCCATAAACCCTGGATTGATCCCTGAGACACTCAAAAACATCTTTGCACAGTATGGCTGAATGTTTTGACTCTAAGCACAAAAGAATTTCCCACCTGGGGAAAAGTAAATATGGTTTATTTCTAAACATGGGAATGGAATTTTAGGGAAGAAAGAGAACAAACACAAGTTCATTTTTCAGGTGATGAAACTAAAGTGGAAAGTGATTGTGGCTTTATTGGGTGTCTAAGTCTTATTTTAGCAGCTGAGCTATGTAAAAGTGAACAGTCAATTTCCACAGTACTTTACAACAGTGGAAATGGCAACCAAAATTTTGAGAGGGTCCTGATAAAGTTCCAAAAGTGAACCTCCACTGTTAACAGCTGTGCTGAAACTGAAGAACAGAGATGTAGATCTCTTAGAAAAGAAGAACATCTCTTTTATCAGGGATAGTGCTCTTAGGGAAAAAAACAAACAAATGAAGAAAAAAAAAAACACTTAAGTTTCCAAGAAATTATAGAAGTTAATTTCTTAACCACACTCAAATAAGGACAATCTTAAAGACCTTAATCTTTAGATTATAGACAGACTTTTTAAAAAAGATTTTAATTTTTTCCATTATAGGTGATTTATAATATTCTGTCAATTTCTGCTGTATAGCAAAGTGATGCAGTCATATGTGTATATACAAATATCTATTATATGTATATTCTTTTTCTCACATTATTCTCCATCATGCTCCATCACAAGTAATTAGATATAGTTCCCTATGCTATACAGTAGGATCTCATTACTTCTCCACTCAAATGCACTACTTTGCTTCTACTAACACCAAACTCCCAGCTGATCCCACTCCCTCCACCTTCTTCTTGGCAACCACAAGTCTGTTCTCCAAGTCCATGAGTTTCTTTTCTGTGGAAAGTTTCATTTGTACAATATAATAGTTTCCAGACATAAGTGATATGGTATTTTTCTTAATCTTTCTGACTTTATTCACTTAGAATGAGAGTCTCTAGTTTCATTCATGTTGCTGCAAATAGTATTATTTGGTTCTTTTTATAGATACACAGTGGAGTAGTATTCTTAATCCATTCATCTGTCAATGGACATTAAGTTTGTTTCCCTGTCTTGGCTATTGTGAAGAGTGCTGCCATGAACATACAGGTGCATGTATTTTTTTTTCAAGGAAAGTTTTGTCCAGATAAATGCCCGAGTGGAATTTCTGGGTCACATGGCAGTTCTATATTTAGTTTTCTGAGGTACCTCCATACCATTTACCATAGTGGTGGCACCAATTTGCATTCTTGCCAACAGTGTAGGAGGGGATCCTTTTCTAAATACCCTACCCAGCATTTATTATTTGTTGACTTGTTAAGGATGTCCATTCTGACTTCTGTGAAGTGGTACCTCATTTTAGTTTTGATTTGCATTTAATAATTAGTGATGTTGAGTGTTTTTTCACATGCCTGTTAGCCATCTGTATATCTTATGTGGAATAATGTCTATACAGGTTTCCTGCCAATTTTTTAATTAAGCTTTTGGTCTTTTTGCAATTGAGTTGTTTAAGTTGTTTGTATATTTTACTGATTAAGCCCTTGTCAGTTGCATAATTTGAAAACTATTTTCTCCCATTCTTTAAGTTGTCTTTTTGTTTTCTTTATGATTTCCTTTACTGTGCAAAATTTTGTAAGTTTGATTTGGTCCCATTAATTTATTTTTGTTTGCATTTCTGTTTCCTTGGGAGACTGATCTAAGAAAACATTTGTGTGGTTGATGCCAGAGAATATTGTGCCTATGATCTCTTATAGGAGTTTGATGGTGTTTTGTCTTTAAGCCATTTTGAGTTTATTTTTGAGCATGGTGTGAGGGTGTGCTCTAGTTTCATTGATTACATGCTGCTGTTCAGTTATTCTAGCATCACTTGCTGAAAAGTATATCTCTTTCCCATTTAATGTTCTTGCCTCCTTTGTCAAAGATTAATTGACCATAGGTGTCTGGGTTTATTTCTGGGTTCTCTATTCTGTTCCATTGGTCCGTATGTCAGTTTTGGTACTAGTACCACACTGTCCTGATTACTGTAGCTTTATATTGTTTGAAGTCTGGGATAGTTATGCCTCCTGCTTAGTTTTTGTTGCTCAGGATTGCTTTGGCAGTTCTGGGTCTTTTGTAGTTCCATATAATTTTTGGATTTTTTGTTCTAGTTCTGTGAAAAAAGTCATAGGTAATGGGATAGGGATTGCATTCAGTCAGTAGATTGCTTTCAGTAGTATGGCCATTGTTGTGATATTATTTCTTCTAAACCAGGAGCATAGAATATCTTTCCAATACTTATAAACCTCTTTAATTTCCTTGATTAATGTTTTCTAGTTCTCAGCAGGTATGTTTTTCACTTCCTGGTCAGGTTTATTCCTAGGTATTAATTTTTGGGGGTTAAGTTTCATTTTATTATTATTTATTGTTATTGCCCCAATAAAATTTTTTTCTACTGTATATTGTGGTGACCCAGTTATACTTACATGTACACATTCTATTTTCTCACATTATCATGCTCCATCATAAGTGACTAGACATAGTTCTCAGTGCCACACAGCAGGATCTCATTGATAATCCATTACAAAAGCAATAGTTTGCATCTATTAACTCCAAGCTCCCTAAACACCCCACTCACTCCCCTTCCCCCTTGGCAACCACAAGTCTATTTTCCAGGTGCATGATTTTCTTTACTGTGGAAAAGTTCATTTGTGCCATATATTAGATTCCAGATATAAGCGATATCATATGGTATTTGCCTTTCTCATTCTGACATATTGCACTCAGTATGAGAGTCTCTAGTTCCATTCACATTGCTGCAAATGGCATTATTTCATTCTTTTGTATGGCTGAGTAGTACTTCATTGTGTATATATACCGATCTTCCTAATCCAATTGTCTGTCGATGGACATTTGGGTTGTTTCCATGTCTTGGCTATTGTGAATAGTGCTGCAATGAACATGCAGATGCATGTGTATTTTTTAAGGAAAGTATTTTTTGGACGTATGCCCAAGAGTGGGATGGCTGGGTCATATGGTAGTTCTATGTGTAGGTTTCTAAGGTATCTCCATACTGAGCTCCACAGTGGTAGTACCAGCTTCCATTCCCTCCAAGAGTGCAGGAGTGTCCCCTTTTCTCCACGCCATCTCCAGCATTTGTTATTTGTGGACTTATTGATGATGGCCATTCTGACAGGTGTGAGGTGGTATCTTGTGCTAGTTTTGATTGGCATTTCTCAAATAATCAGGGATGTTGAGCATTGTTTCATGTGCTTGTTGGCCATCTGTACTTCTTCCTTGGAGAAATGTCTATTCAGGTCTTTGGCCCATTTTTCCATTGGGTTGTTGGCTTTTTTGCTGTTGAGTTGTATAAGTCGCTTGTATATTTTAGAGATTAAGCCCTTGTCCATTACATCATTTGAAAGTATTTTCTCCCATTCTTCAAGTTGTCTTTTTGTTTTCTTTATGATGTCCTTTACTGTGCCAAAGCTTGTCAGTTGGCTTAGGTCCCATTGCTTTATTTTTGCTTTTATTTCTGTTGCTTTGGGAGACTGACCTGAGAAAACATTGGTAAAGTTGATGTCAGGGTATGTTTTGCCTATGTTCTCTTCCAGGAGTTTGATGGTATCTTGTCTTATATTTAAGTCTTTCAGCCATTTTGAGTTTATTTTGGTGCATGGTGTGAAGGTGTGTTCTAGTGTCATTGATTTGCATGCAATGGCCCAGGTTTCCCAGCAAGAATTCCTGAAAAGACTGTCTTTTTTTTCCCATTTTATGTTCTTGCCTCCTTTGTCAAAGATTAATTGACCATAGGTGTCTGGGTTTATTTCTGGGTTCTCTATTCTGTTCCATTGGTCTGTATGTCTATTTTGGTACAGGTACCACACTGTCTTGATGACTGTGGCTTTGTAATATTGCCTGGAGTCTGGAAGAGTTATGCCTCCTGCTTGGTTTTTGTTCCTCAGAATTGCTTTGGCAGTTCTGGGTCTTTTGTGGTTCCATATAAATTTTTGGATTGTTTGTTCTAGTTCTGTGACAAAAGTTATGGGTAATGGGATAGGGATTGCACTGAATGTGTAGATTGCTTTGGGTAGTATGGCCATTTTTACGATATTAATTTTTCCAACCCAGGAGCCTGGAACATCTTTCCATTTCTTTATGTCTTCTTTAATTTCCTAGATTAATGTTTTATGCACCTGGGATGAATCCCACCTGGTTGTGGTGTATGATATTTTTTTTTAAATTGTTGGATTTGGTTGGCTAAAATTTTGTTGAGAATTTTTGTATCTATATTCATCGATGATATTGGCCTATAGTTTTCTTTTTTGGTGGTATCTTTGTCTGGTTTTGGAATTATGGTGATGGTAGTGTCATAGAATATCACTGGGAGAGTTCCTTCTTTTTCAACCTTTTGAAAAGTTTTAAGGAGGATCGTTATAAACATCCTCTTTGTATGTTTGGTAGAATTCACCTGTGAAGCCATCTGGTCCTGGACTTTTATTTGTAGGGAGTGTTTTTATGACATATATAATTTCATTTCTGGTGATCAGTGTGTTCACTTGATCTCTTTCTTCTTGAATCAGTTTTGGCAGGCTGTAAGTCTCTAGAAAGTTGTCCTTTCTTCTAGGTTGCCAAATTTGTTGGCATACATTTGTTCATAGTGTTGTGTCATGGTCTTTTGTATTTCTATAGTATCCTAACAACTCCTCCTTTTTCATTTGTTATTTTCTTTGGGTTTTTTCTCTCCTTTTCTTGGAGAGTCTAGGCAGAGGTTTGTCAATTTTGTTTACCTTTTCAAAGAACCAGCTCTTTGTTTTATTGATTTCTTCTATTGTTTTTTTGAATCCTTATTTTATTGAATTCATCTTTGATCTTTACGATATCCTTCCCTCTGCTGATTTTAGGTTTTGTTTGGTCCTCTTTTTTCTAATTAATTTAGGTGTTGGATAAAGTTATCAATTTGAGATTTTTCTTCTTTTTTGAGAAAGGCCTGTATTACTATGAATTTCCCTCTGAGGACTGCTTTTGCAGCATCCCATAGATTTTGATAGGTTGTGTCTTCATCATCATTTGTCTCAAGGTATTTTTTAATTTCCTCCTCAATTTCCTCATTGACCCATTGTTTTTTTTTTGTTTGTTTTTTGTTTTTTTTATTACTCAAATGAATTTATCACATCTGTAGTTGTATAATGATCATAACAATCTGATTTCACAGGATTTCCATCACACAGCCCAGGCACATTCCCCTACCCCCCAAAATGTCTCCCCTGGAGACCGTAAGTTTTTCAATGTCTGTGAGACCCATTGGTTTTTTGGTAGCATGTTCTTTAGTGTCCATCTAGTAAGATATTTCTCATTTATTTTCCTATGGTTGAGTTCTAGTTTCATGCCATTGTGGTCAGAGAAGATACTTGAAATAATTTCTATACTCTTCAATTACTTGAGGTAAGCTTTGTGCCCCAGGATGTGATCAATTCTTGAGAATGTTCCATGTGCACTTGAGAAGAATGTGTATTCTGATTTTTTTGGATGTAATGTCCTGAAAATGTTGATTAAGTCAAACTTTTCTATTGTTTCCTTTAGGATCTCTGTTGCTTTATTGGTTTTCTGTCTAGAGGATCTGTCCATTGTTGTGAATGGGGTGTTTAAGTCTCTGACTATGATTGTATTCCCATTGATTTCTCCTTTTATGTTTGTTAGTATTTGTTGTATGTATCTGGGTGCTCCTATATTAAGGGCATATATATTGATGATAGTAATATCCTCTTCCTGAATGGATACTTTAACCATGAAATAGTGTCCTTCTTTGTCTTTCTTAATGGCCTTAGTTTAAATGTCTATTTTGTCTGATATGTGTATTGCAACTCCTGCTATCCTGTCTTGTCCATTGGCATGAAATATCTTTTCCCGTCAACTCACTTTCAGTCTATATGTGTCCTTTGCTCTAAGGTTAGTTCTTATAGGCAGCAGATTGAAGTTTTTTGCTTTTTTATCCAATCTGCCACTCTGTGTCTTTTGACTGGAGCATTTAGTCCATTGACATTTAAGGTGATTATTGATAGATGAGTATTTATTGCCATTTTAAACCTTGTTTTCCAGTTGATTCTATGTTTCTCTTTTCTTCTTTTCTTTTTTTGCATTGGAGTCCTCCCGTTTATTTTATGCTTCAGTACTTTTTAGTTTTTGTGAATGTAATGTTTGGTTTTAATTTGTGGTTGCCCTGTTTTTTAAGCACGTTAAGCCCTTCCTATAAGCCTGATAGTCATATACGCTCAGACACATCATTAAAATAAATAAAAGAATCTATATTTTCTTACTTTTGTTCCCCACATTGTATGATTTTGATGTCTTTTTTTTTAAATTAACATCTTCATGTTTAGATCTATATGCTGGCTTATTTAAGTGATTGCTTTCCAATTGTGGTTTCTGCCATCCTAATTCTTCTTTTTCTCTTCTCTCTCTCTTTTTTAATTTAGAGAAGCCCTTTTAGTGTTTATTTCAGAATGGGTTTTGTATTGCTGTACTCTTTTAGCTTTTGCTTGTTGGAGAAATTCTTTATTTCCTCTTCTAATTTAAATTACATTTTTGCTGGATAGAGTAATCTAGGCTGAATTTTTTTCCTTTCAGAACTCTAAATTTATCTTGCCTCTCCCTTCTGACCTGTATTGTTTCTGTAGAGAAATCAGCTGATAGCCTTACTGGGGTTCCCTTATAATTAATATTTTGCTTTTCTCTTGCTGCCTTTAGGATCTGGTCTTTAACTTTTGCTATTTTTATTATTATATGTATGGGTGTGGTCCTATTTGGGTTCAACATGTTTGGGGCCCTCTGTGCTTCCTGTATCTTGATATCAGTATCCTTTAGATTTGGAAAGTTTTCAGCCACAATTTCTCCAAATATATTTTCAATCCCTTTTCTTTTTCTTTTCCTTCTGGAATTCCTATTATGTGTAGTTTGTCCCACTTTATGTTATCCCATAAATCTTTTATATTGCTTTCATGTTTTTTCATTTGGTTTTCTGTCTGCTGTCCTGACTGGGTGATATCCATTATTTTATCTTCCACATCACTAATTCATTCTTCTACGTTATTCATTCTGCTCTTTATAGCCTTAAGCTCAGTTTGTATCTCTGCAAATGAATATTCTAGTTTTTCTTGGCTCCTCCTTATATTTTCTATTTTCTTTCTGAGGGAATCTGCATTACTATTCACATTGTCTCTTAATTCCTTCAGTATTTTTGATACCTCCCTTTTGAACTCAATGCCTGTCAGATTGCAGAAGTTTGAGTCATTGTTTACTGCTTTAGGTGAATCCTCCTGTTCCTTTAACTGGGAATGGTTTCTGTGCTTCTTCATCTTGCTTATATTTTTCTTTTTCTCTTGATTGTGAGTCTCAGTGCCCATCCCCTGTTCAAGGTCTCAGGCTGTGTTGTCCAGGCCAGTGGTTCAGATGGTCTGTGTATCTCTCACACTGCTTTGCTGTTCTCAGTCCATCTGCTTCATTTTTCTTGGCGACTTTGAGGTCCCACAGCTCTCACTCTGCTTTGCCATTTTAAGTCCAGCTGCTGAACTTTTCTTGATGTCTTTGAGGTCCCACTGACTCAGCTGATCTTTCTTCAGTTAGGTGGCTTCCTAGGAGGTGGATTCCTTTTCTCCTTCATGGCTCCCTCTTGGGAATGCTAGTCCCATCCTGATTCCTTTTTTGTCTCTCTTTTTCTTTTGTTCTACCCAGTTATTTCAAGAGTTTCTTGCCCTTTTTGGAGGTTTAATTTCTCCTGCCAGCATTCAGTTGATATTCTGTGTGAGTAGTTTTACATGTAGATGTGTTTTTTCTGATGTGTTTGTGGGAGAAGGTGTGTGTGACCTCTTACTCCTCTGCCATCTGGCTCTACCCCTGGGTTTATTTTTTACAGCAGTTTAGTTTGAATCCTAACAAATACTGAATTTTAATTTATTTTTTAAAAATATAATCACAAAGCTATATTAGAATCTGATGTGAATATTAATACAACATTGACATTGGGGACAAGATGGGCATAATAGGAGGATCTTGAGGTGTGCCCCCACCCAACAGCCTATAGGGTCCAGGGCTGAGATGGCTCAGAGGAAGCAACCAATAGGGTGGGAACACAGACCTACCCATTAGTAGACAGGCTGCCTAAAGACTTCCTTAGCCCACAGCCACATCTAGACATGCCCATTTTTATGCTTTTCTCACCAGTGAGCCAAGACATAGCACCCCCTATTAGTGGGTAGGCACACACCCCACTCATCAGTAAGCCTTCTCAAGTCTCTATACAAGCATCATCTACCAGAAGGCAGATATCAGAAGCAAGGAAACTACAATCATGCAGCCTGCAGAACTAGCTGTGTGAACACAGGTCAGAACCTATTCTTGGGCCAGTTGATATTGGGCCTTTGTGTTATGAGAGGAAAGTGTGCTCCTGGGACACCTATGTCATCCCCTATAGAGTGTCCCCTATACTTCTCCAGGACTGAGAAACATAACTAACCTTCCACATACAAATAATAATAACAATAATAATAAAATAAAAGTAGAAATTTAGACAAATTGAGATGTCAGAGAAATATGTTTCAGATGAGAGAACAGAAAAACAATTAAGTAATGTGGAGTTAGGAAATCTACCAAAGAAAAGTCCAGAATGATGATCCCAAGGAAGATTCAAGAATTCAGAAAAAGAATGGATGCATAGAACAAGAAATTACAAGTTTTCAACAGAGTTAGAAAATATAAAGGACAAAGACAGTTGAAGAATAAAATAACTGAAATGAAATACACTGTAGAAGGAATCAATAGAAGAATAAATGAGCCAGAAATTGAAAAGTGAAGTGGAAGACAGAGTGAAGGAAATTACTTCAATGGAACAGAATAAAGAAAAAAGAATGATAGAAAAAAGAACAACTTGCGAGAATTCTGGGACAATGCTAAATGAATCAACATTCCCATCATAAAGATCCCAGAAGGAAAAGAGGGAGAAAGAGTCTGAGAAAATATTTGAAGAATTTAGAGCTGAGAACTTCCCTTAAATGGGAGGAGAAATATTCACTCCTGTCTAGGGAGTTCAGAAAACACAATTAATCTAAGGAGGAACCCATAAGACATATAATAATGAAACTGATAAAAATTAAAAACAGAAAGGAGTTCCTGTTATGGCACAGTGGAAATGAATCCAACTAGGAACCATGAGGTTGTGGGTTCAATTCCTGGCCTTCCTCAGTAGGTTAAGGGTCCAGTGTTACCATGAGCTGTTGTGTAGATTGCAGACATGGCTCAGATCTGGCATTGATGTGGCTCTGGCACGGGCTGGAAGCTACAGCTCTGATTTGACCCCTAGCCTGGGAATCTCCATATGCCATGGGTGCAGCCCTAAAAGGACAAAAAAAGACAAAAAATATTGAAGAAGGAGAAAAAATTAAAAGCAACTAGAGATAGCAAAATATAGTATACAAAAGAAGCCCCATAAAGTTATCAGCTGATTTTTCAGCAGAAACTCTGCAGACCAAAAGCAAGAGATGTGATATATATTTGAAGTGATTAAAGGGAAAACTCTATAACCAAGAATCTTCTACCAAGCAAAGCTTTCTTTCAGATTTAAGGTAGAAATTACATGAATTAACCAACTAGCAAAAGCTAAAACAATTCAGCACCACCAAATCAGCTTTACAACAAATGTTAAGGAACTTCATAAGGTGGAAAAGAAAAGGCCACAACTAGAGAAAAATTACATAATGTGAATCCTCACTGGTAAAGGCAAGCATATAGTAAAGGCAGAAAATCATCCATATGCACTCATGATATGAAAACCAGTAATGGTGAGAGAAAAAGTTACAAGTGCAGCATGTTGAAAGTACATTTAAAATTAAGAAATCAGCAGCTTAAAAGAATCATGTATGTACATATATATTATATATATAGACAGCTATATCAAAAACTCGTGATGACTAAAACAAAAAATCTATTATAGATTTACACACACACACACACACACACACACACACAAAAGCAATCCCAACACAACACCAAAGATGAATTCACAAGAGGAAGGAACAAAAGAGGAAGAGAGGAAAAAAGACCTACCAAAATAAATAAAAAAAAATTAACAAAATGGTAATAAGAACATAGATATAGATAATTACCTCAAGTATAAATGGATTAAATTCTCCAATCAAAAGACATAGAATGATTGAATGGATACTAAACAAGATCTATATATATGCTGTCAAAAAAGGACACACTTCATATCTAGATACACATACAGACTGAAAGTGAAGGGATAGAAAAATATATTCCATGCAAGTGGAAATAAAAAGAAAGCTGGAGTAGCAATACTCATAGCAGACAAATAGACTTCAAAATAAAGATGGTCACAATAGACAAAGAAGGATAATAATCAATTGGCATAATGATCAAAGGATCAATCCAAGAAGAAGATATAACAAATTTTAAATGTATATGCACCCAACATAGGAGCATCTCAATATATAAAGCAAATGTTAAGACACATAAAAGGAGAAATTCACAGTAACACAGTAATAGTGGGGGGACTTTAACAACCCACCTATATCAATGGATAGATGATCCAGACAGGAAGTCAATAAGGAAACTCAGGTCTTATATAACATTTTAGACAAGATGGACTTAACTGATATGTATAGAGCACTCTATCTGAAAGTAGCAGAACTTACATTCTTATAAGGATACGTGGAACATTCTCCAGATTAGATCATATGCTGGGACACAAAGAAATCTTTGATAAAAAAAAAAAATGAAGAAAATTGAATTTGCCTCAGTCATCTTTCTTACCACAATAAGAGAAAGAAAGGACAATGGCAACAACAAAAACAACAACAAAAAACTGCAGGAGTTCCCACCGTGACTCTGTGGAAATGAATCTGACTAGTATCCATGAGGATGCAGGTTCAAACCCTGGCCACACTCAGTGGGTTAAGGATTGGCATTACCATGAGTTATGATGTAGATCAGAGACAAGGCTTGGATCCCACATTGCTGTGACTGTGGTATAGGCTGGCAGCTACAGCTCCAGTTTGACTCCTAGCCCAGGAACATCCATATGCTGCATGTATGGCCCTAAGAAGACAGAAAGACAAAGACATAAAGAAAGAAAGAAAGAAAGAAAGAAAGAAAGAAAGAAAGAAAGAAAGAAAGAAAGAAAGAAAGAAAGAAAGAAAGAAAGAAAGAAAGAAAGGAAAAGAAAACTGCAGGAAAGATAAACAAGCGGAGGTGCAACAATATACTGCTATACAACCAATGGATCACTGAAGAAATCAGAATTCCTAGAGACAAATTAAAATGAAAAATCAACATTCAAAAACATATAAGTTAAAGCAAAAGCAGTTCTAAGAGTGCATCATGTTATAGCAATAAAAATTTAAGTCAAGTCCATGATTTTCTCTTTTGTGGAAAGTTTCATTTGTGCTGTATATTAGATACCAGATATGAGTGATATCATATGGTATTTGTCTTTTGCTTTCTGACTTACTTCACTCAGGATGAGCCTCTAGTTCCATCTATGTTGCTTCAAATAGCATTACCTCATTTTCTATGGCTGAGTAGTATTCCATTATGTATATATACACCACATTTTCCTAATCCAATCATCTGTCAATGGACATGTTGGTTGTTTCCATGTCTTGGTTAATAAGATCCTGCTGTTTAGCACTGAGAACTATGTCTATATACTTACAATGGAGCATGACAATGGGAGAAAAAATTATGTATGAATGTATGTGTAACTGTCTCCCCATGCTGTACAGTGGGGGAAAAAATGTGTTGGGGGAAATAACAATAGAAAAAAAGTATAACTCAAGAAGTAGGAAAAATAAATCTCAATTAATCAACTTAATATTGGAGTTCCCATTGTGGCTCAGTAACAATGGACCCACCTAGTATCCATGAGGATGGAGGTTCAATCCCTGGCCTTCCTCAGTGGATTAAGGATCCAGTGTTGCCATGAGCTGTAGTGTAGGACACAGACATGGCTAAGATTTGACGTTACTGTGGCTGTGGCATAGGCCAGCAGCTACAGCTCCAATTTGACCCCTAGCCTGGGAACTTCCTTGTGCCATGGGTGTGGCCCTTAAAAAATAGGAAAAAACAAACAAACAACAACAAAAAGTAATGTTATACTTAAAATAACTAGAGAAAGAAGAACAAACTAAAAGTTAATAGAAGGAAAAAAAATCAGAAATATCATAGCAGATATAAGTAAAATGGAGATAAGGAAACAATAGAAAAGATCAATGAAACTAAAAGATTTTTCTTTGAAAACAGAAACGAAATTGATAAAACATTTAGCTGTACTCATCAAGGAAAAAAGGGAGAGGGCCCAAATGCATGAAATTAGAAATTAAAAAGGGAAAGTTATAATGGAAACCACAAAACTACAAAGGGCCATAAGAGACTACTACAAGCAAATATATTCCAATGAAATGAGAAACCTAGAATAATGGAAAAATTCTTAGAAATGCAGAGTCTCCCAAAACTGAATCAGAAAGGAATAGAAAACACTAATAGACCAACTATCAGTACTGAAATTGTAACTGTGATTTAAAAATTCCTAAGAAAAAAAAATCCAGGACCAGGTGGATTTAGAGGAAATTCCATTAAAAACTTATATACATTAGCACCTATCCTCATGAAAATATTCTAAAAAACTACAGAGGAAGGAACATTTTTCAAACTCATTCTGAGATTACCGTCACCCTGATACCAAAATGAAAGATAACGCAAAGAAAGAAAATTGCAGGTCTGTGTCACTGATGAATATAGAAGCAAAAATCCTCAAAAAAATATTAGCAAACCAAATCCAACAACCTGTTCTATTGTTAAATATAAACACTGCAAGAATAAATTTGATGAAATATATTTAGTTTATAAAAGCATATATCCCTTAACTGCAGATAAACCAAGAAAAATCATAAGATAAAATGCCAAAAAATAACTTTGAATTTCTTTTACATATTTAAAAATAAATATTGTTCATCTTTTGTTTTTAATTAAGGTGGTTGTTCATCTTTTATCATATGTAGGTAAAATAGCAACATAGAAAGAGAGGATTTTGCAAGTTAATATTTTTTTTATTACTCAATGAATTTATTACATTTACAGTTGTACAATGATCATCACAATCCAATTTCACAGGATTTCTGTCTGATAACCCAAGTGCACCCTGGCACCCCCCCCAACCTGTCTCCTTTGGAAACCATGTTTTTCAAAGTCTACAAGTCAGTCAGTATCTGTTCTGCAAAGAAGTTGATTGTGTCCTTTTTTCAGATTACACATGTCAGTGAGAGCATTTGATGTTGGTGTCTCATTGTCTGGCTGACTTCACTTAGCATGAAAATTTCTAGGTCCATCCATGTTGCTAAAAATGCCAGTATTCCATTCCTTTTAATAGCTGAGTAATATTCCATTGTGTATATATATGTACACCATTTTCTTTATCCACTCCTCTGTCAATGGACATTTAGGTTGTTTCCATGTCTTGGCTATTGCAAAGAGTGCTTCAGTAAACATTGGAGTGCATGTGTCTTTGTGAGTCATGGTTTCTCTGGATAGATGCCCAGGAATGGGATTGCTGAATCAAATGGGAGTTTTATTTTTAGTGTTCTGAGGCATCTCCATACTGCTTTCCACAGTGGTTGCACCAGTTTACAGTCCCACCAACAGTGTACTAGGGTTCCTTTTTCTCCACACCCACTCCAGTACTTATTGTTGGTAGACTTTTGGATGATGGCCATTCTGGCTGGTGTGAGGTGGTACCTCAGAGTGGTTTTGATTTGCATTTCTCTAAGTATGAGTGATGTTGATCATCTTTTCATGTGTTTTTTGGCCACCTGTATGTCTTCTTTGGAGAACTGTCTATTTAGATCATCTGCCCATTTTTTGATGGGGTTGTATTGTTTTTTTAGTATGGAGCTGCAGAAGGTGTTTATAAATTTTGGAGATGAATCCCTTGTCAGTCGATTCATTTGCAAAGATTTTCTCCCATTCTGTGGGTTGTCTTTTTGTGTTGTTTAGGGTTTCCTTTGCTGTGTGGAAACTATTAAGTTTGATTAGGTCTCATTTGTTTCTTTTTGTTTTTACTGTCATTACTCTAAGAGGTGGACCTGAGAAGATGTTTATGTTGGAGAGTGTTTGGCCTATGTTTTCCTCTAAGAGTTTTAGAGTGTCTGGTCTTATATCTAGGTCTTTAATCCATTTGGAGTTTATTTTTGTGTATGGTGTTAGGGAGTGTTCTAATTTCATTCTTTTACGTGTGTCTGTCCAGTTTTCCCAGCACCACTTATTGAAGGGCTATCTTTTCTCCATTGTATGTTTTTGCCTCCTTTGTCATAGATTAGTTGACTGTAGGTGCATGCATTGAATTCTGGGCTTTCTATCCTGTTCCACAAATCTATATTTCCGTCTTTGTGCCAGTACCATACAGTTTTCATGACTGTAGCGTTGAAGTATAGACTGAAGTCAGGGAGCCTGATTCTTCCAGCTCCATTTTTCCTTTTCAGGATGTCTCTGGCTATTCTGGGTCTTTTGTACGTCCAAACAAACTTTAAAATATTTTGCTCAAGTTCTTTGAAAAATGTCCTTGGTAATTTGATTGGGATTGCATTGACTCTGTAAACTGACTTAGGTAGTATATTCATTTTGATAAAATTAACTTTTCCAATCCAAGAGCATGGTATGTCTTTCCATCTATTTGTGTCATCTTTGATTTCTTTCATCAGCATCTTATAGTTTTCAGAGTACAGGTCCTTTGTCTCTCTAGGTAGGTTTACTCCTGGGTATTTTATTCTTTGGCAAGCAATGGTAACTGGAATTGTTTCCCTAATTTCACTTTCTGATCTTTCATTGTTAGTATATAGAAATGCTATCAATTTCTGTGTGTTAATTTTGTATCCTGAACTTTACCAAATTAATGGATGAGCTCCAACAGTTCTGATAGAGTCTTTGGGATTCTCTAGGTATAGTATCATGTCTTCTGCAAATAGGGATAGTTTTACTTCTTCTTTTCCAATTTGGATTCCTTTTATCTCTTTTACTTCTCTGATTGCCGTGGCTAGTAGTGCTGAGAGTGGACATCCTCGTTCCTGATCTCAGAGGGAATTTTCATTTTTTCACCATTGAGAATGATGTTAGCTGTGGGTTTGTCATATATGGCCTTTATCATGTTGATGTAGGTTCCCGCTATGCCCGCTTTCTGAAGGTTTTTTTTTTTAATGAGAAATGGGTGTTGGATTTTGTCAAAGGCTTTTTCTGCATCTATTGAGAGGATCATATGGTTTTTATTCTTCAGTTTGTTAATGTGGTATATCACACTGATGGATTTGCGGATATTGAAGAACCCTAGCATCCCTGGGATAAATCCCACTTGATCATGATATACAATCCTTTTAATGTATTGTTGGATGCGGTTTGCTAGTATTTTGTTGAGGTTTTTTGTATCTATGTTCATCAGTGAGATTGGCCTGTAGTTTTCTTTTTTTGTGGTATCTTTGTCTGGCTTTGGTAGCAGGGTGATGGTGGCTGCATAGAATGAGTTTAGGAATATCTCTTCCTCTGCAAATTTTTAAAATAGTTTCAAAAGGAGAGGTGTTAGCTCTTCTCTAAATGTTTGATAGAATTCGCCTGTGAAGCCAGCTGGTCCTGGACTTTTGTTCGTTGGAAGTTTTTAAATCACAGTTTCAATTTCTGTACCTGTGATTGGTCCATTCAATTTCCTCTTTCATCTTGGTTTAGTCTTGGAAGATTGTACTTTTCTAAGAATTTGTCCATTTCGTCTAGGCTTTCTGTTTTATTGGCATATAGTTGCATATAGTAGTCTCTTATGATCCTTTGTATTTCTGTGATGTCCATTGTTACTTCTCCTTTTTCATTTCTAATTTTATTTATTTGAGTCCTCTCCCTTTTTTTCTTGAAATGTCTGGCTAAGGGTTTGTCCATTTTGTTGATCTTTTCAAAGAACCACATTTTTGTTTCATTGATCTTTTCTATGGTTCTCTTTGGTTCTATTTCATTGATTTCTGCTCTGGTCTTTGTGATTGCTTTCCTTCTGCCTACTTTAGGTCTTGTCTGTTCTTCTCTCTTGAATGGCTTAGATGTAAAGTGAGCTTGTTTATTTGAGCTTTTTCTTGTTTCCTGAGGTGGGCTTATATTGCTATAAACGTTCCTCTCAGAAAGGCTTTTGCTGCATCCCATAAGTTTTGGAGTATCGTATCTTTGTTGTCATTTGCTTCTAGGTAGTTTTCAATTTCTTCAGTGATCAATTGCTTGTTTAGTCTCCACGTATTTGTGTTTTTTGCAGTTTTTTTCTTGTCATTGATTTCCAGTTCTATAGCTTTATGATCAGAAAAGATGCTTTATATGATTTCAATTTTCTGAAAGTTACTGAGACTTGATTTGTAGCCCAGGATGTGATCAATCTTAGAGAATGTTCTGTGTGCACTTGAGAAGAATGCGTATTCTGTTGCTTTTGGATGGAATTGACTATAATATCTATTAAGTCCATCCGGTTTAATGTTTCATTCAGGGCCTGTATTTCCTTATTGATTTTCTGTCTGGATGATCTGTCCATTGCTGTAAGTGGGGTGTTAAAGTCCCCCACTATTATTGTGTTATTGTTAATTTCTCCTTTTAAGGGTGTTAGCAGTTGCCTTATATTTTGTGGTGAACCTGTGTTGGGTGCGTAGATATTTAAAATTGTTGTATCTTATTCTTGCATTGATTCTTTGAACATTATGTAGTGACCTTCCTTATCTCTTCAAATATTCTTCATTTTAAAATGTATTTTATCTATTATGAGTATTGCTACTCCAGCTTTTTTTTTTTTTTTGATTCCTGTTTGTATGGAGTATTTCCTTCCATCTTTTCACTTTCAATTTTTTGTGTCTCTAGAAGTGAAGTGGGTCTCTTGAAGACAGCATATATATGGATCTTGTTTTTGTATCCATTCAGCCAGCCTATGTCTTTTGGTTGGGGCATTTATTCCATTAACATTTAAGGTAATTATTGATAGGTATATTCTTATTGCCATTTCATTAATTACTTTGGATTCATTTTTGTTGCTCTTTTTTCT
This sequence comes from Sus scrofa, assembly GCF_054392235.1. Classification (NCBI taxonomy): domain Eukaryota; kingdom Metazoa; phylum Chordata; class Mammalia; order Artiodactyla; family Suidae; genus Sus; species Sus scrofa. The sequence continues at coordinate 51,744,299 of NC_139386.1, forward strand.
TCTCTTCTTCTCTTGTTTTCTCCTCTTCTGGTTTGATGACTATCTTTAGTGTTGTATTTGAGTTTATTTTTCTTATTTGTTTGTGTATCAATTGTAGATTTTTGGTTTGCAGTTATTTTAAATTTTTGATATGAGTCTATAAACATATGAGATTATTTTAAGATGCTCTTAACAGCAAGTGCATCTCCAGTGTCCTGCACTTGTACCCTCCTCTTCTCACGATTTCTGATTTTGGTGGCATAATTGTGCATGGATGATTTTGTATATTTACTGTATATATACCTTTCCTGGTGACCCATGTCATTTGTAGCATTTTTGTTTCCTGTTGCAGCCTTTTCTTTTCTGCCTAGAGAAGTTCCTTTAGTATTCGTTGTAAGGCTGGTTTAGTGTTGCTGAATTCTCTTAGTTTTTGCTTATCTGTGAAGCTTTTGATTTCTCCTTCAAATCTGAATGAGAGCCTTGCTGGGAAAGTAATCTTGGTTGGAGGTTTTTTCCCTTCATCACGTTAAGTATATCATGCCATTCCCTTCTGGCCTGCAGAGTTTCTGCTGAAAAATCTGCCAATAACTTTATCGGGGTTCCCTTGTATGTGATTTGTTTCTTTTCCCTAGCTGCTTTCAAGATTTTCTCTTTGTCTTTAATTTTGTTCAATTTGATTAATATATGTCTCAGGGTGTTCCTCCTTGGCTTTATTTTACATGGTACTCTTTGTGCTTCCTGGGTTTGAGTGAGTGGTTCCTTTCCCATGTTAGGGAATTTTTTGGCTATTATCTCTTGGAATATTTTTTCTGTCCCCTTCTCTCTCTCTTCTCCTTCTGACACTCTTATAATATGGATGTTTTTGCATTTAACATTGTCCCAGAATTCTCTGAGATTCGCTTCGTTTTTAATCTTTTTTCTCTTTTCTGTTCCCAGCCATAATTTCCACTAATCTGTCCTCCACCTCATTTATTTATTGTTCTGCCTCCTGTGTTCTTGTTGGCTGCTTCTAGAGATTTTTTAATTTCAGTTATTGTATTTTGCATCTCTTCTTGTTTAAATTTTATAGCTTGTATCTTGTTCCTAGTGCTTCCTGTAAGTTATCCATCTTTGCCTCCAGTTTATTTCCAATGTCTTGCATCATCTTCAGCATCAACAGTCTAAAGTCTTTTTCCTGGAGCCTGAGAATCTCCTGATCACTTAGCTGACCTTCTGTTTTTATTCCTTTCTCCCTCATCTGAGTTATAGTTGTCTGCCTTCATTTTTATAGGTTTTTGGTGTGGTGACCTTTTTACATATAATAGAATTGTAGCCTCTCTTACTTCTGGTGTCTGCTTCCCTTGTGGCTTAAGTTGTTCTGTGGGCTTGCTGATGGGATGGACTGATGCCAGCCAATTGGCAGGTGGAGCTGATTCCTGTCCTTCCAGCTGGTTGGGCTTTGTATCTGGGTGAGATTAGAGGCAGATGTGTTCCTGGGGTTGGGGTGGGATGTTAGGCAGCCTGTTTACTGATGGCTAGAGCTATGATCCCACCTGGATTGTTGTTTGGCCTTGGGCTTCTCAGCACTGATGGGTGAGGCCAGATTTCCCCAAATGGCCACCTCCAGAGAAAGGCATGCTGATGACTATTCATAAGAGCTTTGCTTTCAATGTCCTTCCCTCATAACAAGCCACATTCACCCCTGTTTTCTCAGGAGATCTTCCAAGAACTGAAGTCAGGTTTGACCCAGATTCCTATGGAGACTTTGCTTTGCCCTGGGACCAGTGCATGTGAAAATCCGTGTGCTCCTTCTAAGAATGGGGTCTCCATTTCCCCCAGTCCCATGGAGCTCTGGTGCCCAAGGCCCATGGCCTCAATGCTAGAGGCTCTGGGGGCTCTTTCCCCCAGTGCCAGATCCCCACACATGGGAGTTTTATGTGGGGCTAAGAACTCTCACTCCTGTAGGTGAGTCTCTGTGAAATTGCTATTTTTCATTCTCTGGGGCTTTCCACCTGGGAGGTATGGGGTTGCTTATGTCATGTAATTGCCCCTCCTACCTCTTGATGTGGCCTCCTCTTTGTCTTCTGGAGTAGGATATCTTTTGAAACTTTCCAGTCCATTTGGTTGAAGATTGCTCAGCCTTTGGTTGTAAATTTTGTTGTTTTCAGAAGAGCAGTTGAGCTCCAGTCCTTCTATTCTGCCATCTTAATCTCCAATAATTCCTAAGACAACATGTTTTTACCTTAAATAAATTATTATGTTGCTGGGTATTTTAATAAATTTGAATGTGGCTATTAGAAAAGGAATTGGAAAATATTAATTCAAAGAGTATAATTAAGGATGAGAATTGATCACTTTCTTCTTTACAGTCTTTAATAATAATTAGGTACTAGTAACATTCATAGGAATCAAATGAAATAAAAAATGATGGAAATTGTGGAGATTTATTTTCTTTCAATAGTTTTGTGTGTGTGTGTGTGTGTGTGTGTATGAGTGTGTGTGCATGGAAAATGGGGCTTGTGCTATGATGTTTAATAATGATGAAATTAGTTAAAATTGAATCCTAAGTTTAAAAATTTGGTCAATATTGTTTTCATAAATTTAATCATTTATTCATGGAGTCGTTTTTTTTTTTTTTTTTTTTTTGTCTTTTCTAGGGCCAAACCCATGGCTTATAGGTTCACAGGCTAGGGGTCTAATCAGAGCTCTTGCTGCCAGCCTATTTCAGAGCCATAGCAACACATGATCTGAGCCACGTCTGCAACCTACAGAACAGCTCATGGCCATGCTGGATCCTTAACCCACTGAGCAAGGCCAGAGATCGAACCCACAACCTCATGGTTCCTAGTCGGAACCACTGAGACAGGAGGTAAAACATCTTCCTGTAGGAGAGACAATGCTCAGAAATAACAATAGTTTAGGGTAACAATTATGAATGTAATATGTAAGAGGAAGAGAATAGTTCCCACTGTGGGGAATAGGAAAGTGAGGTTTGCAATATGTTTGAAAGACAAGAAGCATTTGAATATCTTAGAAATTGAGATGAACAGAATGTGCAAAACCTATTTTTGTAAAAAAAGAGCTCGAATTGCATGGGAACAGTGAAATGTCTTAATTCAGATGTTTAGCACAATAATAATTTCTCTGCCTACTTATATAACAGAATACCACAGAGTAGGAGGTAAAAAACAGAAATTTTGTTACTTACATTTCTGAGACTCAAAATCTAGGACCAGGGCACCAGCAAAACTTTGGTTCTCGTGAGAGCCCTCTTCTGGTTTGCAGACTTCTGATGTTTAGTTTTATTCACATATGGTGGAGAAAAAAAGAGGAAAAAAAAACTTTCTCATAACCCTTATAAGGGCACTAACTCCAATCATGAGGCTCCACCTTCATGACCTCATCTAACGCTAAAATTACCTTCCAAAAAAACCACTTGCTAATACATCATGTTGGGCATAGAGTTTCCATATATGAATTTTGGCATTTGGCAGGGGAACCCAAATATTCAGTTCATGAGGGTAATGTGATAGATGTGAGTGGACTAGTGAGAAAGGAATTAGAAAAAAAATGTTTTGAGCCAAATTGTGGAGAGCTTGAATATCAGGTTAAGGATTTTAGCTAAGAAGTTTTAGGAATGCAGGAATTCTACCCTGCTGTTGCTATTATCTGACATATTCTGCTAGAAACTAAAACAAAATATAAGAAAAATTTTTTCCTTTATTTTTATGTTTAGCATATTGGGTTTCTAAATTATTACATACTGGTGGGACAAAGATTGGTTTTAAACAAAATGTCCACTATATAGAACATAAAACAGGCAGATGGTATAGGGTCACAGTTTTAAAGTAAACTTGATTAAAGGAAAGATGGAAAAATAAGTAAAAAGACTGAGCTGAAGACATTTATGGGACATAAGTGGTTGTAAATTTTGTTGTTTTCAGAAGAGAAGTTGAAATATCAAATATATTTTGAGCACTTAATATATGTTAAGATTTGTGCAAGATAATGATTGAACTATTAAACTTTTTTTTTTTTTCTAGCTATGAGCTCCCTTAACTATATATTCTCCATTACAAGGGTCAGTATGAGGTAAATTTGATATTGGATAGTCACATGGCAGAAAGGGTATGAGGTTTGGTGTATTGATTTGGGGTTTATGTCACAGTTCTGGCATAAAGTTGTATGATTGTGGAAAGTAACTGTAATGTTCAGATCTTCAGTTATATTATCCTTATACTTATCTTTATAACATTAAAATAGGGCAAATGCTCCTTATTATACCTTTCTCCTGACTCATTGGCACTCTCCAGTGCAATAATACAAGTGAAAATGAATTTAATCTCATTATCCTTATTCCTCTAGTAATATACACATCTCTTCTATTTGGCTGTTCATGAGTTATATCCTTTGTAATAAACCATTAATAGTAAGCAAACTGTTTTCCTGAGTTCTGAAAGCTCTATTCTGGATTTTAGCTCTTGATCTTACTGTCCTTCTGTTGACACAATCTTTCTTGAATATATTTTCACTAAAATATTAAAGACTAAGAAGTCCTGAAGTTCTGAGGAGTAAATTGTAATGGTTAAATTTTGGGACATTAACAGGATGAGTCACTTCACATTATTGCCTTTAATCTCTAGCTATATGATTAAAGAGTTTGCAAATTGATTGCACAGAAGAATCACCTGATGAGCTTTCAAAACTATAAATTTCTGGGCCCCATTCCAGACCTATCAAATCAGTCATAGAAGATAATCCTGGAAGATAGGAATATTTAAAATGAGTAATGAAAAGACTTCAATGCTAATTATAATCAGAGCCATAGATTTTGTCCATGAAACACTAGAATTATACAGTGCCAGTTTTTAAAAGCTCTCTAGATTTTCTGGATGTGCTGTTCCAATTTTTTCTCTCTGATTATCACTTAAGGCTATTTTGCTTAAATTCAAATGGAAACTAGGCTGTTGTCTAGTAAAGGTGATATACTCTGCATACTATCTTTAAGAAGAATAATGATATTCAAAACAGTAATAATAAAAAGAAAAAATAGTAAACATTTGATCAGTTCTGTGTGGTTATTTTAGGGATAATAGGGTATGATATAACATCAAATTAGTTATATTATAACCCCCATTTATTGATAAGGCAGAATGGATGAACATAGGCTTGACTTTATAGGGCCCAGTAATCCTTGAAGTGTAATTCTGAGGCTTTGATGGCTTAGCCTACTTATGCTATAAATGTTATGCTGATATTGTTTTATAATATGAAACACATATTTGGTGTTCATCCCTAGTTCCTGGCACAGATCATTTGAAACCTTAGAAATTTGTTTAGTTGATGGGGCTAGAAGAGATTTCTTTCTTATTTATAATAAGCTCTTTCAAACATAGCTGGGTTTAAGTTAATACGGTGATTCTAGTGAGCCCCTAAATAGCTTCACGATGGAGGCTGGTTGCTGGAGGAACCAACCGTGCTAGTTGAGGTTTAGAACTTTCAGCTCTACTCACCTGACTTCCAGAGAAGGTAGATAAACTGAAGATTGTGTTAATCCCCAATGGACAGTGATTTACTCAATCATTCCTGTGAATTGGAACCTCATAAAAAAAACTGTACAACAGTATTTGGAGAGTTTCCAGGTTGGTGAACATGTAGACTACAGAGAGAGAAGCTTACTCAGAAAGAGCATGGAAGCTCTCTGCCCTTCTCCTATGCCTTTCCCTGTACACACATCTCTTATATTTGGCTGTTCATGAGTTATATCTTTTATAATAACTGGTAATAGTAAGCAAACTGTTTTCCTGAGTTCTGAAAGCCATTCTTTCAAATTATGGGACCTGAAGATGCATTCGTGGGACCTCCTGGTATATAGTCATTTGGTCAGAAGTATAAGAGGTCCAGGATTTGTGGTTGGCATCTGAAGTGGGGAGCAATCGTATGGGATTGGACTCTTAAACTGTGGGGTCTGTTTTAATTATAAGTAGTTAGGGTCAGAATTGAATTGAATTGGAAGATACCCAGTGGCATATAAAGAGTTGTTCATTCATTGCCTTGGAAGAAAAGTTCAATACTTTTTGTGTTAGAAGTGCTGTGAGTAGAAACAGATCTTAAGAGATGTAAGAAAAAAGACTTGAGACAATGGAAAATATAGAGCTTATTTGGTGCCATAGAACACACGTTTAGCTTTTAGAGGATTCAGATTATTAAGAAAAAGTTGCCCTTTAGAGGATTCTGCAAACATATCCAAAATATATAGACATTAGTTCTGATTCTTGATATTAACTAGCCAAATAAAATTCATTTTTCTCCTTACTTCCTGGTTTACTTTAAATTTTAAGAAAGAGTAAAAGTAGAGGACATTATAAAACAAATAATAAAGCTTAACTTTAACTGGGGCTCTGGTTAAAATAACAGGATAGTAAAAAGTTATTTTTTTCACTGATTTTGTTCATTCAGATTAAAATATCATTGTTTGGTAAATGTGTTTTACTTGATATTTGCTAGTTAAAAATGATTGTGAGCTTGTGCCTGAAATAAATATTATAATGCTTGTGGAAAATATTTTAATTTGAAATTTTCAGATTGGCTTCATAATTATCTCATGTGCTTTTTCTTGGTCTGAATATAGCATTAACAGCATTATTTTCAGAACATTCTGATAATAAAGTAAAATCACTCCAATCATTAAAGGGAAAGAAGTACAGATGGCCATTATTAATGATGAGGATGGGATCAATAATCATGAAAGCTCTGAAGCTTAAAAAGAAGTATCAAAATACTACAGAGTTAATCATACCCAAGAACACATTATATACACATAAACTAAATTTAAGATAAAGAGTAAACAAAATCCATTATTGATTGTTTTATCCATGTCATCTCATCTAGATAATTGACTGATTTTTAATTTTCCTGATGATTACAAATTAGTGATTTTGTTTTAACACCATCACTTTACAAATTATCTGTAATTAAAAAAACAACCAGTGTTATCTCTCACAGATATGAAGCATAATTAGAATCTTTTAGAGGAAATTAGCATAAAACTACAAAGATTTTCAATAGATAACTTTAGGTTAGAGTTTTTTGAAAAAATAAATTAAGGCAGAGGACCCAAGATAACTTAGCCTTTGCGCTTTTACTAATACCTAGGTGAACTTATTAAAATAGAACAAAAGACAATAATAAAAAACAATCCACATTATTTTCTCAACTAGGTAAATATATACTTTATTACTATTATTTTAAAAGTCCTATTTGCCATCTCATATGTACAATGCTTCCATCAGCATTGTCTGGACAAAGTAACCCAAACTCCCCGACTTTAATGTATACATTCACAGTCAGTTGGTATTCTCAGAGAAACATGAAGTTGCACATTAGGCCTTAAAAACATCCAGACATGAAGAAATAAAAATGTTGAAACTTTAGGGGCATGGGGAAAATTTTATTTTATAAATGTAATTAGAACAAGATGTTTTTACCCTAAAAGGCACAAAGCAGACTTTATAATAACATAAAAATAAATAAAAATTTAAAATGGCAAATTAAAGAGGAAATTCATTCATTCTATTGATGAACTTTCATTAAAAATAAAATATTGTGTATCATATCATTAATAGAAATAAGGTTTGGGTATGACTCATATAATATTATTGTTAGAGATTTTGCCCATCACCAATTTAAAAGCATAATATATTTTCATGCTGAAAAGTCAAGTCAATAACAAAAAAAACCCTTAGAACCTGATCTTATATTTATTTTTTCTTTTCTTTTTTTTGTCCTTTTATTTGGCACCATCCATGGCATATGGAAGTTGCCAGGCTAGGAGTTATATTGGATTTGCAGGTGCTGGCCTATACCACATCCACACAGCAATGCCACATCTGAGCCACCTCTGTGACCTACACCACAGCTCATGGATCCAGGATCAGAGATTGAACAGGGCCTGGGATCAAGCCCATGTCTTCATTGGATAATAGTTGGGCTCATTACCACTGAGCTACAATGGGAAATCCTACATTTCCTTTTTAAATGCATAATTCTATAAAAGAAAGGCAAAAGGCCAGTAGGAAAGGCAGTCATTAATGTCTTTATTGATCCAAGCTCTCTCCTTGGATAGGAACATACAAATCAGAGTAATCCTCAAATAAAAAAAAAGGTTAAGAAATCCCAAACTTTTGGTTCATCTTTTGAGTAGGCTCCCCTCTACCCTGAGCTTAGCAGCCCCTGGGGTCCCTCACTGGTTTACTGACTGTCATATTGCCACATCACAGTGGTCTTCCAATTGTGGTTTCCACACCAACAGCATCAGCATCCCCAGGGACTTATTAGAAATGCACATTAGATCTACAGTCATACCACCCTGAATGTACCTGATCTTGTCTGATCTCAGAAGCTAAGCAGGTTTATGCCTGGTTAGTACTTGGAAGGGGGTAAATGTACATTAGGAGTTCTTCCCCAGACCTTCAGAATCAGAAAGTCTTGAGTTGTGGCTCTGCAAATTATGATTTAAAAACCTTCCAGGTGATTCTGCTGATGCTCTAGAACAGTGGTTCTAAGTCATGTTAAGGAAGGTAACACATGAAGGTATAGAATAATTACAGAGCCAATGAATTCTATCAACTAGATCTCAAAGTTAAATGTCTTCTTTTATAGATTAAGAAAATCATGGCAAATATTGCTACTCTTTAAAGTTGGTAGGAGCTGGGACTCAAAGTCAGGCCTTCTTGTCTCAGGTACAGATATTGCTTTATTTCCCACTACAGTATCCTTCAAGCCCCCGCTACCCTCTTTGGTGTTATAAACTCTATTAATATTTAAGGATGACTAAGTGTGAGATTGTCTATTGTTTTAGCAGGGTGAATCTACTAAAATATTCTATAATTAAAGTAAAAATTCTCTGAAATTATATGTGGTTACTATCATTATGGCAATAGATTTTTTTGATCCAGTAAATATCTTTATCATACTATTTACAAAGATTCTTTGCTTGATCAAACTTTTGCTTGACCGAGTCAGGCTCCTGAGTTTTCTGCTAAGCTCATCTGTATACTTCCTTATAGATTCCAGTTTTAGCAGGAACCCTACTAAGTCAGTTTAGCAAGAATTCCTGACCCTTGATATCTAATTGCTCCTGGTATATAATCAGGTTCCTTATCCTTTTTTTATGCCCCAAGGTGATGTCTGATAATCCTGGTCTATCTTTAACAAAGATCCTGCTAGTTTGATTAACTAGAACCTCCACACTCCTTACCCACTTAGTAATTTTCCATCTAGTGAACCTCATCTGGCTTATTGGCTAAAAATTTCCACTTGCCCATGCTATATTCTGAATTGAGCCCAGATCTATTATGAGGTCTCTTTCACTCTATTGCATTAGTCCTAAATAAAATCTGTTTTTACCACTTTAACTACTGTCCAAGTCTGATGTTTCTTTGGCATTATCTAGTTGTTTTAAGAGGAGAACTTATTTTTGTTCACAACTTTCTATCATTCAAGGCTACTATTAAGAATGCAGACTCTAAGGAAGTGCTGTTTGGTAAAAGTATAATTCAAGCCACAGGTGACTTTGAACATTCTAGTAGCCTATTTAAAAAGTTCAAAAGAAATGAGTGGCAAAGTTAATATATTTTATTTAACCCAGTCTATCTGAAGCAATTTAGACTCCCAAAATACACTGCTTTGGTATATTGATTATTTTGAGCTGAAGCCATTTGAGAAACAACATATTCAGGGAAATGCTTTTTCTGAACTTCCTTTACCTACCTAATGACATGTTCTCCAAACGTAACTCAATTGTCACTGCCAGGGAGTTTCATCAAACAAGAAAGATTGACTCTTATCATAGAAGAGGAAACTAGCAGTGGACATCAAACTCAGACAAACTTTGTCACAAACTATTACATATTCCATCTATTCTTCTAATGTCCCATTAATTTTTCCTAAAAATCATTTCCTCTCCTCACAGTTTCCTACAGGCTCCTCATCTTCCCCTTTAAGAGAGTGTATAATCTCTTACATTTTATCACTTTTTGGGTGTTCAATTTTTCCTCCTTATGTTCCTCTACATGTAATATTAAAAATCAATACATTTGTGTACATGTTCTCCTGTTAACCTACTTATTGTTACTTTATATCATAGACCCAGCTATCAAGCTTAGGAGGGTAGAAATTCTTTCCTCCCCTGCATATACAAACTATTATCATTTCAAAATATGATTTATTGTACTAAGTCTTAAAAATCAAATTTGTGGTCTAGATCTATAGCACATCTTGATTTGGACTGGCCACATTTGAAGTCTCAATAGCTACACGTGGCTATTGGCTAACATATTGCACAGCACATATCTAGAGCTTTCTGCTCAAAATTCAGTGCTATCACATGCTACCTTTGTGATTTAGAACATTAACTAATGTTCAGTTTCCTCTTCTATAAAATGAGAGTAATGAAATTCATCAGGTTGACGTGAGGATTTAAGAAATTCTGTAGATAAAGCACTTATCACACTACCTGGCAAAACAAATTCTAATAAATAATAGATTTTGTTGTTGTTCTTGTTCTATAGATATGTTTTGTTTATCCAATCATAGTATAAGATTATAATATTGGTGTACTATTCAGCACTATTTAATTAATGTACACTTGATTTGCACCATTATATTAGTTTCAGATGTATGACATAGTGATTCAAAATTTTTATAGATTATACTCTGTAGTTATTATAATATTGACTATATTTCCTGTGCTATACATGTTATCATTGTACCTCATTTGTTTTATACCTAGTAGTTTGTGCCTCAATGAATGTTCAACATTGTAGTTATCGCTGTATTAAAAAGGAAGACCTAGAGCTTCTGCTGTGGTGCAATGGGATCCCTGGTCTCTTGGGAGCACTGGAATGCAGGTTTGATGCCCATCAGAATGGTGGGTTGGGGATCTAGCATTGCTACAGCTTGGGCTTGGTTCACGGCTGTGGCTCAGATCTGATATCTGGCCCCAGGGCCCCATGGGGCAGTCAAAAAAAAAAAAAAAAAAAAAAGAAAAAAGAAAAAAAAGAAATAGAAGGAGCTAGTAATATAACTGAATGTGTTATGAGGAGGTTAGAAATATTTTCTGACAAACTGAGAAAACAAAGTTTTGTTTGATTTCTTGATTGAAGTTCATCTTTAATCAAGAACATGGAACTCTCACACTCCATCTTTAAAATGATACTTATAATCATAAGGCAATTTGGAATAAGCAGAAAAGATCACTAATATCTCCAATGGGAAACTTTGCATTGCTTAGATTAGAGCACACCTTCTGATTTATCTGAGTCTAGCAGTTTAACGTTTCATTGCCTGAGAAATTTTACAACTCTGCAAATTGTAGATAACTGATCATAATGCAAAATAATTCTGTTCTTAGAGATGAAAATAAATTCTCTCTGGTGGAGATTCAGTTGCCTCTGCTCCCCTCTCCCTTGTGAAAAACCTAATTTTGAATCAATTTGAAAATTCTTTTTCTACATTTCATCACTGAGGAAATTTACTCCATATAAATTTGTGTTTGCTTTTCCTTTGAACCAATTCACTTCCTCATTAATAATTAGTTAAATAAAGTATTTAATATATGTTCTTTTTTTATCTTGATGAGAGGCTTATTATATTCTTTTGGATAATTATCTTTTAACACAGTTATCCAGCATTGTATTATCAGATTTATAAGAACCACCACGAGCTCTATAAAAAATACCCAAACTTTAACAAATTAGGGTTAATTTATTTTCTATTCTTGGTTTTGCTTGTTACCATACATGGTTAGAATTTTTCTGTGAAAAGTTCTGTGACACAAATAGTGTATAAGCTTTGCCTTTGAAAACCATCACAGAACAGGAGGGAGTAAATAAATAAGTATTAAACAAAATTAGTGTCCCAACAGAAGTACAAATAATTAGCTGGAAGTCATTAGTTGGCAGAATTAATGGGTGAAAGTGTTCAAAAGATGCATCAGTTGAGGCAGAAATATTTGAATTGTGGGAAGCTGAAAAGGAAATCATGAGAAAAAATAAGAGCGAGGTCATTTGTAGCACATGCTGTGATGTATGTGAAGCTTGTATTTCTTCTTTCTTCCTGATTTTATACCTACAAAGCTTAATTAAGAAAATGCCTCTGCAAGATTATTTTGCTTTTATGGCTTAAATGCATAAATCTGACAAGTGTGTACAACATTTTACAGCAATTCAAAACTATTAGGGCTATTTCCTCTGACTTGCATCAAGCTGAATAAACATACTCTGTTCAAGTGGAAACTTGTTATCCTGCCTTTCTCTGCTTTTCAAAGTAATCAAAGCAGAGTTCTTGAAACATGAGAGTGTCTCACCTGTGCTGCCTAAATCTCATTTATTTTGTTTATCCTGCTTTTGGGAAAGTCAGAGGCAGCTTACAATTCGCATTGCTAATAAATTGCTTGTAAATTGTACTGACAGTTCACTTGGTTTAGATCATCAATTTGCATTTGAACAGGGTCATCTGGTCATTGCTGTTATGATTAGATATCTTTTAAGAGTCATGTTTTCACATGTAAAACAAAGAATGTTGTCCAACATCCTATTCCTCCAGAATTGAGAACTTGGCCAGTGCAGTCACTCACTAGTCACTGATCTACAACATACTCTAGAAAAGAATTCAGGACAAAGATCAAGAATGAGGCACTGTGCTCTGGAAACACCAACAGAACAGGCCCTCAGATATATTTTCAGGAGAAATTATTATATACTCAAATTTTTGCATCTTCTCATACTTAGAAAAACACGAACATTATTTACTGAAATATATGATCTGTGTGGCAAACAGTAAACTTTCATTGAGATCTTAACTTTACTATATATGCTGACTCCTCACCTACATTTCCTCTTCAGTTTTTCAGGGCTATTTGAGAGGATTCTAGGCTACAGACTTCAGTTAGATGCTAAATAAACTCAACTCATAGCTCTTACATTGAAAGTTTATGTTTTTTCAAGTTGACACACATAGGAATCTATCTATCTATCTATCTATCTATATGTATATATACTCATTGTATTCATTTATAGGATTTTACTCTTCATTCTAAGCTCTATGGTACCAGGTCTACAAGACATCTTTTATGCCTACCTCATTATTGGGTTAGTCATTCTACTTGGATTCTCTACTCCCAAATCAGACCTTTGGTAGGTATTATCCTCTGACTGATAACCAAGAAAGAAATTCAATACATTATTTTAATCTATTATCTTTTCTCTCTTAATCAATCACCAAATTCAAAACTTGGATTTTGGAGTTCCCACTGTGGTGCAACAGGATTGGTGGTGTAGGTCACAACTCCAGCTCAGATCTGATCCCTGGCCTGGGAACTTCATATGTGGTGGGGTGGCCAAAATAGAAAGAAAGAAAATGCTTGAATTTTGATTCAAATTTTGATCTCTCCTGAATTAGCCTTCTTCCCTTTATTCCCAAGGCTTGTTATCCAGTTTATCTCTTCATCATAATTCACATAGGTATTAATTTATTAACTCTTTTCCCTATCTTCAGTCTATCTCTTCTCAAACCATTCTGCAAACCTAGGCATCACAATTAATTTTACTTCATAGCTCATGTAAAAAAAAATAAATTTGTAAAGCATACTAGGATAAAAAAATGAGGTGGTTCATCGGATAGAGACCGGCCCAGGAGGCTTAATTCATATTGAGGGCTGAGTGGAATACATATTTCAAAACACAACCCTGGAAAGAAGGGTTTCTCCTGTATATTGATTGGGAAGTTCTATGTAGGGATTCAATACAGACCTCCCCAAGATATGCCACTTTGGTATGTGGATTATTTTGAGCTAAAGCAATCAAGACCCTTCTGGTCAAAAAGAAACAACCACCCCTTTCTTAACTACCTAGAATTTAATTTGGAAATTTTTCCCAGAAAAAAAGTTACTATCAGAGGTAAATTTTATCTAGGTAACTCCATACATACAGCAAGGCAAACATGATTACCAAACATCTGCTCTTCTTATCCTGTGAATGAACCTCCTGTCATTGAAACCTTAGTCTTCTAACCCATTCCCATGAGGATGGCATTTATACCTCATCTTACCTTTCTGTTTTTGAATGTATTATATATGTGGGGTTGCTAAACCTCTTGGTGTTCCCGAGCATACAAAATTAAATTCAGTTTTCTCTGGCTAATCTGTGTCATGTCTATTTGATTATTACGCCAGATGAAGGGTGGAGAAAAATTTCTTCCCTACATATACTATAAATAACCCTAAGTTAATTGTTTAATTACATTCTGCTATATACATTTTTTTTTTATGGCTGCATCCACAGTTTATGGGAGATCTGGGGCCAAGGATTGACTTCAAGCTGCAGCTGTGGCTGTGACACCAGATTCTTTAATCCACTGCATTGGGCTAGGGATAGAACCTGCACCTCTGCAGTGATATGAGCCACTGCAGTCAGATTCTTAACCCACTACACCACTGTAGGAACTCCTCTGGTATATACATTTAAAATACTGCATAGAATATCCATTGCTGGTAGGATAAAATTCAAATTTTTCATTTTAGATTCAAGGTTTCTCACAATGAACTGAAATATATTTTCTAACATTAGACATATTATTTGTGTCCTATAAGAGTACTTTGAAACAATTATCTTGATCTACTATCTTTTCCAAAATATCTTCATTATTTCTTCTTTGCTCAGAATACCTTCTGTTATTCTGATTACATATCAGAAGATATATTCATGGGCATCAGAAAATAATTTTAGTCAACAACAACTTCATAATCAAAACTGAAAAAATATAACTTCAAAATCAGATGCAAGATTTTCAAGTGATAAGACATGTTTATATAAGAGAATAAGCTGGTCAGTATTGAAAGGAATGAAAAAAACTATTAAACATGAAAACAATGGAAACAATGTGAATAAATATATAGTAAGAATAATGAACTACCTGTCATTGAATACTTACAATGTGACAGTGACTGTTCTATGTGGAACATATGTAAGTTAAATTTTATAATAACCTCATGAAGTAAATACTATTATTATTTTCACTGTACACATGAGAAAAATAAAGTCCAGAGATTCAGTAAGCTGGTGAAAACAGAGTACGGACAATTGACAACTGTCATAAAGAAGCATTAAAAACTGATGGAAAAGAATAAAAAGTTAAAAGTGATTGACACAAGTCAAAAAAAGTGTTAAGGGTCTGAAATTTTAATATTCTTGCAAGCTAACAATTTGTTTGTCCTGTCAGTTGTGGATGCTTGTAAAAGGCAAAGATTCCTGGTTTGGAGACAGAGAACTTAATTACTTACAGAAGAGCAAGCAGTATGAGTTTATAATTCTTTTATCTTGATTCACAAGTCCCTGAAGTGGCTCAGGTGTATGCTGCAAATGCTTTGGGTTCACAGGACATATGAGGAATCTTGAATTTAACTAATCTTAATCTTTTAAAATGTAAACTACTTGATTCTTCTCCAGAGGGAGACATTATCCTTATTAGACTAGACAGAAAGCAAATATGCCTTCTGTTCTGTGGGGTGACTATCTGCCAAGGCTCTATACTATATGGATAACCTCAAAAATAATCTAGAACAAAAGGAAACTTAATGTCTCTGCTCAAAATACGTGCAGAAACATGAGAGATCCTTGGAGAATTGCCTCTCAGTAGTAAGAAAACCATTAATGTGGATGATGAAATTTATACATTATACACAATAGTATTATGGAAGGAGAGAAACACAAATGAAACAGAAAAAAATATAAAATATCAAAGAAGAAACCTTCTTAAGCAAAGTCACAGAATCAAAGGGAGATCCAGAGTTGTAGCAATCACAGGAGAAATTGCAAAAAATTGCTAAACATCAAGGTATTCCTTATTGGGCCTCTAAGCAGAAAAAACAGATTGTCTTCATGGAGAAAAAAATCAGATTAGCATCAACCTAACTCAAAGAAACCTCATAAAGCCAGAAGTTACTAGATTAATTTACATAAAAACAGAGTAGAAAGTATGATTATAATATTTATATACAAGACAGTGGAGTAGAACTCAAGGTTACCTCCTCTCATGAAAACACCAAAATAACAACTGCTGAACAACAAAAAGACTAGAACCTACTAAAAGATATTCTACAACAAATAAGCCATGAGGAGATTGTTGGAGGGTCTCAATCATGATATAATCTAATCTCATACCCACTAGGTTAACAATCCACAAACTGGAAAATAATTATATTGTAGAGGTTCCCTCATAGGAGTGAGAATTCTCAGCCCTCAGGCTAAGGATCCCCAGCCTGAGGGTCTGGCATCAGGAGGAAGCCCCAGAACATTTAGCTTTGAAAGCCAGCAGGGCATGAGTGCAGGAGATCCATAGGCCAATATCGTTGATGAACATAGATGCAAAAATCCTCAACTAAATACTAGCAAACTGAATCCAAAAATATATTGAAAGTGTCATACACCATGATCAAGTGGGATTTTTCCCATAGATGCAAGGATTCTTCAATATCCACAAATCAGTGTGATACATCAATAATCAAACTGAAGAATAAGAATGATGATCATCTCAATGGATGCAGGAAAAGTTTTTGACAAAGTTCACCACCAATTTATGATAAAAGCCCTCCAGAAAATGGGCACAGAGGGAAACTACATCAATATAATAGAGACCATATATGATAAACCCCCACTTACATCAAACTTAATGATGAAAAGTTGAAGGCATTTCCTCTAGGATCAGGCACAAGATAAGTATGACTACTGTGGCTACTTTTTTTTTTTAAATATAGTTTTGTAAGTCCTAGCCATAGCAATCAGAGAAGAAAAAGAAATGTAAATACTTTAAATTGGAAAAAACAATTGTCACTGTTTGCAGATGACATGATACTACAACTAGAAAATCTTAAAGGTGCTACCACAAAATTATTAGAGTTCATCAATGAATTCAATAAAATTATAGGATACAAAATTAATACACAGAAATCTATTGCATTCCTATACACTAACAATGAAAAATAAGAAAGAGAAATTAAGCAAACAATCCCATTTATTATTGAATAAAAAGAAGTAAAATACTGCAGGATAAATGTACATAGGAAGCAAAATACCTGTACTCTGAAAATTATAAGATGCTGATGATGAAAGAAATTGAAGATGATATAAACAGAAAGATACACCACAATTGGAAGAATTAATATTGTCAAATTGTCTATACTATTTGTGGCAATCTATAGAATAAATGCAATCCCTACCATATTACCAATGCCATTTTTCACTGAGCTAGGTCAAAAAAAATTTAAATTTGTATTGAAATACAAAAGACCCATAATAGCCAATGCAATCTTGAGAAACAAAATTGGAGCTTGAGGAATCATGTTCCCTGATAAACTTCAGACTTCAGACTACAATACAAAACTATAGTAATCACAATAGTATTGTACTGGCATAAAAACAGACACATAGATCAACAGAACAAGGTACAAACATGGGCAAATAATCTATGAAAAAGGAGGGAAGAATCTACAATGGAGAAAATACAGTATTTTCAAAAAGCAGTGCTGGAAAAACTGGATAGCTACATGTAAAATAATGTATTCATAACATTCTCTCTACATATACAATGGAATAACTACTCAGCCATAAAAAGGTATGAAATAACACCATTTTAAGCAACATGGATTATCATAAGTAAGACCAAAAAAGAAAGACAAATACCATATATTAGCACCTATTTGTTGCATCTAAAATTCAACACAAATAAAACTATCTTTGAAGCAGAAACAGTCTCATAGACATAGAGAATAGAGTTCTGATTGCCAAAGGAAAAGGAAAAGGTTGAAGGGGGAGGGATGGAATGAGATTTTGCAGTTAGCAGATGCAAGCTATTACATATAGAATAGATAAACACAATGTCCTACTGTATTCTTTTCCATAAAAAAGTGTATATAACTGAATCACTTTTCTATAAAGATGAAATTAGCACAACAGTGTCAATCAACTATACTTCAACATTTCTATTTATCCTCACCTTGTAAAAACATTTCTTAGGGCTCTTAGAAATAAACAACCAACTTTAGGGGAATAATGGAACATTTATGAACTACTTTCTATGGTACCAGTTGAATTCCATGGGCAAGAATCCATTCAGTAAAATAATATTTATAAATGTGTTGGAATCTGGGTATTTTAGGTCTCCTTTCTTGTGATGTTGCCAATTCTACCACAATAAAATGCCCAGATGTTCTCTTTTAAAATCCTGCCTCTTTTCTAATCTGGAATTTTGGATAATACACTCAGATTCTTTTAGGGTCCTAAGGCAGCTGATACTAGATATAAACAGCTAACAATTATGATGTCAGTGTGGCCTGCCATAACTTTGCTTACATTAAATATATGAATATGTATTGAGAATCTAGATATTTGCTTATCTATCTATATTAAAAAATTAAATAAATTTTATTATATTTATGGTTATGCACATATCATCACAACTTCATGTTTCATCCCAAAGCACCAGTCCACCACTCCTTCCCCCATCTGTTGCCTTTGGTAACCACAAGTTTTTCAAAGTCTGTGAGGTTTGTTTCTGTTATGCAAATAAGTTCATTTGTATATTTTTTTAGATTCCACTCATATGTGATATCGGATGTTTGTCCCTCACTGTTTGACTAACTTCACTTAGTATGATAATTTCTAAGTCTACCCATGTTGTTACAAATGCCTTTATTTCATTTTTATGGCTGAATAATATTCTATTATATATAGGTACCACATATATAACTTTATCCATTCCTCTGTCAATGGACAGTTATGTTTCATCTGTGTCTTGGCTATTGTATATAGGGCTGCAGTGAATATTGGGGTGCATGTATATTTTTGAGTCATGGTTTTGTCCAGATAGATGACCAAGAGTGGACTCACTGGATCATATGGTAATACTATTTTTATTTTTTTGAGGAAGCTCCATACTGTTTTCCATAGTGGTTGCACCAATTTACATTCCCACCCACAGTGTAAGGGGAAACATATACTTTAATATTAGTGGAGCTAATCTATTACTAACTAGATTTTATTAAATACATTAAATGTGTTTCTAAACTTAAAAAGAGAAAATTCAACACTAAGGTATTTTGAGCACTAAGATATTTGAATTGGGTGTTTTCATGTGTAGTTTTTCCTAATAAATTAACTCTCCTGAAACTGTATTGACTAAATTTTGATGAAATTTAATTTGTCTTTTAATGAGTTTCTGTGTTCCAAAATGTTTTACATCTCTCAAATGTAATATAAATATTCTAGATTCTCTGTTCTTCCAACTGAATGAAAGGAAATGGAAAACTGGTAAAAACTACCAACCCAGTTTACATTTGTCACTTAATGTTGCAATTAGGCTTCTGCTTCAGCATTTTGTTGTTATTATCCTTCATGTTTGTTTCTTTTTGATACACTTTTTGATGAACAAAGATTTGAATAAATTCTCACCACTTGATCAAGAAATAGTGACCAACCAATTTTCTCTGATCACTAAAGAGTGTTGGCATTTTTCACATGATGAACAGTATGTAGCAAGGCAGTTGAAATTATTAGGATCTAAACCATCTCACTGGCTTTTCCTGGCATTAAATACAAACTAGATCACCTAAACAGATAGTAGCCCATGTTACAACTGCCATTCCTTCTTTTTCTTATATGACCATATACTCTGGCCCTCTATCTGAAGTCAGAGGCAAAGACTCAAGTGTGTAGGCAGCAAGATTAATGGCAATAAGTAGCAGTTCATATTCATATCCTCTTTGAAAATGTGGTTTCCTTCTAATTCAGTCAATACACAATTTCATGTGATTTATTGAGTACTTCTTATAACATATTCATATATATATATGAACATATAAATAATAAGAATATCTTGTTTTATAAAAGCTGGTGTAACAGGTTGTAGCAAGTCTTCGAACTTCAATAAATAAGAGAAGGATAAATACTCCATCATTGAGAAAAAATTCTGAGGCAAATTCTAAATGATTTTCCAGTTGGTTCCCCAATGGGATTGAGGCCCAGTTGCACTCATTAATGTATAATTTGTTTTTTTCTCTTTTCTGTATCTTTTCCTCACTCCTTCACTTGTGTTTCCTGAGATCTCCTCCAAATAAACTATCTGCAACCATGGCCCTTTGCTTGGTATTTACTTTCAGAGTAACCCAAATTAAGATAGTTTGTATTGGTAGTTGCCTTAGAAAGCACAACCTTAGGCTAGACTCCTAGAAATGCATCCACTGTTCATCAGATAGTAGCAAAAAACATTTTTTTTTTTTTCTGGTGAGTAGGGTGGCTTATAGTAACAGAACAATTACTAAGAATTTACATCTTGATAGATTGGGATGATGTACGAGTGGAAGGGAAAGTAATGACTCAGGAAATATCTGGCATGTGGGAAAACGTAGAAGTAATGGTCATTTTATAGATTACTGAGTGGAATGGCTTTATTAAATATTCAAGAAAATATGAAAAAAAAAAGAATAGCATGCTCAAGTCACCCAACTACTAACACATTGTAGGCTGTTATATCTGAAAGATCCCCATGGTAACATAGGAAGAAATTATTTAAAAGTTGAAATTAGCTGCCATAAAAATTCTAGTATCTTTCCAATTTTTCTCTCTTTGATGCCCTTCTAAAATACAAGGGTTACAGAGGATGGGGAAGATCCCCTACAATAATTCAGAGATTTATCAGATTAGTGAAGATTTTAGGGGTCCAATGATTATGCTAGGACAGTTTTGTAAGGAAAAAGACAAGTTATTTCACTTTGTACTTATTACTACTAAAAAACAGGTGAATTTTTCTGTTGGATTCCTAGTATTTTTGAGGAATATCTCTTTGATTCATTTATCAATTACCTTCCATGCTGACAGTTTTGAGAGGAACCCAGAGGTTGAGAGGGGCTGGAGTAGGCTGTACAGCAAGACAATGTCTTATTCAGAAGAGAAGCAGCTATTTACTTGAAAAAAAGCTTATACCATGCTCTTGGGAGCTAGCAGAAACTGAAAACTGGGCCACTGGGCATCAAGTCACCATCAGAATAGGGCTACATATTTTTATCTGAGGTCTATGATATCCACCATGGTTATAGCTTGGGTGGGCACAACAGGCATCCATGATGTGTTTTATCATTTGTAGTCAGGGCTGACTGGATCCAGGGTACAGGATGAAGATACAGGAACCAGCAGCAGGTGCATGAGCTAGTGGCTCTGTCCTTCATGTCATCCAAATCTGTCAATGTCTCTCCTTTATTCAATGAATATTTATTCATGAGGGTTCCCAATAACAAACTAATAGCAGAAATAAATTCCCACTTAGGATCTGGAACAGGGAGAAAGAGCCCTGGAGCATCTGGCATTGAAGGCCAGTGGGGCTTGTGCGCAAGACCTCCATGGGACTGGGGGAAATGGAGACCCCATTCTTAAAAGGCACACACAGACTTTCACATGCACTGAGTCAGAGGGCAAAGCAAAATCTCCAAGGGAATCTGGGTCAAACCTGACTGCAGTTCTTGGAGGACATCCTGGGAAAACAGGGGTGAATATAGCTTGTAAAGCTCTCGGGAATATTCAGCAGCCGTGCCTTTCTCTGGAGGTGGCCATTTTGGGAAAATCTGACCCCACCTGTCAGCCAGCTGCTGAGAAGCCCCAGGGCAAACAACAACCCAGGTGGGATCACAGCCCAACCCCTCAGTAAACAGGCTACCTAAAGACCCCTCAGGCACCCAGCTGCCTCTAATACCATCCAGAGACTAAGCCCCACCCACCAGAGGGATTAGAGTTGGCTCCTCCTACCAGGGGGCAGGCATCAGCCCCTCCCATCAGGAAGCCTACACCAAGCCCCCATACTGAATTCAGCCACAGGGGGACAGACTTTGGAAGTAAGAGATGCTACAACTCTATTATCTGTAAAAAGGTCACCACACCAAAAACCTATAAAAATGAAAAGGCAGAGGACTATAACTCAGATGAGGGAGAAAGATAAAACCCCAGAAAAACAGCTAAGTGATCAGGAGATTCTCAGGCTCCAGGAAAAAGACTTTAGATTGTTGATGCTGAAGATGATGCAAGACATTGGAAATAAACTGGAGGCAAAGATGGATAACTTACAGGAAACACTGACCAAAGAGATACAAGATATAAAACTTAAACAAGAAGAGATACAAAATACAATAACTGAAATAAAAAACTCACTAGAAGCAGTCAACAGCAGAATACAGGAGGCAGAAGAACGAATAAGTGAGGTGGAGGACAGATTAGTGGAAATTACGGATGCAGAACAGAAAAGAGAAAAAAGATTGAAAACAAATGAAGAGAGTCTCAGAAAACTCTGGGACAACATTAAAAGCACCAGCATCCGTATCATAGGGGTGCCAGAAGGAGAAGAGAGAGAGAAGGGGACAGAAAAATTATTCCAAGAGATAATAGCCAAAAACTTCCCTAACATGGGGAAGGAATCACTCACTCAAATCCAGGAAGCACAACGAGTACCATACAAAATAAACCCAAGGAGGAACACCCCGAGACACATACTAATAAAACTGACCAAAATGAAAGACAAAGAGAAAATCTTGAAAGCAGCTAGGAAAAAGAAACAAATCACATAAGGGGAACAAGGGAACCCCGATAAGGCTATCAGCAGATTTTTCAACAGAAACGCTGCAGGCAAGAAGGGAGTGGCATGATATGCTCAACATGATGAAAGGAAAAATCCTCCAACCAAGATTATTCTACCTAGCAAGGCTCTCATTCAGATTTGAAGGAGAAATCAAAACCTTCTCAGATAAGCAAAAGCTGAGGGAATTCAGCAACACTAAACCAGCTTTACAACAAATACTAAAGGAACTTCTATAGGCAGAAAAGAACAAGAGAAGAAGGAAAGGAAAAAGAGCAGCAAAAACAAATCCAAAGTAATTAATACAATGGCAATAAGAACATACATATCAATAATTACCTTAAATGTGAATGGACTAAACACCCCAACCAAAATACATAGTACAAGTAGCTGGGATATATATAAATGATAATTTAAACTTGATGCTTAACTCTTACAAACTGATAACATTAAAAAATATGAGCTGTAGCTGCTGGCCTACACCAGAGCCGCAGCAATGTGGGATCCAAGCCATGTCTGCAATCTACACCATGGCTCATGGCAATACCAGATCCTTAACCCACTGAGTAAGGCCAGGGATTGAACCCGCAACCTTGTGATTCCTAGTTGGATTTTTAACCACTGATCCGTGACAGGAACTCCTTTTTTTTGCCTTTTTTATTTGGCCTTCTTTGAGACCCTCTTTACGGGTTGTTTGTATTTGACAATACATTATCCCCTGAAAACTCTTACTTAGGTCTACCTTGTACATATTTTTTTAAACTCAGATATTTCTTGACAAATTTTACCTGTTGGCACAGAAATATCTCAAGTCTAAAGGATGTATTGTTCTCTAACCAGATCACAATATATTAATAGAATTCTTCTCATATAAAGTATTTGCATGTTTAAAAAAGTGATCATAATGTTGGGAATTTCCAACAAAAGATTTGGAAAATTAGAAGAGATTTTTATGTAGACAGATGTCTGACACACTAAGATAGGACTAGGCTACCAGGTGGTAAATATTAGCAGCCTATATAGCTACAAGTGAGATGTATAATTTTAATCTACAATTTCCAAGTTAATGTTTCCATTAACTTCTGCATATGTTAGAAAATATATAAATCTTTTTTTTTTTTATTTTCCCACTGTACAGCAAGGGGGTCAGGTTATCCTTACATGTATACATTACAATTACAGTTTTCCCCCCACCCTTTCTTCTGTTGCAACATGAGTATCTAGACATAGTTCTCAATGCTATTCAGCAGGATCTCCTTGTAAATCTATTCTAAGTTGTGTCTGATAAGCCCAAGCTCTCCATCCCTCCCACTCCCTCCCCCTCCCATCAGGCAGCCACAAGTCTCTTCTCCAAGTCCATGATTTTCTTTTCTGAGGAGATGTTGTTCATTTGTGCTGGATATGTACACATGTTAATGATCTTAGATCCCAGATAGCAGAAATTACCTGGCTTCGATTGAGTTAAAAGAATCGTAACTGAAACTCCTTACAGCTTGAAAGTTCCCAGGAAGGGCAACTTAAGTGATAAAGGAGATTGAGATGTTTAAACTCTGAAATGTGATGGAAAAGAAATATTGAACTTCAAAATGAAGAGTCGAATATTAGTTAATGACAAAGAAAATCAAAATATACATCAAAATTTGAGAAGGATTAATGGGGAAAAATCTCAATATTAGAATTATGGGGTATCTATCAAGTGCACAAATTATAAAGAATTAAGAGAGGAAGTGTGTACCAAAGTATAGTTAATAAAATTATAGAATTTAAAGTTGGTGTATTCATTATGAAAAAAAAAGTAGATTCCTCAGAGTATTAATAGAATTACCATATGATCCATCTATTCCACTTCCAGGTATTTATCCAAAGAATATGGAAACACTAAATTGAAAATATATATATGTGCCCCTATGCTTATCACAGCATTATTTATAATAGCCAAGATATGGAAACAACCTAAGTGCCCATCAACAGATGATAGAGAAGATGTGGTATATACATACAATGAAATATTACTCAGTCTTACAAAAAAAAAAAAAAACTATTGACATTTGCAACTACACAGATGGCTCTTGAATATCTTGTGATAAAGTGTGATAAGTCAGATAGAGAAAGACAAGTGCAGTATATTTCATTATATGTAGAATATGAAAACAGACAAAATAAAGTAAATGAACAAGCCAAACCAAACTAACGTGGGGATGCCAAGACCAGAGTAGTAGTTACCAGAAGGAAAGGGCAAGTGGTTGGGGGGAAAGCATGTGTAAAATGGGTTAAGGAGTAAACTGCATGGTGGCAGAAATTAAAATTTGGTAGTGAGCATGCGGTAGTGTATACAAAACAGGACTATATTCTTGTACACATGATACTTATTGTTATAAACCAATACTACTTCAATAAGAATATTTTAAACAGAGAATTTATTTAAATTTGGAGATGAAAGACCCACAAGGAACTAGGAACTGTCAGCGACTGGGTCATGTTTTCCTCCAGGTTTTCTTTACTGATAATTTCATGATGAGTATTTTTGTGAGGGATAATTTCTCATATATACTTATTGCTCTTTTCCCTTTCCCTCTTAATAGAATGGCACTAGAAGCCATTGCATGAGGTTTGCTTAGGTCCAATGTGTGATACTCATTATAGCTTATGTCAAATCAATGGTCATTACTAAATATGTATTAACCATAAACTAATCTCATATGGTTGCAAAATTTGACAGCTTATGATAATTTAGGATACCATTGATTCTAAAAGTGCAATGATTTTACAGAACTTGAAAGTATTTAGGTGCTTTCCTTAGAGAGGGAAAAAAGCTATCATGATGTATGTGTAATTTTCTGCAATTTTACCACTTAAACTAGATGTATCTGAAAAGGGCTTTTACATTAAATAGGCTATGAAATAAATTGCCTTTTCTGGGTGGTATTAAAGGATAATGTAAAGGTCACTGTCATGTTTTATACTTTAACAATATTCACTGTGCTGTAAATAACTGTGACTAACATTTTTATTTAATAAAACTTAAGTTATATAAATTGAATTTCATGATATAAGGTATGTGGTAGATGAATTATATTGTAGACATGTGTACACATTATTTCTTCAATTACATTTAATTATTGAACAATAATTATTGCTTCAATTTTCTTTAATTAAAGTCCTTTTGGGATGCTTCTTTTAAATCTAAAACTAATATATCTTAGTATCTCTAGTTTTGAAATCTCGGCTTAATGTTTATGAGATAAGCAAATAATAGAAATTTATACAATCTTAACTTTCTTGGGCTGTTTCCAAATATTGTACAGACTCTTTTAAGAATAATCATTTCATATTATTTTATATAGTTCTCCTTTTCATATAACACACTAATTTTTTAATGGCAGGTACAGAGATTGTCGTAGTTGACAATGTGTCACAGCAATGCCAATATCTTGCTGACAAGCCCAGATGGACTTTGACAGCCTCACTGAGAAAGGTCAAAATGTGATCAAGATACAAACATTTAGAGTGAATATAAAAATAAAAACTGATTAAAATCTCAGGATACACAGTAAAGGATTCTAGAGCCTTATCCAGTTTCTAACTTTAACTTATATTTCCAAAATCCTCTCTTTTTAACTTCAAAATTATCTTATTATTTGGCCCACTCATCACCATTACAGAATGATCACTGTTGGTAAACATAGGCTGGTGCTCTGGTAGGTTCAAGGCGATCAGGCCATGATTCTTAGCTTTAAGAGACTTATGATCTAGTAAGAAAGATAGACAAGAACACAAAAACTACTAGGTCTAAATGAAGCAAAAATCCTTATGTGCATTTATGGGAAAGAATAGTGAACAATATTGGAGATATTAGGGAAGAATTCATGAAGGAAGTGGATTTTTGAAATGGCTCCCACTTATAAGAAGATTCAATGGCAGGGTGCAGGGAGTTCATGAGACATGTGAGAGCATGAATGTGAAGTTTTTTGAAAAATAGTGAGTGGTCTAGATTTGGTAAATCAAGGGTGTATGTATTCATTCACTCATGGAACAAATGCTTTCTGAACACCTAGTTAGGAGGCTATAGCTACTAGGTATCAAGTGTATAGTGGTGAAGAAAATAGACTTAGTGTGTTCCTTTATGTAACAAATCATAACCTGGTGATGAGATGGACAATAAACATTAAACATGTCATCAACATATTGTTTCAACTTACAGTAAAGCTACAAAGGTATTAAAAAAAGGATGAAGATGTAAAATAAGTAACAAGGAGATCTACTTCTGATTAATACCAGAAATCATGAAGGATGGGTATTTAACTTCAGAAATGAAAGAAGAAAAGTAGCCAGAGAAGGAAAGAAGAGGTTGAGGGAGGAAGAATGCTCCAAATAGAGACAATAACATGCATAAAAGCCCAGAATGTATATAGAACTTGTGTTTGAGTAACTGAAAGTGGGAATAGAAGGTATGGAGGGAGAAAAGTAGAATGAGGTGTGAGACTAAAGAGGTACATAAGAGCTTATCTGCAGCGGAAATGTTGGTTTCTATTTGAAATGTGATGGGAAGTCATGATTGAATTAGAAATATAACATGATCTATTTTATTACTCTGGGTACCATTTGGAAACTAAATGTACAGACATAAATAATACAAGTAGGGAACATTGACAGGAGGGTACTGTAGTAGTCTAGGTGAGAAATGACAGTGGTTTAGACTAGGGTGACTTCAACTGAGATAATTTATGGGGTCAACCCTTTTTTTTCTTTTTTTTTTGGCTTTTTAGGGCTGCACCCACAGCATATGGAAGTTCCCAGGCTAGGGACCAAATGTGAGCTATAGCTGTCAGTCTACACTGCAGCCACAGCAACACTGGATTCAAGCTGCATCTGCAACCTACACCACAGCTCATGGCAATGCTGGATCCTTAACCCACTGAGTGAAGCCAGGGATTGAACCCACATCCTCATGGATCCTAGTTGGGTTTGTTAACCACTGAGGATGAAGGAAACTCTGAGTCAACACTTTTTTTTTTTTTTAACCAGGATTTGCTAATACCCATAGAGACATAAGCCTGTTATGATAGGTTAGGGACTGAAGTTCCCTTCGTGGCTCAGGGGAAACAAATATGACTAGTATCCATGAGGATGCAGGTTTGATCCCTGGCCTTGCTCAGTGGGTTAGGGATCTGGCATTGCCATGAGCTGTGGTGTAGGTCACAAGTGTGGCTCAGATCCTGAGTTGCAGTGACTGTGGCAGAGGCTGGCAACTGTAGCTCGGATTTGACTCCTAGCTGGAAGCCTCCATAAGCCTAGGGTGAGGCCCTAAAAAAAATACAGGTTATGGACTGAGCTTGAAGAAATCTGTGATTCAGATCCACATTACTTTAGGAAGTTTTCTCTGGCCTCCAGGTTGTGGTAAGTAATCCCTATATAGTGTTCTCATAATACCCAAGGATATCAGACATTACACTTAAATGCTGTAATGCAATTTCCAGTTTATGTGTTTGTTTGCCCAACAGATAGTGAGTGCTTTGAAGGTAGAGACCATATTCATCAATGTCACTTCTTGCTCATAGAACCAGAATAATGATTTTTTGAAAGATGGGTTCAGTTTGAATTTGGCACAATTATGTGGTTATTGAGAAGATAATATTTAATTTTAATTTAAAATTTAATATTAAATATTTTAATTTAACATTTAAAATTTTAATTTTAAATTAAAATTAATTTAATTTTAATATTAAATATTTCCCTTAATATTTTAAGGGAAAAGAACAGGTGGAGGAAGCAGATTCAAACAACAGTTTGTATTTTGTTAATTAATTAATTTATTTTTCCTTTTAGGGCTGCAAGTGGAATTTCCTGTGACATATGGAAGTTCCCATGCTAGGGGTATAGTTGGGGTTGCAGCTGTTGGCCTACACACCCATAGCAACACCATATCTGAGCCTCCTCTGCAACCTATGCCACAGCTTATCGCAACAGAGATCCTTAACTCACAGAGTGAGGCCAGGGATAGAAACTGTATCCTCACAGACACTATATCCAGTTCTTAACCTACTGAATCACAATGGAAACTAACAACAGTTTAAAAGGAAACAATTTAAAGAATAAGCTAGTAAATTAATCTGCATATTAATCTGTAAGAAGCATAAAATTACTTGTTTTAAATTTTTAAATCTAAATGATAATGTAAATGTAAATATATACCAAACAAAACAATTTCTTTTTAGATGTACTTCAGAGTGTTAGAATCAAATAATATTTATTAAAATCTGTTTATTATCCTCTAATCTAAAAATTTGATTTTATCCATGCCCTATAAATTTAGGTTTTTCTCAAATTGATATTTAGTCCATGGGGAATTTGGAGTAGGAAAACATTAGATATGAAAAAGACCTAGTTTATAATCATTCTTTATCATTAAAATTATTTAGTTCATTCCAATGAGTCTCCTTTATCATTTCTAATATCCTAAGAAGGTATCTAGTATGACTCTCCTAGTCATGAAGGTATGTGGTTAGGAGAAATGGGAAAGGAACCTAACTTCAAGTACTTTATACTCTACCTGGGTATATGCTTCAGACACCAAGTTAAGTTTGAAATACTTAGGTATAGTTTCTTTAATGGGAAAATTTTAAAGGTCTTTTAAAAAGAGCTCTCACTGTACCAACAGGAGTGATGCATATGGAGTGAAGTGAATCTGAAGAAATAAATAGGATTCAATGTTCACATATTTCTAAAGATATGGGGGGGGCAAATATTATTCAGTTTTCTACTGTAAAAAGATACCTAACAGCAACAACAAAACCCACAGGTATTTTCACTGGAAATTCTCACCAAACCCCAATACTTACAAGTGCTTCTAATGAAAATGGCCTATTTCCAAGTTCTCCTTTTAGAGAATCATGTTTTATAGCACATAGTCCTTTATTTCTACTGTTTTTCTCTAAAGAGAGAAGCATAGATGCCTGGAGAGAGCAATCTTCTGTTATTTTTCCCTAGAACTGCTTTAGATTTAGTCCCTCAACATTGTTTAGTCCTAGGTCTAGTCTACGTTTAGTCCTAAAATAAACACCCATCTTCTAGAAGGCAGATTGAATTAGTCTCCATTCCTTGACCCCAAAAGAGCAGAACTAAAAAAAAAATTGTATGAGAAAATGAAAACTCATTATAAAAGAAGAATTAGGGAGAAAGAAGTCTATTTCTAGTTAGAATCAAGAATGGCTCTAATTTCTTTTTCTTTTCTTAGAGATCTGACTGCAACTTCCACGTGTTGTATATAGTTTCAGGTCTTGCCCTAACTCTCTGAGTGCTAAAGCTAGTGGTGCATCAGAAACACTCTGGGAAGTCTGCTGCAAGTATTGATTTTAGGGCTTAGCCCCTGGAAATTCTGACAGGAAGTCTGAAGTACACCTAGGCACCTGTAATTTTGACAAGCTGCCCAGGTGATTCACATGTAGGCAGTTTTCAAAACCATGTTCAGTTGTCTGAAGCAGTTTTAACACAGATGCATTTGTATACTTTGAAATGTTATTTTTCTCTGCTCTGTATATTTTCTGCTCCAGAATTAAAAACAAGGAAGAATTTATTTTTCTTTCTTATATACTCTGCTGGCAATAACTCAATAATATCCAAGTCTTTAAAACTCTTCTCACCTAGTTTCTTCCTATCGAAGGGATAAATATCTGTTTTACCATTTTGGAAAATTGAAATTCTAGTAATAGCATTGTAGCAGAGAGTTCCATGTGAAATTTTTCCCTCTGGGGAAGATTAAACACCAGAACTTTTATGTCTGCCTTTCTTCCATCTAACCTGGCCTCGGCTTACCCCACCTCCTTTCCAGGAAGCACAGAAATTACAAACAATAGAGATATTTGGTGCTTGCATATAACTTTGCTAAATCATAGGAACAAACAGATTGGTATTATTACAAATTTCTGATCTCTAGTCTAGGTTAGGTCCTAATTATTATTTTGTCACTATTTATTTGTTAGTATTTTATCATCATTATCTCTTCATTATCCTCAATAACTATAGCTAATACAATTTTTTTCTTTTTCTTTCTTTCTTTTTTTTTTGCTTTTTTTTTTTTTTTTTTTTGCTTTTTAGGGCCGCACCCATGGCATATAGAGGTTTCTAAGCTAGGGGGTCAAATAGGAGCTGTAGATGCTGGCCTACGCCACAACCACATCAACGCTGGATCCGTGCCATGTCTGTGACATACACCACAGCTCACAGCAACACCAGATCCTTAACCCACTGAGAGAGGCCAGGGATCAAACCCACAACCTCATGGTTCCTAGTTGGATTTGTTAACCACTGAGCCATGACGGGAACTCCAATAGAATTAATTTCCACATCACTAAGAAGACTCTTTCAGTGGACCTTGACAGTTTGAAGGCCACAGCTGACGTGGAGTTTTAATCTGCCTGATATTGCCTTATATATTGTGCTTTTCTTTGGTAGCCATCATGGGTGATGATGACTTTTGTCATCCTCTTGCTTTTGTGAAGGATAAAACAGCTCAAAATTATGGAGCACTCACCACTGTGTTAAGCTTTCCAAGGCCACTATCTCAGTTTATCCCAACAACAACCTTAAGTTGTAGTAATTTTCATTATTGCTATTTACAACTATTTCCATTGCAATTAGAAATAGGACCTAGATGTATCAAGAGCTGGACAGATGGAGTCTGGAGAACCAAATGGATATGGGCAGTAGCCTGAGCCTAGAGGAGGGAGGGATAAACTTGTTCAGAGGAAGTATTCAACAGAGAGCTAAAGACATAGAAGCAGGACCAAGGGTGCATCTTGAAGCATGGCAGCAGGGAAGATGGGAAGCATTGCAGCAGGGAAGGGCTGAAAGAGACTGGGAAAAATAACCCAGGCAAGAATAACACAGAGAGGAGAAAAATCAAGAAGGAAGTGACTCAGTGACAAACAGTTGTAAATGTTTTTTTCCCATAATCAAATGCCTGTTCAATTGCCCCCCTCCCACAAAGAGAAGCACCACCTCTTCAGTTGAAATCAGTTTCCAGCTTTAGAATATGGACAGCAAACAGCTCTGCAAAAAATACGACATCTTGTTTTTTTCTGCCAGAAGGACTACTGAGGGTGAGGGATGAGGAGTTTGCCAGACAGAGAAGGAAGGAATAGAAGCAAGGAAATTGCTCAGGGGTTCACTAAGCCACGATGGGAACTCCAATAGCTAACAGAATCTTATATAGGGTGGCCAAAATTCTGGTTTACCCAAGACTGAAGGATTCTAGGACATGGACTTTCAGTGCTAGAGCCAGAAAATCTCAGGAAAAGTGGACTAACTTCGTCACTCAGGTGCTATCAGAAGTTTTTTTGACTGCATTTCCCATACCTTCAATGAAAAGTCCAATTTCTTACTTCACAAAAAAATAGAGGTGGAAAAAACTTCAAATCCCTGTTCAATCCACTAAAATGTATCTAGCCAGGACATGACTACATTGGCAATCTCTTTGTGCTATATCTTCTATATATTCATATATATTTACTCTGTTCCCTCAGCTAGTGTTAAAAGA
Source organism: Sus scrofa (assembly GCF_054392235.1). Classification (NCBI taxonomy): domain Eukaryota; kingdom Metazoa; phylum Chordata; class Mammalia; order Artiodactyla; family Suidae; genus Sus; species Sus scrofa. Next base: position 51,776,463 of record NC_139386.1, read on the forward strand.
AAATCTGCTAAGCCCAAGAATGCTCACAGAAAGTTGTCCCTATTTGACTCTGAGCTTGATAGAGCCTTTCTCCTATGCCCATATTTTGTGACATAAAACAGAATGACCAAACAGAATTATAAAGGGAAAATTTATAATGTTCTCCTCATTCTTACAATTCCCCCTAATATGGAACAAATTCCACCTCTACCCTTTTGTGTAGTATCTCTACTTTCTGTTAGGGAAGACTCACTGAAATACATTTCTTGAGTGGAATTGTTCTTCCTTGACTGGCAAGTAGATAGACCAGCTTTGTTTTTTGTACTTGAATGTATTTTATGATTTGACAATATGAGCATGTTCAAGTATCTGCCAACTTAAACACAAAGCTCACTCTTCCTACACTTTAAATGTCCTTGACCATCTCTTACCCTGTCTCTCTCTTCCTAGACATTCAATTTGAAAAAGAAATGTGCTTTTACTCTTTTCTTTCTCTGTGAATTGCAGTGTGCCTTTTTCTCTTCAGTGCACTCCAATGAACCTACTATTGTATGGTAACCAATGGTCTTTCTAGTTTTATGTGAAATGTTTTGTCCTGTTATTTAAAAATAGATATATTTAAAATAATAAAATACAGTAACTTAGAAGAAATAATTTTAAAATCACCTGTAATTCTTCCATGTAAAACTAAAAAGTTATTCTCTGTGGCTTTTGTCACCATTTATAACATAAATTATTTATAATTTTCTTTAAATACTATTCTGTTTAGATTCATAGTCCTATGGAAGTTCCTTCTCAGACTTTGCTAAACCTTAATCTAGTATCCAAAATACACTCAAATATTGATGTTGGCAGCTTTATGTTCTTATCTTACTAATTCACTCCATAGATTCTCCCTGGCTGAGTCCCCCTTTTTCTTTTCCAGCTTCATGGCTATATTCACAACCTATATCCTAAAGCCTGTCAAGTCTTTCTCCAAATATTCAGTTCCATGTGAATTTTCTAAAAGCATCACAACTTTGACACTGATTTTTTCATTTCTAAATTACTTTATCTCAGATTGATTTTATCATACCCCATTTTTTACATCCCACACATCTTATATTAATGACACAATCATGAAAACCGTTAAGTAACTAGGTTATTGCCTTTGACTTCTCCTGCTCATCTCCCCCGTCCAACAAGTTACCAACTCTTGCCTGTTAATTCTTCTTCGAATTCCTTAAATCCATCTCTTTCACTCTACCTGTACTACCACTCTCTGAGAATGAGCTCTTAAACTTTTAAAATTATACTTGTGCAATAGTCTTCCAAAAAGAGTCTTTCCCTCAATGCTTGACCTCCTTCAATCAGTTTTCCACATTATTGACAAAGTGATATTTCTAAATCATAAATATGAACATTGTGGTTAAGATTCTGGATTCTTGAAAGAGATAGATAGGATTTATAACCAGTTTCAATATGTACTAGCTGTAACCTTGTTCAGGTTATGTTTAAATTTGCTAAGCTTCATATTCCTCATTGGTAAATTGATATTATAATGTGTATATCAGAGCACTGTCTTAAGAATAAATGAGTTATGCTTTTAGCACAGGATTTGTTTGCTACTATTACCATAGTGATTTTTTTATTGGTCTGGTTAATGAGTATTATAATTCTACCTGCCCAAATTTCTTCAATGTTCCTGAATTTCTTCAATGTTTCTCTACTGGGTTTATGATAAAGTCTTAATCCATTGTGTGATATGGAAGGCCTTTTATGGTAGTGCCTAGGTTATCCTCTCCAACCTCACTTTGTGCTGCTTCCCTTTCACGCTCAATCATTGTGAATTATTTTTACATTTTTTTCTAACATGTTCTTTCTCTTCCTTTGTAAATTCTTTGACTTTTTTTTTTTTTTTTTTTTTTTTTGTCTTTTTGCCATTTCTTGGGCTGCTCTGGTGGCATATGGAGGTTCTCAGGCTAGGGGTCTAATTGGAGCTGTAGCCACGATTAGACGCAGAAATGCAAGGATCTGAGCTGTGTCTGCAATCTACACCTCAGCTCACGTCAATGCCGGATCCTCAACCCACTGATCAAGGCCAGGGATCGAACCTGCAACCTCATGGTTCCTAGGCGGATTCGTTAACCACTGAGCCACGACGAGAACTCCCTGACATTTCTTTACTTACACTATTGGCCTAATTAAATACAATGCCTTCTTCAAAATGCAGTTTTACTTAATCTTTCCTAGAGAGCTTTCCTTCCCACCACTCTTACTGTTATCTGAATCAACTGTCGTGTTTGCTCCCTTAATTATCTGTGAGTGTATGACTCTTTACTATCATATGATTCAACATATTATAGTTATTTTCCCCAATAATTTGTGAGTGTCCTGTAGACACCAACTGCATCTCATTTATCTTTGGTCTACCAATTACCATGCCAGGGCCTGGCAGAGTATGTAGATCTTTTCTACACCCATGACAGGCAATGCTAGTAGAGCATATGCAAAATTTTTTATTGGACTTGGATATATACAGTCTCAGAATCCTTTTAAAAAGATATTCAGGAGTTTCTGCTGTGGTGACATGGGATTGTCAGTCTCTCTGCAGTGCCAGGATGCAGATTCAATCCCCAGCCTGGCACAGTGGGTTAAGGATTTGGTGTTGCCATAGATGTGGTGTAGGTTGCAACTGTGGCTCTGATCTAATCCCTGGACCCAGAACTCTATATGCCATGGGATGGTCAAAAAAGAGAAAAAGAGCTATTCATTAAAATTTTTGGTTGATCCATAAAATATTATCTCTCAAATATTGACTGATAAAAAGTTTTGGATATTTGTGATGATAATGACTCACAATGGAGATGGTATAATACATAAAATAATAAATAATTAATAAATAAAAACATAATGAAATGCTTAAATGAGTGCTGTACTCTTGAAATAAGTTACATAATATGTCTATATAACTAAAAACTTATAGTGAAGTACTATATAACATATTAGAAATTATTTGGAGTTAAAACTTAACATTGTTTGAAAATTTTCAAGGAAAGTATAACATTTGAACTATATTTTGCAGATACATGATTTGACCAGCAAAAAATAAAACAAAACAAAAAAGTAAAAAAATCCCCAAAACCCAGTATGATATTTTTAGGAAAAGAGTAGCAAAGGCAGAAGGTGTTAGTATATATGGAATACTCCCCATGTGTTAAGCATCAAGTTGACCCTGAGATTGCAGTGTTTATAAAGTTTTTGTTTTAAATTTAATTCTCTCACTGACTATGCGGTAGATAGTTCAGACACTAGAGGTCAAAAGATTTAAGTAATTTTATAAAGTTCACACAGTTATCACATAGTGGAAAGAGTATTCAAATCCAGCTGTCCCTGTCTCTGAAGGATTGCTTTCTCCACAATATGCTGATGTACTGGTGGAATGGCATGGAAATTGATAACACAAAGATAAATAAGATACAGAGATGATGACAATAAGCCTGGATCTAGATTATGACAGGCCTTCAAAGTCAGGCAAGGGAAGCATTTGTCAATTCTATTTTAAGTCACTATAACATTCTTTCTTTCAGCTGTCTATTTGGTGGAATTAATGGATTTTGGTGGAATAAAATTATGTTTTTGGCTATACCCTTGGCATGTAAAATTTCTCATATCAGGGCTGGAACCTGCATCACTGCAGTGGCAATGCCAGATCCTTAACCCACTGTGCCACAAGGGAACTCCCTGAGAGTTTATTAAAATCAAGAGTTGGTAAAAGTATATGGCAAGTTTACTATAACTATTCTTTCTTACACCCATGACAGACAATGCTAGTAGATGCTATGCTAATTTTTTTTTAAACTGGGCATGGATATACCCTCAGCATCCTTATTAAAAGATATTCATTAGAAGTTTGGGGTTGATACATAACCATTACTTCTTCCTAGTGTTATGCCAATATTCTTTGGGGGAATTATCTTGCCACCTTTTTGAGAAAGTTTGGTGAAGCTATAAAACAAGGTAAACCACCCTTATATTATGGAGGGCAAAGAGTTTCCTGGAGGCTATAATAGGATACTCCTGCCGGACCTCACTGTATCAAGAGGATCAAGAAGTGAGCATGTGTCCTAAGCATGGCTTAGACAAAAGTGTTCCAGAGTAATTCAAAATTGAAAAACAAAAAGAAAGCAAATAAAACAAAATTGTACATTCCTTTTGGAGAAGAAATCCTAGTCAGGCACTAGAGTTACCTGTTTCATTTCTGATTTATCTTTTATTGCTAAGCATCTTCTCTAGCATTCCCATGTTAATAGTGAGCTTCCGTGACATTATTCTAATCAGCTTTTTTTTTTTTTTTTTTGTCTTTTTGCCTTTTCTAGGGCCACTCCCACAGCATAAGGAAGTTCCCAGGCTAGGGGTCTAATTGGAGCTGTAGCTGGTGGCCTACACCACAGCCACAGCTATGTGGGATCCAAGCTGCATCTGTGACCTACATCACAGCTCACAGCAATGCCGGATCCTTAACCCACTGAGCAAGGCCAGAGATCGAACCCACAACCTCATGGTACCTAGTCGGATTCATTAACCACTGAGCCATGATGGGAATGCCTGCTATTTTTTTCTTTTGTGCAAGTTAGTAAGAGTCAGTTTCTATGACTTGCAACCCCCAAAAATCATAATCAGTATCATTTTTATTTAGTCACATTTGGCACATGATTTAAGAACCAACAGATCCATAATTTAATATCAATGGCACATGATTTAGACCTAATAGGATTTAAATATAGAAAATATTTTATTATTTTTATACTGTATCTACTTAGCTAAGCTTGAACTCTATTAATTCCCTTCCCCATATGGTTGCAAGTTAGAGTTGGCCACAGAGGAAATTTTTGTGATATTTGGAATATGGAAATGAAGCAGCAGCCATTATTGGCTCCTTCTTTGTCTTTGTCATTAATGATGAAAGACAGTTGCAGATGTGTTTTAACTTCCAGGTTTTCTTCATAAATGACATATACAACAGCAGGCCCTCCAGATTCGTGAATAAACCCAGAGTCGAGACTATTCCATCCTTATTTTTCCCCACCACCTTTCTTTGTGGTCTTGCGGCTGAATATACTTGGTCTTCTGGATTCCTTTGTAAATTAGTATTTGTCCACTTATTTCAAAGCTTCATAAAGACAATTTTCTCTGATTATCTAACTCCTTCTTTTGGTCTGTTACTTCTTAAACTTTCCTAAAATTGAGTGAGATCATGTTCCTATAATGCACCTCTTATTTAATAATAGTTGTATAGGTTCTTCTTCCATGATTGAACCCTGATTACTATAGTTTTTGGTATCAAAATCCCAGAAAACAGAACACTAAAGCAATTCTTGTTGACAGTAGCAAAGGGGATAATGGAAAGCCATGGCATGTAGGGGCAAAATAGTTTCTTAAGTTATCCTCTATGGTTTCGCTGATAATAAAATGCTTATAGATGGCAAGGCTTTGGATCACAAGTAGTTGTTGCTATAGAACACTTAACATGAAAATGAATATAATGGTGTTGGTGGGTTGATTCTAAGTAAATTGTAAACTTTGGAGAATGAAAATGAGCTCAAGGGTTTAAATTCCCAGGTCAAGTCTGACTAGTGAATTAGAGTACTCCTATGACTACTCTGAGAAAAATCCTTATTTTTACACAATTTCTTAAAACCAAACTCAAAGTCTAATTTTCAGAGTAGTTGAATTACAGTTTAATTAAATCTTTAAGGGTTTCTTATATTTGAATTTAAACATCAGTTGGGAAGAATTAGGGCTATGAAAATTGGGAAGGATTTTGGTAAGGCAGATTTTGGTAAGGCAGAAGAATTTGAACCATTACATTTTATTGAGCATTTTTTTGCTAGTAGAAGTATCTTTTCCCAATTATGAGGAATTTATTCTCCTCTTGCTTGAGGACTCAATTTTCCTGGCCCATCGAACTTGATTTACAAGGGAAATCTGGTTTCCCTCAGATATACTTTATTATCTCCCCTTGTTACTAGATTTTTATGACAAGATTCAGATTATGGAATGCTCCTGGTGGTTAGATAAAAATTATGACCTGATAGAAATACTGCACATACTAAAATAATTATATTTTTTATAATTTATATTCATATTGATAGAAGCCTAGGGAATATGAATGGGAATGGATTGAAAGATTGTTGGACCAGGCAGGGGAATGTAATGTTGGGTCAGTTTGACTGTATTAAAATTGGTTCCCTGAGCAGAAAATATGCATTCAGGGTGTTCTAAGTGACTGGTAAGTGGTTATAATTTTTAACATAGTCAGTTGACTAAAATGAAGTTGAGTTGCTAGAACTTCCTTGATATGTTGTATAGGAAAACATCAAATGTCTTATGGATTTTTGAATGTGGAGATTTATCTTGTAAGACTTGTTCACCCACCACTATATGTTTTTGAATGACACATCCTTTATCAAGACTTTTAGAAATACACTGGTGAAGAGAGTATTATCATCTTTGAAAAACTGTATAGTTACTATTCTCTGCAGACCATGAATGACAGTAGGAAATGTCACCATCAAAATAGAATCCCTGAATTTGATGGAGATGATTAGATTTCACAGTGGCAAGGACCAAGTGGTGGTACCAGCTGAGAAAATGTGGGCAGAATTACTGTAATGATTAGCACATCTGAAATAGTAACTGAAATGATTTCACCCGTAGAGAACTTTTTCCTTAGCTGATTATGAAGTCTCAAGGACTGAAATATATGAGTGGTTTGCTTAAGTCTGACATGATTTATTGAAATGAAAATCCGCTAAGTCTGACGAACAGAAATTTGACCTGGTCAACAAAATAGAAAATCAATTCCAATTCTTGAGCTAGTTTATATTTCCCAGGTGTTCTGTGTCCAGGACTTAATATATAAGAGTGACTGAGTGAAGACATAGAGAAAGCAATGTGATTAAAAGAAAAGTTTAATGTCACTCACAGATCCTATAGAAAAAAAGAAGCACATCTGGGGAGTTCCTATTGTGTATCAGTGGTAATGAAACTGACTAGTATCCATGAGGATGTGGTTTGATCCCTGGCCTCATTCAGTGGGTTATGTATCTGGCACTGCCATGAGTGGCAGTGTAGATCACAGACAGTCATAGCTTATATTCAACCCAAGCCTGGGAACTTCCATATGCCATGGCTGCAGCCCTAAAAAGATAACATCAGCAACAAAAGAAGCACACCTGGCCATGCAGGGCCATAGGAAGCTCACCAGATTTTTATCATGAAGTAGAGGAAAAGTAGTAATTGACATAGCCTGAGTCTTTACTGGGATTTCTGTGGGAAAGATAAATCAGGGAAGAGTAAACAGTTTAGGATTGTCTAGTTTAAATAATTACAGCTGGCCGTAAGTTACAGTTATGGTCTCTCTTTGCCTGGAATCTGGCCCTGTGATGTTGAAGTTGTGAAAATATTGCTCCTGGAGTTCATGGTCCTGATCAAAGAAGTGTGGCTTTGGATTGTGAGTTTGCCTATCAGAGACTTGTTCTTGGCTGAGTGCTTTGCAATTTCTAATAACTGACTGGCGAGTAGTCATACTTTAGCTAGAAAGTTTTTACAATGTGTCAACCCATATAACAGAGTAAATGAAAAAAATATGATTAATACACAGGGCACCCTATATAAGGAGAGCCAGGTTCACATAAGGAAAGATATTGCATAGCCAAAAACTCATCAGTATATATTTCTCTAACCTTTTCTAAAATGATCCAGGACCATTTGCAAGAATGGCAGTGCACTGAGAAAGAAAAATATTATACTGACTACTCAGGCATAATTGACCCTGGCTCTAAACTTCTGGTAATTACCACAGACACAAAATGTCATCAATAAGAGGAGAGACTTGACTATCAGAATATTAATAATGTTTATATTGATTTACATCACAGTAGGACCTCACAGTCCCTAAACCCACTGTGTGGTTAATTTCTGTGACAGAATTCCTAAATGGAATAGACATATACCATTGGCAAAATAGTACTAATGTTAGCATTAAAGAAGACAAGAGAGGGAGAGAAAATTGTTAAAAGAGTGTATGATAAAATTATGGCCCCAAACTTCCTGAACCTGAAACAATAAGTGATTTTCAGGTACAGGAAGCACAGAGCAACCCAAACAAGAATGAAAAGAGACCACACAAAGGCGTAGCAGAATTAAAATGACAAATATTAAAGATAGAGAATTTTAAAGGCAACAAGAATAAAACTAAAAGTTATATACATGGGAATAACAATAAGGTTGTCTGGTGATTATTCAGCAGAAATTACTGGCCAGATGAGAGTGGCATGATATATTTAAAGTGCTAAAAGGGAAAATATACTGATATTCTATCCTGCAAGATTACCATTCAGAAATTAAGGATAGATGAAGAACTTCTCAGATGAGCAAGAAAATTAAGAGTTCATCAAATCTAAACAAGCCTGAAAGAAATGTCAAATGTTCTTCTCTAAGTAGAAAAGAAAATGCTACAACAAGAAATAAGAATTTAAATGAAAGGAAAAATGCAACTAGTAAAGGCAAACATACAATGAACACCAAGGGCTAACCACTTAAATAAAATAAGAATATTAAAAGATAAAATGTAAAGTCAACTTTAACTATAATAAGCAGATATGTGTTTATAATAAAGAGACAAGGGAAAGACATGAGGATGTAAAATATGATATCAAAAAAACAAAACTTGAGGAAATAATGTAAAAATGTAGATATTTTAGAATGTACTAGATTTTTTTTTTAAATTACTCAATGTATTTATTACATATATAGTTGTAAAATGATCGTCACCAACCAATTATAGAGCATTTCCATTGCAAAACTCCAATGCATCTCCCCACCCCCCAAACTGTCTCCTTTGTAAACCATAAGGCTTTCAAAGTCTGCAAGTCATTCACTAAATGTTCTGCAAAGAAGTTTGTTGTTTCCTTTTTTCAGATTCCACATTTCAGTGAGAGCATTTGATGTTAGTGTCTCCTTGTCTGACTGACTTAGCATGAAAATTTCTAGGTCAATCCATGTTGCTAAAAATGCCATTATTTCTTTCCTTTTAATGGCTGAATAATATTCCATGGTATATATGTACCATTTCTTGATCCACTCCTCTGTCGATGGCCATTTAGGTTGTTTCCATGTCTTGGCTATTGAAAAGAGTGCTTCAATGAACATCAGAGTACATGTGTCTTGGCAAGTCATGGTTTTCTCTGGATAGATGCCCAGGAGTGGGATTGCTGGATCAAATGGGAGTTCTATTTTTAGTTTTCTGAGGGATCTCCATACTGTTTTCCACAGTGGTTGCACCAGTTTACAATCCCACCAACAGTGTACTAGGGTTCCTTTTTCTCCACACCCTCTCCAGCCGTTATTGTTTGTAGACTTTTTGATGATGGTCATTCTGGCCTTAGTTTTGATTTGCATTTCTCTAATGATGAGTGATGTTGAGCATCTTTCCATGTGTTTTTTGGCCACCTGTATGTCTTTGGAGAATTGTCTGTGTAGATCATCTGCCCATTTTTTGGATGGGGTTGTTTGTTTTTTTGGTATTGAGCCATAGGAGGTGTTTATAAATTTTGGAGATTAATCCCGTGTCAGTCAATTCATTTGCAAAGATTTTCTCCCATTCTGTGGGTTGTCTTTTTTGTTTTGTTTTGTTTAGACTTTCCTTTGCTATGCAGAAACATTTAATTAGGTCCCATTTGTTTATTTTTGTTTTTACTGTCATTACTCTAAGAGGTGGATCTGAGAAGATGTTGCTATTGTTTATGTTAGAGAGTGTTTGGCCTATGTTTTCTTTTTCCTAAGAGTTTTAGAGTGTCTGGTCTTATATCTAGGTCTTTAATCCATTTCGAGTTTCTTTTTGTGTATGGTGTTAGGGAGTGTTCTAATTTCATTCTTTTCCATGTGGCTGTCCAGTTTTCCCAGCACCACTTATTGAGTGGACTGTCTTTTCTCCATTGTATAGTGTTGCCTCCTTTGTCATAGATTAGTTGGCTATAGGTGCATGGGTTTAATTCTGGGCTTTCTCTCCTGTTCCACTGCTCTCTGTTTCTGTCTTTGTGCCAGTACCATATGGTTTTGATGATTGTTGCTTTGTAGTATAGACTGACATCTGGGAGCCTGATTCCTCCAGCTCCATTTTTCTTTTTCAGGATGTCTTTGGCTAGTCTGGGTCTATTGTACTTCCAAACAAACTTTAGGATATTTTGTTTGAGTTGTGTGAAAAATGCCCTTGGTAATTTGATAGGGAGTGCATTGACTCTGTAAACTGACTTAGGTAGTATAGTCATTTTGATAATATTGACTCTTCCAATCCACGAGCATGGTATGTCTTTCCATCTATTTGTGTCATCTTTGATTTCTTTCATCAGTGTCTTATAGTTTTCAGAGGTGGTTGAGAATCTCCTGATCACTTAGCTATTTTTCTGTTTTTTTTTTCTTTCTTCCTCATCTGAATTAGAGTTTTCTGTCTTTTCTTTTTTATAGGTTTTTGGTGTGGTGACCTTTTTACAGATAATAGAGTTGTAGCCTCTCTTACTTCTGGTGTCTGCCCCCCCTTGTGGCTGAAGTTGTTGTTGGGGCTTGCTGTAGGCTTCCTGATGCGAGGGACTGATGTCTAGAAACATACAGTATTCTAAGTCTGAATCAAGGGGAAATTTATAAGTGGAAAAACTTATAACTAGTAGTAAAAGTTAATCAGTAGTCTAAAACTCCCATCAAATCAAATTCTGGGACAGGATTGCTTCATAGGAGAATTCAACCAAGCATATAAAGAAGATCTAATACCTATCCTTTTCAAACTATTCCAAAAAATCAAAGAATAGGGAAAATCTCCAAATTCATCCTACAAGACCATTCTTACCTTGATAGAAAAACCAATGGCACTACAAATAAAAGAAAATGATAGGTCAATATCTCTGATAAATACAGATGCAAAAATCCTCAACAATATACTAACAAACCCAATTCAACAATAATAAAAAAGGATCATACACCACAATCAAGTTAGATTTATTCCAGGAATGCAATAACAGTGCAATATCCACACATCACTTAATGTGACACACCACATTTAAAAAAAGGATAAAAATCACATTATCATTTCAATAGATACAGAAAACACATTTGACTAAATTCATTATCCATTCATGATAAAAATTTTATTAAAGTTCTTTTAGAGGAAACATATTTCCACATAATAAAGACCATGTATGATAAACTCAGAGATAATGGCATGATCAATGATGAAAATCTGAAAAATTTTTCTTCTAAAATCAATAACAAGGATGCCCACTCTCTCCATTTTTATTGAATACCATATTGAAAGACCTAGCCTTAGCATCGGACAAGAAACATAAATAAAAGTCATCCAAATAGGAAGGAAAGAATTGAAACTGTCAATATTCATAGATCACTTAATAGTAAATATAGAAAACTACAAAATCATCATTAAAAACTATCAGAATTAATGACAATTCAATGCTTCAAGATACAATAGTAAATATACAGAAATATGTTGCTTTTCTATACACTATAAATGAAATAGAAATGAAAAGTAAGTAATCAATACCATTTAAAATGGTAAAACAAGAGATTCATAGGAATACATTTAACCAGGGGAGGCCAAACGCCTATACTCTAAAAACTATAAAACACTGATAAGGAAATTGAAGATGATGCAAAAGTAGAAAGTTATCCTATATTCATGGACTGGGAATTTTAATATTGAAACACTGTCCATACTACCCTAAACAATCTACAGATTTAATACATCTTCTATCAAAATACCCGTTAAATTTTTCACAGAGTTAGAACAAATGATCCTAAAGTTTATACAGAACAACAAAGTTCCTTAATAGCCAAAGCAATCTTCAGATAAAGGAAGAAAGATGGAAGTATCATGCTCCCTGACTTCAGACTATACTACAAAGCTATATTAATCAAAGCACTATGATACTGGCAAAAAACAAAAATGAACACGTAGATCAATAAAACAGTAATAAATCTCCATATCTATATCAATTAATTTATGATAAAGGAAGCAAGAATACAAAAAGGGAAAAAGAGAGTCTGTTCAATAAGTGATGTTAGGAAAACAGGATAGATACATGTAAATAATGAAATTAGAATATTTTCTCACACCATATACAAAAAATAAACTCAAAATGAATTAAAGACCTAAATAGTTTGGAAGTATTTAGGGGAAGGTGGGTGGGCTTGGACCACAGGTACATAGTGAAAGTTTTGTATTATAGTAATCCTGTTTCCATTTTGGTACACTATAGCTAGGATTGAATATATTTAATTAAATGTGAGGATATTGTTCAGTCTGAAACTTCCATTGCCCCCATCCATTCTCATTTTTTAAATGATTTATATTTTTTCCAATATAGTTGGTTTATAGTGTTCTGTAAATTTTCTACTGTACAGCAAAGGGACACCATCACACATACATATATACATTCTTTTTCTCATATTATCCTTCATCATCCTCCATCACAAATGACTAGATATAGTTCCCAGTGCTGTACATCAGGATCTCATTGCTTATCCATTCTAAATGCAATAGTTTGATCTATTAACCCCAGATTCCCAGTCCATCCCACTCTCTCCCCATTCTGTTCTCCAAGTCTATGAGTTTATTTTCTGTGGAAAGTTGTATTTGTGCCATATATTAGATTTCAGATATAAGTGATAGCATATGTTATTTGTCTTTCTCTTTCTCACTTACTTCATTTAGCATGAGGGTCTCTAGTTCCATCCATGCTGCTTCAAAAGGTATTATTTTGTTCTTTTTAATGGCTGAGTAGTATTCTCTTGTGTATATATACTACATCTACACAATCCATTCATTTGTTGTTGGACATTTAGGTTGTTTCCAAGTCTTGGCTATTGTGAATAGTGCTGCAATGAACATACAAGGGCATTTATCTTTTTCAAGGAGCATGTATCTTTTTCAATGAAAGTTTTGCCTGGACATATGCCCCCAAAATGTGATTGCTGGGTCTTATTGTAGTTCTATATTCAGTTTTCTGAGGTACCTTCATACTGTTTTCCATAGTGATTGTACCAATTTACATTCATATCAACAGTGTAGGAGGGTTCCCTTTTCTCCACACCCTCTCCAGCATTTGTTATTTGTGGTCTCAGTAATGAAATCCATTTTGACTGGTGTGAGGTGGCACCTCATACAAGTTTTGATTTCTAGGAAATTCCTAATCAGCTATCCTCATTTGGCCTGTGTAGTAGAAGATATATGTCAGAGAACTATTTCATCATGTGGTAAATCTAATTGTAGTTGCTATTTAAGATGTTCTTCATTCTAAAATTTCTTTACTGGAGCAGATCAAAACAGTCTTATCATATGGTTACAGTTTTGATGAATGTTTTTGTCTTCCTACCTCTTATTAGTGACTACCCAGAACTATTAGCTTTCTTTTGTCATGGCCACGAATACATCTTCCCTATCCTATTTCAGGGCAATAGCAACTTTTCAACTCACTGTCATAACCTAGGCTACAGGAATTTCGATTATTTCTACATTTCACAGAACATCCTACTCTTCCACTTCATTGATGGTATGTGATGTTTTCACCTGGTGAGCAACAGGTAGTAACTATTCAGTAGGACATATGTCTATCAGAAGGTGGTAAATAAATTATATAAAACTTAAAAGGCTGCTACCTCAGGAGAATTTTCTAAAGTACAATAGTCTAGGGTATGTCAAGATATATTCTCCCAAGATAAAGAAAAGTTGCTGTATCTGGTCCTTCCTACAATGGAGAAAGAAGCTCAATGTCTCTGTCTCATGGGCACCTTAGGGTTATACAGATAACGGATATCTCATGTATGGAGCAACTTGAAAGGCTGTAATTTTGAGGGGGACCCAGGGGAATATTCAGGCTTCAGCCATAGGACACAGAAGATCTAATTAAAAAAATATTTGTGGCAGACAGAAATGTTTTATGAAATTTTAACGGAAGGTCCTGTCATGGCTCAGCAGGTTAAGAATCTGACAAGTGTCCATGAGGATTCAAGTTGAATCCCTGTCCTTGCTCAGCGGGTTAAGTATCCAGCATTGCTATGAGCTATGGAATAGGTCACAGATATGGCTCTGGTCTGTCCAGCAGCTGCAGCCCCTATTCAACACCCAGACTGGAAATTTCCACATGCCACAAGTGCGGCCCTAAAAAGAATCTTTTTTTTTTTTTTTTTTTTTTTTTTTTTAAATCACGACCCTATGAGTAAATCACTGTACAGATATTTAGGATTTTGGAGTGTGCCATGCCATCCTCTTCAACTCTATTTTTGAGAAATTTATAGCTTGATTTTGGGTCCCAGGAGAGCCTGAATTGTCATCATGAGTCACCAGGTAATATATGAACTGATTTGTCTATCATGAATAAGGTGTTTTCTGACACATTAAGCCATGAATTTGGGTGTTCAGAGCTTCATTTCATCATCAAGTGGAAGCAGTATATACAATATCAAGTTAAGCAAGTCCTGAAGGTACAAGTGAGTTACGTCTGCAGGTGATACATAGTCTCATGGTGCTTATTTTTTTTTTTTTTCTGTATTTTCTCCTTTCTTTCAACCCACACTTATATACTGATGGCAGGTTACCTTGAAACAACATACTGAAGATGAATATTTCTGGATTTCACTTATAGATAGTTCTGAATGATACACTAGCACTAAATGAAATGACTAACGTCTAGGTTTAGAAAAACATTAGAAAATTGGTCTGCATAGGTGGTATACAGATGTATATCTCCACATTGGCATAGAGTGAGAAGATATATGTGCCCCATGTCAATGGTCAGTAAAAATCATTCTTGACACAGAAGAATCCTAATAATCAAGTGGTCAATATCACTTGTTCTATAGGGGTTCATCAGCCTATTTCATCAGTTACCCTAATATTACCCAATAGATACATGAATGAAATGGTTATGAGTTCAGCAAACTGGATCTCTAGTCACTAAAGCCAACCTGGTCAGAGTCATCGCAAGTGCCATGTCTGCCAACAGCAGGAGCCAACACTTGGCTTCATTATGGCATTATTCCCTCAGAGGATCATCCAGTTATTTGTAACAGCAAGTTATAGGCAAATTGATTATGCCAAATCACTTCCATAGTGGAAGTGGAAGTGTTTGAAAAATGGAATAGATATTCTGAATAGGCATTTGTTTGCCCTTTCCAAAAATGCTTCTTCAAAAGCCACCATCCATGAACTTTTAGATGCCTTATTCACTATGATGGCAATTCATAAAGCATTGCTTTTGAGGTGGGAATGAATTTTGTAGGAAGTAAAATATAGGCTTGGTCCACGCTTAATGGAATTTACTGATATTATCATGTTCTCCATTACCCTGAGCAGCAGACCTGATAGATAGTATAAATGGTTTTTTGAATACTCAGTTTTAGCTCCAACACTTTGTAGGCTGGAATAACTTCCTCCAGGCTATGATACATGCTCTGAATCAGTAATTAACTCCTGATTCATTATAGTGCTGTTATTTCCAAAGCTAGTATTCCCAGATCCATGAATGAAGTATTCAAAATGAGAGTAGTTTTACTCACAACTATATTTAACAGTATACTAGTTAAATTTTTGCTTCTGTTTCTATGAATTTACATTCACTTGATTGAGAGCTCTCCCGTATTCCATATCCAGTACTTCTATAATGCCAGACGTATTTGACTTCTCTTGTGAGGGGTTGCTTAGTTTTATATATTTTTTTCCAGTAATTCCTGATTTATTTCCAGCATTTTCAGAGAACATGTTGTTTTAGGGAATAGAATATTCCAAACTAATTCTTTAGCCTATCTTCTTGGGCATGAAGCTTAAGGAATACAAAAACCAAGGAAAGAATGATATCATATCTTGAGATTCCTCTTTTATTTCCTGTACCCTGCTCTGTTGAATGACCATGAAATCGGGGCTTAAAATTTGGCACTATCCATGACAAGGCATAGAGAATATCACCATATATCCCTCACACTGGCCATCATTTATACCAAAGGGCTCTCCTTTCCTTTCTCCATCAAAGCTATAGATACTTCACTACTTTTTGTTTGAGATACTAAGTGATTACATTTTGTTTGAACTTGTGTCCTCCCTTTCCAGGTTGAGAGAGAGAAAAAAAACCTCCTTCTCTTCCTTTTCTTAATTTTTCAAGACAGCTGGACTATTGCCTAGTCATATTACCAAATCACACCCCTAATATATGCAAGAGATGACAAAGCCCCATCCTTGTTGCTTTTTAGTGCACATAAGCATATGGAATCTAAAAGTGCCAGACCCAGCTTTGTACTCCAGGAATGTGTGGGAGGGCTTATAGCACTTACAGTGTGAAAAGAATGGTGAGGTGAGTAAAATTCATAAAACGTAAGTATAAAATACATTTCTTAAATTGCACTAGATATCTTGCTATTTAAAGGTAATTCATTATTTTTTAGAAATTGTTTTGTAAGGCTTTCTTTAAAAAAATCCAGTGTATATTATTATTACCAATGCTTTTTTACTGCCAATATCTTCTATACCCATATGAATCTCAAGAAATTAGGGTGTAGTTAAGTACTATTTATTCAATGAGGACTTTTCATTTAACTTTGAAAGCTGAAAAATAGAGACTATAACTAAAATGAGATTTTATTTTCCACTTTAAATAAAATGCTAATTTTTTAATGCCCTAATTGGTTAACTATGCACCAGAGAATAATTATTAGATTTGCTCAGACACATTTTCACATTGTAATCTCTTAGTTGTTAGAAGATTAAACTGTGCCTGTTTTTTTCAGCACCTATTAACACTCATTCGCAGAATATCAACTCTCTCAATATTTGAAGTCAATGAGAGCTCTAGTTAATGGGGCACATATATTCCTTAGAGGTTGCACCTCATCTGGTCTTAAAAATAAATTTAAAGACATTGTCATCATTCCAAGTATTAAGCAAGTTTTTATTAAAACTAATGTTCCTATCCACTGAATTAGACAAAAGCACTGAGCCTGAGGGAGGAAACAAAGCCCCAATCAATCAAAATAGGAAAACTTTCCAGATGAAAATACTTTCAATCCTTTTAAAAAATATGCATTTATATGTAAAGGGATATAAATGGATATACGAGGATAATATTTACTTGCAAAAATGACAGTGAAATTCTGTGTTATTTAAGTTTTTTTGCCATTTATCATTGTTTATTTATTCATTGTAGTGAAACATCTATTACTTTCCAGTATACATTTTTATCTCTCCTGCTAATAACTCTGATTTTCTTCCAGGAAATACTCCTTCTCCTTCAGGTCTTGCTTTAAGTGACAGTCTTTCTTTAGCTCCAGAATGAAACAAATTGACAAAGATCTCAGCCAACTAATCTGTTAAGTTCCTATGGTGGCTTAATTGCTCAGGGATGGTCACATGAATCCAAGATCAAAGAGATGAAATGATGCTTTTTCTGCTTCTATTGGGATAAACTTTTTTTTTCCCTATTGAATATAAACCTTAGAGGATTAGGGACTACTACTGTGGCAGTCATTTTGTAAACACATGAAGAATGGAACCAAGCTTAAGGTATCATATCCAAAGAAAAAGAGGGGAAGAAAATGAATTTTGGTACCATTATTTGAGTCATCTGAGCCTTACATGAACATAAACATTTATATATATCCCTGGACTGCTTAGTTGTTTGATATAATAAGTCCTCCTCTAGCTCCTTTTTTAGCTTAAGTTATTATCAACAGCAGAAATAATTCTGTTACATCCATCAAATTTAATGACACTGCTCTTGTCCCTGGGGATGAAGAGGGATATAAAATGTCATTTCTAACTTTAAGGAACTCAGTCTTTGAGGGAACACACATGCACATATTATTCTGATATTTGAGAGTTATTCATGGAGTGGTATAGAAGTATAAATTGAGGAGGAAGCAGGTCAGAACAGTGATCTCTGGAACAGTTATATTTGCCCAGAAAAGTGATACTTGAATTAATTCTTCAGGAAAATGAACATTTAAATATTTAAATAAAATTGTCCTACCTAAGACTCAGTTCCTGCAAAAGCCAACTCTGACACAAGAATTTAGGCAAAGATAATTTATTTGCAAGATAATTCCATGAAGCTAAAATGAGTGAATGGGGAAAAATGAGAAAGAAATGGGAGAAAAGCCAATAAAGAATCAATTAGTATAGGCAACTGAGACCAGTCCCAAGGAGGTCTGGGAATTTATCTACAACTCCCATTCCTTCCTGGTTGAGGATTATGCCCAGGAACTTGATCACTGCAGTTCTTGATCAAGTGGAGCACACTGCTATGGTACTGGAGAAAATGCACACAGAGAATAAAAGAGGAAATACGCTGTTGGTATGCTAGGAACCAGCTACAAGCAAACTGAAGTATACCTAAAAGTTATGGGTTAGGATATCAGGGTCCTTTTGCTACAATTCCCATTTTCTGTGGGAAGACTTACCCCTTTCAATTATTTCTGTGAATTCCCAGACACATATTTTCAAGATTTGGGCTGGTTCTGAGTTTCTAGTGAATTATCTCATTGTAGCTGTTTTTTTCCTTCTGCTTTCTGCCAACCCCATGTGGAACTCAGCCATTTATATTCAATTTCTTCTGAAAACTTAAAGAATACATTTTTGCAGGGTGTGCTTTGATGGATACATGTGTGTGGTGCAAGCTTTAGATGATGAGGTTATTGAGAGAGTTTTTTTAATGACCATAGTAAGCTTAGGAAATGTGCAATAGTTTAGTTAGGTTTGAACTCAAATGGTGCATGGACTCAGAAACCAAGTGAAATGAGTTGCAAAGGTAGGTTAAGTAGGAGTCACAGCTTTAATGTTATGACAAGGAATATAGACTTTACCCTGGAAACATGCCATGTTCAGATTAGCAGTTAAAAAAGACCATACTCTACCTTCCCTGTGGAGTTGGGACTTGAAAAGAGCAACCGTGGTATGGGACATCATCATGTATCTTTACTACAAAAAAATGAAAAATTATGCCATTTCTAAATTAACATGGTGACAATAGTGGTGTAGAGAATGGTAAGTTTAGATGACATTTAAAAAACACAAAGGATGGGGCTGGATGATGAATAGGATACAAATAAGTTGCCCTGAATACTCAGGAGAGATTATCAATTTTTGGGCATGCATAATATTCTCTCATCCCTTGTTTTTTTTTTTATTTCTATCCTCTCAAATAAAAAAGATATTATGCTCTATAAAGTGTTTTATAGCCTACGATATTATAAACATCTTAATGATAGTTAAACATGGAATAAAACATTTGTTTAAATAACTGATAGTGTTTTATTGTACAAATATAGAATAATATATTTATTATTGACATTTAGATTATTTACTGTCTTTAAAATTAAAAACCATACAGTTAAATATCTTTGGAGTTCCAATCATGGCTCAGTAGAAACAAATCTGACTAGCAGCCATGAGGACTCAGGTTTTATCCCTGGCCTTGCTCGATGGATAAAGGATCTGGTGTTGCCGTAAGCTGTGGTGTAGGTTTCAGACGTGGCTCAGATCCTGAGTTGCTGTGGCTGCGGCATAGGCCAACAGCTACAGCTCCACTTCAACCCCTAGCCTGTGAACCTCCATATGCTATGGGTACGGCTCTAAAAAGACGAACATTTATGTTCTTTGTTATTTCTAGATATTTCTAGAAAAGGAATTGCTGCATTTTTAAGGCTTTTGATAAATACAGCCAATTTGTTCTCCAGAAAGCTTATGTACCAAAATATTCACAAAATCATTCAACTTTTGACTTAAAGTGTTATGGAAATTCTATTCTGTGAAAGAAGCTTTCAGAATAAGGCAAGTTCTAGTGCTATAAATTTAAATGTTTTGATGACTATTTTTATTTTTGCTTAATTTCTATGCAGATATTTGGGGCACTTAAGGATTTTTATGGTTGTGGTAAGGAAAACTTTCCATTTCAGTCTTATATATACTTGGTCTTCCTTTTGGAAAAATAGAAAATATTCTAAAAAGTCAACTTCAAAATTTATTTGTGTAATATGTATTAATCAATAGATACTTAGTAAATTTGTTTATATGCCTATTCATTAACTCAATAAATATTCATTGAAAGCTTATACTTAACCTAGATAATGTGAATAAACCCCTTCCCCAAATTTGGTAGTTTAGATTCATCCAGTGATCATGATGACAACAATGATCATCATAACAAGACCTAACATGTATATGGTGCTTCCTATGGGTCAAGCACTGTTTTTCAGCAACCCATGAAAAAATATTATTATCTTCATGAAGCATACAGAAAAAAGTAAGACATTTCAATGAAAAATAGCGTGTGTTAAGATGCCATAAGTCACAGGGTGCAGTTGGAGTATACTGAAGTGCTCTCAATTGGTTTTGCAAGGGTGCGTCTTAGCAAAGTCTTCCTGAAAGTCATTATCTAAATTGAGACTCTAAAGATGAAGATAAGTTAGCTTATGTGCTCTCAAAGCTTTAATTTTTAAAAAACACTTCGGAAGTTCATATATACTTTAAATAGTGTCCACCATGAGGGAATGTTGCCTTTTCTTGTGGCATAAGTTAGGTAGAATTGTTCTTGAGACTCCTTTCTCAGAGGTTTTTATTCATTATTTCTACTCCAATTTTATATTCACTCTCTGGCTTCTGCATTCTGTCCCCATCATTCTGCTAAAAAGGTGTAAGTTAATGCTACAATGACTTTCCAATTGAAAAATACAATGTTAACTTTTTAATCATTGTATTATTTGGTATCCTTGAGAAAATTCAAACCTTTCAATATTCCTGCCTATTTAGGGGTCTCTACTATTTAATTATCCATCCACCCAGAAATCTGGAAACCATCCCATAATACTTATTTTCCCTCACCCATTTCATCTATGAACTTTTTCTTGCCTTTTTACCTTGTCTTTACATACCTACCATACCCACTGGACAAACATATGGACACTATTTGGTATAATTTCTAAACCAATCTCATTTGGCTATCACTAGCTCCAAGCCTTTCTTACCAATAAGGTTTAGAACTAAGACTGATACTCAAGATTTGTACCACATTACACAAATGATGTATTTCCATATTGTTTTGAAAAGATTTACTGTAGTTGTATTTGGAAACTGGTCAATCAGAGATAAAATGCTTATTCAAGTCTTATTAACTCCTCCTATATTGATTCATCTGGTTGATTCACTGGCTTATATGAACACTTGAGTAGGAGTTCTTTCCCCAGCACACCAATATCATCTATTTAACTTGGGGATAGTTAAACCATGGAAGGATTAGTCTCTTCATACACAAATTTGGGTTAATAATGACACCTATTTAATAAGATTGTTTTGAGGATTAAATGAGCCAATGCATATAAAACAACTAGTTTAGTGTCAAGTATAATGTAATTCCTCGAACTACATATTATTATTATTATTACAATTATTATTATTATTACTACTGCCACTACTCTATTTGCATGAGATCCCTGTTCTGAACCTCACTTTTCATGTCCTCCTAAGACTGTAGTCTTTGCATAACCTCTGCTTAAGCCAGTATGAGAAAAACTTCTGGAAATATGGTGGCAGACTGTTTAACTCTTTAGTTGGATCCATTACTGCTTTGTCATACCTGAGGGTTAAACATCTAGACTGACTGAAACATTTCTGAACCTGTAATACCCTTGTTATATTTTGGTCTCACTTAGAGCTCATGCTCAGAGTCCACATTCCTCACCTTGGTTAATTTATTTTTTCTAGTGTCCATTTGTATTTTCTTTCTCAAGGGATGATGTCTCTACTAGAATATAAGATGATTTTGGAGGACAGAGAAGCAGACGTTTCTTCTATATGGAGGAAACAAGGAAGGATTCATGGAGTGGTCATATTTAACATGGTTCATGAAAACTGGAGAGAAAGTATTTCTACCATTCTAAGGTTGGGTAGCAGAATGA
This sequence comes from Sus scrofa, assembly GCF_054392235.1. Classification (NCBI taxonomy): domain Eukaryota; kingdom Metazoa; phylum Chordata; class Mammalia; order Artiodactyla; family Suidae; genus Sus; species Sus scrofa. Next base: position 51,798,429 of record NC_139386.1, read on the forward strand.
ATAAAATGATGGTGGCAACAAAAATGAGATGACAGCCTATGGCCCTGATTTCTTATTTCTAAGGTTCAATTATACTTAAGCATGTCTATGCCTACTGAAATTTATGCTATTGGAGTAGGACTTGTCTCCTGCCTACTTACCACCTGATTCCAAACTACATTGAGCTCAGAGATAAGATTAAAACCTGTCCAGCTTCACTAAGCTCTTGTGACTGTGTATTGACCCAATCAAAGGAGTACTGAAACTTGGAAATATGCCCTTCATTCTTATTGGCTAAGTATGTTATAATTTTTCTGCTCAATTTTTGCATGAACATATGGGTGCATGTATGTATATTTTTCAATGAAAGTTTTCTCTGGATATATGCCCAGGAGTGGGATTGCTGGATCAAATGGTGGTTCTATATTTAGTTTTCTGAGGTACCTCCATACTGTTTTCCATAGTGGCTGTACTGATTTACATTCCCTCTCCAGCATCTATTATTTGTAGACTTATCAGTGATAGATAGCCATTCTGACCAGTGTAGGGTGCTGCCTCATTGCAGTTTTGATTTGCATATCTCTAATAATTAGTGATGTTGAGAATTTTTTTTCAAGTGCCTGTTGTCTTCTTTGGATAAATGTCTGTTTAGGTCTTCTACCCATTTTTCAATTGGGTTGTTTGTGGGTTTTTTTTGCTGTTGAGTTGAATGAGTTATTTGCATATTTTGGAGATTAAGTCTTTGTTGGTTGCATCATTTGAAAATATTTTCTCCCATTCCCTATGTTGTCTTTTTTTTTCATGGTTCTCTTTGCTGTGCAAAAGCATGCCAATATGATTAGGTTATATTGCTTTATTTTTATTTCTATTGGGAGACTGACCTAAGAAAACATTTGTAAGGCTGATATCAGAGAATATTTTGCTTATATTCTCTTCTAGGAGTTTTATGGTGGCTTGTATTATGTTTAAGTCTTTAAGCCATTTCGAGTTTATTTTTGTGCATGGCACTAGGGTTTGTTTTATTTTCACTGATTTACATGAGGCTTTCCAGTTTTCCAAGCACCACTTCCTTAATAGACTGTATTTTACCCATGTTATACCCTTGCCTCCTTTGTCAAAGATTAGTTAACCATTGATGTCTGGGTTTATTTCTGGGTTCTGTATTCTGTTTCATTGCTCTGTATATCTGTATTTGTACCAATACCACACTGTCTCGATTACTGTAAGCTTTGTAATACAGTCTGAAGTGTGGGGGAGTTATACCTCCTGCTTGTTTTTTTTTTTTTTTTTCCTACTCTCTTAGGATTTCTTTGGCAATTCTGGATTTTTATTGTTCCACATAAATTTTGGGGTTGTTTGTTCTAGTTCTGTGAAAAATATCATGGGTAATTTGATAGGGATTTCATTGAATCTGTAGATTGCTTTGACCATTTTTACGATTTTCAGTCTTCTCACCCAGGAGCATGAAATATCTTTCCATTTCTTTGAATCCTCTTTAATTTCCTTGATTAATGTTTTATAGTACTCAGCATATAAGTCTTTCACCTCCTTGGTCAGGTTTATCCCTAGGTATTTAATTTTGGGGAGTGTGATTTTAAAAGGTATTATATTTTTATATTCCTTTGCTTATTCTTCATCATTCATATATAGAAATGCAACTGATTTCTGAATGTTAATCCTGTATGCTACTACTTTGCTGAATTTTTCTATCTTTTTGGGTAGTTTCTGTGTGGAGTCATTAAGGTTTTCTATATATAGTATCATGTACCTACTCGCTTCCAATTTGGGTACCTTTTATTTATTTTTTTGGTTTGATTGCTGTGGCTAGGACTTCCAATACTATGTTGAAAGAGGGCATCCTTGTTCCAGATTTTAGTGGGAAGGCTTTCAGCTTTTCTGTATTGAATATTATATTGGCTATGGGTTTGTCATAAACAGCTTTGATCATGTTTAGGTGTGTACCCTATATACCCACTTTTGTAAGAGTTTTTGTTCATTTCAAATTGGTTAAAAAATCAAAATAATTTGATTTCATGACATGAAAACTACTAGAATTCAAATTTTCAGGGTTTAAATAAAGTTTTATTGGAATGCAGTTTCGTTAACATTACCATGTTGTCTACTTGTTTTCATGTAACAATGGGAAAGTTGAATAGTTGTGATAGAGAAAGTATGGTATGCAAAATCAAAAATATTTACTGTCTGGTTCTGAATTTACAGAGCAAGTGTGATAACTTCTGTATTGGGTCTTTAGTTTCCTTCATAAGATACATGCTTAGGCATTTCATGAATGCTATCTTCTCAGTTCTCATTAAAAAAAGACTTGACTTTTAACAGTATAAAGCCTGTTTTATTTATTTATTTATTTTATTAAAGTATTGTTGATTTACAGGTTTGTGCCAATTTTTGCTGTACAGCATATTGACTCAGTCACACGTTCTTTTTCTCGTGCTATCTTCCATCATGTTCTATTCCAAGAGATTGGATATAGGGTCCCTGTGATGTACTGTAGAACCTCATTGCCTACCCATTCCAGTTAAACACTACTGAACATACAAGTAAGAATGTAGCCATGCTGTAAGAAAGTTCAATTGTACATTTTTTCAAAGCCTCCTCCTCATCTACTACATGCTATACAGGAATAAAAACTTGCTCTAATTAAAAAAAAAATAGTCAGAATGGAATAAGTGTCCTCATACATTGCCTGCATAGGAATACACTGTGTTACAGGCTGGTTGCTGTGGATGGAGGTGGTACATTGATCACTTAACAGTTGTTACTCAGCATCTAAAAAGAAATCCTTGGAGGTTTTCTTTTTGGAGCAGTAATATTTATCCTGAAAATCTCAAGTCAATTTTAATCTTTGACTTAGCACTAAGGTTGTAATTTCTGAATGATTGAATAAGTCACCTTGTGTCCATTCTCTGATTTAAACGTAACTGAATCAGATTTGTTCTTTTAAACTGGGTGAAACAAAGTAAAATGATTAGAAATAAGAACAAAGGCATAAAAATAGGACATAATGCATATCTTTCCACTAAGGAAGTAGATTTATGTATCTGTCTTCTTCATTGGACTGAGGTTACTTCTAAGAACCTTTTAATTCAGTTCTGACTCTCCAATGCCTTCTAAAGCATCTGGTGAGTAAATAAAATAAGTGAATAAAAAAGAAGAAAAAATATAAAAAGAGACACTTTTTTTTTTACAAAGAGAATAATTGAATATATAAATCAACATATGAGCAAGAGTGTTGACATGTTTCCATCTTAAAAAAAGTGAAATTTTCTTTCTCTTTTGATATTGCTTATTACTTTGAGACTGTTAGTTCAAATCAAGTTTACAATGTCTTTTCTTCAACTTTCTATTTTATTTTGACTTGAATTGCTTTCTGCTGAGGTCTATTCTTCTAAAACCATTTGGGTAGATAAGAGATGCTGTCATATTTACTAAATATCTAATTACCCTATTCTAAGAGTTTTCTGGAAAACAAATGTTGCTGTGAAAATCATTGCTGTTTGGGCTGTTGTACATTTAAACAATCTATGAATAATCTATGCAAATACAAATGGCAAGGTAATTACAGAAAGTATTTTTTGAGAGCTACTATGTGCCAAACATTTCCAGAGTCTTATTGTATTTAATTCTCAGAGCAGTCCTGAAAGGTGCTTTACAGATTAGGACACTAATATAGAAAGAAAATAAGACCTTTCCCAAAGAAGGGGAAAAAAAATCATAGGTTTAATTCTACAGCCCAGATACCTATTATGAGACATCTTTATGGCTGGCATTCTTGACCTGATTCGATGACAGAGCTCCAGGGGATTAATTTAAAGATTAAGACCTTAGTCTTTAGGAAGAAAGTGTTTTTGAATATTTTGTATTTTCCCCTTCACCCTCACACTGCAGTGATGATTAATGAGATAAGAGGAAGAACTTGCTACTGTGACTGGTGGCTCTCACAGACACACATTTGCTTCTATCCTGAATATGAAGGAAAGTCTCTAGAGTAATCAGATCAACATTGGAAATGAATGAAGAAAAGTTTCAAGCTTCAAATTCATTGTGATTTCCTAGCCAGAGGGGCTAGGAAGGTATTAGCATTTTACAGAAAACTAGTTTACATAAAACCAAAGAAAAATAATATTTCAAAAAAGGGAGAAAATGGAGTTCCCATCATGGAACAGCAGAAATGGATCTGACTAGTAACCTTGAGGTTGCAGGTTCAATCTCTGGCCTCGCTCAGTGGGTTAAGGATCTGGCATTGCCGTGAGCTGTGGTGTAGGTTGCAGATGCAGCTCGGTTCTGGTGTTGCTGTGGCTGTGACATAGGCCAGCAGCTGTAGCTCTGATTAGACCTCCTAGCCTCAGAATCTCCAAATACTACAGGTGTAGCCCTAAAAAGCAAAAAAAAAAAAAAAAAAAAAAAAAAAAAAAAAAAAAAAAGGGAGGAAGCATTACATATCAACAATACAAGTCATGTTTTGACACCACTATGATAAACATTACTTACAAAATACTGAATTCACTTTAAAAACTACTGAAACTTCCACCATATTTTAAAACAAACCAAACTGAGTGAAAGTAACAGAGCTATTTGGGCTAGTTCATTTTCATTGCAACATTTGGGTCAATAGCACTGATCTAAGTGCCCTTATTTATTTTCACATGCAGAAAAATACAAAGAAATATTGAATGGCATGCTGCTATGCAATAGCTAGTTTCTAGAACAATAAAAGGCAATTCTACTTAATTACAATCGTATAGGTTGCTATCAATAAAGTTATAATATTACTTACTAATTTTCTGGTAAGAGCAACTTACTTGGAATTTTTTTTTCTGCCAAGTATTTTCAGATATGGAAATATTCCAATTAGTAAAAGCAAACAGCAGACATAAAATATATACTTCACTTTAAAATTAGAAAAAAATGGAGTTTCCGTCGTGATGAAGTGGTTAACGAATCTGACTAGGAACCATGAGGTTGCGGGTTTGATCCCTGCCCTTGCTCAGTGGGTTAACGATCCAGCGTTGCCCTGAGCTGTGGTGTAGGTCACAGATGCGGCTCGGATCCTGCGTTGCTGTGGCTCTGGTGTAGGCTGGCAGCTACAGCTCCGATTCAACCCCTAGCCTGAGAACCTCCATATGCCACAGGAGTAGCCCAAGAAATGGCAAAAAGACAAAAAAAAAAGTTAGAAAAAATTATACAATTACTCTAGATAGATTTAATATTCCTATTTTTCTTTAAAAGATTATACCCATTGTGTAGACTGATTATTAATCCCCCATAAATGTATAAATCTCTCTTTCTGTGTGGATGTGTATATGTGTTTGTGGTGGAGAATATAGTCTATCTGATTTTCTGTTGCTAGTAGTATACATTACTTCTTTTATTACAGACAAAGCAAGGTTTATCATTCAGGAGAGCAAGAAACTTCCAAACCAACCACATAGCGAGTAATTTGAGAATAAGCTGTATTTTAAAAATTGGATGTTCTAATTGGAGAGATAATGGCCTATCATTATAAGACATACATCTCAGGGCCTTGGTGTTGAGCTCTACACCCAAATTCAAGGCATGCCTCATTGTAATTCCTTCTGGAAGAAAGATGTCCAGGAGCCATCTTCCTATTGTTGAAGGATAATGGGAAATGGACAGTTTTTTGGCCATGAGCCACTATCATTTAAATAATTGGTGGTTTATTTGGGAAAAAACTCAGATATATTTGAATTCCAAGGTTTAAATAATCTATTGGATTACAAAGGGTAGACATTAAAGGTAGAAAATTGAAGAATTCACTATTTTGAAATTTGATAGGTGTATAAAAATTCTATTCAACCGCTAGAAAATGGTACCCTCTCACTTTCACCAATGTCTCAACTAAATTATTCATGTCATTTTATGAAGGCTGATGGATTCCCATAAATTCATACTTAAAAAATAATGAGTTCCTTCCTGGAAGTAAATATATGCAGACTTCCATCCCAGAGTCCTATGAATATAAATGTACACTTTAAAAATGAATTTTATGGTATGCAAATTATATCTCAATTTAAAAAAATAAGCAAATAAGTATAATAAAAATGTGAGATTGTTTTTTAATAGACATGCTCTTATGGGCTGAATTGTGCCCTTCAAAATTCATATGTCGAAGTCCTGCCACCTAATACTTCAGAATGTGACTGTATGTGGAGATAGGGTCTCTAAAAAGGTGGCTAAGGTAAAACGAGGTCATATTGACAGGCCTAAATTCAGTGTAACTTGTATCTTTAAAAAAAAGAAGAGATTAGGTCATGATACAGAGAGAAGACCATGTGAAAACAGTTAAAGTAGATGTCTATTTATAAATCAAGGAGGGAGGATCTCAGAAGAAACCAACCCTGTCCCCACCTTGATCTCAGACCTCTAGGTCCTCGAACTGTGAGAAAAAATTTCTGTTGTTTAAGTCTTTCAATCTGTTGTACTTAGTTATGGCAGGCCTAGAAGATGAATATTCATGCCATCCTAATTTTAATAGTTTTATTTTGATTTATTTTAGACTTGTTTATATAAGGCAACATGCATTTTTTATGCAAGATAGTCTAAGGTGTCATAAATAAATTCCATCCTTTTTTTCATGTGCTTACCTCTGTTCAAAAAATGCCAGTAAGATTAGTATCACTTGTTTGGCTTTTAAAATCCTCATTTTATTATTCTTAATATACTTGAAATGATTTATTTGATGACCTCCTTTTCTTTGTAATTAGATGTAGTGATTGAATTGTACTGTAACTTTGAATGATCTACTTGAAAGATGCCTTGTTTCTTACTCATTTTCATTTTTCAAAATTTCCCTCAGTAGTGATAAAAACCAGAGATTGGAAGTATAGTATTAGCACTTGAACATAGCATATTGGTTCTTTACCTTCCTCTTCCCTTTGGAGTGGTTGTCAGTAAATGGCTTTCAAAAGCCTCAGTTTGGGCTTGCTTAATGAGCATTGGAAAAGGAATTGAGGCCTCCTGAGGGCATCTAACTTTTAGTAAGGAGGATGTTTTAGAACTTCTGCTGGTTTCTTTAAAGAAAACTCAAATGAAAGGTTTACGCTCATGTTCTCTTCTATGAGAAGGAAATACACAGGTCTTAATTTCATGATTTTACTTATTTCCTATGTAAGTTTTTTTTATCAAGAAATATGCTAACCAGCTGTTCTCAGAATTTTCTCAGATTTTTTCTTTTCTCAGTGTGTGACTTTAAAACATATTGGCAGGAGAAGAAGGTGTGAATATTCAAGTGAATTTTCCTAGAAAGGATATAAAATCTACTTATAAAAATCTCTTTAGTACAACTTTTTTTCCAACTGCAAAGTGCAAATACATTAGGTGGGAGTAAATCCCTATTGTAAATCTACAACTTGTAGGGGATTCACAAATATTCATACTTCTTTTTCCTTTTATATAGTAAATATAATAAATATCTCTTTTCTAACTCATTAATACAGGCATTGCCTAGGCACTGGAAATGTAGTTGGGTAGAAATATAGATAAGCAATTAGGTTTATGAGCAATTTACAGTTTATTTACAGTTTAATAGAGAAGATGTACATTGAACAAAAAATGACACAAATAATCATGCACAGTATGACATAAATGATTGATTATTGGTTTGATGTGATCCCAAAGGAGAGAAACAAAGTACTCTGAGAATGTGGAATGCTGAGATTTATCCTTGTCTGTGTGGCCAGTAAGGCTAGTAAGGCTTGCCCAAGATTGGTAAGGAAGAAAGAGCCTAAGTCACTCAGTGCCAGGTTAAAGATTTTGGCCCTTATCATGAGAAAAGTGAGAAAACATAAAAGAGCTTTAAACAAATAAGATCATAATCAGATGTGAATTTTAAAAAGAGTTTTTTAAACAGCTCTGCATAAAATGGATTGATTGGAATAAGAGGATATGGAGGGAGGCAAATAATCTGGCTTTCATAGTAGAAGATTATACTAGAGAGAATGGTGACTTCAGTGTGGATGTTGACAGTAGGGAATGTAGCAAAGGGGACACATTCTCAGACTCTTAAGAAGTAGAATTGATAGGACTTAGGACGATATGAGTGGTGAAAAGTAGAGATAAATCAGGGATGCATCCACAATTTCTAGTTGAATAACTGGATGGAGGGGACTGTTATTAAAATAGAGTGTATGTTGGTTTTACTTCACAGATATTAAAACAGTATGTATACATCTTGAACCCCATCAGTCCAATAGTATAAACAGAAGTTATATAAGTGCAGATATTCAAATATCTCTACTTTAAAATCTATTTGCTCACTTAGAAATCTCAGTTCTTTGTAGTAATTTCTAGAAATTCTGAAAGAATTGTGTGGGTTTTGTGTGTGTGTGTGTTTATATTCATGAAAAAAAATCTAAGATACTGATTCTTACTATATTTTGCTACTCTAGAATGTCATTTTGATGGTTCCACCCTCAATGGTAGAGGTCCCAGTTCTCTTGCTGCCTTCTGTACTGTAATTTGACCCAGTGCTCCTAATACTGGAGGTTATCAACATGACTGCCAACTGATTTGAGACATTAGCTGGCAGTCTGAACTACCCTAAATTTCCAGTTTCAGTACAAAATTTCCACTAAAAATCATCTCACAGGAGTTCCCACTGTGGTGCAGCAGATTAAGAATCCAGTGTGGTCTCTGAGGTGGCAAATGGAGAAGTGGGTTAAGGATTCCACATTGCTGCAGCTGTGACACAGGTTGCAGTAGCAATTCAATTTCTATCTTTGGCCTGGGAAATTCCATATGCCACAGGAGTGGCTAAAAAATAAAAACAAAATAAAATAAAATAGTCTCAAAAGTTAAGAAACGAAAGGCTTCTTTCCTCTTTTTTTTTTTTTTTTTTCCTTTTCTCATTTATGGTGGGATCAGCTGTCATAGTTACTCAGGCCTCAAAGCATTCTAAATCTTCTTCACTTCACACACTCAACCTTGGAAGTATACCACAAATATGGTGCTGGGTTAAGATGGCTCCCTGTTCCAGATGTGGTAGCAGCGCTGTACCTGAAACAATTCTTTGCCTCCATCTCCCCGACTCAAATCAGTCAACTCTAAGTAACAATTCACAACCCTTCCTGTTATATTGAATTCTCTTTCAGGGGCTCTGTTGTACCTTTTTGCAGCGTGATTTATATTTGGGTCTCCCTAAGTCTCCCAGAAATGTTTGCATATAATGCATTCTCCTCTCTGTAATGGCAAGTTCCCTTCCCTAGTGTCCTCAGGCCTCACTGGAATATTTATAAACAAATCATGTAATTATGCTTGAGAGAATGAGTGACCTGACTAAATATAGCTCTATACTTATTAGATATTTATAAATTATATTAGAGTATTCTGCTTTTAAATTTGTAATATCCAATATTTAAAGATAATATAAGGTTTACAAAAGACAGCTAAATTTCACTAAAACTTTAAAATAGTAATTCCCACTAAATAGGTGGTTAAGACACCACTTCCTGTTGTGAGGAGAATTAGGAAGGATGTATCCATGAAAATCAGGGAAATTTTAACTTGACATATTTCCCACTGCACTCCCAGCTCTCTTTCACATTCTGATAATAAGATAGTGTTTTAAACTTGTAGATCCATTCACCTCAAGAAATCGAGAGTCTTTTTTTTTCTGTGCTACATGAATTTTTATGAGATTGCCATAGAGGATTTGGTTTTAAGTCACTGTTTTGAACACTAGTTTTTCTTGGATACTTTGGATTCATTTCATATAGAAAGCTATATTTTCACATCTTAAAATATGAGAGGTGCTATGGGGACTTTAGAAACATTTGATTATTGATTTTGTGGGATTATTACCTTTCTTTTAACATTTAAAAAATCAGATGTAGCAGTTTATGTCTATAATGTAAAAAGACTGAGCATTAGGTAACCATGAAACATTTACTTATAAATGGTTAGCCAATTCACAGAAAGTTGTAGAATTAATAATTGTTGTAAAAAAGTAATTTCATAAGTCTTGAAAAATCTTAAAATTTTGAAAATGTAATTTTTCCTATTAATAAGCATTTATATAATTATACTTATGCAATGTTCCTAGTATTTTCATAGCAATGGAAATAGCTCTTTAACTAAAATAATCACAATCTTTTGAAAATATGAGATAGTTTTCCCATACTTCAAATTTTATAAAGTTTAAAACTCTGTATCACTTATGTATTGGTATAGGTTTTGGGGAGAGAGCAATATACAGTATTTTTTCACTACTACTTTAATAATACATTTATTTTGTTTGAATTATATGGGAAGAATTTATAATGATTCTTTACAATGATTGCATTTCAGCATAATTGTACAGTTATAACTAAAGTTCCTGCGTAGTTAGAGAAAAAACAAATAAAAGAGTATGGTGGCATGCATGTATCATGTTGGGAAAATTAAAATTAAAATATTAATTTTAATTTCAAATTTTGACTGAATATATTTCAATAATGTTAAAACTAGGGTTTCCATATAAAATAAATAATATTCATTTAATTTGAATTTCAGATAAGCAATAAATACTCTTTAGTATAAACATATCCTCCAAATTGCATGGAGCACACACAAAAAAAGGATGAGTGAAGGAAAAATTCAGTTGATATAGTTTCTGGACAATGAAAAGTGAAAACTTACATTGCCTGTGCTTGAAGAGAGTTCCAAGTCACTTTGTCAAAGATGACAATACATATTCTCCATCTTTCTTATCACTTCTATCTTTCTTCTCTATCTCCATCCATCCACTACAGTTTGCACATAGTTTTATGTGGTAGTTACTATAAAAAATTTCCTCACACAACCAATGTTGAGCAACAATTTAAAAAATAATAATAATAATGCATTCTACTATGTATTCCTCTTTTCAGTGTAAAATTTCAAGCAGTTTATCAATGTCAGACTGTGTGAGACACAATCTTCAACAAATATATCACATAGAGAAGTTGTCTGGCTCAGTCACCTATGAAACCAAGGAGGAAAGAGCTCATAATTTTCTAGAATTGTCGTTAGTGTTGATAAGTGGTTGTATTTTCTCCTCTTCCAAAAATTTATCATGTATCTATGTTCCTAATATTTCCTTTATTGTAAGTTGGCTATATTTTTTAGAGAGGGTGATGTTGAACAAAATTTAATTAATGCAGCAGACAAAAGAATTTACTATAAAAAGCACTTTTCTAATCACTGTGGCGAATTTCAGTATGTACATTTAATTTTTGCTTTCATGTCATTTATACTCTCATGTGGAAAGACATTTAATTAAGTGTGATGAAATATAGAAGGTTACACATTCTGTAATAAAAGGAATAATGTAGTACTGTGAGTGCAAGGATTAGGGAGAAGTGAATTAAGGTGAGATAAGGAATTTAGGGGAGGCTCCATGGAAGAAAGCACTACCTGCCAGAGACTTTATGGGTACAGATGGAAGTTGTTGAGAGAGATTTTCCAGACAGAAGACATAGTTTGTAAACAAAGGTGCAGAAATAGCGAAATAAATGAGTTTGGGGAAGTTAGCACCCCAGCTTGTTTTAAGTTTTAGATGGAAGCATGAGCTAATGAGAGATAAGACTATAACAGTAAATAGGAGTAAGCTTGTGGAGAGTATGAAAGTCTCGCTACTTCAGGTTTTGAATAGGAGAGTGACATGAAGGAAAAGGAAAAGAACAGCTGTAGAGAAGAGTCAGCAAAAGAATAGGCAGACTAGATTAATAAATATTTCCATTAATTTCCCCTGGTGTTCTTCTCTAAAACTCATATCAAGAAAGAAGATTGGGGTTCCCATTGTGGCTCAGTGGTAACAAACCCAATTAGTATCCATGAGGATGCAGGTTTGATCCCTGGCCTTCCTCAGTTTTCAGTGGGATAAAGGATCCGGGTTTGCTACGAGCTGTGATGTAGGTCACAGATGCAGCTTAGATCTGGAGTTGCTTTGGCTGCAGCTCCTATTCAACCACTAGCCTAGAACTTCCATATGCCTCAGATGCAGCTCTTAAAAAAAAGAAAAGCAGATTTAAAACTTCCTGGGATCTGTCTACACCTGTATGAATTTATTCTCTGTGCTTTTTAAACAGAGGCCATAGAAACAAAATAGAAGCTTACTTAACTTTTTTCTTGGCATGTGCCCTGTGCACTATGATTTTCCTGTGGCAATTTCTGTTTTCTTCTGAGCACCATGGTTGGAGAGAATAGCCTAGCTAGCACATGATATTCTTCCTTCCCTGATTTTTAGTTGTTTCAGAAAACCCAAACCCTTCCAAGCTTTCTAGAATTTATTGCCCAATCATATTCCCTGGTTAGGACCTGAAAGAATCTCGAGTAAAACACAAAATGATCTGTCATCAGTGGAACGAATAATGAGTAAAGAATTAATCTTTGTTTTATGTAGCCGGAAAGTTATGCAGTCAAATTCAGTTTCAGAATACTTTAAGAAGGGGATTGATAGGTTTTTATTTCCCTAATTCACACATTAATCTTTAGAGGCAAATGGTATGATAATTCATTATTTACTTTTTTTTTTCCTGTAGTAACGTCATGCTCTGTAAATAAGATGAGAAAGAAAATTTAAAAATTGCATTTTATTAGGGCTGCTCACAATTGCAATGGTGACTAGCTGATTTGGATTAGGGATCAGGTAATATTCTATTGTCAGGAGTTATGATTGGCCATTAAAATAATAGTAGATAAAAACTGGAGAAATAAAATTTCAGGCAAGAAGTGTTTCTTGAGAAAAATCAGTTATTTTAAACTTATTTTGTCATAAATTTTCAAAGTAGGCAGCTTTAATAGTATTATTGAGCAAGGAATTACATGAATCTTCATTTTTAAATAACTACAATTAAAAGCTGTCGTTTTTCAGGTGGCATTTTATTTCCTTTGCAACTAAGTTAGTGCTTTATTTGTGGAAATGCTTTGTGGTTCAGCATTTCCTTTGTAGATTATTAATAAGCTCTGAAAGTTTGGTATAAAAATAAAAGCACATTTCTTAGAGAGATAGAGTTGAATTTCTATTTTCTTTTAAAAGAACCGTGACATGGGGGAAGGCACAGTCTAAGTTATAATGGCTTTATGGTACTAATTAAAATATCTCTAATAAAACCACAAGGTGAACACTATACTTTACAAATCACTTTTGTTACATATTATTTTTGCTTCTCTATTTTAAACGTGGTTTTAAAGTTTACTTGTTCATATTTAATGGGATATTTTGAGACAGATATCTTTATCCATTCAGATTCATTTACCTAATTTTGTTTAATAAAATATTGGTACAAACAAATCCTTCATACTAAAAATATATATAAAATAATTTTTACATGTTAGTGTGAAGTTTAGGGACATTTGCTAATTTCCCTTGTAATTGGTTAAAAAATATTTTTTGTCTATGTTCAATTTTTTAAATTAGCTGGGTGAGTATTATTTTTGTACTGTACAGATGAAGAGACAGAGACCAAGGAAAACTTTGGTTATGTCAACATCATACCAAGAGTAAATAATGAAGCATAGAAGTTAAATCTTAAGATTGCTGTTTCAATATGCTGTGAAAAAATTTACCTTTGCTATCATATCTAATTTACAGTGTAAATTGGCACAATGTTATAGACACTGAGGCAAAAATCAGAATTACATTATTATAGCAGTTTCCAAAATATAGATTGTTCTGATGACATGAACCCTGAGAGCTATGATACAAGGATGTAGTATATTCATGATAAGAACAAAGCATACTGGTGAACTTAAATAGGCCAAATTATTGGAGTTCTGAAGTTAAATTGCAGCCAAAATGTGTGTTTGTGGGTGTGTAGATGCATACATATTTGAATCAATTTAATAACATTACATAAATTTATTTTCTTCCCTCCTTCTTTTCCTCTCTCCCCCTTCCCTCTCTCCCTCTTTCCCTTTCTTTCTCTGTTCCTTTCTCTCATTCATTTTTCTCTTTCTTTCTTTCTTTCTATCTTTCTTCCTTCCTTCCTTCCTTCCTTCCTTCCTTCCTTCCTTCCTTTCTTTCTTTCTTTCTTTCTTTCTTTCTTTCTTTCTTTCTTTCTTTCTTTCTTTCTTTCTTTCTTTCTTTCTTTCTTTCTTTCTCTCTTTTTCTTTCTCCCTCTTTCTTTCTCTCTCTTTCTTTCTTTTCTTTCTCTCTCTCTTTCTCTCTCTGTCCTGCCAGAGATAAACAGTGAGATATTTGGTAGGGTTGGAGCTCTTTAATAAAGTTATTCTTCATCATTTACCAGAGGGTCTTTGACAAGTTGTGGCATTAGACCCACTCCTTTTGTTAGTAGACTTTAAGTAAAAATCTATTCAATTGCTGGATTAATAAATCCTTATTCAGAGTGAAGGATTTATTTGGTTTCCTTTTCTCCCTAAAACTCTTACATACATGCTTTCAATGTCTATATATAATAGTATGACTAGGAAGAGACTTTTATAGAACAACTTAACCTACAAAAAACCTTTTAAGTTTCATGCTCTAACATTTCCTAAAAAGAAATGTAAAATTTCACAGAGGACAATTACCTTCCACAGTCTAAGCCTAAACCAAATCTCTGCCATTTTTCCCAGCTCATGTTAAGCAGCCTGGAGATCCATTTTTACAATAGATTAAATAATTGACATTTTCACTAGTACATATTCATATTCTGAAATGTTCCTATGCCATCCAGACATGCACATAAAATTGTTTCAGTCCCATATGTTCATTCTTCACAGGATATGTATTCTATTACTTGCAATTTTTTTGAAAAATAAAGAATGTGCAAATCCCTCATATAAAACCCTTAGCCAGAAGCAATTCTATCTCCATGGAATTTCATATATCTCTTCCAATTTATAAGCAAGAATTATGCAACATTCCAGTAACATTTCCAAAGCAATCGCTTATCTTTTTTCAGAGATTTCTTTTTCAGTAGTTTTAATTTTTCCAAAATGCTCAGTAAATGTTCCCAATCACCAGGCCTTAGAGAAATTACAATTGTATTTTAAAATATAATAAAAGTCATATTATTTAAAGTGTGTAAAAGTACTATCATCATCACAGAAAGAAAATAAAAACGTGCAGCCTGATTTTTCTCCTTCGAACATGCTTTAAGAGCCCTAACTATTAGTCTTGAGGAGAAGGGGATTTTTTTTTTTTTTTTGTCTTTTTGCCATTTCTTGGGCCACTCCTGCGGCATATGGAGGTTCTCAGGCTAGGGGTCGAATCAGAGCTGTAGCTGCTGGTCTACACCACAGCCACAGCAACACGGGATCCGAGCCGCGTCTGCGACCCACGCCACAGCTCATGGCAACGCTGGATCCTTAACCCACTGAGCAAGGCCAGGGATCAAACCCGCAACCTCATGTTTCTAGTTGGATTCGTTAACCACTGAGCCGCGACGGGAACTCCCAGAAAGGGGATTTTTTGAATCTAGGGTAGGAGATAACTGTTGTAGATAATATAAAGGGAGAGACAGAGAAGATGAACTTTCCATCAAGACTTAGGTCCAGTTCTAGCAAATTTTCTTATAAAAGGTAAAGTTAGAAAGGATGAACTGGATGAATATACACTTGAAAAAGATCAAAACTCAATAAGCATTCAATAAATGGATAAAGAAGGAGAGGGAGAAAGGAAGGGAGGGATGGAGAAAGGGCTAATTAAAAGTGTAAATGTGTCATCTCACTGGGAAGATTTTGGCTTTAATATCTTTTCTTTGCCACCTCCTCAAATACTACTGCAAATTAATTGTAATTGATGTTTTTGAGAACACTTTAAATATCCTACAAAGAAAATCTTCTCTTTAACATTAATATAGCTACTCTAGCTTTCTTTTGATTTATTTTTTCTCATAATTTTTTTCCATCATCCTACTTTTTTTGTTTTTGGCCAGTCTTAAGACATTTTTATTAAATGTAGTTATTAATGTGCTTGACTTTTTGTATATCGTTTATTTTTTTCAGTTTGTTACATCTATTTGTTGTTGTTGTTCTCTCTTTGCCCATTCTGGTCTCTTTTTTTTTTGAATTATTCAATAATTGTTATCATTTCTTTTCATTCAATCTATTGACATTTTACTATATCTTTTGACATCTTGTTTAATTATCTTTGCATTGTTTTTGGTGTTTTCTCTAGGAATATTCTTGCATAAGTACCTGAGCGTCTGTTTAGTTTTTAAAATATTTTTTTTGTCTCTTGTCTTTAGACTGGATAATTGCTATTCATGTATCTGTAAGTTTACTCTTTTCCTACATTACCTATTGAGCCATTCCAGTGACTTTTAAAATTTAAGATATTATTTTAATAGAAAAAATGTCCATTTGGTTTTTTAATGGTTATATTTAAATGATGAGTCCTTATTTTATATTAATTTAAGAGTATTTATCTTTTCCTTATAAAGTGTGGACATCATAATAGCTATTTTAAGTCTGATAACTCCAACATTTGTGGTAATTTGAGGTTGGCATTTGTCTGTCTTCTCACTCAATAATAAGATAAATTTTCCTATTAAATAATTTTGATATATTAGTTTAGACTACCAATAGTCTTTAGGTTTAGACTACAGGTTTTATCTTATCTTCTCTGTTTGGTGGCTCCGTTCACATTCAGTTTTCAAAGACTTAGCTAAATAACTTTGGGTTTTCCCAATGTATTTGAAATTTGTGCTATGTTTTATATTTTACTGCAGTTCTTAAAAATTTATTATGCTGCTTTGGGTCTATGTATTGTGTACATCTCAAAACTTTTATATAACTAAAGACTTCTCTTATCTTTCTCATTTTCAGGGTTTCCTTTTCCTGGTTCCTGGTCATCAGCCTAGAAAGATTAGATTTTCTCAAAGATTAATTCAATAATGCTTTCAGGATATTCTCCATGACTAGAGATACCTTCTTGGCAAAGCAGTGAAAGAAAAGTATAAAAAAAGTAAACAATGATCCCCCACTTTATGATGTGAAGGAAAAAACTAACAGCAGTAACAGAACAAATGAAATAAGAAAATTTCTGCATTTCTCCTTTTTCTTTTTCTTTTTTGATTTTTGGGGTCGCACCCAAGGCATATGGAAGTTCCCAGGCTAGGAGTCCAATAGGCCAGTGGGAGCTATAGCTGCAGGCCATAGCCATAGCCACAGCAACTTGGGATCTGAGCCATGTCTGAGACCTACATCAAAGCTCATGGCAATGCCAGATTCCTGACCCACTGAGTGAGTCCGGGGATCAAACACGCATCTTCATGGAAATCACTCATATTCGTTTCCAGTGAGCCACAATGGGAACTCCTCCAACTCTCCCTTCTTAGTCCTCTGGCCATAAAGACAGATTTCTTTTGGAGGAAACCTGCTTGTGCCTGCTGTGCAATTTTGCATTAGAACTGTCCTTGGAGCAAAATCATGAGATAAATATGGAAAAACTTGGGAAACTCACATTCGTTTATGAATTGTTCTTCATATTTTGGCTTCCCTTGTCAATCTGAAAAATATTATTAAAATTTCAGAATTCTTGAGTGGTACTTAGTATTTTGATATCACAAAATATTCAATTCTATTCAAAGTTGATTTAGCCATGATCTGGTATGCTTAATTGTGGTCAAATATTTTATTTTCTTGCTGAATGTTTATTCATGTAACTCAATGTGATTCAGCACATAAGATCGTAGTAAATATTTAGGGTATCATGAAAACAAAGGTCCACATCTACTACAGATATTCCTTGGTATCCTGTTCTAGGATCCCTGGGGATACCAAAGTCTGCAGATGCTCAAGTCCCTGATATAAAATGGCATAATATTTGCATATAACCCATGTACAGCCTCTTCTATACTTTAAATTATCTCTAAATTACTTATAACGCCTAATACAATGTAAATGATATGTAAACAGTTGTAAATATAATGTAAAATGCTATGTTAGTAGTGCCTGGCACATAGGAAATTCAAGTTTTCCTTTTTGGAACTTTTTGGAATTTTTGCTGTTTTTTGACTACTGTTGATCCAAGGTTCATTGAACCCAGGGATGCTAAACCCACATATATGGAAGGCTTGTCTCTTCAGTTCTGTGGCTTCTACTATTTTTTGCATAGTCACAAGTACAATTATTTACAATTTTAGAAAATAGTGACTAAATTGTTACCTAAGCAGCTGTATATATATTGGCCCATTTTGTAGGTCCCAGAAGTTTTGTTTTTTTTTTAAATATCTTTAATCAATGCTTATTTTAAATTTATGCAGTTTGATATTTACATACCAAATTCTTAAATTTTGATCTTTTATACTTTGGTTCAGTCTCCTGTAGAGAACAGGACAAGATATTTTGTTCTCCCCTTATCTAGATCACACAAAATTGATTTCCTCAATATTTTTGATAGATAGCCAGGTCCAGAAAATTTTACTCACAAGTGCTGATACTACTGAACAGTGGCCTGTAAGGTAGATAGAATGGTGATTCCTAGAAGATGTGCCCATCCCAATCCTCGAAATCTGTGAATATGTTTCCTTAAGTGGAGAAAGTAGACTTTACATGATGTGAGTAAAATCTTGAAATGGGGGTATTATTTTGGATTCTTTACATGAGTTCATTGTAGTCAAAGTGACCTTAAGAAGGAGACAGGAGGTCAGAGTGAGACAAGATAAGATACAGAGGTTGGAGTGATGAGATTTCTGGAAGATGACCACAAGGCAAGGATTGTGGGACGCCTGAAGGAGCTGTAAAAGATGAGAAAATGGATGCTTCCTTGGAGCCTTCAGAAGGAACATAGTCCATTTTGGACTTTTAACCTTCAGAACTGAAAGGTAATATTTCTGTTGTGAGCTGTGAAGTTTGTGGTAGCTTCTAACAACAATAATAATAAACTAATGGAGTTGCTTAAATACATGAGTATTTTGCAAAAATGGGGAAATATATAAAGAGGAATGCAAATGTAACAACAAAGCACTGGTTCAAATTATTTTAAGACAAGGGTCAGTCTGCATAGTACAAAATTGTAGGAGAATCTAGCACATAAGTTTTCTGACTGATGATTTCCTAAACAACTGAAAAACACAATCAGGAAAACGGTTACCTAGCAGAATGGATTTTGATTTTTAAAAGTGTGTTTGAAAGTTGTTACATATATTCTTTTTTCAGTCACTTGTTTTCTGAGATCTCAAATTTGCCAATCTTGGTCATTTTAGTAATGGCGTTTTCAGAAAAATAACCTCCAACAAATGGAAGGAATTACCTTACCATTTCTATCATTTTTTTTCATTTCCCCACTTGCTTAATTAATTATTCATTCATTTTATTTGTTTACTCATTCACATCCAAAAATTCATTGAGTGATATTTTTGAACATGGCACTATTGGAGAGACAGAAACCAGAGCATAGCCTGGTTCCATGTATTTCACAGCTGAGTGAGAGGGATCCAGATATTAACGAATAGCCTTAGCAACAAGGAAGAATTGAATTGTTACCACGTAAAAGGGTATGTGATGGACTTTGGGAATGTAAAATGGGTGATTAATTGTGCTTCAAAGGATAGGAGGAGAGATACTTAAGTTGTATCCTCAGAATGTAAAGCATTTCAACAAGTGGGGAATGAAGAAGACCTACCTAAATTTTACTACTCACAAATTCAACAGTTTGTTCTATTTTTCCCAATGAATTTTATTATTTCACTGCTATAGTTCTCGAGAATTTAATATTTATAGAAGCAAAAAAAGTAAATGTAATCGCAAACCACATTTTTCTTTTTCAAGTCATATAAAATGACCTAGTGAGACGTGATTCTAATGGAAAAAGAAAATTAGAAAATAACTTCATGTTTTAATACACAAATGACATACAAACTTGTGCTTAGATTTGGTTACTCTTTCTTAGTCTTCATGGGTTGTCATAACAAAATAACATGTACTGGGTAGCTTAAACAAATTAAATTTATTGGCAAACAGTCCGGGAGGCTAGAAAGTCCAAAATCAAGTATCTGGTATGGGGAATACATTTTTTGTTGAGGGCTCTCTTCCTTGCTTGGAGATGGCCACTTTGTCCTAACATAGTCTGTCCTCTGAGTGTGGAGCGGAGGAAGGGAGGGAGATATTTCTCTCTCCCCAGGGCCACTCAATTAGAGCTCTGTCCTTATTACCTCATTTAACCTTAATTATCTCCTAAAGATCCAAATATAGTCATATTGCAGTTTAGAGCTTCAATATATGAATCTGTTGTGTGGGGGGGCAGGCAGGAAACAATTCAGAAGTAAGCAAAAAGACCAAAGAGAATGAGAATGTTTTTTAAAATGCAGTGAGTGTCTACAATGTGTTATGAATGATTTTTGGTGTTGGAGATAATTGTGGGGAATCCTTAGTTCATAGGTGAATTTTTTTTTGGAGAATGCTCAAAGATGAGCAGATAACTGAATAAAAATGTTTGTGGCCTATAACAAATTATAGGAAATAAACAAGGAGGGTTATAAGATAGACTAAATACGAAAGGAAAGGAATAGAGATCTTCCTTAACTTCTGATTGGGTTACATCCAGATAAACCCATTGTGAACTGAAAATATTATAAGTAAAAAATTTATTTAATACACTAATCTACTGAACATCATAGCTTAGCTTAGCCTACCTTAAATGTGCTAAGAACACTTAGCTTACAATCCAAATTCATCTAACACAAAGACTATTTTATAATAAATTGTTGAGTAACTTGAACATGAAATACAGAATGGTTGTCTGTTTACAAAATGGTTGTGAGTGTATCAGTTGCTCACCTTCATGATCATGTGGCTGAGTGGGGGCTGTGGGCTGTTGCCATGCAGCATCATGACCATATATTGCTAACCTATGTAAGAATAAAAATTCAAAGTATGATTTATAATAAATTCATTTCACTTTTGTATCATCATAAAGTTGAAAATTGTTAAGCTGAACCATTTTAAGTTGGGGACTGCCTGTACTTCTTTAGATAAAGTTTATGCTCATAGCCTCTCTGATTAGGTGGTATTTGAACTAAGATGACAAGAATGAAATAGAGCCAGACATGTGAAGATAAGAGAAAATGATTTTCTAGGCAGAAGTAGCAAAGGCACAAACCTTAAGGAGGAAAATATTTCAAGTTCTAGGAAATGAAAGGAAGCCAGTCTGGCTGAAGTGTGATGAACATTATGGGGACAGATTTGAGATGGGCCTACACAAAAAGGCCAGGGTCAAATTCTTTCAGGTCTGAGGAGCAGTGGTAGGGAATTAGGAATTTATTCACGACTTAATGAGAGTCATAGAAGAGTTTTAAGCAGAGGATTAACATAATCTTACACTTGTTTTAAAAAAGATTACTCAGCTTGCTATGTGGAGAATGGATTGTAGAGAGTATAAGGGGGAAACAGAGATGCCAATAACACATATAATACATTTTCATAAATTAGAAAGAGGTATCTATTATGATACTTTACATCTGTCAGAAAATTGTACTATACAAGTTTCACCAGAATATAACAATTTACTTCCATCTTGGGAAAGTGTCCTAATAAATAAATAAAATCTCTTATGGGAATGATGCCCCTTTAATGGGCATGAATAATAAATTAAAACTCTTACGGAAGCAAGGAGACCAACTGAGAGGGAAGGGATTGAATCTGTATGTCCTAGAGCATAGGGAATATGGAAATAGGTGGAAAAATTCAAAACACACTTATAGATAAAATTGCAAGGTTAATGATGAATAGCATTAGGAGATGAATAAAGAAAGAATCTAGGATTATAAATAGATTATAGATTTGAGCCACTGATATATGAAAGAAAAGAAGGTTTTTAAATTTTATTTTTGTTGTTGCTTCTGGTGGTGGTAGAGGAGGAGGAAATCAATACTTTTTTGGATACATGATTATGGGAGATATATTTTTTTACAAAAGAGCAAGGTAATTTGCCATATAAATCAATGTTACTGGATATTAATAGGGATAAGATAAAGTCACAGTCATGAAAGGCCTTGCATGCCCGCTAATAGGAAGTCAGAAATGTAACAAAATGTTCATTAGGAGCTCCAAGAAATTTGCAGAAAGAAATGTCAGTCTTTGCATTCATATATTTAAAATTCTGAATTTTGACTATAAGCAGGTAAAGTCATTTGGTTGAAGAACAAATTAGAGAAGCAGGTGCTGAAGGGCTGGTCAGAAGATGCCTATGATGTTGCCCAGGAATAAGTCTCACTGCTGTCCAGAAATTTCAGATCTGTTATTTACAGATGATCTCATGAAATCCTTAAAGCAAATACAAGAAGTAAATGTTATTATTTATCTTTTACAGATAAGGAAATTAAGGACATTGTATGCTATGGTGTTGGTAACAGATTCAGGCCATCTAGAAGATCTTTGGACAAATCCCTTAATAGTTACAAGGATTTACTGACCAAGGTATTTTTGTGTGACCTGAGAAATAGGTGGTTTTTTGAGAAGGAGTTGGCACTGAATGGGGGTTGGGTGAAAAATTCCTGTTATAATGTATTTGAGTAGATTCTAGTAAATAATACACTAGTCAGCTGGGATTCTATTGGGGTTGGGTTTCAAAAACAGAAATCACTGATAAAAATACAGATCCTTGCAAATTTTTTCTGTATATGCTGAGGCCTGTTTTTGCTTAGTATATTAGGAAGTTTAATGCACAATTGGGAAAAGTTTTCTACTAAGAGGAAGAGTTTAATGAGCAAAAAGATTATGGAATACACATGTTTAGAGGCTGTCAAACCAAATTTATAGTTACAGGGAGTGAAGTCATTCTCACCTGGAATTTCCCAGGCAAGATTTTTTCAAATTTATATTATATTGCTGCTTGAAAATTAAAGGGAAATTAAAAACTTAATTTGGGGGGATGATAGTTTAGTGAACTAAATGTAAGCTAAAAAATTCTCATCACATTAACTACCCTATAAAATTGTCTGGAAGTGTGTTAAAAGTTTTAGCGAAAGTAAGAAGTGCACATAAATTTTTTCTTTTTTTCTTGACATTTTATTGACACCTTTCTAAAAGTGTCAATAAAAGTACTTAGGTTTTTATGTACATTCATATCAAAATAAGAATTTTAGTTTGCACTATACATAAAATATCTTTCAGGGTATGTTATACGTCAATAAAAGAAAAGCAAATCTGTCCTTTTGAGTGTTAAGTCAGCTCTCTAAATCAAAGACTACAATAAAGTATATATACAAAATGGGGGCATGTTAATCATTATGATTTTTATAAGCAACTCAACTCTTGATCTTTCTTTCAAAAATGAAGGGAAAAAAGAAAATTAGCCTTTGACAATTAATATTTAGTTGCTTCTTCCTTAATAAGTAACTTTATTTTTTTCCAGTCTTCTTACATTTTGTGTTCCTAATATTACGTCCCAAGTACTACTTAAGACCACATGTCCAAGTAGGCTAAATTTTAAGGTTATACTGCAAATTTTTTCAGAGTCTGGAGAGGTAACTTTGTTATTATGTATGAACAAAATCTCAACTCCAAAACCAAATGATAAAATTTTGATTAAAACTGCGCTAATAAACTTGGGTCTAAGACAATATAAAATAAAATTAAATTCTGGTATTTTTTACCTTTCTGCTCACCTGTTTCTTTTCTGTTTTGTCTTTCTGGAAAAAAAATCATATAAAAATGAAAATATTTAATGAGATGAAAAATTTAAGGACAGTCATATTAAAATTTGAATTGGAAGATACCTAGGATATATTACATAGCTACACATAAATAATACACAAATCAACATGCATCTGTAGCATTTCTAATTATTTTTATGTAACTGAATGGATATGAGCCTTTTTCCCTGTTCTTCAATTCTTCCTAAATCAAGAATAACATTAGAAGAACCCACTGTCTTTTTGACACATAACCTCACATTAAGAATTCTTAATGAAGATGTCAGAAATTTTCCATATGTATTTAACTTTGGGGAGAATTACTTGGGCATTGCAAATGTGGAACCTAAGCATTTAGAAAGTCTTTTAATTTCTTAGAGTCTCGGATGCATATAAAATTCAATTTTTCCCCATTAATTAGATAAACTATGTTCATTATGTATCAAGTCTTGCTTTACTTCACCCAGGATTCACCTGGGATCACATACATATGTGTGTGTGTGTGCATGTGTGTGTATACACTGCAATGTATAGAGTCATTACTCAATAGTTATTTAATAAATGAAAAACACATGAATTAATGTATATTCTATATAATCAGCTGTATGAATATGAATATCACATGATTGTAATCAGGTAGTTTACATTAACTGCAGGATGTACTCACTGTAGAACTTATCAACTCACAGTGATATTTCTAAATTATAAAGATTTTTCCATGGCAGTATTAAGAGAAACTGAGCTGTGCATGAACACTAATCACCAGGACATGAAGATACAAGGCCTGAATTATTCTAGGCAAGCTCTCTGCCCTAACTCAGAGATAAGACTGCAGTGAAGTTTAAGAGACACAGAGCTGATATGAATCTCAGCCAGGGGAAAAGTTGATTGGCCCTCATGTGAGCTGTTGGGTTATTCAGGCAACCATAATTGTTAAATAAATATCACATCATTATTTGTAACAAATGAATGAATCACATATTGATCTTAATAAAATTATGCATCAGGCTTTTGATTTTAAGATTATAAATAGTAATTTGGTTAATGAATTAATTACACATGTTGTGTCTATATTAGAATAAATATATGAGTCTTGCAAATAGCATTACAAAGACAGAGTCAAAAACAAAATAAGGAAACGTACCACTCTTCTCTTATGTCCATTTCAGGGATAAAAAAGTAACACAGAGAAAGAAAGGGTTTTGCTTACATGCTGTATTCTTGCAGATGGACAGTAAGATCTGGAGCTAAGCACACATGAATTGTGATAGTATTAGGCTTTTTCCAAACTCTATTTTTATCCTTCTTTTGATTAAGCCATCTTATCCTTTATGCTTATTCCAAAGAATAAGAAATAAAAAGCAGAAACACTAGCAGTTTATCCGATTGATAGTGGAATATGTATGTCTTCTCCAGTTACCACAGATTGCTTTTCTAATTGTATTAGCCATTTCCATAGCTTAAGATATAATTAATAACACTTCCTTATGATAGATGAAAAAAATTGCTTAATTTTATATCCCCTTCTGCTTCTTACTTGACTTTTTCAATATGCAATAACAAAATTTGCATCAACCTCGTTATTGAGATTTAATTTTGGAAGTCCTTGAAATTACTATAGGTTTTCTTAATACTATCTGCGAAATATTAAACAATACTTTATTTTAAATGTGTTCTCAAAAGTATGTAATATAACTTACCTTTAAATATACTAATATATATATAATATATAAACAAAATATCTCAAAATATAATACAACATTTTTTTAGGGCTACACCTTCTGCATATGGAGGTTCCCAGGCTAGGGATCTAATTGGAGCTACAGCTGCTGGCCTACACCAGAGCCACAGCTATGCCATATCTGAGCTGTATTTGCGACCTACACCACAGCTCATAGCAATGTCAGATCCTTAGCCCACTGAGGAGGTCAGGGATCAAACCTGCAACCTCATGGTTCCTCCTCAGATTCACTTCTGCTGCACCATGACTGGAACTCCCAAAATATAATACAACATTGTTGATAAAGCTGACCAACTACCACCTGTTCACTTCTCTTGTCTTTTGATATAACTCTATCATAACTTTTTTATATATTATTTTATTCCTTTAAAAATAGACTACAAGTGCTCATATATGTATGCATAGAGGATTTTAATGTTATTTCATGTAACATAAATTTACATTAATTGTCTTGTTTTTACACCACTGAAAAACACTTGTTTTTACTTAATTTTTTTTTTTAGATTTATCTATCTTGAACTGGCTCACTTCTTTTACTAATCTATTGCTTTGTATGTATATATCATCTTTTGATGGATGATTAGAGTGTTGCCAATATTTCACTATTACAAAAAATAGATTCATGTACATTAGATTATTTTATGTGCTAGTGATCCCTCTGGGATCTGTCTATTTCTACATGCTGCCTAGTGCTTTCTAAATTGATAAAACAATTTCCATTCTTTCAGGGAGTATCTGTCAACATTTTATGGTATGCAGTTTACCTTTGAACAATGTAGGAGGATTAGGAGAACAGACCTACCCTGCCGTCAAAAATCCACATATAACTTACAATCAGCCCTCTGTGCTCACAGTTCCTCTGTATCCTGGTTCCACATATTCAATGAACTGCAACTTGTGCAGTATTGTAGTATTTGCAAATGAAAAAACCCTCATGTAAGTGTCCATGCACAGTTCAAACCCACATCGTTAAGGGTTTACTTACCTTTTTTTTTTTTAATTCCAATGGGCAAAAGTGTTATCCCCTTGTTTTAATATTCACTTGCATGATTATTGGCAAGATTGAGCATATTATCATTTATTTATTCATATTCAAATTAGATTTACTGAAATTGTATGTTCATATTACTGTCCATACTTTCGCCTTTTTTTGGGGGGTGCACCTGCAGCATAGGGAGGTTCTCAAGTCAGTGGCTAAATCAGAGCTGCAGCTGCTGGTATGCACCACAGCCGCAGCAATACCAGATCTGAGCTGTGTCTGACCTACACCACAGCTCATGGCAATGCCAGATCCTTAACCCACTGAGCATGGCCAGAGATAGAACCTGTGTCCTCATGGATATTAGGCAGATTCATTTCCACTGAGCCATCATGGGAACTCCCTGTCCATACTTTTTATTGAGTTGTCTTTTTCATACTGATATGTGGGATTATAACAATTATTTATAGTTCATATATGAAGAAAGTATTTTTCCTAGCCTGTAATTTGTTTTAAAACAAAGTCGACTATATTTTTAGTAAAGTTTTCAGTCATCTCTATATATCTTTTTTCTTTTATTTAATCACAACTTTATTTTTATTTTATTTTTTAAATATTAGCTCTGCCTTTTTTTTTTCACCTTTTATTTTTCTTTCTACTGTACCACATGGCAAACCAGTTACACATACATGTATACATTCTTTCTTCTCCCATTATCCTACTCCATCATAAGTGGCTAGACAGAGTTCCCAGTGCTACAGAGAAGGATCTCATTGCTAATCCATTCCAAAGGCAAAGGTCTGCATCTATTAACCTCAAGCTTCCAGACCAACCCACTCCCTCCCCCTCCCCCTTGGCAACCACAAGTCTATTCTCCAAGTCCATGATTTTCTTTTCTGTGGAAAGGTTCATTTGTGCCATAATTATATTCCAGATATAAGTGATATCATATGATATTTGTCTTTCTCATTCTGACTTACTTCACTCAGTATGAGAGTCTCTTGTTCCATTCATGTTGCTGCAAATGGCATTATTCTGTTCTTTTATAAGGCTGAGTAGTATTCCATTGTGTATGTGTAAAACATCTTCCTAATCCAGTTGTCTGTCAATGCACATTTGTGTTGATTCCATGTCTTGGCTGTTGTGAATAGCGCTGCAATGAACATGCAGGTGCATGTGTCTATTTTTTTTTTTTCTTGATGGATTTTTTCTCTTTTGTTTGTCAATGAATCCATTACATTTATAGTTGTACAATGATCATAGACAACCAATTATAGAGCATTTTTATCCCAAACCCCAGTACATCCCCCCATCCACCAACCTGTCTCCTTTGGAAACCATAAGTTCTTCAAAGTCTGTGAGTCAGTCAGCAAAGAAGTTGATTGTGTCCTTTTTTTCAGATTCCACATGTCAGTGAGAGCATTTGATGTTAGTGTCTCCTTGTCTGACTGACTTCACTTAGCCTGAAAATTTCTAGGTCCATCCATTTTGCTAAAAATGCCAGTATTCCATTCCTTTTAATGGCTGAGTGATTTACCATTGTGTATATGTACATCTTCTTGATTCATGCCTCTGTCAATGGACATTTAGGTTATTTATATGTCTTGGCTATTGCAAATAGTGATGCAAATGAACATTGGAGTACATGTGTCTTTGCAAGTCATGGTTTTCTGTGGATAGATACCCAGGAGTGGGATTGGTAGATCAAACAGTAGTTCTACTTTTAGTTTTCTGAGGGATCTCCATACTGTTTTCCACAGTGGTTACACCAATTTACAATCCCACCAACCGTGTACTAGGGTTCCATTTTCTCCACACCCTCTCCAGCCCTTATTGTTTGTAGACTTTTTGATGATGGCCATTCTGGCTGGTGTAAGGTGGTACCTCAGAGTGGTTTTGATTTGCATTTCTCTAATAATGAGTGATGTTGAGCATCTTTTCATGTGTTTTTTGACACTCTGTAGGTATTCTTTGGAGAATTGTCTGTGTAGATCATCTGCCCATTTTTTGATGGGGTTGTTTGTGTTTTTTGGTATTGAGCCATAGGAGGTGTTTATAAATTTTGGAGATTAAACTCTTGTCAGTCGATTCACTTGCAAAGATTTTCTCCCATTCTGTGGGTTGTCTTTTTGTGTTGTTTAGGGTTTCATTGATGTGAAGAAACTTTTAAGTTAATTAGGTCCCACTTGTTTATTTTTGTTTTTACTGTCATTACTCTAAGAGGTGGATCTGAGAAGATGTTGCTATTGTTTATGTTAGAGAGTGTTTGGCCTGTTTTCTTCCCTCTAAGAGTTTTAGAGTGTCTGGTCTTATGCCTAGGTCTTTAATCCATTTCGAGTTTATTTTTGTGTAAGGTGTTAGAGAGTGTTCTCATTTCATTCTTTTCCATGTGGCTGTCCAATTTTCCCAGCACCACTTATTGAGTGGACTGTCTTTTCTCCATTGTATAGTCTTGCCTCTTTTGTCATAGATTAGTTGGCTGTAGGTGCATGGGCTTAATTCTGGGCTTTCTATCCTCTTCCACTGATCTCTATTTCTGTCTTTGAGCCAGTACCATACATTTGTGATGACTGTTGCTTGTAGTATAGACTGAGTTCTGGGAACCTGATTCCTCCAGCTCCATTTTTCCTTTTCAGGATGTCTTTGGCTATTCTGGGTCTTTTGCGCTTCCAAAAAAACTTTAAAATACTGTGTTTGAGTTCTGTGAAAAAAGTCCTTTGTAATTTGATAGGGATTGCATTGAATCTGTAGATTGCCTTGGGTACTATAGTCATTTGATAATATTGACTCTTCCAATCCAAGAGCATGGTATGTCTTTCCATCTATTTCTGTCATCTTTGATTTCTTTCATCAGTGGCTTATAGTTTTTAGAGTACATGTCTTTTGTCTCTTTAGTTAGGTTTACTCTGAGGTATTTTATTCTTTTGGATGTGATGGTAAACAGGATTGCTTCCCTAATTTCTCTTTCTGATCTTTCATTGTTAGTGTATAGAATGCTATCGATTTCTGTGTATTAATTTTGTACCCTGCGACTTGTCAAATTCATTGATGAGCTTTAACACTTTTCTGGTAGAGTCTGTAGGATTCTCTAGGTATAGTATCATGTCATCTGCAAATGGTGATAGTTTTACTTCTTCCTTTCCAATTTGGATTCCTTTTGTTTCTTTTACTTCTCTAATTGCTGTGGCTAGGACTTCCAAAATTATGTTGAAAAGAGGTGGCAAGATTGGACATCCTTGTCTTGTTCCTGATCTCAGCGGGAATTCTTTCAGCTTTTCACCATTGAGAATGATGTTAGCTGTGGGTTTGTCATACATGGCCTTTATGATGTTGAGGAAGTTTCACTCTGCCCACTTTCTGAAGGCTTTTTATCAGAAAAGAGTGTTGGATTTTGTCAAAGTGTTTCTGCCTCTGTTGAGAGGATCATCTGGTTTTTATTCTTCACTTTGTTAATGTGGTGTATCACACTGATTGAGATGTGGATATCAAAAAAACCTTGCATTCCTGGGATAAATCCCACTTGAAAATGTTGTATGATCTTTTCAATGCATTGTTGGATGCAGTTTGCTAGTATTTTATTGAGGATTTTTGCATTGATGTTCATCAGTGAAATTGGCCTGTAGTTTTTCTTTTTTGTGGTGTTTTTGTCTGGTTTTGGTATCAGGGTGATGGTGGCCTCATAGAATGAGTTTGGGAATGTCCCTTCCTCTGTGACCTTCTGGAATAGTCTCAGAAGGAAAGGTCTTAGCTATTCTCTAAATGTTTGATAGAATTCATGTGTGAAGCCATCTGGTCCTGGACTTTTGTTTGTTGGAAGATTTTTAACCACAGTTTCAATTTCAGTTCTTGTTATTGCTTTGTTCAACTTTTCTATTTCAACTTGGTTTAGTCTTGGTAGATTGTACCTTTCTAAGATTTTTGTCCATTTCTTATAGGTTTTCCATTTTATTGACATATAGTTGCATATAGTAGTCTCTTATGATCCCTTGTATTTCTGTGATGTCCGTTGTTAGTTCTCCTTTTTCATTTCTAATTTTATTGATTTGATTCCTCTCTCTTTTTTTCTTGAAAAGTCTGGCGAAGGGTTTGTCCATTTTGTTGATCTTTTCAAAGAACACCTTTTTGTTTCATTGATCTTTTCTATGGTTTTCTTTGGTTCTATTTCATTAATTTCTGCTCTGGTCTTTATGATTGCTTTCCTTCTGCTAATTTTAGGTCTTGTCTGTTGTTCTCTCTCGAGCTGCTTTAGAAGTCAAGTTAGCTTATTTATCTGAGCTTTTCCCTGTTTATGCAGGTGGGCTTGTATTGCCATAAACTTTCCTCTTAAAGTGGCTTTTGCTGCATCCCATAGTTTTGGAGTGTGGTATCTTTGTTGTCACTTGCTTCTAGGTATTTTTTAATTTCCTCTTTGATTTGTTCAGTGATCCATTGCTTGTTTAGTAGCATGTTGTTGAGTCTCCACGTGTTTGTGTTTTTTGCAGTTTTTTTCTTGTTGTTGATTTCCAGTCATATAGCTAGGTGGTTGGAAAAAGTGCTTGATATTATTTCAATTTTGTTAACATTAACAAGGTTGGATTTGTAGCCCAGGATGGGATCCATCTTAGAGGATGTTCCACATGCACGTGAGAAGAATGTGTAGTCTCTTGCTTTTGGATGGGATGTCCTATACATATCTATTAAGTCCATCTGGTCTAATGCTTCATTCAGGGCCTGTGTTTCCTTATTGATTTTCTGTCTGGATGATCTGTCCATTGCTGTAAGTGGGATGTTAAAGTCCCCCACTATTATTTTGTTATTGCCAATTTGTCCTTTTAAGGTTGTTAGCGGTTGACTTGTATATTGTGTTGAAGCTATGTTTGGTGCGTAGATATTTATAATTGTTATATCATCTTCTTGGATTGATCCTTTGATCATTATGTAATGACCTTCCTTGTCACTTAAGATATTCTTCATTTCAAAGTTTATTTTCTCTGATATGAGTATTGCTACTCCAGCTTTCTTTGGAATCCCATTTGCATGGAGTATTTTCTTTCAACCTCTCACTTCCAATTTGTATGTGTCCCTAGAAGTGAAGTGGGTCTCTTGGAGACAGCATATATATGGGTCTTGTTTTTGTATCCATTCAGCCAGTCTATGTCTTTTGGTTGGGGCGTTTAATCCATTAACATTTAAGGTAATTACTGATATGTATGTTCTTATTGCCATTTTATTAATTGCTTTGGATTCGTTTTTGCTGCTTTTTTTTTTATTCCCTTCGTTGGTTCTCTCCTCTTCTGGTTTGATGACTATCTTTAGTGTTATATTTGAGTTTATTTTTCTTATTTCTTTGTGTATCAATTGTAGATTTTTGGTTTGCAGTTATTCTGAATTTTTGTTGTAAGGGTCTATACACATACGAGATTGTTGTAAGTTGTTGGTATCTTAATGGCAAGTGGATCTCCATTGTCCTGCATTTGTACCCTCCTCTTCTCATGATTTCTGATTTTGGTGGCATAATTGTGCATGGATGATTTTTTACCTTTACAGTATATATATTTTTCCTGTTGAGCCTTGTCATTTATGGTATTTTTGCTTCCTGTTGTGGCCTTTTCTTTTATGCCTAGAGAAGTTCCTTTATTATTTGTTGTAAGGCTGGTTTAGTGTTGCTGAATTCTCTCAGTTTTGCTTATCTGTGAAGGTTTTGATTTCTCCTTCAAATCTGAAGGAGAACCTTGATGGGTAAAGGAATCTTGGTTGGAGGTTTTTTCCTTTCATCACATTAAGTATATCATGCCACTCCCTTCTGGCCTGCAGAGTTTCTGCTGAAAAATCTGCTGATGACCTTATTGGGGTTCCCTTGTATGTTACTTGTTTCTTTTCCCTAGCCGCTTTCAAGATTTTCTCTTTGTCTTTAATTTTGGTCAGTATGATTATTGTGTCTTGGGGTGTTCCTCCTTGGGTTTATTTTATATGGTTCTCTTTGCGCTTCCTGGATTTGAGTGAGTGGTTCTTTTCCCATGTTAGGAAAGTTTTTGGCTATTATCTCTTGGAATATTTTTTCTGTCCCCTTCTCTCTCTCTTTCCTTATGGCACCCTTATAATATGCATATTGGTGCTTTTAACATTGTCCCAGAGATCTGTAACTCTCTTCATTTGTTTTTAATCTTTTTTCTCTTTTGTGTTCCACATCCATGATTTCCACTAATCTGTTCTTCATTTCACTTATTCTCTCACTCTCCTTCCACTGTCCTTCCCCCACTTCAAGCCTCAGTTACCTCCTGTTTTCCCAGGAGGTCCTCCAAGAACTGCAGTCTGATCTGACCCAGAATCCTTTTTTTTTCTTTTTATTATTTTTTTCCACTGTGCAGCATGGGGATCAAGTTACACTTACATGTATATGTTTTTTTTTTTCCTCCCTTTGTTCCTTTGTGATATAAGTATCTAGACATAGTTCTCAATGCTACACAGCAGGATTTCATTGTAAATTCATTCCAAGAGCAATAGTTGCATCCAATAACCCCATGCTCCTGATCCTTCCAACTCCCTCCCTCTCCCCCCAGGCAGTAACAAGTCTATTCTCCAAGTCCATGATATTCTTTTCTGTGGAAAGCTTTATTTGTGCTGTATATTAGATTCCAGTTATAAGTGATATCACATGGTATTTGTCTTTGTCTTTCTGACTTGTCTCTAGTTCCATCCATGTTGGTATAAATGGCATTATGTCATTCTTTTTTATGGCTGAGTAGTATTCCATTGTGTATATATACCATATCTTCCGAATCCAATCATCTGTCGATGGACATTTGGGTTTTTTCCATGTCCTGGCTATTGTGAATAGTGCTGCAATGAACATGCAGGTGCCTGTGTCTCTTTTAAGTAGAGTTTTGTCCAGATGTATGCCCCGGAGTGGGATTGCTGGGTCATGTGGTAATTCTATGTACAGATTTCTAAGGTATCTCCAAACTGTTCTCCATAGTGGCTGTACCAGTTTACATTCCCACCAGCAGTTCAGGAGGGTTCCCTTTTCTCCCCAACTCCTCCAGCACTTGTTATTTGTGGACTTATTAATGATGGCCATTCTGACTGGTGTGAGGTGGTATCTCATGGTTGTTTTGATTTGCATTTCTCTTATAATCAGCGATGTTGAGCATTTTCTAATGTGTTTGCTGGCCATCTGTATATCTTCCTTGGAGAAATGTCTATTCAGGTCTTTTGCCTATTTTTCCATTGGTTGATTGGCTTTTTTGCTGTTGAGTTGTATAAGTTGTTTGTATATTCTAGAGATTAAGCCCTTGTCAGTTGCACTATTTGAAACTATTTTCTCCCATTCTGTAAATTGTCTTTTTGTTTCCTTTTTGGTTTCCTTTGCTGTGCAAAAGCTTTTCAGTTTGATTAGGTCCTATTGGCTTATTTTTGCTCTTATTTCTGTTGCTTTTGGAGACTGACCTGAGAAAATATTCATGAGGTTTATGTCAGAGAATGTTTTGCCTATGTTTTCTTCCAGGAGTTTGATGGTGTCCTGTCTTATATTTAAGTCTTTCAGCCATTTTATGTTTATTTTTGTGCATGGTGTGAGGGTGTATTCTAGTTTCATTGCTTTGCATGCAGCTGTCCATGTTTCCCAGCAATGCTTGCTAAATAGACTTTCTTTTCCCCATATTATGCTCTTGCCTCCTTTGTCAAAGATTATGGCCCAGATTCCTATGGAGACTTTGCTTTGCCCTGGGAACCAGAGCACATGAAAGTTTTTGTGTGCCTTTTAAGAATGGTCTGTCCATTTCCCCCAGTCCCATGGAACCCATGTGCCTAAGCCCCATGGGTTTTCCGCAGTAGATGCTCTCGGGTCTCTTTCTCCCAGTGCCAGATATCCACATGCCAGAATTTGATGTGAGGCTCAGTACTCTCACTCCTGTATGTGAGTCTCTGTGAAACAGTTTCTTTCCAGTCTGTGGAGCTTCCCACTCAGGAGGTATGGGGTTGCTTATATTACATAATTCCCCCTCCTACCTCTTGACGTAGCCTCCTCTTTGTCTTCTGGAGTAGGATATCTTTTTGAATGTTTATGGTCCATTTGGTTTAATATTGCTCAGTATTTGGTTTTAAATTTTCCTTTTTTTCCGAAGAGAATTTGAGCTCTAGTCCTTCTATTCCACCATATTAATCCCTTCTTCTGGAATTAAACTTTTGAAGATCCAAATTTGTGCACAAAAATGTGTTTTGCAAGAAAAATAGAGGAAAATCTACATTCTAATCCTGAGTCTAAATGAACCCCTAAAACAGTTTATACCTCTCTTAGCCTTCATTTCTCCATCTATAAATTAAGGATGTTATCTTGATGGATATTTTAAGCCAGTGTTTCTCAGCCTTGACCAGACTGCATATGTCTTTTTTAAGGAAAGTTTTGTCCAGATATATGCTCAAGAGTGGGATTTCTGTGTCATATGGTAGTTCTATGGATAGTTTTCTAAGGTACCTCCATACTGTTCTCCATAGTGGTTGTACCTGCTTACATTCCCACCAGCAGTGCAGGAGGGTTCCCTTTGTTCCACACCCCCTCCAGCATTTGTTATTTGTGGACTTATTAGTGATGGCCATTCTGACTGGTATGAGGTGGTATCTTGTGGTAGTTTTGATTTGCATTTCTCTAATGATCAGTGATGCTGAGCATTTTTTTTTTATGTGTTTATTGGCAATCTGTATATCTTCCTTGGAGAAATGTCTATTCAGGTCTTTTGCCCATTTTTCCATTGGGTTGTTGGCTTTTTTGCTGTTGAGTTTTATAAATTGTTTGTATAATTTAGAGACTAAGCCCTCATCAGTTGCATCATTTGAACCTATTTTTCTTCCATTCTGCAAGGTTTTTTTTTTTGTTTTCTTTTTGGTTTCCTTTGCTTTATTATTGGGTTTTTTAGTTCTTTTTAAATAAAGCTTTCTCTCCCTTATGGTCAGCAGAATGTTTAAGAGCTAAGACAAGAAATTTAAATGTTTGAATTTGAGTGCTGACTCAGTCTCTCATTAACTGTGATCCTTCAGTATATTTACTGACCACTCTGTTCCATAATTATCTTTTGTATAAATTGAATAATAATGAAAGAGTAATTGAATTTGCCTCTCTAATAGGATTGTTGATAAAATTAATGTCTGTATTGAACTTGGAATAAAGTCTCTAATACAGAAAGCACTATATAAATGTTAGCAAGATATATTACTTTCTAATCATTTAAAAGTTTTCTCTCCCATATTTTAGTACAGTAATTCATCTTGAATATATTTTTGGATATGTTGTGCCAAAATCATATAGTTTTTTTTTTCTTTTCCATATGGATAATCAATTTTTTAGTAACATATTTTAACTAGCTCATTTTAACCACTATCTAATGAATCTTATTCTATTATTTATTACCTCATATGCATAGATAAATTTTGGGTTTTATGTCCTGTTTCAGCAATCTATTTGTCTATTCCTGTGGCAATGTCTCACTTTTTAAATTGTCAAAATTGTATAAAGTATTTTGGCAGGGCAATTTTGTGTTATAAACTTGTTTTTATTTTTAAGAAATGCTTGGCAATATGTTTTATTTTTATATTTATTATGTATATATAAATTTCAACACAAATGTTATAATCCACATAATTTTGTGTTTTTTAATGTTATAATACATTATATATTTATATATTTTTTGGAAAAAAATGACTTTTTTACAATATTAAGTCTTCTCATGAATGCATATGGTAAATCTCTATAAAACCTAAAAATAATTAGGTATAAAACTTCACCTCCAAATTAAAGAATCATATGTGGCTCTGTAGGATAGAAGTTTGTACAAAAACCTTGGAAGATAAGTAGTTCAACCCCCTCTTTGGACAGATAAGGAAATTGAGGCTCGGAGAAGTATAAAGTTTCATTAGTAGTTTTGAACACAAACTTAGGTCATCTGATTTTTTAGAGTTTTTGGTTATATATTTGGTCAAACTATCTTCTTATTTAACATCCCATGTCCAGCACTGAGTGATGGGGTTGATACAAGCAGATATAAAATATTCTTTACCATTGAGGGGCTTAAAGTAGGCAAGAAAATGGGAGAAGCAGGTAGATCCTCTCACTGCTACATGATAACCAACAATAGCAACTATGAAAGGGAATGTAGCAGGGAGTAAACAAGCAATGGTTTTGGAATAATGGGGAAAGAGGTGTAAATTAATGTGGATGTTAAACAATGTATATGCTTTCTTCAAGGAGAAGGTAGGAAAAAAGTTATCTTAGGTAGTACACTGTGGATAACATTGTGGCTATATGGGCAAATGTGTTGTGTTCAGGGTTAGAGGAAAGTTTTTTCCAAAAAATTAGGTGAAGCATGGAGGAAGAATGAAGGTTTAGGCGTGTTGGAGATGCCCAGCATGTGTTTTTAAAGATCTTGGATTTTTGGGGTTCCTGTGTGGCTCAGCAGGTTAAGAATCTGGCTAGTAACCATGAGGCATATGTTGCAGCAGTGGATCAGTTCTGGCATGTTGCACAGGCCAGCAGATGCTACTCCAATTTGATCCCTAGCTTGGGAACTTCCATATGCCATGGATGGGGCCCTAAAAAGGGGAAAAAAAAAACAAAAAAAAACAAACCTCTTGATTTTTTTCTGTATTTATTGAGAAGATATTAGACATTAAAGGCTATGGCATAGATTTACAGTTTAGGAACGCAGGGGGTCATAATACTGTTGGGCTAGAGAGTACAGGCTGTAGATGAAGAGGTGAGAAGTAATTAAATCATTATCTGTGGCATTTGTAATAGAAATGGGGAAGAATGTCTTTTGATTTGAGCAGAATTTACCACTTATAGATCTTGAGAGTGCATATAGTGTCTGTAGGACCATGGTATTTAGCTTGAGTGAACTGTTGTTTAGTAAATTGGGAACTCTACTGAGAAGAAATTATGAGCAGGAAGATGGGAAGAGAATAATGAGATCCACTGAATACAGATAGTGTGTGAAATACCTTTGAATATTTCTGGGTTGTGGTTCAAGTAGGCAACTGGTGAAAAGGATCTGGAAGATTCACCTGGGGTACTATTAGCATAGAGATGGATTTGAAATCACAGATAATTTGCATTATCTCAGGGAACGGGTTTATATCAGCAAGAAAAGTGGCCTGTAAAAG
The DNA here is from genome assembly GCF_054392235.1 of Sus scrofa. NCBI lineage: Eukaryota > Metazoa > Chordata > Mammalia > Artiodactyla > Suidae > Sus > Sus scrofa. The sequence goes on from NC_139386.1 coordinate 51,835,834, forward strand.
GAATTCCCAGGGAAATCCTTAGCATGTGGCGGTGGGGGGGCGGGGGGGGCAGAGGAAGATAAATCTATTAATGAAAGCTAATCAGAGAAGTAGAAGGAGTAACATGTAAGAATGCAATCACAGAAGATAAATAAGCAACAATTGTATTATTAACTTCCCTTTTTAAAAGGTCTCAAACTTTATGCAGTGAATATATCTGGAATGACAAATTCATTGACTCAGACAACCTGCACAGCAAGTTCCCTTTAGAGTTCAGCGATATGAATTTGGGGACATTTTAATTCTAGGCTTGTTCATAATATGACCATAATTTATCTTCTTAATTCTTTTCTATTGTAGCAGTAGAATGTTTCATTTCCTTTAATATTCATGTTTCATACTTTCATTCTTAGCCCATGCTATCAAGTAGCACATATTTTTTCCTATTCAATTTTCATATTTGATGTAGTCACATAAGGGAACTATAAATAATAAATATATATCTATACAATAAATCTAAATCTAGTGTATGACATTATTATTGTCATTATGTTACCAATAATTTATGCCTTCCTGCAGAGGGAGGAATTCTGACATAGCACAGTTGAGCAACTTTCTATTGGTATCAGGGGGTGGATGGTGGAGACTTGAGGGCTTTTAATCCAACAGACTGTGCTGTCTCTATTGCTCTTTTCCTGATCATTGGTTATGTAGCACCATCACTTCAAGTATTCAGTCTTTAAATATGCAATTAGAAGCACACTTATAAACACAAAAACTTCATTACCCCAAAGTGCTTAAATCATTTCACTAATAGCACCTCTGCCATGCATTAAGAAGAGAGTGCTGGACAATGACAAAACATCTTCAAGTTTTTGAAAATCCCATTTTAAGATGCAGACAATTTTATTTCTCTGTATTGAATGTGTTTAAGCATATTCACAATCACATCACCTTATTTCTTCAGGCAAACTTAACAAGCAAAGGCACTATAGGCACCCCCACCAGGAAGAGTCTCGGAGCCTTTAGAGGAAAACAGCCCTTTCTCCCTAGCCTGCTGGACTGTTACTTGAGACATTTTCTAAAGGAGACATTTCAGGGCTACCATGTTGGATGGCTTTCTAAGCAATTGTAATTCTCTGTTATTTTGTTCAAGAACAGCCTGGTGTTATTCTCTCTCAACAGTAGCCCAGTAAGTCAACCTATACAGATTGCTGACCTTTAAAACTCCTTCAGAACATTTCTTTGCTATTTGTTTTGATTTTCATGAAATAGTCCCACTTGGGCTAGTTACATCTACTTACTCATTTCAAAATGGTCCCATTTTCCCATTCTTGTAAAATTCCTGAAATTAAAATACCCTAGGTGCTTAATATAAGAAGTGATGGAGATACCAGCTCTGATAAAATTTAGGCATAGTGTGGAGAATGTCAGAGAGAGGAATTTTTCTCAACTCTGCCAGGCCATCTGCCTGCCCATAATCCATTCCTCCCCTTTCTGGTATCTGCATCCAGATGATTTTTCTTTTTGGGAAAACATCCTTGCCTCATCTTAGTGTGCGTAATTTGTGTGAATCTAAATTTCCAGCTTCAGGATGAACATATGAACAGGCATGAGGCAGAATACAAGGACATTCAAGGATGGTGAGCCTGTTCGTAAATATAAACATATGCTGTACATTTGTACATATGTACAGATAATACAATGAGAAGAATATCTAATTTGTAGGGTTAAAAATGGTACAAACCCTGAAAACAAATTTCAAATTAAAAGAGAAATTGATGGAAATTAAAGCATTTAAAGCCCTTGTTTCTTTCAGAAGAAAAAACATGTTGACTAAATTAAGACATAAAGTTAAATGTAAATATCAAATTTGGGGGCAAAGTTTAGAAGAGTAGGACTAGAGTGCATAACTTACTAAATAGTAAGAAGATAATGAATGATATGAAAAAGAAAATATAACTTCCAATGGAAGGCAATAAGGAAATAGAGGGAAGAGCATACAAACTGAAATGGTTGATGAAATTCAAATATATTAGTAAAGAAAAAATAAATGTATGTGGATTAAACTCTCTGGAGTTTATATATGTCTAAAGTCATATACCTTATATATTGGTAACAATTCCAATTCATCAGAATGATGTAAAAATTCTAAATTCATTTGCCTAGTAAAATATTTCATTAATGTTTACTATACTTTTATTTTCTTTGTATTTTTGGTATCGCTTATTTCCAAAGTTCTCAAATTGTATTCTTAAATATTTAAATTTTGATCTATATCATATTTTCTTATCCGAGTACTAACCAGTCCTGATCCTGCTTAGCTTCTACAACCCAATGAGATAGGGTATGTTCAGGGTGGTATAGCCGTAGACATGATCTTTACTGTATTCTAAAGTAAACACTTAAAACTATAATTTTCTAAGTCCCAGTTAAGATGCACATCACAATTTTTGACATGGAGTATTTTCATTTTCATTCATTTCTAAATATCTTCCACTTATACGATGGTTTTACTAATGAAAAGTTGAAAATCTTCCCAAAGGAAAACACAGATAATTTGGAAGCAAAGAACGGAAGTATTAGTTCAGAGAATCAACATCTGATAGGATAGAAGAAAAAGACCAGGAAAGTTCATGCGAAGACCAACTGGAGGGTGAAAATAAAAGCAAACAATATTTTGTCATAGACATCAAGGTCAGAGAAATTTCTCAGTGTATGCAATGAGGATTGAAATTTCTTCTCCTTATCCCATGAGGATCAGTCACTTATTTGTCTCTACTTCCCATGTGCTCTTTTATTCATGACTGCCACTTTGCATTACTTATCATATACAAGTATGTATTTTCAAGTCTTTGCTATCACCATCATTTTTTTGTGACCCTGACACTCCTTGAAATTCTATTTTAATTAATCTTTCCATTCACTTTCAAGTTCTTTATAAGGGCCAATACACTTTAAACAGGGAACACAATCTCAAATACTTTGGGGACCAGGCAGGTACATTTAGATATATATAAGTAGACCAAATAAGTAAATAGTTAAGAGAATAGCAGATAAATGTAAAATAATAGAGAGTAATGTATATTAAAGTAAGGAATATCTTCCCTTCTGTAGGTATTGATATTAAATTTTGTGGAATACATAAGCAGTTAAAAATGAGTTTGTGGTGGAATTATATGTGGGATCACCATTTGTATTTCTTCCTTTGCAGCTCTGCTTGCTTTCTTCTAAACAATACATTTCTAATAAATTTTTATCCATTTAAATGTAAAGTAAGATAACTAACTCATTAATAATGACACTAATTTTTTTATTTTTCTGTTTCTCCATTTTGCTTTATATTTCTACTGGCTTTGCTTAGAAAGAAAGCAAAGAAAGAGATAAACAGAAATATATTTCTTATATTTATCTCTTTAGAGTCCCCAAATTGCTTTACTAAAATCCCATTCTTGTTGCCTCTCCCTAACCCCACTCCAGTCAGTAGTTTGAGTTTAGAATATAATTGCTTTTATTTCAAAAAATTCTTGGCTTCGGTGTTTTTGTGTCATTCAAATGCTTCTGCTTAGAAACTTGTATATGTGACCAGTTGTAAGGCACATCTCTTCTCTGGGCTTCTGTTCACAAGATCATTACTCTCAGTGCTCTCCAAGAACATTTTTACCTCAGGAATTCTGTGAAGATGTTTCACAAGCAGTTGAGCGCAATGAGCAGTCCACAACATATTTGTGGAACAAGAGAGGGATAAACACTGAACAAAAGTTGGGTGGGCACTTATTCTGGAGGAATATCTCTTTGTCTTTAGTGAACTGATTAACCCAGTGCTTATGCTGAAATATTTCTTTTATTGGCCATTACACAAAAATCTCTAGCATGAGTGTTATAATTTCTATTAAAAGAAAATAAAAATTTTTACTGGATTAAATAAAATGAACTTTCATGCTTGGAAATAAAATACCTATCTTAGGTAGAAACGATACTGATTTAAAATATAGTTACAAAGACAGACTACTCAGAAATTTCCTAAAATTAATCATATATTCACCTTAGAATTAGAAAACTATTATTTTTTAAGATTTAGCTTAAGATTTGCTAACTAAAAATATAAGAAATATTTGTAAAGAAGAGAAATGAGAATAGGTACTCAGATTGCTTGAGTGGTAGAAAAAATATGAAAATTGACATTTGCATGACAAACTGGCATCCAGTTCAGCTTCATCTAAGATATTTAAACCCACATTTAAAATAATATTTGATGTTTGCCAAATTAGAAATTTTTTTTTCCTTAAACTACATGAATAGATTTATTCCTCAAGTACTAAATTAACAAATTCAGATGATGAGTCAGGCTTGGGAAAGTGGAGAAAATCTTAGCACAAAAAAGGTAGTCAGTAGAAGACTATAATTGCTCAGGTATCAAGAATCTAAAAACATAAATGCATCCCTTCAGTCTTAATTTCCTTACTATTCAATTTAGAGCCACTCACTGAAACCTTCAATTGGTGCTAGAATTTTATTTTTTTAAATCTCCTTTAAACCTCCTTAGTCAGAATGTGGACTCTTTATTCTCAATATTTGAAAGATCTGATTTAAAGCTGAGACATGCTTTGACAGGTAATCTAAGGACCATCTTGATTTGGTTATTTTTTATACACCCTAGGGCAGAATGAAAGGAATAATATTGCTTTTACTTTTCCTTATTGACTGGGATGCATAGAGAACAAAATATTTGGGTACACCTAGCAATTTTCACATCCACCACTGCAGATTTAATTTGAGTGATAAGGAGATAAACTTTGGAGACAGTTAATTTGGTCTCTAGTTGTAGTCAATGCTTACATAGCATAATGAAATATACAGAACTTTTTTTTTTTTTTTTTGTCTTTTTGCCATTTCTTGGGCCGCTCCAGCGGCATATGGGGTCGAATCGGAGCCATAGCCACCAGCCTATGCCAGAGCCACAGCAACACAGGATCCGCGCTGCGTCTGCAACCTACACCACAGCTCACGGCAACGCCGGATCATTAACCCACTGAGCAAGGGCAGGGACCGAACCCGCAACCTCATGGCTCCTAGTCGGATTCGTTAACCACTGCGCCACAACAGGAACTCCGAGCTTTTCTTACTCAAAGGATTTCACCAATAAAATCCAATTACCAAATGTGTATGATTTGACTGTTTCCTCTCTGGGCTAGTTTTCATGCCCCCCTTAGATTTATTTTTCACTTGGTTCATTAAAATCTTCACCTTTTAAAATAACTATGACCTTTTCCCACTTTAGTCTGCTGCTCTGAAGCTTTCTTGTAGGTTTGAAACCCTTTTAAGGTTGTTTTTGCTTAGCAGGAAGTGCAATATATCCTATGGCCTTCAATACACAAAAAATAAAGAAATAAATGTTAACCTCATTCATTCAGCCCTTTATTTCCTGTTAAATGTATGGTTCTGCTATCTCTTACTTTTACCTTATTCAAAACCTCCTACATTTCTCCTTTTTTAGAATTCTACTATATCCTTACAGCTCTCCTAAATCCTGTAGCAGGGTGGAGGTAATTCCACTGTTTCATGTACAATTCAAACATATTAGTCACTATAAGTAAAATTGAATATGTAATGGAAAAATCACAGCAAACCTAAGTCCAAGATGGGATGGCTTTAGTGGGGAATTCTAGCAAATATATAAAGCAGAGTAAAACTAATCCTTCTCAAACTGTTCCAAAAAATTAAATAGGACAGAACACTCCCAAATTCATTCTATGAGGTTACTATTACCCTGATATGAAAATGAGCCATAAACATTACAAAAAATAAAATTATAGGACAACTCAGATAAATATAGATACAGAAATCTGCAACAAAATATTAGCAAACCAAATCCAAAAACATAAAAGAATCATACACCCTGATCAGGTTGGATTTATTCCAAGGATTGCAAGGGTGGTATAATGCATGCAAATCAGTCAATGTGATATACCACATTAACAGAAGTCAAGATAAAATTCAAGTGGTCATCTCAATAGATTCAGGTAAATGATTTTCAATATCTGTTCATGATAAAACCTCTCATCAAAGTGGGTAGAGAGGGAACATATCTCCATGTAATCAAGGCCATTTATGATAAACCCACAGTTAACATTATATTCAATGGTCTAAAGCTGAAACCTTTTCCTCTAAATTCAGGAATAAGACAAGGATGCCCACTTTCACCACTTCTATTTAACATAACATTGGCATCCTGATACATAACAATCTATAAGAAATAAAATATTTGAATTGAAATGGAAGAAGTAAAACTCTCATTATTTGTAGATGACATGATACTTTACATAGAAAATGCTAAGATCCCCCCACCAAACCAAATTAGAACTAATAAATGAATTCAATAAATTTGTAGGCTATAAGGTTAATATACAGAAATTTGTTGCTTTTCTATACACTAAAAATGATATATCAGAAAGTGAAAACAAGAAAACAATCCAATTTACAAATGCTACAAAGGAATAAAATACATAGGAAAAAATGAGCTTCAAGAAGGTGAAGGTAAAAGAATGGTACTCTAAAAACTATAAAAATTAATGAAGGAAATTGAGAATTAAACAAAGAAATGGAAAGATATTTCACACTCTTTGAGTGAAAGAATACTGTTAAACTGTACATGCTATACAAATCAATCTACACATTTAATACTGTGTCTATTAGAATACCCATGATATTTTTCCTAGAACTAGAACAAATACCCATAAAGCATATATTAAATCACAAAAGACCCCAATTTGTGAAAGGCAATTTTGGAAAAAAGAACCAAGCTGGAATATCACCCTCCCAGACTTCAGACTATACTACAAACCTACAGTAAGCAAAATAGCATGATGCTTACACAAAAATAGACACGAAGATCAATGGACCATAATAGAGAGCTCAGAAATAAACATATTCATTTACGGTCATTTTTTTAAACTTTGATGACTTGGGTCTTACCAATTTTATTCCATAGTAAATCTTATAGGAAAGACACATTGCTTTTTTGCTAATAAACCAGTGTAATAAAAATGGCTGAAAAACAGCAACTGTGTTTTTTTTAATTTTATTGGAGTAGAGTTGATTTACAATGTTGTATTGGTTTCAGGTATATAGCAAAGTGAATCAGTCATACATATAAATATATACATTCTTTTTTCCCATACAGGTCACTACAAGTTAGTGATAAGATTTTCCTGTGCTATGCAGTAGGTTCTCATTAATTATCTATTTTATACAGTAGTGTGTATATGTTATGCCCACCCTTACAATTCTCCCCTCACCACTATGGCAACCATAAGATTGGTTTTGAAATCAGTGAGTTTGTTTCTGTTTTATAAATAAATTCATTTGTTATTTTTCTTATATATTATCATTTTTATTATATTTCACATATAAGTGATATCATATGATATTTGTTTTTCTTAGTCTGACTTGCTTCACTCAGTATGATAATCTCTAGGTCCATCCATGTTGGTGCAAATGGCATTATATCATTATTTTCCTTTGTTGAATATTCTACTGTAAATGTGTACTACATCTTCTTAATCCATTCATCTATACATGGACATTTAAGTTTTTTCCTTGTCTTAGATATTGTGAATAGTGCTACAATGAATATTGGGGTTCATGTATCTTTTACAATTAGAGTTTTCTCTGAATATATGCCCAGGAGTGAGATTGCTGGATTATATGTTAGTTCTACATTTAGTTTTCTAAGAAATCTCCATACTGTTATCCATAGTAGTTGAACCAATTTACATTCCCACCAACAGTGTAGAAGGGTTCGCATTTCTCCAGCATTTATTTTTTGTAGACTGATGGGCATTCTCACTGGTGTGAGGTGACACCTCATTGTAAATTTGACATGCATTTCTCTAATAATTAGTGATATTGAGCATCTTTTAAGTTTTTTTCCCTCCTGTATGTCTTTTTTGGAGGAATATCTGTTTATATCTTCTGCCAAATTTTCAGGGTTTTTTAAATATAAAGCTCTATGAGATATTTGTATATTTTGGATATTAATCCTTTCTTTGCAGCTTCTCATATTCTGTGGGCTGTCTTTTCATTTTTTTAATGGTTTCCTTTACTGTGCAAAATCTTTTAAGTTTAATTAGGTCGATTGGTTTATTTTTATTTATTTATTTATTTTTGTCTTTTTGCTATTTCTTTGGGCCACTCCCGCGGCATATGGAGGTTCCCAGGCTAGGGGTCCAATCGGAGCTGTAGCCCCCCAGCCTGTGCCAGAGCCACAGCAATGCGGGATCCGAGCTGCATCTGCAACCTACACCACAGCTCACGGCAACGCCGGATCATTAACCCACTGAGCAAGGGCAGGGACCGAACCCACAACCTCATGGTTCCTAGTCGGATTTGTTAACCACTGCGCCACGATGGGAACTCCTATTTTTGTTTTTATTTTCATTACTCTGGAAGGTACGTCCAAAAATATATTGCTGTGATTTATGTCAGAGTGTTCTGCCAATATTTTCTGCTAAGAGTTTTATAGTTCTGATCTTATATGTAGGTTTTTAATCCCTTTTGAATTTATTTTTGTGCATGGTATGAGAGTATTTCTTGTTTTATTTTATTATTTTATTTTACATGTAGCTGTCCAGTTTTTCCATCACCAAATATTGAATAGACCATCTTTTCTATATTGTATATTCTTGCCTCATTTGTTGTAGGTTAGTTGACCATGGGTGTGTGGGTTTAATTTGGGGCTTTCTATCCCATTCTGCTGTTCCATATTTTTGTTTTTGTGCCAGTATCATAACTTTTCAATGAGTGTAGCTTTGTAGGATAGTCTGAATTCAGGGATCGTGATTCCTTCAGCTCCACGTTTCTTTCTCAGTATTACTTTGGCTATTCAGGGTCTTTTGTATTTCCACACAAATTTTTAAATAATTTGTTTTACCTCTATGAAAAATGCCATTGGTAATTTAATAAGGGCTGCATTGAATCTGTAGATTGCCTTGGTTACTATGGTCATTTTAACAATATTGATTCTTCCAGTCCAAGAACATGGTATATATCTGTTCATTGTTTTGTATCATCTCTGATTTCTTTCATCATCATCTTATAGTTTTTGGAATACAGGTATTTTTTTTCCTCAAGTAAGTTTATTCTGAGGTATTTTATTCTTTGATGTGATGGTAAGTGTGACTGTTTCCCTAATTTCTCTTTCTTATCTTTCATAATTATCATGTGGAAATGCAATCTATTTCTGTGTATTAATTTTGTATCCTAAAACTTTACCAACTTTAATGAACTCTAACGGTTTTTTTGGTACCATCTTTAGGATTTTCTGGATATACTATCATGTCATCTGCAAACAATGATAACTTGACTTCTTTCCAATTTCCTTTCTTTCTTTTTCTTCTCTGATTGTTGTGGGTAGGGCTTCCAAAACTATATTAAATAACAGTGGTGAGAGTGGACATTCTGATCTTGTTTATAATCTTAGTGACAGTGCTTTCAGTTTTTCAGCATTAAGAATGATGTTATTTGTGGGTTTGTCATATTTGGCCTTTATTACGTTGAGGTAGGTTCCCACTATGCCCACGTTCTGGAGAGTTTTTATCAGAAACATGTCTTAAATTTTCTCAAAATCTTTTTCTGCTCTACTGAGATGATTATACAATTTTTATTCTTCAATTTGTTGATGTGGTGTATCACAATAATTGATTTGTGGATATTGAAGAATCCTTGCCTCCCTCAGTTAAATCCCACTTTATCATGACATATGATAAATATGCAACATTACTATAGTATTGGATTTAATTTGCTAATATTTTGTTGAGGATTATTGCTTCTTGTTCATCAGTGATATTGCCCTGTAATTTTATTTTTTTGCAGTATTTTTGTATGGTTATGGTGTCAAGGTCATGTGGCCTCATAGAATGAGTAGAGAAGTGTTCCTTCTCTACAATTCTTTTTGGAAAGGTTTCAGCAGAATAAGTGTTAACTCGTCTCTGAATGTTTGATAGAATTCACCTGTGAAGTCATCTGGCCCGGATTTTTGCTTTTGAAAGGTTTTATTTTATTAAAAAAATTTTTTTATGTCTTTTTCTTGGGCTGCGCCCATAGCATATGGAGGTTTCTAGGCTAGGGGTCTAATCTGAGCTATAGCCACTGGCCTGGGCCAGGCCACAGCAATGTGGGATCAGAGCCGCATCTGTGACCTACATCACAGCTTATGGCAATGCCAGATCCTTAATTGACTGAGTGAAGCCAGGGATAAAACCTGCAGCCTCATGGTTCCTAGTTGGATTTGTTAACCACTTAGCCACAATTGGAACTCCAAAAGTTTTTATTTTTATTTATTTTATTTTATTTATTCATATTTTTATCCTTAAGGGCTTTTATAAATTTTATTTTAAAAGTAATACATGTTTGTTTTTTAAAAAGTATAAACCAAGAGCCCTAACATTTTACATATGTATTTGTTTTGTTTGATGTTATTATTCCATGATAGAATATGTAGATCTACTTCATTTTGTTTTTTTAAAATGAGTTTAATTTTAAAAATTATTTTTCCAGCTTTTTTGAGATATTATTGACATACAATATATGTAAGTTTTTTAATAGTATTTTTATTACTCAAATGACTTTATCACATCTGTAGTTGATTAATGATCATCACATTCCAATTTTATAGGATTTTCATCCACAATCCAATCACATCCCCCCTACCCCCCCCCAAATTGTCTCCTCCAGAGACCATAGGTTTTTCAATGTCTGTGAGTCAGCACCTGCTCTGCAAAGAAGTTCAGTCTGTCCTTTTTTCAGATTCCACATGTCAGTGAATGATTTTGATGTTGGTGTCTCATTGTGTGGCTGACTTCATTTAGCATGATAATTTCTAGGTCCATCCATGTTGCTAAAAATTCTGATATTTTGTTCTTTTTAATGGCTGTGTAATATTCCATTGTGTATATGTACCACTTCTTCTTGATCCACTCCTCTGTCAATGGACACTTAGGTTGTGTCCAAGTCTTGGCTATTGAAAATAGTGCTGCAATGAACACTGGAGTACATGTGTCTTTGCAAGTCATGGTTTTCTCTGGATAGATGCCCAGGAGTGGGATTGCTGGATCAAATGGGAGTTCTGTTTTTAGTATTCTGAGGAATCTCCATACTGCTTTCCACAGTGGTTGCACCAATGTACAATCCCACCAACCGTGTACTAGTATTCCTGTTTCTCCACACCCTCTCCAGCAATTATTTGTAGACTTTTTGATGATGGCCATTCTGGCTGGTATAAGGTGATACTTCATAGTAGTTTGATTTGCATTTCTCTAATAATGAGTGATGTTGAGCATCTTTCTATGTGTTTTTTTCCCATCTGTATGTCTTCTTTGGAGAATTGTCTGTGTAGATCATCTGCCCATTTTTTGATGGGGTTGTTTGTGTTTTTTGGTATTGGGCCATAGGAGGTGTTTATAAATTTTGGAGATTAAACTCTTATCTGTTTCTTTTTTTTTGTCTTTTTGCCATTTCTTGGGCTACTCTGGTAGCATATGGAGGTTCACAGATCAGGTGTCCAATTGGAGCTGTACCTGCCAGCCTACCAGAGCCATAGCAACGCAGGATCCGAGCTGCATCAGCAAACTACTCCACAGCTAACAGCAACGCCAGACCCTTAAGTCTCTGTGCAAGGCCAGGGATGAAACCGCCAACTTCATGGTTCCTAGACAGATGCGTTAACCACTGAGCCACGATGGAAAGTTCGTGTTGATTCACTTGCAAAGATTTTCTCCCATTCTGTGGGTTGTCTTTTTGTGTTGTTTAGGGTTTCATTGATGTGAAGACACTTTTAAGTTAATTAGGTCCCACTTGTTTATTTTTGTTTTTACTGTCATTACTCTAAGAGGTAGATCTGAGAAGATGTTGCTGTTGTTTATGTCAGAGAGTGTTTGGCCTATGTTTTCCTCTAGGAGTTTTAGAGTGTCTGGTCTTATATCTATGTTTTTAATCCATTTTGAGTTTACTGTTGTGTATGCTGTTAGGGAGTGTTCTAATTTCATTCTTTTCCATGTGGCTGTCCAGTTTTCCCAGCATCACTTATTGAACAGGCTGTCCTTTCTCCATTGTATATTCTTGCCTCCTTTGTCATAGATTAGTTGGCTATAGGTGCATGGGTTTAATTCTGAGCTTTCTCTCCTGTTCCACTGATCTCTGTTTCTGTCTTTGCATATGGTTTTGATGATCTTTCTTTCTGATCTTTCATTGTTAGTGTATAGAAGTGCTATTGATTTCTCTGTATTAATTTTGTATCCTGTGACTTTGCCTAATTCGTGGATGGACACTAACTGTTTTCTGGTAAATTCTTTAGGATTCTCTAGGTATAGTATCATGTCATTGGCAAATGGTGATAGTTTTACTTCCTGTCCAATTTGGATTCCTTTTATCTCTTTTACTTCTCTGATTGCCATGACAAGGACTTGCAAAACTATGTTGAAGTGTAGGGGTGAAAGTGGACATCCTTGTCTTATTCCTGATCTCAGAGGGAATTCTTTCAGTTTTTCACCATTGAGAATGATGTTAGCTGTGGGTTTGTCATATATGGCCTTTATGATGTTGAAGTAGGTTCCCGCTATGCCCACCTTCTGAAGGGATTTTTTCAGGAATGGGTATTGGATTTTGCTAAAGGCTATTTCCGTGTCTATTGAGAGGATCATCTGGTTTTTACTCTTCAGTTTGTTAATGTGGTGTATCACACTGATTGATTTGCAGATATTGAAGAACGCTTGCATCCCTGGGATAAATCCCACTTGATCATGATGTGCAATCCTTTTTGTGTACTGTTGGATGTGGTTTGCTAGTAATTTGTTCAGGATTTTTGCATTCATATTCATCAGTGAAATTGGCCTGTAGTTTTTCTTTTTTTTTGTGTGTGTGTGTGTGTGTTATCTTTGATTTTGGTATCAGGGTGATGGTGGCCTCATAGAATGAGTTTGGGAGTATCCCTTCCTCTGTGACCTTTTGGAATAGTCTCAGAAGGAAAGGTCTTAGCTATTCTCTAAATGTTTGATAGAGTTTGCCAAGAAGCCATCTCGTCCTGGACCTTTGTTAGTTGGGAGTTTTTTTTTTAACAGTTTCAATTTCAGTTCTTGTTATTGCTTTGTTCAACTTTTCTATTTCATCTTGGTTTAGTCTTGGTAGATTGTACCTTTCTAAGATTTTTGTCCATTTCTTATAGGTTTTCCATTTTATTGACATATAGTTGCATATAGTAGTCTCTTATGATCCCTTGTATTTCTGTGATGTCCGTTGTTAGTTCTCCTTTTTCATTTCTAATTTTATTGATTTGATTCCTCTCTCTTTTTTTCTTGAAAAGTCTGGCGAAGGGTTTGTCCATTTTGTTGATCTTTTCAAAGAACACCTTTTTGTTTCATTGATCTTTTCTATGGTTTTCTTTGGTTCTATTTCATTAATTTCTGCTCTGGTCTTTATGATTGCTTTCCTTCTGCTAATTTTAGGTCTTGTCTGTTGTTCTCTCTCGAGCTGCTTTAGAAGTCAAGTTAGCTTATTTATCTGAGCTTTTCCCTGTTTATGCAGGTGGGCTTGTATTGCCATAAACTTTCCTCTTAAAGTGGCTTTTGCTGCATCCCATAGGTTTTGGAGTGTGGTATCTTTGTTGTCACTTGCTTCTAGGTATTTTTTAATTTCCTCTTTGATTTGTTCAGTGATCCATTGCTTGTTTAGTAGCATGTTGTTGAGTCTCCACGTGTTTGTGTTTTTTGCAGTTTTTTTCTTGTTGTTGATTTCCAGTCATATAGCTAGGTGGTTGGAAAAAGTGCTTGATATTATTTCAATTTTGTTAACATTAACAAGGTTGGATTTGTAGCCCAGGATGGGATCCATCTTAGAGGATGTTCCACATGCACGTGAGAAGAATGTGTAGTCTCTTGCTTTTGGATGGGATGTCCTATACATATCTATTAAGTCCATCTGGTCTAATGCTTCATTCAGGGCCTGTGTTTCCTTATTGATTTTCTGTCTGGATGATCTGTCCATTGCTGTAAGTGGGATGTTAAAGTCCCCCACTATTATTTTGTTATTGCCAATTTGTCCTTTTAAGGTTGTTAGCGGTTGACTTGTATATTGTGTTGAAGCTATGTTTGGTGCGTAGATATTTATAATTGTTATATCATCTTCTTGGATTGATCCTTTGATCATTATGTAATGACCTTCCTTGTCACTTAAGATATTCTTCATTTCAAAGTTTATTTTCTCTGATATGAGTATTGCTACTCCAGCTTTCTTTGGAATCCCATTTGCATGGAGTATTTTCTTTCAACCTCTCACTTCCAATTTGTATGTGTCCCTAGAAGTGAAGTGGGTCTCTTGGAGACAGCATATATATGGGTCTTGTTTTTGTATCCATTCAGCCAGTCTATGTCTTTTGGTTGGGGCGTTTAATCCATTAACATTTAAGGTAATTACTGATATGTATGTTCTTATTGCCATTTTATTAATTGCTTTGGATTCGTTTTTGCTGCTTTTTTTTTTATTCCCTTCGTTGGTTCTCTCCTCTTCTGGTTTGATGACTATCTTTAGTGTTATATTTGAGTTTATTTTTCTTATTTCTTTGTGTATCAATTGTAGATTTTTGGTTTGCAGTTATTCTGAATTTTTGTTGTAAGGGTCTATACACATACGAGATTGTTGTAAGTTGTTGGTATCTTAATGGCAAGTGGATCTCCATTGTCCTGCATTTGTACCCTCCTCTTCTCATGATTTCTGATTTTGGTGGCATAATTGTGCATGGATGATTTTTTACCTTTACAGTATATATATTTTTCCTGTTGAGCCTTGTCATTTATGGTATTTTTGCTTCCTGTTGTGGCCTTTTCTTTTATGCCTAGAGAAGTTCCTTTATTATTTGTTGTAAGGCTGGTTTAGTGTTGCTGAATTCTCTCAGTTTTGCTTATCTGTGAAGGTTTTGATTTCTCCTTCAAATCTGAAGGAGAACCTTGATGGGTAAAGGAATCTTGGTTGGAGGTTTTTTCCTTTCATCACATTAAGTATATCATGCCACTCCCTTCTGGCCTGCAGAGTTTCTGCTGAAAAATCTGCTGATGACCTTATTGGGGTTCCCTTGTATGTTACTTGTTTCTTTTCCCTAGCCGCTTTCAAGATTTTCTCTTTGTCTTTAATTTTGGTCAGTATGATTATTGTGTCTTGGGGTGTTCCTCCTTGGGTTTATTTTATATGGTTCTCTTTGCGCTTCCTGGATTTGAGTGAGTGGTTCTTTTCCCATGTTAGGAAAGTTTTTGGCTATTATCTCTTGGAATATTTTTTCTGTCACCTTCTCTCTCTCTTCTCCTTGTGAAACCCCTATAATACGGATGTTCATGAATTTAATGTTGTCCCAGAGTTTTCTGAGACTCTCTTCATTTGTTTTTAATCTTTTTTCTCTTTTCTGTTCTGCATCCGTAATTTCCACTAATCAGTCCTCCACCTCGCTTATTCGTTCTTCTGCCTCCTGTATTCTGCTGTTGGCTGCTTCTAGTGAATTTTTTATTTCAGTTATTGTATTTTGCTTCTCTCCTTGTTTAAGTTTTATATCTTGTATCTTTTTGGTCAATGTTTCCTGTAAGTTATACATCTTTGCCTCCAGTTTATTTACAATGTCTTACATCATTTTCAGCATCAAAAATCTAAATTCTTTTTCCTGAAGGCTGAGAATCTCATTGTTTAGCTGATTTTTTGGGGTTTTTCCTTTCTCTCTCATCTGAGTTATAGTTCTCTGTCTTTACATTTCTATAGGTTTTTGGTATGGCGACTTTTTTACAGATAAAAAAGTTGTGGCCTCTCTTAGTTCTGGTATCTGCCCCTCTGTGGCTGAGTTTGGTGTGGGGGCTTACTGTAGGCTTTTTGATGGGAGGGGCTGATGCCTGCACACTGATAGCTGGAATTGATTCTAATCCCTCTGGTGGGTGGGGCTTAGTCTCTGCTTGAGACTGGTGGCAGCTGTGTGCAGGATGGGTCTTTAGTTAGCATGTTCACTGAGGGGCAGAGCTTTGATCCTATCTGGTTTGTTGTTTGCACTGGGGCTTCTCAGTGCTGACTGTTGTGTGGGGCCATATTTTCCCAAAATGGCCACCTCCAGAGAAAGGCACACTGCTGAATATTCCTGATAGCTTTGCTTCCAATGACCTTCCCTCACAAGCTACATTCACACCTTTTTTCCCAGGATGTCCTCTAAAAACTGCAGCCAGGTTTGACCCAGATTCCTATGCAGACCTTGCTTAGCCCAGTGCATGTGAAAGTCTGTGCACACCTTTTAAGTATGGGGTCTCCATTTTGCCCAGTCCCATGGAACTCCTGTGCACAAGCTCCACTGGCCTTCAATTCCAGATGCTCCAGGGACTCTTTCTTCCAGTGCCACATCCCCACACATGAGAGTTTGATGTTGGGCTCAGAACTCTCACTCCTGTATGTGAGTCTCTGTGAACCAGTTAGTTTCCAGTCTGTGGGGATACCCACCTGGGTGGTATGGGATTGCTTATATCATGTAATCACCCCTCCTACCTCTTGACATGGCCTCCTCTTTTTCTTCTGGAGTAGGATATCTTTTTTAAGGTGAAGAGTACTCAGTCTTTAGTTGTGAACTTTGTTGTTTTTAGGAGAGAAGTTGAGCTCCATTCCTTCTATTCCACTATCTTTTTTTTTATTTTTTATTTTTTATTTTATTTTCCCACTGTACAGCAAGGGGGTCAGGTTATCCTTAGATGTATACATTGCAATTACAGTTTTTTCCCCCACCCTTTCTTCTGTTGCAACATGAGTATCTAGACATAGTTCTCAATGCTATTCAGCAGGATCTCCTTGTAAATCTATTCTAGGTTGTGTCTGATAAGCCCAAGCTCCCAATCCCTCTCACTCCCTCCCCCTCCCTCCCCCTCCCATCAGGCAACCACAAGTCTCTTCTCCAAGTCCATGATTTTCTTTTCCGAGGAGATGTTCATTTGTGCTGGATATTAGATTCCCGTTATAAGTGATATCATATGGTATTTGTCTTTGTCTTTCTGGCTCATTTCACTCAGTATGAGAGTCTCTAGTTCCATCCATGTTGCTGCAAATGGCATTATGTCATCCCTTTTTATGGCTGAGTAGTATTCCATTGTGTATATATACCACATCTTCCGAATCCAATCATCTGTCGATGGACATTTGGATTGTTTTCATGTCCTGGCTATTGTGAATAGTGCTGCAATGAACATGCGGGTGCACGTGTCTCTTTTAAGTAGAGCTTTGTCCGGATAGATGCCCAAGAGTGGGATTGCAGGGTCATATGGAAGGTCTATGTATAGATTTCTAAGGTATCTCCAAACTGTTCTCCATAGTGGCTGTACCAGTTTACACTCCCACCAGCAGTGCAGGAGGGTTCCCTTTTCTCCACAGCCCCTCCAGCACTTGTTATTTGTGGATTTATTAATGATGGCCATTCTGACTGGTGTGAGGTGGTATCTCATGGTAGTTTTGATTTGCATTTCTCTTATAATCAGGGATGTTGAGCATTTTTTCATGTGTTTGTTGGCCATCTGTATGTCTTCTTTGGAGAACAGTCT
Organism: Sus scrofa; assembly: GCF_054392235.1. Classification (NCBI taxonomy): domain Eukaryota; kingdom Metazoa; phylum Chordata; class Mammalia; order Artiodactyla; family Suidae; genus Sus; species Sus scrofa. The sequence continues at coordinate 51,853,410 of NC_139386.1, forward strand.
ATTCAGGTCTTTTGCCCATTTTTCCATTGGTTGATTGTCTTTTTTGCTGTTGAGTTGTATAAGTTGCTTGTATATTCTAGAGATTAAGCCCTTATCAGTTGCATCATTTGAAACTATTTTCTCCCATTCTGTAAGTTGTCTTTTTGTTTTCTTTTGGGTTTCCTTTGCTGTGCAAAAGCTTTTCAGTTTGATGAGGTCCCATGGGTTTATTTTTGCTCTAATTTCTATTGCTTTGGGAGACTGACCTGAGAAAATATTCATGTTGTTGATGTCAGAGAGTGTTTTGCACATGCAATAGTAAACTTTCTTGCTTTTATGCTCTTGAATAACATTTTATTTTCATTGCTGTTTTATCACCAGTAAGGTTGTCATATGTTTAGCATTTTTTGATTTGCCTCATCTGTTAATTTCAGGTTCATAACATTTATTCCCCCCCGCCCCCCGCCTTTTTCTTGGTTGAGCCTGTGGCATGTGGAAATTCCTGGGCCAAGGATGGAATCCAGACCATAGCAGTGACCTGGGTTCCGGTAGTGACAATGCCTGGTTATTTAACCTGCTATGCCAGAGGGAATTCCTTAACCATTTTTTTTTTTTTTATTGGTTGTCTTTTCTCGTTGATTTTTGAAAGCCCTGTTTTTTTAAATTTTTTTTTTTTTTTGTATTTTTAGGGCTGCACCTGTGGTACATGGAGGTTCCCATGCTAGGGGTCTATCCCAGCCGTAGCCACTGGCCTATGCCAGAGCCACAGCCACACTAGATCCGAGCCACTTCTGCAAACTACACCACAGCTCACGGCAATGCTGGGTCCTTAACCCATTGAGCGAGGCCAGGGATTGAGGCTGCAACCTCATGGTTCCTACTCAGATTCATTAACCACTGAACCATGATGGGAACTCCCAAAAGCTCTTTTAATATTACAGGTATTTATGTTGTTGAAATACTTTTGCAATCAGTTTTTGTTTTGACTATATGTGTGTTATATTTTGCTTTTGAAAAGTTTAAAAATGCTTGTATTATAAAATGTGTCCATCTTCCATTACAGCTTCTAGATATAATTTCTTAGATTATCTTCTGAAAATATTTGATGTTTTATTATTTTAAATTTACTTTCTATATGTACTCCATTCAGATTTTCATCCCCATCAACTATTGGAAGAATTCAACAGAGTTGATACCTCACTCATTTTAAAAACAATATTTTGACTTAGTTTCTAGGCTATCACCTTGCTTATTTAACCTCCTTTCCACTTTTATCTCTAAAGTTTCTTTACCATAGAGCATCCAGAATTTTTCTATAAAATATAAATCATACATAACACAGTTCAAAACGCTCCATTGATTTCTTTCATTTAATGTAAAATCCAGACTCTTACTTTGGCTTATGAGTCCTTCAATATCAGGCCCCTGCCTGCTTCTTTGACCTCTTCCTCAAATCTTGCTCTGACTTGACTGCAGCCATCACCTTGCTTTTTTGATGTGCACACATGACAATTTTTGTAGTTACTTTTCCTTTTTGTTGAAATGCCCTTTCTCCAAAAGTTCATAAGATTCTCACACCCATTTGGGCATCAGCTCATATGTTGCCTCTTCAGAAAGACCCACCATGGTAATCCTACTGTAGTAAGTTTGCACTAATGTAATTAATGTCATATACTATGTCATATATAATATATCACATATTTCTTTGTTTCTGAGATTTTTGTATATCTCCCACACTAGATTCACATTCTATGAGAAAGAAACCTAGTTAATCTTCTCTCTTTCCCCCCAAAAAAGCTACAGTAGGTCCTTGATAAATATCGAGTGAATAGTTAAATACATGAGTTTAAATGTTTAATATACATATTCATGTATATTCACTTTATTATTTATGATGTTTCTATAAACACTAAGCTCTATTTCTGAACATTCTGTTATGTTTCCCTACTCAATTATATGTTCCACTAATCCATTCCAATGTCGCACAGTTAATGGTTTGTTCCTATGCCACTGTTTTAACTATATAGCTCTCAATTATGTGAGGAATTGACATATTTGTGAAGAGCATGACAGATTTCCATAACTTAGAACATGATTGGTATTTACATTTATTTAGATATTTTTCATGACTTAAAATGATTACTAAAGGGAAAGGTGGGGGGAGGGTTAAATTAGGAATTTGGAAGTAACATATACACATTACTATATATAAAATAGATAAACAAGGACCTATTGTATAGCACAGGAAACTACAATCAATATTTTGTAATAACCTATATGTGAAAAGAATCTGAAAAAAAATAAATACATGTGTATGTAAAGCTGAAAGACTTAACTGTATACCTGAAACTAACACAACATTGTAAATCAACTACAATGTAAAATAAAATTTAAATGAACAATTAAAAAAATTAAAAATAAAGCATCTGGAAAAATGTTTTTTTATTTTTATGTTTTGCCTTTACTTACATAATTCTTAATATTTTTTTTAATTTATTTTTTTCCCAATGTACAGCAAGGGGGTCAGGTTATCCTTACATGTATTCATTTTTTCCCCACACCCTTTGTTCTGTTGCAACATGAGTAACTAGACATAGTTCTCAATGCTATTCAGCAGGATCTGCTTGTAAATCTATTCTAAGTTGTGTCTGATAAGCCCAAGCTCCCGATCCCTCCCACTCCCTCCCTCTCCCATCAGGCAGCCACAAATCTATTTTCCAAGTCCATGGTTTTCTTTTCTGTGGAGATGTTCATTTGTACTGGATATTAGATTCCAGTTATAAGTGATATCATATGGTATTTGTCTTTGTCTTTCTGGCTCATTTCACTCAGGATGAGATTCTCTAGTTCCATCCATCTTGCCGCAAATGGCATTATGTCATTCTTTTTTATGGCTGAGTAGTATAATCCAATCATCTATTGATGGACATTTGGGTTGTTTCCATGCCCTGGCTATTGTGAATAGGGCTGCAATGAACATGTGGGTGCATGTGTCTCTTTTAAGTAGAGTTTTGTCCGGATAGATGCCCAAGAGTGGGATTCCTGGGTCATATGGTAGTTCTGTATATAGATTTCTAAGGTATCTCCAAGCTATTCTCCATAGTGGCCATACCAGTTTACATTCCCACCAACAGTGCAGGAGGGTTCCCTTTTCTCCACAGCCCCTCCAGCACTTGTTATTTGTGGACTTATTAATGATGGCCATTCTGACTGGTGTGAGGTGGTATCTCATGGTTGTTTTGATTTGCATTTCTCTTATAATCAGGGATGTTGAGCATTTTTTCATGGGTTTGCTGGTCATCTGTAACTCTTCCTTGGAGAAATGTCTATTCAGGTCTTTTGCCCATTTTTCCATTGGTTGATTGACTTTTTTGCTGCTGAGTTGGATAAGTTGCTTATATATTCTAGAGATTAAGCCCTTATCCATTGCATCATTTGAAACTATTTTCTCCCATTCTGTAAGTTGTCTTTTTGTTTCCTTTTTGGTTTCCTTTGCTGTGCAAAATCTTGTCAGTTTGATTAGGTCCCACTGGTTTTTTTTTTTTTTGCCTTTATTTCTATTGCTTTGGGAGACTGACCTGAGAAAATATTCATGATGTTGATGTCAGAGAGTGTTTTGCCTGTGTTCTCTTCTAGGAGTTTGATGGTGTCCTGTCATGTATTTAAGTCTTTCAGCCATTTTGAGTTTATTTTTGTGCATGGTGTGAGGGTGTGTTCTAGTTTCATTGCTTTGCATGCATCTGTCCGGGTTTCCCAGCAATGCTTGCTGAATAGGCTTTCCTTTTCCCATTTTATGTTCTTGCCTCCCTTGTCAAAGATTAATTGACCATAGGTGTCAGGGTTTATTTCCGGATTCTCTATTCTGTTCCATTGGTCTGTCTGTCTGTTTTGATACCAGTACCACACTGTTTTGATGACTGTGGCTTTGTAGTATTTCTTGAAGTCTGGGAGAGTTATGCCTCCTGCTTGGTTTTTGTTTCTCAGGATTGCTTTGGCGATTTGGTCTTTTGTTGTTCCATATAAATGTTTGGATTGTTTGTTCTAGTTCTGTGAAAAATGTCATGGGTAATTTGATAGGGATTGCATTGAATCTGTAGATTGCTTTGGGTAGTATGGCTATTTTTACAATATTGATTTTTCCAATCGAGGAACATGGAATATCTTTCCATTTCTTTACATCTTCTTTGATTTCTTTGATTAACTATTCCACTATCTTAATCCCATCTTCCTGAAAGTTTTTAAATCACAGTTTTAAGTTCAGTACTTGTGATTTGTCTATTCATAGGTTCTATTTCTTCATGGCTCAGTCCTGGAGGAATGTATCTTTGTAAGAATTTGCCCATTTTTTTCTAGTTTATCTATTGTATTGGCATATCGTTGCTTATAGTAGTCTCTTGTGTTCCTTTGTATTTCTGTGGTGTTGGTTGTACCTTTTCCTTTTTCATTTCTAATTTTATTTATTGAACCCCACCCCCATTTTTACTTGACAAGTCTGGCTAAAGATTTATCATTTTTGCTGGTGTTCCTAAGTACCAACTTTTGGTTTCATTGATCTTCTCTATTTTTGTCTTTGTCTCCATTTTATTGCTTTTGCTCTGATTTTTATGATTTCTTTCTTTCTACTGAGTTAGGACTTGTCTGTTCTTCCTTCTCTAGTTACTTTAGGTGTAAGGTTAGGTTGTTATTAAAATTTTTTTTTTCGTTTCCTGACATAAGATTTTATTGCTATAAACTTTCCTATCAGAACTGCTTTTTTTGTGTCCATAGGTTTTAGATCCTCGTTTTTCATTTTCATTTTCACCTGTCTCTATTTTTTGATTTCCTCTTTTATTTTTTCAGTGATCCATTAATTGTTCAGTAATATGTTGTTTAGTTTCTAGGAGTTTTTTTTTTTCCTTGTAGTTGATTTCCAGTCTGATAACCTTGTGGATGGGAAAAATGCTTGATTTAATTTCATTTAAAAAATTACTGAGACTTGATCTGTGGCCCAATATTTGATCTATCCTGGAGAATATTCCATGTGCACTTGAGAAGAATAAATATTCTGTAGCCTTTGGACAAGATGTTCTATGAATATCATTTGTCTGTCTTATCTAGGTTATCATTTAAGGCCTGTGTTTCCTTGTTGATTTTATGTCCAAACAATCTTTTCATTGATGTAAATGGGGTGTTAAAGTCTCCCATTATTGGAGTACCTGTTGTGGTGCAGCAGGACTGAATCTAACTAGTATCCATGAGGATGAGGTTTTGATCCCTGGCCTTGCTCAGTGGATTGGGCATCCAGCATTCTGTGAGCTTTGGTGTAGATAGCAGACATTGCTCAGATCCCACATTGCTTGGCTGTGCCCTCGGCCAGTGGATACAACTCCAATTCCACCCCTAGCCTGGGAACTTCCATATGCTGCAGATGCATCCATAAAAAGGCAAAAAAAAGTCTCCTACTATTATTATTTTTTTTAATTACTCAATGAATTTATTACATTTGTAGTTGTACAATGATCATCACAATCCAATTTTATATGATTGCCATCCCACAACCCAAGCACATCCCCCCCCCCAAACTGTCTCCTTTGGAGACCATAACTTTTTCAAAGTCTGTAAGTCAGTATTTGTTGTACAAATAAGTTCAGTCTGTCCTTTTTTTCAGATTCCACTTGTCAGTGAATGATTTTGATGTTGGTGTCTCACTGTATGGCTGACTTCACTTAGCATGATAATTTCTAGGTCCATCCATGTTGCTAAAAATGCCTTGTAATGGCTAATATTCCATTGTGTATATGTACCACTTCTTCTTGATCCACTCCTCTGTCAATGGACATTTAGGTTGTTTCCATGTTTTGGCTATTGTAAATAGTGCTGCAATGAACATTGGGGTACATGTGTCTTTGCGAGTCATGGTTTTCTCTGGATAGATGCCCAGGAGTGGGATTGCTGGATCAAATGGTAGTTCTATTTTTAGTTTTCTGAGGCATATCCATACTGTTTTCCACAGTGGTTGCACCAGTTTACAATCCCACCAACCGTGTACTAGGGTTCCATTTTCTCCACACCCTCTCCAGCCCTTATTGTTTGTAGACTTTTGGATGATGGCCATTCTGGCCTTAGTTTTGATTTGCATTTCTCTAATAATGAGTGATGTTGAGCATCTTTTCATGTGTTTTTTTGGCCATTTGTATGTCTTCTTTGGAGAACTGTCTGTTTAGATCTTCTGCCCATTTTTTGATGGGGTTGTTTATGTTTTTTGGTATTGAGCCATAGGAGGTGTTTATAAATTTTGGAGATTAATCCCATGTCAGTCAATTCATTTGCAAAGATTTTCTCCTTTTCTCCCCTTCTGTGGGTTGTCTTTTTGTTTTGTTTAGGGTTTCCTTTGCTGTGCAGAAACTATTAAGTTTGATTAGGTCTCATTTGTTTATTTTTGTTTTTACTGTCATTACTCCAAGTGGTGGATCTGAGATTTTGCTGCCATTTATGTCAGAGAGTGTTTGGCCTATGTTTTCTTTCCCCTAAGAGTTTTAGAGTGTCTGGTCTTATATCTAGGTCTTTAATCCATTTGGAGTTTATTTTTGTGTATGGTGTTAGGGAGTGTTCTAATTTTGTTCTTTTCCATGTGGCTGTCCAGTTTTCCCAGCACCATTTATTGAACAAGGCTATCCTTTCTCCATTGTATGTTTTTGCCTCTTTTGTCATAGATTAGTTGACTATAGGTGCATGGGTTTAATTCTGGCTTTCTATCCTGTTGCACAGATCAACTTCTCTCCTAAAAACAACAAAATTCACAACTAAAGGCTGAGCAATCTTCAACCAAATGGACATAATCCCGCTATTATTGAGTTACTGTTATTTTCTCCTTTTATGACTTTTAACATTTGCCATATATATTGTGGTGCAATATATATTTAAAATTGTTATATCTCCTTATTGAATGGATCCTTTGATCACTATGTAGTGTCCTTCTTTGTCTCTTGTGACCTCTTTATTTTAAAGGCTATTTTGTCTTATATGAGTAGTGCTACTCTAGCTTTCTTTTGATTTCCATTTGCATGTCAGACCTTCTTCCATCCCTCACTTTCAGTCTGTACGTGTTCTTCAGTCTGAAGTAGGTCTCTTTTAAACAGCATGTATGCAGGTCTTATTTTTGTATCTAGCCAGCCAGTCTATGTCTCTTGGTTAGAGAATTGAGATCATATACATTCAGTGTAATTATGAATATGTTTGTACTTATTGCCATTTTCTTAATTGTTTTGGTTTGTTATTTTAGGTCCTTTTTATTCTTTTCCTGTTTTATTCACTTTTGACTTGCCTACTACCTTTAGGATCACATTTGGTTTGTTTCTCTTTTACATAATTATTTTTGGTTGCTGGTCTCTTAATTTCAAATGCATTTTCATGAACACATTTGTTCCCTCTTCTTTTCACACTTTGCTTGTTTTGATATCATATCTGTCAGTGGCTGATTTCCTACAGTTGTTTTATGTTTGCCTTTACCAGTGAGTTTTCCATTAGTAATTTTATTATTTCTAATTGTGGCCTTTTCTTTTCTTCCTAGAGAATTTCCTTTAGTAGTTATTGTAAACCCAGTTTTGTGATGCTGAGTGCTCTTGACTTTTGCTCATCTGAAAGTCTTTTGATATCTCCATCAAATCTGAATGAGAGCCTTGGTGGGTAGAATATTCTAGGTTCTAGTTTCCTCCCCTTCATCACCTTAAATATGGCTTACCACTCCCTTTTGGCTTGCAGAGTTTCTGCTGAAAAATCAGCCGTTATCCTTATGGGTGCCCTCTTATAGTTATATGTTGCTTTTCTCTTGTTGCTTTAAATAATTTTTCTTTGTATTTATTTTTTTGTGAGTTTGATTGGTATATATCTCTTTGATTTATCCATATGGGATTCTCTGTGCTTCCTCAACATAAGTGAGTGTTTCCTTTCCCATATCAGGGAAATTTTCAGTGTTTCACAGGGTGTCTGTGACTCCCTGCACTCCCTGGACAGTTATAGTGGACTTGGGGGGCCTGATGGCAGTTTCTACAGGAATGACTGGTGTTAGAGAACTCCTGGGACTGCAGGAGTAGGGCCTGGGACCCTCTGGCAGTTTTTGCTGGGGTATCTGGTTTCAGGCACTTTTGGAATCTCAGAAGCAGGGCTTAGTGCCTGCGTGTTCCCAATCTCCTAGCAGTCACTGGCTTCTGAAACTCACAATAGTGCCAGAGGCTCATTTCTTCCTGCCCCATTCTCTAGTATGTAGTTTCCTCTTGCTTGAGAGTGCTCAGGGAGGAGAAAGCTCCTATGGTGACCCTGGCCCTCTCCTTGAAAGCTCTCCAACACTGGAAACTTGCCTTTCTGTCAGGACCTGGTTTTTTCTGAATACACCCTCTGGTGTCACTATCAAGCTCTTTAGGTTGTGAGGCTGTCTCTGTGCAGCCAACCCATGTCATCTCCTTGAATCTGACTTCTGAATCCTGAGTTTCAGCTCCCAGGGCCCACCTGCTTTGGGGGATGAGACTGGGGAGCACAATGCTGACTGTCTGTGCAGCTTACTCTCTGTTTTGCCCCTTTCAAACTGCCTGCTGCTCTTTCCTCTTAGGGTCCAAATTTCTGCCTACATTCAGGCTGATCTCCTTGCAGAAGAGAGCTTCCCAGGGTGAGGGAATTTTTTCTCCTTCACTGCTCTCTCATGCTTTTTTTTTTCTCTCTCTCTACTTTCTCTATTTTTCCTTTCTTTTCCCCATTATACTACTCAAGCTCATGGGGATTTTCTTACCTTTATGGGAGTCTGATGACTTCGCTAGGCATTCAGTAAATGTTCTGCATGGATTGTTCACTTGTAGATGAATTTTTAATGTTTTTGTGGAAGAGAGCTCAGCATACTATTCCTCTACCATCTTCTCTATTTCTTCTATGGCCATTTAGTCTGTTACAAATAAGGAAATTATATATATTAGAAAGGGTGTAATCTCTTCAGTAATTGGTACTGGGAAAACTGGACAGCCACATGGAAAAGAATGAATTTAGAACATTTCCTCATACCACATACAAAAATAAACTCAAAAATGCAAGACTTAAATGCAAGACCTGAAACAATAACACTCCTTGAAGAAAACTTTGGCAAAACACTCTGACATAAATAGTTAGCAAAATTTTTTTTGATTTGTCTCCTAAGGAAAAAGAAACAATAATAAAGCAAAAATAAACAAATAGGACCTAATTCAAATTAAAAGCTTTTGCACAGGAAAGTAAATCTTCAATGAAATGAAAAGACAACCTGCACAATGGAAGAAAATATTTGCAAATTATACAGCCATTTAGCAATTAATATATAAAAAGTTTCTTCCAATCCAAGAGCATGGTATATCTTTCCATCTGTTTGTGTCATCTTTGATTTCTTTCATCAATGTTTTTTAGTTTTCAGAGTATAGGTCTTTTGTCTCTTTAGGTAGGTTTATTCCTAGATATTTTATTTGTTTTGATGTGACTGTAAATGGGATGGTTTCTCTGATTTCTGTTTCTGATCTTTCATTATTTGTATATAGAAATGCAATTGATTTCTGTGTATTAATTTTGTAGCCTGCAACATTGATACATTCAATGCTGAGTTCTAACAGTTTTTTTTGGTGCTGTATTTAGAATTTTCTAAGTATTTTATCATATCATCTGTAAACAGTGTTAGTTTTATTTCTTCTTTTCCAATTTTTATTTCTTTTATTTCTTTTTCTTCTCTTTTCTTTGGATAAAATTTCCAAAACTATGTTGAAAGGACAATGGTGAAAATGGACATCCTTGTCTTGTTCCTGATCTGATTTTAGTGGGAATGTTTTCAATTTCACCACCAAGAATGATGTTAGCTTCAGGTTTTTCATATATGTTTTTTATTATTTTGAGGTAGGTCCCCTCTATCCCCACTCTTTGGATAGTTTTTATTAGAAACAGGTGTTGAATTTTGTCAAAATCCTTTTCTGCATCTATCGAGGTGATCATTTTTTTATTCTTCAGTTTGTTTATGTGGTATATCACATTAATAGATTTTCAGATATCAAAGAATCCTTGCTTCACTGGGATAAATCCTACTTGATCATGGTGTGTGACCCTTTTAATATATACTTGGATTTTGTTTGCTAGTATTTTATTGAAAATTTTTGCATCTATGTTCATCAGAGATATCAGTCTGTAATTTTCTTTTTTTGAGGTATCTTTGTCTGGTTTGGGTATCAGGGTTATGGTGTCCTCATAGAAGGAGCTTGGGGGTGTTCCTTCCTTCGCTATTTTTTTGGAAAGAGTTTCAGAAGAATAGGTGTTAACCTTTCCTGAATATTTGATAGAATTCACCTGTGTAACCATCAGGTCCTGAATTTTTGTTTTTTGGAGGGTTTTTGATTACATATTCAATTTTGGTAGTTGTGATTGATCTGTTCATATTTTCAAGTTCTTCCTGGTTCAGTCTTGGTAGGTTGTATCTTTGTAAGAATCTGTTCATTTCTTCTACATTGTCCATTTTATTGGCTTTTAGTATTCTCTTATGATCTTTTGTATTTCTGTGGAGTCAGTTGTAATTAATTTTTCCTCTTTCATTTCTAATTTTATCGATTTGAGCCCTCTCATTTTTTTTTTCCTGATGAGTCTGGCTAAAGGTTTATCAATTTTGTTGATCTTTTCAAAGAGCCAACTTTTGGTTTCATTGATCTTCTGTATTTTTTTCTTTGTCTTTATTTCATTTATTCTCTGATTTTTATGATTTTTTTCCTTCTGCTAATTTTAGGCCTTGTCTGTCCTTCCTGCTCTGTTTTAGGTGCAAAGTTAGGTTACTTATTTGAGCTTTTCCTTCTTTATTGAGGTAAGATTTTATTGCTATAAACTTTCCTCTCAGAACTTGATTTTGCTGTGTCCCATAGGTTTTGAGTTGTTGTAACTTCAATTGTCATTTTTCTCTAAGTATCTTTTGATTTCCTCTTTGATTTCTTCAGTGATCCATTGGTTTTTCAGTAGCATATTGTTTAGCTTCCAGGAGTTTGCGTTTTTTGCTGTTTTTTCTTGTAGTTAATTTCTAGTCTCATAACATAGTGGTGGGAGAAAATGCATGGGATAATTTCAACTTTTTAAAATTTACCAAGACTTGATCTGTGGTTCAAAATGTGATCTATCCTGGAGAATGTTCCATGTGCACATGAGAAGAATGTACATTCTGTTGCTTTGGGATGGAATGTTCTATAAATGTCAGTTAAATCAATCTGGTCTAGAATATCATATATGTCCTGTATTTCCTTGTGGTTCTCATTCTGGATGATCTGTCTCTTGATGTAATCGGGGTGTTAAAGTCCCCTGCTATTATTGTGATGCTGTTGATTTCTCCTTTTATGGCTGTCAGCAGTTGCCTTATATGTTGTTGTGGTCCTATGTTAGGTGAATATATATTTATAATTGTTTTTTTTCTTCTTCTTGGATTAATCTTTTAATTATTAGATAGTGTTCTTTGTCTCTTGGGATTTTCTTTATTTTTAAAGTCTATTTTGTATGGTATGAGTATTGCTGCTCCTGGTTTGCTTTCATTTTGATTTACATATGACATCTTCCATCCTCTCACTTTCAGTCTGTATGTGTCCTTGGGTCTGAAGTGGATCTCTTGAACCATACAATGTTGATGAAAGAAATCTAAGATGACACAAACATATGGAAATATATACCATGCTCTTGGATTAGAAGAATCAATATTGTCAAAATGACTATACTACCCAATGAAATCTATAGATTCAAAGCAAACCCTAACAAATTACAAAAGACATTCTTCACAGATTTATAGCAAAATATTTTAAAATTTGTATAGGAACACAAGAGACCTTGAATAGCCAAAATAATATTGAAAAAGAAAAACAAAAGTGGAGGAATCAAGCTTCCTGACTTTAGACAATACTAAAGCTACAGTCATCAAAATAATATGGTATTGGCACAAGACAAGAAATATAGCTCAATAAATCAGGTTAGAAAGCCCATATATAAACCCTAGTACCTATGGGCAAGTAATCTGTGACAAAGGAGAATAAAGCATACAGTGAAAGAAGGATAGCCTGTTCAATAAATTGTGCTGACAAAACTGGAAATTTACATGTAAAATAATGAAAGTAGAGCATATAATACCATATTAAATAAAAAAAAACCTCAAAGTAGATTAAAGACCTAAATATAAGGCCAGACACTACAAAACTCTGAGGGAAATATAGGCAGAATGCTCTTTAGCATAAATCATAGCAACATCTTCTTTGATCCACCTCCTAGAATAATGACAACAAAGACACAAATAAAGCAATGGGAACTAGTCAGACTCAAACTCTTTTGCACAGTAAAGTAATCTATTACAAAAATGAAAATACAAAATCCACAGAATGGGGGAAAATCTTTGCCAATGATTCCACAGATAAGGGTCTAATCTACAAAATACACAAAAAACTCATGCAACTCAAAAACAAAAAACCCCAAACTCAACAGAATAATGGGCAGAAGACCTAGACATTTCTCCAAAGAAGACATATGGATGGCAAACAGACATATGAAATAATGCTCAAATTCACTAATTATTAGAGAAATGAAAATCAAAGCTACAGTCAGGTGCCACCTCACAGTAAGAATGTCCATCATTAACAAGTCAACAAATAATAAATGCTGGAGATGATGTGTAGGAAAAAGTACCCTTTTCCACTGTTGGTGGGGATGTAAATTGGCACAACCTCTATTGGAAACAGGAAACCAAATATAGAGTACCTCAGTTAACTAAATATAGAGCTGTCATATAATCTATAAATTCCACTGTTGGGCATATATCCAGACAAAACTTTCATTGAAAAAGATACGTGCACCCCTATGTTCATACCACCACTATTCCCAATAGCCAAGACATGGAAACAACCTAAATGTCCATTGACAGATGAATGGATTAAGAAGATATTGTACATATATACAATGGAATATTACTCAGCCATAAAAAAGACAAACTGATACCATTTGTAGCAACATGGATGGAGCTAGAGATGCTTATACTAAGTGAAATAAGCCAGAAAGAAAAAGACAAATAGAATATGATATCACTTACTTATGGAATCTCAAATATGGAACAGACGATCCTATCAAAAATAACAAACGAAAAACAAAAACAGAGCATGGCCAAGAATAGCATACTTGGGGTTCCTGGAGGGAAAGGGGAAAGAGTAGGAGGAATGGGCATTTTGGGGATTAAGGGGGATGCAATTTTTTTTTAGGGCCACACTCACAGCACATGGAGGTTCCCAGGCTAGGGGTCTATTCAGAGGTGTAGCTGCAGGCCTATGCCACAGTCAGAGCCATGCCATATCTAAGCCATGTCTGTGACCTACACCAAAGCTCAGAGCAATGCTGGAACCTTGATCTGCTGAGTGAGGCCAGGGATCTAACCTGCAACCTCATAGTTCCTAGTCAGATTTGTTTCCACTGCACCACAGTGAGAACTCCAGATGCACATTATTATTTTTGGAATGGATAGGTAATGGGATCCTACTGTAAGGCATAAGGAAAAGTGTATAATTGGGTCACTTTGTTGTACAACAGAACTTGATGAAACATTGTAAATCAATTATACTTTAATTAAAAATGTACAAGTAGCCTATACAGCACAAAAACAAAGGACAATCCAATCAAAAATGGGCAGGACACCCAAATAGCATTTTTTTTTCAAAGAATATATAGAGAAGGCTAACATGCACATGAAAATATACTCAACATTGCTAATGCAAATCAAAACAGAAGTGAGATATCACCTCATACCTGTCAAAATAACTATCATCAAAAAGTCTACAAATAACACATGTTGGCAAGGATGTGAAGAAAAGGGAACTCTAGTACATTGTTGGTGGGAATGTAAATTGGTGCAGCCATTATGGAAGAAAATACGGGGATGTCTCAAAAAAACTAAAAATAGAACTACCACATGATCCAGTAATTATATATATATGTGTATATATACACATATATATAAACATACACACACCTACGTATATATATTACTATAATGCATATGTGAAATTACTATTACATACATATATAATTATTACAATATTATATGTATACTATTACACACACACACACACACACACACACATATATATATATATATATATAATTACTGGATCAAACCTGCAACCTCATGCCTGGTAAAAACCTAAGTAGTATGTCAAGAAGATACTTGCAGCCTGATGATCACAGTAATACTATTTCCAATAACAAAGATACGAGAGCAACCCAAGTGTCTTATCAGCAGATGAATGGATACAGAAGAATTGGTATATACATATACATATATATATAATGAAATATTATCCAGGTGTTACAAAAATGAAATTGAGTTTGACTGCAACATGGACAGACCTAGATAATATTAGTCCTGGTGAAATGTCAGATAAAGGCAGATGTAGAAAACAAACTAGCAGTTACCACTGGGGAGAAGTCAGAGGGGAGGATCAAGATAGAGTTATGGTGTAACAGCTGTAAATTACTATGCATAAAATAGATAAGCAACAAGGGTATTTTATAGCACAAGGAATTATAGCCATTATTTTAAACTACCTTTCAATGGAATATAATCTATATAGATACTAAATCACTATGCAAACAGCTAAAAGTTATATAATACTATTTAATAAATTAAACTTAAAATAAACTGATCTTGCCTATTGAGAAAGGACAAATACTTGAATATTCAGTTTTCATTTTTTGACATAACTTTTAATGTGTTTTAAAGGCAATAATTTCTTTTACATATTATACTTTTCATCAATTAAAAATACATTAAACATTTCAATTTTTGCAGCCTATTCAATGTACATAATAAACGAAGGAAAAATGTAGAACTTAGCTAATGTGCATTAGTAGGCTGTTTCTGGGTTTTAATTGGCTGACAGCTCTTTAATGAACTGATTCAGTTTTTGTCATTTTTAAGCAGTGGATGAAAAACTATTACAAACATTGACAAGTCCTAAGATTTCACCAGGGATTGGTACATTTAAGGAATGTTACCTAACTTTTTATTTGGGGGCATCACTACAAGTTGCCTAGCTAGCTGAGTATAATAAATAATACCTTATTTATTTTTTATTAAAAGAATCAGAGTTAATTTTTCAAAGATGAAAAATCATCTTGCTATTAATTCATTGCTAAGCGTATGATAAAGTGATTCCAAAGTAGCATAAAGTCACTTTGCTCAATATGAAGGCAGTATGAAAAAAAAAACGGGGAAGTTTAAATTTGGTGGGAAGAGAGGAGTACAAAGAGAAAAGTTCTTCTATATACTTTTAATATATAATATTTAAAATCGACTCATATCTTGATACAGTGAAAAACTTCTGAAATGTGAGTCTGAAAATATGGCAATTTTTTTTTTTCTCAGCAAAAACTAAGTCAGACTGACAAAACTCAGATTTAATATCTTGTACAACCCCATGGTCCTGACTTTACATCTCTGAACCTAATGACTCATTTTACTTAGAAAACTAAGTTCAACAGCATACAGAAACTTCTATGGGGGGAAAAAAGGTATATTTGAAATAATTTTGAGAATTAAATTTTTATAAAGCTATGGATGCCAAGCACCCTGAGAAAGAGTACTCATTGATTTTGCTTGGTGATTATCTTGACGTATTTGTTAATGTCTTTTAGTTCTATGAAATAATAAAGGACACTTTTTAAAGCAACAAATTTCATTGTTTTCTGATATTTATGTATTCAGTAGAGATGTGTGAAGGGAGATGAAAAATCTAATGCATAACAAAATCCAAGTCCTTTGGGCTAGGTTGAAATTCACATACAACCCACAATATTGGTCTCCATTTTTCTGTCTCGCTTTACAGAAGTTAACTTTTTTTGGGGAAAAAAAACTGTATATAGAAAGTGTAAAACAGAGTTAATTTTTAAAACAGTGCCAAAAAAAAAAAAACCTCAGTGAACTGGTTCCATAAATTCTAAAAACTGTTCTAAGTGGGAAAATATGAAGAAAAATATTTACTTTTTAGGGGACTTTTTAAGGGGCTATTTAAATAACTCATTTATCAGTGAAGAAGCTGTGTTTCCTTTTCCCAACCTGAAAAGTTTCATTTTTAAATTCTGTAGGGCAAATATCAATGGCAATAAGAAAGAAAAAACTGTCATATGACTGAAGAAATATATTTGCACTACATTTTATTAAATTACCTTGTCTTGGGAGTTATGGAAAGTAATCTTGAATAAGTATTTTTAACAAATGAGACCTAGCACATACAGTTTTATGCTGTGACAATTGCATTTCCAAACATTTCTTTCCCAGTATTGTTCTGGATCATGGACAAACACAAGACAAATTTGCATGTGATTGGCCATGCAGAAATGAGAGAATATGGACAGTGTTTTGTATTTCAAATATTGGTTTGGGGGACCAAACACATGGAAATATTGGCTCCTCTTGTTAGTGCAGGTCAATATACAGGCCTATACCATCTTTCTCACCTGCTGGGTTTTCTCCCATGGATTCTCCAAATCCTTGCACAGGCATATGAACAGATCTATGCTCAAGGGTCAATTTTTTCTCCTGCCCTGTAGGGAAGTCCTAGCATTGAGGCTAACAGCAGAGGTTGGAGAGAGATGCATGTTCCAGTTTATTCTCATGGTTCCAGTATCTTGTTGCTTTCCTCCACTTTCATCTTTCCTCTTTGACTGCTAGACCAGAGGATTCATACCTCTTCAGGTTCAACCTCAGACTTGGACAACATCTTTGCATAGACTTCACCACCTCCACTCCTGCTTAGCACTGAACATCTATAAAAAAATCCTTCATTCTATATTTTTGCAGTGGTTCTTATCTATAGTGAAGCTCATCTGATAGACACACAGAAAGTTTTTGGGAAAAAAGGATTATTAAGTGTCTGGAGTTAGAATTTGAGGTTATAGTGACAGAGTTTGAAACAAAAGCCTCATTGAACATATTATATTTAATGATGAATTTATACACACTTTATAGAATGAATCTCAGAATGAATTTTATTAGGTATGAGATAGAATACAGAACAGAGATGGAGTGTGTAGATGTTTTTTAGTTATTTCTTAAAATCCAGTTTCTAATTACATATTACAAGAATCTGATTTTTAACTGGACATGTGACTTCAGGGAAAAAAAGAAAACTAGATTAGTTCTTAGCCACCACCTCCTGCCCTCCCCCCACACACACTTGCACCTATGTGTAGCTAACTTATGGCCAATGGACTCTAAACAGAGATGGCTGTGCAATTTTTAGCAGGTATTCTTGGAATGAAGAAGATGTAATTTTACTTTTTAGCCCTTCTATTTTCTTGCTGTTTAGTATGGAGAAGAGATGGAGTTTGAGCAGTCATCCTCAATCTTAAGATGGAAACCATATATTAAGGTAATGAAGTATCAGAAATGAAGGAGTCTAAGTTCCAATAATTTTGCCAAGCTTCTCAATCAATCCTGGAGTTCTTAAAACCAAACTTCTCACAATAAAGTAATAAACATCAACTTTACTTTATTCAGTATTATTTTGAATTTTGAGTCTCTGTTAATCTTACACAATCAATGGAGAATTTTAAGTAAAATCATATATTTAACATGTACAACATGATGTTTGTTATACATATACACAAAGTGAAATGATTACTGTAGTCAAGCAATTAATACAGCCACTCCTCACATAGGTAACATTTTGTTGTTGTTGTTGAGAGTATCTGAAGTCTACTCTTAGCAAAAGTCTAGTGTATGGTACAGTGACAGTAAGATAATCCATCATGCTGTACATTAGATCTCTAGAAAATACTCATTTAAATAACTGTAACTTTGTACACTTTGACCAACATATCATCATTTACCCCACCTCTCTTCCCTTGGTAACCACCTTTCTACTCTCTGACTCTATGAATCAACTTTTTAGATTCTAGATATAAGTGAAACCATGCCCTATTTTTATTTCTGTTTGGGTCTTATTTCATTTAGCATAATGTCCTACTGGTTAATTCATGTCATTGTAAATTGCAAGATTTCTTAAGGCTTAATAATATTCCATTGGAGATAGATATAGATATCTCTATCTATCTATCATCTATCTATCTGTCTCTAATGAACATTGGAGTGCAAATATCTTTTGGAGGTACTGCTTTTATTTCCTTTGGATAGATACCCAAAAGAGTGTTGACTAGATCATGATAGTTCTACTAAACATTTTTATCAAAGAGGGAAAAAAAATAATTTTCAGTACAAGGCTGATAAAAAGAAAGGAAGTCAGAACTAAGATTGCAGGTGAGACTAAGCATTTGGGAGAGTGCATATTTATTTTCCCAATGAAGTAAAAAATAATAATAGGTGGCAAGTTTTTCCAGAGAGGCACTATATTGGGAGTAAAGGTGTATAAATTTTGCTTTAGATAGACCTGGATTTAAATCCTTTTCTGGTACAAAGAAGGAACTACAAAAGTGGACTTAGGATAGCAATGCCTGTACTATAACTGACTTAAGTTTATATAAAGCATTTAATTGATTCTTACAGTGCCTGGTATGTAGTAAGTTCTCAATAAAAATTAACATTATCACTTCTAACATATTTTGAAATATCAAGTTACTGCAATGATAAAATAATGGTATTAAGCACTTCCCACTGTGAAGTATAGAATTTCTAAACACTGGGCCAATCCACATTTAAAACTCTTGTCTATATTTCACCAACATTATTTCTTTAATTTTTTCCCTTCTTAATATCTATTGAGTCAAGCAGAGTACAGAGAACAGAAATTACTCTAGGCATTTTAAGCAGAAAATTATTAAAATATTAAGTGATTCCAAAATAATCAGATGACTAAAAAAGTCAAAGTCAGGGCGTTAACACTCTGTTTCTGATTTCAAGAATATAACTATTAGAGCTGCAAATGCTTTAGAGGTCATGAAATGGCTTCTGTTTTGACCACTACACTGTTGATATTGCTGTTTCTTCACACTCATGAATCTGGTAAGATAGAGAAGAACATAGAATGCAGCTTCTCCCCAATTCCACTTGTCCAATTACACCATCCCAGAACAGCCTCCACTTCCTTGACACCTTCCAAATAAGACAAATCTCATTAAAAGAACCTAAACTGTATGATGAAGTTTAGCTAAAATTGAGTTTAGGAAAAGCAGTTTTAGATTTCACACTTAGAATTAGGGAAAACAGAAGAATACAGAAATGAATGCCAAATGGAAAATGAAATATCTAGCATGTGAAACATTCCTATGCACACATTAAAATGGCTAAATTAAAAATACTGACAAAATAAGTTTTAGAGAGGTTATGAAACAAGTGGACTTATACTTTGTTGATAAAATGTTGAATGATACAGCCATTTTGACTATTTTGGTGGTTACATGTGTGCATTCCTATGTCAATGCTCATCAAACTCTGCATTTAAAATGATTTCATTTTATTTTATATAATTTATGTCTCAATAAAATTAAATCAGAAACTGTAAATGGTCTGAATTTTTACCCAGCTTACAAGCATATATGTTTCTGTCAATCAGTCTGG
Organism: Sus scrofa; assembly: GCF_054392235.1. NCBI lineage: Eukaryota > Metazoa > Chordata > Mammalia > Artiodactyla > Suidae > Sus > Sus scrofa. Next base: position 51,872,938 of record NC_139386.1, read on the forward strand.
GCTGCTATAACACATGACCATGAAACAGATGGATTAAACAACAAAATTTATTTCTCACAGTTCTGGAGGCTAGTTAGTCCAAGATAAAAGTGCTGATAAATGGGGTGTCTGATGAAAGCTCTCATCCTGGTTTTCAGATGGACTTCTTGTGTGCTCACAAGTTGGGAAGTAGAGAGAGTGAGTAAGCTCTCATATTTCTTCTCATAAGAGCACTAATACTATTTATGAGAGTTCTACCTTCATGACTTCATTATCTACCAAAAGTCTCACTTCCTCATCCATCATATTGAGGGCGATGATTTCAATATAAGAATTTGGCGTTGGGGCAAACATTCAGTCTATAACAATATACATGAAATCAAAAGACCTCTAGGTCAGATATAAACTTTATTATTTACAGAAAAGTCAGCTAGAATAACTTCATAACACCAGTTCCCTTGGTCCTAGTCCTCACAGGGTGATGTAGTAAAGGTCAAATATTTCCTGAACATGCCATAGAATAAATTACAGGGGTAAGCCTTGGAATTCAAAAACTTTGACCATATATACAGCTGATGGTGAATTAATGTTCATTCAGTTCTAGAGAGAGAGAGAGAAAGAAACATTATCTTTACTCCAGAGTGTAGGCAAATCTCCAGGGAGAGTTTTTTAATCTTTATCACTCTGCAAGAACTTAAGGGAAGGAGACATGTTTAAACTTTACCATCCTTCAAAGCTATGTATGAACAATGCTTATATAAAAACATTCTTAAATTGTTTGTAAATGCCTCTGCACAGAACATCCAAATCATGAAAAATGTGAGATATTTATAAATAATTTCTCAACCTAAGGTTGATTTTAGGTGCAAAGAATATGTGCAATTTAAATATACCAAGTTGACTTCATGCCAATTGTTTGTGTTTCATATTCAGAAATTTCACATTACCTAATTGAATTTGCACATATTTCAAACTAAAGTTTAAATCATTAGAACTTCAGAAATTCCTTGGATCAGTTTCATAGGAAATCCTTCTTCCAATTTACACTACAGTCATTTTCAGGATTTAAAAAAGGTCAACATGCCTTTAATGTAGGATAATTTCTCCTCCTTGTGGATAAAAGTTATAAAATAAAGCAGCATCATTAAATACATGAAAATATTGCTATTTTGAATTTTTTGTATAGCTAACCTTAGGCACTTATTGAATGCTATTTATTTAACTAAATGTGTACCATGTGTCTAGATGCTTTGTTTTAAGGGCATTGTCCCTAGAGTAGAATTAATTAGTCAATTCGCTGGGGCTATTTAGTTTGGAAGAGCAGCTTAAAGCAGGCTGATCTGGATTTAAGAAATGTGGGTGGATAATAAAAATTCTTTTCAAGTGAACCAAGGTTCAGAATTGAGAAGAAAAATCATAAGTGTCAAGCCTTTGGGTAAAGATAGGAAGAAAACTTGGAAACAATTAATTATGTTTGTGGTACATATCGGAGTTGGGGGAAATAAGCTCTGATGACTCCTTGAGGCAAAAATGTGAGTGATTATGGGTATTTAGTTAAGGAATGATTTAGGATCAGATTTTGTGCCTTGTCTTCTAAGGAGGTGGTTTTCCAGATTGAGGAGGCAGGGAGAACAGCTTTGTGGCATCCCAAAGACTAGGCTAGAATCCCTAGTAATGGTGACAGTAGGGAAGGGTTTTATTTCATTTCATTATTTTAGGGCCACACCTGATGGAAGTTTCCAGGATAGGGGTTGAATCAGAGCTTAGCTACCATCCTATGTCATAGCCACAGCAGTGAGCGACCCAAGTCATGTCTGCGACCTCCACCACAGCTCACAGCAATAGACACACAGGATCCCTGACCCACTGATGGAGGCCAGGAATGGAAACCACATCCTCATGGATAATAGTTGGATTCATTTCCACCGCGCCACAATGGGAACTCCAGTAAGGGAGGTTTTGATAGCTCCATATGTCCTTTGGACTACTGAGATTACACTCAGCATGAGGATCTTAACAAACTTTCACTTTATACACTGGGGATGTATAAGATGAAATCAAGATCCTAAAAAGTGTTGGAATGTTAGTAGGCAACTGTCCACTTAAAAAGGGGGTATTAGAATCGTGGGTAAAATATAAATTTTAACTATATTGTAGATATTTGACCATTTTCTGACCAATAATATTTGATAGTTCTGGATAATAATAAGTACAAACACAAAATTTTCTAGTATTTAATATATTTCAGTTATTTTCTAAGCATTTTACACCTATCAATTCACTTAATTATTACAGAACCTCATGATATAAGTGCTGTTATTTTCCTTAATTTACAAATGACTAAAATGACACAAGAGAGATTAAGTAACATACTCACAGCTACACAATAATTGAAATAATCAGTATGTTCTGATTTGTAAACTCAGTGAAAGAGCCACATGTTCATCGGGATCCTTACCTATTAAAAACCTAGCCTAGTTTATATCTAATATGCATAATATTTGTATTTAAAATTTTATTCCTATTTAGAGAAGTGCAGAATTATCAATACTTCACCCTTTGCTCCTGGCAGTTCTTACTACCTAAACGGTTTCAAATTAGTTTATACCTAGATATGACTGTCAAGGCACTAAACTCAATCTCTAATTGCTTGGCTTATAGTTCTAAGGCTCAGAAGGAAGTGAAGAACCCCTGGGTTTCTTCCTCAGTCAATAACTACTAAAATTTAGATACTATTCAAATTTTTTTTCATTTTTGACATAGTATTAAGCTAGGGAGTTAAGAGCATGAGCTCTGGAAGCTTGTTATTTAGTTAAAATTGTAGCTCTATGTCTTATAAATATTTAAGATCTCTGTCACAATTTCTTACTTAGTGTCTCAGTATATCTAGTTCAGGGGATCACTGTGTGGATTAAATAAATTAATGTAAATATAGCATTAGAACAGTACTAGAAACAAAGTATGCAATAATCATTCAAATTCATCATTGTTTTCCTCTTCACATTAATGTGAATTGCCTCACCTTTACTGTGAACAGTAAGATGTTTTGGGCCTCCTCTTTTAAGTATTCAATATAATATAATATAGCATGATATAATGGCTTGAAGAATAGTTTTGGAAATTGTAGATTCTTTTTATTCATATGATAGAATTCAATAACCTCATTCTGCTGTTTTTTTTTTCTGAATTTTCAGCTGCCTCACTCTTGAAATATACTCAGAAAATGATGGATAGTCTATTACTTGGAAGCACACAGACCAAGTATGAGATGAGCAGTATTGTGTAGGCCTCTATGTGACCCAGTTTTATAACTTCTATAAAGTGTGGCTCTCTTACCATTGATTCATTTAAAAGAATGTAAGATATTGCCTGAGAGTTGATTTGGGTGTATTATTGTTTTTTCATTAGCCAGTGGTTAAGTGGAAAAGTCCTTTATTAGATGGGACATCTTTGGACACATAATGTAGTCAGGCAAATGATAGATAATCATGCATAAGAATATCCATCTAGTAAGAAACTACGGGGAAGGGTCATATGACAGAATGTACTTTCATCCTTGTTATGAAATCTGGGGACTGCTGCCTGATCGAATCCAAGAATAGTTATTCTTTTGTGGTGCAGTGAGTTGAGGATCCAGCGTTTTCACTGCAATGGCTTGGGTCACTGCTGTGTCATGGGTTGGATCCCTGGCCTGGGCACTTCCACATGCACTGGGTATGGCCAAAGAAAATCCAAGAACAGGTTAGGCAAATGTTGGACTTTACAGAGGAGATATTTCTTTGCAGAGCTCATATTTAATTATTTATAGCCCCTTTCAAGAATGGCATTTAGAATTACCCAGATATAGTAGAACTGTTTACCAGGTGCTGCTAAGAGTGACCTGAGTAACTTCTTGGAAAAGTGTGGTACTGAGGAATCAAAGTTAGAGGTACCTAATTTGCTGGGACCACTTGTTACTCCCAGGAAAGAGAGTAGCATCCCATAATGAATATTACTCTTAGTGGGGCAACTTACACCATGCACATAACCAGGTCACTCCGGCAGGTTTGAATCTGTGCCAAAAGGTTCTCTGTCTTCAATATAGATGGAATTTTACTATTACAAAAGTATAATAGATTTATGATATTATATTAGTCAACAATATTATATTAGACACAATGATTCAATATTTTATAGATTATGCTCCATTTAAAGTTATTATAAAATATTAGCTATATTCTCTCTGCTGTACAATATATCATTGTATCATATTTAATTTATTCATAGTAGTTTGTACCTCTTAATTGCCTATTTCTATTTTGCTCCTTTCCCCATTCCTCTTCCTACTGGTAGCCACTATTTTGTTCTATATGCCTGTGAGAGTTTGTTTCTATTTTTTATATTTATTCATTTATTTTATTTTTTAGAACCATATATGTGATAACACACAGTATTTATCTTTTTCTGTCTGGATTATTTGACTAAGCATAATACCTGCTCCAGGTCCATATATGTTATTGCAAACGGCAAAATTTCATTTTTTAAATTGCTGAATAATGTTCCATTGAATGTATACAAAATTATTTTAATCCATTTATAAGCTGATGAACACTTAGATTGCTTTCATATCTTGGCTATCTTAAATAATACTATTATGGAAACTGGGGTTCATATATACATGTTTTTGAAAAAGTGTCTTTATTTTCTTTAGCTATACCCAAGAAAAGAATCATTGGATCATATGGTAACTTTATTTTCAGTTTTTTTTGAGGAATCTCCTTACTGTTTTCCATAGTGGTAACACCAATGTACATTCCCAACAAGTATGTACTATGGTTCCATTTTCTCCATATCCTAATAAACATTTATTGTTTGTGGTCATTTTGATTATAATCACTTTGACAGGTATGAATTAGTGATGTTGAGCATATCTTCATGTACCTGTTGGCTATCCGTATGTCTTTTTTTGGAAAAATGTCTCTTCAGATCTTCTTCCCACTTTTAAATCAGATTATTTGTTGTTTGACATTGATTTTTGATATTAACCTCTTATCAGACATATCACATGCAAATATTTTATCCTATGTAATTGTTCATCTTTTTCCATTTATCAATCATTGCCTTTGCTGGGCAAAAGCTTTCAAGTTTAATTTGGTCCCATCTCTTATTTTTGCTTGAGAAAATAGATCTAATAAAATATTGCTACAATTTATGTCAAAGAGTATTCTGCTTTGTTTTTGTGTTTTAACGTTTGCAGTCTAATATTTAGGTCTTTAAGTTGTTAATATATTTTGAGTTTATTTTTGTATATGGTATGAGGTATTGTTCTAAACTCATTTTTTTTTTTGGCTGTGCCTGCCACATGCAGAAGTTCCCAGGCCAAGGATCAAACTTGAGTCACAGCAGTGACAACTCTGAATAATCAACTGCTCCACAGAACTCCCTAAACTCATTATTTTACACGTAACTGTCAAGTTTTCCAACACCACTTCCTGATGATATTATCTTTTCTCCATTGTACATTCTTGCCTCCTTTGTCATATACTAATTGATCATAAGTGTGTGAATTTATTTCTGGGCTCTATATTCTGTTCCATTAATCTCTATGTCTACCTTTTTTCAGTACCATGCTATTTAGGTTACAGTAACTGTACTATAGTTTGAACACTTGGAGCATAATGTCCCCAACTTGGTCTCTTTCTCAAGGTTGCTTTGGCTACTTGTGTTTTTTTCTGGTTTAGTATAAAATTTTAGGATTGTTTGTTCTGGTTCTTTGAAAGATGTCATGGGTATTTTGACCGGTATTGAATTAAATCTATAGATTGCTTTTTGTATGGAGATGTTAACAATATTAATTATTCCAATCCATGAACACAGGATATCTTGCCATTTCTTTGTATCATCTTCAGTTTTCATCAGTGTTCGATAGTTTTCAAACTATAGGTATTTTATCTCTTTGGTTAAGTTTATTCCATGGTATTTTATTCTTTTTGATGCAATTTTAAACATTTGTTTTCTCACTTTCTCTTTCTGATAGAAAAGCAGCAGATTTATGTATATTAATTTCATATCCTACAACTTTACTATTTTTAATTCATTTATTTTTTTCACTATTTTAAAAAATTCATTTATTAGTTCAAAAATATTTTTGGTAGAGACATTAGAGTTTTCTATACATAGTACAATCTCATCCACAAATAGTGACAGTTTTACTTCTTCCTTTCCTATGCATTTTATTTATTTTTCTTATCTAATACCTACTGTGCTATGTTAAATAGAAGTGGCAAGAGTGGGCATTCTTGTCTTGTTTTTCACTTTAGAGAAAAGTTTTTACCTTTTCACTATTGAGTATTTGGTTATCTGTGAGTTTGTAATAATAGCCTTTATTGTGCAGAGAAATATTCCATCTACACCAATTTTTATGAGAGCTGAGAGCTGGTTTGTCTTGTTCTTTTTTTTTTTTTTTTTTTGTCTTTTTGCCTTTTTCTGGGGCTGCTCCTGTGCCATATGGAGATTCCCAGGCTAGGAGTCTAATCGGAGCTGTAGCCACTGGCCTATGCCAGAGCCACAGCAACATGGGATCTGGCCACGTCTGCAACCTACACCACAGCTCACGGCAATGCCGGACCCTTAACCCACTGAGCAAGGCCAGGGATCAAACCTGCAACCTCATTGTTCCTAGTTGGATTCGTTAACCACTGCGCCATGACGGAACTCCTGTCTGTTGTTCTTTATTGTTTTTGTTTGTTTGTATTTTGCTGCACGTGCAGCATGCAGAAGTTCCAGTTTCAGATATTGAACCCATGCTATAGTGATGATGCCACAGCAGATCCTTAACCCACTGAGCCACTAGGGAACTCCATTGATGAGAGTTTTACTCATGAATGGATGGATTCTGTCAATGCTTTGGATTCTGTCAATGCTTTTTCTGAATTTAGAAATTATTGTCTGAGTTTTACTCTTTTATTTATTAATGTGATATATCACATTGAGTAATTTGTGAATATGGAACTGTCCTTGCATCCCTAGAATAAATCCCTCTTGATCATGTTGTATATTCCTTTAAAAATATTGTTGAGATGGACTTACTAACATTTTTTGAGAATTTTTGTATCTATATTCATTGGAAATATTGGCCTGTTATTTTCTTTTATTTGTAGTATATATGTCTGTTTTTGGTATTGGTATAATTGTGGCCTCCTTTGAATCAATTGAAGGATGTTCTGTTCTCTTCAATTTTGGGAAATAGTTTGAGAAAGATAAGTATTACCTCTTTATATTTAGCAGAATTCCTCTAAGAAGCCATCTATTGCTGGACTTTTTTGCTGGAATTTTTTTCTTTTCTTTTCTTTTTTTTTTTTTTTGATTACTGACTCAATTTCACTACTAGTAATCTATCTGTTCAGATTATCTATTTCTTCCTGATTTAGTCTTGGAAGTTTGTATGTTTCTTAAAAATGATCTATTCATTCTTGGTTGTCCAGTTTGTTGGTATATAACTATTCATGGTATTCTGTTATGTTTTTTTGTATCACTTCCATATCTTTTGCAGTTTCTCCTCTTTTATTTCTTACTTTGTTTATTTGAGTCTGTTCTCTTTTGGTGATACTAACATGTTTTTTAGTCTCCATGTTTGCATATCTTACATTTTTCCTATAATTATTTTTTCATAACATTTTGGTCAGCAAAAATGCGTCATATAATTTGTATCCTTTTAGTAAAATTTGTTGAAACTTACTTTGTGGCCTAGCATATGATATGACCTGAAGAATGTTCCATATGATCATGAAAAAACATGAAATCTACTCTTTTGGGTGGAATGTCCTATAGACATCTATTAAGTCCAGCTACTTTAATTTGCTGCTTAAGGCCACCGTGTCCTTATTGATTTTCTGTCAGAATGATCTATCCATTGATGTAAGTGCAGTATCAAAGTGCTCTATTGTCATTATATTATTGTCCACTTCTACTTTATGATTGTTAATATGTGTTATATTTTTTTCTTGTATGGTCCCTTTATCAGTACAATGCCTTTCCTTGTCTATTGTTATAGACTATATTTTAAAGTTACTTTGCCTGATTTAAGTTTTAGCTACTCCAGCTTTCTTTTGTTTCCATTTGTATAATACATCTTTTTCAATCCCTTCACTTTCAGTCTCAGCATGTCTTTAGCTGTGAAGTGAGTCTCTTGTAGGTAATATAGAGAGGGATCTCTTTGATTTATCCAAACAACCACCTTATATCTTTTTATTGGAACATTTAGTCAATTAACATTTATTTTTTTATTTTATTTTTTTGTCTTTTTATGGCTGCTGTTGCAGCATATAGAGGTTCCCAGGCCAGGGGTTGAACTGGAGCTACAGCTGCCAGACTATGCCACAGCCACATCAATGTGGGATCCAAGCTGCATCTGTGACGTACACCACAGCTCACAGCAATGCTGGATCCTTAACCCACTGAGAAGGGCCAGGGATTGAACCCACAACCTCATGGTTGCTAGTCGGGTTCGTTAACCAGTGAGCCGCAATGGGAACTCCTAGTCAATTAACATTTAAATTGATATTTTATAGATACATATTTATTGTCATTTTGTTATTTGTTTTCTGGTAGTTTTTGTATTTCTATAGTTCTTCTATGTTATTTTTTATTTCTTTGAGTCTTTGTTGACTTTCTTTAGTAGTATGCTTCTGTTCATTTCTCCCTAGTTTTTGTGTGTCTCTTGTAGATTTTTTGATCTGTGGTTATTATGGAGTTCCTGTATGTTAACATATAGCTGTATCTACTCATTTTAAACTGATAGTCATTTAAGTTCAAATACATTCTAAATAATCTACATTTTCTTACCCCCTAACCATTTTATATTTTTATGTCATATTTTATTTTATTTTTTATTTCTTACTTTTATTTATTTATTTATTTATTTATTTTTTGATTTTTGGGGCTGCATCCACAGCATATCGAAGTTCCAGGCTAGGGGTCAAATTGCAGCTACAGGTGTTGGCCTACACCAGAGCCACAGCAATGCAGGATTCAAGGTATGCCTGAGACCTACACCACAACTGACAATAATGCTATATCCTTAACCCACAGAGCAAGGCCACAGGGATTGAATTTGCATCCTCATGGATCATATTCATGATTGTTACCACTGAGTCACAATGGGAACTCCCTTTTATGTCATATTTTAGATCTTCATGTCTATTCCTTAAATATTTATTTCCTTTATACTTCATTTTATAATTTTATCTTTCAATATTTGTCCTCATTTAAGTGGTTATTTCACAACCTTTGCTATATATTTGGATTTGCTAGTGGGATTTTTCCTTTTCTATCGATTCGTATTCCCTTTCTTCTTTCTCTTAGAAAAGATCTTAGAGCACTTTTTGTAGAATTGGTGTAATATTATTGAACTCTTAGCTTTTGCTTCTCTGAATATTCTTCATATCTCTTTCAATTATTATTGATAACCTTGATGCTAGAATATCCTAAGTTGTTGGTATTCCTTTTAGGCATTTTTAATATATCATGCCTCTCCCTTCTGGACTGTAGTGTTTCTGTGGAAAATCAGTTGATATCTTTATGAGAGACTTTTTCCTTTGTATGTGACTCTTTGCTTTTTTCTTGCTACCTTTACAATTATCTCTTTATCTTTAACTTTTGCCTTTATATTATGAAATGTCTTGTCATGGATTTATTCGGTTTCATTTTATTTGGGACTCTGTCATACGTTTAAAGAAGCTTTCTTCTTCAGGCTCTGTAAGTTTGCAGCTGTAATTCCATCAAATGAATTTTTTATCTCTTTCTTCCTCTTCTAGGACCCTTATGATGTGAATGTTAGTATGTTTGATGTTGTCCCATGGGGCCATTAAATTATCCTTATTTATTTATTTACATATCACTGTTCTAATTGGGCAGTTTCCATCATTCTATATTTTAGATTGCTTATATGTTCTTCCATGTCACCTAGTCTGCTGTTAATTCCTCCTAAGGTAATTTTTATTTCAATTGTTATATTCTTCAGCTCTGACTGGTTAATTTTTTTATATTTTCTATTTCTGTGTTAAAATTCTCATTGGATTTATCTATTCTTTTCCCAAGTTCACTTAGCATTCTCATTATTAATGCTTTGATCTCTTTATCTGGTAAATAATAATTTTTTAATGATTTTAATTTTTTCCATTATAGTTGGTTTACAGTGTTCTGTCAATTTTCTATTGTACAGCAGAGTGACGCAGTCACACATACATATATTCATTGTTTTTCTCACATTATCTTCCACCATATCTGGTAAATTATTTATCTTTGTTTTACAGTGGTTTTTTTCTTGTTCTCTCATTAAAAAAATAACTCATATATCTTCTCAATTTGTTTAACTTTCTCTATGTCTATTAAATCAGGTGATACCATTACCTCTCATGACCTCAAATTGATATACTTGTGTGGGAGTAAACTTAGTGGCATTGGTGGTAAACTTGATTTGAAGTGATGCACATGCTGCATAGCCTTCCAGGTTGTGCTAGTAGCTACTACTGTGGTAGTAGGTAGGCCTTGAGGCTTAGGGGCTAGATTCAGAGTAATATGTGAGTCATACCTTCTCTTTTGCTGGATATTAGTCACCATAGAGAAAAGGAGAAGGGATGGGATCAGGCCCAAGGTGCTGGAATAAAAGACTTGAGGATCAGATCCAGGCTGCTTCCTTTCCCACTGAGTATGTATTCTCCTTCTAGCAATGACATTTCTGCTATTGTGACTAGCAGTGCCAGAGCATGTGGGGATAGAGCAAGTGCCTGTGTCAGGCAAGGGTGCATGGGGTCACAATCCCAGCAAGGCTTTCAGAGCACCAGTTTCCAACCTTCTACGTATACACCAACATAGGCCACTCTTGCACTGTTTATAGGCAATGGAGTCTACACCAGCTCCTAAACCATAAGCAAGTATGTGCTCGCTTTGGCAATGGGAGGCTTTTCCCTAGCAGAAAGATGCAACAGAGCAAGAGAAGCTAGAGCAGGTACCCAGTGCACCTAGGAGGTTGCTGAAACCATCCAGAACCCCAAAACATATCAATCTGCTTCCTCACCTTGTTACCAGGAAAAAGCAAGCATGTGCATGTGCTTATGATGAGCAGAATCTGTTTCTTACAGCCTTCCAGTAAGTACCACTGCTAGTTTTGAAAGAAGCTGAAGGGACTCATCTTCCTATATTGGACTCCAGGGTTGAGATGCCCAATATTTGTCTCAAGCCCATCAATCCTCAGGGAGTATCTTCAAGCCCATGATATTCCCTCCTCTTCTGTGTCTTTTTTAAGGCTGTAGGTTCTGTCCTGATTCCTTCTCTTCTCTTCCTACACAACATATGTGGATTTTCTTTACAACTTTTGTTGTAGAAGAGTTTTGTTGCCATGTTACAATATGTTTGCAGTGACAGTTGCTCCATACATAGATGAATTTTTGATGTGTTTATGGGGGGAGGTGAGCTCAGGGTCTACCTACTCCACCATCTTGATCTCCCTACTTGTTTTTAATTCAGGTTCCAACAGAACTTACAGCTTCCATTACAAAGGGGGGAAAAGAACTTCAGCCTTTTTCTTAGCTTGCAGAAGATTTTACAAAAATACTACAGAATATGGCTAGGGAGAAAGAACACTAACAGCCTTTAACTCTGAATAGATGATAGAAGCAAAGGCAGAGATTCACACAGTAAATTAGCCTCTTTGAGAGCTATGGTATTAATAAGAAGACTATAATAGATCAAAGAACAGTGGAAGCGATATAAGCAGGTTTTTTTCCAAATCCATCCAACACTGTGTCAATTTAGGAAATTATCCAATGAATATGATCACAAGAAAATGTCAAACTGGGTAATTCAGTTTGAAAAAGTAAAGCAACCCTAAATATTAATATTCAATGACTTTGTTTGTTTATATACTTAGCAAATGAATTTGAAAACTATTACCATGTCCCTTTTATTGTGTGTTACTTAGACATAGCTAAGTAACTAAGACAGAGTAGGTAATGGTATTTGCAATCATCTGGACACCTTCTGCATCCTCCACTACCTTCTTGTGGACAGACAGGATTAAATAGCGTGGATATTTACTCTTTCATGCCTAATATTGCCAAGTCATTGAATTGCTAATTTGTAATGATTTCACAGTGTAATTGCACAAACAATTGACTGGAGAGATCAACATTTGCTTTGGGTTTCTTTACTGTTTCCTTTAAAACTATTTTTCCCAAAGTCCAATAAAATTGCCTCTATGTGGGGAAAGTCCTACATACAAACTAAACAAATCTGTTGTATGATTGAAAGAAAATACTTACGCATCTCATAATATCTGTACCTGAATTATAAGTAGCAGTGATAGACAAATATATTTGTGGTTAGATTTACAGTGCTTTGTGGGTCAGGCTTGAGTTAACCTGGCTATTGCGTTTGGCTTATTGATTTATCTCTCATATTTGCCTTCAAATAAATTAACCCCTAAGTCTCAATTAGTGAACATTCTATCAGCCATAAACATCGATTAAGAATGCCTATATTCAAAATCAGAGACCCAGAGACCTACCTTGTTGTTACCAACTAACTTGGAAGCTTTTAGCCATTCAAAATATTTAGGCAACTTAGAAATAAGAAATGCTCCATATATCGTTCAGCCTGGAGAATGCTGCTCTCTAGTTACATTGGTCAATTTCCGGAAAACACAGTTGTTGCAAGATTTAAATAAATATTCTGTCAATTTTTGTAACAGACTTTTTCTCTCACACATAATGAAATGCAAAACTCTAACTTAGTAGACATTCACTGCTTTTGTCTAGATATAACCAAGTTAATAGAAATATTTTATATTCTCATTTCTTTTTTCTGCTTTCTTCTTCATTGTCCACCTGCTTTCTGTATTCTTCTACTTACCACTTATCTTTAGCTTGGGAAATATCCATTTTAGTGTAAATTTCTTTGCATTTAAAAATTAAAGGTAATTTGTATAATGGAAAAAAGTTAATGGGAAAATGTAATTGTGAATATTAGTGTTATCACTAAAACTGCATCTAATTGTTACTTTTTTTTTTTTTTTTTTTTTTTTTTTTTTTTTTTTTGCTTTTTAGGGCCACACTCTGCACTCATGGCATATGGAGGTTCCCAGGCTAGAGGTCTAATCAGAGCTACAGCTGCCAGTCTATACCACAACCACAGCAACATCAAATCTGAGTCACATCTCTGATCTATACTGCAGTTCATGGCAACCCCGGATCCTTAACCCACTGAGCAAGGCCAGGGATTGAACCCACAACCTCATGGTTCCTTCAGATTCATTTCTGCTGTGCCATGATGGGAACTCCCTACTGTTACTATTTGATAGGAGATAATTTTAACAAGGGAAATTAAATGTATGGTCATATATATTTCCAAAACTATGTAGTCATATTGTTTTGAAGCATATTCCATAAAAAAGAATTAAGTTGTAAAAACCTGATGTAGAAGAAATGAAGAAATATAATATAGGATGAAGTTGTTTGATTGTTCAAGTTGGAGTCAAAGGTGGGCAACATTTAGCTGTGGTCAGTCTTTTCCAAAGCATGACTCTTAGATTTAAAAGTCTGACATACTTATACACTAGATGTTAATATTTCCAATTAGGAGCAAATATTTCTACTGTTCATAATAATCCCTTCTCTTATGAAGATCTTTTTGGCCCCAATATACTAGAACTATTCTAATAATTCTATAATAAGTAAATAAATCTACAATTATAATCATTTGATTTTACTAAAGGAATTCCAAGTACTTATTGGCATATAAACCTAAAGAATGCAATCTATGGTTTTGTTCTACAGATGCTTACAATAGAAGTGCTGGTTCTTTGCAATAGATCAATGAAATCTGGTAGGAAAAAAAACATGTTATAGCTGCTATGCATTCTAAAATAAGGAAAATATGGGCTAAAACAAAGGACAAGCTCAGAGCAGGCTACAGAAAAAGAAATTACATAATGATTGCAATATATAAATGATAGAGGAAGGTGTTACCTGGAAATTTGGTAGACTCATTGCTTATAATATTTTTATAACTTTTATAAAGACAAAAATGTAATAATATACCTATTAATATAATGAGGTTAAAAAATGGAAGTATCTTTAAAAGTGAAGGAAACTTTCCAGAGCAATTAAAATTTCTCAAAATCTATTGCCCTAGGAATAATTAAACATAATTCCAGAAATGAAGTTGTTATTGAAATACTTGGAAGACTTTTATGACTCCAAATTAGGTAGCTGTAAATTAAATGAAAAAATGAATATGGTTTATTAAGTTGCAAATCTAGGATGGTACTGATTTCTTTAAAAGTTTTTTAGTAAAGTGAAAACTTTAGGGTATAGACATTCACAAATAGAAGTGGTCTTGGCCCCAACTTGAAATCATAGAATTATCTATCCGTTCAGATTTCCAAGATAAATATTTCAGGAAAAGGGTCACAAAACAACTAGCACTTTATTAAGTTTATGTTAAATTGGAAAAATTTTTGAAATATCCTATTTGGATGCTTTCATGTCCTATTTGATCTATAACAATCAGCAAAACCCTGAGAAAAATAAAAAAGAAGACTAAACCTGGTAATATCATTAAAAATCTGATTTATAGTTATACCATGGAATATATTCTAACTATATGGAAGAAGACAGGAATTGCTACATAAGAAATCAAGAAAAAAAATCACAAACCTACTGCAGGTACTGACTTTTATAGGTAATACTGGGAATATGAAAGTTCCCAAATAAAAATGCCAAGATTAATTGTTTAATTAACTGTTTAGTGTTTTCTTTTTTCTTCTGCTCATAGGAGTTTTCCAGTTTGATAGTTACCCAATATCTACTCTATTTTTCAATTCCATTTTATCCTATGCTTTTGAATATCCACTCTCAACTGCTTACAAAACATGGCTAATTTTTATATTCAGTCAATCAAATTTTAGAAAAAAATGTGTGAAATAATTTAAACATCTTGTTATAGATTCTTTGACTATTTAAAATTGATATTCCCACTAAATATATTATTTTGAATATCAAGAGGTAAGTGGCTTTATGGGGAAAAATAATGAGAAATAAGGAAAAGTAGACAATAAACAAGTTCTCAGATAGAAAAATATTAGTTGCACCCATAGAATTATCTTCACTAGTTGAATTAAACAACAAGATAACAAAAGCCAATGCCACATATATATTACAGAGAGATGCATTTTTTTCACTTCTAAGTTTTCCTTCCAAGTCTTCTTAACCTTTTGTGGCCTCAGTCCCTTTATCCACTCATCTCCTTGGAAGGGAGAGGGATAAAATGATTTAGTAAATTTGGTAAAACTAAAGTGAATAAGTTCACCTCATGTCAGCTTCCCCAGACCCTTTCCTCTCTGAGAATTTGATTTATTTATTCCTCTCCTTTTATCAATATGCAAGTCTTATTAAAATAGGGTTCTCAGCCTCCTGCCCCATGCTCCCATCTCCATGATCCAGCATTACTGTTGCTAGATTGCTCAGTTTCCCTAATTGTGGAGGATTAAACTATATCTATAACAGTTATCTGGTGCTGAGAAGGTACACTCCTCAGATATCCTCCAAGGGAGTCTACTGTGGTGAGCAGAGTTGTCTTGTTACCTCAGGTGCCACCACTTAGATCATCCACCATGTTTTGGTCAAGGTCGCATTTCCCATGGACTGCTCCTAGCCAATAAATGAAAAAAAAAAATTAAAAGGTTTTAGTTCTAGCTCATTCCAGTCTGACAAGGGATTCCTCAAACAGGCAAATTTTTATTCGGTTCTACAATCAATCTACCTGGCTGAGACTTTCTCAGAGCTGCTGATTCAGTTTAGATTGTTTCTATTGGCCATATGCTTTAAAGTTCATGTTTTCACTTTTTTTTCCATATCCAATCTGCTGTTAAGCTTAACCAGTGAAATTTCATTGGTGATACTTATTTTAATCTCTAGAATTTTCATTTTTATAATATTCCACTTATTTATTTTTAGAATTCTCTTTTTTTTGATATTCATCATCTATTCACTCACTAACCTCATCTATTCCTTCAAATCTCTTTTTAAAAAGAGAGAGAGAGAAGAAAGAGAAAGGCTATTAATTTACTAGCTTAGTTCCAACACCTATATTATCTCTGAATCTGTTTTATTGACAGTTTTTGTCATTTTCCTGTTTCTTTCCATGAGTAAGTGATTTTATTTTATGCTGAGCATTGGAAATGCTACATTGTTGATAGTCTGAATTTTTTTGTCTTTAAGAGTGCTAAGTACTATTGGGAAACTGCTCATTTCCTTTTTTTAATGTATTATTTGAATTTCAACTTCACAAAGATATTCTGTTATATCTTCTTCAAAAACCTCATCCCCCCAATGTTTTACCTGGAGTTTGCTATGTGAGTTTTTTCTATATTGAGAGATCGAAGTTTAAATTTATTTTTATTCATAAAATCATTTGTTACAGAAAAATGTATTTTATTATAAACAAAATTAGAAATCAAGTCAAAACAGTGAAAAGATACTTTTAGTACACATAAGCACAAGCTTTACTCTGTAAAGAATACTTCAAAACAATTTAAAAATTGTAATAAAATAATGTGCAAAAGTTATAAGATACCAGGTTATGCATGGCAAATTTCAATGGCTAAATAAAGATTGAAATTCATGAAAATATTATCATTTTCACTAGTAAACAGGGAAATACATATTAAAACAACAACGAACTGCTGTTAAAATCTGATTTATTTTCATTAGTTATAAAATCTGACAGCACTAAATAATAATAAAATGCTTATGATAAGAGGATAAATTAGGTGAGCGATTTAAAAATAAATTTTTGGCATATAATAAACTTGAGATTGTCAAGCATCTACAACTAATTATTTTCCTTGGTATCTACTCTAGGAAAACTCTCTACATGTATACAAGGAAACATGGATAATTTTTTTGTTGCTGTTTAAAACAATAAAATGTTAGATACCACCTAAATGTTCATAACTGGAGAAAGGAAAAACAATAAATTGAAGCCTATCTATGAATAAAATGTGGGATAGTATTGTCATAATTTTGAACAATAATGAAAATTTCTGGATTCTGTGTATTTTTTAATATATGAGCATTGTAAGTGTTTAAATATGCAAAGCAATCTGGTTTTCTAAGTATACATGTAGTAAAATTATAGAATAAATCTAGGGGATGATAAATTTCTAAAGGAGAATAGTGTTTACTTCTAGAGAAGTAAAAGGAAATATGAATCAGGAGTGGAGCACTACAATATTTTAAATTATCTGCAACTACATACTTCTTAGAAAATAATAATCTAAAACAAATATTGCAGCAGTTTAACCTTAATTAAAATAATTTTTCAAGAGATTTGATCAATAATTGGAAAGTATGTATGCTACAAAACATATTCCCTTTGCCACAGTGTCTAGGATGCCCTCCACTGACTTCTTATAGGCATGTTCAGGATGACATGCACATTAGACTAAAAACATTAATATTTGAAGATTAAAAATAATATTTAGTATGAATGAGTTTATCAGGTTAAATTTCATTTCTACCTAACCTAATTTGTGTGCCAGAGTAGGGGATAGCTAAGTTTAGATACGGTTTAACTGAGAAGCCAAAGGTTTGTCTGGACTCTTGTCACCTATCAGTGGTAAGAAAAGAAGAATGAAAAAGAATTGTTGGAAGTTGTATAAGAGGACTTAATTAAAACCTCAGCCCATCTAAGGAAAATCCTATTTCCCAGGCAGTTTACCTCAGGTCAATCTCACAAATGTGTGTGAATACATAAAAAATCAAGACTATAATTTAGCTAGGCTAATGAGTTCCCCCTATTGCTGTGCACATCTGCTCCTGTGAAAGAGAGAAAGAATTGGGCTCAAAATGTAGTAAGAGGAGGTTAGCAATTTCATATGTCACCCCCACATCAATGTTTACTCATTCAACCTATAGTTTGGAGACAAAAATGATTCTATGTTTAAAGTTACATCTTTCTATTGCCCCTTCTATAATTGTTTACTTACTATGACTAGAATTGAGCTATTACTTTTGAGCAAGGAAGTCATGTTAAAGGAATATGATCAACTGCTTTCACTTTTCACATAATGATTTGTTTCTCAGAGGAAGCTTTGGCCCCTCAATAGTGTAGAGTTAATAATTTTTAGCTCCACTAGATTTATATATCTTTCTTTGAATAATTCAAATCAAAACATAAAGTTTTTTCTTTTAATTTTTGGAAAACTCAAAAAGAGATTAGCTTAGTACATTGTGCACCAATCCGGTAGTCTATAGATGTTTGCCATTTATTTGGTGTCACATCACACAGTAACAATTTGTACAGTCAATTATATTCTTCAGGATGGAAGTAAGGTTTTTTTCTCTCAAGAAAAACTGCCTTCTATAGTAAAATATTATGAGATGTAAGCTACTCCTATTATGGCCTGGGTTACTATTGATATAGATATTTCATAGGTTAAACCATCTTTCCTGAATCATGGGTACATGAAAAACTCCATAAAATAAAGTTTAATCATTGTGTCTGTGCCATCTTGTATTATGAGAGTTTGTTTTTAGATTCTTTTTCCTTTTTTTTTTTTGTCTTTTTGCCATTTCTTGGGCTGCTCCGTGGCACATGGAGGTTCCCAGGCTAGGGGTCGAATCGGAGCTGTAGCTGCCAGCCTACGCCAGGGCCACAGCAACACGGGATCTGAGCTGCATCTGCGACCTACACCACAGCTCACGGCAACACCAGATTGTTAACCCACTGAGCAAGGGCAGGAATCGAACCCGCAACCTCATGGTTCCTAGTCGGATTCGTTAACCACTGTGCCACGACGGGAACTCCTAGATTCTTTTTCTAAGTCCTTGTTCAGTGATAGTACATTGAAGATTAAAATCAGCCAAACTACATGTGAACAATCATGCACTACACTTTACCTTCCCTCCAGAATGCAGGTTGTTCAGTGGTTACCCTATCTTGTAATATGTGTTATCATGTGATTCACAGCCATAATTTCAAGTATGTTATTTTGCAGGATTGGTCTGACTGGTGTCTTATTGCAGCAAATAGTTGCTTCAAAAATTTTAATTATCAGTACAAATTTAGAACACCTAGTTAGAGAAAGAGAATATATAACCATATATTCTTAAGATTCTTTTCCTAAAGTAGACTGAAAATAGTTTTTAAAGGATTATTGCATAGGAAATCCTGATAGTTCCCATGTAAAAATGTGGCTTAGCTGTCAAGTATAGCCTGAATCTTTTTTTGTTGTTTATATAACTAGTTTGAAATGCATTGGCATGGATGAAGGAAGCAAATAAGGGTATCCATACATGAATAATTAAACTTTTTCCTGGTAACAACTACTTTTAGAGAAAAAGAGAATCAATTCACCTTTTCTGTCTTCAAGAACAGTGGATGAACTGGTTCTTTTAAAAAAATTCAGCTACATGCAGGTCTTGTGGAAGTTCCCAGGCTAGAGATTGAACCTGCACCATAGTTGCAGCCTATGCCACAGTAGTCACAACACCAGATACTTAACATGATGTGCCACAAGGAAACTTCCTCAACTGATTCTTAATGTGATACAACATTCATTATTGTAATTTGTTCTCCCTCACATCTTTCTTAGATGAAATCTTGAATTCTAGAAAAGTGCAATAGACATACTAGATAAAAAGATACTTTCAATAAAATACATTTAAGTGCTTGAAGGCAGAGCATATTGGACTAGCAGCTTTGATTGTAAAGGAAGACAAGTCATCTCCTTTGTCTACACTTTTGAAAGGTGATTAAGCAGCAACACCTGGAAAGTGTGCTCTATGGGCAACCATTAGCATCCTCATTGCAAGAACCTCACTGTACACAATGACAAAGCACCAACATATTTGGCAGGTATTGATACCTTAACACTATAGATTTGGGCATCAGTGATGATCATATTCACTATGGAAAGCAGAAGCAAGAATGACAGTGGGCATAATCTAAGGGAATTTCTGTGCAAAGTAGATGCAAGACATCTCTTGGAGACTTCCAAAACAATTTGGGTGGAATTTAAGTGAGGTTGAGATTTCCTTAATTCAGGGAAGGTTACAAGAGGAGAAATATTAGTTCCAATCATTACCCTATTTTGACCATCTTTTTCTGTGATCCTGAAGACATGGATTAAACACACAATATAATAGGACACTATAGGACACTGACATATTTTACTGACATTTTATCTTACCTGTTCTTGTTTTCCTCGAAACTGTAAGTTCTTTGAGAACTGAGACATAATCTTTTCATCTATGTATTGCTCTAGGAGTCAAGTCCATATTCTCAACTATAAATTGGGTAAGAGTATTTATCTTATGTTTTTTTTTTTAATTTAAGTGATTTAAAACAAAAGCGACCCTTAAAATAATGCCTGATACATGGTATATACTCACACATAGGAGAGGTCAATATTGTAAACATGCATATTTTCTCAAATTTACCTAAAAATTAAAAACGGTACCCACTCTTGGGCATATATCCAGGCAAAACTTTCCTTGAAAAAGACACATGCACCCACATGTTCATTGCAGCACTATTCACAATAGCTGAGACATGGAAACAACCCAAATGCCCATTGACAGATGATTGAATTAGGAAGATGTGGTATATATACACAATGGAATACTAAGCCATAAAAAAGAATAAAACAATGCCGTTTGCAGCAACATGGATGGAACTAGAGACTCTCAAACTGAGTGAAGTAAGTCGGAAAGAGAAAGACAAATACCATATGATATCACTTTTATCTGGAATCTAATACACAGCACAAATGAATCTTTCCACAGAAAAGAAAATCATGGACTTGGAGAATAGACTTGTGGTTGCCAAGAGGGAGGGGGAAGGAGTGGGATGTATTGCGAGCTTGGGGTTAATAGATGCAAATTATTGCTTTTGGAATGGATTAGCAATGAGATCCTGCTGTTTAGCACTGGGAACTATGTGTAGTCACTTACAGTGGAGCATGATAATGGGAGAAAAAATTATGTATACTTGTATGTGTTACTGGGTCACCATGCTGTACAGGAGAAAAAAATTGTATTGGGGAAATAACAATAAAATTTTTTTTGAAAGTCCATTTGAAATTCTGAAAGAACTTTCAGAGACTTTTAATAAGCTGATCCTAAAATTTATATTAAGAATAAAGTTCTAAAGTTCTAAATATACAAAGTTGAAATGCAAAATTAAGCATTAAAATAAACATATGAGGACTTTAAGCTGCTCTAAAAACCTCTTAAAATAAGCATGGGAGAAGATAAAGATGAAAGGAGGTCAAGTTCACCTTCCCTTAAGAACACATCAAAACTATAACTATATATAGAGTGACTCTTGCTGAATTTTCAAGAGATTTTGAAAAGTGATAAAAAATGTGATTAAATTCTAGGTAATAATTATTTTAAAAAGCTATACTAATTAAATTCAGGTGGTATTTACATATGACTCTGGACTACTATAATAGAATACACAATCAACAATAAATTTGACAATATGAAGTTTAACAGAATTGACATTACAATTCAGTGGGGAACTGGTGGATTATTTAATAAATGGTCTTGGGTGGAACAATTAAATATTTACATAAAAATTAATTCCCAATATTAAAAATCAAATTCTGAGAAATTAAATATACAAAGTTGAAATGCAAAATTAAGCATTAAAATAAATATATGAGGACTTTAAGCTGCTCTAAAAACCTCTTAAAATAAGCATGGGAGAAGATAAAGATGAAAGGAGGTCAAGTTCACCTTCCCTTAAGAACACATCAAAACTATAACTATATATAGAGTGACTCTTGCTGAAATAAATCTGAGGAATAGCAGAATAATTCTTCTACAACCAAGGCTGTAAGAAAAGATCCACAAGGAATTGGGTAGGAAAGGGGGAGAATTGATATGGTCTTAGTGGAACACACAGAAGAGGATGTAGATGTTATAGGCTTAGGGAGGATTCTTGAGGAGTGAAGGGTTTGGACCACATATGAGGCACCTCAGCACTGTGGCTGAAGAATGAAAATTAGCCCTCTTAGCTTATTTGAAAACCAGTGGGCTTCTGCTCCAGCTCCTTGACTCCCACACCAACTTCTGATAGAGAAGTTAGTCATTCAGTATAGAAGAAGACACTGGTTACAGCTTACTTTGGCTCTAACACCTCCAAATCCAGTCCTATCCTCCACCAAAGTAGGAAATTATAAAACAAAAGATCAAGTCAGAAATGAAGACTACAATGAGTGAAATGAAAAATATACCAGAGAGAATTTATAGCAGACTAGGTGATACAGAAGAATACATAAACAATCTTGGAGATAAAACAATGAAGATTACTCAATAAGAAGAGCGAAAAGAAAAACACATTTTAAACTTCATAATAATAAGGGGATTCCTGTACCAGCATTTGCATTACAGAGGTCCCAGAGAAAGAAGAGAAAAAGAGAACTATAGAAAATGATTTTGATGAAATTATAGCTGAAAACTTCCCAAACCTGAAGAAGGAAACAAATATCCAGGTTCAGAAGGCATAGAGCATTCCAGACAAGATGAACTCAAAGAGACTCAGACCAAGACATATTGTGACTATTTTGGCAAAATTTAAAGATAGAGAATTCTAAAAGCAGCAAGAGAAAAAAGTCATATATAACATATAAGGGAAACACATACAATTATGATTAATTAATCTATGACAACAAAGGCAAGAATATACAATGGGAAAAATACAGTCTCTGAAAAGAGAGATGCTGGGAAAACTGGGCACCTACGTGTAAAAGAATGAAATTAATTTTTTCCTCATCCCCTATACAAAAATAAACTCCAAATTGATGAAAGACAAATTGTGAGACTAAAAACCATAAGATCCTTAGAAGAGAACATAGGGCACTCTTGGACATAAATGTTAGCAATAATTTTTGGATCTGACTCTTCAGGCAGAGGAAACAAAAGTGAAAATAATGAAATGTGATCTCATTAAACTTAAAAGTTTTTTTCACTGCAACGGAAGCCATCAACAAAATGAAAACACAAACTACTAAAAAGGATAAATTACCTGCAAAAAATAATGCACTCAATAAAGAGGTTTGATATTCAAAATATATAAAACAGCTCATTGAAATAAATAATAAAATAACAAAGAACTTGATGAAAAAATTGGTGGAAGACCTGAATAGACATTTTCCCAAAGACATACAGATGGCCAATAAGGACATGAAAAGATTCACAACGTCACTGATCATCAGGGAAATTAAAATCAAACCTCACTCCTGTCAAAAAGATAACAAAAGAATAGCTATTGTCAAAAAGATAACAAAAGAATAGCTGTTGCCAAAAAGATAACAAATAATAAATGTTGGTCAGGATGTGAAGAAAAAATAACCCCAGTACACTGCTGATGGGAATGTAACTCAATATAGCTGGTATGGAAATCAATATGGAAGTTTCTCAAACAATTGAAAATTGAACTCCCATGTGATCCAGCAATCCCAATCCTATTTATTCAAAGAAAATTAAAACTCTAATTTGAAAGATATATGTACTCCTTTGTTCATTGTAAGGTTAGTTATAATACAAAGATATATATTATTATGTAAATAATGGAATACCTGTTAGCCATTAAAAAGAATGAAATATGCCAGTTGAAATGACATGGGTGGACCTGAAGGGCACAGAAAGACAAATACTTCATGTATTCATTTATATACTGAATCTAAAAAATAAAACAAGGAATTCTCTCTTGGTGCAGCCAGTTAAGGATCCAGCATCGTTACTGCAGTGGCTCAGGTAACTGCTGTTTTTCAGGTTCAGTTCCTGGCCCAGAAATGTCCATATGCAGCAGGTGTAGCCAAAATAAATAAATAAATGAATAAATTAATAAATAAATAATAAAACAAATGAATACAAGAAAACAGAAATAGACCCATTTATTGAGCACAAACTAGTGGTTACCAGAAGTAAGAGGGATAGGTAAGGGGTGAAAAAGGGGAAGATGTTTTAAGAGATATGAATTACTAAATTATACAATAAATAAGATACAGGATGTAATATGAATGGATTATAATCTATAAAAATACTGAATCTGTTTTACACCTAAAACTAATATAGCATTAAAAATCAACTGCAAGAAAAAAAGAAAAAAAATCAAAATAAATAAATACTTATATATATTCTTGGAATGAAAAAATGTTTCCGTAATGGCAGTAGTATTACAGCCACTACTACTGATAATAATTATAATAGCAAATACTCAGTGAAAGTATTGTGCCCTAGGCTTAGTTTTATGCACTTGACCTGTGTTAATAATACACTTCTCGAAATTCCCGTTGTGGCTCAGTGGTTAATGAATCTGACTAGGAAATATGAGGTTGCAGGTTCGATCCCTGTCATTGCTCAGTGGGTTAAGGATCTGGCGTTGTGGTGAGCCATGGTGTAGGTTGCAGATGCGGCTCGGATTCTGTGTTGCTGTGGCTCTGGCACAGGCTAGCGGCTACAGCTCTGATTCGACCCTTAGCTTGGGAACCTCCATATGCCATGGGAGCAGCCCAAGAAATAGCAAAAAGACAAAAAAAAATATAGTTCTCACCACAACCTTAGAAGTAAATCCTATTAACATCATTATTTTTAGATGAGGAAATGGTATTTCACTTTCAAAAAACATACATGGAGGTAAATTTTTAATCTTGGCAGCCTGTCTCCTGAGTCCATGGTTTTTAATCAATATTATTATAAGCCATTAAGAAAAATATGAATTAATGTGATTTCATCAAAATTAAAAAGTTTGAATAGCAGATGCCACATGGTGGGAAAATGTATATATAGCATCACATATATTATATATAAAGTATTGCATATCAATAGAAAACCGATCTAAAATTAGGCAAAAATATGAACATGTGTATTATACAAAACAAAACCCAAATATTCAATAAGCATATGACTAAATTCCCTATTGGTGAGAAAATGTAAGTTAAAATCACAATGATATACCACTTTATGCTCAAATTAGTACGATCTTTTGGCAAAGATTTGGGGAAGTGTTGAATTAATATGCACTGCTAGTGGGAGTACAAATTGATAGAACCACTTTGGAGAATTCTACCTAGTAAAATTTATGGTATGCATAATGCTTGAACACATATAACTTTCATATCTAAATATTTAAAGAAAGTGTGTTTTCATTTACACAAGACAGTATATAAAATATTTTTTAAAGTAATATTTATGTCTATTCTTTTTTTGTCTTTTTGGGGCCACACACATGGCATATGGAAGTTCCCAGACAAGGGATTGAATCAGAGCTGCAGCTGCTGGCCTATACCACAGTCAAATCAATGCCATATCTGAGCTACTTCCATAACATACACCATAGCTCAAGGCAATGCCAGACCCTTAACCAACAGTGAGTGAGGCCAGGGATTGAACCCATGTCTCATGGTTACTAGTCAGATTTGTTACCACTGAGCCACAATGGGAACTCATCAAAAGTCCTAAAAAGTGTTTATTTATTCATTCTCAGTACAATGAATAAATAAACTGATTTATTCCTACTGAAATGCATACTAATTAATATAAAATATCTACATCTATATATGCGAACATGATAAGAAGGAAACTACAAAAAGCTACATATGTTTTCTCAACATTTATGTATATTTTAAACCATGTAAATGTTTTTAAATACAAAAAATTCAGTGAAGATGATATACATAATTCATAATAGTGTTATCTTCTATTGAGGGAGGGAGAAACACTGGAAAAGAAGAGTAGGGCTATAGACAAATTTTCTATAATTATTTCAAAACAAAACAAAACAAAAAAACCCTTTGAATATAGCAAAATTCCAATATCTAGGTAATAGGTATACGGAAATCATTATGTTATAAATTTTTGTAATTTTATATTATTTTAGGCATTTGGGGGATGCAATTTAACATGCCTTTGATATTAACTCATAAAATTTAAGAAACAACATAAATACCAAAAAAAAAAGAAAAGAAAATGGAAAGGAAAAAAAAGAGAAAAGTGAGAAATATTACCAGCAGGACGAGGCACATGTTCTTGTCATCCACTGGGACAAAGGCAATCAAACTGGGGAAAAAAATGTTGCTTCGCCACTGCTATTCCTTCTTCTAGTCCCCCTACCACTGCATATGAGCCATTGTTATTCATTTCTTTAGCAAGTACATGTTGAGAGTACATGTTGAGAGTCCAGGCATTGTGGTTGTCTGTAGCATTGACTTAGAGTTTTAAATAATGCTTTATTCATATGAATATACTGCAATGTCAGGGGAAGACTCTAAGTATAGCTTAAAGGTAAGAGATTCCCCCCATGTTTTTGTATTTTCATTGATGCCTTAGGAATAATTTACATTAGAGACTGTATTCTAAATCTCCATAAACCTCCACTACTATCACAAAACTCATATTCGTCCCCAAACTCAATTAAGGACGCTTCTCATATTAACACATTTATTTGCTTCAGCTTTTTGTGTTTGCATTATATGTATAATGAAAAATTTTGAATTCTGATAGAAAAGTTGAAATGTTAAGCATCTGACATTGAGAAGAAAGGAATAAACTAGCAAAATTAACCTCTTCTACACCACCTTCCTTCCCAGGATTATTAGAGAGTTACAAATACAGAGAACATTCAGTATATCTTTAATTTAAGAAAGATGACCCTACAAGGCACTACTATGAAACATAAAATGAATTTCTTAATGAAATTTTAAGGGAGATGTGAGATACAGAGTCCAGACCATTCAAAATTCAACTGATGTCGGTTCCCTGGAAACATCTCTGAAATGCATGGTTGCATATAAAAGTGTGTTGGAAAATGCTCATGGGCAATACACCTCTTAAAAATGAGGAAAGCAGAAAATGGCACTGGAAGTACCTCACCAGCAGTGTGTTTGAGGCTGAGGCCTTAGCCAGTCTTATTGCATGCTCTGGGGAAAGCATGACCTTTTTTTTTTAAGTTACTCAATTAATTTATTACATTTATAGTTCTAAATGATCATCAAATTCCAATTTTATAGTTCTACAATGATCATCACAATCCGATTTTATAGGATTTCCAACCCACAACCCCAGTGCATTACCCACACCACAAACTTGTCTCCTTTGGAAACCATAAGTTTTCCAAAGTCTGTGAGTCAGTATCTGTTATGCAAAGAAATTCAGCCTGTCCTTTTTTCAGATTCAACATGTCAGTGAAATCATTTGATGTGGGTGTCTCATTGTATGGCTGACTTCACTTAGCATGATAATTTCTAGGTCCATCCATGTTGCTAAAAATGCCAGTATTCCATTCCTTTTAATGACTGAGAATACATATACATTGTGTATATGTATCACTTCTTCTTAATCCACTCCTCTGTTGATGGACATTTAGGATGTATCCATGTCCTGAGGATTGAAAATAGTGCTGCAATGAACATTGGAATACATGTGTTTTTTTTGATTCATGGTTTTCTGTGGATAGACGCCTAGGAGTGGGATTGCTGGGTCAAATGGTAGTTGTACTTTTAGTTTTCTGAGGGATCTCCATACTGTTTTCCACAGTGGTTACACCAATTTTACAATCCCACCAACAGTGTACTAGGGTTCCGTTTTATCTACACCCTCTCCAGCACTTATTGTTTGTAGACTTTTTGATGATGGCCATTCTGGCTGGTGTACGGTGGTACCACATAGTGGTTTTGATTTGCATTTCTCTAATAATGAGTGATGTTGAGCATCTTTTCATGTATTTTTTGGCCATCTGTATGTCTTCTTTGGAGAACTGTCTGTTTCGATCTTCTGCCCATTTTTTGATGGGGTTGTTTGCTTTTTTTTTTTTTTTTTTTTTTTGGTACGGAGCTGCAAAGATGTTTATAAATTTTGGAGATTAATACCTTGTCAGTTGATTCATTTGCAAAGATTTTCTCCCCTTCTATGGGTTGTCTTTTTGTGTTGTTTAGGGTTTCATTGATGTGAAGAAACTTTTAAGTCACATTTATTTATTTTTGATTTTACTATCATTACTCTAAGACGTGGATCTGAGAAGAAGTTGCTGTTGTTTATGTTAGAGAGTGTTTGGCCTATGTTTTCTTTTCTCTAAGAGTTTTATAGTGTCTGGTCTTATGTCTAGGTCTTTAATCCATTTGGAGTTTATTTTTGTGTATGGTATTAGGGAGTGTTCTAATTTCATTCTTTTCCTTGTGGCTGTCCAGTTTTCCCAGCAGCACTTATTGAACAAGCTGTCTTTTTCCCGTTGTATATTCTTGCCTCCTTTGTCATAGATTAGTTGGCTGTAGGTGTGTGGGTTTAATTCTGGGCTTTCTATCATGTTCCACTGATCTCTATTTCTCTCTTTGTGCCAGTACCATACAATTTTGATGATTGTTGCTTTGTAGTACAGACTGAAGTCCAAAAACCTGATTCCTCCAGCTCCATTTTTCCTTTTCCAGATGTCTTTGGCTATCCTGGGTCTTCTGTGCTTCCAAACAAACGTTAAAATATTTTGTTCGTGTTCTGTGAAAAATGTCCTTGGTAATTTGATAGGGATTGCATTGACTCTGTAGATTGCCTTAGGTAGTATAGTCATTTTGATAATATTGACTTTTCCAAGCCAAGAGCATAGTATGTCTTTCCATCTATTTGTGTCATCTTTGATTTCTTTTATCAGTGTCTTAGAGTTTTCAGAGTACACGTCTTTTGTCTCTTTGGGTAGGTTTACTCCTAGGTATTTTATTCTTTTGGATGTGATGGTAAACAGGATTGCTTCCCTAATTTCTCTTTCCGAATTTTCATTGTTAGTATATAGAAATGCCGTCGACTTCTGTGTATTAATTTTGTATCCTGTGACTTTGCCAAATTCATGGATGAACTCTCATTGTTTTCTGGTAGAGTCTTTAGGATTCTCTAGGTATAGTATCATGTCATCTTCAAATAGTGATAGTTTACTTCTTCCTTTCCAATTTGGATTCCTTTTTTTTTTTCTTTTACTTTTCTAATTGCTGTGACTAGGACTTCCAAAACTATGTTGAAGAGTAATGGTGAGAGCGGACATCCTTGTCTTGTTCCTGATCTCAGTGGGAATTCTTTCAGCTTTTCACCATTGAGAATGATGTTTGCTGTGGGTTTGTCATATATGCCCACTTTCTGAAAGGTTTTTTTTATCAGAAATGTGTGTTGGATTTTGTCAAAGGCTTTTTCTGCGTCTATTGAGAGGATCATATGGTTTTTATTCTCCAGTTTGTTAATGTGGTGTATCACACTGATGGATTTGCAGATATTGAAGAACCCTTGCATCCCTGGGATAAATCCCACTTGATCATGATGTACAATCCTTTTAATGTATTGTTGCATGTGGTTTGCTAGTATTTTGTTGAGGATTTTGTTCATCAGTGAAATAGGCCTGTAGTTTTCTTTTTTTTGTGGAGTCTTTGTCTGGTTTTGGTATCAGGGTGATGGTGGCCTCATAAAATGAGTTTGGGAGTATCCCTTCCTCTGCAATTTTTTGAAATAGTTTCAGAAGGAGAGGTGTAAGCTCTTCTCTAAATGTTTGGAAGAATTCATCTGTAAAGCCATCTGGTCCTGAACTTTTGTTTGTTGGAAGTTTTTAAATCACAGTTTCCATTTAGGTTTTTTGATTGGTCCATTCATCTTTTCTATTTTATCTTGGTTTTGTCTTAGAAGATTTTACCTTTCTAAGAACTTCTCCATTTCTTCTAAGTTTTCCTTTTTTTGGCATATAGTTGCCTGTAGTAGTCTCTTAAGATCCTTTGTATTTTGTGATGTCTGTTGTCACTTCTCCTTTTTCATTTCTAATTTTATTGATTTGAGTCTTCTCTCTTTTTTTCTTGAAAAGTCTGGCTAAGGGTTTGTCCATTTCATTGATCTTCTCAAAGAACAAGCTTTTCGTTTCATTGATCTTTTCTGTGGTTTTCTTTGTTTCTATTTCATTGATCTCTGCTCTGATCTTTATGATTGCTTTCCTTCCACTAACTTTAAATCTTGTCTGTTCTCTCTTAAGCTCCTTTAGATGTAAAGTTAGCTTGTTTATTTGAGCTTTTCCTTGTTTATGCAGGTGGGCTTGTATTGCCATAAACTTTCCTCTTAGAATGGCTTTTGCCGCATCTCACAGGTTTTGGAGTGTCATATCTTTGATGTCATTTGCTTCTAGGTATTTTTTAATTTCCTCTTTGATTTCTTCAGTGATCCATTGGTTGTTTAGTAGCATGTTGTTGAGTCTCCACGTGTTTATATTTTTTGCAGTTTTTTCCTTGCTGTTGATTTCCAGTTGTATAGTGTTGTGGTCGGAAAAGATGCTTGATATTATTTCAATTTCCTTAACATTACCGAGGTTGGATTTGCAGCCCAGTATGTGATCAGTCTTAGAGAATGTTCCATGTACTCTTGGACCTATGTTGCATGTGTAGATATTTAAAATTGTTGTTTTTCAGACATAATTTTTTCAAATATATTTTCAACCCCCTTTTCTTGTTCTTCCCATGGAATTCCTATTATGTGTAGATTGACCTACTTTATATTATCCCTTAGATCTCTTATATTGTTTTTATGTTTTTTCTTTTGGTTTTCTGTATGCTGTCCTGACTGGGAAATTTCCATTATTCAGTCTTCCAGGTAGCTAATTCATTCCTCTGAATTATTCATTCTGTTCTTTTCTGTCTTTAGCTACATTTGCATCTCCACGATTGAATGTTCTAATTTTTCTCTTTTCCTCCTTATATTTTCTAGTTCCTTTCTAAGGGAGGCTGCCTTACTGTTCATATCTGCTGTTACTTCCTAGATATTCAGCCTTAATTCCTTCACTATTTTCACTATCTCTCTTTAAACTCAATGCCTCTCAGACTGCAGAGGTCTGTTTCATCGTTTGCTTCTTCATATGAATTCGCCTGTTCCTTTACCTGGGAATGGTTTCCGAGCTTCTTCATCTTGCTTGTGCTTTTCTTTTTCTGTGAATTTAGGGAAGCCAATCTGTAGTCTTGGAGGGCTACTTCTATGCACTATAACCCCTTTTTATTTTGTGGAGGTTTGCTATTTATTTTCTAATGTGTGTTTGCTTGTTTGCTGTCTCTTTCTTCGGTGTGAGCAGGCTATTCAGGCTGTTATCCCAGGGTGGTGAGTGTGTTTCCAGGGAGAAGGAGGTAATGAGTAGGGCTAGTAGTCTGTTCCTGGTTGCTGGGCTCTTAACAGCAGCAAGGGCCTGCAGGAAGGTGGCACAGGCTACTCCTAGTTGAAGGATCCTGGAAAGTGTTACTCAGCCTTAGGAAGAATTATAAGGTGCCCAGAGCATTTGGCAGTGGCAGCAGCAGGGTGTGTGTATTTTCAGGAGAAGCAAGAGCAACATCAGATGGTGTTTGATTGCAAACAAACTCACCTTCTCTGAGGTGACTGGAGCTACAAGTGGTGCCTATTCATGGACCCCTAGTGATGGCAGGCCACACCCACCTATGGAGTCAGTGAAAATTTTGGTGGTTTCCCCCCCACCACTTGAAGACCATGCAAGAAGCATCCTGTCTCACTTAGCACACATTGGCAGTGCTGTACAGGCTGCTCCTAATCGCAGAATCCTAGGAAATAACAGAGATCAAAGTGTGGGCATTGCCTAGAGTGTTCAGCAGTGGTAGCAGCGGGGCTGGTGTGCACCCAAGGATGTGAGAGCAACAACAGTGATGTTTGATTACAATGCTCTCCTCTATGGTAGCTTTGAGGTGATTGGGGTTTCAAGTGGTATCTGTTCAAGGACCCTTAGTGGTGGCTGGCCACACCCAGAGATAACCATGGTGGTTTGCCCCTGCTACCTCTAGACGACTCAAGAAGCACATCATCCTGCCTAGCCCCCATTGGAGGTATTTTGCCAACTGCTCATAGTTATAGGTTCCTGGGAAAGGACAGTGATCAAGTGTCTGGACACTGTCCACAGCCTTTGGTAGTGGCAGCAGCAGGGTGGATGTGTTCCCAGGGGAGCCAGAGCAACATCAGGTGGTATTCTGTTGCAATGTCCTCCTCTGTGTTGCCCTCTGAGGTGGTTGGGGCTGCAAGTGGTTCTTGTTCAGGCATATACAGTGGTGGTGGGCCATGCACACCTCTGGAGTCAGAGATAACTGCAGTGGTTTTCCCCTACCACCTTCAGACTACACAGGAAGCACCCCATCCTGCTTAGCCCAAGCAGGAGGTGCTGCAACATCTGCTCCTAATTGCAGGGTCTTGGGAAGGGACAGTGATTGAGTGTCTGGGTGCTGCCCAGAGCATTTGGCAGTGGCAGCTGAAGGGAAGGTGGACCCTATTCACAGGCCTCCAGTGTTGGCAGGCCATGCTTCCTTCTATCCTTTGAGATGACCATGACTGTCATCCCTGCTGCCTGTAGATCATGCAAGAGCACCATGTCACACTTATCCCCCATTGCCCTTAACCACACAAAAGGTACCCACCTACCCATTGCTCACACAAGAAGCACCTGGTCTGCTGTAGCCTGAGCAAGTGGCCTCTCACAACCCATAGCCTGTGCCTGAGGCCCAGGGGCACATGTGAGCACGGAGATTCCCCCGGCAGTCTGCCCCTCCTCATCTCAACCTCCCCACCAATGGCACCTTGCTTCTCCTGTGGGCCCACTCCTCCTCCCAGGTTCCCTCCACCATGGTGTTCCACTCCCAAACCCGTAGCACACCACTGCCCTGCCCATGGAACAATACTCCTTAGTCCCTTAGGCTGTCCCCACAGAGCCAGCCCTAGTCCTCTCCCTGGAACTGACCTCTGGAGCCTGAGTTTTATCACACAGCCCCCATACAAGGCACATGTTAATCAAACTGACACAAATTAAAGAAAATGAAAAAATATTAGAAGCAACATAGGAAAAGCAACAAATAACATACAAAGGAATCCACATATCACTTGATTTTTCTACAGAAATTCTGCAGACCAGAAAGGCAGTGGCATGATATATTTTAAATGATGAAAGGGAAAAAACTACAAACAATAATATTCTCCTATTAGGATCTCATTCAGAATTGATGGATAAATCTACAGCTTTACAGACAAGTGAAAGGAATGAGTTAAGCACCAACAAACAAGGTTTACAACAAATTCTGAATAGAACAAAA
Organism: Sus scrofa; assembly: GCF_054392235.1. NCBI lineage: Eukaryota > Metazoa > Chordata > Mammalia > Artiodactyla > Suidae > Sus > Sus scrofa. Next base: position 51,906,047 of record NC_139386.1, read on the forward strand.
CAAGAAGAGAAGAAAAAAGACTTGCCAAGAAAAATCAAGTTCTAAATGAGTACATAGACACACACACACTGATAATTACATTAAACATAAATGTATTAAAACTTTGAACCAAAAGGCATAGACTGGCTAAAAGTTTACAAAACAAGACTCATCTATATAGTCTCTACAAGAGACACACTTCAGATCTAGGGATATATACAGGCTGAAAGCAATGGGAAGGAAAAAGTTATTCCATGCAAATAAAGATGAAAAGAAAGCTGGTGAAGCAATACTCATAGCACACAAAATAGACTTTAAAAATTGTAACAAGAGACAAAGAAATACACTACATAATGATCACAGGATCAATTCATCAAGAAGATATAACAATTATACATGCACCCAATATAGAAGCACCTCAATATATAGGGCAAAAGATAAGAGCCATAAGAGGAGAAATTGAGGTAGCATAATAGTGGGGGACTTAAGCATCCCACTTACATTAATGGGTAGATCATCCAGACAGAAAATCAACAGGAAAACACAGGTCAAAAATGACACATTAGAACAGATGGACTCAGTTGATATTTATAGAACATTCTATCCAAAAACAACTGACTACATGTGCTTCTCAAGTGGAAAACAAAATATTCTCCAGGATAGAACACATTCTGGGCCACAAATCAAGCCTTAGTAAACTTAAGAAAATTAAAATCATATCAAGGATATGTTCTAATAATTATGCCATAATATTAGAAATGAATCACAAGGGAAAAAACTGTAAAGAACAGAAACACACTGAAGCTAAACATTATGTTATTAAACAACCAATGGATCACTGAAGAAATTGAAGAGGAACAACAACAACAAAATACCTGGGGACAAATGATAAGAAAACACAATGATAAAAACCTATAGACTTAGCAAAAACAATTCTAAGAGGGATGTTTATAGCAATGCAACCTTAGGAAAAATCTGAAGTAAGTAATTTCACCTTATACCTAAAGCAATGAGAAAAAGAAGAAAAAAGCCCAAAGCTACCATATAGACAGAAAAGAAAATTATGGAATAAGATGAATAAAACAATAGAAAAAAATCAATGAAACTAAAAGCTGGTTCCTTGAAAAGGTAAACAAAATTGATAGACCTTAAGCCAGACTATCAAGAAAAAAAGGTGAGTTCCTGTTTTGGTTCAACAGGTTATGAAATGGACATAGGGTCCATGTGGATGCAGGTTCGACCCCTGGCTATGCTCAGTGGTTTAAATGCACCAGCATTTCCACAAGGTGCAGAATAGGTCACAGAGACAGCTCAGATCTGGTGTTGCTGTGGCTGTGGCATAGGCAGCTGTAGATTTGATTCTACCCCTAGCTCAGGAACTTCCATATGCCACAGATGTGGCCATAAAATAAAAAGAAAAAAAGTAGAGGGATCAAATCAATAAAATTAGAAATGAAAATGGAAAGTTATAAGTGAAAACACAGTAATACAAAGGATCTTAAGGGATTGCTGCAAGCAAACACCATTAGTGTGAATGAGCTAGAAAAAAAGGAAAATTTCTTAGTAAGATACAATCTTCCAAGACTGAACTAGGAAGAAATAGGAAATATTAATATATACATCACAAGTTCTGAAATTGAAACTGTGATTTAAAAAAAAAGAAAGTTCAAGACTAGATGTCTTTACAGGCAGATCCTATCAAACATTTTGAGGAGAGTTATAACCTATTCTTCTGAAACTGTTCTAAAAAATTTCAGAGGAGGGAACACTTCCAAACTTATTCTATGAAGCTGACATCACCCTGATACCAAAACCAGAAAAGATACCACAAAAAATTAAATTACATGCCAGTAACACTGATGAACATAGGCACAAAAAATCTTTAACAAAATAGTAGTATGCTGAATCCAACAATATATTAAAAGTATCTTACACCATGATCAAGAGGGGTTTATCCTAGGGATACAAGGATTCTTCAATGTCTGCAAATAAATCAGTGTGACATACCAAGTCAACAGATTGAAGAATAAATACTATATGATTATCACAATAAATACAGAAAAATCTTTTGACAATATTCAACCCTCGTTTATGATCATAACCCTCCCAAAAGGTGGCATAGATGGAACTTACCTAAACATAATAAAGGCCATATATGACAAAACTGCAGGTAACATCATTCTCAATGGTAAAAATCAAAAGTATTCCCTCTAAGATCAAAAACAAGACAAGGATGCCCACTGTCATCACTTTTATTCAACATAGTTTTGAAAGTCCTAGTCATGGCAATAAGAAGAAAAAAAAAATAGGACACCGAATTTGAAAAGAAGTAAAATTGTCATTGTTTGCAGGTGACATGATGCTATACATAGAAAATCCTGAAAATACCACCAGACCTTGGTAAAGTTTTGCATTCCTATATATTAACAATGAAAGATCAGAAAGAGAAATCAAGGAAGCAAGCCAATTTTCCATCACATCAAAGATAATAAAATAAATAGGAATAAACCTACATAAGGAGGCAAAGGCCTGTATTCCAAAAATTCTAAGACACTATTGAAAGAATTTGAAGATGACATAAGCAGATGAAAATGTATACCATGTTCTTGGACTGGAAGAAACAATATTGTCAAATGACTACCACGTTAGGCAAGCTCCAGATACAAGGAAATCTCTATCAAATTACCAATGGCATTGCTCAAACAATTACATCAATTCTACAATTTGTATGGTACCAGGGAATACACCTAATAATCAAAGAAATCTTGAGAAAAAAGCCTAAAGCTAGAAGTACAGTGCTCCCTGACTGAAGGCTACACTACTAATCTATATTAATCCAAAAAGAATAGACTGTTACACACACACACATCAATGGAACAGAATAGAGAGCCCACAAATAGACCTGCAAAATAATGATTAATTTTAATTAATCTAAAACAATGGAGTCAAAAATATGCAATGGGAAAAAGACTCGTCTATAGTGGTGCTGAGAAAATGAAATAGTTATAAGTAAAGAATGAAATTAGAACATTCTAAAACACAATACACAAAAATAAACTCAAAATGGATTAAAGAGCTAAATGTAAGGCTGGATACTATACAGTTTTAGAAGGAAATATAAACAGAAACCCTTTAAAAATAAATCATACCAAAATCTTTTTTGATCTACTAACTAGAGTAATGAAAATAAAAACAAAAAATAAGCAAATGGACCCTAATTAAAATTAAAAGTGTTTGAACAGCAAAGAACATAAACCAAATGCAAAAAACAACACACAAAATGGGAGAAAATCTTTGCAAATGAAGCAGCCAACAAGGGATTAAACTAGAAAATAAACAAACAGTTCATACTGCTCAATATAAAAAAACAAACAAGCCACAATAAAAAAAAGTGGTCAAAAAGAAATAGATCAAATACACAGATAAATCACTAAATGAAATTGAATATGTCATAAAAACACTCCCTACAAATAAAAATCCAGGACCAGATGGCTTGACACGTGAATTCTACAAACCGTACAAAGAGGAAATTATACTCATCTTCCTCAAACTATTCCAAAAGGTTGAAGAAGTAACACCCCCAAATACATTCAATGGCACCACCATCACCCTAATTCCAAAACCAAAGATATTACCAAAAAAGAAAACTGTAGGCCAATATCTTTGATGAATAGCGTCGCAAAAATTCTCGACAAAATTTTAGCCAACTGAATCCAACAACATACAAAAAAGATCAGACACCAAGACCAGGTGAGATTCATCCCAGGTGCACAAGGTTGCTTCAACATATGCAAATCAATCAACATCATACACCACATTCAAAAAAGAAAAGCCAAAACCACATGATCATCTCAAAAGATGCAGAGAAAGCCTTTGACAAATTCCAACATCCATTCATGATAAAAACTCTTACCAAAGTGGGTAGAGAGGGAACATACCTGAATGTAAAAAAAAAAAAAGCCATTCATGACAAACCCACTGCAAATATAATACTTAATGGAGAAAAGCTGAAAGCCTTCCCACTAAAATATGGAAAAAGACAAGGATGTCTACTCTCACCACTTTTATAAAACATAGGATTGGAAGTCCTAGCCACAGCAATCAGACAAACAAAAGAAATAAAAGGCATCTAAATAGGAAGAGAAGAGATAAAGTTGTCACTCTATGCAGATGATACGATACTATATATAGAAGACCCTAAGAACTCAACCCAAAGACTACTAGAAGAGATAAAAAAATTCAGCAAAGCAGCAGGATATAAGATTAACATTCAGATATCAGTTGCATTTCTGTATACTAACAATGAACTGTTAGAAAAGGAATACAAAAATACAATACCATTTAAAACTGCACCCAAGGAAATCAAATACCTGGGAGTAAACCTGACCAAGGAGGTGAATGATGATATGCTGAGAACTATAACATGGCAATAAGGGAAATTAAAGGAGATGTAAAGAAATAGAAAGATAATCCATTCTTCTGGGTTGAAAAAATTAATATTGTAAAAATGGCTATTTGACCCAAAGCAATCTACAGATTCAATACAATCCCTTTCAAATTACCCATGCCAGTTTTTACAGAACTAGAACAAACAAGCCAAAAATTTATATGGAACCTCAAAAGACCCAGAATTGCTAAAGCAATCCCAAGCAACAAAAACCAAGCAAGAGGCATAACTCTCCCAGACTTCAGGCAATATTACAAAACCACAGTCATCAAGACAGTGTGGTACTGGTACCAAAACAGACATACAGACCAATGGAACAGAATAGAGAACTCAGAAATAAACCCAGACACCTATGGTCAATCAATCTTTGTCAAGGGCGACAAGAACATAAAAATGGGAAAAAGACAGTCTTTTCAGTACATGGTGCTGGGAAGCCTGGACTGCCACATATAATTAAATGAAACTGGAACAAACCCTCACACCATGCACAAAATTAAACTCAAAATGGCTTAAAGATTTAAATGTAAGAGAAGACATCACAAACTCCTAGAAGTAAACATAGGCAAAACAGTCTCTGATATCAACTTTACAAATGTTTGTTTAGGTCAGTCTCCCAAAGCAACGGAAATAAAAGCAAAAATAAACCACTGGGAACTAATCAAACTGACAAGCTTCTGCACAGCAAAGGAAACCAAAAAGAAAACAAAAAGACAATTTACAGAATGGGAGAAAATAGTTTCAAATGATGCAACTGACAAGGGCTTAATCTCTAGAATATACAAGCAACTTATACAACTCAACAAAAAAAAGACAATAACCCAATGGAAAAATGGCAAAAGAGCTGAATAGACATTTTTCCAATGAAGACATATAGATGGCCAACAAACACATGAAAAAATGCACAACATCCCTGATTATTCAAGAAATGCCAAAGCTACTATGAGGTACCGCCTCACCAGAGTCAGAATGGCTGTCATTAATAAGTCCACAAATAACAAACGCTGGAGAGGGTGTGGAGAAAAGGGAACTCTACTGCACTGTTGGTGGGAATGTAAGCTAATACAACCACTAGGGAGAAGAGTATGGTGGTGCCTTAGAAAACTGTACACAGAACTACCTCATGACCCAGAAATCCCACTCTTGGGCATATTTCTGGGCAAAACTTTCCTTGAAAAAGACACATGCACCCTCATGTTCATTGCAGCACTACTCACAATAGCCAAGACATGCAAACAACCTAAACGTCCATCAACAGATGAATAGATTAAGAAGATGTGGTATATATACACAATGGAATACTACTCAGCCATAAAAAGAACAAAATAATGTCATTTGCAGCAACATGAATGGAACTAGAGACTATCATACTGAGTGAAGTTAGAAAAATACCATATGATATCACTTCTATCTAGAATCTAAAATTGACACAAATGAACCTATCCACAGAAAAGAAAATCATGGACATTGAGAACAGACTTGTGGTTGCCAAGGGAGAAGGGTAGAGAGTGGGTTGGTCTAGGAATATGTTGTTAATAGATGCACACTATCACTTTTGGAATGGATAAGCACTGATATCTTGCTGCATAGCACTGATAACTGTATTTAGTCACTTGTGATAGAGCATGTTAATGTGAGAAAAAAGAATGTATACGTGTATGTTTGACTGGGTCACCTTGCTGTGCCCTAGAAAATTGACAGTGTACTGTAAATCAGCTATAATGGCAAAAATAATAATCATTATTAAAACAACAACAACACCAAAAATGTGCCGGTTGTTTTTCTTCTTGGGCATATCCTCTATGGTACATTATGTTTTTCATGGACTGGAGTGGTGTTTCCTTTCCAAGGTTAGGGAAATGCCCATCTATAATCTCTTTAAATATTTTCACAAGACCTTTCTCTTTCTATTCTACTTCAGGTGCCCCAATAATGTGAATCTTGGGGTATCTAATGATGTTTTGCAGGATTTTTGTTTGTTTGTTTTTGCTTTTTAGGAATGCACCTGTGTCATATGGAAGTTCCAAGTGTATGGGTTGAATCAGATCTACAGCTGCCAGCCTTCACCACAGCCACAGAAACCCAGTATCCAAGCTACATTTGTGACCTACATCACAGCTCACAGCTATGCGGATCTTTAAACCACTGAGCAAGGCCAGGAATCAAATATGCATCCTCATGGATCCTAGTCAGGTTATTAACTGCTGAGCAATGGAGGGAACTCTTCTTTCTTTTTTATTATATTCTGCAGCAATGATTTCTACAACTCTGTACTGCAGCTCATTTATTAGTTCTTCTGCTTCATTTATTTTATTTATTCCTCATAGTGTGTTTTTCATTTATTGTTGTTCATCTCCATTTGTTTGTTTTTATATTCTATCTCTCTGTTATCATTCTATGCTTCCATTGTCTTATCATTCTATGCTTCCATTCTTTTTCAAACTCTTGGATAGTTACTATCATTACTCTGAATTCTTTATCAGGTAAATTACTTATTTCCACTTCACTTTATTTTTCTTCTGGGTTTTTATCTTGTTCCTTTAACTGAAACATATTTCTCTGCCTTATCGTTTTGCCTAATTTGCCTAATTTGCCTAATTGATAAGGCATTTGTGCATCCTTAATTTGGGAGGGACTGGTGCATGCCAAGTGGTGGAGAGAACTGTGTCTTCTTCTGGTGGACAAGTGCCACATCAAGAGCATATTTTGAAGTGGCTGTGAGCTCATACAACTTTAAGCAGTCTGTCTCCTGATGGGTGTGCTGAATTACTGCCCTGCTGGTTATTTGGCCTGGGATGTTCCAGCACTGCATCCTGTAGGCTATCTGGTGGGGCCAGGTCTTGGAGCTAAAATTTTGACCTCTGGGAGAGCTCACACTGGATATTTCCTGAGGCCTCTGCCACCTGTATTTTTGTTCCCATGGTGAACCACAGCTGATCCCTGTCTCTCCAGGAGACCTCCAAAGACCCACAGGCTCCTATGGAGTCCTTGCTTTATGCTCGATCCCAGTGAAATCTTGTGTGTGTCCTTCAGCAGTGGAATCTGTTTCTACCAGTGTTCTGGCCTTCAAATCCCAAAACTCCAGAGGCTCCTCCTCCCAATGACAGACATTTAGTCAGGGGAGCCTGAAGTGAGGTTCAGAACTCTCATTCCTGTGTAAGAACCTCTGTGATATAATTATTTTCTAATTTGTGGGCTGCCTAATTGGTAGGCATGGAATTTGATTATATAGTGCATGTGTTCTTTTTACCATCTCATTGTGGCTTCTTGTCTGTGGATATGCAATCTTATTTTTTTTTTTTCTTGTAGGCTCCAATCTTTTTTTTTTTTTTTTTTTGATGGTTATTCAGCAGTTAGTTGCGATTGTGGTGTTTTTGTGTGAGGAGGTGAGTTCAAGTTTTTCTATTCAAACTTCTTATCCAGAATTGAGTAGCTTATTTTATTTCCAATCCTTGCTGCCTCTTTCCTTATTGTGTGCTGAAATCCAACTGATATCAGTTCTGCAGGCCTAGTAGCCCTTGTGCACTCTTGAGACAGTGGAAACAGCAGTTAGTGCCTGCTCATGGGTCTCATTGTGACAGAGAGTGGGGCCCATTTCCACCTCTGGGGCCTATGTTGGTGGAGGCAGCACTGTAGAAAGCTGTTTTTGAAAAACATCCTTAAGTTCCCCCAAACCCAATTATATTAGAAACTTCAAAGGAGTTACAGTCTCATAACTTCCATATCTCACTCGTTGCAATTTTGTGATGATCAACTTTTTAAAAAAAATGATATATCATATTGAGGGAGAGGAAATCACACAGTATTATTTTGTCTATATCTCGGCTTCCTAAATATAGCCATGTATGTATAATATATTAGGAATGGCTCTATTAAATATTTTAAATATGAATAGAGGGTTCATCAGAGTTTATATTTAAAAATAAAAATAAAGCCTAAACTGATAATTTAAAAATACTTGAGGAGTTCCCGCCATGGTGCAGTGGTTAACGAATCCAACTAGGAACCATGAGGTTGCAGGTTCAGTCCCTGGCCTTGCTCAGTGAGTTAAGAATCTGGCACTGCCATGAGCTGTGGTGTAGGTTGCAGACATGGCTCGTATCCCGCATTGCTGTGGCTCTGGCATAGGTCGGCAGCTACAGCTCCAATTGGACCCCTAGCCTGGGAACCTCCATATGCTGTGGGATCGGCCCTAGAAAAGGCAAAAAGACAAAACAAAACAAACAAACAAATACTTGGACGTTTATCTTCCTACACATGGGAGAAAAAAAGATACAAAAAAGTATATTAAAAAATGTGGATGAAAAATTATGTATTAGTTTTCTAGGAAAATCTGTTTAAGACAGATTACTTTTTCAGTCTCTGAATTAGTTTATCTAAGGTGCACTCGACACTAGATAATGAAAATTGTTAACTGAGGCACAGAGCTAGAAAATTTTGTCATATCATATGTTTTCTAAACCTACAATTGTTTCTGAAAATTATCATAAATAATATGGATTTTTTATCTTAGAAAAAATACATATAATTACACGTTATAAAGCATGGGAAAATATAGAGAACTAAAATGATATATACAATGAAGACATAAAGAATGGGAAATGGAGAATAATTTATTTAAAATACATTAAGATCATTCAAACAATGCTGCATTAATCTAACTTTTTTAAAATCATAAAGCAATCTGGACATATTATAAATATAATAACTTGCAGGTATTCAAAAAAACATTATATAAGCCTAAATACATTTTTACAATTATTTTATTTCTTTTGCAATCTTAGGAAAAAAACTATCAACAGAAGTTTTTTTTAAATTTTTTTTGTTTTCCCACTGTACAGCAAGGGGATCAAGTTATCCTTACATGTATACATTACAATTACATTTTTTCCCCACCCTTTGTTCTATTGCAACATGAGTATCTAGACAAAGTTCTCAATGCTACCCAGCAGGATCTGCTTGTAAATCTATTCTAAGTTGTGTCTGATAAGCCCAAGCTCCCTATCCCTCCCACTCTCTCCCCCTCCCATCAGGCAGCCACAAGTCTCTTCTCCAAGTCCATGCTTTTCTTTTCTGAGGAGATGTTCTTTTGTGTTGGATATTAGATTCCAGTTATAAGTGATATCATATGGTATTTGTCTTTCTGGCTCATTTCACTCAGTATGAGATTCTCTAGTTCCATCCATGTTGCTGCAAATGGCATTATGTCATTCTTTTTTATGGCTGAGTAGTATTCCATTGTGTATATACACCACATCTTCCGAATCCAATCATCTGTTCTATCAACAGAAGTTTATTATTTTTTTGTAAAGTCACAGGCCTTATCCTTTTTAAGGCTGAAATGGTGATGCAATTGAAAATTCTTGGTAAATAATTTAAGATCAATAATGATAGGTTTAAAAATGGAATTTGAGAACTATGGGGTTTTAGCATGCAGAAAGGAATTGAGACAGTGGAAGGGATTGCCATAATGACTATTTTATATGGTGGATGATAAATTGAAATGCTGAGAACTTACTGTAGGGCTATGGGACTTTTCATTATTAGCATTATTTTCTGAGATCTAACTCCCTTTTCTTTATCTTTCTCCTCACTCTTCACCTATCTTAAACCCATATTGACTACTATATTACTCTTCTCCCTAAAGAATATGTTCTATTATTTTCATCAGTTAGTTGACTTTCCTTTTGATTATCATAAACATTTGCTTATATAGGAAGTACATGAGAGAAGAAAAGGAGAACAGTGGAAATTTACCATTATCAAACTAGAAAAACAAAGAGATATTTATAGAAAATCACAAAAATAGATTGGAAGTTCTGACAAATTTATTTTTGATTTATATAAAAATTACTGAAATATAGAAACACTTTTATTTCACCTTACAAACTCATATAGTCCTGTAAGAAAACAAACAGAACCCCAAAGTCTTCTTTTAGATACTACCTTCTAGATGTGCTCCTTCTAGATACACTTTCCTTATTTCTAATAGTATGTATTATCTTTGTTTTTTTGTACTTTATATAAATGAATTATGCAGTTTATGTTTATCTACATCTGGCTTATGTCACTCATTGAACAACATTAAACTTTTGAGTTCATCTAAATTATTGAGTAACTATAAATTATTCATCCAATTTCTTATACTGATTGTTTGAATACCACAATGTATTTATCCTATCAGATATTTATGTGTGTTTAGGTGTTTCCAGTATGAACCATTACAAATATTATTGCTCTGAATATTCTAATTCATATTTTTTGGTTCATATATGTAGCCACTTCTGTTTTATATAACATTTGGTCATAGGATATGCACATGTTTGGCAGTAGTGGACAAGTGGTTTTCCAAAGTGGTTTTATTGACGTACATTCACATGGTAATTTGTGACAATTTCAGTTAAACTACATACTTACCAAAATTTTAGTTTCTGTCTTTTTAAAACTTCAGATATTATGATAAATGTGTAGTAATACGTCATTCTGATTTTCATTTCCATTTCCCTGACAATGAACTACTTTTTCACATATTCATTACCCATTTGTCTATCTTATTTTATTTTATTTTATTATTTTATTATTTTATTTTATTTTTTGCTTTTTAGAGCCAAATCCATGGCATATGGAAGTTCCCAGGCTAGGGGTCAAATCAGAGCTAGAGCTGCTGGCCTACATCACAGCCACAGCAATGCAAGATCTGAGCTGTGTCTGCAACCTACACCACAGTTCACAGCAATGCCAGATCCCTAACCCAATGAGAGAGGCCAGGTATTGAGCCCACATACTCATAAATCCTAGTCAGTTTCATTAACTGCTGAGCCATGAAGGGAACTCCCTGTATATCTTCTTTAGAAAATAGCTTTTGAATGTCTTGTTCATTTTTCTAGCAGGTTGTATTTCTTTTTTTTCTTTTATTAGTAGGTGTTCTTTATGTAATCTGTATATGAGTTATATTGTTTGTATATATTTGAATTACAAATATCATCTTTTCTCTCGGTATATGATTTGATATTTGTCTTTTGATGTATAGTCTCTAAATTTGTAAAATCTTACTTTAGTGCTTTTTATGTCCTCTTGAAAAGATCTTTGTCTATTCTAAACACAAAGTGGTTTTCCTTAGTTTCCTGATAAATATTTTATTGTTTAATTTTCACATTTGGATTTACAATCCATTTAGACTGGATAGGGGACAAGATACATTTTTATCCAAATGATTTAGAACAAAATTTTTTGTAAAGATTAGTTTTCCTTCCACTCTACTGCAAATAACGTAACTATACGGTGGGATCTGTTTTATGTTCTTTATTCCATTGGCCAAACTATTATTACTGTACTAAATGGGATTGTTTTCTTAATTTCTTTTTCTGATGTTTTGTTATTGGTGTATAGAAATGCAAACAATTTTTGTGTACTTATTTTGTGTCATCTGAAACTTTATTGAATTTTTAATGGAGTCTTTAGTGTTTTCTATATAAAGTTGAACTACATGGATTTGAACTGTGTGGGTCTACTTATCTATGGATTTTTTTTTCAGTGGTAAATATTAGAGTACTAAACAATCTAAAGTTGGTTGAAAATGTGGATGTAGTAGAGTTGTGGATACTAAGGAGCCTCATATTTGTAAGACCGACTCTAAGTTATATGGATATATTTAACTGTGTGGAGGGTTGGCACCTTTAAGCTTCACATTGTTCAAGAGTAGACTGTATCATATGTCATATGCAAATAGTGATGGTTTTACTTCTTCCTTTCCAATTTGGATGTAGTTTATTTCTTTTTCTTGCCTAATTACCCTGGTTAGGACTTCCAATATCATGTTGATAAAAGTGTTGAGAATGGGCATCCTTATCTTGTTCTTGATCCTAGAGGAAAAATTCTGCTTTTCACCATTCAGTGTGATGTTAGCAATGGGTTTGGCATATATGGCCTTTGCTATGTTGTTACTCAGTATTAGCAGGTTGTATGTTTCAGGAGCTAATTTTGTTTTTTTAGTCTATCCAATTTGTAGGTATAAAATTTTTCATAATAGTCACATGATTTTATGTATTTTTGTGGTATTATTTATAATTTCTCCTCTTTTATTTTTTATTGTGTCTCTTTTTAAAGTTAATCTAGTTAAAGTGAGTTTAATTTATTTTTAAAAAACAAATCAGTTTCATTGACCTCTGGTACTGTTTCATTACTTTCTATTTCATTTATTTGCAGTCTAATCTATTTTCTTCATTTGACTAGCTTTGTTTTTAATTTGTTAATAATTCTTCTAGTTTCTTGATTTATAGAATTTAGGTTATTTATTTGAGAACTTTCTTTTCCTTAATGTAGCCATAATAATTATAAACTTCCTTTAGTGTTGCTTTTTCTGCATCACATAAATTTTTTGTGCTCTATTTTCATTTTGGTCTCAAGATATTTTAAAAATATTTTTAATTCATTGATTGTTTCAAAGTGTGTTGTTTTATATTGCCCACATATTTGTGAATTTTCCAATTTCCCTCTTATTCATATTTTTCTAGTTTCAGAAAAATAGATTTGATATGATTTCAATCCTTATTTTTTTATACATGTTTTTTAATTTTTCTCATTATAGTTGGTTTATAGTAGTCTGTCAATTTTCTACTGTACAGCATGGTGACCCAGCTACACATACTTGTATAGATTCTTTTTCTCACATTATCATGCTCCATCATAAGTGACTAGATATAATTCCCAGTGCTACTCTGTAGCACTAAATTTGTTAACATTTATTTTGTGGTTTAACATATGATCTATCTTGGAGAATGTGTTATTGAAAAAATATATATTCTCCTACTATTGGGTAGTATGTTATGTATATGAATGTTGTGTTCAAATCTACTCTGTTCATATTGATTTTCTGTCTGGATGATCTATTCATTGTTTAGAGTTTAGTACTAAAGTTCACTAGTATTATTGAATAGTATTCTATTTTTTAAAAATATTTGCTGCATATATGTCTTGGGTGCCTATATAACTGCAAATATTATCTACTTTTGAGCATTGACAACTTTATCACAATATAGAGTCCTTTTAGTCTCTTTGACAATTTTATTTTCTTTGACAATTTTTGACTTAGTCTGTTTTGTCTGATATATGTATAATCATCCTTGTTCCCGTTTGGTTACCATTTGTATGGAATATGTTTTTATCCGTTCACTTTAAGTCCATATGTACCCTTAAAGCTCACATGAGTATCTTTTAAGCAGCATACAGTTGGATCTCTTTTAGATAGCCATTTAATGTCAGGTGATTGGAAATTTAATCTAAATTTAAAGGTACTATTGATAGGTAAGGACTTACTATTGCCATTTTGTTAATTATTCTTTGACAGTTTTGTAGTTCCCTTGTTCCTTTTTTATTTTCTTGCTGGGTGTTTTGATTTTTTTCTCACTGTTTGTGTATTTACTGCAAACTTTTTATTTGTCATTATCATAAAGCTTACATAAAATAATATATAAAAGTCTGTTTTGAGATAACAATTTAATTTCAATTCCATTCCAAAATCAATACTTTTTTCTTTCCCTATTTCAAATGTTTTATGTCATTGAAGATACAAAAACCAACAAAAATACAGTATTTATATTGTATAACCATTAACAGATCACATATAGCGTTAATATCATATTTTGTATTTTTAAGTTTTATACAAGATATAAAATTGATTTACACACTATTATTACAGTATTAGAGTGTTTTGAATTTAAAAATATACTTACTTTCTGCCAGTGTTTTATTTTTTATTTTTGTATGGTTTTTATTTTTTCCATTATAGCTGGTTTACAGTGTTCGGTCAATTTTCTACTGTACATCATGGTGACCCAGTTTCACATACATGTATACATTATTTTTTCTCACATTATCATGCTCCATCATAAGTGACCAGACATAGTTCCCAGCGCTACACAGCTGGATCTCATTGCTAATCCATTCCAAAGGCAGTAGTTTGCATCTATTAACCCCAAGCACCCCATCCACCCCACACCTTCCCCCAACCTTTGGCAACTGCAAGTCTATTCTCCAAGTCTATGATTTCATTTTCTGTACGAAGGTTTATTTGTTCTGGGTATCAGATTCCAGATATATGTGCTACCATATAGTGTTTGTCTTTCTCTTTCTGACTTAACTCAGTATGAGAGTCTCTAGTTCCATCCATGTTGGGGCAAATGGCATTATTTTGTTCATTTTTAGTGCTGAGCAGTATTCTATTGTGTATATATACCATATCTTACTAATCCAATCAAATGTCCATAGACATTTGGGTTGTTTCCATGTCTTGGCTATTATGCAGGTGCATTATGTCTTTTTCAAGGAAAGTTTTAACTGGATATATGCCCAAGAGTGGGATTGCTGGGTTGTATGGTAGTTCTGTGTGTAGTTTTGTAAGGTACCTCCATACTGTTCTCCATAGTGGTTGTACCAGCTTACATTCCCACCACCAGTTCTGGAGAGTTCCTTTTGCTGCACACCCACTCGGGTGTTATTTGTGGACTTATTAATGATGGCCATTCTGACTGGTGTGAGGTGGTATCTCATGGTAGTTTTGATGTGCCTTTATCTAATAATCAGTGATGTTGAGCATTTTTTCACGTGCTTGTTGGCCATCTGCATGTATACTTTCCATGGAGAAATGCCTATTCAGGTCTTTGGCCCATTTTTCCATTGGGTTGTTGGCTTTTTTTGCTGTTGAGTTGTACAAATTGCTTGTATATTTTAGAGATTAAACCCTTGTCAGTTGCATCATTTGAAACTATATTCTCCCATTCTGTAAGTTGTCTTTTTGTTTTCTTTTTGGTTTACTTTGCTGTGCAAAAGCTTGTCAGTTTGATTAGGTGCTATTGGTTTATTTTTGCTTTTATTTCTGCTACTTTGGGAGACTGACCTAAGAAAACATTTGTAAGGTTGATGTCAGAGAATGTTTTGCCTATGTTCTCTTCCAGGATTTTGATTGTGTCTTGTGTTATATTTAAGTCTTTCAGCCATTTTGAGTTTATTTTTGTGCATGGTGTCAGGATGTGTAATAATTTCAAGAGGTTTAAATTTTCATATATTTTCTTGTTAGTTCCCTTGTGTGTGATGACCTGTTTCTCCTGGTGCTTTTAAATTTTTTAAATTACATTTTGAAAATGTGATGACTCTGTCTTAGTGAAGTAATTTTAGTTAAATTTCTTTGAAATGTTTTGGTTTTCATGAATCTCTATATTCACTTTCCTTCCTGGATTTGAGAAGTCTCTGTCATTATTTCTTTAAATATGATTTCTATTCCTTTTGCTTTCTTTCCTCGTTCTGTGAATACCCCATATTGATTTTTAAGTTAATTTGATGGGATACCATAAATCCTGTAGGCTTTCTTTAACTCTTTTACATTTTTTCTTTTTGTTATTCTGACAATAATGTCAAATCATTTGTCTTCAAAATAAAGGCAAAAATAAACCAATGGTACCTAATCAAACTGAAAAGCTTTTGCACAAGGAAACCATTTAAAAAAAAAAAACCTTACATGTTGGGAGGAAATAGTTTCGAATGATGCAACTGACAAGGGCTTAATCTATAAAATATACAAACAACTTATACAAATCAACAGCAAAAACAAACAACCAAAAAAATAACAACCAAAT
The DNA here is from genome assembly GCF_054392235.1 of Sus scrofa. Classification (NCBI taxonomy): domain Eukaryota; kingdom Metazoa; phylum Chordata; class Mammalia; order Artiodactyla; family Suidae; genus Sus; species Sus scrofa. Next base: position 51,922,100 of record NC_139386.1, read on the forward strand.
TGAGAAATGGGCCAAAGACCTGAATAGACATTTCTCCAAAGAAAATATTTAGATGGCCAACAAGTACATGAAAAAATGTTCAACATCTCTAATTGTTAGGGAAATGAAAATCAAAACTACTATGAGAAACCACCCCACACTGGTCAGAATGGCCATCATTAACAAGTCCACAAGTAACAAATGTTGGAGAGGATGTTGAGAAAATTGTACCCTACTACACTGTTGGTGGGAATGTAAACCAGTACAACTACTATGGAAAACAGTATGGTCATACCACAGAAAACTAAATATAGAGCCACCTTATGATCAGACAATCCCACTTTGGGGCATTTATCCAGACAAAACTTTCATTGAAAAGGATACATGCACCAGTATGTTCATTGCAGCACTACTCACAATAGCCAAGACATGCAAACAACCTAAACGTCCATCAACAGATGAATAGATTAAGATGTGGTATATATACACAATGGAATACTACTCAGCCATAAAAAGAACAAAATAATGCCATTTGCAGCCACAAGGATGGAACAAGAGACTCTCACATTGAGTGCAATAAGTCAGAATGAGAAAGACGAATACCATATGATAAAACTTCTGTCTGGACTCTAACATATAACACAAATGAAACTTTCCACAGAAAAGAAACTCATGGACTTGGAGAACAGTCTTGTGATTGCCAAGGGGGAGGGAGTGGGAGTGAATGGACTGGGAGTTTGGGGTTAATAGATTCAAATTATGTCATTTGGAATGGATAAGAAATGAGATCCTGCTGTATAGCACAGGAACTATATCTAGTCACTTGTGGTGGAACATGATGTATAATATGAGAAAAATAATATATATGTATATATGATGGGATCACTTTGTTGTACAATAGAAATTTACAGGGCACTGTAAGTTAACCACAATATAACAATAAAAATCATAATTAAAAATTTGTCTTCAGATTTGATGACTTTTCTCCTTTTTCTTTTTCAAGTCTGCTGTTGAAGCTAACTCTTCCTGGCTTGGTATTTGGTGTGGGGTTGTCTCTTGGAACTTTTGTATGGATATGTCTTCTCTTATTTCTTTTTTGGGAAGAAGGTTCAGAATTTTATGGCCACACTTAATCTCACAAAAACTAGGCCAAGTGCTAATAGTCTTCTTAATTTTTAAACAGAAAAAAAAATCTACTTTTCCTAAGGCATCGCTCTGAAATGTTCAAGATTTTCTACCTTCTTCCAATTTAACAGTCAAATAATCTGCTAATATTGATGTATTTTCCGTTGGTGCTCACATGAACAATCTGTGGAAGACTGCTCACTGTTGGAGGGGCCCACAAGTGAGACAATCTATGAGGTTTATGTATTGGACTATGAACAAGTTAGTAGGATTCATAGTGAGTCACTGAGATTAAGGAGCCCCTTCCTCTTTTCTTACTTTTAGTTATCTCCAGGCTATCTAGTCATGTCAATACCCTCGGTGTTTTGAGTGGGGCAAGTTGGAACTGAATTGGGCTTCTTAGATTGTTGTCTCACAAAACTGGGGAAGTGAGTTACTCATCTTATTCTTATTTTCCCCCATGAGGAAAATCACAACCTGAGAAAGTTTCTCCTGGCACTGAATTGTGCCTCTTTGATGAACTCCATGATGCAAGTAAATTATAACTGTTCATCTCACCCTTTCAATACATCTTTCTTGGATTATTTTTTTTCCAACAAGTTACAAGAACCTCTTCTTTGTACTCCCAAGCCCCCATACAAATATTTATATATATGAGTGATTGTTAAAATTGGTGACTCAGTGAAGTTATAGGATTTGGAAGCTAATATTCCACCATCTTGCTGACATCAATTTTTCCATTTGGTTTTAGTGTGTCAGTGTCAAGAATTCATTATAATTGGGTTAAAATTATTTTATTTTCTATTTTTATTTCTTCATTGACACACAGATTATTTAGACGTATCCTGCTCAGTTTTCAAGTTCTGGGGGCTTTTGTCTAGGTACATAACTCTTATAGATTTTAATTTAAAACTTTCTAGTCAAAAAACATTTAAAATAATTTAATTTTTTGAAGATTTTTTTTTGGCTCCAAATAAGATTTAGTTGGTAAATATTCCAATTACTCTTATAAAAAAGGATGTGAGTTCTGCCATTGGGGTAGCATTTTCTTTATAGCAACCAGGTCAAATTTAACTTCTTAGTTCAGAAATGTCCAAATTTTTACTGTTTTTTTCTGTTTATTCTACTTATTGAGAGAAAGACATTGAAATCTCCAACTCTGTAGATGTAACTGTTTACTATGATATCTTTCTGATATATTGAACTTTTGTCTTTAGGAAATATTTATATCCCATCATACTTCTTGCATTGTAGTCTACTTTGTTTGATATATAGTATAGTTAAGCCAATTTCTGTGTTTAAGATTTAACATTTGTTTCTATCTTTTCATTTTAATTTTTAAATTTTTAAAACTTTATTGAAGTGTGGTTGACTTACATTGTTGTATTAGCTTCAGTTGTATGGCAAAGTTATGTGTAAGTAATACATATTACATATACACATATATAATCCATTATTTTTATGTATACATATATTAATACATATATTAATAACATATACATATATTAATAATCCATTATACATATACATATATTATATATACATATACATACATATACATATATTATACATATATACATATATATACATATACATACATATATATATACACATATATATATACATATACATACATATACATATATTAATAATCCAATATACATATATTAATAATCCATTCTTTTTATCATGTAGGTTATTACAAACTATTGAGTAGTATTCCCTGTGCTATGCAATAGGTTCTTTTTAATCATCTATTTATACGATAGTGTATATATTATTCCCATACTCACAATTTCTCCCTCTCCCTCACAATTTTCCCTATGGTAACCCTAAGATTGGTTTTGAAATCTGTGAGTTTACTTACATTTTATAAATAAGTCCTTTGTATAATTTTTAAATTATATTCCACATATAAGTGATAGCTTATTTGTTTTTCTTTGTCTGACTTAATCCATCTTTTTAGTTTCAATATTTCCATGCTCTTATTAAGTGTTTTTCCACTAAACATTGTAGAGTAGGTCTTTATATTTTAATCCATTCTCATAGTTCTTTTATTTTACTTAGAGTATTTGTTCCAATTACTACTAGTTTAATTATTAATGAATTTTGATTTATATCATTAACTCACTAACAATCTGCACTTAGCCCATTTCTTTTATTTTCATTTCCCCATTTCTTCTTGCTTTTTTTAGATTAATCAGTTTAAAAGAACTTTTTTTTCCCCTATTTCTACAAGCTGTTATGCATTCTCTAACTATTCTTTCATGGAAACTCTAGAAGTTAAAACACTATCATTGAATTATTATAATATAATCTTTTATAGTTTTCATGATAGTGCCAGAAGTTTAGAACTTTTAAGCCTCATTCTTTCGTCTCCATCTCCTTGTGGTTGCTTAAAACTTTGTTGGTATCTCTTCCTCTCATTAGAGTCTTTCTGCCTGGGAAATACTGAAGTGTGGGCACATAAAATAACCTCACACTTAGGATTGCAAAATGCCCACAAGTAGAGAAGGTAATCAGCTAGTAACTATCAGCTTATCTTTTAAAAAGCTCTATTCTTTCTGGAATTTTAGTTTATCTAATAATACTTATTGTTCATAGAGATCCCTGAAGCCTTTCACAAGCTAAGTTTTGTAATTTATCTGGTTACCTTTAGTTGTGGCAGTGAGAGAAATAAACTGCTGTGATCTTTTACATCTTATCTGGGGTGGAGGTCTTTTTTCTGTTTTATAACCATAAAACAAGGAAATGTCCCATATACATTTTTCTAATTTTTTGTTATTTTTTTTATGCTATCAAGTATTTAGATGGAAATGCACAGAGGTTTTAAGCTAGGATCCAAATATCAATAACTTTAAGGTGGACTTATAAAAACTACAATAGTTGCCTTAAATTCCCTCACTGCTCTCCTTAACTGCTTTAAAATAAATCACTTTTGCTGTTAGGGAACAAACCTAATTCAATGAATATGAATGCACAAATCATTTGATTTTGCACATCACAAAATTGGATTTGAGAAATAAATTTAAGATAGCTAAAACACTACGAGGTGCTCCTTGGTTCCAAAATTGTTGAACTGGCTCCAGTAATCAGTAATATGAACTTTGGGCTCTCAAATGAAAAGGACTGGAAAATTGGTTTCTTTCTTTCTTTTTTTTATTTGAAGTATAGCTGATTTATAATATTACATACTGTACAATATATTGATTCAATATTTTTATAGATTAGACTCCATTTAAATTTATAAAATATTGGCAATATTCCCTGTGCTACACAATATATTATGTTGCTTGTTTATTTCATAATTAGTAGATTTTACCTCAGAATCTACCACTCCTGTTTTGCCCTTTCCCCCCTTCCCTCTCCCCACTGGTAACCATTAGCTTGTTCTCTATGTCTGTTTGTTTCAGTTTTGTTAAATTCATTGTTTGTTTTAATTTTTAGATTTCACATGAAAGTAATAACATATAGTATTTGTATTTTTCTTTATGGCTTACTGCATGAAGCATAATAACTCCCAAGTTCATCTATATATTTGAAAATGGAAAAAATTCTATTTTATGGTTGAGTAATGTTCGACTGCATCCATATATACAGCATCTTTATCCATTGACGAACACTTAGGATGCTTCCAGTCTTGGTTGTTCTAAATAATGCTGCTATGAATGTTAGGGTACATGTATTTATTGAAAGTATAGTGTTTTCTTTTTCTTTGAATATATACCCAGGAATAGAATTTTTAAATCATATGGTAGTTCTATTTTAATTTTTTTTTTGAAGAAACTCCATATTGTTTTCCATAGTGGCTGCACCAAATTACATTTTTTTGTTTGTTTTTAGGGTTGTACTCATGGCATATGGAAGTTCCCAGGCTAGGGGTAAGATCAGAACTGTGACTGCTGGTCTATAAACAGCCACAACGACACCATATCTGAGCTATATCTGCAACCTACATGGCAATGCCAGATCCTTAATCCACTGAGCGAGGTCAGGGATCAAAACTGCATCCTCATGGATACTAGTCAGATTAATTTCCACTGAGCTATGATGGCAACTCCCAAATTACATTCTTATCAACAGTGAAAGAGGATTCCCTTTCTCTGCATCTTTATTAACATAGATTATTTGTGGATTTTTTGATGATAGTTATTCTGAGAGATGTGAGGTGATATTGTTTGGTTTTACTTTGTATGTTTTTCTGATTGCTAGCAATCTTGAGCATCTTTTCATGTGCTTGTTGGCCATCTATATGTCTTCTTTTGAAAAATGTCTATTCAGGTCTTTAAACATTTATTTGTGTTATTTGGTTTTATTTGATACTGAGGTGTATTAGCTGTTTGTATATTTAGTTTTTCAATCCCTAATTGTTAATATAATTTGAAAATATTTTCTCCCATTCCATGATTTTCATTGCTGTGCAAGTTTTTAAGTATAATTAGGACATATTTGTTTATTTTTGCTTTTGTTTCCTTTGCCTTATATTGGAGAGTGTTGTGCTTATATTTTCTTTGGAGAGTTTTATATTTTCTGGCATCACACAGGTTTTTAATCCTATTCGAATTTACTTTTGAATGTAGTATGAGGAAACTTTATAAAGTCATTAATTTACTTTTAGCGATCCTATTTTGCCAGCACCACATAATGAATATACCATCTTTTGTCAATTGTATATTCTTACCTCCTTTGCTGTAGATTCATTGACCATAAATGCATGAGTTTACTTCTCTTCTCTATTCTGTTCCAGTTATCTATGTGTCTGCCTTTTTATCAGCACCATGCTATTTTGTTTATTATAATTTTGTACTATAATCTGAATTTATGGAGTGTGATAATTTAAGCTTTCTTCTTTTTGTCAAGATTGCTTTCATTATTCAATGTTTTTTGTGGTTCCGTATAGATTTTAGGATTATTTGTTCTGTCTTTAGGAAAAATGTAATTAGTGTTTTGATAAGGATTGCATTAAATCTGATTATTGCTTTGGGTAGTAATAACATATTAACAATATTAATTCCTCAGTTCATGAACATGGGGTATTTTTCCATTTTTTTATTCCATCAATGTTTGATAGTTTTCAAAGTATAGGTTTCTTACATCCTTGGTTTATTCCTAGTTTTTTTTTTATATTTTCAGTGCAATCTTAATTAAGATTGTTTTATCAATTTCTCTTATAACTCATTATTAGTGTGTAGAAAAGCAGCAGATTTCCCTATACTAATCTTGCATCCTACAACTATAGTTAATTCATTTATCATTTGCCCATAAGTTATTGAGTATCAACTATGTTTGAGGTATTTATTTCACATAAAATGGTATATGTATGTGCTTGTTTGGATATGTTCATTTATTAGTTTGTGCAGTTTTTTTATTGTTTGAGATTTTAGGATTTTATATATATGGCATAATTTTGTCTGCAAATATGACAATTTTATTTCTTTCCTTCCTATTTTGGAAAAATATATTGCCTGATCATTCTTCTAAGATTTCCCACACTATGTTAAATAGAATTGGAAAGAGTGGGCATCCTTGTCTTTTTTTTTTTTTTTTTTTTGACTTTAGAAGAAAAGCTATCAGCTTTTCACTGTTGAGTATAATATTACCTATTTGTCATAAATTGATTTTGTTATGTTGAAGTAAGTTCTCTCTGTACCAAGCTTGTTGAGAGTTTTATAATAAATAAATATCACATTTTGTTGCATGCTTTTTTTTGCACCTATTAAGATGATCATGTGATTTTTATCTTTTGTTTTGTTAATGTGGTATATCACGTTGAATCATTTGGCAATATCCAATTGTTGTAGCCTCCCTTGAATAAAAATAGTACTTTTTATGTATTGTTCAATGCAGTTTACTAGTATTTTTTTGAGGATTTTTGCATATATATTAATCAAAGTCATTGGCTGTAGTAACTTTTTTTTTTTTTAGTGTCTTTTTCTTGTTTTGGTATCTGGGTGATCCTGGTCTTGTAGAATGAGTTTAGAAGTGTTTCCTTTTCTTTAATTTTTGGAATAGTTTGAGAATAAGTACTGACTCTTCTTTAAGTGGTAAATTCACCCATGAAAATTATGGTCCTGAACTTTTGTTTGCTTGTGTTTATTCATTACTGATTTAATTTCACTGCCAGTAATTAGTTTGTTCAGATTTTCCATTTCTTACTGATGCAGTCTTGGAAGATTGTATGTTTATAGGAATTTATCCATTTCACCAAAGTTATCCAATTTTTGGGTATATAACTTTTCATAGTATTCTCTCACAATTATTTGCATTTCTGTGATATTGTTTGTAACTACTCCCCCAATTTTACTTATTTGGGGCCTCTCTCTTTTTCTCCAAGAGCCTGACTATAGTTTTATAATTTTTATTTTTTAAATTATTTCCCCAATACAATTTTTTTCTACTGTACAGCACGGTGACCCAGTTACACATACATTTACGCATTTAATCTTTTCTAAAAAAAAAAAAACTCCCCAATTTTTAGTTCTTTTGATTATATTTTTTAGGTCTTTTCTTATTTTATTTATTTCAGCTCTACTATTTATCATTTATTTGCTTCTGCAGACTTAGTGTTTTATTTATTCTTCTTTTTCTAATACATTTAAATGGTAAGTTCAGATTTCTCTTATTTCTATAGGTAAGGCTGTGTCACTATAAACTTTCCTCTTAGAACTGCTTTTTTTCATCCTATACATCTTGGATAGTTTTGTTTTCATTTTCATTTGTCTTGAGATATTTTCTGATTTTGTATTTGATTTCTTCATTGAAACATTGGTGCTTCAGTGACATGTAGTTTAATTTTCATAATTGTGTTTTTCCAATTTTCCGTCCTGTGATTGATTTCTAAATTCATAATATTGTGGCTGGTTGAATGTTAAGTATAATTGTATCCTCCTAAATTTGTTGAGACCTGTATTTTGTGGCCTAATCTGTGACCTGTCCTGGAGAACATTACATGTGTGCTTTAAAAAAAAATTGGATTTTTTTGTTTCGAATGGAATTTCCGGTAGATGTCTGTTAAATCTAACTAGTCTAATATGTTACTTAAGGTTGTTGTTTATGATTATTCTCTCTGATTTAGACCCTTGACATAATGGAATGTGAATGCCCCCTATTACTATTGAATTATTGTCAATTTCTTCTTTTATGTCTGTTAATATTTGTTTTATATATTTAGGTGCTCCTGTATTATGTGCTTGTATATTAATGGATATTATATCCTTTGTGTGTAGTGTTCCCTTTATCATTCTGTAATACCTTTCCATGTCTTTTGTTATATACTTTGTTTTTGTTTTTTGTTTTGGCTGCACCTGCATCATTTGGGAGTTCCCAGGCCAGGGATCAATTCTGTGTCATAGCAGAGACCTAAGCTGCTGAAGTGACAAGTCCAAATTCTTAACCCACTGTGCCATAACAGAACTCCATAGACTTTGTTTTAAAACATAGGAGTTCCCGTCGTGGCGCAGTGGTTAACGAATCCGACTAGGAACCATGAGGTCGCGGGTTCGGTCCCTGCCCTTGCTCAGTGGGTTAACGATCCGGCGTTGCCGTGAGCTGTGGTGTAGGTTGCAGACGCGGCTCGGATCCCACGTTGCTGTGGCTCTGGCCTAGACCGGCGGCTCCAGCTCCGATTCGACCCCTAGCCTGGGAACCTCCATATGCCGCAGGAGCAGCCCAAAGAAATAGCAAAAAGACAAAAAAACAAAACCAAAAAAAAAAAAAAAGAAAATATATATATATATATATATATTTTGTCTGAGCGTTGCTACTCCAAGCTTTTTCTGATTTCTTGTTTGCATAAAATATCTTCCATCCACCCTGTTTTAGTCTGTGTGTATCTCTAAAATTGAGTCTTTTGTAAACAGCATATTTTTTTTTCCAATCATCTCTACCCTGAATCTTTTGACTGGAGGATTTATTTCATTGACAATGAAAGTGATTATTGATAGGCATGTACTTATTGCCATTTTTGTTACTTGTTTTCTATTTGGTTTATAGCTATTTTCTATTCTTTCCTTCTCCATATTTTCTTGTGGTTTGATGAGTTTCTTTAGTTGTATGTTGGGTTCTTTTCTCTCTGGTTTTGTATATAGTTGAAGGTTATTGATTTCTGGTTGTCATAGTGTTCTTATATATTGACATATAACTGTATTTACAAAAAACAGGTTTCCCTTTAAGTTCAAATACTTTCTAAAAGATTTATACATTTTAGTCCCCCTCCCAGGTTTTGTGATTTTTGATATCATATTTTACATCTTCATGTCTATTCCTTAACTATTTATTTTAGTTATGGTTAATTTTACAATGTTAGTCTTTTAATATTCTTTCTAGATTAAATTGTTGTTCTATAGACTTTGTCTTTAATAGTGAGATTTTGTTTTCTTTCACTTAATTTATTACTTCTTGTTATATTCTTTTCTTTTCCACTAAGAGAAAAATCTTACATTTCTTGTAGTTTCCATGTAGTGTCAATGAACTCTTGGTTTTTGTTATCTGAGAAGTTATTTATTTTTCTTTCAATTCTGAATAATCTTACTGGGTAGATTACCTTAGGTTGTAGGTTTTTTTTTCCCTTTCAGTGCTTTAAATATCATGCCATTCATATATGTTGACCTTTAGCTATAGCTACTTGTTTTAAACCAGTGGTCACTTTATGTCAAAGGCTTTCTTAAATATCCTTTTTTAGTCTCCTAGTTTTGATTTATCTTCCTTGCCATTCCATTTTTAGAGATTTAAAGAGATATGAAACATAATCAGATTTCTTTTTTTAGAGTCATCATTTTAGATTATTGGATAATTGTGCTCCAGACATAATTATCCCTACATGTGGCTCTATGGGGGTAAAGACTTGGAATTATCAGAATATCAAGCTTGGGGACTACTAAGAGTGTAATATTCAAGTATATGTGAGGATATAATTTTTTCTTGACATGTGAAGGAATAGAGCATTCTAGGCATATATATATGTATATATATATGTATAATTTATATATTTTTTCTTGTAAAATAATAATTTTAAAGTAAAAAAGAGAAAACAAGAGCACTAAAAGAACTAAATGAAATGAAATGATGGGAGTTCCCATCGTGGCTCAGTGGTTAACGAATCCGACTAGGAACCATGAGGTTGTGGGTTCCATCCCTGGCCTTGCTCTGTGGGTTAAAGATCCGGTATTGTCATGAGCTGTGGTGTAGTTTGCAGATGCGGCTCGGATCCTGTGTTTCTGTCACTGTGGTGTAGGCCAGTGGCTATGTATGGCTCATTCAACCCCTAGCCTGGGAACCTCCATATGCCACAGGAGCAGCCCAAGAAATGGCAAAAAGACCAAATAAATAAATAAATAAGTAAAACAAAATGAACTTTCCTTGCTCATTAAGATTCCTTCTTCATATCTTGATTCAAGAGTCTGCTAGAAAGACATAATCTGGTATGGAATTAATTCTGGGGTCCTACACTTTTCTCAAAGTGTATATATTATTAATTCATATAATATTTTGAGAACTTAAGGTTAAACCAGAAAATGTGACACAAAGAACATATATATATATATATATGTATAACTGTGTTACTATGCTGTACAGAAGAAATTGACACAACACTATAAATCAACTATACTCTAATAAAAATAAAAATAAAAAAAATCTATGTGTATCTGTTTGGGGATATCTGTATGAAGATGAAAATGTGTTTTATATTTTGAGGTTTACTTTTCCCTTGTGGGAAAATTTGACATTAAGCAAGGCATTTTTATTTGTAAGCATGTACAGAATATCCTTGAGGGATTGCATTCTGGCACATAAAAAGTACTTCATCATGTATTTCTGCAGCAGGCTCCTGAAATGTTCCAACTGAGAAGAACTGACAGCTTCAGCAGGAGGGCTTTTAATACTTCCACCTTCTTGTAAAATCTCCAATTGCCAAAAACATTATTTTCTTTACCGTTAATTTTTGGAAAATGATTTTTGACTTGGGGATATAAAATACATGGAGCAGGAGTGTGAATTTTCTACTTAAACCTTAAACATTTATCTCTGAGTAGAGTTCTAATGTAATAAAAATGGTGATGTTTTGGCTTACTTTTATCCAATGCTTATCATGTACCGGGCTGTGCCAGGCACTTTATATATTCCATTACTTTTGATTTTTAAAACCAACACTAGCTGATAGCATTTTATTTAAGATTAGGTTCAGTCATGAGTGGTAGGGAAGGCAAAGTAACAATGGTTTAAAGAAGTGGAATTTTTTTCTCAGTTAAATGTCCTACAGTAGAAAGTTGTGGTCATTATTAGTGTTCTTCATTGATCTTTATAATTATTCCCCTTCCAGGTACATCATGGCATTATACTTCTTTATGCCATTGATTTTAGACATGTCCGTATGATTTTTTTAAGCAATTAAATGTGAGTAGAAGTAATATTTCACTTGTGGGTAAAAGGCTTTAATATCTGCTGCACACTTCACTTTATTATTTTTCTCTTATATCTAACCATGTTCTCTAATGTAGTGAAGTCTCCATCATCCTTGGCCTCTGATTCAGGTCAACATGGAGCCAACCCATTGCTGACTCAAGATGGAAAAGTAGCATAAGAGGGAAAATATCCTTTTTTATTTTAAGCCTTGTCCCTGGCTTGCACTTGCTGACATAAATATCAGGAGCTGGAAATATGCTCTATAGTATTGGTGATCCATGCTCCGTGTGTCTGTCTCACTGCTTTAATAGGCATGAATTCTATTCTCAACCACAACTCGTGGTCCAATATGGGTGCTCTAGATCAGGTCATAATATTTGAATTTCAGCCAGTGAAATTAGAGAAGGGATTGAGAATGATATTTTTGCTCTTCGAGGATGTTTCTTGAAATCTGCATGCATCATTTCTATTTACATTTAATTTGCTATCATTTACTGACATGGCTACATTTATGGGAAGGAGAGTTTGAGACTTTTTTTCCCTCAATTACCATATACTCAGTTGGAAATCAGGTATATTACTTTAAAGGAAGGGGGTACTTGATAATGAGAACACAGTCTCTGCAAAGTTAGTTCCAGCTACCATCTTCATTTTGCAAATGAGAAAACATGGAGCAAGTGGAGAGTTAACTTAGCCAAGATCACACTAATTGATGATGCTTGATTAGGAATTTAGGTAATGTGACAATAAAGCCTGTGTGTTAATATAAGAATATACTACTTTCACTAATAGAAAGTAAATTCTTTATTTTAACAGCAAGAAAAATGTTCTATGAGATATAAATTGACTTGACTTTTCTATTTTCCTCCCTTAGCCTCGAATTCAGAGTTGATGTTGCTATAATTGCCAGGCCAAGCCAGTTTTTGAATTTCACATATTAGGAACAGAAGTAGCTCTGCCAGGTCAATATAAATTCCTTCTCAGTTACATTAATTTTGAAAGACTAGTTTCAACACCAGCTTGGTAGTTATAGATAGGTTTAATGGCTAAGCAAGGATAAGAGGATAAAAATGAAATTTTAAGTCTTAGGGTCATATTTTAAATATCCATTTAAAATATAAAATCCATTTCAAAAATAGATATATTTTAAATAAAAATTTAAATTGACTGACAACACTGTTTAAAAATTTTCCTACTTATTTTAATAGTGTAGCTCATGCTTATAATTCTTTATAACTTCCTTTCTATATTTCTTATACTAATTTCTTCTCTATTTATAAACTGTATTTCTCTTCTCCAAAGGAGACATACAGATGGCCGAGAAACACATGAAAAGATGTTCAACATCATTCATTATTAGAGAGATGCAAATCAATACCACACTTAGGTACCACCTCACACCAGCCAGAATGACCATCATCCAAATGTCTACAAACAATAAGTGCTGGAGAGGGTGTGGAGAAAAAGGAACCCTAGTGCACTGTTGGTGGGATTGTACATTGGTGCAACCACTGTGGAAAGCAGTATGGAGATTCCTCAAAAAACTAAAAATAAAACTCCCATTTGATCCAGCAATCCCACTCCTGGGCATCTACCCAGAGAAAACCACGAATTGCAAAGACACATGTACTCCAATGTTCATTGCCTCACTGTATACAATAGCCAAAACATGGAAACAAACTAAATGTCCATCGACAGAGTAGTGGATCCAGAAGAAGTTGTACATATGCACAATGGAATATTACTCAGCCATTAAAAAGAACGAAATGCCAGCATTTTTTGCAACATGGATGGACCTAGAAACTACAGTGCTAAGTGAAGTCAGCCATACAGTGAGACACCAACATCAAATGTTTTCACTGACATGTGGAATCTGAAAAAAGGACAGACTGAACTTCTTTGCAGAACAGATGCTGACTCACAGACATTGAAAAACGTATGGTCTCTGGAGGAGACAGTTTGGAGGGTGGGGGGATGTGCTTGGGCTGTGGGATGGAAATCCTGTGAAATCAGATTGTTATGATCATTATACAACTACAGATGTGATAAATTCATTTGAGTAATTAAAAATAAATTAAACCAAATAAAGATTCACTGAGGCTTGTGCTCATGGGTTTAAGAAAAAAAACAAACTATATTTCTCAGTGTTTTCCAGATGTAGTAAAGAATTATTTCTCAATGCTAGGTTAAATAAGCAGAAAAATTTTATTGAATTACTGCATTAACCATATTAAGATATACTAAATGACTTTTAGTTGCTATTTCAATTTTTCTGTCTATAACCCATTCACTCCATGGACTGAGAATTTTTTATTGGGCTTAATTTTTCAGTATATTTTATACATTTAAATATAAAATTATGAAAATCAGTGAAACTGTATAAATAGACAATTTCTCAGCAGAAACCCTGCCTCTATTATATTATTGTACATAAAAAATAGTATATGACAGATAAATATATGCAGAGAGAAAAACTCCTTTTTTTTCTTAATTTCTAAAAAGTGAGGCTGTCTCAGTAATTATATGCATTAATGTCACAATGTTTTGTTTTTCACAGTAATATAAATGTTGATAGAAATTTTTCACTTTTTATATCTTGTACTTTCTGGACTGGTAGATCATAAAACTCTAAATAGTCCGTGACTGTACAATATGTTATGATGTTAGAAGGTACGTGAATTGCTCAGCTCAGCCAATTACAAAGTGGTTTCCTTTAATATTATTTTATTTTATTTTTTTATTTTATATTTATTGCTTTCCTTTAATCTTAATTCACAGGAATTTCTCTACAGCTTGGGCTAATATTTATGGCACCCTGCCTGATGGAGCAACCATCAGAGGGCTTTTTGTGGTGGGAGTTTCGAGTTGGCCATCTAGAATTCCAGAGTAGATGTCAATGGGAAAGGAATTTAGGAAGTGTCAATAAACTAATGAGCTGTCACAGTGAGATTTTTTTTTAAGTATAGTTCTGCATTAATTCTAATTTAGAGGAGCATAAAGTCTATCCAAAAACAGAAGGAGTATGTGACTAATTTTAATGTTTTTGGAATTTGTCAAACAAATTCCCCCAAGAAGCGTTTCATTGAGATACAGTGTTTTAGTAAAAACTCCACCTTCGTGTTCAAACTAACTTGCTTCTTTTTTAGAAAAAAGTTATTTATATTTATTTAACTTTTTAATTATGTATTTATTTACTTACTAAGGCTGCACTCACAACATATGGAAGCTCCTGGCCTAAGGTTATTCGAGCTACGCATGAGGCCTACGTCACAGCCATGGAAACACTGGATCTGAGCCTCATCTGTAACACATGACACAGCGTGCAGCAATGTTGGATCCTTAACCCACCGAGGGATGCTAGAGATCAAGCCTGCATCCTAATGGACGCCATGTCAGGTTTTTAACAGTCTAAGCCACAACAGAAACTCCCTAACTTGCTTCTTATTTTGCATAAAAGATCAAGAATAAGTTGATAAGTGACATAGGACCTTAAAATGATTCTGTAAATTCAGAAATGAAATGAGCCAATTCTTCATTTGATAAATTGGGTTAATTTTGTACATTTGTTTAGCATTTAAGAGTACCAAACTGGAATAACCAAGTCTTTGTTCAATCTTTCTTTTTACTACAATGCTTTATCTTATTTAAACATCACATGACTCTATATGAGAAGTAGGTTTACAAGAGATAATATTCTTTTTTTAACTCTAATGTGAAACTGCATCTGAGAGATTATGTAGAACAAATAAGATTCAAACCTAGAACTTCAAATTTCTAACTTCATGAGAAATTCATAGCCCCCAAAATGTAGAATGATAGAATAGTGCCCAAGAGCATGCAAAAAATGTTAATAAAGAAACCTACAAGCATCTTTATATTTCCTCTTTTCCTGTTCTTTCTCCCCTTTCTTTTAATACCTTTATTCACTCTTTTCTTCCTTATAATTAAAACTCCTATGTGCCATGACACCCAGTTTCTGAGAAACTAAATGAGTTAAATAATCTCAAAAATTGTTTGTTTTTATTTTAGATTATATGTACAAACTCTGTAATTATCTACATTTTGAGTGTCCTAGACTATATACTACATATTATATTAATCCAAAAGTATGAATGATGAAAGAAAAATTTGCATACTTTGTAACTAACAAATTTTCCAATAATTTTTTTCAGGGTAATTTTACCAGTATACTTATATGCTTTTGCATTTCTGTTCTTGAATAAATAATCATCCTTTGATACCAAGTCTCTCTCTGGTGGAGTTACTAAAATAACCTCATTCAGTTATTTATTTCATATTCTCTCTTCATCTTACTCCACGTTGGTTTCTGCCCCATGATACCTTGGGGATCACTCTTGTCAAAGTCAACAGTGCTGTCCACATTGCTAAATCTAATGGTTATTTTTTTATCTGTCCTTTTATCAGTATTTGACTTAATTAACCTTTTCCTCCTTGAAATAATTTCTTCTTATCATGGCCTTTATGATTTAACCTCTTTTCCCAGACTTTTTTCTAATTTATCTTCCTTCATTTAATCTTTATTCTATGGTTTTTACACACATATGCACGCGCACACACACACACACACACACACACACACACACACACATTCTCAAGGTTTGTCTTCATCCGTCATTGGTTTGACTAATTCATTTCTATGTTTTTAGGTACCTATGACTCCCAAAACTATATTCTCATTAATGACCTTTCCTTGTACACTAAGATTCATGTCATATACAACTCCCTAACTGAATACTGCAATGCAGATGCATAGTACTTTCATTCTTTCCTATACCAAATAATCCATTAATTTATCCATTATCTTGAATAATCTAAAAGGTAACTGATTCCTATACTTAGCTTATTCTCTTTATCAAAACAATCTACTAAATCTTGCAAAGCTATGCAAATCCCCATGCTTCTCTCATCAACCATTTTACTTGCATCTAAGCTGTGATCATTATTTATGTGGGCTAAAACAATATTTTGCTCTATTCTTCTTGCTTCCAACCTACCCTTATATTTTTGAATCTTCACATAATAACCTGAATTATTTTTAATGCAGTAATTAGATCATGTCATTTTCCTTCCTTAGACCTATACTTACCATTATACTTAGAATTAAATTCTAACTCCTTATTCTGGCTATAAAGTCCTATATGTTATACCCCCTGATATTGTCCTCAACTTTGGGTAATACAATTCTTCACTCTTTCAGAACAATGTAGTCTTCTACTTGTGTTCGTCTTTCTGTTCTAGAAACATCAAATTTTAAGTTCTCTGAACTATGTCTTGCATCTGAATCTGTTTTTCCCCTAGATCTTCAGATAGACTGACTCATTCTTGTCATGTAAAACTAAGCTTAAATTTTATAGCTCAGAGAGGCCTTTTTGAACTACCAATCTATAGCAGCCATCAGTAACTCTCCATCACATCACCCTATTTTATTTTTCAACATAGCACTCATTCCATCTTGGTACTATTTGTAATCTAATTAATTCACCAATGTGTATAACTTTTTATTTTATATTTATCCTCTCATAGTATGTATGCCCCTAGTAAAGATGATATGTTCTTACTTATTCCTAATACTTAGCACTTATGCAAAAATGCTCAAGAAATATTAGCTTAAGAAGTAGAGTTCCCATCATGGCTCAGTGGTAACAAACCTGACTAGCATCCAAGAAGACATCTGTTCAAACCCTGGCCTCGATCAGTGGGTTAAGTGATCCAGTGTTGCCATGAGCTGTGGTGAAGGTTGCAGACATGGCTCAGATCTGGCTTTACTGTAGCTATGGTATAGCCTAGCGGCTACAGCTTAGATTTGATCCCTAGCCTGGGAACTTCCATATACTGTGGTGTGACCCTAAAAAGACCAAAAAAAAAAAAATAAACACAAAACACACACACAAAAAAAACCTTTTCCAGATGTTCTCAATCTAGTGGGAAATATTGATTCATCTTAGTGTTTCTTTATAATTTATCCATTTTCTTCTGACAAGGTGTCTTTTTTATGAAGGGCTTGACTGAGACAGTAACTTCCAACATCCTATATAGTAAAGCTGTCCAAACAATTTTATTGGGACTATATGCCTTTTCATTTTGCTCTCTGTCATATAGAGAGTGGACTATGATTATGGTTTAACAGGTTGTTTTATAACTAATGTGACCCTCCTGATATTCACTGTGGGTCCTGAATGAATATATATTGAGTTTTATATAGAGGATTGACCTACTCTCTGGGTAGCAGTACTACTACTATTTCTGTTTATGTAGTAGTACCACACCTAACTCTTGGTCTTAGACTTTATGGACTTTGATTGGTCTAATTCAATAAATACTATGTGGAATATGAATTAATTCTGAAGTGGACAAAATTAGCCTCAGGGCTTTTGCTGAAAATGCTTGGATAAAGTATTTTTGTACATCACTGGATGTAAACAAGAAATTACAAGAAACTACCCCCCTTGAGCCCATATTGGGACCACAAGGGGCAGCCTCCCAAGAATGAGCCAACAAGGAGAAGTGAAGTGAGGAATAGTTCCTGTACCGTTGTTAAATCACAGGAATAAATCTCACAGTAAATCAACCATTTTAAAAATAAACTATTCAGTCATATGAGCCATTGTTGTTTGCTTCATTTTTTTAATCCATTTGGGATGTGCTTTTCTGATTAAAGAAACTGAAAATATTGTGTTTTTACAGGTAAGATAAATCACATCCATCTGAGTATTAATTGCAGGGATTGAATCAGTGGAAATCTAATTTGGATGCTAGTTTATTAGAAATAGTAAATTGTATTGATATAAATTATACTAAATCATATAAAATATATTCATGCTTAAATGAAGTATAACACGTCTACTCTGCAAGAAAAAGACCACAAACAATAAAACTGCAAATAAAATATCTTTTTGGATTCCATTCCTCTTATTTTATCAAAGATATTGAGTTAACAATCATACTCTTTGAGTTATCATTTCCTTTCCTTTACTTATTGACAGGTTGTTTGATGGTTAACTGAATTAGAGATTTTAGGGAAGAAGAGATTTTGGGGAGATAAAAATAGGGTGTTATTAGGGAAGGTGTCTGTTCAGATATTTGGCACAAAACTCAGTGGTAAAGAGACTTTGAAAATGAGTTTTCATTTGAATGTTTACCTGTTGAAAGGTGAGCTTTATTAATTCTTACCCTTTTTCACTGCCCAATCTCATAATTAATCCATTGTCAACATTAACTTTCCAGAGTAGTGGCATTTGAAGTGTAGTAGATTTATAATATTGTGTTAGTTTAAGGTGTACAGTGAAGGGATTAACTGTACATTTTTCAGATTATATTCCATCATAGGTTCATAATAAGATATTGAATATAATTTCCTGTGCTGTACAGCAAATTCTTATTTCTATTTTATGAATGTATACATTTGCATCTGTTATTCCCTTACTCATAATTTATCACTCTCTCCCTCCTTCTCCCTTTTGGTAACCATGTTTTCTATATCTCTGGGTCTGTTTATTCTTTGTAGATAGTTTCATTTGTATTATTTTTATATTCCACGTATAAGAAATATAACATGACATTTGTCTTTAAATTACTTCACTAAGTATAATATCCTTTAGGTCCATCCATATTGCTGCAGGTGGCAGTATTTCATTCTGTTATAGTTGAGTAATATTCCACTGTATATGTACAACACATCGGCTTAAGTCAGTCAATCTGTTGTCACTTGCGTGGTTTTTATGCCTTGGCTATTGCAAATAGTGCTTCTATGAAGACTGACATGTATGTATCTTTTTGAATTATATTTTTCATCTTTTTCCAAATATATAACCAGGATTCAGATGGCTAAATCATAGGTAACTCTATTTTTAGTTTTTTAAGGAACCTCCATACTGTTTCTGTAGTGGCTACACCAACTTACATTCCCATCCAAAGCATAGGAGGGGGACTTCCCATTGTGGTGTAGTGGAAATGAATCTGACTTGTAATCATGAGGTTGCAGGTTCAATACCAGGCCTCCCTTAGTGGGTTAAGGACCTGGTGTTGCCATGGGCTGTGGTGTAGTTTTCAGACACTGCTCACTGTCTGTGTGGTGTGGCTGTGGTATACGCCAGCGAATATAGCTCCAATTCAACCCATAGCCTGGGAACTTGCATATGCCACAGGTGTGGCCTTAGAAAAAGAAAAAAACAAACAAAGAAAAACCAAAACAAGGCTTTCTTTTTCTCCACACCCTCTCCAGCAATTATTATTTGTAGACTTTTGATGATTGCCACTCTGTCCAATGCAAACTGATACTTCGCTCTGGTATTGATTTGCATTTCTCTGGTAATTAGCAGTGATGATCATATTTTCAGATGCCTATTAGCCATTGGTATGTCCTCTTTGGAAAATGTGTATTTATGTCTTCTGCCCATTTTTGACTGTTTTTTTAATATTGAGTTATATGAGTTGTGTGTATATTTTGTGTATTAATCCTTTAACTGTTGCACCATTTGCAATTTTTTTCCTATTCCATAAGTTGTCTTTTCATTTTGTTCAAAGTATACTTTGCCATGAAAAAGCTTTTCAGTTTGATTAGGTCCTATTTGTTAATTTTTGCTTTAATTTCTTATGCCTTGGGAGAATGATTTAAGAAAATATTCCCACAATTTCTGTCATATAATGGCAAACCTATGTTCTTTTCTAGGGAGTTTTATGGTACCATGTCTTAAATATAAATGTAAACCATTTTGCACTTATATTTGTATATGATGTGAGGGAGTGTTCTAATTTTGTTGATTTACATGTAGTTGTCCAGGTTTCCCAACACCACTTGCAGAAGAAACTGTCTTTTCTCCATTGTATTTTCTTGCTTCCTTTGTCATATGTTAATTGCCCATAGGTTAGTGGATTTATATCTGTGCTTTTTAGTCTGTCTCTGATCTATTTTTGTGCCAATACCATGAAGTTTTAATATACTCTGAGAACTGGGAGGGTGATACCTACAGATTTATTCTTTTCCTTGAGATTTATCTGGAAACACTGGATCTTTTGTGGCTCCAAATATATTTTAGGATAATTTGTTATAGTTGAATGAAAACTAGATATTTTGATAGGGATTACATTAAATCTGAAGATTGCTTTAGGGAGTATTACAATTTTAACATCCAAGAGCATGAGATAGCATTGCATTTCTTTGAACATTTTCAGTTTCCCTTGTTAATGTTTACAGTTTTCAGCATATGATTGTTTCATGTCCTTGGTTAAGGTTATTTCTAGGTATTTTATTTTTTATGTGATTTTAAACAGGGTATTTTTTTTTAGTTTCTTTTGATGATATTTCATTATTAGTGTAAGAACATCTACACTCCTAATCATTCTCTCCTTCCTGAAATATTGTCTTCACTTGGTTTCTTTTTTTTTTAGTTTTAGTTTTTATTTATTTATTTATTTTTAATTACTCAAATGAATTTATCACATCTGTAGTTGTATAATGATCATAACAATCTGATTTCACAGGATTTCCATCCCACAGCCCAAGCACATCCCCCCACCCTCCAAACTGTCTCCTCCAGAGACCATACGTTTTTCAATGTCTGTGAGTCAGCATCTGTTCTGCAAAGAAGTTCAGTCTGTCCTTTTTTCAGATTCCACATGTCAGTGAAAACATTTGATGTTGGTGTCTCACTGTATGGCTGACTTCACTTAGCACTGTAGTTTCTAGGTCCATCCATGTTGCAAAAAATGCTGGCATTTCGTTCTTTTTAATGGCTGAGTAATATTCCATTGTGCATATGTACAACTTCTTCTGGATCCACTACTCTGTCGATGGACATTTAGTTTGTTTCCATGTTTTGGCTATTGTATACAGTGAGGCAATGAACATTGGAGTACATGTGTCTTTGCAATTCGTGGTTTTCTCTGGGTAGATGCCCAGGAGTGGGATTGCTGGATCAAATGGGAGTTTTATTTTTAGTTTTTTGAGGAATCTCCATACTGCTTTCCACAGTGGTTGCACCAATATACAATCCCACCAACAGTGTACTAGGGTTCCTTTTTCTCCACACCCTCTCCAGCACTTATTGTTTGTAGACATTTGGATGATGGTCATTCTGGCTGGTGTGAGGTGGTACCTAAGTGTGGTATTGATTTGCATCTCTCTAATAATGAATGATGTTGAACATCTTTTCATGTGTTTCTCGGCCAACCATATGTCTTCTTTGGAGAATTGTCTGTTTAGATCTTCTGCCCATTTTTGGATGGGGTTGTTTGTTTTTTTGGTATTGACCATTAGGAGGTGTTTATAAATTTTGGAGATGAATCCCTTGTCAGTTGATTCACTTGCAAAGATTTTCTCCCATTCTGTGGGCTGTCTTTTTGTGTTGTTTAGGGTTTGCTTTGCTGTGCAGAAACTTTGACGTTTGAGTAGGTCCCATTTGTTTATTTTTGTTTTTATCATCATTACTCTAAGAGGTGGATCTGAGAAGAGGCTGCCGTCATTTATTTCAGAGAGTGTTTGGCCTATATTTTCTTCAAAGAGGTTTAGAGTGTCTGGTCTTATGCCTAGGTCTTTAATCCATTTTGAATTTATTGTTGTGTATGCTGTTAAGGAGTGTTCTAATTTCATTCTTTTCCATGTGGCTGTCCAGTTTTCCCAGCACCACTTATTGAACAAGCTGTCTTTTTCCCGTTGTATATCTTTGCCTCCTTTGTCATAGATTAGTTGCTGTAGGTGTGTGGGTTTAATTCTGGGCTTTCTATCCTGTTCCACTGATCTCTATTTCAGTCTTTGTGCCAGTACCATATAGTTCTGATGATCATTGCTTTGTAGTATAGTCTGAAGTCAGGGAGCCTGATTCCCCCAGCTCCATTTTTCCTTTTCAGGATGTCTTTGGCTGTTCTGGGTCTTTTGTGCTTCCAAACAAACGTTAAAATATTTTGTTCTAGTTCTGTGAAAAATGTCCTTGGTAATTTGATAGGGATTGCATTGACTTTGTAGATTGTCCTGGGTAGAATAGTCATTTTGATAATATTGACTCTTCCAATCCAAGAGCATGGTATGTCTTTTGATTTATTTGTATCATCTTTGATTTCTTTCATCAGTGTCTTATAGTTTTCAGAGTACAGGTCTTTTGTCTCTTTAGGTAGGTTTACTCCTAGGTATTTTATTCTTTTCGATGTGATGGTAAATGGGATTGCTTCCCTAATTTCTCTTTCTGATATTTCATTGTTAGAATATATAAATACCATTGATTTCTGTGTATTAATTTTGTATCCTGCGACTTTGCCAAATTCATGGATGAGCCCTAACAGCTTTCTGGCAGATTCTTTAGGATTCTCTAGGTATAGTATCACGTCATTGGCAAATGGTGATAGTTTTACTTCCTCTCCAATTTGGATTCCTTTTATTTCTTTTACTTCTCTGATTGCTGTGGCTAGGACTTCCAGAACTATGTTGAAGAGTAGTGGCAAGAGGGGGCATCCTTGTCTTGTTCCTGACCTCAGTGGGAATTCTTTCAGCTTTTCACCACTGAGAATGATGTTAGCTGTTGGTTTGTCATATATGGCCTTTATGATGTTGTGGGACGTTCCCTCTATGTGCACTTTCTGAAGGGTTTTGATCAGAAATATGTGTTGGATTTTGTCAAAGGCTTTTTCCGCAACTCTTGAGAGGATCATGTGGATTTTATTCTTCATTTTGTTAATGTGGTGTATCACACTGATGGATTTGCAGATATTGAGGAACACTTGAATCGCTGGGATAAATCCCACTTGATCATGATGTGCAATCCTTTTAATGTATTGCTTGATGTGGTTTGCTAGTATCTTGTGGAGGATTTTTGCTTCAATGTCCATCAGTGAAATTGGCCTGTAGTTTTGTTTCTTGTGGTATCTTTCTCTGGTTTTGGAATTGGGGAGATGAGGGCTTCATAAAATATGTTTGGGAGTGTCCCTTCCTCTCCAAAATTTTGAAATTGATTGAGAAGAATGAGGTGTTAACTCCTTTAAATGTTTGATAGAATTTGCCCTGAAGCCATCTGGTCCTAGACTTTTGTTTGTTGGACGTTTTTTAATCACAGTTTCAATTTTAGTTCTTGTGATGGGTCCATTCATCTTTGCTATTTCATCTTGGTTTAGTCATGGAAGACTGTACTTGTCTAAGAATTTTTCCATTTCTTCTAGGTTTTCCATTTTATTGGCGTATAGTTGCATATAGTAGTCTTTTATGATCCTTTGTATTTCTGTGATGTCTGTTGTTCCTTCTCCTTTTTCATTTCTAATTTTATTTATTTGAGTCCTCTCTTTCTTTCTTGATAAGTCTGGATAAGGGTTTGTCCATTTTGTTGATCTTTTCAAAGAACAAGCTTTTCATTTCATTGATCTTTTCTATGGTTTTCTTTATTTCTATTTCATTGATTTTTGCTCTGATCTTTATGATTTCTTTCCTTCTACTAACTTTAGGTCTTGTCTGTTCTTCTCTCTTGAGCTGATTTAGATGTAAAGTTAGTTTGTTTATTTGAGCTTTTTCTTGTTTCCTGAGGTGGGCTTGTCTTGCTTTAAACTTTCCTCTTAGAATGGCTTTTGCTGCATCCCATAGGTTTTGGAGTGTTGTCTCTTTGTTGTCATTTGCTTCTATGTATTTTTTAATTTCCTCTTTGATTTCTTCAGTGATCCATTGGATGTTTAGTAGCATATTGTTTAGTCTCCACATGTTTGTGTTTTTTGCAGTTTTTTTCTTGTTGTTGATTTCCATTCGTACAGCATTCTGGTCAGAAAAGATGCTTGATATGATTTCAATTTTCTTAAAGTTACTGAGGCTTGATTTGTAGCCCAGGATATGATCCATCTTAGAGAATGTTCCATGTGCACTTGAGAAGAACGTGTATTCTGTTGCTTTTGGATGAAATGTCCTATAAATATCTACTACGTCCATCTGGTCTAATGCATCATTCAGAGCCTGTGTTTCTTTATTGATTTTCTGTCTGGTTGATCTGTCTATTGCTGTAACTAGGATGTTAAAGTCCCCCACTCTGATTGTGTTATGGTCGATTTGTCCTTTTAAGGTTGTTAGCAGTTGCCTTATATATTGTGGTGAACCTATGTTGAGTACGTAGATATTTAAAATTGTTGTATCTTCTTCTTAGATTGATCCTTTGATCATTATGTAATGATCATTCTTTGTCCGTTAAAATAGTCTTCATTTTAAAGTCTATTTTGTCTGATATGAGTATTGCTACTCCAGCTTTCTTTTGATCCCCATTTGCATGAAATATTTTCTTCCATCCTCTCACTTTCAATTTGTGTGTGTCCTTAGAAGTGAGGTAGGTCTCTTGAAGAAGGCATATATATTCATCTTGTTTTTGTTTCATTCAGCCATTCTTTGTCTTTTGGTTGGCATGTTTTGTCCATGAATATTTAAGGTAATTATTGATATGTATGTTCTTATTGCCATTTGATTAATTGCTTTGGATTTGTTTTTGTTGCTCTTATTTCTTCCCTTCTTCTCTTGTTCTCTCCTCTTCTGGTTTTATGACTATCATTACTGTTGTATTTGAGTTGATTTTTCTTCTTTGTTTGTGTATCGATTGTATATTTTTGGTTTGCAGTTATTCTGAATTTTAATATGCGTCTTTATTTATTTATGAGATTGTTTTAAGTTGTTGGTCTCTTAATTGCAAGTGCATCTCCAGTGTCCTGCATTTGTACCCACCTCTTCTCCTGATTTCTGATTTTGATGGCAAAATTGTACTTGGCTGATTTTGTATCTTTACTGTATATATACCTTTACTTTTGAGCTTTTTCATTTGTGGTATTTTTGTTTCCTGTTGCTGCCTTTTTTTTTTTTTTTTCTGCCTAGAGAAGTTCCTTTAGTATTTGTTGTAAAGTTGGTTTAGTGTTGCTGAATTCCCTCAGCTTCTGCTTATCTGTGAAGCTTTTGATTTCTCCTTCAAATATGAATGTGAGCCTTGATAGGGAAAGTCATCTTGGTTGGAGGTTCTTTCCTTTCATTGTGTTAAGTGTATCATGCCACTCCCTTCTGGCCTGCAGAGTTTCTGCTGTAAAATCTGCTGATAACCTTATTGGGGTTCCCTTGTATGTTACTTGTTTCTTTTCCTTAGCTGCTTTCAAGATTTTCTCTTTGTCTTTAATTGTGGTCAGTTTGATTAATATGTGTCTTGGTGTATTCCTCCTTGGGTTTATTTTATGTAGTACTTGTTGTGTTTCCTGGATTTGAGGGAGTGGTTCCTTTCCCATGTTAGGGAAGTTTTTGGCTATTAGCTCTTGGAATATTTTTCCTGTCCCCTTCTCTCTCTCTTCTCCTTTTGGCACCCCTATAATATGGATGTTAGTGTGTTTAACTTTGTCCCAGAGTTCTCTGAGACTCTCTTCATTTGTTTTCAATCTTTTTGTTCTCTTTTCTGTTCCACATCCGTAATTTCCACCAATCTGTCCTCCACCTCGCTTATTTGTTGTTCTGCCTCCTGTATTCTGCTGTTGGCTGCTTCTAGTGAATTTTTTATTTCAGTTATTGTATTTTGCATCTCTTCTTGTTTAACTTTTATATCTTGTATCTCTTTGGTCAGTGTTTCCTGTAAGTTATCCATCTTTGCCTCCAGTTTATGTCCAATGTCTTGCATCATCTTCAGCATCAACAATCTAAAGTCTTTTTCCTGGAGGGAGAAACTTCTGATCACTTAACTGATTTTCTGGGTTTTTTTCTTTCTCCTTCATCTGAGTTATAGTTCTCTGTCTTTACATTTCTATAGGTTTTTGGTGTGATGACCTTCTTACATATAATATAATTGTAGACTCTCTTACTTCTGGTGTCTGCCCCCTTGTGGCTGAGTTTGGTATGGGGGCTTGCTGTAGGCTTCCTGATGGGAGGGACTGATGACCACCCACTGGTAGGTGGTGTCAATTCCTATCCCTCTGGTGGGTGGGGCTTTGTCTCTGGATGGGATTAGATGTGGCTGTGTGCCTTAGGGGTCTTTAGGCAGCCTATTTACTGAGGGGTGTGTGGCTGTGATCCCACCTGGATTGTTGTTTGCCTTGGGGCTTCTCAGTGCTGACTGATGGGTGGGGCCAGATTTTCCCAAAATGGCCACCTCCAGAGAAAGGCAGCTGCTGAATATTCCCAAGAACTTTGCTTCCAATGTCCTTCCCTCACAACAAGCCACATTCACCCCTGTTTTCCTAGGAGGTCTTCAAGAACTTCAGTCAGGTTTGACCCAGATTCCAATGGAGACTTTGCTTTGCCCTGGGACCCAGAACATGTGAAAGTCTTTGTGACTTTTAAGAATGGGATCTCCATTTCACCCAGTACCATGGAGCTCCTGAACACAAGCCCTGCTACCATTCATTGCCAGATTGTCCAGGGACTCTTTCTCCCAGTGCCAGATCCCCACACGTGGGAGTTTGCTATGGGACTCAGAACTCTCACTCCTATAAGTGATTCTCTCTGAACCAGTGACTTTCCAGTCAGTGGGGCTTCCCATCTTGGAGGTATGGGATTGCTTATATCATGTAATCGCCCCTCCTACCTCTTGATGTGGCCTCCTCTTTGTCTTATGTGGTAGGATATCTTTTTGAAGGTTTCTGGTCCATTTCATTGAAGATTGCTCACCCTTTGGTTGTGAATTTTGTTATTTTTAGGAGAGAAGCTGAGCTTCAGTCCTTCTATTATTCCATCTTTTCCCATCTCCTGTATAATCAGTATTTTTAACTTAAACCTTTCTAGTGAATATTGAGTGATATTTCATTTTGGTTTTAGTTTGCATATCCCTAATACCAAATAATGTCAGGGATATTTTCTTTTACCTATTTTCAATCCCTATTATCCTCATTATCTTGTGGATTCCAGTTTTGTGAATTCACATAGTTGCTTAAATTTATTTGTACTTGAATAATCAATGCATGGGCACATTAACTGTATTTCAGAGTAGTGATCAAAATAGCAAACATCTTTTAATTGCTCCATGGGTGCTCACAGTCAATCCCAGCTAAGGTGGAAGAAGGTGACTGTCCTCTGCTATCTACTTTCAGCTCTCATACAGAGACGACTATCTGATGGAGAGGATAGGAATGCAGTGTAGCACAAGACCCGCAGAGCTACTTGGATGGAGTTTGAATCCCAACTATGGTATCTGTTGCTGGGTTAAGCCTTGGGGGAATGATTTCACACTACTAAATCTTTTCATTTATAAAATAAAAAAAAAGAGAACATATCAGGATGGATTGTTTTCAGCATTTAAGAATATAATCTATTTGAGATGTGTATGCCTACATTTACATCTACATCTATCAATAATAACTTTATTTACAGTTACCCTAAGAGCAATGATTCGTTGTTCCCTAAATCACCGTTCACTGTGAATTTATAATGGGGATCAACTGTTTTCCTGGGCAAAATATATATTCAAATATTTAATTTTACATTTGATTATATCTTTTCTTAATGTCGAGTATAAATACTGTGTTTTCAGGTTTATGCTTTGCAAAACTTTCCCGCAAAATGTTTTGAGATATCTTTTCATTTTCTTTAAAGTGTTTTTGAAGAGTAGGGAATTTTGATTTTTGCACGGGGAACTCTACCCAATATTCTGTGATAATCTATATGGAAAAAGAATCTGAAAAAGAATGGATGTGTTTTCATGAATAATTGAATCACTTTTAAAATTGTAAATCAAGTATACTTCAATAATATTTTAAAAATGGAAAAAGGTCTAGAGGGAAATCTTCATAACTTTAAGTTAGTAAGGATTTATTAGATATAATCCAAGAAGCCCAAATCAATAAAAGAACAAACAGATAAATTGGGCTACATATGCAGTATGTCCCTGTTGGCCAAACATTCCATATACCTCAGTGTGACAATCCTTAGTCATTTCCTACCCCACCTCCACCTGGACATTTTTCTAGTTCAGGTTTTATATTTAGATTTTTTTATACATTTTGAGTTAAATTTTGTACTTAGTGTTATGTATTCATCCAAATTTACTTATTTTGGGCATATAGGTGCCCAACTTTATCAAGATTAGTTGCCCATACATATCAGTTTATTTTTGGATTATTTGTTTTATTCAGTTGCTATATTTGTCTATCTTGAAGGCAATACCACATTGTCATGATTAATGTAGTTTTATGGTAATTCTTAAAATCAGATTAGTGTTAGTTCTTTTTTTACTTCTCTTTCAAAGTTATGCTAACCATTGCATATGCTTTCCATTTCCATATAATTTTAGGACAAACATCACATTTTACAATAAATAGGATGTTGGGGTGTTGATTCTATTGCATCTATAGATTAATTTGACAAGAAGTGACATTTTAACAATGTTGAATATTTAAACCCCTAGATACTCTGAATCTTTCTAGTTAGTTAAGTATTCTATATCTCAGGAATATGTGGCCATATTCTTTGTTTAAGTTTTCACATATTTAAGCAGGGAGGAGGCAAGATGGCGGAAGAGTAGGAGGGCACACTCACCCTCTCCCACAAACACACACAAAAAAACACATCTACATGTAAAACAACTTGCACAGAACAGCAACTGAATGCTGACAGAAGAACTTAAACCTCCAAAAATGGCAAGGATCTCTTGACATAACTGGGTAAAACAAGAGAAAAGAGGAGAGCAAGAGAAGGGGTATCAGGACCAGACTGGCACTCCTGAGAGGGAACTGTGAAGGAGAAAGGGAACCCACACCCTGGAAATTTACCTAACTGATAGAAAGATCAACTGAGTTGGAAGGATCTCCAGATGCCAAGAAAAGTTCAGCAGGAGGTCTGAGATCTGAAAAGCAGAGTGAGTCAAACAGATCATCTGAACCACTGGCACAGACACCAAAAACCGAAACGCTCATGCTTGGTTGGGGGCTGGGCACCAAGACCTAGGCTGCATAGGTTAGTCTCTGGGAGTGGGCTGGGGTTGGTGTTGCAGAGACAGCCTGAGGGACTAGGAAGTGGTGTGTCACCGGTGGAGGGAGTAATATACTAAGGGCTGGTGAGTGGAAAGCCACCACAGAGGGAAGTGGGGAGAAGGTCTGGACCCACAGCAGAGACAAGGTGCCATTGTTGGGGAGGGGGTGTGGGGAGGGGAGGGCTGCCATAGAATACTCCTTGCACACCAGTGTATGTGTCTGCCTGCCAGCTAGCCCAGAGGAGAACATTCCAGCACATCCTCCTACCTCCACCCAATGGGTGCTTGGCCAGAAGCCACCTGTCATCCTCAGTGGACTGGCCCTAACCCCTGTGGGAAGCCAATCACTGCACTGGCATTCCCAAGCCAAGCCTACCACCCAACAGGATGTGCCCCACTGCCCAGCATGCCCCGTCAAACTCCTCCCAGCATCAGGAAGTGCCCTGCTATCACAGAGCAACCTGGCCGGCACTACCTGCCCTTTGGAAATGCCCTGCTGCTGCAGAGTGACCAGGCCAGCACTGCCTCCCCTTGGGAAGTGCCTCACTGCCATGGTGCACCCAAGCAAGCCCCACCCAGCCCCAGGAAGTATACCTCCAATGCTGAGTGACCCAGCCATCCCTGTCCACCGCACTGCTGCATGCCCCGCCAGCCCTGCCCACCATTGGGAAGTGCCCAAACTCCCTGGACTAAGCTGCCCAGGACTGTCTGCCCTTGAGAAGAGCTCCATGGCCCGGGAGTACCTGGGCAAGCCTTGTCCAGCCACAGGAAGTGTGCCTCCACCGTAGTGCACACCTGCCAGTCCCTCCCACCCTCAGGAAGTGCTCCTTTGCCTCAGAGTGACCCTGCTAGCCCTGCCCACACTCGGGAAGCACCCTCTGCCACAGAGTGACACAGATACCCCACCCACCCTCAGAAAAAGCCCTGCTGCCACAAAGCAGGCCGGCCAACACTGCCTGCCCTCATGAAGCACTCTGCAGCAGTGCCAGGGCAAACCCTGCCCAGCTACAGGGAGTGCATCTCCACCATGAAAAAGAAAAACACAAGCAAGATGAAGATGCTCAGAAACCATTCCTAGCAATAGGAGAACTCACCTAAAGCAGTCAACAATGAAACAGACCTCTGCAGTCTGACAGACTTGGAGTTCAAAAGGGAGATAGTGAAAATACTGAAGGGATTAAGAGAGGATATGGACAGTAATGCAGACTCCCTCAGAAGGGAACTAGAAAATATAAGGAGGAGCTAAGAAAAATTAGAATATTCATTTGCAGAGATACAAACTGAGGTAAAGGCAATGAAAACCAGAATGAATAATGCAGAAGAATGAAATAGTGATGTGGAAGATAGAATAATGGAAACCACCCAAAACAGGACAGTGGATATAAAACCAAATGAAAAAACATGAAAGCAATATAAGAGGCCTATGGGATAATAGAAAATGGGCCAATCTGTGCATAATAGGAATTCCAGAAGCAGGAGGAAATAAAGGGAATTGAAAATATGTTTGAAGAAATTATCACTGGAAACTTTCCAAATCTAAAGGATACTGACATCAAGACTCAGGAAGCACAGAGGGCCCCAAACAAGTTGAACCCAAATAGACCCACAACAAGACATATTATAATAAAAATGTCAGAAGTTAATGATAACGAGAGGATCCTAAATGCAGCAAGAGAAAAGCAAAGTGTCAATTATAAAGGAACCCCCATAAGGCTATCAGCTGATTTCTCTACAGAAATACTACAGGCCAGGAGTGAATGGCAAGAGATATTTAAAGCACTGAAAGGAAAAAATATGCAACTTACAATACTCTATCCAGCAAGAATAACATTTAAAATGGAAGGGAAAATAAAGAATTTCTTCAACAAACAAAAACTAAAAGACTACTGTAATATAAAACCCATTCTAAAAGAAATACTGAATGGGCTTTTCTAAATTAAAAAAAAAGAGAGAAAGAACTAGGATGCAGGAAAACACAATCAGAGAACAGTCACTTAAATAAGCCATCATACAGATCTAATCATTAAGATGTTTAAAATAAAATAAAAAAAGACATCAAAATCATAAAATGTGGCAAGGGAAGTAAGGAAATGATTCTTTTTTCCTTTTTTTTTTCTTTTTTATTATTTTATTATGGTAATGAAGTATTTGAACCTACAGGGCCATCAGGCTAAAACACACAATTATAGGAAGGGGTTAACATACTTAATAAACAGGGCAAGCACAAATCAAAACCGAACATTACATTTACAGTAAATGAAAGAAAAGTACTCAAGCAGAATATAATTGGAGACCATCCAAGCCAAAAAAGGAAACGAAGAATGGAGAATCACAGAATGAGGTTTACAATGGCAATAAATAAAAATCTATAAATTATCACCTTAATTGTCAATACACAGAATGCTCGAATCAAAAGACACGAAGTGGCAGACTGGATAAAAAAGCAAAAACCTTCAATCTGCTGCCTGCAAGATACTATCCTTAGAGCAAAGGACACATATAGATTTAAAGTGAGGGGGTGGGAAAAGATATTTAATGCCAATGGAAAGACAGGAAAGCAGGAGTTGCAGTACTCATATCGGACAAAATAGTCTTTAAAATAAAGGCTGTAAAGAAATACAAAGAAACACACTATTTGATGGTTAAAGGATCCATTCAAGAAGAGAATATTACAATCTTCAGCATATATGCCCCAAATATAGAAGCACCCAGATACATACAACAAATATTAACAGAAATAAAGGGAGAAATTGATGGGACTACAATCATAGTAGGAGAATTTAACACCCCACTCACATCAATGGACCCACCCTCTAGACAGAAAACCAGTAAATAAACAGAGATCCTAAAGGAAACAATGGAAAAGATTGACTTAATTGACATTTTCAGGACATTATATCCAAAAAAATCAGAATACATATTCTTCTTAAATGTGCATGGGCCATTCTCAATAATTGATCACATCCTGGGGCACAAAGCTTACCTCAAGTAATGGAAGAGTATAGAAATTATTTCAAGTATCTTCTCTGACCACAATGGCATGAAACTAGAAATAAACCATAAGAAAAGAAATGAGAAAAAACCTACTACATGGAGACTAAACAACATGCCACTAAAAAACCAATGGGTCAATGAGGAAATCAAGAAAGAAATTAAAAAAATACCTTGAGACAAATGATAAGACACAACCTCTCAAAATCTATGGGATGCCCCAAAAACAGTGCTCAGAAGGAAGTTCATAGCAATACAGGCCTTCCTCAAAAAAGAAAAATCTCAAATGGACAACTTAACCCACCACCTAATTGAATTAGAAAAAGAAGAACAAACAAAAGCTAAAGTCATCAGAAGGAAGGCAATCATAAAGATCAAAGAGGATATTGATAAAATGGGGGTTAAAAAACAATAGAAAGAATCAATCAAACCAAGAGCTGGTTCTTTCAAAAACTAAAGAAAATAGACAAACCTCTGGCTAGAGTCATTAAGAAGAGGAGAGAAAGAACCCAAATAAACAAAATAAGAAATGAAAAGGGAAAAATCACAATGGATACTGCAGAAATACAAAAAACCATGTGAGAATACTATGAACAATTACATGCCAACAAATTTGACAATCTGGAAGAAATGGACAACTTTCTACAGTCTTACAGCCTGCCAAAACTGAATCAAGAGGAAATAGACCAGCTGAATTGACTGATCACTAGAAATGAAAATGAATGTCATAAAAATATTCCCTACAAATAAAAGTCCAGGACCAGATGGCTTCACAGGTGAACTCTACCAAACATACAAATATGAACTGGTGCCCATCCTCCTTAAACTTTTTCAAAAGATTGAAGAAGAAGGAACACTCCCAAAGACATTCTATGATGCCACCATCAGCCTAATTCCAAAATGAGACAGAGATACCACTAAAAAAGAAAACTATTGGCCAATATATTTGATGAATATAGACCAAAAATTCTCAACAAAACCTTAGCCAACTGAATCAAACAATATATCAAAAAGATCATACACCATGACCAGGTGGGATTCATTGCAGCTTCACAAGGTTGGTTCAACATACGCAAATCAATGAACATCAGACACCACATTAACAAAAGAAAAATCAAAAACCACATGATCATCTCAATAGATACAGAAAAAGGATTTGACAAAGTCCAAAATCCATTCATGATCAAAGCTCTTACCAAAGTGGGTATAGAGGGGAACATACCTTAACATAATCAAAGCCATTTATGAAAAACCCACAGCAAATATAACACTCAATGGAGAAAAAAATTGAAAGCCTTCCCACTAAAATCTGGAACAAACAGGGATGCCCACTCTCACCACTGCTATTCAACATAATATTGGAAGTCCTAGCCATAGCAATCAGACTAACAAAAGAAATTAAAGGCATAGAAATAGGAAGAGGAGAGATAAAACTGTCACTGTATGCAGATGACATGATACTATACATAGAAAACCGTAAGAACTAAACCCTAAAACGACTTGAACTAATCAACAATTTCAGCAATATAGCAGGATATAAGATTAACATTCAAAAATCAGTCTCATTTGTGTATACTAACAATGAAGAATTAGAAAAGGAATACAAAAATACCTTTTAAAAATTGCACCCAAAAAAATCAAATACCTGGGCATACAGCTGACCTAGGAGGTAAAGGACTTATATGCCATGGAGTATAAAACATTTATCAAGGAAATTAAAGAAGATGTAAAAAATGGAAAGATATTCCATGTTCCTGGATTGGAAAAATTAATATTGTAAAAATGGCCATACTACCCAAAGCAATCTACTGATTCAATGCAATCCCTTTCAAATTACCCATGAAATTTTTAACAGAACTAGAACAAACAATCCAAAAATTCATATGGAAACACAAAAGACTCAGAATTGCCAAAGCAATCCTGAGAAACAAAAACAAAGCAGGAGCCATAACTCTCCCAAACCTCAAGTAATATTACAAAGGCACAGTACCAAGACAGTGTGGTACTGACACCAAAACAGACATATAGACCAATGGAACAGAATGGAGAATGCAGAAATAAACACAGACACCTATGGTCAATTAATCTTTGATAAAAGAGGCCTGCCAGAACTTAGAAAGGGAAAAAGACAGTCTATTCAGCAAGAATTGCTGGGAAACCTGGGTAGCTACATGAAAATCAATGAAACTAGAACACACCCTCACACTATGCACAAAAATGAACTCAAAATGGCTGAAAGACTTAAATGTAAGAGAAGACACCACCAAACTCCTGGAAGAGAACATAGGCAAAACATTCTCCGACATCAACCTTACAAATGTTTTCTCAGGTGATTCTCCCAAAGCAACAGAAATAAAGACGAAATTAAACCAATGGGACCTAATCCAACTGACAAGCTTTTACACAGCAAATTAAATAAACAAACAAACAAACAAAAACAAAAAGACAACTTACAGAATGGGAGAAAACAGTTTCAAATGATGCAGTTAATTTCTAGAATATATAAGCAACTTATATAACTCAACAGCAAAAAAGCCAATCAATCAATGGAAAAATGGGCAAAAGACCTGAATAGACTGTTCTCCAAAGAAGATATACAGATGGCCAGCAAACACATGAGAAAATGCTCAACATCGCTGATCATAAGAGAAATGCAAATCAAAACTACCATGAGATACCACCTCACACCAGTCAGAATGGCCCTCATTAATGAGTCCACAAAGACTAAGTGCTGGAGGAGTTGTGGAGAAAAGGGAACCCTCCTGCACTGTTGGTGGGAATGTAAACTGGTACAGTCACTATGGAGAACATTATGGCAGTATCTTAGAAATCTATATACAGAACTACCAAATGACCCAGGAATCCCACTCAAGGGCATATGTCTGGACAAAACTTTCCTTAAAAAAAAAAAAGGAACCAACATGTTCATTGCAGCTCTTTTCACAATAGCCAAGACATGGAAACAACCCAAACGTCCATCCACAGGTGATTGGATTACAAATATGTGGTATATATACACAATGGAATACTACTCAGCCATAAAAAATGAAATAATGCCATTTGCAGCAACATGGATGGAATTAGAGACTCTCATAATGAATGAGATAAGTCAGAAAGAGAAAGACAAATAGCATATGATAATCACTCATATATGGTATCTAATAGCACAAATGAAACTTTTTCACATAAAAGAAAATCATGGACTTGGAGAATAGACTTGTGATTGCCTGGAAGGAGAAGGAGCGAGTGGGATGAATTGGGAGCTTGGGGTTAATGGATGCAAACTCTTGGAATGTATTAACTATGAGATACTGCTGTGTAGCACTGAGAACTATGTCTAGATACAACACAGAATTACAGGGGAGAAAAAATTTTGTATACATGTATGTGTTACCAGGTCCCCTTCATGCTGCACAGTGGGAAAAAAAAAGTGTGTTGAGGGAAATAACAATAAAAAATAAATTTAAAAAATAGATATGAAGCAAAAAAAGTTTTCACATATTTTTTAAGATTTATACCTAGTATTTCATAATTTGATGGCAATTTAGCCATTATATTTTGCAAAGCAGTGTCAAAAATCCCATAGTAAATATCTTTACCTTATTTTTTTCTGGATAATTTTCTCCTGTTTTTTGGTTAGGGTGTGGATTAGTGACAGGCCTAATTAAGTTAATGCAATATAATATGAAAATATAATCAGGAATGTTTATACATTTTAAATATTGGGCAGAAAATTTGGGCAGCTATGACTTATAATGGTTATTTTATCCTACATAGATTTTAAATTTAATAAGACAAAAACATTCAATAGTTGAAAATATTATGTGAATTTTTATGCAATAATATCTCCTGGACACTTGAAGTGTTTTAAACCTTTCGATTCCCTTTTCTTGAAATATTCTTCATTTTAATCTGATTGTCTTTATTTTGATATATTCTCAGGATTGACTCTAAATATGAAAGCAATTAGACTTTAAAAGTAAACCCTAATTTGTCATTAAGATTCTTAACCTAAATTTTAAAATAAATTATCCATCTTAAAAGATGATTTTCTTTGGCATTGAGAAAACAGATATATATCACCTTATAGCATAAGTTTTTGGAATTGGACCAATCTAAATTTGAATCGTGATTCTACCATTCATTAGATGTTTGATACTTGGGTAGTTACACACTTTTAGTGTGTAACTTTAGAGTTTAACCTTTAGTTTGACATAGAATATTTAATTTGTACATAATTATATAATATAGTAAAATATTTTGTCATTATATCTTTATACTACCTTAACTCCTAGTTTAAAATGGTCTATACTAACAAGGTGTATTATGCATAAACCTATAATACCATTTACTATAATATGTATTAATTGTTAAGGTTTTCTTGCCATTA
The DNA here is from genome assembly GCF_054392235.1 of Sus scrofa. Classification (NCBI taxonomy): domain Eukaryota; kingdom Metazoa; phylum Chordata; class Mammalia; order Artiodactyla; family Suidae; genus Sus; species Sus scrofa. The sequence goes on from NC_139386.1 coordinate 51,958,889, forward strand.
TTCAACACAAAATAATTTATTTAAGGAAACTATGTTTTCCCTCTTTTGATGATTCCTTCCAAGAGGACCCTTAGTCACTATCTCATTCCTGGCCTCTTTTTTCTGAACTCAAGATACTGATCTAAGTTCCTACCTTGCTATCTTGTTCTTCTTAAAGGGATGAATGCCCTCTGAGAGTGCATATATTCTGCTCTTCTAGGAAACAGGATCATGTGTGTAAAGGCCGAGTCCAGTGCTCCGTGATCATATTGTTACATCTGACTTGGTGTAGGGTTTAGTGTTAGGCATTTGGAGGAGCCATTTGCCCCTCACATAAGCTATTTCTTCCAATCTTGCTTTGTCATTTTAAGAAGTTTAATTTTGACCTTCAGAAAAAAAAGAAGAAGACATATAGGGTAGGGAAGCATTTTGCTTCTTGCATGCACAAACACTTGGTTTTCTTTTAGAAATATACATGCAGAACTATAACTTTAGTTTGATATACAGTAAGCTAAAAGCTTTTTTTTAATTTTAATTATCAAACTTGAAGAAAGGTAATGTAATTTTCATTACATAATAGAAGCTTAAATCTCAAGTGATATAATGATTTACATTTATTCTAGTTAAAATTTTTTTAAAAATATTGTAATTTAGGAAAAATAACAAAAACTAAAACCTCTACTCTATATGTTCATATGTACTACTCTAGAAATAATTGAAGAATCTTATGATTCCTCCCATCCACAGATTTGATGAGCCTGGGTATTTTATTTCCTAACTCATTTTCTGATGGTGCCAACCTACACATTCACTTCCAAAGGATATAGAAAACTGTGGTACTTATCTATATAATTTAATACAAAATTCCATCAGACCATGGAAATAAGATTCTGTGGCTGGGAGTTCCCTTTGTGGATCAATGGTAATGAAACCCTCTAGTATTGAAGATTCAAGTTCAATCCCTGGCCTGGCTCAGTGGGTTAGGGATCCGGCATTGCTGTCAGCTGAGGTGTAGTTTGCAGACATGGCTCAGATTTGGTGTTGCTGTGGCTGTGGCATAGGCCAGCAGCTATATCTCCAATTTGACCCCTAACCTGGGAACTCCCATATGCTGTAGGTGCAGACCTAAACACACACACACACACACACACACACAAACTTCTTTGACAAGGATTAATAGATAATGAATGCAATTATCACTTTCCCTAGGGTACAATTAAGTAGTCATGGACACATGAAGAATATAGCTGTGTTTTCTGAAAGACCAATTTAAATTGTTATGGTTTAGCTAATATTAGTACCTCACATTGTAAATATGTTGTAACTATGTATATTAATAACTAAGGCAGCTGAAATAATTATGTGGATTAGGTCTATTCTGTTTAATTTAGTCTCAGAGATAAAGTAAACCATATTTGTTGGTCCACTTGATATTATTACCTAACTGATCTAATTAGCAAGATAGCAGTTACCTGGCACATTTTGATTTCCTCTAATGTAACTCTAGTCTAGTGCATGTTGGGAGCTACAAGTAATGTGCTTACATTAAAATAATATGGATCTTTATTCTGGGCTCAGCATTTCAAATAAATTACTGTCTTTAGCAGCCAAGGAAAATCATATTTGCATTTCTCTATAATGGTCCATAGGGTCATAAGAGTCAATGGATTATTTTTTTTTTATCTTTTGATTGCTTTGGGATTTTGATAAGTTTGGGTAATTCATGCATCAGGTGTAACATGTTTGAAGGGAGGATAATATCAATGTCAATGATAATTACTATGAAACAGTTATTTCTGAGAAAATTAAAAAGGAAATATGTAGATCTAATTATGGAATATAACAGGCATAATAGTTGATCTATGTTAAAGTAATTTTTTTCTCTTTGTTCTTCATAAAAAAGAATGATATAGTTCATGAAAAAGCAATAATAAATTGTATACCATTTTAAAAAATTCTCGGTAAATGAATTATCAAATAATAGGTAAACCACGTGATGTTTCACTATTATAAAGGGTCATGATTATTTATTTAGCCAAATTTATTTAGTGATGTCTCAGATAACTTGAAGCACTGGAGATTTGTATATGTGTAATAAAAGAACTATTTTTTGTTCCTCACACAGTTTATTAATATCACAGAAGGAGAACCTCAGTACTCTCATTCATCACTGTATCTGGAGAATTTAGCATCATTCCTGGGACACAGTGTTCACAAATGTTAAATAAATTAGAGGCAGGTGAGTGGATGTATCATTTACATTTTTCATTTCATTTCCTTCTTCTATTTACCTTTTTTTAATGGGAAAAAGAATAAGTTAAGATCATATGGAAAATGATGAAGATAAATTGGACATTATTTGAACAAGATTATCCTGGTTTGGTAGACAAGGGTTAGGATCCCTTGGGACATCTTTGATTTGTAGCATGACAAACTAATGACACTATCTTAATTGAAGCACTGGATATAGTTTTCAGTAACTTAATGCCATATATACATATACATATACACATATATATATCTTACTAACATAATAATATAATATATTGATAATATTCTGTATATATGTATATATATTACATAACAATCTTACTCCAACTTTGAAAGTTGAAAAAATTTGACTTTCTGGTCTCTGTAAACTAAGTTCCTGAACAATGATCAGCTCTTTCAATTCAGAGATCTAATGTATTTCCCTTCAACAGATCAAAGTCCCAACCGTATTGTTCTAGCTAGATTTCTTCGTCTACCCAAACTATATCTTCTTTATCTACAACTTGAAAACTCAGGGAAATGATATTATTATTTAATTAGAGTACATAGTTCACAAAAATATGGGAAAAGCTTTAACTTTTGTGGGTATGTTTTGGGATTAGGATAGGCTGCTAAATGATCTAGTGAAGAGACCTTGGTATATTCTGGAAATTTAAAATAATTCCATAGTATTGAAAAGCAAGAGTGAAGAGGTAATAGAGTATAATGGTTAAAGTTATTAGTTGAATAATTTGGACAAAATATTATAGAGGAAGAAATTATCATATTGATTTTAAAAATGAGAACCATAATATCATAAGACAACTGTAAGTATCAAATGAGATTACAAATATAATACAATAATTGTATCAATAATAATTGATTGATAATTCTAGTCTTTTCATTAAATTTACCACCTTTTTTTTCCATTTCAAGGCTTAACATGTGTTCCCTTAAAAGTAGCTTGGGAAGAAGGATTGAGAGTTGATTTGGTAGGATATTCATGTTATTTTTAGTTGGTGATAAAATGTTTATTTTGAGGAGACTATAGGAAATTAAAGTGTATATATCCAATAGAATGATTTATATGAGATTCAGAAAGGTGAAGAAATATGAGTCATCACTATGGACTTGAAGGGAGTACAAAAGGAAGTTGTTAAGAGTGAAAAAAATACCAAGAGGAACAAATATGGAACTGAGATCCTAGGCATGAGTAGAGAGAGTGGAATCTATTAAGAATAAGAACTTATAAAAGCCCAAAGGAGAAGAAAAAACAGCAAAAAAACCAAGAAGATGCTGTTTGCATAGTCAAGAAGTGAGGAAGTGCCATGAAGAAAGTTGTAGTCAAAAATTGCTACTATTAAGAGTTTGAACAAGGCAAGTGAAGAATATTGTCTTTTGGATTTAGCTATTAAGGTAGATTATCAAAGTAAGTGAGAGTAGATTTGGAGTATGGCAGGGAATAAAACACAGTAACTATGAGTGTTAATATACTAATCTTTCCAAAACCTTAGAGTGATGGAAAAGTTAGAAATTAGACTGTAGCTAGGGGAATAAGTACATTCAATAGAAACAGCAATTTAAAAGGGAGGGTCTCTAGCACATTTTTAGCACTAGTATAAGGAATAATGGAGGGAAGAATTAAAACACAAGCTAGAAATGCTGAGGCAGGAGGGAAGGAAGGACAGGAATGGAAATATATTAGTCTGTAGCTGATATAATAAGAAACTGAGATAATTATTATCTGACACTTTCTATTTTCTTGGTGAAGCAGGAGGTAACTTTTTTTGTCTGGTGTAGAGACTGATTTATATATAAAATCAAATATAGTCAGCTTTCTGATGAGAGGTTGGAATACAGGATAATTTATAACTAGCATTACAATTTTGAGGAAATCTAATTAACATTTTTTGAAATCAAAGTAGCTTGGTAGTGTATCAATATTTTCTCATAATAGGCTGCATTCCTAAAATTGTGAATTTATTGTGAGAATTTTGGTATTGAACTTCATCCACTGTCTCAGCACCTATCTTTGAATTTAATCATGTGAGAACACAATAGGAGAAATCTGACCAGGAATATTTGATTTATGAAGTGTCTGAGTAGTTTTTTCTTTTATCACTTTAGTTTGGAGGTGATAATATTGACTAATTTTATGTTTTCAAATTACTTTTGAATGTGTTATCTCCTCTTGGTAATGCAAGGAATGGCATGGTAACCTTGATCAGGCAGGGATTTGAAGGATGATACATAGGCAAATCTAAATAACTAAAGAAGATGAAACTAAAACCAATCATCTGGAGTTCCTGTCATGGAGCAGTGGTTGGTGAATCTGACTAGGAACCATGAGGTTGTGGGTTTGGTCCCTGCCCTTGCTCAGTGGGTTAACGATCCGGCATTGCCGTGAGCTGTGGTTTAGGTCGCAGATGTTGCTCAGATCCCGCATTGCTGTGGCTCTGGTGTAGGCCAGTGGCTACAGCTCCGATTCAACCCCTAGTCTGGGAACCTCCATATGCTGTGGGAGCGGCCCAAGAAATGGCAAAAAGACAAAAAAAAAATCATCTAAAAATTAGGGAAGGAAAAATTATCAATAATCATCCTGATAATTCCTTAAGGGGGAAACTTAAGTTTATAGCTTAGGGAAAGGAAATATAATCAGCAACAAAATGGAAAAAACATTATATTTAGGACCTTGAAAGTACCTAAAAATATGTAGGACTCTATAGTCAAATATTATTTTGCCAATGAGGAAACATGGTAGATAGTTAATAAATATGTGTGTTAAGGAATGAACAAGTGAATGCACCCCAATGTCCACTGCAACACTATTTACAATAGCCAAGACATGGAAGCAACCTAAATGTCCCTAGACAGAGGAATGGATAAAGAAGATATGGTACGTATACACAATGGAATATTACTCAGACACAAAAAATAATGAAATAATGCCATTTGCAGCAAAGTGGATGGACCCACAGATTATCATACCCAGTGAAGTTTTGCAGTGAAAGTAAGCATAATATTATATCACTTATATATGGAATATAAAAAAATTATACAAATGAACTTATTTTAATAACAGAAAAGACTCACAGACTATGACAAACTTAGAGTTACCAAAGGGGACATACAGGAAGGGGAGGGATGGAATGGAGTTTAGGGGTTGGCATATGCACACTGAGATATATAGAATGGTTGTTCAATGGAGACCTCCTCTATAGCATGGACAACTCTACCCAATATTCTGTGATAATTTTATGTGGGAAAATAACCTGAAAAAGAATGAATGTGTGTATAACCGAATCATTTTTCCATACAGTAGAAATGATCACAACATAAATCAAATATACTTCAATAAAATTTTTAAAAATGGAAACAAAAAGGAATAGGTGAATAAAAGAAGAATCTGAGTTTGAAAAGTTGAAGCCATTTTCCTAAAGTTAGAACACTGTTTTTCGATAGAAGTATAAAAATACTTATTTTTTGATGCCCAGGTCAATTGTCTATTCATTAGATTATGAATTATTTCAAGGGATAATTATGGAGGAAAATAAAAATTACACATTGAAAATAGGCCAGTGCTATAAACCACAGAATATATAATCTGAATTATTAGGATTTAATAATGCAGTACTAATGAATTAGCCAGAAACATCCTGGATTGAATCCACAGAACCTGAAATGTTTGGACCCCTGATGTTTTACTTTTGCCAATCTTACTGATTACACTAAAAATTGGAATGCATTTTTTAGAGCAAGGCAGAGCTTACCTCCCCCCTCCTCCTTCATTTTATGGCTGCAGAATCTGAGTGAAATGAAGACTGAGTGTGTTTCCCATGGCAGTGTATTGTCAAAGGTTGAATTTAAACCTAGGTCCTTACTCCAGAAGAAAAAGAGGAGGCCACATCATGAGGTAGGAGGGGCGATTTTATGATATAAACAACCCCATACCTACCAGGTGGGAAGCTCCACAGACTGAAAACTAACTAGTTCACAGAGACTCACCTACAGAAGTGAGAGTTCCGAGCCCCACATCAAACTCTCACATGTGGGTATCTGGCACTAGGAGAAAGAGCCCCTGGAATATCTGGCATTGAAGGCCAGTGGGGCTTGTGCACAGGAGCTCCACAGGACTGGGGGAATTGGAGAACCCATTCTTAAAAGGCGCACATGGACTTTCTCGTGCACTGGGTCCCAGAGCAAAGCAAAGTCTCCATTGGAATCTGGGTCAAACCTGACTGAAGTTCTTGGAGGACATCCAGGGAAAACAGAGGTGAATTAGGCTTGTTGTGAGGGAAAGACATTGAAGGAAAAGCTCTCAGGAATATTCAGCAGCTGTGCCTTTTTCTGGAGGTGACCATTTTGGGAAAATATGGCCGCACATGTCAGTTAGCTGCTGAGAAGCCCCAGGGCAAACAACAATCCAGGTGGGATCACAGCCCCACCCCTCTGTAAACAGGCTACCTAAAGACCCCTAAGGCACACATCTGCCTCTAATCCCATCCAGATACTAAGCCCCATCCACCAGAGGGATTAGAATCAGCTCCACCTACCAGTGGGTGGGCATCAGCCCCTCCCATCAGGAAGCCTACAGCAAGCCCCCACACTGACTTCAGCCACAAGGGGGGCAGACACCAGAAGTAGGAGAGGCTACAACTCTATTATCTGTAAAAAGGTCACCACACCAAAAACCTATAAAAATGAAAAGACAGAGAACTATAACTCAGATGAGGGGGAAAGAAAAAACCCCAGAAAAACAGCTAAGTGATCAGGAGATTCTCAGGCTCCAGGAAAAAGACTTTAGACTGTTGATGCTGAAGATGGTGCAAAACATTGGACATAAACTGGAGGCAAAGATGGATAACTTACAGGAAACACTTACCAAAGAGATACAAGATATAAAACTTAAACAAGAAGAGATGCAAAATACAATAACTGAAATAAAAAATTTACTAGAAGCAGCCAACAGCAGAATACAGGAGGCAGAACAACAAATAAGCGAGGTGGAGGACAGATTAGTGGAAATTACGGATGCAGAACAGAAAAGAGAAAAAAGACTGAAAACAAATGAAGAGAGTCTCAGAGAACTCTGGGACAATGTGAAATGCACCAACATCTGTATCATAGGAGTGCCAGAAGGAGACGAGAGAGAGAAGGAGACAGAAAAAATATTCTAAGAGATAGTAGCCGAAAACTTCCCTAACATGGGAAAGGAACCGCTCGCTCAAATCCAGCAAGCACGAGTACTGTATAAAATAAAGCCAAGGAGGAATACACCAAGACACATATTAATCAAACTGACCAAAATAAAAGACAAAGAGAAAATCTTGAAAGCAGCTAAGGAAAAGAAACAAATCACATACAAGGGAACCCCAATAAGGTTATCAGCAGATTTTACAGCAGAAACTCTGCAGGCCAGAAGGGAGTGGCATGATATACTTAACGTGATGACAGGAAAAAACCTCCAACCAAGATTACTCTACCCAGCAAGGCTCTCATTCAGATTTGAAGGAGAAATCAAAAGCTTCACAAATAAGCAAAAGCTGAGGGAATTCAGCAAAACTAAACCAGCCTTACAACAAATACTAAAGGAACTTCTCTAGGCAGAAAAGAAAAGACAGCAACAGGAAATCAAAATTCCACAAATGACAAGGCTCACCAGTAAAGGTATATATACAGTAAAGATTTGAAATCATCCATGCACAATTATACCACCAAAATCAGACATCATGAGAAGAGACAGGTACAAATGCAGGACACTGGAGATGAACTTGCCATTAAGAGAACAACAACTTAAAACAGTCTCATATATATATATATAGACTCATATCAAAACTTCAGAATAACTGCAAACCAAAAAATCTGCAATAGATACACAAACAAGAAATATATCTCATAGTAAATAAGTGCATAATCCACCATGAAGGGGGTCATTTGACATCATTCTTGGAATGCTGAAGTCTTCTTACATCTGATTCTGATTTCCTCTCCATCAAATGATTTATTATAATTATAATTAAATAATGCAACTGTACAATTAAATAATACAGTTCTACAATTGTATTATTAATAACCATTTCTCTCCATGGTACAATGTAAAGTCTATAATGTCTTGTTTATCACATCACCTAGAATGGTGTAATGTCTACATTGAAGAATCAATAAGATGTAATTAACTGTGAGGACATATTTATATAGTTACACTGTTTTTTAACCAATTTATGCATTTTATATTTTACTTATTTTCAGAGGGTATATTATTTGTGTAATTCTTACCAGTTAAGTTATTCTTTTTATTATGCTATATAAAATATTTAATGGTATATAAGGCTTTCTTCTTTATAAATTTTAATTGCATAATATACACAATTTTAATATAATGCTAATTTAAAAAAAATTGAATATAATTGATAATACTAAAAGTAAAAATGAAAGCCATACAAAATGGGGTAAAGTATAGAATAGATCTCCTATTTGTCTCAGCATATTTTCCATTCCACTTCTCCAGAGGATGTCACTCAATCTATTTCTTAAGAGTCATGATATAATAATCTGTGTGAATGTAATTGTGTTTAAATATATGTATTTTATACTGTTAAAAAAATAAAAATAAAATTTCAAAAAAACAAAAAAACAAAAAAATCTATGTATTTCAATGATTGAATCTCCAAAATGACTCTTTCTAACATTTTGTTTTGTAAGAGAAAAAACAAACAGAAATATTTTTCCTCTCTATCCTCTCCTTTATCTCCTTTTAACACGTTTGGACTAAAATGGAACAAAATAAGAGAATTAAGGAAGACTTTGTGTTTTTAATATTATTGGGAATAGATTCTTAATAATCATTAAATGAAACTTAAATAAGCTTTGATTTACCATAAAGAAGTAAAATCAAATTTATTTAAAAACATAGTACCTAAAAATAAGAACAATACGTAAAAGAGTATATATGCTCTTTGAGTGTGTGTGTGCACATGTGCGCAAGTCTATGTGTGTGTCTGTATGGTTCTCTCCCTCCACTTTCTTTCTTTCTATTTTAGTCTTTCCTGAGATGCCAAATCTCTTACACCCTTTTCTATTCATTAGTCATTCTAATTCCCAGCTCAAACAATGCTTTCTACATTCAGATCTCAACATTATGTCACAAAAACCTATTCTACCATTTCTTGGTCCACCTATAATTGAATAGCCATGAATTTTTGTTATTTTACTTTTTATCCCTTCACAAATATTTCTTAAATTTTTTAGGAAATAACTGTGCTGATGTTCTGACACAAAGATAAGCAAAAGTTAATAAAGCCTCTTCTCAAAAATGCACATGCTATTTAACCATTCATAGAAAATACAAAATATTGACTGTGATGAGTACTACTAAGAAAACTAGTGTCCTAATTTGTGAGAAATTTCCCAAATAGATAATTTCCAAAAAAGGTATGAAGCCAATAAAATTGCCAAAGACTTATCTGGTAGTTCTCAGAGAGGTAAACCTACCACTTGATGCCAGAGGGAACATTCTTTTCTGCTTCGTGGTTAGCTTTGTGGCAGAAGGAAAGATCTTAAAGGAAGGTAAATCAATCAATGATGAAGGATAAGTAATGGATTATGAGTAAATGGGCAATGGTTTGGTAAACTCCAGTTTCAAAAAAGTTGAGAGAAATCTAATGAGGTTTCCAGTTGCCATTTGAGATGGAAGCCAGGTGTTTGGGAATCATTTTCCCATGTACTTTAAATTCCCCAATTCTGTTTTTGTTTATTGATTAGAATTAAGACTTGAAAAATGACAGGCCTGAAAGATTTAAAAAAGAACACAGTGGGGAACATTATGTATTAGTCTTGAACCAGTCATGAAGATAGAACTCCAAGTAGCAGATCATGTGGCAGCAGAATTAGTCCTTGGAACCAGAGGTGAAGAAAGTCCCAATTGTCTGCCCCTGAAAACTGATTCCAGGCAGAACATTAGAAAGGCCCTAAATATTCCTCATGTCAGATCTGTCTTAGACCTTCAAGTTTAGCTCAGTCTTTCTGAATGCTATAACTTCAAGGCCTGTCAGTGGGTGGTAAGATATGCACAAAGAAATCATGGTTTGGCTCAAGGATTATTAACCCAGTTGTGGACTGTATACCTACTTCATAATCTTCTTGTAAATTTATGTCTAAGATGGTTCATTATGGTGGGAGACATATGATAGTAATTAGATACCAAAAATGATCATACTTAGTCTGCTTGTAGCTTTTGAGAAAAGAAAAAGAAGTCCTTTTATTTTGAGCTGTGACAGGATTCAAAGACCTATGTTCCAAAGAAAGGGAGTTTGTGATGGCTACTGGCAGATTCTCCCCTGAGTGGTAAGTTGCATTACAAATTACTCTCAAAATGTAGATGGTCATATGATTTATGGTGAGGCTGGAAGGGGAATTCCAACTTGATAGATGCAGGGTATTGAGGGTATATACACACAATACCAAACGTAAAGGAGCAAACCAAATTTTAAACACCATTCATGTGGTAGATGTATCTCAGTGTATCTTCAAACTCAGCACAGGATGACTCTGTAGTGTGTTGGGGCCTATGCCACCACATTGATTATATTCTACAGCTATTGCTCATCAGAACTTCCTTTTCTACTCTGGCTAAGAAAAGTAAGAACAATTTAAAATTTTCACAACTGCCTCATGAGATAATTATTACTATCATAATTTTTCCAGATGAAAAATTTGAGGCTTGAGTTTAGGTGAATTCCTAAAACATGCAAATTCAGGTTTTTAAAACTATAAATCCCTTCTCCATTCCTTATTTGCATATAAGACCATTACCTTCCAGGCAGTTTTCTTTATGAGAAAAAAAAATAATTGTAGTTTTGCCTCACAAAATTTTATGCATCCCCAACCCACAAAATATCTTATATTCCCAATTATACTCACCTATGGAATATACGCTTTTTAGCATTTTTTAACCCAGTAAGAAAGAAGGGGGCAATTGTTCATCCCCTTTGCACAAACAAAACTCTACTTATTGTCTATTTTTCATTCTTCTATATAAATAATTTATATCCCTATAAATCATTTGCTTTAAATATTGCTATTATTTATTTTATTTTTATACATATAAATTATTTGCTTTAAGCATTGCTACTTTAACAAGGACCCTTTTTAATTTTTAATAGCTTTATCGACATATAATCAACATAACAACAAATAGCACAGATTTACATTATACAGTTTGATGTTTGACCTAAGTGTAGTGTTAAACCATCACCAAATCAAGATAATAAACATATTGGAGTTCCCATCATGGCTCAGCAGTTAAAGAATCTGACTAGCATCCATGATAATGCAGTTTCCTTCCCTGGCCTTGCTCAGTGGTTTAAGGATCTGGCCTTGCTATGAGCCATGGTGCAGGTCGAAGACATGGCTCATACCCTGTGTTGCTGTGGCTGTGACATAAGCCGGGAGCCACAGCTCTGATTTGACCCCTAGCCTGGGAACCTCCATATGCCTCAGGTGCAGCCCTAAAAACCAAAAAAAAAAAAAAAAAAAAAAAAAAAAAAAAAAAAAGAAAAGAAAAAAGATAATAAATGTATCCATTGCTTTGAAAATTTTCCTTATGCTTGGTGTCTATTTTTACTTCCTCTTTCCAACCCTCCCTGACTCTGATGATTATACCTTCATCCCTAGGAAGAAATGGATCTGCTTCCAATCAACAGATATTATGTTGCATATCCTAAAATTTAACATAAACAAAATCATCCAATATGTATCCCCTTTCCCCCCTTTGACATTTTTAAGCCAGAGTAATTATTTTGAGAATTATCCACATCTTTCTGTGCATTAATTTTCTTTCTTTGTATTGCTGAGTATTATTCTTTGTATGGAAATATCAGTTAGTTTATCTATTCACATGCTGAGGCATGTTTTGATTTCTTCCTTTTTTTAGTCATTATAAAATCTTTGATAGATATGTGTCTTAGTATGAATACATGTTTTAGCTTCTCACAGGTAATAAATACCTAGGATTGGAATGGCTAGATGTTATAGTAGACATATGTCGAATTTTTATTTTTTGGCAATACCCCTGCATGTGTAAATTCCTAGGTCAGGAATCCAAGCTATGCCATAGCAGCAACTGGGTTGCTGCAGTGACAATGCTCAATCCTTGACCCACTGGGCCTCAAGGGAACTCCATGTTGAAATTTTTAAATAATCTCCCAAATTGTTTTCTAGTATCATTGTAGTATTCAAATTTTCTAACATAGGTGTATGAGAGTTTGTTTTTCCATAGTCTCACCAACACTTAATATCAAGCGGGTAATTATACGCAAATAATGTTCATTCATGCCTTACACCATAGACAAAAAATTTTTAAAAATTTAAATAAAAGTGTCTTTTATTTAACCACTGGGTAAGGTCTTCAGTGGTATGTTATTGGATTTTTATTTGTATTTTCCTGATGACAAATTATTTGAATTTGATTAAAATGTTTTTATTTGTCATCACTGTATTTTCTCTTGTGAAGTACACTTCCATATCTTTTATCCACATTTTAGAATTAGAAATTCTCATTGAATTTATTTAGAAATTCTTTAGAATTCCAAAGCAATGAGATCCTGCTGTGTAGCATTGAAAACTACGTCTAGTCACTTATGATGGAGCATGATAATGGAAGAAAAAATAATGTATACATGTATGTGTAACTGGGTCACCATGCTCTACAGTATAAAAAAATTGTATTGGTGAAATAAAAGTGAAAAAAAGAATTATATTATTCATTTTCTTAGTGTTGCGTTGAGTTAGTGAGAATTCCTTATATATTCTATGTACAAATTATTATCAGATATGTTATGGTTTATATTTGTATTCCCAAAGTAGTGACTTTTGAAGAAGAAATGTTTTAAATTTTGTGAAGTCCAATTTATCAGCTTTTAAGTTTTATGAATTTTATTTTGGTATCATAAGCTAAAGGTCACAAAATTTGCTTGTAACTTATTGATCAGGAGTTTTATATTTTTTGGTTTTACATTTAGGTTTATAATAAGTTTAAAATTTTTTGTCTATGGTGTAAGGCATGAATGAACATTATTTGCATATAATTACCCAATTGTTCTGATAGCATCTGTAGAAAGACTATTTTTTTCTAATATGATATTATATCTTTGTCAAAAATCAATTTTCTATTGATATCTGGGGATATTTCTGGACTCATTTTTTTGTCCAATTGATATTTTGGTCTATCTAAAAGTCAGTAATACTACACTGTTTTCATTAATGTAGTTTTGTAATAAATTCTATAATTGGGTACCATTAATCCCACAGCATTATGAATATTTTTTTCATAAGTATTATGGCTATTAAGGAACAAATTCCTTTGCATTTCCATAAATATTTTAGAGCCAGTTCATCAATACTGAAGAAAAAATCCTATTGGGATTTGACTGGGATTATTTGGTAGCTACAGACCAAATTGAGAGAATTGACTTCTAAGCAGTATCGAGTTTTCTAGCCAGGAACAAGATATATATTTCTTTAAATCTTTTAGTTTTTCTCAGTAACATTTCATGTTTCTTACAGTTTTCCTGGATCTTGCTAGTAGAACTTCAGTTTTTGATACCATTAAATATGGTAGGTTTTAAATTTTAAACTCCAGCTGCTCATTGCTGATATATAGATATCTAATTGATTTTTATCTGTTGGCCTTATTTTCTGAGGACTTGCTAGTTTTACTTTTTAATTCTAAAAGGTGTGTGTGTGTGTGTGTGTGTGTGTGTAGATTCCTTTGGATTTTCTACATGGACTATAAATATAAAGTTTTACTTATTTTTCAATCCGGATGATTTTAATTCTTTTTTACCCCTATTCATCTGTTAGAAACTCAAAAATGATGTTCAATAGAAATTTTGAAAGCAGCATCCTAGCATTTTTTCTGATCTTAGAAGAGTAAGCATTCAGTTTCTTATGATTAAATATGATATTAGGCATACATTTTTCATAATGTTCTATATCAGTTTGAGGAAGTTTCCTTTTATTCCTAGTTTGCTGAGAATTTTTTGTAGTAAGCAGATGATAGAATTATTTTAAAAGCTTTTTGTGCAGATGATCATAGATTTGATCACTTTTAGTATATTAATATTGAGAAGAAAATTGGTTTTGAAATGTTGGAGATCCCATTGTGGCTCAGTGGTATGAGCCCAATTAGGATCCATGAGGACTTGGGTACAATCCTTAGCCTTGCTGAATGGGTCAAGGATCCTGCATTGCCAAGAGCTGTGGTGTAGGTTGCAGACATGGCTTGGTCCCATGAGTTGCTGTGGCTGTGGTCCAGACCAGCAGTTATAGCACTGATTTGACTCCTAGCCTGGGAACTTCCATATGCTGCATGTGCAGCCTTAAAAAGCAAAAACAAACAAACAAAAAAATGACTTACACTCCTGGGATATAGATATTTTATAAATATTAAATACAAATACATTGTACCTGTATTTATCTAACTAAAATAGAGATAGTTGTATTATACATATAAATATATTTCTGTCTCACACACACATGCACACATATACAATTGGGAAATTTAATGAAGTTGGTCACAGAAGGCATTATATGCCATTCTGAGAGGGTGAGAAGATGAGTTTTATTCCCTTGTAGTGGCAGGGGACTGTTAGTTTTTAGACTAGAGTAGTAGCATATGATCTATATTTTAGGAATGCTCCCTGTTAGTGATCCAAAGATTTGGACTGAACTGATAGAAGCCTAAGCTGGAGATTTTGGCAAAGTCCTGGGAAGTGATTTTAGGGGTGTAAATGTTTGAGAGTATGCTTGAAATTGCTCAAAAATTTTAAATTTTTAGTCAAGCCCTGCTCAAGTTTCTTGTAAACTCCTTGAGGACTTAATCCATGTTGAATATTATTACACCTTCCAGCTTATACACATGTACCTTTAGTACAATGTGTACTCAAAAAATATTCTTGGTGTATTTACATATACCACTGTTTACAAACAAACCCAACTCTTTAAATTTATTTTGTTGAAGTTCATAACAGCAATTTCTACACATGAATTTCCTTTGACTTCTTTCAAACTAACTAGGAGTGAATCATTTTCATTTCCAGCTAGAGAACAAGTGAGTACCCATAAGATTGCTAATTAGCCAAATCACCTTTCATCTGAAAACAGAAAAAGACTTGCAAGCCAATTAAAAATAGAATTACTGAACTCTGCTCTGGCAGATTGTGGCAGTCGGGACTTTGGTCGGGGTTGATAGATTTGTTTTGCAGTTTTGTCATGGCTTTTCAGCAGTACACAATCCTTATTAAGAATACACTAGTATATAATTATATTCAAGCCCACAGAATTACACATGCCACTATGTCATCCTGGGAAAAATGCTTATTTGATACTCTAACATGCCAATTTCTTCCAAAAGGAAATGAATTTATGACTTTCTTTTGCTAAAGCTCTCAATACAATAATGACACTGAAAGTCTAGTTTAAAATAGTGAAGTTTGTAAAAAGTAATTTCTGAATAGAGAAAATTTCGTTTATTTTGAATGTATAGTATGTATATTCAAAATGTACATTACTCTATTTTGACGATCGTACTTTTGTCTTAATGCATTATCTGTGTCTCAATTTTATTTCTGGCATTTCTTGAGAATATCCCATTAGACCAGTACTATGCTAGATATAATGAAATTGCCCCTTTCTTAAAAGTTCTTATATAGTTCACACTGTGGTGCAGCAGAAATGAATCTGACTAGTATCATGAGGATGTGGGTTCGATCCCTGGCCTCACTCAGTGGTTAAGGATCTGGCATTGCTGTGAGCTGTGGTGTAGGTCATAGATGTGGCTCAGATCCTGAGTTGCTGTGGCTGTGGTATGGGCCATCAGCTGTAGCTCCAATTCAACCCCTAGCCTGGGAACATCCATATGCCATGGGTGTGATCCCCCCCAAAAAGTTCTTAGATGTAGACACATTTATAAATTATTAACTTCAATTTCTTCATGTTGAGATATAGATTGCATAATCATATACATGTTTTTATTGGAACATAGGAAAGTACATAAACTTCATCAGTATGAATGATTAGTTCCTTGAAAGCATGTTAAAATCTTGCATCTGTAAAACTAGAGTACTTGTCTCATTAACCACATAAATTCTGAATTTTGTGACCGCAGTTCTATTAAAATATATCTCTGGAGAACAATAAATGAATTCTTTAATGACAAAACTCCTAGGATTTTATTTTTTCTTCTTCCAGTTTTATTGAGATATAATTGATAGACAGCACTGTATAAGTTTATGGTATATAGGATTGTGGCTAGGCTTACATACACCATGAAAAGTTGATCATAATAAAAATTTAGTGAATTTCAAATCATCTGCTATGATACAAAGTTAAAGAAAGAACACATTTTTTCTTTTGATGAGAATTTATAACTTTCTGTCTTCACAACTTTCATATGTGTTATACAAAAGTTTTAATTATATTTATTTTTCAGTGCATTAAATCCCTATTATTTATTTATCTAATAACTATGTTTCCAACTTTTGATAGACTTCATCCAGTTTCCAGTCCCCTCAACTACCTCCTCTAGTAGCCATATATTTGATATTTTTCTATGAGATATGTGTTTGTGTTTGAAGTATAGTTGATATAATACTGTCTTAGTTCCTGATTCAATACCTCTATATATTTCACAGTGATCATCATGAAAATTCTAGTTATAGTATGTCACCCCACAAAGATATAACGTAGTTTTTGACTAAATTCCTAAAATTAGTTACATTCATTCCTAGGTATTTTTAATGTGATTATAAATGAGATTATTTCTTAATTTATCTTTCTGATAGTTTGTTAGTATATAGAAACAGAACATATTTTTATATATTAATTTCATATCCTAAATCAGTACCAAATTAATTGATGATTTCTAATTATTCTGGGGTGGCATCATTAAGATTTTTTTTTTGGTCTTTTTGGCTTTTCTTGAGCCGTGCCATGGCATGTGGAGGTTCCCAGGCTAGGGGTCTAATCAGAGCTGTAGCCACCGACCTACGCCAGAGCCATAGCAATGCAGGATCTGAGCCACGTCTGCAACCTACACCACAGCTCACAGAAACGTCAGATCCTTAACCCACTGAGCAAGGCCAGGGATCAAACCCGCAATCTCATGGTTCCTAGTCGGATTTGTTAACCACTGCGCCATGACGGGAACTCCAGGATTTTTTATGTATAGTATCATGTCATCTGAAAACAGTGACATTTTTACTTCTTGCTTTCTAATTTGAATCTTTTTAAAAATTTCTCTTCCTTCTTTTATTGCTGTGGCTAGGTCTTCAAATACTATGTGGACTTTAAGTGGTAAGAGTGGGCATTCTTGTCTTTCTCCTGGTCTTAGAGGAAACACTTTTAGATTTTCATTACTGAGTATATTAGCTGTGGGCCTGACATAGTGGCCTTTATTACGTTGATGTATATTTCTTATAAAACCTCTCTGTTAAAAGTTTCTTTTATCAAAATGAATGTCAGATTTTTTCAAAAGTTTTTGCATCTATTGAGATGATTGTATGGTTTTATTTTATGATTTGTTAATGTTGCATACTATGTTGCTTGATTTGCGGATACTAACCTTTGTTGCATCCCTGGGATAAATCCTACTTGATCATGGTGTATGATCCTCTTAGTGTGTTATGGATTTTGTTTTGCTAACATTTTATTGATAATTTTTGCCTCAATGTTCTTCAGTGATATCAGTCTGTATTTTCTTTTTTTTGTGCCATATCTTTGTCTGGTTTTGGTATCAGGTTGATAATGGCCTCTTATAATGAGTTCAGAAGTATTCCTTTCTTTGTGATTTTGTGAAATAGTTTCAGAAAGATAGGTGTTAACCCTTCTCTAAAAGCTTGGTAGAAGTTACCAGTAAAGCCACCTGGTCCTGAACTTCTGCTGGTTAGGAGTTTTCTAAATTAGTTTTTTAATAGCATCATTAGCAGTTGGTCTGTATATATTTTCTAATTCTTCATCCCCAAATTAATTCCTGCTTTAGTCTTGGTAGATTGCACAATTCTAGAAAGTTTTCATTTCTTCTGGGTTGTTCATCTTATTGCATGTAAGATTTCACAGTGATTTCTTATAATTATTTTCATTTCTGTGGTGTCAGTTGTATCTTCTCCTTTTAAATTTCTGATTTTACTGATTTTGTCAATCTTTTTTCATAAGTCTGGATAAAGCTTTGTCAATTTTACCTCTCTGAAAAAATAGCTCTTAATTTTATTGATCTATTCCATTGTTTGTCAGTCTCTATTTCATTTGTTTCTGCTCTCATCTTTATGATTATTTCCTTTTACTAATTTTGGGTTTTGTTTTTTTCATATTTTTCTAGATCCCTTAGGTGTAAAGTTAGGAAGGTGGTTTTTGAGATTTTTCTTATTTCCTGTGGTAGGCTTATATCAGTATGAACTTACCTCTTAGAACTGCTTTTGCCACCACCAAGAAATTGTGGTTCATTCTGTTTTTATTTTCATTTGTCTCTGGGTATGTTTTGATTTTTTCCCTTATCTTTTCAGTGACCCATTTGCTTTTTAGTAGCATATTGTTTAGCCTCCAAATCATTGTATTTTTTTAACCTTGTAGTTTATTTATAGTTTCATAGCATTGTGGTCAGAAAAGATGCTTCATATGATTTGTTTTTTTTTTGTTTGTTTTTGTTTTTTTTATTGATTTTAACGTTTTTTTTTTTTTTGTCTTTTTTGTTGTTGTTGTTGTTGTTGCTATTTCTTGGGCCGCTCCCGCGGCATATGGAGGTTCCCAGGCTAGGGGTTGAATTGGAGCTGTAGCCACCGGCCTACGCCAGAGCCACAGCAACGCGGGATCCGAGCCGCGTCTGCAACCTACACCACAGCTCAGGGCAACGCCGGATCGTTAACCCACTGAGCAAGGGCAGGGACCGAACCCGCAACCTCATGGTTCCTAGTCGGATTCGTTAACCACTGCACCACGACGGTAACTCCTGATTTAAGTTTTTAATAGACTGATAAATTTAATTTAGAAGTGATTATATATTAGAAATGCATGGTATTAGAAAAGTTTTTTTTATTACAGTATAGTTGATTTACAATGTTCACTTCAATTTCTACTGTACAGCAATGTGACCAGCAACCCATACACACCCATTTTTTTTTTCATTTTCCATCAGGTTCTTACACAAGAGACTGGATGTAGTTTCCTGTGCCCTACAGCAGGACCCCATCACCCATCTGTTCTAAATGTAAGTCTGTATATACCAACCCCAAACTCCCTGTCAGTCCCCCTGTCTCCTGTCTCCCCCCAGGCAAACACAAGTTTGGCCCCCATGTCTGTGACCTGTTTCTGTTTGAGTTTAGTTTTCTTAAATTTACTGAGAATTGTTTTGTGGCCTAGCATGTGATCTGATCTATACTAGAAAATATTCCATGTACTTGAAAAGAATGTGTATTCTGCTGCTTTTGTATAGAATGCTCTCTATATGTTTACTAACTCTACAATGTCTAATGTGTCATTTAAGGTCAGTGTTCTGAATTGATTTTCTGTTGGGATGGCCTGCCTATTGATGTAAATGGGATTTTAAAATCCTCTACAATCCCTTGTCAATTTTTCCCTTTATTCATACCCACACACATACCCACACACACAGAGGAATATAGGGAATGCGTATAATATAGTGAGAGAGAGAGAGAGAAAATCTTTTAAGGACCATTCCAAGCTAGGGGATGAATTGGAACTGCAATTGCCAGCCTACACCCTAGCCACAGGAATGCCACATCTGTGACCTGTGCTACAGCTTCCAGCAATGCTGGATCCTTAACCCACTAAGCAAGGCCAGGGATCAAACCCATATCTTCATAGATGCTAGCTAAGCTACAACAGGAACTCAACTCCTATTAATATTTGTTTTAGGTTTTATGTGGTTTTATGCTGGGTTCATAAATATTTACAATTATTACATCTTTTTGGATCGATCTCGTATTCATTATGTAATGTTCTTCTTTGTCTTTTGTTGGGAGACATGTTTCTTCAGTCTTTTCTTAGCCTCTCTCCTTCTGTTTTCTATGCCGAAAACTCCATCTTGTCCTGCTTTATTTTACCCATATTCCTGCTTGAAAAATAGTCACAGGGCTGGTAAATAACTTAAGTTTAAGAACAAAGACCAAAAAGCGTAAGTTATTCATGTGGACCTGTGCAGATTGGCATGCCATTTGCACAGCATGATATGTCCTGTTAAAATAAGAGAAAGAGGAACCTCATGGCCCTGAGGGGTTTATGGGGGGATCTTTAGCGGAATATGCATCAGCAAGGAGGACTAGATGAACACCTAGGCATGCCAGGTTGCAGCAGATAGGCATGTCTGCAGAAGCACAATGATGATTCTCTATATTCTTTGCATAGTCAGCTAAGGATAGACTTCCTCAATGCTAATGATTGTTAAATGCCTAAAGGTCAGAGTAAAAGCTTAACCAGCTGCCAGCTATGTAACTTTTAAAATAAAAAAAAAGAACTTTTAAAACAATAAAAGAACTATATTCTGTATCTACAACCCCTTCCTCACTTGATGTAACCCTAAAGAGCACAACAAAAGCAGTGTGGTTTCTTGAAGCAGCAATCTTGGTCCCTGAGACCTTGAGTCCCTGGGTTCCCACCTTTGATTGAGATAAACATTTCTGTGTCTTGTTTTATGTTAACTTTTTCTTAAGTTTCACAGCACTCATTCTTCAGCCCTCACTTGCTGAGGTCTCAGCAGTCTGTTACAGGAATTGTTTTAATCTGTTTTATCTGATATATGTATTGCTATCCCAATATTTTTTATTTGCATTTATATGGAATATCTTTTATTATCCCTTTATTTTCAGTCTGTATGTACCTTTAGATCTGAAGTAAGTCCCTTGTAGGCAACATATATATGTTTTTCTTTTTCTTTTTTTTTTTTTCTTTTTTATGGCCATGCCTGTGGCATATGGAAGTTCCTGATCTAGGGGTAAAAACAGAGCTGCAGCTGCTGGCCTACACCACAGCAACAGGGATGCCATATTTGAGCCATATTTGAGACTTATGCTGCAGCTTATGGCAACACTAGATACTTAACCCACTGAGCAAGACCAGGGATCAAACTCACATCCTCATGGACACTATGTCAGTTTCTTAACCTGCTGACCATAACGGGAATTTCAAGGGGTTTTGTTTTTTCATCCAGTGAGCCACTCAACATCTTTTCATTGTAGCATTTAGTCCAGTGACATTTAAATTTATTATAGAAATATATATACTTACTGCCATTTTGTTAACTATTTTGAGCTGTTTTTGTAGTTTTTAAAATGCCTTTCTTCTTTCTTTGTTCTACTCTCTTGTTATTAGATGACTATCTTTAGTATTATGTTTTGATTCCTTTCCCCTTTTTGTGTGTGTTTGTACTATAGATTTTAGTTTGTGGTTATCATAATGTTTATATAATACAACCTTTCTCTACATGTGATTATTTTATGTTGCTGATCTCTTCAGTTCAAATTTGGAGTTCCTTTCGTGGCTAAGTGGCTAACAAACTTGACTAGAAACCATGAGGTTGCAGGTCGAATCCTTGGCCTTACTCAGTGTGTTAAGGATCAGGTGTTGCCATGAGCTGTGGTATAGGTCGCAGATGCAGCTCAGATTCCACATTGCTGTGGATATGGTTAGGCTGGCAACTATGGCTCAAATTCAACCCATAGCCTGGGAACCTCCATATTCTGTGGGTGTGGCCCTAAAGAAAAAAGACAAACAAATTTTATTTTAACAACCCTGAATATTTACTACTCCCACTCACACACATTTACTTTTTTTTTTTCTTTGTATGGCCACAGCAGTAGCATATAGAAGTTCCTGGGCCAGCAATTGAATTTGAACTGCAGCTGTGACCCATGAAATTATGGCAACACTGGATCCTTCAGCCCACTGCATTGGATCAGTTTCAAAGCCCCACTTATACAGCAACCCGAGCAGCTGAAATGAGATTCTTAATCCACTGTGCCACAGTTGTAACTCCCATTTACTATTTTTGACATCATAATTTACTGCTTTTTGTTTTGTGCACTCCTTAAATACTTATCAAAATCAAAATAATTATTGATTTTACTACTATTGAATTTTAATTTTCTTTGTAAATTTATATGTGCTTGATCTATTGTCCTTACTGTATATTTTTCTTTATCAATGAGATTTTTCATTTTCTCATTTTTTTTCATATTTATAGTTGTGGTCTCTTTCACTCAGATAAAACCCTTTCATGTTTCTTTTAAAGCTGGCTTGGTGGTGCTGAACTCTTTGAGCTTCTGTTTGTCTGTAAATCTTTTGCTTTCTCCATCAAATATGAATGAAACCCTTACTGGGTAGAGTATTCATGGCTGTAGATTTTCTCCTTTCATAACTTTAAATATATCACACCACTCCATGCTGCTCTGCAGAACTTCTGGTGAAGTCAGTTGATAGCCTTATGGGAGTGCCCTTGTCCATCATTTGTTGCTTTTTCATGCTGTTTTTTTTTTTTCTTTTTTATGCCCTTTTTTTTTGTCTTTTGTCTTTTTAGGGATGCACCCATGGCATATGGAGGTTCTCAGGCTAGGGGTCTAATCAGAGCTGTTGCTGCCAGCCTATACCAGAGCCACAGCAATGCCAGATCCAAGCCTCATCTGTGACCTATACTACAGCCTAACCTTAACCCACTGAGTGAGGCCAGGAATTGAACTTGCAACCTCATGGTTCCTAGTCAGATTTGTTTCTGCTGTGCCATGATGGGAACTCTTCATGCTGGTTTTAATATTCTTTCTTTAATTTTTGACATTTTAACTATAATGCGTCTGGTTGTATTCTTCTTTGGGTTCATCCTGTTTAGCACTTTCTGTGCTTTCTGGATGAAGATGTCTATTTCCTTTCGCAGGTTGGGAAAGTTTTCAGGTATTATATTTTCAGTTACATTTTCTGTTCCTTTCTCTCTCTCTCTTCTCCTTCTGGGATCCTTAAAATGTGAATATTAGTATATTGATGATGTCCCAGAGTCTCTTGAACTGTCCTCATTTTTAAAATAGAAACATGAAACTTTATTCTATGTATATATAATATGATTTTGGAATTCCCTTGTGGTGCATCAGGTTAAGTATTTGACATTTTCACTGTAGCAGACTGGGTCACTGTCTTTATCTTTATCTTTAAATTCCTTTTTTCTTTTTTAAGCAGTTTTTTCTTTTTTAAGCAGTTTCAGTGATTTCCACTATTTTGCCTTCCTACTCAGTGATCCATTTCATCTATATCATCTAATGTACTCTTGATTCCTTCTAGTGTTTTTTTCTATTTCAATTATTGCATTCTTCATCTCTGTTTTCCCTTTATATTTTCCATTAATTTGCTAAAAAGTCTCACTCTATATTTCCAATTCTCTCTGGAAAACTTAGGTTCTTTAAATATCCTCATGATAATTACCTCGAACTCTATGAGGCAGATTGCTTATTTCCACATCACCTAGTTCTTCTGAGGCTTTAATCTCATTCCTTCATTTGGAAAATAATCTTCTGTCACCTTATTTTGCTTAATTTTCAGTTATTTTTTCAATTAATTTGGTAGGCCTTTTATGTTTCCCAGCCTTGGAGAAGTGACCATTTGTAGGCTTCATGATGTGTATCCCAACAGCACACTCCTTCAGGTCAGTAGAGCTATATGCTCCAGAGGTGCTACCTATTTGTACTGAGTGGGTTCTTCTGTTATGGTGGGTTAACTATTGTAGGTGGTCTGATAGGTGTCACTCACCCCTGTTTCAATTGGTCACCAGGTTATGATTTGTGCAGAGGTTACTGGCCACTGGTGGGCAGAGCTACTTCATCATGGCTCCTGAGAGGCCTAGAGTGTCCTGAGGATAACACAGCCTCAGTGGTAAGTAAAGCCTGATCCTGAACCCTGTGATGGACGGGCAGTTCTGGGGGGTTGTGAGGCTTGGGGTTCAGCATGTTCTTGGTAGCTCACCCATTGCTGGATAGGCTGTGTTGCCACCAGCCAACTACTTGTCTTGGGTCATCTCAGGACTGGTACTGACTTCATATGTCTCATAGCTAGTTTTCAGGGTGGTGCTGGGCCACAATGCTAGTAAACTAGATGGAGAATTCCAAAATGATACTTGCCAGGACCAGCATCCTCATAGTAGAACAAGCTCCCCCAAATAAGAACTATTAGTGTCCATGTCCACAGAGGGAGCTCTAGTTGCATCTTGCCTCCCCAGGATACTCTTCAAGATCATCAAATGAGCCTGACCTAAGCTCCTTTCAAAATATAGCTTCTGTTCTGCAGCCTAAAGCATGTGAGGTTTTTTATGTGTCCTTTAAAAGCAGAGTATCTATTTTCCATAATTCTCTGTTCCTTTCAAAAAAGTAAGTCCTATTGACCTTCAAAGCCAAATATTCTGTCTGGGGCATCATCTTCCAAGATCAGGACCCCAGACTGGAGAGACTGATGTAGGGCTAAGATCCCTCAATTTTTGGGGAGAATCTTTCTGTTTGTGGATTGACCATCTGGAGGTATGCTCTTGAATATATCTCTGCCCTTCCCACCCTTCTCATTGTGGTTCCTTCTTCATATCTTTAGCAGTTGAAACTATTTTCTGTTAGTCTTATTATCTATCTTTTCAATTATTCCTCTAAAATAGTTGTAATTTTGGTGTGCCCATGGGAAGAAGTGAGCTTAGTGTCCTCTTTATCAACCATCTTGACCACCTCCTCCCTGCCTGTATTTTTAAAATTTTAATCTTCAGCATTTGATACTGTTGAACTACACATTCTCTTTGACACATTTTTTTATTCGACTTACCAATTTTTTAATCTTTTGCCTGTATCATCATCTATAAAACAAAATTACAATGATAAAATAGAAGATATTACTATGATCCAGGCATTATTCTAAGCATTTTATTATATTAATTTGTTTGATTTTTCTTAATAACCTCATGAGTTTGCTATTATAACTATTATTCATAATTTATAGATGAGGAATTCAAAGCATAGAAGGCTTAGTCTAAGGTTGAATTGCTCAAACAGAACCTTGTATGGTTCAGTGTATGAACAAATTTGAAACATGTAAATTTTTGGTAAAATTAATAGATTTTATTCTGCTTTATTTCTCTGTTTATCCTGCATGGTGCCAAACTTACTCTTAGGTATCTGATGCCCTACATGCTTTATTACTTTTTATCTTCCTGTTACTGGTCCCTTAAATATAAATATTTCTTAAGTTTCTTCTAGTGTCTTTTACAATTTCTACATCCTTTCCCTTCATAAATGTATCCATTTTCATAACCTGACATGTTGACTCTGTGGTGATGTACTCCAAATCCTCAACTTAAAATTGCTTTCTTCCCCAAGCTCCAAAGCTATTTGAATGTCTTTCAACTGAACGCTTGTATTTTTTTCCCAAGCTCTCAAATTCAAATGGCAAAAACTTCTTTCATTGGTAAGCCAGCTTATTTAGTTTACTTCCACATAATTTTTGGTTAAATGCCCCAACATTATTTCAATTTTAAAAGCTTCAAATATTACAAATAACTTTATTTATACCTTTGGATTTAGTGGTCATATCTCTTCAGTTGTCAGGCTTAAGGCATTCTCCACCTCTCCACCTAAGATCAGTCTCCATGAATGCTTGCATGGATCAAAACAATAATTGATTTTATTTCTCCATTCTGGCCTACTCACAGTTGCCAGGCAATCCTTTATAATGTACAGTTACCATTATTTCCTTTCAATGTACCCAGATTTTCAAAGACTAAACAGACTTTGCATTTCTATTCCATTTTTTTTTAACTTGGCACATATATTCTTCCAACTGGATAACTCCATCTTCTCCCCAAAGCTATCTTTATAAGATGAAATCTACTTATCTTTCAGTCCCCCAGTGAAATTATATTCCCTTCAGGAAAACTTATAATTTCTTTATGGTTTCTTCAAAGAACTCTGGAATCTCTCTTATGATTTTTTTTTTCATTTTGTCTGTTATAATGACTTATACTCTTATATTTTATATTTCTCCAATCTGGAAATCCTTTGAGAATACACCCTTGAATCTCTGCAGTACACAGTCTAGCACTGAGAATATATATATCAGGAGGTACTCAAACTTTGTAAAATTACTGAAATAGTGAATTAGAACACATGATAGTTTACTTCTATAAATTTTGAGATGCATGACAGAAAGCTGATGACTATCTTCCTTATTCTGTTCAAAGGTACCTTTTCTTCCTCTTACTGCAAGTATGGCTATTTTACAGCAGAAATGAAAATTGTTCCCTGGAACTGAGTCTTATTTCAAGGCTAGATTTTTATGAGTATTGGTGTTAAGCTTCAGGCTTGATTGTTGCTTTAGTACTTCTTTTGTCTGTCCTTCCTGGCTCTTTCCTAAATTGAATACTTTTTCTGGGACCTCTTATTTAAAATGTCATTTAAAATTATTCATTCAGGAGTTCCCATCATGGCACAGCAGAAAAGAATCCGACTAGGAACCATGAGGTTGTAGGTTTAATCCCCGGCCTTGTTCAGTGGGTGAAAGATCTGGTATTGTGATGAGCTGTGGTATAGGTTGCAGATATGGCTTGGATTCTGCATTGCTGTGGCTGTGGGATAGGCCAGCAGCTGTAACTCTGATTTGACCCCTAGCCTGGGAAGCTCCATATGCCATGGGTGTGGCCTTAAAAAGCAAAATATATATTATATATTCATTCACATACAAGTTTGCTTTAATTGTTTATTAAGTTTCCTATTTTGCTATTCTTGCTTATCTCTTACTTGAAACACCTGTTTCTAGATCTGTCTTGTCTATTTTCCCACATGTATCCATGATGCATACCACTTAGCTTGATGAGAAAATAAGAAAATCCTAAAAGTCCTGTACTGATTTTAGAACTGTGAAAGGTGAATTAAGGATGGGAGATAATCAGTACTATTATAGAGCCAGGGTCATTCATGAGGTTTTCAGTGTAAGCCATGTGATCAGCAATGTATGTATGTGGCTTTCTTAATATTTTAAATTGACCATATCTGCAGTTGAAAGTATTCATGTTTGCTGTTTGAAACTCCTTGTGAGGTTTTATTTATTTATTTATTTATTTATTTATTTTTAGGGCCACACCTGCAGCATATGGAAATTCCCAGGCTACTGGTCTAATCAGAGATACCTACCAGCCTACACCACAGCCATGGCAATGCAGGATCTAAGCCACAGCTTGTTGCAACACTGGATCCTTAACCCACTGAATGAGACCATAGATTGAAACCACATCCTCACAGAGACTATGTTGGTTTCTCAACTGAGCACAATGGCAACTCCCCCTGTGAAGTTTTATTCATACAATTTCTATATCTTTTTTTAGTATTCTTCCTTAATCTGTGTTACTCAGTGTGCTTATGGTGGAATTGAACTTAGCTGAAATGATGTGATAAAGTAAACTTAAGATTTAGGCAGTCCCTGGTTAAAATCTTTACTTTACTACTTAAGTAAGCAACTTCATGCAAACAACTTCCTTATCCCTCCATTCTTCTGTTAAATGAGGGTAACAGCATTTTCTTTATAACGTTATCATGAGGGAGAAATAAAGCAACTGGAAAGTACTTATTACAAAACCTGGCCTTTTATTCTTGCATTTCCTTTTTAAAAATATTGTTATTATACCACCCTTTTGATTGTACAAACCACCCTCCATATCTGTGTTTCTGCATCCACAGATTTAATGAAACAAAGATTAAAAATATTTGGAAAAAACAAATTCCAGAAAGTTCCAAAAAGCAAAACTTGAATTTTCTCTGTGTTGGTGACTATTTACACAGCATTTACATTGTTTTTACATTATTTAAAAAAATATGCATTGTATTTGCAACTGTTTCCATAGCATTTATGTTATAGTAGGTATTATATGTAATCTAGAAACAATTTAAAGTATTTGGGAGGCTATGGAAATGTTATATGCAAATATTATGCAATTTTAGATAAGGGACAAGAGCATCCACTTAATTTGGTATCCCTGGGGAATCCTGGAACCAATTCCCTGTGGATACTGAGAGATGACTATAATTACTAAATTTAATTCCAGGAATATTTGTCAGTAATTATATACTAATGATTCAAGTCTATATTTCTTTTCACAACTTTTGCATTACTTTGCAGTATTTTCTATTACTTGTCTTTCCCAATCCCCCATAGAAATAGTTTAGTATTTATCAAGTTAGTGTCCCATCTGGTAGCAAAATGCTTGGTTCATAGTGGGTGTTCTATAATAATGTTGGATGAATAATTTACTAATAGATACAACCTCATTAAAAAGGCATTTCATAGTCAATGAAGCAGTGATTTCTAAGGGCGAGGGGTTAAACTCCAGACAATAAATAATTTATAGGTGATACCTGGTTAGAACAATATCTTGCTACTCTTGTTTATTATTGTTGTTTGTTGCTGTTGGCTTAAAAATTGTCTGTGAATCATATCTACAGGTTTGGTTGGCTGTACCTTGGATAGCTGGAATGTTTAAGCTGAATGTCTATGCCTGCATTTTCAGAATATTGTATCTTTCAACTACTTTAAAATATTTGATTCATTTCTTTATGGCAGAATAAGACATATTTTAAGATGTATTGTCATTTTTACTAGCTGAATTTTGGGATTACAATGTGAAAGTAAATGGACTATATTTCAAATTTCAATTCTACTTGACATTTTAACTCTAGCAGAAAAAAAATTGTATAGGTGTTTCAACTGTGGGTTCAATATTATTATAAGTAAATATGCATAATTATCAATTTAGAATGAGATATTTTCTTCATGATATGCATGAGACAGCAAGACAATAAGATTATTGAGAATTTTTCTTGTTCTTTAATCTCTATACCAAAATTTGCATAGAATTTGTGCTATCACATTTATATCTGTCTTTCACATACAAATACACTAAGCACAACAGGAACAAAACAAAATCAACTAAAACAAAGAAAGAATGTTTAATTTTAGGAGTTCCCATTATGGCTCAGTGGAAATGAATCTGACTAGCATCCATGAGGATGCAGGTTCAATCCCTGGCCTCACTCAGTAGCTTAAGGATCCTACATTGCCATGAGCTGTGGTATAAGTCACAGATGCAGCTCAGATCCTGTGTTGCTGTGGCTGTGGGGTAGGCCAGTGGCTACAGCTCCAATTTGACCCCTAGTCTGGTAACCTCCATATGTCATAGGTGCAGCCCTAAAAAAAAAAGAAACAAAAAAAGAATGTTTAACATTATATCTATGTTCATATATTTTGAAATGTGGTGTGGAAAACTGGTAGCTAAGTGCCTGATATATTTAGTATATAGACAGATAGGTACTTCCTTTATATCTACAATATAAACATTTTATTCTTGTTGAATGATTGAATCAAGGTAAAGAAGATCTTCAGTTTTCTCCAGAGAAACAGAAACAATTAAATTATATAAATAAAATCATTTAACATAAGGAATTGTCTCATGTGATCAGAGGTCACTAAAAAAATCCCATGATCTATCTGCAGACTGGAACACCAGAAGAGTCAGTGGTATAGTTCTAGCCTGAGTCCAAAGCCTGAAAACGAGGACAGTTAATAGTGTAAATCCTAGTCTTAAGACAGTGAACTCATGATAAAATAAATTAGCCAAGCATATTAAGACCATTCTTGTTTTTCTGCTTTTCTGTTCCATTCACAGAATCAACAAATTGGAAGATTCCCATTCGTAATGGGATAAACAGTCTGTTTTATTCAGTCTATGATCGAAATGCTAATTTCTCCTGAAAACCCCTTAACAGAAATATCCCAAAATAATGTTAACCAAATATATGGGACCCAGTCAAATGACACATAAGACTAACAATCACAAGAAATTCTGAGAAACAAAAACCAACCAAGAGGCATAACTCTCCCAGACTTCAGACAATATTACAAAGCCACAGTCATCAAGACAGTGTGGTACTGGTACCAAAACAGACATACAGATCAATGGAACAGAAGAGAGAACCCAGAAATAAACCCAGACACCTATGGGCAATTAATCTTTGACAAAGGAGGCAAGACCATAAAATGGGGAAAAAAAGATAATCTCTTCAGGAAGTCTTGCTGGGAAACCTGGACAGCTGCATGCAAATCAATGAAACTAGAACACACCCTCACACCATGCACAAAAATGAACCCAAAATGGCTGAAAGACCTAAATATAAAACAAGACACAACCAAACTCCTGGAAGAAAGCATAGGCAAAACACTCTCTGACATCAATCTTACAAATATGTTCTCAAGTGAGTCTCCCAAAGCAACAGAAATAAAAGCAAAAATAAACCAATGGGACCTAATCAAACTGACGGTTTTTTCACAGCAAAAGAAAACAAAAAGACAACTTACAGAATGGGAGAAAATAGTGTCAAATGATGCAATCCACAAGGGCCTACTCTCTAAAACATACAAGCAACTTATACAACTCAACAGCAAAAAATCCAACAACCCAATGGAAAAATGGGTAAAAGGCCTGAATAGACATTTCTCCAACGAAGACATACAGATGGCCAACAAGCACATGAAAAAATGCTCAACATCCCTGATTATTAGCAAAATGTAAATCAAAACTACCATAAGATTCCACCTCACACCAGTAAGAATGGCTGTCATTAATAAGTCCACAAATAACAAATGCTGGAGAGGGTGTGGAGAAAAGGGAACCCCCCTGCACTGTTGGTAGGAATGGAAGCTGGTACAACCACTTTGGAGAACATTATGGAGGTATCTTAGAAAACTGTGCCAAGAACTTCTATATGACCTAGCAATCCCATTCTTGGGCATATATTCAGACAAAATTTCCTTAACAAAGACATGTCCCTGCATGTTCATGGCAACACTGTTCACAATAGCCAAGACATGGAAACAACCCAAATGTCCATTGACAGAAGATTGGATTAGGAAGATGTGGTATATATACACAATGGAATTCTTCTCAGCCATAAAAAAGAATAAAATAATGCCATTTGCAGCAACATGGATGGAACTAGAGACTCTCATACTGAGTGAAGTAAGTCAGGAAGAGAAAGGCAAATACCATATGATATCACTGACATCTGGAATCTAATATACAGCACAAATGAATCTTTCCACAGAAAAGAAAATCATGGATTTGGAGAATAGACTTGTGGTTGCCTAGGAGTGGAGGAGTGAGATGGATTGGGAGCTTGGGGTTAATGGGTGCTAACTATTGCTGTTGGAATGGTTAAACAATGAGATAATGCTGTGTAGCACTGAGTACTATGTCTACATACAACACAGCATGACAATGGGATAAAAAATTATGTATACATGTATGTGTAACTGGGTCACTATGCCATACAGTAGGAAGAAACATTGTACGGTGGAAATAACAATAAGAAAAATTTAAAAAAAAAAGACAATTGGTACTGGAAAAAAAAAAAGAAAAAATGACAAATAATAAAACAAAAACAAAAAGTTACTATTTTCAGAAAATTAAAGTTAACAGTATTATAGAGGATATGGGAAAACAAAATCCTTCTGAGCTTCCTTATGGTACTATTAGTAGGCACAATATTTATGTGGCTATTTTAAAAATACAACTGAATTTAAAGGGCATAACTTTTATTTTAGAAACCAAATGGGAAAAAATTTATCTTAAAGAATTAATGGGAAGCAATATAATGTATGTATATAATGTATGTATATAATGCTGTTCATAATTAAAAATTACAACAAAGACCTGGAAACCATTTCAGTTTCCTAATTAAGTAAATTAGAAATATATACACCTAGCCTACTTCCACCTCTGCCATTAGAAAGGATAAACATAGCATATTCATTGAAAAGAGAGAAAAAAAAATTATAACATAGGCTAGGAAAGCAGGGAAAAAAAAGTATATAATAGAACACTATTCTTATGGGAACAAATAAAGGACTAGGCATTTAGCCAAAATATTAACATTATGTGTGTTACTACTGCTGAGAACTTTCATGAAGTTAAAATTTTCCTATTTCCAAATTTTTTTCTGTGAAGAATGTTTAATTCAAAATCAAAAAGAAATAAAAACACTACCTATAGTGGGGAAAAAAAAACACAACTAACCATCACAGATAAAGGTAACCACTTTTAAAACTAAAGATCTTTGGGTTAGGGTTGTGTATATTCATAACTGGAATTGAGATGACTTCTATAGAGGACTGGAATTCTTTGCACCAATTTATATAGCTATGATAGTTTATAATTTTTAATCCCTGATGTTATTTTTTGGTCTTGCTATTGTTTTTCACACACAATTGGATGCAGACAAAAAGAGAGACAGTGAGAGACAAAGAGAAACAGAGAGAATAACAAAAAACTTTACATGTTTATCCTTAAAAGTAAACTCTCTTTATAACTATTCTGTATTTCAAATGTGAAAATATTTTTTTTTATTTTCTCTAATTCCAGGTATTTAAAAGGCCAAATCTATAAAATTCTACATAAAGTAAATAAAAACTTGAAAAATGAAAATAAGCATATTAAATTTATATAAATGGTTTCCTGAGCCTGGTCTATGCTATTAAACGTCAATGCTAATGCTCTGACACTCCTAGCTTTTAGATTATGATAGATTCATCAATTGTTTGGCATGCCAAAGAAATTCGTAATTCAATTTCCCTTTCAAAACAGACTTTTTGAAACTTTACAGGACACAGGAATATTGTCACTGTATTAAAAGCTCTGTGGTGGTTGTAAATTATTTTGAAATACTGATTGTGTTTTTGTGCCAATTTCATTTACAATTCTGCCTGATGTGTATGAGAGAAAATAATTAGATTTCTGCTCCATAGCTCATGGAAATTCTACAGGTTTTCTGAATATGCAGTCTGATTCATATGTACTTATCTCCCATGTTAATGCCCTACTGATTTATTTAGACAAGACTGTAGTAAGCAGTGGAGCACTAAGCTATTAATCTGAGATGTTGTTCATGCTTAGAGAAACTCAGATATATTTAAAGCTCTAATCTGTGAATACCTCTTTCTGACTTTAGACTTATAAAGTTGGTCAGGAAGGAAAAGCTCAACAGATTCATATTAGCTATGCAAAATAATATTTGCAGCTTATATGTAAAAATATAAACTTGGGAAAATAATTCCCATATAGGGAAAGCATCCCATATATAGGTTAGTTCATGCCTTAAAGAGAGATACACTCTGGGAGATGAATTTGTCTCATATCTCTTTCTTATTATGTTTCACTTCATAACAGTGGTGGGATTCTCTAACATCTTGAATAATTGGATAGTGAGAAAACTATGTAAAATTATGTGGAATTTTAAGCTTCAGAATTATTACCACCTGTTACAGTTTGAACGATTTAATTTCTAGTCCCCTGCAATGTTACCCCACATCCTCATTGTCTTTTCATTAAAAACAATACACTTCAATGTACAGTAATAAGTTCTATGGATTTTGATATATGCAGAGTCATGAATCCACTCACCAACCCCCAAACTCCATTGTGCTGGCCCTTTGTAATAAATCCTTCCCTGTGCCCCATTACTGACAATTACAGATTTATTTTCTTGTCTGTTTCACAGTTTTGCTTTTTAGAGGAGGATATATAAGTGGAATCACAAAATATGTAGACTTTTGTGTCTGATTTAGCCGAATGCATTTGACTCATCTATATCATTGTGTGAATCAATAATTTTATTATTTATAGGTTAGTATTCCACTGTTTAGATATACCAATTAATCAGCTGAAGGACACTGGGTTGTTCCCAGTTTTTGGCAGTTATGAATAAAGTTTCTGTAACATTAACGTACAAATTTTTGTATGAACATAATTTTTTTTTCACTTTAGTTAATACCTAGGAATAGGTTTATTAAACCATATGATTAGTGTGATTTTATATGAAACAGCTGAATTGTCTTCCAAAGTTACTAATATTATTTTGTATTTCCACTAACAATGCATGAAAATTACAGTTGCTCTACATACTTGCCAGCCCTTGCTGTTGTATTTTTTGTGACATTTAACTATTCCAATAAGTTTTAGTATCTAATATTGTTTTAATATGCATTCTTCTAATGACTAAGATGCTGAGCATCTTTATATACACTTATTTGCTATCCATATACATTTTGGGGGGGAGGTTATTAAGATATTTTTTTTCAATTCTATTTACTGGATTTATTTAGTTTTGTGAGTTCTTTATATATTCTGGATGTAAATCCTTTGTCACAAATGTGATCTGAAAATATTTTCTGATGGTCTATGGTTTGTTTTATCATTTTCTTCAGTGTTCTTTAACAGGAAAATTTTGATTTTGATATATGAGATAGTCCAAATTTTTATTTTTATTCTTTGTGCTTTTGGTGTCATATAAAAAATTTTGCTTAAGCAAAGAGTTTCCAAAATTTCAATAGTCTCAAAAGTTTTCCTCCATGTTTACTTACAGAAATTTAATTTTTTTCATTTTACATATTTATCTACAATCTATTTTCATTTAGTTTTTCTATAAAATTAGGGTCAATTTCTTGCACATGACATTTTTCCTGCAGCATTTGTTTAAAAGACAGTATTTTATCTATTTAACTGCATTTGAATCACTGTCAAACATTTAATGTTATTTTTATGGTTCTCCTTCTAGATTTTATGCTGTTCCATTTTTTAAATTTTTCTGTACTTTTACAAATACTGCACAGTCTTGATTGTCTTAACTCTATGTTGACTCAATATTGAGTAGTATGATTCCTCCAAATACATTCTTTATTAATGTCAATTTGCAATTTCTTGTAAATTTTAGAATCACTTTATGGTATTAAACAAAGAGTATTCTGATATTTTGATTAATATTGCCTTGACTGTAAATCAATTTGGGAAGATTTGACATGTTAACAGTATTGAAACTTCCAATCAATAAACATTGAAATTTTTCATTAATATGAATTTTCTTTCATATATTTCATCATGTTTTATAGATTATAGTCTAGAGATAGTATAGATATTTTGGAAGATGAATACCTGAATATTTTTTCTTTTAGTGTTATTTCTACTGGTACATTTATTTTAAATATCAATTTATAAATTTTTATTGCTAGTACACAGGAACACAATCATTTTTGCATGCTGATTAGCATTCTGGGATACTACTAAAATCACTCTTCCTGAAATCTTTTTATTAACTTCTCTGGGATTTGTTATATTGACAATTTTGTCATCTGTGTATAGATAACATTTTATTCTTTTGTTTCATGTCATTTATTTTTCTTCCCTGACTGTACTATCAATGACTTTCCATACAATGTTGAATTGAAGTAGTAAAAGCAAATACTCTTACTTTGATCCAAATCTTAAAGGGGAAAAATTTCAGTCTTCTGTCATTGAATATGATGTTAGCTGTGGGCTTTTATGAACATCATTTGTCAAACTTAGGTATTTATTTCTAGTCTTTTTAAAATGAATTTTATTTCTAGTCTTTTAAAAATGAATTTTATTACATTTATAGTTGTACAATGATCTTCACAACCCAGTTTTATAAGCATTTCCATCCCAAAACCCCAGTGCATCCTCCACCAACCACAGACTGTCTCTTTTAGAGATATAAATTTTTCAAAATCTGTGGGACAGTATCTATTCTTCAAAGAAGTTTATTGTGTCCTCTTTTTAGATTCCACATGTAAGTGATAGCATAAGATGTTGGTGTCTCACTGACTGTCTTCACTTAACATGAAAATTTCTAGGTCCATCCATGTTGCTGAAAATGCCAGTATTCATTTCCTTTTAATGGCTGAGTAATATTCCATTGTGTATATGTACCACTTCATCTTGATCCACTCGTAAGTGGACATTTAGGTTGTTTCCATGCCTTGGCTATTGAAAATAGTGCTGCAGTGAACACTGGAGTACATGTATCTTTTCCAGTCTTGGTTTTCTCTGGATAGATGCCCAGGAGTGGGATTGTTGGATCAAGTAGTAATTCTATTTTTAGTTTTCTGAGGAATCTCCATACTGTTTTCCACAGTGGTTGCACCAATGTACAATCCCACCAACAGTGTAATAGGGTTCCCTTATCTCCACACCCTCTCCAGCATTTATTGTTTGTAGACATTTTGATGATGGCCATTGTGGCCAGTGTAAAGTGGTACCTCATAGTGGTTTTTATTTGCATTTCTCTAATAATTGGTGAAGTTGAGCATCTTTTCATGTATTTTTTTGGCCATCTGTGTGTCTTCTTTGAGGAATTGTCTGTTCAGATATTCTGCCCTTTTTTTTGTGAGGATGTTTGGGGTTTTTTTTGTTGTTGTTATTGAGCTGCAGGTGGTCTTTATAGATTTTGGAGATTAATCCCTTGTTAGTCGATTCATTTGCAAAGATTTTCTCCCATTCTGTGGGTTGTCTTTTCATTTTGTTTAAGGTTTCCTTTTCTGTGCAGAAACTTTTAAGTTTTATTAAGTCCAATTTGGGTTTTCTTGTTTTGTTTTTATTGTCATTACTCTAAGAGGTGGATCTGAGAAGATATTACTGTGGTTTATGTTGGAATGTGTTTGACCTATGTTTTTCTCTAAAAGTTTTACAGTATCTGGTCTTATATTTAGGTCTTGAATCCATTTCAAGTTTATCTTTGTGTATGGTGTTAGGGAGTGTTCTAATTTCATTCTTTTCCATGTGGCTGTCCAGTTTTCCCAGCACCACTTATTGAACAGGCTCTCTTTTCTCCATTGTATGTTTTTGCCTCCTTTGTCATAGATTAGTTGACTGTAGGTGTGTGGGCTTAATTCTGGGCTTTCTATCATGTTCCACTGATCTGTATTTCTGCCTTTGTGCCAGTACCATATGGTTTTGATGATTGTTGCTTTGTAGTATAGTCTGAAGTCAGGCTGCCTGATTCCTCCAGCTCCATTTCTCCTTTTCAGGATGTCTTTGGCTATTCTGGATCTTCTGTGCTTCCCAAACTTAAAATATTTTGTTCTAGTTCTGTGAAAAATGTCCTTGGTTATTTGATAGGGATTTCATTAAATCTGTAAATTACTATGGGTAGTATAGTCATTTTGACAATATTGATTCTTCCAATCCAGAGTATGGTATGTCTATACATTTATTTGTGTCATCTTTGATATCCTTCATCAGCGTCTTATAGTGTTCAGAGTACAGGTCTTTTGTCTCTTTAGGTAGGTTTACTCCTAAGTATTTTATTCTTTTGAATGTGATGGTAATTTGGATTGTTCCCCTACTTTCTTTCCCAAATCTTTTATTTTTTGTATGTAGAAATTCAGTCAATTTCTCTGTGTTAATTTTTATCCTGTGACTGCCAAATTTGTGGATGAGCTCTAACAGTTTTCGGGTAGAGTCTTTAGGATTCTCTAGATATAGTATCATGTCATCTTCAAATAATGATAGTTTTACTTCTTCCTTTCCAATTTGGGTTCCTTTTATTTATTTTACTTCCCTGATTGCCGTGGCTAGGACTTCCAAAACTATGTTGAATAGTAATGATGAAAATGGACATGCTTGTCTTGTTCCTGATCTCAGAGGAAATTCTTTCAGCTTTTCACCATTGAGAATGTTGTTAGCTCTGGGATTGTCACATATGGCCTATAATATGTTGAGATAGATTCCCTCTATGCCCACTTTCTGAAAGCTTTTTTTTTATTAGAAATGGGTGTTGGTTTTTGTTAAAGGCTTTTCTGCATCTATTGAGAGGATCATATGGTTTTTATGTTTAGTTTGTTAATGTGGTGTATCACTGATTGATTTGCAGATATTGAAGAATCCTTGTATCCCTGGGGTAAATCCCATTTGATCATGATGTACAATCCTTTTAATGTATTGTTGGCTGCAGTTTGCTAGTATTTTGTTGAGGATTTTTGCATCTATGTTCATCAGTGAAATTGGCCTGTAGTTTTCTTTTATTGTGGTATCTTTGGTTTTGGTATCAGGGTGATGGTGGCCACATAGAATGAGTTTTGGGGTGTCCCTTACTCTGCATTTTTTTGGAATAGCTTCAGAAGGAGAGGTGTTAGTGCTTCTCAAAATATTTGATAGAATTCATCTGTGAAGCCATCTGGTCCTGGACTTTTGTTCGTTTGAAGTTTTTTAATCATAGTTTTAATTTCAGTCTTTTTAAATTTTATAAATATAGTTTTTATTGTTATTTCCCCCAACAATTTTTTTCCTACTGTACAGCATCGGAACCCAGTTATGCTACATGTATCCATAATTTTTTCTCCCATTGTCATGCTCCATTGAAGTATCTAGACAGAGTTCTCAGTGCTACACAGCAGTATCTCATTGTTTATCCATTCCAACAGCAATAGTTAGCACCCATTAACCCCAATCTCCCAATCCATCTCACTCCCTCTTCCTCCTCCTAGGCAACCACAAGTCTATTCTCCAAATCCATGATTTTCTTTTCTTTGGAAAGGTTCATTTGTGCTGTATATTAGATTCCAGATGTCAGTGATATCATATGGTATTTGCCTTTCTCTTCCTGACTTACTTCACTCAGTATGAGAGTCTCTAGTTCCATCCATGTTGCTGCAAATGGCATTATTTTATTCTTTTTTATGGCTGAGAAGAATTCCATTGTGTATATATACCACATCTTCCTAATCCAATCTTCTGTCAATGGACATTTGGGTTGTTTCCATGTCTTGGCTATTGTGAACAGTGCTGCCATGAACATGCAAATGC
This sequence comes from Sus scrofa, assembly GCF_054392235.1. Classification (NCBI taxonomy): domain Eukaryota; kingdom Metazoa; phylum Chordata; class Mammalia; order Artiodactyla; family Suidae; genus Sus; species Sus scrofa. The sequence goes on from NC_139386.1 coordinate 51,997,833, forward strand.
ATGTGTCTTTTTTAAGGAAGTTGTGTCTGAATATATGCCCAAGAATGGGATTGCTGGGTCATATGGCAGTTTGATGTATAGTTCTCTAAGGTACCTTCATACTGTTCTCCATAGTGATTGTACCAGCCTCCAGTGAAGGAGGGTTCCCTTTTCTCCACATCCTCTCCAGCATTTGTTATTTGTGAACTTATTAATGATGGTATTCTTACTGGTGTGAGGTGGTATCTCATGGTAGTTTTAATTTGCATTTCTTGGGCAAGCATGAATAATTTTAGTACTTTTGATTGGTCTGTTCATCTTTTCTATTTCGTCTTGATTTAGTCTTGGAAGATTGTACTTTTCTAAGAATTTGTCCATTTCTCCTTGGTTGTCCTTTTTATTGGCATATATTTTCATGTGGTACTCTTTTATGATCCTTTGTATTTCTGTGATGTCTGTGTATGTTTCTAGTCTTTTCTAAGAGTTTTTGCTATGAACGAATGTAAAAAAGTTTTAAAGGATTGTTTTTTCTGCAAGTATTGAGAAGATTGTTCTTTTTTCTAATTTTTTAAAATTTATTGATTTGCAATATTCTGTAAATTTCTGCTATACAACAAATTGATCCAGTCATACACACACACACACATACACACACACACGCACACACACACACATACACACATATAAATATTCTTTTTCTCATATTATCCACCATCATGGTCCATCTATTCCATCACTAGTGACTAGATATAGTTCTCTGTGTATACTGCTGCATCTCACTGCTTATCCACTCTAAATGCAATAGTTTGCCTATACTCTCCCCAAAGTCCAGTCCATCCCACTCCTTCCTCCTCCCCCTTGGCAACCCAAGTCTGTTCTCCATGTCTGTGAATTTGATTCTTTTCTGTAAATAGGTTTATTCGTGCCATATTTTAGGTACAAATATAAGTGACATGATATGATGTTTCTCTTTCTGACTTACTTCACTTATTATGGTGGTCTCTATTTCCATACATATTGCTGCAAATGGCATTGTTTTTTTTTATGGCTGAATTGTATTCCATCCACATCTTAATCTGTTCATCTGTCAATGGACATTTAGATTATTTCCATGTCTTGGCTATTGTGAAGTGTTGCAATGAACAAATAGGTGCATGTATCTTTTTTAATGAAAGTTTTTTTGGATATATGCCCAACAATTGAATTGCTGGATCATATGGTAGTTCTATAGTTAGCTTCCTGAGGTACCTCCATACAGTTTTTCATAATGGTTGTACCAATTTACATTCCCACCAATGGTGAAAGGGTGTACACTTTCTCTATACCTTCTCCAGGATTTGTTATTTGTTGACATTAATAATGGCCATTCTGACCAGTGTGAGGTGGTACCTCATTGTAGTTTTGATTTGCATTTCCGTACTAATTAGTGATGTTGAGCATTTTTTCATGTGCCTACTGGCCATCTGTATGTTGTCTTTGGAGAAATGTCTTTTTATTTCTTATGCCCATTTTTCATTTGGTTTTTTCATTGTTGAGTTCTATGAGTTGTTTGTACATTTTGGAGATTAAGCACTTACTTGCATCATTTGAAATTATTTTCTCCCATTATGTAGGGTTTTTTTTTATGGTTTCCTTTGCTGGGAAAAATTTTGTGAGTTTGATTAGGTCTCAATGATTTATTTTTTTTTATATCTATTGCTTTGGGATACTGACTTAAGAAAACATTTGTATGGTTGATGCCAGAGAACATTTGGCCTATGTTCTCTTCTAGGAATTTTATAGTGTCTTGTCTTACATTTAAGTCCCTGAGCCATTTTGCGTTTATTTTTCTACATGGTGTTCCAGTTTCATTGATTTACATGCCACTATCCAATTTTCCCCATGCCACTTACAGAAGAGACTGTCTTTTTCCCATTTTGTAGTCTTGCCTCCTTTGTGGAAAATTAATTGACCTTAGGTGTCTGGGTTTATTTCTGGGTTCTCTATTTTGTTCCGTTGGTCAGTATTCTGTTTTTGTACCAGTACCACACCGTCTTGAGTACTGTAGCTTTATAATATCATCTGACTTCTGGGTGGGTTATGCCTCCTGCTTTTTTTTATATGTGTTAATTTACTCAGGATTGCTTTGACAATTCTGGGTCTTTTATGATTCCACATAAGTTTCTGGATTTTTTGTTCTAGTTCTGTGAAAAATGTCATAGATAATTTGAGAAGAATCACCTTAAATCTGTAGACTACTTCAGGTAGTACAGCCATTTTAATGATATTAATTCTTCCAATCCAGATGTATGAAATATATTTCCACTTCTTTGAATTCTCTTTAATTTCCTTGATTAATGTTTTATAGTTCTCATCAAATAAGTCTTTCAATTCCCTGGTCAGGATTATTCTTAGGTATTTAATTTCTGTGGGTGCACTTATAAAAGTATTATATTTTTATATTCCTTTGTAATAGATCATTATCAGTATACATGAATGCAACCATTTCTCATTGTTAATCTTGTATCCTGATACTTTGCTGAATTCATCAGTCAGTTCAAGTAGTTGTTGTGTGGAGTCCTTAGGCTTTTCTGTATATGATATCATGTCATCTGCATAGAGTGACAATTTTACCACTTCCAATTTGGATACATTTTATTTCTTTTGTGCATCTGATTATTGTGACTAGGTCTTCCAATATAATGTATAAAAGTGCTGAGAGTGGGCATCTTTGTCTTTTTCCAGATTTTAGCAGGAAAGATTTCACTTTTTCTCCATTGAGTATTATATTGGCTGTGGGTTTGTCATAAATGGCTTTTATTATTTTAAGGTAGTTTCCCTCTATACCCACTTTAGTAAGAATTTTTATTATGAATGTATATTGGATTTTGTCAAATGATTTTTCTGCATCTATTGAGATGTTTATGTACATTTTGACTTCTCCTTTGTTAATGTGGTGCATGATGTTGTTGATTGATTTGCATATGTTGCATCATCCTTGTTAACTTGGGATGAATCCCACTTGGTCATGGTGTATGATCTTTTTTTGTGTTGGATTCAGTTGGCTAAAATTTTGTTGAGAATTTTGCATATGTGTTCATCAGACATATTGGTCTATAATTTTCTTTTTTTGGTAGTATTTTGTCTGATTTTGGTATTAGGGTGATTGTAGCTTCATAGAATGTCTTTGGAAGTGTTCCTTCTTCTTAAACCTTTTGGAAAATTTTAAGAAGAATGGATATAAATTATTTGTATGGTTGGTAGAATTAGCCTGTGAAGCCATCTGGTCCTGGGCTTTTGTTTGTAGGGAGTGTTTTTATTACATATTAAATTTCATTTCTAGTTATCAGTCTGTGCAATTGACCTATTTCTTCTTGATTCAGTTTTGTTGGGCTGTTTGTCTCTGGAAATTTGTCCATTTCTTCTAGGTTTGTTGGCATATAATTGTTCATAGTATTATAGTATTCTCCCTCTCTCTCTCTCTCTTTTTGTTTTTCTGCAGTATCTGTTGAGATTTCTCCTTTCCTCTTTTTAATTTTGTTTATTTGAGTTCTTTCCTCTTTTGTTGAGTCTGGCCAGATGTTTCTCAATTTTGTTTACCCTTTAAAACAACCAACTCCTGGTTTTATTGTTTTTTTCTATTATTTTTTTTGAATCCTATTTTATTGATTTCCTCACTCTTTATGATTTCCTTCCTCCTGATGACTTTAGGCTTTTTTGGTTCTTCTTTTCCAAATTGTTTTAGGTGGTAGTTTAAGTTGTTGATTTGAGAGATTTCATTTTTCTGAAGAACATGTGTATTGCTCTGAACTTCCCTCTAAGAACTGCTTTTGTGGAATCCTATAGACTTTGAATGGTTGTGTTATAAGCCTCCTTTTCATAGATTAATTTATTTTAGGTGTGTATGTGTGTTTGTTTCTGGGCTCTGTAGTATCCTTTTCCACTGATCCATATCGCTGTTTTCATTACTGTTGCATTGTAATACAGTCTGAAATCTGGGAGCCTGATTCCTCCAACTCCACTTTTTTTTTTTTGTCACCATGATATTTTTACTATTTGCAGTCTTTTGTGTTTCAATACAAACATAAAAAAAATTAAAGTTCTGTGAAAAATTCAGTTTGTAATTCAATAGGAATTGTGTTGAATTTGTAGATTACCTTGAGTAGTATAGTCATTTTGACAATGTTGAGTCTTGCAATCCATGAACATAGTATATCTTTCCATCTGTTTGTGTCATCTTATATTTCTTTCAACAGCTTCTTACAGTTTTCTGAGTACAAGTTTTTGCCTCCTTAGGTAGGTTTATTCCTAGATATTTTATTCTTTTTGATGCAGTGGTAAATGGGATTGTTTCCAAATTTTCTCTTTATGATCTCTTGTTATTGTTTAGAAATGTAAGAAATTTCTGTGTATTATTTTTGCATCTTACAAATTACCAAATTTATTGTTAAACCATAATAGTTTTCTTTTTCTTTTTGGTCTTTTGTTCTTTTATGGCCACATATGTGGCATATGGAGGTTCCAAGGCTAGAGGTCTAATCAGAGCTGTTGCTGCCAGCCTACACCAGAGCTACAGCAATGGCAGATCTGAGCCACGTCTGTGACCTACACCACAGCTCATGGCAACACTGGATCCTTAACCCACTGAGCAAGGCCAGGGATTGAACCCACAACATCATGGTTCTTAGTCGGATTCATTTCTGCTGTGCCACTACAGGAAGTCCAAACCATAGTAGTGTTCTGAAAGCATCTTTAGGATTTTCTAGGTTATAGTACCATATATCTGAAAACAGCAACAGCTTTACTTCCTTTTTTTCCAATTTGAATTCCATTTCTTTTTTTAATCTTTTTTAAATTTTTTATTGTTATTTCCCCAATACAATTTTTTTTTATAGTACAGCTCTGTACTGTATACATTCTTTTTCTTTTCTTTTTTCTCCCATTATATTTTTCAATCTTTGATTGTTGTGGCAAGGACTTACAAAACTATGTTTAATGAAAGTGCTGAGAGTGGCTATCCTTGTTTTGATTCTGATCTTGGCAGAAACACTTTTAAATTTTCAACAATGAGAATGTTTTTAGCTGTGGGTTTTTCATATTAGGCCTATAATATGTTTAGGTAACTTTCCTCTATGCTTACTTTCTTGAGAGTTTTAATCATAAATGGATGTTTAATCTTATCAGAAGACTTTTCTTCATCTATTGAGATAATTATATGTTGTTATTCTTCAGTTTGTTAATGTGGTGTATCACATTGATTGATTTTTGGATACTGAAGAATCCTTGCATCCGTGACATAATTTCCACTTGAATCATGGTCCATGATCCTCTCAATATATTGTTGGATTCAGTTTGCCAGTATTTCGTTGAGGATTTTTGCATCTATGTTATTTTTTGCATGGTGTTCATGAGTAATACTGGCTTGTTGTTTTCTTTTTTTGTGGTATCTTTTTCTGGTATAAGGATAATGATGTCCTCTTAGAATAAGTTTGGAAGTGTCCCTTCCTCTGCAATTTTTTGGAATAGTTTCCAGAAGAATAGGTGTTAACTCTTCTCTAAATATTTGGTAGATTTGCCTGTGAAGTCATCTGGTCTTGGACCTTTTTTAAAATCACTGCTTCAATTTCAGGACTTGTGATTTGTCTGTTACTATTTTCTAATTCCTTCAGGTTTGGTCTTAGAAGAGAGTACCTTTCTAAAAAGTTGTCCTTTTTTTTCTAGCTTGTTCATTTTATTGGCATATAGTTGTTTGTAGTACTCTCTTAAGGTCCTCTATATTTATCTGTTGTCACTTGAAACTTCTCCTTTTTCAGTTCTAATTTTAATGATGTGAGCCCTCTCCCATTTTTTTCTTGATGAATCTCATTTAAGGCTCATCAATTTATTTACTTTTTCAAAGAACCAGATTTTATTTTCATTCACCTTTTCTATTTTTTTCCACACTATTTCATCTTTTTCTGCTCTAATATTTATTTTATTTTATTTTGTCTTTTTAGGGCTGCATCCATAGCCTAGGAAAATTCCCAGGCTAAGGGTTGAATCATAGCTCTAGCCACCTGCCTATGCCACAGCCGCAACAATGTTTGCAACCTACACTGCAGCTCATGACAACACTGGATCCTTAACTCACTAAGTGAGGTCAGGGATCAAACCTGCATCTTTGTTGACACCTGTCAGGTTCATTACTGCTGAGCCATAATGGGAACTCCTGCTCTCATATTTATTAATTCTTTCCTTCTAGTAACTTGGGCCTTGTTTTGTTTTGTTTTTTCACTTCTCTGGTTGCTTTAAATGTAAGGTAAATTTGTTTATTTGATGTTTTTCTTACTTTCTGAGGTATACTGCATTGCTATAAACTTTCCTGTTAGAACCACTTTTACTTTGTCCCATAGGTATTTGGATCCTAAGATTTCATTGTCATTTTTCTCTAGGTATTTATTTTTTTATTTCTTCTTTGATTTCTTTAGTGATCATGGATGTTTAGTAGAATATTGTTCAACCTCTCCCTGTTTTTTTTTTTTTTTCATTTTTCTATTTGTAGTTGTGTACTAGTCTTATAGGTCTGTGGTCAATGTTCTTAAATTTACTGAGTCTTGATTTTTGACCCAGGATGTGATCTATCCTGGAGAATGTTCCATGTGCACTTGAGAAGAATGTGTGTTCTGTTGCTTTTGGGTGTGTAAATGCAGTCGCTGGTGCCTGGTTCTGGAGTTCTTGGCACTGGTGGCAGCTCACATGCACTCAGAGCATGTGATGGGAGTGTCAGTGCCTCAGAAACACTCCTGGAAAAGTTGTGGGGATAATGGTGTCTTGTGCCACTCCTTCTATTGCCAGGTGACTACTGCTCACATTACAGCTCCTGGAGCTGGGGTAGACATTGTCCTACTGTCTGAGAGCACACACAGGTAACAAGGTTGTAATGGTGGATCCTGCTCCTCTCCTCTTACATCTCCAAACAATGGTGCTTGGCCTCTAATGTTTTCTGGTTGCCCTAAACTTAAGTCCTTTCACGCTGTTCCCGTGCAGCCAACCCCAGTGTTTTCCCATCCTTCCCACCCCAGTTGTCTCCCTGAGTCTGATATCCAAAGCTAAAGGTTGATTTCCTAGGCTCTGCCTATACCAGCAGATGCCTATCTTGGGCTTTGGTGGACAGGAAAATGTCACTGACTATCTGTCCATGACTGTGATTTAGTTTCTAAAAACTGATAGTTGTGTTCTCCTTTGAGACTCTGAAGTTCCTCCTCTGTCTCAGCTTCCCAAGATGCAAGTACTTTTCTTTTTTCTCAGCTTCCTCCTATGGGTGCAGGTCTTGTCCCTCTTCTTTTTTCTCTTCACTTTTTTTTTTTTCTTTTATCCTACCCAGTTACGTGGAGATTTTCTTGCTCCATCAGAACCCTGAAGTCTTTGGCCAGCATTCAGTAGATATTCTGTGCAATTCATTCCAAATATAGAGGTATTTTTGATGTATTTGTGGGAAGATGCGAACTTCATGTTCTGCTACTCCATCATATTCCAGAGCCTCACTTTTTAATTGAACTGTTGTTGATTTACAATATTGTGTCATCTTAAGGTATATAGTAGAAAAAATACATATCTATCTTCATTTTCAGATTATTTTCCATTTTTCCACAATGGTTATTCCAAGATACTGAGTATAGTTCTTTGTGCTATTGAGTAAATCCTTGTTGTTTATCTACTTTATATGCAATGATGTATAACTCTTAATCACATACTCCTAATTTGTCCATTCTCATACTTCTTTCCCCTTTGGTATTCATAAGTTTGTTTTTTATGTCTGTGAGTCTGTTTTACTTTGTAGGTAAATTCCTTTGCATTATTTTTAGATGTAAGTAATGTTATATTTGTTTTACCATTATGGCACCAATGAAACTTTCCATAGAAAAGAAAATCATGGACTTGGAGATTAGACTTGTGGTTGCCAAGGGGGAGGGGAGGAGGTGAGATGGATTGGGAACTTGGGGTTAATAGATGCAGAAAATTGACTTTGGAATGGATTAGCAATGAGATCCTGCTGTGTAGTGCTGGGAACTATGTCTACTCACTTATCATAGAGTATGATAATGTGAGAAAAAAGAATGTATACATGTATGTGTAACTGGGTCACCATGCTGTACAGTAGAAAAAAATAATGTATTGGGGCGGGAAATAAAAAAAAAAAAAAAAAGAAACAAGAGCCAGAGTTAGATATCCTTCGGAGAGAGAGAGAAATAAAGCTAGTTGTAAGAAAAAGGCCTGTAACAAGTTAAACATAACCTTGGGCCTACAGCAAATTGTTGATTCAATTAAAGATTACTCACTAATGACAAGATTTCATCCTTTGATGTTGCTCTCATATTTTTTTTGTATTTTAGTAGAGAATTGAAACCCATGAATATTTCAAATTTAGAAGTTTGATTCTAAGGATAAAATGATTACAATCTTGGAAATAGTACTAGCTTCCATTAAAAAAGGCAATATTAAAAACTGAAAAAATCAAGACATTAAAACTATATGTAATAGGAAATAAATTCATCTACATTTTTAAAAAATTTGTCTTTTTCTTACTCACCACATTTATGATAATTTCTAGTTTCATCCATGTTGTTACAAATGGCAATATTTCATTCTTTCATAAGGGCATGTATATATATATATGTGTGTGTGTGTATACTATATCATCTATCTATCATCTATCTATCTATCTATCTATCATCTATCTACCACATATTCATCCATTAATCTGTTGATGGGCACTTAGGTTTTTCCTTTATCTTGGCAATTGTAAATAATGCTGCTATGAATATTGGAGTGCATTGTAGCTTCTGAATTAGTTTTTTTCCAGAAGTGGAATTGCTGGGTCATATGATAATGTTATTTTTAGTTTTTTTTTAAAGGAAACATTATACTTTCCTTCATGGTGGCTGCTCCAAAGATTATTCCAGCCTACAATGATATGAAAGTTATCTTTTCTATATGACCATCACATTTAATCCTCATCTTGCCCTGACCCAAGCCAAATCCTCCCTTTTTTCTGCAAATACAGGAAATACAAACTCTGATTACTGAACACAACAAATTTTCTTGAATTGTCACCACCTGAACTTTTTGTGTGTATAAAGAAAAGTGAATGGATCTTCAGATTGTCTTGTGTAACATATTGAGAGTGTGGAAATGGCTCATTATGGAAACTGCTGGATAGCACATGGATTTGGCACTAGTATATTCTGTGAGAAGGTGAAAAATATACTATAAAAAGTATATACTATGATCAAGTAAACTTGGGGAAAACAGCTGATAGATATTTGTCTTCCTTCATTCTTCAATTTATGTCTATAATCTACTACTAGATTTTGGTAGTGAAACATGATGATTACAATGGCTATACCCTCTCTATATTTCTGTGTTCTAATATTCTATTATTTCCTCTTATTTCTATCCTGGCAAAGGCAATTTCTCTGCTAGTCCTATTTCTGCCCTCTACTCTATGAATTACTCCGTCTTTCTCCTATATTAACAATTTTTCTCTTTAAACAGTAGTATTCAGTTCAACATAAGAACTAATTATTATTTCTCTATTCGGAAAGTAAAAACAAGCCTCATCCAGTTTTCCAGCTATGAATTATTTTCTTTCTTCATTTGCATACCTAATGCCCCCCTATACTTGGTCTATATATTCTTTCCCATTCTCTTGGTTAATTTTTTTTTTATTTTTTAAATTACTCAATGAATTTATCACATCTGTAGTTGTATAATGATCATCACAATCCAGTTTCACAGGATTTCCATCCCACAACCCAAGCACATCCCCCCACCCCTCAAACTGTCTCTTCCAGAGACCATAAGTTTTTTAGTGTCTGTGAGTCAGTATCTGTTCTGCAAAGAAGTTGAATTTGTCCTTTTTTCAGATTCCACATGTCATTGAAAGCATTTGATGTTGGTGTCTCATTGTCTGACTGACTTCATGAAGCATGATAATTTCTAGGTCCTTCCATGTTGCTAAAAATTCTGGTATTTCAGTCTTTTTAATGGTTGAGTAATATTCCATTGTGTATATGTACCACATCTTCTTGATCCACTCCTATGTTGATGGACATTTAGGTTGTTTCCAAGTTTTGGCTATTGTAAATAGTGCTGCAATGAACATCAGAGTACATGTGTCTTTCTGAGTCATGGTTTTCTCCGAATAGATGCCCAGGAGTGGGATTGCTGGATCAAATGGTAGTTCTATGTTTAGTTTTCTGAGGAATCTCCATACTTCTTTCCACAGTGGTTGCACCAATGTGTACTAGTGTTCCTTTTTCTCCACACCCTCTCCAGCACTTATTGTCTGTAGACTTTTGGATGATGGCCATTCTGGCTGGTGTAAGGTGGTACCTCAGAGTGGTTTTGATTTACATTTCTCTAATAATGAGTGATGTTGAACATCTTTTCATGTGTTTTTTGGCCATCTGTATGTCTTCTTTGGAGAACTGTCTGTTTAGATCTTCTGCCTATTTTTTGTGGGTTGTTCTATTTTTGTATTGACCATTAGTAGGTGTTTATAAATTTTCGAGATTAAACCCTTGTCAGTCTATTCACCTGCAAAGATTTTTTTCCCATTCTTTGTGTTGTCTTTTCATTTTGATTAGGGTTTCCTATGCTGTGCAGAAACTTTGAAATTTGATTAGGTCCCATTTTATTTTTGTTTTTATTGTCAATACTCTAAGAGGTGGATCTGAGAAGATGTTGCTGTCATTTATGTCAGAAGGTGTTTGGCCTATATTTTCCTCTAAGAGGTTTAGAGTGTCTGGTCTTCTGTCTAGGTCTTTAATCCATTTGAAGTTTATTTTTGTGTATGGTGTTAGGGAGTGTTCTATTTTGTTCTTTTACATGTGGCTATCGAGTTTTCCCAGCACCATTATTGAAGTGGCTGTCTTTTCTCCATTGTATGTTTTTGCCTCCTTTGTCATAGATTAGTTGACTGTAGGTGCGTGGGTTTAATTCTGGGGTTTCTATCCTGTTCCACTGATCTTTATTTCTGCCTTTGTGCCAGTACCATATGGTTTTGATGAATGTTGCTTTGTAGTATAGTCTGAAGTCAGGCTGCCTGATTCCTCCAGCTCCATTTTTCCTTTTCAGGATGTCTTTGGCTAGTCTGGGTCTTTTGCACTTCCAAACAAACTTTAAGATATTTTGTTTGAGTTCTGTGTAAAATGTCCTTGATAATTTGATAGGGATTGCATTGACTCTGTAGATTGTCCTGGGTAGAATAGTCATTTTGATAATACTGACTTTTCCAATCCAAGAGTATGGTATATCCTTCCATCTATTTGTGTCATCTTTGAAGTCTTTCATCAGTGTCTGATAGTTTTCAGAGTACAGGTCTTTTTCTTTTTAGGTAGGTTTACTCTGAGGTATTTTATTCTTTTGGATGTGATGGTAAACAGGATTGCTTCCCTAATTTCTCTTTCTGCTCTTTCATTGTTAGTGTATAGAAATGCCATCAATTTCTGTGTAATTAGTTTTGTATCCTGTGACTTTGCCAAATTCGTGGATGAGCTCTAACAGTTTTCGGGTAGAGTCTTTAGGATTCTCTAGGTATAGTATAATGTCATCTGCAAATAGTGATAGTTTTACTTCTTCCTTTCCAATTTGGATTCCTTTTATCTCTTTTACTTCTCTAATTGCTGTGCCTAGGACTTTCAAAACTATGTTGAAGAGTAATGGCGAGAGTAGACATCCTTGTCTTGTTCCTGACCTCAGTGGGAATTCTTTCAGCTTTTCACCATTGAGAATGATGTTGCTGTGGGTTTGTCATATATGGCCTTTATCATGTTGAGGTAGGTTCCTGCTATGCCCACTTTCTGAAGGGTTTTTTTTTTATCAGAAATGGGTGTTGTTTTTTTTCAAAGGCTTTTTCCATGTCTATTGAGAGGATCATGTGGATTTTATTCTTCAGTTTGTTAATGTGGTGTATCACACTGATGGATTTGCAGATATTGAAGAACCCTTGAATCCCTGGGATAAATCCCACTTGATCATGATGTACAACCCTTTTAATGTATTGTTGGATGCGGTTTGCTAGTATTTTGTTGAGGATTTTTGCATCATGGTTAACCTATGAAATAGGCCTGTAGTTTTCTTTTTTGTGGTATCTGTCTGGTTTTGGTATCAGGATGATGGTGGCCTCATAGAATGAGATTGGGAGTAGCCCTTCCTCTGCAATTTTTTGGAATAGTTTCAGAAGGAGAGGTGTAAGCTCTTCTCTAAATGTTTGGAAGAATTCATCTGTGAAGCCATCTGGTCCTGGACTTCTGTTTGTTGGAAGTTCTTTAATCATAGTTTCCATTTCAGTACTTGTGATTGGTCTATTCATCTTTTCTATTTCATCTTGGTTTAGTCTTTGGCGATTGTACTTTTCTAAGAATTGCCAATTTCTTCTAGGTTTTCCATTTTATTGGCATATGGTTGCATAGAGAAGTCTCTTATAATCCTTTGTTTTTCTGTGATGTCTGTAATCACTACTCCTTTTTCATTTCTAATTTTACTGATTTGAGTACTCCCTCTTTTTCCTTGATAAGTCTGGCTAAGGGTTTGTCCATTTTGTTGATCTTTTCAAAGAACCAGCTTTTCATTTCATTGATCTTTTCTATGGTTTTCTTTATTTCTATTTCATTGATTTCTGCTCTGATCTTTATGATTGCTTTCCTTCTACTAACTTTAGGTCTTGTCTGTTCTTCTCTCTCGAGCTTCTTCAGATGTGAGGTTAGTTTGTTTATTTGAGCTTTTTCTTGTTTCCTGAGGTGGGCTTGTATTGCTATAAACTTTCCTCTTAGAACAGCTTTTGCTGCATAGGGCTTGGAGTGTCATATCTTTGTTGTCATTTGCTTCTAGGTATTTTTTAATTTCCTCTTTGATTTATTCAGTGATCCATTGCTTGTTTAGTAGAATGTTGTTGAGTCTCTACGTGTTTGTGTTTTTTGCAGTTATTTTCTTGTTGTTGATTTCCAGTTATATCGCATTCTGGTCGGAAAAGATGCTTGATATGATTTCAATTTTCTTAAAGTTACCGAGGTTGGATTTGCAGCCCCAGATGTGGTCCATCTCAGAGAATGTTCCATGTGCACTTGGATGGGATGTCCTATAAATATCTATTAAGTCCATCTGGTCTAATGCTTCATTCAGGGCCTGTATTTCCTTACTGATTTTCTGTCTTTATGATCTGTCCATTGCTGTAAGTGGGGTGTTAAAATCCCACACAATTATTGTGTTATTGTGGATTTGTCCTTTTAAGGGTGTTAGCAGTTACCTTACATATTGTGGTGAACCTATGTTGGGTGCATAGATATTGAAAATTGTTGTTACTTCTTCTTGTATTGATCCTTTGATCATACATTAGGTAATGACCTTTCTTGTCCCTTAAAATATTCTTCATTTTAACGTTTATTTTTTCTAATATGAGTATTGCTACCTTTCCTTTGATTCCCATTTGCCTGAAATATTTTCTTCCATCCTCTAACTTTCAATTTGTATGTGTCCTTAGAAGTGAAGGGGGTCTCTTGAGGAGAGCATATATATACATCTTGTTTCTGTTTCCATTCAGCCAGTCTATGTCTTTTGGTTGGGGTGGTTAGCCCATGAATATTTAAGGTAATTATTGATATGTATGTTCTTATTGCCATTTGATTAATTACTTTGGATTTGTTTTTGTTGCTCTTTTTTATTCCCTTCTTCTCTTGTTCTCTCCTCTTCTGGTTTTATGACTATCTTTACTGTTGTATTTGAGTTGATTTTTCTTCTTTGTGTATCATTCATAGATTGTGTTTGCAGTTATCCTGAAGTTTGATTTGATTCTGTATTTATATATGAGATTGTTTGAAGGTGTTCTTCTCTTAATTGCAAATTTATCTCCAGTGTCCTGCATTTGTAACTGTCTCTTCTCATGATGTTTGATTTTGGTGGCAAAATTGTGCTTGGCTGATTTTGTATCTGTACTGTATATATACCTTTACTTTTGAGCATTGTCGTTTGTGGTAATTTGCTTCCTGTTGCTGTGTTTTCTGCCTAAAGAATTTCTTTTAGTATTTGTTGTAAAGCTGGTTTAGTGTTGGTGACTTCTCTTAGCTTTTGCTTATCTGTGAAGCTTTTGATTTCTCCTTCAAATCTGAATGAGAGCCTTGCTGGGTAGAGTAATCTTGGTTGGAGGTTTTTTACTGTCATCACGTTAAGTATATCATGCCACTCCCTTCTGGCCTGCAGAGTTTCTGCTGTAAAATCTGCCAATATCCTTATTGGGGTTCCCTTGTATGTGATTTGTTTCTTTTCCTTAGCTGCTTTCAAGATTTTCTCTTTGTCTTTCATTTTGGTCAGTTGATTAATATGTGTCTTGGTGTTCCTCCTTGGGTTTATTTTGTGTGGTACTCATTGTGCTTGCTGGATTTGAGCGAGCGGTTCCTTTCCCATGTTAGGGAAGTTTTCGGCTATTATCTCTTGGAGTATTTTTTCTGTCCCCTTCTCTTTCTCTTCTCCTTCTGGCACCCCTATAATATGCATGTTGGTGCATTTCACGTTGTCTCAGATTTCTCAGACTCACTTCATTTGTTTTCAATCTTTTTTTCTTTTCTGTCCCACGTCCATAATTTCTACTATTCTGTCCTCTACCTCGCTTATTTGTTCTTCTGCTCCTGTGTTCTGCTGTTAGCTGCTTCTAGCGAACTTTTTATTTGTTATTGTATTTTGTATCTCTCCTTGTTTAAGTTTTATATCTTGTATCTTTTTGGTCAATGTTTCCTGTAAGTTATCCATCTTTGCCTCCAGTTTATGTCCAATGTCTTGCATCATCTTCAGCATCAACAGTCTAAAGTCTTTTTCCTGGAGCCTGAGAATTTTCTGATCACTTAGCCGATTTTCTGTTGTTTTTTTTCTTTCTCCCTCATCTGAGTAATAGTTCTTTTACTGATAAAATTGTTGTAGCCTCTCTTAGTTCTGGTGTCTGCCCCCCTTGTGGCTGAAGTTGTTATGGGGGCTTGTTGTAGGCTTCCTGATGGGAGGGGCTGATGCCTGCCCCCTGGTAGTTGGAGTCGATTCCAATCCCTCTGGTGGTTGGGGCTTTGTCTCTGGATGGGATTAGATGTGGCTGTCTGCCTGGGGTGTCTTTGTGGAACCTGTTTACTGAGAGGTGGGGCTGTGATCCCACTTGGATTGTTGTTTGCACTGGGGCTTCTCAGCCCTGACAGGTGGGGCCATATTTTCCCAAAATGGCCACCTCCAGAGAAAGGCAAGCTGCTGAGTATTCCCAAGAGCTTTGCTTCCAATGTCCTTCCCTCACAACAAGCCACATTCACCCCTGTTTTCCCAGGAGGTCCTCTATTAACTGCAACCTAGTTTGTCCCTGATTCCTATGGAGACTTTGGTTTTCCCTGGGACCCAGTGCACGTGAAAATCTGTGTGTGCCTTTTAGGAATGACTTCTCCATTTCCCCCAGTCCTGTGGAGCTCCTGTGCCCAAGGCCCACTGGCCTTCAATGCCAGATGCTCCAGGGGCACACTTGGGAGTTTTATGTGGGGTTCAGAACTCTCACTCCTGTATGTGAATCTCTTTGAAGCAGTTATTTTTCCAGTCTGTGGTGCTTCCCACATGGGAGGTATGCTTTTGCTTATATCACATAATTGCCCCTCCTACCTCTCGGTGTGCCTTTTCTTTATCTTCAGGAGTAGGATATCTTTTTAGGGTTTCTGCTCCCATTGGTTGAAGATTGGCCTTTATTTGTGAATTTTGTTGTTTTTAGGAGAGAAGTTGAGCTCCAGTCCTTCTATTCTGCCATCTTAATCCCTCTCATGCAATGTTCTTTTCTGTGAGATACCAGTGACTTGGAGTTATGCAGATGGAGCATGAAAAAATGGTCCTCCTGGCCTCTGTCTTTAGAGAGTATTTCAGAAGTTCTTTAGATGTGCATTACATTAGATGCTTTAAGATAAACAGAGAAGCTTGTTTTCTGAAAAGTCTGATTCCTTTATATCAGCTGCGTTTGTGATCAGCAACTCCCCATGCACAAGTCCTTTAAGAACCATTTCTCAGTTCCCTCTGGCCTGTGGGTCTCCTGAATGAAATCCCCATTGATTTCCAACATTAGATATTTTGGAGTTCATCTCCCATGTGCAGGCCTTAAAAGTTAAGGTGTCTGATGTGAGGTTCCAAGCCTTTGACTCATCAGGGAGAAGCTCAGGGTTTTGAGTTAGCTCCCAATTGTGAATTGCTGCATTGGGAGTGGGGTTGATGAAGGGATTGGGTTTCATTGTATCCTATCTACTCAAGCATGGATTTTCTTGTTTGCTTTATGTGTAGGAATCACCCAGGTAGTTTTAGTTTTCTTCAGTTTTTTTTTAAAGGAATTTTTTACCTATGTATCTATATATTCAGTGTGTTTATGGAAGGAGGTAAAACAGGAGTCTCCATTTTATGTTTAAAATATGGAAACACAAATGAATTTTTGAAATCATAGAAACATCATTTGTATTGAAGTGATCTGTAGATGACAAATATTAGAAAATTAGTGTACAAGAAATTCTTTGGGCTCTTTTTCATTGAATTTATTTTCTATTTATTTTGTTATATATTATAAGTTTTAAAGTAAGAAACCTGAATTTTAAGGGGCAAACTCCACCAGCAAGAGCAGTTACATGAGCTATGACTCTACATGTTGTCAGAACTAAATCTTGGCTCACCACTCATTTGCTTTGTAAATTTTGTCCAGTTACTAACATTTTAAAGTATCAGGTTTTAATCTACAAACTAAATATTAAAATAAAATGTACTATATTTAAATTAAAGATTGTAAAGTTTGAATAAGATTATCTCTACAAAACAATTGAAATGTGATAAGTGGCTAAGAACAGGGAGCACCTACTACTGCTATTAATACTATTATCTGACAGAATAAATCCTGTATGCAACATTTTATAATAATGACTTCTAGATAATAGAAAAATACAGGTTACCTGGTGTAATACTTTGAGAAATTTGTTAGAAAATAATTTGCATAACTAATGTTAAATAAATAATAGAAAAGTAACTATCTCAGAGCATTTTCTATAAAAATTAAGAATTATGCTAAAAAATAGAACAAATAATTTCTAGGACATTCAAGGACAAGCCATCAAATTTCCCTCATTCTCATATATTTAGTTTTTCAAAATAATCATTTTCTTGTAAGTTCTTTGTGAGGCTTTTGATAGTGATAGTTCTCTGACAAGATTTGTGTAGTGATTTCTCTGTGGTATTCAGCTTTCCACTAGAAGGTTGAGTTTTAAAGAGGTAAGAAATCTCTTGGTTCTAAAACTTTTGGCCTCATAATAAAAAAACTGACCACCACTGGAGATAGGCATAGTCATTTATAACAATTCTAATTTTTAGAAAATATATTTCCTTTCATCACTCTAACTGATCTTAAGGGTGAAAAATGTATCAATAAGCTCTTACTTTTCCTATCATGGCTCTCCTCCACTTCTAGGAAATCATAACAGGAAACAGCATCATGGCATCAATTCTGTCCCTTAATATTCTAATCCTTGAATCATTCAAGGGTTGTAGAGTTGGAGAGGAAGTTCGAGGTCCTAGATGGCACCTTCTAAGAATAGATAGAGTCTGAAACTCAGGAATGTGACTTATCTGGCTTATCTCAGGTGACCTTTTTTATTTTGGAAGTGTCACTTCCAATTTTTGAAATATGAGCAGATTTGGGGCTTTCTTCTTTGTTTCTGTGACTCCTTGTATATGACTTCATTATAACACTTTCTACTCTACTGTAATTGTATGTTTAATTATCTGTTACAACTGATGGAATGTGTGCTCCTAAAATAAATGGATCACATTCCATTGGTTTTCAATCTTCAAAGTTATCTCAGAGCCTGGTACAGAATAATAGTTTAAGAAATGTTAAATTAATATTATTTATCTTCTATAATTGTGAACTGTTTTCACACAGAGTGGGCCACAGTGGCATAGGTTACAATATGTCTCCAAAGCTTATTGGCATTTTTGTTTTGCTGTCATCTGAGGCAGTGTTTCAAAGATTCAGATGTGTTTTCACACTTCATCTCACCCTCTGAACAATATATTCTTTATTAGTGTACCATAAAGAAATAATGTTGGAATGCAGCTGTTCTCCATTAGTCTTCCATTCCCCATTCACTGAAGTGGAATCTCGGTTAATATTGTCTTCCTTTCAAAGGCAGACAAATCTCTGGAGCTTAGTGCATGGATAGAGGGAAGGCAGCAGTGCCAGAGAATGGGAGGCATGAAACAGAATAATATAGTTCTGATAGTGGGGAGTCATTCTGAAGCCTCATGATTCTTCATGATCATGCCACACTGAATCTTTACTCATTGGTAAAAATGGAGAAGGTGGCAATGCTCATTTTATATATATATTCTTAATAAAATAACACATATATTTTTTAAATATGAAAGAGTAGACCACATGATGTAATTTTGCTTGGTATTAATCTACCTATATATTGGCTCTGGTCTTCTCCTGAAGAAAGTATTGTCACTAGAAAAGTTTAAAACTTACCTCTCATTATTTTTAATGTTCCCACATTTCTCTTGCTTGTTTGCTGATGCATTACTTGTCATGTTCTACAGGGCAGAGTGATTGACCTGCTGGTATCTGCTGCCCTCAGTCATGGAGACATGGCCTCTCTGCATGCTGCTCCAGGTGCTGTGGGATCCTGCTTCTCAGCAGACCAGTTGGTGTTAGATACCACACTAGGTAATGGTTGTGCTGGGAGTAGAGAATTCATTTTCTCCCTTTTTAGTCTCACTCTTTTTAGAGGGATTTTGACATGGCAGATCATCTCTCAATATGTTGCAGTTTCTTGAAACAATCAGATTAGAGGTAAAAATTCTGGGGATCAATTCAGGTGAAAGGAACTTTTGGCTCTGAACCCTTTTTTGTTTCTGAGGCAAGCTGTTTATGTCTGGATCATTTTCCACTTAAGGTGAATACTTATGTCTCAAAGATCCCTTTCATCCCATGCCTCATCTTTTCCACCCTCTAAAAAATTGGAAAGAGACTTTTGTTGGACACTATTGACAGTCATACTTAAGTTACATCTGATTACTTTGCACTTTTTCTCTGGAGTCATTAAATTGTACAGTCTTTTGTAAGGGCTGGACTACCAGTTAAAGTAACATATTCTTAAAATTCAACTTTAGGCTCTAGAAAGCTATGGCTGATTAGGTGTACACTGAACATATACAGATGTGTAAATATTTCTAATATTTTTTAGAAAATAATGTTTTATATAATGAAATTCACCCACACCAAAGATAGGAGAAACAAATCATTAGAGAAAAGTCTGTATATTAGAGGTATTTATCAACTTTTTGGAAATTTTAGTGCTGCTTGCCTGACTGTATGTATGTACAATGAAGTTAAGAAGTGCTTGGGCATGGTTAATTATTTTATTAATGGTAGTGAATCCTAAACAAAATCACAGGACTTGGTGAAGTTAATGAAGTTAATGATAAAGATAATTTCTCTCTGTGAGCTCCTGTTGTTCCAAGAATGTAATAATATGGTCTATTAAGAATATTTCTTAACTAAACACACACACACACACACACACACACACACACACACACACACACACACACACACACACTTTTCTAGTTGCCTTGGCTATGAAGTGAAAAGAAGGCTTCCATATCTCACTTCTGTGTCTTCCAGATAAATAATGCATTATATACAGAGTTTTGCCTACTAGAAACTGACCTGTTCAATAAAGTGTTTTAAGGAAATGTAAAAAGTATCTATGGCTATTTTGCTATTGATGGTATCCTGAATGTTTCTTAAAAGACTTAAACCTGTAGATTACATTTTTATGGAAAGAAAAAAAAAGTCTTCTTGGGATTCTGTCATCCAACCCAGAATGTCTGGAGGCTATTATTATTCCAAACTCATTTGTGCTGCTATGTACAACAACTGCACCTACAAATTTGCTGTTTTAGGACATTGGCTATTTTGATAAATCTGCAGAAAAGGAAAAATTCACACCATTTAAAGTACATATTCATATAAAATACATTTTAGAATTATCATTTTGACTTTGTCATCTTTGCTTTCAGAGGAGAATAGCAGCAACTCAAAACAACTGAAAAGATAGATACACTTAAAAATTTGTTTTTTTTTAAGGATTTGTGTCAATCCAAATGTAAATGTTGTGTAATACTAAATGAAATGGAAAATATAGGGTACATTTTATTTAAGTCTGAAGGAAAACACATCTCTGTTAATTACTAATCAATGCACAATCTTTGGGGACTGAGTCCTTCTTGGAAAAAAACTTTTTATATATTATAGTTCATCCCTTCCTTTGGAACTGCAAATTAGCTGCCCATGAGGGATAGTGACAGTGACTCACATAGTAGAATTGTCTTAGTGGTGAAAGATTATGTCACATTTAGGTAAGTGTAGTTTATTATAATCATAAGTCACTCAAGAGGAATACAACTTGAATATTTCAGTCACAATCTTATACCAAACTATAAAACTAGCCCCAGAAATGAAGTTATGGTGACTCTTTTAAACAGTTCTAGAAAAAAATATATATATATCTTTTCTTAAAAGCAGCATTTTATATTAGAGAAGTGCTTTATGGGATAAAGAACATCTTTCCATATTTGAAAAGTCTCTTTAAATGCCAATAAAATAAATGTATTTTAAGCTGGCTACTTAATACAATTTTTCTACTGAAATTTATGTGTTGATATAATAAAAGCAAAAGGTTTAAGGATACTTCAATATTTGTGTATTCACCTTTATAAGTTTTCTCGGAGGATAATATACCGTCACATATTTAAATTATGCATTGCATCATGCAAATGAGGAACGTTCTGAAGAAATAGCAAATGAAATGCCAGGTTCAACTCTTGGATAATGAGAGCACTGAATATAGAAGATAAATTTAACAAATCACTCTGACAGTTGAAATGATGTGAATTTGTTTTTTTGTATGTGCATTTGTTTTGTTTTTTGTTCCACTCATTTCAACCATTTTTAGGCAGAACAGAAAGAAAGTACCAATAAGAAGCTTTTAAGAACCTATCTAATAATTGTGGTGATATGATATTTATGCATAAAATCACAAATATGTCTATTTATTATATATAGTGGACTCAGTTAATGTGGTTAACTAACCAATACTAGTATTATTTTCTCCTTACGCAGAAGAGGTGCTTTTGACCATACTCAGTTGTAAATATTGTTAATGGTACTTTAGGTGGCTATCACTACAGCAGTACTGAATACTGCAATTCAATAAATTAGTTAGAAAGCATACTACAAGAGACTAAGCACTATGTTTCTGTAGGTATGTAGGAAATGTAGATTTATAAACACAAAGAAAACATGGTCTTGTCCTAAAGACATTTGTGCTCTTAAATGGGAGATCAAAAGCACACTGCAAAGGATGATGTGCTATTCAGTACCTATGCAGCCCAGAGGAAGGGGAAGATTATTTGAATTATTCAGAATATGTCTAACATCTTAATTTGAATTTTACAAGGTTATCCTTTGGAAACATCTTTTATTCCCTTTGATATAACAGTGGCAACATTTTGAGCAGAAAGGAAACCCTCCCAATAACTTTCACCTAAAATACTCTTGCTAGCATTACTGAAGACTTTATTAACTAAACCACTACATCAACTTTATTTATTTGCTAGTATAATGATGTGAACTGTGTATTTGCGAAAATCACTGCTTCATAAGTGTGTCATAAGAAAGCACCTAAAAAAAAATCAGTCTTTTGTGGTATTTTTTACCATTCCTGACATACAGTTATCAAAATTAGTTTAACCTATTACTGATCTCTTTCTTCACCTAATTCTCAATTTTCTTCATCCTTTCCATCTATAGCTTCCTGGCATTTAATAAGACAAGTTTGAATATCTTCCCTCCTCTGTCTTCTTTTTCTGTATTTCAGTGGTTCCTTGGCAACATCTGAACTCTATCACAGCTGGGCTGGATACCTGGCAGGTGGTGATTATAAGCTGACTTGGAATTTCCCCTGAAGTGCTTGTATTGTTAAAATGTGGGCCAAATGGATGTCACGTATCACTCTGTGGTATGGGCTCAAGCTCTCCATTTGATCTTACTTTGATATGAAGAATAACTATAAAGAAACATATACAAAAATGGCTCTCTTGATAAATAGGTATAGACAGCCAGCTGAAGCTGATATAATAATAACAACTGTGATTTAATTTCAGGCTTGCAATATTATCTCTAGTTTGTCAATATATTTTAATGAAGCTTGAAGTATACATTATATAATTTCTCTTAAGTGACTGAACATTATTGGTCATATCAGAACAAAATACTTATATAGTCAAAGAGTCATGTTTCATTATCTACTTCTCTATTATTACGAACTAGAATCTTCTTTTCAGTATTGCCTTTGTTGTAGTTTTAATAATAGTATTAATTTTGAGATTTAAATTATTTGTAATATTTAGGGCTGACTAGGTTTGGATCTTCTTTGGAAAATTATCTTTTTTATTTCTTTGAGTTTAAAACATTTTAAATTCAAAACTGTCATATACTCAAGACCTTTAAATGAAGAGGATAAAGACAGCCAGAACAGAAAAAAAGAGGCATGTACATTTTATGCAGAGGGAATATGATACTAAAGGGAGATAAATCTACATGAATAAAGAGGTCAGCAATGGTAAAAGTTACATCAATATAAAAGTCAATTTTCTCCAATTTTAAAAGATTTATAAGATATTAGACCTTCTACAAATAACAAAATATTGAAATATTTATGTATATAGCAAAATGTATGACAATAATAGCATAGAAGACACGAGGGAGGAAATAAAAGTATAGCACAGCATAAATTTATACTATAAGTCTGTTTGAAAGTAGGTTATTATAGTTCACAATATATATTGTAAATCCTGGCTTAGCCATCAAGCCAACAAAAAAGAGGTATAACTAATAAGCACATAGTGTATATTAGGTAGATATTTATTTCATAATATTATCTTACAAGATACTCAATCCAAAACAAGAGAGAAAAAGAAGAAATAAGGAACACAGAAAAGAGAATACTTAGAAAACAAGAGCAAAAGAGTAGTTTTAAATCTGAACATGTCAATAGTTATTTTGTATTAAAAATAAATGATTGAAATCACCTATTTAGGAGGCAGATGTCAGCCTCAGATAGGATAAAAAATAAAACACCCAACTATGTACTCTTTATGGGAAACCAAATACCAAGGCAAAAATAAAGACAAGATGATGTGAAAAAATATACAAACACTAAAAAAAGAAATTTTCTTATCGCAAAAAGTAAATGTTCTTGCACACTTAATAGACTACAGTGTAGTGTAAACATAACTGTTATACTCACTGGGAAGCCAAAAAACCCATGTGACATGCTTTATTGCAATGTTCACTTTATTGTGGTGGCCTGGAACTGAGAACCCAGTATGTCCGAGGTCTGCCTGTGTTTACGTGTTTAATTTTCTTTTTTTTTTTTTTTTTTGTCTTATTTGTCTTTTGTTGTTGTTGTTGTTGTTATTGTTGCTATTTCTTGGGCCGCTCCCGCAGCATATGGAGGTTCCCAGGCTAGGGGTTGAATCGGAGCTGTAGCCACCGGCCTACGCCAGAGCCACAGCAACGCGGGATCCGAGCCGCGTCTGCAACCTACACCACAGCTCACGGAAACGCCGGATCGTTAACCCACTGAGCAAGGGCAGGGATGGAACCCGCAACCTCATGGTTCCTAGTCGGATTCGTTAACCACTGCGCCACGATGGGAACTCCACACTGTGTGCCTCCTCTTACCTCCCAAGCTCTTACTAGAATGTAAGCTCCATAGGAATAGGGATCTTAATCTTTGTTCAATTTGGTATCCCAGAGCCTAGAATTATGTCTAAAATATGAAATATTCTCAATAAATATTTAAGTGGAGAAAAAAAGTAAATTTCAGGGTAAGGAATATAAGTAAGGATAAAGATGGATATAATGATTAAGAGGAAATAACAATCCTAAATGCGTGTGCATCCAACACAAATATTTCAAAATGTATAATGAGAAAAGTAAAAAAAAAACCTGGTATAACTGAAACAAGAATAGACAAATGGACAAATCCTCAATTGTAGTTGGAGACTTCAACACTGATCTCTACAACAGAACAAAGTAAAACTATAGAGGATTTTTAACAATGCTATCAACCATATTCAGAACATTCCATATGACTTAAAAATGTACACTTCTTTTAAGTAATAATGAAATATTTACATAGATAGACCTTATTCTGAGTATAGTACAAATTTCAGAATACTTCACAGAATAGAAAAAATATAAAAACTATTTTGACTGAACAACAATAATTAAGCTAGAAAGCAACAACAAAGTCATCTGTGAAATTCTAAACATTTGAAAATTAAGCAAAAGTAACTTACCGCATGGATGGAAGCATCAATCACAAAGGAAATTAGAAACTATTTCGAATTTTAAAAACAAAAACTAGACATATCAAAACTTGTGGAATGTAGCCAAATAATGCTTGGATGGAAATTATAAAATAGCAGTAGATTCTTTATTAGAGAAGATATAACATATAGGTACCACGGTGCTTATTTTTCTTAATTTTAATGATAATTATGTCAAGAAGAAATATATCAAATTTATAGATGAAGTGCTGAGGCTTGAAGAAGCTGAATAATTTGCTTAATGTCACTCAGTAAATGGTAGAAGTATGATTCAGGCTCATCAATCATCATTGAGTACATTAATAGATATGGCCAAATAATTCAGGACTCAAGTGGCATCAACTCTAAAAAGCAGCATTGGAAATCACTGCTTATAAGGTTGGGAGAGAAAGCAGAGAATATAATTCCTGAGGCATGACAAGGAATAGTGTTGATAAGGCCACCTAATTCACTAATAGTGAGTTATGTTAGGATATGTACAAAGCTGTTTCTTGAAGATTTTTTTCATATTTCAAAATCGTATGTTTATACTGCTTTCTTTAGTCATCACTAACATTTAGAACACACACAGTCCCCCATTTTAGTTTCCCTTTCTCTACTCATCCAACACATTTATAAATCAAATTGTAATTGTACAATAACTTAATATGTAACATTTATAATTACATTATAAATATAGGACTATGTTCAAAATTTTTGTTCTGATTTTGTTTTTTTCTGTTTTATTTATTTACTAGATTCTGAATTCTATTTTTATTATGGCTTCCCTTAATTTCAAAAACTTTTTTTTCCTGTTCATTTTCTCTCTGTTTGGAATATTCTCCCTTCCTTTTCCAACCCTGTCCCTACTGGCTTATATCACCTTAACTTTGTCTGTGGCTTCATAGCCATCCTTCATGTCCTGACTTAAATTTCATATCAGAGAGATTTTCTCTAACACTCCCTGAAACCTATTGTTGACTGTTATTGACCATTCCTTTCTTTTTCTTTGTTTCTTTTATAATTTTGCTCAGTTGTATGTTGAAATATAGAAGCTAGCACATATTTGTGCCTCAGGAAGTAACAATAATTTGATGAGTAAGTGAACAAAAGGATGCATGATTTAAATAGCTTAATACATTCAATGAACTATAGAAATAATAATGCATCAGAATTTAGGTACAAGAATATTATGATTGTTTTGGAATACAAAAGTGTAATATAATGGTTATGATTTGCAATACAATTTGAAAGCTAATTACATTTTTTTCTCAAGAAAATCAATTTCTAATTTTTTCACCAAAACATATACTTATCTTTTCCCTGCCCCAAGTCTAATGTTTTAAGTCTCTTTAAAGTCGTCAAGGTCTGAGAGAGATAATTTTCTGGCAAGTCTGTGTTAAAATAATTTTAAAGTTAGGCTTTGAGAATTCCCTGAGCATCAAATATGGTCAAAGCTGTTGTAAGCTAGGGAGAATTCTTTTCCTCTGAGAAGTGCATTGAATTCTTTTGGATTCAACTTCAGCTACAATTTTATTAAGCTCCTCTTCAGCAGTTTCTGGTAAATTGTGCTGAAAATTAGCAAACATTTCAATAATGCAGTCTGGGAAATTCAGCATGTAAATTTTAAACATATTTTATTTCAGTAATAAGGTCTTGAAAATTTTGTTTTTGCTTAGCCATTATATTCATTGTTGGTTTTAACTGAACCCTGGCAAGCTTGATTGCAGACCAGTGCCATAAGTCCCAGCAGCAATGGACTGAATTATTTGGAAAATTGTACCCCTGGAAACAGGGAAATGTCAGAAAACAGCCATTTTAGAAACACATTAAAGTCATATAGAAGGGAATTCTGTGTTGAATTTTATTGAAACATAGCATAAAAACAAACAGGAAAAAGGTACACTTGTTATACATGTATAGCTCAATGAATTTTAACAGGTAAATATATCTACATAATAACAGGTGATTCAAGTAATAAAAGACTATTACCACCAATGAACCTCCTTCCTGAACTCTTTCAGTCATTAGCCCTACCTAAATGTAGCCAGTATATAGTTTATATATAGATTAGTTTTGCCCATTTTTGAGCTCTGTGTAAAAGGAAACCCATAATAGTATTTTGCTGGCTTGTTTCACTCAACATTATAATGCTCTGCATTATAATGCGCAATGTATTCATTTTCATTGCTATGTAATATTTAGTTGGATGAATATAAAATTATTAATTTAGTCATTCTGAAGTTAATGGGCATACATTTGATTTCCAGTTTTGGGAAATTATAAATACTGGCATCAACCTTTTCATAGATCTCTCTCGCAACTCACAATAGTCATTTCTTTAGGAGGATAACTGTTTCATGATAGGTTCCACAAACATTCAGTTTTAAGAAATTCTGCCACATAACATTTCCAGAATTATATACAACCTGTTTTCCTACGAGCAGAGCCTGAGAGTTCCAGTTGGGTCACAACTTTACTGAGAATTGACATTTTCATAGACTATTTTTGCCATTTGGGTACATGGATTATTTTGTTACAACTCATTGTTTATTTTTATATTGATAATTTTATCTATATTTAAAAACAGAATTGTCTATTTTTATCTAACTTACCTAAAGGTTTGTTTTTATATTTTTGTATCTGTGTTGTCTACTTTGGTAGACATGGTCCACATGAGGCTATCAAGCAACTGAAATGTGGCTAGTCAGAATTGAGATCTCATATTATGTTTCCCTGAGTCAGTGTTGTTCTGGAAGAATAATCATCATCAGCTACATGTTCTAGAGATATTTTCTCCCACAATGTGGCTTTCGCTTTTGCTCTCAGGGTTTTGTTTTGTTTCGTTTTTGTTTGTTTGTTAGTTGTCTTTGCTCAAGAAAGTTTTTTAATTTTAAAGAAGTCCAGTGTTTCATTTTTTCCCCTTGGTGATAAATAACCTATTATTATTATTTTGTCTGCTTAAAAATTTGTGTCTATTTCAAGAATTTAAAATATTTTGAAATTGAATCTCCTAGAAGTTTTATTGTTTTACTTTCACAGTTAAATTTTTTTTAAATTTTCCCACTGTACAGCAAGGGGATCAAGTTATCCTTACATGTATACATTACACAGTTAAATTTATAATCTATCTGGAAATAATTTTTGTGTTTATGTGAGCTGGGAATAAAAATTACTTTCTTTTGGAAATTCCTTTGAATTCAGCACTGTCACTGTGGTGGTTTGAGTTATGCTCTGGCTCAGGTTTAATCCCTGGCCTGGGATATTCCATATGTTGTAGGCATGGACAAAAATTACATTCTATTAAAAATTAATATATGTTTTTAACATTTTATTATTTTTTTCCTACTGTATAGCATGGTGACCCAGTTACACACACATGTATACATTCTTTTTTCTCACATTACATGTTCCATCATAAGTGACTAGACAGAGTTCCCAGTGTTACACAACAGGATCCCATTGCGAATCCATCTTGAAGGCAACAGTCTGCATCTATTAACCCCAAGTTCCCAGTCCATTCCACTACCTCCCCATCACACTTGGCAACCACAAGCCTATCCTCCAAGTCCATGATTTTCTTTTCTGTAGAAAGGTTCATTTGTGCCATATGTCAGATTCCAGATATGTGCTAACATATAGTATTTGTCTTTCCCTTTCTGACTTCCTTCACTCAGGATAAGTGTCTCTAGTTCCATTCATGTTGCTGAAAATGGCATTATTTTGTTCTTTTTTATGGCTGAGTAGTATCCCATTGTGTATATATACCATGTCGTCCTAATCCAATCATCTGTCAGTGGATATTTGGGTTGATTCCATATCTTGGCTATTATGACAGTGCTGCAGTGAACATGCGGGTGCATGTGTCTTTTTTAAGGAAACTTTTGTCCAGATATATGCCCTTGAGTGGGATTGCTGGGTCAAATGGTAGTTCTATGTATAGTTTTCTAAGGTACCACCACACTGTTCTCCATAGCGGTTGTACCAATTCACATTCCCACCACCAGTGCAGGAGGGTTCCCTTTGCTCCATACTCCCTCTAGCATTTGTTATTTGTGGACTTATTGATGATGGCCATTCTGACTGGTGTGAGGTGGTATCTCATGGTAGTTTTTATTTACATTTCTCTAAAAATCAGTGATGTTGAGCATTATTTCAAGTGTATGTTGCCCATCTGTATATCTTTGAAGAAATGACTATTCAGATCTTTTGCCCATTTTTCAGTCAGATTGTAGCATTTTTGCTGTTAAGTTCTATAAAATGTTTGTATATTTTAGAGATTGGGCCCTTGTCGGTTGCATCATTTGACACTATTTTCTCTCATTCTGTAAGATGTTTTTTTTCTTCTATTTTATTATTATTATTATTTTTAATAGCTATTTCCACATACAGCATGGTGACCCAGTTATACATACATGCACACATTCTATTTTTGCACATTATCATGCTCCATCATAAGTGACTAGACATAGTTCCTAGTGCTACACAGCAGGATCTCATTGCTAATCCATTCAAAAGGCTATACTTTGTATCTATTAACTCCAAGCTCCCCAACTACCCCACTCCATTCCCCTTGGCAACCACAAGTCTATTCTCCAAGTCCATGATTTTCTTTTCTCTGGAAAATTTCATTTATGCCTTAGATTAGATTCCAGATATGTGATATCATACGATATTTGTCTTTCTCTTTCTGGCTTAGCTTATTCAGGATGTGAGTCTCTAGTTCCATTCATGTTGCTGAAAATGGCATTATTTCATTCTTTTTTATGGCTGAGTAGTATTCCATTGGGTATATATATACCACATCTTCCTAATCAAATCATCTGTAGATGGACTTTAGGGTTGTCTCCATGTCTTGGCTATTGTGAATAGAGCTGCAATGAACATATGGTTGCAAGTGCCTTTTTTAAGGAAAGTTTTGTCTGAGTATATGCCCGAGTGGGATCTCTGGGTCAAATGATATTTCTATGTATAGATTTCTAAGGCATCTCTATATTGATCTCCACAGTGATTGTACCAGCTTACATTCCCACTAAAAACAGTGGGTCAATGAGGAAACCAAGAAGGAAATTAAAAAATATCTCAAAAAAAATTAATTATAATAAAGGCACAACTATGGCATGCCACAAAAGCAGTGCTCAGAGGCAAGTTCATAGAAATACAGGCCTTGCTCAAAAAAGAAGAAAAATATGAAATTGACACCTTAACCCACCACCTAAATGAATTAGAAGAAGAAGAACAAATAAAACCTAAACTCAGCAGAAGGAAGGAAATCATAAAGATCAAAGAGGAAATCAATAAAATAGAGATTCAAAAAACAATAGACAAAATCAACCAAACCAAGAGTTGGTTCATTGAAAAGGTAAACAAAAATTGACAAAACTCTGCCTAGACTCACCAAGAAGAGGAGAGAAAACACCTAAATAAACAAAATAAAAAATGAAAAAGGAGAAATCACAATGGATACTACAGAAAGACAAAAAAACATGAGAGACTACTATCAACAATTACAAGCCAACAAATTTGACAACCAAGAAGAAATGGACAACTTTCTAGAGACTTATAGCCTGCCAAAACTAAATCAAGAATAAATAGATCAACTGAACAGACCAATCACTAGAAATGAAATTGAATATGTCATAAAAACACTCCTCACAAACAAAAATCCAGGACCAGATGGCTTCACAGGCGAATTCTACCAAGCATATAAAGAGGAACTTAGACCCATCCTCCTTAAACTTTTCCAAAAGCTTGAAGAAGAAGGAACACTCCCAAAGATATTCTATGATGCCACCATCACCCTAATTCCAAAACCAAAGATACCACCAAAAAAGAAAACTTTATGCCACTATCTTTGATGAATATAAATGCAAAAATTATCAACAAAATTTTATCCAAATGAATCTAACAACATATCAAAAAGATCGTACACCACAACCAGGTGGGATTCATCCCAGGTACTCAAGAATGGTTCAACATAGGCAAATCAATCAACATCATACACCAAATTCAAAAAAGAAAAGTCAAAACCCACATGATCATCTCAATAGATGCAGAGAATACCTTTGACAAAGTCCAATGTCCATTCATGATAAAAACTATTACCAAAGTGGGTATAGAGGAAACATCCCTTAACATTATCAGAGCCATTTATGACAAACCCACAGCAAATATACTACTCAATGGAGAAAAGCTGAAAGCCTTCCTACTAAATCTGGAACAAGACAAGGATGTCCACTCTCACCAGTGTTATTCAACATAGTACTGGAAGTCCTAGCCACAGCAATCAGACCCAAAAAAGAAACAAAAGTCATCCAAATAGGAAGAGAAGAGATAAAACTGTCACTGTATGCAGATGACAGCAGATGACATGATACTATACATAGAAAACCCTAGGGACTCAAGCCAAAAACTACTTGAACTGATCAGCGGACTCAGCAAAGCAGCAGGGTATAAGATTAACATTCAGAAATCAGTTGCATTTCTGCACAATGAAATAGTAGAAAAGGAATAAAAATACAATACCTTTTAAAATTGCACCCCCAAAAATCAAATACCTGGGAATACACCTGACCAAGGAGGTTGAGTACTTATATGGCGAGAACAATAAAACATTAAACAAGGAAATTAAAGAAGATGTAAAGAAATGGAGAGTTATTCCATGTTCCTGGGTTGGAAAAATTAATATTCTTTTTGTTTTCTTTTTGTTTTCCTTTGACATGCAAAAGCCTGTCAGTTTGATTAGGTCACATTGGTTTCTGCTTACTTTTATTTCTATTGTTTTGGAAGACTGACCTGAGAAAAAAATTTGTAAGGTTAATGTCACAGAATGTTTTGCCTATGTTCTCTTCTAGGATTTTAATGGTATCTTGTCTTATATTTAAGTCTTTAAGCTATTTTGAGTTTATTTTTGTGCATGGTGTGAGGGTGTGTTCTAGTTTCATGGATTTGCATGCAGCTGTCCAGGTTTCCTAGCAATATTTACTGAAAAGATTGTCTTTTTCCCATTGTATGTTCTTGCCGCTTTTGTCAAAGATTAATTGACTGTAGGTGTCAGTGTTTATTTCTGGATTCTCTATTCTGTTCCATTGGTCTGTATATCTGTTTTGGTACCTGTACCACACAGTCTTGATGAATGTGGCTTTGTAATATTGCCTGAAGTCTAGAATAGTTATGCCTCGTGCTTGGTTTTTGTTCCTCAGTATTGCTTTGGCAATTCTCAGTCTTTTGTGGTTCCATACGAATTTTTGGGTTGTTTGTTCTAGTTCTGTGAAAAATGTCATGGGTAATTTTATAGGGATTGTATTAAATCTGTAGATTTCTTTGGGTAGTATGGCCATTTTAATAATGTTAATTTTTTCAACCCAGGAGCATGGAATATCTTTCCATTTCTTTACATCTTTAATTTCTTTGATTAATGTTTTATACTTCTTGGTATATAAGTCTTTTACATCCTTGGTCAGGTGTATTCCCTTGTATTTGATTTTTTGGGGTGCAATTTTAAAAAGTATTGTATTTTTGTATTCCTTTTCTAATTCTTATCCATTGGCATGAAATATCTTTTACAATCCCCTCACTTTCAATCTATATGTGTCCTTTGCTCTGAGGTGACTTTCTTATAGGCAGCAGACTGAAGGTTTTTGCTTTTTTATCCAATCAGCTACTCTATGTCTTTTGATTGGAGCATTCAGTCCATTGACATTTAAGGTGATTATTGATAGATCTTTATTGCCATTTTAAACCTTGTTTTCCAGTTGATTCTATGTTTCTCTTCTTTTACTTTTTGGGTCGGATGGTTTTCATTTATTTTATTCTTGAAATCTTTTCAGTTTTTGTGAATGTAATGTTCGGTTTTGATTTGTGGTTGCCCTGTTTTTTAAGAATGTTTACCCCTTCATGTATATGCTTGCTTTAGCCTGATAGTCATATAAGATCAAACACATCATTAAAATAAAAAGAATCTAATTTTTCTTACTTCTCTTGTTCACATTGTTATCTTTTTTTTTTTTTTTTTACATCTTCATGTTTAGATCTGTATGCTTGCTTACTTAAGTGACTGCTTTCCAATTGTGGTTTTCTCCATCCTAGTTCTTCTTCTTTTTAAATTTTATTTAGAGAAGCTCTTTCAGTATTTCTTTTGCAGTGGGTTTAGTCTTGCTGTACTTTTGTTTCTTGGAGAAATTATTTATATCCACTTCTATTTTAAATGATATTCTTGCTGGATATAGTACTCTATGTTGCAGATTTTTTCCTTTCAGCACTTTAAATGTATCTTGCCACTCTCTCTGGGTCTGTAGTGTTTCTGTAGAGAAATCAGCTGATAGCCTTATTGGGGTTCCCTTATAATTAACACTTTGGTTTTCTCTTGCTGCCTTTAGAATCCTCTCTTTATCATTAACATTTGCCATTTTTATCATAATATGTCGTGGTGTGGGCCGTTTGGATTCAGCTTGTTTGGGGCTCTCTGTGCTTCCTGTATCTCAATATCAGTATCCTTTAGATTGGAAAGTTTCCAGTGATAATTTCTTCAAATATATTTTCAATCTCCATTTGGAATTCCTATTATGCATAGATTTGTTTGCTTTATATTATCCTATATGTTCCTTATTTTGCTTTCAGGTTTTTTCATTTGGTTTTACATCCGCTGTCCTGTTTGGGTGATTTCCATTATTCTATCTTCCACTTCACTAATTCGTTCCTCTGCATTATTCATTCTGGTCTTTATTGCCTTTAGTTCAGTTTGTATCTCTACAAATGAATTTTCTAGTTTTTCTTGGCTCATCCTTATATTTTCTAGTTCCTTTCTGAGGGAATCTGCATTACTGTTCATATCTTCTCTTAATTCCTTTAGTATTTTCACTATCTCCCTTTTGAACTCAACATCTTTGAGACTGCAGAAGTCTGTTTCATTGTTGACTACTTTAGGTGAATTTTCCTGTTGCTTCAACTGGGAATGGTTTCTGAGCTTCTTCATCTTGCTTGTGTTTTTCTTTTCCTGTGAATTTGGGGAAGCTGAACTGTACTTTGGCACAGTCGAGGGAAGGCTGGCTAGGTGCTTCCTGCTGGCAGGTGCTGGCAAGCAGCTTCTGGTGTGCAGAGGGTCTGGTGAGTGGTGGGCTCGCAAGCAGCTTCCCATGGGTGGAGGTGCCCTGAGTGCAGTGGACCAGTGAGTGGCTTCCAGCAGGTGGGGGGTCTAGAGTGAGGTGGGCCTACAAGTGGCTTCCCACAGGCGGGATTCCCAGTCTGTGGCAGATGGCAAGTGGCTTCTGGACAGGGGCAGGGGACTGCACTGGGATGCTTTGGTCTCTGCTCACTAGTGGGCAAGTGTGCATGCTGGGGCACAATGTGTTTTCTATGGCAGCCTGCCCTTTTCCCTGCCCCCTCCCCAACAATGGCACCTTGTCTCTCATGTGGGTCTGTTCCTTCCCTGGGTTCCCTCTGCCATGGCTTTCCACTCCCCAGCCCTTAGCATACTGCTACCCCTGCCCATGGTGCACCAATCCCTAGCCCCTTAGGCTGTCTCTACACCACCAACCTCAGCCCACTCCCAGGGACTTACCTTTGGAGCCTAAGTCTCAGCACTCAGCCCCCACCTGAGCAGTGGTTCAGATAATCTGTGCATCTCTCACTCTGCTTTTCAGTTCTCAGACCTGCTGCTGCACTTTTCTCAGCATCTTGGAGAGCCCTCCAACTTGGTTGATCTTTCTGTTGTTAGGTGGCCTCCCAGGGTGTGGGTTCCCTTTCTCTGTCACAGCTCTCTATCTGGAATGCTAATCCCATCCTGATATCCTTTCTCTCTCTCTCTCTCTTTTTCTTTTTTTCTACCCAGTTGTGTCAACAGTTTCTTGCCTTTTCTGGAGGTTTAAGTTCTTCTGCCAGCATTCACTTGATGTTCTGTGCGAGTGGTTTTACATATAGATGTGTTTTTTTGATATGTGTTTGTGGGAGAGGGTGAGAGTGTCCTCTTACTCTTCCTCCATCTTGCCTCTTCCCAAAAATTAATTTTTTAAAGATAATAATAGATCTACCTGCAGTTGTAAGAAATAAGATCTAGTGTATATTCAGCTCTAAATCATTTTTTAAAACTATAGTATGGTATCATAGCCAGTATATTAGCATTGATGCCAAGATACAAAACTTTAGTCATACCACAGGGATCCATCATGTTGCCCTTTTATAGCCACCCCAACCCTCTACTTCCATTCTCATGCTCCTAACTCTTTGCAACCACTCATGATTTCTCTATTTCTATATTTTGTCATTTCAAAAATGTTAACAAAACAAATCATACAGTATATAAACTTTGGGTGTGGTATTCTCACTTAGGAAATTCTCTGGAGATATGTCCAAGTCTTTTGATGTAATTTTCCAGGTTTTTTGTGTGAACAGAAGTTTTCATGCTCAACAGTACAACTGCCAGGTCTTATAGTAGTTGTAGGCTTAGTGTTTCAGAAAAAAAAATGTCACAGAAATTACTGTTCTCCCAAAAACATATGAATGATCTAGTCTCTCTATATCATTATTAACATTTAGTGTTATTATTTTTTTATTTTAGCCATTTTGATATGTGCGTAGTGGTATCTCATTGTGATTTTAATTTTCAACTTTTTAATTGTTAATGATGCTGCTGTCTTTTAATGTTTTTTCATTGAATTCTGTAAATCCTCTTTGGTGAAACATCTGTTCATGTCTTTGACCAGTTTTTCATTTTTTTCATTGTTAGTTTTGAGAGCTATTAATAAGTTCTACGTATTTTTTTGTATTAGGGTTCTCTAGAAAAATAGAATAAAAAATGTGTATATATACATATATTTTTTGTTTATATATTTATTTAAAATAATTGCATTAAAATGGTTATGGGGGCCAAGTCTTAAGATCCGTGTGGGTGAGCTGAACTGCTGGAAACTCCGGAAAGCCAACAGTGTATTTCCAGTCCAGATTTAGCAGGCTCTAGATCTGGACAAAGATAGTACTTTAGCTCAAGCCCAAAGGCAGAAAATTAAGATGTCCCAGTTTGAAGTCAGTCAAACAAGAGGAAATCTCTCTTATGCTGGGAAGAGGTCATGCTTTTTGTTCTGCTCAGATCTTCAATTGCTTGAAAGAGGCCCAAACAAACTAGGGAGGAATATTTGCTTTAAGCAGTCTACCAATTTAATATAAATCTTATCCAAAAGCACAATAACAGACACACCCAGATAATGTTTGATCAGATATCTGGACACCCCATGGTTGAGATAAGTTGATGTATAAAATTAACCATCACATTTGCTCTTTGTCAGATATGTGGTTTGCAAACACTATCTATTAGCCTGTGGCTTATCTTTCCATTTTGTTAATGTGTGTTTTGATCACAATATTTCCTCTTAGAATTATGCCATTTCTGTCAGATCTGAGTTGTATGAGTTTATTTTGGATACTAACCCATCAAAGATGCAGTTTGTAAATGTATATCTTTCATTCTGCAGGTTGCATTTTTATTTTGTTGATCATTTATTGTGCTATTCAGAATCTTCTTATTTTGATAGAGATCCACCAGTTTATTTATGTCTTTGTTGCTTTTGATGTTATACGTATTGAAATTATTTTCAAAATCAATGTCAAGGAGTTTACCCCTATGTTATTCTCCAGGACTTTTACAGTTTCAGGTCCTACCTTTGAGTCTTCAATTGTTTTTGATCTAATTTTTCTGAATGGTATAAAGTAGGTGTCCAATATCACTCTTTACAAGTGATAATCAGTTTTCCCTACGCAATTTAGTGAAGAAATTATACTTCCGCCATTAACTAGTAGTGACTTCCTTATTAAATATTAGTTGACTGTATATGCATGGGTTTATTTCTAGGTCCTTGATTATGTACCGTTTGTCTATGTGTCTATGTCCATACCTTACTGTTTGAATAAATGTAGCTTTGTAGAATAGTTTGAAATCAGGGAGTCTAATGACTTTGGGTTTGTTGTTTTGCTGGAAAACTTTGGCCATTTGGAATATTTGTGGTTTCATATTATTTTTAGGATATTTTTATTGAATTATATAGTTGATTTACAATTTTGGCATTAAGTTTAGCATAGCGATTCTGTTTTCTTCAGATTATATTCCATTATAAATTATTATAGGATATTGGGTATAATTCCCTGTGCTATACAGTAAATCTTTGTTGACTATTTTATGTGTAATAATTTATACCTGTTTATTATACACTCCTAATTTGTCCTTCCTCCCATCCTTTCCCCTTTGTTAACCATAAGTTTGTTTTCTATGTCTATGAGTTGCTTCTGTTTTGTATATAGATTCATTTACATTTTTTTAGAGTCCACATTTAAGTGTTTGTCTTTCTCTGCCTGACTTATTTCACTAGGCATAATATTCTCCAGGTCCACTCATGTTTCTTCAATTGGGAATATTTCATTAATTTTTATGGATGAATAATATTCGTGTGTGTGTGTGTGTGTGTGTGTGTGTTTGTGTGCATATGTATCATATCATCTTAAGCCATTCATCTGTTGATGCACACATGGGTTACTTCCATGTCTTGGCTATTGTAAATAGTGTTGCTATAATCGCTGAGGTACATATATCTTTTCATATTAGTATTTTCATTTTTTCCAATTATATATTCAGGAGTAGGATTGAAAAAAAAATTCAGGAGTAGGTAGCTATACTTTTAGTTTTCTAAGGGACCACTATTTTCCATGGCGGCTGTGCCAATTTATGTTTTCACTAACACTGTAGAAGTGTTGTCTTTTCTTCACATCATCTCCAGCATTTAATAGATTTTTTGATGATACCACTTTGGTTGAGAGGGTACATTATTGTGGTTTCATTTGCATTTCTCTAATAATTAACAATGTAGAACATCTTTTCATGTGCCTGTTGTCCATTTGTATGTCTTCAGGAAAATGTCTATTTAGGTTTTCCACAGATTTTTTTATGGAGTTTTTCATTTTTCCAATACTAAATTGTAGGAGCTGTTTGTATATTTTTGTTATAACCCTTTGTCTTTCATAAATGTTCTCTCATTCTGTAGGTTTTCATTTCATTTGCTTCATAGTTTCCTTTTCTGTGAAAAAGCTTTTATATTTTATTAGGTCCCATTTGTTTATTTTTGGTTGTATTTCTTTTTCCTTGGGAGAATTAGCTAAGAAAATAATGCTATAATTTATGTCAAAGAATAGTTCACTTCTAGGAGTTTTATGCTATCATATTTTGCATTTAAGTCTTTAAACTATTTTGAGTTTATTTTTATATATAGTGTGAGAGAATATTCTTACTTCTTTTATTTACAAGTAGCTTTCCAGCTTTCCCCACAGCAGTTTTTGAAGAGACTATCTTTTCTTCTTTGTGTATTCTTGTCTCTTTTGTCATAGATAAATTGACCATAGGAGAGTGGGTTTATATCTGGGATCTCTATTCTATTACATTGATCTATATGTCTGTTTTAGTGTTGATTCCATGCTGATTTGATTCCTGTAGCTCTGTAGTACAGCCAAGTCTGGGAGGCGTATAACTCTAGTTTGTTCTTTATTCTCATATTTGCTTTGGCAATTCTGTGCCTTTTGTTGTTCCATAGAAATTTCAGGATTATTTGTTCTAGTTATATAGAAAATATCTTGGGTATTTTGATAAGGATTTCATTAAATGTATCCATTGCTTTGGGTAGAATGACCATTTTAACAATATTAATTCTTCCAATCAAGAGCATGATGTATTTTTCCATTTCTTTGAATCATCTTCAATTTCATCATATTATAGTTTTAGCATATTAATCTTTTACCACCCTGCTTGGGTTTATTTCATGGCACTTTATTTTATTGTTGATGGTATTTTAAATAGGATTTATTTTTTACTTTAGGTTTCTGATATTTGATTATAGTCTAAAGAAAGACAATGTATTTCTGAGTATCAATCTTTTATCATTTTACCTTGCAGAATTCATTTATTAATTCAAATAGTTTTTGTATGGATACTTTAGTGTTCTGTACATAGAACATTAAGTCATCTGCTAATAGGGACAGTCTTACCTCTTTCCTTTTAATGTGGATACTTTTATTTCTTTTTCTAGTATGAGTGCTGTGGCTAAGACTTTAAAAACTATGTTGAATAGAATTGGTAAGAGTAGGCATCCTTGTCTTGTTCCAGAATGTAGAAGAAAGACTTTCTTTCAGCTTTTCACTGTTGATTATTATGTTGACTATGAGTTTGTTATAAATGGCTTTTATCATGCTATGTTCCTTATATACCCACTATGGTGAAAGTTTTTTTAGTCATAAATGGTTGTTAAATGTTGCAATTTCTTTTTCCTGTATCTATTGGAATTGGCATGTGGTGTTGTTTTTGTCTCTCCCTTTTATGTTCTTATGGCCATACCCTTAGTATGAGGAAGTTCACTGGGCCCAGGAATTGAATCTGAGCCACAGCAGTCACAATGTGAATTTCTTAACCACTAGGCCACCAGGCGACTACTGTTTTTCTTTTTTTTTTTTTATTTTGTTAATGTGATATATCATACTGATTGATTTGTGAATATCAAACAATCCTTCTTACCATGGAATGACTGCAACTTGATCATGGAGTATAATTTTTTTTATTCGTTGTTGGATTCAGTTTGCTAATATTTTGTTGAGGATTTTGCATCTATATTCATCAAAGATATTGACCAATAATTTTCTTTTTGTTATGTTTTCCTGATTTTCATTTCAGGGTGTTGGTGTCTTAATAAAATGAATTTGAGATTGATTCCTTCTCCTCCATTTTTTGGAATAGTTTGAGAATTATATATATATATGTAACATATATATTTTGTATATATAATATATACATTTTCTTTATATTTTTGGTAGAATTTTTTGGTGGAGCAATCTGGACTTGGACTTCTATTTGGAGGGAGGTTTGCTATATTATTATTACAGATTCTATTTCACTTCTATTCAGTGTGTTTAAATTATCTATTTCATCAGTCTCAGCAGGCAGTATGTTTCTAGAAAATTGTCCATTTATTCTAGATTTCCCAATTTGTTGGTGTATAATATTAATTCATAGTATTATCTTATGAATTTTTTGTATTCCTATAGCATCATCAATTTTTTATTTCTCCTCTTTCATTTCTTATTTTGTTTATTTGGATCCTCTCTCTTTTCTTCTTGGTGAATCTGGTTAGAGGTTTACCTATTTTATCTTTTCAAAAAAAAACTTTTTTTTATCTTTTCTTTTATAGTTATTACCTCTCTGATCTTCATTATTTCCCTCCAGCTGATGTTTTTGGTTTTCTTTGTTCTTTTAAATGGTAGGTTAGGTTATTCATTTGTGATTTTTTTCTTATTTTTTGAGGAAAGCTTATATCATTATGAACATCACTCTTAGAATAGCTTTTGCTTCATGACATGTATTTTGTAAAGCTGTATTTTCATATTCATTTCTCTTGAGGTATTATCTCACTTTTTTTAAAATTTTTGTCTTTTTGACATTTCTTGGGCCGCTTCTGCGGCATGTGGAGGTTCCCAGGCTGGAGGTCTAATTGGAGCTGTAGCTGCTGGCCTACACCAGAGCCACAGCAACTCGGGATCCAAGTCACATCTGCAACCTACACCACAGCTCACAGCAACGCTGGATCCTTAACTCACTGAGAAAGGCCAGGGATGGA
This sequence comes from Sus scrofa, assembly GCF_054392235.1. NCBI lineage: Eukaryota > Metazoa > Chordata > Mammalia > Artiodactyla > Suidae > Sus > Sus scrofa. The sequence goes on from NC_139386.1 coordinate 52,037,891, forward strand.
ATCCACAACCTCATAGTTCCTAGTTGGATCCATTAACCACTGAGCCACGACAGGAACTCCTCTCATTTATTCTTGAATTTCATCAGCTCATTGGGCTTTATAGCATGCTATTTATTCTCCAAGTTCTTATTATTTTCTTGCCTTTCTATATTTGATTTCTAGTTTCATCCCACTGTGGTCAGAACAAAAAAATCTTGAAGTAGTTTCTATTCTCTTAAATTTGTTGAGACTTTTCTTGTGACCTAGTATGTGATTTATCTTAAAGTTCAATAGTGCTTGAAAATAATGTGAATTATATTTTATTTTTGTTTTGATATATTGCCTGTAGATTTCAATTAAGTCCAACTTGTCTATTATGTCATTTACGTCTTCTGTTGTCTTATAGATTTTCTGTCTGGATGATCTGTCCGTTGATGTCAGTGAGGTGTCTTGTCTCCTACTATTATTATATTATTGTCAGTGTCTCCCTTTATGTGTACTAGTATTTGCTTTATATATTTAAGTCCTCCTATATTGTGTGCATATGTATCAATGAGTTGAATATCTTCTTGCATTGATGATTTTATCATTATATACTGCCCTTCTTTGTCTTTCTTTATGGTCTTTGTTTTAAATTCTATTTCATCTGATATGAGTATTTTTCATTAAAATTTGCATCAAATACCCTTTTTATCCCAATTTCAGTCTGTGCATGTGTCTTTCATCTGTAATGAATTTCTTCCAGGCAGCACATTCCAGTTACTTGTTTATTTATGTGTAAGTATGTACTGTCATTTTAATCTTTGTTTTCCAGTTGATATTCATAGTTTGTATTTATTTCTTTACATTTTTCCTTTTGGGGATTGATGCTCTTCATTTGTATTACACTTAAATTCTTTTATTTTTTTTAATTTTATTTTTAATTTCATCAATGCATCTGTGGTATTTGGAAGTTCTCAGTCCAGGGGCTTAAAATACTCCACAACTGTGGCAATGTTGAATCCTTCGACCCACTGAACTGGGCCAGGGTTTGAACCCACACCTCTGCAGTGACCAAATCTGCTCTAATCAGATTTTTAAACCACTGTGCTATGGTGGGAATTCCATTTAATTTTTGTTTATTTGTAAATCTATTGTTTGTTTTATATTCATATTTACCATACAAATTATGGAATTCAAGTATGTTGACCCATAGCTATATCCACTTGCTTTAAACTGATAGTCATTCAAGTTCAAACTTATATTAAAAGATCTATATTTTCATACTCCCCTCCCCTACACTTTGTAATATTGATGTCCTATTTTACATCTTCATGCTTTTTCTTTTTCTATTTATTGTTATTATAATTGCTTTTTCATTTTTCAACTTTTTAAAGTCTCTATACAGTATTATTTATTCATCTTCAATTAGTAGTCAATATAAGAAATTAGTCACTATTTCTTATAGTGACTTTCACTTTTCTATATATTCTTGGTTCTTTTCTATTTGGAGAAGACTTCAATGTTCATTTTAAGGTAGGTTTATTTTTGCTTCATTCTTTTAGTTTTTACTTGCCTGAGAAGTTATTCTTTTTCCCTCTCTCTATTCTAATTAATAATATTGCTGAGTGGAGTATCCAAGCTGCAGGCTTCTCTCTTTTCAGACCTTGAATATATTATGACAGTTTTTGTAGCCTTTAAAATTTATAAAGAGTAATCAGCTAATAGCCCTATTGGGGATACTTTATAACTGACTTCTTTTTTTCTTGTAGCTTTTAGATTTCTCTCCTCTCTTTCACTCTTGCCATTTAATGATGATATGTCTTAATGTGGGTCTCTTTGGGTTTGTTTTGTTTGGGACCCCCTGTGCTTGCTATACCTCAATATCTCTTTTCTTTTTTAGATTTGGGAAGTTTTCACCCATAATTTCTTTCTTTCTTTTTTTTCTTTTCTTTTCTTTTTTTTTTTTTTTTTTTGCTTTTTAGGGCCACACATGCAGCATATGGAAATCCCCATGCTGGGGCTCAAATCAGAGATGCAATTGATGGCCTACACCAAACCCAAAATAACAGCTCACAGCAACACCAGATATTTAACCCACTGAGTGAGGCCAGGGATTGAACCCATATTCTCATGTGTACTAGTCAGATTTGTTGCTTCTGAGCCACATTGGAACTCCTTCAAATAGGTTTTTGATCCCTTTTTGTCTCTTTTCCTGTTGCAACCTCCATAATTTGTAGGTTGTTTTATATTACACCATAAATCTTGTATGTTGCTTTCATTATTTCCCCATTTTTTTTTTCCATCTGCTCTTCCAATTGGGTGATTTCCATTATTGTTACTTCCAGATTACTTATTCATTCTTCTGTGCCATTTAGGCAGTTCTTCATTGTTTACATACTACCTTTTACCTCAGCAATTTAATGATGTATTTTTGAATTGTTCATCTTTGTAATTTCTAGTTCCTTGTTACAGTCTTCTACATTTCTATCTATAATCTTCCTTAATTCAGTTAGCAATTTGATTGTCTTTTATTGAACTTTATGCTTGGTGGGCTGGTGAGCTCTGTTTCCTTATTTATTCCTTCAGAGGATGTCATAATTGGGTGTGATTCCTTTGTTTTACTTAACTTTTTCTGTCTCTATGAATTTATGAGAAACAGCTACTACTGTTGTCTCGAAGGGTGTTTTTATGTGGGAGCATCTCTGTGTAGACTGTGTATATCCATCCTTGGTGTGAGGGCTGGCTTTGATATGGACGCCAGCCACTTTTCTTGGGAAGTCTTGATGTTGATCCCGTTGATAGTAGTGTGGTTTGTGCTAGAGGATATATAGCTTGTGCAGGATGTGAGGTGGCACTTCTCTCTGATCTATGGCTCCTGCCACTTTGTCAGGGTAGGGTCTGCTCTCTGGTTTTTGAAATAGAAGTCCTGAGAGTGATCTCGACCAGGCTTTGTTGCTCTTGAATTTGTTTGTTTGTTTTTGTTTTTGTTTTTGAATTTTGAATTTGTTGTCCTGCCAAAAAGAAAGTGATTGCCAAAATAAGTGAGACCTGTGAGCTTACACATGACCTATGGGCCACATGTTTAGACATCTATAACTCTGCTCAGACGCACCCATTTTGCAACCCGTCTATGTGTTAATCCCAAATCTAGTGCAGGGTTGTGGTATTTAGTAGGCTGGGGTTACGTATCAGGGCATTGTAACTGTTGGAATTAAGGAGGCTACAGTGCCACCAGAGATCTGGGTTGACCTTGTGGAAGTCTCCTCCAAGGACCTCTATACACCAGAACAAGCATTAAGCTGCTGTGCAGTGTGGGCAGGACTGGGAGGTTCTCACTGGAAAATGAACTACTGTGTGCTCCTGTGGCCACCAAAGCCTGCACTAAGAGTGGCTGTCCCTGCCCCACCTGGACAAATACTCTAGGTTACCCAAGCTCCCTCTACATAGATAGGTCAAATCATCATCCCTCTTCCATGTCCTGGTTGGCTCAGATGTCTTACCAAGTTATAGTGTGGTGTGAGCTGTTTCCCTATTTGGACTAGGGAGTGCAGCCAGGAGGAAGTAACCAGTGAAATTCTTTCTGTGTCCTGATTATTGGGAGGCCAGCATGTGCATGAGTAGTCTAGGTTTTTTTGGACTTTCTGTCTGTTGTAGCATCCAAAAGAGTTTTCTCCTCCATACAGGAATCCAAGAGTGGGATATCCAGGGTTCTTCCCATGTGGTTCTTCTCTTCCTTTTAGATCCCTCCCAGGAGTACAGTTCCTGACCCAGTTCCTTTTTCCTGTCCTACCCTGTTAGCTGGAGGTCTTTCTTGCAGCATTGGTTATATAGAAGTAATTCTAGGAGTTCTTACTTTGATTCAGTGGGTTACAAACCCAACAAGTATCTATAAGGGTCCTGTCCTCACTTAGTGGGTTGAGGATCTAGCATTTTGTGAGCTGTGCTATGTGTCACAAATGCAGCTAAGATCCTATTTTGCTGTGCTTGAGGAGTAGGCTCCAGCTGCAGTTCTGATTATGTCCCCTAGGCTAGGAATTACATATGCCACAGGTGCAGTCTTAAAAAGTGAGAAAAAGAAAAGTAATTCTAGTGTTTCCAGTTAGTTTTCTATGAGACTCATTCCTCACACAGATGTATTTTTTTATGTTTGTGGAGGGAATTGAGCTCCAATTGATCACCATCCTAGGATAGTTTTTATATTTCTATGAAAACATGGCATTGAAATCTTGACATATTTTGCATTGAATCTCTAGATAGCTTTGGGTAGTATAGATATTTTAACAATAATATCTCTAATCCATGAATATGGAATATTTCCATTTATTTGTGTCTCTTCAAATTCTTTCATCAGTGTCTTAAGATATTCAACATACTGATGTTTTCCTTCCTTTGATGAATTTATATATGCATTTTATTATTTTTTATGTTACTGTACAGAAAATTATCTTTTAAAATTATTTTTTAAATAGTTTATTTTTAGTTAATAGAAGCAACCTTATATTTTTAACCTGCACCTTTCTGAGTTTTTTGATTTGTTCCAACAGCTTTTTGGCAGGGTCCTCAGGATTTTCAAAACATATGCTCATGTAATTCACAGAGATAATTTTACATCTTCTTTTTCAATGTGTCTGCTTTTCACTTATTTTTCCTGCTTAATTGGTCTGTCTAGGATTTTCATTACCATGTTGAGTAGGAGTGGTGATAGGGGCCATCCTTTGGTTGTTACTAATCTTAGAGGAAGAGCTTTCAAACTTTAAACCATTGTATATAATGTTTGTTGTGTGCTCGGGATTTTTGGCCTTTATTATTTTGAGATACAGTCCTTCTATATCTAAGTGGTTGAGATTTTTTATCAAAAGTGTTCATCAAATTTTGTCAAATACTTTGCCTGTATCCACTGAGATAATCAAGATTTTAATTTTAAAACCATAGTTGTAAGTGAACTACAAGCTGCTATTAGTATTAGATACTCTAACTTTGTTTTTTTATCATTACCTAGGAGTTTAAACATATGTTTTGAGAAGTTAATTATTGTCTTTTTCTAATTATTAGTGATGTTGAGCATCTTTTCGTATTTTTTTGCCATCTGTATGTCTTCTTTGGATAAATGTCTATTTAGAGCTTCTCTGCATTTTCTGACTGGGTTGTTTGCTTTTTTGACATTGAGCTGTGTAAGTTGTTCGTGTATTTTGGAGACTAATCCCTTGATAATTGCTTCAATTGCAAATATTTTCTTCCATTGTGTATCTTTTCACTTTTTTAATGGTTTCCTTTGGTGTGCAAACATTTTAAGTTTAATTAGGTCCCATTTGTTTATTTTTTCTTTATCTTTATTGTTCTTGGAGGCGAATATGAATAGATACTATTGAAATTTATGTCAGAGAGTGTTCTGGCTATGTTTTCCTTTAAGAGTTGTAGAATAAAATTTATGTCAGAGAGTGTTCTGGCTATGTTTTCCTTTAAGAGTTGTAGAGTATCCAGCCTTTTATTTAGGTCTTAGATATTGGCGTATCTTTTTGAATTATGGTTTTCTCTAAATTTATGCCTAGGTGTGGGGTTGCTGGATATATGGTAGTTCTATTTTTAGTTTTTTTTTTTTTTTTTTTTTTGTCTTTTTGCCTTTTCTAGGGCTGCTCCCATGGCATATGGAGGTTCCTAGGCTAGGGTTCTCATCAGAGCTGTTGCTGCTGGCCTATGCCAGAGCCACAGCAATGTAGGATCCAAGCTGTGTCTGTGACAGGCAACACAGCTCACAGCAATGCTGGATCTTTAACCCACTGAACAAGGCCAGGGATTGAACCCACAGCCTCATGGTTCCTAGACAGATTCATTAACCACTGCACCATAATGGGAACTCCTTTAATCCATTTTTAATTTACTGTTGTATATGGCATTAGAAAATGTTCTAATTTCATTCTTTTGCATGTAGCTGTCCAGTTTTCCCAGTACCATTTATTGAAGAGACTGACTTTTTTCCATTGCATATTCTCATCTCCTTTGTCATAGATTATTTGACCGTAGGTGCTTGAGTTTATTTCTGGACTTTATATCTTGTTTCATTGATCTATATTTCTGTTTTTGTGTGAGTACTATTACTTATCTGAGCCATGTGTCTTTTTTTCTTAGTGAGTATAGTTAACAGTTTGCCAATCTTGTTTATCTTTTCAAAGAATAAGGTCTTAGCTTTACTGGTATTTTCTATTGTGATTTTATTCTTTATTCTAATCCTCCTAAATATATTGAGACTTGCTTTGTGTCCCTATATATGGTATATCTTTGCAAATGTTCAGTGTTCACTTGAGAAGAATGTGTATTCTGCTACCTTTAGATAATATGCTCTGCATAAGTCTATCAAATATATCTGATCCAGTGTTTCATTTAAGGCTTCTTTTTTCTTATTGACCATTATATGTATTATCCATTGATGTAAGTAGAGTATTGATGTCCCCTACTATTGTTTTGTTGCTGTTAATTTTTACTTTTAAGTCCATTAATAATTGATTTATGTATTTTGATGAGTCTCTGTTAGGTGCATATATGTTAACTGTTATGTATTTTTTTTTCTTTTTTGCTTTTTAGGGCCACACAAGTGGCATATGGAAGTTCCCAGGCTAGAGATCAAATGAGAACTATAGCCGCTGGCCTATGCCACAGTCACGACAACTCGGGATCCGAGCTGTGTCTGCAACCTACACCAAATCTCATGGCAATGCAGATCCTTAACCCACTGAGCAAGGCCAGGGATTGAACCCACAACCTCATTGTTCCTATTTGGATTCGTTAACCACTGCACCATGATGGGAACTCCCTGTTATGTATTCTTCATTGACTGTTCCCTTCATCATTATATAATGTCCATCTTTGTCTCTTGATTTCTTTTTCTTCCTTTTTTTTTTTTTTTTTTGGTTTGAAGTCTTTTTTTTTTTTTTTCCTAATATTAGTATGGCTATATCTACTTTCTTTTGCCTGACATTAACTTGAATTATCATCTTTCATCTCTTCAGTTTGAGCCTATGTTGTTCTTTAAAGTTGAGGTGAATCTCCTGGATATAGCATGTAATTAAATTTTGATTTTTTACCCATCCATGTATGCTATGTATTTTGATTGGTGAATCAATCTCTTTACATTTTAGAGTAATTATTGATAAATGAGGTATTAGTAGTGCTATTCGATCTTTTGTTTTCTGTTGTTCTACATCACCACTGTCACTTTTTCCTTGTGTTTCCTTCTGTCGTCTTAGTTTGGTAGAGAGCAACAGAATTGCTACTTGTAGATATAACGCTGACATATATTATTCATCCATTAATCTAATATGAATTGAGCACTTAAACTCATAGGTAGGGAGTTGCACAAGAAAAACAAAACAAAACTAGAATAAGAAACAACTACTGTCCTCTGAAAATTTGCTATATGCCTAGAAACAGTATTAAATTTACATATAATTATTTTGTGATATTTATAATTGCCTTTGGGGATAATTGGTATTATTTACATTTTATGGACAAAGAAATTGAGTAACAGAAGGATTTTTCAAATGTCACAAAAAGTACCTTGCACAGCTGGAATTTGAACTCAAGTTTTCCTAGCTCCTTTTATTATGCTTTTTTCCCCACATTTATGATATTGTCAAATTTGGACACATTGCTAGGTAAGTTAAATATATATGGTAGAATTTTAAAAATAAAATTGATATTAATAAAATTATTATTACAATTCATTTTATCAGTGAGTGACAGTAAATTATTTGCAATATAACTCAAAAGACTATTTCAATCTCAATGATGGGTAACTTGAATTATAGGTCAGTTTTACATGTAATTGATACCTAGTTTTATATTTTGTTTCCACTAACTTAGAAAATTCTCACTCAGAATTATGCATTTGCAGATAACCATTATTTGAAGATACTGCCAAATAGCTATGGTATTCAGATAGGAAAAATAGCAAGAAGATATGCAGAATTGTCTCATGATAGTTCTTCAACAGTTCATCAAATGCAAATCAAGAAGCAATGTGAAGTTGAAATTTATAATTCAGGAGATGGTTCTTTAATGGTATTCAAGGTGGTAAATCTTTCTACATGTTTTGTTATAGCACTGGAATATCTTCTTAAAAGATGTCCTATAACAGTAATTCATTGACTTCTTTCTTTAACAAGTGAAGGAAATTATGAGAGTCAAGTTTTTGTCAGTTGAACCATTTTGAAACTACACTCCTTGGATGGGACTCAAATTCAGCTGCACCTCAGATTAGGGCTTAAACAGAAATATCCCTGACTGAAACAGTGACTTGAACATATTGTCTTTTAATTGATAATGCTCACCTGGTGTCAGTATTTACTGAAGCTCAGATTCTTTTGTCTTGGCCATGGAAGGTTCAGCAAGAGGGTAAGTGACAGGCAAAGAGTGAGTTTATTAGCATGAGAAACTTATAAAGATATACAAGCCAGCAGGCAAGGGAGTACAGCCATGAGAATAAAGAGAGCTATGTTTTTATAATCTAACAAAAAACTGGGTGGGGGAGAAAACAACTTTCTTCATCATTCTTGGGTAAACATCAAGGCTTACATCATTAGTTCCTCCTTTAACCCTATATGGTCTAACTGGTACACTCATGGCAGTATTTAAATCAAATTTATATTGTAAAAAAGGTGATAATAAATATTAAAATATAGTAATACATCTTAGGTTTCAGTGTAATGACCACTTTCCCCTAGTATTTTTGCCCTTCATCTATATTCCTGTCTTGTCTGAAGACAGGGATGCATTTTTTTTTTAATTCGGGGTTCGCTATCTTATAGACGTCCCATGGCTGAATGCAAGTCTTGTATCCATTTTTATGTGGTGGTAACCAAAGTAAGACTGTTTAGTTTAAAAATGTTCCTATTGTTGCTTAGCCTCAGGTGTTCTGGCATTTTCTTGTTGGTGGATATCTTATGGTGATCCCCTATGTTTCTATCTATCTTTCCCTGGTGGCACTTTTGGCTCTGTTATTACATTATTCTATACCTATCAATTTGTCTCATAACTCGGTCACATCTTAAAATCTTGACATTCTATTCAAAACATTTAACTTTGTGGCATTTTAGCCCTGAATAAATAAAACTGGACTACTTAAGTTCTGAATATATCACTGAGACATGCCATTTGAAAAGGGAGTTGAAATGGTAGATGTGGGTTGAAGAAAAAAATTATTTCATTTCACATTTGATAAAGTCAGATGAGCACTTTTCCCTTTGACAGCTAGCATATCTCCTGAAAAAAAGGAGTTATAGACTTACCGCCCTTTTCTTTGCCCAGCATGCTTGAAAAATAAACTGAAATTCTCAGGGAGCATGATCAGATAATCTGTACTGTTTCCTTCAATACTGACTCAGCTCATGCGGACATTGTTGACAAACAGCTGTTACCTGCTTAATACCAGTGGGTGGACTGACCTACAGGAGCAAGCTCTCAACATTATCTCTCCTCCTACATAGGGGATGCTCCCTCTGAACCAAACTAATCTACTTTTCTAGTCTAAGATATGTTTTACAGAATTAAGTTGACAAAAACACATTATAGTCATGTGTTTTCAGTAATGAAACAGAACAAATTATACATGCATTTTTCATTTATTTGTTCATTCATCAAATATTTATTGCTTGCTTATAATGTAGTAGACCACAAAGAGGGCAAAAGTAGATATATTTCATTCCCTTTTAAAGTATACATGTTCCCATATTATTAATCTTTGCATATTAGTTATCTCATTACTTTTGAGGAGATACTGTTTTCTTGTGTTTTATAGTGTCAGTATTGTATGACCAACAAGCTCTGTTATTTGACGGATGAAATTTATCAATGGTAAACTCTGCTATCTCTCTATTAAACATATTTGATAAATAATCTGAGCCTTACTTTATATGTTTCTCTATAATAATGTTTCTCTATAATAATGTGAATTATCCCTTTTTTTGCATGAGGAGTCTAACTTTGTGTAATATCACTATATTTTCCATATCTTCTCCATTTTGGTGCCATAATGCCCTGTTTTCTGTTAAGTCTGCTAAGTATTGTTCTGATTTCATGTCCTTTAAATTTTTCTTTTATTCACAGTGAAAGATTCACTAGCATTCTCATACCATGTCAAAGCCTTTAAAATTGATTTTCCTTCTCTCTGGAAATTTCTTCCCTCACTGTTTCCACTTGACTCTCTTTTGTCATTTTCTAATGCCAGTTCAGTTGCAATCGCTATATTGAATCCCTCTCTGATAACTGTATTAGTCAGGGACTTTGTCTATTTGAACAATACTGAGCACATACTAGATGCTCAATAATTTATGTAAAAAACAAATTGAGTAAAAAAACATAATGTTGAATTATGAATAAATTGGAGAAGGAAACTACTTAATAAAATGGTCAAGATGAGCTTTTAGGAGATTTTATAGTTTTTTTTAGGTTTTTATTTTTTCTATTATAGTTGATTTACATTGTTCTGTCAATATCTGCTGTACAGAAAAGTGGCTCAGTCTCTCTCTCTCCCTAACACACATACACATACACACATATTCTTTTTCTCACATTATCCTCCATTATGTTTCATCACAAGTAATTAGATATAGTTCACTTTGCTATACAGCAGGATCTCATTGTTTATCCAATCCAATTGCAATCATTTTCATCTACTAACCCCAAACTCCCAGTCCATCCCACTCCCCCCCCCCACCTCTTGGCAAAAACAAGTCTGTTTTCCAAGTCCATGAGTTTTTTTTTTTTTTTTTGTAGATAGGTTCATTTGCACTGTATATTACATTCTAGATATGTGATATATCTATTATATATCTATGATATATCTATGATATATCTATATATATTCTAGATACAGTATTTGTCTTTTTCTTTCTGACTTACTTCACTTAGTATGAGAGTCTCTAGTTCCACCCATGTTTCTACAAATAGCATTATTTTCTTTTTATGGCTGACTAGTATTCCACTGTGTATGTATACCATATCTTCTTAATCCATTCATCTGTTGATGGACATTTAGGTTGTTTCCAAGTCTTGACTATTTTGCAGTTTAATTGATGCCTCAGCTAAGACTGAAGGATGAGAAAGGGCAAGAGAACGTCAAATGTGAAGGCCCAGATTTTGGAAAAAATTTGATGCTAAGTATACTAAGAATTTGAAGATGATTGAAGGGCATAAAGTAAAGGGAACAGCAATGGGAAATGAGACTTGAGAGGTGTATAGAGGCTGCTTCGTGCTTAATAACATGGTTAATTGTTAAATTATGTTCAAAGTTCAATGTGAAAATAAATGAAAGATTTGTAAGAAAAGAGTAATGTGATTTGATTAATACTACTAATAAAAATTATCCCTATTCTTGGTCTATATAAAAGGAAATATAAAGAACAAGTATCATGTCTTGTTAATTTATTTATGTCTTTATTGTCTTTATTCTATGGAGGTGGATCAAAAAAGATATTTCTGTGATTTATTTCAAAGAGTGTTTTGCCTATATTTTCTTCCAGGATTTTTTTTTGTCTTTTTGCCATTTCTGGGGCCACTCCCATGGCATATGGAGGTTCCCAGGCTAGGGGTCTAATCGGAGCTGTAGCCACTGGCCTACACCAGAGCCACAGCAATGCAGGATCCGAGCCACATCTGCAACCTACACCACAGCTCACGGCAATGCCAGATCCTTAATTCCCTGGGCAAGGCCAGGGATCGAATCCAAAACCTCATGGTTCCTAGTCGGATTCATCAACCACTGAGCCATGATGGGAACTCCTCTTCCAGGATTTTTATAGTATCTGACCTTATATTTAGGTCTTTAATCAATTCTGAGTTTATTTTTCTGAATGGTGCTACGTAGAGTTCTACCTTCATTCTTTTGCATGTAGTTTTACAATTTTCCCAGCACCATTTATTGGAGATACTTTCTTCAACTGTATGTTCTAGTCTCTTTTATCATAGATTAGTTGACTATAGGTGTTTAGGTTTATTTCTGGGCCTTCTTTATTCCATTTATCTATATTTCTGTATTTGTGCCAGTGCCATATTGTTTGATAAATTTAGCCTTGTTGTATTGTCCAAAGTCAAGATGCTTGATTCCTCCATTTCTGTTTTTCTTTTTCAATACTGCTTTAGCTATTCAGGGTCTCCTGTCTTTCCATACAAATTTTAAAATAGTCTGTTCTAGCTCTGTGAAGTAGGTCCTTAGTAATTTGATAGGTATTGCATAAAATCTGTAGATTGCCTAGTTAAACTCTGAAGCTTATGCATATCAATGAAAACCATTTAAAAAAAAAAAAAGACAACCTGCCGAATGGGAGAAGATCTTTGCAAATAATGCAAAAGTCAAGGGCATAATCTCCAAAATATACAAAGATCTCATACAACTCAATAACCAAAAAACAAATAACCTGATTGAAAATGGGCAGAAGACTTAAATGGACATTTCCCCAAAGAAGACGTAGAGATGGCCAATAGAAATAGACATTTCTGCAAAGAAGACATACAGATGGACAAAAAATGCTCAACATCACTAATTATTAGAGAAGTCCAAATCAAAACTTCAATGAAGTACCACCTCACACCAGTCAGAATGACCATAATTAATGTGTCAACAAATAATAAATGCTAGAGAGGGTGTAGAGTAACTGTACCCTCCATCATTATTGGTGTGATTGTTAATTGGTAAACCACTATGGAAAACAGTATGAAGGTACCTCAGAAAACTAAATACAGAACTACCATATGATCCAGCAGTCCCACTCCTGCACAAACATGCAGACAAAGCTTTCATTCAATAAGATATATGGACCCCTATGTCCATTGTAGCACTATTCACAATAGCCAAGACAAGAAAAAAAATCTAAAAAAATCTATTGACAGATAATTATGAAGATGCAGTACATGCATACAATGGAATATTACTCAGCCATAAAAAGACAAACTAATATGAATTTATTAAGAAGATGTGGTACATATATACAATGGAATATTACTCAGCCATAAAAAGACAAACTAATATGAATTTATTAAGAAGATGTGGTACATATATACAATGGAATATTACTCAGCCATAAAAAGACAAACTAATGCCATTTGCAGCAACATGTATGGAACAAAAGATTCTCACAATAAGTGAAGTAAGCCAGAAAGAAAAAACATACTGTATAATATCACTTATACGTATAATCTAAAATATGGCGTGGATGATCTTATCTAAAAAAACAGAAACATGTCATGGCCAAGGAAAGCAGACTTGTGGTTCCCATGGGGGAAGGAGTGGTGTAGATGGACAGTTTGGGGGTTTTGGAGACAAAATGTTATATTTAGAATGGATGGGCAATGGGGCCTACTGTACAGCACAGGGAACTGTGTGTGATTGGGCCACTTTGCTATACAACAGAAATTGAAGACACTTTGTAAATCAACTATACTTTAATAAAAAATAATTTATTAAAATTTATTTATTTAAAAAACTATATACTTTAATAAAAAATTGAAACTATGATTTGATTTATAAATTGTGACTATATCTAGTTTTCCAAGGAAGTTCTTTTTTATATCACCTTTAGTCCCATATAATTAATAATATTAGCTCCTCTATTTCCAAAATGTTCTTATTTGTAGGATATATGACTACTTTAACATAATAGTAACAAAAATATTAAATCAAAATACTTTTAAATTCATTATGTGCATTTTCATATATAAAAAGAAATACCTATGTATTGCATAATTTGACAATTTGTATAGAATTCATGGGGATTCAGAGATGCAGTAGGGAATAATCAGCATAGCATTATAGGGAATAAATAGCATAGTAGGGAATACTAAGCTCAAAAAGCTGTGACATACCTGTTTATAGCTGTAGTGTATCCACAAGAAGCTATATTTCTGAGATGGCTTTTAGGCTTTAGATTAACAAGGAAGATTAGAGCACTGGAACACTTTTGTCCATGTCTATATACCACTCCACCACAACAAGAATGACTATGTGTTTTCTGTGTATTAACTTTACATTAGCCCAGCGATGCCACGTACAGATAATTGCTTGCCTGTTTTTATGCACTTCTGCTACCCAGGAAATAAATAATTATCTATTCCTGCCTTTTGATCCTAGAAATTGGAAAACAGACCAGTGACACTGATGACTTAAGAAGATTTCAAGGATTCCTAAATCTTCTAACCTCTTTAATGGCTGGGCTACTTCTTCCAACTCTGTGCTATCATGGTTTTCTTTTTCATTAAAAATACAGTGAAGATATCATGAATGACTTACTGCATCCAGAAATTTCCATGTGTTTTCTTTTTTATCTGTATAGTCTGTTTTAGTAATACCCTGGAGAGAGTTTTCAAAAAATAATATCATAATACTCTTGTGGAAAACAAAGTTTTCCCTCTAGAAATATTGGAAGGCAGAGAGAAAAATAATTTTCCTCCTGTGTACAATATAAAAAAAACCTAGGCATAGAAAGCCACATTTTTAGCTAAGGGTTTCCCTGTTGTGGGTTCCCTGGAAGTGGTAAAACATACATTATATTTGGTATTTTACATATATATATATAATTAATGTACTATATATATAAAATTATTACATTATATATGTATATATATTCTTCCTGTTTTTCTTCATAGCCATTTTATTATGCTTAGTACCCTATACACCTTATACTCTGCAACACCTACATGCACTGATATAAGAGGAAGGGGATTTTATGTCCAATCCATGAAGGGATGGGAGATTCTGCTACTTTTATTTTATGTTTTGTGTAATTGATTCATAGGTTATGATAAAAATTAAACTAAAAAAGGGAAGTATTTACACTCTGTCTGAAGCTGTGCCAAAAGAGGAATGATTATTGATGCTTCTTAGGAAGGAAATGAAATTTTTTTTCATGTGAAATTTCTTGAAAAAACATGTCCTTATTTCAATTGCTACAAAGGGTATGTTCTCCCACTGACAGAGTTTGGGGGAAAATGCTGATCTAGATCACCATCTTGATTTTAGATTTTATGTCCTAATTCAAATCAGTCACTTGTGTACACAGCAGTGCTCTTACCTTCATTGATTGGGAAAAAAAAAAAGGGTCAATCATTATGTGTAATATTCTGTCTAAAGAAATGCATGATTTCCTCATATGAAAAGAGAGTGGGAATATTCATCCTTGTTATCTCAGCCATTGTATTCTAGAAGGCACCCAAATACACTAATTAGAGTATGAAATATATGGAGTTGTATGGAAGAGTAAAATGATCTAAGAGTAAGACTGAAGATAGGGAGAGAAGATGCCTAAAAGTTTAATAAATGTGAAAACAAGAAGAAGCTCTAGACTCCACTAATCAGCTCTTTCTCTGAGTTTCTGGTGTGATAAAGATGATACCAAAAATAATTTGGGCTGTTTTATTTCATTATAAACACTTTGAGGAAATAGAAATAAGGCAAATGATATTTATGTCATATAATCATTACATGATATTGGCTTTTAATGTTAGGTGTATTGAATTGACCCTATATCTTTTTTGGGGGGTGGGGGAGTTGAACTTTGATACTTGCATTTGTGTAGGCTAACTGCTATAATTAGATCCCAAAGCTTAACAAAATAGAGATCTATTTCTCACCTAGGTCACAGCTGAGTGCAGGTTAGCAGGAAAGCCATTTCTACATTTGGCTTCAAGGCAGAAGAGAGGAAAAACATAAACAATCTCAAAGAGGGCATAGGGTCCAGTTTAAGCATCTCTCACATCCATCCACATTTTCCTTGCCAATATTCAATCACGTGGCTCTAGCTAATTCTAGGGAGATTGATAAGTATCATTTATTTCTATTTCCCAAAAAAAGGACCCAATACCAATCTGCCACAACTAGTTATAGAGTATTAGGAACTAAACATTTCCTATTTTATGACCAAATACTGGGTTTGAGTTATCACGAAATCTTAAAACTTAGCTATTTGTACTGCTTTACAAAAGATGTTTATATATGTATATATATATATATATATTTTTTTTTTTCAATTTGGTCAACATTTGCCTGGATTTGGATGAAAGTACTGTATATGTTTGCATATAATTCATATCTCTTTCTGAGCTGACTACTTTTATGAGCTTCCCTCTGTAGAGTTTCACGCTCATGTTTATCAGAAGGACCATTTCTTTGGCAATAATACGACTTGACTATATATGATTATATTATTACTTTCTACTATGAAAGTGGTTTGCATATGATTACTTCACTGTAAACCAAAGTTGTCATGAGCTGTGACTTAATTTCCAAATGTACTATTTCACTTTTAGCAAGATTCTTTAAGATTATTTTCAAGTACATTTCTCAAAAAATATTCAAGGAGTTTCCATCATGGCTCAGCAATTAATGAACCTGACTGACATCCATGAGGATGCAGGTTCGATCCCTGGCTTCACTCAGGGTTGAGGATCTGGTGTTGACATGAGATGTGGTATAGGTCACAGATATGGCTCAGATCCCACATTGCTTGTCTCTGACATAAGCTGGCAGCTACAGCTCTGATTAGACTCCTAGTCTGGGAACTTCCATTATGCCACAGGTGCTGCCCTTAAAAAAAAAAAAAAAAAAAAAAAAAAAAGACAAAAAAAAATATTCAAAACAATAATAACTCCAGGGATAAATTTTATGTATGTATTTAAAAAGGTGTATATACCCATGTGAATTTTTAATTTGTTTATGTTTTACCAGTCCTATACCTTTTCTGTTCTCAATAATAAATTATGTTACATGAAACTCAGCTTAATTAAAATGAATATAGATTAAAATGTTTTTTAATAATTCATATACTGTTGGTGATAATATATATATACATAAAGTGTAGATGGGCCCAATGTTTCTAATTTAAATTGTATTAGAATGTTACTGAAAACCTCAATGGAGTTGCATACAAACTTAAAAAGACAAATGGCCTCATTTCACTTATTCCACACTTAATGCTCTTAAGGTGAATTTTTGCTTTATTGACATAATTTCAACTGGGGTAATGAAGCAAATTCATCAACAATATATTCCAAAAGTAATTGACCTGCATATATATCATGTAATTTAAAATTTGAGTTTGGAATTTAATTGTAGAATATAGGAAACTGTAACACTGTGGACATTATTGACTTCTGGTTCATTCTACTTGAATAAGAATACTGATTTCTCTACTTCCACAGTGCTCAGGAAGCTGAAATAATTTCTTTCAGTATAATTTCCTCATCTGCAAAACTGGAATAATGTCTTTATTGAAGGTTTTTTTGTAGCAATTTAATGAGGGAAAGCAATGCCTTTCAAAGTTTTAAAACTGTGACCCACATTTTAAAAAACACCTATTTTATTCAGCATTTGTAACACACACGGACATATATTATGTCTATGCATGCAAATTTAAAAATTAAAATTTCATAGAATGATAGTTATCTTTAGTATGGGAAAACATATATTTAAATTACATCAAATGTTAATTTTAAGTTACATTAAAATATAAACTTTACATGTTCTATCTTCTTGAAGAATAATGATGAAGATTTTATTTATTTATTTTTTTATTTTTTTGTATTTTTATACCTGCGGCACATGGAGGTTCCCAGGCTAGAGGTCCAATCAGAGCTACAGCTGCTGGCCTATGCCAGAGCCAGAGCAATGCAGGATCCATGCCGCTTCTGTGACGTACATCACAGCTCATGGGCAACGCCGGATTTAACACACTGAGTGAGGCCAGTGATGGAACCCGCAACCTGATGTTTACTAGTTGGGTTTGTTAACCACTGAGCCATGTTGGGAACTCCCAAGATTTTAAGTTTAAATGGCAGTATGGTACTCTGACACTTTGCCTGAAGATTGGCTTTGTTGATAAGGCAGACTGGTTATCAAATATTATGCAGTTTCACAATGAGCACAATACTATGCTCATTTCTATGAATGGTTTTTGAACATTTCAGGAAAATTAAGATTTGCTTTGCTCTGTATTAATTCCATAACTGTGTGACATTTATTTTTCAATTTTATGCCTCAAATTTGGCCCATGTTACATTATACTCTGAGGACATTTACATATTTCTTGTCCCCTTTATTTTGTATTTAAAGTATAACTGATTTACAGTGTTGTGCCAATTTTTGCTGTACAGAAAAGTGACTCAGTTATACATATACATATATATATATTGGATATAATTCCCTGTGCTATATGGTAGGAACTTATTGTCTTTCTGCTCTAAATGTAATAGTTTTCTTCTACTAACCCCAAACTCTCAGTCCATTCCTTGCTCTCACTTCTCTACCTTGGCAATCCACAAGTCTTTTCTCTGTGTCCATTGGTCAGTTTCTGTTTTGTAGACAGGTTCAATTTGCCATATTTTAGATTCTGCATGTAAGTGATATCATATGGTATTTGTCTTTCTCTTTCTGACTTCATTTAGTGTGATGATCTCTAGTTACAATCCATGTAGATACAGATAATATTATTTCATTTTTTTTATGGCTTGGTAGTATTCTATTGTACATATGTATCATATCCTCTTAATCCATTCTTCTGTTGTTAGACATTTAGCTTGTTTCCATGTTGTGGCTATTGTAAATAATGTCACAATGAACAGAGGGGTGCATGTATCTTTTTCAATGTAGGTTTTGTTCAGATACATGCCCAAGAGTGAGATGGCTGGATTGTATGTTAATTCTATTTTCAGTTTTCTGAAGAACTTCCATACTGTTTTCTACAGTGGTTGAACCAATTTACATTCCCATCAGTAGTGTCAGAGGGTTTCCTTTTCTCCACATCCTCTCCAGCATTTTTATCTGTTGATTTTTAATGATGTCCTTTCTTCTGGTGTGAGGTAATACCTCATTATAGTTTTGATTTTTATTTCTCTAATATATAGTGATGTCAATCATCTTTTTCATGTGCCTACTGTCCATCTGTATGTCTTCTTTGAAGAAATGTCCATTTAGCTCTTCTGCCCATTTTTTATTTTTATTTTTTTTTTGAGTGTTATGTGTTGTTTCAAAAGTTTGGAGATTAAGCCTTTGTTAGTTGCATCATGGGTGAATGTTAAATGTTTTATCCCATTCCATAGTTTGTCTTTTCAATTTTTTTTTGTTTGTTTGCTTGTTTTAGCAGTGTCCTTAACTGTGCAAAAACTTGGATGTTTGATTATATCTCATTTTTTATTCCTGTTTTTATCCTATTGCTTTGGGAGACTGATCTAAGAAAATATTTATATGGTGTATGTCAGAGAATTTTGGCCTATGTTCTCTTCTTGTAGTTTTATGGTATCCTGTCTTATGTTTATGTCTTTAAGCCATTTTGACTTTATTCTTGTGCATGGTATGAGGGTTCCAGTTTCACTGATTTACATGCAGCTGTCCAGTTTTCCTACTACATCTTTCTGAAGAGACTTTTTTCCCATTTTATATTATAGCCTCCATTGTTAAATATTAGTTGACCAAAAGTGTCTGGACTTATTTCTGGGCTCTCTATTCTGTTCCATTGATCCATATGTCTGTTTTTGTACCAATACTGCACTGTTTTGATTGTTGTGGCTTTTTAGTGTTGTCTGAAGTCTGGGACAGTTATGCTTCCTGCTTTTTTTTTTCTTTTCCCACTCAGGATTGCATTGGTGATTGTGGGTCTTTCCACATTAATGTTTGGATTATTTTTTTCTAGTTATGGGAAAAATATTATGGGTAATTATAAAGGGATCACATTAAATATTTAAATTGTTTTGGCTAATGTTGCCATTTTAACAATATGGATTCTTAAAAATCTAACATTATGGGATATCTTTCCATTTCTTTGATTACTCTTTAATTTTCTCTATTAATAATTTATAGTTCTCAGCATATGAGCCTTTCACCTTCTTGGTCAAGCCCCTGTTTATTAATTGAGTATGTCCTTTTTCAAGTGTTAGAAATTGATGACAAATTCTCCAGGAGTCCAAATTGTGGAGAAATTAGCATATGTCTTTGATGATTCTGTGTTATGATTATTAACATTAACATACTATTTTTCAGGTAGATTAAAAGCCACTATTCTGTTAAGAACTTAAGGTATAAGATTGTGAGTATTGTTGAAATAAAGTTAATTAAAATGGGTAGGAATAGATTTCAGAGAACCTTACAAACCTAATAGAAAAATTTGAACATTTTTAAGAATCAAAGAAAGTCCTTTCATAGGGATAAAATAAGGGAAATGGAGATTTGTAGAGAGAATATTTTGTCAAATAAATGCCCAAAGACTCATGGGCAGAGAAAAGATAACCTTTCACTAAAAAGAAAAATGTTGGAGTTCCTGTTGTGGCACGGCAGAACTGAATCTGACTAGTATCCATGAGGATACAGATTCGATCCCTGGCCTCATTAAGTGGGTGAAGAATCTGGTGTTGCCATGAACTGTGGTATAGGTCACGGACACGTCTTGGATCCCATATTGCTGTGGCTGTGGAATAGACCTGAAGCTGTAGCTCCAATTTGACCCCTAGCCTAGGAACTTCCATATGCTGTGGGTATGCCCCCCCCCCAAAAAAAATGAAAAGAAACATACATAGCTTGAGACTTGTGAGGTAGATTTTATTTGGGACAAAATGAGGACCAAAGTCTGGGAGGCAGCATTTCAGATAGCTCTGAGAATCTTCTCCAAAGAGGTAGGGATGATTGCCAGTATATATGTGATTTTGATGAAAGAAGGAGGTACATGCAATCAAGCACTCTTTTTTGCAGAATGTTTCTGCTAGTCATGAGGAGCAATCATCACCACGAAGGATTTTCTTTTCTATATATGAGGATATGCAAGGATTTGGCTCATAAAATTGCGTACTGAAAATATCTATCTGAAGACATGTTCTGCCAGTTTTTTCTAGAGCACAGAGTGCCTAATTTGTGATCTCCACCATGAACTCCTCTCAGAGAATATTGAAGATCAGAGGTCTGAGCAAATTTTAATCCTCATAGAGGCTGATTGCAAGTGCCAATTTTTAGTTGGTATTAGTCTGGGAAATTTTTTATAAATATTTAGTGCAAATATAAGCATGTGTTTGTACGAACTCAGATTAGGTGATAATGATGTGACTAAGGGAGAGAGGAAAATGTTTAAGTTTTATTTTTTTTTTCTTTCAGCAAAAGGACTTCATGGTATATCTGAGTAATTTCTTTTCTTGCACTTCAATTCCTTCTATCCAAATTTTTTATCCTGGACTATGGTGGTAATACCATCAAAAAAATATGTATAGAAGGAAATTGGTCTTTGGAAGAAGTTGATGTTTTTACACTGGTACATTTAAAGTTTCATATGATGACAATGAAGGAATACCCTGGAGTTAGAAACCAGACTGGTGGTTTTGTTTTCTCAGTGATTAGATACTGGACAAAACTGAGAAAGCAAAAATGAAATTATGGGAATAATGGTGTACATCCTGAACTTGTGTGTTTATCTCATGCTTCCCTCCTTCTTCACAGATACTTATATATAAACATTCACCAAGACCTAACAGAAATTCACCTGGTTTAAGGCAAAAACTCTGAATGTCTTTGCCTTTTTACCACGATATATTCTATTAAAATTGGACTCTGGCATTATTTTTAAAATTTTTCATTTCTTAAAATAAAGAGTTAAATTTTATTCTGTGGACAAAACTGAGGACTTAAGCCCAGAATGCATCATTTCAAGTAACCCTGAGAAAACTGCTCAGAGGAGGTGAGGGGGGATCTAGGATGTATAGGAGTTTTGGAAACAAAAGCAGTTAGTAGAAACAAAAGATTAATTCTAACAACTGAAAACTAACTATCTCAAGTTAAGGAATTTAGCACTTTTCAATGTATGGGAAGATGCAAGTTCTAGGCTCATTAAAATCATCCCTTTGATGTGCACCTCAGCTATCTGGGGCCTCAAGATTCACAATTGAGCTTTGCTGCAGTCTGATGGCTGCTAGATGGCAGGGGATCATTGGCTCACAGTTGGAGATGGGTGCAACCATTGATGACTGTGACATCTTTTGTTTACTGATACGGCAGGCAATATTTTATTTCTCAGTGACTCCTCTTTACCCAATATTTGACCAATGTTTGGGAGACCAATTTTCGTCCCACAGTGCTGGGAGTCTCATCCCAGATCATGTGAAAATTCTTTATTTTACACTGATGCTTTTACAAAATGAAGACTTCCCAGAAGACTCAAAAAAGTCTTTTGGACTGTTTAAACAAACAGGAGTTTCTGATAATCTTTAGATAATACCACTTAACTGAACTGGGTAACAAATGATAATTCTAATGGAAAATTTGATGACTTCATCTAGATCTACAGAAATTAATTACATAGAACTAAATTAACTAATAAATAGAATTTATAACTTTGTGACATTTTTGGAAATATACTAGATTTAATCTTTGTTTTCCAGAAAAACCTTTCCTTTTATGTTATGATTTACAAGTTGCTGAAGCATACCTTTGTAAACAAAGATGAACTATTTATCTTTTTCTCTCTACCTGATCCTTCTGGAATTTAACTTCTCCAGCTGTCACACCTATGGACTTGATGTTTATTACAAGTGGATTATAATTACTGTCGACTTAAAAAAATGCACAACCTGAAAGTTGAGAGTTCAATTTTATTTGGGGCATTAAGCCAGGAAACAGCATTTCAGGTTGGCCTGAGAAATATACTCTGAGGGGACAAGGGGGAGCCAGGATACATAGGAGGTGTTTTTTTTGTTTTTTTTTTGTTTGTTTGTTTTGTTTTTTGCAACAAAGGGCAGGAAGGATGCAATAAATTGATGGGGATCAGTATTTTTTAAGTGCTCATACTGATGCAGCCTGAGTTGAGAAAAATATGTTAAAACAAGTATGTCATATAGGGTTAGATTTTTAAGCTAAAGTTAAATAAGTATTTTGTCAAAAACCAAGGGGGAAATGCTAAGAATAAAATGGATGTGCCTTGGGAGATAGAGCATTCTCTTACTTGAAATGTCTAAATATGGTGCTAACCATTTGCAAGAATAAAAGATTCATTGCTTTATAAAGGAATTCATGAATTAGATAGGAGATTGAATGAGCTGACCAACATCCCTTCTTCTAGATATTTGCAGACCCAGCTTGAGAGTAATTAAAAGAAGTTGGTCTGGCTAGAAAGTCTAAGGAGGAGTTCCTTTCTCACTTGGCAATTTTTGTTCAGAAATTCTGGGTTCAGTAAGGAGTGAAACATGAAGATAGATTTAGGCTTTCCCTCCATTTTTAGAGCCTGTGTGAATATTAGACTCTTGCCTAGTCATCTAACACAAATATATAACAGTTTACTTATGTTCCAGGGGCCTGCCTTCCCTCTGGATGGTGTAGTCACTTGAGTGAATCCCTAAAGCTCTAACCACATTGTTGAGATGAGCAAGGGGTAGAGGGGAGTGTGGCTGGAAAGCTCTTCCTTAACCCCCTTCTACCCTTTCCTTGGGGTTGAGCTGTCATTCTAAGATGTTACATTATTTCTCTAGATTAGATTTCATAGATGTTATAAAAGCCAAACTCACCATAATACTAACTTTGCCAGACCCCCTAATATAGAGAATGTTGGGTAGTTTATGCATTTCTGTGTTGAGGAAATGAAATGGAGGGATGTGGCTATCCATGTTTCTATGATCTATATTTCCTACACTTTTTCCTGATGTCTATTTCATGTCAGTCCACCACCCATCCTAATGGAGATTTATTAAAATATGATTCTTTTTATAGAGGAAAGTAAATCTAAAGCATAATTTTACAAGGGCTATCCAAAAGTATGAATATGGGAGCACTGGGTTGAAATTATCAGTAAATTGAACATATCTAATACAGGCTGCTTTAATCAGATATATTAGCAATATGCAGATCTTTCCAATAGGGACTTAAATAAAGAGGACAACTCAGGACCGAAGGTTCAAATGTGATAGGTAGCCACCTAAATGTAATAATTGAAGTAATGGAATTGAATGTTCATATAAGGGTGAGATGCTTGGGCACATTCATAAAAGAAACAGGAGGAGGCAGAACAAATTGAAAGGGCTAATGGTGTTAAATCGTCCCAAATGTTAGAGAATGATGAGATAAAAAGAAAAGGAAAATATTGTGATAATGTGTTCATGCAAAAAAGAACAACAGGTGATTGATTGTTGCAACAGAAGGGACAGAGAAATGGAAAATGCCAGAGAAGAAGAGTAGTGGGAACGAGGATCTGGAGAATAGGACAAGTGTAAGGTCCAGAGCACCAGGAAAGGAATAATATTTAGGTAGTAGAGAAGATCAAGAAAAAATGAGAAGATAGATATAGGAACAGTGACATGCTGCAATAAAGAAAACAAAGGGAGTTCCTTTTGTATGTTTATAGCTTCTTTAATTTTAAGGCAAGTCTATAGGTGGAAAGGTATTGGGTTTGAGATTTAAAGAATGTATTAGTGAAGTAGATAGACAAAATCCATGGAAACTTGTAAAGTGGACAACTTACAAATGCTTATTTTTTATAAAGCATGTCTCAAAAAAGTTGTAAATTATATTCTGTACCTTAATCTTAATCCTAAAATTGTATATTGAGAATTGCACCCGATTTGAGAGCTAGTATTTGTATTACATTTTAAAATTTTAATTATATAGTTTTTCATTAAAGCCATAATCTAAACTTGCAAATAAGTAGTAACATGTTTGTTGCTTCTTCCCTGCTAATAAATAATGGGTCATTTTGCTATAAGTCTAGTGTTATTGATATTAGTCATCTCAGCACCATTATAATTAAATATGTCTTGTGCCACAATCAAATTGGAATAGAGTTGCAAAAAACCACTATTGAATTGGAAGCAACACTGGTTATTGTGCCTTCATTATGTAAATCTAGCTTTTGCAAAGATGTCAGATCAGCAGGAACTGTCAAAATACATGCAAAATGACCTGCTGTGAAGTCCATCTTCCTCACTAGCATAAGCCTCTTTCTCTGCAGGTATTTCTTTAGGGGAATATTTGTTATCAAGTAAAACAATCTATTTGTTATGGAACCCTTGACTGAAATGTCCCTTTTCGGTCAGGCTGGATAATAACTGCTTGCAGGAGTTGTTACAAAATAGGAGGTCCCAGTAATGAACATGGTGCTATTACCAAAAATTAACTAGAAGAATTTGAGAGGGGTCAAAAGGAAGGAGGAGACACTGGTCCATAATATGTTTTGCCAACTTCCCAGAATACTTTGCACTGAAATCCATCTTGCTGAGAAGTGTGAAAGCCACCAGGAAGGACCTTGAGTCAGACCAAATATTGGCTAAGATGGATGATGGGCCAGAAACAACCTGGAAACTAATCTCATTACCATAAAACCCAAGACTGTAAGCCATGTGGCAGAGTTGTTCTCCTGAGTTCCCTTATGCTACTTCTCTCCAACTGGGCACCCCTTCTCAATAAAGTTTGCTTTGTCAGCATGTGTGTCTCCTCAGACAATTCATTTCTGAGTATTAGATAAGAGCCCACTCTTGGGCCCTGGAAGGAATCCCCCTTTCTGCAACATGTACACACACTATCACTCAGAGTTTTCCAGAATTTAAAAAAAAATCTTACACATTTTATTATTTCTCTTTACTGATAGCTTCCGCAAGCATTAATTGAGTGCCTACTGTATGAAAGTTTTGATATAAAATAAGATAATACCTTGCATTTATTTAGTTCTTTAGAATCAAAACTCCAACAATAATCACCTCCCTTGGGCTTTGAAATAATTTTGTAATAACATAAGACAGGTATGGCAAACTATGTATGATAATTGTAGAAATTAAGGTTCATAAACTTTGGTCAAGCTTTATTCCCCTCTGACCTTATATATTTTTGTTAAAATGCTGGCACTACAGCCTTATAAAACCATATAGTGTAGATTCTGAGTAATTTAAGCTTTGTGTATGGAATCTTCCTAAGATTTAATTTGAGATATATCTGGTATTCTGTTTTATGAAAATATAAAATACCAGTATTATAATGAGGCAATTATCCTGGGTATGTTTTTTTTTAAATGACTTTCTGTAATAGATTATCCATCTTAATAGAACATATATTCTTGATGGATTAGAAAATAATAAAAACAACCTACAAACCTAGTCCCAGATCATGTGTGAAATATGGGGAGGATAATTAATTAGTAAGATTACTTTTATATTGTTTACCTTTCTATTACAAAAGTCAATTAAAAATAAAATTCTACAATTTTGATTATGCCTTAAAATTTTAAATCTCTGCTTGAGAGAGAATTACTACATGTCATAGTTTCTCCTACAGCCATAATAAGTGAAGATATTGACCATAGTGCATGTTAGACCTCTGCCTTCAGCAGAATGGGAAACAATAGAGGTGAAAGAACTCTTAAGAAAGAGAGTTAGTACTTAAACAGAAGACCACAAACCCAAGAAATAATTTAAAGATATATAGAACCCTCAGGTGTAATCGCAACTTGATAGCAGACTGTCAGCTCTGGTTAAAAAGATCTTTTCAGGTAGGAATTTCCATGCTCGCTATGGCAAAGGCAGGTAGGCTCAATCATAGAGCTAAATTATGAGAGCTGGTTGCGAACATCTCTTCTCAACTCCATGTTCTCTCAGGTCACATTTTTAGCTTTCAACCATGGTGGGAGTATTTACAATATGCAGATTGGCAACCACTGCAAATCAGTCTCTGTTTCCATGCCTGACACTGTCCTCCCCAAAATCCAGGTATAAACATTTGCCAGCATATCAGTCTACCACCTCAGTTCAAGATATTTTCCTGTATAAAGCAGATCACAACCAACACATTAAGAAATGGGGTTAAGGTCCATGTTCTTAATTGAGGAATGGAGTAAGATTGTGAGAAGTAGGGGTTGGCAATGGCTTACTTATAAAGATCTTAGCCAAAAAAGTGGTTTGTAAGATGAGGGCTATGGACTAGACAACTACTTTTTAGGTTATGAAAGAGGCTAATGTTTAGTGAACACGTGGATATTCAGGGGAATTACTGTAAAAACACTAATTTTTGGAGTGCAAACCCAATCCAGAGCCAATGCTTTAGTTAGTTAAGAAAGAGATTCTAATATAATTCAAGTCACTGTCAGGATTAGCTTAGAAAAGTGGGGTTAAGGTTTCAGGGGATAAACCGTGCACTCATAGTTGATTTGGACTTTAATAAAATGATACATATTGTGTTAGATACTTTATATATGTTGTTTCAATAATTACAGCCATCTTTCAAAGGCAGTAAAGTTATTTAAATTTTGTTGAGGAGAAAGTTCTTCACAGTGGCAGAACCCTTTCTCCAAAATGGAAAGCCTGATTAGCTAAATTGACCTTTTTGGTAATTTCTCTGTTGTGCCATATTCTATAATACAAAGCACTGTAAGTATCTAAAAGATGAACCATTTATTTTCCCTTAGGAGTTTTATTTAATAGTTGATAAAAAGATTATTTGTGCAGCTGACTTGGATTTGAGCATGGTTGCAGGTCAGAGATCATTAAAAAGAATAATTCTATGGCTCAGATGAGAATTAATGAGAACCTGGACTGATATTGAAGAAGGAATGATGAGAAGATTCAAGAGTTTTACAGGATATAAGATTAAATTGATTTGTTGATGTTAAAGAGGGAACAAACTCTTGAAATAACTTTGGTTATAAACACGAAACTTCCAGTTCAAATATGTGATCAGTCTTTATCAGCAGTATTTGTTGTGCATAATTAAATTTTCTACAGATCCTATGTCCAATCTCCTCTATTTCTTCGGAAATAAATTATAGGATATGTGGCAATTTTTCACTCTGCAAATCTCAAATCTCTTAAATGAAGTGAAGGCCATTCCATATTTTCTCCTTTTTTTTTGGTCTTTTTTTTTTTTAGAGCCACACCTGCGGCATATAGAGGTTCCCAGGCTAGGGGCCCAATCAAAGCTACAGCTGCTATCTTACACCACAGCCATACCAGATCCAAGCTGTGACGTGACCTACACCAAAGCTCATGGAAACGCTGGATCCTTAACCCACTGAGGCCAGGGATCAAACCCGCAATCTCATGGTTCCTTGTTGGATTTGTTTCTGCTGGGCCATGATGAGAAGTCCCAGCCCATATTATCTTGGCCACTTTGCCCCTCTCTGATTCTCTTCTTTACCCTTCCTTTTTTCATCTCATAAGTCCAAATGTTTTTATTATAGTTTTGGGACAAAATTACTCTGTAATTTCTTACTTTACAAAATTGAAGCCAACAAGGACAGAGTTGTCCCTATAGCTTTGTTTACTATTTTCTATTGGCTAATAAATATGCATTAATTATTATATTTAATACTTAAAATAACAAAAGGTATTTTTTAACTCCTCCCATGTAACTCCATAGATATTATTATTACCTGCTTTACTGAATTTAAACAAAGGCATGAGATGTTATACACAGTAATGTGCCCAGAATTACCCTGCTAGATACTAGTGAAATGAAAATCAAACTTGAGTGTGTTTGACTCTAGGCTTAAACTTTTAAACACTTGCATGTTTATCTCTACCTAGAAAAAGTGGGCTGCAGCAGTGATTCTGCAGATGTGGCATATAAGTACCTTCTAAATACCTGTTCATAGATTAGTTCAACATATATGAGAATCTGGATTTTTCTCTGGAGTGGTTGAGCAGACTGAGACACATTGCTTTGAATAAATATATAAGGACTTTTTAAAAATCAATCTAATTTTTTTAAAGAATTTTCAGTTTAACTTGTTTATAATTTTCGTCATGCTTATTTGTCACCTTTTTATTATCATTATTATTTACATAAGAATTATTTTAAAAATTGACTCATGAAAATAATAATTCAGGAGTCAATGATAATAATTCAGGATAGTGATGTTTTACACTAACATTTTCACTTATGCTTCAGAGGCCATCTGTTCAATAGGTATTGCTTGTTCTAATTAATTTTGCTTTTAATTTATGGTTTTTACATATGTGTGATTTTGTGTAATGCCCTGTGAAGGTTAGGTTTTAAAGAACTAGTAGATAAAATAAAGCTGATAAATTTTGCAAAACAAAGTCCTAAAGAAGTTCATGCTTGTTTAGAATGTTTGCATTGAGAAACTCTTTATATTTTACTTCTTATTTTCAAACACATCTCTAACATACCTTCATTTATTTTCTTATTAATCATTGGGCTACACAAAAAAGGGGTGGCATTTAAGTATGGTGATTAGTGTTGCTAGAGAGATAAGAATCAAAGTGTATCGTGTCTCCTACATTCACTTATGTAGATAAATCTTAAGAAAAATAGTCATTGGTGATGAAATTATTTTCTTCCATGTAAATGCTGTAGATATTAAACTGAGATTTAATAAATATTTCAATGAAATTATTGATGCCTTTCTCCTATGCAAAGTCTTCTAGACTTTCTCTCCAAACAGGTTATTGATTGAGAATATACCTATACATCTCCAAATGTATCTATATATCTATCTAACTATATATATTTATTTGTGCATAGATACGTGTCTCCAATTAAATATATATATATGTATATCTGTCTATCTATCTATAACACAGTTGATTGTTGAAAAACATGAAGGTTAACCTACATAAAATTTATAGTTAACATTCCCTATCTGCAGTTCTTCTGTATCTGCACATTCAACCTACCACAGACCATATAGTACTGTAGTGATTACTACTGAAAATTATTTATATATAAGTGGACTGGTGCAGTCGAAATCCATATTACTCAAGGATCAGCTGTACATATATAACATATTTGTGTGTACACATGCATATGTATCTATACACATATGTTCAGGTAAATATGCACGTATGGATTTTTTAATGACTATATTAAACTGCCATCTGTCCAAATGAAAATAGCAGAAAGCTGCCTATCCCAGGTCAATGCTAACATGATCAGTTAGTTTTAGGTTGATTCTCTTGGCAAGAAAGGGTACAATGAGAAAGATTTCTGCATTGACTATTGCTTAAAACCCACTGAACATGATCTAGATATAGCTGCCCATTGCATTGGTAGTCACAACTATTCAGTGCAATCAGTAAACAACCTCTAGTCACCATTTGTGTCTTTCTATATATTTTTTTCTCTAAAATTTCAATACCAGAGTTCCTGTTATGGCTCAGTGGTTAACAAATATGACTAGGAACCATGAGGTTGCAGGTTCAATCCCTGGCCTTGCTCAGTGGGTTAAGGATCTGGTATTGCCGTGAGCTGTGGTGTAGGTTGCAAATGTAGCTCAAATTTTGTATTGCTGTGGCTGTGACGTAGGCCAGAGGCTACACCTCTGATTAGTCCCCTAGCCTGGGAACCTCCATATACTGTGGGTGTGGCCCTAAAAAAGACAAAAAGACAAAAAATAAATAAAATAAAATAAAATAAAATAAATCAAAAATAAAATTTAAATACCTGAGACCAGGGAAATTTAAAAACAAAGAAACTACGTTCATAAGATATATGTAACTCTTGAGAGTAATTCGGCCTACTGCATTCTACACATTTTAAATATTTTATTTTTATGACCAGAAATCCTACTTACTAAAGCACAAATGAAGAGTCTTATCTTTCATTTATAATGCATAAACAGTAATATATATACTTTCTGTTATAATATAGTCATAATATATTTTCATTCAAAATATTTAACTTTTCCTGACATCTTTCAATGAGTACTCTTTTGGTACATTTCCCATTCTTATCCTGTTAAAACAGCTTGCTGGTTACTGGACTTTTTCCTAAGCTTCAAATGTTGCTATAAGTTATCTCTTTGTGTTGCCATTTTCCTCTAATCAATTTATTGCTAACACATTTTCTATGCATACTCAAACTGATTCAAGTTCAGGTCTATGTTAGGAACTCATTACATAACTGCCAAAAATTGCAGAGCTAGATATGATTTGCTCTTTGATAAGTAATTAGACAATGTCAATGATTTAAGACAAATATCGGAGAGAGGACAAGATGGCGGAGGAGTAGGAGGACACGCTCGCCCTCTCCCACAAACACAACAAAAAAAGCACATCTACAGAATAAATGACTCGCACAGAACAGCAACCAATCGCTGGCAGAGGAACCTAAACTCCAATAACGGCAAGAAGTTCGTGACATTACTGGGCAGAACGGGAGAAAAGAGGAGAGTGAGAGAAGGTGAATCTGAGCAGGATGGGCGCTCCCGAAAGGCAACTGTGGAGGAGAAAGGGATCCTGCACCCTGGAAAGTCACCTACACAGGGGAAAGATCAAACGAACCAGAGCAATCTCCAGATGCAGAGAAGAGTGTGGCAGTAAGTTGGAGTACGGAAAAGCCAATCAAGAACCGAATGGACCATCTGAACTACGGGCACAGTCACCAAAAATTGAGACGCCTGGGTGGGGGCTGGGCACCGAGACCTTGGCTCCAGAGGTTAGTCCCTGAGAATGGGCTGGGGGGGCACGGTGGAGCGGAAACTGCTTGGGAGGTCTAGAAACCATTTGACGGGGCAGAGACTGCCTGGGAGACTAGAAAACAAAGCTGTCGCAGAGGAAGGGAGCAATACTCTAGGGGCGGGGAAGTGGAAAGCTGCATCAGAGGGAACCTGGAGAAGAGCCTGGTCTGCACCCGAGCTGGGGAGGGGAGAGAAGAAGGGGTGGGTCCCCATAGAATACCCCCCACGCCACAGCAAGCTTACAGGCCTGCTAGCTAGCTGAAAGCTGTGCTTCCCAGTGCATCCCCTCCCCCCACCCCCGCCACCCCCTACAATCTCGCTGAACCTGGGGCTGCCTGCCATCCAGGAGGGCTGGCCTCAACAATTGCCTGAAGCCTACCACCGCAGGGGCTGTTCCTGCACAGGCCTGCTTGCCCTTTGGATGGGCTACACTTCCGCAGAGCAGCACCAAACACCACCAGCCCCCGAGAAAAGGCCTGCAGCCCAGAAAACCTAGAAAAAGCCTAGCCAGGCCATGAATAGATCTGCCTAATTCTCGGACGGTTTTTCTGAGTTGGGCGTCCCTGGGGAGGAGCCTCCTGGATTTCCAGTGGCCCTGCTACATGCCCAAGCCCCTAGGGGGTGCCGAGACCTAGTGCATCAGCTGCATAGGACTGCCAGCTCCAGGCAGGACCCCCTGCAGCCCAGAAAAGCTGCAACAAGCTCGGCCGAGTCGGGAAAAGATCTCAGATGGTCTTTCTGAGTCAGGCTGCCCTGGGGAGGAGCCTCTTGGGTCTCCAATGGCCCTGCTACCCGCCCAAGCCCCCAGGGGGTGCCCCACTCCCACGGAATAGCTGCTTAGCACCACCAGCCCCCTGGAAGAGCCCCTGCAGCCCAGAAAAGCTGCAACAAGCTTGGCCAGACTGTGAAAAGTTCCGCTTACATTCTCAGGCCATCCTTCTGAGTTGGGCTGCCCTAGGGAAGAGCCTCTTAGGTTCTCAGTGACCCAGATAGCTGCTCCAGCCCCCAGGGGGTGCTGCACTCCTGAGGAACAGCTGCCCAACACCGCCAACCCCCTGCAAGAACCCCACAGACTAAAAACACCAGAGCAAGCTCTGCATGACCAAGTGAAATCTGCTACCATCATGGTGTGGACCTCCCAGTCCTGTCTGCCCTCAGGAAGCCCTCCTTTGCTTCAAAGAAACACTGTTAGCCCCACCAACACTCCAGAAAAGCCACAAAAAAGATTGACCAACAATGCCAGCCCTCAGGAAATATTCCATGGCAGTGACAAGGCAAACACTGCCCGATAACGGAGAGTACAACTCCCTCAGGAGAAAGAAAACAACAAGCAAGATGAAGAAGCTGAGAAACCACCCCCAGTCAAACCAACAGGAGAACTCACCTAAACAGTCAACAATGAAACAGATCTCTGCAGTCTGACAGACCTGGAGTTCAAAAGGGAAATAGTGAAAAGACTGAAGGAATTAAGAGAAGGTATGAACAGTAATGCAGATACCCTCAGAAAGGAGTTAGAAAATATAAGGAGGAGCCAAGAAAAACTAGAACAGTAATTTGCAGAGATGCAAACTGAACTAGGGGCAGTAAAAACTAGAAGGAATAATGCAGAAGGACGAATCAGTGATATGGAAGATAGAATAATGGAAATCACTCAATCCGGTCAACAGACAGAAAACCGAATCAAAAAACTGGAAAGCAATATAAGAGACCTATGGGATAGTATAAAGCGGGCCAATCTAGGCATAATAGGAATTCCAGAAGGAGTAGAAAAAGATAAGGGGATGGAAAATATATTTGAAGAAATTATCACTGGAAACTTCCCAAATCTAAAGGATACTGGGTTCAAGATACAAGAAGCACAGAGGGCCCCAAACAAACTGAACCCAAACAGACCCACACCAAGACACATCCTAATAAAAATGGCAAAAGTTAGTGATAAAGAGAGGATCCTCAAGGCAGCAAGAGAAAAACAGAATGTTACCTACAAGGGAACCCCCATAAAAATATCAGCTGATTTCTCTACAGAAACACTACAGGCCAGGAGGGAATGGCAAGAGATATTTAAAGTGCTAAAAGGAAAAAATAGGCAACCTAGAATACTCTATCCAGCAAGAATATCATTTAAAATAGAAGGCGAAAGAAAAATTTTTCCCAACAAACAAAAACTTAAAGAATATAGCAACACAAAACCCAGGTTAAAGGAAATATTGAAAGGGCTTCTCTAAACCAAAAAGAAAGGAAGGAAAGGGAAGACAAAAGAAAAGAAAAAAAAAAGAAGAAGAGGAAGAACTAGGACTGAGGAAGCCGCAATCAGAGAGCGGTTATTCAAATAAGCCAGCATACAGATTTAATCATGAACATGCTTCAAACGAAATAAAATTAATAAGAAAAAAATAAAAAAGAGTCATCAAAACCATAAAATGTGGGCAAGGAATGTTAGGAAATAAATAACCCTTTTTGTTTGTTTGTTTGTATGTTTCTCTTCTTAATTTTAATATGAAGTGTTTGAACTTATAGGACCATCAGGCTAAAACACACAATTATGGGAAGGGGTTAGCATACTTAAAAAACAGGGCAACCACAAGCCAAAAGCAAATATTGCATTTGCAAAAAATGAAAAAAAAATATACTCAAGCAGATAATAACAGGAGACCATCCAACCAAAAAAAAAAGAAAGAAAGGAAGAATGGAGAACCATAGAATCAACTGGAACACGAGGTTCAAATGGTAATAAATAATCATCTATCAATTATCACCTTAAATGTCAAAGGACTGAATGCCCCAAGCAAAAGACACAGAGTGGCTGAGTGGATTAAAAAGGCAAAAACCTTCAATATGCTGCCTACAAGAAACTCACCTTAGGACAAAAGATACATATAGATTGAAAGTGAAAGGCTGGGGAAAAATATTTCACGCCAATAGACATGACAGAAAAGCAGGAGTCGCAACACTCATATCAGACAAAATAGACTTTAAAACAAAAGACATAAAGAAAGACAAAGAAGGACACTATTTAATGATTAAGGGATCCATCCAAGGAGAGGATATTACTATCGTCAACATATATGCCCCAAATACAGGAGCACCCAGATACATACAACAAATATTAACAGACATAAAGGGAGATATTGGTGAGAAGACAATCATAGTAGGAGACCTTAATACCCCCCTCACATCAATGGACAGATCCTGTAGACTGAAAACCAATAAAGCAACAGAGATCCTAAAGGAAACAATAGAAAAGTTAGACTTCATTGATATCTTCAGGTTATTACATCCAAAAAAAGCAGAATACACTTTCTTCTCAAATGTTCATGGAACATTCTCAAGAATCGACCACATATTGGGACACAAAGCTAATCTCAATAAATTTAGGAGCATAGAAATTATCTCAAGTATCTTCTCTGACCACAATGCCATGAAATTAGAAACAACCACGGGAAAAGGAAAGAGAAAAAACCTACTACATGGAGACTAAACAACATGCTACTAAAAAAACCAATGGGTCAATGAGGAAATCAAGAAGGAAATTAAAAACTACCTTGAAACAAATAATAATGAAGACACAACCCCTCAAAATCTATGGGATGCTGCAAAAGCAGTGCTCAGAGGGAAATTTATAGCAATACAGGCCTTTCTCAAAAAAGAAGAAAGATCCCAAATTGACAACTTACCCCTCCACCTAAATGAATTAGAAAAAGAACAAAAAATCCTAAAGTCAGCAGAAGGAAGGAAATTATAAAGATCAAAGAAGAAATCTATAAAATAGAGACTCAAAAAACAATAGAGAAAATGAATAAAACCAAGAGCTGGTTCTTTGAAAAGGTGAACAAAATTGACAAGCCCCTGGCCAGACTCACTAAAAAGAGGAGAGAAAGAACCCAAATCACCAAAATTACAAATGAAAAAGGAGAAATCACAACAGATACAGCAGAAATACAAAAAACCATAAGAGAATACTATGAACAACTGTATGGCAACAAGTTTGACAATCTGGAAGAAATGGACAATTTTCTAGAATCTTACAGCCTGCCAAAACTGAATCAAGCAGAAACAGACCAATTGAACAGACCGATCACTAGAAATGAAATTGAAGAGGTCATAAAATCACTCCCTACAAATAAAAGTCCAGGACCAGACGGCTTCACAGGTGAAATTTATCAAACATATAAAGAGGAATTGGTGCCCTTCCTCCTTAAACTCTTTCAAAAGGTTGAAGAAGAAGGAATACTCCCAAAGACATTCTATGATGCCACCATCACCCTAATTCCAAAACCAGACAGAGATACCACCAAAAACGGAATCTATCGCCCAATATCATTGATGAATATAGATGCAAAAATTCTCAACCAAATCTTAGCCAACTGAATCCAACAACATATCAAAAAAATTATACACCATGACCAGGTAGGGTTCATCCCAGGTTCACAAGGATGGTTCAACATATGCAAATCAACATCATACACCACATTAACAAAAGACAAGTCAAAAATCATATGATCATCTCAATAGACGCAGAAAAAGCATTTGACAAAGTCCAACATCCATTCATGATCAAGACCCTCACCAAAGTGGGTATAGAGGGAACATTCCTGAATATAATCAAAGCCATTTATGATAAACCCAAAGCAAATATAGCTCTCAATGGGGAAAAACTGAAAGCCTTCTCACTCAAATCTGGAACAAGACAGGGATGCCCACTCTCACCACTGCTCTTCAACATAGTTTTGGAAGTCCTAGCCACAGCAATTAGACAAACAAAGGAAATAAAAGGCATCCATATAGGAAGAGAAGAGATCAAACTGTCACTGTATGCAGATGACATGATACTATACATAGAAAACCCTAAGGACTCAACCCAAAAACTACTTGAACTGATTAATAAATTCAGCAAAGTAGCAGGATATAAGATTAACATTCAGAAGTCAGTTGCATTTCTGTATACCAGCAATGAAACATTCGAAAAGGAATACAAAAATATAATACCTTTTAAAATTGCACCTCACAAAATCAAATACCTCGGAATACACCTGACCAAGGAGCTAAAGGACCTATATGCTGAGAACTATAAAACTTTAATCAAAGAAATCAAAGAAGATGTAAAGAAATGGAAAGATATTCCATGTTCCTGGATTGGGAAAATCAATATTGTAAAAATAGCCATACTACCCAAAGCAATCTACAGATTCACTGCAATCCCTATCAAATTGCCCATGACATTTTTCACAGAACTAGAACAAACAATCCAAACATTTATATGGAACCACAAAAGACCCAGAATCACCAAAGCAATCCTGAGAAACAAAAACCAGGCAGGAGGCATAACTCTCCCAGACTTCAAGAAATACTACAGAGCCACAGTCATCAAAACAGTGTGGTACTGGTATCAAAATAGACAGGCAGACCAATGGAACAGAAGAGAGAACCCAGATATAAACCCTGACACCTATGGTCAATTAATCTTTGACAAGGGAGGCAAGAACATAAAATGGGAAAAAGAACGTCTATTCAGCAAGCATTGCTGGGAAACCTGGACAGCTGCATGCAAAGCAATGAAACTAGAACACACCCTCACACCATGCACAAAAATAAACCCAAAATGGCTGAAAGACTTAAATATACGACAGGACACCATCAAACTCCTAGAAGAGAACATAGGCAAAACACTCTCGGACATCAACATCATGAATGTTTTCTCAGGTCAGTCTCCCAAAGCAATAGAAATTAGAGCAAAAATAGACCCATGGTACCTCATCAAACTGACAAGATTTTGCACAGCAAAGGAAACCAAAAAGAAAACAAAAAGACAACTTACAGAATGGGAGAAAACAGTTTCAAACGATGCAACTGACAAGGGCTTAATCTCTAGAATGTATAAACAACCCAACAGCAAAAAAACCAATCAATCAATGGAAAAATGGGCAGAAGACCTGAATAGACATTTCTCCAAAGAAAATATACAGATGGCCAACAACCACATGAAAAAATGCTCTAGATCGCTGATTATAAGAGAAATGCAAATCAAAACTACCATGAGATATCACCTCACACTAGTCAGAATGGCCACCATTAATAAATTCACAAAGAACAAGTGCTGGAGGGGCTGTGGAGAAAAGGGAACCCTCCTGCACTGCTGGTGGGAATGTAAACTGGTACAGCCAGTTGGGAGATACCTTAGAAATCTATACATAGAACTTCCATATGACCCCGCAATCCCACTCTTGGGCATCTATCTGGACAAAGCTCTACTTAAAAGAGACACGTGCACCCGCATGTTCATTGCAGCCCTATTCACTATAGCCAGGACATGGAAACAACTCAAATGTCCATCGACAGATGATTGGATTCGGAAGAAGTGGTATATATACACAATGGAATACTATTCAGCCCTAAAAAAGGATGACATAATGCCATTTGCAGCAACATGGATGGAACTAGAGACTCTCATCCTGAGTGAAATGAGCCAGAAAGACAAAGACAAATACCATATGATATCACTTATAACTGGAATCTAATATCCAGCACAAATGAACATCTCCTCAGAAAAGAAAATCATGGACTTGGAGAAGAGACTTGTGGCTGCCTGATGGGAGGGGGAGGGAGTGGGAGGGATCGGGAGCTTGGGCTTATCAGACACAACTTAGAATAGATTTACAAGGAGATCCTGCTGAATAGCATTGAGAACTATGTCTAGATACTCATGTTGCAACAGAAGAAAGGCTGGGGGAAAAATGTAATTGTAATGTATACATGTAAGGATAACTTGATCCCCTTGCTGTACAGTGGGAAAATAAAAAAAATTATAAAAAAAAGACAAATATTGGAGGGATGTTGTCTTAATGAATGAATCTATTTTAAGAAGATTTAGATATTATGCATTCTCTAATTTGATTTCCACTATATTCTACTTGAAATTAAAGATAGTGATAATAAAACCTTTAGTTGAGTTATGCAATAAATTTAATGAATATTGTTTGCATGCATAACACCACAACTAGTATCATTTAATAAAAAAAGCATAATATAGTAGAAGATGCTATAATTTCAGTAAAAAAGAAAACATACATATGGCTGAATTAGAAATTATTTTTACAATCATACATACAATTTGCCAACTACCAAGGAAAATATAAGATCAAAAAATTGGATAAGGAATCCTAAAACATCTTCACTTTCTTAGTCATTATCCTATGAATCACTGCCATATCTGTTTTTCTATTCATCTTCAAACTGTGTTTTAAAGGAAAAACAGTTGCCTAGGGGTGTGGGTTTGAATGGAGGTTTAGCAAAATAATTTCAAAATGTGGGAAATGTAACTCCGAGAGATCATTTTGCAGGAGATACAAAGAAAGAAAGAAAATGAGCTCTGGTGTCTATTTCCCATGCCCACTCCTATTTAAAGATTAAATATATTTTGAATAGTATTTAATAAGGTCATGGAGAGTATAAACTATTATATTAAACAAGATTAGTAAGTCTCAGTTTTAGAAGTCACAGAAGATACTGAGAAGCAAGCCAGCTTCCCCATAGGGTCTCATGGGTAAAGACTGGGGATCTAAATGAGGTGGAACAAACCCTGGGGGAAATTATCAAGCTGGAGAACTGAGACATTAATCCAAGTCTTCCATAAAACAAACACCAGATGGGAATGAAAATACAACACATTTATTTCTCTCACATCTGTGAAAAAACTGTATAGGAAGTCAGAAAAAAGTGGGAAAAAAACATCTGATTGAAGAGTAGGTTTGATTCTGAGGAAGGAAGGATAGAGAAATGAGTGAGAAAGGGAAGGAATGCAGGAGACTAGGTTAAGTAGAATATGTAGAGTGTATAATTCTAAGGACAAGTTGCTAAGGTCTTTGGTGAGAATTTGGGGGATCCTAGGGTCTTAGTTTGCTATCACAGTTTTCTAGCATCTCCAGGAGTGGGCATGTCTTAGTATCCCTGCTGTGTTCACTAATTGGCTGGGAGAAGCCATTGGGAAATGGGGCCTCAGCATGAAATTAGTGAGGAATTTTGAGAGCATAGCAGTTTAAGCCTTTGGTCAATTATGTTCCTGCATTTTGAGACCTGAAAAATTCATTAAAATGGCCACTACCCTAATCTCTGCATCTGAAACATCCATCTCACAGATTGAATAACAAAACTAATTTTGTTTCCAAGAGCAGTAAAAACTTAGGCTTGATTCAGATATATACCCTCTCTTCCTTGAAAATATTGACTGAGCACCAACCCTATCAAGTTTTTTACCAAATGCTTTGTTAATGTAGAAATTTAAGCTGGTACCTTAGGAAATGTTGTCTATGCAATAATGGTTCATATTGTTGATAAACTAAGAGTCCCAGACATTGTCTACTATTTGAAACAGTTCAATTGCTGCTTTTAGGCATAAGAGGAGTTTAATATGCTTATATGTCTATGAGATAGGATGGCTAGAAATAGCTAGATAGGAAATCATGGACCTGGCCAATGGAATTGTGTTTGAAGATATTCTAAGTAGCTTAATCATAAGATCAAGAAAATAATTTAATTCAGCAGTTATAAAACTTTTTGGTTTTAGGATACCTTTAAACTTGGTGTACATGGTTTATAAGTTTTGATATTTATTTTGCTGCAAATGAAAACAGATACATTTTTACAATGCAAGAATACAAAAGAACACATTCCACTGACCATCAGAATAAAAATGTTAGAGCAATCATGCCTTGTAGCTTCTTGAAAACTCTACTGTACACTTGTGAAATAGAATGCAAAAGGCAAATAACACATTAATATATTTATGAAGCTGAAATTTTCCTAGGGCTCCCAAGTGTCTCTTGACTATTCATAGAGTACTCTTTGTCTAATTATAAAGACTGAGCACAAACTATTGCTGGGGTTTAGAATAATGCAGGTCACTGAGTGCCGGAGTCCAGCTCCAGCAGCCAGGGTGTTCCTGCGAGAATGGACAGTGTCGGCAGGTGCACACGGAGACAGCCTTTTTGTCCCTTCTTTCACGGCGCTGGACTGCTCAAATTTTATTGGCATAAGTGGTTGTTATATAGACAGTTTTTCACTACAGATTACATCTGTTAAAAGCACATTGGTTAAAAGTGTTAAAAGCACATTGGTTAACTATTAGGCTTTGTTTTTTGATCATATGGTGCAGTAGCAATATGTCATGTTTTAAAATCTTTAGCCTAACTAAATTTAGTGAGTACAATTCAAGGACAAACAAGCACAACATATCATGTGGGAAAGAGGAGACCCAGCACAAACCATCTCATGGCCAGCCAATTCCCAAAAGCCAAAGAAGTTACAGACATGAAAAATCTTGTCTTCAGACTAGTGTCTCTCTTCAAAGTGTCCTTGGCAGAAAGACAGTGTGAGAAAATACAAATCAACTTAGCCAGCTATCACTAAAAGTTTCTAAAATCAAGGACAAAACTCATAGCTAGGTTTCTTTTGATCATGAATAATATGCGTCTAAGTTCTATAAACTTCATTGAAATCCTAACTCTAAAGTTTACTGTGTAACTAGTTAGTAGATAAACACTATGTTTTAATTAAGTTGGATTTAAATAGGGGAGAGTCCTTTAGGATGAAATTATTATTATATTATTGTAATTTTGTTAAGTTACAAATCACCACAGGAAAATAAGAATGGGAAATAATAATAAGCAAATAATCAGGAAAGACTGAGAAAAACTGAATAACAAATAAAACAACAGGAAAGACTAGATCACCCAAGAAACAATCCATGTTCTCCGGTGCAAACATGGAAATTGTTTTCCCAGGAAAGCACCAATTTTTTCCCATCAACATCAACATGAGAGCCATGTAACCTAAGGCCTGCCCTCAGATTGTACCGTACAGGCAGGCCTCAGTCTGCCCTCGGTTTTTCACCGTACAGGGAGGCCTCAGCCTGCCCTCGTTTTTTCACTGTACAGGCAGGCTTCAGCCTGCCCTTGGTTTTTTACAATACAAACAGGCTTCTATCCTGACCAGAAGCCCACCGTTCAGGTGAGCTCCCTTCCTTGTCTCCTTGTATTTTCTCGGCTCCCCGCAACTGAGCATGTGCATGTAGTTCATGCCTGTGGAAGGCAGCTATTAGATTAGTGTAGGCCATGCCCTGGTGAGAAAGGTGGGATTATATACTTTGTTTATATTTCAACAATAATTGTTTGTGGGTAAGTCTACAGATTTATAGTTACCAATATCTACATTTGTGATAACAGGGGCAGAGAATGAGAACTATCAGTGATAGACTTTTACAACTGCACCTCTCTACTTTAAATAAGAAAAAGAGAAGAATCTAAGAAAATTTGTCACAGTCTGGACACTGATGTTTTGGCAGTGGATAGGGCAAAATCATTCAGATTCAGATATTTTGG
Source organism: Sus scrofa (assembly GCF_054392235.1). Classification (NCBI taxonomy): domain Eukaryota; kingdom Metazoa; phylum Chordata; class Mammalia; order Artiodactyla; family Suidae; genus Sus; species Sus scrofa. The sequence goes on from NC_139386.1 coordinate 52,079,625, forward strand.
GAACTTTACCATAGTTCTCAACTAAGACTGATAGCAAAAGTGATTTAAATAAGAATAACATATTTTTTTAGTGATCGCTGCCTGATTAGTTAACATTACTGATTAAATTATGATCTCCTTCTGGATAATATTCCCATTTATTTTGTTCACTCTCTCTTACAGAGAAACCAGAACAGCATCCAGCACATGGTAGATGCTTATATTTACCAAATGTATGAACAAATGAGCAAATGAAATGCTCATTTTGGAACTAAGCAAAATGTTAAGTAACAACAATATAAGCATGGTGAAAACAATAGGCATGGACCTACTGCTTTTGTGAAGACTGCAGCCAGATTTGGAAAGAAGGGAATAAGTAAAACTGACCTTCCCTTAGATGGTAAGTTCTTGCTCACTCTTTCAGCTTTGAATGCATGGTTTTTCTCTACCTGGACTAATCTTCCCCAAAGGACAGTAAAAGACTCATCTCATTGATTCTAAAATCACATGTTAAAATGGTCCTGTGAATCGGTCCATCAATATTTTTTCCAATTGTAACATTCTTGAAGAGCAGAACTGTTCCATTTTGAAACTTCCAGTGCCTAGTACAATGATTTGCAAATAATAAGCAGTTAATATTGTTTGCTGAATGGGTGAATAAATATATTTCACAAAAGTATACATGAGTAGATAATTTTAAGTAATGTAAATGAAGATAATATGTCAAAGAAATGAATCAATGTTTATTATATTTTCCCTTAGTCTTCTCTCACCAAATCATCACAGGATTTCTCATTTTTAAAAAATCTATGAGTTTCCTATAGGTAGAACAATCTTTTTTATTTTATTTTTAATTTAGTTCTATTTTTCTTTTTAGAGCTGCACCTGCAGCATATAGAAGTTCCCAGGCTAGGGAACCAGACATAAAAAGCCACAAATTGTATGATATGGAACTTTCAGAATAGGTAAATTAACAGAAACAAAATGCAGAGTAATGGTTGCCAGAGGTTAAGGGGAGGGACGAATGGAAACTTAATGGGTACAAATTTTCCTTTGGGGATGATGAAATGTTTCCAAGCTAGACAATATGGTGATGATTGCCCAATATTGTTAAATAAACTAAATGTACACTTTATTTTGGTTAATGGCTAATTTTATGTTATATGAATTTGACTTCAACTGAAAAATATTATAGTGTCCAAGGTTGAGACTGCTTTAAAAAAACTAGGTCAGGCAGTGGAATGAATTGTTGAGGAATACCCTTGTACTATATTTTCTATCTAATTTATTCCTTAATTCAACAAATATAAGAAGGTACTCTGAACTGAGCACTGTGTCATGTTCTCAGAAAAATAGTATGAAACAAATTGATGTAGTCCATATAATACTGCAACTTACAGACAAGGCAGGATCTATACATTAACTTTATTACAGTCTCTTTATCTTTACATTATTGTATTAATTATTACTTTTAAAGATAAATACATAGATGTCATATTTGTTCCCACTGGGAAAAGAGATAAATATATATTTTGCTTTGTAAGTATAGATTTCTCTTTAGCATTTGTATAAATTAGTACACTCAAAACCAAATATATAAATGTTATAGTTTAATTTTTCCCAGTATTAAACTTGTTTTCATGCATATATTCAAAATTAACTATATTGTGATTATTTTCAATTAACAAATATGAGGAATAAGTAGATTATCTATCTTGTTCACTCGGAAATCTGTAGCCATAAGGTAATTTCAGTAATTAAAAAAAAATTTTGAACTATTCATTTAAAAAAGTATTGAAATTCAATATGGATTTATTAAGAACATATTAAATGATAGGTATAGGACTAACATCCTACTGCAGGGAAATTAAAAGTAAGATTAATCACGTACTAAATGACTTTATGATCTTACCATTGAGTAGGAGAAATATGATAACCACATAAATAAATATAATAGGGAATGTAAGTTGTCTTTTTGTTTTCTTTTTGGTTTCCTTTGCTGTGCAAAATCTTGTCAGTTTGATCAGGTCCCATTGGTTTATTTTTGCTTTTATTTCTGTTGCCTTTGGAGAATGACCCCAGAAAAAATTTGTAAGGTTGATGTCAGAGAATATTTTGCCTATGTTCTCTTCTAGGAATTTGATGGTGTCTTGTCTTATATTTAAGTCTTTAAGCCACTTTGAGTTCATTTTGGTGCATGGTGTGAGAGTGTGTTGTTTCATTGATTTGCATGCAGCTGTCCAGGTTTCCCAGCAAGACTTCCTGAAAAGACTGTATTTTTCCCATTTTGTGTTCTTGTCTCCCTTGTCAAAGATTAATTGACCATAGGTGTCTGGGTTTATTTCTGGGTTCTCTATTCTGTTCCATTGGTCTGTATGTCTGTTTTGTACCAGTACCACACTGTCTTGATAACTGTGGCTTTGTAATATTGCCTGAGGTCTGGGAAAGTTATGCCTCCTGCTTGGTTTTTATTACTCAGGATTGCTTTGGCAATTCTGGGTATTTTGTTGTTCCATATAAATTTTTGGATTATCTGTTCTCATTCTGTGAAAAATGTCATGGGTAATTGGATAGGGATTGCATTGAATATGTAGATTTCTTTGGCTAGTATAGCCATTTTTACAATATTAATTTTTCCAACCTAAGAGCATGGAATACTTTTCATTTCTTTACATCATCTTTAATTTCCTTGATTGATGTTTTATTGTTCTCGACATACAAGTCCTTTACTTCCTTGGTCAGGTTTATTCCCAGGTATTTGATTCTTGGGGGTGCAATTTTAAAAGGTATTGTGTTTTTGTATTCCTTTTCTAACATTTCATTGTTAGTGTACAAAAATGTGACTGATTTCTGAAAGTTAATTCGTTGATCAGTTCAAGTAGTTTTTGCATTGAGTTCAAGTAGTTTTTGCATTGTGTCCTTAGGGTTTTCTATATATAGTGTCATATCATTGGTATAGAGTGACAGTTTTACCTCTTCTTTTCCTATTTGGATGCCTTTTATTTCTTTTGTGTGTCTGATTGCTGTTTCTAGGACTTCCAGTACTATGTTGAATAACACTGGTGAGAGTGGTTTCCTTGTCTTGTTCCAGGTTTTGGTGGGAAGGCTTTCAGCTTTTCTCAATTGAGTATTATATTTGCTGTGGGTTTGTCACAAATGGCTCTGATTATGTTAAGGGATGTTCCCTCTATACCCACTTTTGTAAGAGTTTTTTATCATGAATGGATGTTGGACTTTGTCAAAGGTTTTCTCTGCATCTATTGAGATAATCATGTGGGTTTTGACTTTTCTTTTTTGAATGTGGTGTATTATGTTGATTGATTTGCCTATATTGAACCATCCTTGTGCACCTGAGATGAATCCCACGTGGTCGTGGTGTCTGATCTTTTTGATATGTTGTTGGATTCATTTGGCTAAAATTTTGTCGAGAATTTTTGCGTCTATATTCATCAAAGATATTGGCCTATAGATCTCTTTTTTGGTGGTATCTTTGGTTTTGGTATTAAGGTTATGGTGGCATCATGGAATGTCTTTCTCAACCTTCCTTATTTTTTCAAACTTTTGGAAAAGTTTAAGGAGGATGTGTGTAAGTTCCTCTTTGTATGTTCAGTGGAAAATTTCCTGTGAAGCCATTTGGGTCTGGACTTTTATTTGTAGGGAGTGTTTTTATGACATATTCAATTTCATTTGCATTTTTCTATACCAACAATAAAAGTTTAGGAGGAGAATCAGAGAAACTATCCCATTAAGTATCACATCAAATTAATGAAATTCCTATGAATAAACCTACCTAAAGAAGGAAAAGAACTATGCTCTGTACACTGTAATATTCTGATGAAAGAACTCAAAATCTACACAAATAGATGGAAAGATACACCATAGTCATGGATTGGAAGAATCCGTATTGTCAAAATGACTATACTACCTAAGGCAATCTACAGATTCAATGAAATCCCTAACAAAGTAGCAAGGACATTATTCACAGAACTAGAACAGAATGTTTTAAAATTTATATGGGAACACAAAATACCCTGAACAGCCATAGCAATATTGAAAAAGAAAAACAGATATGGAAGAATAAGTCTCCCTGACCTCAGATAATACTACAAAGCTACAGGTATCAAAAAATATGTAACTTGCACAAACACAGAAATATAGATCAAAGAAACAATATAGAAATCCCATAAATAAACCCAAGCATCTAAGGTCAACTAACCTATGACAAAGGAAGTAATAACATACAGTGGAAGAAATGTTTTCTTTTCAATAAATGGTGCTGGGAAAATTGGAAAGCTATATGTGAAAGAATGAAAGCAGAACACTATCTAACACCATACACAAAAAAACTCAAAATGGATTCAAGACCTAAATATAAAGTCAAGTACTATAAACTCCTAGAGGAAAACATAGGCAAAACTCTCTGAAATAAATCAGCAACATCTTGTTTGATCCATCACCTATAATAAAGTCAATAAAAATAAAAATAAAGCAATGGGACCTAATTAAAACCTTTTGCATATTAAAGGATATAATTAGAAAAAGACAATTGAGAGCTGGGATACAATATTTGCAAATGATGCAACTGACAAGTGTTAAATATATTAAAAACATATAAAAAAATTCAACTCAACAACAATAAGAAAAATAACCCAGTTGAAAAATGGGCAGAATACCTAAATAAGCATTTCTCCAAAGAAAACATAGGAATAGCCAACAGGTACATGAAAAATGCTCAGTATCACTAATTATTAGAGAAATACAAATCAAAACATAAAGAGCTACCATCATGTCTCTGAATGTCCATCATTAACAAGTCAACAAATAACAAATGTTGGAGAGGGTGTGGAGTATTCACACTATTTGTGTGAAAATAAATTGGTATATCCACTATGGAAACCAGTATGGAGGTGCCTCAGAAAACTAAAACTACCACATGATCAAGCAATCCCACTTCTGTGCATATATCAGGGAAAACTTTCATTGAAAAAGAAATATGCACCCCTATATTAATCACAGTGGTATTCACAATATCCAAGACATGGAAACAACATAAATGTCCATCAACAGATGAATGGATTAAGAAGATGTGGTACATATATACGATGGAATATTACTCAGCTCTAAAAACAAAAACTAATGCCATTTGCAGCAACATGGATGGATCTAGAGACTCTTATACTACGTGAAATAAGCCAGAATGAAAAAGACAAATACTCTACGATATCACTTATTTGTGGATTCTACAATATGGAACAGACAATCATATCTAAAAATAGCAAATAAGCATACAAACAGAAACAGATCATGGCCAAGAAGAGCAGACTTGGTGTTCCCAAGGGGGAAAGGGAAGGGAGTGGGATGGATGGGATTTTGGGGAGTTTTGGGGATGCAAACATTTATATTTGAAATGGATGGGCAATGGGATCCAACTGTAGAACACAAGGAAATGTGTCTGATTGGATCACTTTGCTGTACAGTGGAACTTGATGAAACATTGTAAATCAACTATACTTTAACAATAGTAATAAAATAAAATAAAGTGAAATAAAATAAAATAAATAGCAAAAAAAAAAGAAAAATTTTTTGGACTTTCCCTGTAGGTCAATTTTAGCACAAGAGACATTTGTTAGACTCACCTATTCTCTTTAAATAACATGGCTCTGAAATGTTTTTTTGTGATTGATATCATATAAAAAAGATAGTTGAAGACAAAAAAGAAGATATTTTACATATATACAATTGAATACTACTCAGCTATAGAAAAGGACAAACTAATGCCCTTTGCAGCAACATGGATGGAACTAGAGATTCTCATACTCAGTGAAGTAAGCCAGAAAGTGAAAGACAAATACTATATGACATCACTTCTTTGTGGAATCTAAAATATGGCCCAGATGATCATATTTACAAAACAGAGATAGGTTACAGCCAAGGAAAAAAGACTAGTGATTGCAAGGGGGAAGGGGGAAAGAAGTGGGATGGTTGGGAAGTTTGGTTTTGTTGATGCAAACTGTTATATCTGGAAATGGATGGTCAATGGGGTCCTAATGTATACCACAGGGAACTATGTGTGATTGGGTCACTTTGCTCTACAACAGAAATTGAAGAAATATGTAAATCAACTGTACTTTGATCAAAAAGGTAAAAAAAGAAAAACAGAGCTGGAGGAATCAGGCTCCCTGACAGACTATACTACAGTCAATCATCAAAACATTTTAGTACTGGAACGTAACAAAATATAGATCAATGGAACAGGTTAGAAAGCTCTGAAATAAACCCACAACTAATATGACAAATGAGGCAAGAATATACAATGGAGTAAAGACAGCCTCTTCAATAAGGGGTAATGGGAAAAGCAGAGAGCTACATGTAAAAGAATAAAATTAGAACATACTTACCAGACACAAAAATGAACTCAAAATGGATTAAAAACCTAAATAAAATGGGATACTATAAAAACTATTAGAGGAAAATATAGTTAGAACACTCTCTGACATAAATTAAAGGTTATTTTTGGATCTACCTCCCAGTGTAATGAAATAAAAAAAAAATTGGACGTAATTAAATTAAAAGATTTGCACAGCAAAGGAAACCATTTTTAAAAATGAAAAGACAATCCAAAGAATGGGAGAAAATATTTGCAAATGAAGTGACCATCAAGGGATTAATTTTCAACATACACAAATATCTCATACAGATTTATTAAAAAAAACAACACAATGAAAAAATTATCAGATTGTCTAAGTAGACATTTCTCCAAAGAAAATTTACAGATGGTCAAAAAATACATGAAAAGATGCTCAACATCACTAATTATTACAGAAATGAAAATTAAAACTGCAATGTTCCTAATAGTAAAGGAAATCACAGTAATGTTTTGCTATTGAGAACAATATTTGATATAGATAATCCATTTACAAGCTAAGGAAATTTTCTTTTTATTACTATTTTCCTAAGTCCTCTTTGCACAATAATAGTTGCTGAGTGACATCTTTTGAATTTATCATTTATGTTTTTTCCCTTTAAACTCTAGTTAATGTGTGAATTTTCTTAATTTTCTAATATTAAGTCAACTTTGGACCCCAAATAAGTCTAACTTGTCATACTGGAAATTAATGTTACATAATTTTTATAAATATTTTATTTTTAAAAGCTTAACATGATTTGATATTTTGAATGTTCTTCCCCTTATCAGAGATTAATAAATTGTTATGAAATTGCTTAATATATGATCACCTATCTTAAAATTAAACACTATTGTTGATCAAGGTTTTGGATATTTTTAAGCGCCTGAATTATATATTATTATCATTCACTGTTGATTTAATTATATATTTATCCAGATATTTATAATTTACTTGGCACATTTTTATTTCAGTAATTCTCTTTTTTGTTTTTACCTGAAGTTAATATTTCTTTTAGACCTATACCTGCAATATGGACATTCCCAGGCCAGGGGTCCTTAACACACTGAGTGAGGCCAGGGATCAAACCTGCCTCCTCATGCATGCTAGTCAGGTTTATAACCACGGAGCCACCACAGGAATTCCCTGAATTTGATGTTTTTAATGTGTTCTCTAGGTGATAAACCCAAGAAATTATCTTGATTTCACTTTAACTATCCATAGATGGTTTTATGTGGTGTACAATTCTGTGTTTTTATCTACTGTACATTATCTCTGTACATTGAATTTATTATTTCATTATGTTTGTATTCCTTAATTGTTGTTATGCTTTCAGTTATCTACCTAAATACCAAGCTTTTATAGATAATATGATCCATCTTCTTTTTAAAGAATATTCCCTTTTTTTTTTTTTTGTCTTTTTGCTATTTCTTGGGCCACTCCCGCGGCATATGGAGGTTCCCAGGCTAGAGGTCGAACCAGAGCTGTAGCCACCGGCCTGCGCCAGAGCCACAGCAACGTGGGATCCGAGCCGTGACTGCAACCTACACCACAGCTCAGGGCAACGCCGGATTGTCAACCCACTGAGCAAGGGCAGGGACCGAACCCGCAACCTCATCGTTCCTAGTTGGATTCGTTAACCACTGCGCCACGACGGGAACTCCAGAATAGTCCCTTTTAAAAATGTGATGCATCTAAGTCTGTCTTTTACTTTTCTTACCAGAATATGTCATCAATTATAGTATTAATGATTTGTAAAGTGTTTACATTTAAATTTCTTAGCCATATTATTATTATTATTATTATTTTATAGTTTTTTCTTGCATCGTCTCTATTATTTCTTTTTGGAACTCTAAACATTGACTCTACCTTCCATGCTTGATTCCTCTTCTCTTACTTTTTACCTATTTAATTTTCTGTTTCAACGTAATATATTTAAATCCTCTTATTTCATAAGTATTTCATTTTTGTCTAATTTGCTGTGTAACCCAGTATTGAATTTATAATCCATTTCTTATATTTTTTTCATTTCTTCCTATCATTTTTAGTACTTTTTCCATATAAACACTTATAATACTTTCATTTCTTTAAATGCATTAAACTATTTACATTTTATATATGACATTTCAAACATTAATCATCCTTCCAAATATGACTTTGAATGTATTATTTAATTTCCTTTTATATTTGTAATCATGGACTATGAACCCATTACTCCTTTGGTATTTCACTATAGAAATATTTTAAAATGATTATATTAAATTTTGTTCTTATATATGATGCGGCATGATAATGTGAGAAAAAAGAATGTGTATTAAATATTTGTGTTTTCTTCTTGCAACTTTCAAAGGAGACACTCATCTTAAGACCTCTTTAAACTAAGATTTTTAGCTTAAAGAATTTAGGAGTATTAGCTGGTGTCAGAAATTCTCTGGGTAGGATTTTTTTGTGTGTTTTACAATTTTACAAAGACCCAAGACCAAAGTGTTTTACCTGGTGTTTTCTGAGCTAATCTTCTCCCTTTCCCCTGAACCCAACCCCATACACAGGTGTACATGCTTAAAGAGCACTGATAAACTGCAAATGTCCCCAGATCAAAAGTCTAACCCAGTGTTGCAAGCCTTATAGTATTCATACTTTCATATTGCTTATGCAAGGAATGATATAATTATTTTTTATTTTAACATATATGCATGAGATTCTCTTTTGGGATTTGGTTTATATAAATGCCCAATTTATCATATTTTTAGAAAACATAAGATTGTTTTGCCACTTGTGTTTCTATTACAAATTGAATGCCACTGAATGCTGGCCCTGATAATTTAAAATTTTTGATGCTCTAAAGTTTCTACAAATACTTTCCCATATGTAAGAATTCAAAATTTAACAATCTTGTTTTAAAGGAGCTTCATTCCCCAAAATATAAAATTGTTACCTAGGATAGTTTAACATTAGGAGGTATAACTTTTTACCAAGTAGTAGTCTGACTTCTGTTCTATACATGAAATGCAATTATTCCTACTTCACAATGGTTACATTCTTCCTTAAAGATTTATTTGAAACAATAAGTGTGTGTGTGTTTAATATCTTCATTTGACTTCTTGGACCTTAATTCTGGAAAATGCCCCATATCAGATCCAGTACCATTATGGTTCTCTATCCATAGGGTGAGTATATCAGCAATGAAGTTTGTAGTGGTTAGGTCTTTTTGGACTCTAAGGCTTCTTCCCAATGCTTAGGTTATTTGGCCGTAATACGTATTGAATGGGCAAAAGAAAGATATCAGAACTTATCACAAAGGCATTTTCCTGAGTTATAATCCAATTATGTATATTAATTAGGAGCTTCCTGAACATTTAAATAGCTACCAAACTAATAATCATTTTGATTAGTAGAAGAAGCTATATGTTGGATGATGGGCCTTAGTGGGGGTACAGTGTGGCTAAGAAAAATTCCAAAGTTAAAGAGAAACATAAATTTAAACATTTTGTGTTAGTTTGCAAGGCAGTAATAAAAATTGTTACAAAATTAATCCCTGGCAATAAATGATGAATTTTGTTCTGTGGTCTTAGGCATAAGCTGTCCACCTCATGCTGTCATCTGCTTTAGGGAAAGAATTTTTCCTGAAAATCATTAATTTTAAGAGAATGTTGACAAGGTCAACCTCAATTAATTTTAACATAGATTGATAAGCCCAAAAGTCCTGGGAGCTCTCTTCAATTAAGAGACATAAATCCTGTGAAATCAGATTGTTATGATCATTATACAACTACAGATGTGATAAATTCATTTGAGTAATAAAAAAATGAAAAAAATAAAAAATAAAAAGTATGGAACCATGGCGTTCCTGTTGTGGCTCAGTGGTAACAAACCCAACTAATATTCATAAGAACGCAAGTTCAATCCCTGGCTCTGCTCAGTGGGTTAAGAATCTGGCGTTTCCGTGAGTTGTGGTGTAGGTCACAGATTCGGCTCAGATCTGGTGTTGCTGTGACTGTGGTGAGTCTGGCAGCTGCTGCTCCAATTCAGCCCCTAGCCTGGGAACTTCCATATGCTACAGATGCAGCCCTATAAAAAAAAAAAGCAAAAAAAAAAAGAGTGTGAAACCTGTCACAAAAATTAAGGAAACAGAGAGCACACATCAGACCTTTAAGGCATCTTGAGAGTCTCTAAATGCAAGCCAACTTTGAAATTCTCTTGCTATGAGCTGATAAGAACAAGAAAAAGCAGTCCTCAAATGAAGCCACAAGGATACTTTTCTAAACCTAGCTCATTTTAAGAGCAAAAGTCCTATAAATCTATCCAAATGTTCATTCCCCACAGAAAGCCTTTGCTTAAGTGACCCATGTATAATAAGAGCAATTTACTTTTTACCTAACTTGCTTCCTTCTCCTAGGAAGTGTGGTGCTTGACTTCTAGTTTGTAAATAACAATAAAATTAGGACCAACAGTTCCAATTTCCTTGAGAAAGACTATATTAAAAAAAAAAAAAAAAAAAAAAGAGAGAGAGAGCCAGAGACATGGACCCATGATTTATACCCTATAATGTAATTTCTGTGTGAGAAGTTAGAAGAATCTAGTAGGGCCCTTTTCATTTGAGATTCAAGTGCTGATTTTTGCTGATGTCTTTTCCAAACACCTGGTCTCCATATTCTACTCTATGAGGTAAAAAGTTCTTACTGGATGTAAAGACTCTGAAAGCTCTTTGACCTGTTAGAAGTAATATTTTGAATATTGATTTAGTACCTTAAAGTATTGGGTCATGTTAGAATTTACAAGGGCATGGTACGTGTGGGGTTCTCTCATCAAGGGAGGATTTCCCATGATAATTTCTTAAGGTGTCAATTCATGGTTCCCCCAAATTCATAAGGCTAAGGGTAATACTATAGGGAATGGTCATCTTGTGGTTTCATTCAATTTGGTCAACTAAAACTTCTGAATACCATTGCTACATTCAACTTTCTCTAAAGACTTAGGATGCCAGGGACAATCTTAGTGCCACATTGTCCAAATAACCTTATTTAACTGTTTTATAATTTGTCCATTAAAGTGAGACCATTGATCAGTTGAAATTTAGCTTGAAATCCCCCATATTTTCTAATAATTTCCTTGATATGGTAATGGCATCATCTTTCTGATAGGGGAAATCATCTACACAGCTAGAAAACAGTCATACCTTTACAAGCACATATTGGTAAATCATGAAGATGTCAACAGAGTGAATTCTAATTGTAAATGTTCAAAACGTCTGATTGGTGGAGGAGCAATTCCTAGAGCTACTTTAATAGTTTTCTCTGGATTATGTGTTTGACAGGTTAATCACATTAAAAACCTATTACGCTAGTTTAAAACTGTCACTCTGCCAATATTTTTTCCATGTAGTTGCTTGTTCTGAGGTGTCCCAACATAGGCACCTATAGGCTATTGAGATCAGGATAGGACTGGGTTCTGGAACTAATATTCTAGAGAAAGAAATCTACAATGATGTCAGCTGGTATTTGTGTTCATGTGGTAGAAGAAGCTCCCAAGAATGGCCACCACCAGTTTATATGTCCCCAGAGTGAGTTGTTGTTGCCTACTCCCTCTCCAGGGGAATTAAAGACCTGCAAGTAGATCTGAGCCAAGCTCCTATCACTGTTTTTACCCTGCCTTGTGTAATATGTGAGATTATGTGCCTACCCTTTAAAGTGAAGTCTCTCTTTCCCCCAGACCTCTGGCCTTCAAACCAGATGACCTGGGGGAATAATCTTCCCTGTGCATGACCCCTAGGCTGGGGAGCCTGTCATGGAGCTCAGACCTCTCACTCCTGTGGGAGAATCTCTGCAATGTAATTATTATTCAGTTTATGGATTACTGACCCAGAGGTATTGAACTTGATTGTACTGCAAGTCTACATTTGCTACCCATTTTTTGTGGCTTCTCCTTTATGTCTTTATTTGCATAAGATATTTTCTGGTGTGTTATAGTAGTTATCATTAATAGTTATGATTTTTGTATACTTGTGAAAGGAGGTGAGCTCAGGGTCTTTCTACTTTGCTGCCTTAGCGAAACTTTCAAAATTGTAGTGTGTTTAAATCCTGATGTAGACCACATGAAAAATGTAAAGAAGACTCACTGACTCCTTAATGCATAACTGCCCAAAGATATTGTTTACTTTTACAAGTGAAAACAAATATGACTTTCCTTATCTACTAATATGCTAAAGTGGGAAGAACCTAGATATACAATCAAACCATTCAGATTTTATTGCAATGTTGTCAATGGGTTGTTTGGATTGGATCCTACAGGAAACCTTGCAGTTTTATTTATGTCCCTGAGATCTTTTACGAATATCTAGCCTTGGCCATGGGGTTTTCTTTTATGGGTAGGGTAGAAGCATTGCAAGGATAGCACAGTCTTTTATTCATTAAATGTTCTATTATGAAGGTGAGCCCTTGTATGGCTTCAGGTTTTAAAGGAGATGAGGCAAGTTTGAAAGGAATTTAGAAGTGTTAATCTGAATTTTAATATATTCATCACTCTTAATTTCCCCATATCTGTGGAAGAAGAGGCTGATAGAATGTAGAAACTTTGGGGAGGTTCACAATATTAACATCATCCTGAGATTTGTTAACCTTTTCAGGACAATCAAGTTGGGCTTGTACAACACTTAATGCTTCAGAGTCTGTTGAGTCTGGAAATTCTAAGGATATTTATCCTGAGGCAAAATTTATCATCCTCCTAATTTAGAAAATAGATCTCTTCCCATGAGACTTAGAGAAGCAATGCCACGTAAGATAAAAGCATATTTTTTTTTTTAAATAGAAGTGACCGAGGGTAACACATATGGGCTCTAATAAAGGAATACTTTGAACTTGGTTGTATATTCTCACCATCTGAAAGAGTTTTATTATTCCAAGGAAATTATTGATGAATTATGGTGGGTTTTAAAATGGAAAAATTCACTATGATATCTACTAGTACAATGTGGATTTCTTCATTTATTTAAAGTTTTCTTTCTTCCTGGTGATTTATAGGAGTTATTAGGAGTAGTTTATTAGGTGGTTCCTCAGGGCCTCATCAGTGTTGATAATTATCTTGGGGATATGATGATTGAGTGTTCCCTCATGTTGTAGAAGTAAGTCATTTGAGGGGACAGTCCCTTTTCCAATGTCTCTTCATTTATGGCATTGATAAATATACTTATCAAGAGGGTCAACTTAGTTCTAAAGTTTGGTTGAGGTTCCTGTATTTGCTATATGCATAAGGCCATTAATTTATTGGCTAGATGACCCTTTTTCTACTCTAAACTTCTTTCAAGTTTTTCAGAAAGATGTTGGAGCTTAGAATGAGGAGTGATATCCCATTCTAATTTATGCTTCTTTAATAAATAATCTAATAATGAAGCCCATTAATGAGCAGACAAGGCACCATTAGCTTCAGAGTCCCTGAGAGCAAAATTCGGTCTAAATATTTCTTCAAAATATTGAGGAATTTGAAAATGTAACTGATTCATCCCAGTTGTTCTTACTGTTTGTATCTTGGCCCAATTCTGATAGGAAATCAATACTCACAGGGGGAAAAATGGGTAAAATTTCAAGGAATGACTGGCCTACTTTTGTTTTTTTGTGTTTTTTCTTTCTGATTGTTTGTTTGTTTTTTTGCTCTTTTTATGACAGGATACTTATTTAGAGGGGGTCTTTCCAATTTGCTTCATGAAGTCAACTTTGAGCATTTCCTGGACTTACTACCACATCAATCATTTGCTACAAATCAGAAAGCCCAGGGTGATAAATTCCAAGAATCCTAGATTATTCTATAAATTTAGTTTAATCATTCTTTGTGTCTGGAAAATCCTTTGTAATGTCTCAGAGTTCAGCTGAAGACCAGGGATTAAACTCTCTTATAGTCAGGACCCCTGATTCATGGGAAGTATTACTCCCAAGTGCATTCAGAATTTAGGAAGTTTAGGGGAAAGGATAAAAATTCAAATTGATTGTTAGAATTAAGAAAGTCAAGTGATGGAAACACAGAAGGTTAGTTGAAAATATGGCAAGACTTTGTTATTAGCCAGGGCTTTTGTACTGAGTTTTTCACTGGCTTCTTGTACCAGAGAGGCTATTTTAGACTCATTCTTTCTTCTGGAGGTTTCTGTAAATTAATTAAAGAATCTACTCAATTTTTGAGAGATTTAGGATCCTTATTTTGAAGGATGCCTATAAGATAGATTGCCTTTTCTATTCTAAATTATAGGTTCCACAATGTGGCCACTGCAATTTCAAGGTATCATTTGTAAAGACTGTTTTTTTGTTTTTTTTTTTCAAAAAGCCATGAGATCATGTTCCACCGTGGGTATACATATAAATGGCAATAGTGTTTAAGAAAAGAGAAGGAGACTGAGACCTGATTGAAACCATTTCTCTTTTAGATTCCCCAAACAAATAATCAATGAGGATCCTAGTAACTCTACCACTTCCTAAAATTGCAGGGAATCTTAGGTCTCTACTCTTACAAACAGAAGAGTTACTTACCAAGAAGATTCAACAAACATGAAACAAGTGTATACAGTAAACTGGGAGAGCTCAGAATGCAAAGAGAAGAATTCCCCTCTGGTTCAGGGTGTTGGAGATCTGACATTGTCACACAGCAGCTTGGGTCACTGCTATGACACAGGTGTGATCCCTGGCCCAGGAACCACCACATGAAAAAGGCATAGCCAAAAAAAAAAAAAAAAAAAAGACTGCAAAGTTCATATTAAAATGGCATATAACCATGAACTCTACAGTGGATGAGAAATCAGTTGAGCACAAAGAAAGGGCTCTATGAGTATGGCACCTAGTTTTAGGGTCAAAGGAGGCCATCTTCTAAGAGTCCCACTTCTGACACTATTATTTGTCAAAAGTTCATTAAAAAAAAGAATGAAAACCAATGGATCAGTTACTTAGTAAAAATTTATTGCAAACACATCACAAAGACAGTTTCTAAACTGGGAGTGTTCAAACTAAAACATGGAATGTAGTTCAGAGGTATGCTCTTATAAATTAGCTTATACATAGTGTGAATACAGTGAGTGTTTATTCTTTACAGTGATTGGTTACACTATGAGAACTTTCTTAAGTGAGAGGGAATTTGTTAGTTGTTGGCTCATATCAATTTTGAGAACTATATAGCTTTTCTTTATGATTTTCAGAAACATAAGCAAGAAGCAACCCAGGTCAATTAACCTTTCTTTTCCTGCAAAATAAGTAAGTGAAGCTTTTCTTATATGACTAACTGGCTTTGTCTGCCCAGGAAATTTTTAATACTAATATCTATGCTTGATTTCAATAATTGGATTTTTTTTTTTTTTTTTTGCTTTTTAGGGCTGCAACCAAGGCATATGGAAGTTCCCAGGCTAGGAATTGAACTGTAGTTACAGCTGCCAGCCTATTCCACAACCATAGCAACACAGGATCCAAGCCACATCTGCGACCTACACCACAGCTCATGCAATGTTGGATCGTTAACATACTGAGTGAGGCCAGGGATTGAAGCCACATCCTCAAGGCTACTAGCCAGATTTGTTTCAGCTGAGCCACGATGGGCAGTCTCAACAGTTGGAGCATTTTATTGTCACAATACAGGTTGCATCTCAATGGATCATTGTTTCATTCTTCATTCTCAGAAAGAAGTATTCAAAGAATTATTTATTAAACCCAAAATATCAGTTTTGATTAATTCTTTTCATAATTAGGTTGACACATAAAAAGTCCAAAAAATTATATATTTCATTCATCTCATTGAATATTCCACAAAAAAATCTAGCTTGCAGGATGTTTCAGAAAATCCTATAAATATTTCTGAAGTTTGGAAGTCCTTGAATACTTATTTGGTATTTATTTATTGTTAGGCTGAACTCTTGGCTTTATGTGTTTTGAGGGTTAGATAAGTTAAAAAGTTATTTTAGGCATGGTTTATGGTGTAGAGTTTTGGGACCTTTGATTATACAATTTTATTTTAGAAGAGAACTGCAAATGACAGTAGACTTCATGTCCCTTGAAGAAAGAAGCTATGTTTTGTTGTCTTATTCATCACTCATTACTCTCTGTTTGTCAAAGTACACCTATAATAAATACTGAATAAAGAAAATAAGATAGGTAAATCACAAAGGTCTTTACCTGACTAGATTTCTGTTTTTTAAGGGATATTCTTCTTATTCTTCTCTTGATGTGTTATCTAGATATAAGTTGTTTTTGTCCTCCTAAACTCATAACCTAGCTTGTCTAACATATATTCCTTAATGCCTATTAGCCTTAAACACATAGATGTTTATTTCTGGCTTACACTGTAGTTATAACAGATGACTTACAAGATTACCATACTCATACCCTGCCAACCAGAAGCTCAATAAGGCAAAGAGGAATTTTCCTAGGAGTTTTTGGTTGTTCATTTGTTCTGTTTTTGTTTTGTTTTAATGAATGATCCTTGGAAGTGGAATTGGATTCAATCTCATTTAATTACCTGTAACTCAATTACATGGCTACACTTAACTTCAAGTGAAGCTGAATATTTAATTGAGCTGTGTGCCCAGAAAGTTGAAGAGAATATGGGTTTTAATGAATACCTAATATTTCCTGCTTCATAATTAATCCTCTGGCTATTCCAAATTTCACTCTTGCATAAATTTGGATAATGTAAAATCTCTGTGCTCATATAGTATATTTTTAGATTATTAAAGTTATTTCATAGTATTGGATTTTGATTTTTTTAATTTTCTATCATTGAAGGTGGTTACAAGAAAACATTTAAGGCAATTCACCATTTTATGTATTGTAAGGATATTAGGAAAAAGATTCTTCACAATATTATACATGTCTCCTCTATCACTATGTGAAAAATTTCTCTATGAGTTCAGCTACAGAGAAAGATAATTTTCTCTTGAGCATGTGGTTTAATTTTGCCTCACATACTTTGAATATTTAGGAATATGTTTTTCTCTCTTTTTATCATAGCTAAAAAGAAGCTCACATTCAAAGCTTTGATCTTTTTATAGTCACTCTACAGAATGTCCTTGCCCTCATTCTCATGTATTAGCTTTATTTATCTTTTTTATTTTAATTTCAAAATTTATTTCTACTTTGAAAAATAGCATAGCATTTAAAATCATAAGAGTACACTGTTAAGTTAATAATTTCTTTTAGACTTACTTTGTCATATGTGAAATGTGGATATTAATATTATAGACTTTGAATTAGATTTTGAATATGGACTTTGAATTATAGAGAAAGCTATACGGGAAGAAATAGTGTCTTTTAGAGGTGTTCTGTTACTCAGAGGGATATGAGAGTGTCCTGGAATTGGATAGAAGAAGTAGAAATAGGCAGTCAACTGTTAATTTCAGTTACCATCATGAGCTGAATATAATATACAGAACATGGAAAAGAAACCAAGAATAATGCTTAGGTTTCTTAGTTGAACATTTGAGAGGATGAATAAATGATTTACTATGATAGAGAATACTGGCAGAGGAGCAAGTTTTGTAGAGTAAATACATGGTCAATTCAACTATGATGCTAAGCTAATATAAATATCTGTTTCAATCACTTTCAGATACTTGTCTTGGAAAGTTTTGCATTTTTGTTTTTGGAGTACATCTTAATAAAAGACATCTTAGAATCACAGTTGCTCAAGCAGCGGTTACATTGTGGGGTCATTCCTGGTATATTGAATGTAGCTGGTTTTCCTCTTACTATGATAGTATGACTGCAATCCCTTAATGTTTCAAGTGACAAACCACATAAGGGCCACTTGTGAAAGGGATATGAATCCCGATCAGTATCTTAAGATCTGTTTAAGGACATCATCTCTGAAATTCTAGAAATTGTCAGCATCAATCTTGGCAGAATGGTATTATCAGTTGGGAAAATAAGTTTGAGAAAGTGTTGAAGCACTTAAATATTTTTGATAGTACATAAGATGATTTTATATGGAAAACACAGATGTATAAACCATGATTCATAGTTATCTTTAATATATGGATGTTTTAAGATTATTTAATTTATTTTAACAGACATTATTGATACAGGATCAACACTGATATCTAAGAAAACATTTATATAAGTAACTTTAAAACATATATTAATAAGTATAATAATATCAAGAAAGGAATCACTAGCATGTATGGTTATTTGGAAGACATCTTTTTCTTTAATTATGGAAAAAATAGCAATGATTCAAACTACATAGAATTTTGAATTTAAAGATACACAGTATACGAATGCACAGCTCATGAGAGAAGTTTGGTCTAGACTTGGGTTTGGATAGCATACATATAATAATTTTTAGTAGGTAATATCTCTTAAAGGAAACTGAAGACCTAGAGGAGAGCCTTGAGAAACAGATATATTGAAAGCATGGGTAAGAAAAAATAAAGGGGATAAAGTTTTCTCACATAAAGGAGACTGTAAAGAGATGACCAGAGAAGTCAAAAGAAATTAGGATAGACATGAAAGCCAAGGAAAGAGAGGTAGTAATCAACATTGCCAGATATTCCTGAAAGTTAAAAAGAATAAAGATGAAAGAAATTTGGTTGATATGATATAGAAATAGAAATCATTAGATCTGAGATTAAGAAACAAAAATAACTGTGTATTGGGTTGACCATTAACTTGAACATTAAAGTCAACTAAAAGATGATGGCGGAGTTTGGGCTAAATAGGATCATTATGAGTTATATCAAATGTCTTGAGATTTGGCAAATTTGGGTTATGATTCAAATAATGTGTTTAAAACAAGCACTCTCCCAAGAAGTCACTGATCCCAATTCTAGACTCTGGTTGTGAATAATCTTTAATAATTTATTCTGCAATTCTATTGATGATGCAACCTATTGTGTTTGTATGCATATGTACATGTGTAGGGATGTATGTCAGTGTCAGACCAGTGTTGTTATATTCCATGTGTTTCAGGTTCTGTGATAGTCAGTGCTTTTTATTAAAAAAACGTGGGTACATTGGATTTTTCCCCTTTCCTGAGAGACAATTCAGGGTAGCAAGAAATGAAGTTACAACAACTAGAAACATCTTACAATTTTGAAATATAGACAATTTTGAGAATATCCATTTCCTTCATTCAAACATTCACTAAAGCTAACCTTTCAAATATCACATTGCTTTAAGTTCAATGCTTATAATTTACAGGAGTTTATTTTATATAAATGAGGATGGGAATTCATTCATTTCCATTTATACTTATCATTTATAGCATATTTACTTTGAAATCGACTTCCATCAACCTCCCAATACCTTATCACAGAATATGTGTGTATATGCATGCCCACATGCATATGCTGATACAGGCATAGGTAATTCTCCATATCATGTTAACTCTATTGAAAAACCTCCAAACACTCAAATGGCATGCATTAATTTGTGCTTTTGATTACCCATGCATTATTTTCCTCTATGGGCATTGATTAAGATGAATTTAATGTACTTAGATTTCTTTATTCCTTTTAGATTTCAGTATGCAAATAATTGCCTGCTATGTAGGTAATTGATTTATTCCTGTTTCATTCAGTGAAGCATGAGAAATAACAGAGTGTTTTTTTGCACTTTTTTAAAAAGTTTTTTTTTTAATAGATTTGTGAAAGATTTGCCATGATGAGGTTTAAATATTGAAGATGGTTATAATAGTAGTATAGTACTTCAACTTAGTCAACAGTCTTCTTTATCCACATTTACAATTACCTACAGCAAAAATCCTTGCTAAAGCTTACTGTATGACAATGAAGAAAATGCAACTTTGTCAAAGCTTTCACCACAACTTTCTGTGACATTTGTGAGTTTTTTTTTATTTTAAGTGAGAATTGCAATGATTTTTAATTTTTATTTATCTATTTATTTACATTGTTTTTAGGGGACACACCCGTGGAATATGGAGGTTCCCAGGCTAGGGGTCCAATTGGAACTACAGTTGCTGTCCTACACCACAGCCACAACAACATCAGATCTGAGATGTGTCTGTGACCTATACCACAGCTCACGGCAACACCAGATCCTTAAACTACTGAGTGAGGCCATGGAACAAACCTGAAACCTCATGGTCCTAGTCAGATTCATTTCCATTGCACCACGACGAGAACTCCTACAAATACTTTTAATTCCTTTTTTTCTCTTTTTTTTTTTTTAGCCTTTGCTTTGTATTTAAATTTTTGTTTATTTATTTTTTATTAAAGTATAGTTGATTTACAATGTTCCTTCAATTTCTGCTGTACAGCAAAGTGACACAGCCACACATACACACATTCTTTTTTTTTTTATTTTTCCATTGTGTTCTAACCCAAGAGACCAGACACAGTTCTCTGTGCTGTAGAGTAGGACCCCATCACCCATCCATTCAAAATGTAGCTGTCTGTATCTAGCAACCCCAACTCCCCATCCCTCTCCCTCCTCATTTCCCTCTAGTCCCCTGGCAAACACAAGCCTACTCTCTATGTCCATGATCTGTTTGTATTTTTCAAAATAATCTAATCATTCTAGCTATATTTTGCAGACAATGGGCAAATAAATATGCTTTTTCCTTTCCTTTACTGCCTCTACATTTCCTGCTTTTTCTTGCTTCAAAAGGTTTCCTTGATTCTTAACTCATATCTTATTTTTGAGATGAGCTTATTTAATATCCTTTAATTTCCATGATTAATGTTTATAGTTCTCAGCATATAAGCCTTTTACCTCCTTGGTCAGGTGTATTCCCAGGTATTTGATTTTTGGAAAAAGACAGTATTTCCAGCAAATATTGCTGGGAAACCTGGACAGGTGCACTCAAATCAATGAAACTAAAATATACCTTTACACCATGTACAAAAATAAACTCAAAATGGCTTAAAGACTTAAATATAAGATAAGACACCATCAAACTCCTGGAAGAGAACATAGGCAAAACAATTCTCTGACATCAACCTTACAAATATTTTCTCAGGCCAGTCCCAAAGCAATAGAAATTAAGGCAAAAATAAACTAATGGCACCTAATCGAACTGACAAACTTTTGCACAGCAAAAGAAACCAAAATGACAACTTACAGAATGGGAGAAAATACTTTCAAATGGTGCAATGGACAAGGGCTTAATCTCTAAAATATACAGGTGACTCATACAATTCAACAGCAAAAAAGCCAACAACCCAATGGAAAAAATGGGCCAAAGACCTGAATAGACATTTCTCCAAGGAAGATATACAGATGGCCAATAAGCACATGAAAAAATGCTCAACATCACTGGTTAGTAGAGAAATGCACATTAAAACTACCATGAGATAATAGTCAGAATGGCCATCATTAGTAAGTCCACAAATAACAAATGCCGGAGGGAGTGTAGAGAAAAGGGAACTCTCCTGCACTGGTGGTTGGAATATAAATTGGTACAACCACTATGGAGATCATTATGGAGGTACCTTTGAAAACTATACATAGAACTACCATATGACCCAGCAATCCCACTCTTGGGCATATATCTGGACAAAACTTTCCTTGAAGAAGATACATGCACCCACATGTTCATTGCAGCACAATTCACAACAGCCAGGACATGGAAACAATGCAAATGTCCATGGACATTTGATTGGATTAGGAAAATATTTTATATATACATAATAGAATACTACTCATCCCTAAAAAGGAACAAAATAATGCCTTTTGCAGCAATGTGGATGAAACCAGAAATTCTCATATTGAGTGAAGTATGTAACAAAGAGAAAGACATATACCATATGATATCACTTATATCTAGAATCTAATATACGGCAAAATGAACCTTTCCACAGAAAAGAAAATCATGGACTTGGAGAATACACCTGTGCTTGCCAAGGGGGAGGTGGGGGAGTGGGGTGGATTGGGAGCTTGGGGTTAATAGATGCAGACTATTACCTTTGGAATTGATTAACAGTGAGATCCTGCTCTGCAGCACTGGGAACACTGGTCACTTTGATGGAGCATGATAATGTGAGAAAAAATAATGTATACCTGTACGTGTAACTGGATCGCCATGCTGTGCAGTAGAATATTGACAGAACACTGTAAAGCAGCTGTAATGGATAAAAATAAAAATCATTATATATATATAAAAAGAGGGTACAAAGGCAAATTTAAAATAAAGCTAGAAGTGATGTGTACTTCAAGAGAGACAAAAAAATCACAGCCCTCCCAGAAGGAACCTTACCCTTTCTTGTATTTCAGTGCCCTGGCAGGAACAATTTATTTTAATATGTTATAAAGCATTGCCTCAATTCTGAAAAACTCACTTTATATGGTAAAGCTGGTATTATGAACACATGGCATTTTATTTTTATTCTATTGAGTATCAACCTATATTTTATTTTTTTATTTTTTTTCATTTTTAGTATTTTTAATTTTTTCCATTATACTTGGTTTACAGTGTTCTGTCAATTTCTACTGTCCAGCAGAGTGACCCAGTTGACTGCACATATATACACATTCTTTTTCTCACATTATCCTCCACCATGTTGCATCACAAGTGACGAGACATAGTTCCCTGTGCTAAAGAGCAGGATCTCATTTAGCCTATGTATTTATAATGATCTCTCTCTCTTTCTCTTTCACATACATACACACACACACATGCATACATACACCATTGCTGTTCTTAATTATATATTTCCTTAAAGTTTTTAGCACTAATATTTTAATAAGTCAAAAGATGACTATTTTATACTGAATATACAGTACATATATTTAATATATATTATTAAAATGCACAGAGAAATTAGAGCCTAGAAAGTTTGCTAAGCCACACAGGTATACATTTATGGTAATTAAAATCTATTATTTCATTTATAATTAGCAAATGTTAAATTTTCTCCTCAATATTATTTCTTAATTCCTCAGAGGAAGCATATGAGAAGTTTTATCATCCATGAGCACTAGAACACTTAAATAGTAACCAGACTTGGGATTCTTACCCAAGCCACTTTATTTCGTGTCCTGTGGTTTTAACCATATCAATGTCCAAACAGTAGGTATGCAGTAGAGTACTCCAGATTTGGGTATTTCATCCTCTATTCTCCCTTTAGAAAATAATTAAATTAAATTAAATTAAAATTATATCACCATTGCATATATCTTTCAGCTTACAGATATTTCTTATTGTCCACTTATTACTCAAAACAACACTAGGGGAGTTCCCATCGTGGCGCAGTGGTTAACGAATCCGACTAGGAACCATGGGGTTGGGGGTTCGATCCCTGCCATTGCTCAGTGGGTTAACGATTGGCCTTGCCCTGAGCTGTGGTGTAGGTCGCAGACGCGGCTCGGATCCCTCGTTGCTGTGGCTCTGGTGTAGACCCCTAGCCTGGGAACCTCCATATGCCACGGGAGCAGCCCAAGAAATGGCAAAAAAACAAAAAAAAAAAAGACAAAAAAACAAAACAAACAAAAAAAAACAAAAAGCAAAACAGTAGGGAAGATAACAACACTTATTTATACTATCTTACGCCAAAGAAATGAAGTCCACTATTTAGCTATTTCAATGGTGTGTTTTTCCACTCTAAAATCAGAATAATATATACTTCACAAGATATAAAATATATTGGTCCCAGATGGATTGCAGTAAAATTTTAGTCTCTTCTTTTTTTGCTGCTCATTCTTATTTGTACTATATTATATTTATTATGTGCATCTCTCTTTTCAGAGATTCTCAAGTATCTTTCTAAAATGATTTTTTCATTATGGCTACCAGAGCCCTTGCTACTTGTATGGTAAACAATAAATGTCTGTCTAGAGTGAGATTAGTTTGTATCTAGAAAAAATTGCCTGTGCTGCTTAAAATCTTTATTTGTAGTTTTTTTTTTTTCACTAAACAACTAGATATGTAATATTTGTATTTACCCCTCCTGCTCCATTGAGGTAGAAAGAATGAGCAGCTGTTTAGTACCAGAAATGTGACTATTAAAAACTCCATTCTCACTTAAAATGAATCATTTCCTTAGCTCACTGATTACTTCAAATACTATCTCTGTGAAGATAAACTAAAGTTGCTTTTTGCTATTAAAATTTCAACATGAATTTGATTGCTTTTCCTTACATTATTTACAAAATAAGGAGTTTGAGTGACTATAACCTCAGGTGATAGATTTTTAAAGATAAGTAAGGCCAAAATCTAAGATTACAACATGATTTTCTTCTCAGGAAAAAAAGGTGGAGCTACTGTAAAATAAAAGGATGCTGAAAAGTGGCACACACACACATCTCTCCAATCTATGCCAGCTACCCAACTATGCCTACATATGTTTGTGGTTTTCAGTGATTGATGCTCTCTTACTCTGTTTTCTAGGTCATTTTATGTTTAATAGCTAATCGTCAATAATTTTATTTGCTGGTGACCTTCATAAGCTTCAATAGTTATGAACTGATTATTTATTCATTCAGGAAACATTTATTTAGTAGTTTTTATATAACAAGAACTGAGAGCACAGAAATGAGTAAAAAATTTTATTACTCTCAACTGCTCAGAGCTACTGAAAAAGAACTGTATTCTTGCCTTTTGTCAGTAGTGGTTGAAATGGCAGAATAGGAATATTCCAGAAACCAATCTAGTAAGCAAAAATTAACTATTTTAAAATAGCACATAAATTCTAACAACTTGTAATGTATATTTAATGTACTGGATGACTAGAGTTCATGCAGAAACCTCCCCAACTAAAATTATCAACAATTAAGATCAAGTGCATGTCATTTTCTTCATTTTTGAAAAAAAAAAAAGTGGAACTATATTAGAGCATAAAAATGCAAAGATTTCAAAAAATGCTTCTTAAAAAATTCATCTACCAGTGAAGGTACTGCTACTGTGGCCAGAAGCCATATAAAAAATACTAGTTTCCAAATATGTGTAATTGACCAAAATATTAAATTTTAATTTTGCTTGAAAGTTGTGATTATTTTGACACTGCCAGGATCTCTATTGCCATGGAGTTGCAATAGAATAAAACAGCTCATGAATGACATTTTGCTGAAATTTTTCTAAAGGGATTTTAATCCCCAGTGAATTTTTCTGCCAGGTGTTATGCACATTTACTTTGAACAGATGTTCTATGTTCTGTTCTTCTCAAATGTCAGTTTTCTGGGCATCCTTCCCTAAAATTACTTTTTCTCTGGCCTGGCCCCTCGGCTGGGAAGTGGTAGAGACAGGGTTCAAACCTATTTTTGGAAAGACTCTGAAGTTTTTTCACTTGAGCCTAGAGAATTTTCCAAATTATATCATTGGCCTCTTTCCTTGCTTTTGTAAGGCTGATTCTATGTTCTCTCTGTCCTCTTTAATGTGAGGTAATGCATTATTTCCAGGTTTATTGTAAGGATCAAGTGAGGGGAACACGCTTATATTCATATTTATACTTATGTTTCTGTACATATAAATCATACACTAATTTATATAGTAGCATATAACAGTGTTCAATCCATATTAAATTTCTTGTATCTTCTAGAAAATAATTTGGGTTATCTGGCAGTGTTTTTTAAAATTATGACCCCTTTTGTTCTAAGGATATTAGAAAAAATCTGAAGAACAGATTAACTTGTTCATTGCCATTTTTCTTATGAAGTGTAATATGTCCATAAGACAAAAATATACAAAAGTACCATGTCCCCAAGACATAGATAAGAACAGTTTATCTCAGTGAAGATCTGTTTCCCAAAATTATCAGAATTTTTTGAGCTGTAATTGGAATTATTAGAATTTTTTGAGTTTTAATTGTGTGTGGATAGTTTCCATTTCTGTAATTGTGCTATGAAAAACACTTCTGAAAAAAAGGAAGAACATTAGAATTGATTTGTGTCACCCACATTACATCCTTTCATTCTGGTCAGAATTTGTGAAAACTTTCTAAATTGATTACATTTTTCCAAAAACTGTCATTATTGACTTTGTGCTCAGGTGCTCTCAAATAGCAGATAGTCTTGATAATCAAGTTTTAGAAAGAATAACCCAGTGAGCTGACCAATTGGGTTAATTGCTACACAAATTGTTTTATAAATAAGCTCCTGAAACTTTAACAAATTTAATAATAAGAAATAATATTTGTGAAATACCAGTTAAGAAAGAGAAATTTTCATTTGGTATGACTTATACATGTAAGAAAGAATGTGGGAGTTCCCATGGTGTCTTAGTCGAAATGAATCTGACTAGTATCCATGAGAATGCAGGTTTGATCTCTGGCCTCACTCAGTAGGTTAAGGATTTGGTGTTGCCATGAGCTGTGGTGTAGGTTGCAGGCATGGCTCAGAACTGGCATTGCTGTGGCTGTGGCATAGGACAGTAGCTACAGCTCTGTTTCAATCCCTATCCTCCTGGGAACCTCCATATGCCATGGGAATGGCCCTTAAAAAAAGGAAAAAAAATGGTGAACTCTATGTCATTATATTAATATTGCTAAATTATATGATTTCTTATTTAGATATGATTAAAATTTATTATATTTATGGTAAATATTCAAAATTATATTGTAACTTACTTTGAAGATATATTTATGTACAATTCAAAGAAAACCAAAGATAGTTTTGCTCATCCAGTGTCAAAACATTAAACAAATTTGTCACAATTATTAAATTTTATATTACATTTGATTAATATCACTTAACTCAGTAGTATTTTAATTCAATCAGTGTGAAATAAAGATTATTCTATTGTTAGGAATATACCGTTTTTTATTCCATACTAAGTTAATACAGAGGCAGCAGTATTAGTTGATTTCAGTCTCATGTAGATATAATTTGATTTGTAATAAAATTCAAAAATGATTGCTAAAAAGTTTATCTTCAATGTAAAAATTTTAAGTGTTGGCCCTAGGGATTCCTGTTTACCTGTGTGGATTGTGAAGTATCATTTTTTTTTTTTTGCTTTTGTGCTTTTAGGGCTGCACCTGTGGCATATGGATGTTCCCAAGCTAGGGGTCTAATCAGAGCTGTTGCTGTTGGCCTATGCCAGAGCCACAGCAACACCATATCTGAGCCATGTCTGTGATATACACCACAGCTCATGGCAACACCAGATCCTTAGCCCACTGAGCGAAGCCAGGGATCGAACCCACAACCTCATGGTTCCTAGTCGGATTTGTTTCTGCTGTGCCATGCTGGGAACTCCAGGATATTATTAAAATATTCTTTGTACTCAATATCCTTATATGGTAAATAAAAGCCATTTACCAGTTGGCTATGTATTAATTCCAGAAAGTATAGTTAATCTCTACAGATGCTAATTGGTATGACCAAGGACTTTGGAGTCAAATATTAACTCTGCCTTGACCTTAGACAATTCAGAGACCTCAGTCTCTTCATTATAAAATGGGGGTAATAATAAGACCTACTGTATTGAATTGTTGTGAGGAATAGATGTGATTATTCCTGTAAGGCACTTAGACTAGAACATAAATATACTCAACAAATGTCTGAAATGATTATTATGATAATAATAATTTATATGAGGTTTAATTCATGTTTCTAGTTCCTATATATGCAGATTACTAACAAATATTACCCGAAAATCAAAAGAGATGTGTGTATGTGTGTGTTTATGAGAGAGAGAGAGATAGAGACAGAGAGAAAGAGAGACAGAGAGACAGAGAGAGAGACAGAGATGGTGCCAGAGATGAGAAAGTCAATACTGTGAGAAAAATTAACACTGAAGATCTTGTAATATTCCATCTTTTGAAAGTATTTCTTTCTTTTTCTTTCTTTTTTTTTTTTTTTTAATCCATTCCCAGTAGCTTACTACCTTAGGACATTTTTCTTTCTTTCTTTTTTTTTTTTAGAGCTGTGCCTATAGGCACAGCATATAGAAGTCCCCAGGCAAAGGGTAAAATTGGAACTATAGCTGCTAGCCTAAACCACAGCAACAGCAACATGAGATCTGAGCCATATCTGTAAGCCACACCAGAGCTCACAGTAATGCCAGATACTTAACGCACTGAGTGGGACCAGGGATCAAACACGCATCCTCATGGATAATACTAGGGTTCATTACCTGAACTCCATGAATTATGTCTTAAATTTACATAGACTGAGTTAGTACTAGCCAAAAATGTTTCTCCTAAAGACACTTTTGTCCAAGCCCATAGTACTGAGTAGTATTGAAATCTCTAGTAGTTGCCATGATTAGGACCTACAGAGTCACAGTTATTTGTGTCACCCTAGGAGGTGTCCGTTTACCCTTCCATTATCCTCTCTGCTATAGAGAGAGTTCGGAGCTGAGACCTCCTTCTTTCTCAATATTTCTCCACCAATGGCTGCTATACAATTTCCCCCAAATATTATTGAGTTATAAGTGCTAAATTGAAAAAAATATTGGAAGCAGAGCAAATGAAACTGAAGAGAAACAGGGAGAATACAATTTATCCTATCATAGCTGATAAAATCTGTAAGAGGCATGTGACTAAACTAATATTTTCTATTCTCTTCCTTATATGAGCAATAAAATAGAATTACATACTATATCTTTGAATATTCTAGCACTTAATATATAAAACTGACTCACCAGCTTGCCTCTTTGGGCAAATAAAGTGCATCTGTTTCATGTTTGGATAACCCTAAATACTGGAGAACATAGGCAATCCATTCTTAGAATTGGTCAAACAGCTCACTATTAAGGTCAGTCTTTAGAGGAAACTGTCCCTGCAAGCAAAATTACTCATAATATTTTATCCAAAATTCCCTCTCTGGGAAAAAAAAAGTTCACATTCTTATACATAAAGAAATGCCAACTATATCTTAGTAGGCTAAATAATAAAGATGTTGGAAATAATAATAACCAGACTTTTAGGGATTTAAAAATTATAATATTCATTCAAAGCATCAGTAAAGGCTGACAATCTTAATAGGAAAACTCTTTACTATCACAATATATTTATATTTTAATAATAGATAAACAAACATAAACTAATATTTATTTTTGAAAGAACATTTTTGGACATGTTTGGAGACCCAAACCAACATACTCTGTAAGGCATGTCTTCTTGGTATTTAGGAAAGGCGAAGGAAGTAGAACATATTTTCCTCCTTTATGCAGGAAGGGGATGGATGTCCTGAGGCCTCCTTCTTATTGCCATATTTGCAGTTTGAACATCTACAAGTTAAGTAGAACTATGGTTATTTTTACTTAAATAGATATGTCTTTTTCTATTCTTCAGGATTTTGGATGTGCATGTCCAGCCAGTTCTTCCTTGGAAATGGCTAAAGAAAGAGAGAACTACTTTGAATGCTATGATAATATTAAAAGTAAGCAAAACAAAATAAGACTTTAAACTTCTCAAAATAAACATAGTGGTAAGCTCCTTGACTTTGGGCTTGGCAACAATTTTTGAATGTGACACCAAAAGAAAAACAAAACAAAACAAGAAGGACTACATCACACTAAAAAGCTTCTTCACAGCAAAGAGAGCCATCAACAAAGTAAAGACAACCTATGGAATGGGAGAAAATATTTGCAAACCATATATACTGTAGGGGGTTAATAATGAAAATATACAAGGACTAATGCAATTTAATAATAACAGCAAAAAACAACTCATCTAATTTATAAAATAGGCAAATGACCTGAATAGATTTTTTTTTTTTGTTCTGAAGAAGACATACAATTGACGAACAGACAGATGAAAAGGAGCTCAATCATCAGGGAAATACAAGACAATTACAATGAGATATCACCTCACATCTGTTAGAATGTCAATTATCAAAAAGATGAGAGATAACAAACGCTTGTGATGATGTAGAGAAAAGGAAATGATTTGCACTGTTGGTGGGAATGTAAACTGTTACAGCCACTAACAGATGCTATGGAGGTTCCTAAAAATGTTAAAAGTAAGAACTACCATTTTATACAGCAAGCCCACTATGTATATAATATATCTGTAAGAAGTGAAATCATCTCAATGAGATATCTACACTCCCATGTTTACTTCTGCATTATTTATATTATCTGAGGTATCAAAACAACCTGTCCATTGGCAGGTAAAAGGATAAAAATAATGTAATTCATGCACACACACACACAAACACGCACACACGCATGCGCGCATGCACGCACACACACACACACACACACACACACACACACACACAAACACACAATGGAATGTTTTTCAGCCTTATAAAGGAAACACTGCTATCTGCAACAACATGGATGAATTTGAAGGGCATAATACTAGGTGCACTAAGTCAGATAAAGACAAATAGTGCATGATTTCACTCTAAAAAAGATGAACCCTTTAGAAACAGAGACTAGCTTGATGTTTTCCATGAGCTGGGGAGTGGGAAAGATAAAGAAATTTTGATTAAAGCACAAAAATTTACAATTATAAGAGAAATAAGTTCTGGGGACCTAATGAACTGGGTAACTGTGGTTGATAGCACTGTATTGTACAAATGAAGTTCACCAAGACTATAAAGCTTATGTTCTCACCCTTCTCCCCAAAAAGGTAATATGTGAAGTGATGTGATGGCTATATTTATTAATTCAATAGTGGGAATTTTTTCATCACATATGCGTATATCAAATCATCATGTTTACGCTTTAAGTATACTTCAATTTTACTTGTCAATTATCCCTCAGTGAAGCTGGAAACAAAAACCTTTCTGTAATATTTTTAACTAAAATTTTATGCTGAGAATTTTACAGTCACATATTTCTATAATTTTAATTCATATCTACTGTCTTAGTTTTGTCACTTGAGCTATGTAGAAATGAGGGTGGATTATAGTTTGCCCTCCCTATCTGCAAGTTCTACATCCAATGGTTCATCCATCCACGAATCAAAAAATTTCCAGAATGTTCTAAAAGTCAAAACTTGAATTTTCTGCATGCTGGCAACTAGTTACATGCTATTTACATTGTATTCACCACTATTCACATAATGTTTGCATTACATCAGGCATTATAAGTAATCTAGAAAAGACGAAGTATACAGGAGGATATGTGTAGATTATAGCATATACCACAACATTTTGTATAAGGGATTTAAGCAACTTCAATTTTGGTATCTGCGGAAGGTCCTGGAACCAATCCTTCACATACATTAAGAGATGACTATGTTTTCTGAAAGAAGTTTATCACCAGGCGAAACAATTGATATCAAAAGCGCATGTATAGATATCATATATCATTTCAATTTGGTGAAATTATACATCACTGAGGAAGTGTTGTTGGCTGCAGAACATGAAATTGAGAAAGAAGTAAGACCAAGCTAAAGGACTGGAAAGTCTGGGGAAGCAATTTAAACATTTTTACAAAGCCAATGTCTTTTAAGGAAGACAGTAACAATATCAAGTTTAATTTTAAGTACACCACTCAGGTGGTGACTCGAAGAATGGAGTGTAACATGGAAAAGCAGTTTCCTACATTCAGGATACATATATCAATTAAAAAATATCAGTTTTTCCTGAAGAAATCTCTATTAATGAAAACTCTGGCATCCCTATTTTTCTTTCTGGGGTCTTATAAACTTCGAGATTAAGTGGGATATGAAACTATCTTATGTATGTAATGATCTGCCAAAATTAAAGTTATACTTTTTATGAAGAAAATTTAAAAAAGAGAAAAAAATCAGAGAGATGAACAGAGAGATAGAGACAGAAGAATAAAAAGAATCAAGGAGAGAGAGAAAGAACAAAAGAGAGGGACAATAAGAATGGATGAAGAAGTTGAAGGGAAGATGAGAGAGGAATGAAGGAAAACAAGAAGAGTATTGTAACCAACCAAATATTCTGGCCTTCCCAGGACAGAACTCTCCCTCTGCTTTAGCTAATCTCTTAAGTACCTAGTGAATAGTATTTGATGCACATTTCCTTAGTTGTTTACAGATGTTAAAATACACACCACATGGAAGAAGTTAATTACCTGTTGAACTTGAGCACTTAACCCCCAGACCTACTGAAGCCTGAGAATCAACGTGACACCTCCTTGTTACTTCACCACCAACCAATCAGAGAATTGTACACAAGCTTATCACATACCCTGTGACTTCCTTCCCTCATCTTTCCTTTAAAAATGCTTTCAACTCAACATCAAAAACCCCCAACAACCGAATTGAAAAATGGGCAAAAGACTGAATAAACATTTCTACAAAGAAGATATACAGATGACCAACAGGCACATGAACAAGTTCTCAACATCACTAATTAGTAGAGAAATGCAAATAAAAAGTAATATGAGGTACCATCTCACACTAGAGAGAATGACCATCATTAACAAATCAACGCATAACAAATACTGGGAGTGTTTGGAGAAAAAGGTACCTTCCTACACTGTTGGTAGGAATGTAAATTGGTACAACCACTACAGAAAACAGTATGTAGGTACCTCAGAAAACCACCATGACCCAACAACCCCACTCTTGGGGATATATCCAGACAAAACTTTCCTTGAAAAAGATACATGCACCCATATGTTCATTGCGCACTATTCACAATAGCCAAGCCATGTTAAATGTCCATCAACAGATGAATGGATCAAAAAGATGTGGTATATATAGAAATTGACAGAACACTGTAAACCAATTACAGCGGCAAAAATAAAAATCATTAAATAAATAAATAAATAAATAAAATGCTTTCCTGAATCTTATGAAGGAGTTCAGGCTTTTTGAACATTAGCTGTTCAGGCTTTTTGAACAATTAGCTGTTCAGGCTTTTTGAACATTAGCTGTCCAGGACTCCTTGTTTAGTGCTTTACAATAAATTCTGCATTTCCTTTACCACCATCCAGGGTAGTAGATGGCTTTATTATATGGTATATATATTCAAAGGTGAAATATTGACATTCTTGAACTGAGAAAAAGTAGAGTTTATGTTTTTCATACTATTACAAAACCAAAATTTGAGTTCAGTTACCCACTCATAATAAAACTCTACTTTTTCTCAGTTCAAGAATGTCAATATTTCACCTTTGAATATTAATTGCTTTGGATGAAAACATTTTCCACTCTTAAAATATGATGATTCCATATAAAATAGTTTGCTATATCACATTCATTAACTTGTTTTTCTGTGCATCCAGTTGCTTTGAATGAAAACATTTTCTACTCTAAAATATGATAAGATAGTATGCTATATCACATTCATTAACGTGTTTTACAATTTTTTAACAGTGGCAGCAGCAGTAATAGAACCACATATCTCCTTTTATTTTTCCCAATAAGATTTTAAGTGTAGCCTCTCTATATATAGTAGATGAAAGTTGAACAGCTCTGATTGAGCCAGGGTGGAAAGCCTGGAGCCTCTTCCTATTGGTTTCACTCTCATTTTTTCACAGTAGGCTTTGAATCAATATGTGGAATCTTGGGCTCTGGAAGAATTATTTACAAATCTCTTCCTTAATGTTGGTTATTCTCTTCTTAGGTTTATGAGAGTGACTGTAGGTACAGACAAAGAAATGTAAGGGACTAGCCAACTGTGAGTTCATTGGCAGAGTAGAAAAGTGAAGTGGCTCAGAAAGGTGGATAAAGAAAATAAAGATTTTTTGTTTTAGTGATTTTTGTTTCATTACTTTGTAGTTTCATAGAAGCTGAGTTTGGTTTTGTGGTCAGGCAAGAAGCAAAGAGTTATTGCATGTCTCCTGCAGGCAGAACCATGATCTAGCCTCAGCTTTTATTTTTATCCCATGAAAATAAAACGTATTACTCATTACTCCATTCTCAATAGGAATTTATCCCTGAAAATATTTGATAATAAATAAGACTGGCAGAGATTAGTGCATAAAATAATTGTATTTAAGTAAATGGACAGTTTTTCATGGCTCTGTTCAGTTATTAGATGATGTGTATCTAGATGCATACTTTTATAATTTACGGCCAGTTTATTTTTTTTATCATGCAGTGGATTTCTCTTAGAGTGAATAAACACCTTTGATGGTGAATTAGAGCAACAAAACTACTGAGATAACATGGCAAGTTTTGATTTTTCTCTCTTTTTGTTTTTGATCATTCATTTGGCAAAAATTACATGCTGACATTCAGTGTTGATTTTTTATCTGATTTGTTTTTCTAGTTTTCTTTTTTTCAATGTCTCTTTTTAGAAATTTGTTTCCTGAAATGCAATGTCATGGATTATTTGAGTTCCATTGCCCTGTGGCGTATTTTGGGGAGACTTAAATTCTTATTGTAGATTGCAGGATAACATATGGCTTTGATGCACTGACAAGTGCAATTATGTTTCTTGTGGTGTCTTAAAAAACTATATGAAGGGTAAACTGTATCCTAAGCCTAATTCACTTTCTATTACTATGTTAGGAACATGGAAAGGAGAGGTTAGATATGGGTGGACCAATTCAATTGCCAGTGACAGAAATTTTAAATCAAAGGAGAGAGAGAGACAGACAGAGAGAAAGACAGAGACAGAAGATTCTAGGTCACCCAGAGACTCCATTCTCACTCTGATATCTGAAAAATTGCCCAGAATTTAATGTAAGGCATTCAAAAGCCTACTGCAAGACACTTCAGAAGTTCTTGGATTATTCTTTCTTCTGGCATTTATATGCTACGTTATTAAAATTAGTCACATGTGTGCATTGGTTTTCTATTTTCTCCTCTGTAAATAGTGCAAGTTGTAATATTTGCTGTCCCCAGTCTATTTCACAACTATAATTCTGAGAGTTTTACTCTCTGGGAATGATTAGGAATCAGGAATAAAGGGCTCAATTTAATCATGAAACAACTGCAACAGTTTGATTTATAGCCAAGTGTGAAATGTACACTCTTCAAGGAAAGCAGGTAACCTAAGAAATCATACAATAGAATGAATATTTATGGCAGAATACAAAAGGACAGTAGAGGAAGAATACAGAAAAACATTCTTTAAAACTTTTAAAGGATTTTTCTTCTTTCTTCTCTTTATATTTTATGAATCAATTCTCATATTTAATTTTAGTATGTAGTGGTACTGAATTAGTATATTAGTGATATTGATAAAGAAGATAAAATATTAGTGCCATAATTAGTATATGAAAATTTCTGAAGGTAGTAAATGCAAGGCAAACTATTGGTTTAAAAATTATAATCATTGGAGACAAAAATAATGACCACCTAGTGATTGATTAAAAATCTTAAACTTTTATTTTTATAGACTCTGTAACAGTAAATGACCATATATTAATATAAAATTCATTTATGATTACCTTAAAGAAGAAAAATATTTTTTGTGTGTTTCACCTAAATTTTCACTCACTTCTAGAAAGTACATCAGCCATAAGATTACATTACTAAATTGCTGGATAGCTTATTGTTTTTCATTTCTTTCTAGCAAAAGAAGTAGGAGTTGCTACTAAATTTTTCAGGTTATTTCATTAATCTTATAAAAGCAAATGTTAAATGCATAAGTAAAACAAACTGCAAAGCTTGTCAGTTTAAGAGTTGCAGAATCTGAGACACTCTTAAGAAAATAATTTAGATTGCAAAGATTATTTCAAAAAGCACTCAAATACAATTAAAACAGAGATCTCACAGGCACCAAAAAAATTTTATATATGTCCAATCTCTACGTCAACTAAACCTTTCCAATTTCTGTCAAAATTACTGACTCATATTTACATATCTAGTCCCCCTGATTAAATTTTAAAAAGAATGTACCTTTCATTCAGGTTATTTTCTGAATGTTTAGTGTACATTATATTGTGGTGGGTTAAATGAGGCAATTAACATATTCTGAATGAATTAATGAATGAATGAAAGAAGATAAATTTTGCACATTCTCTTTGTTTCTAAATATTTATTAGGACATTGTCTATTAAAACACTCATTTTTTAAAAGTTTTTTTTATTACAGTTGATATGCAATGTTCTGTCAATTTCTGCTGTGACCTAAGCATATATATATATTATTTTTCTTACATTCTTCTATCATGTTTCATCACAAGTGATTGGATGTAGTTCCCGCTGCTATACAGCAGGACATTCTTGCTTATCCACTCCAAATTTGCC
Source organism: Sus scrofa (assembly GCF_054392235.1). Classification (NCBI taxonomy): domain Eukaryota; kingdom Metazoa; phylum Chordata; class Mammalia; order Artiodactyla; family Suidae; genus Sus; species Sus scrofa. Next base: position 52,115,933 of record NC_139386.1, read on the forward strand.
TCTACTAACCCCAAACTCCCCAGCCATGCCACTCCTTCCCTACCACCTTGGCAACCATCAGTCTGTTCTCTATGTCCATGCGTTTGTTCCTGTTCTGTAGATAGAATCATTTGTGCCATATTTTAGATTCCAAATATGTGATATCATATGGTATTTGTCTTTTTCTTTCTTACTTACCTTAGTATGAGAATCTCTAGTTGCACCCATGTTGCTGCAAATGGCATTAGTTTGCTCTTTTTTATGGGTGAGTAGTATTTCATTGTGTATATGTACCTTATCTTCTTAATCCATTCATCTGTCACTGGACCTTGAGATTGATATCACATCTTGGCTATTGTGAATAGCGCTGCAATGTACATAGGGGTGAATGTATAATTTGTGATGAAAGTTTGTCTGGATATATGCCCAGGAGTAGAATTGTTGGATAATATGGTAGTCCTATATTTCTTTTTCTGAGGAACCTTCATACTGTTTTTTATCTTGGTTGCACAAATTGATACTCCCTCCAACAGTGAAGGAGTGTTCCCTTTGCTCCACACTATCTCCACTATTAGTAATTTGTAGACTTACTAATGATGGCCATTCTGACTGGTATGAAGTGATACCACACTGAAGTTTTGATTTGTATTTCTCTAATAATTTCTGATGTTGTACATTTTTTTCATGTACCCATTGACCATCAACACGTATTCTTTGGAGACATGTGTTTTTGGGTTTTCTGTGCATTTTTCAATTGGGTTGTTTGTTTTTTTTTTTTGCTGTTGAGTCATATGGCCTCTTTGTATATTTTGGAGATTAAGCCCTTGTTGGTTGCATCATTTTGAAGCTATTTCTCCCATTCTGTACATTGCCTTTTTTTAAAATGGTTTCCTTTGCTGTGCAAAAGCTTGTAAGTTTGATTAAGTCCCATTGGTTTATTTCAGTTTTGATCTCTATTGCCATGAGAGACTGACCTAAGAAACTTTGTGTGGCTGATGAGAACAAAAGTATTCTTTATGTCCTCTTGTAGGAGTTTTATAGTGTCTTGTCTTATGTTTTAAGTCTTTAAGCCACTTTGAGTTTATTTTTGTGCATGGTGTGAGGTTGTGTTCTAGTTTCATTGATTTACATGCAGCTGTCCAGTTTCCCAGTGCCACTTGATGAAGAGACTGTCCTTTCTCCACTTATATTATTGGCCTCCCTTGTCAAAGATTAATTGTCCATAGGTGTCTGGGTTAATTTTGGGCTCTCTATTTTTTTCCACAGGAGTGTAGGGCTGATGTGAAATACTACCTCACTGATTTGATAAATGTAGTTTTGTAACATGGGTGAGGTCTGGTAGAGCTATGCCTCCAGCTTTTCTATTTTTCCCCTCAGGATAACTTTGGCAATTCTGAGTCTAGCATGTTTCCATGTATAGTTTTGGATTATTTTTCCTAGTTCCATGAAAAATGTCATGGATAATTTGATAAGAATCCCAACTAAATCTGTAGATAGCATTGGGTGGTGTGGCCATTTTTAACAATACAAATTCTTCCAATCCAGGAGGATGGGATATCTTTCTATTTCTTTGAATCCTCTTTAATTTCCTTGAATGATGTCCTATAGGTCTTAGCACAAGACCTCCTCCTTGGTCAGGTTTGTTCCTAGTTATCTAAAGCTCTGAGGGTGATTTTAAAAGGTATTGTATTTTTATATTCCTTCTTAAACATTTCATTGTTTGTATAGAGAGGCATAATTGATTTCTGAATGTTAATCATGTAACCTAATACTTTGCTGAATTCATTGATCAGTTTGAGTAGTTTTGTGTGGGGTCCTTAGGGATTTCTATATATAGTATTATGTCATATGCATAGAATGTCAGTGTTACATTTTCTCTTCCAATTTGGTTATCTTTTATTTCTCTTACTTCTCTGAAGGTTGTGGCTAGGATTTCCAATACTATGGTTTTTTTATTTATTTTTTATTTTTTTATTGTTGTGGAATAAAAGTGTTGTGAGTGGGCATCCTTGCTTTGTTCAGAGAACTAGAAATTGATTATGTTGAATTTTTTTATTGTTTTTTGAATATCTATTTTGTTGATTTCCTCTCTGGTCTTCATGATTTCTTTTCTTCTGATGACTTCAGGATTTGTTTGTTCTTCTTTTTCTAATTCTTTTAGATGGTAGGCTAAGTTGTTTATTTGAGATTTATTTTCTTTTTTGAGGAAAGTTTGTATTGCACTGAGCATCTCTCTAAGAACTGCTTTAGCAGCTTCTCATGGATTTTTGAAAGGGTTTGTTTTCATTGTCATTTGTTGCAAGGTATTTTAAAATTTCCCTTCTGCTTTCCTCACTGATCCATTGTTTTTTTAGTAGCATGTTGATTACTCTCCACGGATTCATTTTTTTTTATCACTTCTTTCCTGGTGTTTGATTTTTAGCTTCATGCAAATGTGGTTGGAGAAGATGCTTGAAATAATTTCTATATTATGAAATTTGTTAGGTTAGTTTTGTGTCCCTTTCTGGTCAATCCTGGAGAATGTTCCATGTGTGTATAAAAAGAATGCAATTTCTTTTTTTTTTTTTTTTTGAATGTAACATCCTGAAAATAACAATTAAGTCTAACTATTTTATTGTGTAATTTAGGGTGACCATTGCCTTATTGGTTTTCTGTCTAGAGTATCTATTCTTTGATTGAGTGGGCTGTTAAATTTTCCTATTATTAATGTATTTCCATCAATTTCTCATTTAATGTTTAATGTCTCCTTTAGGTGGCAAGATATATTTAAAGTGCTGAAAGGAAAAAAAAATTGCAACCTAGAATACTCTATGCAACAAGAATATCATTTAAATTAGAAGGGAAAATAAAGAATATCTCCAATAGCAAAAGCTAAAAGAGTACAGCAATATTAAACCCATTCTAAAAGAAATAATGAAAAAGCTTCTTTAAATTAAAAAAGAGAGAGAGAGAGAAAAGAGTAAAAGAAGAATTAGGATGGAAGAAACCACAATTGGAAAGCAATCACTTAAATAAGACAGCATACAGATCTAAACATGGAGATGTTAAAAAGAAAAAAAAAAAGATGTCAAAATCATACAATGTGGGGAAGGAAAGTAAGAAAATATAGATTCTTTTTTTTTTTTATTTTCATGATGTGACTGAGCCTGTATGACTACAGTCAAAAGCAAGCAGATATAGGAAGGGCTTAACATGCTTAAAAAAAAGGGCAACCACAAGTCAAAACCGAACATTACATTCACAAAACTTGAAAAGAATAGCACTCAAGCATAAAATAAATGGAAACCATCCAACCCAAAAAAGAAAAGAAGAAAAGAGAACCATAGAATCAACTGGAAAACAAGGTTTACAAATGGCAGTAAATACTTATCTATCAATAATCACCTTAAATGTCAATGGACTAAATGCTCCAGTCAAAAGACCTAGAGTGGCAGATTGGATAAAAAAGCAAAAACCTTTAATCTGCTGCCTAAAAGAAACTCACCTTAGAGCAAAGGACACATATAGATTGAAAGTGAGGGGATGGGAACAGATATTTCATGCCAATGGACAAGACAGGGAAGCAGGAGTTGCAATACTCATATCAGAAAAAATAGATTTTAAAACAAAGGCCATTAAGAAAGACAAAGAAGGACACTATTTCCTGGTTAAAGGATCCATTCAAGAAGAGGATATTACAATCATCACTATATGTGCTCCTAATATAGGAGCACCCAGATACCTACAACAAATACTAACAGACACAAAAGGAGAAATTGATGGGACTACAATCAAAGTAGGAGACTCACAATAATGGACAGATCCTCTAGACAGAAATTCAATAAGGGAACAGAGATCCTAAAGGACACAATAGAAAAGTTAGACTTAATTGACATTTTCAGGACACTACACCCCAAAAAATCAGAATATACATACTTCTCAAGTGTGCATGGAACATTCTCAGGAATTGATCACATACTGGGGTACAGAGCTAACCTCAACAAATTTAAGTGTATAGAAATTATTTCAAGTATCTTCTCTGACCACAATGGCATGAAACTAGAAATTGACAATAAGAAAAGAAATAAGAAAAAAACTGACTACATGGAGACTAAACAACATGCTACTAAAAAACCAATGGGTCAATGAGGAAATTAAAAAATACCATGACACAAATGATAATGCAGATACAAACACTCAAAATCTATTGGATGCTGCAAAAGCAGTGCTAAGGGAGAAATTCATGCAAGTTAGGCCTTCCTGAAAAAAGAAGAAAAATCTCAAATGGACAACATAACCCACTACCTAAATGAATTAGAAAAAGAAGAACAAGGAAAACATAAAGTCAGCAGAAGGAAGGAAATCACAAAGATCAAAGAGGAAATCAATAAAATAGAGATTCAAAAAACAATAGACAAAATCAACCAAACCAAGAGTTGGTTCTCTGAAAAGGTAAACAAAATTGAAAAACCTCTGGGTAGACCCACAAGAAGAAGAGAGAAAAAAACCCAAATAAATAAAATCAGAAATGAAAAGGAGAAGTCAGTGGATACTACAGAAATACATAAAAAACAGAGAGAATACTATGAAGAATTGTACGCCAACAAATATGACAATCTAGAAGAAATGGACAACTTTCTAGAGACTTACAGCATGCCAAAACTGGATCAAGAAGAAATAGATAACTGAACAGAACAATCACTAGAAATGAAATTGAATAAGTGATAAAAACACTCCCTACAAATAAAGTCCAGGACCAGAGGGCTTCACAGGTGAATTCTGCCAAACACACAATCAGGAACTTATACCCATCCTCCTTAAACTTTTTCAAAAGGTTAAAAAGAAGGAACACTCACAAAGACATTCTATGATGCCACCATCACCCTAATTCCAAAGAAAGACAAAAATACCACCAAAAAAAATCTATAGGCCAATCTTTGATGAATATAGACGCAAAAATTCTCAACAACATTTTAGCCAACTGAATCCAACAACATAAAAAAAGATCATACACCACGACCAGGTGGGATTCATATAAGGTGCACAAGGATGGTTCAACATAGGCAAATCAATCAACATCATACACCACATTAAAAAAAAGTCAAAACCCACATGATCATCTCAATAGATGCAGAGAAATCCTTTAAGAAAGTCCAACATTCATTCATGATAAAAAACTCTTACAAAAGTGGGTATAGAGGGAACATACCTTAACATAATCAGAGCCATATATGACAAACCCACAGCAAATATACTACTCAATGGAGAAAAGCTGAAAGTCTTCTGTCTAAAATCTGGAACAAGTAGTTCCCATAATGGCACAGTGGTTAACGAATCTGACTAGGAACCATGAGGTTGCGGGTTCCATCCCTGGCCTTTCTCAGGGGGTTAAGGATCCAGCGTTGCTGTGAGCTGTCGTGTAGGTTGCCGGCATGGCTTGGATCCCTCCTTGCTGTGGCTCTGGTGGAGGCCGGTGACTACAGCTCTGATTAGACCCCTAGCCTGGGAATCTCCATGTGCCACGGGAGTGGCCCTAGAAAAGGCAAAAAGACAATAAATAAATAAATAAAATCTGGAACAAGACAATGATGTCCACTCTCACCACTGTTATTCAACATAGTCCTGGAAGTCCTAGCCATAGCAATCAGACACACAAAAAATAAAAGGAATCCAAATAAGAAGAGAAGAGGTAAAACTGTCAGTGTATGCAAATGACATGATACTATATATAGAAAACCCTAAAGACTCAACCCAAAAACTAGAACTGATCAACAAATTCACCAAAGTAGCAGTGTATAAGATTAACATTTAGAAATCAGTCACATTTCTGCACACTAACAATGAAATATTAGACAAGGAATACAAAAACACAATACCTTTTAAAATTTCACCCCCAAAAAATCAAATACCTGGGAATAAACCTGACCAGGGAGGTAAAGGACTTACATGTCAAGAACTATTAAACATCAATCAAGGAAATTATAGAAGACATAAAGAAATGGAAAGATATTCCATGCTCCTGGGTTGGAAAAATGAATATTGAAAAAATGGCCATCTATACAAAGAAATGTACAGATTCAATGAAATCCCTATCAAACTGCCCATGACATTTTTCAACAAACTAGAACAAATAATCCAAAAATTTATATGGAACAGCAAAAGACTCAGAGTGGCAAAAGAAATTCTAAGGAACAAAAACCAAGCAGGAGGCATAACTCTTCCAGACTTCAGACAATTACAAAGCTACAGGCATCAAGACAGTGGTACTGGTACCAAAACAGACATACAGACCAATGGAACAGAGTAGAGAACCCAGAAATAAACCAGACACCTATGGTCAATTAATCCTTGACAAAGGAGGCAAGAACCTAAAATGGGAAAAAGAAAGTCATTTCAGCAAATATTGCTGGGAAACCTGGACAGCTTCATGAAAATCCATGGAACTAGAACGCACCCTCACACCATGCACAAAAATAAACTCAAAATGGCATAAAGATTTAAATATAAGACAAGACGCCATCAAACTCCTGGAAGAGAACATAGGCAAAACAATTCTCTGACATCAACCTTACAAATGTTTTCTCAGGCCAGTACCAAAGCAACATAAATTAAGCCAAAAATAAACTAATGGCACCTAATGGAATAGAGAAGCTTTTGCAGAACAAAAGAAACCAAAAAGAAACCAAAATGACAACTTACAGAATGGGAGAAAATACTTTCAAATGGTGCAAAGGACAAGGGCTTAATCTCTAAAATATACAAGCAACTTATACAATTCAACAGCAAAAAAGCCAACAAGACAATGGAAAAAAAAAGGGCCAAATACCTGAATAGACATTTCTCCAAGGAAGATATAGAGATGGCCAATAAGCACATGAAAAAATGCTCAACATCACTGATTATTTGAGTAAAGCAAATCAAAGCTACTATGAGGTACCACCTCACACCAGTAAGAATGGCCATATCATTAATAAGTCCACAAATAACAAATGCCGGAGGGAGTGTGGAGAGAAGGGAACCCTCTTGCACTGGTGGTGGAAAGGTAAGCTGGTACAACCGCTATGGAGATCATTATGGAGGTACCTTTGAAAACTATACATAGAACTACCATATGACCCAGCAATCCCACTTTTGGGCATATATCTGGACAAAACTTTCCTTGAAAAAGATACATGCACCCACATGTTCATTGTAGCTCTATTTACAATAGCCAAGACATGGAAACAACCCAAATGTCCATGGACATTTGATTGGATTACGGAGATGTGGTATATATACACAGTGAAATACTACTCAGCCATAAAAAATAACATAATAATGCCATTTGCAGCAATATCTATGGAACTAGAGACTCTCATACTGAGTGAAGTAAGTCAGAAAGAGAAAGACAATTACCTTATGATATCACTTATATCTGGAATCTAATATATGGCACAAAGGAAACTTTGCATGAAAAGAAAATCATGGACTTAGAGAATAGACTTGTGGTTGCCAAGGGGAGGGGTAGTTGGGGAGCTTGGAGTTAATATATACAAAATATAGCTTTTTGAATGGATTAGCAATGAGATCCTGCTGTGTAGCACTGGGAACCATGTCTAGTCACTTAAGATGGAGCATGATAATGTGCAAAAGTAGAATGTGTGCATGTATGTGTAACTGGGTCACCATACTGTACAGTTGAAAAAAACTGCATTGAAAATTAAAATATTAATATTAATGTAATAATAATAATGTCTAATTTAGTATTTTTTATGTATTGTGTGCTCCTATATTAGAGGCGTGTATATTGATGAGTGTAATATCCTCTTCTTGAATTGATCCTTAAATATCATTAAATAGTGTTTTTCTTTGTCTTTCTGCATGGCCTTTGTTTTAAAGTCAGTTTTGTCTGATATGAGTTTCCTGTTGTTTCCATTTGCATGACATACATTTTTTCATCTCTTCATTATCATTTTATATGTGTCCTTTGCCCTAAAGTGAGTCTCCTGTAGGCAGCATATTATAGTCTCTTGATTTTTTAATGCAGTCTGCCATTCTATGTCTTTTGATTGGAGCACTCAGTCCATTGACATTTAAGGTAATTATTGATAAATATATACTTATTGCTATTTTAAACCTTGTTTTCCAGTTGATTCTATGCTTCTACTTTGTTACTCATTTTAGGGTTTAGATTATTTCCTTTTATTTTATGCTTGTGTCTTCTTTTTAGTTTTTGTGAAAGTATTGTTTGGTTTTGATTTGTGGTTGCCTTTTTTTTTTTTTTTTTAAGTATGTTAACACATTCCTATAGTTACTTGCTTTAGGCTGATAGTCATATAGGCTCAAATGAATTCTAGGAAAAAAAGTGTCTAGATATTCTGTTTTTCCTTCCCAACATTTTGTGAATTTGATGTCCCTTTTTAACGTCTTCATGTTTATCCTTTTGCTGATCATCACATTTCCAAAATAGTTTTTTTTTTTTTTTTTTTAGTTCTTTATACTGGCTTATTTAAGCAATTACTTTCCAATTGTGAGTTCCTCCATCCTCTTTCTTATTTCTTTTTTGATCTTTTTTTTATTTTACTGAAGAGCCCCTTCAGTATTTCTTTTAGAATGGATTTAGTATTGCTGTCTTCTTTCAGTTTTTGTTTGTTGGAGAAATTCTTTATTTCTACTTCTATTTTAAATGATATTCTTGCTGGGTAGAGTATTCTTGGTTGCAAATGTTTCCTTTTTAGAACTTTGAATATATCTTGCCACTCTCCTCTGGCCTGTAGTGTTTCTGTAGAGAAATCAGCTGATAGCCTTATGGCTGGGGGGTTGCCTTCTAACTCATTCTTTGTTTTTCTCTTGTTGCCTTTAGAATCCTCTCTTTATCTTCAACCTTTTCCATTTTTATTATAGTATGTCTTGGTGTGGGCCTGTTTGGGTTCAATGTATTTGGGGCTCTCTGTGATTCCTGTATTTTGATATCTGTTTCCTTTTGATTTGGAAAGTTTTCATCCATAATTACTTCAAATTTATTTTCAATCCCCTTTTAATTTTCTTTTCCTTCTGTAATCCCTATTATGCATAGATTGGCCTTCTTTATATTATCCCATAGGTCTCTTCTATTGCTTTCACATGTTTTCATTTGGTTTTCTATCTACTTTCCTATTGCGGCATTTCCATTATTCTATCTTCCAAGTCACTAGTTCATTCCTCTGAATTATTCCTTCTTCTCTTCAATGACTAGGTAGTGGTTGTACTGGTGTTTGTGCATCTCTCACTCTGCTTTTCCCTCCTCATTGTGGCTCTTGTGCTTTTCTCTGAAGCTTTGAGAAAGAAAAGCCAAGTTAGACATAGAAAAACAAAGGTGAAATACAAAGTCTCCTGCTCCAAGGATGTAGGAGATTAAAACATGAACAATTATGATATATGTAGTAATTCTAAATATGTGAGACAAATATAGAAAGAACTTTCCATCTGTGAAGAAAGATAAGATTCAATGAATCCCTACTTCCATGACAATCACTCTTCTAGTTATTTCATGTATATATATGTGAATATATATATATATATATATATATATTTAACTTTCCCTAAAGCCTTTTAGTTAAGAAAATATCACTTTCATTTTGGTCTAATACACTCTAAAGTCAATGAAATTTTTTTTTACATAGACAAAAAATCTGTTATATGACTCTTCTCATTGCTAGTGTTAGTGGTGTCGGGCAAAAATAATAATTAAGAGGAAAGTGTTCCTCTCTGAAGAGAAGTATATGATTTCTTATACCTTATAAGAAATGAGCTGGAAACTACTACATTCTTTCCTAGTGTTACACAGTAGGAAAGACACACAGCAGGGAGTTTACCCTTTTACTCAATATCAAATCAACATGCAAAGGAGTTTTCATGCTACTGGCTTGTTTCACTCATCCTCTATTCATCTCAATTTTCAAATAAATTCACAGTTGGAAAATGGGAAAGAGGTTAATTTGCCTAATTTAATTATTACAAGTCATTAGTCTGTTCTGGGAAAAGAAACCTATAACAACCACAATAAAGCAAAACAAGGATGGCTAAAAATGTGTCTTACTTTGTCTTCTTTTTTGAGAATTTTCTCCCCTCCAAAGCATTCACAGGCCTGGTGACTAAGGCATGAGAATATTCTGGGAGCACATTAGAACCATTTCTGGAACTTTGCACTGATATATATATTCCAACATTCTTTTTTTGCAATAAATGAGTCTTATACTGTCAAAGTTTTACTTAAAGATGATTAACATCCATGCATCGGTGAACAGAACATAAGATCACAGTTGGAAGAACTAGTGCTTAAATATTAGTTAACTTCCTGAGCATGTTGAGTATTTTGATTATTTTCACTAATTTGAAAAATCAATGAAGATAATATGACAATGTCTTTTGGATAAATATTTGACCTTTTAGAAAAGACAAAAAAATCATATTTATTAGGTTTTCCACAAATTATACTTTGGCAAAAAATTTGGAGATTGCAGACAATTACTATCTTAAAAACGAAGAAAAAAATAATTGTTTTTTAGACTTTATTTTTTTGTGAAAATGTACACAGCATTTTCAAAGAAAAGTTGACAGAACTCAGAAATTTAGAATTTTATCCCACTCCTTTCACATGTGGAAAAAGCATAGAGTCCAAAATAAGTATGGATCTCAAGTCAGACACTTCTTATTTCTGTGACTTAAAACAAATATTTTACCCTCTTTTAACCTATTTCATCCCCTGCCGAATGTAGATACAAGTAAGTAACACACAGGTTATTTAAAAATCATTACATGGCTTATAATACATGGAAAAAGAATCAGGGAGAAGTTTGTTTTTCTCCATAAGTTGAACTTACAAGATAATGGTGAACATGTATATACTAAAAAGTTAGCCTGAAAAAGTTGGATTTCATTTTTCTATCATTATGAAGAAAACTAGTGAAAATAGTTCATGCCATGTAAATTATAAAGTACAAAGGACTAAGGGGCTAATCTTCCCAGATCTACTTTCACTGCAATTTTTGTGTTTCACTTGAATTTTTCTCCCAAATAAGATTGAGTTTCGTACCATCTCAAATTAGTTTAGAATTGTTTTCCCTAGCATTTATGATAAAATGTATGCATTCAGGGTCACAAAATTTGAATAATAAACAAGAAGATAAATAACAAATTAAGAGAAGCTTAAAGCAAAATTAGTAATAGCAGTCTCAAATGTAGCAATGAAGTTACTTTGTAAAATTTTTTGAGCATCACTTTATATTTTACTTTATTCCCCAAATGATTAGTAATTACATGTCAGTATATGCTGTGTCAACTGGAATATTTCTTATGCTTGTTGACTTTGAAATGTAGTGTACTCTGGCTGCATGTTAAATATGATCTCTCAGTAAACAATATAAAAAAGGATAATTGCTGATAAAAAACATCTGGCAACATTTTAAAGGTTCTTTCTGCTCAGCTTCACTTCATAGTTGGTATGATAGAACTAATCACCATCTGTTATCTGGAATTTACCCATATTCATCTTCTTTTGTATGGGTACTGTGGTATAATTCAGTCTAACATGAAAGGTATTTTAACTAAACAGTAAATCTCTCAGTAGACTTTCACTGTTTTCTGTCCACTGATTTACAGTTTCTTGTAAATATAGTGGTTGAAATGCCAAAATGCCTAGAGATCTTATATGTATGAATAGGTATGTGTATACATATGTGTACATTATGATTATAATGTAAACACATGCATTATGATGTATATGATCTTTTCTAGATTCTAAGTATCAAAGAGAATTGTTAAATAGAAGGTTTTAGGGTTTGCTAATATACTTGTAGATTACATCTTAATGATCTTCACCCTTTAAAAGTAACATGGTTGATAAAAAGAAAATTGTGATCCTAATATTTATAACCAAATAATGAATGCCTGAGACATGCTTTTTTTAGTTTCAACATCTATTGTTATCTCATTTTTTTTTTTTTTTTTGCTTTTGGAGTTTCACATGACAACAATGCAAATTAAAACTATATCTAAATTTTTTATAATACTGCTATTAAAATTGTCCCTTATGTTTGATATTCCTTTTTTTTAATAGTTATTTCCCCAATACAATTTTTTTCCTACTATACAGCATGGTGCCCCAGTTACACATAAATGTACACATTCTATTTTTGCACATTATCATGCTCTGTCATAAGTGACTAGACATAGTTCCCAGTGCTACTCAGCAGGATCTCATTGCTAATCCATTCCAAAGGCAATAGTTCATATCTATTAACTCCAAGCTTCCCAACCACCCCACTCCCTTCCTCCCCCTTGGCAACCACAAGTCTATTCTGCAAGTCCATGATTTTCTTTTCTGTGGAAAGGTTCGTTTGTATTGTATATTAGATTCCAGATATAAGTGATATCATATGATATTTGTCTTTCTCTGATATTCTTTACTTCAATTTTCTGGAACAAATTGCTCCTAAAGTGTGAGGAAAAATATTTGTTTTGTTATTATTTGTTTTTGCTTATGGACTAGGCATACTCTATAAGTAGAAAATGAGAAGTATGAGAAACATGCCTCCTTTTTTGCATTGGCTGCCCAGAGACTCTGAATTAAATGTGTGGTTCTCTACACTTAACCTAGGGTTTCTAGTGCAAGACTAGATCTTCTCTGACCTTCTCATTCTCTTTGCAAATATCCTCTGCCCCAGATATTTTACTACACTCCTATTCTTCTGTGTCTTATTTTAAATCTTTATTAAAAGTGGTTTTTAGATGTAGGAAAGGTATAATAATTGATAAATAAAGGGCTACATAAAGTTTTATTATAAAGAGTGCTTCATACTCTGTCAGCTGTAGTTTCCTGCACAGTAGAACAGTGCTACTTTGCTTAAAGTCATATTCAGGACGTCATATTAATTCCATCCACATGCTCAATTTGATGATTTTTTTTGTTAAATCCAACTATATAGAAGCATCTGTGGATATGGTCATGATTCACAAATGCCAAGATATTATTCTTTCTATCATGGAAAGATTTTTCAGATAAGCCTTTTATAAATATATATGATGAAGAAACATAAACCTCCTATTCATCTTTCTTTTCTAATTCATTATGAGGGAAAGTAACCTTATGTGTAGGAGATGTTTGTGAAGCAACATTTTTAACTTATATCATCTCTGTTGTTTAAAGTAGGTCTGGACTTTGGCCCTGGGAGACTTTAAAGGGTAAATCAAAGAGCACTGGTGGGAAAGGAAAAATAAAAAAAAAATCAAATTTTGAACTGCTTTACTTCAGTGAGAGTTATCTCTACTGACTAACCTGAGTTTTCCTTACTAAAAAGGGAGTAAATATAAGCAAGCACTCTTAATTCAATGCACAGGCACCTTATAAATCAACAGTGAAAATAGCATAGGCTTATATTTTAAGCCCTCAAGTAAAATGTTTTTTGACTCTTAAAGTCTAAAAAAGACTCTTAAAAAGTCTTTTTTTAGACTCAAAAAAAGTCTTTACAAGCAAAGTCCTAAAATGTATGAAAGTTATACTGCTCTATTATTTTAGCGTCTCCTTTTTTTTTTCTGAAAATTTAACTGAAAATTTTCTGAAAATTTAACTTTGTAAGGGAAATATAGTCCATGTTAACATAAGTTCAATGAACATTTTTGATATGGATAAGTTATCAAAAATATTCATGAGGGAATTCCCATCATGGCTCAGTGGTAATAAACCCAACTAGTATCCATGAGGACACAGGTACAATCCCCATCCTTTCTCAGTGGGTTAAGGATAAACTTGCCATGAGCTGTGGTGTACACTACAGATACAGCTTGGGTCAAGCATTAATGTGGCTGTGGAGTAGGCCTGCAGCCACAGCTACTATTTGATCCCTAGCCTAGGAACCTCCATGTGTCACTAGTGCAGCCCTGAAAAAAAAAAAATTGTGAGAACCAGCGTCTTAATATCTGAATGGCAGGAAACATTTCGTGAAGCCATGTCTTATTTTTCACAATTGTGTTTAAATAGCTATCTGTATTATTTTTGCTCTTAGTATCCAACCCAACATTTTGGGCCTGCTTTAATTTTGTCTTAAGAACCCATGTTAAAGTATCATTGAAGTAGAATTTTAGTACAATGTGAAACCAGAGAAATTTACTGCTTTGTGGTAGATTCAGTGACAAGATAAATATATTTAGATGATGGGGCTGACATTATCAAAAAAAAAAAAAGGAAGAAATTAAGGGTCAGGAGTTCTTGCCATGGTGCAATGAATTAAAAATTCAACTACAGCCACTGGGGTCAATGCAGAGTTGTGGGTCTGATCCCTGGCCCTTCATAGTGGATTAAGGGACCTGGTGTTGTCACAGCTGTGGCTTGGATTCAATCCATGACCCAAGAACTTCCATGTGCTGTGGACAAGGCCATAAAATTAAAAAAAATAAATTAAAGGTGAAAGTTATATATGACATACTTTACAATAATAATTATTACTCTCTAGAATTATATCATCACACAAATATCCATCTCACTTTTTTGCACCAATGATTTCCTGTATTGAATATTCAATTCTAGTCCTTATCTATATCTTGCCTGCTCTATCCAAGCTCTAAATTGCTTTTCATGTGCAGAAGTCAGTCTTTCGTATAACATGTGTGAAATTATTGATTTTAAGCTGCGTCAACTAATGTTACTTGCTGGTAGTGCAATGAAAGTGTGGTTTTCTCAATACCTGAAAAGTTGCCGTTGTCCAAATGTTGCAGAACCATAGAAGACACACTTAGGATTTTATAATTTGTTTAGATCTCTGACAAATTTATTTTATAAATATTAGAGCTGTTTCTCAACTTTCATAGATTTGATTTTTGTTGCATGTATTCTGAAATAAGTTATAGGAAATAGGAGGCAGATTTAGATATTTAAATATTTCTAATATTTACTTGGCATTAACTGTAGGAAAATGAAATGTAAATAAAAGGGTCAATCCCTGAGAATAGATAGTACACATATGAGAAAAAATAGTGGAAAAGAGTTGAGTGTTCAAAGAAAAGAATGAATATGAGGAAGTTCAATTAACGTTGAGTAACAGAGACAGGATATGGCTTGTGAGAATTAAGTTAGTAAATGATTGGAATAAATCATATAAATACTTTATTAAAAATAAAACCACTGAGTCATTAGCAGTAGTTGAAACTGACTATCATGAATTTGGGTATAACAACTTGATGAAACTGTGGCAACATATTTATAGTACACCAAAACCTGAATGCAGGAAAAGAGAAAGTGGATGCAAAGTGATGTCCTTAGAAAATCAAGAATAAACAATGTACATAAGGTTTAAAAACCAAAGAATATTCAGGTCAAAGCTAAATAATCACTACTAAATTTATGGATTTACTTCTTTAAAAAACTTTTGGCAAAAATCTTCACTTAAGGGATATCAAACAAGAACTTTTGGAGAGATTTAGAGAGAATGCTGTTGGAGTCTGACTTTTGCCCAATATTTGTCATATTACGATCATGAATAGAGTGAGATAGTGGTATAATAATAAAAGATATTCATAATAGAGTAAAAATAACCAAAAAGAACATTCTACAAATAATTAAATATGTGAATTTGTTATATCAAAGACAGTAAAGAATATTAAAAAATATTCAGTAAAGTTGTTGCAACGATTGTGTTTGTTATTTAAATTCTTTTTTATTGTTATTTAAATTTAAGTTCAATATTATGCATATATATATTTTAAAAACTCAAATAGCTGTTTAAACTTTTTACTGAATTATCTTCTAAATCAGTAATTAAATTATTCAGAACAGTATCATGATCACATTTTCATTCTTTCACATCTGATTATTTTACCTGGAGTTAATAACTGACTTGTTTTCATTTTTTAGTTTTTTAATGAACCTAGCACCAATTACTAAACTCTGCTTATAGTACAAGATCATTTCAATATATTCACACCTCTCAGATACTCTATTAATGTCCTCTACATTTTCTTCTGATCTAGGTTGTTTTGTTCTAAGCCTATGTTTCTTCCATGTTCAATCCTTTACTTCATACCTATTACAGCTTTCTTAGTTTATTTCTGTTTCTGGTGGAGTGTCCAGTAGTTTATGAAAAAAAAGTGTATTAAAAGTCAATTTTTTGAAGTCCTAAACATCTAAAATATCTTTATTTTTCCCTAGTACTTGACTGATAGTTTGAATTGATAAAGAATTATTACTTAGATGTCATTGACACTGAACTTTTAAAGGTGTTTATTGTTTGTCTTCCTGATCCCAGTATTGCTTTTTGGAAGTCATGTGAAGTTGTAACTTCTAATCCATTTTTGCATATACTCTCTCTCATGTAGCTTTTTTTTTTTCACCTTAAAACAATAAAAATTTATTGTCTCATACAGTTTCCTAGGGTCAGGAATCTGGGGCTACTTAGCTGGCTTGTTCTGGCTTAGAGTTTCTCATGATGTTGAGGTCAGAATATTGGCCAGGGCTGTAGTCATCTGAAAGCTTGACCGTCCTAGAGGATCCACTGCCAAGCTCACACACATGGCTGTTGGCAGGAGGTGTCAGTGCCTCTTCTGGTGAGTGTCTTCCCATAGGGCAGTTCCTTATGTGTCCTCTGGCTTCCCCCAGACAAAGTGATCTGAGAGACAGACCACAACGGAAGTTGCACTGTCTTTTTTTTTTTTTTTTTTTTTTTTTTGGCTTTTTGCTATTTCTTGGGCCGCTCCCGCAGCATATGGAGGTTCCCAGGCTAGGGGTCGAATCGGAGCTGGAGCCACCGGCCTACGCCAGAGCCACAGCAACGCGGCATCCGAGCCGCGTCTGCAACCTACACCACAGCTCACGGCAACGCCGGATCGTTAACCCACTGAGCAAGGGCAGGGACCGAACCCGCAACCTCATGGTTCCTAGTCGGATTCGTTAACCACTGCGCCACGAGGGGAACTCCTGCACCGTCTTTTATAGCCTAATCTCAAAAGTAACATCTCATCACTTCTGACATATCATTTTGTTTACCCAGACCAACTGTGTAAATTAAAATTCATGGAAATAGAATTGCTGATCAAAAGTTAGATGTAATTGTAGTTTATATATATATATATAAATAATAATATATATAATTATATATATAATATATATAATTATATCTTATATATATAATACACATATATTATGATTTTTATTTTTTTCCATTATAGCTGGTTTACAGTGTTCTGTCAATTTTCTATTGTATAGCATGGTGACCCAGTTACACATATGTGTATACACTCTTTTTTCTTACATTATTATGCTTGATCATAAGTGACAAGACAGAGTTCCCAGTGCTACACAGCAAGATCTCATTGCTAATCCATTCCAATGGCAGTAGTCTGCATCTATTAACCCCCAAGCACCCCATCTATCCCACTCCCTCCCCTTCCCTCTTGCCATCCACAAGTCTATTCAACAAGTCATGTAGCTTTTGAATCTTCTCTTTTATTTATAATGTTATGAAATTTCATGAAGTCCTTTGTTATGATCTTTTAATTTTTTTCTTCCAATGTTGGCAAAGGTAAATTTTTTAAGTTAGATATTCATATCTTTAAGATATGAAAAATGTTCTTGAGCTAATGATACTAGTTTTTCTAGACCTTTAACAAAGTTCAACTGACAAGCTAGATTAAACAATAGAATATAGCTTCTTACAATTCTGGAGGCCAGAAGACCAAGATCAAGATTTCAGCATGGTTGTTTTTTTCCAAGGCCATTCTCTTTGGCTTTCTTCCAGTATCATTACATGGATCTTCTGTGTCTTAATTTCCTCTTCTTTTTCTTAATTAAAGAATAATTGACCTACAATATTATATTAGTTTCAGGTATAACAACAGAGTGATTCAATATTTTTACAGATTACACACTATACAAAATTATTACAAAATATTGACTCTATTTCCTTTACTATACATTACATTCTTGTGACAATTTTATTTTATAACTAGTAGTCTGTAGCTCTTAATTAACTTTACATTTTTCATCAATACATCTCTCTCCTGTTTGATAACCATGAGTTTGTCCACTGTATCTGCAATTCTATTTTTATTTTGTTTCCTTCTGTTTTATGATATTTGCTCATTTGTTTTGATATTTTTCCACACATAAGTGAAAACGTAACTTTCAGGTACACTCATGTCTATGCACATGGTAAAATTCCCCCATATTTTTATGGTTGAATAATAATTCTTTGTGTATGTGATAAATGTCCATATTTATCCATTCTTCTGTTATTGGGCTTTAGGTTTTTTCCATATATTGGCTATTGACATTAGGGTACATATTTCATTTCAAATCAATATTATCTTTTCTTCAAATAAATACACAGGGGTGGGAATGCTGTATCATATGATTGTTCTGTTTTTAATTATTTGGTGAAACTCTATTTTTATAATGGCTGTACCAATTTACATTCTGACCAACACAATTGTTGTTTATTGTCTTTTGACAACAGTTGTTCTGACAGATGTGAAGAGATATTTTATTGTGTTTGTAATTTGTATTTCCCTCTTTATTAGTGATGAGCATCTTTTAAAAAATTATTGAAGTATAGTTTACTTACAATACTGTATTAGTTTCAGGTGTAAAGTAAAGTGAATCAGTCATGCATAGAAATATATCCCTTCTTTTTTCCCATGTATGTTATTACAATATGTTGAGTAGATATTCTTATGCTATTATTACATAGAGTAGATATTCCTATGTAGATTCTTATTAATCATCTATGTTATTCAGTAGTGGACTAGTATATGTTATTCCCATTCTGCAAATTCTCCCCCCTCAATGATTTCACATATGGTAACCGTAAGATTGATTTTGAAATCTGTGTATGCTTCTCTTTTATAAATAAGTGCTTTGGTATCATTTTATTAGATTCCACATACAAGTAATAACCTATGATATTTACCTATCTCTGTCTGACTTTGCACATGTGCAGCCCTAGAAAAAAAAGAAAGGAAAAGAAAATTATGAGGGAGATGAAAGATTTATACTTTGAAAATTATGACATGTTGGTGAAAGAAATTGAAGATGATACAAATAAAGAGAAATATTTTTTTATGGCCATGCTTGCTGTATATGGGAGTTCCCAATCTAGGGGTTGAACTGTAGCTGTAGCTGCAGTCCGATGCCCATAGCCACAGCAACACTGGATCCAAACCACATCTATGATCTATGCCACAACTTGTAACAACACTGGATACTTACCTGACCGAGAGAGGCCAGGGTTCAAACCCACATCCTCATGGACACTATGTCAAGATTTTAACCCAATGAGCCACAACAGGAACTCCAAGAGAAAGATATTCTGTGTTCACGGACTGGGAGAATTTCATATAGTTAAAACATCAACACTATTGCAAGCTATCTGCAGATTCAATGTAACATCTATCAAAATACCATTGGCATTTTTTATAGAACTAGAATAAATAATCCTAAAATATGTATGGAAACACCAAAAACTCCAATACCCAAAGCAATCTTGACAAAAAGAGAAAAGCTCAAGGAATATTTCTCCATGACTTCAAACCATACTACAAAGTTATGCTAATTGGAAAAGTACAGTACTGGTAAAAAAACAAACACATAGATAAATGGAACAGGATAGAGGGCCCAGAAATAAACATACACACACACCTATGGTCAATTAATATACAACAAAAGAGACAAAAATATATAATGGATAAAAGACAATCTTACCAATAATTTTTGTTAGAAAAACTGGACAGGTATAAATAAAAAATGAAACTAGGCAATTTCCTCACTCTGTATATAAAAATAATCTCAAAGTGGATGAAAGACTTAAATGTAAGTCTCAAAACCATAAAGCTCCTGGAATAAATGTAGGTAGTACATTCTTTGACATTGGTCTTAGAAATATTTTTTGGATATGTCTCCTCAGATAAGGCTAAAAATGGTCACCTTTCTGTACAATAGAAACTTGACAGAACACTGTAAACCAGCTATAAAGGAAAAAAAAATAAAAATCATTATAAAAAAGGCAAAAATAAACAAATGAGACCAAATCAAACTAAAATCTTTTGTGTAGGAGAGGAAACCATTAATTTAAAAAAGGCAGCCTATTAAATAGGATAAGATATTTGTAAGTGATATGTCTGGTAAGGAATTAATTTCCAAAATATATAAAGAATTTATGTAACTCAGTATCTAACCATGGTTTAAAAATGGGCAGAGACATTATTTTCTTTTTTATGGCTGAGTAGTATTCCATTGTGTATATATACCACTTATTCCTAATCCAATCATCTGTCAATGAACATTTTGGGTTTTTTCCATATTTTGGCTTTTGTCAATAGGGCTGCAGTGAACATGCAGGTGCATGTCTCTTTTTTAAGGAAAGTTTTCTCTGGATATGTGCCCAAGAGTGGGGTTGCTGTGTCATATGGTAGTTCTATGGATAGTTTTCTGAGGTACCTCCATACTGTTCTCCATAGTGGTTGTACCAGCTTACATTCCCACCACCAGTGAAGGAGGTTTCCCTTTTCTCCACACCCCCTCCGGCATTTGTTATTTGTGGACTTTTTAACAATGGCCATTCTTATTGGTGTTAGGTGGTATCTTGTGGTAGTTTTGATTTGATTTCTCTAATAATCAGGATGTTGAACATTTTTTCATGTGCTTGTTGGTTATGGACTTGGAGAATAGATTTGTGGTTGCTGGGGGGAGGCGGAGGGAATGGTATGGATTGGGAGCTTGGGGAAAATTGATGAAAACTAATGCTTTTGGAATGAATTAGCAATGAGATCGTGTTGTCTAGTGCTGAGAACTACGTAGTCACTTGTTGTGGAGCATGATAATGGGAGAAAAAAGAATGTATACATGTATGTGTAACTGGGTCACTATGCTGTACAGTAGAAAAAAAGTGTATTGGGGAAATAACAATAAAACAAGAAAAAAAAAGGTCAGAGGACCTGAATAGATAGTTCTCCAAGGAAGACATACTTTTCTCTTCTTAAAAAGACATTAACCATTTTGAATTACATCCCACATATACAAAATTTACCTTAAATACCTCTTTAAAGGCTCTATCTCCAAATAATCTGCACTATTTCATGTTTTGATTGATGCAAATAATGGGTTTTTAATATTTTTGTATAATCTATGTTTATTTATATTTCCCGTACAATTTTATTACATTTTTTACATCTAGAGGTTTTCCATTTAATGCCTTGAGATTGTTGACTATAGATTCAAGTTTAAGAATTAATTACTTTCAACACACATTTTTGATAAAAACCCTCAAGAAAGTGGGCCTGGAGTGAACCTACCTCAGTATAATAAAGACCATATATGACAAACCCAGAGCTAACACCATTATCAATGGTGAAAATCTGAAGCTTTCCTGATAAGATCAGGAACAAGACAAGGGTTTTCACTCTTACCACTTTTTTCATCATATTTTTTTTTAAAGTCCTATCTATGGTAATCAGAGAAGACAAAGAAATTTTAAACATCAAATTGGAAAAGACGTAAAACTGTCATGATTTGCAGAGGACATGATACAATACAGGGAGAATCCTAAAGATACCATCAGAAAACCACTGCAGCTCATCAATAAAATTTGTAAAGTTGTAGGATATGAGATTAATACACAGGAATCTATTGCATTCCTATACACTTTCAGAAAAAAATCAGAGAGATTAAGGAAACAATCCCATTTACTATCACTTCAAAAAGAATAGATTAACTAGGAATAAATCTACCTAAAGAGGAAAATATCTGTATTCTGAAAACTATAAGGTGCCGTTGAAAGAAGTCAATGATGACACAAAGGGATGGAAAGATATACCACATTCTTGCATTGGAAGAATTGATATTTTAAAAATGACTATAATACTCAGGGAAATCTGTAGAGTCATTGCAATCTCTATCAAATTACCAATGATTTTTTTGCATAAATAGAACAAAATATTTTAAAATTATACAGAAACACGAAAAACCCCAAATAGCAGAAGCAATCTTGAGAAAGGAAAACAAGCTAAAGGACACCCTGACTTCAGATTTTACTATAAAGCTATAGTTATCAAAAGAGTTTGACACTGGAACAAAACCAGAAATATAATTCAGTAGAAAAGCATAGAAAACCCAGAAACAAACCAATGCACCTATGGTCAATTAGTCTCTGACAAAGGATGCAAAAAAAAAAAAATGGTGAAATGACATACTTTTCAATAAGTTGTGGTGAGAAAACTATATAGCTACATGTAAAAGAATGATATTAGAACACTCTCTAACACCATTCACAAAAATAAACTCAAAATAGATTAAATACTTTCATTTAATACAAGATACTATACAACTTAGAGGAAAACATAGGCAGGAAACTCTCTGACACAAACCACAGCAATATCTTTTCCAAGTCATCTCCTAGTGTCATGAAAATAAAAACAAAAATAAACAAATAGGACCTAATTAAACTTAAAAAAGTTTTTTTCACAGCAAAGGAAACCATAAACAAATGAAATGACAGTCCAAAGAATTGGAGAAAATCTTTGCAAATGAAAGCAATCAAAAAGAGATTAATCTCTAAAATATACAAATGTCTCATACAGTTTTAAATCAAAGGAAACAAAAAAAATTACAAAATGGTCAGATCTAAACAAGCATTTCTCCAAAGAAGATGGATGGATGGCAAAAAGAACATGAAAAGATGCTTGACATCATTAATTTTTAGGGAAATGCAAATCAAAACTTCAATTAAGCATCACCTCACACAAGAATGGCCATCATGAAAGAGCAGAAGTTGTCAAAATGGGCTATGGTCTTGACACTTGATAAGCAGAAAATCCTTTAAATTTAATAATGGTTATTTGTGTACATCAACTTGATTGTGTTAGATTGCCTAGATATTTGCTTAAATCTTATTTTAAGTGTGTATGTGAGGATTCTTCTGGATGTGATTGACATTCGAAATTATAGACCCAATAAAAGAAATTACCCTCTTCAATGTGGGTGGGACATCTAGTTAAGGGTCTAAATAGAAATACAAACAACTTATATTACTCAACACCAAAAAAACCAACAACCCAATTGAAAAATGGACCCGAATAGACATTTCTCCAAAGATATACAGATGGGCAACAACACATGAAAAAATGCTCAACTTCACTAGTTATTAGAGAAATGCAAATCAAAACTACTGTGAGGTACCACCTCACACCTGTCAGAATAGCCATTATTAACAAGTCAACAAATAACAAATGCTGGGAGTGTGTGGCATAAAGGGTACCCTCCTACGCTCTTGGTACAACCACTATAGGAAACAGTATGGAGGAATGTCAGAAAACTAAATATAGAACTACCATATAACCCATCAATCCCACTCTTGGGCATATATCCAGACAAACTTTCCTTGAAAAAGATGCATTCAGCTATTTGTTCATTGAAGCACTATTCAGAATAGCCAGGTCATGGAAACAACTTAAACGTCCATCAACAGATGAGTGGATCAAGAAGATGTGATATATGTTCACAATGGAATAAGCCATAAAAAAGAACAAAATAATGCCATTTGTAGCAACATGGATGGAACTAGAGACTCTCATACTATTAAGTCTGACAGAGAAAGACAAATACTATATGATATCACTTTTACCTGGAATCTATTATATAGCACAAATTAACCTTTCCACAGAAAAGAAACTCATGGACTTGGAGAAAAGACTTGTGGTTGTCAAGAGGGAGGGGGAAGGAGTGGGAGGGACTGGGAGTTTTGGGATTAATAGATGCAAACTCTTGCATTCGGAGTGGATAAGCACATGGAACTATATTTAGTCACTTGTGATGGAACATGATGGGGCATCATGTGAGAAAAATAATACATATATATGTATGACTGTGTCACTTTGCTGTAGAGTAGAAATTGACAGAACACTGTAAACCAACAATAATGGAAAAAATAAAAATCATAAGACAAAACAGTTTAAAACATTTTAAAAATTAAAATTAAAAAAACAAACAAAAAATACAATAAGTGGATAATTGTGCACTCTCTCTCTCTTTCCCTCCCTCATTATTTTCCTTCCTCTTTTTCCCTTTCTGACTGTCTTTTAGCTGTGATACTGGTCTTCTCATTCACCTCTGGACTCAGGCTGGAACTGTGCCATCAACTCTACAGAATCTTCAGCTTTCTGACTGCAGTCTGTCAACTTCTCAGGCTCTCTAATTGAATGAGACAATCCATTATTATAAATCTCATATGTAGGTATGCACACATTCTATTGGTGCTTTTTCTTTGGAGAACCCAGATTAATACAATCCTAAATTTTCATGAGAGTAGTACTTATCACCAGTTCTGCCACAATACCCCAGTATAGATCTCCTCTGATTCACTCTTATCAAAGAAAATGATGTGGTAAGGAAACAAACCATTATCCAAAGTATATTGAAATGTAACTATTTCCTAAACACTGCTTTCAAAATTTTATACCAGTTTATATACTTCCTCCCTGGACACTTCTTGTATGGATCCTGGTCACATTCTAAAGATTCTCTTAGGTTTTTAAGAGTAAAGTGCTTATGGATTGGAAGAATTCATATTGTTCAAATATACATACTACCCAAAGCATCTACAGATTTAATGCAAATTCTATCCAAATACTTAAGATATTTTCCACTGAACTAGAATCAATACTCTTAAAATTTATATAGCAACTACCAAAATTCCACAGTCCCAATAAAGGGAACAGGTTATCACCATTGACACATTATATGTACAAACAGTCCAGGCAGAGAAATAGCCTTATCAGAGTATATTTCAGAAGTCAAGTTCACAGATGCTAGCAAAGGGCCAATCTTACAAACAGAATTTTCAAAAGACAGCAGTCTCAGGCCTTGTATGTTAATTATTTTCTGCATATTTCTCAAGCCCCAAATACTCTAAATTACCTGACAGATTTCATATCACTGTGTATCTCAAATTCATTCCTTAGCTAAGCTTATATATCCACATGATTACTAAGCATGTCCCATAAAACTCTCAAACTCAACCTATAAATATCTAAAATTTTCATTTCTGTATTTTGTTCTTCCAAATGTTCTCCCAGTAATCACTACCTCAGTATATGGGATCACCATCCTGACACCCCCCCAGCCCAGCTTTTAAAGCAAGAAAGCTACTAGACATTTTAGGTTGATCTGTTTCCCACTTCAAACACAATTAACCTGAGCTTTTAATCACACAGATTCTACCTCCTTAATTTCCATACCATCTGATCCTTTTTTCCTTATCTTCATTACCACTGTCTTCATTTGAGTTCTATATTCTCCCATATCATTATTTGTTATCTAATTATTCTAGTAGTCCTCTAATGTTTTTTCTAACTCCAGACCAGACTGCAAATTCATTCTCCCTAGCAGACAGATCTTGGGCAAGATATTTAGACTTTCTGAATCTCATATTTAATATAGGTAAAATGGGAATGCTAATAGTCCTGTCCTCATAAGATTATTGTGAAGAATAATTGAGATAGCAAATATAAAATGATTATCCCAGAGTAAATACAAATAAACATGAGTATTCATTATTGATATTGATGTTAACATTTTTTTTAAAAAAATTGAAAAACTAATTGATCTTGTTACATCACTGAATATTACCAACAGGCTCAAGAAGGCCCTCACCATGTAGTCAAAACTCCTAACTTTGACGCCTCTTTTCTCATAATTCCCTGCCTTATTCTTAAGTCACAGCTATTTGGGAAGCTACCAAGAGTCATTTCTCTCACTCATAAGCCTTTCTACTTGCCGGTATTTTCATTTGAAATTCTCTTACCCTATTCATCTCCTTCCCTGATCAATTTTTATCTTTATAATACCTCATGCAAAAAGATTAAACTTAAAACATTATTTCTCCAGGACAGTTTTTCTGATCTCCCAGGCTAGGTTATATGCCTTTTATATGTATTCTCACTGCAACTTATGACTACCTCTACATAAACATATCATGCAGTATTATAATTATCTATTTAAAATTGTCAATATTCACAATTAAAACTGAGAATTTTGAGGACCAAACCTCTATCTGATTCATCATTTTGGGGTCTGGTATGAGGAAAATGTTTGATAAATATTTTGTGAACTAATAAAATCAAGAGAGTAGATTATAACTGTAGAAACAGCTTCAAAGTTTAGCAGAAGATTCAGTGATTTGAATTAGAAGAAACTAAAGTACAAGCAAAATGTGTTTTATAGGAAAATAGCTTTAATTTTCTAAATAGCTGAATCATGGGTGTAGCATTTTAGAAAATTAAATAGACTAGACTAAATCAAATGAGGAAGATTTTCTTGAGCAAAATTTTCCTGAATAGACTAGAATGGTCTGATTTTTCTATTTCCCTCCAAAAGTCCCAAACCCTGTTTTAGTGAGCAAATCAGCATGAGCACAAAATATCTTACCTGTGCCAGAAGCAATGAAGATAGCATTTGCATCAATGCATGATACAGAACTGGTATGGTACTCTGTAGGTCTTTTTAGGTGAGAGCAGTAGCCCTAAGAATGATTTTGCATGGGAAGAGGAGAGAATATGCAATGCAATGGCATTTAAGGGGTTCAAACTCCACAAAAATGTATCTAATTATCAAATTTGCAATAGGTGTTTCATCATGAAATAACTTGACTTGGCCCACCATAACATTGCAAATGGATTTAAAATGATGGAAATTATCTCTGTGCGTCTGAAACCATGCATTTTTTCCTTTTTTTTTAAAGTAGTTATTTTAGGTTTTGCAGCCAGGATGTATCAAATGTTCATGGGTGGAAAGTATAAAAATGGTTTATCATGTGATATATATATTTAAATTTCAAACTGCAAAGATTTTACTTTTATGAGGATTTCCAAATTATGTTCTGTGTAACACTACTTGTATAAGGTATTTGTAGATATGCCATGAGAAAAAAATGTTTCCTTGGAGTAATAAGTTAGAAAGAGGCTGCACAGAGTATTTCCCCCTTGAAAATCCACTAAGGGTTTTGGAAATTCCTACAGACAAGAAATTCTTGTTGAGATATCTATTTCTAAGATTGTTTTTGACTATTGTTTAAAAACCATCACCATTCAGTCAAATTAATATACATAGAGAATAGAAAAGTGGTTGTCAGGAGCTTGGGAGTGGGAGAAATAGGGTGAGGTTGGTAAAAAGGTACAGACGTTCAGTTATAAGATGAATACAGTCTGAAGATCTAAGGTGTAACATGAAAACTATAGATGATAATATTGTATTATATAACTGAAATTGGTTAAGAGAGTAGTCTTAAATGAGTT
The DNA here is from genome assembly GCF_054392235.1 of Sus scrofa. Classification (NCBI taxonomy): domain Eukaryota; kingdom Metazoa; phylum Chordata; class Mammalia; order Artiodactyla; family Suidae; genus Sus; species Sus scrofa. Next base: position 52,143,179 of record NC_139386.1, read on the forward strand.
AAATGTCATTTAAAAATAAAGTATATATGTTGGTGTTAATTAACTTGATGTGAGAAGGCCTTCCACAATGTATTCATGTATCAAATCATTACACAGTACATTTTATATACCTTTAAATTTTATTTGTCAATTATAACTCAAGAAATCTTGGAACAAATAAGCATGTTTTAATTCTCATAAATCAGATACAAACAAGATAATAGAAACCACCCTCATATTTTAGGTCAAGGGATGTACTACAAAGAAACTTTTGCATAGGTGATGAAAAGGCTAATAAGCCTAAAATGAGATAGTGAAGCAACAAAGAAGTTAGTAATACCAGAAAGATACTACCAACCTCTAGGTGGGTGGCATCATGAGGGTCAGAATCTGGTGTCCACAAAATCCAGAAGTGTGAGAGACCTACATAGAGAACTGGGACTATGGAGAATGGGATTGTCCTGTGAAAGCCTGCAACTAAAGGAAAGTTCTAGTTGAGGCTGGCAAAACCACTCTCACAGAGCTAGAGGGCTAGAAATGCCCTGATTTCTCCTTTCCTAACACCTTCCATCCTTAACTAGATCTCCCATGGGTATATCAATAGTCATAAGGCTGTTGGCAATGGGGCTGACAAATGTAGTTCTTTGTGTTATAAAGTTGGTTGTGAGAGGAACAGGAGGTGACCTGCAAAACAACAAAAACAAAAACAACAAAAGCAGGCAAAAATGAATATATAGAGTCAATGTTTTATGGACCCCAGCTGGGAAATAATGACTTAGGTTGTTTAAATTATCAATTTGTAATATAATCATCTTTCCAATAATATGTTTAATAACTTTAATTATGTATCTATAGAGAGAATGGGATAATGTTTATTATATGGAATTGGTTCATGTGATTAGGAAGCTTAGAAATTCCACTATCTTCTGTCTACATGCCAGAGATCCAGGAAAGACTGTGATGTAGTTCTAAAGTCTAAGAGCTAGACAAAGTTGTGGATTCTAGCCAATATGAAGGATTGAAAACCAAGAGCTCTGAAAGAGGAAGGAGGTCATATTTGATCTCAAATAGGCAGAGGGAAAATTCAACCTCCCTCCACAAGTCTTCAACTAATTGGATAATGACCACCCACATTGAAGAAGGCCATCTGCTCTTCTTAGTTTACCAATTAAATCTCTTCTGGAAACACCCTAACAGACACACCAAGAAATAAGGTACAATCATATTGTCTGGGCATCTTGCGGCCCAGTTAACCTGACATGTAAAATTAGTCACCACAGTATCATATTAGTTAAAAAATACTATAAGAATGCTAATGGAAACATGTCAAGTTATGCCAAAACTTATCACAATCAACCAAAATAAACAGTGTTTATTTGTGTGCCATTTTGGAAAGTTTTCTGGCTAATCAAAATAAGAAGGTTATCTCTTTGAATGCCAGTTTTATGAAGCTCAGTTACCTGATGATAGAGAGAGAGTAATGCTTGTTTGAACATTGGTTGTTTACATGTGTGCTTTTCTTGTTGCTTATACAGCACATGTTGCTCCAGCCTTAGCTCTAAATCATACCCAGATGGATATTTTATGTCTACTTGGTTAAGTATGTCTGATTTTTGGTACCTGGGGTTGCATGATAATTTAGACCAATGGTACCAACAGAAAGAATTAAGTGAGGGTACCTGAACAACATTATTGATAAATTACATACAGGTTTAGTTAACTAGCAACTTGGACATCTGGAGCCATTAGCAATGTGGAGGCCGTCTGTGTGTTACTGTTTACATTCCAATCCCTTCTCACCAGGGATTTATAAACACCTCCCATCCTTCTTTCATCTCAGGTATTTTTTTCTTTAGTTCTACCTATCCACTGACATTTACTGATAAGTTAATATATGCCAGGACTTATTCATCCCAGAACTTTTATGTATATCATTCTGTTTAAAATCCTTGATGAGAGTTCCTTTGCAGCACAACAGGTTAAAGATTTGGCATTGTCACTGCAGTGGTGTGGGTTCGATCTCTGGCCCAGGAATTTTCATATGCTATAGGTGTGGCAAATAAAATAAAATAAAATAAAATAAAATAAAATAAAATAAAATAAAATAAAATAAAACCTTTGAGGTAAGAATCATTATTCCAGGTGAAGAAAGTAAAACTCAAAGTAGTTGTGCTCTGACAAATGTTAAATCACTCAGGGGCCTCTCAGGAATTCTCTTCATATTACTTGTATGTTATCATCCTCCATTTACTCACTGAAGAAGCAATTATTAATTGCCAATGTTGTGCCAGTCTTGATTAACTTACAATGACTTTCTTTTGGCAAACACCAAGGTTTTGGTTCTGTTTCACTATCTACTTTAAGAAAAATGCTTTATGGTTGACTTACAATGTTGTGTGTTAGTTTCAGGTGTACAGCAAAGTGAATCAGTTATACATATAGATATATCAATTCTTTTTTGCATTACTTTCCTGTACATGTTATTACAGAATATTGGGTAAATTTCCCTGTGCTATACAGTAAGTCCTTGTTAATTATCTATTTTATATATCTTAGTGGGTCAATGTTAATCCCAACCTGCTAACTTATCCCTCTTTTTTGAAGAATCTTTTATTGGGGAACAACTTTAGGTTCACAGCAAAATATATTACAAAATATAGTGCTTGTGTTTTATTTGTAATCAGTTTCCTTTGCTGCACTGTTCATGTTATACTCAAATGTATATTTCCTATGACCACCTGTTTCTCTCCTACTGAAAACTCAAGCAACCAACCAAAAACCCAATTACACTACAAACAGAACTTAGATTTCTTAGTCTTCCATGGAAATTCTAAGTTTCAAGTCCAAAGAATAAATCCTGTCACTAGCCTCATCTTCCTTGTTTGTATATTTTTTACCTACATGGCTAGACTAGTTACATAACTAAAGTTGCACATGTGCTTACAAGAGTCTCATACCCATTATGTGCTTAAGCTGATGATTTAATCTTTCATATTTTTCTGACTTCCAAATTTGGCACTGTTTGTGTCCTTCTATGATGTCTATCACCAATGGAATACGTACGAGCCAAGCTGCATCCTAGGCACTTCCTATATATTTTCTGGTTATCCCAAAAATAACCTGATGTAGATATTATTACTATTCCCATATTATAATTTATTAAAGTAGTCTAGTAGTCAGTATTTTTACATCTGCCCACTTCCCTGGCCTCTCCTTTTACTCTATATTGCCAGCTTCAGCTCTTCACTCTCAGTATACAAAGTAATCTTTAAAAAACCTGTCAGACAATGTCGTTTCTATTTTCAGACTCTACAGTGTTTCACTTCATCTCATTCAGAATAAAAACTGAAGTTCTATCAATAGAGGAATGGTTAAGATGGTAGAGTAGGAAGACCCTAAATCAGCTCCTTCAATGAACGCACCAAAATTACAACTATTCACAGAGCAACTAATGATGAGGACAACCTGAATACTAGTGAAAAATACTAAACTATCACAACTAAAGATATAAAGAATTCTACAACAGGACACAGTACAGTGAACAACCACAACCTCAAGATAAGTAAACCACAGATGGGAGAATAATCACAACTGAGGAGGCTTCCTCTAAGGAATGTATTGTTTAAGTCCTACACTGAGCTCCCCAGACTGGGGTCCTGTAACAGGGAAATTAATCCCTAGAATGTCTAATTTTGAAGGCCAGTAAGGCTTAAGTATAGGAGAGGTAGAGGGCTATAGTAACAGAATCTCTACCCTAAACGGTGTATGCAAAATCTTACATGCTTCATTATCAGCAGAAAGGCAGTAATTTGGAAGGATCCTGGGTCAGACAATCTTGGAGCTTTCCAGCCCCACCCACCAACAGGCCAGCCCCAGACCTGGGATCTGGTCCTATCTATAAAGGGTCCAGCACCAGTTAAAGAACCTCCAAGTCCATTACAGTTGGGACCCTGACACTCAGCTACACCCCTCAATAGCTGATAGCCTTTGCACAAAGCAGGGACTGGCAACAAATTTGGCCAAGAGTCAGCTCAGCTTACCAGTGCACACACAGCAGTTGGCCCTGACAATGGAAGGATCAATGCAGTCCACACAGGAAAGAGATATAGAGGGTATAGCTCTGGTGCCCAGAGGGGAGTATGCTGCTGGGCCCCAGAGGATATCTTGAGCATAAGTCCATTCCTCCAAGATCAGTAAATACAATTGACCTAAGACAGAAGTAAAAAGAGAAATTTAGGCAAAATGAAACAGTAAATGAATATGTTTCAAATCAAGAATAAAATAAAAACTCAGAAGAAGAACTAAACAAAGTAGAGATAAATGATCTCCCTTTATGATAAAAATAATGATCATAATGATGTTAAATAAACTTGGGAGAAGAATGGATAAATACAGTAATACATTTAACGAAGAGTTAGAAAATAGAACTGAAAACTAAAATAACTGAAATAAAAATACATTAAAAGGAAAGAACAGTAGATTAAATGATAAAAGAAATGGATTAGCAAAAAAGAAGACATTGTAGAAATTGCCCAAGCTGAATAGATAAAAGTAATAAAAATTTAAAAAAATGAGAATAATTTAAGAGACCGCTGAAACAAAATAAAAAGCAAACTAAAATTCTCATTGTAGGTGTTTCAGAAGGAGAAGGCAGAGAAAAGGGCAGAAGTCTTTTTTAAGGAAATAATATCTGAAAAATGCACTACCTTGGAAAAGGAAACAGTGATATCCAGGAAGCACAAAGAGTGCCAAACAAGATGAGCCCAATTAAGTCTACACAAAGAAATATTGTAAGAAAAATGACAAAAAAAATAAAGACAGTAAATATCTAAAAATCAGAAAAAGAAAAGCAAGATAAAATTATGTAAAAGGATATTTCCATAAGACAACGCCCTGATTTTTTAGCAGAAATTTTGCAGATCAGAAAGGAGTGGTGCAATATATTCAAAGTGATGAAAGGAAAAACTACAACCAAGGATACTCTATCAAATAAGGCTATTGTTAAGGTTTGAATGAAAGATCAAGAGTTTTACAGACAAGTAAGAACTAAGAGTTTTATCACCACTAAAATAGCTTTATAGGAAATATTAAAGAGATTTCACTAAACCAAAAGACTACAACAAAATGAAAAATCTCATTTGTAAAGACAAATATACAGTAAAGGTATTAGATCAACTACTTATAAATCTAGCATGAAAATTAAAAGACAAAAGTTGTAAATATCTATATCCCCAATAAATATTTGAGGTGAATGAAGCAAAAAGATGTAAAATATGATGAATGGAAAAATAAAAATCATAAATGAAAAGATATGATGTAAAAAACTTTAAAAATTGTGGTAGAGAAAGTAAAAATAGAAGGCTAATAAATGCAATCGAACTTAAGAGATCAAGCAAAAATAATCACATACATCTTATATATATAATATTCATACACAAGGGAAAGGAATATATATAAGGCTAGTCATCAGATCAAAGGGAAGAGAGAAAAGGAGAAGGGAACAAAAAAGAACTAAAAAACAATCCCAAAACAATCAGCAAAAAGACAATGACTACATACCTATCAATGATTATTTAAATGTAAACTGACTAAATGTTCCAATTAAAAGACATAGAGTGGCCAAATGGACACAAAACTAAGACCCATAGATACGCTGCCTATAAAAGATTTATCTTAAATCTAAAGACATAGGCAGGAAGTGAGGGGATGGAAAAAGATATTCTATGAAAATGGAAAAGAAAATGGAAAAGAAAGATGGGTAGAAATACTTAGATTACATTGCCTTTAAAACAATGACTATAAAGAAAGACAGAGGACATTATGTAATGATAAAAGGACCAGCCCAACAAGAATATATAACAATTATAAACATATATACATTCAACACAGTTGCATCTAAATACCTAAAGTAAACAAACATGAAAGCTAGAAATTGACAATAGGACAATATTAGAGGATGTTAACAGCCTGCTTACATCAATGGATTAATTACCCAGACAGAAAATCAATAAGGAAACACTGACCATTAATACTTCAGTCCAGATATATTCCATAGACATAAATAGAATAATCCACCCAAACCAGCAGAATATACATTTTTCCAAGTATACATGGAACAGTCTCCAGAATAGGTATATTCTAGGCCACAAAACAGGTCTCAACAAATTTAAGAATATTGAAGTCATATGAAGCATCTATTTGACCAAAAAAGTATGAGACTATAAGTCAACTACATGAAAAAAATCTTCCCAAAACACAAACTTATGGAGGCTAAACAATATGCTGATAAACAACCAAAGGGTCACTGAGGAAATCAAAAAGGGAATTAAAAAAAAACTTGGGGACAAATGAAAACGGAAATTCTGTGATTCAAAAGTCAATTGGAAGCAGTTAAAATTGTTATAATGGGGAAATTTATATTGATAGAATCTGACTTCAGTAAGCAAGAACGGTCTCAAATAAATTACCTAAACTTACACTTACAGGGACTACAAAATATAGAATAAACAAATCACAAAGTAGAAAGACATAAATAATAAATATAAGAGTGGAAATAAAATAGACACTAAAATAAGTCTAGTAAACTCAATGAATTTAAGAGTTTTCAAAACAATATAAAAATTTATAAACCTTGAGCTAGACATGTCCAGAACAAAAGAGAAAAGTCCCAATAAATGCATTCAGAAATGAAATAGGAAAAGTTAAAACAGACACAATAGAAATACAAAGGATACTAAGAGATTATTACCAACAATTATACAGCAAAAAATTAGACAACCCTGAAGAAATGGATAAATTCCTAGAAATGTACAATATTCCAAGACTGAATCAGTTAGAAACAGAAAAAAACTTAACAGGGTACTAGGAGTATAATTTAATCAATAATAAATAAAACTCCCCCAAAAAACTACAAGTCCAGGACTGCACATTTTCACAGGTGAATTCCACCAAACATGTAACGAAGATTAGTGCCTATTCCTTTCAAGCTATTGGAAAAAAAAATGAAGAAAAAGGAATGCTTCCAAATTCATTATACAAAGTCAACTTCATCTTGATACCAAAACCAAAGATAATACAAAAAAATTTCAATTACATTACACTATCACTACGGAACATAGATGAAAAATCCTCAACAAAATATTATCAAATCAAATTCAATAGTACATTAAAAGAATCATATATTATGATCAAGTGGGATTTATTCCAGAGATGCAAGGATGTTTCAATATTCAAAAATCAATCAATGTGATACACCACATTAACATATTGAAGAATAAAAATTATATGATTATCTCAATAGATGCAGAAAAAAGTTTTTAACAACATTTAGCACCAAATTATGATACAAACTCAATAAACTGGAGGTATACAAGGACCATTCCTCAACTTAATAAAGGTTATATATGACAAACCCACAACTAACATTGTACTCAGTGATGAAAAGCTGAAATTACTTCCTCTAAAGTCAGAAATAAGAGAAGAATACCTACCCTTGTAACTTTCTTAAATATAGTTAGGAAGCCTAGTCACAGTGATTAGATAAAGAAAGAAAGAAATGGTATCCAAATTAGAAATGAAGAAGTAAAACTGCCACTGTTTGCAGATGACATGTTGCTACATAAGGAAAATTCTGAAGACACCACACAAATTTAGAATTAACAAATTTGATAATTTTCAAGGTACAAAATTATCAAATATAAATCTGTTTAATTTCTATGTATTAGCAACAAGCTATCAGATAGAGAAAGCAGGAAAACAATTCTATTACTGTTGCATCAAAAACAATAAAGCATCTAGGAATATATCTACCCAAGTATCTAAAAGACTTGTAATAAAAAATATGACACTGATGAAAGAAATTGAAGATGGAACAAACAAATGAAATCTATGCCTTGCTCAGGAATTGGATGAAAAATATTCTTTAAAATTCCATCTATACATTCAACACAATTTCTATCAAAATACAAATGATATTTTTCACAGGACTACAACAAATTTTGTTATGAAAATACAAAATACCTGAAACAGCCAAAGCAATAGAGAAAGAAGAATGAAGCTGGAGGTATCATACTTCCAGATTTCAAACTATCCTACAAATATATAGTAATCAAAACAATTTGGTAGCTCACAAAAACAGATACCTAGATCAATGGAACAGAATAGAAAGTCGAGAAATTAACCCATGGTTATAATTAATCTACTAGAAGAAGGGAGGCAAGAATATGCAATGGACAAACACAGCCTCTTTAATGAATAGTGTTGGCAAAACTGCAACGATACATGCAAAAGTACCAAACTTGACTGCTTTCTCCAACCGTAAATGGATTAACAACCTAAAGTAATACCTGAAATAATAAAAATTCTAGAAGCAGTATATTCTTTGACATTGACGTTGGTAGTTTTTTCTTTCGGGGGGGGTGATTTTTTTCCTAGGCCAGGTCAGTAGTAAAATTGGACTACATTAAACTAAAAAGCTTTTTCAGAATAAGGGAAATTATCAACATAATGAAAAAGCTGACTTCTGAATGGGAGAAGATATTTGCAAATGATATATGTCATAAAGGATTAATATCCAATATATACAAAGAAATCATACAACTCAACCTCAGGAAAAAAACAAACAAACAAAACTCAATTTAAAAAATGGGCAGAGTGAGCATTCCTGTTTTGGCTCAGCAGTAAAGAATCCGACTAGTATCCATGAGGATGCTGGCTATATCCCTGGCATTGCTCAGTGCATTAAGGATCCAGCATTGCTGTGAGCTATGGTATAAGTCACAGGGTGGTAGCTGCAGCTCTGATTCAACACCTAGACTGAGAACTTACAAATGCCTTAGGTGAGGTCCTAAAAAGCAAATAAAATAAAATAAAATAAAATAAAATAAAATAAAATAAAATAAAATAAAATAAATAATGGGCAGATCACCTTAAGAGACATTTTTCCAAGGAGTGAAACAGATGAACCTGAGAAACATGAAAAGATATTCAACATCACTAATTATATAATGTAATAACTTTGTATGGTGACAAATGGTAACTAAACTTAGTAGTGATCATTTTTTAATGTGTAGAACTATCAAATCACTATATTATGTACCTGGAACTAAGACATTATTAGAGTAGTTTTGGTCAATTATACTTCAATAACACAGAAAAAATAAAACAACAAAGAAATCCACAAAATTTTAAGCCATTTATGATATTATTTATGTCCTCTCTTCTTTCCTATAATTCTCTTTCTGCTCATTTCTCTGTAGCTGCACTGGCTTCCTATATGTTCTCTGAACTCACCAAGCATAATCAGGATCTTTGAACTTATTTGTTTTGCCTGTTATGAAATTGTCTGGAATGCCATGTGATAATTTATGACAATGATTTATTTTGGTGGTGGGGGAATTACAAACAAGCAGAGAGATGTTAATCATATTTTGTATAATTAAAAAAATTTAAAATTTTTTTCAGTGATTCAAATTATTTTGATTTTTACATATTTTCTACAAGTACAATACAGAAATCTATTAATTAATTATTTCATGTAATGCACTAAAGGATTATAAATGTATGACATTTTATATAGGTTTCAAATGCATGGCCCCCAAACATTTAAGGTATAAAAACCTCAAAAAGTAGTGTGTATCTTATTAAATTGCTTAATGAACCATACGTGTAATGTATAACTGAAATGCACATGAATGTCGTCGTTAACTTTGACTGCATAGAATCAACTGGCGTGAGTTTTAAAATCCAAATATGAAGATCATGTGCCAGATAAATTAAATATGCTCCTCAGGGATTGAGGTGACCAGCATTGTTTTAAAGGTTGAGTCCTTTATTCAGCTAAGTTTCAGAACCACAGATAAAAGAGAAAATGTCTAGAGAGGTGGTGATGGTAAGGAGGAACTTCATTAGGGCATACAGGATGATTATGAAGTAGTGCTGGGAAAGATAAGGAAGACAGTAAGAAAAAAAACTTTAAGGCAAAACTCAAAATTTTGTTCTGAGTTTCATTGGACAACTCATTTGATTATGCCATAAAAGTTGTGTAATAGAGAGCCCCAGAAAGCTAGTGATGGTAAAACACACTGAAGACTGAAGGTGTCCCCAAATCAACCTACAGCTAGCTGAGCAGTAATTTGATCACACTGACTTCTGGTGGATAGTGTAAGATAATGTAAGAGTAGAGAAAATATATGTGAGATAAAATAGGATATTGTTGTAGTTGTCCTAACATGGAATGGTAAGGGTTTGAATGAGACAGAAAACGGAGAAATTCACAATGAATGATTGTGCAATTACTAAACTAACATGAAAATGTCAATTCTCTGCTTATACTTGGCTAGATAGATACAGTTTAAGAACAACCTGTAGATAAAGATCTCATTTGCAAGGCAAGCTCTTTGTATCTCAGTCTTAAAAAGCTGCATGTGTCCACTTAGAGTTGACATCACAGTATGTCACCTAGGGAAACAAAGATTTTGCAGTTAAATAGTGGGTAGTTCTACCAGTTAATTCAGGACAAAAACTCAACGGAGAAAATACCTTGAACATTGTGCTTGCTGAGTATTTGTAACTTCTTGGAAAACTTTTTATCGGCACAATCCTCAAATTCTGAACGAAGTATTTTATCCCCTTGAAATTGTAATGGATATATTTCTATTATCAGTAATATGTTAGTTGTGGAAGAAGAGGAGGTGGTAACTTACAAATATAGAGAATCCTGGAGATATACTTTTGTTTAAAATTTGTAAAGATCTTTTTTCATTGTTCAATGTTTTATTGAACTATAATTGATTTATAAATATTGTGGTAATTTCTGCTCTAAAATAAAGTTATTCAGTTTTACATTTACACGTCTATTCTTTTTAGATTTTTTTTCCTACATAGATTACCACAGAATATTGGGTGGAATTCCCTGGCATTCCTCAGTGTGCCTGTGCCAGTCCCAATCAGCTGTTCAAATTGGTATCTCTAATGTCTTATTGTAATAAATATATTTAAATTTCAAGAAAGATTGGAGGTTCATTGTTGAGATTGTTAAAGGATAGATAATAAAGTGAATACATTCAGTGTCTGTAAAATATTGCAGATGAGGGAATGAGAAAGTAAGTAACACCGAGTAGCTCCAAGTTAGTTTCTTTTTACACATTAGGGTGTTCAAAACAAACAAACAAAAAAAACTATGAAGGGGCTGTGATTATTCCTACTTTTTAGAAAAATAAATGAAATATAAGAAAGGTGTATAACTTGATCAAGTGTGCAAGTGACCAAATTGGACTTAAACTCAAGTTCTTACTATTTTTTTTCTTTTTACAGCTGCACACTGGGCATATGGAAGTTTTCAGCTAGGGATCAAATCTCAGTTGCAGCTGCAGCAATGTTAGATCTTTAACCCACTGCAACACAGCAGGTACTCCTCAATTTCTTACTATTGACATTTAAATATTAGGAACAGACATTATTTTTTGAATACTGAAGGACAAATATAATGAATTACAATTAGCTCACATATTAATTTTATCTCAATATGATCCAGTGTTTCTATACTTATCCCAAGAAAGTCTTTTTAGCCTTTAAAAATTATAAAATACATAAAAAGAAATAAGAATTATCAGAAATTTGGAGGTGATAGTCCATTCTCATCCCTTCTGTGCCTTCGTAATAACTATATAGTATAGTTTATTAGATTATGTCCTCAAAGCATATCATGGAAGAAAAAGTAGGATAATATACTGATTATGTAGATGGTGGGAGAAATAAGATATTTTTCCCTTAGTGGAAAAATTGTAGCTATGTAATTTTACTCTTAAAAGAAGCTTGGAAATTAAATAAGCTTCATGTTTCAGTATATTATACAACTCTAAATAAAAAAATATTTTATCAATTCAGGAAATCAAAATAAATACAAAAACATGGCTAAATTCATTACTAAAATATTGCTATATGAAGGCCACCAGATTTAGGACATGATGATAGATAGAGAGACTGATTTACACATATATACATTTGTATTTCTATATCTGCATATTCATGTAAATAACCTGATATTTGAAAAGTGAGATTATTGAATGAGAATAGCTCTCTTTCACTGTTGTTGATGTGATAAAAAACACAAGGGAGTAGAAATATGAAAAGTACGACTCCAGCTGTTGCTCTGAGATATACTTGCTCTACGACTTTGAGCAATAATTCACCTTTCCATGTTTCAGTTTACTAATCTGAAAAACTAGGTATTTAAACTTTATGATCCTTACATTTCTACCTAGATCTGTAAATCTATGGAATTTTTCCTGATCACATGAATATTGTCCCTCTTTCTAAGTCCTTACCTACATTGAGAATAAGCTGATGTTCCAATTGGCTGCTACAGAGGCTTGGGCAACAAGTGTAAGGAATCTAAAAGAGGATTAATTTTAAAGTCTGAATTTTCATTGTGACATTCACTCTAAACACACACTTATAATGAATAGAAGTGAAGCTACAAAAATTCAAAAATTGCCTAGACATTTGAAACATAGCCACTGACTACAAGTATTTAGGCCCTTAAAAATATCTTTTTTTGTTAAAAAAAATCTAAGAAAAGTATATTTTTAGTTTAATTTAATTAGATTAAATAATAAAACATTTGATAAAATTGCTAAATGATTATATAAAAAGCAATAAACTTACCTTTTCACATATTCATTCCCTCTTATTATAACGTCATGGAAATTTCTCAAACAAATGCTATGCATAATTACTTATAATAGGTATTCCTCTAATTTTTGCTACTTTGTGTTTTGCTGGACCAATCACTGTGGTTAGTAAAGACCTCATTTACTACCACTTTTATTCATTTACTTAGTGACCTTTACTGATATCTAAATAGATAAATTGAGCAGATTACACAATTAAGATTTTTCAATCAATACAGTGCCATGAAAAGCTGTTCACCAAAACTCATTGCCTTTGAAATTGTGATCTATATGGTAATTATTTTTGTAGTTAATATATTTTAACTATGTATTGGATAAATATGTGAAAAATGCAAGACAATAAATATCTGGATATTTTGATATTAGGCAATTTTTTTTAAAGTCAAAAGATTTTTTTCTTTCATATTAAATTGGCAAAAATTCAAAAGCTAGAAAATAGAGTCTGTTGTGGGGCTGCAGGCAAACTGTAACTCTCAAATGCTGGTGTTGGTGTGAGATCCAAATGTTACACTACTAGTGAAGAGGCATTTAGACATATCCAACAAAATTACCTATGTATTTAATTTTTGACTTAACAGTCACACATCTAGGATTCTATCCTGAATATACTCCTCCATAAAACAAAAATCTAAAAATACAAAATTTTCATGTGACATTTGTTATAGCAAAATATTGGAAGTACTCCAAATATCTGTTGGGGCGGCTGATTGAATAATCCATGATCTACACAGGTGATTTCCATGTGACTAAAACAAAAAAAAAAAAAAGAAAAAAGAAAATCAAGAGCTGGTTGTATTTGTAGATAATCAGGAATATTATCAGATATCCTGTAGATATCAGGACCAATACTTAAATATATACAAACAAACAACCTTACAGGACTCTATATATTATTCTGCCCTTAATGTGAGAAAGGACGTCTCTTTCTCCCCATCCATCTACCTATCCAGCACTTATCTTTCTATTATCTATCTATCTATCTATCTATCTATCTATCTATCTATCTATCTTTCTTTTTTGCTAATTTTTGCAATGTGAAATGCAGGCTGAGTTATCCAGGAAGGCGGGATAATCCAGAAACTAATAAAAAATCATCTTTAGGGTATGGTCAAAAAGGGAAGGAGAGTATAGGAATGGAGGAAATCATTTACTATGCAACTTGTTTAAAATAAAGAGCAAAAAAAAGAAAGAAAGCTCCAAAGTGGAAAAAAAAAATCAGAAACAGATAAACTTATTTATATAGCAAATTAATATTGCATGGACATAGAGAAAAATACTCAAGTATTCAAGTAATAATCTGACTACATCTTTGTCACATTTAGATGTCCTCCTATTCACATCAGATGAGTTTCTAAAACCCAGCCCTATTCCTTGCTTGTGCCTTAATCTTCCTTTGGCTTTTTACCATCAATGTCTATGCAATGTTAACAATTTCGTATTCCATTTTCGTAATTATCATCTAAAAATTTATCACTAATGACACTTTGACTCTTTTTAAAGAGTCAATTTAATATTTAAGTTTAACTGAGGTCCAGGATTTCTTTCCAGTTTCCCTCTGGCTAATGGACCTTTTCCAAATATTTTATCTAATATGTCATATGTTCTGTGAAAAATTTCTCATCCATGTGTACAGAAGCAGTTGAACCATTAGCTATGTTCCCTTGTACTTTTCAGTCTTGATGCATTCTATCCTGAATGCTATATGTTTCCATGAGCATTTCCAAGTTGGTCTCCAGACTGAGGGTTGTACCTGAATACTGGTGTTTTGATAATGGAGGTTTCATCTGGAAATGAAATGAGGCCACTGGTGGGGTCAAAGGGCACTTTTTCATTTTTTGTTTGTTTTGGCCTTGCTTGTGTTATGCAGAAGTTCCAGGTTCAGGGATCAAAGCCACAGAGACCTGAGCCACAAAGGTGACAACACTGGATCCTTAACCCACTGAGCCACCAGGAAACTCCTGTTTGTTTTTTTTCTTTTTTTCAAAAGAGAATGCAATAGCATATTTTTCCAGTACCGGTGAAAACAATGGTTTTAATATCCAATGCAACACATAAGGTAACTCTTATAAAATAGGTGATTAATTCAATCCACAGTTTTCCTGGTAACCAAGAAGGAGAGAAACATTGAGCACAGAGGACACTAAGAAGAGACATGTACCAAGAGTGGATCTGATGAGACTGCTTTAAGACCATATCCTTAAAAGTGCCTGCTGCTCAACCATGTCCCAAAACTTTCCCAAATTATTCATTGGGAAATATCTAATCTAGACAAAACTTCCATATCCAAATATAATAACAATTTAGAAAAGAATCAACACTTAACGTAGTTTGTACTATGTTCCAAGCACTATTCTAAGTCTCAACTTATATTAACTCATTTAATTTTCACAACATAACTATGAAGCAGTTGCTATTAACTGATTAAAAAAATCTACAGAGTAACCCATCCAAGGTCACAAAAAAAGAGAAAGAGAAGATATTTGAATCCAGACATTCTGGTTCCAGAGTCATCTTAATTTCCAAACTATCATACTCTATGAACATTGAGGAAAACACTGTCAAATCTAAGAAAAGTATCTTGAGAAAATTGAGCAAAATTAAACAGAAAATAATGCAAAGGTAAGTTAGCATTATTTCCTTGGAAAATTTACATATATGCATAGATATACCCTATTCTTTACAAAATGCCATAAAATATTCCATTACATGTGTGAACCATAATTAATACAATCAGTCATCTATTGCACATAGTTTGTGCACTTGCATAGATACTTTATTAAATTGCTAGGTGAATGGGTATAAACATTCACACTTTAAAACACGTTAATAAATTATCTTCCCTTTTTAAAATTGAACTAATTTACACATTATAAATAGTAAACAAGTCTTTTTTCACATACGTTATCAAGAATAGGTATCATTTACCTTCAATCTTTGTCAGTATGATATGTGAATAATTACTTCTAATGTTTTATACTTTAAGACTTTTGAGCTTATTAATTATCTATTGCTGTGTAGCAAATCATCCCAAAACTTTTAGCAGCTTGGAACAACAAACATTTATTATCTCACAGTTTCTGTGGAAACAGGTAGAGGAAAACAGGTGCAGCTTAGCTGGGAGCTTCAGGCTTAGGGCTCAGACCTGCTGCCATGAAGATATTGGCAGGGGCCACAGTTGTTCTCAGTCACAACTGGGGGAGCATCCCCTTCCAAGACTGCTAAAGTTCTTGCTGGCAGATTTGGTTTATTTGTCACATAGGTCTCTCCACAGGCTGTCTAAATGTCCTCATGACATGGAAGCCAGTGATCCAAGGGAGTCAAAGCCAGAAAAAGAGAGGGCTCTATAGTCTTATAAGTAATCATGGAAGTAACATCCATCGTTTTTGCCATATCTATTGTTAGAAACTAGTCACCAGATCCAGCCCATACTTAAAGAGAAGATAATATATACAAAGAAGGATTATTAGGGGCAACCTCAGGAATGTATATCAGTGGGAGATGTAGAACAACTTTTTCTATGCATTTGCTTTGGTGTGTGTGTACCATAAAAGCCTTTTCAAATGTTTATATCTGCAAGTTTATCTCTTACATTGTCTGAATTTATCACTGTACTCAGGCCTTCCTCATTCTTAGATTATGTTCAAAAGTTAAACCCTAGGAATTTTTTAATATTATTTTTATGGATTTTTTTGATATTTAAATATTTCACCCATTTGAAAAATTTGGATGTCACAAAGAATGATGTCAGGGTTATGCTTTATTTTTTATCCAAAAGTGAGTTAGTAGTCTCAAAAATATTTATTAAATAATTTATCTTCCTTTTTCCAATTTGAAATGCAGAGTGACAGTGTTCTACCTCACTCTGCTAAAAATAAATAGATTGCTCCTCAAATTCCCATGATTGCATGAAATTATAAAATAGGTATAGGAGTGCCCACTGTGGTTCAATTGGTTAAGAACGTAACATAGTGTCTGTGAGGATGCAGGTTTGATTCTTGGCCTTGCTTAGTGAGTTAAGGGCCACTTAACTCAACGGTGTTGCCTTGTCACAGATGTGACTCAGATCTGGTGTTGCTATGATGTGGCATAGGTTGGCAGCTACAGCTCCAATTCCACCTCTAGCCTAGGAACTTTCATATATTGTAGGTGCAGACTTAAAAAGAAAAAAATAAAAGGTACAATGCAATAGGTACAACTTATGAGAATAAAGCTTATTTTGAAAAAATATATATGTATACGCTTTATAGCTACTAAATGAAGCAGTATTTTAAAACCATCACCAATCACTTGATTTTGTCACTGTGAATATAAATTCTGGTGTTCTCTTGTGGCACAGCAGGTTAAAGATCTGCCATTGTCACAGCAGCATCTCTGGTTGCTACTATGGCACAGGTTCCATCTCAGGCACAGGAACTTCCACATGCTATAGGCAAAGCCAAAAACAAATGATATACTTCATAGTCAAAATCAGAAATTAATATTTCTTAAGAAATTTTTTATATGTCTAGATTCTGACTCCTACTCACTCAAGGTTTCGGACTGTTGAGGAGGAGATCTATCAGGGTTCTTTATAGCTGTCAATTGCCAGTTACATACTTAATAATTGTGAAAGTTATTTACCTCTTTCAGTTTCTTAAAATCCTATACAACTTCCCTTTTCGCTGAAAACTTTCCATTCAATAAAGCAAGTTCCATTGTGTCCATAGGAACATGGTACGCTAACAATGGCATAACAGGTTTCATAATTTCTTGGTAAATTCTAGAGCTACTGTGGCTCTCTGCAATGGTAGGGTACTCAATACTTACTGCATTTTTCTCAGCTTCTTATGAAATCTAAGACTTAAAGGTTTCTGTTTTTTATTTAAACTAGTTATCCAAATGATTCTTACGGTTACTATAGTTACCTTATTATACCGACTTTGCTTTCTGGCTAGCAATTCTTCTCTCCTTTCATCTCTTTTGACTGTTACTTCCTTGAGATCAGAGTTCATTTGTAATTTTTGTATGTTCTTGCAAGTTTTAACGCAGTGCTTTGTACATGTTAGAAAATAAAAAAATATTTTGAATGAAGTAAAACATAATGCACTGATTGGCATATTTTTTTCCTGTGACTGAAAAAAATTTTTTTTTCTATACTAAGCATACATTATGTCTGTCTGGTGACATATATTTTTCACTAAATTCATTGTTTACTTTAACTGAAAATTCTTTCTCTTAAAACATAAGGAATTTTAAACTTTTGTTTGGAGAGACATTAATGTCTTTGTAGCTGAAAACTTCAATGCTTTTCTGGTAGTAAATATCCCTTACCGGGATATACCCAGTATAATTATTCCATATAGCTAGAGACTACAGAAAGCTATCATACAAAAGTTCCTTGAATATGATGTTTTCTTTCTTCACACATTTCCTCTCCCATAAAGTAAAATTAAAATACACATTAAGTTACCATTTGGGAAATGACTGCATTGTAGAGCTTCATTGTTGGTGACACGTCAATCACTTGAAATTTATTAGCAATCTAGTTAAATTCTGTCATTAAATTCCAGTTAAAGCTAACATTGACTTCTATAATTTTGCTATACTCTCAAATTTCACGACCATATCCATTGTGCAGCATTATAATATTTTATTGTGTGATCAACTGCAGAAATTATGGATATAGTGCTCATTTGCTACAAAAATTTAATATTAAAGCTAAATGAAAGGAGAAAAAATAAAATAAAATATAGTTAAGTCATTTAGAGATAACATTTTGGAGTTTCTTTCTAGATATGTTTATTTGCATATAATATGAATGTCATATACATACGCAGTATTTAATGTGTCATGAACATTTTATGTTAACTATGTACCATGAACGTTACTTCATGTACTAAATATACTAAATATTTCTTAGAAATCAAATTAAATGACTTCATAAAACTGGATAGTAACATATTTATTTTAACAATTTCTGATTTTGGCAATTTAACCTCCTTCCAAATATTTATTACTAAAGTATTACAATAAAGATTCATATGCTTGGGTCTATACACACACACAAACACACAGACACACACATACTACAATATTCCTATATTTCTCTTAATTACTATATTTGTTTATATTAAACCCCCCTTTCCCTGACTCTACCATTTTAGTACCTCTTCACTTCATAACCAGAGTGATCATTTTGAAATGACATTTATAAAATGCCACTCCTCAGCTTAATAATCTTCAATGGCTCCCCATTGTCAACTTGCATATTTAAAATATCAAAGTATCCTTCTAGCTCTTGTATTCTGCCCCTTTCAATTACGATCTCTTGATTTTTTTCCTATGGGCTTAGTTCTTCTCAAAATTCCCAGGATAAATCATGGTGATTTTATCTTAAAAGCATGCATTCATCAATAAGTGCTATTAAAATTCAGAAACTTCTTCCAATGACAATAGCAAAAAGATGTAGATAATTTCACAGTGAAGCAGAATCTGGATCTCACTTAGCCATAAATTTGAACTGTTTCATTTCAAATAGACGAGATTTGGATGATATGAGCATGTCACAAAATAAATGGTAGGGAACATTTTTGATAAAGACAGTACCTGGAGGAAGCATTTACTATTATCTTTTTTATATAAAAGCAGAAACAAAGGTTTAAAAGAAAAAAGCTCACTTTTTATACTGCTTAGCCATGCAGTCTCTCTCTATGGAAAGCACTAAATATTGATTATAGGTTAAAGGCAATTAAAATAATGGACCTGTAGCTGGCAGACATGCCGGATAGTTCTTGGCACTGATAACATTTACCACATAAGCAATGACTGTCAAATTTAATGAGCAAACACATTTTCCAGGAAAAAGCATTTAATATTCATTTGCCAAAGCACAGGCTGTATTCAATTTGTGGGTTAACACTTAAAAAATACGAGAGGCAGAAGATGTTGATTTTAAAAGAAAAAAGGGGGAGGACCTTTACACCTCCATTTAATATTAAAACTTCACAGAATCTCTAAGTTGATCAACTAAAGATGGTGCCTCAGCATAAGAAACAGACTTATTTCTGCCATCTCAGATCATTTTTCAGACTCCTCTTTTGATCATGGCTGCTTGGCCACTTTGGCAAAGACTGAAGGAGAAAGAAATCCTTATTTATAGGTTTCTTATAGGACATAGATTGTTATTATTTCTTTTTTCTTTCTTTTTTTTTCTTTTCCAAGGCTGTACCCATGGTATATGGATGTTCCCAGGCTAGGGGTCGAATCAGATCTACAGCTGCTGGCCTACACCACAGCAACAGCAATGTAGGATCCAAGCTGCACCTGTGACCTACACCACAGTTCATGGCAATGCTGGATCCACAACCCACTGAGCAAGGCCAGGGATCAAACACATATCCTCATGGATACTAGTCAGTTTTGTTTCCACAGCACCATGATGGGAACTCCCTGGATTGCTGTTATGTCTTCATAAAAATTCTATTTTTTTTAAATTTCTATTACTGTAAGCAATGAGATCCTGCTGTATAGCACAGGGAAATATATTCAACCACTTGTGATGGTACATGATAGAGGATAAAGTGAGAAGAAGAATGTATGTATATTTATACTGGGTCATGTTAACCATACAGCAGAAATTGACAGAATACTATAAATCAACTATGATAAAAAAAATTTAAAAGTCTATTACTATATTTATGTAGCCTATCATGTAAGCAGTTCAAAAATACCCCCCAGACACACACACACACACACACACACACACACACACCCCCCCCCAAAGTGAATAATATTGGTGTGAAACAGGTCGCACAATTTGTGGAAGAAAGGACCTGGTCAGCTTGGATTCAATTAGGATAAAAACCTTCTTGTTACCAACTGAAAATATGAAAGTAATAAAAACAGATGAAATGAAGTTAAGGGGAAGAGAAGTAATGAAAGCCATAAGAGAGAGGGAGAAGAAGGGGGGGAGAGAGAAAGAGGGAGGGAGAGATTCAATCTACATAAAAAGAAGGATAAGTTTTTGCTAGTCAGGTAATAGCTGGATAAAGATAGTTAATAAAAATTATGGTAGGAATTCAGCACACTACACATAAAATGAAGATTCTTTTAAAAATATATACTAAAAAAAATTTCAGATTGAGAAGAAGTCAATTTAGTAAAATTACATAAAATTCTTTTATTGTAATGGACAAAACACTATGTTATAAACTGAATTAAAATCATAACTCATCTTTTTGAAGAGCAGTTTGAAGAAAATATTACATATATTAAATTTTTTAATTCTCAGAGACTAGATTCTAACTTTTATTCACGCCTAAAATACAATTAAGCACCAAATCCCATTGATTTTACTCCTATAATATCACTAGAGTATTCTTTTCACCCCATTTCCTCTACATGCTTCCAAGTTAGGCCTCTACCATCTCTCATTCAGAATATTCAAATATCTTCTTAGCGGAACTCCTTATCTCCAGTCTTGATCATTCATAACCTTTTCTCTACATTGAACTAGAAAAATCTTCCTAAAACTTTGTAAATTTTCATGTAATATTCCTCTTTAAAATGTGTCTGTGGCATCTTTTTTACCTTCAAAATGAAGGACATCATCAGTACAGTTGCATCCAAGACGTTTCAAAACCCAGGCCTCGATTACCCTGATGACCTCATTCCTCATGGCCAGCGCTAATTCACCAAACATTGAAAGCTATTTGAAAAAACATTCACAAAGGGAACTTGCCAGATAAAGGTAATCTCTGCCTATATATAATATCATGTCCTAAGCATCACCTTGATGCATAGGTGGGAGATTTTGAGGCTTAAGTAAAGTTAGGGGAATAGGACTCAAGACAAGGAAAAAATATTAAACAATCTAAAACAAGAGGAATAACATAAAGAAGTCATGCAATTTTGAATTAAAGAATGAGGTATGGACTAGAAGAAAACTCCAAAATTTCCAGCTTTGGTGAAGAGTAGGCTTGTTTGTCTTTGCAAGCTTATACCTTTCATGTACAATGCTTTAGAAAATAGTGAATTATTTTAATGAAGGGAGTCACTTGTTTTTTATACCTCTCCTATTCTCATATTCCAAAGGTAATAGGGTCTTCATCAAATATTTTTAAATATACATATATAACTAATTAAAATAGAAATACTGTAGGAAATGAGAAATCTTTAATGGGAATCTTGCTTATACTAGCTAATAAAAGCAGCGTAGGAACAGAAGTATTGCCAAACAATGAGTTCTACTAAACTGTTAATGGAAAGGCTTATAGCAAAATAATAAAAATAAATAAATAAAAATAACATAAAATAAAAGGTTTTTTGAATGTGGTTTAGGGCTATCAGTGTCAATATGTTAATCAAAACTCATACCCAGATCTCTCCACAATTTGGTACAAACTGTTACTGTAATTTTTATTTTTCAGTCTTACCCTATGTATTTATATTACTGTAATTTTATTTTTCAGGCTTACCCTATATATTTGTTTTCAGTTACATCCATCTACTCTCTCATGAATTGAGTTTGAATTATCCTGTATTGATACCTTTGTTTAGGACTTTTCATTTTGTGTCCTGCATTAACTATAACCAAACAAAAAATGAGATTTTCTTTTACCTTACTTGTAAACCATGTCTAAAGGTATGCCAAACAGATAATTTGGGAATATTTTAGCAATCATAGTATTACTATATCACTTACATAGATGATTCTGTGGAAATCACTCATGGATATCCATATTCTTTCATATATATTTTATAATTATTTTAGATTTTTCCTTAAAGCAGTGAGCTGGTTGTTATGTGTAGAGCAGATGACCTATAATTCCTTAGTCAATTTCTATTGAAATGATTTCTTCCTACTCTAAACTATGGTGGATGGTGGACTTATCATCTTTCATTTAATGCTTGTATTAACAATAACTATGCAAACATGAGATTATTTCATGACTGTAAATTGAGTCTAAAGACTTCTCCAAATGAGTGGTTTGAAAATATTTTCTAGTAACAAGAGCATTATCAGATTAAGCATTACTTCTTGAAATGACTCTATGAAAGGGATAACTAATGGATGTATGAATTCCGTGAATATTCGTGTAATTGTCTGATTATTTTAAATGGATTCCCCTAAAGCACTGCTATGCCTATGTTTCCAAATTAAGTCATATGGAACCCTACTAAGGCCCTAGCCTAGCTATGGCCCTCTGCTTTGGTGGGGAAGGTTATTTTTCAATTTGAGTTCCTGCAGCCAAAATTAAATAGAAGCTGAGATTGGAAGCAATACAAGTTTTATTCAATGGCCAGAGAATGGAGAAGCAGAAGTTCACAGCCCAACTTCTCACCCTAATGGTAAGAAGGATTTCGTTTTAAAGAGTAAGAACAATGGGGGTAGGAGTGAGACTGATGAGTAGGAGGCATATGCATTGGTTTTCTGGGAAATAGGCGAGCTTTCCTGAAAATAAAGTGCCACCCATTTTCTGTCCTTCTTTTGGTCTGTGACTTCTGGGCTTGGCCACCCATAGGTATGTCATTTAGCATACTAATATAGTAAAATCAGTATAGAATGAGACTCAAGGTTTCTTGGAGTTCAGATTCCTAGCCATTTTGGTTTCAGCTGGTTCTATCTAGTTTAGTTTTCTTTCTATAACTTCCTTTGTGTCCAGACCCTACGACCTAAATATATTATATATTAAATATATATATATACATATATATATATATATTAGTTACTGTTCAAGGGAGGCATTGGTGGGTTTTGAGCAAGGGTCTGGTGGTAACCCTGGTGAAACATGAAGTAGGTGCTCTTCCTTTAAATATTTGCCAACTGACTGGTAAACTGAATAAGGGTAAGTGCTGCATATGACTTATCATGACAGAAGGGACTGGGATATAAATAGTATTATACCAAAGTTTTCTTTGGTACTCCTAGCAATTCAGTGAATTCCAGACCTGAAAATGGTAGTTATTCTCCATTATGTGTGAAGCGTCCCTGTTGGTTTTACTGAAAGAAAGCTGAGAAACTAAGAGTCCAGAAACTGTTCTTAGGAATGTGAAGAAATAATCAAGCTTGATACCTAGAGACCTTTTGATTTTTTTCACAGTCATAAATTTAGGGAAGCCCAAACTATTCACAGGAGCTATGAACTTTTAAGAAAGAGGAGAATGCCAGATGACTCTATCAGAAGGTTCAATTACTGCTTAAGGCTTAGGTTAAATAGAGGTTTGTTTCTTATTTCTGAGAGAAAAGAATACAGAAATTTAGTAAGGAAAATTGATATGGGAAAGAAAAAGTGGGCTCTCTCCAGAGAAAGATGGGTCATTACCTGCCAAGAAAAGGAATGGAGAGATCACTCTGTATGTTTTCTCTTTGATTTGTCTTGAATTATTTTTAGCTGGTCTCTGAGTAATATTTTTTTCTTTCCTTCTTAATGTTAAAAGGGCAACATTTGGGTGACTGATACGCTCTTAATTTTCACACATCTGAGATCATTTGTTATCATATCACCCATCATCTGTGCTTCCAAGTATATCAACATCTTATGTAATGACAAGGAGGTGTCCCCACCTAGACATAGACACCGACATACACACAGACACAGACACAGACACACACACACACACACACACACACTCATATCTATGGTAATTATTTAGTAACCCAATGCATAGTCATAGCTTCAATTTTGTTTATTTTTGATGTTGACAGCTTGGCAATCAAAACCCTAAATTCAACAGAAAGTAGTGAAAATTGGAAATTGACTGTAACTTCATGATTTTTACCTCTCCACTACATTTCTCTATCCCTATTTGTTTTCAGTATTTTTTTTTACAGTTGTAAAGTCCATGAAAAAAGAGACAATAATATTTATATACTATTAAATTTGAGCATTTTTAACACAGAATAATTGAGCTTAAAATCCTTCCGTATTTTTGTCTGTGCCCACCTCTCCAGCCTTATCTCACACAACTATCCTATTTTCTATCACTACTGAATTATTTTTCTAACACTTTGAGTCATGTTCAATTCAAATTTGAGACCTCTAAATATCCTAATACTTCTGCTTGGAGCACTCTTAATTTATCCAAAATTAATTTTTCATTAATCTTAAGTATTTATATTGTGCTTCTTACATCACATTCTTCAAAATCCTTTGCTATTCTAGCTGTAAGATCTGAAGAAGTAGGAATTATATTTAAAAATGTTCAATAAATATCTGTTAGTTTATAAGTAGATTTTGACTTTCAGTTACTATACTAACTAAATCAGGTTAACTTTTTTGTGGGCTGATTTTGTAAGAGGATATATATATATCAGTTATTCTAGTGGTAATAGCAACTCAAGACTACACTCTAAGTCAATTTCTTAATGTAGCAGTTTCCTGAGCCACATTCAGTATAAACTCAAATCTAAATTCATTTAATTGACAGCAGATTGGTCCAGGGATTGCAAATTTTCAGGGGAAATATTTCCTTCTAGAGTCCAGAACAAGATAGTGAATCTTTTTTTTTTTTTTTTTTTTATGAAATCATGTTCTTCAAGAGCATCACCTTTCTGGAGGCAATCCCCCTCATTTCTCATTCTACAATAGCCATTAAAATCCATGGCTTTTGTTGTTTGTTTGAGCTAGTCAAGTTACCCAGGATAGCTCCAGAATCTCTTGTTACTCATTTTTTTGGATTTAAGGCAATAATTTGAAAATTCATTTGTAATAGCAAAATTTCCAAAACATAAAATGTATCAAACTTTACAAAGAAAGAAAATCATGAACATTTTATATCTATTAAAATAATTTCACCTATTATTAGACACATACTTATTAACATTTCCAGAAAGAAAATTCCAGGTAGAAAAAGAAAAAAAGGCTTCACTCCTCTCTTGTCACAAATTCTAATCAAAGCATATTTAATAACATGAGACAGATTTTTCTTGCCCAAATATTATATGTGAAATATAATAATTGTATTTGATCGATTTCAGAAAGTTGGGTTATCACATTAATGCTAGCTGCTTTACCTCTTTAGGATAATTTATTTCTGTTATTTACCAGAAATAGAGTAGAGTGGAGGGAATAAAATCCCATATCCCAGTTAATTCTAAACCTATCACTTGTGAAGCCAAGTACTGTCAATGCTATATGTCCACAGTTCTGCATCCATTGATTCAATTAACCACAGATCAAAAATATTTCAGAAAAAAAATTCAGAGAATTACACAAATTAAAATTTGAGATCGCTATACTCAGCAACTATTTACACAGCATTTTGCAATGTATTTACAGATATTTACATGTAATTTACATTGCAGTAGTTATTAAAATAACTTAGAGATAAAGAATAAAGGAAGATGTACATAGATTTTATACAAATACATATTAAGTAAGGGCATATAAGGGCCTTGATTATCCATAGATTTTGATATCCACCTGGGTGAGGAGTAGGTTGGGGGAGTGTCTAGAACCTACCCTGTGGATACCAAGGGACATTGTAAATAGTTTTAAAATCCCAAGTGCCCAAACTAATCACTCACCCAGATTCAACTTTTAAAATTAGTTGTTTACAAACTGTTACTTCTCATTTTAAAGAAATTGAGTTCTGCTTGATTTCTTCACTTAATATTACTGAAAATCAAAATTAAGTAGAGGTATAAAATTTTTGCTTTTTACATTTGCATAAACGTAAATTAATTGACTAAATGAATTAAAAGCTATTAAAATAGGAGTTCCCTTCGTGGCACAGTGGAAATGAACCTGACTAGGAACCATGAGGTCACGGGTTCGATCCTTGGCCTTGCTTAGTGGGTTAAGGATCCAGCGTTGCCATGAGCTATGGTGTAGGTCATAGACGCGGCTTGGATCCCACATTGCTGTGGCTCTGGTATAGGCCAGCAACAACAGCCAACAGCTCTGATTACACCCCTAGCTTGGTAACCTCCATGTGCCCCAGGTGTGGCTCTTAAAAAAAAAAAAAAAAAAAAAAAAAAAAAAACTATTAAAATAATTTCCCTAGACACAAGCTGTTTTGTCAGCTACCAAAAGTATCTACTGAGATCAGTGGGAAAAAAATGCCCACTGAGGGCACCTACAGTACATATGCTCTTTCTCTTTCTACTGTGTCATTAATAACAATTTTGTAGTGGACATGGTTTAATCACTAATTGGATAGTCAGCATTTAGGTATTTGTTCCCTCTACATGCCAACATTTTTCACGGTACTGAACAATGCTATTTAATACTTAACAGGATAACGTTGAACATTTTCATTCAATTTAAAAATTTTAACAATGGAATTTGTCACTTTCCTGATTATATTAGATGGAATAAAACCACCAGAAATTACAGTATAGAGAACAATTCTCCACTGGATCAAAGGAATACCTCAGTAGCTGAAAGTATTAGAATTGATCTACGTTCTTATAGTAAATCTATTACTTTTATCAACTTTAATCTTTTTTTAAGTCATTTTAGGATATATTTTCTTTAGAAGCAAGATCTTCCTAAATATATCTATATAAGAAGGATAGAGAATTATTAATTTTAATAGGATAATACTCTGAAATCCTAATTTATGTGTTCCAAGTGGGAATGTTGAAACTACTTCTCCAGACATCCATTAACCATCAAATATTTGCTAATCTGAACTATTTACTACTAATCCTAACTACTTAAAAATCAATTTGATTTTTGCTAATCATCATGTTATTTTTAATCACACAAATCTGTTATTTCACTCAGATTAAATTACTGAAAGTTAAGTCCATAGATCAACGTCATGTGATAGTCATGCTATTGATAATAACTTACATTTGAATTGATGTTACTACTTTTACATAAGCCACCTCCTTTGAGCCTAACCTTAATGACATGAGACAGAAAAGGTAGGTATGTTAAATATCTTCATGTGAAGGATAAATACATTACCGTTAAGATCATTTAATTTCCTCCTCAAAGTCTCTGAGCTAATAAGTGATAGAGCTTAGGCTCTTGTATTTTATACTACACTGCAGTGTTGTGTTCTCTGGGTTTATATATTCTCCTGGACTCCCATTACTTACGATTTTTTGACACAATTTTTGAAGCATAATAGTTTCAGAAATAAAAATGAATGGTACTTGTAATCCCATTCATTGTCACACTTTAGACTGGAGTTTCAAAACTTTAAGAAGTAATACTTAAGTTTTCTTGTCATATGGAATATTCCTAATTGAGGGTAGAGAAATGCTGAAAATTAACTTTTAAAGTTTCATTGAAGTATAGTTGACTTAAATTGCTGCGATAATTTCTGCTGTACAATAAAGTGATTGAATTATTTACACATTAATTCTTTTTCAGATTATTTTCCCACCTAGACTATCACAGAACATTGGGTAGAGTTCCCTGTGCTAAAAATGAGGTCATCATTGGCTAACAATTCCATAAAATAGATTGGGTATATGTCAGTCCCAAGCCCCCAATCCATCCCTCCCCCTAGTGTTTCCCTTTTGGTAATCATAAGTTTTTTTTAAATTTTTTTCAAAGTCTGTGAGATTTTTTCAGTTCTACAGATAAGTTCATTTGTATCCTTTTTTAGATTCCAAATATAAGTGATTTGTATGATTTTTTTTATGATTTACTTCACTTTTTATGATAATCTCTAGGTCCATACATGTTGCTGCAAATGGCAATATTTCTTTCCTTTTCATGAGTGAGCAGTATTCCATTGTATATACACCTCATTTTTTTATCCATTCTTCTGTCCCTGGACATTTAGGTTGCTTCTGTGTCTTGGCTATCATAAATAGTGCCATAATAAATATTGAGGTCCATGTGTCTTTTCAAATTCAGTTTTTCTCAGGATAGATGCCAGGAATGAAATTGCTGGATCTTATTGTAGTTATGAATTTAGTTTTTTTAAGGAACTTCCATACTGTTCTCCATGGTGGTTTCACCAGTTTATATTCCCATCAACAGTGTAGGAAATTTCCCAATTCTATACACACTCTCCACCTTTAGACTTTGTGATAAGGTCATTCTGATTGGTATGAGGTGATATGTGGTTTTGATTTGCATTTCTCTAATAGTTACTGATATTGAGCATTTTTAATGTGCTTTATGGCCATCTGTCTATCTTCTTTGTAGAAATGTCTATTTAGATTTTCTGCCTATTTTTGTTGGGTTGTTTGGTTTTTTGATATTGAGCTACATGTATATTTTGGAGACTAATCCCTTGTCAGTTTCTTCATTTGCAAAGATTTTCTCCCATTCTATGGGCTGTCATTTCATTTTGTTTATGGTTTTCTTTGCTGCGCAAAGATTTTTAAGTTTAATTAGGTCCCATTTTTTTCTTTTTCTTTTTCTTTTCATTACTCTAAGAGTTGGATCTGAATAGATATTGCTATGGTTTATGTCAGTGTTTTTCCTATGTTTTCCTTTAATAGTTTTATAGTATCAGGTCTTATATTAAGGTCTTTAATCCATTTTGAGTTTATTTTTGTTTATGGTGTTAGTGTTCTAATTTCATTATTTTTTACATGCTGGGCCAGTTTTCCCAGCCCAAGTTATTGAAGAGACTGTCTTTCTCCATTGTATATTCTTGACTTTTTTGTCATGGATTTGTTGCTGAGGTGCATGGGTTTATTCGGGGGCTTTCTATGCTGTTCCATTCATCTATATTTCTGTTTTTTTTTGCCAGAATTATACTATTTTGATGATTATAGCTTTGTAGTATAATCTGAACTCAGGGAGCATGATTCCTCCAAGTTCATTTTTCTTCCTTAGGATAGCTACAGCTATTTGGGGTCTTTTGTGTTTCAATACAAATTTTAATGTTTTTTTTTCTTTTTCCTAGTTCTGCAAATAGGACTTCCAAACTATGTTGAATAAATGTGGCAAGAGTGGATATCCTTGTCCTGGTCCTTAGCTTGCTGAAATTTCTTTCAGGTTTTCAGCATTGAAAATTAAGCTATCTATGGGTTTTTCATCCTTTATTATGTTAAGTTCACTCTGTGGTCACTTTCTGGATGATTATTATCATAAATGGATGTTTTATTTGTCAAAGGTTTTTTTTTCATCATCTATTGAGATCATATTGTTTGTTTTTAACTTGTTAATGAGGTATATTACACTGATTGATTTAAGGTTACTGAAAATTCCTTGCATCCGTGGAATAAATCCCACTTGATCATGGTATATGATCCTTTTAATGTATTGTTGGATTTGGTCAGCTAGTGTTTTGTTGAGGACTTTTGCAACTATAATTCATCAGTGTTATTGGCCTATAGTTCTGTTTTGAGTGTGGTATCTTTGTCTGGTCTTGGTATTAGGGTGATCATAGCCTCATATAATGAGTTTGAGAGGGTTCCTTCCTCTGCAATTTTCTGGAATAGTTTCAGAAGGATAGGTGTTAACTCTTCTCTAAATGTTTGATATAATTCTCCTGCGAAAATTTCTGTAATTTTGTTTGTTGGAATGTTTTTAATCACATTTTCATTTTTGGTATTTGCGATTTGTCCATTCATTTTTCTATTCCTTCTTTTTTCAGTTTTTGAAGATAATACCTTTTTAAGAATGTGTCCATTTCTTCTACATTTCCCACTTTATTGGCATATAGTTGCTTGTAGTAGTCTCTTGTGATCCTTCGTATATCTGTGTTATCCATTATAACTTCTACTTTTTCATTTCTACTTTTAATGATTTGAACCCTCTTCATTTTTTTTTAAATTTTTTTCTTGATGAGTCTGACTAAGAATTTATCAATTTTGTTGGTCTTTTTTGTTTTCATCATCTCTATTTTGTTTATTTCTGCTCTTATCTTTATGATTTCTTTCCTTCTACTAACTTTGGATTTTCTTTGTTCTTAGTCTTGACACTTTAGGTGTAGGTTTAGGTTATTTATTTGGGATTTTTCTTGTTTCCTGAGATAGCCTTGTATTGCTATATACTTCCCTCCTAGAGCTACTTTTGTTGCCTCCCATAGCTTTTGGATCATTGTGTCTGTTGTCATTTGTCTCTAGCTATTTATTTATTTATTTATTAAGCGATGCATTGGTGATTTAGTAACATATTGTTTGGTTTCCATGTGTTTGTATTTTTTTGCATTTTTTCATCAGTTTATTTTGATTCTTATCACGTTTGGTCAGAAAAGATATTGATATGATTTCAATTTTTCTAAATTTACCAAGGCTTTATTTGTGGACCAAAATGTGATCTAACCTGGAGAATGTTCCATGTGCACTTGAGGACAATGTGTATCTACCACTTTCAGATGGTATGTTCTATTATCAATGTATTCCTTCTGGTCTAATGTATCATTTAAGGCCTGTGTTTCAATACTGATTTTTTTTTTTTATCTTGGTGATACATCCTTTGCTGTGATTAGGATGTTGAAGTCCCCTACTATTATTATATTATTGTTGATTTATCCTTTTTTAAGTTAGCAGTTACCTTATATATTGAGGTACTTCAATGTTGGTACGTATATATTTATAATTGTTATATCCTCTTCTTGGATTGATCCTTTGATCATTATGTATTGTCCTTCTTTGTCTCTTGTAACCAACTTTATTTTAATGTCGATTTTGCATGATATGAGAATGGCTACTCCAGCTTTCTTTTAATTTCCATTCACCTAAAATAACTTTTTCCATCCTCTAACTTTCAGACTATATGTGTCCCTAGAATTGAAGTTGTTCTCTTGTAGATAACATATGTATGGGTCTTGTTTTGGTATTCATTATGCCAGTTTTTTTTTTTTTTGATTGGATAATTTAATCCATTTAAATTAAGATAATTATTGATATGTATGTTCTTATTGTAATTTTTTTTAAATTGTTTTGATTTGGTTTTGTTCATCTTTGTTCTTACCTTCCTCTTTTTTTCTCTTCTCCTGTGGTTTGATGACTATCTTTTGTATAGTGTTTAGATTGTTTTATATTATCTGTGTGTGTGTCTATTATAGATTTTTGGTTTGGGTTTACCATGGGATTTTGATATAGGAGTCCACAAACATAAAAGATTGTTTTAAGTTGCTGATCTCTTAATTTCAAATAAATTTCTATTATACCACATTTGTACTCTCCTCTTCTTACGATTGCTGGTGTTGATAGCATATTTGTGTGTGGATGATTTTCTAACATTACTATATGTTTGCCTTTACTGATGAGCCTTCTCATCTGTAGTTTTTTTTCTAGTTGCAGCCTTTTCTTTTCCACTTAGAGAAGTTCCTTTGCTGTTTGCTGAAAATAAAGCTGGTTTGGTGGCCCTGAATTCTCTTAGCTTTTAATTTCTTCATCAAATTTGATTGAGATCCTTGCTTTGTAGAGTATTCCTGGTTATAGGTTTTTCCCCTTCATTACTAAGTATGTCATACCACTTCCTTTTGGCCTGCAGAGTTTCTGCTAAAAAATCAGAACCTTATAACCTGATAACCTTAATGAGATTCCCTTTTATGTTACCAGCTGATTTTCCCTAGTTGCTTTCAATATTTTCTCTTTGTCTCTAATTTTGGTCAGTTTGATTATTATGAGTCTAGTTGTCTTCTTCCTTGGATTTATTCTCTGTTGTACTTGTGCTTCCCTAATTTGAGTAATTCCTTTTCTATATTAAGGAAATTTTCAGCTAATATCTCTTCAAATATTTTTTCTGGCCCTTTCCCTCTCTCTTCTCCTTCTGGCACACCTATGATATGAATGTTGGTGTGTTTAATGCTGTGCTAGATTGTTCATAGACTGTCCTCATTTCTTTCCATTCTTTATTATTATTATTATTATTATTATGCTGTTTTATGTCAGTAATTTCCACATTTCTGTCTTCCATCTCACTTATGTGCTCTTCTCCCTCCTGAATTCTATTATTGATTCCTTCTAGTGAATTTTTCATTTAGGTTTTATGTTGTTCACTTCTGTCTGTATATTATTTAAATCTTGTATTTCTTAGTTAGATATTTTCTTGTAATTTCTCGATATTTGCCTCTATCCTTTTTTTTTTTGCAAGATATTAGATCATCCTTACTGTCATTACTCTAAACTCTCTTTTGTATAAGTTGCTTATCTCCACTTCACTTAGCTGTTTTTCTGGAATTCTGTCTTTTTCCTTCCTTGTGGATCATATTTTTTCTGCTGTTTCACTTTGCCTAGCTTTCTGTGTTTATGATCTCCTTTCTGAAGGCTGCAGGGTTGTAGCTTATCTTCCTTGCTTCTAGTGTCTTCCCCCTTGTGGGTGAAGATGATACAAGGTCTTGTGGCAGGCTTCCTGATAGGAAGGACTAGTGCCTGTTTTCTGGTGGGTGGAGCTGAGTTTTATCCTTCTGGTGGGCAAGGCTATGTTTCTAGGTGTGATTAAAGGCAGCAGTGTGCCTGGTAGAACTGTAGGCAGCCTGTCTGCTGATGGTGGGTTTTGTTCCCATCCTGTTTGTTGTTTGGCCTGGGCTTCTGAGCACTCATGCATACAGGCTATTGTTGGGTGGGACCATGTTTTTTCAATGAGGCAACCTCTAGGGGACCTCACAAAGATAGTTGTTCCCTGGAACCTCTGTCCCCATTGTCCTGCCCCCATAATGAGAAACAGCTGACCCCTGCTTTCCCAGAAGACCCTCCAAGACACACAAGTAGGCCTGGCTGAGATTCTTATGGTTGTCACTGATTTGCCCTGGAACCCAATCCTTATGAAACCATGTGTGTACCTCCATGAGTGGGATATCTTTTTTCCCCCAGTCCTGTGTAGCTCTTGCATTAAGCCCCATGGGCTTTCAATGCAAATGCTCTAGGGCTTCCCAATGTTAGACTCCCAGGCTGGGGAACCTAATGTGGGCTTCGGAACTCTCACTTATATGGGAGAGGCTCTGCAATGTATTTTTTTCACCTACTTTATTGGTTGTTAACCCAGCAGATATAGGATTGCTTACATCATGAAAGCACCCCTCCTGCCATTTCACTGTGGCTGCCTCTTTGTCTTTGAGTATAGTATGTCCTTCTTTGGTAGCTTTCAGTCTATTTTGTTAATGGATTGTTCAACAGTTAGTTGTGATTTTGGTGTTTTCATGAGAGTAAATGAGCTCAAATCCTTCTACTCTGCCATCTTTGGATTCCTGAAATTAAACTTTTCACTATCGAGCAGTGTTATTAGTCCATCTTTCTTTTCTCCATCCCCAAGTCCATCACATAAATGATACTTGGTATAGAGAAAATAAGATCATTAGCATAAATAGCAGATATTAATAGTAATAAATCAATATGTCTATCTAAAGACTATCTCTGGCTTATAAGCAATGCCATGTTAGCTTTGTAAATAACTCAATAGCTAGATTTTTTCCTGGGAATAACTGGAAATATTTAGAAAATCTATCTAGTTTTCTGTCAAACAATACTCAAAATATCCACCTAAAATTGTTATTTCTTAGGATCTATTCTGTTTAAGTAGTTGTTTTAGGTAAGTCTAAGTATTGGCACGTGGTAATACTCAGGGAAGTCATAGAAATGCCATATAAATAGATAGAATGCTGCCTTTTATTTAGATATACACTCCAGCAAAATTCATCCTTTTTACCAACTTCTCTAAACAACAAAGATACAAAGTAAGTATAACCCATATTTAATACAAGTGCAAACTACTTTCGAGCTAACATATTTCAATGGTGTTATAAAAAATGGAAAGCTTGAGAAGAATCCAGATTATGCATGGAAGGATTTTCAGAAGAAGGCTAATTTTGAAGATAGGCTAGACTATGTAGAAACATAATAAAACAGTTCAGTGTCCTGCTTCCTTCACAAACTCATACCGATGGCAGCCTTTTTTCCTCTTGGTTTTGTTGTCATTGTTTATGGAAACATTTTCAATCTCTTATTTGTTCAAGATGTTGTAAATAGGAAATTATCCCTGTTAGTGCACTAGTGCCATGCTGACATTCTGAAAGAGACAATACTTAGTTGAAAACTTGTATTTATAATTGTATTAAGTAATATAAACACAAGGTACAAAATTCAAAATGTGAAAATATAAAAAGTTTGTGTTTTCCCTTTTCCAACTCTAGGTTATATAACCAAGCATGATCTTATGGGGCTTACCTAGGATATTCCCCTCTCCCTGTGTCCTCTGCCTGTCATTTATTTGTAGAAAGTCTATAGTCTCCCAGGCCTCCCTTAAGATACAAAACATGATTCAAGAACTAATGATTGAAAGAATATGAACATGTAGTGACAAAAGTAACACTTGGGCCAGGATAATTGGTAGTAATTTAAATAGTAAGCCAGCCATATGGCAGTCACAGAATATTTACCTTCCCTCTGAAGTACCTAGATAAGAGTACTTCAGATGCACATTTCCTGAGTTGTTTTAAAGATGTTAAAACCCACACCAAATTGAGGAAGGTAACTACTTTATGACCATGGGCACATAGCTCCCAGACCTCCTGGAACCTTAGGATTGATAATTTTAACCCCCATGACACTACCATATTATTG
This sequence comes from Sus scrofa, assembly GCF_054392235.1. NCBI lineage: Eukaryota > Metazoa > Chordata > Mammalia > Artiodactyla > Suidae > Sus > Sus scrofa. The sequence goes on from NC_139386.1 coordinate 52,178,261, forward strand.
CACCATCAACCAACCAGAGAATTGTGCCAGAGATGATCACACACCCTTGCAGCTTCCCTCCCTCACTTTGCCTTTAAAAAAATGCTTCTCTGAAATCCATCAATGAGTTCAGTCTTTTTGAGCATTGGCTTTCTTGACTCCTGGTCTGGGAACTTAGCTGGAGTTTCCTTCACCACAACACAGTGTCAGTAGATTGGCTTTACTGCATGTAGGTGAGCAGACCTAAGTTTAGTTCAGTAACAGTTAATGAGTTCCCCTTTGTGGAAATAATCATGATCAATAGTGTTTGAGGAGTCTTCCTAAATTACTCTTTGCATTTTGTAGCATATACATTAAAAATGCATTAGAATATAAAGCATTTGATTTTATAATTCTGTACTGTTTAAAAATCTCTCATAAAATTCAAATTTATTCATATTTACTTGTGAGCATTTTACATTTAATTTGAAGTTCAGTACACTTCAAGTCCCTCTTATTAGCAATTAGTTGGAACAGAGGCTTAGAAATGAACAAGAAAAAGATAATGGAAATAATAGTGGGAAAGGTGTAGAGGTTTTGTAACGGGGATTTAGGAAAAGTAAAATAAAAATGAGAAATAAATAAACCTATATCCTAAAACTTCACTGCTGTACCTGAAAGGAAATGAGCTGAAATACAAGGGCTTTGGCACAGGATTTCTTGCCAAAGACAATAGAGTCACTGATAGAGTAGAGATTGCAAAGCATTTACTAAGTTTTTTTCAGGTCATTTACATAAAGGTTATATATGGCCTTTTATATCCATATTATTATTATGTCTAATACTGAAAGTTGGAGATCTAAAACTCTATATCATAAACTCAGATAGGTAATAAACATAAACAGACTCATAAACAAAATGCTTATTATCCTAAATAAAGCAGATAAACATGTTTTTTTGTTAAACCTGTGAAGGCTGAGTTTAAATAACAGAGTGTAAGAGCCTAATTTTATGTGTTGACTTGACTAGGTTAGGGCATGCCCAGATAGTTGATAAAACCTTATTTCTCAGTGTGTCTGTGAGGTTATCTCTGGTAAAAAGTAACATTTTAATCAGTTCACTGAATAAAGATTCCCCTTACCAAATTGGCAGGCATCACCCAGTCTCTGCAGAGTAGGAACAGAGCAAAAAGACAGGAGAGAGGCAAATTCACTCTCTCTCTCTCACCCAACACCCTACTGCCTTCTTAATCTGGGAAGTCCATCTCTTGCCATTGAACAACAGAGCCCCTGGTTCTCTATCCCCACTCTTAACACCAGTGGCTCCTTTGTTCTCAGGCCTTCATACTCTGAATTATACCACTAGCTTTCCTGTATGTCCAGCTCGTGGATTTCTGATTGTGATATTTTTTGACCCCTGTAATACTGTGAGCCAATCCCTATAATAAATCTCCACCTTTCTATCTTTCTCTCACTGTCTGCCTATCTATTTATCATATATCTATATGCAATTGACTCCTTTTTTTTTCTGTAGAAACTGAGAGATATAGAACTTGTAAAATTTCCAAAAGGAAAGTCTTACTCTTACTGGTTTATGGACCCCCACATAAAATGTAAAGTCATTCATTAACTGTTGCCTGAATTTGTTGAACACTGTAGACAATAAAATGAAAAGACTGAGGTTGCTTCCTGGATTATAACTTTTGAATATTGGGTACAATAGCCATGTTTGACTGGAAAATGTGATGGGGTGGCTAGTTGGGTGATTATTCTGACTAGGGCAGCCTGTTTCATGGTAGTTTCTTGTGTCATTAATGCTTCTCAAATCATAGTTTGGTCACCCACATTCTCTTCTCATTCATTTGATTAGGTGCTGCTTTCTGATAACCTGCCCACTTGTCATATGCAGCTCGTCCTAAATGCAGGTGCCAGGTGTGGATGGAACTGTTTCTCTCAAATACAATGAGAGGCTATAAGAAGTGCTCTTTCCCCACACTGATAGAATGAACCTAAATGTAGTACTTGCCTTCTTCTGGGCACTGAGACTTAGTCAGCATTCTGATGACCTAGTGTTCTCTAAACTATGCCCTTTTCCCTACTTCAACAGCATTCATTTATCTACCAATAGAGACTATAACTTGTTACTTTTTGCTTTTAGCTCTCCTTCATATGCTCTTCTTTTTGGTTTGGTAGAAAATAAGGGGGGTATAAAGTCTGCCTTTATTTTTGTCATACTCTGTGAGTCTGAGTCTCTCTGTCAATATATACTGAACTAAGGGGAATATAACCTTTTTAAACTCTAACTTTGGAAACAGAAAATTAGCATGTAATAAAACCAATATAGATGTCAAATACAGAATACCATTATTACACATTTAAATAATTATAATTATGCAATGTTTAAGAACATGTGAAACTCTTCCTAAGGTTTTCATGTACTTGCTGAAGATATCGGTGTATCTTACTATAACTTCTTATTAGGTTTCTTTATTCCTTTCCTTGTAGCAGAAAAATATTTAGAAACCTAGCTCTCTTGATTAGGGTGGGACTTTTCTCATTTCTTACAAGTAGCGTCAGACCTAATGTACGTAATGCCATAGATAGCGCTTACTCTGACAGTAAATATAATTGTATGTTAAAGAAACTTTAGTTAATAGTTTAATATATTTACATTAGCTCCTTAGTGCACAAAAAAAGCATTTCAGTATGAAGTATCATTTAGAAATAAAACAATAATAATGGCATATGCTCTTTTAAAATGATTTAGATGCATGAAGGATATAGAAACAAAGAAAACCACCTACAGTGTGGAAAAAGAGCTGGGGTATATGACAGAGTCTGGAGGAGAAAGATATCAAGGAGCCCTTCTGGAAATTAACATGTGCACTTACCCATCCTATCCAAGAAACATTACTAAGGAAGTACAAATGAAGTGTATTATATGCATAAGAAATAGCACAACTGAAGTATTTGTATGTGTTTGGTGTTCCAAAAAGGGTCCGGTGTTGCTTCATCAGAAACAAATGATGATTGAGAGAGAGTCTTTAGAGATAAACCAGGGTCAGTTCATGAAGGACTTTACATTGGCTTTATTATTTATGTATCTCTCTAGGATAAATTAAGTAAAAAATTGTATTCAGTCCAGTTTCAAAAACAAGTTAATTTGTGGGCTGACTGAACAATGGACTAAAGCTGAGGGAGGAAGAGACAGATGCTAATAAAAAACGCAGGAGTTGTGTTTACCAATGCCCATGGACAGAGATCTTTAGCTACAAGTAGACATAAACATTACTAAAGCCGTATTTTCAGCATTAAAATATTTATTTTGCTTTTTAGTAAATGTAGCAAGGAATTTCACAAATGTCAACAAGATTAACTGAAGCAATGTTTCTGAAACTATTTAAACAGTCCTCGAGGCACTGTTTTAGAATGCAAAATATTAGCTTTAGTGTCAATATGTAATTTCAGTGAAATATCTTTTAAATGAAAGAAAAATATGCCCTTGTTAGTTAAGCATAAAACCAATTGCTCAACTTACAGAAAAATTTTCAAAATAAAATAACAGAGAAGTTTACCTAAAGAGAACATATATTTTCAATACTATGTAGATATATCTGAATATAAGACAAGCAGCTATTTGTTTAAAATGATTATGTATATCTCTACATAATACAGTAAACTGTTTAAAATAGCAATTTCTGTTTTCTTCCTGTTTTCTTATTTGATTTTTTAACAGTGAGCTCATTTTCCTTACTGAAGACCTCTGAATATGAACTTTAAAGAAGAACTAATGTGCTTGGAAGACAGTCTTAGTTATAACATTGAAACTGTTCTAGGTATAATTCTGTTATTTTAATGCCACTATATGTAGGGCAAATATTTTTGTAATGTGTGTGATAAAGAGATATTTATATAAAAATGCTTATACAAGAGACTGCAGTTTTTCTTCACTGTTCTATTCAATTTTTCAATATGAGTTCATTTTATATGAAAATAAAGCATGTAATATTTAATCCTAAAGTGCTTTTGGGGCTATCTGAAAATAATTTCCTGGTTTGGATAGAAGCTAGCTAAAGAAACAGAAATACCAGTAATTCCAATTTAAATACTACCAGACAGTTTGTAATTACAATCAGAAGCATAGTAGCATTAACATTGTTGAGTTTAGTGCAGTGGAGAAGGAAGTAGAAGCAGAAGAGAGCCTGGAGATAAGTGCATTCGTATTATGTAATACACCTTGAGAGATGAAAAGTAGAAAAATTGTTGGGCTGTAAGAATAGGTATATACATGGTTAGGGAGCCTATCCAGGGCACTCCAAATATATAATAAAATCATAAAATCTTGATCAGATCATGGGGAAGATAATTAGGTATCACATACCTGAAAATATTCTAATTTATAAATAGAACTATGCTCAAGCCATCTTCAGTCTAGAGTTATATCTATTGAGCTGTTACCATTTTAATATACCATTGTATATCTTAAAGGTGTTACTTGGTTTCTGACAATTATTTTCTAAAGCATAAACATTCCTTTTCCACAATTAAAAGTCCATTTGGGCATAATTAATTATTCTAATTCAAATTCTACTTGACTGCAATAAGTTAGCACAGTATCTACAACCATTAAGTATATACTTACTATTCATCAGACATTATACCAAAGGGTTTCCAGGGATTACCTAACTTTTTCTTCACAATAAGCCTTGTAAGCAAGTACCACTGGGGAAAACAAGTTATGTCTACAAGGTCATAAACCTCATGGGTGATAGAATTAAGATTAAAACCAGGTCTAGCAAAACTTTGAACAGACATCAGTAAGATTTTGATACTCTGCTAAAACTCATCCTTTAGGAAATAATTTTCTGAAGTGATTTCAAATTTTACACTAGTTGGGAGATTGAGAATACCAAATATAGGACCAAAAAATACCCTTAAGTAGAAAAGAAGCAATTCAATTTCAACAAAATGCATGTGATTATTCTGTAAAAAGTCAATAGATTGCTTATAATATGGTAAACATAAATGAATATTCAACATTTGCTATTTTACCTATAAGGCAATAGGCAGGTTTCCAGTCCAAGAGAGTAATCCAGTGACAACATTTGTTGTCTTTGATTTCTTAAATCACTTTGAAGTGAAATAGATTGGGGACAAAATTATAGTAGTACTAGAAAATAAGGAGATATCCATAGAAAATGATATTTCATGTTTGTCTGTGTGTGTGTTTTACAGAAGTTATTATGGGAGTGACCTGAAAACAAAGGCAAAAAAATAATAATAATAGCTTTTGTGTAGAAGCAGGCTTCTATAGAAGTGAATATCAAAGGTCAACATAAATGAAAACTTGAATAAAAAAAAAAAACTAACCTCACAGTCAGCAAGAGCTAGAAGTAAGAGCCGGCCTGAAGGCAAGTAACTGGATAATTAATCGAAAGACATCTAGGCCTGGACCAGCACAAGCTCAGTGTACACAACAAAACTGCTGAGGTACTTGCTTCAGGAAAAGCTTAGTAAATGCTAATGTATAATTAATGGCTGGATGACTTCTACTTTTCATCTTAGGATGAGCATTAGGTGGAAAGGGAACTAATAGAGTGATAGTTTTTGAGACACATGCATTGGGACAAAGAAGGAGAGACAAAATGAGGGAAAAGCAGTTTCACTCAATTGCACTGAAAAAAGTACATTAAAGTATCCTGTCTCTAGGTCAGAACTTTGCTTAATGAGACAGCTTAGGAGGGTTCAATTTTTCTTGGATTATCACAATCTAATTCTGAAAGAAAGCCAACCTGGCACAACCTGTAAATATTAATACATACACACAGAAGAAAAGAAAATTACCAGATACATATATGATACAATATAGTGAAAGTAAATCATCCCAGAACAACAACAACAAAATAACAGAGTAGGAAAATAAAGTTCAGGTAAAAAAAAGAAAAAAAAAAAAAAAAAAAAGATGGGAAGTTTAAAAAATTCAAATTATTATCCTCAGAGAGATTCAAAGGAATATTATTCCCATAATATAAGGGAAAATTTTTGTCTAAAATAGAAGTCATATAATTAAATAGAATTATCAGAATTAAAATGTTTACCACAATTACAAATAATAATAGTAATTGAAGTAAAATAGATGAGAAAATATGACAGAGAACTCAGTAATATAGAATGCAAAATCTAAATTAAAATTAAAATGATGGAAAAAATTAAAATGATGAAAATTATGATAAAAAAGCAAAAAGAAAAAGGTGATTCATAATAACAGTGCTTGTTAGTTAAAACTTTTAAAAATATAATTGAGGAGGAATAATCCAATAAAAACATGTGAATTGTACAAAAAGCTAGCTTTTCCGTTCAAAGGGACTCAGAAACAAGATAGAATATATTTTTAAAAGAAAAGAATATATTTATATGCTCTGGTGACTATTATAAATACTAATGAAAAAACAAAAAATTCATTAAGATTCCTGAGAATAAACACAATATATCTATTAAAGAAGAAAGACAAAATTGACAATGGATTTCTTCAACATTAATTCTAAGATATTGATATTGAAAAAAAAATGCATAAAAATGCATAAACAATGCACAATAGTGCATTGTAGCACTATTGTAGCCAAGACAAGGAAACTACCTAAATGTCCATCAACAACTGAATGGATTAAGATATGGTACATACATAAAATGGAATACTGCTCAGCCATGCCAATGACAAAATAATGCCATTTTTAAGAACATGGATGCAACTAGGGATTCTCATACTAACTGAAGTAAGTCAGAAAGAGAAATACAAATATCATATAATATCACTTATATGTGGAATCTAAAATATGACACAGATAATCCTATCTATGAAATATAAAAAGTTCACAGACATGGAGAGGAGACCTGTGATGGGGGGAGAGAGAGGAGGGAATGGGATGAACAGGGAGTTTGGTGTTGGTAGATGTAAACTCTTACATTCCACATATTTTCAACTGCAGACTTTCTTGTAAATAAAATGGACCTATGTGAAAATTTTATAGACTGAAAGGTTTCTATCAGGGGAAAGAGGCAAATTAGTCATTTCAGAGACACTTGTTAGATTCTTTAATTTCAAATAAATTCATAAAAACAGACAAAAAAAGCAAATGTAACAAATAAAAAAAAAAAAAACCCAAACAACATCTTTACCAAAATAAGATGTAAGTTTCCCAGGAATTCCTGAATCTAACTGGGAAAAGGCAACTCAATCACATAGTCAGATTCAAATCAAGAAGACACAGAAAACAGGATTATGATATGACCCTGGGAACCACCTATCATGGCAAGCACCCACTCCCTAAATATGGAACTTCATTCATGAATTGAGGTGCAGGCCAAGGCAATCTCAGAGTCATGAATGAGTGTAATAAGATTGGAAAACACTGAGAGCATCTTGAACTGAAATCTCTAAATTTTTTTTTTGGTCTTTTCTAGGGCTGCACCATCAGCATATGGAGGTTCCCAGGCTAGGGGTCCAATTGGAGCTACAGCCACCAGCCTATGCCAGAGCCACAGCTGAGGCATGTCTGCGACCTACACCACAGCTCACAGCAACATCAGAGCCTTAACCCACTGAGCGAGGCCAGGGATCTAACCCACAACCTCATGATTCCCAGTCGGATTCATTAACCACCATGCCACGATAGGCACTCCTAAAATTTTGTCAGCCCAATTTCTATTTTACAAAGCTTAAATGAAAAACAATGATATGAGTGAAGTGCAAATTTAGTGTGGTTTAGAAACTAAGATAAAGGAAAGGAAATGTTCACTTTAAGTGAAGAACAGGGGGAGAAGACAGATCTCTGTATTGAGAGACTGCTTTTTTTTTAACATTTCTGGTAACAACAAAAGAGGGAGACTTCAAACTATGACACTGGAAGTGCTGTACTTGCTCACCCCAACAGCTTACACATGTAAGCCTTCCAAAAGTACTAGAAAATTCCATCTTAATTAGCATGATAATGACAAAAAAGTTGTAGTCAGCTGTCATTTCAAATGCTTATTAATAGAAACACATTGATAATAATAACTTGATATAATTAATGAAGACATACTAGAAATATATACCAACAAAATTTATTATAATAATTCAAAAAATTGGTTGAAATGATAAAATGAACTCATGAATTCAAAATATTTAAAAAGACCTCATATGTCACTTTGGAGAATACCATGAAGCCAACTCATTTTTTTCTGAATATTGGTAAATAAAGGGACAAACCACATATTTATCATGTGTACTGTACAACCTCTCAGATATGACACATAGTTGATAGGCAACATCTCTCTACATTGTAAAATTCCAACTAATAAATGAAGGAATGCTAGAAATAAAACCTGTTTTGAAAACCCTAAGATGGAGTTCCCATCATGGCTCAGTGTTTAACAAACTAAACTAGAATTCACAAGGACATGGGTTCAATCCTTGGCCTCACTCATTGGGTTAAGGATTCAAGATTTCTGTGAGCTGTGGTGTAGGTTGAAGACCTGGCTCAGATCTGGCATTGCTGTGGCTAGGTATAGGCCTGCAGCTACAGCTTCAATTCAACCCCTAGCCTGTGAACCTCCTAATACCATGGTGTGGCCCTAAAAAGACAAAAGACAAAAACAAAACAAAACTTAAGAATAAAATTAGTCTAAGTAACAATCACTGATGACTGCTGAATACTCAAATGAAAACTGAACTGTCACCTTATAATGGATAAAATAATTATTGGTAAACCCACCAAATATTTTCCTAGCTAGATAAGTTAAAACTATGCATTTTATGACTCCTAATTTATGGAATTGGAAATACACAACTTGCCTTATAAGTTATCCTTGCCCCTCAAAACCAAACCCTCTGTATTTAACTACTACTTTATAGAAAAAAAAAACAGGATAGAGAAACATTTTAAATCATACTATGGGATATGCTATACAAAATGCAAAATGTGAAATAATTAACATTGAAAGATGATCTTGTCAATGGGAAAAATAAATTGCACATGAAAACAGTGTGGGGATCTACATATTAAAAGTCATAAGAGCCATGTCAACTAAATACTATACGTTGACCTTTTTTTGGGTTTGAACAAACCAACAGTTTATACCATTAAAGAGACACTCAGAAAATTATAATTTTAATGAAAATATCAATAGTAAGATATTTCCTGAGTAATTTTAATATGTTAATTAAATAATAATTTTTAGTACTCTTTTATGTTGCCTTACAAAGTACAAATCAAGATCAATTCTTTGGATATTCTACAGATTCATGTGAGCTTTGCCATGTGACATTAGATACATATAACCTGAACATCAAGTTTCTCATGTTTCAGATGAAAGTTTGGGGCAGGTTGTATATACTAGTGTTTTTCAAACTTATTTTTTTGATGGCAACTATCAAATGAAATAAATTGTCACTCTATAGACACAGATACACAGATGCACACATACACACTAGTGTAACATGCACAATATTTATATAACCAAAATAAATATTTTGTAAAATAGCATTAAAACATATCAATAGCAATAATATGTTCTTTATTTTTATATTTTTACTATTTCATTTTTTAACAAAAAAGATTACCATCATGCCCTAAATTGTTTCCCCTTGCCCTAATGAACCTGAGATTGAGAAATGCTAGCAACCACATTTTCCCCAACTCTTAAAATCTACAAATATTTAGTTGTAGTGTTAACAATTATGTATTTTTCAGTCAAATGGGTTTATAAATATTTAGAAGTAGTAGAATAGGTATTTATCAAAAGAGTAAAAATAAAAATAAATAAAATAGCTTAGGTCTGCTGCTGAAGATTTTAATACAACACAGAAATATAGAAAGGAATTTTTGCAAAACTGCCTATATTAAAAATGAAGGGAAAATTAGAACTGGTAAAGGAAATGTAATTGTTTATTTGGAGAGCATTAAAATAATGAACCCACCATTGACACAATACATTACACCATATAAAACATTTCAAAGTAAAAACAAATGTAGCAAACAATACAAATCTATTTCACAAATATTTTGAAAAAATAATGCAGCTTATAACTACCAAAATATGTACTTCATAGGGAAATAAAAACTAGCAAACTGAATAAAGACATCAACACTGGGTCACTTTGCTGTACAGTAGAAAATTGACAAAACACTATAAACCAACTTCAATGGAAAAAATAATAAAAATCATTAAAAAGAAAAAAAAAAGAATTTCAACTAATCACTCAGGGAAAGACAAATAGAAAATGATCAGCTACCAAAAAATGCCAAAGAATGAATTTATAAACGAGAGAAATTTTTTAAACTTCCTAAGAATGACTATTTATTTTAACTGCTCCTAAGTAGAGGGAAGGAAGAAATATTTCCCAAATATAACACTAATCTTAAAAGCTGATGATGATAGAAATAGGAGCAAAATTACAGTTCAGTGTTTTTTATTTTTTTTAATTTTTTTAATTTTTTTTTTTTGTCTTTTTGCTATTTCTTTGGGCCGCTCCCTCAGCATATGGAGGTTCCCAGGCTAGGGGTCCAATCCGAGCTCCAGCCACTGGCCTACGCCAGAGCCACAGCAACTGGGATCCAAGCCGCGTCTGCAACCTACACCACAGCTCACAGCAACGCCGGACCGTTAACCCACTGAGCAAGGGCAGGGACCGAACCCGCAACCTCATGGTTCCTAGTCGGATTCGTTAACCACTGCGCCACGATGGGAACTCCCTGGGAACTCCCTCAGTGCTTTTTAGAAATGAAAAATGCAATAGTGAAATAAGATCAAAGTAAGCAACTGCCAGTAATACTTTAATGATTACTCCAGGAAAGTAAAATAACTGGTTTGATATAATATTAAATCATAATATTATATATAAAACATGTTTAATCAAGGTAAGACTATAGTTTTTGTCTTTTTGTCTTTTTGTCTTTTTTTTTTTTTTTTTTTGCTGTTGTTGTTGTTGTTGCTATTTCTTGGGCCGCTCCCGTGGCATATGGAGGTTCCCAGGCTAGGGGTTGAATCGGAGCTGGAGCCACCGGCCTACGCCAGAGCCACAGCAACGCGGGATCCGAGCCACGTCTGCAACCTACACCACAGCTCACGGCAACGCCGGATCGTTAACCCACTGAGCAAGGGCAGGGACCGAACCCGCAACTTCATGGTTCCTAGTCAGATTCGTTAACCACTGCGCCACGACGGGAACTCCGGACTATAGTTTTTGTAGCACATTTTAATTAATTGAATTTTCTTGCGTTTCTTATTATGAAACAGAGACAGAAAAAAATATATAACCATAATTTCACTACCCAGCCATAAATGCCATAAACGTGTACTATATCATTCCAGGCATTTTTGCCAATAGTACATAATATATAATAATATGTACAGTGGATCATTATGCCCTGTATCTTATGTTTCCCCAACCAGATTCTTTTTATTTGTTTTTCCTCCTGTTCTCTTCCACTAGGAGATAAGCTGGAGGGAGGAGAGTGGGGTGAAGAAATTTTTTTCCTCTGATTTCCTCCCTGTGTGGGTTTATGTCCCTCAAAAGTTGGTCACTGCTCCTCTCAGGTGGTCTGCTCTACATGACTTTTTTTTTGTTCATGGGTTAAAATTATCTCTTTGCTAATACTTCTACATAATAAATTACTCAGGTTAGCATCCAAAAATAATAAACAATTATTAACTCACCCTTTATCTGGGTCAGGAATCCAGGTTTGATTTACATGTGTGCCTCTGGCTCAGAGGTTGAAGCCAATCTTTTGGCCAGCACTTCAGTCATCAGGACTCACTGTGGCTGAAAACTCTTCCAAGTTCACTTCTGTGATTGTTGTCAGTCTTCAATTCCTTGCCTACTGTTAAACTGAGGATATCTGTTCCTCACCATGCCACGTCAGCCTCTCCATAGGGCTGCTCAGACATGGAAATTTTCTTCCCCCACTTCACATAATGAGAGAGAGAGAGAGTAAGCTAGAGAGAGTGAAAACAACACTCTGTTAAAATCTAATCTTTGATGTGACATCCCATCACTTCTGCTGTAACTATTCATAAAATGAGTCACAAATTACAGCCCATATTCATGGTAAAAAGGATTAATTACATCAGGTGTGAATATCAGGGAGTAAGGATTGTCGGAGTCTATTTCAGAGGTTCCAAACCTCTCTCTCCATCTATCTCTATCTGTGTCCATGCCCACAGTATGTCAAAATTCCCTAGCCAAGTATTGAACCCATGCCACAGCAGTGACCCAAGCCATAACCACGACAATGCTGGGTCCTTAACCCAATGCTCCACCAAGGAACTCCTCATCTCTCTCTTTACATTCGCCCCTGTACAGTGGATGGTGAAAGCTTAGGTAATACCATTCCTTGTTTCCTGTATTCCTCCTACCTCAGCTACATTGTACATCATTAAAAATTATATTCATTTGCTATTCAGTTAGGAGGTGATACTTAGAGACAAATTGAACAAAGATAAATCAACCCCAAATCTATGGGAGACAGCAAAAGCAGTTCAGAGAGGAAAGTTTGTGGCAATATGATCTTACCTTGAGAAAGAATAAAAAGTTCAAATAAACAACATAACCTTATACCTAAAACAATTAGAGAAGGAAGAACAGACAAAGCCCAAAATTAGCAGAAGGAAAGTAATCACAAAGAACAGAGCAGAAATAAATGAAATAGAGACAAAACAATAGAGAAATCAATGAAACCAAAAGTTGGTTCTTTGAAAAGATCAACAAAATTGATAAATCTTTAGCCAGACTCATAAAGAAAAAAAGGGAGAGGGCTCAATTAAATAAAATTAAAAATAAAAATGAGAAATTACAACTGACTCTACATAAATACAAAGAATCATAAGACTACTATAAGCAACTAAAAGCAAATAAAGTGGACAATCTAGAAGAAATGGGTGGATTCTTACAAAGGTACAATCTACAAAGACTAAACCAGGAAGAAATTGAAAATGTGAATAAAAATCTTCCAAAAAAATCTTCCAAAAACCAAAAACAAGGGGCCCATTGGCTACACAGGTGAATTCTATCAAATAATTGCACTTATTCTTGTGAAATTATTTTTTATATATAACGATTTTTATTTTTTATTTTTTTCCATTATAGCTGTTTTACTGTGTTCTGTCAATTTTCTACTGTACAGCATGACATCCCAGTTACACATACATGTATACATTCTTTTTTCTCACATTATCATGCTCCATCATAAGTGACCAGACATTGTTCCCAGTGCTACACAGCACTAATCCATTCCAAAGGCAATGGTCTGCATCTATTAACCCCAAGCTCCCAGACCATCCTACTACCTCCCCTTCCTCCTTGGCAACCACATGTCTATTCTCCATGTCCATGCTTTTCTTTTCTCTGGAAAAGTTCATTTGTGCCATATATTAGATTCCTAATATAGGTGATATCATATGGTATTTGTCTTTCTCTTTCTGAGTTACTTCACTCAGTATGAGAGTCTCAAGTTCTGTCCATGTTTCTTCTGAAATTCTTTCAAAAAAACAGCAGAAGAGGGAACTCTCACAAGCTCATTACCAAAATCAGATAATGGTAACATACAAAAAGAAAATTACAGACCAATATCACTGATGAATATAGACACAAAAACCTCAACAAAATACCAGCAAACCAAATTAGAATATATACTGGAAGGATCATATGCCATAATCAAGTGGGATTTATCCCACTGATGCAAGGATTCTTCAGTATCAGCAAATCTATCAATGTGATACACTACATCAACAAACTGAAGAATAAAAACCACATTATCATCTCAATAGATACATAAAAGGTTTTGACAAAGTTCAATACCTATTTCTGATAAAAACTATCCAAAGAGTGGACACAGAAGTAGCCTACCTCAACGTAATAAAACCCATAAATGAAAACCCCACAGCTAACATCATTCTCACTGATGAAAAATTGAAAACATTGTCACTAAGATCAGGAATAAGACAAGGATGTCTACTTTCACCAATATTATTCAACATAGTTTTGGAAGTCCTAGACACAGCAGAGAAGAAAAAGAAATAAAAAGAATCCAAATTGGAAAAGAAAGAAATCTATGACTGTTTGCAGATGACATGATACTATACCTAGAAAACCCTAAAGACAGTAGCAGAAAACAGTTAGTGGTCATCAATGAATTTGGAAAATTTGCAGGCTACAAAGTTAATACACAAAAATCAATTGCATTCCTGCATACTAATAATGAAAAATCAGAAAGAGAAATCAGAGAAACCATCCTATTTAGAATTGCATCCAAAAGAATAAAATACATAGAAATAAAAATACCTAAGAAGGAAAAATACCTATACTCTGAAAACTAATATGTTGATGAAAGAGATCAAAGATACCACAAACAGATGGAAAGATATACCATGCTCTTGGATTGGAAAAACCAATATTGTCAAAATGAACCTACTACCCAAGGCAATCTACATATTTAATGCAATCTGTAACAAATTACCAAAGATATTCTTCACAGAACTAGAAAAGAATATTTCACAATTTGTATGGAAACATGAGACCCCAAATAGTCAAATCAATATTGAAAAAGAAAAATGAAAGTGGAGGAATTAATCTTCCTGATTTTAGACAATTCTACAAAGATACAGTCATCAAAACAGTATGGTACTGACACAAAAACAGAAATATAGATCTAAGGAGCAGGACAGAAAGCTCAGATATAAACCCAAGCACCTATGGTCCACTAATCTGTGACAAAGAAGGACAGATCCCATACTATAAGAAAGAAAATCTCTTCAATAAATGGTGCACGGAAAGCCAGAAAGCTACAAGTAAAAAAATGAAAGTGAACACTAACACCATACACAAAAATAAACTCAGTGAATTAAATGCCTAAATACAAGGCTAAACACTATAAAACTCCTAGAGGAAAACATAGGCATAACGTTCTTTCACATAAACCACAGCAACATCTTGTTTGATCCACCTCATTGAATAATGACAATAAAGACACAAACCAATGGAACCCAATTAAACTCAAAAGCTTTTTCACAGCAAGGAAAACCATTAAAAAAAAGTGAAAAGACAACCCACAGAATGGGAGAAAATCTTTGCCAATTATGCAAAAGACAAGAGCCTAATCTCCAAAGATAGGAGATCTTGGAGCCTAAATCAAAGATGTACTGAGGATATTATGCACGTATCTTTTACTTTTGTCTGGATATTTTCTCAGGAGTGGGATTGCTAGAGCATATGGTTGTTCCATATTTAGTTTTCTGAGGCACCTCCATACAGTTTAACTCCCACCAAGAGTGTACTGTTCCATTTTCTCCACACCATCTCCAGGATTTATTGGTGGTAGGCTCATTAAGGACGTCTGTTCTGACTGATATGAGGTGGTACCTCATTGTCCTTTTGATTTGCATTTCTCTAATATTAGTGATATTGGGCATTTTTTCATATGCCAACTGGCCATCTGTATGTCTTATTTGGAGAAATGTCCACTTAGGTCTTCTGCCTATTTTTGATTGTTTTGTTGTTTTTGTTGACTAGTATGAATTGTTTGAATATTTTGGAGATAAAGCCTTTGTTGGGTGTTATCATTTATAAAGATTTCATCCCAGGCTACGGGTTGCTTTTTTTTTTTTTTTTTTTTTTTTTTTTTTTTTTAGGTTTCCATTTCTGTGCAAAATATTTTGAGTTTAATTAGGTCCAGTTGGTTCATTTTTACTTTTTAATGTCATCATTCTAGGAAGTGGATCACACAAGATATTGCTACAATTTGTACCAAAGAGGATTCTGCCTATGTTTTTGTCTAGGAGTTTTATAATATATGCCCTTATATTTAGTTTCAAACCATTTTGAGTTCAATTTTGTGTATGGTGTGAGAAAATGTTCTAATTTCATTCTTTTACATGAAACTATAATATATTTATATTAGCAAAATATAAAAATGATTGTTTCCATGTATCATTCATAATATCACATATTATCCCTATTTAATATTTCAAAATTTTATATTTAAAACATCTTGTTTTAACATTTTTATTATTATGAAGCTGAACAATTTTTCACGTAAAATATTTGTACATTTTGTATGCCCATAAATTGTTTGTATTTTATTTTTTCTTGATTTGTAAATTTGGATTTACTGAAGATACTATGTCTTTGTCAAATTTTTTTATCATATTTCCCTTCAGGCTACATTTTATGTTTCCTCTTGATCTTATAACTTTCTCTGTCAAAATATCTTTGAAATTTTTGAAGTTTAAATTTGTTAATCTGACTTTTTCTTTGTCTTTTGCCTTTTCTAGGACCACACTCGCGGCATGTGGAGGTTCCCAGGCTAGAGGTCTAATTGGAGCTGTAGTCACCGGCCTACACCAGAGCCACAGCAACACAGGATCAAAGCCTCATCTGCCACCTACACCACAGCTCACGGCAATGCCAGATCCTTAACGCACTGAGCAAGGCCAGGGATTGAAACCGCAACCTCATGGTTCCTAGTCAGATTCATTAACTACTGAGCCACGACGGGAACTCCAGACCTTTATATTTTATAACCGCATATAAATTCCAAACTTATTAACTTTTTCCTTCAAAAAATTATGAAAATACTTAATTTTTTTTCAAGTATGTTTATCATTTTATTTATGGAAACTAAACCTTTTAGCTTGATCTTTACTTAAAAATTCTCACCAACTACATTGTTCCTGATGCTTGGGAATTTTTGCAAAAACTTAATTTTCCTTCATCTCTCTTTCTGACATCTAATATAGCTCAGGTGTGCTCAAATCATTAGTTTTAAAAAGTAGAGATGATGTCTACATAAGATAATGTGAAATTACTTTTTGACATATAGATTTTCAAATGAGTGACAAATTTTATTGCATTAAATATCTGCATTGATTGTTACTACTACAAAACCTTTTCCATTATATTTGTAGCAATTTAATCAAAGAACAATTTAAAACAAAAGTCTCCTTAAATGTTCATATAAGAAAATGGGTATTTGTTTCCAAATATTTTTAGGAATGTAAAACGTATGGATGCCTAATCAAAACTCTGCAGACTACTAATATATCAAAATGAATGTAACATCTTCCACTGAAGCAAATTGCCAAGTGACAAACTTAAGGAACATTAAGATTAATTTTATAGGTTTGTCAATCAACTCTATAAATATTCATATAACAAAATAGTGTGATCAGTTATTTTTGACACTCTAAGGGGCCCTGAATTCATAAATTGCCATCGAAGTTTATAGATATGCTTTGCATAAGGTGTAATCCATCCCCTGGCAGTTGGTGTCCTTATTTGTTACTTGTACCAAAGCACACACCATACATCTAAGAGACTGGATTCCTGCTGAGGATAGAGACCTTCCTATCAATCACCAGTAAAGAAAACTCTCAGCTACTTCAGTGAAATATGGAAATAATTTTCAAGTTTAGTATCAGGAACAGGACCATATTTAGAAGAACAAGTAACCTTTGCTTGGATAGAGCTCTAAGATTTGTTGCTGGGTCTCCTGCATGGCTAGTCGTTGCTGATTTAAATGGTCATGATAGGTAGTGAGGCTGGATTGTCAGGTAATGTTATATCAGGAACACAGATATGATAATAGGATCTAAAATATTTAAGCTTAACCCAAGTATCAACATGACAACTGGGGATAGCAGAATTTAATTTTCATTGTATACATGTAATCAGGGCAGATTTCTTTTAATTTCTTCTAAATAATTTAAAAATATTACAACCTCATATAAACAATTTGTAAACTTTATTGGTAACAAATTATTTGTGACATTTCTTGGAGCTTATAGAAACAGAACAGTATGGTATTTCATCACCAAATTAGAAATTATGGTCTCTTAATTTGCCTCTTTACTAACAGCTTAACTTGATTTAGGACCAAGCTTATAATTTTAAAAATACTGATGACATTGTACCTTTCTGTTGGATTTTTAGGCCAAAAGGCTAAAATAATAATTTACCTAGATATATATATGCAACTTCAAAATATCCTCAGTCAACAATTGCAGCCTCATTTTGGGATAGTGCCTTCTTCTCTGCCATTTCCAAAGTATTATAGATCCCTTTGCAATTCCATTCCTTTCCAAATATGCCTCCTTTTGAGTGGAGTAATACATCGTTCTCCTTTAGATGCTCTTTCCCTAAAATATCTACTCAATTCCACTCAAACATCATCTTCCAATCAAATCTTTAATTTCTTTAATGAGAATGAACAGCTCTACAATTAACTGTTCACATTTATGCACCAGCACATATTAAAATATGCTTAAATTATTAAAATATGCAATAGCACATTAAATTGCAATTTATCTGTTTCCACCTATGCCTTGTAATTAAAAATTTGAGCTTCTCAAAAAGAATCTGAATTTTATTCATCATTAAAATCCATTTCATAACACATTGTCAGGATCAGCATAAGCTCATAAATAAGTAGATGAAGTAAAATATTAATTGACAATATTGTTATAATTGTCTATTTAATTTTGATAATTTGGATATAATATCCATGAAGGAATATTAAGGAATATTCATAGAGATTACAACTAATAATATAAGGAATGTAAAAGTCCCAATAATAATCATTGATTCCTTCTATTTATTTTTACTTCTGTCAATTTTTTTGCATTTTGGTGCTCTGTTTTTAAGTTCTCACATATTTTGTATTGCTATCTCTTCTAGAGTAATTGGCATTGGTTTTTTATAGTTTTGAAATATTTATTCTGGTCTTGAAGTATACTTTTTATGATAGGAATACCAAATTTCTTATGATTTGATTCTCATAGCATATTTTCCACGTATTTACTTTCCATATAATTCCCCATACATTTACATAGTATTTAAAGTACTTTTCTTATAAACTTCATATTTAGGACTTACTTTTTAAAATCCAGTTTGACAGTTCCTAATTGTTAATTCAAATGTTTACTCTTTTTATCTTTAATATAACTAATGATAGATTTGGTTTTGTTTACTATTCTGATTTTTTTTTTTTTCCTATTTAGGGCTGCACCATAGCATGTGGAATTTTCCAGGCTAGGGGTCAAATCAGAGCTTCAGCTGCTGGCCTATGCTACAGCCATACCAGACAAAACCATGTCTGTGACCTACACCACAGGTCACAGCAACACCAGATCCTTAGTCCACTGAGGCCAGAGATTGAACCCTCAACCTCATGGATATTAGTTGGGTTCATTACTAGTAAGCCAAAGTGGAAATGCCTTGATTTCATTTTCTTTTCCCCTTATAATTTTTTTATCTGTTGGCTTTTAGATATAGCTCTGTTATATGTGATATAAATTTACGTTAAATATTTCTCATTCTTCCTTAGAAGTGTAAATGTAAATATTTTTACTGTGCTTGAAATTGTAAAAAATTTTCTGACCCAGATGTTCTTTTGATGATAGATGTGCTTCTCCCAAATTTGTCATAAATATACATTCAAAAGGTGAAAAGGACATTTTACCTCCGAAACCTAAAAAATTGCAAATGAGTAAGTCTATATAGACTGATAAGCATTAAGTTGTCTGTGAGAGCCTGTTTTCTGGTGCCAAGATAAACAAGTGGCTACCTTGTCCAAAAGAGATAAGCACCTGCTGTAAACCCAAAATTATGAGTGATTTACAAAACCTGTGGTTTACTGTATAAGGTGTCATTGAGTACAATCAATCAGAGTTGTAGGATAAAATTGTGAGTTAATAGGAGGGTTTATATGCTGCCCAAGCATTCCAGTCAACATGTAAACCCAGAGACCAGATCATAGTGAGCATTGATTGGGCATGGTACTCTAAGAATTTTCCAAGTGCACTGAGCTGACAATTATCAGGTAAGTAAAAAAGCTGATGCAGATCTAAGTGACCTATTTGCAAGTGGAGGTCTATAGACACACCAGATGTGATCAAGTAGCAACAAAGGAAGTGAGAGAATTGCAGAAAAGTCAGCATGTGCATTCTTGCACTCCCCCTTTTCTTGCTCACAATTGACACGTAGTTTTTGTTGAATAATTTATTTAAGCTAAGTGCTAGTATGTTGTGTAATTTTTTTCTCAGTATTGCTTTCTCAGAGACACCTTGAAATCAAGATTCAATTTTGATCTTCAGATGCTTTTACTCACAATAAAAAGACTTTGCTTAAATATATATATATTTAAAAAATTATAAGTAGTTGCTCTCGTGATTACAATATATATATCATTAACCTACTTCTCTTATCCTAGAATTAATATTTTACCACATCCAATATAATGTAAGGCACTTCCACTTGTTTTTTGTAAAAGCTTTGTGCTATGTGCTAAATATTTTTACAACTATTTCATGAATGAATGCCATAATATGTTTTATTATTGTTTCTTCCATTATCATTTCTTAAAGTCAATTTAAGTTTAGTTAGATCAACTTTGTTTATTTTGGATTTTATTTCTATTACCTTGGTGGAACGACCTAAGAAAACATTGCTATAATTTATGTCAAAGAACTTTCTACTTATATTCTCCTCTAGGACTATCATCGTATCTTTTTTTTTTTTTTTTTTTTCCTTTTTCAGGCCTCACTTGCAGCATATGGAAGTTCCCAGGCACTAGGGGTCAAATTGGAACTGCAGCTGCTGGCCATAGCCAGCACCACAGGAACATGGAATCCAAGCTATATTTGTGACCCACACCACAGCTCATGACAATGAAGGATCCTTAACCCACTGAGCGATGACAGGGATTGAACCTACATCCTCATAGATACTAGTTGGATTCATTTCTGCTAAGCCATGATGGGAACCCCCAGTATCATATCTTATACTTACATTTTTAAGCCATTTTGAATTTATTTTTGTGTATGGTGTGAGAAGAGTTCTAAATTCTGATTTGCATGTGGCTATCCAGAATAATTTGCACAGCATAAGAAACCATAAACAAAATGATAAGAAAACCTATGGACTGGAAGAAAATACTTGCAAATCATCCAACCAAAAATGGATTAAAAACTAATCAAAAAAATGGGCAGTAGACCTAAATAGACATTTCTCCAAAGAATACATATAGATGGCCAACAAGCACGTGAAAAATAAAAGATGTTCAACTTTTCTAATTATTAGGGAAATTTGAATCAAAACTACAATGAGGTGCACCTCGCACAGGTCAGAATGGCCCCTCATTAAAAAGTCTACAAACAATAAATGCTGGGTAAATTGTAGAGAAAAGGGAACCCTCCTATATTGTTGATGGTGATATAAATTGGTGCAGCCACTATGGAAAATAATATGGAGTATTTCTCAAAAACTAAAAAGATAGTTGCCATATGATCCAGCAATCTCACTTCTGGGCATTTATATGGAGAACACCATTATTTGAAAATATACATGCTCTCCAATGTTCATAGTAGCCCTATTTACAACTGTTCCATGGAAGCAACATAAATGTCCATCAACAAAGGAATGGGTGAAGAATATGAATAAAGAAGATGGAATACTACTCAGCCATTAAAAAAGGAAATAATGCCATTTTGAAGCAACCTAGATGTAATTGAACCTAGATATAGATGAACCTAAAGATAATTGTACTAAGTGAGGTAAGTTAGAAAGAGAATGACAGATATCACATGATATCACTCATATGTGGAATTTAAAATATGACACAAATGAAGTTATTTACAAAGCAGAAGCAGACTCGCAGACATAGACAGCAAAATTATGGTTACCAAATAGAAAAGGGGATGGGATAAAAGGGATAATTTATGAGTTTGAGGATTAGCAGATACAAACTAATATATGCAAATTAGGTAAACAATAATGTTCTGCTGTATAGCACAGGGAATTGTAGTTAATATCCTACAATAAATCATAAGGGAAACTAATATGAAAAAGTATCTCTCTCTTTCACTCTCTGTGTATACACACATAGATTATATATGAAATTATATATATTATACAATATATATTATATATTTAATATATTATAACACATATTTATACTATATATATTACATAATTCTATATTATATATATAGAATATATATATGAAACTCTGCAATACACCATAAACTAACATAACTTATAAATAAACTATACTTCAAATTAAAAAGTCAATTTTATTAAGGTATAATTTGCATACATTATAACTTTTAAAGATATAAGGGCAGATAAAAATATAGTGTTTTATATTTATCTATATCATATTTCTGATGTTTTTCCTTCCTTCCTGTAGACTGAAATTTCCATCTGGTATCTGTCTTTCAGCTTGAAGAACATTGTTGTAAGTCAGGTAAATTAGAAAGAGAATGATAAAATCTCTCAGCTTTCACTTGTCTACAACTTTTTTACCTTGAACTTATTTGAAGGATGTTTTCACTGAATATAAAATTCTAGATTTAGTATTTTTTAAAAAAGAATTTTAAAGATGTCATTACACTGTTTCTGCTTTGAGTAAATGTCAACAGTCTTTGAGTAAATGTCAACACTTATCTTTATGATTGTTCATCTTATTGTATTGTATTTTTCTTCTGGTTTCTCTTAAACATTTCTCTTTCTTCGGTCTTCAGGAATTTGATTGTTATGTGTTTAGATGTGGTTTTCTTTAGATCAGTCCTACTTGGGCTTCATTGAACTTTCCCAATCTACACTCACTTCTTTTGATCTAATTTGGAGTATATATGTACATTATTTGCTCAAATATATATATTGTGTGCACCATTCAAACAACCTGTGTTATTTCAGACATATTTGTATTATCTCATGAACCATAAGGGTGTTCTTTCAGGCAATGTGATCTCAGCACTCCTACTCCTAACTAGTATTTATATTATTTGTGGCAAATATATAGTGTCTTGCAGAATACTTAGTACATAATTTACATTTTTTTTATTAACATTTATGCTCACTGAGGGTAGGGGATTGCATCTCCTTTCTTTTAATCAGTTATTTTTAAATATTATAAAATTTTGAATTAACATTTATTTGCATCAGGTGGGTTTTCAGATTATAAGTCACAGAAAATGTGACATCAAATTTTCTATTTTTAGAATAAAATGCAATTCCCATCATGGCTCAGTGGGTTATCAATCTGACTAGTATCCATGAGGATGGGTTAAATCCCTGGCTTTTCTCAGTGGGTTAAAGATTTGACATTACAGTGAGCTGTGATGTAGGTTGCAAATGTGGCTCAGATCCTCATTGCTGTTGCTGTGGCATTTGCCCTCAGCTGCAGCTCAGATTGAACCCCTAGCCTGGGAACTTCCATATGCCAAAAATGGAGTTCCCGTCATGGCAGAGTTCCCATTGTAGCTTGGTAGTAACTAACCCAAAGAGGTAACAATCTACAAGGACACAGGATCAATCCCTGGCCTTGCTCAGTGGGTTAAAGATCCAGCATTGCAGTGAGCTGCAGTGTATGTTGCAGATATATCTTGGATTTGATATTGCTGTGGCTGTGGTGTAGGTTGGCAACTGCAGCTATGACTGGACCCCTGGACTGGGAACTTCCATATGCCACAGTTGCAGCCCTAAAAATCAAAAAACAAAACAAAACAAAACAAAAACTAGAATAAAATGCAGCCACTAAAATGCAGCAGCAAACATTTCTTTATTTTTTAGGTCTTTTTGTCTTTTAGGGCCCTACCCACAGCATATGGAGGTTCCCAGGCTAGGGGCAGAATTGGAGCTGTAGCTGCCAGCCTATGCCACAACCACAGCAACATGGGATCCAAGCCATGTCTGATCATGGCAACATCAGATCCTAAACTCACTGAGCCAACCCAAGGATTGAACCTTTGTCCTCATGGATGCTAGTCAGGCTCACTAACAGCTGAGCCATGACAGGAATTCCTTTCTTTCTTTCTTTTTTTTTTTTTAATTTCACATTTTCTCCTTTATTTCCAAACTTTATGGAATAACAGTTTATGAGCAGCAAATGAATATGGCTGGGAAAAGGAGAGATCACTGTGGTAAGCAGAACAATGAACAGGATGTTCAAATCAAGATTTGAAGCAGCTAAAATTTAAAAGTATTTTACTCCATAATAAATCGACAAAACACATGGCAAAATTATTTCCTTCTTAGGTTATACATGAATTAAAATGGTAACTATTAACATTTTTTAAACCATTTATAATAGAGACTCAAGGAGGAGATTTTCCTCAAAGGATACTCTAAATAATGTTTTTTTTGTTTTGTTTTTTGTTTTTGTTTTTCTCAGACAAAACACATTTGCTACAGAGATCTAGAGTTTACTTTACACTCTCATGTTAGGTAGGGTCTCCATCAGGTTAAAAGGCAGTCATTCCTTGCCCACCGGTCATGAGGCTCAGAATTCACTTCCTGGAATTTGTTGTAAGTTATAGGTCTTGACACTAACTTCCAGAGGTATTAAAGTGACTGTAAGTAGTTTGCCATTATACATGTAATATTAAGGTGCAAAGATAAAAACACTGATTTATTGCTATGGAATCAACCCGGGTAATACTACTTTTCTTATTTTCTATTTTTATTCTTGAGTTTTTTGGTAACATGACATATTTTTTTTAACATAGAACAGTTGCATACAATATAAAAATGATGCCTTTTAACACAGGACTTAAATTATTTTTGTGCATTTAATAACAATGCAGCAAATTCAACATTTCTATTATTAGCTTATGTTTATTATGTAGATTATAGTATCAGATTCAAACATTACACATTTTGAAGATTTTTTTTCACAAATTATATTTCTGGGGAAATTATGAATGATAGACATTGCTGTAATGTAGTTTGCCCATTGACATACTTTGAGAACATAAAGGAAAATTAAAGTTACATGTATAAGTTGGTTGATAATGGAAACAGAAAGGCTTGGGTACATGCTTTGTTTGTTGTATAAATGCCACTCAAGATTTTAAACTATAAATGCTCCAGGAAAGCTTCTTTTTAATCTTTGATGCAGGAAAGAGGTGCTTAGCTTGTTATGATAAATTGAGAATGATTCTACCATGCATTCTGAGAATCTCTTCATCTTGATGGACTGTTTTATTTTGATTTACCATATTAATACAAGTGAGTCTGTATGAAAAATACTAAAAATACTGGTATATTTCCTTTATAGTATTTTTCTCAAATTATATTTCTTATTTGTTTATTAATCTTTCTGCCAACTAAAATATAAATACAATAATGCAAACATGTTTTCATTTATTTTATTAATGAGAGTTCCCTTTTGGTTCAGTGGATTAAGGCACTGGCTATCACTGTTATGGCTAAGGGTTGCTGCTATGGTGTGGATTTGATCTCCACCCTTGGATCTTATAAATGCTGTGTGTCTGAAAGAGTTTTAAAATATTTATTACCCCCTGTGAATGTGAAGTATATTTGCAAAAAAACTAGAAATTTTAAATTATATGTTGAAAATAAACAAAAGGACAAAAAGAGTAACTTTCTAAATCTACATTAGGATATCACTTATGGAAAATTTTTACTTCAAAAAATTTTTTTAGACAGTTGGAGTACTATGATTAGTTTCTAAGATGATATATTACTGCTAATACTGGATTTTTTAGGGGGCATGTGATGGTGATGTGGGGATATAAGAGGAAATATGGAGAGTAAAATAATCTATTTTTATGGAAAATAAAACTTGACTTACTTTTCCCATGAAGCTCAGTTCTTATTCTCACTGTGCACATTGATCATGTGTGCATTGATCATTGTGTTTGCTACCTATACATTTTCTAAGCATTTGTTAATCCATAGGTCACACACACCATTTAGCAAATTGCTATTAAAGTATATTTACCACATTGAATGATATCATAGCTTCTTAAAAGGGCGAATTGCCAAAAATTAACTCTCTATATATAGTGTATGTGTATCTGTATGTTTTGTATATAAAAATTTAAAAAATTAAATTATATATATGAAATTTATATATGTATTTAAAATTTTAAAGTGCTAAGAAGTACACTAACAGTGCTTATCTACAATCTAGAACCTGGGAGCAATGTGAAAGAAAATCATCTGCCCTGAATATGCTTTATTCAAACATTTGATAAAATACAATATGTTTTTCTTTCTTTCTTTCTTTATTTTTTTTTTTTTTTATTTTTAGAGCCACACCCATGGTATATGGAAGTTCCCAGGCTAGGGGTCGAATTGGAGCTACAGCTTCTGGCCTGTGCCACAGCCACAGCAATGCCAGATCCAAGCCGCATCTGTGACCTAAACCACAGATCACAACAATGCTAGATCCCCAATCCACTGAGCCAGGCCAGGGATCCAACTTGCATCCTTATCAATACTAGTTAGATTTGTTTCCACTGTGCCATGATGGTATTCCCCCTTTTATGTTCGATTTTTGGAGAGGGGGTGGGAGGAAATAAATTTAACCCATACAAGTTATATTCTTGGATTCTGGGAATTTACCAATTTTATTTAATATTCAAAGAAATGGTTAGAGGAAGCATTTAGTCAAAGCCAGATGGCTTTGAGCTTGGACACTCACTTTACAATCTTGTAGCTCTTTAGCTTTGGGAAAGCTTCAAGGAATTTTTCAATTTCAATTTACTGAAAGAATGTACATTTCTAAAAACAGATGGAAATATACACAATAAGCTGTGCTCATGGATTGGATGAATTAACATTGTTAATACAACCACACTACTCAAGACATCCTAAAGGTTTAATGCAGTCTATCAAAGTATAAGTAGCATTTTTCATAAACTAGAACAGATAATTTTAAAAGTTGAATGAATACACAAAAGAACCCAGTCAAAAATATTAAGAAAGAAGAACAAAGATTGAGGTATCACACTCCCTGATTTCAAACTACACTATAAAACTAAAATAATCTAAACAATATTGTACTGGTGCCCAAAAAAATTCACATAGATTGATGTAACAGCATAGAGAGTCCAAAAATAAACTCACACACATATGATCAATTAATCTACAACAAAAGAGGCAAAAATATACAACAGGGAAAGACTATCTCTTCAATAATTACGTTGGGAAAACTAGACAGCTACATACAAAGAATCACACTGAACAACTTTTTCTCCCAATCTGCAAAAATAAACTCAAAATGGACTAAAGACTTAAATGTAAGTGCTCAAACTATAAAATTTGTAGAAAAATACATGGTTATGATGCTCTTTGACATTAATCTGAGCAATTTTTTTTAATATGTCTCTTCAGGCAAGGGAAACAACAACAAAAGTAAAGTGAGATTATATCAAGTGAAAAAGGTTTTGCCCAGCAAAATAAACTGCAAAGAAAAGAAAGCTTTTCTTATTGAGTAGAGGATGATATCTGTGAAAAAATATATCCAATAAGTGGCCAATATTCAAAATATACAAATAGCACATATAACTCAACATTAAAAAAACAAACAACCTGATTAAAAAATGGGCAGGTAATTCCTGTCATGGCACAGTGGTTAACGAATCCGACTAGGAACCAAGAGGTTGTGGGTTTGATCCCTGGCCTTGCTCAGTGGGTTAAGGATCCAGCATTGCCATGAGCTGTGGTGTAGGTCGCAGACATGGCTCGGATACTTCATTGCTGTGGCTCTAGCAAAGACTGGTGTCTACAGCTCCAATTAGACCCCTAGAGTGGGAACCTCCATATGCCACGGGAATGCTCCTAGAAAAGGCAAAAAGACTAAATAAATAAATAAATAAATAAATAAATAAATAAATAATGGGCAGAGGACCTGAGTCCATATTTTTCCAAAGAAGATATTCAGATATCCAACAGACACATGAAAAGATACTCAACATAACTAATCATCAGGGAAATACAAGTCAAAATCCCAAAGAGATATCACCTCATACCTGTCAGAATGGTGTGAATTTAGGACCATAAATTTAAATTTAGATTTATTATCAAAAGTAGTGTACAAAATTTGGAACAACTTAAAGTGATTTAAAGTCTTACTGAAAAGATCTCACCATTTTGTAAAGCCACTGAAAGAAAACTACTTCTCCTGGGTCAATTTCATGAGGGTGGGGGGAATTGTAATATTAGTTCAGTGGGAAGAGTTGGCCTAAATTTTTTTTTCTTTTTTTAATTGAAGTATAGTTAATTTACAATGTTGTGTTAATTGCTGCTATACTGCAGAGCCATTCAGTTTATATATACACTCTTCTTAAATATTTTTTATTATGGTTTCTTATAGACTATTGAATATAGTTCCCTGTGCTATCAGTAGGATCTTGTTGATTATCCTCTCATGTATAGTATTTTACATCTGTTAATCCAAATCTCCCCCTCCATCCCTCTCCCATTCTACTCCACTTTGGAAACTACAAGTTTGTTTTCTAGGTCTATGAGACTTTCTGTTTCATAGATAGGTTCCTTTGTGTCATATTTTAGATTACACATATAAATGACATCATATGGTATTTGCATTTCTCTTTCTGACTTACTTCACTTAGTAGACTAATCTTTAGGTCCATCCATGTCGCTGTGAATGGCATTATTTCATGCTTTTTTATGGACATAGGGGGGCATGTATTTTTTTGAATTATAATTTTCTCTGGATAGATGCCCGGGAATTGGATTGATGGATCATATGATAACCTTATCCTTAGTTTTGTGAGGAACTGCCATACTGTTTTCCATTTTGGCTACACCAACTTACATTCCCACCAAGAGTGTAGGAGGGTTCCCTTTTCTCTACATCCTCTCTAGCATTTGCTATTTTAGACTTTTTAATGTTGGCCACCATCACTGGTATAAAGTGGCACCTTATTGTAGTTTTGATTTCCATTTCTCTAATAATTAACAACCTTGAGTATTTTTTTTTCATGTACCTATTGGCTGTTTGTATTTCTTCTTTAGAGAAATGTCCATTTAGATTTTCTCCCTATTTTTCAATTGGAAAGCTAAGTTAGTTCTTTTTTATGGTAACTTTATTTTTTATTAATGATTTATATTTTTCCATTATAGTTGGTTTACAGTGTTCTGTCAATTTCTAATGTACAGCAAAGTGATCCAGTCACACACACATATATATATATGTACATTCTTTTTCTCACTTTATCCTCCATCATGTTCCATCACAAGTGACTAGATATAGTTCCCTGTGCTATACAGCAGGATCTCATTGCTTATTCACTCCAAATGCAATAGTTTGCATATATTAAGTTAGTTCTTAATGAGAAACAGAGTTCTTATTTCCTTGCACCCTGAAAATGCTGGGCAGAAATCTATTAGAGAATGGTAGTTCTGCAAATTTTGTGTAACCATCTACAATTGCATGAACTTAAATATTGTTAATGTGGAGGACAACAAAGGTCAAGAGATACCTACCACATTATTGTTTCCCCTCACAATCATTTCTTTTCTGTTGACTTGCATAATGACAGCATTGCAAACGTGTTAATATTCATAATTCTTATCAAGGGAGAGTTATCTATTTTTAGCAATTTATAAGTCATGCAGTTTAATGGAACATTTTTGTGTGTGTGTGATCATTGCACTTTAACATATATTTACTTGTAAGCAAGGTCTACATTCTTTAAAACGTTCCTAGAGCATTTCTAGGTTAGTCGAGTTAGTAATTTAGGTACATGTGTTCTATTCTTTATCAAAGCCCCGCTGCAATAACCAAGTGACATTAACGCAGGAGAGAAATATGTAAGAAAACCACAAACAATGAAAGGGACCATGTACCTTACAAAAACTTTTAGTGATATCTCTTAGTTTTGGGCAGAGGAGAACAGATTGGAAAAATCACCACCTTTCAGGCCAATCAAAACTTTGTGTACTGATATTTCCTACTTATTTCAGATATTAAGTGGAGACTTCTGCAATTCAGATTAAAATGCAATATGGACACATGAAATGTAAAAAAATAAAATAAAATGCTTCCTAGCCTTAAAAAATTGAGAAAATGGACATTTTAAAATATACTTAATTTCAGAAAAGTGATTTGATATGAAAGAATATTTCAAACAAGTCAATAACTTGAGATATCTCTTTTAATGTCCTCAAAGTATTATTCCCAAGGAAGTTACTAAAACAATATTATTTTTTTGGCATGTTTATTTAAATGTTTTAAGTTCATAGTCCTTTTTATGTAAATTATTATAGGACATAAAAATATGTAGTGCTTCTAAGCTTCTTTTATAAATCTAGCATATCTATAATACTAAAAATTGAAGATGCTAACAAGTGGATGTATTTTACCAAGGGATGTATGTGTAGATTTCTGAAATGTTTGACACAAGATCAATATATACATGTGTATGTGTGTATATATGTATGTGTATATGTATATGTATATACACACACATATATATAGTAATACCCAACCACCACCCAAAAGAACTAATGCCAATAATAAAAGGATAATTTATCTTTAAGGCATATATCCATATATTCTGCCACATTAGGATGTATATTGGAGACAACTATGTGATTTACTTGATAGTCTCTAACAAAAATTAACTAAATTTCAACATCACTTCTTTCATAATTTTTCAAAAGTTATATTTAATTATTCATAGTGGGGATAATTTCGCTAAATGTAAGTCTAGGTCAATGATATTCTTTACTACCACTCTTACATAATAATCTTGAGGAAGTTCTAGCCAGTGATATAGGACAAAATAAATGAAATGTATGAACTGTTATACAAAATGGACTTTTTTTTTTTTTTTGTCTTTTTTTTTGCCTTTTTCCAGGGCCACTTCCTATGGCATATGGAGGTTCCCAGGCTAGGGGTCTAATAGGAGCTGTAGCTGCTGGCCTACACCAGAGCCACAGCAATGTGGGATCCAAGGCGCATCTGTGACCTACACCACAGCTCATGGCAACACCGGATCCTTAATCCACTGAGCAAGGCCAAGGATTGAACCTGCAACCTCATGGTTCCTAGTCGGATTTGTTAACCACTGCCCCATAAGGGGAACTCCTACATAATGGAATTTTAACAATCTCTAATGATATGATTATCGACCTAAAATGCCAAGAAAGTCATGAAAACTAAAAAAATATATAATACTGACATGGCCTTTTTTTTCCCCAATACTGATTTTATTAGTACTTATTATCATTTTTTTAATTGGCATATAATTGATGTACACTATTATATGTTATAGGTGTATAACATGGTGATTCACAATTTATAAAGGTATTATAAAACATTGGCTATGTTAACCGTGCTGTACAGTATATCCTTGTAGCTTATTTTATGCATAATATTTTATATTACTTATTTTCCTACCCCTATATTGCCCCGCCCTTACCATTTTTTATATTATATATTTTAAATTGTATTTATTTGTTTTATTAAATATAGTTGATTTACAGTGTTGTGCCAATTTCTTCTGTGCAGCATAGTGACAGTCATATATGTATTTATGTATATATATACATACACACACATATATTTTCTCATACTATTGTCCATCATGTTCTATCCTCAGAGATTGTATATAGTTCCCTGTACTGTCCTGTAGGACCACATTGCTCATCAATTCTAAATATGATAGTTTGCATCTACCAACTCCAAACTCCCTGTCCATCCCTTCTCCCTCTCCCTCCCCTTCCCCGTTGGCAACCACAAGTCTGTTCTCTATGCCTATGAGTCTGTTTCTGCTTTGTAGATAGGTTCAATTGTGCCATATTTTAGATTCCATATATAAGTGATTACATATAATATTTGTCTTTCTCTTTATGACTTACTTCACTTAGGAGGTGTATTATCAAATACTCATAAAACCAAATAGCTTTGCTATATGCCATCAACAACTACTTGGGGGAGTCCTCATTGTGGAACAGTGGAAACAAATCTGACTAATATCTATGAGGATGCCAGTTTGATCCCTGACCTTCGCCCATGGGTCAGGAATCAGGCATTGCTGTGAGCTGTGATGTAGATTGCAGATGTGGTTCAGATCCTGTGTTGCTGCGGCTGTGGCATAGGCCAGCAGCTGCGGCTCTAATTCAACCCCTAGCATGTGAATTTCTATATGCCATGAGTGTGGCCTTAAAAATAGGAAAAAAAAAACCTACTTAGAAAACAAAATGAAAAAAAAGGCAACATAGGAGTTCCCCTTGTGGTGCAGTAGAAATGAATCCAACTAGGAATCATGAGGTTGTGGGTGTGATCCCTGGCCTCACACCAGTTAAGGATCTGGCATTGCCGTGAACTGTGGTGTAGGTTGCAGACACAGTTCAGATCCCACATTGCTGTGGCTCTGGTGTAGGCCAGCAGCTATGGCTGTGGAGTAGGCTGGTGGCTATAGCTCTGATTAGACCCCTAGCCTGGGAACCTCCATATGCTATGGGTGTGGTCCTAAAAAGACAAAAGACCAAAAAAAAAAAAAAAAGAAAGAAAGAAAAAAGGCAATATAAAACACAAAATGCTAACAATGAAACTAAAAATAAATGTGCTAGACTTATTGGAAAGAAAACCACAAAATTTTAATAAGTATAAAATTTTAAAAATCTTTCCTGAAAGTAAGATAAAAATAGAAAGCATGCAAATTTTCCAAATGACTACTTATGAATTTAATATTGTTTAAAAATTTTACTAAAGATTTCAGATGTACAGCAGATAATTTCCCAGTGCTAAATGCTAAGTCCTTGTTGGTTATCTACTTTATATATAATAGTGTATGTAACATCAATCACAAACTTCTAACTTCACAAACTTCCCTTTTGGTAAACATAAGTTTATTTTCTATGTTTGTAGATCTGTCTCTTTTTTGTAAATAAGTTCATTTGTTTCACTGTTTTTTAGAGTCTGCATGGAAGGGATATCGTGTGATATTTGTCTGGCTTAACATGAATAAGATAAGTTTTTGTAATTGATTTTAGAAATAGATATTATCAGGCTTTGACTAAGTATTGGTGATTATTATCCCTGAAAATTTTGATTTTGGATGCCTTCCATGAATGTTACTATTGTAACTATTTATGAGCAAACAAGTACTTTTTATTTGCCTCACTTTTCTCAACTATGCAATGTGGAAAATAATGCCTAATTTATAGGATTTGAGAGATTAAACAATCTTGGATTACCTGGCAACATGACTATCAAGTAAATAATAATTGCTCAATAAATTGCTAGTATAATTACTGTTATCTAATTATCACTGCAGGCTTTTTATAATCTAAGGACCTTCAAACTAGGCTTCAGTGGCCTCATTCCTCTTTTTTGGCTATCATTCATTAGAATCTATGAGGAACAAGTTCCTCTGCCTTTTGATCAATTTCATTTTAACTGTATTTATCATTTTGCATTTTGTGACATGTACTGAACCAGACAGGAGAATTGTTTAGAGGGCACTTGTTATAAATATAACCCAAGTGTGTTCAATGACTACTAACCCACTGATTTTTTTCCAGCTAGTTTTGCCATAGTTAGAGTATTACTATAACTAATCATATTTAAATTTTTAATAAATTGGACTGCATCTTGTTAGAAATAATCTTACCTTGTATAAACCTCATTGGCTGCCATAATGCCATTGCGCAAATCTATGTATAATAAATGCTCTAAAAAGTCACATGACTGAACCTTTATAAATTTATTTATTTATTTTTTGTCTTTTTGTTATTTCTTTGGGCCGCACCCGCAGCACATGGAGGTTCCAAGGCTAGGGGTCTAATCATAGCTCTAGCCGCCAGCCTACACCAGAGCCACAGCAACGAGGGATCTGAGCCGCGTCTGTAACCTACACCACAGCTCAGGGCAACGCCGGATCATTAACTCACTGAGCAAGGGCAGGGACCGAACCCACAACCTCATGGTTCCTAGTCTGATTCGTTAACCACTGTGCCACGACGGGAACTCCGACCTTTATAAATTTAATACTAAATTATGCATCCTTTGCTGGGAGTGTAAATAAATTCCTCATTCTTGTATGCTGAATTTAGCTTTGAGTAAGTTGATTGTCTCTTGCTTTTGAATCTTCAACACATACTAACAGAGCTCTCTTCAAGTTTATGAAGAAAAGATAAGTTTTCCTCTTTCCTTGTGTTACTCTTCCTTCAACTTTCCTCAAGTCCCTCTTTGCCTTCTCTTCCCACTGCCTCATACCATTCCATTATGCCTTAACTAGTTCTTCAATCATTCAAGAAACTCTTTGCTTAACACTCTTGCTCCTGGGAAAACTGTGTGACTCTTTGCTAAGCAGGTGCACTATACACATTCTATCAGCATCCCTATCCCCAAGGAAAGGCTGATCAGCATGCCTGCACTTGAAGAAGCTCCCTGCCCCACCCTCTGGGACCACCCCAAGTCCACAGAAGAGAGAATCACTCAGAGAATTTAAATTAAATTAAAAAGAGGGTTAAATTTTTGGGGAAAAAAACCTTAACTTTCCCTGCATGCCCGTTCTTTGGGTTCCTGAAAAGTTACTAAAACTAAACCAAGTTAAGATAAATAATTAGTTGGCCTTCCTAGACATTAATGGATTTGTTTGGTGTTCCATTCTGCTAATATTCTATTTCAAGCCTGACCTTTAATGAGTAATGGTAGCATTTAAGTATGAACAGTAAATGAGAGTCACTTGGATCACAGGTCTTCCACCACATTTTAAATGACAAGGTATACATGGATGTTTGTTTCATGTACTCATTTTCTACTCTGGCTATTAATAAGTCACCACAAACTTAACAGCCTAAAACGAAACTTATCATCTTGTAATTTGGTATGTCAGAACTTAATAAGATGACTGATTTTTTTCTCCCTGGTCCTTACCAAGTGGAGGTCGAAGTTTGGTCAGCTACTGGGCTTTTTTTTTCTGAAGTTCTGATGGGAAATTCACTTCCAGGGTCATTCAGATGGTTAACAGAATTCAATAGCAACCTTGTTTGCTATTCCAAACACAAGCTCTGTTTATATTCTTCACTAATTTGGTATCCCAAATCTGTTTATTTGTCCTGCTGTTTCCTCACAAATGTATTGTTTCTTTGTCTAAAAAATATAAAAAGTGCCTACTTTGACCACTTCATAAGTCCCTTTTCTATGGAATTTCCATGTGTATGAATTAATTTTTTTATTTTTTTCTTATTTTTAACTGTCTTGTGCCATTTTCCTTATTGGTCCAGCCACAATAACTCGAGAGGGTTTGATGAGAAAATTTTTCCTTCTCCAACAATAGCAATCAAGAAAAACATTTATAAAAGATTTTTACCTTACATGTGGGGCACCCTTTCACAAGAAATTCTACAGGCTCCTAACTGTCCATAGGCCCTCAAGCCATGCATTCATGACTGTGAGCTTATACAAAAACTGTTCTTATAAGTGAATGAAATCAACAACCATCTATAAGGGAACTGATGCTTGCTCCTACTCATTCATTTCCTCCTTTTTGCTTCCTCATTCATTCATTTATTCATTCATCTTACAATAATCTTGGAGGTCTCTACTAAGTGTCAGGCAGTACATATGGAGCTACATATGTTAAAATGTTAGACAAATTCCCATCTTTGAGGAGTCTTTTTATTTAATATAGGATTCATTTAATAAATAAGCAAATAGACATGTAGAAAAATAGTATGGATTATGAAATTTCTACATAACACTTAGATCAACATGATGGTTAAAGTGAGGGATAAAGATTGGCTATAATTTTAATGAGATGTTAGAGAAGACCTCTGCAAAAAAAAAAAAAATCCCTAGTGCATACAGAAGAGATAACTCATGCTTCCTTATATCCTAAAAATCATAAGGCATCACCTCAGATAAGGCATATCTTGGGGCTATCTCAACAATACTAGCAATAGTAGTAGTATATTTATTATATGAATAATCCTTTATGTTTTTAAAAAAGAAAAAATTATGAATTATACAAGGAATAAATTATTTAAAAGAAATACAATGAAGCAGTATTTAACTTATTAGATATGTTGAGGTTGCCATAATACCAGTGAGTAAATATATATCCTTATTTCTTGCTTTGTCTTAATGTTTGGAAAGAAGGAAAGACAGAAATTTAGATATTCTGTCAGTTCCTTAGATCAAAATGTTGAGGCTTAGAGAGTAGGTGGTATTCTTTTGTTAGAAAAAAACAAAATTAAAGGGCCTTTGTATCCATGCCAAGTACCAGGGGAGATCTAAATTCCTTTACCCAGTAAAGTAAGGAGTATAAAAAGGACTATGGGAGTTCCCGTTGTGGCGCAGTGGTTAACGAATCCGACTAGGAACCATGAGGTTGCGGGTTCGGTCCCTGCCCTTGCTCAGTGGGTTAACAATCCGGCATTGCCGTGAGCTGTGGTGTAGGTTGCAGACGCGGCTCGGATCCCGTGTTGCTGTGGCTCTGGTGTAGGCCGGTGGCTCCAGCTCCGATTCGACCCCTAGCCTGGGAACCTCCATATGCCACGGGAGCGGCCCAAGAAATAGCAACAACAACAACAACAATAACAACAACAAAAGACAAAAAAAAAAAAAAAAAAAAAAGGACTAGAAGTGTGGGGTTCTGAGAAAATGGCAGGAGAAGAGGGTAATTATATTTGTTACAGAAACAGAGGGTTGAGCCTTATGAAAATGTAAAACCCTTCCATCTCACAGATGTCGTTCAAAATAGATATTGAAAATAACGAAGGAAAGGGAGTTGGGAGTCCATCTTGGGGGAGTTGATACAGTACAGGAAAAATGTGACAAGTTGAAGGTGACATGAACTATAAATTAAATTGTTAGAGTGAAAATTTGTTGTTAAGACAGAGGAGTTAAAAACTAAAAAGAAAGTTTAAAAGTCATTTTTCGTCTGAATCACCGGAGATTGATAGATTTCAGGCTCCCTGTTTCCATGGAATGGTGTTTACACAGAGTCATTTTAAATTTGAGAGGAGAAATTACATCAGCTGACACCAGGATTACACTCATCTCCATCTTGTTCTGAAGCATCAACACTCCTGTGAAGTAGATTTAAATTTGAGTCTTATCTCTTTTTAAGATGAAATGGGAGTTCCCATCATGGCACAGTGAAAACAAATCCAACTGGGAACCATGAGGTTGTGGGTTTGATCCCTGGCCTTGCTCAGTGGATTAAGGATCTGGCATTGCCATGAGCTGTGGTGTAGGTGGCAGATGCTGCTCAGATCTGATGCTGCTATGGCTGTGACGTAGGCCAGCAGCTACAGCAGATTAGACCCCTAGCCTGGAACCACCATATGCTGCTGGTATGGTCCTAAAAAAAAGACAGAAAGATAAAATGAAAAAGTTAAAAGCAAATTGAAGTTTATTTTCCTGTGAGAATAGAATATATATGCTAGTTCTTGATTCTTGATTCTGGCTTGCTTTGTTTTGCATTTCTAGTTTTTCTTATTTTTCTTTTTCTTCTTTTCTGTCCTTTCCTCCTCTTTCTCCTTTTCTTCCTCTGGCTTATTGGTATTTTGGCATTCTCAGCATCCCCTGATCATGTTCTTGCATGTTTGAAAGACAGAAAGAAAGAAAGAGGTATTTTTTTTTTTTCTTTTAGCAATGGCATTGGATATGGACAATCCAATGGAGTGGATAGAAATTCTGCTTCCTGACTGGGCAGCCATAAGCAAATTCTGAAATTTTCTAGATCACACCTAAGTTGGTGACTCCAAAAGCCATCAATGGTCTCCCTTGACTTATACTCTTATAGTCATTTTGGAAGTTTTACAAACACCTAATTTCACATAATAGGTCTAGTTCTTCTTTATAGCCTTAAATTGGTTCCTGTTTTTTAATGAAAATGACCGATGTAGTTATTTCTGATCTTTCCTTTTAAATCCTTTTGAAGTACTCTTCTAAAATTCATTTTATTAAAGAGCTGTTTACATTGATTTGAATACTGAGAGAATAATGTCATCCAAGGAGTTTCTGTTGTGTCTCAACAGTAAAGAAACCTGAATAGTATCCATGAGGATGTGGGTTTGATCTCTGGCCTCACTCAGTAGGATAAGGATTTGGTATTGTCATAAGCTATGGTATAGGTCACAGACCCAGCTCAGATCCTGAGTTGCTGTGGCAG
Source organism: Sus scrofa (assembly GCF_054392235.1). Lineage (NCBI taxonomy): Eukaryota > Metazoa > Chordata > Mammalia > Artiodactyla > Suidae > Sus > Sus scrofa. The sequence goes on from NC_139386.1 coordinate 52,216,159, forward strand.
TGGTGAATGACAGCAGCTGTAGCTCTGATTCAACTCCCATATGCCATGCGTGCAGCCCTAAAAAGCAAAAATAAAATAGAATAAAATAAAATAAAATAAAAATAAAAATAATATAAAATAATAAAATAGTAAAATAAATTAAAAAAAAAAAAACATCATCTTCCTTCATAGCTTCTAAAAGTCTGTAAGAAACTTGAGTACAGGTAAAATCTGTGTTGATAAAGCTACTGAAGTTGAGTCTGGTAACTGGACTGAGCCTGAAATTATTTAAGATATGTGTTATCCACAGAGCAATACCACCCCTCAAAAAGGCAAAATTAGTTGTTGAGTGGGAAAATGTATATAATATAAATATACAAATGGTGCACATATAGATCTATAGTTACTGGTGTATTACATTTCATGGGGTGTGGGCAATTAGAGAAAGCAATGTTTTAAAAGTTCCTTAGGAGAGTGATAATAAAAAAAGGATAAGAAATACAGTTTGAAGAAAATGAGAAACTAATTTCATTACAAGAAATATTGGAATTTATTTCCATTTCACTTTATAATTTCAGCTGTGCCATGTGCCATGGGTGTCCTTGAACCATTTGAGTAGATTCTGCAGTCTGTTTTAGAACTTTGGTTGCCATACCCAGCATGTAAAACCATATTTTCAAGATAATATGGTTGAGAAATCTACTATCTTATGAAGGGCTCAAGTGGTTCCATAATCACCCCAAATTTGATGTAATTGCTGCTCTAACTGTAATATCTCATAGCCTCTAGAAGGCCAGTTTGATATGGCTCCTGGTTCTGGAAAAAAAGTGAAAATGGTGAACCTGAATGTTCTCTTTGGTGGCTGCTTCTCTCTGATATGTTTGTTATTTGTTTTTCAGAAACAATAATTTCTTAGATTTATTGTCTTATAATTTCTTCTGTTAATACCACTTTTACCTAATAATACTTGGCCTTTTGTTCTTAATATGTTTTTTTTTAATTATAAATATCTGTTAAAAGGTTTGTATGAATTCCAGCAAATTCAATTTTATTAGTTTTTTCCTTTACTTTTTTCTCCTCACCTAGGCCAAAATCTTATTTAAAGAGGTTATGTGGGCTTATGAGAAAATTAGATTCAATTAAGTCCTAAAAAGGTGTCTTAATTAAGAATTCATTAAAGAGAATTAACACTTCTGTAGTAAAGCTTTTATTCTTGACTGTCAATATCATATATTCAAAAATGAGAAATGTTTCTTATTAAGAAATTTCACTAAACAGGAATTGCTCTATTGATTTTTTACTCTTCTATGGCAATACATCTTGAATATGGAAATATTTCCACTGTGAGGAGATGAATAATTTTGGTTTATAAGAACTTTGTCAAAGAGGAAAAGAAAATCAATATACTTGAATTTACAACCTAAATTGTTTTAAGTAAAAAGAGATACAAATGAAGATGATTTAAATGAATAATATGAATTACACTTTGTATATATTTTCAAGCAAACTGATGAAGACTCATAGATCCTGTTTTTATGAACACATAAAAAAACTAAAATCAAAGTGAGTACCTTACCAACAGAAGAAGGGGTCTGATAGCTTTCCCCAGGTACCTTTTCCACACATTTCTTGTCTAAACATCAAAAGTATATTGTACAATTATTTAAAACCCTACTTCATTTTGTATTTAGAATTATTGAGCAATAACTCTAGACGGAATCTAGTAGATCATTTTATCCAATCTTTATTCATGTGGAAACAATAGATTCACAAACATTAAAAAAAAAAAAAAAGAGTAGAATCCAGGTACTCCAAGTCTCCTTTATATTCTCTCTTTTGTTTCACAATCTTGTTGTATTTGATGTTGTCAAATGTGCCTCTATAACAACATTCAATGTTTTCTGTCTTAGGTTCTTCTACATCTCCTAGCATATTTATAGCACAAAAATGGTCAATCAGAAGCCAACTAGTAATGGCTGTTCGGAGTGTTCTTTGGTCTCCTCACATGGCTGGTATTCTCTCATTGGTCAAGCCTCTCCTCAAAATGTGACTACTACAGAAAGACTGCCCAACTATCTACCTGAAATATCCACCCTTGCCTATTCTTTCAGTCACATTCTATTCCCTGTCCTTGCTTTACTGCCTTACTAGATCTTCTCATTATCTGAAGTTATCTATCTTTCTTGTGCACTGCCTTCTTCCACTAATAGAATATGAATTCTAAATGAGTAATAATGAAGAGAAGATGGGCAAGGAGGACTCAGCAGGTAGACTTTGGTCTTTTTTTCTGAAGACCTTAGAAATTGAATCTGAAGCTTTTACTATGATAATGAAAAGAAAGTTCTGTCATCCTTACTGGTGCTTTCTACTGAATGATAAAGAAATGAAAATCAGTTATTATAAGCTAAATATAACTGTCTTGTGTTCAGGAGGGAATTACTTTAGGTAAAAAAACTGTAGCACTTGTGCCATATCAGTAGAAAATTGACAGAACACTGTAAACCAGCTACAATGGAAAAAATAAAAATCATTATAAATGAAAAAAAAACCGTAGCAAAATTCAGTCTCTTGGTAGTTGAATTACCCTCCCTTTATTTACAAAAGGAAATTGAGATTCTAGTTTATTATCACTTTATCCTATATTTGTTATGTTAGCGGCATTAATTGAGCCAACAATTTTAGGTATCATGCTAGATTCTTGAGGTAAAAAACAAAGTTCTTATTTCTTCCCCCAAAATATTCATAGCCTAGTCAATACAAATAGGGTTTTACATCAGATCACAGAAAACTGGAATTCTGGTCCTAGCTTTCTAATAAATTTGTAAAATTGAGGAAAAAAATAATTTTTGGCTTTAATTTTGTTAATTTTAAAGTTGGTAATAATAACTGTCTATAAATTCATTGCATTGCTGTGTCAGAGGGGATAATAGATATGCAAACAATTTCTGAATAATAACAATAGTTTCCTTTGTAAAGAATGTTGTAATTTATAGATACTTTATTGTACATAATCCCATTAATCTGTAAATTTTTTTTTTTTTTTGCTTTTTAGGGCCGCACCAGTGGCATGTGGATGTTCCCAGGCTAGGGGTCCAATTGATGCTACAGCGAGGCCAGGGATCAAACTGGAAACCTCATTCATGGTTCCTAGTCGGTTTATTTCCATTGTGCCATAATTGGAGAACAAATTGCAGCAAATTGGAGAACTCCAATTTGTAAATTCTGATAATTAATATTATTTCTCCTGCTACCATAAGCATTTTTGAAACCAGTATCTATTACAGCAGAATCTCAGGCATCTCAGGATTAGAAGATATTATAAAATATCTTTTCCAATTTTCTCTAACACTCATCTTAAGCTTGTCTGTAAAATGAATTTCCATGCAGTTAACCAGTTTTAGCTTAAACAGCTTTAGGCTTCTGAAACAAATGCCCTGCCTATATTGAAGTTCTGTTTTGGAGTCAGCTCAATATCTCTTTCTCTTTAATTCACAGCCATTAATAGTAGTTTTGTCTTGTGTTGTCATTCAGAAATCCTTCTTTTATATGATAAAGCCTTTTCTGTTAATCTGCTCCTTTCCCCTACCGGAACTCTGCATATTTGATCTTCGCCTTTTGCCCACATAGGGTAACAGTTAGGTTTGTCTCTCGCTTATTTATAATATTCATATAAATAGTTGAGGCCAATTGTGTGAACCTCCTTTAGAGCACTCCTCAGTGGTTGATTTGAGGGGTTTGAATTGAGGATAATTCACAACTTTCCCTTCACAACCCCATAGAGCTTTGCCTTCCCAAGCTATGCAGTGAAGGAAATATTATAGCCATGAAGGAAAAAAACTCATATTAAAACAAACAAAAGGAAGCTCCAACATTCTCTTTTTTCCCCTTCATTATTCCCATGGCATGCATAAATTCCAAGGCCAGAGATATAATCTGTGCCACAGCAGCAACTACAGCCATAGCAGTAACTAGAGCCACAGCAGTGATGCCCACAATGGATAACCCACTGTCACAATGGAAATCCACTCCAACATTCTTTGACTACGAAAATTTAAGTCTTTTTAGTGTCTATTGCCCTTTTGTGTCCTTCCTTCTCTCACCTACATAAAAATTATTCTTGACAGCTATATGTCACCCCCTAAATTGTATTTCTTCAATCCTTTACAAGGAGCACACTTATGCTGGTAGCCCTTATCTACTGAATCATTTTCTCCAATTCTTCAGAGTTTTCCAATCAGTCTGTAAATATAAAAATATGCCCCAATCCAACTAATTTTCTATAGAAAAAATAAAATAAAATAAAATAAAATCTTATTTGCACACAGTTATGGCCCATTTCTCTCCCTGTCTTTAAAACTGAATTTTGAATTAAAAATCTGTGATTATTATGTACTCTTTCTCACTCACATTCTTTCCTCAAAATCCATTCCAATCAGACATCATTTAATTATTATTACTCCATAAATTGCCCTCTCAATATTAGTAAAGGCATATGTATTTCCAAATTAGTGGTAAATTCTTTCTCTTTTTTCCCCCAAATTTCTTCCTTTTTTATTTTTTTTTCAATAGCACTGGAATATAGTCAATTAAAATTTTATTTATTTATTTATTTAACTTTTTATATATGTCACAATTTAACCTTTCCACAGAAAAGAAAATTGTGGACTTGGAGAATAGACTTGTGGTTGCCGAGAGGGAGGGAGTGGGAGCTTGGGGTTAATAGATGCAGATACTGCCTCTGGAATGGATTAGCAATGAGATCTTGCTGTGTAGCACTGGGAACTATGTTTAGTCACTTATGATGGAGCCTCATAATGTGAGAAAAAAATAATGTATACATGTATGTGTAATAGGGTCACCATGCTGTACAGTGGAAAATTGAAAGAATACTTTAAACCAGCTATAATGGAAAAAAAATAAAAATCATTACATAAAAAAATTAAATAAAAAAAGAAAATTATTTTTAACTTAAAAAAATACCTTAAAATAGAAACTTTCCCGCTTTGGAATTCTATTTCAATTTACTTTACAAATTTGTTTTGGTCAATATACATAATTAGTCTATGTTTCCTTGAGATGCTCAAGAAAAATTGATAATGACAATAAAGTAATTTTAAAAATCATCCTCCACTTGCAGATTTACATGTATTGATTTAGTAGTATTTACTTTTTGGAGTTCCTGTCGTGGCTCAGTGGTTAACGAATCCGACTAGGAACTATGAAGTTGTGGGTTCGATCCCTGGCCTTGCTTAGCAGTTTAAGGATCCAGCGTTACTGTGAGCTGTGGTGTAGGTTGCAGATGCGGCTCAGATCCCACGTTGCTGTGGCTCTGGAGTAGGCTGGCGGCTAGAGCTATGATTAGACCCCTAGCCTGGGAACCTCCATATGCCGTGGATGCGGCCCTAAAAAGACACACACACAAAAAATAGTATTTACTTTTAGTATTCTACTTATATTTAAAAAAGGTTAGTAGAAGTGGAAAAACAAAATTTATTAAAAACAATCTAAGTGCACCAATGATAAATTACATATGAAAAATAAAGTTCTAGCTAAAACAAACACTTGGGAAAGAAATGGAATAAATACTATTGAGAAAGAGCACATAAAATAGCTGAAAAACTATTAGTAAAAATAAATTATAATATAAGCATCTGGAAAATAGGTGAGAGAGTTATGATAAAAGGGTATTTTAGTATAAAATAAAAATCTGAATAAAGCTTAAATACATATGATATTTTATTCATTTCTTGACAATGTATCTATTAAATATTGTTTTCTTCTCCTCTGTCCTAAAGCCTTCTTTTTCCCATCCTTCTTAATTCTCCTAGGTTATTTCAAATCTTCAGTCACCATTGTGTGCTGAGATACCTACATTGCTATGCCCACACAGCAGAAATTTATAAGCAGCTCCATGATTCTTTATTCAAATTTCCAGTGGCCATTTCCTTATATGGGCACCACAAACACATATGTTCAAAATAATTTCGCCCACTCCCTAAAAAACTCCACTGTGTCCCAAATTTGCCACACTCTCTTCCTGGTGTGCTGGTTTTCTCATTTCCACTCTTTTTTAGGGATAATCATCTTTTTTTCCTAATTCCAATTTATCTTCAGTTCCCAAATTAGACAAGATTTCTTCCCAGAAAACCTTTTCTTGGCTAAGTCTGTGATATATTCTTCCCACTTCTTATCACAAGACACCTGACCTGAATTCAGGAAAATCTTCTACCTTAGGTGCCTGTGTACTTGTCTACATCTCCAAATGGTCTGATACCTTGTCTGCTGTGTTCACTTCTGATATGCAGAATTTAGCACAGTGTCTGGAATACAGTAGACATTCAATAAATTGTCCATTTGTTGAACTTTCCCTGATAATCTACTACAAATTGCAGATATTATATTAGATGTCAAGGACCATACAAATATTAGTAAACTTTATTCTTATTCTCATATACAATAAAAGTGAGTACTGGTAGCCAAATAATTATACTAAAGGAGAAAATGTTGTAAGAGTCATAAGAGAAACACATATTTAGTTAGTAGTGATGAAGTGGTAATGGAGCAGAAACAAAGGTATATTGGAGTTCAGGATTCATAGGAAACAAGATCATAGGTGGCTAGATGAGGCAGGAATGCTAGTTTTTAATTTTTAAAAAAAGTATTTCTGGAACTATTTTATTTACCATCTGCCATTGACTAATTATTTTGCAGTAGAATATTTTATACACATTATTTCATTTAACTAATTTGATTCTCACAAAAGTTCCATGATGTGGTAATTATGGAATTCTCATTCCAAACTTATTATTACCCTTCATTAAAAAAAAAAAAAAAAAAAAGCTAAGGGATTTGGTAATAAGTTTAGGACCTAAATCTGATGGCTCCAAATGAAGTGCTATTTATTGAGTTCCTAAACTATTGCTATAAATGATGATATATTCCTGGGAATTGGAATAATGCAGGTGAATAGTTGAGCACTAGGTGGTAAAAATCTAAGAAGTAGAGTAGACTTTAATCTTTTTGGCTAAAGTATTATTAAATGATTATCATGTTTCTGAATAGAATTTAATCTGCTCTTTGAGATGTGGTATAGTAGAAGCTCCAATACTTATGCAGACATCTTTTTGGCTAGAAGAAATAGTCTTCTTTATTAGCAAAGGCAGTGCTGAGAGAGTTTTACATGCTACACTAACAATAAGAAACCATTAAATAATTTATGCCTAAACTTGTCCTGAGAAAGCTTTACATCCTCATAGGGCGATTAACCTGGTTATCTGCTGCTACTTCTATCAAGTGTTATTTGTATGTTATGTATATTTGCTAAATAAATTAAAGCTAGAATCAAATTATAACTACTGAATTTGGTTTCATATAGAAATATTTTTGAGCACTTGCTATTTGCCAGAAATTGTTACTATTTGGTTGAAATGTATCAACGAACAAAATAGGCTTAAACTCCTGGCCTTGTAGCAACTATGATTGAAGGAAATCTTTTTATTTTAACCTCTCTTCCCCTTCATACCTATAAATCCCAGAGAAAGAAAGCTATAATAGTTACATTTCATAATCATCAAGTGAGCCTGTATAAAATATATTCATTATTTATGATTTATGTTCCACATTCAGCCAAAATAATTTGATTCCTGCTGAACAAATATGAGATTAAGAGTATTTTAAATGGCATTAATGGACCCACTAAACATGTTTTCTTTCTGTATTAATCACATTTATATTTTAAAATGTAACAACTTAATGATACATAATGTAGAATTTCATCTGAAACCATTGCTTGAGACTTCCTTCAACACACTCTCAAACAACACCATATGTATGTGTAACTGGGTCATCATGCTGTACAGTAGAAAAAAATGTATTGGGAAAATAACAATTGATTACAATAAAATAAATAAATAAAAATCCTAGTTTAGTATTGCCTTTGGAATGGAAAAGCAATAAGATCCTATTGTATAGCACTGGGAACTATATCTAGTCACTTACGATGGAGCGTGTGATAATGTAAGAAAAAGAATATATATATGTATGTGTGACTAGGTCACTTTGCTGTACAGTAGAAAATTTACAGAACACTGCAAAACAGCTATAATGGCAAAAATAAAAAACATTTCAAAAAATAAAGAAAAAAATAAAAACCCTAGTTTAGGAAGTTACCATTGTGGCTCAGCAGTAATGAGCCTGACTAGTATCTATCAGTATGTGTGTCCAATCCCTGGCCTCACTCAGTGGGTTAAGGATCCCAAGTCACCATAAGCTTCAGTGTAGGTCACAGATGTGGCTTGGAAATGACATTGCTGTTGCTGTTGCTATGGCTGTGGCGTAGGCCAGCAACTATAGCTCTGACTCAACCCTTAGCCAGGGAACTTCCATATGCTGCAGATACAGCCCTAAAAAGAAATAAATAAAACCTCGTTTAAGAAACTTGCATGTTTTAAAACAATTTTTATTTAAGTGCAAATGATTGATGAACTGTAGGGCATAAAACACCTAGACCTCTTACATTTTCTGTTCTTTGATGGCTTGGAACAGTGATGCATTTGTAATTCTAAAATAGCCTGGAGTTATTTTGAGCAATATGCCTAAATACACTGAGGGCATTTTGTAGCATCGTAGGTTTGTTTGTTTGTTTAATGTTACTCTTTAATCATATCCATCTTGTAATGCAAATGAAAAATTTAGAAAGCATGTCCAGTGCTTCTATGGAGGACAAAACTAAAGGTAAAGGTTGAAAATTACTATCGAGGTAAACATAAAATCTATGCTAAGAAGGAACCTCCAAATAGTTCTAGTGTCTAATAAGGAAATTGTCTCTTGTGCAGTGTTGTCTATTGGCGATTCAAATCAAGGAGAGGAGATCTTCTATTAGAAATATCATAGGAAGGATTTGTACTTGGGAAAGAAGAGTGAATTTTAGCATACTTCTCAAATGGGTATCAGAGTCAATAGGAAAGTTTGTTAATAAGAGTTTCTAGGGTTCCAAATTCAGATTTTTTATTTTAAAATGTCTGGAATATTTAAATGATGCTTTGAAAAGCCATGGCCTTGTTTTCTATAATGGGCTTCAGTGGTCACAGGTGGATGACTGGGTTATGGCTTTGGACTGTCAAGCTGTGCTGCAATCAAACAAATCAATTTTTGTTTAATTTCCGGAACTCGATTAGGAAAAAAAAAGATCTTCCCTCACAAGGAGTTAAAACCCACCATCATAAATCACATTTAAATGTCTTTGTGATGCCAATTGAAATTGATTTGTTACAATTAATTTGTAAATTTGGCTTTATAGTTCCAGTCTGTGATATATGAACTTGACTAATAACCGTTAGCTGTTTTTGACTGGGTATTGGATACAGCAGCTTTGGAACAATTTCACAAATCAAATAATTATTTTTTTCTGGTACTATTGATTTGATAGATAGAAATTACTCATCTTAACCTGAATAGAAGAACTATCTGCCTGATATTGAGTTTAGAGTGTAAGAAGTGAAAAATTTCTCTACTCAGAATTGATTTTTCTGTCACAGTTTATTTAACTACAGAAATGTTTAAAATAAAATAAACAATGTTAATTCATTTTGAAAAATTTTAAATGATACATCTGCAAATATAGAGAAGACTTTAGTACGAAGCAATGTTAAATAATCTTTCTCCCTAACACCTTATATTTTATAAATTGATCACTACTAATACTATGGAAGGTCTCTCATGTTGCATTCAATCTTTTGCAAAAAATTGTGGTGAGATAAGTAGTGAAGGATTTAGGAGATCTGAAGTATATCCTAGTGTCTGTTTATAGGCGTACTTTAAAGTCCAATAATTAACATCAACATCATCAAGTAAACTTCATTAGAAGACTGGAAAGCATGTTAACTTTTAAATTCTAATATAATAGAACAAAATATAAATTTGATACACTGTGTTCACACCCATTAACATGAACATGTAAAAAATTTACATTTTAAGGTGTTTAATTCTTCCTCAGATATGTACATATGTAACATCCATTTTATTTTCATATTTTGCTTTCTTACTCTTTATTATCTGGCTTAAATATAAAAAGAAGAGTAGCTTGAAGATCTAGGGCAACAGTTTCTGCTTTGGAGGTAAAGTGTAGATTAGCTGGGTCAAATAATTTACTTCTTGAATTGATTCTATCCATCAAAAGGATATTGATATTGGAAGGAAAAGTAGACAAAAATAAATGGAATAGTTTATACTAAAATTTTAGTTTTCCAAGGGAAAAATGAAATATAATACTTCCCAGGTTTTCAGTTAAAGCTTTTCTAAAAATTTACATCATTAAAAATATCCAGAATATTATTGCTTTTAATAATTTACAATTTGAAATGCATTCAAAATTCTGAATACATAAAATAAATGTATCCCTTTTTTGCCTTCACAAGCTGTGAAAAATGTGAAATATTTTCATGTGGTGAAAAAAATGCTGTGGATAGTCATTTCATGTCAATAAATAATTTATAAATAATTTGTGAAAGGCAATAAGCTTTAAAATCTATATATATATATATTTTTGTCTTTTTGCCATTTTTTGGGCTGCTCCCCAGCATATGGAGGTTCCCAGGCTAGGGGTCGAATCAGAGCTGTAGCCGCCGGCCTCCACCAGAGCCAAAGCAATGTGGGATCCAAGCCGCGTCTGCAAACTACGTCACAGCTCAAGGCAACACCAGATCCTTAACCCACTGAGCAAGGCCAGGGATTGAACCCGCAACCTCATGGTTCCTAATAGGATTTGTTAACCACTGGGCCATGACGGGAACTCCTAAAATCTATATTTTTAATTATAACTTTAACACTTGCAATTTGCCTACATAAGAAATTAAGAAACTTAGGACTGCTGAATAATAAAAAATATATAATGCAGACTACTAAATATTTCAGAATAACATTAAAAAATTATTAGATATAGCAAGAACACAGTCTTAATAAATTATATTGCCTAATATTTTAATGTAATATTAGTCATATACAAGTGAAAAATCTTTATATTTAAAGTCAAATGCATGAAATAAAAATATCAGGTTTTCATTCACAATAGAGCATTGAATTTTCCCTCTTGAAGCTTTCTTAGCTTCAAGAGAAAATGATGAGACATTAAAAAATCAAGATAAAAGGACTGCTTATTTGGAGATATTTAGTGATTTGCAGGAACTATATAAAATATAAATACTCTGATTTATTAAAGTTATGAATAGTTTTTTGCCGCTTGGCTTTTCAGAAATAGCAAGAATCTATTTCCCTGATTGTCATACAGTACCATGTTCTATAAAGAAAAATCTTGTAGAGAGAATGGAAATTTTCTTGCATCATAATTACATTTAGAAATTATCCTTTAGAAGGAAAAGATCACCTTGACTTTTTACTCCCTCTTCCTGAATAAATAAATTGTTTAATAATAATAATCTCTCTTCTGGTAATATAATTTATGTTTTAATATGTCAGTTGATACTTCATGTCTTTATCCATATACACATGATTAATTAACTTGACATTTTAGGTAAAATTTCAAAATCAAACAAGGGCCAACCTTGTCAGGAAAGCAGTCCTGAATATTTATAGGGTTTTTGAATTGGTCTCTGACATATATCCAGGATTAAATGCCTGTGAGGAGGACCAGCTCCTATTTTGAAAGGATTAATCAGGTTTTCTAGAGATGGGTGCCCCCTAAAATAGTTTTGCTCCTATCACTGCTGAGAGTATGCTTCTTAGAATTAAGCATTGTTAATGACACAATGTGAAGTGGACCAGCAGACAAGAAGCTAAGAGAAGAGGGCTGACAATGGGTAGAGGGGAGTAATTATTCCCTCGTAGCTTTGTAAGTTTATTATTTAGCCGTTTGTCTATCCTGTGTAGTTTCCTGAACTCTTGTCAGTTTGAGGCAGCAGTTTTAGAGCTGTTTTCTGAGGTATCCCAAACTTCTAGACATGAAAAGAGCAGCTAACTGTATGACGGGTCACTATTCTGTACAGCAGAAATTGACACAACACTGTAAATCAACTAATTTTAAAAAATAACAGATTTTATTCATAGGGATAAGAAAACTAGACAAACTGAAAGATCTAAGAAACAAGAGAATTCCAATTGAAAAATGCTATATTTCATTAACTTTTCCTGTTTAAAAGTTTTCTAGTGTGCGTCTGACCTATGATATTATCAATAAAAAATGAACAAAGGATCTCAAGCATTGTATTTTAGAGAAAACCCTAACATCTATGATAAAAATCAAAGTAGATTATATTTTCAAAATATATCTAGGTTTGTAACACCTTGATAAAATTTCAAATGCCAGTAATAGTCTTGTGTATTTCTAAGTGTTTCTTTTATACTTGATTCACATTGTGTTTTCATAAAAACATTACATTATATTAATACTTCCCTGATCAATTGAAGGCTTTTTTCATTATATAAAATATATGTAATTAATACTCTTGATCATTTATTATGTACTTTTTTCTTTGGCTGGTACAGATGGGTTTTAAAAATGTAAAAAAATAGTTCCTACTATTCAATTACTTTCCTACTATTCTAGAAGTTGAAGATAATTGATGTTAAGGTTAGTAAATATAACAGTATTATGACAGATGGCAGTATGTACTTAATTATAGAATAGGCAACATAAAGCATGGCATGATAGTTAAATATGACAAACTTTAATCACATTGCTTGTAATTTGAAATATATGACAAATGTAGAGGTTATTCTCTGCCTATGCAAAAAAAAACAAATTTATATTTACATAAGTAGTATTATGTTTTTTATAATTAATATAAATTGTCTCAAAAATCTCATCCAAAAGTAATCTTAGTAAAATAAATGACTGTGGAGTGAATGAATGTGGAAATGTATGATACCTGTCTTCTAGACATTCCTTAGACAGACTTCCAGAAACTGAGATACACACACACACACATTTATTATAAATATATATATTTATGCATAAATATATATTTATATATGTGTGTATATATATATATATTTGTGTGTGTATAAACATAATTTTTGCAGTGGATGTAACTGAGAAATACAAAAGTAAGGAGCTGTGTACAGGTGGTAGACAGAATAGAGCTTCTAATTCTTATCCTGAATTTTAATTTCAACATTTCAGAAAATAATATTTTTAAAAGATTATCACTATGAAACCACAGAGATGGAGAAAAAATATTATTAGTGTACTACTCTATTGTTTAAAAATATGGTTTTAAGTAACTTATTAAAGAGCTGAAATTTGTTGCCTCTGAGGTAAGAGAAAAATGAGATAAAAACATAGGATTATGAGATTTTTTTCCTTGTAATAAAACTTTTATTGTAGCAAAATTACCTTCCATGGTGTGACCCTGTACTTAACAAAAATAAAAGTAATAATTGCTAATCTTCTAAAATAAGCTCAAAAGAAAAATAGACACTTAAGAATAGAGGATAAATAAGCAACAAATGAATATGTGAAAAGATTCTAAAGGTGTTAACTGGTAGCCTATCAATTAAGGATCTGATATTGTTACTGCTGTGGTTCAGGTCACTGCTGTGATGTGGTTTTGATCCCTGATGGGATCTTCTTCATGTCTTGGATGTGGCCAAAAAAAAAAAAAAAGATGATCAAAAATAATAATCATCTAGTAAATACACTGTGAATCTATTATAGCCTCTGGAATGGCTAACAAGAACAAGACAGAGCTAAATCTGAGCAAACTGAATTTTCATACAAAGGTGATCAGGAGTGTAATTTGATTTCACCACTTTGAAAAACTGTTGGAAAGCTGCACATATACATAGCCCATGACCCAGAACTTCCATTCCCATGTAAATTTCATTAATATGCTTAAGAAAAGACACACTCTTGGATATTCATGTTGGCACTACTAAAAATAGCTGTAAATTTTTAAACTACACAAATGACAACTAAAGGTAGAATGGGTGAATACATTTTGATGTATTTATGCAATTGAATGTTGTATGGCAATAAAAGTGTATCATGTGGTACAATAGCTTTGTTAAATACCACAAACTTAAGGTTAAGAGAAAGAAGCCAATCATAAAATAATACATACTCTTAAGATTCCATTTACATGAAGTTAAGAAAAATACTACAACTAATATACAGTGTCAAAACTCAAGATGGTTGTATTTCCATTTAGGAGGTTGTGTCTGGAATGGAGGTCCAAGTGGTGCTTGTTGGTAGAACCTAGTGTCTTTGATTTGGATGCTGGATACATGGGTGTGCAGTGTTTGTGAAAATACACCAAATTATGATCTGGACAATCTTTTATATCTATGTTATATTTCAAGATAGAATTAAATATAGATAAGCAATAAAAAGCATCATTTTCTAGAGCTGAAGAATTATACAAGTCTTCAAGCTGAAAAATCCATCTCATTGACAAATAGGTTGAACGTTCATTTGAGTTGAGACCTGAATGACAAGGAGTCAGTTTTATGAACTCTGAACACCTTTTCAGCCAGAAATAGCAAGTACAAAAGTGTCATGGAAAGAACAAGCTTGGTATACTTGAAGAACCAGAAAGAAGTTAGGATATGATAGAATGTGAGTGAGGTTACCCAGAGGGACATCAAATTACAAAAGGCCTTTTGTTTTGGCCACTCATATCAAGATAGTAGCATAAAGTGATTTACATTTTTAAAAGACCACTCTGGCTATTTAGCAGAGAATGCATGGTTGGAGGTGGAGGTGCAGATAGAAACTAGAGGTCATTTGGGAATTTATTACAGTAGTTTTTGAGGAAAAAATTATAATGGTTTGAATATGGGTTTTAGCAATGGAAATGAACAAAAGTCAATTGAATTTAGATATATACTGAAGAAACAAAAATGGTAAAGATTTGCTTATGAATTTGATAGTTTGGGTGAGATAATAACTCAACAATTATTCTCAATATTTGATAGTGCTTTTTACTGAATTTAACCGAGTTTACTGATGAACAATTTACCTTTTATTTTAGGTGTGAGATCTCCAAATAGACTCTTTCAGATTCTTGCTTAAATTCTCTATATGACAATCATTTCTTTTATAGCAGTGATAAAAAGTAGCCCCTGTGTAAACAAACAAAAAATCATTCTTAGATCATTACCAGCACTTTTAAAGAGAGCCAATTGCTTTACCAAAACTTTTGATTGATTTAGAGATATGTAAATTCATTATATCAGGCATCTGTGTAATGATTTTTTAACTCATCTGTATTCTTACTAGTAATTAATTTAGCATGGCGCTGACATCCATGTTGGCTTCAGTCTATCACTAATTATTTGTAACTACACTTTATTTCAAATTTTTTTCTTTTCTTATGAGAAGTTTTTAATAGGCATTCCCTGAGACTTCCTATAGGCAATGTATTTATTTGCTTGTTCAACTTGTCCTCTAGCTCTACATGAACAAAACTGAATCCAAGGAAAACAGAGCTTGGACCTAGGGGAGGATACTTGACAACTCTAACCGCATAAACTATTGCTGTGCCTACATAAATCTCTGAAATATTCTGTGAATCTCGTTGGAGAAATGGATAATCATTTACATATAATGATTTAGTGTTTTTAAAGGTCTTACTTCTCGGAGTTGTCTTTGTGGCTCAGCGGCTAATGAACCCGACTAGGATCCATGAGGTTGTGGGTTCAATCTCTGGCCTAACTCAGTGTATTAAGAACCCAGCATTGTCGTGAGTTGTGGTATAGGTCACAGATACCACTCAGATCCTGCATTGCTGTGGCTGTGGAAATGGCTGGCAGCTGTAGCTCCAATTCAGCCCTTAGCCTGGGAACCTCCATATGTCATGGGTATGGCACTAAAAAAAAAAACAAAAACAAAAATAATAAGATCTTACTTCTCATTGGAAGGCAACAGCTTTTCTATCAGTCAAGGTGGTATAGATAACCCTTCTACCTAAAAACCAGGGGCTGGGCAAGATAAGCCAAATTTCATAACTCTAATGAAATTCTAACCTTTCTCAACAAGGTTAGAATTTTATTCACTAGCATTAGGTCTACAGATGTTATTAAACTTTATTAGTAAAAAAAATATGTTCAAAGTTCACCACAAGTGGAAAATTTTAATATTATTGAGGAGTTAGTCTATTTATTTCCATAAAAGTTAGTATATGAATACAGATTGTCCTAATCCCCAGGCTATTTCATAAACTGCATCTTTTTTGTACTGTGACATTAATGGACTCCCTTGCTTTCTTTTCATAAGAACTCCAAATCATGCCCAAGAGCACCAACTCCAAACCATGCCCAAGAGTATCATCTCTCTTTCTATCTAATTTGGTACACATTTATAGGTCTAGGTAAGGACTTCATTCTTCATGACTTACAGTACATTAAATCTTTGGAAAATAACAATCTGACAATGATTTTTTTCCTTTATATATGGAATCCAGGGTTTCTTATTTTTCAAGATTTTTTGTAAAGTTAAAATATTTTTCTTTTGCTAATTTTAACTTGTCTGGCTATGAGTTTGTATACAATTTTTTGTCTCTGTTCCTTAATACTAAATCATTATTTGACTTAATCTGAAATTGCTGACCTAAAATGAGTTTGTATAGAGAAGTAGCCTGGTAAAATAAAATCATAATTTAAAATCACTGTAAAATATTATACATTTGTATTTGAAACATTAAGTATACAATTAAATTATTCAAATACTACTTCATGTAGTACATTAAAAGTCAACCAGAACTAACTGGCTATTGTTTTTTTTATTCTATTCATTCATTTTTCCCAGAATTATTTTCGCAGTAGTCATTCTTTAAAATTCAAAAGGATTGGATATAATTATATTTTAGCACATAGTTAGTCAAGGTTCAATACATAATTTTATCCTCAAAGAGAACATATTTTGTGGCAGAGGGAGATAAACAAGATAAGTATTTAAAGGCAGCTTGTTTCCTATATTTAAGTAAATCCAAACATTTCATAAGGCATGGTAGAAGAGGTTAGATAATTATGTAACCAACAATTTATAAAGAGATTTACATGTTATACTAGAGAGCTAACATAAACACAAAAAAATGCATATTTATTTCCTTATGTGAAAATTTCCTTTTTCTAATCCATTTTTCTAGCCTAGTATTTCTTTTCTTTTCTTTCTTTTCATTTTTCTTGGCTTTTTAGGACTTCCACACCTGAGGTATATGGAAATTCCCAGACTAGAGTTCAACACAGATCTGCAGATGCCTGCCTATCCACAGCCCTAGCAATGCCAGATCTGAGCTGCAACTGTGACCTACACCCAGCTCACAGCAACACCAGATCCTAATGCACTGAGCAAAATCAGGGATCAAACACACATCCTCCTGGATACTAGTCAGGTTCATTACTACTGAGACACAATGGGAACTCCCGAAGCTTCCTTTTCTACAGTCTAACCAAAAACTAGCAGAAATAATTAGGAAATAATAAAGAATGCAAACATAGTTTTTGAAATTTCTGAGTAATGTTTTATAAAACAGCCTCATTTTAGGAAGAGTACTGTCATTCTTGGAGATTTATTATATTATAATACCTTAATTTCAACTCATAATGTATTCTAAATGTATAACCTATTAGGGAGAATCACTTTGCTAAGTTTCACAAACAATGTAGTAAAATAATTCTATTATGTAATTGTTTTGAGAAAGAAAATTTTGTTTCTCTGTAAACCAAATTTTCAATAAACAAATAGTTGGACCACAAGAGTATAATGAAGTCATCTCTATTATCTACTGACCGGAAAAGTACATAGGAGGAAATAAACTACCTCCTTTAAGCCAATCTTTGAAAACCTAAGCTTATAATGTGTTGGAAAATGCCACACTCTACTTCAGGTTATCAGGGTTCATCAGCTCAAAGATATGGTTTTATTAAAAATTAGGAGGCCAAAATGATGTATTTTGTAATCAGTCTGAACATCTTGGCTGCTACTCTGTATCAGATTCTCATAAAAGTACAGAAAACTAAATGGGGTTTACTTTATTTCCAGCAGAAAAAAATCACTTTCTGAGAAATACATTTGGGAAGTTGGTCTTAACAAATACACAATTTAAAGATAGAAAATAAGTAATGTATAAATTTAATTTATTACTTTGCAAGGTAACTTTGATATATCTCGAGGAAAGGAAATGATTTTAATGGTATATAATATAATGTCAGCTGGTCCATATCTGATTTTGGTAAAGCAGAGAAAAAACAAGAGTGGTGAGAAAGTAGCCTAGAAACTATATGGATTACAAGGAAAACTGCAAAAAGTATTAAAGTATAGTTGCATATTTGATAAATTTTAATACTATCTGCGAGTATGAATGGAAATATATTACCTAACCTTGAAAGACTGAAATCCAAGTAGGCCTAGAATTTATATTTTCTATGTACTGAACAGTTAGCAGACACTATACTTTATCATCTTAATTTCTATTAACATTTGGCTCACTATATATATTTTTGGATATTGTTTCAAGTTTAGTGATTATGAGAGTAAATTATAATAATTATAAATCATTTTAGTAATTATGAGAATAAATTATAATTTCATTTCCTCTCAAAGTAATTATTTTCCCTTTCCTTTTAAGTAGTTTTAATAATGTATGTTTAAATTAAAAAAAAATAAAATCATCAAAATATATATTGGCATCAATCTCTTCTATCCTTAGGTATACAAAATTTCCTTTATCAGTTTAGGAAACTGCCCTAATCTCTGGGAATGGATTCATAAAAGCTAAAGCCTAGAAAACTTTGTGTCTTAATGAAACAAGCATATTTCATCACAGCAAAGAGTATGATTTAATTCATGAATATTTTAGATGGATCCAGTTGGCTAATGGACAAAATTGAGGCTGAATCTACATACACAAAATGGGAATAAAAATACGTATCCAGAATGCACGTTCAAAACTGTCCAAATGAATGTGTTCTCTTTAGAATGAATGTTTCTTGAAGAAGAGAATTTGTCTGATTCAGTTTTGAATTTTTAATTCTAAGAACAATTTATGGCACACTGAAAAGAAGTAGTAAATGTTTCAGGAGAGAATCACAATGGGAACATTTAAATGAATGAGTTAATTGATTATAAACCAATACGCAAAGTTAGATACACTTCTTGGATACTCATGCCCCTAACCCAGGCTTGCCTAGACTTATGTATAATAAATGTTGAAAAATAGGTATTTCTCAAGACAGTTTAAAAAGACTCAATAATTTCTATTCATAATTTCTATTCAAGTAATTCATATTTTCTATTAAAAAGATAGTGTCTACCCCATTGTACAGTTTCTTTTTTTTTCTCTGTTTTGAAACAAAGCACAAAGCAGCTGAAGGAGCCATGGAGCTCAGTACTCATTAAAAGAGATTGTAAATCTGAAATAGTACTGTGCAAAAGCACAGTAAAAAATCTCCATTCCTTAGAAAGTTCTCAGGCAAACATAATAGGTGATCACAGAAATATATTACTTTGGGCTGTTTCACATCATCCTCAAAATCTTTTTTGAGCACTTTATTGTGTATGGTGGTGTTGTGCATTGTGTCACAAGAATTAAACATAGCCAGGTCCAGCATTGCAGGAACCAGAACAGTCCTAAAAACTACCTGCCAAAGAATATTGATTCTGATAAGTTGTTAAAATCTTAAGTATATAAGTTCTAGAATCTTAAAAATACAATATGAATCTTATTAATACAAGTGCTAGAATAGTCTTTTTCTTCATTCCAATAATCTTAGAAATGCAAAAAAAGTTTTTTCTTTTAAAATTATGAGCTATCCAACTCTTTATTTTATATTAAATTTTACCCAGACACATCTTCTTCCAGCATTCTCTGTTTCATTATAATTCAATTAGCAATAAAATCCTGGAATATGCTTTTGTACAACTAAAGACAACTATTGTTTTTCTTCCTGGGAAGAAGTGGCAAGAGTGCTATCTATGTTTTGTTTGATAATTCTGTAGCTGATAAACAGTCTACCAGGCCAAAGGGATAAATTCTTGCCTGAGGAGAAGCAACATCCCATAGATATTCTATAGCTCTGTTTTGTTTGCTAAGGAAAATGTCTGCATAAAACTAACACTGCAGGCCTCTCTAATTAAAGATGCCATCAGCCATTACATTAATGCCAGCACACTTTAACTTAATGAAATGCATTGCATGCAGTTATCACAAAATGCACGAGAGAAGAAATATGGTATTAATACAAATTGTGCAACAATCTGAAATGCTTTGTTCATTGATTTAAAAATAACCACATTCTATATTTGTATACAAATGTATCATTATCAAATTTAGTTTCTCACTAGCACTCATACCAGTATAATTCCTTTCTTCTACTTTCATTTATTGTCTTAAAGAATGATTTTTCAGATAATCTTTACTCTGGATAAAATATGGATTGTATCTGTAAGGCATTGGGATAAACATTTGTTTATAGATCACTGAGAGGAACCAGGTAATGACACAACAGGATCAATTGTTATTATAACTCAAAACTACCAGGTAAAGTGTGGCACCTAAAATAAATAAATTTATTTATTTATGTGTGTTAAAGATTTAATATTTCTCAATTATTTAATAATGCAAAGCCCTTATGTCAGGGAATACATCAGTTTTCAGAATAACATATCAGCAAAAATGCCACCATGGCATAATAGGTGCAGTCATAAGCATATGAAGAAGGTGCTGCATGCATTTGATGCATCACCTGAAACTCACTTATGACTTCATCACTGATGGTAGCACAGTGAGAGAAAGTCTAAGAAGAAGATGATGAATAGAAGACAGGAAAACTCTAAAGCTTCTGGGCTTAGAGTTGATAAGCTAGACTGTGCCCCAACTTTAATAACAACTTGCAAGGCCTTGAGATACTCTGGTATTTCTTGAAAAGGGCTTGGGAAGCCAGAATGGATCTGAAATATCTTTTTTGGTATACCATAAATCCTTTAGGTATTTTTTAAATATTAGAATATTGATTGCATACTGATTGGGAAATCTGAGGCATTTAAAAGAGTTACTGTAAAACTGGTATTCCAGATGAAGGCAAGTGATGAGGTTACAAATGAAAATTTGACTTTGTTACATGAGTCAGGAAGGGTTTTTAGGCACTTGATGACTCACTCCATTAAATTTCCCATCTGGGTCACAGCCAGTTGGCACAGATATGAAGGCCTTAAAAGGAGTATTTGCAAAGTAAACTTAAACTGCAATTAGGAAGTAAGAAATGCCTAAAATAAGTTGACAGTAGAGTAGAACTAACTATGCTGGCAGATCTTGTCAAAGATGTGGTAGTAGTGACCCTTATTAAAATGATATAGTTTCCTTGCTCTCCTTATCCACAGTCCAATTACTAGGAACAAATTTATCCTGAATGTGTTTTAAATATCTTTTGGGTGATCCTGGTGTTGCACTTGTAAATGATAATATTGCACAATTTTCCATCAAAATACAGGCACATTCTTGATGCCTCATATCCACAGCTTTGTAGGTTTTTTTTTTTTTTTTTTTTTTTTATTTTCCCACTGTACAGCAAGGGGGTCAGGTTATCCTTACATGTATACATTACAATTACAGTTTTTCCCCCACCCTTTCTTCTGTTGCAACATGAGTATCTAGACATAGTTCTCAATGCTATTCAGCAGGATCTCCTTGTAAATCTATTCTAAGTTGTGTCTGATAAGCCCAAGCTCCCGATCCCTCCTACTCCCTCCCCCTCCCATCAGGCAGCCACAAGTCTCTTCTCCAAGTCCATGATTTTATTTTCTGAGGAGATGTTCATTTGTGCTGGATATTAGATTCCAGTTATAAGTGATATCCTATGGTATTTGTCTTTGTCTTTCTGGCTCATTTCACTCAGTATGAGATTCTCTAGTTCCATCCATGTTGCTGCAAATGTCATTACGTCATTCTTTTTTATGGCTGAGTAGTATTCCATTGTGTATATATACCACTTCTTCTGAATCCAATCATCTGTCGATGGACATTTGGGTTGTTTCCATGTCCTAGCTATTGTGAAGAGTGCTGCAATGAACATGCGGGTGCACGTGTCTCTTTTAAGTAGAGTTTTGTCCGGATAGATGTAGGTTTTGATAAAAGACATGGTGGATTCATTGAGTTTCCAATTTCTAGTCAATATGTGTATCCTTTGACAGACTGCTGTCAAAATAGTGTTATTTATTGACAGCCTTCAAAGGGGTATTGCCAATACAGAATTTTCTTGCTGATTACAGTTCTTCTGTAGCACACTAATGCATGACTTTAATCCATTTTAAGCTGACTGTAAACTTACAACACTTTGCTGACTCTGTAAAACAATCTATAATATAGTTGTATAACCTTTATTATGTGTGTGTTTCCAGGACCCATGCATCAGCATGATGACTGACTTTCTTAAAGACCATTTTGCAGTTTGCAGCTAATTTCAATGGAACTATTTGGGAGAGTAAGGAAGTATTTCACTGTCAAATGTCTTATTTATTTCAATAAATGGCATACATATCTTGATGCTATTTTGTACATGTTTTGCAAGTACCATATTAGCTTGACTTGGTGGTCATTTCTGGCTTTTCATAATATGGCTGATTGTATCCAAATATCAGAAGTAACTGCATTTGTTATTAGCATCATCTCTCCCAGTGTATCCAGAATCAGAATAATCTTTTCAAAATTAAGAAGTTCCCAGTAGCAGCAGGGCTGTAACTCTTTTCTCCCTAGCAAACCTTTCCTAACCTCATGAGTCTTTCATTTCCTTACAACTCTACTCTTAGCTTTTCTGAGAAAAAATTCTGACAAATCCAAGAAGGCTGAGATAATACGTAGCTTCAAACACTGACCTTCCAGTGGTAATTTCATGTTAACAGAAAGCCTGTGAAATAAATACCTCAAAATAAAGGAATTAATTTTTAAAGACAGAACTCCATAAAGTGTGTCTGTACATTTGGGAAGCACTTTTAAAGAAGGAATCCCTCTCTATTTCTTTCACATATGTCCAGATACATGGACCTCTGCTCCAGCTGCTTATAAGGGCATATACACATATTTAAGAATACTGAGTTTGCTTCTATTTTTGATATTAATGTTTCATATAAGTTAATAAAAATTAATTATAACTTTTGATATATTAGTAGGATGATTCTGTTTTAGGGTTTTAAATAGGGTTCTTCACCCATATTGAAAAATATTTCCCAAACTAAAATTATTTGGGCAGATAAACTTAACTACTATGCAATCAAATGTGTATTTAGGAAAACATTTGTAAAGGATGTGCTCAAGTTTTAAGACTATAATGTACGTATAAATATAAATAGACACATGTACACACATAAACACTCACATATGTATATACACATATGTAAAAAATAAATATACATTCAGAGAGAGAAAGAAAATAAAAATGCTACATTTTATAAGCTTTGGATTGTATAAAACTACGCATTTGTCAAAGAAATGCACATATATTTCTAAAACAATTATATAGATTTTGCCTAAATAAGAGCAATCAATTATAAAGTTATAGAATTATTTTATTTATTGTGTCTCATTCTTACATGCATGCCCAACTACAGTGTTCTTATAGAAATTGTCAATAAAGGAAAACTAGCTTACTCTTAAAAACTCATGCACATTATTGATAGCATATAATATATAATTTAAAAATTCATCAAAACTCTATACGTAGAAGCTATTCATCTTTTTCATGTGGACAGATTCACAGGAGATGCTTTAGAGTTTTACATAGCTTGCTATTTGCCCTCTTCAAAGAAATTGTCATTTTAACCCATTTTAGGAAAATGAGTTATTATTGGTATTTCTTGAGTAGTAAAGCTACCCTAAAGAAAAATATAATATTGTGGTAAGAACTACTGAAAAAGTAATAATAAATTATCTTGAAAACTTGGACTCTGAAAACTTTCTGCATATTTTATGAACTTTTAATATATCTTACACAAATGATCTCTTTTAAAAGAAGCTGAATAGGTTTGTGCTCAGCATTTTCCCCTAACACTCATTTGTTCCTAGCAGCTCTTGGTGCTCCTCAGAGATATGCAACTTTCCTATCTGGCAGCAGCACTCTGAGTACACTGACCGCCTCTGTCAGAGACCTCCTCTCCTTGTCATAAGTGTTACACACATTGTAACACTGACTTGGCAACCATCAACAATCCAGTAGAAAATTAAAATCTTAGAAATTTCATAGGAGAAAAGAAGGGATAACTCTGCATTGAGAAATTTAGCAGAAAATGTCTACCCTTGCCTCCTTATTCCCTTTTCAGCCAAGGTTATAAATGCAAGGTATGAAATCTATATGGGTATGGCACTAGCTGGGACTATTAGATAACTTACCTAAACATTAGTATGACATTGCTTCACTCATCCATGAAAACAGTAATAAAACCTTAAGTGAGGGAGTTCCCATTATGGCTCAGTGGAAACAAGTCTGACTATCAAACATGAGGATGAAGGTTTCATTCCTGGCCTCACTCAGTGGGTTAAGGATCTGGCATTGCCATAAGCTGTGGTGTAGGTCACAGATGTGGCTCAGATCTTGTGTTGCTGTGGCTGTGGCATACCCCTAGCCTGGGAAACTCCATATGCTGTGGGTACAGCCCTAAAAAGACAAAAAAAAAGTAATATGGCTGCTACATTCGAAAATGAGATCCATCAGATAGAATACACTAAAATTATTTTATTCACTGGATCTCATTAGCATAATTTAAATTAGAAAGTCCACAGCCAAACAGATTTAATAACTGGAATAACAATTTAGTGTTTTTATTTCTATAGCTTCACTAAATTTTACTAAACTAATATGTGCTAAACACCTACTATGTGCAAGACATTCCAAAAGACAAATATTAAAATTTATTTAGTTTTCAAATTAAATTATGGTAATTTTGTTTCTTGCCAAGATAAACACTGCTCTTGATTCTTCCACCGAACACTATTGTAAACGCAAGACAAATGCATGGAATAGCTAATAAATAGAATGTTCAAAAATTAAATATTAGTAGGTGGCTTTGAAAGAAAATAAGAATTTTAAATACCACTGAAATGACAGTGAATTTACATTTTATTTTTTTCCCTCTGGTATTCTCCAATCTGGTCTCAGAGGAACCTGACACATGGAAGTGGATATAAGTGCTGAAAGAGGGAGGCTTCAAGAGATGTCCTCTAGTTCTAGTTTAACGGTTTTAGACAGTAAGTGTCTGCAGCATGGGCCTATCATTACATAAAAATGAAGGAGGTAACTTTTGGAAACTTTGATCCAACATTTTTGACCCCAAGGTGGTGGAGTAAAACCCCATTACTTTTTTATGGTCTGCTCTTGCTTTTGGCCCCAGACGTGGTCACAGTCGTGTTAAGATTTCAGCTGAGAAGTTAAAATTTCAGCTTTCTAACTAGAAAAATGAATAAGATAGGCCTAAGAGAATGTGAATGAGATTATGAGAAAAGAGGAGTTAGAAAACTGCTCCATAATGTTGCTTATGAACTCTTCTGCATTCATCTCTGATTTGAAATGTATGGATCTGATTTTAAATAGGACACTTTGAGATCTGTAACAAAGAAACTATCAATCAAGTCACAGAATTGCCACTGAATGAGTTATGCTCAGGAAAGATTCAAAAAACATAGAGAAAAGCATTGAATTGTGAATTAATATTAAAACCACAGTACATGGAAGACTGTTTGGACTTGTGGCCAGACCTATATCTCTTAATTATATGCTAAAATAAAAACATCCATAGAATTTGAATGAGACCAAAGGGCTCATGATATGATATTCAAAATATACAGTTTGCAATTGAAAATTACTTAACATATGAACAGTTAGGAAAATCAGAACACACCTAGGAATGCAAAACCTATTTAATGATAGCATTTTCAATATATGTAGATGTATGACAACTATAACATAAAATAAAGTAGGTAAAAACCTGTGTGGTGGCATGATTCTATCCTCCACCTATAGTAAAACGCTAATTGGTAAGAAGCTTGTAGAAATTTAAATATGTACATTGTAAAACCTAGAATAATATCTAAGGAAAAATAGACATGGCCAAATTAAAAATGTATAGGGAGTTCCTGCCATTGCTCAGCAGAAATGAATCCAACTAGTATTCATGATGATGTGCGTCCAATCCCTGGACTTGCTCAGTGTTAAGGATCCCACATTGCCATGAGTTATGGTGTAGGTTGCAGATGTGTCTTGGATCCCAGGTCCTGTGGTTGTGGCATAGGCAGGCAGCTGCAGCTCCAATTCAACCCCTAGCCTGGGAACTTCCTTATGTGATGGGTGTACCCCCCAAAAGAAAGAAAAAAATAATTATAAAGTAAAAATGTAAAAATGAGAAAAGTTAGGGAAGAAGAATGAAAAACAGAAGTTAGGAAATATTAACAAAAGTGTAGACCTACATAAAAATATATTGATAATCATACTAAATATAAATGGTTTGAATGGATTGATTAAATCACAGAAGTTGTCACAAGAATAAAAAAGTGATCACTGAACTAGTGATACAGATAATTTAAAAGTAAGAGAATGGATTTTATTTTCATTACTCTAGGTGGTGGATAAAAAAAAGCTATTGCTTCTATTTATGCCAAAGAGTGATCTGCCTATATTTTCCTCTATGAGTTTTATAGTGTCTGGGATTACATTTAGGTATTTAATCAATTTTGACTTTATGTTTGCATGTGGTGTTAGAGAGTGTTCTAATTTTATTCTTACAGGCCAGTATCTTTGATGAATATAGATGCAAATATTCTCAACACAATATAAGCTAACCAAATCCAATGACATATTCCACAAATGAGCAAGTGGGATTCATCCACAGTTCATAAGGATGGTTCAACATACACAAATAAATCATTGTAATAAACCATATTAACAAAGTCGAAAACCACATGATCATCTAATAGATGCAGGAAAAGCATTTGAAAAATTTCAACATCCATTTCAGATAAACTTGTACCAAAGTGGTTATAAAGGGAATACATCTCAATATAATAAAAGTAGTTTATGACAAACACACAGACAATATAATACTCAACATAGAAAAGCTGTAAGCCTTTATGCTAAAATCTGGAGGAAAACAAAACAAAACAAAATAAGGAAGCCCACTCATACCACTTTTATTCAGCATAGTACTGGAAGTCCTGACCACAGCAATCAGATAAGAAAAATAAATAAAATGTATCCAAATAGGAAAAGGAGTGGTAAAATTATCACTATATTCAGGTGACATGGTACTGTACATAGAAAGCTTTAATAACTCCACACAAAAACTACTCATTCATAAATTCAGCAAAGTAGCAGGTTAGAAGATTAACATTCAGAAATCAGTCGGATTTTTGTTTACTAGCAATGAAACATCAGAAAAGGGATGTAAAGGCAATACATTTTAAATTTGCCCCCCCCCCCCCGGAGTTCCAGTTGTGGTTCAGCAGAAATGAATCTGACTAGTATCTATGAGGACACAGGTTCTATCCCTGGCCTTGCTCAGTGGGTTAAGGATCTGGTGTTGCCATGAGCTGTGGTGTAGTTCGCAGACACAGCTCAGATCTGGCTTTGCTGTGGCTGTGGCATAGGCTAGCAGCTACAGCTCTGATTCGACCCCTAGCCTGGAAACCTCCATATGCCATGGACACAGCCCTTAAAAAAATAATAAAAATAAAAATAAAAATAAAAAAATAATTTTTCCCTCCCCAAATAAAATACCTAGAAATTAACCTGATCAAGGAAATGAAAGACTTATATGCTGAGAAGTATAAAACACTAACATAGGATAATAAAGAGGAATCAAAGAAATGGAAATATCTCTCACACTCTTGCACTGGAATAATTAATATTTTTAAAATGGCCATACTATCCAAAGCAATGTACAGATTTCATATGCTCCCTATCAAATCCCCATGATATTTTTCTGAGAACTAGGACAATATATCCAAAAATGTATATGGAACCATTAAACACCCGGAATTGCCAAAAAAAAAAAAAATCAGAGGGAAAAAAAAGGCAGGAGGCATAACTCTCTCAGACTTCAGACAATACTATAAAGCTACTGTAATCAAAATAATATGGTACTGGTACAGAAAAGACATACGGATCAATGTAAAAGAATAGAGACCCCAGAAATAAACTCAGACACCTATGATCAATTAAACTTTGTCATAGTAGGCAAGAATATAAATTGGGTAAAAAACAGTCTTTTCAGAAAGAGGTGGTGGGAAAACTGAATGGCTGCTGTAAGTCAATGAAACAACACACTCTCATATCATGCACAGAAATAAACTTGAAATGGTTTAAAGACTTAAAAAAAACAAAGGAGTTCCCATCATGGCTCAGTGGTTAACAAATATGACTAGGAACCATGAGGTTGCATGTTCAATCCCTGGCCTCACTAATTGGGTTAAGGATCCAGCATTGCCATGAGCTGTGGTGTAGGTCACAGACGTGGCTCGGATCCCACATTGCTGTGGCTCTGGCGTAGGCTGGTGGCTACAGCTCCAATTAGTCCCCTAGCCTGGGAACCTCCATATGCCACGGGAGCAGCCCAAGAAATGGCAAAAAGACAAAAAATAAATAAAAAATAAAAACCTAAGACATGATACCATAAAACTCCTAAAAGAGAACCTAGGCAAAATATTCTCTGAAATAAATCATACGAATGTATTCTTAGTTCAATCTCCCAAGGCTATAGCAAGAAAAATAAAGATAAACAAGTAGGACTTAAATCAAACTTAGTAATATTTTCACAACAAAGGAAAACACAAACAAAAACAACCAACCAAACAAAAACCTAAAAGACAAAGTATGGAACAGGAAAAAGGAGTTGCAAATGATACAATTAACAAGGGCTTAATCTCCACAATATACAACTAATACAAATCAAAAACAACAACAAAATATGAGCAACCCAATTGAAAAATTGAAAGAAGACCTAAATAGACATTTCTGAAAAGAAGACATGGATGGCCAGTAGGCACATGAAAAGTTGCTCAATATCACTAATTATTAGAGAAATGCAAATTCAAACTGCAATGAGTTACTGACATCACACAGGTCAGAATGGCTATCATTAATACAATTACTACTGAAAAATGCTGGAGAGGATGTAGAGAAAGTTGAACCCTCCTTCACTTTAAGTGGGAATGTAACTTGGTATAACCACTGTAGAAAACAGTACAGAAGTTCCTCAGAAAACTAAATATAGAATCACTATATGATCTAGCAATCCCACTTGTGGGCGTCTATCTGGACAAAACCAAAAGTCCTAAAGGTACATACACCTCAATATTTATAGCAGCTCTATTTACAATAGCAAAGGAATAGAAGCAATCTAAATGTCCATCAACAGAGGAATGGATTAAGAAGAAATGGTAGGAGTTCCCGTCGTGGCACAGTGGTTAACGAATCCGACTAGGAACCATGAGGTTGCGGGTTCCATCACTGGCCTTGCTCAGTGGGTTAACGGTCCGGCGTTGCCGTGAGCTGTGGTGTAGGTTGCAGACGCAGCTCAGATCCCGCGTTGCTGTGGCTCTGGCGTAGGCCGGTGGCTACAGCTCCGATTAGACCCCTAGCCTGGGAACCTCCATATGCTGCGGGAGCGGCCCAAAGAAATAGCAAAAATAGAAAAAAAAAAATGGTAAATATATACAATGGTACACTACTCAGCCATAATAAACAACAAAGTAATGCTACTTGCAGAAACATGGGTGCAACTAGAGATGATCATACTAAGTAACGTAAGTCAAATAGGGAAAGACAATTACAATAAGATATTACTTTTATGTTGCATCTAAAACAAACAATACAAATTAACTTATTTCCAAAACACAAACAGATTCACAGATTTAGAATACAAATTTGTGATTACCAAATGGGAAAAATGGGGAGGGGATGGAGAGCTTGGGATTAGCATATGCACATTCTTGTATATGGATGGATGGTCAATGGGGACTTGCTATATAACACAGGGAAACCCACCCTATATTCTGGAACACCTTGTATGGGAGTATGTGTGTATGTATAACTGAATAATTTTTCTGTACAGCAAAAATTAACATAATAATGTAAATCAACTATTCTTCAATATTTTTGAAATAACAGGAAAATATAAAATATAATAAAATTACTTTTTAAAATTAAAGAAATAAGATAGAAGTTATATATCATGGCTCAGTGGAAATGAAACTGACTAGCATCCTTGAGGATGTGGGCTCAGTCCCTGGCCTCACTCCAGCTGGTTAAAGATCCACTGTTGCTGTGAGCTGAGGTGTAGGTCACAGACATGGCTCAGATCCCCCATTGCTGTGGCTGTAGCATAGGCTGGCAGCTGCAGCTCTGATTTGACCCCTAGCCTGGGAACTTCCATATGCCACGAGTCTGTCACTAAGAAGCAAAAAAAAAAAAAAAAAAAAAAAAGTTATATATAAAACAAGGACTTTAAAATATAGAGGGGAACACTAATAGAACTTATAGAAGAACTAAACAAAGAGCTAAACAAATCAACAATTGTTTGTGACTTCAACTCTCCTCTATTAGTAATAGAGGAAAATAGAGTAATAGGGAATTTCAGAAATGAATTTAGAACCAAATAACAAAAATGACCAAAACTAATTGACATGTATGGTATGTCAGAAGAATACACAATTTTTTGTATGTATGGAACATTTACTAAGGTCTTTTATATTCTTTTATGAAAACAAATCTTAACATATTTAGTTAATTGAAATCATATGAGTATATTCTCACATAAAAATAAAATTCAACTAGAAATCAATAACAAAAATATAATAGGAAAATCACAAAATATTTGAAAAATAAACATTAGTCTTAAAAAATTCATGGTACAAAAAAGATATTTGAAGAAAAATTAGAAACTATTTAAAAAAATGTAAATAAAAAGTTTTTAACCAAATAATATTTTTAACCAAATGTAAATAAAAATATAGCAAATATATGTGAGATAATACTAATAAATTATTTAGAAATTAATTTATATTCAATGTTCATATTACAAAAGAAGGTCTCAAATTAATAACCGAAGCTTTCATCATTAGATTCTATAAATCAAGCTTAAAAGTAATAAATATAATAGAAATAAATGAAATTAAAACCAAAACAAGGGGAAATTAATAAAATCAAAAAGTAGTTTTTTGAAAAGATCGATAAAATTGATAAAACTTTAGTGATATTTTCAAGGGAGAAAAGAATGAAGACAAAAACTACCAATGTCAACAATAAGATTGGATATCCCTACAGACCCCAGAGATACTGAAAGAATATATAATTATATTTAACAGCTTCGAAAAACGAAATAATTCCTTGAAAACCTGGAATTACCAAAGTCACTCACAATTAAATATTTAACCAGAAGTGTCCTAAAATTAAAATATAAATTAAATATCTTCTAAAATTTTATTCTCAAGATGAAATCTTTAGGCCAGAATTCTTTCATTGGCACATTGTACCAAACATTATGAATAAATAAATAAGTAAATAATACCAAGTCCTCACAATATCTTCCAGACAATAGAAGAGGGGGAAACACAACTCATTATATGAAACCAGTACTATTTGGAGAATAAAACACATGAAAACTCCTCTAAGAAAATATAATAATAGATAAATATCGTTCGTGAAACTAGATGTAAAAATCCACAGCAAAATCTTCACAAATGGAATCTAACAACATGTAAAAGTAGTAATATATCATAACCAATGAATTTTATAGTGTATAAAGGAGACTTCAATATTCAAAATTAATTAATATCATTCATCATATTAACAGTGTACAGAATAAAAAATAGATGAATATATCAAGTAATACATAAAAGGTATTTAACAAAATTACATATCCATTTATGAAATATCTATCAGAAAAAAAGCATTCGAAGGGAATTTCCTCAGCCTAATAAAGATGGGGGGAAAAGTGCCCCATCTTCATTCTTAGCATTGAAATACAGAATCCAGTCCCCTAAGATTGTGAATAATACAAGAATGTTACTCTTATGCCCTAGAAGTTCTTTTCAGTGTGTAGTAGCATGAAAAAAAAAAATGAATAAAGAAAAATAGGTATATGATAGGAAAAAATTAAAACAAACCTATTCATAAAAATTATTTTCTATGTCAAAAAACCCAAGGTATCTGTTTTAAAATGTCTGCCAAAATTCAATGTATTTGCAGAGCCACAAAGTACAAGCAAAAAAAAAATCTTACTTCAACACAGAAAAATTAGAAACAAAAAAATTTAAAATAATGCTATTAACAATTCCTCCTCTAAAGAAAAAAAAACTACTTTGATATGAATTTATCAAAACATGTGAATAATCCACATATATGCCAAACATTAGAAAAGCTGATAAATTTTAATCCTGTGTTCAAGTATTGAAAGTACTAATAAAATAAAATTTAAAATTTTCACAATATTAATCTTTATACTTAACACAATGCCACACAAAATTCTAGCAGAAATTTTTGTCGTAACAGACAAGATGATTTTAATGTTTAAATGGAAAGGCAAATTAACTAGAATATCTAAAACAACCTTGGAAAAGAATAAAAATGAAAGTTTTATATCACCTGCTTTTTAAAACTTATTATGAGGACAAATAACTTGGATTAATGAATCTCAAGGAGATATCCTAATTGAAAGAAGTAAATTTCAAAGTTTATATTGTTTTAATTATGTGACATTCTCAAAAACACAAAACTATTATGATGAGCAGGTTAATGTTTGCCAAGGTGAGGACTACAAAGAGACAGTGTGAGATGATTTGAGGTGACGGTAACTGCTTTTTTTGCCCAATTGTAATGGGGATTACACACATATACACATATTTTATCATTCATAGAACTGTATAATAAAAAAAATTAATTTTTACACTGTGTAAATTAAAAAATAATTTAAAATATGGTGGATAAGAATTACAATGATTTCGTGATATTATTTATCTAAGCATGAAAGACTTATCAGAGGCATTTGGATATGTTTTTAGGAGACAAGGTAACAGTGAAAGGCCATTTCAGTAGACATGGATTGTAGTCTAGCAATATTTCAGTTTAACCAACGACTACATCCAAGGTAAAGGCAAGGAATACTTCTTAACCTAATTAAATATATTAACATATACATATATTTATTCTTATATGTATGAGTTTATTCTATTTATTTGTATTATGTGGTTATACATTATTTGGTATTTATAATTTTATAATTATATGACATGCACATATGTTATGTATACCATGAAATTTCTGTAATATATATGTATTACTTTTACATTTATCCATTATATGGTAGTATATGTAATACTCATTATATATGTGTGTATAT
This sequence comes from Sus scrofa, assembly GCF_054392235.1. Classification (NCBI taxonomy): domain Eukaryota; kingdom Metazoa; phylum Chordata; class Mammalia; order Artiodactyla; family Suidae; genus Sus; species Sus scrofa. The sequence goes on from NC_139386.1 coordinate 52,249,466, forward strand.
ACATATATATTGCATTATATCCTAGATAATATATTAGGCCATTTGATATCTAAACACACATTGTATATATTTTCTCATATATATATTATAAATGAATGACAAATTATATTATTAACAAAAATAAAATACATTAGAATATAGGACATATCTAAAAAAAAAAAATTAACGTGATTCTAAGAAACTTCTGCAAAGCCAACATTTGTGCTGTTTCTATAGCTATTTGTTCAGAAAATAGTTTGTCCAGGTTCCTTCATCCAGTGATTCTGAGACGTGATCAAGCCTAGGGTACAGTACTTTTGTGGAGAGCCGAGGAGATGCAGGGATTCGAGGAAGGGACCTTGCCTGACAGCAAAAAAACCCCGAAGGCAGTTTCCTAACCAAGGAAGGGAGCTCATCTGAACGGTGCAAGCTGAAGGTGGGCTTCTGGTCAGGATAAAAGCCTGTCTGTATGGTGAAAAACCAAGGGCAGGTTGAAGCCTGCCTGTGCGGTGCAATCCGAGGGCAGGACTTAGATTACACGGCTCTCATGTTGACGTTGATGGGGAAGAATTGGGGCTTTCCCGGGAAAACAATTTCCATGTTTGTGCCAGAGAACATGGATTGTTTCCCAGGTGACCCAGTCTTTCCTGTTGTTTTACTTGTTATTCAGTTTTCCTCAGTCTTTCCTCTTATTTGCTTATTTTTCTTATTTCCCACTCTTATTTTCCTGTGGTGATTCATGATTTAACAAAATACAACAATAATATAAAAAATTTCATCCTGATGGACTTTTCCCTATTCAAATCCAATTTAATTAAAAACAACTGGTTATACCTTAAGCTTTAGAAGTTAGAATGTACTACAGACTCAGATAAAGTTAGACATATATTATTCATGGTCAAAGAAACCTAGCTATGAGAGTTGTCCTTGATTTTAGAAACTTTTAAGTGATAGCTAACTGAAGGTGATTTTCTCATACTGTCCTTGTGCCATGACGCTTTGAAGATGAGCACTAATCTAAAAACAAGTCTTGTGAATGCCAAATAATGTCTGTAGCCTTTTTATCTGTTAGCTAACCATGAGATGCTTTGTACTGTATCTTCTTATTTTCACATGATGTTTTGTACTCATGATGTTTTGTGCTTATTGATCTTAGTTTTAACGTGTGACTACTGTACCATGTGGTCAGGAAGCATAATCTGGGAATTAACCTTTAGAACGTGACCTTCGGGTGTACTTTTAACATTGTGGTGTAATTGAAAGCTATCTATATAAATAATCATCTATGCCAATAAAATTTGAGCAGTCCAGCAGTCTGAGAAAGAGACAAAGAGACTGTCTCCGTGTGTATTCGCCGACACTGTCCATCCCCGACAGGGTGCGCATCCCTGGCGGCTGGAACTGGACTCTGGCATACTTTATTCAGCTATTTAGTCGTAATGTACACGGCATAAGTCTGCGAATGATGCCACTTCTGGTTTAGATGAGATTGTCACTAGCCTCCATGCATAGCTTCAGCTTGGAGTTCTGTTGTTTTTCATATGGTTAAAGGAAATATACCATATGGACATTGTTGCTTTCATTTTCTGATGTGCAGTTTTTCCAAGAACAAGTACGAAGAGGTTAAATTTTGTCTTATCCACATTCATCCTTTCCATCATGGCCTTCTCCTTGATAGCTCAGAGGACTTAGTTTATTTCAGTCATGTTTCTAAAAGAGGATACTTAAGTTGTAATTTTGCACAAACTTTATACATATTCACCAGTAACACTTTGTTCTTCATTTTTAAGTAAACTAGTCATCATTTATGTCTCCTGGGTGTCTCAGTGTGGTTAGCATAAATAATATGATTTAAAAAACTCTGTAATATCTAGGCAAATTTTCCACACAGAAATAAATATACCAGCATAAAATTCATAGTTTTTAAGCTTAATGATGCCAATAAATTTATTTTTTCATATATCCTACATCTTTTTATGTTACCTTAATTAAAAGTTTAAGTATGCTTTCCTGATTTATTGAGATTTGACAAAGTATAAATATAGTGTAGAACATGATGATTAGATATTCATAAACATTGAGAAATTATTGCCATAATCAAGTTGATTAACAAATCCATCACCTCACATAGTTAATCTTTATTTTCGTGGGATAGAAGAATTAAGATTCAGATTTACTCTTAACAAATTTTAAGTATACAATCAGTATTATTAACCATATTTACCATGTTATATCTTAGTCCCTCAGGCATTATTCATCTTACAATTGAAAGTTTGTACTTTTCTTACAAGGTTGTCCTTTTGACCCAACCTGCCAGCCCCTGGTAACCACTTTGATTCCACTTTCAGTTCCTATGAGTTTGGATTTCTAATTAATTAATTGACTAATTAATTATTTTAGAGAAATGCAGTTGATTTACAATATTAGGTTTAGGTGTACAACACAGCAATTCAATATTTTTGTAGATTACATTCCATTTAAAGTTATTATAAAACATTGACTATATTTCTTGTGTTGTACTTTGCAGCTTATTTACTATATACATAGTAGTTTATAATTCTTACTCCTCTACCCCAACCCTATCCCTTTATTCTTCCATTTCCCCACTGATTAGCCACCAGTTTGTTCTTTATGTCTGTGAATTAGATTGTTTTATTATATTCATTTGTTTACTTTTTATATTCTACATATAATTAATAACATACAATGTCTTAATCTGACTTGTTTCGTGGAGTGTAATACTCTCCAGGTCCATCCATATTGTTGCAAATGGAAGAAAAAATATTTTTTTAAGGAATGATTAGTATTGTATCATATACATGTACCACATCTTCTTTATCCACTCTTTGTTGATGGAACTAAGGCTACTTTCATATCTTGAAGATTATAAATAATATTGCTGTGAACATTGGGGTGCACATATCATTTTGAATTAATGTTTTCTTTTTCTTTGGATATATACCTAGATGTGGTATTGCTGGATTTGATAGTTCTATTTTTAGTCTTTTGAGGAAATGCCATACTATTTCCATAGTGCTGCTTCAATACATGCAACAGTACTTACATTCACACCAATAGTGCAGTAAGTTTCCCTTTTCTCCACATCTTAGCCAATATTTGTTTTTTGTAGAGTTTTTGATTCTAGCAATTCTGACAGATATGATGTGATATCTCATTGAGATTTTGATTTGCATTTCTCTGATGATTAATCATATTGAGCATCTTTTCATGTGCCCGTTGACAATCTGCATATCTTTGGGGAAATGTCTTTTAAGTTCTACCCATTTTTCATTAAGTTGTTTTTTTGTGACATTAAGTTATATTAGTTATTTATGTATTTTGGATATCAGCCTACTGTTGGTTATATCATATGCAAATATTTCTCCCAGTCAGTGGATTGCCTTTTCACTTTGTTAATGGTTTTCTTTGCTATGCAAATGTTTTAAGTTTAATTACATTCCATTTGTTTATTTTTGCTTTTGTTTCCTTTGCCCTAGGAGATAGATCCATAAAATATTGTTACAATATATGCAAAAACTGTTCTGTCTATATTTTCTTCCAGAAGTTTTAGGGATATTGGACTTACAGTTAGGTCTGTAACCAATTTTAAATTATTTTTTGTATAGAAGGTGAGAAAATATTCTCATTTTATTTTTCTTACATGTAGCAGTCCAATTTTCCCATCACAACTTATTAAATAACCTCTTTACTCCATTGTATATTATTGCCTCTTTTGTTAGAAATTAATTTATCATAAGTAAGTGGGTTTATTTCTGACTCTCTGTTCTGTCCAATTGGTTCATGTCTGTTTATTGTGATAGTGCCATACTGGTTGGTTACTGTAGCTTTGTAGTATAGTCTTAGGTGAGAGACCTTGATAACTCCCACTTTATTCTTTTTTTCCTCTGGAATTTTTATTGCAAGGTCTTTTGTGATTAAAAATAAAATTTAGTATCATTTGTTTGATATCTGTGAAAAATGTCAAGGGTATTTTGATAGACATTAAATATGTAGATTGCTTTGGGTAGTATGTGCAGTTTAACAATATTAATTATTCCAAATAATGAACATGGGATATCTTTGTATTTCCTTGTATTAACTTCAATTTCCTTGTCAATGTTTTAGTTTTCATAGTATAGATCTTTCACTTCCATGGTTAAGTTTATTCCTAGTTATTTTATTATTTATGATATGACTTTAAATAGAACTGTTTTAATGTTTTCTCTTTCTCATAGTTCATTATTAGTATAGATAATTAATAGATTTTATATATTAACAAAGTATGCTGCAACTTTACTGAATACATTTCTTAGTTCTAATAGATTTTTGGTTGTTACTTCAGAGTTTTCTATATAATATATCTGGTCATCAGTAAGTGGTAACAGTGTTACTTTTTCCCTTCCAAGGTCAATACATTCAATTATTTTTCTTATAAGATTGTTATGGCTAGGACTTTCAATACTATGTTGAATAGAAGTGGGAAGAGTGGACTTTGTCTTGATCTTTATTTTAGAGGAAAAATTTTAAGCTTTTCACTGTTGGCCATAATGTTTGCTGTGGGGTTGTCATAAGTTGCATTTATTATATTGAGATATATTTCCTCTGTGCCTATTTGATGATTTTATATCACAAATTTTGGCTGAGGTTTGTCAAATGCTTTTTCTGCATCTATTGATATCATCGTCATGTGATTTTTATCCTTCCATTTATTAAAGTAGTGTATCATAATGGTTGATTTGTAGATATTGATCCATACTTGCATCCCTGGAGTAAACACCAAGTGATCTATTTGTGTGATCCATTTTACACATTGTTGAATTCAGTTTGCTGTTGGAGACCATGGAACAGCAGAACTCAACAGAAGGCAAATATATATGACTCAGTTCTAAAGGACAGAGTCTCCTTCAAAGACAAGATGAAGGACTTAGGCATTAACCATGTTATTCTAAAAACAGCTGCACTAAGTCCTAAGGATACCCCTTTGTTATTAGTAAGAAAATAATCTTGTTATTGCCTATGCCTGTCCCTGCCCACTAATGTTATCATTTCCCTTAATCCCATCAATAATAATCTCATCACCTTCCTTAATAAAAAACACATGGGCTAAAGTCTAAGCATCTTTGTTCTGTGGGACAGAGTGTTTTCTGGTCCCTCATTTTCTAACTTAAGCAACTTTCATGTTCTGTTATACTGTGCTGCATTGTCTCTCTCTTCCAGGATTCCCCATTTCCCTGCAGCATGGGATGTGGCAGTTTGCTAAGATTTTTCTTAGTATTCTTCCATCTATATTCATTAGCCATATTGGCCCATAACTTTATTTTTTGTAGTGTTTTTGTCAGGATTTTCTATCAGGGTAACAATGACTGCATAGAAAGAATTTGGGAGTGTTGCATTCTCTTCAATTTTGTTTTGAATAGTTTAAGTACAGATATTATATCTGCTTTATATGTTTGGTAGAATTCACCTGTGAATACATCCAATACTAGACTTTTTATGCTAGGAGTTTTAAACTACTGATCCAATTTCATTACTGGTAATTGGTCTATTCAGGTTGCCCATTTATTTCTGATTAAATCTTGAAAGATTTTGTGCCTCTATAAATTTATCCATTTCCTCTAGCTTGTCCAATTTTTTGGCATAGGACTGTTTTTAGTATTCTGTTATGATTATTTCTATCTCTGTATTATTTATCCTCCTTCATTTCTTGTTTTGTTTATTTGGGTCCTCCTTTTCTTCTTGATAGAAAGTGTTTGGCTAAATCAATTTTTTTATTCTTTCAAAAATTTAGATCTTAGTTTGATTGCTCTTTTCCATTTTGGGGGAATTCTAATTTATTTATATTTTCTCTGATAATTATTATTTCCTCCTTACTGCTAATTTTAGGCTTTTTACCTTTTCTTCTATTTTCCCTAAATAGCAGACGAAGGAGTTTATGACATTTTTTTCTTTTTCATTTTTTTTGTCTTTTTGTCATTTCTTGGGCCACTCCCATGGCATATGGAGGTTCCCAGGCTAGGGGTTGAATTGGTACCATAGCCACCAGCCTACAACAGAACCTCAGCAACATGGATCCAAGCTGCATCTGTAACCTACACCACAGCTCAGGGCAACGCCGGATCCTTAACCCACTGAGCAATGTCAGGGATAGAACCTGCAACCTTATGGTTCCTAGTTGGATTAGTTAACAACTGAGCCATGACGGGAACTCCTATGACTTTTTTTCTTGAGAAACACCTCTAAAACTTCATACCCATAGACTTTAGACAGTTATGTTTTTATTTTTATTTATCTCAAAGTATTTTCTGATTTGTTCTCTGCTTTATTCATTGAACTATTGTTTTTGTAGTAGCATGATGTTTAGTCTCCATGTATTTGTTCTTTCCTCACTTTTATGCCTGTAATTGATTTCAAGTTTTATACCATTGTCTTCAGAAAAAAAAATGCTTGTATAATTTCTATCCTCTTAAATTTCTTGAGAATTATTTTGTGGCCTAGCATGTGAACTATCATGGAGAATATTCCATGTGTACTTGAAAAATATGTTTATTTTGTTGGTTTTGGATTGAATATCTTGAAGATATGTATTAAGTCCATTTAAGACTACTCTATTGTTATTGTTTTATGTCAAAATGATCTGTTCATTGATATAAATGGTGTGTTAAAGTCCCTTACCATTATTGTATTATTGTCAATCTTCCCTATGTTTTCATAAATATTTCTTTATATACTTAAGTTTTCCTATTATGGGTACATATATGGCATTGCTTTTTTAATGACTGAGTAGTATTCCATTGTACATATGTATTAAATCTTCTTAATCCATTCATCTGTCATTGCACATTGGGGTTGATTCCTTGTCTTGGCTATTGTGAACTGCTGCAACGAATATAGGGGTAAAGATATCTTTATTTTTCTTTTTTTTATTGCAACTTTTTTTTTAAATAGATATCAGGATCTCTTGTTAATCCATTCCAAAAGCAACAGTTTGCATCCACTAACCCCAGGCTCCCAATCCATCCCACTCCTTCCCCCTCCCACCAGACAACCAGAAGTCTATTCTCCAAGTCCATGATTTTCTTTTCTGTGGAGATTTTCATTTGTGCTGGATATTAGATTCCAGTTATAAGTGATAGCATATGGTATTTGTCTTTGTCTTTCTGACTAATTTCACTCAGTATGAGAGAGTCTAGTTCCATCCATGTTGCTGCAAATGGCATTAGGTCATTATTTTTAAGGCTGAGTAGTATTCCATTGTGTACATATACCACATCTTCCTGATCCAATCATCTGTCAATGGACATTTGGGTTGTTTTCATGTCTTTGCTATTGTGAATAGGGCTGAAATGAACATGTGGGTGAATGTGTCTTTTTTAAGGAAAGATTTCTTTGGATATGTGCACAAGAGTGGGACTGCTGGATCATATGGAAGTTCTATGTATAGATTTCTAAGGTACCTCCATGCAGAATAAACCAAATTAAAAATGAAAAAGGAGAAATCTCAATGGATACCACAGAAATGCAAAAAAATCAAAGAGAATTCTATGAACAATTACGTGCCAACAAATTTGACAACCTAGAATTAATGTACAAATTTCTAGAGACATCAGCCTACTCAAACTGAATCAAGAAGAAATATATTATTTAAACAAACCCATCAGTAGAAATGAAATTAAATATGTAATAAAAACCCTCAGTTCAGGACCAGATGACTTGACAGGCAAACTCTACCAATCATACAAAGAAGAACTTATACACATCCTTCTTAAACTTTTCCAAAATGTTGAAGAAGGAACAGTCCCATAGGCATCCTATTAAGCCACCATCCTCCTAATGCCAAAATCAGAGACAAAGATACTACCAAAAAATTTATATAGACCTGTATCTTTGATGAATATAGATTCAAAAATTCTCAATAAAATTTTAGCCAACAGAATCCAATAACACATAAAAAAAATCATACACCACAACCAAGTGGGTTTCATCCCAAGTTTCAACATATGCAAATCAATTAATGTTACACACCCCATTAATAAAAGAAAAAAGACAACACCCCAGTATCATCTCTATAGATGCAAAGAAGCTTTTGACAAAATCCACTATCTATTTATGATAAAACTCTCACCAATGTGGGTATAGAGGGAACATAACATATAAAAGCCATTTATGACAAACACACAGGTTATATAACACTCCATGGAGAAAAGCTGAAAACTTTTTAGCAATAATCTGGAACAATACAAGGATGCCCCCTCTTACTGCTTTTCTTGAACATAGTATTGGAAGTCCTAGCCATAGCAATCAAACAAAAGAAATAAAGAAGTATCCAAATTAAAAGAGAAGAGGTAAAATTATCTCTATATTCAGATGACATGATACTATATATATATATACACTGAGGACTCCACACAAGAACTATCCAAACTGATCAACAAATTCAGCAAAGTAGCAGGATACAAGATATATGCTTTTCTTTTAATATTTGTACTAGCTTATCTAAGTGGTTGATCCTAAGGCTTTACTATATTTTCCTTTAATAGCTGAATTTTTCTTTTCCTATAGATTCTTACATCTCATTGTTTCATCTTTTCTATTCGATAAAAAAAAACATTCAAAATTTCTTTTAGGGTTGGTTTATTATTGATAACTCTTTAATTTTGCTTCTCCAATATGTTCTTTATCTCTTCTTCAGTTCTAAATGGCAGTCTTGCTGAGTAGAGTTTATGGTTTGTAGGTTTTTCCTCTTCAGCACTTTAAATACAGTATGTCATTCCATTCTGGCTAGCAAAGTTTCTGTAGAAAAATTAGATAGTGGCTCTATTGTGATTCCTTTGTGTTTGACTTTTTGATTTTCTCTTCTTCCTTTAGAAATCTTTCTACTTTTAACTTTTTCCATTTAATTGTAAAATGTCTTGATATAGGTTTTTTTTTGGGGGTTCATGTTATTTGGACCCAATGCTCTTCCTGTACATATACAGTATCTATATATTTCTTTCATATTTGGGAAGTTTTCAGCCATAATTTAATTAAATGCATTTTTGACCCCGATAACTCTCTTCTTTCTAAGACCTCTGTAATGCATATATTGGTAGCCTGGATATTGTGCTAGAGTTCCCTTGATCTGTTCCCTCTCTCTCTTTTCTATTCTGATTGGGTGATTTCCATTATTTTATCTTATATATTGCCTATGTATTCTTCTGTAGCACCTCTTAATTTCCAGTGTGTTTTTCAATTTGGTAGAGTATTCTTCAGTTCTGACTTTTTAAAAATTTTTCTGATTTCTTGTTAAAATTCTCACGTGTTCATTTGTCTTACTCTAATTCAGTTTGCATTCTTATTGCTAATGCATTGAACTCTTTATCTGATAAATTAATCTTTTTTCATTTGTTGTTTTTTCAGGGTTTTCTTGTTCTTACATTTGTAAAAATCCTGTCTTCACATTTTGCTTAAATTACTCTACCTTTAGGAAAGTGGATGCAACATGTACATTTCTCATTCTTTTTTTTTTTTTTTTTTTTGGTCTTTTTGTATTTTTTAGGTGTGCCTGCAGGCACCAGGTTCCCAGGTTAGGGGTTGAATCAGAGCTGTAGCTGCCAGCCTACACCACAGCCACAGCAATGTGGGATCCAAGCCATATCTGTGACCTACAACACAGCTCATGGCAATGTCAGATCCTTAACACACTGAGCAAGGCCAGGGATCACACATGTGTCCTCATGGATATTAGTCAGGTTTGTCAACAACTGAGCCATGATGGGAATTTCATATATATATATATATATATATATATATATATATATATATATGTATGTATATATATACACATACACACAATTATTTAAAGAGTATCCTTGTGTGTCCCTCCACAGTCTGCATGTGCTTAGTTGCTTTGGTAAGAACCATATCTCTTGTGGGCATGAGTCATGTCTCCCCCCTGGGTATTCTGATAGCTATAACCTAGGTAGGAGGTTGGGCTAGAGTTGGAGGGAAAGAGCTAGATATAGATGTGAGCTGGGGTTTCACCTCCACTCATTGACCAACATCATGCTCTGTGGGCAAGTTTGGGTCCCAAATTGCTGGAGCAGAATCCTTGAGAGTTAGGTCTGAGCTGGCACTGTTCCCACTAGTTGTATTCTCTCTTTCACCCTAGCATTGGCAGCTTTGCCCTAGAAAGGAGCAGTGCTTGACCAAGAGGGCCTGGAGTGAACACTAGTGGTGGGTCACAGTACAAGCTATGGTGATCTTGGAACTAGTCAGAGTTCTGGACCACTCCCTATCACAACCTCTAGGAATACCATAAGTAGTTGCCCTTGCATTATTTAGATGCCTTTTCAGGTCCAAAGGTGGCTCTGTCACCTACAACTGCACACTTTTCTTTGCCATGCAGCCTTTGATCTAATGTGGAACTGTATAGCAGAGCAAGTGGGGCTCAGGTGTACTCTGGGATGATCATAGGAAACTCACCAGTGTACCAAGCAGTTTCAACCTGCTTTCTCTGCTTTGATTTGAATGTAAGAAAATATGATCACTCTTTTCATAAATGCTGTCAGTCCCACTGTTTTCAAATCAGCTAATCATACCACAAAGCTGGGGTGCCCAATATGTGGTTCAAACTGCTTAGGGAGGACTCTGAGTCCATGTAAGACCCCTCAGCTTATCTTCCCAAGGGTGCAGGTCTTGACCTGATCATTTTTCTTTCCTTCCTACCAGATTCCATGTGGATTTTAAAACCTGGATTTTTATGAGATGTTCTGCCTATCTCCAGTTTGTTTAGAGTGAGAATATCTCCATATGTAGATGCACTTCTGATGTGTTTTTGCAGTGAGGCAAGATTCATGTCCTCTACTCCACCAACTTGATCACCTTTCTTCATCTACCTACATCTTGAGTTGCATGTTTGTCAACAAATTATTAGTATTATAAAATGACTCATACATATAAATTTTACCTGAAAATACCAAGGTTAAGTTTTGAAGTTATAGACTTTTGGTACATGACAATACATATTATAAATTTAGTAAGCTGTGTATCAAGCTCATATTTTAGAGTTGAATTAAGACCTAGATATGGTTTAAATTTGATAAGAATGAGGGCTAAGTTTTTCCATGATGACTATGCTGCTGCATGCATTAGATTACACCATCTGTATTAACATGTCAGAAAATGAGGAAAAAGAATTTCACTTATCTATTTCCATAAATGCATTTCCCTCAGTTTTGGTATTGGAAAGATCACTATATTTAGAAAAGCAATCAAGATTTAATAACCCAGTACTGATCAGCATTAGTAAAATCTACAGCACCAGACAAGAAACTGTGCTACAGCTACAATAGCAACTTACAGGGATTCCTAATGAGATTCAAGACAAGACTGGGCTCATATAAAATTGAATTTAGTAGAAAATTTTAACATGTTTTGGAAAAATATTTTGCACATTAAAAACTTAATTTAATGATTATGAATTTTTTACCCAGAATTTTCATTGCACTAGTGCCCTGCTTTCTGTAGCAAACCGATTTGTGAGCAGTCAAAATTTGCTTGGCACTTCATTTTTAAAGTTCAAGTTGCTTACTCAGCCCTCTATAGAAAATGATGCTTGGAGTTTCCCTGTGGCTCAGCAGGTGAAGAACCCAAGCTTGTGTCTGTGAGGATAGGTCTTCAACCCCTGGTCTCACTCATTTGGTTAAGGATCTGGTGTTGTCACAAGCTGCCACATAGGTTGCAGATGTGGCTTGGTTCTAGTGTTGCTGTGATTGTGGCATAGGCCAGCAACTGCAGTTCTGATTCAGCCCCTAGCCCAGGGAACTCAATATGCTGCAGGTGTGGCCTTAAATGAAAAAGAAAAAAATGTAATTTTACACTGCTGGTGAGTTATGAAATTATGTCTTAAGTCTTCTCACAACTACTATTACATAAAGTAGGTTATATTGTGCCAGAATATGATACAGTGGGCAGCAGCAAAGCATCAAGAATATAATGAAGGTATAGGTTTGTCCAGTAGGTAACACCACATTTGGGGAGTTTAACCTGTTAATCTTTCAGGAATTTGGTAGAAGTTAAAGTAGCTGAAATGGATAGAGGTTATCTAAAATATGAGTCATCATATCTTGATGTTGTGCAAATGAGAATATCTCTAAAGTTTAACATTCATTTATTCAGTTATTTAAGCTGGATTGAATAGATGATTCTTCCAATGGCAAGGGTATTCACCCACTCTTCACTGCAAGGGCTGTCACAAGCTCTCAATCAAAATACATACCTAAAGTATATTTTGGTTTCTTGGCTTAAAGTTCAAACTTTACCATTATATTGTATTCCAAATTAATGCAAAAAATTCCAAAATAGTTAACATCCCTTCTATATATTGCAGATCAGTCGTAGAGTAAAAAAAACAAAGTAACTATTAAAAATAATAATAACAACAAACAAAAAATCAAAATTAAAATAATTTGAATTATCATTCTATGAACTGATTTTTTAAATCAGTTTTTGGAAAACAAAACATATTGACTAAATCAATTGCATGGATAAGAATGAATTTCATCGAATATTTCTATCTGCTTGTTTCAGTCATAAAATTTATACTGTATTTAAGTAGTCACATATAAACAGATTTAGAGAGTAAAATTATTTAAAGTATTTAGGTAATTTATTTTTCATTATGCTGTTAAAAAAAAGTGTTACTTAAAACCAGGAGTCATTTAAGAAGACTTTAGGAGGTGAAATAAACTGATTTTGAAAAAAATTGAAATTATTTACCAGTACTGTATTTAAATTTGAAGTTTAATCAGGAATAACTGCTAAAGGATTTGATACTGTGTTAATTTTAAAAGATTTAATGTCGGTGATTAAGAAATAAGTATCTTCAAAATTCTTCTTTGTACATTATTATTGTTTATGGCTTAGCAGCCATTCATTTAAAATCGTATAATAATATTAAACATATAATAATAATAGCAAGTAATAATAAACTTATTTATTATTTTCACAATTGCTCTTGTGTTTGGGTGATTTAAAAAAAATGTGTTTATTCTACCATTCACCATAAAGTGGAAATTTTGAACTTTCCATTCCCTGTTTGTTTTTCGGAAATGTCATTTTAGTTTCTGCAGAATGGAAATGCTAACTCAATAAATATGCTATAATGTGTTCATACACAACACTCTTTACCTGGCCCTTTCCAGTGCTTTTAAAAAATTTAATTAAAATATCTTTTCTTTGTTATAATTTTGATTGGCTTAGATAATGAATTTAACCAAAAAACACTGAACACATTTATAAAGCAATTTGTTATTTGTGGAAAACTGTCCATCATACTGTGAAAGATGCGAAGATAAATAAAATATGGTTATTACTCTCAAGATATGTGCAAAGTAGAGGAGATAAATAGGTTTATGACAATTTTAATACAAATTCAATTTCACAATAAGATCTATAAAAATTTTAAATGGAGTTCCAGAAAAGAAAATAAATGTTTATTACTCAGAGAGATGAAAGGAGAAAACATTTTGCCATTTCCATTGAAACCTAGAAGTAAAAAAGGTGACAATCATAAAAATAATTACAAGCTATTTTGCATTTTTAAATATATAGAATGCTCTCAAATTTCACTATGTCATCCATTTCCTTAAAATTAGTTTGAAAGAGAATATATACTATCATCATAAGTTTGTAAATAGAGGACATTTTGTGAGAGAGGTTAGTGATCATTTAAAATTAATAAAAAATATGGACTCCAACCCCCAAGTCCTAAATACATTTCATTTATGTTTGTTTTGCTCTTAGCTTTTGCTTAGTATTTTTTAAATTGGTTCTAAAAAGCTTTTTCTGTACCTCCATAATATACTCACAAAAAAGGCAACTTTATCATATTCCTGCATACTTCTCTTCATATGTCTAAAAGCACTTATTTTTCTCCTAAAAAAATAAGAGCTTCTGACTCATTTATTAGCATAAGTAGTTAGATTTGTTTTATAGCCTTATGGACAGATGGCACCTTCAGCACAGACAAACCTGATGTGTATAGAGCTTTAGTTTACTATTTAAAGGAACAATGAATCTTACTAAATATCAATGAATATCATATTCTTTGTAACATTTAAGGTATTCTAAATGATACTTTTAACCACTGTTATCAATATAAAGTTCATTAAACAAACATTCATAAATCTCCAGTGTTCTAGAAAGTGTCATATTTAGTTTTCTTATTCTAGAATCCTCAAAGAATTTAAGCATTACTAATGAAATAAGGTGCCTGGTTAATTGTTTCCTGAATATATTTGTGTTTTTTTTATAAGTCATTTTTCATATTTCTTTTGCTTTTTTTCTTTTCTTTTTTTTTATTAAAGTATAGTTGACTTAAACATCATGCCAATTTCTGCTGTTTAGCAAAGTGACCCAGTCATATATATGGATAGGTATGTGTGTGTATATTTAAATATATTATTTTCCATCATCATCATCATCTATATAAGGAGATTGTACAGAGCTCCCTGTGCTATACAGTAGGACCTCATTGTCTATCCATTTTGAATATAATAATTTGCATCTATTAATTCCAAACTCCCAGTTCATCCCACTCTCTCCCCTCTCACTCATGGCAACCACAAATCTTTTTTTCCATGTCTGTGAGTCTGTTTCTGTTCATTTGTGTCATAATTTAGATTCCACATATGTGATATATGATATCACTTATTGGTAGGAATCTGTTGAAAATGATACAAATGAACATATTTACAACAGAAACAGACTTACAGATTTCAAAAACAAACTTATGGGGAAACATCTGGGGGCTGGAGAGATAAATTAGGAGGTTAGGATTAACATATACACATCTCTCTTTATAAACCAGAAACTAACAAGGACCTAATGTATACATAGGAAAATCTAGTCAGCATTCTGTAATAACCTAAATGGGAAAATAATCTAAAAAAGAATGGGTATATATTTAAGTAAAACTGATTCACTTTGCTATACATCCAAAACTAAAAGAAAAAAATGTAAATCGATAATACACCAAAAATATTTAAAAGAAAGTGAAAAATGAAACAAAACATTATTACTGGATATTGTATTCAGGCCACAGCCATCTGCCCTCCAAATTTTCTGATGAGAACTTAGTGAAAATCTTTTTGAAGTTTCCTTGTTTTTGACCAGGAATTTCTGGTCTTTCTCGCTGCTTTCAAAATTCTCTTTTTGATTTGACTCTTGACAATTTATTTATAATGCGTGGCTTGATTTGGTCTCCTAGAGTTTGGCCCATTTGGATTTTGTTGAGCTTTTAAATGTTTATTATGTCTTCAATCAATTTGGGAAAGTTGTTGGCCATTACTTCCTCAATTATTTTCTCTGCTTTTTAAAATTTCTTTTCACCTCCTATGATTATAACAATGAATACTTTTGCTCTTCTACAGGTGTCTAAAAAGCTCCTTATGCCATATTCACTTTTCTTCAATCCTTTTGCTTTCTGTTCTTCAAATGTGATATTTGCCATTCCATCTTCAGATCCACTGATTCTTTATTCTACATGCTTAAAGCTACTATTGAATAACTCTAGTGAATTTATTATTTCAGGTATTGCGATTTTCAATACCGGAATTTCCCATTAGTTACCTTTTTAGTTTTTCTTTCTCTTACTGATTTTTCCTTTTTGTTCAGACATAATTTTCTTGACTTCCTCCATGGTTTCCTTTAGTTCTTTGACCGTCTTTCCAATACTTGTTTTAAAATTTTCATTTTTTGAGTTCCCATCGTGGTGCAGCAGAAACAAAACAGACTAGGAAGCATGAGGTTGCAGTTTCAATCCCTGGCCTCGCTCAGTGGGTTAAGGATCTGGCATTGCTGTGAACTGTGGTGTAGGTCACCTATGTGGCTCGGATCTGGTGTTGCTGTGACTGTGGTGTAGGCCAGCAGCTACCGCTCCAATTTGACCCCTAGCCCAGGAACCTCCATATGCTGCAGGTGCAGCCCCCAAAAGACAAAAAGACAAAAAAATTTTGATTTTTTGACATCTATCAGATCTTTTTCAGGGAGAGTTTTTTTTTTTTTTTTTCCCTTGAATGGGTTGTGCTTTCCTATTTCTTTCTATTATTTGTGAGTTTCTTTGTTGAAAAGTGTATATTTGAGTCCAATGGTGTGATAACTCTAGACATCTGATTCTCTTCATTCTACAAGTTTTGCTAGGTTTTTTAAAAAATTTGTTTGCTATTTATTTGCTTTTATTAATTTTTGTTAATTTGTTTTATTGTTGTAGTATATACTTTGTTGAGAATCATCCTGAGGTTTAAGCTCTTCTAAGGTTTTTCCTATTTCTGAGTCTTCTTCTGGACTTGCATTAGGATTTTATATAGTCTTTTGTATATGCAGTTTCTTCAAATGTCCTATTCTTGAAGATTTAGCCCCCACAAGAGAAAAGAAAGAAAACTGAAGCACTGTCCCTTAAAATGCCTTGGTATTCACTTCAGCCAGGGTGCCAAAATGGCAGCGGATGCAAAATCATTGTTTAATTCTTTACACTTTTTAAATAAGAAGCAGCAGTCAGTTATCAGAGATATCACAGACCCTTCAAATCGAAAGTCACCTACCCTGGATCCCTCAAGCTGGGGCATGCTGTACCAGGAACATATGCATAGCTGACTGCCATGGAGCTATAGAGTGGTGGTGGTAGTGTTACCCTATTAAGAGCTGAAATCAACTAAAATTAACCTCAATTTATTGAGCAATCTTCTCCCAGATGATACAAGCCTTAAATAGAATCCAGAGTTCCAAAATATTTATATCAGAGACATTCTTCCAACGAACTTGTTTGCTACATGGGAGAAAGATTTCTTGTACCTCTTATGCTGTCATCTCACTGGAGCCCTCCTCCAGTAATAATAATTTTAAGAAGATACTTAATGGTGATGAATACTATTATTAATGATATAATTTTAATAAAAAATAAATTAGGGACACAATCCTATTTACCATATCATCAAAAAGAATAAAATACCAGAGTTCTGTCATGCGTCAGTGGTTATCAAATCCAACTAGGAACCATGAGGGTGAGGGTTCGATCCCTGACATTGCTCAGTGGGTTAAAGATCTGGTGTTGCTGTGAGCTGTGGTGTAGCTCACAGACATGGCTCAGATCCCATGTTGCAGTAGCTCTGGCATAGGCTGGCAGCTACTGCTCTGATTAGACCTGTAGCCTGGAAACTTCCATATACCAGAGGTGCAGCCCTAAGAAAGAAAAAAGCCAAAAAAAAAAAAAAGGATAAAATACCTAGAAATTAACCTATGTAAATAGACAAAATATTTTTACTATGAAAACTATAAGATGCTGATAAAATAAATCAAAGATGACACAAACAGATGGAAAGTTATAATAAGCTTTTGAATTGGAAGCATCAATATTGTCAAAATTATTAATACCTAAGACAATCTATACATTCAATACAGTACCTACCCAGTTATCAAATAAATTATTTATTTTTTTATTTTTTTGTCTTTTTGTCTTTTCCAGGGCCACTCTCACGGAATATGGAGATTCCCATGCTAGGGGTCTAATCAGAGCCATAGCCACCGGCCTATGCCAGAGACACAGCAACGCAGATCTAAGCCACATCTGCAACCTACACCACAGCTCACAACAACACCAGATCCTTAACCCACTGAGAAAGGCCAGGGATTAAATCCGCAACCTCATGGTTCCTAGTCGGATTCGTTAATCACTGCACCATGATGGGAACTCTTCAATTAAATTCTTTACAGAACTAAAATGATACATTTTAAAATTTGTGTGGAAACACAAAAACCCAAAATAGACAAAGCAAAATTAAGAAAAATGGAATTGGAGGAATCAGGCTTCCTGGCTGAATACTATACTACAAAGTTACGGTCATCAAAAGAGTATGGTTGTGACATTAAACCAGAAATATAGTTCACTGGAACAAGGTTGAAAGCCCAGATATAAATCCAAGTACCTTTAGTTAAAGAATATATCACAAAGAAGGCAAGACCATAGAGTGGAGGAAAAACAGTCTCTTCAATAAGTGGGAGAAGTGGATAACTACCTGTAAAAGAATGAAATTAGAACATTCTATAATACCATACAAAATAATAAATTCAAAATGCATCAGATAAACAAGAGAAATAAAAGGCACCCAAGTAGGAAGAAAAGAGATAAAACTGTCACTGTATGCAGATGACATGATACTATATAAAGAAAACCCTAAGGATGCAACCCGAAAATCACTTGAACTTGTCAACAAATTCAGCAAAGTAGCAGGATATAAGATTAACATTCAGAAATCAGTCACATTTCTGTATACTAACAATGAAATATTAGAAAAGGAATACAAAAATACAATACCTCTTTTAATTGAACCCCAAAAATTGAATACCTGGGAATACACCTGACCAAGGAGGTGAAAGACTTATATGTTGAGAACAATAAAACATTAATCAAGGAAATTAAAGAAGATGTAAAGAAATGGAAAGGTATTCCTTGCTCCTGGGTTGGAAACATTAATATTGTAAAAATGGGAAGAATGACCAAAGCAATCTACAGATTCAATGCAATCCCTATCCAATTACCCATAACATTTTTCACAGAACTAGCACAAATGATGCAAAAATTTATATGGAATCACAAATAGTACAAAGCCACAGTAATTAAGTCAGTGTGGGACTGGTATAAAAACAGACATAAAGACCAATGAAACACAACAGAGAAGATAGAAATAAACCCAGACATCTTTGGTCAATTAATCTTCAACAAAGGAGGCAAGAAGCTAAAATGGGAAAAAGACAATATTTTTGGCATGTCTTGCTGGGAAACCTGGACAGCTGCATGCAAGTCAATAAAACTAAAACACACCATGCACAAAATTAAACTCAAAATGGCTGAAAGACTTAAATATAAGACAAGACACCATCAAACTTCTGAAAGAGAACATAGACAAAACATTCTCTGACATCAACCTTACAAATGTTTTCTCAGGCCAGTCTCCCAAAGCAATAGAAATAAGAGCAAAAATAAATCAGTGGGATCTAGTCAAACTGACAAGCTTTTGCACAACAAAGGAAACCAAAAAGAAAACCAAAAGGGAGAAAATAGTTTCAAATGATGCAACTCACGAGCACTTAATCTCTAAAATATACAAGCAACTTACACAACTCAACAGAAAAAAAGCCAATCACCCAATGGAAAAATGGGCAAAAACCTGAATAGACATTTCTCCAATGAAGATATGCAGATGGCCAACAACCACATGAAAAAATGCTCAACATCGCTGATTATTAGAGAAATGCAAATCAAAACTACCATGAGATAGCACCTCACACCAGTCAGAATGGCCATCAATAATAAGTCCACACATAACAAATGCTGGAGAGGGTGTGGAGAAAAGGGAACCCTCCTGCACTGGTGGTGGGAATGTAAGCTGGTACAACCACTATGGAGGAGAGTATGGAGGTACCTTAGAAAACTATCCATAGAAATACCATATAACCCCGCAATCCCACTCTTAGGCATATATCCAGATAAAACTATCCTTGAAAAAGACATTTGCACCTGCATGTTCATTGCAGCCCTATTCAAAATAGTCAAGACATGGAAACAATGCAAATGTGCATCAGCAGGTGATTGGATTAGCAAGATGTGGTATATATTCACAATGGAATACTACCCAGCCATAAAAAGAACAAAATGGTGCCATTTGCAGCAACATGGATGGAACTAGACTCTCTCATACTGAGTGAAATAAGTCAGAAAGAGAAAGACAAATAGCATATGATATCACTGATATCTGGAATCTAATATATAGCACAAATGAATCTTTCCCCAGAAAAGAAAATCATGGACTTGGAGAATAGACTTGTGTTTGCCAATGGGGAGGGGTAGGGGAGGAAGTGAGATAGACTGGGAGCTTGGGCTTAATAGATGCAAAGTATTGATTTTTGAATGGATTAGCAAGAGATCCTGCTATGTAGCACTGAGACCTATGTTTAGTCACTTATGGTGAATCATGATAATTGGAGAAAAAAGAATGTATACATGTATGTGTAACTGGGTCCCCATGCTGTATGCTAGAAGAAAAATTTTATTGGGCAAATAGCAATAAAAAATTTAAAAATAACAATAATAATAAATGCACAATCAAACAAGCAAAAACCCAACATGGACTAAAGACTTAAATGTAAGGGCCAATAAATACTATAAATATCCTAGAAGAAAAAACATAGGCAGACTGCTCTTGTTTGATCACCTGATAAATAATGAAAATAAAAACAGAAATGAAACAATGGTACCTAATGAAACTTAAAAGTTTTTGAATTGCAAGGGAAACTGTAAACAAAATGAAAAGATAACCCACAGAATGGGAGAAAAACTTTGCAAATGAAGTGGTCAACTATGGGTTAATTTCCAAAATATGCAAACACCTCATGGAGCTTTACATTAAATAACAAAAACAAAAACAAAAACTCACTAATCAAAAAAAAAAAAAAATGGACAGAAGATCTAAACAGGGATTTCTCCAAAGAAGACATATGAAAGGCCAGTAAGTATGTGAAAATATTATTGATATTGCTAATTATCAGAGAAATACAAATGATGTATCACCTCACATAAGTCAGAATGGCAGTCATTAAAAATTCTACAATGAATCAATGCAGGAGAAGGTGTGGAGTAAAGGGATCCCATCCCTTCTACACAATTGGTGGGAATGTACATTGATGCAACCACTATGGAGGACAGTATGGAGATTCCTTAACAAATTATATATAAAAAGTTGCTGTGTAACAGTAATCCCACTCCTAGGCATACCTTCAGAATAAATTCTAATTTGAAAATATATGTACACTCCAATGTTCACTGAAGCTCTATTCACAATAGCCAAGAAATAGAAGCAACACAAATACTCATCAACAGAGGAATGGATAAAGAAAATGTGGTACATAAATACAATGGAATAATATTCATCCATAAAAATAATTAAATAATGCGTTTTTAGCAACATCGATGGACCTAGAGATTATCATACTGAGTAAAGAATGTCAAGGACAAATATATGATATTATTTTATGTGGAATCTAATAAAAGTGTTACCAAATAACTTATTGAAAATCAGAAACAAACTCACAGCTTTCGAAGCCAGTCTTATGGTTACCATAGATGAAACCATTTTGGGGAGGTAAGAATTGGGATGGCGGGAATCACAGAGACACACTACTGTCTAAAATAGATAATCAGTAAGAACTTACTATACAACACAAGAAATTATTCTTAATAGTTTGTTATAACCTATATGGGAAAAAAGAATGAATACGTATGATTGATTTAATCTGCTGTACACCTGTTGTTTTTTTCATTTTTTCAGTGATGTTTGAAAAGCAGATTTTTTTTTATTTTATGAGGCTGTGTCATTTAAAAAAATCATGTTTTATTCTTTCTGTTCTATATATAGATATAAACAAATTTTGGCTAATCCAAGATCACCAACAATTTAACTTTTATTCACCTAGTGATTTTATACTTTTAATTTAATATTTTGGTCTATAAGATATTTATAGTTAATTTTTTATATGATATGACATGTGAATGGAAGATTTTCTTTCTGTATATTCTATTGTTCCAGATATATTTTTATAAACATTATATTTTCCCATTGAAAGATTATTTTACTTTTTTTCTAAGTCAATTGGCTATATATGTGTGGGTATATTTCTAAGTATTCTAGTCCATTCATCTATATTCATGTCCTTAACTTTAATGTCATAATGTCTTGATCACTGTTGATTTAGTGTGCATTAAAATGAAATCATGTTAAGTCCTCCAGAATTTTTCTTTGTTCAAAGGTGTTGACAATTCTAAGCCCTTTTTATCTGTAAAATGAGGAAATTGAAATTTAGAGACATTAAATCTTCCCTAAATTAGAAGTAACACCACAGAGATTAAACACTTGCTGTTGTAGCTTATGAGCCATTTGTAATATCTAACTAGGCAACTAAAAATTATCCAAACCAATTAGTAACTATTTAGTCACTGAACACATAAACCTAAACTGAGTTTTCTTTTGATATTTATTTTTGAAATTGGAAAATACTATTCATTTTTATGACATTATTTTAAACATTATTTGATAAAATAATTAAAATTTGTATCCTAACTTCTGTAAAAAAAATTCTGCCTATATTAGATAGAAGACCTCTGTCATTAGTAAGAATGTAAAAATTAGCTTTGTTCTGAAATGACAGAAGCGACACTATTTAAAAATGATCAAGAGAAACATAATACATTTCATTATTATTTCTAGAAATGGTTAGTAGAATAAATGTATCATAAAAGTATGTTAGGCCACTTAATTTTTCTCAATGTGTACCTAAAAATGTTCATTTCTTCTCTGCTCTAGGAAGGGCCTAGGAAAACTTATGCAGCAATCATAATTGCTGCATTTACTCTACCAGCTATCTTACTTTGCAAGATAGTAAGTTATCTTACTTTTGCACTGGACCACAGTTTAATGAGCAAAAGAGTAGAAGGCAGGAAGCAGAAACTACTGCGCTATAAATCCTGTGGGCAATGGAAAATCAAATATAGAAAACATACACTTCTGCATTCAAGGTAATATCTCTTTCAATACAAACAAGATAATATACATTATACTAATTACTAAATTTTTAAAGCAGTATTTCTAAAGGAAGTCTGAAGAAAATATTAAAAAAAAACATGATGTGCAAAGACAAAATTATTTCTAACAAATATTTTGTGGATTTTTTCTCTTAGATTAATTTATAATGCATTTTCCAGATAAATTTAGCTACTGTTGTAAAGAATGAATGGAATATTTTTTCTTTCTCTAAAGACCTAGTCAAAATTCATTTTCAGAGTATTCTTCCTCTTTGGAACAATGCAAAATTCAGGTTAAATGCCCTCTGTTCTCTAAAATGCCAACACAAATTTTGCCAGAAATGAATAATTGTAGTTACCCCAGATCTATAAATGAAATCAAAGAGAAAACCCCACATGAGTGTTTAAATAATTTATGTATAATATACTTTGGGGTCTGATTTACAATAAAATTAGGTGAGTAGTGTAGACAGGAAAATTTCTCTGCAAACCATAAGATTCAATGACTTCAAATAAAATATCAGTGGCATATCAAATAAACTTAGTATTTTGTTTAATATTAAAATTCCTTGTAATTTTAGATAAAGGTTTGAGCTTTAGAAATATTGATGTTCCTCTTATTAAGTTTGGGGACAGTCTGAAGATATGGACATTTAGATGATAATTAGGGTCACTAAATGTTCTAACATGTAAAAATGCATTATTTCAATATAGTGAAGTATCCACACTTTATATAACTGCTGCCCTCAAGTACTTAAGAAAACTTCCTTAATTAGAAAAATTATTTCCTTCATTATAAAAATGTTTCAAATTCAGAAACTATTTTTAAATTTGAACCCCATTCAACCTTTTCATGGGTCAGATATGCAAAAACAATGATAATGAGAAGACGTTGTCTAAATCTCTGTTGTATAAGAAAATCATAGCCTCTGACAAAATTATTTAGGCTTATAATATGAAAATAAAATATATTCAAGGTTATCCTTTTAGCCCCTAATTTTTGTCCAACTGGACTATAAAACCAAGTACAATGCTTTGTTTTTTATTATTATTATTATTATTTTTTCCCACTGTACAGCATGGGGATCAAGTTATTCTTACATGTATACATTTTTTCCCCCACCCTTTGTTCTGTTGCAGTATGAGTATCTAGACATAGTTCTCAATGCTACTCAGCAGGATCTCCTTGTAAATCTATTCTAAGTTGTATCTGATAACCCCAAGCTCCCTATCCCTCCCACTCCCTCCTTCTCCCATCAGGCAGCCACAAGTCTATTCTCCAAGTCCATAATTTTCTTTTCTGTGGAGATTTTCATTTGTGCTGGGTATTAGATTCCAGTTATAAGTGATATCATATGGTATTTGTCTTTGTCTTTCTGGCTCATTTCACTCAGTATGAGATTCTCTAGTTCCATCCATGTTGCTGCAAATGGCATTATGTCATTCTTTTTTATGGCTGAGTAGTATTCCATTGTGTATATATACCACTTCTTCTGAATCCAATCATCTGTCGATGGACATTTGGGTTGTTTCCATGTCCTAGCTATTGTGAATAGTGCTGCAATGAACATGCGGGTGCATGTGTCTTTTTCAAGGACGGTTTTGTCTGGATATATGCACAAGAGTGGGATTGTAGGGTCATATGGAAGTTCTATGTATAGATTTCTAAGGTATCTCCAAACTGTTCTCCATAGTGGCTGTACCAGTTTACATTCCCACCACCAGTGCAGGAGGGTTCCCTTTTCTCCACACCCTCTCCAGAATTTGTTACGTGTGGATTTATTAATGATGGCCATTCTGACTAGTGTGAGGTGATATCTCATGGTAGTTTTGATTTGCATTTCTCTTACAATCAGCGATGTTGAGCATTTTTTCATGTGGTTGTTGGCCATCTGTATAGCTTCCTTGGAGAACAGTCTATTCAGGTCTTTGCCCATTTTTCCATTGCATTGTTGGCTTTTTTGCTGTTGGGTTGTATAAGTTGCTTATATATTCTAGAGATTAAGCCCTTATCCATTGCATCATTTGAAACTATTTTCTCCCATTCTGTAAGTTGTCTTTTTGTTTTCTTTTGGGTTTCCTTTGCTGTGCAAAAGCTTGTCAGTTTGATGAGGTCCCATGGGTTTATTTTTGCTCTAATTTCTATTGCTTTGGGAGACTGACCTGAGAAAATATTCATTATGTTGATGTCAGAGTGTTTTGCCTATGTTTTCTTCTAGGAGTTTGATGGTGTCTTGTCTTATATTTAAGTCTTTCAGCCATTTGGAGTTTATTTTTGTTTTATTTTTGTGAGGGTGTGTTCTAATTTCATTGCTTTACATGCAGCTGTCCAGGTTTCCCAGCAATGCTTGCTGAATAGACTTTCTTTTTCCCATTTTATGTTCTTGCCTCCCTTGTCAAAGATTAATTGACCATAGGTGTCAGGATTTATTTCTGGGTTCTCTCTTCTGTTCCATTGGTGTATCTGTCTGTTTTGATACCAGTACCACACTGTTTTGATGCCTTTGGCTTTGTAATATTGTCTGAAGTCTAGGAAAGTTATGCCTCCTGCTTGGTTTTTGTTTCCCAGGATTGCTTTGGCAATTCTGGGTCTTTTGTTGTTCCATATAAATTTTTGGATTGTTTGTTCTAGTTCTGTGAAAAATGTCATGGGTAATTTGATAGGGATTGCAGGGAGCCGAGGAGATGCAAGGACTCAAAAAAAGGACCTTACCTGATGGCAGAAAAACCTGAAGGCAGGTTCCTAACCAAGGAAAGGAGCTCACCTGAATGGTACATGCCAAAGTTGGGCCTCTAGACAAGATAAAAGCCTGCCTGAATAGTACATGCTGAAGGTGGGCCTCTGGACAGGATTAAAGCCTGCCTGAATGGTGCATGCCAAAGGTGGGATTCTGGTCAGAATGAAAGCCTGCCTGTATGGTACAAGCCAAGGGCAGGCCTCAGATTATGTAGCTCTCATTTTGATGTTTATAGGGAAGAAGTGGGGCTTTGCTGGGAAAACAATTTCCATGTTTGCATCAGAGAAGATGGATTGTTTCTCTGGTGACCTAGTCCTTCCCGTTGTTTAATTTGTTATTCAGGTTTCCTCCGTCTGTCCTGATTATTTGCTTATTATTCTCATTTCCCATTCTTATTTTCCTGTGGAGATTTGTGACTTAATAAAATTACAATAATAATATAGTAAGAATTTCATTGTAAGGGACTTTCCCTTATTTTAATCCAACTTAATTAAACATGGTGTTTATCTACTAACTAGTTATACAGTAAACTTTAGAGTTAGGATTTTAATGAGGTTGATAGAAGTTGGACATATATTATTCATGATCAAAAGAAACCCAGCTGTGAGTTTTGTTCTTGACTTTAGAAACTTTTAACAGTAGCTAGCTAAGTTGTTTTGTATTTTCTCAAACTGTCTCCCTGCCAAGGACACTTTGAAGATAGACACTAGTCTAAAGACAGGATTTTTTTGTGTTTGTAACTTCTTCAGCTTGTGGGAATTAGCTGGCTATGAGATGGTTTGTGCTGGGTCTCCTCTTTCCCACATGATATGCTGTGCCTGTTTGTCCTTGAATTGTACTCACTAAATTTAGTTAGACTAAAGATTTTAAAACATGACGTATTGCTACTGTACCATGTAATCAAAAAACAAATTCTAATAGTTAACCAATGTACTTTTAACACTATGATGTAATCTGTAGTGAAAAATACAATTAACCACTTATGCCAATAAAATTTGAGCAGTCCAGCGCCGTGAAAGAAGGGACAAAGAGGCTGTCTCCGTTCTTTCACCAATGCTGTCCATCTCTGATTGGGAAGGTGTACACTCCCTGGCTGCTGGACCCAGTTGTTGGAGATGGCCTCTGGCAGAATCTGTAGATTGCTTTGGGTAGTATGGCCATTTTTACAATATTGATTTTTGCAATCCATGAACATGGAATATCTTTCCATTTCTTTACATCTTCTTTGATTTCTTTGATTAACATTTTATAGTTCTTGGCATATAAGTCCTTAACCTTCTTGGTCAGGTGTATTCTGAGGTATTTTATTTTGTGAGGTGCAATTTTAAAAGGTATTGTATTTTTGTATGCCTTTTCTAATATTTAATTGCTGGTATACAGAAATGCAACTGACTTCTGAATGTTAATCTTATAGCATGCTACTTTGCTGATTTTATTAATCAGTTCAAGTTGTTTTTGGGTTGAGTCCTGAGGGTTTTCTATGTATAGTATCATGTCATCTGCATACAGTGACAGTTTTATCTCTTCTCTTCCTATATGGATGCCTTTTATTTCTTTTGTTTGTCTAATTGCTGTGGCTAGGACTTCCAAAACTATGTTGAAAAGCAGTGGTGAGAGTGGGCATCCCTGTCTTGTTCCAGATTTGAGTGAGAAGGCTTTCAGTTTTTTTCCATTGAGTATTATATTTGCTGTGGGTTTATCATAAATGGCTTTGATTATGTTCAGGAATGTTCCCTCTATACCCACTTTGGCTAGGGTCTTGATTATGAATGGATGTTGGACTTTGTGAAATGCTTTTTCTGTGTCTATTGAGATGATCACATGATTTTTGACTTGTCTTTTGCTAATGTGGTGTATGATGTTGATTTGCATATGTTGAACCATCCTTGTGAACCTGGGATGAACCCTACCTGGTCATGGTGTATAATTTTTTTGATATGTTGTTGGATTTTGTTGGCTAAGATTTTGTTGAGAATTTTTGCATCTATATTCATCAATGATATTGGGCCATAGTTTTCTTTTTTGGTGGTATCTCTGGTTTTGGAATGAGGGTGATGGTGGCATCATAGAATGTCTTTGGAAGTATTCCTTCTTCTTCAACCTTTGAAAAAGTTTAAGGAGGATGGGCACCAGTTCCTCTTTATATGATTGATAGAATTCACCTGTGAAGCCATCTGGTCCTGGACTTTTATTTGTAGGGAGTGTTTTTATGACCTCTTCAATTTCATTTCTAGTTATCAGTCTGTTCAGTTGGTCTGTTTATTCTTGATTCAGTTTTGGCAGGCTGTAAGATTCTAGAAAATTGTCCATTTCTTCCAGATTGTCAAACTTGTTGGCACATAGTTGTTCATAGTATTCTCTTATGGTTTTTTGTATTTCTGCTGTATCCGTTGTGATTTCTCCTTTTTCATTTATAATTTTGGTTATTTGGGTTCTTTCTCTCCTCTTTTTCGTGAGTCTGGCCAGGGGTTTGTCAATTTTGTTCACCTTTTCAAAGAACCAGCTCTTGGTTTTATTCATTTTCTCTATTGTTTTTTGAGTCTCTATTTTATTGATTTCTTCTTTGATCTTTATAATTTCCTTCCTTCTGCTGACTTTAGGTCTTTTTTGTTCTTCTTTTTCTAATTCGTTTAGGTGGAGGGTTAAGTTGTCAATTTGGGATCTTTCTTCTTTTTTGAGAAAGGCCTGTATTGCTATAAATTTCCCTCTGAGCACTGCTTTTGCAGCATCCCATAGATTTTGAGGGGTTGTGTCTTCATTATCATTTGTTTCAAGGTATTTTTTAATTTCCTTCTTGATTTCCTCATTGACCCATTGGTTTTTTAGTAGCATGTTGTTTAGTCTCCATGTGGTAGGTTTTCTCTCATTTCTTTTCCCATGGTTGATTTCTAATTTCATGGCATTGTGGTCAGAGAAGATACTTGAGATAATTTCTATGCTCCTAAATTTGTTAAGGTTAGCTTTGTGCCCCAACATGTAGTCGATTCTTGAGAATGTTCCATGAGCATTTGAGAAGAATGTGTATTCTGATTTTTTTGGATGTAGTGTCCTGAAGATATCAAGTCTAATTTTTCTATTGTTTCCTTTAGGATCTCTGTTGCTTTATTGGTTTTCTGTCTAGAGGATCAGTCCATTGATGTGAGGGGGGTATTAAAGTCTCCTACTATGATTTTATTCCCATCAATTTCTCCCTTTATGTCTGTTAATATTTGTTTTTGGTATCTGGGTGCTCCTGTATTTGGGGTATATATGTTGATGATCAATGCTTTGTCTTTTTATCTTGCAGCTCATTTTCTATTTATAGACAAAGGACAGATAATCTTTATCAAAAATGTGAGTGCAGCTGACACTGTCTATGTATGGCCTAGTTTATTCTTTTGAAAAATTCAAGAAAATTTTATATTCATGCTGAGAGTGAGTGCGAAGGAAACTTTTGATTGAATTGATGATTTGTTTGTTAAAATTCTATAACTTTAGAAGTATTTGCTATATAGATGAGTAGTGGTAGTCAAGGGAAGATGACCATGTAGCAAACATTTTTATACACTTTGATTTTAAGTGAATAACAAAAATAAATGTAAGAAATATACTTTTGTTTTATTCAAGATCATGTTTAATGTTCTTGAAATTAAAGTACATTAAACATCAGTGTTTTTACTTTAAAAATCAAATACATAGAGTTAAATTTATAAGCTCAAAACCCTCATTGTAAGTACACAGTTTCACAAGTTTTGACAAATATATTCACCTATGTAGCCATCACATTCAATATATAAATTATTTTCATCATCCAGATATACTACTAGTGTTCTTTGCAGTCAACCCCAAATTGCACTCATCTCTCAGGTAACTACAGGTAGGTTTTCTAGCTACATATTTTGGTTTTCTTTTTTGGATTGTGTATAACTTAATTCAGCATACTATAGTTGACTTTTATCCACATTGCATGTATACGCCCAACTTTTATTTTATTTACTAATACATTTTTTCAATATATATATTTAAGTTTCTTCACAATATTCAGTTTAGAAGAGATAATATAATTTAATTGGAAAATTAATTAAACCTCTTTATTAGGTCAGATGAAATCTATGACATGATAAAACTGTAGAGTTGACCCTTGAACAACATGGGCTTAAGTGGATCCACTTATACACAAATATTTTTTCAATATCAATTACCAGAGTATTACATGATTCCCAGTTGGTTGAATCCACAGATATGGAATAACTGTGATAGGAAGGGTTGACTACAAATTATACACAGATTTTTGACTGTGCAGAGGATTGGCATGCCTAACTCCCATGTTGTTCAATGCTCACTATACTATTATAAATATAGATATAATGTAACACAAACCTATTCATTGAATTTCTGAATGTTAATACTAGTAGCTAAAACCTTGAAATTTAGGAGTGGTGATCTTAAAGTATATTAAAGAAAATATAGCTTTATTCAGATTATGAGAAATCTATATATCTTCTTTTCTCAGGAATGTAGGTTTATATTTGGAGATACATGTTTCAATCGTGGCTCTATCACTTTGTAAACCAAGTTTCAAAACCAATGTAGGCCTCCAGCTCCTGCAGAGTAAAAAGAAAATATTCAAAGTTGCAATAAGATTAAATAAGAAAATGTATGTAAGGCATGGGGCATACAGTGTATATTAGGCACTCAATAAGCATAAATTTTTTGTAACAATTATTTTAATAGAGTCCATAAACTTCTCCACAGCCCTATATTATTTTGGCCTACTACAACCAAAAATTGTGCAATCAGTCACTTAGAAATTTTATAACTAAACTTTTGATGAATTTAAACAATTGCCTCACTACATAACAAATATAAGCCTATAATATATATTCTTTTAAAATTGAAATTATAGTTACATCTACAGCTCCTTGAAACTTTGTCTTCAACAGCAGTCATATTAGTTAATTAATTCATTAATCCATAGAATTTATCTAGAGCCTATTATGTATGGGCATTCTTATGAATACTCATTCTATTCATATCTTTTCAGGGTTTCATTAAATTATATATGTTTTATGAGGAACACAATTTGATATAGTAATATCTACCATTTTATTTCCTTTATTACCCTTATCCTTGTACATGTGCATACACACACACACACACACACACACATACACATACAATTGATCTTATGTGCTAGAATGTATGCTTCATAAGGATAGAGATTTTGTTTGCCACTATATTCTCAGCACCTGGAAAGATTTTAGGTGCCAAGTAGAAACTCAATGAATGTTACTGATCAAATCAATGTGAATAACATTCTGACAAAAGCAAGTACCTCACCATTACTCAGTACTCTGTGGTGACTGATCTTTCCCTTTAATCCCAGGACAGTTTGCAGAAACCCTCTCTGTTGACCCTTCTCTATCTCCAAGTTATTCACAAAATTTGAATAGCTGCAGCTGCTTTTCTTTTCTCTGCTCTCTGAAGTCCTTCACTCCAAGCTTAAGCTGTCATTTGGTTCTCTTCCCCCCTTTTCTAAAGAATGAATCTAAGGGTTTATATCCAGATAAACTCACTCCACATGAGGCCACTAACTATAGCCTTTGGCCATATTTTTATGCCATTCCTATTGCACATTTTTCATTTAGAAAATAAGTTACCCTATATGAAGCTTTCGTACAGGAAAAAGACCCAACTGAATGCAGCCAATGTTTCCAATTTTAGATAAAATCACTAGGAATTGGTGAACCTGAAACAGAAACTCTAGCACAAAAATCACTTATAATCTTTTCCTTTTCTTCAAGATAGCTTTAATGCCTAGAAGTGATAACAGCTATGTTTAGGGGAAGTATTCCATTTTAATGTAATGTAAAAGTTTTATAATATTATTTTTAATAGAATTTCAAATAAATTTATTCTTTCAGAGAAGGAAGGAGACACTAATCCATGTTATTGCATTTTCAAATATCATAGTCAATATTATTTCTTTTAGACAATAATATATATGTGTGTATATATATATATGTATATATACATGTACAAATGTCAAATATAGTCTAATTTTTTCCATTTTTATTTGGCACAATAGCAGTGGATTTTATATTTTGTCTGAGTGAAACTAAGGTAAATTCCATTAAGGTAAATTCAACTTTAAAACTTCTACTTTACTATTATTTTAACTGTATCAAATTTTAACAAACTTTGAAAGCATGTTCTTTGCTTCCTTTCAGAGAACGAAATGACACTCCTGTTTTCTGATTTCCAAGTGTGTGTGATGTTATTTCTCATTTCTATTTACTTGAAAGTTACAGACTTCTGGACCCAGGAGATAAAAGATTTGAATCTCTGTATTCTTCGAATTTGACAAGGAAAAAGGAAAACAACTGAATTCTTTTCCTTGTACTAACCTTTACTCTGGATTTTTGGGTTTGTCAGCATACTTAGATGAAGGACAGCAAATAATTCCACTTTTTCCATTGTGAATTCATTTTAACTTTTAGGTATTACAAGTGCATGAATTTTGTCTTTATGACAAGTGTTATTGATGACTAACAGTAATACAGATTTGTTTCTTTGAAGCCTAGATATGTGTTAGATGTGTATACAATTGTTCTCAAATTTGTTTGAGATTATTACTCTGTTATCTGACACTTCTGATCTAGATATAAATGGGAGAAAATCAGCATGCCTATCATGAGTGCCATCATTGAGGTTATAGAAGAGCTAGATGAAAATCTGAGGTATAAAGGTAAGGGAATTTTTGGGACACATCATAGGTGATTGTGAAGTGGATATGTGAAGGTTCAATTTAAATATATTCAGTTAAAAAAAAGATAAATATAAGTAGAGGAATATATTCCAGAGAGAGAAAATAATTCTTATCAACACAGAGGTATGAACTTATTCCAGCAAAAATAAACATTCCTGAATGGCTCTCAGATAGGATTTGTAATGATTTAAGGATGCATCTAGAAAGATATGTTGAGGTCACACTGAGAAAGTTCTTATTTGTCCAATAGCTACATAGAATTTGAACTTCTCTCTCTGTAGTAGGTGTTATGATCCAGTTTGTACTATAGGAAAATCACTTAGCAGAAAGTAAAGAATAGAATTGAGTAGCATAAAAAATATCTATTGGTGTATAACAAATTACCTCAAACTGTTTACTGACATGGTTTGCTTTCAATCTCCTGATGATTCACATTCTTTCCACATTCAAAATATTCAAAATACTCTTTCCACATTCAAAATATTCAAAATACTCCAAAGTCTCATTGCATTAGAGCATCAACTCTCAGTCTAAAATCTTATCCAAATCAGATCCAGGTGTAGTTTATTTTGTATAGCCCATTTAGTACAGTTCTTCTTGGCCAGAGGAAATGTTATCAAACTCAGGTTCAGCTGCTTGCCACTTGAAAATTACTATTTGAGAGGCAAATGTTGGTAGAAATGGAACAAGTTATCTTTAATCAGAAAGCCAGCAGTCTGTGGGAGAAAGTGGACTTGTATCCCAAAACCAAACTCATATGATCTTTTTGTTTTGTTTTGTTTTGTTTTTCAGATCCTTTAACCCACTGTGTCAGGTTAATGAACCTGAATCATGGTGCTGCTGAGATTCTGCCAATTCTGTTGTGCTGCAGTGGGAATTCCTAAATGATGTCTTGTTCACACAATTTGTTCATGAGATCACCTAGGAAAATGTTTTGGCCATCTTTTCATTACTTTTTCTTCATTTCTACTAATTTGATTTATGGAAAGAACCAATAGCTTAGGCAAGCTATTGTGCAATTAATGTATTTGAAAGGTGTACTTGGGCTAAAGATGAATAGAGCATGGGGTGCCTGGCTTTTGTTTATTTACAATAAAGTTTTGCTAAAGTTACAAGACAAAAGGGGTCTCCTGCTGAGAGCTCTTTCTTATAAAGAGCACTTTCCTTCCCAGATCTGTTTATAAATCCCCTCTATTCAGAACATCATTCCATTTCTATGGTATCATGAGCAAAAGTCCATCTTCTGTAACTTTTCCATCCTTTCATAGGGTGCCATATTCTTAGAGTGAAACCTTTCTACATGGCCTCTATTTGTTGACAGTTTTAGCTACCAGCTTACATATATAGGGATAACAAGCTACAATTATTTTTATACAAACAAATATATAGATTACTATGAGAAAGAGTTTTAATACAATTCTCTTAAACACACTTCTTGGAGTTGTGCTATCCATAGATTCAGTACTGCTCAAGATAGAGCAATTTATGTCTCAGCTATGGCCTGGTTATCATGCAGTTAGCTTTTTCACTCTGGTGGCAATTATTATATCTGTTAAGTGACTCAGGAGTGTACATCAGATAATGACATATTCTATGGTTCTGTTCTAATTAGTAACTGCTTGAGCCTGCTCTTCTGTGATTCATGGAAGCCTGGGAGAGTTCAGCTTTTCTAACAAGAGGCAGGGAAGATTTATGGGCCTTTGTACTTGGGTGTAGGGAACCCACAGTGTTTTGCTCCATTTCAAAAATGAGGATGTAAGTTCTCTGTCTTCCCCTTACCCAATATGTAATGTCAGAACTAGAACAGGATAATAACTATAGACATTTCTGTTCAAAAAGAAGTAACCAATCCGTAATAGTTTTAAAATCCATCTGGGAATTTTCTTGGTTAGAAAAATTCTGGGACAATTTTCTCCATGACTCTAATCTCCACTCATTGGACTCTTGGTTCAATTCTTTGAGTCATCCTTTTTTGTTTTCGTTTTTTTCATAAAAACTATCACATTCATGGAGCTAAGTAGATTTTCTAGCCACCTTGATGCCATTAGAAATTTTGGTGTCAAAGTCCTCTTTGATTATCTTTTATTATTTTATCCTATTTCACCAAACTGGTTATGTTCCGCACTTTTTTTTTTTTTGGTCTTTTTTTGCCTTTTCTAGGGCCTCCCCCATGGCATATGGAGGTTCCCAGGCAAGGGGTCTAATCAGAGCTGTGGCCACCGGCCTATACCAGAGCCACAGCAATGCTGGATCTGAGCCACGTCTGTGATCTACACCACAGTTCAGGGCAACGCCAGATCCTTAACCCATTGAGCAAGGCCAGGGATCAAACCTGCAACCTCATGGTTCCTAGTCAGATTCGTTAAACACTGCACCATGATGGGAACTCCTGTTCTGCACTTTTAAACTGTTTTTGGATCTTCTATGACTCCCACTAGGGTTTAACCCACTAGACAGATTTCAGAGCCACGAAACACTTCAAGATAGGCATGTCTCTCCTTTGGGCTCTGTCTATGATGGCTACAGAACAATACCCTCCAGCTGTCTGATACCCCTATAGTTTGATCGACAGAATCTCTTAAGCATACTCTTTCATTTGGCTGAATAACACTCTGACTAGATTTTGTCCTTATGAGATCTCAGTAAGAGATTTTACATTTATACCCTTGACTTTATCTTTAAACCATGTTTTCCCAGAAAGGCCTGTATTGAATATTTCCTTGGAGATCATTTCTTAATTTTCACATGTGACATCTGCAAATGCTTAACATTTTCAAAATCATCAAGTCCTGACTCACTTTTATGCTACAGTCTTTCCATTGGTTTATCTCCTCTAAAATATCAGGAAGAGACAAGATGGCACTTTAAAAACTGAATTAAAATCTCCTTAGCCATATTACCCTGTTAATTAAATATATTTTCTACTTTCCATAGAATTCATAAACTTTCTGCCACCACCTGAGAAAACTTCATCTTCTTTCAGTTTTCAAAAAATTTTGACTCACTTTCCCGTAAGCACTCATAAAATACCTTGTTAAAGATCACGCACAACCTTATTAGATGCTCTGAAACTTCTTCAAGTTATTTCAGGCTTTTTTTTATCAGACCTATTATCAGAGCTCACTACTTGATTCCAAAGCCATTCCCACATTTAGGTATTTATTATGAAAACATCTGACTTCTAGTTATGAAAATACATATATATGTGTGTATTTTATGACTGTATGTGTGTGCTTTATTACTAGGTATAAAAATCTGTATGTATATGTGTGTTATATTACCCCATACTTTGGAGTTTAAAATTAAAAAAAAAAAAAGTAAACAGATTTTCTCTGGGTCAGGAATCTGGGAGTGGTTTTGTCAGATGGCTGTGGAACAGTGTTTCTCATGAGATTTCATTTTTTTACCAGGATTTTAATCATCTGAAGGAACTAGAGAATCTATTTCTAGATCAATAACATAAATAATAGCGGGACACTCAATTTCTCGTCACATGAAGTGTTCCCTGGAGATAATTAACCAAAATGGCAAATTTCTTCCTTTAAAATTAGTGATCTGTGATTGTATGTGGGAGAGAGCACTAGAGACAGAAGCTTCAACTCTATATGACCTAATCTCAGAAGTAACATTCCATCATTTGTGTTATTTGCTGTTGGCTACAGAGTCCAGCTGTGGTAAATAAGAAAGGTGACTACACGAAATTTGTGAATCCTAGGAGGCAAAGGTCATTAGGAGCCATTTTTTTAATCATCCACCCAAATCATATATATTATAATAGAGCTAGGGCAAAACCAAAGTTTATTTTAATAATATATATAATAGTATAGGCTTAATACAAATAATTCAATAGTGTAGATTAGAGAGGATAAATAGATTTGAAAATTAATTCAGAATTTTAATATCCTGTACTCCACTTACTAACAAAGTGCTCATTAAGAGCAATAGATAGGGAAGAGCAGAATTATGTGAAAATTTATAGAGTAATTATAATGGCTTGATTGAACTAATGGCCTTAAGTTTCCTACCTTCTTATTTCCATGATTTGCAATGATGCCCTCCCACACTGAGACTGGTCTTGACCATAAAACTTCCTTTGCCCAAAAGTATATAAGCAAATTTGATAAAACCATAGGCTTAAAAAAATTGTTTTTTTTCTTTTGGACCTACATTTTTTGGGGGGAATTAGAGTTCATGTATGTGGACTGAATGTTATTTACTGATAAATATAGATATTTTCTTAGTAGAGTGCCTATATGAATGCCTCAATATAAAAATATAAATTTGAAATTATTTGGAATTGAGATTATTGTATTAGTGCCTCAAAATAGGAATCTATATCCTTTACTGTCTTTCCTGGAACTCCTAAAAATACTGGTTTATTGTCAGATCAAAAGTGAGCATTTGATCACTTCAAATGCTCTAGGAAAGTTCTTTTGTGTGTCCAGAGTAAAGAATAACATCCTCCTGTTCTTTTTGTTTCTTGCTAAAGGATATATCTCTGAAAAAGGAGAATACTCAACTTTTATGCTTAATGCCAGGTCTCACAAAACTAACATTTTCATCACTATCATTCTACTAACAAGTCTTTAATTTTAAATTTAGGAGTTCCCCTCATGGCTCAGCAGGTTGCAAACCCAACTAGCATCCATGAGGACACGTGTTCAATCCCTTGCCTTGCTCTGTGAGTTAAGGATCTGGTGTTGCCCTGAGCTGTTGTTTGGGTCGCAGATGTGGCTCAGATCCTACATTGCTGTGGCTCTGGGATAGACCAGCGGCTACAGTTCTGTTTGGACCCCTAGCCCGGGAACCTCCACATCCCATGGCAGCAGCCCCAAAAAATCCAAAAAGCCAAAAAAAATTTTAAATGTTAATTTAAAATTTAATTTCATTTTCCCAACAACTGAGAAATATGCATCAACTGTAGAATCATAAATGATTAACTTCACTTGTTTCTTATTGGGGATTTGGCTTATGAAAAAAAATTAGACCTCATAAAAAATGAAGAAGCTATGTAATTTTCACTTTGACATGCATAACTTTAATAATGGTACAACTTAATAGAGTGTGTAGTTTGTACACCACTCATTACTGATATTTTTGAATTTTAAAACCTCTATAGTATAATTATCTCTGTGGTACTGTTTCAGGAATTCAACAAACTATATTTTTTCTTTGCCTGCTGGATCTTTATTATACTTTGCCTGAGGATACTAGAAGAGATGGAATGTGGGAGGAAGGCAAAGGAGCTGCTCTTTTTGCATTGCCTTCTGATCCTATTAATATAGTTCCTGCAAGTATTGTTGGTCTCAAAACAAGCTATTTGCTCTAATAGCAGATAGTTCTAGTGTCCGGATTTTTATTTTGTTTTGTTATTGTTGATTTTTTGTTTTTGTTTCTTTTAGGAGTCTATAAGCAACATTGTGTTGTCTCTTCCAAAATACCAGTAGCAGTGCAGTAATATATTCTCTTCAGAAGGTTGAGTCCTTATTCCCTGAAGCCCCTCTTCTGCCTTCTTTAAGTTCTAAAAGCAACTGAGTGTCACCTCCTCTTTAGTAGTCTGGTTCCCAGCTTTACGAACTCCTCCTCCAAAGTTCTAGATTTTGATAACCTCAAACACTGTTTTCCTTTTTTTTTCCCCCTAGTACTAGGACTGATAGCTGCTTCATGTAGTCATCTTCTCTGTTTATCTCACTATTCCTCTTTTCCTTACAGTTTGTCAGTACTTTTTAGTTAATTGCCTATATTCAAAATTCTCCATCAAAATTACTTGTGTTGTTTCTGTTTGCCTCACTGAATCTGTTATTCAGTCCAAGCTCACCACGTGAGAAGCCAACAAATGGAGTGATGTTGCCCTTGTTAGGGCAAGGAATAGCAACTTTATTCAGAAAGCCCACACACTGAGAAAATAGTGCCCAGGTTAGGATGCTAGTTACTTTTATAGAACAAAGACATGGGAGGTGAGGAGAGAAAGCAAAAAGACATTAAATTTTTGCAAATATTTCCTTGTTCTGGCCAGACTCCAAAGGGGATATGTTAATTCTTTTTTCCTAGAGCCATTCATAAGTGGGCATGTTCAGGATATCTCCTCTGAGCTAAAGAAAAGTATTTTAGCTTAACACTCAGGCATGGGAGGACCATCACAGAGATGGCTCTTATATATACTTTAAGCTGTAGGTAATGCAAAGGCAGTAGAATACAAAGGTTAAAGTAAAACAAACAGATCCAACATGTAGTCATATTTGTTCTTCCTTATTATAAATCCTTGCTGACATAGTACTTGATAGTCTCTTTATTCTAATACTTCTGTCCTGACATAAATTTTATATCCTTATATAAAATTTATCTCCATTTAAGATTAATATCATCTACTCAAATTACCATTTTTTCCTGCATTGCTGCTTTCTACAGGTGTCCCTGTCACTTGTAGTGTCTCTATCATTTCAAATACAATTCAAATACTCTGGCATCATTATGCTATTCTGCCTAGGAAAAGCATATATGTGCTAATTAAGAGTATTTCAATATCCTCTGGTTTAAAATAGTCTTAGTATACATATACAATAGGGAAATCAAAGCCCTCACTGACTATTGGAACTCTTTTCCTCCCTCTCACATCTCAAGATGTAATGTAGTTCAAGAGAGGCCCTTTTGTGACCTTCTGATTGATCAAGGCAGTGAATTCACTTTCACATGAGACCTTGTGCCATTTTCTGAATCTTATAGGCCCTTTCAGAAACTAAAATGATTTGCATCTAAAGTAGGACTATGCAAATGCTGAAGTCTATGACAATTTCCTCCTACCTCCTGCTGAATCTGAGCTCCAATTTGGCTAGTTACTTTGCAGTCTACTTAAGGATCCTAAAGGAACTTCATTATGAAATGGTAGTATTTGATCTATTGCTTCTTTTACTTTTATTCAGATTTTAGGGAGTTCCCATCATGACTCAGTAGAAACAAATCCGACTAGGAACCATGAGGTTTTGGGTTCAATCCCTGGCCTCTCTTGGTGGGTTAAGGATCCGGTGTTGCCATGAGCTGTGATGTAGGTTGCAGATGAGGCTCAGATCTGGCATTGCTGTGGCTGTGGCTTAGACCAGCAGCAAATGCTCCGATTAGATCCCTAGCCTGGGAACCTCCATATGCTGCAGGTGTGGCCCTCAAAAGACAAAAAGAAAAAAAAAAAAGAAAAAAAGGCAGGAACACATTTTATCTCCTCCTCTATTCTTACTCTGTCTTGTTCTTGCTACTTTTCTCTTTCATGTCCATTTGTTTTTCTTGTTCTTCATAGAATGCCAGTATTCCCTTTTCATCTCTGTCATGGATCCCTTTTGTGTCTGTCTTCCTTTTTAAGTTGTATTTGGCTTATTTGTATATATTTGTTTGTATATTCCTTCTGGTCATAAGTACAGTATGACTGCAAAGGAGTATATACTTATTAATTCATGAGGAGAAATGAGAACATTTATTTTTATATTATTTCCAAAATATTATCCACACTACAAATGGAAGAAATCAAATCCAAAGCCAAAAAAATATTAGTTAAATACTGTAGGAGAGTGTGTTTAAAAAGCAGTGGAAAGTGAGTGCAGTACAAGGTATTATAAGTCAAGAATGGGAGGAAAGATGGGCAACAAATGCAAAGGAATATGGGAATAAGTTTTGGTTTTTTGGATGTTGTACATGCAAATATCCACTTAATCCTTATTGTTTTTAGGAAAAAAATACCAAAATTCTTTACACAGTATATGAGAACCTTGATCAAAAGGCCCTGGATTTTCCTCTATAGATCCATTTTTTTATTTCATTACGAAGTATTCTAATCATTGCTATAGTCTTTCCTGCACAAATTCCTCAAAGAGCATTTGATGATGGGGTCTTAGTATATTAGATTTTTTTTGGGAGGGAGATTAGAATACATGTATTTTTTCTTCAAATATTAAGGTTAAAACCATGTTTAGTGATGAGGACAATGATTACTATTCTTTTTCTTAATATTGTGATTTTTATTTTTTTTCATTATAGCTGGTTTACAGTGTTCTGTCAAGTTTCTACTACACAGCAAGGTGACCCAGTTACACATACAAGTATACATTCTTTTTTCTCACATTATCATGCTACATCATAAGTGACTAGACATAGTTCCCAGTGCTGTATAGCAGGATCTCATTGCTTATCCTCTCCAAAGGCAGTAGTCTTCATGTATTAACCCTGCGTTCGCAATTCATCCCACTCCTTACCCACACCCTTAGCAGCCACAAGTCTCTTTTCCATGTCCATGATTATCTTTTCTGTGGAAAGATTTCTTGGTGCCAGATATTACATTCCAGATATAAGTGATATCATGTGGTATTTTTCTTTATCTTTCTGACTTACTTCACTCAGTGTGAAAGTCCCTATTTCCATCTGTGTTGCTGAAAATGGCATTATTTTGTTCTTTTCTAGGGCTGAGAATTATTCCATTGTGAATATATAACACATCTTCCTAATCCAATCATCTGTAAATGGACATTTAGGTTGTTTCCATCTCTTGGCTATTGTGAATAGTGCTGCAA
This sequence comes from Sus scrofa, assembly GCF_054392235.1. Taxonomy (NCBI): domain Eukaryota; kingdom Metazoa; phylum Chordata; class Mammalia; order Artiodactyla; family Suidae; genus Sus; species Sus scrofa. The sequence continues at coordinate 52,290,092 of NC_139386.1, forward strand.
TGAACATGCAGGTGCAGGTGTATTTTCAAGGGAAGCTTGTCTAGATATATGTCCAAGAGTGGGATGGCTGGGTCATATGGTAGTTCTATGGATAGTTTTCTAAGGTACCTCCATACTCTCCTCCATAGTGGTTGTACAAGCTTCCATTCCCACCAACAGTGCAGGAAGGTTCCCTTTACTCCACACCCTCTCCAGCATTTGTTATGTGTGGACTTATTAATGATGGCCATCCTGACTGGTGTGAGGTGGTATCTCATGGTAGTTTTGATTTACATTTCTCTAATAATCACGGATGTGGAACATTTCTTCATGTGTCTGTTGGCCATCTGTACATCTTCTTTGAAGAAATGTCTATTCAGATCTTTTGACCATTTTTCCATCAGGTCCTTGGCTTTTTTGCTGTTGAGTTGTATAAGTTGCTTGTATATTTTAGAGATTAAGTGTTTGTGAGTTGCATCATTTGAAACTATTTTCTCCCATTCTGTAAGTTGTCTTTTGGTTTTCTTTTTGGTTTCCTTTGTTGTGCAAAATCTTTTCAGTTTGATTAGGTTCCACTGATTTATTTTTGCTTTTATTTCTGTTGCTTTGGGAGACTGACCTGAGAAAACATTTGTAAGGTTGATGTCAGAGAATGTTTTGCCTATGTTCTCTTCTAGGAGTTTGATGGTGTCTTGTCTTCTGTTTAAGTCTTTCAGCCATTTTGAGTTTATTTTTGTGCATGGTGTGAGGGTGTGTTTTAGTTTTATTGACTTGCATGCAGCTGTCCAGGTTTCCCAGCAAGGCATGCCGAAAAGATTGTCCTTTCCCATTTTATGTTCTTGCCTCCCTTGTCAAAGATTAATTGATCATAGGTGTCTGGGTTTATTTCTATCTTCTCTGCTGTGTTTAATTGGTCTTTTATGTCTGTTTTGGTACCAGTCCCACACTGTCTTGATGACTGTGGCTTTGTAATATTGCCTGAAGTTAAGGAAAGTTATTCCTCCTGCTTGGTTTTTGTTTCTCAGGATTGCTTTGGCACTTCTCGGTCTTTTGTGATTCTATATAAATTTTTGAATTGTTTGTGCTAGGTCTGTGAAAAATGGCTTCCAATACTATGTTGAATAACAGTGGTGAGAGTAGGCATCCTTGTCTTGTTCCAGGTTTTACTGGGAAGGCTTTCAGCTTTTCCCCATTGAATATTATATTTGTTGAAGTTTTCTCCTAAATGGCTATTATTAAGATATATTCCCTCTATACCCACTTAGGTAAGAGTATCTATCATGAAAAACATCATGAATTGATGTTGGAGTTTGTAAAATGCTTTTTCTGCATCAATTGAGATGATCATGTGGTTTTTAACTCTATTTTTTTAAATGTGGTGTATGAAGTCAATTGATTTGCATATGTTGAACCATCCTTGTGCACTGGGGATGAATCCCACCTGGTCGTGGTGTATGATCTTTTTTATATGTTGTTGAATTTGTCGGCTAAAATTTTCTTGAGAATTTTTGTTTCTATATTCATAAAATATATTTGTCTATATTTTTCTTTTTTGGTGGTATCTTTCTCTGGTTTTGGAATTAGGGTGATTGTGGCATCATAGAATAACTTTGGGAGTGTTCTTTCTTCTTCAATCTATTGAAAAAGTTTAAGGAGAATGGGTATATGTTCCTGTTTGGTAGAATTTATCTGTGAAGCCATCTGGTGCTGGATTTTTATTTGTAGGGAGTGTTTTTATGACATATTCAATTTCATTTCTAGTGATCATTCTGTTCAGTTGATCTATTTCTTCTTGATACAGTTTTGGCAGGATATAAGTCTCTAGAAAGTTGTGCATTTCTTCTAGGTTGTCAAATTTGTTGGCATACAATTGTTCATAGTATTTGTTTATTTTTTTATTTTTTTGTGTTTCTGTAGTATCCATTGTGATTTCTTCTTTTTTTTTCTGATTTTGTTCATTTGGGTTTTTTCTCTCCTCTTCTTGGTGAGTCTGGTCAGATGTTTGTCAATTTTTATTTACCCTTCCAAAGAGCCAGCTCTTGGTTTTATTGATTTCTTCTACTGTTTTTTGAATCTCTATTTTATTGATTTCCTCTTTGATCTTTATGATTTCCTTCCTTCTGCTGACTTTAGGTTTTGTTTGTTCTTCTTTTTCTAATTCATTTAGGTAGTGGGCTAAGTGGTTGATTTGAGATTTTTCTTTTTTTTTTTTTTTTTTGAGGAAAACCTGTATTGCTATTAATTTCACTCTGAGCACTGGTTTTGCTGCATGCCATAGATTTTGAGTGTTTGTGTCTGCATTATCATTTGTGTCATGGTATTTTTTAATTTCCTTCTTGATTTCCTCATTAACCAATTGCTTTTTTAGTAGCATGTTTTTTAGTCTCCATGTAGTCAATTTTTTTCTCATTTCTATTCCTGTGGTTGATTTCTAGTTTCATGCCATTGTGGTTAGAGAAGATACTTGAGATAATTTCTATGCTCCTAAATTTGTCGAGGTTAGCTTTGTACCCCAGTATGTGATCAATTCTTTAGAATGTTCCATGCACACTTGAGAAGTATGTATATTCTGATTTTTTTGGATGTAATGACCTGAAAATGTCGATTAGGTCTAACTTTTCTATTGTGTCCTTTAGGATCTCTGTTTCTTTATTTATTTTCTGTCTAGAGGATTTGTCCATTGATGTGAGTGGGGTGTTATATTCTCCTTCTATTACTATATTCCCATCTATTTCTCCCTTTATGTCTGTTAGTATTTGTTTTTGGTATCTGGGTTCTCCTATATTAGGGGCATATATATTGAAAATTATAATATCCTCCTCTTGAACAGATCCTTTAACCATTAAATAGTTACTTCTTTGTCTTTCTTTATGGCCTTCATTTTAAAGTCTATTTTGTCTAATATATGAGTATTGCAACTCCTGCTTTCTTCTCTTGTCCATTGGCATAACATACCTTTTCTGATCCCCTCACCTTCAATCTTTCTGTGTCCTTTTCCCCTAAGGTGAATCTCTTATAGACAGCAGATTGAGTTTTTTCTTTTTTATCCAATCTGCCACTCTGTGTCTTTTGATTGGAGTATTCAGTCCATTGACATTTAATGTGATTATTAATAGATATGTATTTATTGCCATTTTAAACCTTGTTTTCCAGTTGATTCTATGTTTCTCTTATTTTTTGAGTTGGATGGTTTCCATTTATTTTATGCTTGAGTACTTTACTTTTCATTTTTTTTAATGTAATGGTCAGTTTTGATTAGTAGTTTCCCCGTTTTTTAAGTATTTTAACCCCTTCCTATATGTGCTTACTTTAGCCTGATAGTAATATAGGCTCAAATGCATCATTAAAATAAAAAAACAATCTAATTCATCTTACTTACCTTGCCCACTTTGTATGAGTTTGAAGTCTTTTTAAAATTTTCTTTATTTTTTAACATCTTCATGTTTAGATCTGTATGCTGGCTTATTTAAGTGATTGCTTTCCAACTGTGGTTTCCTCCTTTCTATTTCTTCTTTCTTCTTTTTCTTCTATTTTTTTTTTAATTTAGAGAAGCCCTTTCAATATTTGTTTTAAAATAGATTTAGCATTGCTGTACTCTTTTAGCTTTTGTTTGTTGGAGAAATTCTTTATTCCCCCTTATATTTTAAATGATATTCTTACTGGATAGGGTGTTCTAGGTTGCAAACTTTTTCATTTCATCACTTTAAATATATCCTGCGACTCCCTCCTGGCCTGCAGTGTTTCTGTAGTGAAATCAGCTGATAGCCTTATTGTGGGGGTTCCCTTATAATTAATACATTGCTTTTTTTCTTGCTGCCTTTAGGATCCTATCTTTATCTTTAAACTTTGTCATTTTTATTATAATATGTCTTGTTATGGGCCTGTTTGGGTTCAACTTGTTTGAGGCCCTCTGTGCTTCCTGTATCTATATCAGTTTCCTTTAGATTTGGAAAGTTTTCAGTCATAATTTCTTCCAATATATTTTCAATCCCCTTTCTTTTTCTTCTTCTGAAATTCCTATTATGTGTAGATTGGCTTACTTTGTATTATCCCATATGTCTCTTATATTGCTTTCCTGTTTTTTCATTTGGTTTTCTATCTGCTGTCCTGATTGGGTGATTTCCATTATTCTATCGTCACTAAATCATTCCTCTGCATTATTCTTTCTGCTCTTTATTGCCTTTATCTCAGTTTGTATCTCTGCAAGTGAATTTTCTAGTTTTTCATGGATCCTCCTTATATTTTCTAGTTCCTTTCTAATGGAATCTGCATTACTATTTGTATCTTCTCTTAATTCCTTGATACTCAGCCTTAATTCCTTCAGTATTTTCACTATCTCCCTTTTAAACTTGAAATATGTCAGACTGCAGAGGTATGTTTCATTGCCGACTGCTTTAGTTGAATTCTCCTGTTCCTTTAACTGGGAATGGTTTCTGAGCTTCTTCATCTTTCTTGTGCTTTTCTTTTTCTGTGGTGCCAGAGCACCACTTTCTTTTTTTTTTTTTTGGTGGGGTACAATTTATTTTTAATGTCAGAATTTCAATATTAGCTGTCTCTTTCTTTGGTGTGTGCAGGATGCTATCCTCAGGATGCTCAGTGTGTTTTTAGGGAGAAGGAAGCAATGGGTAGGGCCAGCAGTCAATTCCTGGTTGCTGGGCTCTCAACAGCAGCAAGGACCTGAAGGAAGGTAGTAAAGGCTACTCCTAGTTTCAGGGCCCTTGGAAGTGGTAATGAGCTTTAGGTAGATCTCCAATGTGACCAGAGCATTTGGCAGTAGTAGGAGCAGGGTGTGTGCGTTTCCATGGGCATGAGAGCAACTACAGCTAGTGTTTGATTGCAACGTCCTACTCTGAGGTGATTGGAACACAGGTGGTGCCTGTTCAGGGACCCCTAGTTTTAGCAGGCCATTTCTGTCTCTGGAGTCAGTGATAACTGAGGTGGTTTCCCCCCAGCACCTGTAGACCATGCATGAAGCAACCCATCTCACTTAGCCCACATAGGAGGTGCTGCATGGGTTGCTCCTAGTTGCAGGAACCTGGGAAGCAATAGAGATCAGGTATGTGGGTACTTCCCTGGGCATTCAGCAGTGGAAGAAACAGGGCCGGTGTGTTCCAAGGGGTGCAAGAGCACAAACAGTTAGTGTTTGGTCACAGTGCTCTTCTCTGAGGTGACTTTGAGGTGATTGAGACTTCAAGTGGTGCCTGTTCATGGACCCCTAGTGGTGGTGGTCCAATCCCACCTCTGGAGCCAGAGATAACTGTGGTGGTTTTTCCCCAGTTCCCATAGACAATGCAAGAAGCACCTTGTCCTGTTTAGCCCCCTCAGGAATTGCTGCATAAACTGCTCCTACTTGCAGTTTCCTGGGAAGGGACAGTGATCATCTGGGCACTGCCCAGAGCATTTGGCAGTGATAGCAGCAGGGTGGGTGTGCTCTCAGGGGAGCGAGAGCAACAACAGGTGGTGTTCTGTCACAATGTCCTTCTCTGTGGTGCCCTCTGAGGTGGTTTGTGCTGAAAGTGATTTTTGTTCAGATATCCCCAGTGGTGGTGCGCCATGCCTACCTCTGGAGTCAGGGATAACTGAGGTGGTTTGCCACCACCACCTACAGACCATGCAAGAAACACCCTGTCCCACTTAGCCCATACAGGAGGTGCTTCACAAGCTACTCCTAGTTGTAGGGTTTTGGGAAAGGACAGTGACCCAGGGTCTGAACACTGCCCAGAGAATTTGGCAGTGGCAGCTGCAGGGTGGGCGTGTTCCCAGGGTATTGAGAAAGACAGCATATGGTGCTTGGTAGGCACCACATTGCACTTAGCCCTCTGATGCCCTTAGCCCACACAAGAGGTGCCTGTCCACTGGTAGCCTGCACAAGAAGCTCCCAATCTTCCATAAACTAGCAGGAGGATTCTCATTGCCTGCAGCCTGCACCAGAGCTGCCTGGTCCCCCATAGACTGGCATGCAGCTTCTTGCTCCACGCAGCCTACACCAGAGCTGCCCACCCTCTGGGAGCCTGCAGCCATGTGCACATGCTTGAACACAGGGAGTTTCCTGTGGAAGTTCACCCCTACTCCTCTCACCCTCCCCAACAATGGCATCTGGCCTCTCCTATGGGTCCAGACCTTCTCCTGGGTTCCCTCTACCTTAGCATTCTCTTCCCCAGCCAGTGGTGTACTGCTCCCTTGCCAGTGGTGCACTGCACCTTAGCCCCTTAGGCTTTCTCCACACCACCAACCCCAGTCCTCTCCCCAGGGACTGACCTCTGGAGCCTAAGTCTCAGTGCCCAGTCCCCACACAAGAGTCTCAGGTTGTGGTGTCCAGGCCAATGGTTCAGATGATCTGTGTGGCTCTCACTCGACTTTCCCATTCTCACTTCAGCTGCTACATACTTTTCTCAGTGACTTTGAGGTCCTTCCAACTTGGCTAATCTTCCACCAGTTAGGCGACTTCCCAGGATGTGGGTTCCTTTTCTCTTTCACAGCTTTCTCTCATGAATGCTAGCCCCATCCTTATTCTTTTTTTTTTTTTTTTTTGTCTCTCTCTGTCTTTTTCTTTTGTTCTACCCAGTTATGTCAAGAGTTTCTTACCCTTTTTGGAGGTTTAAGTTCTTCTGCCAGCATTCAGTTGATGTTCTATGTAAGTCATTTTTACATGTAGATGTGTTTTTTTGATGTGTTTGTGGGAGAAGGTGAGCATGACCTCTTACTCCTCTGCCATCTTGCTCTGCCTCCCTATATTAGATTCTTATAGGATCATCTTTTTGTTCTTTAGAATATGCATCTCAAACTGCAAATACATATTCACTAGTTTGATCATTTAAATAATATTTATCTCCTTTATCAGACAGTTATCTTTCTGAAAGAATAGTACAGTTAAATCTGTGACAATGTGAGGCTAAGAGTAGTGACCCATGCTCAGTCTAAAAATCTATGTGTATATTTAGTCATGGAGTTCTCATTTTGGCTCAGAAAGTTGAGAACCCGACATAGTGTCCATGAGAATGCAGGTTCAATCTCTCCCCTCACTCAGTGTGGTTAAGAATCTGGCATTGTCAAAGAAGAAGCTTATATCTGATGTGTCTGTGAGATTGTTTCTAGATGGAATTAAATTTTGAATTGATAGACTGACTAAAAGTGACTGTTCTCCTAAATATGATTAGGCCTTATTCCATCATTTGAAGGCTTGAATAAAATGCAAGACTGGGTAACAAGGAATCCCTCTTGCTTGGCTACCTTCAAACTTGGACATAACTTTTGTTTGTATGTTTTTGGATCAATTGGAAACATAAGCTCTCCAAAGTTCTCATGCCTGCCAGCATTTGGACAAGAACCACAATATCTATTCCCCTGGGTCTCCAATTTAACAATAGCATCAAAAACAATAAATCACTAGGAATAACAACCAAAGAAGGGAAATATATGTGCACTGAAAA